>NW_027133527.1:2400000-4800000 GCF_026122565.2 Emydura macquarii macquarii
CACAACCTGCCAGTTAAATGCAGTGTTGTAGCCGTGTCAGTCCCAGGATATTAAAGAGACAGGGTGGGTGAGATAATATCTTTTTGGACCACCTTCCTTGTCTGTCTCACCAACAGAAGTTGGTCCAATAAAGGTCCTGTGAGCTCAGTGGAGCTGGCAGTGTTCTCCAGGGTTCCTCAACCCAGCAACTTTTAGTCTCTGCGAGTTGGTATCAGAAAATCAACCAAAGGAAATGCAGTATCTCCGCCTGGCTATATGGCTGGCACAGACAAGTCAAAACCCAAGTGCTCTTAACTTTAAAGCTTTACTTTATTGGTTTCCAGCAATTCCCATCGGAATGTTTTTACTGGAAGTCTCCACTTATTAGTCTCAAGCACATACAAATACAATAGGTGGTTAGAGTACCCCAAAACTTGATCATTGCCCCACAAGTCTGAGACAGTCTTCGGGTGACTTAGTCACAGATTTCTGGATGGCCAGTCCTTCCGTCTGCACCTGGAGATCCTTCCCAATGTGTCCACCAAGCCATCTGCCCGACTCAGACTTGCTACCTCCTTCTTACACCCCAAAAGTTACAAAGATAAGTCAATCAAAAGAATGTTACATAGCTGACTAAACAAATCAACCACTGGACAGAAGCAGGAGTTACAGAGACACGTCACTAAAAAACAAACAAACAAACAAACAAACAAACAAACAAAACGTTAAGCAAGCAGTCTTAACCTGTTGGTCTGATAGCTAAATTTCCCCATACTGACAATTCCAAAATATATCCAGACTTCCTGTTTTTCACAGACATCTGCCCCAGCATATTCAGAGAGAAAGGACATACAGAGCCAGACTCACTTCACATGTTTACTGTCTACCCTCCTCTCCCAGTTTGCCTAGTTAGGGTAAGTTCCTGCAAAGGCCTGAAAATGGCTAAAATCAGCATGCAGAATAATTGCTAGTTCATCCCAATAATTGGTAGTGGCTTGGACACCTGGCTGGTTGCTAAAATGCCCCTGTTCAGCAGACAAGATGCCTTGCCTTGCATTTAGATTGGTAGAAGCTAGACACACCAGAATAGTGTTGATTATTTTGCAGCCATGCTTCATGTGTTGACTCATTGACCTATCACAGATTATGTACCTTGACTCTGGTTTCACATACAAGAGTAAATTTGTCTTAATTTGTGAGAACCTCTTTGCCTATGGTCTGAAACAGCATGAAAACCGAAAAGCCGAAGTCTCAACATTCTACAAGTGCCTTCAAGAAGCAATAAAGGACAGTCAACATCAGGGCACAAAAATAATCCTAGATTTTGAAAATAACAGCCAGGGGGTATTTGATTACAGCTTTTATTTGCTGAAATGATTTCTGTGTATCAGAAGCCAAAGACTGATCTCAGGGATGGATACGGTAACCCCACTGAGATCAGTTTAATGACTCCAGGTTTACACGAGGGCAAGGGGAATCAGAATCTGTCCGCAGATCTTACTATATACATTTCTATGAGCTTGTCTACACTGGAGGGCTTGACACTGTGTTAACTAACATACTATTGAGCAAGAGTTAGCACTCAGTATAGACAAGGATTGGTGTGTTTAAAATCACAGCAGCTGGAAGTGGTTAAATCTGGCCTCTGAGGCTAAGCACAACCACCTAATGTGGTTTTAAACATGACAGTCCTTGTCTCTACTGTGTGTTCAACATAATGATAACACTATGTTATTTCCTAGTACAGACAAGTCTTCATGTTAATGATTCTTCTTAAAGACTTGGCAGGAGAGCTGTCAAAGATTTTTAATTGAAATGTCCCTCCCACTCTCATCCCAAAGGAGGGTTTTTTTAAGAAAATGAAAATGTTCACAAAAAAATTTTTTTTTTTAATTTTTAATGAAACTGAAATGAAAATTTTCAATTCAGAAGTCTTCATTTTTTAGCTTTTTGATCCATACCCACATACTGTACCTCCATTGGAAAAGGAGGAAGAAAGGGAAAACCTGACAAGATTATCATTATTTATTCAAGAGACAAGATGGGTGATGTAATATATTTTATTGGACCAACTTCAGTTGGTGAGAGAGACAAGCTTTTGAACTAGACAGAGCTCTTCTTCAGGACTGGGAACCTCAAAAGCTTGTCTCTCTCACCAACAGAAGTTGGTCCAATAAAAGATATGACCTCACCCTCCTTGTCTCTCTAATATCCTGGGACTAACATGGCTACAACACTGCAAACAATTATTTATTCAAATCATTTTGCTTTCAATTCATTTTGTTTAAAAAAAAATCCATGAAATAATTCTGAACAGAAAAAAATGATCATTTTGTTTGAATATTTTGGCAGCAAATACCATTATTCAACCAGCCCTACTTTCCAGAAAGCTGCAGCCACGTCACTGTGGATGATATGGCCATAGCTTCTAGCTGCATCCCTTTCTAACCATTTAAAATAGAGGGGCAGTTATTTTTGTTTCCAGAGGTCCATGGAAATATAAGCTTGGCTAAACCCTGGTAAAGTGCTTTATCAGCTGTGCAGAACAAGCCACTCAAGATTGACTTCAGTGAGATCCCAAGTGCTCAGCACCTCCTGAAAATCAGGCTGTTTTTATTTTGGGGATTTGTAACAAGGTGGCAGGATGCTGAGTCATTCTGTTACCCAGTGCTTGGATCTCGTGTGCAGGTGCAGTGTATATGAATGCTGACTCATACTAACAACCGTGGGGGAACATAAGGCATATGTTCAGGACCCCATTGTGCTAGGTACTGTCCAAACACAGAACAAAAAGACAGTCCCAGCCCCAAAGCATTTTTTATTTGAGTTACCAAGGCAATAAATCCACACTCAAAATGGGGGTCAGTTTGGATTTTAAGCAACGTGTCTATGTACTCCTCAAAGCAGCATAGGAACTCTGCCTGCTTACAAGCTTAGATACGGATTTAGGTGCTGAATTTAGGCACCTTGTTGCAGATGAAAAATTCTGACCTAAGTGAATTGGTCAAGGTCACAGAGAGAGGCACAGTCAGTCAGAAATGCTGTTAAATGGATCTTTCAGGCTTAGTAACACACGTTTAAAAATGGGTAGGAGATTAGAAGTGGATCATAGTTAGGGTCCATTTGCCTAGCTATAATTCCATCATGCAGGTCTATCTGAAGTGCAAGACAGCTCTGCTTGCTCTGAAGCTGGTTAAGGAGCAAAGAATTATGCCAGAACCCTAAAGCAGCAGGCGTTGCTAACAGGAGCATGGTTTTAATTGCTTGGGACCTCCTGGCTTGATTAAATTATAAAAAGAAATGCCCCCTTTAACATTCTAGTGTGTGCATAATCTTGTCTGATTTACACACAACCTTCTGCAATGGTTTTTGCCTAATGTTAGCCCCTTCTGTTTGCTCCAAATGTGAGGAGTAGGAGGCGTCTTCAAAATATATTTTTCATGCTCAGATTTCAGTAGGAGAGATTTATTACAAAGACACTTCTTGAAAATAATTTTTGCTTAGCAAATACGTTGCTCAGCAATATTAAGATACATATTGACTGCTGTGAGGCTGATGTCAGTATTTAACTTTGAAGAGCAAGATTTATTGTCATTCACTGTAACAAGAACTCATTCCCTGATATGTTCCATTACATATCCTCTGAGTGCAAAATCCTGGGCCCATTGAAGTCAGGCAAAATTCTCCTTGACTTCCAAGGAATCAGGATTTAGGGTTGTATTTCTTCAAGAGGCGTATTTGGAAATTTCTCCACTATGGCCATGAATTTCAGAAGTCTCATTGTTTTTTCTTTGACACGAACTTTCTAAGGGCGAGCTAAAGTAGGAAAAAAGCCATTTGCTGACTGGCAGGCAAATAAGAGTTTTTACACAACTTGCTGAAGTGGAATCTGGCTGGTTAACATTGTAGCACACCTTGGTATTACTGACCTCTGAATATGTAAACCACAGTCACTTATCAAACCATTGCATTTCATTTCAGCCAATCATGAACCAGAACTTTTCTGATGTATGTAACAATAACAGTTAATTAAATTGCAATGGAATGGTGAACATAAATGATAACGTATGTCTCTCTATATGTTTAGCTGTTGGACGTGGTTCAAAACATAAGTAATTTGGAGATTGCGGAAGCTAAACTTCTAAAGTACAATGAGGACATCAGTCAGCTGTCAGACACACTTATGACCCTGGAAATGCAGACGGTTGACCAGCTAGAGGTAAGGCAAGGGGATATATCTGCTAAGCTTCAGGTAGAGAACATTGGGGCTGATTCACCTTGCGTAGACCCAGTTGTGCAGAATGAGTGAAGAACTCTACCATTCCTGTTAGTGTCTAATACTATTTTATTATTACTCTGCACAGGAGTAAGTACACGAAGTGCAAGGCAGTGGAGAATTGGGCCCAGTGTGTTTCTATGTTGCATCAGTGTTTACTATTCACCTGTTGCTATTGAGAATGATGGCACAGGCTTTGGCTAAAGGGTCATTCAGGAGTTATTGGGCCATTTTTGGATCTGTCTGTGGAAGTTGCCCCCTAGTACGGGACATATTTTCAAGGTTCTAGTGGTGTGATTCTTTCAAAGGGATCTTTGCTATGACCAAAAAATTACACTCACCCCCCAGCCCCAAGTTAGCCCGCTTTCTTGAGCACCCCACTGTGTGCATGACAATGGTAGATGGTAGCGGAGTTCAAACCAGATGCTTAGCAGGTCGGGATGGAGAGAGGGATGTAATTTATTTATTTCATTGGTTACCAATGGATCTTGCAGAAGTATCAGAGGTGCTTTTCACATACTCTAAGTGAGGCACCAGAATGTTTTAATCATTTTATTAGGGACGTTAGGTGAAAGTAAATGCTCTAAGAGAATCTCTATCACCTATTTTTGAGAAAGGCAACAAGAAGCAACACCAATCTTCCAGGATTTAAACAAAAGCTCTCCTAATCTCAGCGGTTAGTTATGCTCCCGATGGCAGAATCTTCAAAAAGGCATGAAGCCTGCAGCCTTATAAACAGAATGAGAAACTTTGATACCTGGCTTAAATCGGAGACAAAATGTTCTCTAGTCATAATGTAGCTACAGCGTTAGAAGTTTGAAGTGATTTGATGGCGTGAACTTCCTTGAGCCTGTGATAGAGGCATCGCTCCATCAACTCTTCCCAGTAGGATTGATTCTAATCTTCCCTGACATTTGCATACCCGTGCAGAAAAGCACTTGCCTTTTGTTGCTTCAGAGCCATTAATTTGTAGGTACCTTCAGTCCCCAGCAGTGCAGCTAAAAGTGGTGGATCAGATTAAAAGTATAGGGCATTTTAGACTCCATGGTTCTGATCTGTATTGCGTGTATATGTCTGAGTACTTGATAACTTTTCCTTTTTTTTCTTGCTAAGGAAATAATAAAGGATTTTGAAAGAAACATTGCCGACCAGATGTCAACATTTATTGAGGACGTCCAAGGGATATATCCTTTTGATAGTCTACTGGCCTGGAACTCTGTGTTGTATAAATCTGACCTGCGACGTGTGTTGCTTCACTTCACAAGATTACTACGAGGCCCAGAAATCAGCACTCACTGTGTGGAAATGGATTGCTGCTTATTAATGTGTTGAGGGCTTTGATTGATTAATTCTTAGGAACGTTTCCCTGGTCATGAAATACAGGCTGTGCTCAAATACTTCTCTACCATATTCTCAGCAAGACAACACAATCAAGGCCTGCTACACAGCTCAGTGATGAGGATGTAATGAATGAGCTTTACAAAGGGCAGTTAGACACCTACTCTCACTGAAAATCAATGGGATGTAGGTTGCTAGTTGCCCTCTGTGCCTTTGAAAGTCCACCCTCTGTTTCTGAGCAAACACTCGGTAAATCTGGCTGGGTGATGATATCTATGTATTGCTGACATTTTAATAGATGAAATACCTAAGACACCTCCTGTAGTGTCTATGCCCTAAAACGCCTCTTGTAGGGTTTCTTTATGCCCCAGTTGTTGCGCAGGTGTGTGCTCTAGAACAGCTGCCCTCTTCCAGCTCAGAAGGGTTTGCAGTGCAGGTGCAGGTGAAATTATTTTTATATACACAAAACTCCTAGCCCTGTGCAAGTGCTTGTCACATTCAGAGTTTTGCACAGAGGCCTCGTTGAACTTCCTCTGCAGATGGCCCCCCAGTGTCAGGTCTGTACAACATAACACGGTGAGGGCAGGGATTGCTTCTGAAATCACAAGGAAGTTCTCCAACAGCCAGCTCAAGTGCTTCTGGAGATTTGCAATGCCTGCTTAAGGGAGCCGAGTTTTTACTGGCCACATGTTTCACAGGAAGTGGACGAATCCCCTTTTAGGGTTAGCAGTGCTTGCTTATGTAGAACGCCTTTCTCTGTCGGTGTTGATGAGCCGTTGTACAGCACTAAGTCCAGCCTGTCAGAGGCAGGTCATATGACAGGTCAAATACTACTGTTCTTTGTTTCTGAACCCTCTTCCACACGATGGCTCAATGCCGGGATCTAGAAAACCATCACCACGAGAAACTGCTGGAGATCGCAATCAACACTCTGGAGAAGATTGTCAAGAGCGAGTTTGACGAGGAGATGCCAGATGATGTTCGACTGGTGAGGCCCCCCGTTGTGTGTGCAATTCAGGCTCTTCTAGAAAGCAGGGGTCCCTCCCAGGTCACCATGGCTCTCTCTTCAGGCTGATCGCTAAGCCCTCCACCACAGCAGGAGTTTGGGGCAGTGTGTACTGCTGCATTCCCGCTTTTGGTAGATTTCCCAACCCCATAAACCTATGGGCCAAATGTAACCCAGCTATAACTCCTTTAAAGTCATTAGAGTTGCACTTGCTTAATTAGGGTTTTATTTGGCCCTACAGTTTCAAATCCCCATAGAGATCACTCAGTCCTTTTTGAAGCAGATAAATTGAGTTCCACATAGGTCTTTCTGTTGAGACCTCACAAACCAAGGTCCTGTTGGCTCTGCAGAAATAGTAGAGATCCCATGGCATGCTTACAAAAGTGCGGTGCTAGGCCTGGTGTCTGTGGACAAAATCTCTCTGCTACTTGCAGTCGCACTGTGCCCAAGGTGGCTGCATTTCAGTGGCAGTGGATGGAGGCAGTATGTAACGCTATTTGCAGTCTATCAGAACAAAAGCTGCTGTATACATTGAAAATTACATTATTAAACCCTATTTACCAGGGTTTATAACTAAAGGAAAAAATCTGAGGGCAAAGATTTCACAGAGAGGGCTGCAAATGCACGATCTGTTTTTCATAAGACCAGCCAGAGTGGGATGTTGGTTAGATATCAGTTTTCTGGCTTCCAGCACCTCCGACAGCCTACTGGGGAAGGCTCTCCATTTAATGTACATACGAGCCCAGCATCTAGAATGGAGCTTTTTGTTGCTATTAAACAAATGACAGTTTCTTACAGGTTTGGTGCGGATGGAAGAGGTGGGGATGACATTTCCAATGTGGGTCCTACCCCTGACCTGTCCCACAGTCTTAACACTTGTCATTCAGGTTTTCCCCATCTCTCACCCACCCCAGAAAAAAAAAGGGGGGAATCTATATTTTTAGCACTGAGCAGCTGCACTCCCCTTCTAACATTTCTACTACAGCTGAAAAATAAACAGATCCAGGCTTCCACCACTTCTATTAAGACCCCTTCCAATAGCTGCTAATACAGTTGTACTGAGTGGATCAGGAGCCAAATTAGCAATCAGCATTACCCAAAAGAGCCCCAGTAGTGTGAATTCATGGTTTCATTTACCATATTACTGTCTAGTCAGATTTAAACAGTATGACAGGGGCAATATTTAGTTGATATATAATTCACCCAGCAAAATGACTGACCAAGTATTATTATTTTATCAACGACAGCTGGGTAATAACATAGCGAAAGCGTCCTGATAGGTTCATAATTAAATCGCAGCATTTGAATATCATGCGCTGCAAAGAGCCAGAGGAGACACGTTCAAGAGCCACTTACAGCTCGTGGGCCTTAGTCTGGGTATCACTGTGCTGATGTCTCCAGGTGCTTGAGGAGTGAATGGGGTTCTCGCACTGCTTCATAGGAGACATTGAGTCCCAATTTTACTGCAACTCCTTAGGGATTGGCTCAGTGCAGGAGAAGCTTCTGCAGGGGAAATTCACACATCCAAAACAGCATGTCAATGCCTCTTTGAGCCAGAGCCCCGCCTTGCTAGAGCCCCAGCTCCTTTCAGCCAGGGCCCCTCTGAGACAACCCCCTACCAGCCCAGAGGCCTAGCGTGGCAGCTTCTCTGAGCTGCTGCCCTCCTACCCTGTGTGACAGGCAGCAGTAATTATTTCTTAAGAACTAGTGACTGTTGTAAGGAGGCAAAGGCAGAAGGAAGTAAGGGATTTTTGTGCCTCATGTTCAGAAAATAGCCCTCCAGGGCAGGGTGGCTCACAGATTTATGGACTGTGAGTGTGGCCACAATTGTGCACCATTGCCACATACCGATTTTTTTCTCTCTCCTGTCCATGTCCACAGGATCTTCATGTGTTTAACAGCCAGGCTTGGCTGCAGGAGGATAGTAATTCTGCTTTATAGAAGCCCCCTCTATTTAAAATCCCAGGGGGAAGCTACTGCTTCTGTTAGACGTTGTGGTGCCAAAACAAAGATACACAGCGAATGCAATCAGTTAAAACAAGCTCTTCTAAGTGCAGTTTTCCATTTACCACACTCACTGGAAGAGGCCCATTGGAGCATATGCAGCCTTCCCCATGGGTGACAGCTGCCAACATGGGCTTGCCATATGCTGCCAGACAGCACGGTCTAGAAGAATGAGCATGTGGTTAGGAGCTCACTCCCAGCTCTGGCTTGCTATGCAGCCGTGGGCAAGCTACTTCATCACTGCCTCAGTTTCCCCATCTGTAAAACAGGGCTAATCCTTACACAAGACTGTCCACTGCTTTGAACTGGTAAAACATGAGACATAGCAGAGAGAGCTGTTATTTTTTTCTCTGATAGTGCTCCCCAGTGCTACACACCGAGTTCAGAGACCGGCTGCTTTTATATGTAAAATCCACGTCTCTCACCGCTCGGTCCATTTCACTCCTTAGCTTTTTGTGGACAAAGACACCATCGTCAACGCAGTGAACGCCTCCCACGATATCCACCTGCTGAAGATCGATAACAGAGAGGATGACATTGTCACCAAAGCCAATAGCTGGTCCTCTTCGGTGATCGAGGAGGTAAGAAAACCCCTGCGGCTAGGGAACAAAACCCTGTTTAGGGGAATAGACAAGCAGCAAGGCAATGAAAGCATGCCAGCCTGCAGCTTCTTCCTAGCGCAGTGGGCAGAGAGGCACCAGGATCCAGGCAATGTAGCTGGGCCACTGCCAGGAAATCAGAGGGGCTGGAGGGAGGCATCTTCTAACTTTTATCTGCGCCTTTGCACTACAGCCGGTGATTGAAGGTTTGAAATGAGCCCCAGGACCCACCAGCTGCTCTCATGCTCCTCAGGTTCACAAGAACGAGATCAGCAGAAACCGCAACCGCGTGAGAGAAATCAATCAGTACATCGACCATCTGCAGGAGGAGCTGGACAACATGGAAAGCCTGGAGCCGATGGAGTAGGCCTACCTGCGGCCAGAACAGTGGCTCCCGATAGGACACAGGACTTGGTGATCTCACAGGTGTGCCTCACCCTCGCTGACAGCCCCCATGTAAAGACTCACCCATGGGGATGTTTCATCCTAGGGTGTCCCTCCCCCCCAAAATCATACACCAATACTATCATTGAGTTTGGAAAAGCTGTTAAAGAGATGCTGAGGATTTCATTTTGAAGCCCACTGAGACTGGTGGCCTAAATCAAAGCCAGCTCACAAACAGCTGGGGCCTGGATTAGCCAGGAGTTGAGCAAGCTGTGATTCACTCTCTACAAAACCAAGCTATGCCTGTGCGAGCAGTGTTAGGTGCCTGGGACCCATGCAGCAGCCGGCACGAGGCGTGATGGGGAAGAAGAATGCTCCCCCATCACACTAACCCCCATCTGCCCAATCATCATGGGTTTCACTCCCGGTAGCCTCCTTTTTCCCTCTGCCTCACACTAAGGCAGCTTCCTGCAGTGTGCACAGGGTGACCTCTGACTAGCAGGGAAGGAGATCAATGGCTCTGCAGAAGTTCACCCACGGCTGCTCAGTGCCGAGTCATTAATTTCCTGCCTAACTCAGCAGCTGCTGCGGCGCTCGCTTTGCAGGCAGCCTAGACTCCGTTCTTGCTGGAGGCATGTCACCAGAGAGGGGGAAGAGGGGAAACCGGTGCTTGAAGAAAGGATGTGGCAGTGCACAGTTTAGAAAGGGGCCAAATACCCTGAGACTTCCCCTCCCCCTTTCATGGCCTTAGCCCTGCCCCTGGGCTGTTTGAAGTTGCTCTGGTTTAGCTGACGAAAACAACGTCCTCCCTGCTCACTGAGAAACAGCACTGCCTGGCTGCAGAAGGCTCCGGCTTTTCGGCAGAGTTGAGCGCTCACGGCTCCAATTGAAATCAACGGGATCTGCAGGTGCTTGTCCCCCCCCGGAAGGCAAAACCCTACATGTGGCAAGTTGGGCACCCAGAAACAAAGGGGCCCCAAATCTATGGTCACTTATGAAAATGCTGGTGCTACAGGTTCCCCAGACCGTTAAGTAGAAATGAAGCTGTTTCTAACTGAGGAGGAGTCCAGGGGTGATCGTGCTCATGTGAGGTTTTCATAGCAACTGCCCAGCTGACATTTTCTTTTAAGAATCTGAAGTTTTCAGAGACAGGAACAAAAGAGAGCCCGGGAATCCAATACCTCTGAACCTGGGGGGCACGGGGAGGGTAAGATCAGAACTTTGCAGCTCAGGCCTGCCCCTTTGGTCGGTGAAGAACGGACATTGATCCCACAAATCTTATGTGCCTGCTCGATACATACTCTGGATTAGGGGTCCCATTGAAATCAGTGGGTTTGCTCTGAGTTCACAGCTGAGCATGTGCATAAGTCTTTGCAGGATTAGGGCCTCATACAGTTGGGGAGTTAGAATTAGTCAAAGACAACCACCCCATCCCCCAGCTGACATGTCAATACAAATCTTTTTCGTAAACAAAACGAGGGGGCTCCTATCCTGTCCTTGGCTGGCAGGCTGGTGCTTGTGACTGAGCATGGAGATCTTCAGGCAGGGACACAGAGGAATCCTGAGGGTAAGGAAGCAGACACAGCTGTCAGTCAGCAATGGCTCTGTGGTAGGTTATCTTGTCCCCAGTGGATGTCTCTGCCTGCAGCTGTCTGGGTGCTCTTGGGCGGAAGCAGCACACATCCCACATTACAGTGGGGAAGTACCAAATAACTGACCACATGCACTGACTTGCAGTATCTAGCAGGAGACACTTTTAATCAAACTGGGAGAGAGACCAGCTTTGTACAGGGGCAGAAGCACATTTCTGGGTAAGGACGAGATACAGCTGAGTCTTGTCTCCAATGGATATGGCTTTGGATTTTAGCAACAAACGTGGACCATGGGCAGGCAGGCGGCAAGATGGGACATATGCTAGAATGTGTGCTTAGCCTTTCTGAAGCCCTTTTGCTGGGGTGCTAGGCACACGGCTGGGGCCTTCGAGAGTGGAAGATAAACTAGCTATCCTTCTGACTGATCATAAACCCTGGCTGAGCTCAGCTGCTAGCAACAGCCAGGGACGGGGCATTTAACTGGGGCTGAAAAGAGCTCAGACTGTACTTCCTTTGTAACAAAAAAGCCAGAGCTGCTGAGAGTCAGTGGAAAGCCCCAAGCACTTGCCAATGCGAGGGAAGAAATGACTCGGCTAGGAATCATTGTAAAGTCATGTCCCCTCAGTGCGAAGTCACACCCAGGAACGCCATGCTGGGAGGGACTGGCATGGTGCTGGTTATCGGCCAGTGGCTCAAATCCTCCAGGCTGCATTTATAATCTGTACTAGCATTCTCCTGCTCTGCCTGACGCGTTGCTCCCCAGAGCCTCAGTCCTGCAGCAGCTTGTGTTTTATGGTCGAGCTCTCTGAACAGAGGTGAGCAAAGAGGATCCCAGCAGCCGTGCGGGCGCGCAGCTCGTACATGTCATAGTCGTGGGCCCATTCCACGTTGCCCCAATGCTGGATCTGAGAGAAGAGAGAACCATCAGCTGACTAGAGTTAGTTGTAAAGGGGTTTGTGCTGCAGGACTTCTTGGCCTGCATTTTCCCGTCTGTGAAACAGAGAGAATACCTCCGAGGAGTGGCACAAAGCTTCACTAGCCGGTGCCTACCCAGCATTCAGAGATCCTCAAGTGAAAGGGGCTATAGAAGGCATTATAGCCTGATCCAAAGCTCATTCAAGTCAGAGTGGAAAGACTTCCATTAACTTCACTGGACTTTGGGTCAGGGATGGTTCTGTGCAAGGACAGAACTTTCTGTTCACAACAATCACATTGGTGTTAATTTAGCCCTTAGCAAAGTGCTCAGGGCTGGTCAATACACAGAAATAAAGACCGTTCTTGGGCTTTGCACTGTGAGTTGGAGGAGGGCAGAAAAACAGCCGTCCAGCTTCTGCAAAAGAAATCCACAACCTTCAGCCCTCAAAGCGCCTTTGGCTGTTCATCACGTGACTCAAGCTGAACATTTGAACCGTATTGACCAGCGGGTGCCTGGCAGAGTGAATGTCTCTTGTAATAGCAGGCAGTTCCATTGCCTGTTATTTGTGCTGGGAGATCACTTGTCACACTGAGATTATCGCTATTTGAATTATAGGGCCAGAACTAGGACATAATTTACCTGGTATTCTTCCTCCAGACGAGACAGCAGCACGGCTTTTTCTACTGTGATGTGCCTGTCTATCAGTCCCATGGACAGAATCAGCGATTTCAATTGTGTGATCACATATTCTATACCTGGGAGGGGGAAAAATATCAAACACGAACCACAATTACTTATGCAAAGTAACGTCAGCATTTTCACGCCTTCTGAAGGTGCAGCCAAGACATAATATGTTCCTGCAGGATCCGATGGTTGGATGATCCCGCATACCTCGGATCAATGCACTCCTCAGAGTCATTCCACAGTTAATACACATATGCAATTCCCTTTGCTAATCAGGATCCATTGTTTCTGTGATGCTGCATCTCTGACTGCAAACCACTTCCTCTAATTCTGAAACACCCCCTTACAACATAATAATGCCACACCACTGGATACAGAATTGGAAGGATTCCCTTCTGCAGGATGGCAGAGCTCACATCTCTTCACTGAAGAGCTGGGGATGAGATCTGTGAACACACACAACCATTGAGGAGAGGGAGCGAGGGGAAAAGGGACCTGATCCGCGGAGATGCTGAGCGTTGGACACACTCTGAAGTTAAAGGGAGCTGGGGGTGCTGAGCACCACTGAAAATCAGGTCCATGTAGAGGGTAAGGGGAGGAGACAAAGAAGCATGAATCATTCTCAATCTCAGCTAAGTGATCAGCTAGAGTCAAGGCCAGATTCGGGATCCAGTCAACTTACTGCCCAGGAATGCAAAAGGTGGGGCCTGCGGTCTTGTGGTCCCCCGCTGAAGACAGACGTACCAAAATACCAACCAACAGAAGTGCCCCCAACCTTACCCCAAAAACAAGCTGTAAACAAAAGGAGGTGACCAGAAATGTTTGTAAAAAGGATTGGCGAGGCCCTGCAAATCAGAACAGAGAGCATGCTTTTCTACTAGGAATCTGTTCAGTGTCGCTCATCGTCTTTCTACGAGGTAGCCAGAGACTCCAGTGGGTTTATAATCGACTTTGTTTAATACGTTTTTGTTTTGAAAGAAGAATGACACAATGAATAAAGAGGGGATGTGTCAGGGTGAAAATCTATTTTAAAATATTTACCACTGAACTGAAAGAATGTGTGTCTTGGGCACTTTTCACCGTTTATTCTGTTTATTCGCATCTTGCACTTCAAGGAGGATGAGCAATGAGAACGGATTAGTTAGTTTCACCTGTGTTTCCAGTAAGATTCACTTTCTGGATCTCATTCACTTGCACAAGAGTAGAACAGCTGGGCTGCAAATAACCACAGCGCTTACATTTTAAATCTAAACTCAAGGGGCTTTAGTTTACTGGAGGAAAAAAGTAATGAAACCATAAAGTCATTTCTGAGCGTTTGGGGTTTAAAAGGCCCCCCCCCTTTTTTTTTTTTTGGTTAACATAGCCTAAATTTTGGACCAAAACCACCTGAGAGTGTCACGTTAAGGAAAAAAATATATTTCAGTAGTTCTGAGAGACCGAACAGAACTGTACAGACATTGGACAGTGAAGAGACAGCCTCTGCTGTACAGAACTAGAGCTAATGGTCTAGCTTGGATTTATTTATTTAAAACTACAATCCCCCTTTGTTCCCTCCACTCCCATTGATTTAAAGTCTCCCTTTCTTCCCCAAAACGTTTCCATTGCACTGGTTACTGCTCAGAGAGGAAAAGGCTTATATTCCAGCGATGCTTCTTGTACCCTGGATGGACAGACACACCAGATAAGTCCTCATTACCTTGCAGTGCCCACATGTTGTAAGATGCCAAATGGCTGGTGAAAGCGTCTTTGGTCGTGGCTGGGATGTGGGGCCCCATGATGCTAGCAGAGGAGCCGATCTCCACGTTGTACCTGGAGTGAGTTAGATGGCACCAGATAAACGATTAGCCATTGAGACAAGTGGGCCTCAGTATCATTATGAAGCAAAACTATGGCTAAATTCCGCCCTTATGCATGCAGGCGCAACCCTCACTGATGGTCAGCTGAGCTTATACCCGCGTTTGCAAGGGCCAGATTTGCCCCTCAAGCTCTATGTGGGGACATTTTCTACCCACAATGTGCTGCACCAATTCATTCCCAGAGCCTGTCAGTGCAATGTGGTGTGTGCAGCAACAGCTGAGCTTGCTTATGAAACTTACAAGCCCGATTCCCTTCTTCTTCCATGGGCTGAGAAACCCCCTGAAGGGATCACCCAGACATCACACTGGAGGCTGGCCAGCAGCAGCTCTTCACTGCTGGAGACCTGAAACCCTTTAGGAACAGTCTCTGCCCTCCAAAGCCTCCTCCGTACCCCGCAATGCCCTCTTTCCATGGCCCAACAGGCTGGTACCAGAACAGCTCGTGAACTAAATTTTTTCCAGCATGACTGGTTCTCAAGGCAGTGCAGTGACAAGTGCCTTAGGAACATCACAGCGAGGGCAGCTAGCAATGAGGAGGGAAAAGTCTTTGGGCTTCTTACCTTTTCTCAGCCCACTCAATGATAGGATCCCATTCATTCTTCTGCAGTTCTACTAGGGTGGCTGGCTCCTCTACCCTGTAGCTAGGATGTTGCAACAAGAAAACAACCATCACCAACAAATCACTGGCCTTCTTCAGGCAATATGTGGAGCAAACCCACTGGGCAGCTACGCCTGTTTCGGGGATGACAGGGAGAGCCCCGTATTTGAAGAGCAGGTACCGACTTTAAGCTCCAAGTGAGTAGATGCTGTGAGCTAAGGAAAGGAAGAACTTCCACTGACAACCCTCCCCCAGTTCCAGAGCCCTCATCTGGACAGACCACCAGCCTGGTCTTGAGCCCTCCAAGGAGGAATGCTGATCCCACAGCCCTGCCCACATTTAGGGCCTGATGCTGTGAAATCTCTGCCAAGTCTGTGCCTGTGTCCTCCTGAAATAACTGCAGGGGCTGTTCACAGTCTGGAAAGTCCAGTTCCCTGCCCACTGGAGTGCCAGCCTATAGCTCTGCTTCACACCGCTAGAGACCTTTGCAACCACAGGCCACAAAGCACTTTGACCGAAGGTGATTCAGTTTTACAGATGGGGAAACTGAGGCACAGAGAAGGCCACTGATTTCTCCACTGTCAAATTGGCCAGCAGTCGATCTCAGTGCACACTGGATCAGGCCCTAAATTGGCAGTGGGATGAAGTGCTGTCCAGTGGCATTTGTCACAAAGGCTGCATTTGTGCCAACCAGTCACCCAGCTTAATGTGCTTCCAAACCTCTAGTCGCCCTTCCTGCCTGCCCAGCTGGAAGACATAGTAACCCATAATAATGTAATGAGACTGGCCTAGCTTCTAAACCAGAGGTTCCCCTAGTGAATTTCAACCCCAGACAGTCTCCTACCAGACAGTATCTGTCTCCAGGAACTTCAGAGCTGCTCTGATCAGCTGATCTTTGTTTCGCTGAGATGGATTGTCCAAAGCTGTGTAGCACAATGTGGTCTGCAAGACAAAAGACAATTACACCAGCCAGAAACCCGGGTGGATGGGGGCAGTGGTTCAGATTTTACAAGGACCCAGACAACAGCTGAAGAATCCTTACTGTGCTAGCGACAGATTAAGGCATAGTGATGCAAAGCCTCGCCTGGGAGGCTTATGAGTCCAAGCCCACTGGAAATGACAGGAATCTTCCCAGCTTGGGATCGGCTCATGAAATGCAGTGCTCCTGTGAGCAGTGACAGGACGGGAGCACGCTGGAGGCGTTGGGGTAGGGAATCTGGATGAGAAGCATTTCTAGCTGTGAATCAGGTCCCATTCACATAGGAGTTTGGGCCATGTTGGCGGCAGTTGTTAACCCTGGGTTTAGACCCAATAGCTGCTAATGGGTGAGGCGCGCTTTGCCCCAGCACTGTGGGCCAGGCAAAACCCAAGACAGTGTTAAAAAAACTTACTAGATGCAGTCCCTTTATACATCATTCTAGTTTGTTTGTTTAGCTCAGAGATGTGGCCTGCAGAGACTACAGCTCCCAGCATGCCATGCTCCACCTTAATCCAAGATGAGGCTGCCTATAGCAGTGGCCCCAATGAAATCACTTGTTAGATTACCCCAGACACGGGGGCTCACCGCGGAGCCTTCTGCCGGCAGAGCTCACCAGATGCATGGTGTAGAACTTGATGGTGTCCTGCTGGGAATCCCATTCTGTTGCAACGGCAATAGCCAGGGCCTTGCTGGGGACAGTGAAGACTTTGGCCTGGGGCGTTTTCAGCTTCCTGTGGTCCAGGTTTATTTCAAAGCCATCTGGGGAATCAGATTAGAAACCCGGGGGGATTACAGGGGAAAGCACATGAGGGATCCATGTGCAACCCCCGAGCAAAAGGCAGATTCAAAAGCAAAGCTGAAAGGGGCAAACTCATCCCTGGGGCAACGCCAGTGATACACCTGGCCCAGGAGTCTCACCATTGAAGGCCTCAGGGGCCCCGCACTCAACCAGAAAGCAGTTTCCCTTCACATGGTTTTGCCGGCCAATGGGGAAAGGGCAAACCAGGTTTGTGACAAAGCTGGCTCTCAAGGTCTGGTCTCCAGGCATAGCCAGTGTCTGCCTGGGGGCAGGACCCACGTTCCAGGAGGAGCCTGGGACGATAACCGCCCTTCCCTGTGTCCGGCTGTCACACAAAGGGCCGGACACCCAGCCAGAACTGGCGGAAGCACTCACCTTCGCCTTGGGAGATGCTAACGTTCTGGTAAAACCTCTTCCTTTCTGGGGGGAAAATGTACATCCATTCAGAAGGCAGCGAGAACAACAGTTACATCCCTTTTCTCATCCCTGCCCACTGCAGAGCTGACGTGCCAGCTCCCCACCCCACCTCCACCGGCAATGCTGAGCCTGACACAGCTGGCCTCCCTCTCCGTCTCGGGACCTCGCTGGTTCACAGTCCTTCTACACGAGCCCATGTGCCTGAGTCCCTCTGGAGCTGGTTTCAGGGTTTGTCTGTGAACCAGGGGCCCCTCTTTAAGCAGGCCCAGCTGTAGTCTCAGGCCCGTTGCGTCCAAAGCGATGGGCGCTACATTGACAAGTGTGTTATGGCTCATTTGGCTTCGTAACACTGCACCAGGCTCAGCCCTGCTGTGAGCCGCCTGAAGCCAGTGGGTCACTCCAGCAATGCCCAGGTAGAAGTGAGACGCCCCATGTATAGCACCCTTCCTCCACTCCCTCCCTCCTAAAAGCAACCCCCAACCCGTGTGCTTCAACAGAGGAATACGGTGTTGGCATATTACGCACTCCAGATCTTTTTCTCCATACAGCTTTCACATGCTGGTGTGAATGCAAACACCACACTGCTTTAGAGAGCTAGAATCAAGCTGCTTGGCAAAGCAGATTGCAGGCAGTTCAAAGAGCAGGGTCCAGCAGCGAAGAGACAGGCAATGCAGCTGGGGGAGATTTCCTCGGTAATCCTTCTTGCTACCAAAGGGATGGGGGCCGATTTCCAACTCAAACCATGCTGCACTGGGCACATGGGTCCAGATCCACAGCAGTACTTAGGCACCTGCCTCCCACTGAAATCAAAGGGAGTTAGACCCTAAACACCTTTGAGTCTCTGGGCCCTAGGCATGACAATTGGCACCTACAGACACCTAGATCAAAGGACACTGGGAATGGATAGAGGAGGTTTTTAAGACAGACTCATCTCATAGCCCTACCCGATAGGTGCTGGAGTTTACACACCCTGTCCTACCCCTGAACCTCCCCCTTCCCTACCCCATTATAACCCGGTCTGGAAAATTCATCTGCTGGATGTGCTACGCTAAATCACCTTCCAAATTAATTTCCACCCCTGCATTCAGAATGGGACTGCTGCACCGGGGAGGGGGTCAAATGGGGTCCAGCTGAGGCCATCCCTCCTCTAGCACCTTCCCGGACCCAGAACTGTGTAAGAAAGGCCCCCCTGTTCACTCTGGGGGCACGAGGACCAGGTGCTGTTTCTTCTCCCTCACACCCGGTGGCAGAAGAAGCCAAAGCAGCACACTCAGAGAACTTGCAGCAGTTTTGACTGGACTGTCTGTGCCCAGTGCTGATCAGCTGCTTGCTCCAGCCTGCTCTCCCACTCCCTTCACCGGTTTCCCTCCACACCAACCTCTCTTACCCTCTTCTCCCCTGCCCTGCTCTTTTCTTTCCACTTAGCTGATCCACTCATAAATAAACCCACCAAAAAAACCAAGCCAAACCGTGGCACTAACCTGTCATTTGCTGCCACCCCAGTGTCCACTCTGCTTAAGTGTTCTACTCTCCCCCCCCCCGTGTCTGTCTGGTCTAATTAAATTGTATGCTCTTTGGGGCAGGGATCACCTGCTACTCTGTACGTACAGCACCTAGCACTGTGGGGCTCACTCTCGGTTAGCCCTTAGGCACTATTGTAATAAACGTGACTGATGATAATATTAAACAGGAGTGAGGCCCCGGTGCGTAGGGCAGGTCTGGAATACATGCTGGTGCAATCCTTCCCCCAAGCCCCTCTTTGCCAGACTGAATATTAAACTAGCCCTGTGTCAATTGACCAGCTGTCCAGACACTGTCTTGGAAACAAAATTTACCAGCTGTCAAAAGCTTTGCTCAGCTGGTCACAGCTGTTCCACCTGCTGGAGAGATGCAGCAACTCCAATCAGGGGGAGGTTAGGTGGGTCACCACCATATCCAGCCAGCTTTTAAAACAGCTCCCTCTGGTGTGATGCCAGCTGTGCAGCAACAGGGAAAACCAGCATCCTGAGTCTAGTACATCCCCAAATTACAGCAACAAGCTAACCTGTCATTCTGCCCAGAATGCCCTCTGCTTGGATCCAGGAGCATTGCCAACAACGCACCCTACCCCATGTCCTGAGTGCATGCATGTAGATGCCAGGGATACTGCCGTGTGCAATTTAATATACTGGGGGAGCAATGCTCTCTTTGCTCTTCATCAGACCTTTAAGCTGAAGATCCCCCTGCCAGTTGCACCCATTTTGTCCAGGAGCACATCTAGTGCAATGGCAAGTCTGCCCTTAGGGGCTACAGGCCCCCGTTTTAGAAGCAGCTTCCATCTGGCACCTGCACTGTTGCCTGGCACAACTATTAGACATCTAAATGGCACGAACAGCACCTGCTAATTCCCTGACTGCACCCACCCGTAAGACAGCTAGATACCTGCACTGACAGCCATCACACCCACAGGATTCCCCACCCCAAGCAAAAACCACAGGGGCAAGAGTAGATTCAAGGGAGTCCTAGGGCCTGTGTTACGCAGAAGGCCAGATTAGATGATCACCGTGGTCCCTTCTGGCTTTATAACGGGAGAGATGTTCAAAGCGACACTTCCACAACTAAGGAAGGATGGCCTAGTGGTGAGGGTGTTAGCCTGTGGCTCAGGAGAACTAGATTGGATCTGCTGCTCTGCCACAGATTTTGTGTGTGACCTCAGGTTCCCTGTGCCTCCAGGCCCCATCTATACAGTGGGGAATAATAGCCCTGCATAGCCTTACAGCTGAGAAGGAATACATGAAAGAATGCAAGGTACTCAACACTTAAGACAGATAGAACTGACAGCATGTGCTGGCCGCTGCGTCAGCGGGGCTGTACACAGGCACAGCAGCGGGCTCACATGCCATCAGCAGCGGGGGCATGAGGCCTTAGATTTCAAGCTCGTTGGGGCAGCGATGTTGTTTTCTTTTGTCTCTGCAGCACCCTGTACATATGCAAATAATAAATGTTCACCGTCAGGTTTGAAATGCCTGGGTCTCTACGACGACTGCTTCAAATGTTCAGTGAGGGCCCATCCACCAATTAAAGCCCTCCTCCATAAACAGGGGTCCTGCCCCTCTCATAAACTGTGCTTGCAGCTGGCTTTTAGGATTGGCTAAATCTACCACCCACGAATGTCCCTGCAATTTGCAAATGACCATGCTGAAATTTCCTGAGCCTGAAACCCAGGGCCGAGCATGCCGCAGGATCGCTTCCCAGCCGTGTCCTCACCTGTTGGTGGCGTGTACGCCCGAGCCGTGCCTGGCAGGGAAAGGCTGGGACCCCCAACAGGAGAAGCCATCGGGCAGAGCCACGAGGCCTGAGGCGGCCTGGTGCGGAACAGCCGTTGACAACTGCGCCACATGCTGGGGAGGCAGCGAGCCAGCAAGATGGGGGTGGCCTGGCCCTGTTAAATACCTGGGCTCCTAACCCCCCCCCCCCCCGCCAGGATCAATGCCTGCCCCCCAAAGAGCTCCCCTACAGGATCAGTGTGTCCCCCGAGGAGCCCACCACCAGGATCAATACCCCCCTCCGAAGGCCCCCCCGCTGGAATCAACGCCCCCCCCCCCAGAACCCCCCCTCGCCCGGATAAATGGCCCCCCTCAGGAGCCCCCCTCGCCGGGATTAATGGGCTTCTCCGAAGGACCACTCCCCGCTGGGATCAATCCCCCCCGCCGGGATCAATGCACCCCTCCCCCGCTCCCTAGAGGGTCCGCACAGCCCCGGCAGCACGCACAGCCCGCTCCCCCTCGCTCCGGCGGTGCGCACTACGGATCCTATTAACCTCTCGGTCTTGCTCTCTGGGCGCCGCCATCTTGCCGACCCACGTCCAATCAGCATCACAAACGCCTTTTGTCCCTCCGAGCGCCCCGTCACGAGGACCCTGAGGAAACTACGAATCCCAGGAGGCATTGCGGCCGGGCCCTTGCCCACGTGACGCCCGCGGACCAATGGGCACGGCGCGCCGCCCCTCCTCCCCCCGCCGCGCCCGGCGCTGGGCCAATCGGAAGGTGCGGAGGCGCCGCCGGCAGGGAGGGAGGCCCCGAGCCAGGCGGCGGGGGCAGCCGGCGCGGCGCGGCGAGTTGGTTGGTTCCCAGCCCGGGCGGCCGGGCCGGCTCCCCGCTGCCCGTGTCACGCTGGCGCCCGGGGACCCCCCCGAGATGCCGGTGCGGAGCGAGTGCTGCTGCCCGGCGGGGGCCCGCGACCGGGGGGCCGCCAGCCTGGTGCCGCCGCCCCCCATCAACACGGCGCAGCCCGGCGTCGCCACCTCCCTGCTCTACAGCGGCGCCAAGTTCCGCGGCCAGCAGCGCAGCAAGGGCAACGCCTACGAGGTGGAAGTGGTGATGCAGGTGAGACCCCTGGGGAACCCCCCCGCCCCCCCATCGGGGAACCCCCCACCTCTCCCCCCAGCGTCCCCCCGCCCCCCCATCGGGGAAACCCCTCCCCCTCAAGGAACCCCCCCCGCCCGAGCGACCCCTCCCCCTCCCTTTCGGGGAACCCCCCCTCCCCCCGCGCCCAGGCCCCCACTGCTCCCTAAGGCCTCCCCCCCCCCCCCCCGACCATCCCCTGGGGCCCTCTTTCTCTAGCTCCCCATTCCACAGACACCCGCATCCAACCTCCCTCTCTGGTATCTCTGCTCCCGCTCTTCGATTGGGACCCTGCCCCCTGAGATCTCCACAGGGACCCCCTGCCCTAGCACACCTCCTCCACCAGAGACTGGGATCCATCCGCCCCCAGAAAGACTCCCCCTGTGGGGGGGGGTCCCCCCACTCTCAGGGCACCCCCTCTCTCAGATCAGTATCTCCTGCCTTCTGTGACCTCCCCATGGGGACCCCCTGTCTCTAGGGCAGCCCATCCTCAAAGATCAGGTGGGGACCCCTGGGCCAAACAGCACCAGCAATACCTGTGAGGTGGCTGTCCAGGGGCGGGCAGGGGAGCAGGCCTTCATGGCTGTAAATGTGCTCTGCGACAGCAGCATCCGTGAGGTGATGCAGGCGGATCCCTCTTCCCAGAGCACCCCTTGCCCCACTATCCATGCCTGCACTACAAGGACAGCGGTAATACGGACAACAGGAACGGCCTCTGAGATGGAGGTGGTTAGGCAGGTGAGACCCCTCTAGAGAGCCAGATACCTCCAGGCCCCCACCCCAAATCCCTTTGGAGAGCAGGCCCCCCACACACTGCAGAGCCAGCAGTGTCACAAGGGTAATGGTGCTGGAATAGCATTCCCTTTGATGAGCTGTGAAATCATGAGCTGTGCCAAATCTGCTCAGCAAACAGTATTCCCCCCAAATCTTTCATGGAGCAGAAGGGGTCGAACGCAGTAAGTGAATGAACCCCTGTGTGAGTCTGAGGCCTGTTCCCCTCCATTTCAGTGGAGGAAGAAAAGCAGCTGGGATTGGCTGAGTGGGTGGGTGATAGGCTGAGTGGGTAGTTGCATGGTAGGCCAGCCTGCATCAGGAGGGCTGGTGAGGAAACTGCTGCATGCTAGTCACCTGCGCCTAAGCGGCCCCAGACATCAGGTTTTCAGGTGGTTTGGCCCTTCAGCTCTCTGGGCCCAGGATTCACAACCACTGCATGTCTAGTTCCTGGCTCTGAAGCTTTTGGATTTCACGCTGTGACAAGGGAACAGTGGCCATGTCTACTGGCACGTCAGCAGCACAGTCCCACCGCCGCAGCTATGCCGTTGTGCCATAACGTAGGCCCTTCCCACTGCGACGGAAGGGCTTTTTCTGTTGCGATAGTTAATTCAGCTCTGCGAGCAGCAGTAGCAGCTAAGGCCAGGTCTACAGTAAAAGTTACAGACACGTAGTTAAGCTGACCAGACCCCCAGTGTTAGGTCAATTCTGCCACATGGGGAGGTGGATTGACCACAGCGGTGGGAGATACTCACTACAGAAATGGGAGGGTATCTACACTGAAGTGTTACAGCGGTGCACTGTAACTACAGTGTAGACATAGCCTCAGTCCTTAGAAGAATTTTTCTGTCATCCTAGCTGCTTCTAAACTGAGGATTAGGTCAGTTTAATCATGGTGCTCAGATGTGAATTTTTCACAACCCTCAGTGAGGTAGCTAGGTTGATCTAAATTGTAAGTGTAGACCAGGCATTAGAACAAACCAAAGCAATCAATCCTGGAAAGGAATGTAGCAAGAGCAGCTGTTGGGCCCAGCTGTGCTGCTGGGATCTCTTTAACTGAGCACTTGTCTCTGCAGCCCTCCCATTCCTATTTAGAGTGATTGTTTCTCTGTGCTTTATTTTTAGTCGTAGGCATTTGCATGATCACTTTGGGCAGAGCTGGCGAGATGTGGGGTCGTGTGTAAGCGGCAAGCCAGATATCTGATACACTCTTGCTATAAAACATTCTGCGTGTTACAGCTCCGTTTCCAACTGGATTGCAAAAGATCTGTGGGCTTATATAACAAGAGCTATGATGAAGCCTGACGCATGGGTCAGTGTTGTGGAACAATGTCAAAGTCCTACGGTCAGCAGACATGAGTAGCATTTAAACCACACTGTCAGTGTTACAGACAGTGCTACATTTGTCAACAGCACAAGAGTACCTGGAACAGCTTGCTTCAATGGAGTCATCGTAGGGATATTCAGTTTCATTACAACTCTTCTTCCCCCAAAGATTACCCAGCCTTTTAGCTTAAACGCTTATTTTTGTGTGTCATCTGAAAGGCAGAGTTAACAACAATTATTCTGCATAAGTGCAGTGAAATATTGCGCTTAACCTGTTACCGGTGGGAAAGATGCATCTTTACATTTCATGTCTGGGTTTTTCAGACTCTTCGTTTTGCTTTGAGAACTGAACTGGTGATTTGTGGATTTCCAAGCAGAAGTTTCTATAAATGCTGTTGGCTTTGGAAGCGCTCTGGGTGGACGTGTCCCAGTAACTAGACGCTATATGGTCAATAAATGAAACATTAAGTCATAAGCCCAATCACAGGGCTGGGGCAGGGGAGAAGTGAAGGCATTGGAAATGGGAGACAGGTATTTTTTTAAGATACAGGTTGAAGAGAGGTAAACCAAGACTTGTCCAGACAGCAGACATTCCAGAGAAAGCTCTTGTGTGCAACAGCGGTGGTGTAGTTTACAAGGGACCAGGCATCAGTGCTAGGTAAGCAGAGAGAAATCATTGAGGTAGTTATGGAAGTGGCAAGAGACAGATTTACTAAAAGTAGCCCTCAAAGCCAAGAGTTTCAGCTGGAGAGGGAGAAAGATCTGATTGTTTGAGCATGTTTCCACTGGTTTTGTCACTCGCAGATGTCTAGATTGTTGACAGCCTGTAGTTAGACCAGCTGACAGATAAATTGGGAGATCCGGCTCTGTTGTTGTACTGTGACCTTGGGCATATCCCTTAACTTCCAACTCAGCTTCCCCTTCTGTAAAACAAGGACACTTACTCATCTTTGTAAAACATTTTGAGATCCTTGAGTGAAAGTGGACATATAAGTGGGAAATATTATTAATTAGCTGAAAGCAGATGAGGTATTCCCAAGCGTGCTTGCCAAAAAGGTAAAGTGGATACCTCTAAATGATTCTCTCCTCAGTCCGTGTAAAGCTGTGTGATCAACATGAATGACCTATGAACAAAGCTGGGCAATGCATTTCTATACCATCCTTGACGGAACTGAGATTTTAAGACCCAATGCACCAAAGTGTATTGGACCAACTTGGGTATCTTTTCCCTGGGGGCATGCACTTATGGATTTTGTGCTCTCTGTCCTAGCATGTGGATATGGAAAACTCCTATCTTTGTGGATACTTGAAGATTAAAGGCCTTACAGAGGTGAGCACTTGTTACTAAACTCCTTTTTTTTATACTCCATGGGCATGAAGGGCAGCCTCTACTCCAATTTCTGGCTATAAGTGTGAAGGTCTGAGAGGTTGAGCCCATAATCAAGAGGACTGTTGGGTACCTTATTTCCCTTCCTTTCCTGTTTTTTACACAGTGTAAACCAAATAAATATAAATGGTTTTGTAGAAACTTAGTTTAAAATTGTTTTAACCTGATAGCAACACTTTAAGGGCTGAGCTGAAGAGGAGCTGACTCGGCCACCACCAGTTAATTGGCTTTGTTGCCCCAAACCTCCAGACAAGCCAGATCTTCTGGAAGTACTTCTCTCCACACCCTTCATGTAGGACCTGCATGTGTTAACAGCTGACCTCTCAGGCATTCAGCAAGATGACTGGTTTAACACGCAGCTTGTTGGGGCTCTTTCTACCTCTGCATTCCTTTCCTCAGTTACTTTGCTTACAAGCTTCTTCAGACACAGGCTCCTTATTTCAGCTGATGCTACCTTAGAGCTTATCTCTGTCGGAGAGCTAGCTGAGAGCTTCCACGCAGTGGGACTGTGAAGTAGGTAACAGTTTCAACATACATGAGTGGAGGAAGCGCCTCCAGTCTAATTCTTCTGTATGTCTTTGGCTGATCTCAGTCACACTTTTCTTTAATTTCACTGTATCCTTTGATCCTTTCTTAAGAAACACGTTTAAGGTGTGGGGAGTAAGCAGATAGATTGCGGGCAAGGGGATCAGTGTAGGAAAGATGAATGAAGAGTGCACTTTACCGGGGCCCGGAGGCCCTGGAGGGTCCCAGCCCAGGCTGCAACCCCCATTACCATGAGGAAAAATTTTTCATGGCTCATGAGATTGTATGTATGGGATGAGGGATTGTGGTATGTGTGTGGGAGGGGGCCCGTGTTACAAGTTTGTACTGGGCCTGAAAAAATTATGCATGGGCCCTGCTAACTGGTATCTGAATGTGTGTCCTCTCCTATACAAGCCTGTTTTTGTTTTGTTTTGATTTTAGTTTTTTTGTTGGCAAAATTCCTAATTCTTTAATCTTTTCCCCCCTCCTCCTAGGAATACCCAACCCTTACCACTTTCTTTGAAGGGGAAATAATCAGTAAAAAGCACCCCTTCTTAACGCGGAAATGGGATGCAGATGAAGATGTCGATCGCAAACACTGGGTAACTAAACACACTGGCAACCAACTACAGATCTAAAACTACCCCAGACATGTCACCTGTTTAAAGGGATACGTGAAGGATTTAAAACAAAAAACAAATTAAGGCTTTGTTGTGATATATCTTTGTTGTTGATACACAAAGATGGCCTGAAAAATTCTCTCTTCTTTTGGCTTTCTCCTGTACGGATTCTTTCCTTTCCCTTTTTTTCACCTCCACTAATGTAGCTACATTGATGTTGCTGCACCAGTGCAAAACCCTGGTGTGAACACATTGTATTGGTGAAAAAAGTGATTGGCACTGGCATGACTCAGGCTGGTTTGAAACTGGGGGGGGAGCTCTTCTGGTACAAGTTGCTGTCTACCCAAGTGCAGCACTAGTGATTTGCACCAGTGCGGTGACATCTGCACTGCTATGTCTGTGCAAGAATCACCAGTGTAGACAAGTCTGTAGATCAGGAATGTCAGTTCTGACCTTCCCTGTCTTGGCTGGAAGATTTCTTTGCAGGATTTACAAGTGCTGCCAGCCAGAATCTCTGGGCTGCTCCTGAGAACGAATGATACGATCTTCCAGTTGATGGGCCCACACCTGGAGTAGGCCTTGTGGGGGTAGGAGTGAAATGGAAGAGACCATCATGGATACCTGTTGAGTAGGAGGAATTTCTGTCCCTCAGTTCCTGATGGAACATACTTGTGCTGAGGGAGAGACAGGATAGGGGATATCTGCCAGGCACCCGACTGTGTGGGGCTTCTCTTTCCTCACTGAAGGTGGGTCTCACATGTATGCTGGTGTGCCTATCTCTTGCCTGGGCACAAATCACTTACTGTCTTCACCCCTGAGAGTTGCGTGTCTCTACCCAGCATGTATAAATAGCGGCTGTGTGTTTTGTAGCCCAAGATGGTTATATCCCAGAATCTCACTTGTGGGTTGATTGAAGTCATTTCACAAACAGTGGTGCTAGGGTACCGCCGTGGCAGGCCTTAGATGTTGGAGCCATCTCTCTCCTGTAGGGAGGGGTGAAAAGATGCTGGGTTTCGCCAAGTCAGGTAATTTTGAGTTTTGTCCTTAACTCTTCCATTAAAAATGTTCTCGAGTGTTGGTGAAAGGTGCCGGCTCGACAACCCTGGAAACTGAGACCTTTTAACAACAGAACAGTTACAGGTGGAGTAGCCATAAGGGTGTGATCTTCAGCCAGGCTCTTCCAGAGAGCAAGCATAGGGCAGTCAGGTTCCATGGCCCATTCCGTCCTTAATCCCTCTGCTGTGACTTGCCTGCAGAGCGCCCTAGCAATGGTGGCTTTTGATATGGATGTCTGCCTTGGATCAAACTGGATCAAGGCCACATAACTTAACTCATCTAGTTGGCAAGCTAGTCTGACTTGAATCTGTGACTCGATAGTTTAGAAATCATAAATTGCCAAATTTGGAGTTTAAAAAAAAAAAATCCTACTGGATTATCTATTTCCCATTCCTGACAACGCAGGGTATGGTTCCTAGAGAATCTTACTGGTAACACAATCATCACTTCTTAAATTTTGATCATTTAAAGCTGGCTCTGCTCTTGGAATAGATTTTTGTTTTTCCTTTGCTTTCAGGGAAAATTCCAGGCCTTTTACCAGTATGCGAAAACATTTAACTCTGATGATTTTGATTATGAGGATTTGAAGAACGGTGACTATGTCTTCATGAGGTGGAAGGTAAAAACTGCCTGTATGTATGTGTCGTCCCATCTGCTCCCCCAGCTAGCTGGTCTGAAACTACCAATACTTAAAACATGAACTGCATCGATGCTGCATACAGAATGACATTCCAGGAAGGGCGTGTTTGTAACAACACTAAGGATTTATTCCTCCTTGCTTGAAAAGGATGTAAACGTCTTAAAAGTTGCACTTTTGTCCAGTTATTCTGCACTACACTGTTGAGACGTGTAGGTAACTGGAAGAAAGAAGAGATGCAATTATTTGTCTCCCCCCCCGCCTTTTTTTTTTTTTTTTTTGCTGTTTGTTTTTGATGCACCATAGCCAATTTCTTTGTTTCCACAGTATAGCTAAGTGTTCCCCTCCTGTTTATGTGGGTCTTTCATGCCATTACAGGGAGAGAAAACCACTCTGGAAAATGGGATCGTAAAACAACAAATTGGCAGGTGGATTCAGGGGCAGGTGTGAAAGAGCTGAAACTACTAATACGCTCTTTGAAACAGGTTGGGTTGCAAATGGACAGATTAAAACTGTTGCAAGGGAGGTCTTGTGAGAGGGTCACTACATACCTGCTGAGTTGTCCCTTTGGTCCATGCTGTTATGACTAAAATGAGTTCACAGCTATGAAATACTCACTTTATTCTCAGCCACGTCTTTCTCACAGTTTCTAGTGCTCGACCCCTCTGACATATAACACGTGCAGATCTGCACCCCAGGACATCCAGGAGGCAAAGGTTCAAACCCATTTTAAATACAAACTACTAATACGCTCTTTGAAACAGGTTGGGTTGCAAATGGACAGATTAAAACTGTTGCAAGGGAGGTCTTGTGAGAGGGTCACTACATACCTGCTGAGTTGTCCCTTTGGTCCATGCTGTTATGACTAAAATGAGTTCACAGCTATGAAATACTCACTTTATTCTCAGCCACGTCTTTCTCACAGTTTCTAGTGCTCGACCCCTCTGACATATAACACGTGCAGATCTGCACCCCAGGACATCCAGGAGGCAAAGGTTCAAACCCATTTTAAATACAAACCCTCGTTACCTTTTGTGCAGGAGCAGTTCCTAGTCCCAGATCACACGATCAAAGACATCAGCGGTGCTTCCTTTGCTGGATTTTATTACATCTGCTTCCAAAAGTCTGCAGCGTCTATAGAGGGCTATTACTACCACAGGAGTTCAGAATGGTAAGGGGAGCTTCCTTCACTTCTACAGGCTGAAGGATGCTAGCGGTGTCTGGGGTCCTCTGCCACTTGACAGCCCTGGAATTGGATGTAGGACCCCGCAGTGCTACTGAAAGATGTGTTCCACCCACTCCACACACAGCCCCTGACATCTGAAGCGCAGGCTGGCGCGAAGATGAGGTTTCTTTGGTGTGGTTAGCTCAGCTGTAGATGCCAGCATCATAAGTGGGATAAAATGCTGCCCATTTACGTACCTATTTCTAGCTATGCCAGTAACACGGAGCACAATAAAATCGAGGTCAAAAGATGTGAAGGGAGGGGTAAGGCAGCTGCTGGTTACTAAGTACCGTTGCTACATGTCAAAAGCAAAAAGCTTTTCTTTCCTTCCTTCTGCTTGTCTGGCATCTTCCTTATTGTATGCTGCCCGAGTGACTCATTTTTCAGCTGCTCGCTGTTGGGAGGAAGCTGTGACTTGTGTTGCACATTATGGCATAGCGAAGCCACACGCCATCTTGAGATTAAAATACTGTCTCCTCTGTGATGCTGGCGATTCACTTTTAACCTCCTCGGGGTTGACTCTTTCCGGATGTTTTCCCTTCCCCGCTTGCCCTGTAGCATGGTGTGCCGATGGCCAGTGTCTGTCCCTTAGTTACAGGGCCCACCAGCAGGTCAAAGTCATGGGCTCGTGTCTGCCTCCTGGACTTGGCTCTTTTCGATGCTGAGGCTTTGGTGGCACCGTTAGATGCTGTTAATAGGGTTTTCTCACTGGCTATGGACCTGTTCCTATATTAATACCCCATATTGGTATCACCATCCCAATAACTCACATAAAGCTTCGTGGTGAAGAGCTGCTAACTTGACCCCTTCAGTAACTCCACCCCTTGGTAGCTCCTTTCCTGGCATCTAGCACATGTAAACTAGCCCCCCTCCGTCCTTACTATCCACACATCTCTGTAGCTCATGAAGAAGGAATGGCGGAACCACCATGCAAGGGGCTCTTTCCGGAGCCGAACTGTTGGTCGTAGCTGCATTGGCACGACCTCGGTCTGCCGTGCTTCTAGCAAGGTGCTATCCCATGCAATGGAGCAGAGGCTGCCTGAGGGCTCAGTAAGCTTGTGCTATGCCCAGCCCTCCACACTAAGCACTAGCAAGTCGCAAGCTTCTCGCATACTCACTCCCTTACTAGGGTAAAAAAGGCGGGCTGTGTGAATGGGGAACAGCAGCACAGTTTTGCTGGTGCCAGATTGGCCTGCCCTGTACTTGTTCTGCTCGTCACATCTGGCTTGAGCATCCACGCAGCCAACACTCTGCACCTGCCCTAGATAGGATCAACTGCAAAGCGGCCATCCCTGGAGGAGGCAGGCAAGGATGGTTTGAAAAGAGTGAAGAGCGTTCTTGTGACTTTCTTCAGTCGGGTCTTGTTCAGATCAATGCTTCTCGGTCTGCAGAGCATCTGCCAGACCCATGGTGAGCAGGCATGTCCTAAGGTGCTGGCTCTCCTGGTGTCTCCTGCTAGCTCGAGTTAAAAGATGATTACCCCTGTATTTTTAGCAATATCAGGAAAGTAAGTAATTGCCACAGGGATGTTAGGTGATTGCGAATGGGTGGGCGGTCTGGGCAGCAATGAATGGAACACTCTTATGAGTTTGAGAACCCTGCAGGCAGGTGCACCTTTTTCTCTCTGGATGTAATGAACGCTTCAGACATTAATTTAAAAGCGTTTTGTGAATCATGACAAAACACAACCAGCTGGAGACAATCCAAAGTGATGGGACTGAAAATCTAAGAGGCATGTTTTAGAGCTTGCTTCCGTTCTGAAGTTGAATGGTCAGATCCTAAAGTGTAACCAGCTGAACAGATGCAGGGCTCAGGGAAAGGTCTGAAGGGGAAATGGCCCACTGTGTCTTGTAATTCTTTCCTGTTTTTCCTTCCACCCAGGTATCAGTCTCTGAATCTAACTCATGTCCCTGAGCACAGTGCACCCATTTACGAGTTCCGATGACAGGCGGACAGAATGATACCAAGTGAAAACAAACTGGACAGAAGAGAGTGTGATCTGCCACGAGAAATACGTCCCTGGCGGAGCAGGGCAACACGCGCTTCTCTTCTGCCCAATGGACTTGTGAAAGAAAGCATGAATGTCAACTCATCCGACCCAAGGAGCATGACTGCTGGAGCTGGGCTCTCCCTCCTGCCAAGTGGCAATTTGATCTTTAATCTGATTTTAAAGCTACCTTTAAATGCACTTTCTTTTTGCACAGCTAATTTCTTTATCACTGAAATTCCTCCTGGCCCACTTCTGGAAGTTTAGTCCTAGCTGGAATCAATACCACGTCCTCTGAGTAATAAGAAAACATAAGCTCAGCACTTATGGTTTTGTGTTACATCTGAGTATGGATTGAAATACAAAGAACTGCGGCCGTTCACGTTTGTCGCTCAGTCTGATAGCCCGTCCGCTTTCAGAGCCCGGGCATGTCCATGCATTAGCGAGGCTTTGCCTAGCGGAGAGAACTGCTGATCTGCAGAGTCCACTACAGAAGCATTTGGCTGAGACAGACAAGTCTTGAAGGCCTAATGAATCTTCAGCTCATACTGGCTAATGAGGTTAGCCAGAGCTGCAGATCTCTCAGGAACACTAGACACTCCTGAGCTGCAAGCTGTTCCTTTGTCTTGAGACGCCATTGGGAATAGATTAAACATAAAGACTTCCAGGCCCTCAGTAGAAGTGGATCTGAGCTCTGCTTACTAAGTGTATATTTGCTCTTTATTTAAGGGTAAAAAATTTTAAAAGAGACTTTTAATTAAAAAAAATATTTTTATGGTTCCCTTTCCCAAGGACCCTATGGCAAATGCACAATTATTCAGAATTACATTTTACCGTTTTCACATTGAAAACCGTGAATGTCTACATTAGTTTTTTATATATATATATATGTATGGATATATGTAATCAACCAGCAGCTTTGGAAAAATCATCCTGGTACAAGTGGCACATTGCAGAAATGATGCTATTGAACTGTTTAGCATTTGTACCTGCTCTTCATGCAACATCACTGCTTGATACCTTTATATCGGGCAAAACAAAAATACAACAGAAAACAATGGCTGTCTTACAACTTTGAAATGTTAAAGTGAAATAACTTAAGGCTTGTGTGCCAAAGTGTGTGCGTGCGTGCGTGTGTGTGTGTGTGTGTGGGTTTTTTTAAGACATTTTAAAAGTTGGCTTATTTTGTTCAGTTGACATGACACTCTCTGTGTGCAGGGCTTTTGTGGGACAACTTAACTTGCATTTTTCTGGGTGTTTAAAAAAAAAAAAAAGACGCTATTAAGAAACAGGAGATTTGTACCATGAGAGCAAATCAATTTTTAAGAATGTTTGCCACAAAGCCCTTCACTTATCGAGTGCTAAGTTGTTGTTTTTTTTTAACTATTCCTTTTCACAATGTCCATATTGTATCTTGCAGAAGCTGAGTTGCTTATTTTAAGCCTCAATGGGAGAGCATTCAGGTCTCAGTGGGCCCACTTTGTATATTCCACATTGGGAACTTTTGCTTAAGGAAATGAAGCTGTTTAGTCTGCTCAGTGATCTAGTATTCAAAGCTTTGTCCCGTGACCCTTATTTATTCTAGCTGTATCCCATCTTCAAAACAAAATTGGGAAAAGGTGCCTAAACAGGCAAGGAGGGGGAGGCAGCTTCCATCTTTCAGGTTAGACGGGAAACTGCCTGGTGTATTAAAAAAGGTGAAGGACTCGGGAACTTAACTTCTATTAGGTCTTGATTGATAGCAATGATGCAGTTAAAGAATGGCTAGAAGACAAATGGCAAAATGATCTCAGTCAAGATAACAGCCAGAGGACAAGAGTGGGGGTGATAGGTGTTTAGATCCACTATTATGATGGCACAATAACTTGGATAATGCACCTTGGCACTACAGGGGTTGCTGTCTCACTTCTGTGTATTGGAAGGGATTTGTCCTATTTCAGAGAAGGCTGTTTTGACCAGAAAATGGGAATGGAATATTTTTCTCTGTTTTCCAAACTGATTAGGCCCACCTGCAGTAACTCCTCCTTAGACCTTTTTAACAAAAATGACATTTGCAGATACTTTTAATCGGTTAGTTGTTTATATGCCTCTGGAGCAGTGTGCGGTATTGGCACTGATACCTGTCCTAGCACTATGACATTTTATGACAATTATGGTAAGGCTTTAACTTCCTAAATGCTGCTGTGGCCACATGCAGAAACTGGGTTGCAGGAGGTCCCTTGGGTCATCTAATGATCTGTATTTCTATCCAGGAAGCTCTCCTAATGTGTTCCCTAATCCACTGAGACTTGATGTTTTTGAGAGGGAGCTGGAATGGAGAGGGCTCCTTTTTCCCCTCACGTATTTAGCCATCATAAAGCATATTTCAGCTGAAATCCAAAAGTTGCAAAAGAGTGAAAAAGTTTGAAGGGATTGTCTTGCATTCAGAAAATGAGAAGCTTTTATTCTGTAAAGCCTTGATTTGCTTGGGTTTTTTTTTTTCTTCTAAAACTGTTTGATAAGCTAGGAGGAAATGCTATTAACTATATTGCATTGTGGTGAAAGAAAACTAACAAGGTGAGACTTCTTGGGGAGAGTAAGTCTGAGGCTGGATCTTTGAATCTTGTGAAAGGTTTTTTTAAAACTAACGGGTGTAGATTGAGTATATTTATGATTAATTGCGGAAAAGGAACTGGGAGAAGTATTTTGCAGAGCTATCAACATCCAAATTAAAAAGAAGTGTATTTTAAGGAGCGCTTGTGTGTGTGTTTGTAAACTAAAGCAATTCTTGTTTCATTGGAACAGCAAGTTGCATCTTGCTGATCAACGTTATGGCTGGAGAATCAAATAAACCACGTACAGTGGCTTTAATTGGAATACAGCTGCAAGCAGAAAATAAGCTAACAAGTTAGAGTGAGAAAGTTCTCTGTAAAACTCTCTTCCAGAGTGTTAGTTTTATAGAGACCTTCTAAGTAGCTGTATTTAGCCCCCTCCTTTCTTGGCTTCTTTCTCAAACCAGCACTGGCTGGCAACTGAAAAGTCAGCTGACAACTCCCACACACACTGGTCCAGGCCTTAAAGGTACAGTAGGGACAGCACAACTCTTACAGCTCCACACATCAAACTTGGGAGATGGCCACTTCAGGAAAATCAGCTCTGTAGTTAATTTGTGTCCACTGTTCTGCCTTAAAGAAATGTTTTTCCTTCCTTGGAAAGGCTGAAAGTTTTTCTGTGGCTTTGGAATTGAGTCATGGTTGTTGACTAATATAAAGTTAATATCAATCTGTTTGCATTTGCTGTTTCTCTAGTGGCTGTGGGGAGATTATTGCTAACAAATTTTCTTCTGGGAGTCCATGGTCAATTTCCTGCAAATGCTGGTTTTTCCCCTTCCAATGGCATCCTGTTTAAAGTTTCAGAGCTTTGTGATTATATCCAAATGTTAATTAACGGGATACCCTCGAAACCTTTAACAGCTAAAAACCCACTTCATTTTAATGCATTCAAAGTACAGTAGCTTTTATGTAGCTGCATCACAGTGGAGTACAGCTATGTTGTTTGAAGGGCACATCTGAAAATGGGCTTCTCTGGCCATATAAATCCAAATAAGGCTAGTACTGTAAGCACCAATCAAACTAGTTATATCTTTAATCAACTTTCCCAGAAGGCTCAATCTGTACTTTTGCTACAGGCTCTGTCTTTATGGTAATGACAGCGTCAGTATAGATGTTGACCTTGGTGTATGAAGAAAGGAGGTTGGATTTGTTACCCGTGTGTGATATTCCCCCTAAGAGTTAATAGGGAATCAACTTGCTTCCTCTAGTAACCATCACGCTGAGGCTGTATAAAAGCATATTGCTCCTTGCTGATGAGCCTTGAGAAGAAGCAGGGGCGGATGAGGAGCGAGCCCAGCCTTTCCCTTTCCTTCCCCCACGGCAGCTGCTGGCCTCCTGCCCGGGAGGAGCCCGGAGCAGCTGCGGCCCGGCTCTGGGCGGGGAGGGGGCTGGCTGGGGCACGGCCGGCTGCTGCAAGCGCGGGGCCAGCCCGGGGAGGGGGAGCGGGAAGCCGGGCCAGGCGCGCGGGGCTCAGCGCTGGGAGCCGCGTGCAGGGGGGGGACCTTTGTGGCGCCGGAACCCATGGGCGGAGCCCCGCGTGTCCCGGCCGGACTGTAACTCGGGCGCACCGAGCGCTCCCCGCCGGGAAGGGGAGGGAAGATTAGTGCGAGCGGACGTGCCGAAGGCAGCTTCCGGGCGAGGCCAGGACGGAGCCGGGTTGGGGGGGGCGGTTCTGACTGACGCGCGGCGCGTTATTAGGCCTCTGGCGCCTGCCCCGCGGCGCGGCCTGGCGGAGCCTCCGCAGCCCGCCCCCGCCCGCCGGCGCCATGGGCATCCTGGAGAAGATCTCCGAGATCGAGAAGGAGATCGCGCGCACCCAGAAGAACAAAGGTCAGGCCCGGCCCGGCGCTGGGGGAGGGGTCCGAGCGGGGGGGTCTCCGCGGGGCCCGGCCGTTCTGGCGCCTTGTGACACCCCTGCCGGACCCGCAGCCGGAGGGGCGGAGGCCCGGCTGATCTCGCGCCTGGCTGCAGGGCTGCAGGCGCCTCCTGAAGCCCCCTGCGCGTCGCCCGGCTCCCTAGGCCAGTGGGTCCCCGCCCTGGTACCTGGCTGTGGCGCTGCGCCCGCAGTAACTAGGCTCCCAACGAGCCCGTGAATGTTCCCGAGTCAATCCGGATCGCTGCACGTCGCGTCTCGGAAGATTCCGTGCCACGCCGGGGTGGGAAACAGGCCCTGGGCCGTGGCTCCCTTCTGCAGCCGGGGGGAGGGGAGCGCTGATCTCCTGTACCCCTGGGCTGCAGCAAGGAACCTGCACCGGTCTTGTAGCCCAGTGGCGATGTGCTCCGCCTGGGTCGGTCCCGCTGGCTGGACGGGAGCAGGGGGCCACTTTGAAAGACCCTGTGGTCCACAGGTTGGGAATCACTGGTGCATTATTACACACAGCTGTAGAATGCCAAATAAATGCAACTTGCACTTACACCTGGTGCACAACTTACACCACAAGAAGTGAGTCTATAATAACTAAATAAAGGGGAGAAAAAAAATCCAAAACCCTGCGATTTTTCTCTCCTGTGGAATCCTCTCCCTTCTCCGTCAGAATGGGAAGCTCTTAAGGCAGGAGCTACCTTTATTTTGGTGTTTTGTGCATAAAGAGGAAATAGCTAAAAAACACCAAACATGATCTACAATGTTAATCTGTGGTAATATTCTAATTACTGCAATTCCCAAACTAGAACCGAGTCACGTGAACTTATAGGGAAATAGGTACAAGCGCCGATGCTGTTGCGTGCTATTTGATTACTAACTGTTGTTGCTGTTTCGTTTAAGCTACTGAGTACCATCTTGGCTTACTGAAAGCAAAGCTTGCGAAGTACAGAGCTCAGCTACTAGAACCCTCCAAATCCGCTGCGGCTAAAGGAGAAGGTTTTGATGTAATGAAATCTGGAGATGCCAGAGTGGCACTGATTGGCTTTCCCTCTGTGGGTAAGGTCAGTGACTATCTGAGTTGACTTTCTAGCGTGTGCAGTTCCTAAGTTTATTTTCATAGTCTTTTGAAATATGCTCCTGTTATCTGACTGCTGATATTTCTGACTTTTTGTGTATTTCAACAACTTAAGTGTTTGTTGGCCAAAAACGAACGGAAAGAATGTTGCTCTCACACACACACCTGACAGCTAAAACTGGGGAAAGTCTTTCACCATTCTTGCATTCAAAGCATGCTTGGTGCACCCCAAAACCTTTTTGTTTGTTCCCCTCCGACAGCAGCACCACTATGAGAGGTCTGTAAGAGCAGTCTCGTAACTGACATTCAAGAGAACATGCCAAGTATCCCCCTTCACCTCTAAAACACCCATGCCCAGCACAGCAAAAGCACATGGCTTTTAAAACTAGAATATTATTCTCCCTATGCTAGTTCAACAGCCATTGATGTGCATTGTTTCCATCTATCTTTAAATAGTCAACAGTACTGTCATTTGTTTATATATTTTTTGTTATGATATCTTGCCTTTCAGTCCACGTTTTTGAGCTTAATGACCTCCACCGCCAGCGAAGCTGCCTCATATGAATTCACAACGCTGACGTGTATCCCAGGTGTCATAGAAGTAAGTGTGATTCGGTGGGATTCTGCGTCATAAGCTGTTAGCAACAAGACCCACAAGTGTGCAGTGATGTGCTGTGCCTGATGTGTACGTGCTAATTACGTGTATAGTAGTACTCAGAAGCAGCCGTATCCGAAGGTCCCTGCTTCTCAGCTGATTTCTGTTTTGAACTCTTGGAAGTTCTCGAGTATTTGCCGTTGGGTTTATGGAGCCTGATGTGTTGAACTGGCACTTTTACAGGCAGCATTGCTCTTCTGAGACACGCAGCATGCGCTGGAGATTCGACTCTGCATTTAGAGTGGCCAAGCAATAAGATAATTCTCAACTGGGTTTTTTTTAACAACAGCTATTGGCACCATTGACCACATGGCTGGAAGCCTTGACAGATTTGTTTTTAATGAAGCTTTAAAACAGGCAATCTGTGCTATAATCAATTTGGAAAGCAAATAACAAAAACTCCAAGGGTAGGAGTTATCCTATCTGTACCCTGAACATCCATCAGTAAAGCAAATAGTAAAGGGCACCAAAGTGAAAAGCATCCTAGTATAATGTGAATTTTTGGGTCAAAATTCAGGCTGCTTTAATTATTTAACTCAAACCCATTGACGTCAAAACAAGCAAAATATTGTAACAAATCTGAGGCCACCTGCAACTTCATTACACTGCACAATGTCATTATTCGATGCGTCACTGCAGTAGTGGGAGTAGAATTCTCATCCTGCTCCCTAAGCAAGTGATCTTCAGCACTTGAGCTAAGGAAGTATTATTATGCCTATAGCACACAGCTGAGTTGTTCTGAATCCAGCCACGCGAAGGCAGTGGCATTTGCACTTTTCATTGAAATAATTCACCTGTTGGACCAGATAAAAAGCTTCTGACTTCCTGTATGGACAAGTTTCTTTGGTGAACAGAGGCCCAAATAATATTACAGCCATAGTATGCTCTAGTCTTGTCTTGTCTTGTCGTCAAACCAAGATGATCTAGAATTTTAGTAGCTTTGGCCATAAACTGCTGCAGTAAAATGTATCTTGAGGTGGAAGAGGAAGTTTCGGAAAGTTAGTGAAATAGCTTTGTGATTAAAAACTCTGCAAATTGTTTCCAGTTCAATGGGATTCTAATCTTACTGGCCAGATTTTGCCCTGCCCTATTCCCTGTGTAGCCCCACTGATTTCAGAATTTGGCTCTCTGTTTGCAATCCATTGGGTGCTTAGTTGGTGTTAGGAAAGCAATTTGTAGGATTTTGTGCAGGTCCTCACAATCCTCCCTTTTTCTGTTCTTTTGCAGTACAAAGGAGCAAACATTCAGCTTTTGGATCTGCCTGGAATCATTGAAGGAGCAGCACAAGGTTGGTTAGCTCTTACATTAATTTAATACGGGCCATTGCTCTCAGTACTGTGTATGGAGTTCACTTGTCAGCCTGGTCAGGCGTTGTGTGAACACCTTAGATTTAAAACAGGTCTTGAAAGTGAGAGACAATTGTAGGAGAGTCGCTGAGCTATGTAAAGCCATATTAGGTTGCAGAAGCTACTTGTTCTGGTGATGTGTAGCAGAAGTGAGCAAATCTCCCTATTCAACTTCCAGGGTGAGTCTTGGCCTTATCTGCTTTCTGGTATAAGGGAAAGTCTTTGGTGTTAGTCACTAGAGAGAAACTTGAGATGTGCAGGAGGAAAGTTAAGCAAGGCAAGAAATATTGTTCGGCTGTGATCTCCCAGGTGTTTCTGAGAGTTCCGATGTGGCGCCTTGACACGGGAGCTGGGAATTAATTCCACCTCTTTCCTTTTGCTTCGTCCCTCAGTCGCTCAACCGTGACAAGAGGAGTCTTGCGAAGTTCATAAAAATCTCCTACTGTTTCATTCCAAGCACAGTGTAGTTTGATTGATCAACTCCTTTCACTTCTGATCAAAAAGTGTGTCTAGCTGATTTGAACTGGGATCTCGGGGTTTTCCTCTTCGCTATTTTGGGTATCCTCTCTTCAGTGCAGGAGAGACAAGATAATTGCACGCGCTCTGCTTCGTGGAAAGAAGGCAGTCTGATGGATTGCTATGCTTCTCCACTGTGTGCCTGCAGAGGGAGTGCTTGCTCTTCAAGAACTGCACGCCCCTCATGCTAAAGACCGAGTGGGTCACATCCCAGCCCCATACAACTAGGGGAATGGATCCTGCAGTTTCTTAGAGCCGGGTCCCTTGTGTATCTGTGTAGCGCTCTCTACTGCTAGGCTGTTGGACTGTCCTTCAAAACATGGTGCATTCCTTTTGTGAACACACCCGTATTTCAGCCTGCAAGAGCTCTGAATGGGCCTTGACCCCCTTTGCCTGGCCGCTTTCCCAACAGGTTAGTGCAGCCAAAGCGTGAATGCAATTCTTTCTTGCTTCTAAGAAGTCCCATGGGATGGCTCCTGGTTCGAGGGAGCTTTTAGCCATTCTGCTTTCCCACGCTATAATGTCTCCTCCTTTTTCTTGCAGGGAAAGGTAGAGGGCGTCAGGTGATAGCAGTGGCTAGGACTGCTGATGTCGTCATTATGATGCTGGATGCCACAAAGGGCGAAGTACAGAGGTGAGCGCAGGGAGCAGGTTGATCGGTTCTGGGCTGGTCAGCCAAAGAGAGAATCCATATGGCTTGGAGGCTCACTTGGCATACCCCTATATACGGCATACCAGAGATTTACTAATATCCTAATATAATCTGTATTAGTCCGATGTATTCTTTAATATTCCTGGGATCATCTTCTCACTTTAAGCCCTTTCTTCATAGACATTCCCAAATGAACTGCCTGGGCTGATTTTTGCTAAATTGTTCTTCCATTCTAGCTGGCCCTTCCAAAAGTTTGTGCATCATGAGGCCACAATGTTAATGTGTTTTACTTTAAATTCTACCGGGGCTTTTTGGTCAATGTTTTATCTAGCAAGATAACTGTTATTGTCTGCGCTGGCTGGCCTCTTGGTAGCTTCCAAGCAAGAAACCCAGGCTTGGGTCATGGACTTGCCCTGACTCCCTAAACTGGTGTGGGCTGGGAGAACTGGGGAAGCTCCTGGGATAAGAATGGAGGTTGTTCTCTGCAGAAACACTTATACTGGCTAAGCTCTCAAGGAATCTCGGTTCAGGCTTTTGGGCAGAAGAACATCAACATGGGGCCTGTCCAGGGAAGGATAACTGGTTACACAGAGGTGTCTTTATGTCTGAGGCTTCATTCTGCCTGGGCCATGTTCTTAAGGCCCAAATAGAGTCCTTTCTGCATAGGAGGGCCCCAGTCAGTGGTATAAAGAAGATCCACATGGTAGTGATTTGGAGTGGGAAACCTCAAAATGCTGGTCACTCAAAACCCAAGTTTGACCATTTGTTCCCCTCGTTGCGCCAAGTCCAGTGTAACAGGGACTGATTTGCAGTGTCCCCACAGGTCTCTTTTGGAAAAGGAATTGGAATCTGTAGGAATCCGGCTGAACAAATGCAAACCAAACATCTACTTCAAGGTGGGTTTCGGTGTGCACTGCTAATGGAAGCCCAAATTCCTCTGTGCCTGTCCCTTTTTTTGTCTACAGACAATGTAGGCTTGAAGTTTTACTGAATGTGTAAGGTTCTTTGTTTATTTATCCAGCCAAAGAAGGGTGGGGGCATCTCCTTTAACTCAACTGTCACGCTGACCCAGTGCTCCGAGAAGCTGGTGCAGCTCATCCTCCATGAGTACAGTATCCTTTCCTGATGGGGAGCCCAGAAAAGGGGCAGCCTCTGGAAACCGCTTCTCTCGAGCAACATCCCATGCCTAGGTAAAGATGAAGTTTGATATATCTGTGATCTGTATATCTGATATCTGTTTGATGACTGTGTAGTTAAATGCAGTAGGAAGTCTTTGGGGCGGAGAGGGAGGACCCGTCCCCCTTATTGCTCCACCAGATGGCTGTTCTGAGCAGTCCCCATTACACAAGATTAAACAAATCCAGCCCATTGTGCTGTCCAGTATATTTAGCCAAGAGAGGAAGTTTGGCCTTAATGATCACCTCAGAAATCTTCAATGCAGAGGTTCTGTTTAGAGAAGATTGTTCTCCTGATGAATTTATCGATGTGATTGTCGGCAACAGAGTCTACATGCCCTGCCTATATGTAAGTATCCCGGAAACAGCTTTAATTCTATATAATTAAGGGGACCGTGTAAGATTGGAGCCCTAAATATCGAATGTCCTTGAGTGAGGCCATTGACCTCTTGCCTTGAGAGAACCACTCTGTGTGTGAAAACCACACTTGTCATAAAACTTCCAGTTAACCTGGTGCCCGTGTGCCAATTACTGGGGTAGTACACTGGTTTAGCACATAATCCCAGCGCCCTCTTGTGGCTGGCCCCAATGACTAGAACAGCAGGCTACCTACTGCTGGTCATTCCTCCTTTAGCTCAGGCAATTTGGAGACTTGTGTTTTGGTTCCATGCCTGGTTTCTGCTAACAACCGTGGTTTCTGTAGGTATGTAACCTTGGTGCACTTCAGATGCACGTTTCATTTCGGGACCCACATTTGATAATGTCTGGGTTTTTATAATGAGGTCCAGGAACAAAACACCACAGGTGACCCCAAAGGAAAGAATGTTAAAATGGGGAAATTTGTCAGTTATTTTGAGGCTTATGAACTTTAACAATTTACCGAAAATCTTTGATCAATATTGATGACAGCCATGTTTTTTAACAAACGCTGGCATTTCATTATGGTGTCTGTGAGGACTGGAAGCTGCAGAACCTCATAGGTATCGTATTTGCTTGCAGTGTCATTTGAATTGACTTTCTAAAGGATATGTTGTTTTCTCTTTTGAATTAGGTTTATAACAAGATTGACCAAATATCTATGGAGGAAGTAGATCGTCTGGCTAGAAGACCCAACAGTGTTGTGATCAGGTAAGACCTTGGAAGCCTGTCAATTCACACCTTCTGCAAGCGCTGCACTCACGGAAGTTGGTTTACATTTCATTAATACCCGCTTCCCTTGCTGCCCAAAGAGGGGCGCGCTCCTTGGCATACCACTCAGCTGCTCTATGCCCTGGCTCACAATGAAACTCAACAAATACCCTGTCATTTTTAACAAAACATTGGGTGGCCTCTTGTAAATCTGCTATAAGCTGTCTCACCCTATCTGCAGGTTGAAATGAACCAGTTCTCAGTTGCATCATCAGTTCTATGAAACTGATTGGCTCTGCCGCTTTGAAGCTGGTGTACCTTTTAAAGCATTGTCTGTCTTCCCCATATTGACCCATGAGAAAGCTTCACCTTGTCATCTAGCACTTAATAGGCTTCTTGATCACACTTCTTTGTAGACTCCACATCAGACGGAGTTTGGGCTGCTCTTTGGGGAATGGAATTGCACTAATTCAAGATGTTTGTGGGGTTTTGCAGCTGTGGGATGAAGCTGAACCTGGACTACTTGCTGGAGAAGCTGTGGGAGAACCTGGCGCTTACCTGCATCTACACTAAGAAGAGAGGACGTAAGCAAAGCACTGACTGGCAAAAGAAGAGTCCAAGGGGGAGATTTTCAGAAGTACAATGGGAGTTGGGCGCTGGGTGCCCAACTCCCATTGGGTGTCAGTGGGCAGTTGGTGGGTCCCTGACTTCCCAGAGGTCTCTGATTCCCTGGAGCAGCAGGGGATCTCTTAGTAGTGGGCCACATTCTCTCCATTCAGGGTTTGCTCTTCAGGAAGCATTTCATTCACTTCAGACCTAAACTCTCTTCGGTCCCATTACAGACCTTGTATTCTTGCCTTGACAGTAGAAATGCTGAGTCTTACTCAGGTCTAACCAGGACCATATACATCTTACCAAAATAAACCATTTTGGGCTCCATCCTCTCTAACACTTATTACACACCACCCTTGGCAAAAGAGGGTATCCCCCTAGGAGCCCACAGGGCTCTGGGAAGGATGGGCAGTGAGCACCACCCCTCTGAGGCAGAACACCCAAGGGGCTGCTTACAGGTGCCACATGGGCTGAGGATGAGCGATAGAAGCACTTCTCAGCTGGCTTTAACTCCCCAAACACCTATGCCTTACTGGGGGTCACAAGCTTGAATTAGGGGCAAATGTGACAGGACAGTGAGATTTTGTGGTCGCTTACTAGACCCTAAAATGTTGGGATCTTCAAGAAAACTGTAGCAGTGCTTCCCTTTTATTTAAATGTGTGTGTTTAGACTGGGTGTTATGGTTGCGAGAAGTCCTGTTGTAGATCGAATTAAGTTGGGGTGGGATGGGCTTGTGAATTATAAGGAAATGGTTGCCTTAGGTAACCTTGACTTTTAAAATATCAAAGGCTGTATAGAAATCCTTAATGGCAAATACTCTCTCTCAGGTATCAAAGGTAAGTCAAGTCTTGGAATTACTGTCGCTGAAGAATCTGAATTGATTCAGCGCATGGTATTGGTGTTTAAAAGTTCAGGATAAGCAGCAAGGTAGTACGTCTTGCCCCTGGAGTGTGTATGGAGGCAGAATAACTCAGATGAATGGTTGCTTTGTGTGCCAGCCTGCTGTCACGTGTAATGGTGGGGGTGTGTGTGTGGGGGGGGATTCAAAGAGCTGTACACAGCCAAATGCATTGTCAGGTTGTTTTAAAGGACAGCAATCGAGAAAGCGATGCTATCTTTTTCCCTTTCTGTCTTTCTGTGCTCTGTAGAGAGACCAGACTTCGCAGATGCCATTATTCTCCGAAAAGGGGCTTCTGTAGAGCATGTGGTAAGTAAATAGCCCAAAGAAACGATCTCTATCTGGTGGTAGAACAGCACTGAGTCTAGTGCAAACTTCCTACCTGAGACTGTCGGTAGGATTTTGTATATTTCAGGTTATGCTATGAAAAAGCACGTGTTGACGTTTTGTTGTCCATTAGCATTCCTTAGCCTGGTCTAGCTAAGGTATAGAAACAAATGGTTTTTTCCCTGGTTACGTACCTTACCAACGTTTTCACTAAACAAAAGGTGCTGACTTAATACTTGTTCAGCAAAGAAGCAGATGTAACTCTTGTGGTGCTATTCCTGGGAACTTTGTATGGAGAAAATTTGATTCCAGTACATTTACTTTATGCTCAGATCCACATTCAGAAACGCTCACAGAAGTTGCCTTTGCAATGTACAGTGTGGACCCAAGATGTTCCTGTTTGTAGTGGCTAGATGTTAATTGAAGAGAGCGGTGGGTACTGGAAGTCAGGGGAAAATCTCGACTTCTTGTCTTGGGAGGCAATGCGGTATTGGAACTAATCATCGAAAACCGTGTTTTCTAGTCGAATTCTCAGGTGCTCAGACACAGCATAAGAGCCTGAATAGAATAGAGGCTGTTATATAGTGAAGCATTGTTGTTTGACTGTCATGCACACTGTCTGTCTTACTGCAGTGCCATCGAATTCACAGAACATTAGCCAGCCAGTTCAAATACGCCTTGGTGTGGGTAAGTGGCTAATACTCGCTTAATCTGTTTTGCCCGTACTTGAAGTATCCACTCCTAACACATTTCAACTTGCTTTCTTCTGGTTTAAGGGAACCAGCACAAAATACAGTCCTCAAAGAGTAGGATTAACTCATTTGATGGAGCATGAAGATGTCATCCAGATTGTCAAGAAGTAACCCTCTTAGCTGCTGCTCACCGGTGCCTGACCCTACCCTAATCTGGGGAATCAGAACTGACTTATTTGACCATATAAAAGCCAAAAAAAAGGAAGATGTGCTCCAAAGCCCCAAAGGCTTCCATGAAGCTTGTTCCATTGGAGACAGGAAGAGACTAAGGATACACTAATAACTGGTGGGGATGGGGGAGACGAGGGATTTCCCATCTTGTGACATTTCAGGCAAGGTGACTCGTTTGCAGAGTATCTCTAAAAGTTGGATCACGGAGCCCATTTGTTACAAGGAGATGCGAATCCTCGACCCGGCAGCCTCCTGCACCACTGCAGATTTCACATACTCGTCCATCCGTTACACATGCCAGCAGTTTTCTCAGCCAATCGGAATCTGTGGCTTTGTGCACGCAAACGTGACTCTTCTCTTGGTGGCACTGATGCCAGCACTGAGATATGTTGCCTACCATTCGCGGCATATTCCTGTCGTTTAATGTAAGTGTGTCATTAAAGCAAACCTTTCCCTTCCCCACTTGCCCAATACCGGGGCTGCTAGAATTCATGGCCTTTCTAGCTTCTGCAGGTTTCTTAGTTCTGCACATCAGTGGCTTTAGACATCAGTCTCCCACATCTGCAACAGCCACAGGCTAAGCTTTGGAAGGTCCCACTCCCATCAAATTTAAAACCAACACCCCATGCCTCTTGTTAACTCTGATAAAGCCTGTCGGGTATCCTGATCCAATTAGTACTGTTGAGAGAGATGGAAAGTGCAGCCCTATTAACAAAGGCATTGACTCGTGGCCAGGCCACAGGTGCGGTAGCTAGATCCTAGAAGAGCTCCAAGACTTGGTGAGGATTCATTTCCGTCCAGGCCACGGGTCAGAGAGGTGACAGTAGGAGTTTCCAAGGGAAAAACCCCTGCTTTGTCTTCTCCTTCCCCCACCTTTTCTGAGATAGTATCTGAGGAATAATTGTCAGGAAACCACTTGTCTCTAAATGCCCCTAAATCTCAGAAATAGCTATTCAGACACAAGACCCACTCTATGTGGTGTGGTTTTCTTGGCTATAATAATGCTTCTTGGGTGGAGATCTTCCATCAGAAAACGTGGATTTTCTAATCATGCTTTATTAAATATTGTTGAGAACAATTTATAGTGTCTGACAGATACCGGCTCAGGAGCCTCTGATAGATTTTAGTTACCTTTGTGATAAAATGGCTTCGTCCCAAGCAGAATTCTCAACTACGAAGCCTGGTTTGCCCCTCCCCACCCATCCCAACCTGACTAAGGATAAAATGGCCGGCAGTATTTTATTTAATAAAATAAAAGTTGCTATTTCACGTCAATGATATGCTTGTGTCTCAGCATAGCAATGGAAACACTTGCGTTGTCACCCCTCTCCCTCACTTTTAGCCAACGGAGGTGCATGGAGCTGTGTGATGGGGTGGATTTTGATTGTAATGGATTGTAGAGTTTAAGGCCAGAAGTGACCCACTAGATTATCGGGGTCAGGGGTTCCCAACCTTTTTGGCTTAAGGGCCACAAATATCGTTTTTACAACCCTGAAGGGCTGCCAGTCTGTCAACTCCTAAAAAATGTAGCGATGGGTACAGCATTAAGGATGACAACTCAGTACATATTTAAAGTAAACATTTTGATGCTACGGTGCTCCTTTTTTACATTCACTGTTTTACACCTACAGATTACTCACAGGATGTCCCACACGCACAGACAAAGCACTAGTGTTAGAGGAGTGACTCACTACGCACTGAAGCACGTGGCCTGGCAGCTAAGTCACGGGGCCGGGGCGTGGCCTGCACAAACCGGAAGACACTGATTTTTAGAGTCCTGCCCATCCTCAAGCATGGTGGGTCCTGGTTGCTCTGCCAGCAGCCCCTTTCCCCTGCAGCCAGACAGAAGGAGTTCGGCAAGGAGGCTGTGCTGATCTCCCATGCCCCTGTCTGCAGCAGGGAAACCACATCATCCTGTAGCCCTGTGTGCTCCACCTGGGTCCCTAGACAGTGGCTCCCTTCTGCAGACAGAGGGACGGGAGATCAGTGCTCCCCTCTCTCTGGCTCCACCGCAGAGACCCCAGGGCCTATGGACCCAGACAAAGCGCTTTGCCGTGTTTCCTGCTGCAGCGAGGGGGAGGGGAGCGCTGATCTCCTGTCCCCTTGGCTGCAGCCAGGAGCCTGCACCGGTCTTGTAGCTTTGTGACAACGCACACCGCCTGGGTCCTTAGGCAGCAGCTCCCTTCTGCAGCCAGTGGGAGGGAGTAGCAGGCCACTTTGAAAGGCCCACGGTCCACAGGTGGGGAACCACTGATCTAGGTTGACCTGTATATCTTAGGCCACAAGCACTTACACATTAACTCAACAGCTGAAATGAGACCAAAGCGGCATGGTGAAGAGTGATCAACAGGCTTTCAAAGGATGGAGAAGAGCCAGACAGAGTAACTTCCTGGGATGACATGAGCTGGGTCAATTACACAAGAACCAAGCCAAAAAGGTGACTCTGAGCTTTGTAGGTTACCTTCTCTGTTAATGATTTTGCTTGCATTTGGACTGTAGCGGGTATCAGGGCTCTGGTGGAAGCGACTGGAAAATAATCTCCATGTTAGCTGCACTCTGCCTGAGCCGGCTTTCTAACGCAGGCGCTTCTCTCTGCTAATCGAGGGGGATCCTATTCTAGCCCAGTGACTCGCCCTTTAAATTTCCCACGAAGGTTGCCCAGGCCAAGACTCCGGCACAAAGGTTTTCTTGTTTCATTTGTACCTGGGTTTCAGGCGTGCTGACATTTAACTGCTAGACAAGGAGAATGTAGGAAAGTGCACGGCTGGATAGTCAGAATGCTGAATTGCACATCTTCCTCAGACACGGAGGGGGAACAAAAACAATTCAAAATAGCTTTTTAAAACTCACTTATATTGTAAATCTTAACCAAAAAATGTGACCTTGCTCTGGTTAACACAAGGTTAATCATTCCCTCTGTCTTAGATTGTCTCAAATTTAATAGTCTGTTGGATCCTAATTAACTGAGCTGCTCTCCCTGTTAGGTTGGAAAGCCAATGATTTTTTTTCCATCATCGTGCCAGTGGATTCTGCAGCTGATCTGTGAGTAAATTTGGCAAGGTAGAAAACGGAAACAGCTCAAGAGCAGCTAATTCTGCTTGATGCACAGGCAGCGTTTTACAAACAAGCAGGGGTGGCTGTAGCTGTATCTGGAAATACATTGCTGCATGTGTTTCCGTTTTCCCAGATTAGCTGCAGCACACATTCGCTCTCATAAAAAGATGCAGGCGTTCCAGGTTAGTAGTAGCGATCTGAGCACGTTGGGCTGACAATCTAGGTACAAAACCTGGACTGGGGAGCCAGCAATCCAGCAGTTTTCATTGGAGGAAATGGAAAAACTCCTGCTTTCCAGTGGGAATTGGCTCAGACCCTTAGTTGCCTCATTGCCTGTGGAGATCACAGTACATTCTGAGAACGTTTGGTGGGGCCTTTAGTGAGACAGGAGGGGCTCTTGCTAAATGATTGTGCACATCTGCACTGCAGCTGGCAACTCGCCTCCCAGCTCCAGTACACAGACACAGGCTAGCTCTGCTCCACCTAGCGCACTGAAATTACTAGCATAGCTGGGGGGAGCATGCCTGCCGGGAATGTCCTGGGGTGTCTGTCTGTCCGAGCTGGGAAGCACGCTCTCCGCTTCAGCGCAGACGGACCCGTGTAGGGTGGCAAAAGCTCAGCTGCTCGTGAGGCAATTTACCTAAAATCTCTTCTTAGCAATTGTGACCATTTGAATTACAAGGCTCAGGTTAGAAGCAGCAGAACTTCATGCCATTTCACACAATGCAGGGCTGTGTGTTGTGTTTATATGTTTCCTCTTGGATGAGATGTACCACTGTCATCTTCCCATCTGTGCTTAAAGATTCCTCCCTCTTTTCCCAAGAGAATGGTGTTAGCCCTGCTATTCTGGCCCAATGCCAGGGCTAGTTACTGTGTCTCCCTGCAGCCCCCCTGCAGTTTCAACTGGATGTGACGTTCCTCAATGTCTTGCCCTAATTGCATGATGTTACTGCTACGTTCCACCCCAGAAGCAGCCGCACTCCAGTGCTGAGCGAAAGGATCCTTGTTATATCCCTTACCTGATTCACAGAAAGGTTAGGTTGGTTTGTTTAAAGTACAACTTCACAAGTTGCTGCTGTCTATCACTCCAAGAGTGAAGTGTGGAATTTCACAAAAGGGAGCAATTATCCCTCTTTACAAGGGTGATCGCTGCAGGCCAGAGAAGTTAAATGACTTTCCCAAGGCCATACAGCAAATCAATGGCAGAAGCAGATTAATTTTGTAATAAAATTCTCCCGCCATTTGTCTCAAAGTGTATGTACATAACTTGCAAAATAGAACTGCCCCCCTGTCAAACTAAATACAACTCCAAGGAAGGATTGGTTTTATGTTGGCAAAATATAACAGCTGCCTGTATAGCCACCCTTATGTATTGGTCTGAGTTCCCCCAAGCGCTACTCCTGGGGCATACAGCAGCTTGTTGGGTACCGAGTGTCTGCGTGTACCTGTGTCCCTGCACTGTCCTTCCAAAACCTGGGTCTGTTTCAAGCATCATCCCATAGGAGGTGCAGGTGGACAGGCAAATCAGATTGGCTTCCTTTTCTAGTGCCTGTGGGCAGGTAGCTGCTCTCTTAGCTACACCATTCCCTCCCTCTTCCGCACGTGCCCTTGTTAACAGGTCTTGTCTCACCCAGCCTCTCCCTCCTTGGCGGCAGCTACGGTTCTACCCATCAGCAAGGCGTGGGAAGCTGTGCTTGCTGCTCCTGGCCTCCCAGCTCCTCTGCAGGAAAGGTTAGCTCCCCTCTCGCTGTTCTTGAGTGCGGACGAGAATAATAGCCATCATCAAATATGCATTGGGCAGCAGCCGCCTTGCAGCAGACATGGTTCTCCTGGCTGTGGTGCAGTGAAGCTCCCTGGAGGAGAGGCGGACAAAGCCCGGGGAGGCGCAGCTCTGGGAGGGGTAGATCGTGGCAGAACAGCCCCGGCGGCAGGCGGGGGAGTGGCTGTCGCGCAAGCTGAGCCACGGGGCCGGAGGGCTTTGCGTGCTGGGCTTACATCTCCTTCCCTCCGTGCCCCACGGGAGTCCGGTCAGAGCTACCCGCCGCCCGGCCGCAGGGATGGCTTAACCTGGGGCCAGGTGAGCAAAGGCGATGGGCGGCTGGGGGAGGCAGGGCGCTTAGTGCACGGTGTCCGCCCTGACTGAAGCCTGGAACGGTGGAGACAGGCCGAGCCCCCTCAGGACGCAGTAGGACTCTGCCCTGGAGGCCCAGGGGTGCTGTCGGCAGGTACCACAGTCCACTGCATGGCCGGGCCAGGGGCAGGTGCCTTTGGGTCACGTTGCTTTAGCGTTCCTCCTGCACGGTCCTGAGCTCTTCTGTCCCCCGCGTCCATCAACTTGCTGGGCCTGGGGCCTGTAGTAACCCGAGCTCCTGCCCCTCGCATTGCAGCCTTGAACCCGCTCCCGGCTCCTGCACAGGGCTTGTCTCGCTCTCATTTATCAGCCTGCCTCCTTCATCTCTGCTTTTCCTATCCTGCGTCCTCCCCCCCAGCCACCACTTCTGTACAGCCCCTCCTAGTGCAGCTTCTTGGCCTTTCCCCCGGGCTGGCCTGCGTCATCGGGAGCCCGTAGCTCTGCACCCTGTCTGAACCCGTGTCCCAGAACCCGTCCACTGTCACCGCGCCCCCACAGAACCCCAGCTGCTGCAGCTTGTCACCCTCAGATGTGTGGGTGGAGACGAGGAGGTAGAAAATGCTGGGGGCCCCCCCAGAAAGCAGCCTGGCAGGCCGCAGCCGGAAAGCCAACGTGATGGCCAAGGAAAGCTCCGTTCGCTGCGTTTGCTGCCCTGAACATTTGCGAGGCGGTTTAGCTGCCATGCTCCTCTGCGGAGCCTCCGGCCGCTCACGCAGCAGCGGCTTTTCTCCTCCCTGTCCCAGGCACCTCCCCCTGTGGCCTGACTCCCACCCGCCGGTCGCCGGGAGGCAGGCAGCAGCCACCTGCCTTTCTGCACGCCGGTGGGGTGGAGGTCTGCACACGAGCGGGGCCACGATAAATGACTAAGGAACACCCAGATCCCGCCCCGTCCCTGTCTCGCGGGAGGAAAGTGAGCCTGAGCCAGTGTTTGCAAAGGCTCCTGCTTAGCCAGGGCGATCCTTCCCGTGGCTCCACGCTGGGCCTGCTGGGGTGTTTGAAAGAGGCTAGTGAGGGCTGGCTCAGCGGTGGGGCATGTCCCGGACTCCCTGGGCCCGAGGTTCCAATTCCGCCGGGGCCCAGTCCAGGCCGGGGTGCGCAATTTGAACCTGCTTGGATGGTACCGGGCAGGGGCGAGTCCCCCTCTTTGCTCCTCTCCTCCTTTCTGGGGCAGCGAGAGCTGGCTTTGAGCTGCGGAGCCCCTAGATGGCTGGCGTGGGTCGAGTTCAGGCGTGGCAGCGAGTGACCTGGCCTGGCTGCCGGCCGCTCCCCTTGGGCCTTGATGGTGCTTCACAGAGGGGCTGCGGTATGGTCGCGCCGTGAGGATGTTGGACAAATCCCGCAAGGTGGGTGCCCCCTCGAGGCTGCCAGGTACCCAGGGCCGTACATTGTGCCCTCACATTTCCACACTGGCCAGGGGTAATTGCATGTGCAAGTGCTGAACTGCCCTGCAGTTACCGGCACCGCATGGGTGCATGCAGGCATGCTGCATCGCCTGGGCGCGTGCAGGCGTCACCTGGGCACATGCAGGCATGCTGTGTCTCATGGGCGCGTGCAGGCGTGCTGTGTCACATGGGTACATGCAGGCGTGCTGCATCGCCTGGGCGCGTGCAGGCGTCACCGGGGCACATGCAGGCGTGCTGCATCGCATGGGTGCGTGTAGGCACGCTGAGCCAGCCGTGACCTCCTTGGGGGTATGCTGCTTGGGCAGCCTGCTGAAAACTTGTCCCATGCTGTGCGCTCGGCTTGTCCATCTGGAACAGGCTGGCATGCAGAGAGTTAGCAGTAGCCAGTGCTAGTGCAGGAAAGTTTCTCTTGCTCCCATGTCTACACACCTCCCCCTAGGGCCTGGGAACCGCTTGTAGCACAAACCATCAGCTCAGGGGGGCGCTGATATGTTGCTCCTCAGCTGTTTTGTCACTCAGGTGGGAACAGGGCCTGTCAGCGGGTTGCTTTCCATGGAGGCAGATGACACAGACAAAAGCGGGAGTGTGCTCGTCTCTGTGTAACATGAAACATGCTGCAAGCAGACACTCGGCCAACGATGGGTGCGTGCGCGCGTGTGTGTAGCCACGCACCTGTATGCACGCAGCAGAGACAACGCCCGGCAGCACCTGTAAACTGGGGAGCTTCAGAACCACGCAAAATAGAAAGAGATGCAGCTGCCAGGCGTTTGGTGTGACCTGAGCTAAGCTACAGGGAGAGGTACAGTATAATGGGAATTTCTTAGTGCCTGGCTGGGGTTGGACAAGGCAAACTCCGCTGTATTGCAAGACGCCTGGTCAGAGGCCATGATTAGGTGTCATCTTCTCACGCCTCCCTTCTGCTCCATGCTCGCACGGTGGTTTTTCCCTCTGCGTGGCAGCCGTGTGCAGCCCACACAGCTTGTTTCACGCTTCAAACGGTCGGGCCTTTCCTGTGTATTTATTGGGCGGCTTTTTGGGGCCCTATTCGGAATCAGAGGGGAAGACTTGCTATAGCGGTGGAGGGGAGCAAACGAACGGTGCCAGCCTTCAGGTGTAGCCCAACAGCTCTTGTCATTTTTCTTGATACAAGTATTTGTGTTTCTAAGGCACCCTTCAGCGTAGTATCTTGTGGCCAGTAATGGCACTAAGCGTCTCATCCACCCACCCAGCCGTACTTACTGCCTTCGGAGCTCTTCACACCCTTATGAATTGACCCCATTCTAATCAGTCAGGAGCATTGTCCCGTGCGTGACTGCCAGGTGGTGGCGGGGGCGGAGAGCGTCTTGTCTGAAGTTGAACAGGCAGCCTGCGGCGGAGCTGATATTTAGACTTGTCCCTGGTTGGCTCCCACGCCTGTGCCTGGACAGGCTGAATCTGTCCAGCCCAGGCTGTTTTCATGCCCAGCTTCCCATTTGATCCTGCGGCACCATCACAATGCATGCTACGTTTGGGACATTCTGGTCAGTCTCCTGGCTGCGGGCTGGGATTTCACTTAGACAAGGGCAGGGTTTTGCTTGGGGCCGAGCCGGAAGGGAAGCCGCGCTGTGTTGGGGGCAAACATAAATATCTGCAGTTACTGGGATGGAAGACACAAAAATTCCACTCGTGTCAATTTCAGCAGCGATCCCTCTCCTGGGAGAGGCGGGGAGATCCTGCAGTCTGCACAGAGCAGGGAGCCGGGGGTGCTAAGTACCCATAGTCTTTTGTTTGCTCCAGTGGGGAAGTTCCCTTTCCAAAACCACCCCGAGATCCCGGCTGACAGCCCCATTTCTCAGCATAAATCTTTAGTACGATGCAAAAATTGTGCAATGGGCTGTTCTATAGGAAATGGGCTTTTTAGCTGTTTTCGCTCCTGGAGCTGCTCCATAGGGGGAATCTCCTGCAGCCGAGCACCCATCGGGTTTCTAATTGTTCTTTAGTGCCCGTGTATGCAGAGGTACCTAAACTTGGCATCAGGAAATGGTGCCTTGGGGGCTTTCCGGGGGCTCGGTGCTCCACACTAGTCTCCATCTAGCTTCTGTCCATGTTTAGTCTGATATGAATGGCCAGCCCCAGGCAGCTCCACAAATAGCTGCACCCTGCAGGTGCGCACACAGCTCAGGTTTCCTGAACTTCTGAACCCATCGGTGCTGCTGGCATGGGCGCCAACTCCCAGCGCAAGGGTCCTGGAAGCCTCAGCCTCTGTTGCAAAGGGGGCAGTGGCAGACACAGAGAACTGTGCCGAGCTGTACCCCGGGGAGGTAAAGGGAGAAGCGCCTGCAGCACTAAGCCCTCCTCTTGCCCCAGCGGGCTGAGGCTGTGCGGACAGAAGCGCAGGTGCCATCTGGCCCCATTTTGCCCTGATCATCCCAGTTCAAGCCGCCCAGGAATTTCAGCCCCTTTGGATCTTGTGTCCCCATGGAGTGAATTGTTGTAGGTTGCACCTTGGTCTCACCTCTGGGTGCCCCACCCCAGCCCTGAACCAATCCCCACGCCCCCCAACCCTGCGACACGATGTGGTGGTTTAAATGCCTGGGGCCCTGACTCAGGGGCACCAGAAGGACTACCAAAATGTGGGGCCCACCAAGCCACATGGGCCAAATTTGGGTGGCGTCGCAACCCCCACATGCCAAGTCGCAATGCTGGTCACTCATATTTGGTCTGGTCATACCGGCAGGAAAGGGCTTCCCCCGTTATGCCACCCAACTCCTTGGGATCTCGGGGTCCCCCTCCTCACCGAGCCCCTGTTGAGTTCAGGTTCTCAAAAGCGGGGGGCATAGCCTCCTTGTTTAAAAATGGGGGGGCAATGGCCCTTTGGCCCCCACCCATTTCCATCACTCCTGCCCTGGTAACACTAGCGTGCACCCATTGCACTCTCCTGGGTGGTGCTGCAGGTGGTGGGGGGGAAGGAAATTTTAGGAGAGATGCCGTTGTGTGGACAAGACAAGCTGTGGGAACTGGGTACGGGATGGTCGAGGCTGCTGGCTGAGAGGAAGGAGGTTCTTTTTTACCCCACAGAATAACCACGAGGTCAGATTCTGGTCTCAGTTACCCGGCTGCAAATCCAGAGCATCTCCAGAGGGGGGGAGGGGGGGGTCAATGAAGTTGCTCTGGATTGACAGCTGTGATCTCCGAAGGTGGCCCACCACGTCAAACAGCTCGCCCCGGCGTAACTCGCTGGCACTCACCCCAGCGGCATTTTTCTCAGCATTTTGAAGTCTGCGTAGGAGGTGGGGGGGAGGGTTGCATGTTACAGACGGGGAAACAGCAGTGCCTGGGTCACGGGACCCTGCCTGGTACCCAGCACCTTGCACGGGGGGGGGCACGATTGCTGCGCGTGGGAGCCTAGAGACGGCGGGACGGGGGCCTAGCAACGTCAGGCGAGCGGGAGGATGAGATGTGCGTCCCGACGGGGGACGGGGAGGGTAAATCACAGTGCTACGGGGATGGGGGTCAGGGGACCGGCAACTGGAGAGTTGAGGAAAGCCCGTGAGGTGCGTTATATTTATAGACGGCCAGGAGAAGAGGGCGACTAAGGGGCTTGCTGGGATTGGGCTTCCGGCTTCCTGTGGGAACAGAAACTGTGAAGGCCGCAGAAAGCATCCGCGCAGATGAAGGGCAGCGTTCAACAGCTGTGCGTGTGTCGGGGGAGGGCGAATTTTGTGTGTGTTTTGGGGGTGGGGGGGGGAAGAGGCGTGGGGTGGGTGTCCAGGCTGGGAGGGGTGGGTGGCTTTGAGAGGGGTGTGTAATCCGCGTGGGCGCGTCCAAAAGATGCAGCTGCAGGGGAGCAGGTCCAGCTGCCCACGGCCTCTCGCTATCTCAGGGCAGCTGGAGGGCCCTTATCACGGGAGAGCAAAATGGCTCTGCTGGGGAAAACCATGGCAACGGCTCTGGTAGCTGTGCCAATGGCGGTCTCCATCACTCACTGCGCTTTCTTCCTCGCCCCCTCGCTTTTTTTCTTTTCTCTTCCCCCCCAGTGCCTTTGGTTCCTAGCCCAGATGATTACATTCAAAGGGAAACGGTTGGTTTCTTCCCTCCCGTTGCAGGAGTGCTAATGAACACAGGGGTTTGCGGGTGTGTGGAGAGAGAGAGAACTGAGCGTCAGGGCACCTCTACTGATTGATCAGGATACACAGCATGGCGTATCCGCGGGTAGGGTCAACCAAGCTGTTGTTCCCTGCTAAGGGTTTCCCGCGTAAGCAGCAATCAAGACCTTTTGCTGGGATTTTTGAATGAGCCCAACGGAGTTAGAATCGCTAAGCACCTAACTCCCTTGGGTTCTTTTGAAAATCTCAGTCGGCCGTGCGATGAAAACGCCCTCTCTCTCTCTTGAGGAAAAAACGCTTCTGGCCACTTATGGGAAAATTCCCCCAGCAGAAATACTCTGCACCTGAACAGCGGCCAGTGCCTGTTCACAGTAAAGGGCCATCGGCCCGAAAGGTCCCCTACTTGCTGACAGATGTGGGGAATCTCCTGGCAGTGGGCTTGAATGGGTTAATGTGATCTGCTTGATCACGGAACATTACGTATTGGAAGAAGCATCCGGAGCTCGGGCAAGGTGTTTCTAAGGCCTGTTTTTTATAACTCGAAATGAATATTACACTCAATTAAAAGACTGTTATTACAATTGCAGTCAAGGAACGCCGGAAAGAACTCAGTCCCTGGTGCGCGTGCATTACGATACAGTCTTTAATTACGTGATCACGAACTGCTGGATACCCCGGCCTCCTGCTTCATTCGATGCACAGGGTCTCTGTTAATGGAAAGTGTTAGGCAGCCTGGGTACAGGGGCGGCTCCCCTCTGGTCAGCGCGTATAAAACCAGGCTCTCTCCTACTTTTGAAAACAAGGGAGGGGCGTTCGGTGCAGCAACAAGCCCCAAGGTGAGTTTGAAAAATAACGAGTACATTTTATTGAGAGAGACCAAGTCCACTGAGCTCAGGGGGACCCTGGGCGAGCCGTCTGGGCAGGGCTGCTTCCAGTTCTGTCTGCTGCCATCCATGCACCACCCCGAGTGCCCTGGTCTCCCAGCCAAGTTGGACTCAGCACGTCACAGGCTCAAAATGCAAACGTGGCAGCGTTCGAACAGGCTCTCGTAGGCTGCCCCGTGCCCCGAGGCACGACTCCGCTGTTAGCAGCGAGGGAGAACTGGACCCGGGCACACGTGAGCCCTTTCACAGCTGTCGAAAGTGGCTCTGGTGAACTGCAGAGAATGACCGACCCTTGGGTAAGTCCGTGCGCTGTGCACTGCCAAACTGCCAGGCGGGAGAATGCCCCGGGCAGGGCCGTGTAGACATCTCCGTGCTGCGATCTCCACGAGTTCGCTCTTTGGGATTGCGGTAGCTGTCCCCTGCCCCGGGGGGGCCACAGGAGAAGGACTTTTCTCTCTCCTGGGTGGAGCAACTGTGACGCAGCCACAGCTGCCAGAGCCACACCCGGTGGGTTTGCCGGTGGGAAATCTCAGGGGATGAAAGCCAAGCAAAGGGCAGAGGGGGATGCTCGTCACCTGTTTGTTCCACACCATAAACCTTCTCCGGTGTAAAGGCTCGGCCACTGTACGCCCGGACAGAACCCGATGGCAGCTTTAAAAGCACCAGAGAGCTGCCCGCTGCGGGCGCAGACACCTGCCTCTGAAGCACCAGGCACTAGCCCTTGTCAGAGACAGGACGCTGGAGGAAATGGGCCTCTGATCTGATCCACGCCGGCGCCTCCTCCGGCCCTAAGCGCAACAGAAATCCTTGCAGCTGAAGGGGGAGCTGGGAAAGGCCTGCCCTCCCCGGCTGCCCCCGAGCCCTCGAATTGTCCTGGCTGCCTGGGGAGGAGGAGGACGTAGTCTCCCAGCGGGGGCTGGCTGGAGAGCACGGCTTGTCAGAGTTGATTGTCTCTGTTATTTACTCCGCGCGGCCGTGACGCCAGAGCTGCCTTTCAGCGGGAGAGCTGGCATTGGCCGTGCCTGGCCGGGGGTGGGGGGATTAGCTGGCATGTCGGAGGGGAAGCAACAGTCGTCCAGAGCCCAGGTGTGGTGGCAGAGGCAGCCCCGCGGTGCGACCGAAGTTAGAGCTGGAAGAACTCCAGCCGGCCTCCCCCGGCCAGTCACCCTGGCTCCATTTTAAGATCCCTTTTAGCTTCCTCCCGTTGCCTCGGTTTTGGGGGCCGATTTGACTCACCTGGCGGGTTTTTGACCTCGTGCTTGCTGGCTGGGCGGCTTTGCCGGGGGTCGCCCTGGCACCTGCTGAGCTGTTTCAGGGATGTAATTCCGGCTGGCTGACAGGGGCACGGAGGCTCTGATTCCTGAAGGTAAGCTGAGCGTTTGCTGACCCGCTCCGGCAGGCTCTCGTGCAGATCTCAGGGCAACGGCGCGATCTGCATCTGGACGTAACTGGAGCAGGGGGGTTCGGGACTGGATACCCAGTGGGAGGGGCTGCCTGCTAGTCTGCGGCCAGGCAGGAGACAGCCCTGTGGCTGGGGTCTCCCAGGACATAGACGTGCGAGGATGAGAAGTAAATCATTGCACCTTCCTGCGGGAACGGATGTTGGATGGCGTCGGCATAGAGGCCTGCGTTCTGGTTACAGCACAGTGACCGCGAGCTCAGGGGCCATGTGGTCTGGCAGGCAGAGACCATGCTGTGGGCTTGATGCTAGAAGATTAGGGCAGTGGGGTTTTGGCGGGGTGGGGAGGGAGGAAGAGTGTGGATGATGGGGCAGGGGAGTGCCGGGTATACCTGGGAGATATCCTGAGGATCCCTCGTTTTGAATAGGTCTCCCAGCCCCCCCAGGAGGTTTTGCAAAGGAAGAATACCTGGAATGCCCTGGAAAGCCGAGCCGAGAGCTTCTCTTTAGAAGAAGGCAACACAGTTTGGCCACTAGAGGGTGACGTGATCACATGCATTTGCTCGGGGCGACTGGCCCAGCAGGTGGATAACTGGCCCGGCCCATTCACGAAGGGGTCAGGATTTGTGCAGAACAGGATTTCATTAGGCCCAGTCAGCTGTGAACAGCTCCTTGCTGGGACCCTGCCTGGAAAGGGAACTCAGACACACTAGGAAAAGACGTTAGGGTTTGTACTTACATTTTACAAGGCCACGTTTCAAGGCGGGTTGTACACTGCTCATCTCGTATAGGCATAAGGCACAAACTTTCTGGTGGTGGTGTGAAAGCTGAGGGCATCTCGGTGTCTTTTGGGGGCCGGCGCAGTCTTGTTCTGTTTCATAAAACGTGATCCGTTATGGCACGCCCAAGAGCCTGGAATCTCATTGGCTAAGGCAGCAGGTGGTTATTGTGAATAACGTTAGGCTGGCTGTGCTAGGCAAGCCACGTCCAGAAGCGGGGCTGGTACGTGTTTTGCATTTGGAGGTGAAGTATAGCAGGATCCAGCTGGGAATTAGAAAAGACCCAGCTGTTTTTTGAGGAGCCAGGCGAGCAGCAGGGACAGAGCTGATTCCAGGGGAGAGCAGGTCGCAGCTCTCCACCCACAGTTTATCAGTGACGCTGCCCTTCACCGGTGAAGTGCGAAGTAGAATCACCACGGCTAGAAAATGCTCTTGTTAGCTGGACAGTGCGGATCCGGCAGTGCCTCCCCGGCACCAAGTGCATGATGGGGGGCCCTGCTCACAGAGGGATGGAGGCTTCCCCTTTCAGGGCCCATCCTCTCCCCAAGCCTCCGTCAGCCCCAGCTCTTCTCACCTCTCCCAGCCAGGTGTCCCCACCTCGGAGCCACAGGTCGCGGTGCTGGATTAACGGCCTGTATGGCACCAGCACTCGGCGTCATAGACTCGGAAGCCTCAGGCAGAGCCCGGAGCGTGTGATCCCGCACACAACGCGTGGCCATGGAGCCACCCAGCCAGGGGAGAGACCGGGGCTGCCGGGAATGTGGGCATGTGTGTTTCTGTGCAGATCCCTGCGGGGTGCAGTTTTGGCAAGCCCCAGACAAGAGGCAGGGCTCGGCCTCCGCCCCAAACCTGGATGGGTGTCTGTGGAGGGGGCAGGCGGCTCTCATTGTGACCCCGGCCGGGAGAAGGCTGGTGGGAAGTCCTTAGAACTTAACAGCGCTGGAGACTGGGAGTCCCTTTTTTCTCCAAAACACCTTGAGCGTGGGCCACATCACTTTGTGCAGACAGACAGACAGACAGACGCACCCCTGTCCCAGAGCCTCAGCCCACAGCTAGAGTTGGAGGGACTGTGGGCGTCCATGGCCCATCCCACCCTTGGCTTGTCTACTGCACTGCTAAAACGGGGGTTCGTTAGCGCCGATTGTGGGGGTGGATTTGACTAGGATCTGACTGGGCTGAGACCCTGCAAACTCATTTCGCACATGGAGGGCCACCAGGCAGCTATCAGCGGGGGGACAACTTCCCATCTGCACCGAGCTGGGTTTGTAGTGGAGTCAGGAAGACCCAGACTGTCGTGCAAAGTGTATTTCTGGCTCGGGCCCGGCAGGCGAGGCAGTGTCAGTGCAGCTCCGTCTGTCGCCGCGCGCTGTGCGCTAGGTTGTGCTCGCTCTCCGGGCCACCATGGCTGTCTCTGCCCTGGCAGAGCCTGGGCACTGGGCGGCTCCAGTGAGCCGTGCCTCGTTGTGGTTTCGATTGCTATTCGCAGCCCAGCAAGCGGCTGGATTTGCAGGATGCTGCGGATGGACTCAGGCTGGGAACGTACAGAGGGGCTTTGTCGGAGCAGGGCAATCTTCCAGCCTAGGAATCTTGAGTGTGTCCCTTTAAGAAGTGCAACAATGGGACCATGCAAAGTCCTTCACACACACACACACACACACACACACACACACACACACACACAAACACACCCGCGCAGTGCTCTACACGGCACATTTAGATTGACATAGCTACGAAACATCCACACTCCCGCATGCAGTAGGGCAGCAAGCCTGACCCTGGGTGGAGACGTGGCTGGGTCGATGGAAGAACGCTTCTGCTGACCCAGCTACCACTGTGTGGGGAGGTGGTCTTCCTACGGTGACGGGAAAACGTCTTCTGTTGCCTGCGCTAGAGGATTACAGCACGACTGCAGCTACGCCGCTGGCGCCTCCGTAGGGCAGACAAGCCCTTCGGGCCCGCTCCTGGCCCCGTTGCAGTCAGCGGTTCATCTCCCAGGTGTCCCTGGTGCAGGGGTGAGCCCTTAGGTGCCGCATGGTGAAGTCTTCGTAGGCAGAAATTCTCCTGCAGGGCTTCGAGAAAGGAGGAGCCCGTGGCCAGGATCACTGCTCCGGTCCAAGGCAGACGTGCTGTTCCCACAGCTCTTCCTTCGAGAGCACCGCAGGCCAGATGAATAAAATCACCATCCTCTTCAGAAAGGGGGACCAGATCCAGGCAACGCGCTCTGGGGGTGGGCTAGCCAGGGCTCACCTCTGATTAGCCTGGGGCAAAGAGGGGACTCGGCTGGCAAGCTCCAGCCCTGGATCGTACATTGTCTTCTTGTTCTGTCTGGGCAGCGCTTAGCACCAGGGGGCCTGGTCCCGGCTGGACTGACTCACAATCCATGGTGGGGACTGTGGGGATGGATGCCTCAGGTAGGCCCAGGCTGCATCACCTGGGTAATTAACTTCATGGCCGTTAGATTTCACTGTCCTGACACGCAAATGGGAGCTGGCCCAGGCCCCTTGCGCTAGAATCGACCTGTGCGTGGGTGTTCCCGTCATCCCCTAGACAGAAGACCTGCCTGGCTCTGGGGCCGGATCTACACTCCACACTTCCGCTGGCATGGCTGTGTTAGTTAGGAGTGTGAAAAAATCACACCTCCCTGCCCAACATAGCCGTGCTGGCCAAAGCCCTCGCCCGGACAGAGTGATGCAGGCAAGAAAGTGTTTTTCCTGGGGTAGCTGATGTAATTTGGGGAATTGGTGTAAGCTGCTCCGGCTTCTGCATGCTTCCACCAGTATAAACTGCGTCTCCGCTGGGCGGCTTTGCTGGTCTCGCTGGTGTACGGCTGGTACAGCTCTTCCGGCAAGCCCTGTCTAGTGCAGAAAAAACCCGGGATGCTCTGAAGAGTGGTGGAGGCCGGAGGCTGCTGTCCCCGTTATCGAAGTCCAGCAAACAGAGGAACTGCCTTTTTTGCACATCAGGCCTGGCGTGAGTGCCCTCGGCTTGCTCGAAGTCAGTGGCATTGGCAGAGTTAAAATCAGCCCTCAGTTCTTTAGCTCTTAAGACAGCAGTTCAGGAACATCGTGTAACTTCGAGATGGGGAAGACCTAGCAGGGCCCTGCCCCAGCCAGCCTGGGGATTGCTCCCTGCCGGTCTGTCATCTTGCTCTACATCCCACGGAGCAGTGGGGCCTGGGAACGCCAATCCACGGTCAAGACATCTTCCTGCTTCAGGTGTTTTGCCTGATCAACTCGTAGATTCTAAGGCCACAAGAGACCATCATGATAATCTCCTGTAGGACACGAATAATTCCCGTTCGAACGAGAGCGTGCGTCTCTTTTAGAAAAACATCCAGTCTTGATGATCAACTTTAATCTGCCTTCACTTGCTAGCAACTGGGGTCGGGGATAATTCTGCCACCCGCTTGTGTCCCCACCCATGAGTGGGGGTAAATGACAGCAGCCGTTCGGGCAAGAGGACGTGATGGGAATTAACACAGTTCTGTCCCAAGAGCCAGGTGTTCCGACTTTCCCAAATTATATGTGATTAAACTGCATCCCAGCCCTCATCAGCAAACATATCTGTCTCTTCCTGCTTTAGCTGACAAATACAGACTGTGGATGGTACCTAGTGTTTAGTCTGCTAACTAAAGAATTAATTGTCTGTGTACATCTATGGAGCAGTGGGAGTCCATGTGTATTGCTATGTTCCTACAGGTTAGAAGTGACTGAGCACAGAGAGATTATAACATTGTTGCAACGGGTGTTATAGATTGCACCTGTATTGAGATGCGACAGCACTGTAGAAGTTGTTAAGAGAGCAGATGATCCTTTTAATTTCTGGGGTTTCATGGAAGTTAAGCATTTCGTTAAGTAATTGCAGACGTGATTTGTGATTCCTCAGTACATAACATGTCTCATTTTGCTTTAAGTCTGTTAGATTCATATGATAATTTTCTGTTGAATTAGCCTTAATATCAGTCCTATAGACACTGTATTAATATCTAATTATCTGCACAGATGCATTTCCAGGTTGTCATCCCCCAGCTGCCATTTTATTCCCTGCTCCATGCCCTTGCTTTTCTGTAACCCTGCTAATCCTTTCTCTTTGATAAACCTCTCTCCACCAATGTCTCTTTGCCGGAGCTTCCAAGCACGTAATTAAAGGTGTCTCCACAGACACCTCCTATTCCAGCTGAGTCCAGATGACTTCTGTTTTCCTTCACTGAAAATATTCCCAGTGCTGCAGTCTTTGTGATTTAATTATGTTGAAGGGTAACAAGTAGAAATCAGTTTAATTTTGATTTCTCGGGATTCTGTTGGTCCAAAATATAGATCTTGCTTTAACCCACCACACAGGCACTGAGAGAGAACACTGATCAAATACCGCTGGGCGAATAACGGTTTTTTTTGTTTGCTAGAAACTGGAGGGGGAAATTGTTTCAGGTAGAACCAAAACCAAAATTTTCCATAATTTTCAGCAAATTGAAAAGTTTAAAAATGTTTCATTTCAGGTCCAGAAAAGAAAAGAAAAAGTTTCATTTGACATGAAACAAAATGTTTTGGTTTGATTTTGAGCATTTTTGAACATTTTTTTATTTTTTTAAGAATAAAATTAAATGAACATTTGAAATTAAAAGGAATTTCAGATAGCAAATTGAAACATTTTGATTTTTTTGATTTTTTTTTTAACCAGAACAATTCAGTGAAACTGGCACAAATTCGCAACGTAATTTGGTGCCACCAACTCTGCATTTTTTTTCCAAAAAAAGTTTCATATGAAAAACTTCTCCCAGCTCAGTGCTCAAAATAACAATGTACGGGCTGCTAGCTGAATCAGGACATTGATCTGGGGATCTGTAGCCTTTTACTTCTAATTCACCCAATCTAACCCAGCGTGGGGCTGTACAGACCCAATGTTGAGGGCTATTTGGTGGCCTATGTAAAATGAGAGTGTGAGTTTAAACGCATAAGGAAGCCAGGTGCTCCATTTGATGGGCGGCATCGCTAGCCAAATGGCTCACCTGCCTCATTGGAGACAAAACTTAGGACCTGTTGCTCCAAAAACACAGATTAAAACCATCTGGCCAAAAAAGAATCACTGGTAGCTGCGGTCGGGTTTGTAGCCTCAGCAGGCTGCAGCCTCCAGATGGCGACACATACAATATATTGAGCAGGTCAGACATTCTGTCCCGCAAAGGGCAACCCCAACAAATACAATTAGCCAACCCAATTAGCGGCTCAACTCTCACAATTTTAACATGAATCTCTCAATCATCGCTGTTTTTCTTAAAGCCCCAACCCCTGGAGTCATGGGAATATGTGAGACTGTTTCATCCCTCACGAGTGCTGAGAAAAGCATGAAAATGCAATGTATGTGCACCCTAAAGACTCCGCAACTGGAGGGCAAATAAAAAAAAAAAAAAATTTTTTTTAATAATCTCATGATTATTAAACCAATCCCATGATTTCTGAGCATTTGAAGTTGGCTACACTAGGGTTAATGCTGGGTTCTGCCAGTCCCTTTCCCTTTGCATGGGCCTGCCCTGCCTTTGTTTAACCCAGCCTCTTGGCCATGCGCCAGCTGTGTTTCCTCTGTTAATTGTTGTTATAAAGAATGTAAAATAGAGCATCAGAAAACCAGGGGACATATCCATGATGGGCACTGCCTCACTGTGCACAGAGGGAGACCAGAAGCCAGTCCAGTGGGGGCTGCAGAAGGTCCCAGCCCCAGCTCAATAGGATCCTGGGGATTTGGGGTGCAGAGGGTTGGAAGGGTTGGCAGTGCAGTAGGCAAGACAGAGATCCCACCCTTTCTTTGCATGATGAAACTGGGGTCTCCACCAGCCAGCACAAAGAGCGGGGTTGCGAGCAGGCAGGGGTGGGCGCGGTGGCTAGTGGATCTGCCGGGTCCCAGATCAAATGGTCACAACAGAAGCTGTTAGTTCGTGTTAAGGAACTGTGTCTTGATTTCACTTGATTCTGTACAAAACTCTCTACTGTCCACGTGCTGGAACGGTTCATAAAATGCCTCGTGTTTGCCTGCAGATCCCCAGTGTGCCTGGAGATAATTCCTGTGACACTTAGCGTTCAGCAGTCGGACGTGTAAAACATTGGCTGGCTGGCCGGCCAACCCTCTGGCCCCTGAGATGTTAAATCAGGTCAGGGTGGCTTTGAAATCTAGTGTAAAGGCTGCGGTTCCAAGTGCCTTTTGGATGGGAAGGTGATCTGTGTGAGTGAAACAAGCGACAAATTTAGAACAGCTCTGCTTAAATTTTCATGAATTCGCAGCCACTCGAATTCAGGTCCGGCATTAATAGTTGATACGGTCAGCAAGCTGCAGGGGGGTTGGGAGGCGTCATTGTGAAAGGAAGAGGGTGGAACCGCAGCAACCCGTGTGAGTGTACGCACCCCGACCCCATAGACCCTATACATTTACACCCCGTATCACTCCCACGCATCCTATATATTCACACACACCCTATACAGGCACCCCCCCACACCGTATGCATTCACACACCCATACTCCCTGTGTATCACCCCCCCACACACACCCCTATGCTCTGTCTCTCTGTCCCTAGCAGACAAGGAGGGCATGGTAATATCTTTTATTGGACCTGATTCTGTTGGTGAAAGAGACCAGCAGTCGAACACCACAGAGCTGTCCTTCAGGTATCTCTAAGAAAGGGCATTTTTCATCCTCTTCATGACTTTTCCCCCCCGGGGCTTTCGGCAAAGGTGAGATTTCGCACCAGCCAGTGCAGACCAGTGTTGCTCCACTATTGAGCTATGCCAGGTGAACAAGCTGAGTAGTTGGCCTGGTTGTGACACCTGCTCAAATCGCCAAGACTCTCTTTGTTCACGGAGGCCCTAATCCGGAACCCTTGAAGTCAGTGGGAGCTTTTTTGCTACCGAGGGCAGCTGGTGCAGGAGCAGCCCCTAGTGCCAACTGCTGCCTGCCTCTAGGAAGCTCTGGGTCAGAGAGGCCTGAATGCAAGGGAAACGCCACTTTTCCCCAGTGCAAGGACTTTGCAATCCAGAGAGCTCGCGGCAGGGCTCTGTACGCCCCTGCTCTGCGGAGCATTGATCCACGGTGCATGTCTACATACGGCTGTGTGTACAGAGCAGGCTGCTGGTGCATTGGAGGAGTAGCAGGGCATGGGCAGCGGGTCCCATCAGTGCCAACCTGCTGGAGCTGAGCACCACACTGGGGGAGCACTGAGGGCAGGGCTTCTTTGAAAGGTGAAGGGCTTTTCGCCAGCCGTGTCTCCTGGAACCATGATCATATCTCTTAACAGCTACTGCTGGGCCGAGAGTTGCGTTCCTTGCCCACCGGCCGGCGAGCAGCTCCTGTAGGAGAAACCCAGAGCCCTGAAGGTGGGGCATGTCTGCAAATGCTGCAATGCACTGGCTGAACATTCAGAACTGCCCTCTCCTTTTGCCCCCACAAATCACAGGTGCAAACAACCGCAGGGGCAAATTTGTGTGATGTCTGGGTGCCCAGTTTGCTGGCCCTGGGCATTGGGCAATGAAATCCCCTCTTGCTCCCCTCTGGCTGGTCCCCTAGGGGATGTGAACTCTTGCATCATGCAATGTGAGAGGCAGATCTAGCTTCAGACCTCTACCCCTAGAAAGCCAGGTAGAAAGATAGGACCACAGTGGATCAGTTTTCTATTGTCTAGGGCATGTGCCCCTCCGGATGGCATTTCCAGGTCCTTCCGCATCTAGTCTTTCTGGCCAAGAGTGGAGGAAGCCCTGGACCCATTTCTAGTCTAACCCTTTCATGCTGTGATGCCCTTTGCATGCACGCTTTCTCCACATCCTTCCTGTGCTCGCGCGTCGCAGCTGTGATTTGTCCCCTCTTCTCCCGGGCTGGCCAGCCCGTGCAATCCCCTCGTGATGCCGCCGCCGCCAATGGCAGATTATTGTCATTCCCACGGCTCCTGAGTTCTTTGCTTTCCCTCAGACTCCCTCCTCCAGAGGTGCTGTCAGCTGTGGTGCTCGCCGGCTGGGTGACTTTCAGCGCGTCTGCTGCTGCCGGCAAGTGGGTGGCGGTGGGTCAGGAGTTCAGCCATGGAAACCTGAGTAAAGGCCAAACCTCAACGAGCCAGAGTCTCCGCTGGTGTCGAGTGACGTAGCTCTGACCTACTCGGATTTACACCTGCGGAGGGTTTGGCCCTTTAGGCTGTGAAATGCCCATGGCCGCGTTTCAGTGAGAGGTAGGGCTGAGTAAAGCCGAAGGCCCAGACCCTAACATCCATTGATTTCAGTGGCAGTTCAGAGCCTGAATTAAATACCTGGGTGGAGCTGGGCCTGAGCGCCTCAGGATTTGGGCCAGAGATCCCCCGGCAGTCCGGAAGTGCTGCTGGTGAAAAGAGGGCTCCCCGCGGTCTCCGTGGGCCCTCAATTCCTCTCATGGCAAATGGGGAAATCAGACGAAATGCCTCCATCGGTGTCCTCCCAGCAAGTGGTGCCGCGCACGCCGCTCTGAGCACACGAGCGCACATGCCAATTCATGCATCTCCTTGGCAGGGAGAGGGCAAAGAGAGGGGCAGAACCCAGCTCATCAGCGCGGTCGCTGGGGGAGCAGAGACTCGCTGCGTGGGGACCCCCACCTGGCGGCTGCACGTTGCAAAGCAAACAAGGGTCTCTGCTCTTTTTTCTTATTGCCTCTGTACATCCCCCCCCCCCCCCTTTTTTTTTTTTTTTTTTTTTTTTTTGCTGCATCCCATCTCCTCTGAGTGATTTTGCCAGGCTGGAAAGCCAGCCTGATCGATGCTCCTCTGCCCAGTGAGGCTTGGCTGCGCCTCACCCGCCACTGACTTCACAAAAGAGCAGCGCTCCTGATTTCCAGCAAGCACAAAGGCTGGGAAGATCTGAGTGTCTGATTTCAAGGCAGTTACGCTCCGATATGAAATGAGCTCCTTTGCTTTCCTTATGAAACCCGAGCGCGGCGCACAGAGGTCTGTGTCTTAGAACGGGCCCGGGAGCCTGAAATTCCTGGGGAAGGAATATAAAAACCACAGCAGCGCCCAGTGCTTAAGCCAGACAACTGGCCACAGAACATCAGCCTCTGGGCTTGCCGTGGAGTGATATTAATGTCACAGGCTGTGGGTTCAGAAATCATCTGCAGCATTATACCGTCCAGCAGACAGCTAGCTGGGCTTTCTGGCTGGTCTAGTGCCTGCCTTACGTGAGAGGCATTGCCAGCGTGCTCCAGAAGAGTGTCTGGCGGTGACAGGATCTCTGGATTCTTTCCACGCTGCTTGGGGAGTAAATTAGAAGCACACTGAGATTACCCCCACTATCCTGCAAGGCACGATGGGGAAACTGGGGGAGTAGAAAACATGGCTAAGCTGCAAATGCATGCAGCGGTCTGATTTCCCATGCCACGGTTTTTGTCCCGGTGGATGCCCCTCTGTGCAAACACACTCATCACGTGTGTGCACACACCACACAGGCCCTTGAATAGACAACTTGGCCATGCAACAAGCAAACATGCACGTGCCCATTCCTGCAGCCCCCTGCTGAGCATGCATTATGGGGCCACCTTCATGCCCAAGCCACAGAGGATAGGAGCTGGTACTGTTGTTCCCACCCCCGCTCCCAGGCAGGTTTAGCGCAAGCACAGCTGTAGCCGCTCATGCTTTTAGCTGGTGTGTTGGCTGAGGGCAGCTGTCACACAAACGCAGGCCGTCTGGGATGTGAGCTGGCCGAGGGCTCAGGCTGACAGCAGAAAACGGCTTGTGTTTGCAGAGTGGCTCACGATCATTCCAATCTTTACTCTGTTGTTTATTGACTCTGCAGCTCACCTGAATCCCCCTGGGTGTTCTTGCCTGGCAGGCTTGCTCTGATGTCCCACTGGGCAGTTTGAGAAGGCTAAGCCCAGCCATCGAGCATCCAGTGCCTGAATACTACAATTCGGCTCGCTAACGGAAGGTTTGATTCCAGTATTGATCACCATCAGGGATATCTGCATTAAAACAGGGGCTCTGATTCTCTTCTCGCTCACAATGCCATAAAGCAGGAGTAATTGCACTGCAGCCCATCCCAGGGAGACACGCCAGCTTGTCTGCTTCTTTCTCCCTGGGGCCAGGAGGCTATATTTGCATGGTCTCAGTTAGGAGACAATGACCCTGTGACAGAGGATGGGCCAGATTCAACTTTCATTTACACCGGGGATGGTCGGTCGCTGGGGTTGCACTAACATAGCGGAGGGCAGAACTTTGTTACAGCTTCGGGTCCGGAATAAGCGGCAGGGATCGGTGAAAACCAGCCTATAGGTGAAATCCAGTCTGAAGATCCTGTTCTCATCCAACATCATGGCCACTGACTAAAAGAAACCAGGGGATGGGGGCGGACACAAAGGCATAGTCCTCAAATAGGACATTTCCCATGAGACGTCAGTGACAACTCAAAGCTCAGGAGACCCTGAGTGCCAAATTCTGCTCTCACCGTCACGCAGGCGCTGACTCCAGTAGGGCTGCATGGGTGAGAGACCATCACCTTTGCATCTTCTTTTTAACCTGGTCAATCAGACAGCTGGGGGTTAAAGTAACGCTCGAGACTAATTAATAAGCGAATTCTTTTGCACGTGCGTTTTCAGGGGAGCCAACGAAAAGGGAGGGACGGGCCATTCTGGCTTGCGGAGGATAGCACCTTCCATTAGCAAGCCGAATTGTAGTATTCGGGCACTGGATGCTCGATGGCTGTGCTTAGCCTTCTCAAACTGCCCAGTGGGACATCAGAGCAAGCCTGCCAGGCAATAGCACCCAGGGGGATTCAGGTGAGCTGCAAAGTCAATAAACAACAGAATCAAAACCTACAGAAGACCTGGGAGAAATTCCCCCCGAGGCAGAGAGACTACCCACACTTTATCCTACTGAAGCCCTTTCGGTGAGGGGACCTGCAGGCTGCTGGTGGTGAATGTGAATTTCACTTTCTAGGAAGGATTGTTTCCACTGTTTGCCTTCATCCAGATTTATCTTCCAGTTGCTGTTGTGGGTGCGTTTGTGGCGCTGGCCGGAGGCCATTACTGAGTGCTCTTCCGGCGCTTCTTCTGGCTTGTTTCTCCTTTGGAAGAGTCTCTGAGTAGAAGCAGTGTGGCCCACTTGCATTATTCATACGGCCGGGAGCCTAGGAGATACAGTTACATTCTGGCAGAACAGCCGCAATACCTTGAGTTCTTAGCTCCCCGTGCCTGGCAGAAAGGCACATCGCAGGGTGGGATGAGACCTTTTGACTGAGGACTCCGTATGGGACGTTAAGAGCGTTAAGGATCTTGGACTTTCCAGGGACAGACTGAAGCAGGGTCTCTGAGAAGCTGCAGCTGCAAGTATCCGGGCATGTTCTCCTCACCAGTGGGACCCTGCATTCGCCTTCTAAAGTGCAGTAGACGGTCTAAGAAGGTCACCGCCAGAACGACCACGCCGAGGAGGGAAGGATGGAGAATTGCTCTGTCTCGCTGAAGCCCTGCAAAGGTAAATAAAGCCAGGACTTGTAGATGAGCACAGCTCCTGGCACTGCACGCGGCTGTTTCGGAGCAATGCAGAAAGAGCTTTCCTTCTGCTGCTAGGAAGACGTTACAGTTGGCTCACAAATCCATATAGGCAGCATGAGTATTTGGCTTTGAAGGCTGGTTGCTGGCTGGTTTTGGGGGAGTGACCTCCCGGGGGGACGCCGTAAGAACCTGCACCGTCACTCACGATCGCGGATGAGTAATGGCAACGCCACACCTGGCGGCGAGAATATGAGCCTGAAACCCCAGGAGCATGGGGGGCAAAAGAGGTGAGACCAAAAAGGACGCTGAGAAGGGCGGCAATGTGAGGAAAGGCAAAGATGAGGGCAAGGGGGGAAAGAAAGATGTCAAAGGGGGGAAGGGGAAGGAAGCGGCAGCAAAGGGGAAAGGGAAAGATGAAAAGAAGGGGAAGGACGTCAAGAAGGGGAAGAAGCAGGTTCTCAGCGAGTCGGAAGAGGCCTCGGACTCTGAGCTAACAAAGAGCAATGCCGAGGAAGAGAGCGATGAGGAGAGTGAGATGGTGGAGGAGGAGGAGGAGGAGGAGGAAGAGGACAGTGATGAAGACCCTAAAAAAAAGAAAGGGAAGGACAAGAAGGGAGCTTCCAAAGCCATGGCTGGTAAGAAACAGGGGAAAGGGAAAAAGGTGCTGTCGGAAGAGGAGGAGGAAGAGGAGGAGGATGAAGATTATTCTGCAAAGAAGAAGAAGAAGGACCTGCACCTCAAAGGTGCCTCCCATCTGGTGATGGGGCTGGCGGGCGATGACGCCAAGAAGAGGAAGGGGGCAAAGAAGGAGCAGGTCAAGGCTCATCTGAAAGGGGCTACCAAGGCCATGGTGGGTCTAGCTAGGAGGGAAGCGGCACCGCCCAAGTCCAAGATGAAGAAGAGCCTGAAGAGTGCATCCAAGCTGTTCATGGGCTTCAAGAGGCTAGGCCTCAAGCGCTCCAAGAAGGGCCAGTTCAAAAACACCTCCCGGTTTTTCTGGGGGCTGAAGAAATACAGCACGAAGAAGAAAAAGAAGAACAAGGCAGTGTTGAAATCCACCTCCAACCTCATGATGCGCTTCAAGAGCATAGGGAAGAAGAAGAAAGAGGTGGCCAGCGGCAGCCCAAAAAAGCCGTCTTTCCTCATGATACGGCTGGGAGGCGAGAAAGCTAAGGAGGAAGGCGGATTCTTCAGCAGCCTCTTCCGCCGGAGGAGAACGAAAGAGAAATTCAAACCCCGAGCTCAGATCCTGAGCAAAGCCGCTGCTGCTACCAGCTGGCTGACAAGAAAGTTCCTGTCCAAACGGGCCAGGCTTACCTATGACGAGAGGTCCATGAATGAGGCCTGGCTGTCTAGGATTGGAGCTAAGAAACTCCCCTTCCCATCAGAGGACGAGATTCTGAGGCACCGAGCCAACATGAGAAGGTTCTCTGGAGCCAAGAGGCTCTATGGCCAAGGGGAAGAGGACTATGGCTACCAGCCACATTTTGAATACGGCGGGTTTGTGAGGCAGCCCTCTGGGAGGTTCTCACAGCCCGGCCCAGGCAGGTATGAGGACCCTGCAGACCCACTGGAATATTATAACTATTACCAGGATGACAGCAGCTTTTATGACCCTCCGTACGACTACCTTGAGGAGGAAAGCTACCTCCATGCACTAAATGACTACGCAGACGGACCCGGTTTTCATAACAGAAGGGCATCTGATTATGAGGACTATCCTGGGTATGATATGGAAGAAGAATATGGGCTTTACGAAGAGCCCCTGGACTACTATGACGATCCGCTGCAAAACCAGCATGACTACTATGACTATGAAGACCAGGATTATGAGCCACCTTCTGGCTATTCACCATACGAATCCTATGACCAATATAGGAGTGATGTGGATTACCATGAAGAGCCAATGGGGCCATACGGCTCTTTTGAAGACAAATATGGTCCCGCTGGAAGGCCCTACAACCTAAGGGTAGATGAAATGGACTATCTGGATGATTATTCCCCTCAGCATGAAATCAGTTACAGCGAATACGAATGGGGGCCTCAAGCTCAGGCTTCCTATAACCCTTATGCGTATCCCTTGGACGATATAATGGAGATGGATGAACCAGAGGAGTTGGCGGATGAGAATGGAGATTACCCCTTTATGCTCCCTAATTCTTCCTTCTTTGAGCCGCAGGGGATCAATGAAACCTTGTCTTCGAAGCTCTTGTTAAACAGGAGGTTCAGGCTGTTCCCCAGGCCTCAGGTGAAGCTGTTCGGCAGAGACAGACTCGACGTTCCCCTCCCTCCTTCTCCGCACACCTCCCTTGCCTGCCTGGATCAAGATGAGGATGACTACGATGACCACGAGCCGCTGGCTCCTCCTTTCGCCCAGTTCAGAGATGGGGATCCCCAGCCCTCAGTGACACACAGGCGTGCTGGCCAGGCTTATGGAAGCAGGCCTTCAAGGACTCAGCCTCCAAAGTCAACGGGAAGCAGGTTCGACCCGGGAGGCCAGCAAGGCAATATCCAGGAGGCGAATTTGCAAAACTTCTCTCCGCGAGGGTGTGGGAGCCCTCTGGGGCAGTTCTTACAAAGATCTCTCATGCAACCAAAGCCCATATTAAAACACCGTGGGAGTGAGGTGAAGGGCAGGCCATCCACGCCCTCTCCGGTAAGGAAGGTGACATCTTTGTCGTTTGGTGAGAGCGGGCCTCTGAGGCCACCTTCCCCTCAGCCGTCAGTTAGACACGGCGGCATGCCACGTTCAACCTCTTCCCCGAAACTTAGCAGGCAGTTCAGGACTTTGGAGAGATTTCACCCTTCTCCTCAGCCCTCTGTGAGACGATCTGATGTCCCCCAGGAGGAACCACATGACCGGCATCCGTTTATTGAGCCTTCCTATAAAAAGTTTGGCCATAAATTGGCAGGGATGGAGACCTTTGACTCCACACCTCCCTGGCCTAGGAGGAAATTCGGTCCCACAGCCAGTAACAACAACAACGCGCAAAGGCCTCCTTCCCCTCAGCCTTCCGGGAGGAGCATCTCCTCCTCCCCACATCCTTTAAGGAGAGTAGGAAGCAGAAGCAGCCTGGAGCCCCTCAGGCCACTGTCTCATTCTTCCCTGAGGCAAAGACCTTCTTCTCCAAAACCAAGTGTGAAAAGGCTCAACTTTAACCAGCCGGAGTTTCAAACGCCGGAGGCGAAGAACCCCTTTCTGCAGCGGTTCGGCAGCCAGGTGACTGGGAAGTCTCCACAGCCGCCCTCTTCACAGCCACTGATGAGACCCAGAAGCCCCTCTCCCTCACCACGCTCCTCTCTGAGGACGAAGAGCCCTCCTGCTGCTCCCTCTCCCTCTTTGAGGAGGCTAGGGTTTCCGGTGGCCACAGAAAAGGCCTCCTCACCCCCTGCATCATGGGGACAAAACTCCTCCTCCGCTCGGAGCACAGCCCCTATAGATTCCACCTTCCAGCCCACCTCATCTCCCAGGCTGACAGCTCACAACCCAAGGGTGGGTCAGAGGAACTGGTCTCCCCAGCCCGTGCTACATCGGGGGGAGCCACCTTCCAGCCTGCCCTCTCCACCGGTGTCCCTCAAATCCAGCTCATCGCGGCTCCAAATGGCTGGCGCAAGCCCCGAAGGCATTACCTCAGCCACGCTGCCTAGGAGCTTACCCCCTCGAGGGCTCCATAATCCTGCCCCCGGGGAGCTGAAAGCACCCCCTTCACCTCACCCGTCCCTGAGGCCATTTGGGCCTTCTCCTGAGGCCAGGTCCCCTAGCTTTTCAGCCAGGGGCGCTGGGAGCAGCAGGTCATTTTCCCCTCAGCTAACGAGGCGACCGAGCGGCTCGCCCATGGAAACGCACAGACGGCTCCCCCAGGCTTGGAACAGGCAGCCCGAGCCGCCAACTAAAGCTGTGAAGCCTTTAATGAGGAACTCGTTTCTGAAGCGGTTGGGCTGCCCAGCCGTCCCATCGTCCCCGATGCCGTCCGTCCAAGGCATGCCGCCTTCCCAGGAACTGGCCAGAGCGCCCTCCCCTCAGATGTGGACACGCCATGGAAGCCATCGTGTTACCATCAAAGAAACTCCTAACTTTCCACCGGCCTGGTCCCCGTCGCCCATGGATGCGAATGGGCCGGCAGGGCAGCTGCCTGCAAGGCCCCGTTGGGACGGGGCCTCTGGGAACGAACTGCCAGCTCAGCGAACTCCTTCCCCCAAGATGACAGGAGGTGGAAGCATGAGGGGCCTTTTGAAGCTGCCTCCACCTCCCAGCCCTGCTCCTAGGGTCCCGAAGGCATTTATCAAACGCATCGGTCAGCCCCTGGCTGGGATGACCCAGACCCCTTCCACCAGGAGGCCTTCTCCTGCAGAAACCAGCGGCATGCTTGCAGGCAAAGCAGGAGATGGGAATGCATTCCTGAAACGGGGTGGACAGCCAGTGGCAGGTCAGACATCAGGCCCCACAGCTCTCGAATTCTCCCTGAGAGAGGGTGGACACGTAGCCCAGGGACAACGCCCACCATCACCGGCACATCCTAGACACGCCCTTGGCAGGACGCCAGCCTCCCCCGCACCGTCCCTAAAACACGCCACAATGCCAGTGGGAGACGCAAACAGGTCGCGGTCAGCTACCCCAAACTTGGGGCACAATGTTCCGGGCGGGAGATGGTCTTCGCCAGCCACCGGCAGCCCCCTCACTGTGCTGAAAGGCAAAGCAAACATGAGTCCTCAGTCACGAAGAGCTGGCCCCCCTGTGGTGACGGGAGCTGGTCCCTCCTATCCCTGGTCCCCATCCTTGCAAGAAGCACGTAGCAGACCAGCAAAACCCCCAGCCGAGCTCTTTGAGAACGAGGAGGCGTCAGGGGAGGACGGCGTGGGGAGGTACGCCGTTGTCATGCCACAGGTCCAGAGGCTGGGCTCCTTCAGAAGGACGTCCTACATGCAGAAGCAGCACTGGTCTAAGCAGCAGACGGTGAACGTCCGCGCGGCGCCCGGCGCGTGGTCTTCTGAGAAACTGCTTTGTAACCCTCCCGCTGAGAGCTTTAACGGGCGGTCGGGCCGGCGAGGCGACGGCATCGCTGGGCACCTGACCCACAGATCCTCCATGCAGATCCGGGGCGATGGGAACTACGGGGAGTCTGGGAACGTGGGCAAGAAACCGCCCTGGCACAATAAGGTAATTCCAAGGGTTTGGGCCAGTTGGACGCATTTAGAGCAGACTCCAGACCTGGGGCCAGTTGACATTGTGGTAAACCCACGGGGGTTAATCTGAATTGGGGGCCGGATCCAAAGCTTGCTGATGTCAGGGGGCTTTGGATCGGGCCCTTCCACTGATGAGTGAGCAACATTTGGCCCCTGGGGTAAGCAGGTGCAGGTCTCTTAAAATCCTCTGGGCCAAATTCTGCAGTGAGGTAGGTGAGGTGTCAGTTACACCTTGGTCAGAGAAGCGAAGTGGCCTAGTGTTGTGGACAACGCCAGAGTTTGAAGGGTTAAAAACAGACCATGTCTATTAATGTGTAGCCTTGGTCCGTGCCCCTTCCTCACCCCCTCTAGCCCCCCGCCCACAACACAAATGAGCATCAGGTGCTTACAGCCAGCCAGAGGGCAACAAAAACAACCCAGGAGTCCTGACTGTGGGCCGCCTGCTCTAACCACTAGATCTGGCTCCCTTCTCTTGCACAAGAGCTGGCCTCAGATACGAAAATTAAAAAAACTGTTTTCTCCTCCCTGCCATCCGGCCCTGGCGCTGACTCTCCTCGTGCTGGCGCTGGGGCCAGGATGCCCAGTGGTGTCAGCAGGAGGAGACTCAGGCTGTTCCATTTGGACCATTCGGGCTCTGTCCGCATTGTAGTTCTGAGCAGGAGGAGAGAAGCGAGGGTGGCCAGTCTGTTCTCCCGCACAAACATCCCCCGCTTGGGCTGACTTATCCTCTGCCAGCCAGCCCCCCTGGAGACCACAAATGGTGCCACCAAGTTGGCTTCGGCCGGTTAGCTAACCTGGCCCGTTTGGAAGTGGTTCCCAAACAGGGGGCTGTGGGAGCCGGGCTGTGTAGGCACAGCTAGAGAGCTGGCATGCACGCTGGCCAGGGGAAACCAATCCAGCCCGGACCGACGTTTAATAAAGGCACGGAGCTGTCCCCGGGCCCTGCCAGTGGAAAGCTGGCACCGCAGCCAGGGTGACAGCTGTTACTTTTGGAGACATTTGACCTCTGTCATAGCAGTGGAACAAAAGGGGTGTATGTAAATGCAGGGACTTGATCTGGGGCAGGGAGCTGCACTGGAACAGAAGGAGCGTTTTAATTAGAGAGACACCGGGGCCTTTCTCGGCGTGCACTGGCTAACGGCGCTCAGATGAGACCTACCCCAGTACGTGACGGGCTTCCCTCGGACAGGGATTGGCTTACCTGCTTGCTGCCTACCCGAGCCTGAGCCTGCTAGGAGCTGGATGATCTCCAGCTGCCGAGCTATGGTGATGATTAAAAATGCTCCAGTGTTTATTGTCTGCTCTTCCGAGCGGGTGACTCTTCCTTACCTTGGGTTTTTGTGAAGTAACAGCTGCTCAGTGGCTCTGCTGTGAATTCAGCTGATGCCGTGCGAGCCGTTTAAATCACAGGGAATGAGAGGCTAGGGACCAGGCCTGCATTGGTTGAGAGGAGATCTGAACTAGGGACCCAAGGAGTATCTTCCCCTTCTGAATGTCATGTTGGGATTGGGGCAGGACCTCAGTTACCCTGTGCATTGTCCTTGAAAGCTAAAAGGTGCCCGAGCACAGCACAGGGGCCAGGGTACGTCCTGCTCAGGGCATGCTTTGTAGTGGAATGAAGAGGGAAAACACGCCGGGGTAGCGGCTTTATTACACAGATGGACAGTGAGGTTCAATGTGTCGGACACGGGACAGGTTCCCCTCCCTCGCTTTGTCCATATTGTCCATTTACATTGTGATCCCTTTGTGTCAGCGACTGTCTCAGCCCCTGCTCCTGGCTGGGACCTGTAAGTGCTCCTGTAATGCAAATAGTCAAAGGTCATTTTCATTCTCTCTCTCTTAGGGCTTGTCTACATGGGAACAGTCAGGAAAATAAATTCACACCTTGCATGAATTTGGATTAGAAGTGGATTAGTCAAACCACATTAGACCCACATGGGCAGGCTCTCATTCAAAATGCAAGTGGCCTTAATTTGGTTTAGCTTCTTTCACCAGAGTGTCCACAAAGGGATTTATTGTGGTTTAATGAATTCACTTTAAAACTTCATTTGGATTAGTTTTCGTGAGTGTTCTCATGTAGACAAGCCCTCACTCTAATATTCTGTGTGTGTGTGTGTGTGTGCACGAGGGGGTGCAGTGTGTAGAAGCAACGAATCTTTGGGCGGGATTTGAACAAGGGCGGGCTGGTGTGCTGGCGGAGGGAGGGAGGTCCCGAAGAAGGCCTGGGTGCAGCGAGGCTGGTACCATCGGTGAGGCAAAGGGGCTGGGCGGGGAACGTGGTTACTGATGCAGACCAGGGCAGGGTTGTGCAGGGCTTGGAAACCCAGGCTGAGAGGCGCACGCTGGACGTGGCAAGTGATGGGGAACCAGCGGAGTGATGCGAAGACGGGAGCGCGAGGCCTGATCTCGAGACAGCTCGCCACGCTCTCTGAAGCCCCCACCTCCTGTCTGAAGGGGTCGTGCCATAACAGCTGGACCCTTGACCATAGCCAGGACCGCTCCGTTCCCCTTGATTGGAAAGCCACCTCCAGCAAGGAGCTGATTTTTGTCAGTGCCTCCCGTAGCGACAACTGGAAGCCACCGGTCAGTGCGCTAGGCATGCCCCGATCTGCAGAGCTATGGCCCTGGTTCGTGCGGGCCCAGTTGGTGGCCGTCACAAACCCGCTCCCAAAGAGGAGGGAGGACATAGGGACTGCGTCGGTGCCTGGTGTCCCAATCCCCCTACAACCCGGAGCAGTTCCCTGAGTAACGCTGCCCTGCTGCACCTTGCAGTAACGGCCCCGTCTGCGTGTCTTGCTCCCCGAGTGTAGATGCCCTCCGTCGGCAGCCTGCCGTCCGTCAGCCGCCAAGAACAGCTGGAGGGAGATGGCGTGGAGGACATGACCCAGCTGCAGTAAGTGACGGACCGCATGCGCTTGTTGATCTAAAAGGAATCCTAGTCACCCTGGGCCAGCTCCTGTCACTTGGCCGAGCGCCATTGTGGGCTAGGGACCCAGGCACTGGACTGGGAGTCAGGAATTTGGGGTACAGGCCCAGCTCTGTCACTGGCCTGCTGGGTGGCCTTGGATGAGACCCCATCTTGATGTCCCCTCCTGCCCTGTGTCTAAGCTGCTTGGGGCAGGGGCCATGTCTCATGGTGTGTATGTAGAGCGACTGGCCCTATCATAATAGAAACAATCAATGGACCGTACCCCCTGCTGCGAACAGGTCCTGCCGATACCTTTCCCCGGAGCCCCTTTAAGATCTCACCAGCCTTGGCAGTGGCTTCCCTTAATCTGACTCCACGCTCGCTTTGACTGCCTGTGCCCGGCACTGGGGCCTTTTGCCGGCCCGTCGGTGGCCCTGAGCTGGGTCGGGCTGGCTGAGTTTTCAAGGGTCGAGACAACGGGAGTGGATTTGCCATGCCCTGCCCTGCCCTGATTCCTTTTGCACTGTGTTTTCCAGGGACCTCCAGGAGGGAGCAGTGCTGCACAACGTCAAGACGAGGTTTGACCGCGAGTTAATCTACGTAAGTTCCTGGCCCGCAGCATTCATTACAGGCCTTCAGGGTCCCCTCGGCGTTCCCAGCGGAGGGTTCTGCGTGACACAGACACAGGCTGGTTAGCCTGCTTCCGCCAGGCCTGGGGGATAGATATGCAGAGGGTGCGTCTGGGCGGGGGGGTATAACAGCACAGCGTGTCAGGACGCCTGGGTTCTCGGCCCACCTTGCCCTCGTCTCCCTGTGTGCTTTCGGAGCAAGTGACTGAACCAATCTGTGCCACCATCCCCCTGTTTGAGACGGGGCTTCCCCCAAGGGGCGTGTTCCTTTGTGGGAAGTGCTTTGAGATCCTTTGAGAAATGGCATTCGGCGTTGCTGCCGCTCAGCTCGTTGTCCGCAGAGCGGTGGCTGGGCATCCGAAAATAACCAGCTCTTCCTCCGCACGTCTCTTGCCGCTGCAGACCTACATAGGCAGCATCTTGGTGTCCGTGAACCCCTACAAAATGTACAACATCTACGGGACGGAGCAGGTGCTGCAGTACGAAGGCAAGGCCCTGGGAGAGAACCCCCCGTGAGTACCTCCCGCGCACGGAGCGCAGTGTGCTGCCAGTACCTCCCGGCTGGTGTTGCAGCTGCACGGCCAGGCTGCTCGGGGGTCCTTGCACTCTGCTGGAGCTCAGATTGGCCCGGCCAGGGACCCGAGCCTACTCCACGGAGTAACCCTTTCTCACCCCAGTAGTCCCACTGAAATCCACGACCGCTTGGGGCAGTGAGGGTTTGCAGGATCCGGCCTCGAGGTTGGCTGGGCTCCTGGGAAGTGCTAAGGGGAGAGCCCAGTGCTGCTAGCAGATCTCTCCCGCCGGTGGGTAGCCAGCCCGCCGTTCAGTCCTGCTGGGTGTCTTGGGACCTCCTTCGTGCCAGCGGGTGATGGAGGGCCAGGGCGCGGGCTCGGCCCGGCGCATCAGAAGCCTCACGCTGCTCCCAGCCAGGGTGCGCGGCTGGTGGGACCCCCTCCTGCGTGGGGGCGGCTTGACCCCTGACGAGCTGTGCGCCTGGCTCTTTTGCAGGCACCTTTTTGCGATCGCAAACGTCGCCTATAGCAAAATGATGGATGCCAACCACAACCAGTGCATTATCATCAGGTGAGAGAACCTCGCCCTGCCGGATGGATGGACCCGGCGCGCCCCTTTCGCTCCAAGAGGGGGCCCCTCCCGTGCCGGGCTGGCCCCGCCTCTGGCAGCTTGCACAGTGGTGGCGTACGGAGGGTCTCCGGCACCCGGGGGCCAAGCCTACATTTGCACCCCCCAGCCTCCTGCTCTCCCCCCTGCAGGGCAGGAGGGGTCCCAGTGCTGCCCCCCAGCTGCCCCGGGGAGGGGGGGGGTCAGTACCTGCGGGGGGGGGGTGAGACTGGGAGGGGAGATGCAAATGCAGGCTTTGCTCCGCTGCCCACCCTTGCCATGCAGCGCCCACCTCTCCCACTGGAGCCCTGGAGCCCAGCACCTGCTTGGATGGGGGCGCCAGGCCGGCCCTACACGATGCACAGGGGGGGAGGGGTGCTGAGGGGTGCCCCTCAGAGCCTCCTGTGTCCCCTGCCTCCTGCGCATCGTGAAGGGCTGGCCCAGCACCCCCCACCCCCATACAGGCTAGCACCCGGTGGCCTGGCCCACCCCCCCACTACACCACTGTTGCACAGTCACCGCCCGGCCACACCTGGCCTGCAGGTAGACCTGAGACGTCCCCCTACAGGGCTGCGAAGCTGGCATCTTCTTCATCATCGTCATGGCAAAGCCCAAAGGGACGTCGCCTCCTTGCGGACCGAGCGCCCCCCGGGTTGCTCTCTAGCTGGCCTCTTTAATCAGCACGACATCATTAAAATCAATACAGTTTTATAACCGCCCGGGCCGGCTCCAGTTCCCGTCGAAGCCAGTAGGAATGTGGCCGTCCATTTCAGTGGGAGCGGGGCGGAGCACAGCGTCGACAGGACGTGTGCCTGCTGCTCAGATCTGTCCCCTCTCGGCTGGGGCCAGGCGATTAACGGGCCCCCCTCCCGCGGCCTTCGTTGCATTCGCTTCTTTTCTTTCTAGTGGCGAAAGCGGCTCAGGCAAAACGGAAGCCACCAAGCTGGTCCTGCGTTACCTGGCGGCGGTCAACCAGAAACGCCATGTGACGCAGCAGGTAGGGGGTCCCTTGCAGAAGGCCACGAGCGGTTGTGCCGCTGCTCCTGGTGGCCACGAGCCACCAATGTGCCGGGAGAGCTGGGAGAACGGTGGAAGTACCGGGGCTGAGGGGCAGCCGGGCGGGTGCATTTGACCGGGATGGACTGGCAGGCTCTGTCCGTGGCAGGTGCCTTCCCCCCAGGGGTACCCGGCCTGCTCTGCAGCATGGCAGATGCGCTCCCCCTGGATGTCCCCTGCCTAGTTCGCAGCTTGGCAGATGTGTCCCCAGGGACAGAATTAGCACATTTTGCAACCAGCAGGTGCCTTCCCTCCAGAGGTACCTGGGACGCTCAGCATTAGGCAGTTAAAACTGAAGGTTGTTTGAAGCCTTGATGGCTTTGGGAGCCTCGTTCCCTGGACCCATTCGTGAGCAGTCATTTTTCCTTGGGACCCACCAAATCCCTCCTTCCCTTGTTCTCCACGCCTAAACTCAGGGCTCTCTTGGGACACCAAGCTGCGCCTCTCCTGCCGGGCCAGGGGCCTTCCTCCCCAGATCTCAGTAAACTGCGCAGCAGTTAATTCTGCCTGCCAAAGAGAAGAGCCTCAGACGCACCCCGGGTGAAAGCCAGAGAAGGGTCTGCATTCACAGCCCCTCGGCAGCAGCAGCAGGGCGGGCAGGTGTCGCTCGCTAGGTCCCGTTCCCCAGATGATTCCTGGGCAGACGCGCGGGTCTTTGCAATAGAGCGGGGCTTATTCTCCTCTTCTCTCTGCTGGCGGGTTGGTGACCGTGTACCTGTTGTGTTTCCATGCGTCCCTGCTGCACTGCCATAGATAGAGGTACGGGGCGTGTCTGGGGGATGCAAAATTTGCACTTAACTACCAGAGTGATGCCGACGTGTCCTTGCTGTGTCACCTCGGCCAGGGCTAAATCCTGCAGCTCAGAACTCCCCTAGGAGTCGCTGAGGGTTTTTTTTGGCTGCAGCCTCGAGCCCTGTGTGTGTGTGGCTTTGCAGTGACTATCTTTTCCTTCTCTCCCACGCTCTCTCCTCCTCCAGCCCTAATCAAGGAGGGAGTTACAGGTCCCTTGGCACCTGGCAGACACTCTAGAAAACCTATGTCCCCTCTCGCATTAAAGCCGGCCCTCGCCCCCAGCTTCATGCAGGAGCTGTAGCAGAGCAGACAATGACCATTGCATTTGTGGACAGGTCACTGTATTCCACTTCTTATTTTGGGATTCCTTATAGAGAAAAGAAACTAAAGGAAGCCAAATCCTGTCTCTCTCCATTGCTCAGCCAAACGTTTAACTTGGAAGCACCGTTTCCCTTTGACTGCTTCCAGGGGGGAATGGAGGTTTTGCTGTGTTCGACACTTCTCAGGCCCTGAAGGCCTGGGATGGTGAATTTCAGCCACAACCACTGATGGTGAAAATCGTTTCCGAGCAGTGCTGGGCCTACCGATGTGCCGGTGCCCGAGGCAGCGTCTTTCTTTAAAAAAATGTCATTATTACCGTGGCATCTAAGAGCCCCTGAACCTATTATGCCAGGTACTGTACAAACAACAACAAGATGGTCCCTGCCCCAAAGAGTTTACAGCCACCCAGCCATCGAGGGAGAGAAGGGCAACAAAAATCATTTCTTTATTGACATTTTCCATTGTGGTTTGATTTGTCTTGGTTGTGTGTTTTGTTGTGACCACTGGGTGTGCTCCCGCCACTGGCTGCACTCTGGGATGCTGTGTCCAATGCAGACTTGCACTTAATCAAAGCTTTGCCCACCTTTGGAGTTCACTGCAAGTGCAGTCGTGGGATAACAGGGAAGGTCCTCTCAGGGATCAGTAACTAGAAAACAAAGGGCAGGAACAAATGGCCAGTTTTCCCAAAGGAGAGAGGTAAATAGCAGGGTCCCCCACAGATCTGTACTGGGACCAGTGCTGTGCAGCATATTCATAAATGATCTGGAACAGGGGGCAAATACTGAGGTGGCAAAGGTTGCAGATGATGCTAAATTACTCACGATCGTAAATTCCAAAGCAGACTGCGGAGAGTTACAAAGGGAGCTCACAAAATGGGGTGACAAAATTGCAGATGAAGTTCAATGTTGATAAGTGCAAAGTAATGCACACTGGAAAGCATAATCCCAACTGTGTATATAAAACGATAGGGTCTAAATTAGCTGTTACCGCTCAAGAAAGATCTTGGAGGCATTGTGGCTGGTTCTCTGAAAACGTCTGCTGAGTGTGCAGGGGCAATCAAAAAAGCTAACCGAGTGTGAGGAATCGTTAGGAAAAGGGTGGAAAATAAGATGGAAAATATCATAATGCCACTATATAAATCCATTGTCTGCCCACACCTTGAATACCGCGTGCAGTTCTGGTCGCTCCATCTCGAAAAAGATACATTAGAATTGGATGAGATGTAGAGACGGGCAACAAAAATGACTAGGAGTATGGACCAGCTGCCATATGCGGAGAGATTCAGAAGCGTGGGACTGGTCATTTTAAAAAAGAGATGACGAAGGAGGGATATGATAGAAGTTTATAAAATCATGGCTGATGTGGAGAAAGTGAATAGCCAATTGTTATTGACCCCTTCACGTAACATTAGAACCGGGGTCACTCGATGAAATTAACAGGCAGCAGGTTTCAAACAAACAGAAGGAAGCACTTCTTCATTCGACACACCGTCAACCGGTGGGAACTCGTTCCCAGGAGATGTTGCGAAGGCCAAAACTACAATTGGGTTAAAAAAAGTATTAAATAAATTCCTGGAGGATAGCTCCATCGATGGCTATTGGCCGAGATGGGCAGGGATGCAGCCCCATGTTCTGGGTGTCCCTAAACCTCTGACTGCCAGAAGCTGGGCCTGGACAGCAGGAGATGGATCACTCAGTAATTGCCCTGTTCTCATCATTCCCTCCGAAGCACCTGGCGTGGCCACTGTCAGAAGGCAGGATACTGGGCTGGAAGGACCATTGGTCTGACCCAGTGTGGCCGTCCTCATGTCCTTACGCAAAGGCTGGGGAAAGGTTTTTCCTTTCTGTCCTCATGAGGACCAGGCCGGAGGCGGAGGCCCCATTTGTAACCTTAGCCCCAGGCAACCATGACAGCAATCCGACGGCGAGCACCTCAGCCTACGTGTCTAGCCTGCCTTTCGTTTCTGCCCTATGCCCGTCACCGCAGCGGCGTGGTGTCCGCGGTCGGACTTGCTCACCCTTACCGGCGCTTGGTGTTCTTTTTGTCTGGCTGGGGCAGATTCTCGAAGCGACTCCCCTGCTGGAATCCTTTGGGAATGCCAAAACAGTGAGGAACGACAACTCCAGCAGGTTTGGGAAATTTGTGGAAATCTTTCTGGAGCAGTAAGTAATGCTGAGCCTCTGAGTGTGTCCCCCCACCACCACCCCCCTCTGTGTGTCTGGTGCTGCGCCCCGCCCGGGGCATTCAGCCCTGCGCTCCTATCTCCGGCCTTCTGACTTGAGAGGCCGTGAGAGCCCCTGTAAAGTTCCCTGTACTCCACGGCCGTGATTGAATGTTTCCGTTCAAAGCACGGGAAATGTTCTGCTCCCCAGGCTGGGCCGTTGGCCAACCCAGTCCCTGGCGACTCTTTGTGGAAGGAGTCTCCGCGGACAGACTGCATCCTTGTCCCTCTTGCGTGTGGGGAGGGCTGGTTTGATTTTACAGAGACGATGTGTGTGCCATTACACCCCTGATCTGCACTGCCAGTGGCGTGACTATGAGCACTGCCCGATAGATGTGTAACCAGCCACGTGCACACCCCGATTGCTAGAGCCGCACGTGCAGTTGTGGAAACTGTGTATGCAACTCAAGCCTTCACTTTAAATATCAGGCCCTAAAAATATTCCTCTGGTCAAGCTCCCCCAGTCCCCACTGCCACGGCCTTGTAGTGGAGTTGCCATTGCACCAGTCGCTGGGTATGATTCAGGTGTATGAATGATGGGGGTGAAGAGCTTCCACTGGGGCTGGGATATAGCAGCACAAGGCAATGGCTTCCTCGGTGTTATGTTCATGGCACACCCAGAGAAGCTAGATAAAAGCTTAACTGCTCTTGCTGGGGGGTTGTGAGGCAGCACGACTTTATGTCTTAGAATTCAGCACGATAACACACAGTAACAAAACCAGAGAGTGACAAAACAGGCTGCTCCCTAAAACACAGCAGCACAACTCAGCTCGCTCTTCAGCTGGCTGGCTGCAGACTGATTGCTGCTCCCAACCATTTCACTGCAGAGCCCCCCAGCATGCAAGCAGGACCAGGGTCCCCCTTCCCCTTCCGCCCCACTCCCACTCGTAAAGTGAGAGCTTGTGATTCCAACACAATGCTCAATACACCACACTCAGCAACACAAATCCTCCTGCCTTCTCTTTGGTCCTCTGGCTCTGATGGCTGCGCATTGTCGGCCCTTTGCGCACCAGAGGCGGCAGCAGGCGGATGCGGTACTCGCGGCTCTCCCTTAGCTCAGCCGTGCTGCGGGTTGCAGCGTGGGACAGCGGGATACCAGCAGTGCTTAGCTCTGTGCAGCTTCAGCTAGGAGTCAAGGAAACCCAATGGGCCACGACTAGTCCTTGGACCCCAGAGGTACTTTAGGGGCGAGATGGGATGAGAGGCTGGGCTGGCAGTTCTGGCTGGCAGGCAGGGGGTTGAACACTTCCTGGAGTGGGACGTTTCCCACCGAGCAGACAGGCGACATTCCCGTTCCTCTGGAGAGCTGTGCAGGAGTCATTGGTTGGCATTGGGTGGGCACCTCCCAGACAGCCAGTGCCCTGCAGTTTGCAGAGGGCAAGGTGTGGCTAGATCCTTGGTCCTCCCTTCGCTCTCCTGTGTCTGACAAGATGCCGTGCTGAGATTCCCAGCCCCCAGGCGCTAACCTTTGTCTCTCCCAGAGGCTTGATCTGTGGTGCCATAACCTCACAGTACCTCCTTGAGAAATCCAGGATCGTGTTTCAGGTGGGTCCCAGCATTTACCTTGCTTATCCCCCACTGCTGGCACAATGTCATGATGCTTCCTTAGTCTTGTCTCTCTCCTTTCGTAGGCCAAAAACGAAAGGAACTATCACATATTCTATGAGATGCTGGCTGGCCTTCCTGCTCCGCAGAAGCAGCAATTCTGCCTTCAAGACGCAGAAACGTACTATTACCTGAACCAGGTGTGGTGCCCACGTGAGCCTGGCGGTCAGGCACTGTTATTATTTCTACTGGTGCACCACCCAAAAGCCCCAAACAGGCTCTGGGACCCATTGTCAAAGGCCCTGTACAAATACATGAGCAGACGCAGCCCCCCCTCCAAAGAGCTAATATCCCAGGCCTGCAATTCCGTTTCTTTCTACAGCTGGGATAGCGCCCCTGTCTTTGTGACATTCAGGTTGCTTCATCCCTCCCCCCAGATCCGTGTGCCAGTAAATTTGCAGCCCCTCTAGTCGTTAATTCCTGGGCCTCAAGTTGCATGTCCCACAGATACGCTTTGATTGGCACTGTTGCAGGGGGGGAACTGCGAGATTCCTGGCAAAAGTGATGCTGAGGATTTCCGGAGGTTGCTCAGTGCCATGGAGATCCTGAACTTCAGCACCGAGGACCAGGACAGCATCTTCCGTATTCTGTCTTCCATCCTCCACCTGGGGAATGTCTACTTTGAAAAATATGAGGTAATCGGTTCCCAGCGGGGAGACAGGCAAAGAGATCCTGAGAGCAAGGACTCTAGATGCATGCTGCGAACTAGGGCCATGATTCAATGTCTGTAGGAGCCAATGCAAAGATTCTCATTCGGCTTCCATAGAATTTGGATCAGACCCTAAGCCTCTGTGCAGGGAGGAAATTCTTGGAAGAAAATTGAACCGAACGTTTTAGCTTCCCTCCATGTTGTGGAAAATCCCCGGCCCCTAGAGGTGAACGGGACCCGGGGGGCACCTGAACTACAACACCAGGAAGTCCCCAGCAGCTCTGGCAGATGCTGTTCCATGTTGAACTGAGCAGACCCAAAATGTTTGGATGTTTCCAAATCAACACTTGTCTAATCTTCCTGGTCTGCAAAGAGATGTTGACATTTTGGCCCCATTAGGGACGAAAACCAATGTCCGAATATCAGCGTTTCCCGCGAGAGGGACGGTCTGATTTTGTCCATCAGCTCTACACAATAATGTTGACGATGGGCCAGATCCTCCAGTAAATGCATGGTGTAAATCAGCATAGCTCCAGGGACGTCAGTGCTTCTGTGAGCACCACGTCGATCTGGGCCTATGTTCATAAGCAGAGATGGACAAGGTCTTCAGTACTGGGTTGCCTCGGTTGTCCCTGGGTACCAAGGGTGCTGTCTTTGCGTTCCATAGACGGACTGCCAGGAGGTCGCGTCGGTGGTGAGTGCGAGAGAGATCCGTGTGGTAGCGGAGCTGCTCCAGATCTCTCCGGAGGGGCTGCAGAAATCCATCACGTTCAAAGTGACGGTAAGAACTGCAGACTCCAGACTGCGTGTCGGACAGATGGGTGCTGTGGCTAGTCCTTGCTCGCTTCCAAATACTTTTCATTGCCTCCCAGGGCAGAGCAGACGACGGTGCCCCTTCCAGGAGTCTGAGTTGTCTTGCATACCCCCAAGTTTTACTTCACTTAAAAACGCCTTGCTGACAAAATCTGACATAAAAATACCAAAGTGTCACCGCCCCCTGGAACTGAACAATTGCTTATTTTCTCATTTTTACCATAGAATTATAAAATAAATCAACTGGAAGGTAAATATTGTGCTACCCTTTCAGTGGATGGTTTATAGAGCAGTATAAACAAGTCAGTGTCTGTCTGACGTTTTAGTTTGTGCTGACTCCGCTAGTGCTTTTTATGTAGCCCGCTGTAAAACTAGGCAACTATCTAAATGAGTTGCTGTACCCTCTGGAAGACCTCTGGGTACGCGTACCTCTGGTTGAGAACCACTGCCCCAGGGTACCAGTGTGTTTTCAGCATCTGATCTGCCAAGCAGCGGAGGTGAATCCAGGACACCGCTGCTTTGCTTTTCATGCTTCTAGAACTAAGAGGCGGCACATCCCTGCGGCGTCCTTTGTCCCCATCTCTCCGTTTATGCAGCACCAGGGAGTGTTTTGGGATGGCCAGTCACCAGAGCTTTGTCCTGCCCATTTCTGGAGGACTTAATAGCTCAGCCCTCTTCTGCAGCTCTCCGTCTGCTTGGTTCAGAACGGCGCAGTGCATGCTGGGGCTTGTCGCCTGCCGCGGGGCGCGCGGCCGCGGTAAAGGTGACGGCCACCCCGGCCGTAGTGGGGATTCCAACTGTTGGTTTGGTTTTTGCCCTTCCCAACAGGAAACACTGAGGGAGAAGATTTTCACCCCCCTCACCGTGGAAAGTGCCGTTGATGCCAGGTAAAGGGGTTTGATCAGCAGGTGCTGGGAGCTGTATCTGGCTCGATAGCACGCCGCGCATGGGGACTGAGGGATTCAAATGAGGAAGGGCTGACAGCTTATCAACACCTGTAATAAGCACAGCCAGTTGCTATGGACAGGGAGCAGGCAAGCCCAGCTGGCCTGCATTAGGTGGGATTCAACAGCGAAATCTACTGTGTACCTGCCCTATCTATCTACCAATGCAGCCCCCATTCCACAGGATCTGAGCACGTCGCAGTCTTTCCTGCATTTACCCCGTCAGATAGGGCAGGGCTGTTCTCCCCATTTAATAGATGGGACACAGAGGCACAGCGAGACTAAGTGACTTGCTCAAGGTCGCACGGGGCATCGGTGGCAGAGCAGGAAAACTGAATCCAGGGCTAGCGCCCTAACCACGAGGCTTTCCTTCCTCTTGTCCATTGTGTTATCCCTCCTTCCCCTTCCCTGTTGTAAGACATGTCACGTGTCCTACTTGGCCCTGCCATCCCATCCCTGTGGCTAAATCTATTGCGAAGGCAGGAAACCTTCCGCCTTGTGACGGGTGCAAACCCGGAGAACGCTGAGAGCGTTTTTTCAATTTGTGTCTCAAAATTCAGGGCGTTCAGAGGCTCTTTGTTCTTTCCGGAACCCATGCTTGTGTGAGAAATGTCCCCAGATCACAACCGGGTTTTACCCAGGCTATATTTTTTCAGCTTGGCAAAATTGCCATGGAGATTTACCGGCCCAGGCACACAACTGACATGCCTTCTCTTTTCTAGGATGACGAAAAAAATGAATCACGTGTTACTCACCCATCAGGTGGGGCCAGATCCTCAGCTGGTATAAATCAGTGTCGCTCTATTGGCTCCAGTGAAACTATGGCCCTTCACACCAGTTGAGGACCTGGCGTGAAGAATTTTACAATGCCGCCAGGTGGCCGTAGACACCCTATGGTTTTGGGACTGGGCGTCCGGTCACTTTCCACTGTGCACCTGCTATTTCAGTCATTTTATTGGTGCAAGTAGCTCGAAATGCTGCTGAGCAGCTGGCCGATTTCCGCTGGGTCGTGCGTCGGACAGATTGGGACAGAGGGACTGGGCGGTGGTGGGAGGGAACGCCGCCAGTCGCCCAAAGCGGTTGGGTCTCAGTCTGGCAGCCCCATCCACACGTTCCCCCTATATCCCAGCAGCTGTGCTTGTCTCGTCTTTTTCCCAGAGATGCTATTGCCAAGATCCTGTACTCCCTGCTCTTCAGCTGGCTCACGGAGAGGATTAACAAGCTGGTCTACCCCAAAAAGGAGGCTCTCTCCATAGCCATTCTGGATATCTACGGCTTTGAGGTGAGCAAGGCAGAGGGCGGAGCGGGAGATTCTGGCCCAGCTCTGATGTTCTTATACTGTATCCGGAGTATAATAACAGGAGACTAAACGTAGCTGTGGGGTGCGTATGGGCATCTCCCCCTGAAGGCAACGTGAATCCGGTTCCTCGTGAGCTCGGCAGACAACACGGACAGCCCGGTTGGTACAAATGTGTGTTACAAACTCCTACTGGCAGCAGTGTGACCTTCTGGGAGCCGTAGCGGGTCTTACTGGGACTGTGGGATGGAAACAAAAGACATTCCAAATGGAAATGATTCAACTCCCCCCACCCCAATGCCCTGACTCCCAGGATTCATAAGAATCCCATCTGTGACTTGAGATTGCTGCCCAGATGGGTTAGCGGCCCCAGGGCATTTCACTCACTGACGTTCTGACAGCTGTGGAGAGAGCTGTTCTAAATGGCCACGGCTCCCCCTTCCTCCCGCACGGAGCCTGGCCAGCGTTTCCCTGCACGCTTTGCATGTTGTAGCCGTGCATTCAAAAGAGTCCCGACGCAGGGCCAAATCCGTGGCTGGCGTAAATCATTGCTGCTCTGTTGGTGCAATGGAGCAACACCGACACACACCAGCCGCGTCTGGCCCTTCGGTCGCCTTACTGCAAACCGGTGGATCTGTTTAACACACCTGGGGTTCCAGCCTCACGGTTTTTAATCCAGCCTGGGTCTGGGTGACACACGCTTCGTTGTGCTGTAAACGTGCCCGCGGCAGGTCTCATTGGAGCATGGTTTGGAGAGCCCATCTAGTTCAGCATCCTGTCCCCAGCACACGCTTGTACTTCTGCAGTCCAGTTCTTTGCTCTGCCAGCCCTGGGCCGTCTCGCAGCTCTGCCAATGTGGCTCAGTCTTGCTGTGTAGCATTACCTGCTGTTCCAATCCAGCCGTAGCAGTGCAGCTCAGTCTCTCTGCCTCGGGGGGCCTCCTCCGCCACTCATCCTAACGCCCCTCAAAGCCTGACCTGCAGCACCCCTCGCCATTCTAGTCCTGGCCTCTCCTCGAGAGATGCAGCCCCTTGTGTCGAACGATGCCTCTTACAGAGCCCCTCTCTGCTGAGCGCCGCCGGGAACCAGGCTGCGACCCAGCAAATGCATCGGCAGCTTGGAGCAAAGCCAGGCTTAAACCTCGGGCGAAAGTGCGCTGTGCCCATTCGCTGTCCCTTAGCCCTTTGGCACCTGTTGCCGGGTAAGCATCACAGGTGCGTGTATCTTTCACAGGACCTCAGCTTTAACAGCTTTGAGCAGCTGTGCATCAACTACGCCAACGAATATCTGCAATTCTTCTTTAACAAGATCGTCTTTAAGGAGGAGCAGGTGAGCTGGCTGGAATCTAGGCGGCTCCTGGCCCGTTGCTGCAATGCATGCTGCCTGCCCATCCTGCAAGTCAGAGAATAGTCTGTCCCCCCTTTACAGCACCAACCCCTGAGGGAGGACTGCCCTGGGTGCAACCCTTCCTGGTCCCAGTCACTTCAAAGCCTGCAGGGCTGGCTCCAGGATTAGCTGTAACCCTCATTCTCTGAAGGCCTTTGGTTGGTCCACAAACCCTCTGGATAATGCGGGTTCTTCTGGAAACAGTTGTCCTAGTAAGACCTGCGTCTAGGCCAAATAATCGTAAGAAAGACATATTAGGCCTGAATCCCTGAGGCTTTTTGCTTCCCTGTGACCTGCCTGCAGTGCTTAATTTGTGCCAAGACTGGCCAGGACTGAGCCCCGGACCCTCTAGTTCTGGCAGTTCATAGCCCTGGCACCCTTTGGCTTGCCACGTCCATTATGAAAGACAAAAATTGCTTGAGCCCCAGCACCTCTTTCATTCCAAATTAAGGACTGCCTGCTTGCACGTGCTTCCTACAGGAGGAGTACGTCCGGGAACGGCTAGAGTGGAAAGAAATCGCCTTCAGTGACAACCAACCCTGCATTGACCTCATTGCTCAAAAACCACACGGGATTCTGAAGATCCTGGATGATCAGAGCGCCTTCCCTCAGGTAGTGGCTCTGCCGAGGACTGAGCTTTGCCAGCGTCGTATTGGCAAAATGCCATTCATTTTAAAAAGGAATAACGCCAAGCTCACCAGAGAGACGGGTGCCTTTCGCTCCTGCAGATGCAGCGGTGATGGAGCTGGTCTGCCGGTGCCTGGGTTGATTCGGATGTCTCGATCTCTGTTAAGGCAGACAGCCTTATTTATATACTGTGATCCTTCGGTGGATAAGCTTTAGAGAGGGATCCTGGGGGCACTGGTCCAAATTCAGAGCTGCTGTGTGAGCAGGTGCAGTCCCACTGTCCTCCCCCCAGGGATGAACATGGCCAAGCCAGGCAAATAAGACAGAGCAAGGGTGGGATTGGAGCAAAACTGCCTCCAGATAGGAATTCTTCCCTCTCTGTGCATGTGCAGGTGTGCACACCAGTGCCCTCTACTGGATGGAATCAGCGTTGCGGAACTGTGTGTCAAAGACCCTGTGGGAGGAGATTTTCCCTTCACTTGAGTGCTTGGCTTTAAGGGTTTGTCTACACTAAATCTGGAGCTATAATTTCCGGCTCAGGCAGACAAACCTACTCTATCTCTGACTGAGCTGCCGTGCTGAAAATAGCAGTGCAGTGGCGGCTGCGTGGGCCAGGTTAACTTCCCCAAGTACAACCCTGTCTGAAACCCTAGGAATGGACTCGGAGCAGCTAGTCCATCCCATCGCCCAGTCAGCTGTGGCTGTGCTGTTGACCCAAGCTAGCGCCAGTGTAGACATACCCTTGAGCAGGAGGATCTGCAGTCTAGCTGGTCAGCTGCTGTGGCGTTGGGAGAGGCCATGGGAACACCTGCGCAGCATGGAGAGATTCAGGAAGTTCCAGGTGGCCATAGATTTGTTAAATACGTCGTACGTCTACAGTGGCTTCCAGCCAAGGATCTCAAAGAGCTTTTGCAGATGTTAATAAACAAAGCCTCCCACACCCCCTAGGAAGGAGAAAAGTATTGTTATCCTCTTTCTGAAGATGGGGAAACTGAGGCACATAGCGGTGAGGTGACTTGCCTGAGGTCACACAGTGAGTGAGTGGCAGACTTGGGAACAGAACCCAAAAACCTGGTGGTCTGACTCAGAGTTCTGTGCTCTAGCCACTGCTCCTTCCAGCTTGTAACCCCAAATCCAGGTGAGTTTTACCTGCTTTCAGGTTGCATTACAAATGTTTTGCCAGCTCTGCCAAGTGCTCCCTGTGGTGTAATACTCCTGGCCTATAAGGCAATGCTGAGCATGGGGATGATAGGGGAAGGGATCAGAAATTCCTTCCTGACCCTTAAAGCCATCATCTTACATGCCCTGAAGCATGAGAATTTTTTCCCACTCCTAATTTAGTGTGAATGTCTACAAGTGTTCCCACTGCTCATATAACCCTCCAGGCCTCCAGCTGGCCAGGTGCTGATGCAGAGCATTCCACAGGGGCTGGTTAAACAGTGATAAAGGCTGGCTAGAAACTGTGAGGCTGCAGGCTTGTGGAGGTAGCCTGCAGGCAGTCAGGTTGCCTAGTTAATCCCTGTGTCCCTGTTCCCATTTCCAGGCCACAGACCATACCTTCCTCCAGAAATGTCACTACCACCATGGCTCCAATGCATTATACACCAAACCCAAGATGCCTCTCCCAGAGTTCACCATCAAACACTATGCTGGCAAAGTAACCTACCAGGTGAGTGGCTGGAGAATTGGGATGCAGAATAAGAGACAGGCACGCATACAGGAGCAGTTCTCTGTAATTATCAGTCGGAATATTACGCTCTTTCTCCCCCAGCTATCCAGCTCAGGTTAGATCCTTAGCTAGTGCAAGTCACAACTCCACTGCCGCTCTGCTGGCTTCACCCAACCTAGAACCTGGCCCTTCATTTCTAGATCTTCCATGTGACACCCGAGGGGTGTGAGTAACTGGGGAGGGATCTGTTCATTTTTCCAGGTGCACAAGTTCCTGGATAAAAACTATGATCAAGTTCGCCAGGACGTTTTGGATCTTTTTGTCAACAGCAAAACCAAAGTAAGAGCTCCCGCCGCCTCTGACTCTTGGCTGCCTGGCTGGCGGCGCTGGCTGGGAAAGTAGCAGGGAGGGGGCTGGTGAGGGATGTGGGGGTTACCTGATGGTGTGGAACAGCGGAATTGCATTTGATAGAGGAGGCCGTGCAGCCTAATAGACAGAGCACTGGACTGGAGTCAGGAGACCAGCGTTCTAGTCCCAGCTCTGTCTCTGGCCTGCTGGGTATAGACTTCTCTCTGCCCCTCAGTGTCCCCGTGTGATGCTGACCTCTTTGTGAAGTGCTTGGAGGTCTAGGGATGAGAAGAGCTAGGGGCTGTTCTTACAACACCTGCTGCCAGTGGTGGGACTCCCTTTCCTTTCAGTGCAGTGTCTGCAGTGAGAGTAATGAACGCATCTTGTGGGCATGGGGCTGTCATGTGATTCCCCCCTTGGCTTTCCATCCTGCCTCTGGGTTGTAACTGGTATTTGGTGCTAGCGAGCAGCCGAGCTCTCTGCTGAACAATGCAAATCCTGGAACCCTGGAAATCAGAGCTGAAGAAGGCCTGTGGGGTCACCTCATCCAACCCCAGGACTCAGGGCAGGATCAGTCCCTATAATAGGTTTCCCAGGGGATTTGTCCAGCTGCTAAAGTCCATACAAGAAGTGTATGTGGGTGTGGGTGGACTTGGAACGAGAGGGAGTCTGTGGGTAGCCCAGAACACGGATACACCTGCCAACCCCTGGGCATTTGTTAATCCACCTGGCAAGTTGGCCAACGTGCTTTGTGAACATACCACCCTCCCCCGAGATGGTGCTCCTGGGGACGATTGAGAAAATGGAGCAGACGAGCCCACTGTAGGATTTTGAAGAATACTCACATGCAGATGCTAGAGGCAAGTGCTTTGACAGCTGTTGAACTCCAGTCATTCCTGACGCTCACATGCCCTATCTCAGTCCAGCTAACTTGGCTGATAACTTTGCTCTTCCATAGCACCTTCCGTCTGAGTATCTCACACCAATGACAGGACAAAAACCAGCTAAGTTTCCCAGCGTCCCATGAGGACGCAGTACGGGTCATCCCATTTTGCAGGTGAGGAAACTGAGACACAGAGCAGGCCAGTGACTTCCCTAGGGTCACCCAGCGGGCTGTCGGCGGAGCTGGGAATAGAACCAGGTCTTCTGAGTCCCAAGTCAGGCCTCTATCCATTAGGCAACACTGCAGAAGACATCGCAAAAGAACCCCATTCCTTCCCCCTTTTTCACTGTGCCCCTCCCTTCAAAGGTGGTGGCCAACCTCTTCTTCAGCCATGCCCAGGTGGTGGCCCAACAGAGGACCATGATGGGGAAGAACAGCACAGTCACCCGGCGGTATAAAGCACCTACGGTGGCAGCTAAATTTCAGCAGTCACTCCTGGACCTGGTGGAGAAGATGGAAAGGTGAGTGAGCAGGGAGCTTAAAGAAACTGTGGGATTCAGACATTGCCTATTTAGTGGCGGGGGGGAAATAGGCTGGTGGGAAAGATCCAGCAGATCATCATTCCACCTGCCGGAGTAGGACGTAGACCTTCCTGGAGAGTCGTCCCAGCACCACCCGGCACTTCCTGGGAGTCTTGTGCTCCCAAACTTGTGGTTCCCTTTGACTCGGTTTCCCCAGCGGATAAATGTGTCTCTCTCTGATTCAGGTGCAACCCGTTCTTCGTCCGCTGCCTCAAACCCAACAACAAGAAGGTAAGAACGCCCCAGGTGGCTGGTGTGGTGGGGGAGGGGGGGCTGGAGGCAGGCGCCGGTGCCACGTCTCATTAAAATAATCCCGGCGAGGGAGTTCTCCCTTCCCCCTGTGTTTCTATTAGTTGCGGGCACGATGGAAAGGGTGGGCTGGGGTACGGGCTGCAGGGAGAGGAGCTGGGTGTCCTAAGAGGTCTTGTACCTGTGCTGAGCAAGGGCCGGGCCCCCTGCAGTCAGCTGCAGCTATGGGTGCTCAGCACCTCTGAAAAGGAGAATGGAAGCTGGAGTTCCTGACTCTCAGCCCTGGGCTTTCCCCCCTAGATCCTGCTTCTTCGCAGCGTAGGGGGTAAGGCATGCGTGCCCCATATGGGCATTGCGATAGGTGCGCCCAGCTCTGGTGAGGGGCCCGGTGGGTGCCGGAAAGGGAGGAGGCTGCTGGTAGCCCAGTGCCTTTCAGTTCTGGGCCGTGCAGCCTGCAGTCACCCGGGTGAGTCTCCGGGTATGTGTCCCCAAGCCCGGATCTGATCGCTCCACGGGCTGTTTGCTGAGACGCACGGCCTGCAACTGCCGCATTTAACGAACGGAGACAATGCACCGAGCCTGGCCCTCGCCCATTGTCTCGGCTTGTTTGCTCTCTCCCAGGCCCGCAAGAAAACACACTTCCTGCTCTTTTACCCACTCCCTTTCCCGGTTACCCGCCCAGCTTCCTTTAAGAGAAGAGCCACCTGCTGGGCCCTGTGGACAATATAACACCTGCACCGATGTCTGTCTCTAGCCTCAGGCCATGTGTCCCAGCTGTCCGCTGGGTGGAATCTCAGGCCTGCTCAAGTGTGTGTGATCACATCGCCCTCTAGAGGCGGCAGCTGTAAAAGGTTATAAGACTTAATATCACTACACAGACCCTGTGCGTTTGGCAGCTTGACACACATCCGGCCTGGGCAGCGCCCGTCGCTTTGTTCCTGGAATAACATTTGTCCCAGCAGAGCAGAAATAAACTCTTTGCAAACGTGCTGCTTGGTACTTTAGCACAAAGAGTGGGGTGAAAGGGCTTTGTCCAGAGAGGAGAACCCCCCTCTGAGGTCAGGTTTTAGTTGCTGGTACGGCGAGAGTTTCGCAAGCAGATGAATTGCACAAAAGCATTTCAATAAAATCAGGAAACGCGGTGCTCTGGCCGTGCTGTCTCGGATGTAAGAGATTCCCCCCCTCCTCGCTGCTGCCTTCTCCATTCCTCTCTCTCTCTTCTCCCGTAGGCCCCCCCAAACCAGTGAAACTCCCTCCACTTAATCCCGATTCAGTAAAGCTCTTAAGTAAATGTGTAACAAGTTTACAGAATGAAGTCGGTGGCCTGAAGTTGAGCGTGTGCTTGCAATGCCTGGCTGAGTGTCCGCAAGCAGCCACCAGCCCTGTCTTCCTCGCTTCCGCTCCACTCACGAGTTGTCTGGTCCCCACTGCCAGATCCAGCTTTGACTCCCCTGCTCCCTGCCCCGTCTTTCCCCTTGCTCAGGAGCCAGGAGTCTTTGAGGCGGACGTTGTCAGCAGCCAGCTCCGATACTCTGGAATCCTAGAGACCATCCGCATCCGCAAAGAGGGCTTCCCGATTCGCATCCCCTTCCAGGTCTTCATTGACAGGTGCTGCTGCCTGGAGTGCCAGGCTGAGACGTTTGGGGACGGGGGTGGGGAGGGGACGGGACTGTCCCGAGGGTGAGTTCGGGTAGACTGTGGGAGTGGTGGGGAGGGAGGTCAAGGTAGATTCCTCATCCCTCGAATCAGTGGAGAAGGGGCTGTCCAGCACCCAGGGGGTGCACTGTAGGGAACAATCCTGTCCCGCCCCGCCCCCCGGCCCGGCAGACAGCTCCTAACAAGTCTCTTCCCTCTCTAATTTAAATGAGTACTGGGGAATGTCTCTCCCGGGTTTCTGTTCTGACCGGGCCCTGTTCCTGGCTCTGATGTGGGGGGGAATCACTCAAGAGGATTTGACTTGACTTGAGTCTGGACCTCACACGTTAACTGTGCGGCCGGGGCTTGCTAGGTACAGATGCCTCGTCGCTATCCGGCCGGACATCGCTCCCGACGGCGTGAGCTGCGTGGAGATGCTGAAGAAGCTGTGTGCTGTGAGTCCCACCATGTACTGCATTGGAGTCAGCAAGGTACGGCCGTCCCATCCCCCTTTCACCATGGCCGCGGATGTCTGAGTCACTTGGACAGGGGTGGGGAAATCACAGGCAAGATGCCGTATGGATTCTGCCCATGGTTAGGGCCTTATGGCTGGTGGGATGATGTCTCAGACGGGGAGAACCCTGCACCTCGTGTATCCTGTGCAGGAGCTTGGCTCAATGGCAGCAAACAGAATGAAAACCCAAACCACACTGATGTCATAGTTTAAATTGTGCCCACATAGCGTGCATCTGCAGCGGTGCCCACGGAACCGCGTGCCCGGTTTGCACAGGGAATTGCACTTACAAATCAAGTAACTGCACTCACAGGCAGTTGTGTGCAGAGTGGGTTATTTGCATGAACACTTGCCTGCTTGCATGTGCAATCCTAGCTTGCACATCCTAGCACGCCATTGCACGTGCATTTTTGCACATGCATGTGCATGACATTGAAAATTAAACCCTAACCCTAACATTATTTCCCTGTGCTGCCCTGTCTATCTGTGTCCATCTCTTGTCTTGTGTCTTATGCTTAGATTGGAAACTCTTTGGGGCAGGGACTGTGTTTGGTTTGGTGTTTGTACAGCACCTAGCACAGTGGGGTCTTGGTCTCTGACTGGAGCTCCTAGATGCTAACACAACACAAATAATAATACCACTAATAATAATAATTGGGCCCAGATTGTGCAACTCTTGTTTGCATGAATCTCATCAGTTCATGCCTGCCAAAGGCCTCCTGAAAGAAGGGTGCTAAACCAAGACCTTTGAAGCCAGAAGTCAGTATCCCCAACCCCAGCAGTTCAAAAATCATGAGTCAGACCCCCAAATATCATGCGATGGGCCCCCAAATTATGAGATTTTTAAAAATAATATTATATGATGTTTTTTGATCCAGCTTTTGATTTTTGAACTCCCCATGTGTGTGTGGCAGTTACAGTGTGTGATCTACCCTGCCCCGCCCCGCCCCACCGGGTGTGTGTGGGGCAGTTACAAAGTGCGATCACCCCCTACCCCCACCAGGGGGTGTGGGACAATTCATGTGGCCAGCTCTCCCAGATGTTAGTGTAAGGGGGTTCTGGCCCTGCTTCAAGAGCTCTGGCTGTTGCTTGATGGTGCAGAGCTGGCGTTAAAGGGACACAGGCTGGAAGCAGGTACCGCTGGCACCCGGCGGTTGTACTCTCGGCCTGATCCGGCCCTGCAATGGCCTGCAAATCCTGCTGTCAAACTGGCCCCACGGTGCCCGGATGACACAAGGCGGGGTCAGAACTTGGGCTCCCGGCCTGCTGCAGGAGCGACATGCCCTCCCCTTGGGGATGCTGGTGGCTGGGGTCGCCCCCTCTCTCCCACGCCCTGGCCACGTCAAGGGGCTGCAAGGCCAGCGCTCCTGGCCCACGGGGAGGGTCACAGGCGGACCTGTGAGGGGCGTCCTTGGTGTGCCGAGAAGAATCCTAGCTGGGTGAGCTTGGCTAAGCACCGCCAGGGTGCGGGGCTTGCTGGGATCATGGCTGGGCAGCCCCATTAGGCCCCAGTCTCCTCCCCCAGTGGCTCCGCTCACGACTTCCAGTGGGCTGGAGAAGGACGGGCGCTCCCGTGTCCTGAACACTTGGCTCTTTGGATGCCCTGGGCCCGTCACTGCGCTGCCCTGCCACACAGCCCTGTGCCCCTGGGCTATTAACCCCTCGATATCCGGGCTCGGGTTTCCCTGGAGTGGGATCATGAGATGTCCGGTGGCCGGCTGCATGCGGCTAATGGGGGGCAGTCCCATTGCGGTCCCTGGGAGCTGCTGGAGCAGGGGCAGGATTGGGTCCCGGCCTGGCCAGGTGTCCTTTGGCCAGCTAGGTGAGCTGGCCAGAAGCTGCCCCACCTCGGGGGCGGGAGCTGATGCCTTTTCTCTCTCTCTCTCCCTCCCGCCAGCTGTTCATGAAGGAGCACCTCTACCAGCTGCTGGAGAGCAAGCGGGACCGCGCCCTGCACCTGGCAGCGCTCATCCTGCAGCGCTACGCCCGCGCCTTCTTCATCAAGAAACGCTTCCGCTCGCTGCGCCGCAAGATCATCCTCATCCAGAGCCAGGCCCGGGGCTACCTGGCCAGGTGCTGGGGGACGGGGCTCCCCTGGGGTCTCACGGCCGGGGTGCCACTCTGCCCTGCCACGCAGGGACCCAGCCCGTGTCTCCGACACCACCTCTCGCTCACCTGCTTGGGCAGGGCCACGGGGACGAGCAACTGGGGGAAGAGGCTGGGTGGAAGCCCACAGCTGGGCCAGGTGGGCTGAGACCCCGTGCTCTTCGGGATGCCCCTGGGCTGAGTTTCAAGGGGCCCCACGCTGAGCTTTGGGATCAGGAGGGACCCAGGCAAAACCAGATCCATTTCAATAGAATATTGGGGGCACTTTCCACAATGAATCATGGGGATGGCGGGAGGGGAAGAATCTGCCCCCCACTCCTCTGGTGTCAGGGGCTAGAGAACCGACACGGTCTTTCGCCCCACGGCAACCCCTCTCCCAAGGATTTGATCCAAAGGCCATTGGCAGGACTCCCACCCACTTCAGCGGGGTTTGGGTCGGGTCCCCGGCCTACATGTTGCGCGTATGTAGAATCCAAATCCGCCGGGCGGCTGTGAGCGGTGCTGCTGGCTGTCATCAGGACGGTGATTTCCAGCCCCTCTCCCTAACTCTGCCAGCCAGAGCTGGACTGGGGGGAACTGGCAGCAGACGGGTGACCGGTGATCAGGTGAGCGCTCCGGCATCACACACCTATGGCCAGGGCTCATCTGACAAAGGCCAGAGTCCCTCCTCTGGGCCTAACCTCCCCCCTTCTCGAAGTGGAGCTATTATTTCCTCTCCGTGGGGCTGGGATCAGTCTGCGGGGCCCGGCGTCCAGGATCCCGCCTCCCGCCACTAACCAGCGGGTCGCTGTCCCTGCAGGCAGAGGTACAAGCGACTGAGGAAAAGTCTGATCAAGTTCAGGTCCCTGGTGCACGTGTACGTGAATCGCAGGAGGTACCTCAGGGTGAGAGCAAGCGGCGGGGCGGGGGGGACATGCAGCGGGAGGGAAGGGGGCGGTCATGCAGCGGGGGGCTCTGTTGATCGGGACGAAGGGGCAGCAGCGGAGCTGTGCGGGGCGTGGGCTGCAGGTTGGGGCTGAGGGGCACTGGCAGAAACTCGCGCGTGTCTCTGCCTGTCTCTGGCTCATGCTGTAGCACCAAATTCACCCGGAAAATCCAGTGTGTATGTCGGTGGAGGGGGGGCTAGTTACCAATCACCCAGGCGGAGGTAAGAACGTAAGAACGGCCACGCTGGGTCAGACCCATGCTCCATCTAGCCCAGTGTCCTGTCTTCTGCCTGTGGCTGGTGCTAGGTGCTTCAGAGGGAGTGACCAGAACAGGACAATTCTCCAGTGATCCTTCCCCCGTCGTCCAGTCCCAGCTCCTAGTCCTGGCAGGCCCCGGCTCCTGCGCCGTGTGACGCTGGGGCAGACGGGCTGGGTGTTATGGGCCCGCGCCGGCCGGGGCGGGTGTCAGTAACAGCTGCTTTGCACAGGGACAGCGATGCTGTGCCACAGTGCAGAACGGGGCTTTGGCTCTGCCCGGGGGTGTGGGAGACACCCACGGTGATTGAGTTCGCCCAGACCTGGGTTACTGGCCTGGCTGGTGGCTTTGAAAGTGCGTCTGCATCCTGCCCCCCACCAACACAGGGGCACTGCCTGACTGCCACGTGGGCCAGGAACGGGGGGTGGGGTCCCATTGCTGGCACGTGCCCGGAAGCCCCTGGAGAGATGAGATTGCAGAGGGAATGCATTACATTGGAGGCCAGTCCCGGGGGCCAGGGCAGGATCCCGGGGGCCAGATCCGGCTGCTGAGCTGCTGGACCTGAGAGCATCCTGCATGCTCCTTGTCTGCTGTCAGCAGTGTCTGATCTCCTTACTGGGGGCGGGCGGCCGCAGTCCCTGGGGACTCAGGAAGCTGTGGGTCGCCTGCAGCGGGAGGGGCAGAGCCAGCGTGACCAGCAAGCGAATGGGAGCAGCATGGGGCAGAGTCCACGAGGGCTGGGAAAGGAGGCCGCGGTCGCTGCGGTGGGAGCAGGGGAGCTCTGACTGGGTCCAGCTTTGCTGAAGGGCTCTGGGGCCCCCAGCTGTGGGGCCTGGGGGTGGATCCAGTCACGCCTGGTCCCCCGCTGCCTGCCCTAAGGGGAATGATGGAGGCCTGGGAGCTGCAGAGCACGTGAGACGCTCCCCCAGGCTGAGGGGCACCCAGCAGCCCAGTCCTGCCCATGGCTTTCTCCTCACCAGCTGGCCCCCCGTGCTCCCAGTTCTCCCTGGCTGCTGTACTGGGGGGGCGGGAGATCCGGGCCAGGCATCCGAGCACAGGCGGAAGGGTTAAGCCTTGACTGAGCCCCGCTCTGTGAGAAAACAAACAGAGCAGCGAGTCCCGCCCCGGCCAGCTGTGCAGGGACTGGCGAGTCCCCAGCTGCGGGCCGGGCGATAGCAGCAACACTGTGCCCCCAGGGAGCCAGTCGGGGCCCATGAAGAGCGTCCGGTTCCAGCTGGATGGCACGGACAGGGTGAGTCACCAGCCAGAGCGTCCGGCCCAGCCGAGCAGGACGACGGGGCAGAGCGCAGGGGAACGAGGGGCAACCTCTGGGCATGTCTTGTGCAGGACGGATGCCAGGTGCCCACTCCCAGTGCCTGCTTGGGCACGGGCACCTCCAGCCAGGCGCGGGGCTGGCTCCTGATCCCGATGAGGGTGTCCCGGTGCCTTTCGCCAGGGTCAGCCGGGGTGGAGCCTAGCGCTCAGGAAAGTGAGAGGATAAAGCCAGGCAGCTTTACCAGCTACCAACCTGCAGCCCCCTGCTTCGCCAGCCCTGGGCTCCCTCCCCCGACAGCTCTGCGGAGGGATTTGGGGGAGTGGCGCTGGCAACAGGGGAACCCCTCCAGCTCGTGTGTGTCCACGTGCCGTCCAGCCACCAGCCCGGCCTGCTGCATCCAGCGGAACAGAATTCTGATCCTTCTGTGTCATCCCCTGGCTCCCCTCCCGTCCCGGCCGGATTCCTGGCGGGCAAGTGGCCCAGCCCAGGCAACCGGAGCCATCCGCTCAGCTCGGCAGCCTGCTGGGGTTGTGTCGGTGCTGCCCTCAGCGTGCCAATGTGCTCTGCTTTCAGAGGAAGGAGCAGGCTCGCCGGCAGGCGGAGGAGGAGAAGAAGAAGGCTGAGCAGGTAATGCCTGGCGCCCTCAGGTGTCCACGCGCTGGTGCGTGGCTGTGCACATGTGCTGGTACGTGTGTGTGCACGTGTGAGTGCTGGTGCATGCCTGTGTGTCGGGGTGGGACAGGGGCACAAGTGCACGGGGGGGGGGGGTGATGTGTGTGCATACATGCATGCTGATGCGGGTAGAGGGAACAGGCTGGAAGTCTCTGGGGGTGAGGGGTGCACGCCAGTGCCTGCGTGTGTGTTCATGCTGGGGTGCGATGGGGGAGCTGTGCAGGGACTGGGGTGTGCGTGTTGGAGCAGCTGCCCGTTGGAGCAGTTTCAGGTGCGTGTTCTGCTGTAGTCCACAAAGTCAGCTCAACTCGCCCCCATCCCTCCGCTTGGCCAGGGCGGTTTAAGGGCTCCGCCGCCCGCTGAGCGAAGCAGGGGGCCGTCCCGCCATCTCTGGGCCCTGCTACGGCTGGGTTCTGGGAGCACAAACCAGACAAGGCTGGTCCCTGTAGTTCCCCAGTCTGGGCTCCCCCAGCACGGGCGGTTGGACCCAGAGAAGTGATGGCCGGGGAAGCCTGTTAGATCACCCAGCGCTCCGGCTCAACACCAGCAGAGGGCATGGAACAGCATCGCGTGGAGACGGGTGTCTCTGTGCTCTGCTCTCAGGAGCTGACCCGGAGGGAGGTGGTGGATGTAACGCACCTGGAAATCCCTGCCGAGCTGGCCGGACTGCTGGAGGTGGTGGCAGGTAAGTGCTCATTTCCCACCGAGGGCTGGGGCGGGACAGCTGGGAACGGTCCAGTGGGGATCCAGGCCACTGCCAAAGTCAGCTTCACCAGCACCATTCTCCTCTCTCTGTGGACAATCCCACTGGGGTGTTCACCCAAGACTGCCCTGGTTTTGTGCAGCTCAGAGGCCAGGTTCTACCCCAGAGGTGGTTGCCCTGCAGTGGTAGGTGAGGAGCTCCCTATATCTATGGGGTCAAATTCTAGCCAACTACTGCGCCCCTAGCACCACAGGGGAATCACAAGGGACTTGTCCCCCAGCCTGTTAAATGCCTTGGGGCCATCAGGGAGAAAGGCTGGCTAGAGACGGAAGCTGGTTATCATGACTGGGTCAGTAACATTGCACCGTGTCCATCTAAACAGAGACTAGAGCAGCCCCTTCCCAGAGAGACGGCAGCAGCGGGCCAGCCAGACTCGATCCGAGGCAGAGCTGTCTGGTGGTTAGAGCAGGGAACGGGGAGTCAGGATGCCTGGGTTCTATTCCCAGTTCTGTCATTGGCCTCAGGGCCTCAGTTTCCCCCTGGAGTGCTGTGCGGTTTAGCTGGGTCCCGTTGGTAGTGGGCAGTGAGATGCTTGGCTGGATGGTGCTCTAGAAGGCACAGATCTATTGAATCGTTCAATCCACGTCTGTACCGTATCCACGGGAGATCTGCATGGGTCATGCCCTCCCCCAGTGCGCTGCTGGGTGGGGCCTGGCTTAGACCCATGGCTGCTGCCCATGGGGAGTGTGGGTGGGGAAGAGCTCCTCAGTGCGGCTCCTTCCTGCAGTGAAAGCGGGTCTCTAGAGAGAGGCAGCCAGCGCTGGCTCTGCCCCCCCAGGAGGAGCTCGGCCCAGCCTTCCCAACAGCACCAATGCAGGTTTGATCCTGCCCTGCCCCGGAGCCATAGCTTGAGACACCCCGGGGAGCTTCTGTTCCTCAGCCACCCCTATTTGTAAGCCAGTGGCGGGGGCTGGAGCGTCTTCTCCTGACCCCACTGATTCCTGGCGCCTCTCTTCTGCCCCAGCTCACAAGCCGGGGAATGCCCCGTGCGTCGCTCCGGTCCCCGCGCCCAAGCTGCAGACGGACTGCCAGCTCACCCTGCCCCTCGACATCAACGACTACCCCATGGCCAAGTTCGTGCGGGTCCACTTCCAGGTAAGGGAGCCAGCAACCAGCCCCACTGAGCCGCTCAGCACCAGCTCAAGAAGGAGCCGTCTGCGGAAGGAGAGAGGCTCAGTGGCTGGGATCTTGTGCAGGTCCCTGAACCGTGCTCTCCCCATCTGCAAACCGGGGTGATGCCCGGTGTCTGCCGGCGCACGGGGGCCGGATCCTTCTCTCGGCACTGTTCCTGAAATGACGGAGTCACTCCGGCTCTGAGAGCAGAGTGCAGCCCCTTGCTCCAAATTTGGCCCGCGCCGTGCTGCTGTCTGACAGACCGAGACGCATTTCTAGAGCCAGACGCTGCGTTAGCTCCCTCGCTTCCCAGCTGAACAGGCCGTGGTGAGAAGCTCGGTGCTGTGGGATTTGGTAACGTTACGTTAGCCACCCGTGAGATTCGTTTCAGCCGGGACCTTTCAATGGGCCTTGCCCTTTGGTTGCCTCCATGGCTGCCTCCCGCAGGAAATGCCCCGGGTGCGATTATTTAGCGGGTGAGTTCAGCACCCCCCAGGGAACGGCGTGTAGGCCAGCGCCGGCGCCAGGCAGCATGTGTGCAAAGCCCTGTGGCAGAGCGTGTAACGCACCTGTCCTCTGCTGCCCTGCAGGAGCCGGCGTTCGGGATGCTCACCGAGCCGCTGGCGTCCCCGCTGACCCGGCTGGAGGAGGAGCTGGTGCAGGAAGCACTCGGTCTGTTCAAGCTGGTAGGTCGGCGTTCACAGTGTCTCTCTGGTTTGTCCAGCAGAGCAGAGGGAAGGGAGCGAGGGGTCGGGGGATTTATGGCCGATGGGCATGTCAATAAATCAGGTTGGATGAGAGGCCTGGCACGTAGGAGGTCCCGATCCCTGACTCTGCTGGCCTGGCCATAGGCATGTGCTCAGAAGGGGCTTTGAGCAGGGATGGAGAGAGAAAGCCTGGCAGGCATTCCCAGCGTTGCTGTGGGACCCCCCGTTGCTTCCCCAGTGCCCACCGCTGGTGATGCTCCTAGCTCGCTGGCTCTGCGCTCCCGGACGGTGCCCGCCAAGGTCTGCCAGGGTGTAAGGCTGCTCCAGCACGCGGCGCTATCCGGATCCTGTGTGTGGGTGAGAAATGAGAGCCTGCCACCTCTGCTTGGCTTCCCCCTTTATGTCCCGACGCCTCCCGAGTGCGGCTGGCAGAACTGGGCTTTCCCCGACTCCAGGATAATACCATTGTTCCCCCCTTTAACCAGAGCGGCTAGCCAAAATTCAGGGGCCTGTAGGTTTTTCCAACTGGGAAGAGGAACCCAGGGTGGAGTCTGGTGTCCGTGCTGCAGTCTGGTGTGTTTACAGCGAACGGTCCCAGGCAGGGCGCGGAGTGCGAGGAGCCGCTCCTGTGTCCATAGGAGGAACCAGAATAACAGGAGCCGGTTTCTTGGCTCACAGCCCCAAGCCAGCAGCTTGTCTGGGCCGTGTCTCTCCCCTCCTCGGCCCGTGTTGTCGCACACGTCGCTTACCCAGTGCGGCTCTCTGCCTACACACTGCAAGTTCCTGGGCAGGTTCCTGAACCCCCTTTGTCCTCGGGCGGCTCCCCTGTCCCTTCCAACTCTTCCCAGTGAGGGGCACCCCCAACAGTTTACCTATGGTTCAACCCAACCCCCCCCGCGACTTGCTCTCGAGAGCGTTCCCTGCCCCGACGTCTCTCTTCGCCACCAGCCCTCTCCCGGGGTCCGCCGCCCGGTGACCCCGTGTGTCCCTCGCGGGAGGAGAGGATCTTGGCATCGTCATCGTCTGCTGCGGCTCCTGCACGTCATTCCTTCCCGAGACACCCCGGGGCCAGGGTGGGGTGGGGCACGCCGGGGAGGGGGAGAAGATGGTGTCTGGGGGGAGGGGAAGGAGGCCGTGGCCCCTGCCGCCGGGCACACGTGGCGCTTGGGGCGTGCTTTTGTCAGGGGTGAGGAGCAGCAGCGCAGGCCACCCCACTGCCCACTCGGATTTGGCCTCGGGTGCCCCTGTCATGACAGAGGGGGTCGCGGGGCCAAACCTGAGTGGGCACTGCTCCTCTGCCCCTCTGGCATGGGGCCAGCTCCTGCACCCGGGCTCCGCCGGGGGGGGGCCCTGCCCGGCCTTGCCTTGCTTCCGGCCACCCCATCCCCTCTCAGGGACGGGGAGTGACGCTGCACCAGGACAGACAGAGAGGGGCTGGGCGTGTTGCGGACGAGGCGCCGGGGCCGGCGGCTGCAGCATGGCTGGCTCCACGGAGATTGACGGTGCGTCCCAGGGGAAAGGTTTCTGGGGGCGCCGCTGGAAGGAAAGGGGGAGGCGAGGGGAAGGAGAGATTTCGGACCCTTGCTCAGGATCCCCCATAGCCTGACCCCTCTCTCGGCGGCAGGTTCTGCGCTTCATGGGCGACCCGCTGCTCGGCGGGGCCCAGGAGATCCTCTTTGGGAACTACATCGTGCAGAAGGGGCTCTCGGCGCCGGGCCTGCGGGACGAGATCCTGGCTCAGCTCGCCAACCAGGTGTGGCGCAATACCAACGTCAACAACGAGGAGCGGGGCTGGCTGCTCCTGGCCGCCTGCCTCAGCGGCTTCGCCCCCTCCGCCGGCATGGAGAAGCACTTGCTCAAGTAAGCCCCGCGCCCGGGGAGAGGGCATGAGGGAGCCTGGGGGACAGGGCCGGGCCCTGCAGCTCCCACTGGCTCCAGCTAGAGGTGGGGGGTGCCCAGCTCATCACATCCTTATGATGGTCCCAGTACTGGGCTCTTTCTAGCCCCCCTAGCTCCCAGAGAACCCTGTGGGAATCAAGGGCATCCGCCCTCATAGCTCCTCCACAGGGATCAAACCTGCAACCCCAAAACCTCCCTCCTGAACCTCTTGGGCTAAAGCAGCAGCTCCTTTAGCTGTACGGCAGCAGTAGGCTATTGTAATCCCTGGGCTGGCCTCTAGGGGGAGCCCTCGCAATGTGTGGGAAGCACAGGGCATTCCATCCGGCCCTGGAAAGTTTGGGCCCGTTGGGTGCAGAGCCATAGACATGCCCCTGCTTCCTGGCTCCACCCGGGCGTCCCCGGGCGTTGTCTGGAGGGCACGTGTGGGTGCACGTGGGCGCTCTATGCCACCCGTGTGCACGGGGCTTTCTCCGTTCAAGAGGCCGCTAAAAACCCGGAGGAGTCGGTGAAAGTCCAAAGAGACCCTGGGGCTGCTCCACTGTGCGGATGCTTCCCCGCTGGACCAGCCCCCTCCCATGGCGTCCCTGCTTTCGGGGCAGGTTTGTCTCCGACTACGCCTTCGCCGGCTACAAGGCGCTGTGCCAGCACAAGCTGATGCAGGCCATGCTGAGGTGCCCCGGGACGGCCCGGGCCTACCCGCCCTCGCTGCTGGAGTGGACGGCCAACAGGCAGAGAGCAAGCATGGCCTTGGACGTCTACTGCTTCGACGGTGAGGGGCAGAGCGCGGGGCCGCCGGGACGAACCCAGGCGCCTCGGTTGAGACTCAGCACGGAGGCAGGGGGGAAGGGGTCGAGGGCGGTTGCAGGGACAGGTGATGCCGTTGTCCTGGGGGGCCGGACTCTGGCTGGCACCCCGTGTATCCCCACAGCTCAGTGGGGACTCAGGGCGGTTAGTGATGGCAAATGCTGGGCTCTTGGGGGCGGATAAAGCCAGGATCTTGGGGAACCAGCCCTCAGGGCTGAGATAACGGGGCCCAGGGGAAGCAGGGAGGCCGGTGGCTGGGCTGCTTCTCTTGTGTGAGAGACCAGGACCGAGGGGAAGACCGCAGCCTGGGAAGCGGTGTGGGAGGGGATGGGTGGGGAGGGAATGGGGGTGCAGAGTTTGGGGGAGCCCAACCTTTGGGTACCCCCCAGCCCTCATTTAGCCTTAACCATCGTCTGTTTCCATCCCAGCCCCGGGCCCTTCTTTCCCTCCCCAGCCCCGGGTCCGTTTTGCCAGCGTACGCTCACGGCCCCATGTGCCCGAATGGAATCCGGGTGGGGGGCTGGAGGGGCGCATGGGTCGGGGCTAGGATTCGGCTGCTTTGTAACGCGCAGCGCTTGGACTCTCAGCTCTTATCTTCCCAGGTGACTGGTTCTCCTGCCCCATCCATTCCTGGAGCACCGGGGCGGAGCTGGCAGGGGACATGCTGAAGCACAGGTATGGGGGCATTGGGCCCCGCTGAGGACGGCAGGCACCCTGACCGCCCGCCCCATGGATCTGCCTGCTCCGTGTCTGGAAGGCCAGGGCCCGCCCTGCACTAGGCAGAGCCAGCGAGGCTGGGGTGCTCTGGTCGAGTGAGAAGCAGTGGATCGCTAAAGCGACACGACGGGGAATCCAGATTCCCAATGGACAGGGCGCCTCCGGGTCCGGGGAGCGAGGGGGTTGGTTCCGGCCCTGTCTCTAGCCACACGGTAATAAAGTAATAAGCCTGATTCCAGCAGGAGGGTGCGCCATGGCAGCGGTGGCTGGCTGAGGAATTCAGGGGCCCTGGTCCTGTTTCAGCAGCTGTGGGTGCACGTGGGTGGGGGGTGAATATCCAAGCAGCTGGGTCTCGGTGCATGAAGCGCCCGTGGACCAGGGGCTGAGCCAGCGGCGGGGTTGGGCAGGCGGGGCTCCTCCCACGATGGCCTGCCCTGGGCTGGCGCTGTCCCCTTCCCGCTGCGTCGTCCACCCCCGGGAGGGTGATGCCCTGGCTGAGAGGCTGTGCTTTGCCGGCAGGGGGCTGACGGAAGGCTGGAGGGGCTGGTCCGTCTCCATGAAGGCTGGCATGCAGTGGGCCGAGCTGGCCGGCCACGATTACGTCCTGGACCTCATTGCTGACCTCGAGCTGCCCAGGGGCTTCCCCAAGCAGAAATCTTATTTCCTCATCGCTTCAGAGGGGATGGACAAGGGCAGTGGCACGTAGGTATCCGGGGTGGCTGAGCGGCATGGGGGAGGGGCCCCAGCGGCTGTGGGGGAATCAGACCCCCAGATCCCGCAACGTGGCACGCGGCAGACCTGTTCCACCGCCACTCGGAGCTTCTGGGTGCCCTCTGCAGCAGCCCTGCCTTTTACAGGCACCGTTACCAGCGCGCGGTGCCCCTTGGGAAGCGCCTGATCATTCATCCGCCCAGTGTGCAGCGTAGGCGCGGCTGCGGCGGCTGTCTGAGAGGCGCGAGGGAGGCATGGCCAGCCAAGGAAGCATGGCCTCTGGAGGGAGCGTAGGACCAGGAGCCAGGAACAGCTGGGTTGGTTCTAAGCCCAGCAGGGCCACTGGCTCGCTCTGGCCTCAGGCGTCCGGAGAGGCAGAAATCTTGCAAGATCAGCTGCTGGCGGGGCCGGAGCCCACAAGCAGACGTGTGGAGACCAGGCCCTCAGCCTAGCCCTGGCTCAGAGCCAGCTGCACACGGGGTCTCCACCTCAGTGCATCTCCAGCAACGAGGATGCCTGCAGCGGTCTGGAGTCTCCAGCAGATGAAGCGAAAGCAAGGGAGGGTGGAGATAATTAAACAGCTGTTTCCTCTTTATGCCTCCTCCCTCCGCCCCCCTTTTCTCTGTAGAGTATTCGGACACGGCTTGGACTTGGACGAGGACGTCCCTCCTCCACCACTCACGAAGGCCCCCGCCATGCCGCCTCCAAACACGCGTGACTCAGATGGATATTATAGTCACGGTAAGAGTCAAACTCTCTTCCCTGCAGCCTCCTCCTCCCAGACCGGGCCCCTCTTCACACGTACAAAGCCATGCAACTACGTCTCGCCCCGTCCCTTCAGGATCCAGCTCAAAATCACCTTGGCCTGGTGCCTTAGAGAAAAGCAACCCTTCCCCTAATGCACCTGCCCGCTCCTGGTCTCCGTGAGCAGGGGAAAAACCCTCCTGACCTGTGCGGTGATCGGCCGATGCCCTGAAACATGAGTTTGGGTCAGCCCCGCTTGAGCCTGCAGAGATGTTAATGTCACTAGTGGTCATGGAATTATCCAGTCCCCTTGGAAATCCAGCTCTGGAGTCTGGTTCGCGTTTCCCAGCTGTTAACTCCAGAGGCCCACGATAGTCGGTCACACCCACCCCCCTCCAACACCTTCCCCGCTGGCTAACTCTTCCCCTGCCTGTCCTGACCCTGCCAGCAGATTCCGACGCCGTCAGCCAGCCTCGAACGCACAAGGGTTTGGACCGTTACCTGGACAGTCTGTTTGACCCGGTCCTGTCCTACGGGAATGGGGTGAGGACGTTTTCCCGTTGGGACTCAGGGGAAGGATGGCTGGGGTTTGGGAGCCCTGCCTTACTTCACGGGGGTGGCATTAAAGACTGTGAGCGGCCAGCTACTAGGGAAATGGGGCTCAGGCAAGGACCATTGGGTCCCTGGGAGTCCCTGTCTTCGTTTCATCAGTTTCCCCATGGGACCCTTAGGGGCTTGGGTCTAAGGGACAGAGCATAGCAGAAAGCTCTCCGGGGCCAGACCTACAAGGCAGCATGGTCTGTGTTTGCTAGCCAGGCCCCTGCCCGGGTGTAGACAAAGAGGATCAGGACTGGGTGGGTTTAATCGTCTCCTGGTTGTTGCTGTTGCTGTAGATGGAGGCATTGAATGGTTTAAACACCAGGCTGGAAACACTGAGGCTCCCTTTGAGTCTCTGGGACCTAACCGCCTGTGTGGGCTCCCATGATCCCACGGCTATCTGGTGAGGCTCAGGGCTGGCATACCCCTCTGTTCTCCCAGCGTGCCGTGGGTCTGCACTCCCCTTCCCACCCCAGAGGTGGCTGCATTTCCATCGCCGGGGAGGCCCTTTGGGAGTGGCGGGAAAGGTGCTGTGTACACGTCATCCACTATTATATTACTGGAGTTTATTCTGGGCTCTTGCACGGGGCCGGGCGGCCTGCCACAGAAAGAGGATCAGTTACACGGTTGTCAGGAAGGCTGGCTGGGGCCCACACCCTCATCTAGGGTGGCAGACTGGCTAGCTGGGCTCCCCGAATGGAGGTGCGGGGATGTTACCCCATGAGACGCTAGGAGGCCTGGAACCTCAGTTGTTACAACGACCCCTCGGCGGTGTTGGCTTTAGGCTCCCTAGCTGTGCATTATAGCGTTAACGGGGAAGGAGCTGTCACTTGATCTCCCTGTTCCCCGACACCCATCTGCCATGGCCGGGATCAGTTTCCACCCTGCCACCGAGGCTCCCGCCCCTGCCCCTCTCTACCCTTTGTTTGCTTCGTTCCTGCCTCTCTCCTGGGCCAGGATCTGGAGAAGCCGGCGGCTATCTCCCAGAAGATGAAAGGAGGAGGCCGGGTAGGAGGTGGGAGCGGCAACAGCAACGTGGACCAAAGCCGTGCCAGATCACCCATGGAGATGCCCCAGCAGACTGGTGAGTGTGGGCAGAGTATCCCGGCCTTTCACAGAGCAGTGCCAGCCAGAGCAGGACTCCTGGGATCTATTCCCCGCTGTGCTGTTGGGTGACCTGAGGCAAGTCGCTGTGCCTCAGTTTCCCCATCTGCACCGTGGGGGTGGTGATGATCATAATATTTAGCTCTTGTCACACTGATCTCAAAGTACTTTACACTGGAGGTCAGGATCATTGTCCCCATTGTACAGATGGGGAAACTGAGGCGCGGGGAGGGGAATTGACTCGACCAAAGTCACTGAGCAAAGCAGTGGCAGAGCCGGGACTTGAACCCAGGTCTAAGTCTCAGTCCAGTGTCCTATTATCCGCTGGGCCACACAGCCGCCTTCCTCAGCGGGGCAGGGTGAGGCCCACTGTGTAGATGTTTGAAATCCACGGCTCGAAGGCGCTATAGGGAGACTGCTTGCCCTGCGTTGTGAAGAGTGGGCTGCATGTGTTCGGGGACTCTGAGCACATCCGAGGCCAGGCTACAGCCCCAGTCGAAGCTACAGGTGTGCGCTAGGCCTGGATTCACTCCGGGAAGTTGAAATCACGAGGAGCTGCGACACTCTAGCCCCTTCCGTCCTGCCTGCACTCAGTGGCCATGGAGCCTTCCCCGTCTGAGGACCCAGGCCTGAAACGAGTCTTAACCCCCCAGCTCCCTCCCCTGCCCCAGCTTTGAGGGGATCGGCTGAGGGCTGGGACTGGAGTAATGGGCAGCCGCGGGGTGGGTGGGGAGCTCAACCTGCCACCCCAACCACCGACCAGCCCGGGCATTCCTATATCCCTCCCATCAAGCGGGATGGTGCCCGAACACAGGTGCCGCTGGGAGTCACAGACCTGTATTTGCTGCCCCCAGGACAGCCTGCCGCAGAAAACGCGCGGCTCCACGGCACAGACAGGACCCAGCCCTGGCTGCGAGCGGGTGGCTTTGCTGCAGGACTTGCCTGGCTCCTTCAGCCAAGGCAGGGTGGGGAGGGCTCCGGTGGAAGCCGTGGTCTAGAGGGGTCAAGGGAGAGCAGTGCAAGGCGCTGGGTTGTGCACGCTGCCCCTGCTTTCCCAGCCACTCTGTCCTCTCCAGCTCCGTGCCCTACGCCCATCACCGGGGTATCGGAGCCCCAGTGAGGCTGTGTGCTCACTTCCAGGCCGGACCATCCCGGCCCCTGGAATGCCTCCTCCGCGCTCGCCCAGGCAGCGGTTCATCCCGCTGGTCTTTGGCGGGTGCTTCGCGGCCTGGTTTCATCCCAGCTCTCTCCTCTTTGCCTGTGCAGGTTTGCAGAAGGCCAGCTCGGTGCTGCAGCGCGACCACGACAACCAGCAGGCCCTGCTCCGGGTCAGTGGGGCCGGGTGATTTGGGGGGCGCAGCAGGGGGCAAGCACTGGGGGTTAAAGCACATGCAGCACGGGAGGCTTGTCAGTAGTGCAGGAGCTGCCTGCTTTTTCCTGGCTGATTCCGGTGCCTTGGATCCCTGCCCTGGAATAGCGACTGTCTGGGTCTCTGGGGCGGGGCAGAGGTCCCAGGCACTGGGGGGGAGGGAGGGTAAAGAGGACAGGCCCCTGGGACTTCAGGGCTGTATCACTCCCCTCCCACCCCAAGTGGGATGTGGCTGGGGCTGGAGATCTGGAGCAGCCTGAGGAAGGGGTCTGGCCATTGCTTTGCATCAGTTCCTCCCTGTGGAGAGCACCTGGGATGAGCGATGGGGGGCACCGGAGAGCGCGGTGGAATCCGGCCGTGGGGCAGCGCGCAACTGGTGCTCACACCCGCCCGCTCCCTTCGGCGGCGCAGGCTCGTCAGAGGACCAGGCAGGCAGGGGCTCCACCAGCCCCAGACCTGCCGGCAGAGCCCCCAGCCCAGTCCTGAGGGCGTCCAGCCCAGGCCCCTGGCCCCGTGCGTGGGTCTGGCTCGGGTGCCGCCTGCTGGGGGGGACGGGAACACACCCGGCCCGCAGCCAGAGCAAGAAGTGAACCGGGTTGCCCTAAACTCCCTCTTCTCCGCAGTTAGCAGCCAGGCAAGCAGGCCAGGGGTTGACTGTCTAGGGTGTTAAATCGAGACGCTGGCCCTTTATAGCCTTCCCCTGAGGTCTCACGAGCCCAAACCGGCCCCGGGGACAAACAGAACAGGGCTGGACGCCCACGTGTCCCCGTGGGGTGGCGGAGCCGCGACCCTTCCGGGAGGCCGAGCGCTGTGGTTGCCTGAGCTGCCAGACACTGGATGCCAGGTTCCTAGCCGGGGTCTTGGCTTCTCCCTTCTCATTCCTCTCTTGCACGCTGGCAAGGCCAGAGCCCTCTTTTACTGACCCTCCCTGGAGCTGCGTGTCCTGGGGGCGAATAAAGAAATAGGAACCCGGGGTGGGGGAAGGAGGGAGATGGTTCAATAGGTGAACTCCCCCAGTGGAGTCAGTGCTGGCTCCCTGCCCCAGCATGGCCGTGGGGGGCATTCAGGAGGGGGTGAGCTCCCCTGGGAAGCAGCACTGATGCCAAGGGCCCAGCTTAGCACCAGGTGACCTGTGCTGCTGGAGGTGTTTTTAGAGGAGAGAAAAGCAAGGTCCTGCCCTGGCATGACTAGTCAAGTCCCTTGAGGGGCCCCAGCCCCCAAGTCCTGGCCAGATTCCAGGAGTCAGATCCTCTCGGCTCCTCGATCTCCCTTCTGTACTCTCAGCTGAAGGCGCTCGGTTTCGTTTCCTGCCCTAAGCTGTCGGGCAGTGGGGCTACGCGCTGGGAAAAGCTCCAGCATGTTCTGTCTCCCAGAGGTCTTGAATCGTGGGGGGTGCCCAGATTCCCCATGGCCACGCTAGTGTGACCTGTATGCACCTAGGGTAGCCTACCTGAAAATGCCTAGGCCAGGGCAGGCTGTAAAAAGGAGAGCAGATTCTCCCAACACTGGTTTCTAACTCAGAAGTTGGATTCACCAACCAGTTACAAACAGCGCTCTTGGTTCCCCACACGAAGCGCCCCCCACAAAAAAGAAATACACAGCCCCCTTTATTGCATTTCAGCCTCTGGCTCCCAATCAGCCACTCGGTCCAGTAAAGTGAGAAGTTATTTAAAACTCTGCTCACGGTTTAAAATGCTCTCCTGATCCCCGAAGGGTCAGCCACATCACCAGATCAAACTGAAAATTTGTATTAAAGCTAATGTTAGAATGATCAAATACAGAGTTTGAAGCCAGAATCGCTATGGGTACAATGCATAAATTACTCAAAAGTACAACATTTGGTTTAAAAGTCATAAAATACAAAGAGTGCATCATCTGCAATAATCCAAATGACGGGTAATAAATGTAACAATACGGTTAAAATATTAGCAGCCAAATATTCAGGCACATCACTCATAAAAAATTGTACGAAGAGAAGCTTGTGGGAAGTAAATATAGCAATGAGGGTAGCTTGTCCCTCGGTGACTGAGAATTTTAGGATGGGTTGTCCTTCAGTAAATATGATCCATCAGAAAAGTCTTTCAGTGACTTTCCCTACATCACTTCTCAATGGCATTTCTCTTGGGATTGCCGGTGTCCGGTGATACGTTCTAAATAGATGTCCCTTGACCACCTGGTGGTGGCCAACGCCATTAGTCACTGCATCAGCCCAGCGTAGCACTGACTGATTCTGCATACCCACAGCACTCACTAGTTACTGGGATCCAGCGCGCCCAGGGCTCTGCCGATCAGCGCGTGTGTTTGAACTTCAAAGCCCTTAACTCTCAAGGCATTGGCCAGAGGGGCGTAGCTTGGATCTTACCCGAAATACCACGCTGCCAGCCAATCCTTTAGTATCTAAAACTAAAGGTTTACTATAAAAAAAAAAATGAAACAAACGAGAGACGTTAAATGATCAAAGCAATCAGATACGTACAAATGACTTCAAAGAGCAGATGTCAGACTCTCAGCAGTCCGGTGAATTTGATGGCTTGCAAAGTTCCTCTGGTGTACATCCAGAACCTGGATGGGTCTGTCAGTCCTTCGTTTCACAGCTTGCAGAGGTAGACAAATTGATCCAGAGGTAAGGAGCAGCAGGAATGAAGATGAAGTGGAGATGTTGCCGCTGCCGCTTATATTCTCTCTGCCACGTGGCTTGTACGTCCTGTGTTTCAAACACAAGCTCACGGCACATGGGTAGTGAAAAGCTCATCTCTTCGGAGTCCCTGTCCACAGATGTCCTGATGACTCACAGGCGTAGCCCCTGGCTTCTCTGGCTGGGTGCATTGTACAGCTGATTGCCCTTGATGGGCCCTCAATCAGGCTGCAGAGCGCTGATGCTAAGCTGTGGGGGGTGTCGCCCAGTAGCACAGCACAAGTTGTAGATACAGCTATATCACCCGTCTTCATAACTCGCAGTACAAAGAGGATACAGCTCTCAGCTTTTCCTATTTAGCAAATCAGGATGTTTCCAAGTATACCTTACATAGCCTGTCTTGTAAGATTCATTGTCATTTTTGCAATATTGGTATCAATAATATTATCAATTGTTGCTGGTATTTCATACAGCGTCACAGCAGGTAATAAGGATTCTGCTCTGGGCAGCTTTCGGGGCTGGAAATGTTACGGTGTAGCCTTACCAGACCCCCAGCCCTTCATTGCTCTGGGAGGACGATCCCAGGGCAGCTTTGGAAAAACAAGGCATTTACCGTCTGTCTGCCCTCGGCTAGAATGGCCTTTCTGCCTCCACGCTTGTTCTATAGCGCACTGGGCTGCTTGCCACCCTCCCCCCCAGAGGTAGCTGCATTTCAGTGGTAGGTGAAATGATCCCTGTGCACAGTCTAAAGTGCTTTGGGGGTGAAAGACCCTATTGGAAGAGAAGCCACCCTAGCAGCTGGCCAGGGGGCAGGCCGTACCGGGGCCGCCCCTCGCAGTTGGTGCAGTTTTCCTGGGTTCTCAAGCCGGAAGGAATCAACTAGTCTGCCTCCGACACAGCGCAGCACTTCCCCAAATCATTCCAAGAGCGGAAAACCATCCCCTGAACTCCCGCTGATCTAATGCGCTCTTCCTCCTTCCCCCTTGCCAGAGGACAGCTGCGAGCGCGGCACCTGCCAGGACCGGGGTCTCTTCGCAGAAAGCTGGTAAGCCATCGGCCATTGAGACAGCCTCCCCTGGCTCTGCTGCTCCCTGGAGAGACCTCCTGGGCCTTGGGCTGGGATCTCGCCCCCGCCGCAGGGACACCTGAGAGCAGGCTTTCGAAACCTTGTCAGCAGGCTGCCGGGGGGGGGCCTGAGGCCATGCCATGTAGGGGTGCAATGGGGCAGCGCGGGCCTTTGTGCTGTAATGATTTGAAAGCGACCTGCCCTGGGGCTGGGCTAGCGGGAGGGCTGTGGGTTGGGAGTGAGGGGCATCAGCAGAGCGGGTGGGGCAGCCCAGGGCGGGTACAGGGGGCAGGTGCTCCAGCCAAGGCTGGAGTTTATTGGCAGAGAAGGGAAGGAAGCCGTGACTAGCAGGAGGGTGGGCGCTGCCGGTCAGAGCCGGGAGGGGGGCGGCGGGCTTGGGGGAAAGCTGGGGGCGCAGACTTGAGGGGCACGGGGAGAGCTGTATGAGAGAAGCTTGCACGGCCGCTGGCGCCCCGCGCTCGCCTGCGGCACTGAACGAACGCTCAAGGGGACCAAAGGGCTGTGCCGGCCGTTGTGACCACCCTGCAGGGCGCGTCCCATAGCCAAGGGCCTGGTGGGGCCCGGTGACTCCTGCACAGGACGAGATGGAAGCCCAGCAGGGAGAGGCGGCCTGGGCTGGGGGGTGCTCCCTGGGCTCGTGCACGGTGCTGGACAGAAGTCCTAAGTGTAGCCTGATCCCTGCAAACCACATGAGCTGATGCAGGAGCTTTTCTCCTCTTCGGGCGGGTGGGGAGCAGGATTTCGGTGCTGGAGCCTATCCCACCTCCCTGAGATCCTCAGCCCAGCCTCCCGCTTGCTTCCTCCCTCCCCGACAGCTCCTGCCTCCCGGCTGCTGGCCGGTGACCTGGTGCGGCCGGCCAAGCTGAGCTCAGAGCCCCTCCCCAAGCCCACCCAGCACATTAAGAACATCATTAAGCGGTACCAGCAGCCCGCCAGGCTCTCCGAGCCCTTCAGGTGAGACCCTGGGCCGCCAGCCCCCGAATCTCCTACCCGAGCCCCTTCGAACAGCAGCCCCCTGTCCTGGGGTAGAGCTCCCCGCCGACAGCTGAGCGGGGTTGCATTTCCCAGCAACGCTTCGCTGCCTGGGCTGCCCGGCTGACGCACCGGCGGGGAGGCTAGGATCATGTCTCCCTGCAGCGACGGAACCCCAACCACTACAACAGTCTGCGGCTGGCTCACGGCGGGGGGGGCGGCGAGGTCTGGTGCATGCACCGGGTGCTGGAGGGCCTGGCTTCGGGCCCCCACCGACGCTGTGGTGGGGCGTGGTTCTGTCTCTGCCCCTGGAGGACGCTCCGGGCCCCTGGCTGCTTTTTGTCTCGGCAGGAAGGAAGGCGGGAAGGTCTTCGTGAAGAAGATGGATCCCCACGAGGAAGCCGTGATGATCCTAAAGGGGCAGATGTCCGGGTCGCCGGGGCCCCCGCCAGCCGCTCCGGTACAAACGCGCTGATCTGACGGCACGGGCGGCCCCTCTCCCCGTTCAGCAGCCTGGAGACCTGCGGGGCGTGGGCGGGGAGCTCAGGCTGCTCGCCTGGCATGATCTCCAGGCTGGCTGGCAGGGCACCGCCCGGGCCAGTGAGCGTCCCCCGCTCCTGCCCGGGGGTGTGATGTGGGAGAGCCCCTCACCCTGGGCAAATGGCCCACTCCTTCCCAGGCAGCTGGTCTGCATCTCTGTGTCGTAGGTGCCCAGGGAGACGGTAGCCAGGGTGAAGCCTGTCGTCAGCACCAAACGGCCTTCGCCGCCTTCGCCGGCTGTCGCTGCCGTGGCCAGATCTTCTCCAACAGCGCCTGCAGGTAATGGCCACACGCCTCCGTCTCCCCTCAGGCTCAGGGCCGGATTATGGCTGCCCTGCCACGTTCTGTAGGAGAGGCCTGGGCATATGGCTTCCCCCAGCTGGGAGCCCATTGCCCTGCGGCCAGGACCCAGCCGGGAAGTAATAGGAAAACCCTTTGTTACTGAAGGGCTGGGTAAACTTAGCCCTGGCCTGTCCAAAGGCTGAGATCCCGCTGATTCAGGAGGGACCATCCTACAGAGAACCCCGCGTACAGTGGCTTCGCAAGCAGAGTCCTTAGCCCTAGAGAGATCTCACCCCACTGCCATCTGACTTTCAGAGTGAGTCCGCATCTGACCCATTTGGACCCTCCAACCTGACTCAGTGCTGCTCCCTGCCCCCCGAACTTTGATCCTTTTTGCATTGATTCGTTCATACGCTTCTGTGTTTTGCAAGTTAGGAAAAGTACCCGAGAATCCTGAGCCCCTGGATGGGCCTGTGGGACCCTGGACTATTAAAGAACTCGCCATAAAATGCTACGTGTTAGGCAAAAAAGGTGCGAGCTGTGCAAATGTGAGGCAATCAGATCCCACGGCAATGAGCGTGTTATAAGAATCTGATGAAGTAGAAAGCAGCAAGTACAAAGTGGGGGAATCCCACAGAGCCTAGAGAATGGGTATCTTGCATCCTTGCTGCCGGGGATGTGAGTTACACCTGGGCAGACGTCCTTAGTAAGGGTTTGGCTGAGAGTCAGGGAGTCTAGCGTTACATGGCCTCACACATCATCCTGCCCATAGGCTTTTGCAGATGCCAAAACAGGGAACCTGCAGGTGGGATGAAGCGACGAGCTCTCAATCCTCATGTTTCAGGGCATATGATCGATCACCTGATGGGATCAGGAAGCAAAGCTCCCCCCCGGGAGAGTATCACAGCCTTATGGCCATTAACGATCCCCTGGTATCTTCCGCAAGAGTTGAGTCTGGGATCAAAGGGCAAAACCCAGATGCCCAGACTAAATTCCACCTCGGGCAATGACATCCTGCTTCCTTAAACTACCCCTGCAATTTCTGTTGGACATGGCCTTCTCCACCACGTCATGTATTAAACAGCTGGGCAGTGTGCTCTTACTCAGCTGCCACCTTCCACCCCAGAGGTGGCAGCATTTCAGTGGTGGGTGAACCAATCCTTGTGGAGCAGTTTAACTTTGTAAGGTGCGTTGAGATCCCTCAGGATAAAAGATGTACTATAAATGCAAGAGAGTGTTAGTTTGCACACACCCTGAACCTATACATGCCAGAGGCCCTGGGGCAGAAACTTGTAGACTTTGTCATTAAATGCATCGATACCAGCCCCCAGTGGAAGGCTGGTGCAGTGGTTAGTGCCTTGGCTGAGGCATCAGGAAACACAAGTTCAATTCCCTGCTCTGCTACAGACTTCCTGTGTGACCTCGGGTAAGTCACTTAATCTTTCCATGCCTTCATTCCCGCATGGCGATCATTGCACTGCCCTGCCTCCTGGCGGGGTGGAAGGAGAAATGCCCTGAAGGCTGCAAGGGACCCACAGGTCATGGGGAAGGGGAGCAGTTTAAAGAGATTGGCTAGCTAGCATAGGCCTGAGTTGCCCAGATGCAGCACGCTGTGGCCCAGCTAGCAGGCTCTCTCTGCCATGGGTGTCTTTTCAGTCGCAGTATCCCGAGAGCTCCTGTCGGAGCAGGAGCAGGTCCAGACGCAGCTGCACCGGTGCTGTAGCGAGGAGTTCTACGCCTACCGCAACGTGTCCTGGAAAATATACATCAGGAAAGAGGTACTTGTCTGGGGCACGGCGCCATGCAGCCCCAAAGGGCCGGGGGAAATCAGTGCCCGGCCAGATCTGAGCCGTGAAAGAGCCGGCCTGAAAAACTTTTAACTGTCCCTGGTCTGTTTCTGTGAAGGAAGAGTGCCCGTTAGTGGCTGTTAAGGCTGCTGACGTCAAACACCCCAGTGGTTCTCAACCTATTTACCATCGAGGGCTGCATATGCAGCTCTCTGGCTCTGTGTTATGTGGGTCGCATCCACACAATACATGCATGGCCCTGAGATGTCACATGGGCTGCAGCTATGTGCTGACTGGGCCACGAGGGGCCCACAGGTTGAGAACTGCTGCCCTCGGAGGAGAAAGTGCACGTCGGGGTCCCTTTTCTCCTTAGGAACGTATGTTCAGAACAGAGCCGGCTCCAGTGGCTCTCTTTAGAAATCAAGACGGGGAGGTGAGATTGGAAGGCTGCAGCACTGAGAGGAACGGAGGCGGAGAGGGTTAGTGGGGGTCTGGCAGGAGAACCCCGAGCGGATGGGCTCGCTACCGACTGTGGTGTCACTGTGATTTGTTGATGATTTGTGATTGTGGTAGCCCCCAGGGGTTCCAGTCAGGGATCAGGTCCCCCCTTACTAGATGCCGTCTATATCACCGCACAAGGCAGGCCCGGTACTGCCTCTCGGACGTACAGTATAAAAGAAACTTTCCCTTAAAGGGACGTAGTCAGGGAGTTTGGGCCTAATATTTAAGTTCTTTATTTAAAAAAAAAAAAAAAATCACAGCCCTTTCTCCTCCCTCCCGCCCCCGGGTTATTAACAGAAACAGTTTCATGCCTGCAGTTTCCCTGGTAAGTGAACAGAAGTGAAATGGACGAGCTTTGGGGTAACACTTTCAAAAGTGCCTCACAGATTTAGGAGCTGAAGTCCCACGTTCCAGACTGGCCGAGGCACTTCGGCCTTGATGCGACTTAGGCGCGTAGGTTAAGTAGGTGCTTTTGAAAATGTCACCCCAAGTTCCTGGCCTGGTCTGAGTGAAATGCAGAAAGGAAATACAGGGCATAAGCCGTGAAAAGTCCACTTGATTTTAAAAATCCTTTGGGTTTCACTGAGCTCAGCAGTCACTAGAAACACAGAGTGAGGGAACAGTTCGCTAATAGATCCTTTCTCACCTGACCATGCCCCTCTGATATCTTTCCATGCAGGTTTTCTATCCAAAGGATAACCTCAACAATCCCTTGTTGCTGGATCTCATTTTCAGACAGGTGAGGTGCCAGGCTGCAGACAGAGCATTTCCTGCTCTGTAGTTGGCTGTACGATAAGAGCGGAAGGATAGTTTCCCGCTTTCAGTCAAGGGCTGGGAGTCAGGACTCCTGGGTTCTGTTTCTGGCTCGGTCACAAACTCACCGTGTGAACTTGAGCGAACCAGACCCTGTCTCTGCCTCCCTTTCCCCATCTGTAGAGCAGTGACAGTGCCCCACAGGGAGGTTACGAGGGCTAATGAACATTTGGAAAGTGCCCTGAGACCCTCACTTGAGAAAGTCAGAGCATTATCAACTCAGCCTGCTTGTATTCCCTCGTGGGTTCAGCCAGACCCTGGGGAAGGGGGAACACAGACCCATAGATGTGCCAGGTGACTTCTGTTTCCCAGTCTGCCCCCTCCACAAGAAATGCCTCCCCTTGCTCAGCAGCGCCTCTGGGCATAAGTAGCTTCCCCAGCATGTTCCAAACACAGCCACACAACCTGTAGTGGCTCAGAACTACTTATTCCCATGCTAGGGCTTGGCCTTACTGACTAAAGGAATGTCCAATCCAACCCATACCTTGTCCCCAGACTGGGTTGCTCTCAAAGTTCCTCCCTGAGGACTGCTCAGCCCATACCCTAGGTCCTCTGTAAAGATCCACTCCCACCTCTTTTATACACAAGTGGATTAAGGACCCACGGAACCTTTTCCCAGCAGGATCGACACCTTCTGGGGGGTGGAGAGGTTGGTAGGGGTGTGTTTCAGGCAAACTTTGCCCTTTGAGGCCAATTCAGCAGCAGCATTGATAGGCTTCAGGGAGGCTGGGCCAGTATTCCTGAACCCTGCACTGTGGCAGCCAGTGGGGGTGGGATGGGGCGGGATGGGACTTGCTAGGAGGAATCAGTGAGGCTGCATCTCAGCCCTGAAGCTGCGAACACCAACGTGGTGGGTTCCCCCCTCAGATCTTCTGCGACACACTCTCCGATGCCTGCGTCAGGATCACCCCGCAGGAGCGGCTGCGCATGAAATCCCTCTTCGGTAACACCCAGCCCTGGCCACTGTGTCCTGCGTCGTGCCGAGGGGCTGGCCTCCTTTCTCTCATCTCTCTCCAGACCGATCTCCCTGCTCTTCCTTGGGCCAGGGGACGTCTAACGCTTAGGGCAAAGCTGCTCTCCGGGAAGCCGACGGGAAGTTTGCCATGTGGCCGGGCTGGCCCCGGCAGGCCATCACCTCTGGGGCCAGGGTTTAGTCTGAGCTGGGACTTGAGAGTGACAAGTTCTGCTGGGGGTTTCCCCGCTCCCGTGGGAAGGTCAGGTCCCCGGCACCGTCAGGGGGAGCTGGCGTCTTGCATGCAGGTGGGACATGCCTGCTCCGTCCCATGCCAGCTGGGGCTATCCCTCAGTGGAGAGCAGAGCTCATCCGCCCCCACCCCCGGGGACGTCTTTGTTCTTCAGCTGAGCCCCCAGGCCCAGATTCCCTTTCCCCAGCACCAGCTCCGCTCTGGCTGAGGGGGGCGGGGGGAGCCAGCGCCTGACATCTTTCTTGGGGCGTGTTTCTCATCGCAGCGGAAAACAAGCTGGACTCCTTCAGCCCCGTGGCTGATGACAGTGTTAAGAAGGAGATTGTCATCGCAGCCCGGGACAGCTTGGAGGTCTACTTCTCCCGCCTCTTCCCCGCCACGGTAAGTGCCGGGGCAACAGCCTGCCCCGCACCCAGCAGGAGGAGGGGTGGGGCTAGTCCATGGGCTGGGGCAGATCTCAGCGGCAGCCGCCGATGCGCTACGGTTTGTTGCCCCTGCAAACCTCAGACCTAACACAGAGCTGGGACAGGGAGATCTGCAGGTCTAAGGCCACGGTGGAGTCAGAGACAGGCCCCGGGAAGATCCCAGGGCCTGGAATTGTCAGTGCTCCTGGGCTCTTTGCAGTGAATCCAGTGCTGGTTCTGAGCCCCCGCATCTCCCCAGCGGACGGTCTCTGCCCTAGCCAGGCAGTGCCCAGCCTGGCTGGGCTCATTGCTGCAGGGGGGCGATGCTAACGGTCACTGATTTGTCTCGTGACCTCTTCCCCTTTATCTGCAGGGCAGCGTTGGCACGGGGGTGCAGATCCTGGCAGTGTCCCACACAGGGATTAAACTGCTGCGGCTAGTCAAGGGCGCCAACATGCCCAGAGAGCAGCTGCGGGTGCTGCGGGGTTACAGGTAAGGCCAGGCCGGCCGGCCCCACGAGGAGGAATTGGCTGTGCGGGCACGTCTGGATAAGGACCGGCATGTGGCTGCCAGCACCCTGCCGGGCAGGAGAATCAGGCTGGGCACGGGCTGCCTGGCATTGGCACTGGCACACCAGGCAATCACACACACACACACACGCCCCTCTGTGCACACCTATATACACACGAGCCCACGGGCTGTGCACACACCGACACACGCCTGCCGACCCAGGGAGTTAGCGCCCAGCTACCAGAGGAGCAGGTGTGATTTATCCTTTGCTATATTCAGCCCCGCCTGCTTCCACGGCTCCCTCCCCGTGACGGGCACCCAGGAACTCCTGAGAGGGCCCCCGCTCTGCCACTCACGCCCCGTGGAGCTCAGCCCTCCGAGCCAGGAGTCCTGACTTCCAGTCCCCTCTTAGCTCCATGCAAGTCGGTGGCAAACAGAAGCCAGTGGTCAGAGAGCATGGCGCCGGGGAGACACGGCCAAGCCCAGCCCTCTGGCTTTCTCCTCTCTTGGCTGCACGCGCCTCACCTGATTTTTTAACCCAACCCTTCCCTCCACCCCAGCTACGCCGATATCCTCTTTGTGAGCGTCCCCTCCGTCAACATGCTGGAGTTCAACCTGGCCAGCGAGAAGCTCATCCTCTTCTCCTCCAGAGCCCCGCAGGTGAAGGCCCTGATTGACTGTTTCATCACGGAGCTCAGGAAGGTGAGCGGCCCGCCATGGGAATGGAGCCTGGCCATGGGGCGGGGGGAGCCTGTGGGGTACTGCCCTGTCCCTCCCCCAGCTCCCCCGTGCCCGAGAGAAGCTCAGCGTTTTATACGCCTGCCCCGCTGCCCATGAGACCCACCTGGTCTGGCCGCCAGAGCGAATCAGCCAGAGAGCTCTGCAGAGCTTCTCCCTCCGGAGCCCCGGAAACGGGCACCTGGGCACAGCTGTGTACGAGTGTGCTCAGCTGGGGTGTGTGTGTGTGTGTGTGTGTGTGTGTACAGTTGTACTCCGAGGGCAGTGTTTGTGTGGTTGTTTTCTGAGTGCGTGTGGGGGGTGGGGGCGCTGGGTGGGTGGAGGTCTGACTGCACGCTGGGTGTGCGTGAATGTGCGGCCCCCCTCCCGCCACCCCCAGCAGCACCAAACCCGGCCCCTCTCCCGTGTGCCAGGACTCGCGGTACGTGGTCGCCGTGAAGAGCTACCTCCCCGACGACAGCCGCCTGTTGTCCTTCCACAAGGGGGACATCATCCAGCTGCAGCGGCTGGAGCAGCCTGCGAAAGGTGAGCCGCCTGGCCCGCCCCGGGGGCCGCTGGCGCACTCTGTTGGGAGCCACCTCTGGGGCGTGACGGGGCGGAGAGGATGGGGGGGGGGCCCATTCCCCTGGGCAGGCGCGGTGAGCTGAATGGGACCATCCAGCCCTGCCGTACTGGGTTTATAACCCCCTGGGCCCCCCCGCCCCCCCATCACACACATCTGGCTGCGTGCTGGACTCCCTCTTCTGAAGGGGGGGCGCTGTGGTGCCGCTCTGCAGCCCCCCCCACCAGAGCACGCTCCCAGCCGCCTGCCCCAAGGAGCAGAGTCTGCTGCTAGAATCCCTCTGGAGCGCCGTTGGGCAGCGTGCAGGGGGGGGGGGCACGCAGCCCTGCCCTGGTGCCCTGAGGCTGTCCCCCTCCCCACAGACCACTGGTACGGCTGCGTGGTCCGCAAGAAGGTGACCTACCTGGAGGAGTTGAAGAGGGGCACCCAGGATTTTGGTGGGTGGCTCTGGATTGCCGTGCTGTGCCGTGCTGTCCCTTTGTGAGCCCTGGCCCCCGGGCCCCTTCTCCTGCGTGGCTCTGTAGCCAGCGAGCCCCTCCTCTTGACAAAGCATGTGCTCCCAGCTCACCCTGGGGCGGGGGGGAGAGAATCCAAATGGCCCCACTGCAGCCCACGACCTCCTTCCACTGTCCAGGGCAGGATCATAGCCCCAGGGCAGGGCCCGGAGCCCTAGAAAATATCCTAAGGGCCCCTTTCTGTCATTGTAACACACGGCTGCAGAGTCGTGTCCCCCTCGAGTGGCCAGTCCACACACAGGACAAGCGCCTACTACTGCTACCAGCGGGTGGAGTTCCTCCTTTCGTTCTGGCTGAACAAGGCACGGACGATCCGAGCCAGGGGCCGTTTCCCACATAGAGGCCAAAGCGCAAAGGACGCTGTCGGATTTCCAGCCGGCTCCCTTAGTTGTCTCTGTGCCAGGACTCTGGCAAGAGATGGGGGAAGCCAGGGCCCCCGGTGGGTCACTGGAGACAGTTCCTGGACGCATACTGAAGAGAAATAGAGCCCCCCGGGGGAAATCTGCCTGCCCGACGGGCCCAGAGAGACCCATTGGCACCAGCTCACCGGAGGCATTGACTGCAGCAGAGCGTGCTCACCCAGATGCTCATGGGGAGTGGCCGGGAAGGGGAATGGACGCATGCATCATTGTGACATCCCCGGGGTGCTTTGGTCTGGGTCCCGCGGCGCCAGCAGTCGGCACTCCAGGGGCAGGCTGAGCACAGGGCAACAGGGCCTGGGGGTTATTCGCCCATCCACCTCCCAAACCTGTGTGCAGAGAAGCCGCTGGAGTTCTAACAGCCCCATTGGCCATGCTGGTCTCCTCCATGCACTGTGTACTCCTGGCTCCTGTAGCTGGTTTGTGTGCGTAATCCTGGTCCCTAGCCCCTTTCGTCTCTGGGGGGAAGCTCTTGCTAACCCCAGGAGAACAGTAGGTTGCTCCATGCAGGACGGGATGGTATATGCAGTGTGCATGGTCCTCGAACCGCTTGTTTAAGAGTGCTGTGCAAAAGCAAGCCTACGGGTCTGCATACCAGCCACTCCCAGCTGGATTTTCAAAGGGTGCTGGCTGTGTCTATGGTGCTGGTGTTTGCAGCTCTGCCTGCTGAAATACAGAGGATCAAATCTCATGCTTCAGGACAGGTCTCTGCAGAGGTCAGGAAGGAACGCTCCCTGAATGCGACCACAGCTCTGGCCATGCTACGTGTCGTTACGGGGAGTTTGCAGCTCCCTGGCAAGCACCGGGCATTGGCCACTGCGGCAGGCAGGAAGCTGGATTTGAGTGACATGTCTGGTGCAGGGCAGCAGGCATGGGGTGTTGGTTTGAATGAATAGGTCTAAAATGATAGAGGAGGGAGGCAGGATACAGGGCTGGATGGACCAATAGCCCGGCCCAGTGGGGCATGGAGGGGGATATGGGACTGCATGGACCAATAGCCTGGTCTGTGTGGCAGGGAGGAACATACGGGATCGGGGCTGGAGGGATCTTTGCATCCGAGCCACCCCCTCTGGGCTGCTAACGACGTGTCCCGATGCAGGATGGAAGTTTGGTGCCATTCATGGGAGGTCGGGGCACTTCTCCGCCGAGTACGTCCAGCCTGTGGCCGCCCCCGATTTTATCCACCTGCCAGCAGACAGGAAAGAAAAGCCCAAGAACAAGCAGGGCGAGGTGGCAGCCTCGGCGGCCGTGGCCGTGGCCGTGGCCTCGACAGCTGTGGCCCAGGAGCTGGACAGGAAGATGGAGGTGAGTGGCCATCCCCACGGGTCCCTTTGTAACCCTTGCAGTGCTGGAAAGTGGGAGCTCTCAGAGGGCTGGGGCGGGGGGTGGGTTTGGTCGGCGTGGTGGTGGGGAGGGCTGGGACCGCGGGGCTGGTTAAGCAGCTGGGTAGGAGGCTACAGGGGGAGGAGGCATTGCAACGGGCATGGTGAGTGGTGCAGCACTCCGAGGGTTAATGGCGCAAGCGGCCAGGGAGCCGTACGCTGGTGGCGCAGGTGTGCGTTGCGCCCCTTGTAGCCCACGGTCCCCCTCTCCCCAGGTATCCCCGGCGGGGAGTGACTACGCGGATAGCGTGGAGGAGTATGGTGGCGAGCTTCCTGGGGACAGTGCCCTGCAGGGCCGGCAGTTCCCCATGCTGGAGTTTGCCAAGAAGTATTTCCGGGCGGTGCAGAGGATGAAGAAGTGAGTGATGGTGGTGGCGGGAGTGACCTTTAACCTTCCGGCCTCCAGTGACCCCCCATGTGTAATGAGTTTGGAGGAGCTCAGCCCCATTCCCAGTGGGACAGTAGCCACCTCGCAGAAACTCCCATCACCTGTGGCAGTAACTGAGCCCCGGCTGGCACCCCAGGGCTGACTGCCCCGCTGCAGATCTAGGCTCTCTGCCCAGTCCAAGGACCGCAGAGAAGGCAGGGCCGGGGGTTGCTCGAGAGCGACCTCTCTGGCCGATTCCGGAACTGCCCGGAGGGGCTTTCCGCCGGGTTCTCGTCCTGCCGCGTGCCTGGCTCCATTCCCAGCGCAGCCTCTCGTCAGCACGTGCGTTGTCATTGGCCTGCCCGGGAACGGCAGCCATCCCTCCTAGCGCATGCCTGGCGGCCCAGGTGGGCAGTTCACCCCACGCCCCTAGCAGAGCACGCTGGCTGCCGCAACTCGGGCACAGGTTTTGCAGTCGCAGCAGCAAAAGGGGAACTTCGAACAGTTGGGCCCAAAGCCCCTGTCCGTGGGGGAGGCGGATTTGCTGACGGTCCAGGGGATCCCCCGTCCCACGCCCCGGCAGCTCATGCCCAGCGAGGCCCCTGTCATTCTCTTTCTGGGATTTGTGCCAGGGACTCCTGCAAGCAGCAATCCTGGAAAGGGAAGGACTCGCCGGATGTGGCGGAGATGCTGAAATTCACCAAGGTAACGGGGCTCACATGAGCTCTCTGCGCGTGCTCCTGGCTGGCCAGGCCGGGCCCTGCTGGAGAGCAGAGCAGAGCCGCCCCCTGCCAGCCTAGCCATCTGCCAGTTTCAGGCTATTGCCCCCTCCCTTGGCTTTAGGGTAGCCCCTGCTGGAAAGGACACGTGCTCTGCCAGTCCTGTTACCGCCCTCCACCCTGAGCCGCACCAGCAAAGGGGACCGGGCTTGCTGAAGGGCTAGAGAGTCTCTTCTTTCTGGGTCGTGGGTTCAAATCCACTGGTGGGAGTGAAAAGTTGGTTGGTGGCCTCTGTGAAGTGAACGTCTGGGCTCCATGCCGCTCCGAGGGGACTGCGAGTCCATTGCAGTCAACTGAGCTGTGATGGGCTAGGGCTGAGCGGGCCCCGGGGACAGGCCCTGCAGGCAGGGCGGGGACAGCAGGCCAGCAGGCTGGGCTGAACCTGATCTGTGGCTTGGAAGGATTTTGGCCTTCCAGGCTCCCAGTTAACCCAGAGGTGTCTGATATGGTCAGGATCCATCTCCATAGGCAAGTGCAGGGTGGGTTTGCTGGGGAAGCCTGCGTAGTGCGGGAGGGACATGCCTCTGTTCCAGAGGATGCCTGTGGATGCAAACCAGATCTCAAGCAGTTTCCGGTCTGTGTAAATGGCTCAGCCCGAGCCGCTGACCCTTGCAGAGTATTTGTAGTAATGCATCGTTTGCATTTCTCATTCAGACACCGGCACACTCAGCTCCCGGGCTGGCATGAGACCGCGTGGCTACCCAGTCCCCAAGGGACGTGTTTTGGCTCCCTGGGCCTGGCCTGACCCTCTCTCTAGGGTTAGGCTCTTCGCTCTGTGACCTTCTGGCAGGGCGCCCCTGATGTGGAACTGGCCGGCGGGACCCTGATTTCACATGGCCGCCCCACGCTTGGCAGCATCCCCTCTCCGCCCCCCGGTTACCTGGGGCCTCGTGACGTCATCTTGCTGCTTGTGACCCGTCAGGCTATAGGGCGGCTTTAGAGATCAGGCCTGGAAGTGGGGTGCCAGCGGTGGCCTTGGTGTGGAATGAGTGAGCAGGGCCATGGCCCCCCCTGGACACCCCTGGGTCCTGGCTCCCCCTTGGCCCTGCAGCACATGGGGGGAAGGGAGCCCGGCTGGCGGGTGCTCATAGGTGCCATCGTCCGGTGCGTTGATCTCCAGCCGCAGCGAGGGGCTGGAGGCTGCTGCTCTGCTAAGCACCTGGCAGGGCCTCGGCCGCCGAGCGCCCCACGCGAGGGACTGACGTGCGCCCCGCTTCCGCTCTCTCCTCGGCCAGTGCCCGCTCCAGGAGTCGCTGATCGAATTCACTGACAGCTGCCTGAGCAGAGCTGCCGCCGAGGCCTTCCAAGGTGCGTGGGCGGCGCCGCGTCTCCCGGGCTGAGCCGGCCCTGGGCCAGCCTCGGGGATGCCTCTGGCCCACGGCAGGGGGGGGCCCTGCTCCCGGTCCATTTCCCCTGGGCATGAGGAACAGCCCCTCTGGCTCCTGTCCCCTTGTGTCGTCCAGCTCCAAGGAGGCAGGGATCCCTCCTGCTCCGGGGCTCGGCCGCTCGGGGCAGCTGAGACCAACGTGCTCAGCTTGGGGGGCTTCCCACGCCGTTGCCTGCTTTGTGGGGTGCCCGAAAGCCAGGGGCTTGTTAACGAGAATCCAGCTGAAAACTCAGCCCCCAGCCCCCGGGGCGGGGCACCTGCCCACCGCCATCCTCCGCCCCACATAGCTCAGAGACCTCACCCCAGGGCAGGGCCCTGGAATCAGGAGTAGGCTGAGGTGGGGCAGAAACCAGGGGTCCGGGAGCCGAACCGCCAGGAGGCTCCTGGGGTGGGGGCTGGGGAGGAAGAGTCGGTGGCGCCGGGCCTCATTTGGCCAGCCCCCTTCCCCGGTGTGGGGGTGCTGTGAACCCCTCCGCCCCTGACCCCACTCACGCGGCTCACCGGAGCCATCCAGTGGGCCCCGAGCAGCGCAGGGGACGGAGCCGCGAGAGCTGCCTCCCCCCGCCACGTCACCGTGCACTGCTTTGTCATCCCCAGCCGTGATGAAGTTCATGGGCGACTGGCCTCTCAGGGGGCAGACGGAGCTGGACGTCGTCTGCGCTGTGCTCAAGGTACGTCCCTCCCCGGGGAGCGGAGCAGGAGCCCCGTGGGGTGCTCTGGGTCAGGGGGCTGGGCCCTGCCCCACAGCCCCATGGGATCCTGGGGGCAAGGGCAGGGCTGGCGGCTGGCATGGTGAGGGGAGCGGGGTACAGCGGGAGGGGCCGGGATCTCCCCTTTCCCGGGGGCTCCCCCACGCCGGGGCAGTGATTCCCGCTTGTGTCTTTCTGTCTCCAGCTGTGCGCCGACCACGAGGTCCTGAGGGATGAAGTTTATTGCCAGGTCATCAAGCAGATCACGGACAACACCAGCTCCAAGACGTGAGCGGGTCCCTCCCCTGCCCGCCCACCCCGCAAGGCGGGTCCTAGGCAGGCCTTCCCGCCCTCCCCTCCCTTGCCCGCTGGCCCGTGCTTTCGGGCCTCCACAATGGAAGGTCGGGGGGGGAGGATCCCAGTCACCGGGAGCCTCCCACTTCCCCAGTCTGGTCTTGGCGCTGCGTCATGATGGGCCCCACGGTCCCAGCCGTCCCGGCAGCTAGGAGAGCCTTCCGTCCGGCCAGCCTCGTGGAGATCCTGCCAGGCCACCCCTTCCCTGTTAGAGCCCCATTCCCGGCCCCGTTCTCTCCCCTTCCCGGCCCCGTTCTCTCCCCTTCCCCTCAGTGCGCTCATCTTCCTCCTCCTTCGCTTCACCGTTTTATTCCTCCGATTCCTCTTCCTCACCTCCCTCTCCCCCCGCACACCAAAGCTGCTGGGGCAGGGTCCCACCTACCTGCCCGGAGGCCTGGCGTGGAAGGGGGTAAGGGGCACAAATTCTAGACCTGTCCCAAAAGACTTTCTGGGGCCAAAGCTGTTCTGGGCAGCCGGGGCTCTCCCACCCTGAGACCTCTTCCCCCTCTGGCCTGGACAGGGACAGCTGTCAGAAAGGATGGAGGCTGCTCTATATCCTGACTGCCTACTACAAGTGCTCCGAGGTCCTCAAGCCCTACGTGCTCTGGTACCTCCAGGAGACCTGCAGGAGCCCTGGCGTGTCTTTCCAAGGTAGGACGCCCCGGACAGAATGCTCGTTCTGCAAAGCCGGGAACTCCAGCCTGGACCGGCATCCGGGTCCAGCGCTCAGCCCACCCTGGAGAGCTACGGGCCAGCTGACGAGAGGCGCTCCCAGCCCAAACCCACCTGAAATCCAGGGGTGTTGAGATCCGGGGTTCAGTTGTACGCCTGGCCTTGGTCAGTGCGAATGACAGCCAGGGCCCCCCAGAAGGGAGGAGTGGGGGGAAGGCCGGACTAGTGGATAGAGAACGGCGCTGGGACTCAAGAAATCTGGGTTCAAATCTTGGCTCTGCAGCCAGCTCCCTGTGTAGCCTTGGGCAAGTTGCTTAATCTACCCCGTGCCTCAGTTTCCCACCTCTACCATGTGGATAACAGCCCTGCCCTGCCTCTCAGGTGGGCTATGGGGATAAATCCATCCAACCTGGGGATGTGCTCAGATGCTGTGGTGACAGGGGCCGGACACGTGCCTAGATCCATGTAGGCACTAAGGCCTGGTGTAAAGGCTGTGCCGTGCCTTTGCCCAGCCTCTCTGCCCGCTGGACGTCGCTAGCGCAGCTGCTGTCCCAGCCAGGATGACCTGGCATGGAAATGCGCTCCAGCACCACCATGCAGTGCTGAGCCGAGGCCAGCCTTGGCACCTCGGGGTTGCTGCACCAGTGACGAATGTACAAAAATTGCTTGCGCCTCGGCCCCCCTTTCATTACAAATAAAGCCCGGCCACCACGTCAGTTTCCATAGCAGCTGCTGTGCTTGAAAGCAGCCCCCTAGGGCAGGCAGAATGGAGAGAAAAGGGGGAGCAGGGCAAAGCCGATAGAATCAGAGGGACAGACGGGGGCGAGTCAGGGACGTTCACTGAGCCGCTTCCTCTGAATAGCAGAGGCAGGGCGCGGGTGCGGAGATCACTCAGTGTCAGAGAGCAGGGGGACCCTCACGGCTCAGCCGTGTACGAGGAGCCCGGCCTAACCCCAAACCTGAGGCCTAGGGGCTCCTGAACTCTACACCCAGCTCTCACAGCAAACTCCCCGGCGACCTCGGGCATGTCACGGCCCCGCCCCGTGCCTCGGTTTCCCCCTCGGCGAGTGGAGGATCGTAGGCTGGAGTCTCGTATTCAATCACTTGGCTCACGGCAGCCCACGCAGTGCAGCCGGTGAAGCCCCCGTCCTATCGCTGCCGTCGGGAACGAGTCTTCGTGCTGGTTTGCAGGGGGCCGTCAGTGCTCCAGGAGTTTCCGGGCACAAAGCAACTCCTGCCCTCAGCAGTTTGCATTCTTGGTTAGATAAAACCTGGCTTGCCCTGGGACAAGGTGGTTAATGCCCTAACCACTGGGCCACCCATCCTCAGGGTGTTCGGGACGCTCGTCTACAACGGAGCCCCAGTAACCTGTTTCTCCTGGGATGGCCCCTCATGCAGCCCTCAGGCACCACCGGCTTTCAGCCACTGCCGGGTTAGCAGCCTAGCCATGCTCCGGTCCCATCCCTGGATCGGTTCTGGAAATCCTGCTCTCCCCACCTTCCCCTTTAGTACCCCACACTCAGATGCCAGCCTTTAGTGAGCCTCGGTCATTGCCTGCGTGTGGCTGAGGAGCCTTGGTGAAGAGCGGGTCCCTGTGACCGGTGGGGTCTAGAGATCGTGGCTTTTGTCCGGCCCAGAGGAGCGAGGCTGCGGAATTAGCAGCATTTAAAACAGCCGTAGAAATCCTGGCAGCTCCCTGTTTGGAAACAGCATCAACGTGAGGGCTTGCCCGCGCCTGTCCCAACATCATTAATAAATGGCAGAGCTGCCCATCTGTGACTCCTTTATAAGACAGCCCGTTATTACCCAGCCCAGCCAGCAGTTATTTTCTCATTAAAAGCGCCAGGTTTACAGCTGTTTAAATGGCTCTCGGGGAGGAGGATTGACGGCAGTGATAGATTACCCCAGCCTGGCTCCTGGCCAGATCTGCTTCACTTGCCGTTAGTGGGACCGCCTCGACAGGCTCCGCATCTAGGAGCAGCTGGGCGGGCTGGGCCCACCGGCGCCGGGCAGAGGACTCAGACCAATCTGAACCCATGCAAGCGCTGGTGATGTTTGCACCCTGAGCCGAGCCTCTTGGTTCTGTGGAGTTGTGCAGGCAGTGCTGCAGGACTGGCTGTGCGGCTCCTAGGGCAGGGACTGTCTTGGCTGTTTTATGTGTGTGTGCAGCTCCTAGCACAATGGGGCCTGGATCCCTGATTGGGACCACTGGGTGCTACTGCAATACAACCCTAGTCATAGCATCAGAGCCCCTGCCACGCCTGCACTGATGAGTAGGGCCCTACGGATTTCACGGCCGTGAAAAAAGTGTCACAGACTGTGAAATAAGTCCTTCCCCATAAAATCTGATCTCCCCCGAATGCTGCTGGAAGCGCCCCAGCCAGGGGCTCCTAGCTGCTAGTCCCAGCCGGGCTGGGGCACTCCCAGCAGCACCGGGTAGATCAGACTCACCTCCCTGTGGCTTCCAGAGCCCAGCTCTGACGGCAGTGCAGAAGTGAGGGTGGTAATCCTACCCTCCCCCTAGAACAGGTTTGCAACTCTCCCCCTCCCCCAGCCTCATCATGTTACAACCCCTGAAATTTCAAGGAAAACATCTGAAAACCTGAAACTGACCAGTTTTCAAATCCTATGCCCATGAAATTGACTAGAATAGACCCTGAATTTGGTAGGGCCCTACAGATGAAGCAACATGCCAGGCAAATAGGGGAGGGAAAGGGGAAAAAAATGTGTGTGTGGGGAATGAAATAAATATAACTTCAATTACAGACGGGTGCAACAACTCCTCCAGACTTTGGGTTTGTTGCCCCTCTGAACCAGACCTGAATTTCACACTTAGCCACTGTCTTATTAATGAGCCGAAGGCGAGCCCTGGGTATGGTCTGCTTTCCACTGTTTGGGAGGTGGAGGCCTGGAACCCTGCTTTGCCCGGGGCCCGTCTCTGCTTTGATGTAGCTCTGGTGTCTGTATCTTTAAGGGATCGCAAAGGCCTGCGAGCAGAACCTCAGGAAGACCTTCCAGTTCGGCGGCCGGCGCGAATTTCCCAGCAGCATGGAGCTCAAAGCCATGGTGGTGAGTCCTGAGCTCACGCGGGGGCACTGGAATGGCATCAGCATGTGGCCGGTGGACACCTGGGGAGAAGACTTTCCAGGGGCCTAGCCTAAGGGATGGCATTGGTGTCTATCCCTTGAGCTTTCTGGGCCTACAAAGGCCGATTTCCCACAGCGTGCTCCGCTTTCCGGCCTCCCCTGCTATTGCCTGTGCTGTTTGTCTGTGCTTTTCCTCCAGCTGAGAGGGCTAGAACGGGGCTGGAAGGGGAGGTGACAGCCAGCAGGGCTACAATTGGGGGTGACTGGTAGTCTCCTCGCCAGAAGCTGTGGCCAGGTTACAGCTGTTACCCTGTGATGCCTACGGTAGGGCTGGAGAGCAGAGCCCTTTCTGCCGTTGCAGGGACTGAAAAGGACAGGAACCTGCAAGGATGAGGATGTTAGAGGCCTGCTTTCCCTCTCCCATAGGGCTGCAGCGTAGGGCTGGGGTTGCTCAGCGCTTCTGCAAATCAGGCCAGGGTTTTCACCAAGTGGCCAATGACTGGAGATGCCTCGAAGGGGCCCGCGTGTCAGGAAGCGCCAGACGCCTGCCCTCTACGGCACCGGGAACAGAGGCACCCAAGATCACGAGTCACTTTGGCAAATCGTGGTCTTGCCAGTGCAGTGTGAAGATGGCTTCACGCCTTCCTGAAGTGCAGCTGGTGTCTAACAGAGCGCTGCGAGCACCACCTAGCGGTGCCGGGCAGGAGATGAGGGGTGCTCACAGAAAGCACAGGGGGATTCCGATGGGCAGAGTGGGATCACCCGCCGGAAACCTCCCTGCACCAGTCTGGGAGAATCTCGCCTGGGATCTTTAGCCTTGGCTGGATGGCTTAAGGGTTTGGAAACCTTCATGCTTCTCTGTGCTTTGCCCCCCCACCAAGGCCGGCCGGAGCGCCAAACGCCAGCTGTTTCTCCTGCCGGGAGGGATGGAAAGGCACCTGAAGATCAAAACGTGCTCGGTATGTCGGCGAAGGAGCCCGGAGCTGCCCAGATCCGTCCATTCCCGCTCGCGACGCTCCCTCGGAGAAGTGACGGAGGCTCCGGTGCAGGGAGGGGTCTGGCCGGCGCCCTGCGACAGCTCTCAGTGCGGGAGCAGAGAGAGCACCAAACGGGAGCTGAGCTCACCCTCGCCCCAAGAGCAGCCTTAGGGAGAACTCCCCAAAGTCGCTGATCTTCCTTGGGAGGCCTGGGGTGGGTGAGGGGGAGGCATTGCTTCCAGACAGCATCCCTCCCTGGCACGGAGCCTGGTGGAGTCCAGGTAGCACCGGGCAGCTGTCCCGTCAATTCAGCAGCACTTGTGGGAGGAGAGAGGGCACATCAGGGCAGTCGGTTTCACCTAGAGCTGGGCCCAAGCAGAGCCGGAGGTCGCAGACTCTGTAGCGTTTGGGGGCAGAAGGGGGCAATGGCAGGGGACTTGGGCTGATTTGAGTGCTCACGTTGTTAGCCCAGAGTGGAGCGTTGTCACTGAGCCTTGGTTAACTGGAGGTGGCTAGTTCCTGGATGCCCCCGCAAAGGCGTGTTCAGGTTCTCGTTTACCTGCGGCTGAGCCTGGGGATTTCTCACCTCACAGCGGGAGAGAGATCCCCTGGGGTCTCCGGCCCAGCCCCAGGACAGAGAGGCTAGGAGAAGCATCCAAACTTCTGAACCCATCAGAGATTCCCCTGCTGCTCCTCCTCATGGACCTGCTCCTGCATGATTAACTCACACTGGGCACCAGGGCGCTCAGCACCTTGCAGGATCTGGCCATGCAGAGGTCGGCCGGACAGCCAGGAAGGGATGCAGCTCCAGGAAGTCCCACGTGCAGTGCTGGGCAGAGACCATGGGGGTGGGGAAGCACATCGCCAGCGCAGGAACCTGCTTCCCAGCCGGGTGGTTTGCTCCTCTTCCTAGGTTGCACTGGACGTGATCCAGGAGATATGCCATGAAATGGGGCTGCATCGACCCGAGGCCTTTGACGAATATGTCATCTTCGCCGTTACCAACAGAGGCGAGTCTCTGGGGCGGGGAGGGGGCACCTGCTGCCTTGCTTTTGACTGATGTTTTTATCTTGACGCTGTCAAGAGGACGGAAAAGCCAGAGGCAGCGAGGGGAGGATGAAGGCCGCCGGGAGCTGCAGCTGGGGCCCGCGGGCGGCTGTGGTTGTCACGCTCTGTCCTTTCTCCGCGAAGTTGAGGGCAGGGGAATGGTGCCGGGCTCACAGCCCTGGCGTTTCTAGCCACAGGCGCGTTTCCCCCTCGCCCTGCCCCAGTTGTGTGCTCCGGCCCCTGGGGCGGTGGGCTTGCGCTGCATTGGAGGAGTGCCCTTGGTAATTTCACAGCATCCTGGCAGCTTCCCGGGAAGTGCCCAGGGCAGGGGAGTGAATGATGGGCCTCGGCTTGCTTCTGACATGCTGAAAAGGCAGGGAATTGCTCGCGGTGTCCTAGCGCTTTCTGGGGGACGAGCCCACCCCGCTTCTTTGGCTCTGCCTCTCCACAGCTCCCGGCAGCCCTGCTGGGTTAGCTAGCCAGTGGCCTGGGTAAAATGTGCGCGGGGGGGGGGGGGGGGGGGGGGGATGGGATTGTAATGGGTCTGTTGGAAGGGCTGTGTGGATGGGCCCAGAACATGCAGGAAATAGCATCTCTGAGTCATATCCTGCTTTCTGGGAAAGCACGGCATCACCCTAGGAACCTCACCCTCCTTCTTATCCCCACCGACACGCATGCTCCCGCTCTGCTGCTTTTTATGGGGCTGGCTGAAAGCCTCAAATGTTTTCTGCTTGGAAACAGAGCCCCATGGATTCTCCCCCATCGATCTGACCCTGGCTGGGGGTAAGGGACTGCCATGAGTGGGGGTGGCATAGTCTAGTGACACGGGCTCTAGCCCTTGCCCTGCCTCCAACTTGCTTTGAGACCTGGGGCAAATCAATTAACCACCCTCTGCCTCAGTTTCCCCACCTGTAAAATGGGGCTCGTGACACCCACATTGGTCCATCTGTACTCCAAATCCTGAAGCTATTAGAGCTGGCCCGCAGAAGGAAATGCAGACTCAGATTGCGTCCCTTTTGGATGATGGGTACAGGAGGCCTGGACTTTTCTTTTCAAAGGTGTTCTGAGGTTTTTCCTGTTTGTTTTTTATCTGAGAATGGTCAGGAATGGTCAGTCTTGTCGTCCCAGTCTTGGATGACTGAGGCTTAGTCAAACTTATCCCAGCATAGCTACGTCAGTCAGGCTAGCGACCCAGCTATGCTGCTCACCCCCCAGTGGAAACCCCAGACCTATCTTTGGGTGGGGGGGAACCCCTGACGCTACCAGAAAATCTCCTTCTGTCGGTGTACGCCGTGCCTTCACAAAGGGCAAATCCGGCACAGCTGTGCCGACGGGGCTACGCCCGCATAGGCTCTGTAGCGTCGGCAGCCTCGGAGACATGGACTGACAGCTTTCTCTGCTTTCAGTAGAACAGGCTGGGCTCTTCTCCCAAGGATAAAGTAGGTGTGGACGCAATGACAAAGCAAAGCACCAGAGGGTAGAAATGAATCAGATTTCCTGCCTTTAGTATTTCTCCTCTGCCTACGTCATTCAGTTCTCCAGCCATCCATAGAGTCTCCTAGAGTAGACCAGAGCTGGATTTCAAACCGTTCAGCCCTTCCCCTACTACATCAGAAAGGAGCAAAACTAGAGCAGCCCAGCTGGCTTTCCCTGGGCAGGTGGTCTTCAACATCAGATCTACCTGGTTGACCCTTACCCTGTGCTCCCCATAGGTCAGAACGTCCGCCCCATGAGCAGGCGGGAGTATATCCTCGACGTGGCCACGGAGATGGAGCAAGTGGATAGCGACTACATGTTCTGGTACCGGCGCGTCATCTGGACCCAGCCACTGAAGTTTGACAATGAGCTGTATGTCACCATGCACTATAACCAGGTAGCAGCTCAAACCCAACCAGGGACAGAAGGGCAGTTCCCTTAATTTAAGGACAGCCTCTTCCTCCTTCCTTCTCTGGAGCATGGGCTCAGGGACATTTGAGGTGCCGTCTTTCATAAGACCAAGCTCCTGGCCTCTCGCGGTTATTAACCATCCCCTGGCACCTTTCTGGCAGAGCAATGGTGTCTGCCCTCATGTCTTGGCCAGATTCCACTGTTGGGTAATTAGCTTTTGTCTGTCTAAATGCCCCCCACAGTTCCTCTTTCCCACGTATATAGATCACACAGAAAAACTCGGTTAAAAGAACATTAGTAAGGTTGCAAAGCCAAGCACTCGAAAGTTAGGAACTGCCAGAGCTGATGTTGCCTGTGTGCAATCTTAATTCAGCCGTCTCGTGCCCAGGCATTATGACACAGTCCTTCATAACATGATCACGTACTATTTTGTCCACGTTACCGCCTCATTCAGTGCACAGAACGGACAGAACTCACTTAATAACCAGCTGTTCAGTTCTTGGTTTTCTCCTTGTTCGGTGTGGGGCCCCAGGCCTTATTTACCGCACACTATTCAAACCCAGCTCCGAAGACAGAATTATTCATTTCCTCCTGGGCTTTTTCTGGCCCTCATCACTGTAGGATCTGATCGCTTTGCAGACATTGGTGGATTTATCTTCAGAACACCCCTGTGAGAGGTGTGTGTGTGTGGGTGTGTGTGGGTGTGGGTGTGTGTGGTATTATCCCCATTTTACAGCTGGGGAATTGAGGCACAGAGAGAGTAAGGTTAAAAAATTTCCACTCATTTTGGGTGCCCAATTTGAGACACTTGAGCCCTGATTTTTCAGAGTACTTAGCACCGTGTGTTCAAGGCCCAGCTCCCAGTGACTTCAGTTGCAGCTGCGAGTGCTCAGCTCAGCACATCTGCAAATCAGACCCCAGGTTATCAAGTTGGGAACCCAGAAAATGAAGAATGCACAATCAGTGACCACCTCTGAAAAGTCAGGGTTAAGAGACTTGCCCGGAATCATAGAGAAATTCTATGGCAGACGCAGGGATAAAATCCAGTTCTCCAAGGCAGCATTCAACCGCCTGAACACTGAGATCCTCTTTTCTCTTCCGGCAGTCCTCTGTCATGGTCACTCCAGACCTTTCCACTTCTGCAACAAATAAATCAGGGTCCAGCAAACAACAGCTTCCTTTATTACACAACCCTGACTCATCCCCAGAGCAGATCTGTCCTAGGCACTGAACGAAGCAGAAGTCCTGTGGAAAAAATGACATGTACTTAAAGAGTGTATCACACTGTGCATGCACGAGGGGCCAAATTAAGATTGCAAAAGCAGCCTTAATTCTGGGATGTTCTTTTTTAAAAGAGCTCTTTATTAGTATTTTATTAAACTGTACCTTTTGTATACGTATGTGTTTATTCTGGCATTTTCTAATGCGTGGGCTTGACTTTGCAACCTTAATAATGTTCTTGGAATGTCCCTTTTGGTGAGTGATTTCCCTCGGTTCAGTAAAAAGCAAACTGAGAAAACCCAGCAACTCCATCCTGGGGCATCATGTTGACACTCCCGTGGGTCATCAGCGGGGCTGGAACCTTTCGATCCGTCACCCAGACCTCTGCCACTTGAGCTCACCCAGTTACTGGAGCGTGGCTCGAGTTGGTTGTCATCTTCTGGGTGGATCAGACCAGCACTAGAGGAGGTCAGGCCTTTGGCTGGAGGGCTTCCCAGGTACTTGCTGACAGCAGAGGGATGGGGAGACACAGACAGCTTGGGTCGCAGTCCAGGCTGTAGAGGAGAGTGTGCTGTAGCGGGCACAGTCTTTGTGCCCATTTCCCTCAAACTAGACTCCTGCTGCCCCTCTCCCTCCAGCCTACCCACCTTCTTCTCCTTGCCGCACTGTTTCCCAGTCCCAGGCTCCTTGCCCAGCCAGTCCCAGAATTCCTCTGCAGATCTCAGTCGCCCGGCCCCACCCCTGAGCCTCTCTCCCTACTTGTGCAAAGTGTGTCCCCCAAAGCGTGTGTCTCTGTGTGCCGGCACGTGGACAGTCTACGGTCGCGACTCGGGAAAGCGTCTCTGTTCAGGGAGGCACGCGAGCCTACGCTGCGCTTTGAGGACGTGTTTGCGTCCCACCGAAGTCCCTGTGAAGTTACCTGCTTTCCCAAATAAGGGCTCACTCCGCGTTGTCTGTGTTGTTATGCTGTGGCCATCACCGTGGTATCTGACTGCCTGGGGGGGGGGGTGAACGCGTTCACACCAGCGCCTGCATTTGCTGGGCACTTCCCATGCAGCCCAGCAGCTCCCAGATCAGCTCCCGGTCGCTACCGATGAGAGGGCATGACAGAACCACGCCCTGGATGCTCTGTACCTTCTTTCAGGTCCTGCCCGATTACCTTAAGGGACTCTTCAACATCCTACCTCCCCTGCAAGCCAGCGACCAGCACTTCCAGCAGGTCTCCAAACTGGCAGCCCTCCAGCACCGGGCCAAGGAGAGCATCTACCTGCCCACTGTGTAGGTACCCTGGGCAGGGCGGCGTTTGGGTGCTACTCTGCTCTCCACGGCTTGCGTCTCATCACGGTGTGTTCGTGCTTTGGGACTGAGAGTCTGCTTGCCTAGGGCTCCTTCGTGAACTTGGGTTTCCTGGGTAGCCGTGTCCACTATCTGGCTCGACTCTGAAGTCCTCCAGTCTTATTCATCGGAGGGCATAGCTGCCTATGGCCTGCTCCTGCAGTCTGATCTGCGTTGACACCAGCGAGATTCCCAGCAGGTGTCAGGGTCCATCGGCGCAGATCAGCTTGCAGGAGCTGGGCCTGGGTTAGCAGTTGATACTGAGCGCTGTGTATATATGTGCTTGTCTCTGGGTGTCAGGCCGTAGGACCCTGCAGAGAGGTGCAGAGCTGTTCTGCTGACTCTCCCTGGGAACCAGACCAGGTGAGTCTCATTAGCTCCACTCAGAGCAGAAGTGCTGTGAGGCCAGAGAGGGGAGTGCAGGAGTCCAGCAGGGGAAACACTCACCAGCCTGCTAAGGAAGGAGCTGGGAGGCCCCAGTCCCTCGTATGCATGTGATTTAACTGGGTTCAGCGGTGCTGCTTGTGTGTGTAAAGCTAAGCGAGGGCCTGAGACTTTGCAGGACGGGGCCCCGTGCTCGTAAGCGCAGTCCTGTGGCCCGCTTTTGCTATTTAATGGAAGCAGCGCGGGGGGGGGGGCGGGCGGCGTCTGGACAATACCCATTGGGACTGTGCTGCGTTGGGAGTGGGGCGGGCAGGCCCCCCGACAGACCCCGCACGGGCAATGCGTGAGAACAATTCCAGGCTGTGGATGACACTCAGGGCTGAGACCCGGTTGTTGTTACCCAAGGGAAGGGGGCTTCGTTTGTCTCCACACCCCGGTTCTCCGCTGGCCCCCGGGGCTCAGCACGTCCCTTGAGCTGGGGGAATGGCTGGGCAGCGGGTTTCCTGTCCTGCCACATGGGCGGGCAGGCGTTTGCCGGGCGCAGGCTGTGACCTTTCCCTGTGCCTCTCCCCCCCGCAGCCCCGAGGTGCAGGGTTACCTCCCGCCGCCCTTCTGCCGCCTGCTGAAGGCCGAGTCGTGGCTCGACATGGTGCTCCAGCAGATGCAGCAGGTGCAGGCCCTGAGCGCCCACCAGGCCAGAGCTCAGTTCCTAGGTAAGCCAGCCCCTGCCAGGCCCCGGGGCGCTGCTGGGAGCCGGCCACGTTTGGGAGCTATCCCTGCCCGCGGCAGAAGTGGGGTGGGGGCCCGGCGTGGAAGCTAGCCCGAAGGACCGGGACAGGCTGTCCCTGCTGTGAGGGTCCCAGCCCCAGAGATGGACTAAAGCAACCACCTTGCGGGCTACTGATCGGAGCCTGGCCCTCGCGGAGGGGACCCCCTTCCCCAGGGCCCGACCCATGGGCTGGGCATGGGGGCGCGGTTCATGGCGGAAGGGACAACCTCCTTCCCCTCCACTGGGGGCACGAGAGCCCAACGAGGGGGCGGGGCTTTTCAGAAGGGGGTGTGGCCAGAGCCGCTGTGGGATGCATCCATTGATCCTCCCCATCCCTTAGCAGCTGCAGCACCCCAATGCTGGCTCCCCCTCGTGAGCGGTGGCAGTACCACCGCCCGCCCTCCCGGGGAGGATCTCCCTGTCCTCGAGGGGGCCCCCCCTCGTTCCCGGGTCTCAGCGGATCGCCGTGGCTCAGAGTCCGGGGTCGGGTTCCTGGCTGGGCCGGGGGGCAGCCCCCTTGCTTTGCTGACTGCCCGTCGTCTCCGCAGGGCTCCTGAGCGCCTTCCCCCTCTTCGGCTCTTCCTTCTTCTACATCCAGAGCTGCAGCAACAACACCATCGTCTCGCCCTGCATCCTGGCCGTCAACCAGAACGGCCTCAACTTCCTCAACAAGGAGACCCACGTAGGTGGGCCGGGGGGGGCAGCCGGCCGGCCCCTTGCCCGCTCCCTGCAGGAGGTGCTTGCTCCTGACCTGCCGGCTGCAGTTGCTGCTGGGGCCTGCTATACGTTTGGGCTGGCTCAGGGAGCCCCACGGGGCACGGAAAGACCTGAACTGGTCCCCCGGCCCTGCAAGGACATTCAAGCCTCCTGCCCCCCCCCCCACCTCTGAAAGGGCCCCCGCAGGAAGGGCTGGGAGCGTGTCGGCCAGACCCAGCGCCTGCCGGGGTCCTGTCCACCGTGGGAGGGCTGGATCCGAGAGGGGAACCTGTCGGAACCAGCATCGTGCAGAGAGAGGCCGTGTGCTCAAACACCCTGGGGCTTGCAGGCAGCCCGGCTGTGCCGGGCCAGGCCAGGCCATGACAAGCAGCAAGGGGGCCGTGCCCCCGGCGTGTCAATGACAGTGTGGAAGCAGCACCTTGCGCTGGGATCCGTACCCCGCTGAGCCACCCCCTGGCATGTCGTGGATTGGATTCAGGGTGATGGCTTCATTCTGCTGGAGCTGTGACCCTGGCCAGGAGACGGGGCTAGAGAGCTAACCCCAGCGGCCAGAGGGGTAGACTGGCCTGTACACAGAGTGCCCACCCCCTACTTGGTCTGCTTCTCCCTGTGCAAAGCTGTTGCCAAATGATCTGCAGCAATTTGGTAAAGACGAATGGAGATGAATTATTCCGGGGGCCCATGGCAGGGACAGCTAATATTGTCTTGTTATTTCCTCGTGCTCCCCCGGCCCTTTGTCTGCATCCATCCGTTGGCTCCTGTTTTATGCTTCGATGGGAAGCTCTTTGGGGCAGGGACTGTCTTTTTGTTCTGGGTTTGTACAGCGCCTAGCACAGTGGGGCCCGGGTCTACGACTCGGGCAATGGCAATAGGCAAGCGGGGGAAGGTTGGGATGAAACCGGGAGGAAGGCACTCCTAGGCTGACCGTTGGGGGGGGAAGCGGGTCCCTGGTCTAAAAGAGCTGCCCTCCCCGTTCCCTAGGAGCTGATTGTGAAGTTCTCGCTGAAAGAGATCCAGTCCACGACAACCCAGCGGCCCACAGCCGGCTCCAGCTACCCCTACGTGGAGATCATGCTGGGAGACTTGATGTCACACAGGATCACGCAGCTGCGGCTGGAGCAGGTACAGACAAAGCCCAGCTTGCCTTTCCCCCTCTTCACACCCTTCGGCCCTGCCTAGATTCAAGGCACGGGGCGGGATAATGCCAGGATGGGGTTAGGCGGCTCAGTGCTCAGGGGGTGGGAGGGCCCCAGCGAAGGCGCGCGTGGCCCTTTAGGCTCGTAAACTTTGCCTGAAATGTGGCCCCGGGTTGTTGGATCCCCGGGGGTTTGTGGGTCGAAAGGCATGGCTTGGATTGCTGAGGCCCCGCTCCCCAGTCATGGGGCTGGCAGGATGCAAATGTTGGCCCCAGGGCACCGGAGACCCACGGTACACCACTGCCACTGATCACTGCGTATAGCTCAGAGCGAGTACCATGCATTGAACAGCCACCAATTAAAAAATGGGAAAGGTTCAGAGAAAACACCCAGCGCTGCCCCGTGGGCGGGGGGACCCCACACAGCACCTCCGGGGTGCGAGGGACGCTCGCAGCCTGTTCCTCACACGTCCCAGGCCCCCCGCCCAGGCCCTGGCGGTGCTGCAGGGACGCCGTGGCTCAGCCACGTGCGCTGTTCCTCGCTCCAGGCTGCAGAGGGGAAGGTGGCCTAGCGGTTTAACGCCCGGGACCGGGAGGCAGGCAAGCAAAATGGGGCTTTGTGGCTCCCCGTGTTCTGAGCCGCTCAACGTCCCTTCCTCTACCGGGGCCGTGTTACACTGGCTGCATGCGCTAGTGACACTGCTAGTCAGACGCTGGGGACGCGGTGTGAGCAGAGGATGCTCGGCTCGGCTCTGGTGCTGCCTCATGTGACGGGGGCGTTGAGCAAAAGGCACCTCCGGGGCTGCCCCAGGTACAAGGCCAGCCGTGGGCGGGCATTTCACAGCGATGCCAAGGAAGTGCCAATAGGAGGCCACAGCAGAACGGTAATGAGAGGCGAGGGCAGGAGCTGGGTGCTGGTAACCACGATGCGCCCAGTGCTGGGCAGCGCTGCGTGACTTTTACTCCCAGTGGCAGCAGTAGCGCTGGGGGGGCATTCAGCACCCGGCAGGAGGAGCTCAGCAGCTCTCAGGATCAGGGCCTATGAGTCCAACTGTATCACGCTGTCTTGTGGCCAAGCAGCCAGCCCCCTTTTCATTCCAATGCAACGAAACGAGCCCAAAGGCCGCAGAGCCCCTTGCGGTCCTGTGCTCAGGGCGCAGTGATTCCGGAGCACGACTAAGCATTCAGCGTTGCAAGACCGGCCCCTACATGGCATAATGGGCACAGGCAAGTTTCCGCCCGGGGGCAATTCATTCTAAAACCTGCTGGGCGGGTGGGTGGGGGGAGTGAATGATTTTTGTGGGTTAACCAAAGTCAGATTCTGTGACGCTCCGTTGCACTTCTTTCCCTCGCTAGGGCCTGGAGCTGTGCCGAGTGATCGCCACCCACATGGAGAGCCTGCTGTACGCGCGTGAGAAAAGACTCACCCTCCCTCCCAGCGAGATTACGCTGCTCTGATCAAGCGTGCTACGCACACGCATCCATATGCACACTCCCTCCCTGAAAGCGACTTGAACAAAAGCCAGCACGGAGATAAGCAAATAGCTCTGGGTCGTGGGAGACGCAACGTAGACTAAATATAGACACTGATGGGACAGTTCCCAACTGGGTCAAATCAGCGTAGCCCCACTGATTTCAGCGGCATGGTGTTGATGGACATCTGCTGAGGAGCTGGGCTGGGGGGCTTACAGATCATGTGGGGTCTGAGGAGTTAAGGGTATGGGGAATACATTCTGGACAGTTAAAAGGTGAACACAGGTGCCTTAATTTATTTTTAATAACTGCCCTCCTGGACATAGGTCATGACCTTGTCCCAGAATCAGGTGTATATGATCCATTAGTTTATTAGCAGCGTATTAACAGATTGAGGGGGAGGTGCCCAGTTTTGCACATCTGTCTGTGTCCAGGGCCGGGCCGGGCTACAATCTAACTGCTCGCGTGCTGCATGCACCAGTTGTTTTTTATTTGTGTTCGCTCCCGTTTTTCCGTCTTGCTTGTCCTGGGATCTCATTCTTATTTTTATAAATGTAATCGGCACCTGCATTTGTATCCCAAGCTGGCGCGCCAGCCCTGTAAATGGCTCCCCATTTTTGTAACTTGTTGCTTTGAGTTTTTTTTTTTTTGTTTCTAATTTGTTGTAAAATTAAAAATTCCTTTTAAGTCAAATGCCGCCTTTTGTTTGGATGTGTTGGTTTGTGCCGGGAAACCCTCTATGAAGTTGTTTCTCTTTCCTCCACCCAGGATATGTGGAGATCCTAGACAAGTAGAGTTTATGGTCTAGTTTTAACTGATTGTCAGTTAGCCCCATTGTAAATGCTCATCTAACCACCTCACAAACATTTATGGTTTACCCTAGGCTATATCCTAAATCAAACATGCCTAGACTATTTACAAGTGTGTTAATTAATTGGCTGTCTGTTAACTCGAGTTAAAAGAGGCCCACAAACTTTAGTCTAGATGTACCCCACAGAACAGAGGAGCACTCCAGGGTCACGTCTGCATTCAGGTTCTGGTGAAATTAGAGGACCGTTACAGTTTCTCTGCTGCTCGCAACAGAGGCGGCGCTAGGAGAGACCAACCGCGTTTTACCACCATGGCAACTAGGCCTTGAGAAACTGCAGTCTGTACATTGCAATTCATTGAATCAGTTCAGGCCTTTAATCTGAATCACGGCATCTCTTTACACAGCAGAGGATCGTGTGGTGAAGGCACAGGACTGGGAATCTGGGTGATGTTCGTGGGCCTGCCAGACTTTCCACGTGGCTTTGGACATGTCCCCTAGGGATTATGGTGGCATTTAAAGCTGCAGTGATCTAGTGAGCGTTTGCCAACCGAGCCCCTGCTCTAATGTAAACACAGCCCTGAGATGAGCCCGGGCTGGTGACACAGCAGATTGTCTAGAAAGGCACTCAGAAGTCAAAGGCTGCCACAAACTCGTCGGAGCCATCAACCAAAACGTTCCCAGCGACTCCCAAGAACCGAAGCAGGCAGCTTTGCATAGCATGACCTCTATGTTGGTGACAGACGGGCCCAGCTGTATTACTGGAGCAGCCAGGTGCCCAGGAGGTTCTGAAAGTCCCACGAGGAGCCTATCTGCATCCTTCGGCACCTAAACCTGGCCCCAGGAGCTCAGAAACCCGCGAGTTCCTTTTCAAGAGGCTAATGCAGAGGCTCCGGTTCCACGTCATCCCGTTGGCAGGGGGCAGTCTGGGGCTGGGGCAGGTTTGCTATGCAGCATTGTACAAGTAGAGGCTGGGTATGACACGTGGTGCTGAACTCCCCCAAAGATGAGAGGGGCGGGGAGAGTCTGAGCAGGGCGCTAGGTCAGATCTAGCTGGAAAGCAAACGTGCAGTTCAGTCTGCGGCCTGGAAGGAATGATGGGCTGGTGCTCGTTTGCAGCTGCAGAGCGGGTTGGATTCCTCAGGGTCTCTTCTCCTGAGGGAGCTGCTCTGTATGTGGCCATGTGCTGGGGAAGGGAGACCGACCTGCTTGCCTGAATGTTAGAAGCAGGGGATGATGGACACGGCCAGCAGCGAAAGAGCAGAGCTGGATAGGGAGCAAGCTCCGTCTTCTGTCCCCTCTCAGCTGCAATTGCTCACAGGGGAAATCACTGAGAGTCTCTTTTTCATCATTTCTCCTCCCAGCCCTCAAGCCTCCCATTTCCCCCTCCCTTTCCCTTCCCTTCCAGGCCCCACATCACCACAGACTGACCCTCTTCCTTTCGAGGAAGCTGACAGGGCTGCCCCTTGCATCAGCCAGAAAGGGTTGCAGTGGGGGCTGCTCTTTCCTCTCACTGGGGCAGAGACGGCTGCTCCCATCAGCGGGGCAGTTGGGGCACAAGCTTGCAGCCTGCACTCAAACCGCCTGTTGTTTGACAGGAGCCAGCAGCTGGCCCACCTGCAAATGGGATCTCCTCAGCTCACAAAACAGGGATTGGTATCAGGACAAGTTCTGCCTGGTACTGACCTTCCGCTTTCTTCCTAGGTCTCTGAAGTCCCTTTCTGGGCCTGCTCGACCCGTACCATTCTCACTTCCCTTCCCATTAGGTATGGACAGTGAAGAGAGGATCTTAACCAGCCTTCTTCAGGGCAGATGGAGAAGGAAAATGCTAGAGATGGGTAAAATATAGTCCCCCAAGAAAGGTTCTGCACCCTAGCAGGCTGAGGAGAAACAATCCGTGAGTTTTTGTAGCACCTGGGAGCCAGTGTGCACTCCGTCCTATTTCTCCGGTCTGTGTTCTAGGGAATCTAGTCCATCCTCTTTGCTGATTAATTGCTGCTTTCCCCTAAACCTCACCACTTGTCCTTCACCTATGTCTTTTAATTAACCATTTACTAGTCAAGCAACACCCTTGCATGCAGATTGCCCAATCCAGCCTGCGAAAGGAGTGGAACCAAAACTACAACATCATCCACCACCTCTAGTGTAACTTTACACTGTTGTGCTCCTAGCTTGGAGAAGAACCTGATCAGGTTCATAGCCTTAATTCAGCCGGCGCTCCTTTCCTAGATATTATCTGTGCCTAAGGATGAAGCAGGAAATTAATCTAGACAGGTAATATTGTTACAGTTCTGTCTTCCCAATGAGGTACCAGAGCATGGCTGTTCACAGGGACCAATAGCATATCATCTTGGTCTGGGTCTGGCGTCTATAGCTTTTATGGGAAGCCCGACCTTCTATAAATGTTATGTTTTATGTGGATTTTATCTCAATAGGTATTAAAATAGCTTCAAGATGAAGATGCCCAAAGTTTGACTTTTAGCCCAGTTCCAAAATAGATCTATTACTGTAAGTTGTCCTGTTCATGAGAAGGATGGCGTCAATCGGAAGTTTCCCTAATTATTTTTAATTTTGTTGAGGGCAGAATGTCTAGTGACTGGTTGTAGAGGGGCAAAAAACCCTGAGTCTTTGGCTGTTTTTATAGGATTTTTGTGTCAAACTTGGTGACGCCATGATGTCATCTCAAGGCCATGCCAGCATCCTCAAAAGAGGTCTCGTGTGTGGAACTTTGTTTTGGGGGGTGGGGTGGGTCCCCGATGCCAATCCTTGAAGTATGTGAAACTCCAAATATTTTTGAAATTGCTGGCCTGAAGTGGGACTTCCCCAAAATCGACGCTCGTGAAGAATGATCTAATTCGAACCTGATTGGACCAAATTACAGGGCTCTGATGTCAGCCTTGCCCCTGATTTGTCCAAAGGTCTTGGAGGAAGGTGTTGTAAGGCAGAGTAAGTGAAGTTTGCAAACCATAAGGCCAAGGAACCTCACCTTTCAGGTCAACAAGCCACTGGAGAGAAGAGTGACTGTCCAAAATCCCCAAGAGGAAGTCATGACATCAACAAACAGCCCACTCCAGCTTTTGACCAGTCTATCCCTGTGTCCAAAGGAGGTCTGTTAGAGACAAGGGCTGTGCCAGCAGCATATTGCTGTCTGGCTCTTGGACTGCAGTCCCAGCTCCTTGAGTGTTCAGAAGACCGCAAGACCTGGAGAGTTCCCAACTCCCTGTTATCTTGAGTATCGGATTTTTCTTTTTTCTGGTTTTGGTTTTTATTAGCTGGGTGACATTCCAGGCTATTCAGGCTTTTTATTGTTAAGGTGTGGAAGTGAAGGCTTGGCTGTGTATGTGTGCACACGTACACCCAGAAAGTTGACATAGGAAAGGTACCTGAAAGAAAAGTTCTCCAGCCTTAAGCAGCTCTAATGATGGTCTCGTAACATTACACACTAAAGAGCGTTCTATGTTTAAAAGTCCTGAGAGACCTGAGATTTCTTGAAACTAATGGGTGTCAAACTGTGGATTCTGAAGAGTGTTTTGTTAAAGGTTTTGTGACAGTGAGGGAGAAGGAAAGGGTTAGCCACCAGTCAACGATTGAAATCTAAGGAGGCAGTTTTAGAATTGGCTCTGAGATTGTGGCTCAGCCCTTAGATAATAATTTGGTTTCAGTATTAAGATATTTAGCCAGCTCCAAGTTACAGATTGGATTGACTTTGGTAAAATTCTTTAATTGGGATTTCTAACCGAACGGCAGCCGCATCTTTAGAATCCTCTGTAGAATTTCAGAGGGTTGTTTTTTCTTTTTTTAATAATTTGACCATTTCACTAATTTGATCATTCCATTCCATCCAACACTGAGACTGCAGCACAGCAGCTCCTGGATGAGAGAACATCTCTCGCTCTTCTCTGTTCGTGGGGGAGATGCAGCAGGATCTTTTTACACCCATGCTAAATTTGGCCCTGCCTTTCCAAAGCATCTTGAGGACAGAAAGTGCAGTTGGTGCTCATGATCATTTCTTTTAACCCCAACACTGAGCAGGAAGCTCCACAACGACAAACTATCTGCCGTGCTGGATTGGCATCCTCTGACCTACCCCTCCCAGCCATGCATGATTCAATATCCAAATGCTAGAGCCTGATTTACACAGGCCATTTACCTACGCCGCCATGTATTAAATAGCCGTTCTGGAGGGGTAACCCAGTCCGATGTTCATCTCTCACCACCACCCCAGGGGAAGGGCTAACTCTGCTGAGGGGGGGCTGGGGTCTCTCCACAATGGAGGCGTCAGTGGCATGACAGCAGGCACAAACCTATCAGAGTATATTAAGGAGCCAGCGATGCTGTGTTAATTGAATTGGCAGGCAAGCGAGAAAGAAAGAAGTTTTACAAGGTTCACAGCAGGCCTGCTGCAGAACCTACAATCAGGGGTTAGCGGGTCACTTATTTCTGGTGCTCCAAGCTGTAAAGATAATGGTTCCCGAAGGGCGGTAAGAGACTAGGGCAGAGGGTAAATTAAACTCTGTGCGTTCCATGTGCCCTATTTTTCCTCTCAGGTTCTCGTTCTTATCTATATTACAAATACCGTTTGTATGTGAATATTTCAGATGTGAGGTCTTACCAACCGCACACCGCACGCTCAGCTAACTTACGCTCAGACAGTGCTTTGAGAAATACAAAGGGCTATATACGCGCTAAGTGGTTAGAGCATGGCACTGGGAGCCTTGAGACTTATATTCTAGTCCCAGTTTGGCCACAACGGCTGTGTCCCCAGGGGTGATTTCATGTCCCTCTCTGTGCCTCAGTTTCTCCATTGTCCAATAAGCATAACAGTACACACTTCGCAAAGTGCTTTGAGATCTTTGGATGACAAGTGCTATAGAAGTGTGAAGTGTTATTAACTATTGGTGCCTGGATACTAGAGTGAGAGGCAGGTGAGAAATTATACACAAACAAATGAAGCAACAACTATATATATATATATTTTTCGAAGCATTATCTAGCCCAAAGCAGAGGGACATAGCATGAGCTGACAGAGTTAGTGAACCTTTTTAACCATGCTCTTCCTATTTCGCAAAACCCCTTTTCTCTATTTCCCTTAGGCTCTGTCTACACTAGCACTTTTGGCAGAAAAAGTCAAGGGTGTGAAAAAAACACACCCCGACTGACATACGTTTCACTAACAAAAGCGCTGGTGGACAGCGCTATGTGGGCAGGAGACGCTCTCCCGCTCTCGGTGGGGGTGGTTTAATTATGCCGGCGGGAGAGCTCTCTCCTGTCGGCATAGAACGGCTACACGGGAGTCCTGACAGCGGCGCACCTGCAGCGGTACAGCTGTGAGGTCTGTAATAGATGTAGCCTTAGCCTCTTCCTTGCTGGTTTACAGTGATAATGACATCACGTTTGTGCACAGTAATAATAACCTACTTTGCCATCTCTTCATGCACTGCGGTATTATGAAGCCATTTAATAGTTCAGTGCCCTTCCTAATCCCCATCGCCATCTCCTCAAACCTCAGGACTTCTAAGAAACACGGTTGCTGCCGTGTGAGTTTATCCAGAAGCTTAGTGATTTCGAATGTTTCCAAGTCAGCCATGGCCAGAATTAGCTGTCCAGTGTCGCTGGGTCTTGCACACACACTGCCTCTGACTATAGCTAGATTAACACCATGAGTCCCAGAAGAGACAACATGACAGAGCTCAGTATGGACAGCGATCACCCCTTTGGGGTGAGTCAGTCTGAAATGGAGTAACAACCAGAAGGCAGAAAAAAACCTTGCTGAAAAAAATCACATGAAAGACAGTCCCTTTAAGAAAAGGAAAAAATTAAAAACCACAATTCTCTTGACCCAGCATTTCTTTGGAGGGCGAGTTAAAGGAGTTAGAGCTTCATGGAAGGAAATGTGGCTGCAACGAAAAGACAGAGTCTTTGGATTTAAACAAAGTGGGGCACAGGTTGCATGGGTCTCCCCGGCTGCAATTAGATCCCTTAATAATCTAAAGACTTGCACAGTTGGGCTCAAGACACCTAGATCATCATCTAAAACTCTGGGATGAGGACCAAGATTGACAACGCTGATCCTCTGGTACACTGGGACTTTCTACTATAAGGATAAAACTCATTTGTGGCAAGAGACAGAGCTCTCTTGGGGACTGGTCCCAGACTGTGGAATGAACTCCTCCAGGAACCAATGACCATCACAAACCTCATCACCTTCTGCTCCAAATGCAAGCGGCGCTTCTTTGACCTGCTTTCTCTAATATAAACACAAAGCAGCATGTATATTAAACACAAAACAATTGCAACCTTACCAAACCAAAATACTCCACTGCACACACAATTCTCCCTCTGGGGCAAGGATGAAAGAACAAATCACGTGACAGATGTCAGTCACGTCACTTAATGCTCTACTGGAAATCACTCAGATTCCAGGGTGATGAAGGCGGGATAAGAATCTGCATAGAATAGTATAGGGATCTGCCGCAACCAGTGCTCCAGCTGGTCACAGTCACTTGAAAGAGGTCCATATGCTGCCCATTGGCGCCCTTTGGCAGGTGAAAAAACACACCCCTGAGCAACATAAATTTTGCCAGCATAAGTGCTCATGTTGCCACGTTGTGGACAGTAGAGAGCTCTCCCGCCAACATAACAAAACTACCTAAACGAGCAACTTTAGCGATGGTGGCAGGAGAGCGTCCATACAGCAGAATAAACAAGTCAGTGTCTGTACAAATTTTTAGTTTGTACTGACTTTGCTAGTGCTTGCCTGTTGTAAAACCAGGCAAAAACCTGCATGAGTTGATGTCCCTGCTGGAAGACCTCTGCATACCCCCTGGGGTACACCTACCACTGGAAACCACTGCCCCAGAGCACAGGTTTTTGTAACTACTTCGGAGTTCATCTTCTGGCTCAAGAAAACGGTCACAGCAGGTGTTGGCACAAAGGTTTACGTCCTTCAACCCCTAGGTCTGCGAACAGATGATCCCAATGAAGCACGGCGAGGGGAGTCGGAATATCCTAACAGCGCTGTGTGTGGATCTCTTGAATCCACCCACAGCAAGTTCTTTGCGACTCCACAGGGCTTGATGCTTCGTTCTGAGCTACGTGACACAGGTGTGATGCACAGGGCTGCTGGGACATGCACGGGGGCACACGCGCCCCTGGCCTGGGCCAGGACTGGTAAAGATCATAGCCCTGGCCACATGGCGGGGGTCCCAAGGGACCCCTGGGGGAGGGGCACCCCACGCGCCCTGGGGGGTGGGGGGGACCCATCCTCTGTGCCCTGCGGTGGGTGGTAGGGGGGTGCCCATCCCCTGGAGTCGTGCCTGCCCCTTGCGCTCTGGGGGATGGCGGGGGGGTGCCCCATGGTCTGTCCCAAGGGACCAGGCACTGGCCCCCCGAGGTGGCAGCAGCGCAGCCCAGCCCCGAGGTCACCCCCCCCCCACTCCTGGCAGAGCTGCCAGCGCCATGTGGCAGCCGACTCGCTCTACAGTGCGCAGTAGGTGCTCCACGGCTGGGGTGTCCAGCCTGCTGCCTGATTCCTTTTACCCATCCCCACCGGGCTGCGGCCATCCGGCTGCCATCGCCCACCCTGCTGTCGGGACAGCGCTGACGCACCGAGCAGACAAGGGAGCGCGCCCTCTCCTATCTCCAACCCACTCAGGCAGCTCTTCAGCCACCCTCAATATCTCCTCTCAGAGGGGTCTTCCGCCGTCCCGCACGGCTCTACTCAACTTGCCGCACAGGAAGGACCCCCCCCCTCTCACAACCACCAATCAGCGCCTAGATTTTTCTTTTTGCGGCCGCCTCATCCCGGCAGCTCAGCCAATCAGCAAGCATCGAGCCGGGACGGGAGGAGGTACGTTAGACTAGGTTGTACCGTAAAGGGGGGGAGGGGAGGGCGATGCTGAGGTATCGGTGGTGCCCGCACAGAACGATCCCGCCCTCAGTCACTCATTCAGCCCCGTTCGGCCCCACCCGCTGACCCGCCTTCCGGGCCACCCCGACGAAAGAGCCCGGCTGGCCCTGCCAAGCGGCGGCTTCGCAGTAGCGAGGAAGACGCCTCGGGCCTACCGCGCCTGCGCGGCCGGAGCGTTTGGGGGGGGAAGGGCAGCGCGCGGGCGCAGTGAGGGTCCGCTCCGTCAGCCGCGCGCCTGCGCAGTGCCGCCGCCTGCGCGCTCTGGAGGCCGCGCCTCCCTGAGTTATTTATAATGTCGGGCTGGTGACGTAGCGAGGGGAGGGGCGGGGCGGTCCGAGTGGCGTCTGCGAGCGCGTCGGCGCGGAGGCCCCGCCCCCTTCCCCCCTCCCCCACCTCCTGCTGCTGCGATGGGGAGCGAGGCGGCGGCCAGGGGGCTGCCGGGAGCCGGGGCAGCAGCTGGGCATGTGCCAGGCCCCGCCACTGCCTGAGGAGGAGGGAGACGAGCCCCATGGGCGGCGGGCGCCCGGCGCAGAGCCTGGGGCCCAGCAGCTGACAGGACCGGACCGGACAGCCGGCGGGCGGGCGGCCCGGAGGCCTCGCCCGGCCCTGCGGCGAAAGGCGGCTGCGCTGGGCCTGGCGGGAGGCTGGCTGCGCGGCCCCGCTCCCACGCTGGCCCGGCCGTGAGTTGTCCAGCGAACGGCGGCGGGGGGGAAACTGCGCGCTCCCGCCCCGGGAAGACGGGGTAGGGTGTGTGGGGGGGGCGAGCTAGCTGCCCCCCCTGCGAACCAGGAAGTGGCGGGGTGCACCGAGCTAGCTGCCCCCCCCCCGCCCTGGGAAGGAAGAGGGGAGGCTTGGCCCCGGCTTGCCTGCCTCCCCCTTCCCTCGTTACCTACGCAGTAGCCAGAGAAGAGCCTCTTCCCGTAGACGGAGGTGAGCTTATTAACCCCCCCCCCCCCCCCCCCCCCCCCCCCCCCCCCCCCCCCCCCCCCCCCACACACACACACACGTGCCAGTCAGCAAGGAGAGAGGGGGCACCCCTGGAAGCACAAGCTACGTCTCTTGTATTAACTGCCCCCAAGAAAGGGGGGAAGTTCCTGTTTTGGAGCAGAGCACGTCCCTCTCCCCTCCAAGGTAGGGGCCCGGTGGAAGAGTGGAGCCGAGCGCTGCCTGCATCAAAGGTTCCTACCCCCCACCGAAGGATAGAGTTGGGGGGGTGCCCTGTGTGTGGAAGCTTGACTCTAGAATCTGCACCCCGTGTCTCCTTCCTTTTGGAACTATCCCAGCAGGACGGTGGATGCCATGAATAGCAGCCGCGCTTCCCACTCTCTAGCCCAAAGAGTCGTGCACCGAGGAGATCAATAGAGGAGGTGGGTTGCAGACGCACCATGGCGGGGAGTGGCTACACAGACCTGCGAGAGAAGCTGAAGTCCATGATGCCTTATCGGGAGAACTACAAAGGCAGCAGCCTGCGGGATCCCATAGAGTCCCCCTTTGGGGGAGTGGGGGGTGCTGCTGCGGAACGCAAACGCAAGTACCATGAGGACTCTGACTCTGAGCCCAGTGACTACGAGGAGCAGCAGCAGCAGCAGGAGGAGGAAGCCCGGAAAGTCAAAAGTGGCATCCGGCAGCTTCGTCTCTTCAGCCCGGATGAGTGTGCCAAGATTGAAGCCCGGATCGAGGATGTGGTATCTAGAGCTGAGAAGGGCCTCTACAAAGAGCATACGGTGGACAGGGCACCTCTTCGGAATAAGTATTTCTTTGGGGAGGGCTACACATATGGGTCCCAGCTGCAGAGGCGAGGCCCTGGTCAGGAAAGGCTGTACCCCCGGGGGGAGGTGGATGCCATCCCTGAGTGGGTGCATGACCTGGTGATCCAGAAGCTCGTAGAGCACAGGGTGATCCCTGAAGGCTTCGTGAACAGTGCTGTGATCAACGACTACCAGCCTGGTGGCTGCATTGTCTCCCATGTGGACCCTATCCACATCTTTGAGAGGCCCATCGTCTCTGTGTCTTTCTTCAGCGACTCTGCGCTCTGCTTTGGCTGTAAGTTCCAGTTCAAGCCCATCAGAGTCTCCGAACCTGTCTTGTTCCTGCCAGTGAGGAGAGGGAGTGTCACTGTGCTAAGGTAACTAAGTGGAAGGCCTTTGAGTTTCAGCAACAAAACTGAGACTCCTTAGTAGTTTAGTATTGATCTCAAGTTATGTAAGCAAACATCCGCAAAAACATGCCTGAATTGTTTATACAGCATAGCAGTTACATGGGCTTTCCACTGACCAAGTAGGAGGATTAAGCAGGGAACCTTGGGACCGATCAGTGGGGTCTGGCTGGAGCAGTGATTCAGCTAGGGTAGCAGGCAGTGACGCAGCTGGGCTGCCTCACTTGGGAAGAAGACAAGCCGATCGGCAGGGGTCTAAAGGAGAATAGCTGTCTGCGTATGGGTCGTTGGTGGATTGAAGCTCTGTTTAACTTTAATCCACTCCTGTCTACGGCTAGAATACACCGTGAGGCATAAAATGGAGCCCCTACCCAATAGTGTTTGTCTGTTATAGAGCAGCTGAGTTAGGAGTTAGGACTCCTGGGTTCTATTCTTAGCTGGGTCACTGACTTCCTGTGTGACTGTAAACAGAGAGAGGTGATGTTCCTGGCCTCATTTTTCTCTGGCTGTAAAGTGGAGATTTTAAATCTTAGCTGCCTTTTTGTAGAACGCACTGAGATCCCCTGTGAAAGATAATCTGTATGTGCAGATCATTGTGTACCTTTCATAGCTTCAAAGCAGTGTACAAACTGCACAGCAGCCCTGTGTGGTAGGTAAAGTAAGGTTTTTTCCCATTTTTACAGATGGGAAAATAGCCATACAAGTCAAATGACCTGCCCAAGGTCATGTAGCAAGTCCCTGGAAGGCCAGGATTGGGACTTGGAAGTGCCTACCTTCTAATCCCTTTGTCCTCTGTGTCCTGCTGCCTCTCCAACTGCATATGGGCTGTTGAGATAGGCACAGGTAACAGGCAGTTAAGTTGCATGTGGGGATTGGTGCATATGGCCTTGTGCAGCAGGTGGGCTTCTAGATATCACAGGATGGAGGAAATCCGATGCTGGGACTACATAATTTTATGATCAACATTTATAGTCCTGAAGCTAAAGGCAGTCCTGCAGAATTTTTTGACAGGAATAGTCAAATACCTTTTCAACAGTTTCAACTTTTTCAACATTGCCAAAGGGGAAGTATTTTAGCTATTTTATTGTCTGAGCTGGTAAATGTGCGTGCTAGTAGCAAGACAGTTTGTGGGTAACACAATCTCATGCTTTGGCTTGTAAAATGGTTGCTGCAGGGGTCAAGAAGGAATTTTCCCCTTCTTGTACATACAGCATTGTACAGTTGACCAAGTGCATTAATAACAGATACTTAGCACTCACATGGCTTTTTATCTCTAAAATGCTGCACAAACATTAAATAATCTACCCCAGCCCCCCTTATGTTAGGTGACATTCAGATTGCTGGGAATGTGGGGATAAAAAATGGACATGTAAATGAAACAGCTCCCTGAAAGCTAACAAAATTCTACCTGCTTATTCCAGTGGTGAATATTGGCTTGAGGTCAGGTTCTAGAGACTGACAGAGACAGGATAACCAGCATTGATGGACCATCGGTTTGATCTGGGATAGTAAATCTTACATTGCTGCAAAGCATTCTAGCTGGACCAGTGTAAAAGGAAAGAATATGGGCCTGTTCCTGCTCCCAATTAAGTTAATGGAAAAACTTTCATTGTTTCATATTGGAAGAGGTCAATTCTGAATTGGCAAATAACTTCAGTGGGTGAGACAAGCGTAGAACTAAAACGAAAGGTTTCTGAATAGCACTTTGAGTGTTTTTTGTTGCTGACCCATTGCTGGAATTCATTCACTTAATCCAATATGAGAGGTTACAGTTTCCGGTAAATAATATATTTTAAAATGGGGATTATTTCAATTTAAATGCAGCGGTTAATAAGTATTTAGCACTTACAGGATATTCTGCCAGAGGGATTGGTCTGTGATATTGTGATCCAGGCTGGATCAAAGTTGTAATGACTTATTCAAGTTGCCGGGTTAGAGAGGGAATGAACATGAATTGCAACAAGTCTCCTAGATCCTGCTGAATGTGCCTGAGATCCAACCCTCTCAGTCACATTGAAGAGTCAGTTTTCTAAACTTTTGGGGGGGGGGGAAATCCAAGGAAACAGTTTGTGAAGGCAGTTATTCTGAAAATAAGGAAACTGCGTAGATAGAAATAGCATGCTTGTAGTGTCTGTGTGACTCAAGTATTATTGGGTCAGTGGCTGCTCTTAGCAGGACTGTATTCCTGGGAAGCCAGTGTAGCAGCATTTCTTTTGCTGTATATGTTACATCTGTGTGGGAACCAACAAAGGGTCTAGGGAAAAGAAGTTGAATCTCTCCCTATTTAACCCATTTTCCCACCTCCTTTGTCTCTCCGCATGTCACTTTTGCTGTGTCCCTACTAATATCAATAGTCCATTTGCAGCTGCCTTCTTGGTTTTCAAAGCTCCCTGTTAAGTTGTTTCATTCTCTGATCTTGTAGCCACCTATTTCCCCCCTCCTCTCATTCTGCTCCTTGGGCCTAAATATTCTGTCACTCTCCACTGTAGAGTTTTTAGAGGGTTGTTTTTGTTTGTTTTTTGTTTGTTTTTGTGAGGCGGGGAAAGGATCACTTATTGCTACCTCCTATCCCTCCCTCCAGCCTATTATGGTACTTAATTTCTTGTTTAAACAGGTCAACTTTAAACCTCTTTGCTCTCTAACTTTCAACTGACTCAGTAAAATACCTTGTGGCACCATATATAAAGGACACTAGGCATAAAAGCTACATAGTAATCTGAACTTTTATGTCCTCTTTAACAGTAAAGCAAGATGTAATGTTTGTTTTTACAGTGTGCTTAATGCACTTCCAGATCTGCAATTATATAGTAAGAAAATATACAGTGGGATAAAACAAATTAGCTTTTGGATGTGGAATAGTTTTGGAAGTGGAACAAATTCTGTTTTAGCTGTGCTATTGTTTTCAGGCTCTAAGGCTTACAGCAAAGAAAATTAAGGCCAAGTAATGTGCCAGACAGAGACCTTCCCTCTATGTAGTGTTCCTTGTGGATATTTTCTTTGATTCCTGATTAAAGAGGAATGAATGAAGATAGCACTTTGAGATCTATGAAAAAGATGGTGAGAGATGTTATCCTTGCTTTTTCAGATGTGAGATAGGGAGAGAGATTTAAGAGGTCAGCTTCCCCAATGTCCTGTATCAATTCAGAGGAAAAACTGGGAGTGGAAGTTGGCCCCCCGTTCTGCATGCCCCTTATCTGCTGGACCATGCTGTCCCAAAACCTAGAAAAAATGCTCAAATGAGTGGACTTTGCTGAATTTCTTTTTCCATGAGGAAGTCTAAATCAAGCTGGATGTAAATACCATGTATCTTTACTACCTTTCATTTCAGTGCCACTCCTTGTAGGCTAGGGTTGTGCAAGTGATGCTGTTGCCTGCTGATGCAGCCATAAGAGCCTTTCCTTTTTAAAGGAATCTGTACTCCGCTTCTTGCTGACCAGTTCTGAAACTGACAAGATGTTAGCTGGGCCAGGCTCTGAACAATAGCAGAGGCACTAGAGCTGGCTGCTGACTCAGGATGAACCTGCTTTCCTTTGTAGTTGTAAGAATTCCTGCATAACTGTTCAGGCTCGAAACTTTTATTTTAAAAAGAGAGCTTAAACTTCAAAAATTGGTGTAGGTCCCATTGCTTATCAGAGGAAACTTCATGCTTGCCAGTGGCGAATAGGCATGTGGAGTTTTCAAGCTCTGCTTGAACCTGTTAGAGTGCAGTCGGCTGAGTCAGTGTGGGAGGGCTCCTTCATAATCACTGAAAGTAGGCTGAGGCCTTAAGCCCAGTGGTCACTGACTTGAAATCTATAGATATTTTATGGTGATGGGGTAACATGCAAAGCCTTTGAAATTACCAGCATACTTGGACATCTTCAAATGCACCTTGTCCAGTGTCCTAATAATGATTTGCAGTATTGCCTCATGTGTCTCTTCCCAGCAGGGGGTTGAACTTGGAGCAGTGTCTAGGGAATACGCTCAGCTCCTGCAGAGTGCAGTACCTCATTGCTTGGCGGCAGCTCTGTTGACTAAGGAATGGCAGTGTGTGGGTGGGACTCCATTAGGAGCATTCTGTGTTGGAGTGAGTAGCTGTGATGTGCACGCTGATGGACAAAGTATGAGACTGGAATGCCAGCCAAGCTGCTCTATGGCTATGGGGCAATTCATTTAAACAGGCAAGGCCTCACTTTCCCTGTCTACAAAATGAAGGTGAAACTCCTATTTATACTAGATGGTGTAGCTGAGCTTTTCAAATCACTTTAGACAATAAATTAAGCCTCTGTTCACCCCTGTGAGGTAGGTAATAATCCCATTTTACAGATGGGTAAACAGAGGCACACAGGTTGAGATTTAACCAAAATCCCAAAGGAAGCCTACAGAAGAACAAGGAATAGAATCCAGCTATTCTCATAGGGATGCTGTGAGGCAGAATGAATGTTTGCTTTACAGGTTCAGTATTCGTATTGTTGGGCGGCTCAGGACGTAGCTGACTGACTTTAGCAAAACAGAAAATGACCTTTTTTTTCTTAAGTCTCCCTATTCAATATGGGGCTGTTGTGGGACACAGCATTGCATTTGAAATGGTAAAAGTTAACTTTTGATTCAGTCTGCATAGAGCTCAGGCTGACCAGCTTTGGGAACTTACTGCTGCCATCTTCTTGGCATGTGCCTCTTGAAGCAGGGAGGCAGAATATCTTGGTTTACGGTCCTTGCATCAGTACCTGGTGCCTGCCCATGGCCATGAGTCCTATTAGTTTCACGTTGGCATTAAATTCTTCTGAAGTAGGCTCCTGCCCAGTGAATAATCAGAACATTCTGCCTGTTTGATATCTTATGAAGGAGAGAGTTCATGGTTAGAAATTGACTCGTTCTCTTCTGTTAAAGGCATCATTAGGGTTCTGTTAAGATGAACGCTAACGTGGGTGATCTGATCTTAATTGATTCACTGGAGTTTGAAGCAAAGATACTGAAACATAATAGAGCCCTATAATAAGCCCACTTGCGTAACACTTCTTAAGTCTTTGTGATACACTGATCTCCTTTCCAGTATGTGTTTTATTCAAGTGTATCTCAGCCCTAGAAATAATAAAAGCTGTATCTTGGAAGGAATGAAAGGTGTATATCTCTCTGTTTTGACAGTCCTATCTACTAGATAACTCTGCATGTAGGAAGGGCTGCCCTGTGCCATCTATCCTTCTCTGGATAGACCTGCTTGAGTGACCTACAGGCCATGCTTTTAGAATGCTGACTTGTGACTTTGCAATGAGGCAGGCAGCCTAGTGTTAGCGAGATCCTCTGGGAAGGGCATGCAGTGTCTTCCTAGCCAGTCTCTGTGAGCAGTTGGGAAATGAGGAGAAAATGGGAGCACAGATTTCTAAAAAGAAAATAAAAATAGAAGCCCCTTATAGAATCACTGAATTATGGAATGATGTGGATGCACTGCAGAATGTTACATTTTAGCTCCCCCATGTTATCCTGCATGAAATCATTAACTCCAACCTTGCTGGCCAACCTCAAAATTGCTGCACTTATACCATAAGTGCAATCTGTCTATCTTAAGTGTAAAGAGGAGGTGGGAGGGTGGCCTATAATATTAAAGAGGTAAGTTCACAAATGTATGACTCTGCTTTTTTTTCCTGGATACACTGATTCTGTAGTGTTTTACCCTGGATCTGGCTCAGAGCATGTAGTGCCCACTCTGATCTGACAATGCTCAAGTCCCCTTAGAAATCCTTTGCATCCTTGAAAGCCACTGGCATCTATTTGAGAACATTCTGAAAGGCATTTATCTTTCAAGAAGTGCCCTTTTGAGCCACATTTGGGCATGGGGAGCTCTGGACTGGAAAGGGGATTTTCTATGTGCCTCCAAAATGCTTTAGAAGAAACAAAGCAGGAAAAGCATTGGCATGGTGTGTTCCCTTCCCTCCCAGTCTGAGTGGGGCTCGGTCCTTACCTTCAATTAACATCATAAGAACAGTTGAATCTCCAGAAATTCTTACAAAGCCATTTGTTTGCCTGCAATAATCCATATTAACATAAAGTGTGGCACTGCCTAGTGAAACCTCAAACTACATACCTTACTGATTAGACTGTACTCTGAAAACTGTGCTTTGCAACGAAAAGGCAAACACGAGAACAGAATTCGAAAGAGAATGTTGAAAGTTCTTGAGCATCTACAAATTCTCCTGTGTTATCACTGCAAGTGCAAGGTCAGTCTGGTCTTTTGACTCGTCTGAAAGACAAAATGGATTAAAAAGTGTCTCCCACATTGCAATAGTCTTCTGCAGGTGATTATGCAATACAGTACAGTACATAAATCCATGTTCTAGAGTGGCCATACTACTTGATAGTGCCAATAACACAAGTGTCTCAAATGCTTCTGAATACCCAGAGTATGTACTGTTAGGACATCAGCTTGGTTTACAGAAATTAGTCAAGCTAAATCCTCATTCATACTGGGCCCGGATAGCTACAGCAGTAGAATCTCTCTGCGGCTACATAGGTGGGCAGTCTGTGTGTCGCTTGCTTGGGGCAGCTGAGCAGGGAGTGGCTGTGGAATGCAGGGAAGTATCTGAACTTGTTGGGGAAACAAAGGTTTGTCTTTCTGGTGCAAGGGCATTCATTCTCTGACCCCTTCTTGCCACCCTGCCTTTCACCAGGCTAAGAAACTCGTGGTAAAATTCAGCTGTGATCCCAAAGCTGCTACAATTAAGGGAAACTCAAAAGGCAGAATAGACTTTCAGTTAATAGCCACTTCTGTGCAGCTCGCCCACATTGACCTCTGTTATAATGGCGATGGTTTTACATGGGACTATCCCTTTTTGTAAAGTGGTGGTATTATGTAGCTCATCTCAATTCTCCTGACCATACTTTGCTAGATGAAGGCTGCTGATTTTACCCTCCATAGTCACACTTTAAATATCACTTTCTTTATGAATCTGGCTGGTGTTAATTTCTTTTGTTGTGTACTTAAACACTGTGGCAGAAAATGACCAGGACCAAAAAAACATCAATGTCTTCATCTGTTTCTCAGCTTGCCTGAACTTTTAAAGCAAAAATTACATAAGGCAAATAACTTGAATTTTTTATTTGCAAAACAAAACGGTGTGAAGTTTAGGAACAAGACCATGAAAGTTAGGGAAAGTAGCAGAACTTAATTCTCTGAGACTGGGAGTCATTTGCCTATCAGCCTGCTGATAGTTCTTGTTTTGTTTGGGTTTTTTTCAGTGGATATGCAGCTGATGAAATTACACACTGCATTCGACCACAAGACATCAAGGAGAGGAGAGCTGTCATCATCCTTAGAAAGTAAGTGTTAAAGCATTTTGAATGGTTCAAGGAAAAAGTCAACTTTATTCTATCATTTCAGAGCACTTTTAAAGGGACAGTATCAGGTGCAAATCACTTGTTACAAAACATGGGATTATTAAACATTTTAAATATTAAATATTGGATTATATATGGTGCTTGTTCACATTTTGTTCTACACTTGTTTTGAAATATGGAAAAAAGGTTGGCTGGTTCTGACCTCATTTTGGTTACAGAGAGTTCTGGGATCCATTTTCTGACTCATGCAACAGTGTATATTTTGTAACGTTTGAATTTGCAAACACTGTAGAGGGTACAGTCACATCCAGACAGCTGGCTTTCGTTGGCTGCCCTTTTAAAAAAAAAATAAATAAAAATAAAGCCAGGCTTGTAAAACCCTAAATTTTGGGCCTCAGTTTAAGACCTCGGTTTACCTGATATCTAAGTACTGAAAGTTACCTGACATTGTCCCGTCAAGAGGATTCTGTCCATATCAGTTTCTGGGTGGGGCATCTTTCTTTTATAAGAAGGCAGAGGAATTACTTTCCTCTGGGAAGAGGATGACTCATTTCCAACGGGGAGCTAAAAGTGCTGGTGTCTGAGACGCATGGATTACGGAACTAGGCCTGTACATGGATCTGTAGGGTTTGGTAATGTGATATGGTGCCCTGTAAACTCTATCGTCCCCCACAACACTATCTTATCTGCCCAATAACATGGTGTTACGGCATTTCTTCTAGCCAGTGTTTGTCCGTATAGCTTTACAAGTTTCAGCAGCAGAGAAGCCAAATGAATTCTTTGCACTGGACTTCACTGCAGAGGATATGAGGGAAGTTCCCACCTCTGAGCCATTCCTTTTAGGTGACTGATTTGAGGAACTCTCCCAGATTGAGGCGTTGGAAGTATTAGCAAAAATTGTTAAATTAAAACATAATAAGTTAGTAGAACCAGATGGTATTCATTCAAGAGTTCCAGAGGAACTCAAATATGAAATTGCAGAACTATAAACTGTGTTATGTAACTCTTTTTAAAAAAAAATTTTTTTAAGGCCTCAGAGGTGATGCTGGCAATTACAGTATCAGGCAAATTCCAGTATCAGGCAAATTGGTTGAAAGTACAGAAAAGAACAAAATTATCAGACATAGATAAACACAATATGTTGGGAAGAGTCAACACTGCTTTTGTAAAGGGAAATTGTGTCTCACTGATCTATTAGAATTCTTTGTGAATGTCAAACAAGCACATGGGCAAGCATGATTCAATGGATATAGTGTACTTGGACTATCAGAGAGCCTTTGACAAGGTCCCATGCTAAATGCTGTAACCCAAAGTAAGCAATCATGGTTAAGGCTAAGGTTCTGTCACGGGTGTTTTCTGTAAAAGTCAGAGAGAGGTTGTGGGCAATAAACAAAAATTCACAGAAGCTGCGACCTGTCCCTGACTCTTACTAAAAATACCCTGGATGAGAGGGGCAAACAGAACTGCCGGGACTTGCAGCCCCTCCGGCTCTCTACTATAGCAGGCTGGTTGCCCGATCAGCTGTTCGGCGGTGGCCCGGGTCTGGCAGCTCAGTGGTCCTCTCCTGGATCAGAACCTTGTTAAGACAGGAAACAAAGGGTAGGAGTAAATGGTTAATTTTCACAGTGGAGAGAGATAAATAGCAAGGTCCCCCACAGATCTGTACTGTGACCGGTGCTGTTCAGCATACTCATAAATGATATGGAAAAGGGGGTAAACAGAGAGGTGGCAAAATTTGCAGATGATACTAAATTACTCAACATGGTGAAGTCCAAAGCTGAGTGTGAAGAGTTACAAAGGAATGGCACAAAACTGGATGACGGGGCAACAAAATGGCAGATGAAATTCAGTGTTGGTAAATGCAAAGTAATGCACATTGGAAAACACAATCCCAACTATACATACAAAATGATGGAGTCTAAATTAGCTATTACCACTCAAGAAAGATCTTGCAGTCATTGTGGATAGTTCTCAGAAAACATCAGCTGATAATTCCATTCTTTAATATAGTTTCGACCAATTTGCCTGGGACTGAAGTTAGGTTTATTGGCTTATAATTGCTGGGATTGTCCCTGGAGCCTTCTTTAAAAATTGACCTAACATTAGCTATCCTCCAGCCATCTGATCCAGAAGCTGATTTAAGTGATAGGTTACATACTACAGTTAGTAGATCTGCAATTTCACATTTGAGTTCCTTCAGAACTCTTGGTGAATATCATCTGGACCTGGTGACTTATTAATGTTTAATTTATCAATTTGTTCCAAAACCACCTCAAATGACACCTCAGTCTGGGATAGTTCCTCAGATCTGTCACCTAAAAAGCATGGCTCAGGTTTGGGAGTCTCCCTCACATCTTCCTCCATGAGGACTGATGCAGAGAATTAATTTAGTTTCTCCACAATAGCCTTATCTTCCTTGAGTGTTCCTTTAGCATCGCGATCGTCTAGTGGCCCCATTGGTTGTTTAGCAGGCTTCTGATGTACTTAAATACTTTTTTGCTGTTATTTTTTGAGTCTTTGGCTAGTTGTTCTTCAAATTCTTTTCTGGCCTTCCTAATTATATTTTTACACTTCACTTGCCAGAGTTTATGCTCCTTTCTATTTTCCTCAATAGGATTTAACTGCCACTTTTAAAAAGATGCCTTTTTGCCTCTGACTGCTGCTTTTACTTTGTTTAGCCACGGTGACACTTTTTTTGTCCTCTTATTATGTTTTTTAATTTGGCATATACATTTAAATTGAGCCTCTATTACGGTGCCTTTAAAAAGTTTCCATGCAGCTTGCAGGGATTTCACTTCTGGCCCTGCTCCTTATAATTTCTGTTTAACTTCGTCCTTTTTGTGTAGTTTTCCTTTCTGAAATTAAATGCTACTCTGGTTGGTTGCTTTGGTGTTTCTCCCCCACGCACCTCACAGGGATGTTAAATTTTATGATGTTATGGTCACTATTAACAAGCTGTTCAGCTGTATTCAGCTCTTGGACCAGATCCTGTGCTCACTTAAGACTAAATCGAGAATTGCCTCTCCCCTTGTGGGTTCCAGGACTTGCTGCTCCAAGAATCAGTCATTTAAGGTGTCAAGAAACTCTCTGCATCCCATCCTGAGGTCACATGTACCCAATCAATATGGGGATAGTTGAAATCCCCCATTATTATTGAGCTTTTTATTTTCATAGCCTCTACAATCGCCCTGAGCATTTCACAGTCGTCATCACCATTCTGGTCAGGTGGTCGGTAGTATATCCCTACTGCTATATTCTTATTATTCAAGCATGGAATTATGTCCATAGAGATTCTGTAGCACGTTTTGGTTCATTAGAGATTTTTATTTCATTTGCCTCTATGCTTTTTCACATGTAGTGCCACTCCCACCAGTATGACCTATTCTGTCCTTTCAATATATTTTGTACCATGGTATTACTGTGTCCAATTGATTGTCCTCATTCCACCAAGTTTCTGTGATGCCTATTCTGTCAATATCCTCATTTAATACAAGGCATTCAAGTTCACCCAACTTAGTATTTAGACTTCTAGCATTTTTATATATAAGCATTTTAAAATGTGACAATTTTTTGCTGTCTGCCATTATGTTCTGTGATTGAATGGGACTCTTTCACCCAATGAAATGAATAGACAGCAGGTTTAAAACAAACCTAAGGAAGCACTTCTGCACATAATGCACAGTCAACCTGTAGACCTCTTTGGCAGGGGCTGTCGTGAAGGCTGAGTATAACTGGGTTGAAAGAAGAATTAGATAAGTTCATGGAGGATAGGTTCATCAATGGCTATTAGCCAAGGTGGTTAGAGATGCAACCCCATGATCTGGTAGCCTTAAACCTCCAGCTGCCAGAAGCTGGGACTGGATAACAAGGGATGAATCACTCAGTAATCGTTCTGTTCATTCCCTCTGAGGCATCTGGGATTGGCCACTATTGGAAGAAAGGATCCTGGGCTAGATGGATCATTGGTCTGACCTTGTATGGCCATTCTTATAACATCCCCCCTTGGGTATCTCTTATTCCAGTGGGTCCTGGGAGCAGAAACCATATCACTTTTGATTAACTTGAACATACATGGCAACCTTTTATTTTTTTTTTATTTTTAAACTCATTGTTGGATCATACTTTCTATGGGGAGTACAACAAGTAATTCCACTGTCAAGAAATCCCTTGATGCGAAACGTAAAAGCCCTTTGGAGCCCTTATGGCTTCCAGAAGGAAGTAGGCAAATGGCAGACTGCTGGAATTTCAACCCAGGCAGGAGTGAGGTTACATGGTCAGAAATCTGGGTCCGGATGCTCTAAGCTTTCAAGCAGCTTAGCTGGTTTCGAGGAAACCTAGCAGCATGGAAGGTGTGGCACAGTGCCAGTTATATCAGCCCGGGGCAAAAGTGAAGATTCAGATACTGGTTAGAGGGAAGCCATGAAATGAGACCAGGAAAGGTGGCAACCCTGAGTGAGGCAAAATCAGCTTGTGGAGCAGAGGTGTGAAGTAATGGCAGCTAACAAAGCAAGATCACAATGGTCCCCTTCTAGATTCCGAGACCAGGGAGATTGATTAAAAGAAAGAGAGAAAAGCTATTGTGTGTGTTTAATTCTTATGTAGTGTTCATAAACGAGGCAAAGCGATCCTGATAGGAACCAAAAGGCAGCTGCAATGGAAACCAGTAAGGATGAGGATAGCTGCTGCCAGAAGCAGAACAAATCTGGACTAGGGTCACTGGAGGTGCTCTCACAAATTTCTGTGGCTGTTGAAATATTTGAAGTGGTGCAGGCAGGGGGTGCTGTACATCAGGACTGAGGTGCGTTGGCAGGGTTGCAGGAGAAATGAGACTTACAGACTTAAGGACTTGAGACTGGCCATACTGGGTCAGGCCGATGATCCCTCTACCCCAGTATTCTAGGGCTTTGTCTGTGCTAGAGAAGAGCATTGGCTTAACAAAATAGATTTAAATTAGCTAAAGTGGGAGAAACTTACAATATAAATATGCTTGAACTGTTTTTTCTCTTGGTTATGTTTTTGTTAATTCAGTAACTAGAGAGCCCAGCTAAATCAGTCAGCAAAGGATGACACTGTTTTTGTTTTTTGGGTTTTGTTTACATTACAGTTTAAATAGATTTGACCTAGAGAGTTAAATCACTGCACTTTTCTAGCATAGACAAGACCTAGGAGAGCAGGGATTTGCATATCTTGGCAGAACTGTGTTGGAAATGACTCTGGAGCTTGTTTTTAGTCAATGAATTTAAACGATCCGGTGTATTTAACATTGCACCCTCTGCCTCATTCAAGTTTAGTGCAGGAGAGAGCACAATGACAACTTCTCTGCCTTTACTCAGTTGATAGCCGATTGGTTGACTGGTGTGATGAAGAACGCTGTTGTATCCTTCACTTGACACAGAGCAGAATCCTCCTATAAATATTTTCCCACAGTCTGTAGCACCTAGCAGCCCTGATGCTTAAAATGTACATACACCGCTTTGCAAAAGGGTACACTATGGATCTTGCAAACAAGAGCTTATTTTAACGACTACATATCCATTGTAGTGCTAAAACATCTGCTCCTTGTTGAACTTAGTCCTCATCCATACACTGCAGGACTGCAGTGATCTTTGTAAACGCTTGCATCCCATAGTGCAGATTGCTGTAGTGAAATTTATCATGTCCTATATCATGTGATTGTGGCAGATTTAAATAGTGTGTTATGCAACCAGGAAAATAGCTACTTCCTATAGGTAGTCTGTTGTTAGCATAATAGACACTGTAGCAGCTGGCGATGTCATAAAGCGCATTCTTTCTCTAGGGTCTGATTGGGAAGCCAAAGAATCTGATTCTCACCAAATAAATGTTATGGCAAAGGGTGCTTAGCTTTAAACTTCAGTATAGATAGGAACTAGAATATCCAGCCATGTGATGCAGGGGCCAATAGGCAAAACTTTTGGGCTTGAGTCTTTGTTCCTGAATACGTTCTGTGTGTGAAGCTCCAGAAACTCTGATCTTATTTGGCAGCGAGTGTAGAACAGAACTATATGTATTGGAGAAATGCTTGGACGTTTGATCAGTTTTGTGGAACACTTTGAAAGCAGCATGGTTACCAAGTAGGTCATAAACATTACAGTGCAGTTAGAACATAACAATATTTATCCTGTGTACTAGAGCTCAGGGCTGCCAGAACACCAGAACGGGCCAGAATTTATCTTCTGATTAAGAGGTGGGAGGCCCTGAGGGGGCTGAAACTCCTAAATTAAAACACATTTTTAGCATAACTATAAAACAGGGAAAATAAGCAGTGTTAGTGCAACCCTAGTAAGACCTGCTCAAATAGGCTTTGAAAGTAACTTCTAAAGGGTAGTTCAAGCTCTTTGTAACATTTCTTGCATGCTGTACCTGTCGAGTACATTAGAAGGAACCTCTGTTAAATGTCTTTAGCTTTGTGTAATTTACTTGCCTGTGTGTATCTTCCTTTTTCAGTCATCTGCTGCCTAGTTACATTTTAAAATATCTAAAAACTCGGCAGACTCAAGCCAAGATTTTATGCCCTTTTTTGATCCAATTAAAACTTTAAATATGATTGGAAATGTCTCAATTTCTGTGCAAAAATTTTTTTAAATGCGATAACCAGCTCCTAAAGTTGCATCATTCCACACCCTCACAAGCTTTATTTCCCCCTCCCAAAGTTGACTATTTAGTGAAATCACTTTTGTGAGAGCCATTGTGAAATGCTGTAGGGTGAGAGGAAAATTTGTGGTTCTGTTGCCCAGCTTATGATGCTTGTCAGAGAACGGATTCATTAATCAGAAGCAGACAACTTTGTTATATTTGGCTTCTTGTGAGTAGTGTTGGGATGGCAATAAACTGGTTCAGCATAGGGCCTGCCATCATTTCTGCATGCAGTGTTCTAACTAGGATTAGTCCATAATTCTCACTTGTTGAATTGAATCTGAATTTCAGTAGGACACTGGCAGTTAATCTGGACTCTTATTAGTCTGGCACACTACTCCTTGTGTACTGTGCACTTGGCAAACCTACACACATTCTGTGTAGACATGCCTTATTAATTTGTCGACACATTGGACCTGCAGCAAAGAGAGTAAGCTGGTGAGGGTTGGTGGAGAGGATGGTTTGCTCTGCAACTGCAAACACTTTTAAATTCCAGTTACAAGCTATCTGAGTTTTTTCCATACCCTGTTGAAATCAAGCTTGCAAAGCCAATTTTCCCCTTTCTTACAACCCAGCCCCTTGACCTGATTTTTAGCAAACCTCCCTGTATGGGACATGAACATCGTAAAATAATATTACGAAGCAGGAGGATTCTGCAGCCGTCCTCCTTTCATGGAGATGCGGGGGTCATCTCCACAACATGCGCTGCTCTAACCACGGGGTTACATCCTTTCGATGCTAGGACTTGGTTCCATGTTTGAAACACCATGCTGCAGAAGCCAGAGGCTTGAATCTATGCATAGCAGTGATGCAACCACTGTGTTATTGTAGGATAGTGTTTGCGTGCTGTATTTACTTCCTGGACACACAGACTGAGCCAGCTACAGCTATGTCTGAACAAACTGTACTATTGGACAGAATTGTTCTGTTTTAGCAGGACTGTGCTTGCCACTGTTGCATGCTGATGTAACTATGAGCATGGTTCTGTTCCAGTGGGGACTAGATCTTGAATATTTGAATTGAGATACCGTGTTGCAACTTGCTTGCTTGGACTTCCATCCAGTCGTCAGTTGGAGATCTGGAAGAATCTTGAGAGTTTGTCAGAAAATCTCCAGCAAAATTCTGTTGATTTGTGCAGGTGTGCTCTCCTGACCCCAGCGAGAGAGCTAGATATGTAGTGAGAGCAGTAGTGAAGCGAGGCTCTGCAATATGAATCAGAGATTGGAATTCTGCTGCATCACTTCTAGATACTTTATCCAGGGTTTTAAGCGGCTGAACAATCATTAACCCTCAGAGTTAATAGTTGAGTTACGATAGGCCAGTAGGTAAGATTGGTGTGCTAGATCCCATGGCAAACTTTTCTGACTAGGGAAGTGGGAATTTTAAAGGAGGATGGCAGTTTTTGCCCTGTGGTACTTTGCCTTGCTTGTCACTTAACCCTTACTGAGCTGCATGCTCCAACTCAGGGGCTCTACTTCAGTTTGACTAGATAGAATAGCTACTTCGATGAATCACCACTTCCCCCAAAGACTCATTGGAAACATTTGTCTTTTAATATTCACAGAACAAGACTAGATGCTCCTCGATTGGAAACAAAATCGCTGAGTAGCTCTGTGTTGACACCAGGTTACACCTCCGACCGTCTATCAGGAAGCAACAGGGACCAGATCCTGAAACCAAAGCGGTCCCATCGCAAAGCAGACCCTGATGCTGCTCACAGGTAGGATGAGAGTTCGTTAAAGTAGTGGTATAGCTAGAGTGCTTCTGGTCACAGTGTGAACTACAAAGTTTCATGGCATGGGACAAAACAATGGTAAACGCCACGCACCCATAGTAATCACAGTTGCTAGAACAACTCATTTCATAGGCCTTGGTGTGATTCTTGCAAAGATAATACAGCATCATTCTTATAATGCTATTGTGTAACAACTAAACTTGGTATATCCTATTTTGTTTGGCTTTTTGGGGGTTTTTTTGCCTTAAAGTTCAGCTCAAGTTTTCTTTCCCATCAATGCTTTTTCCTAGAGTTTCTGCCTCAGTCCTGCTTCACACAAATTTCATAGGAAGTATAGGCCTGTTTAATCAAAATGGCTTTTTTTTTTTTTTTTTTTTTTTTTTTTTTTGATTAAAGTGCCTGACCTGTGAATGTAAAGCTAAGCTTGGATTTTAAGATGTTTGTTTTTCTTGTCAAATGATTGGCAGGATTGAAAAGCAATAGATTCAGCTAGCTCTTGCTAGTGCAGTCATTCAGAACAATAGTTTTCCCTGTAGCTAATTTTGACCTTTATTGCCAAGCAACCTGTGCCATGATTATATCAAATGAAACCACTACTTTTTTCAAAGGATAAAAACTTTCACTAATAGGGAAGAGTGAGTGGCTCTGTATGATGTTTTTCATACCTGCTTGGGTCCCAATCCTGCATTCTTTGCATACCCAAACTCTTGGTGAACTCTATATACAAGGATTGCAGGATTTGGTTTCAAGAGGGATTTGGACACTGACATCTTCCTGGAAATGGTCCAGTTTGTCTAGCAGTTCCAGAAGTTAATCCAGTCTTTAGAGTGTGCTTATGGAATCCTATCCATAAAGAAATTTCACCTGTGACTGCCTATATAATGGCTTCTAATCAGGAGTGATAACTCTTTTATTATAGGAAAAAAAAATGTGGTGGTGCAGAATCATGATCGTTCAAAGCCAGCTGTCCAGTGTAAAGTCTAACTAGTATTCCTGGTACCCAGAGGTGTCTCTGGGCCTTAGCAAGGGTCAGGACTTCTTCTCAATATCATGTAAAACCAAAAGATTGACTTGGTTTCTTGGCTTGACTACATCAAGTTCCAGCCCATGTTGCAGCCAGTCAATTTAGGGGAGTCTTATTTGTGTAACATCCCCCTTGAGCTCCAGACTAATTATATGACCATAATACAAGAAGAGAACCACATATACAAATGTAATATTTAGATTTAAACATATTGCAAACTAGTGTTGAGTAAATATACAGCATAAACACAATTAATCATACAGGAAAAAACAGTTTATAGAACCACAAGAGTCTGTGTCAGTACAACATAGGTTGCAGGGATTTATGTTTCTCCTTAACCTGAGGGTTATGTTCTCACTCTGTAACCTACTTATGTCCAAAACTGCTTGGGTCTCCTAAAATCATATGGTTCTTCCCCTTACGCAGCTTAAAAGACTCTAGTATAGTACATGCATAAACCTTGGATGTCAACATGATGCAATTGTTGTGGGGGCAATAGCTGTTGCTGTTCTGGATCAGATCATTGGTTGGTGTAGTCTAGTATTTTGCCATTGACAGTGGCCAGTATCCGATGCTTCAGCCAGTATGATGCTTCAGCAGCAAGCGGGGGAGTGAGATCACGAAACCTTACCCAAAAAAAACCAACCTCATGGAACTGTTACTGTTAAAATAACACTCCTAAAAGAGCAAAGGAATATGGAGTCCTGCTCCCTTTAAAAACAGTGGCAAAAATCCCATTGACTTGAAAGAGACCATGCCTTTAATGCAGTCATTCTTTACCTGTGCTTATCACAGCAGGAATCTTCCATCAGTAGGGTAATATTTGGTACAGTCAGCTGCAGTTAGGCAGGGATAACACAGTAGTTGCATAGTTTGGTAGTTTCTCTTGTAGCTTTACAGCTTCAGTGTAGGACGAGTAAATAAAGAGCCTTTTAATCACTTGTGATGTTGATGCAGAACAAACTGTATCACTACAGGCAAAATCCTCCTGTCGGCATTCATATGACTTTATATTCTGCTTTTCCTATGTTGTACTCCACTGGAATTCCATACTTGTGGGAATATTGCAGTGTTGTGACATGATGGTGTTGGAAGTCAGATCTGCCATGTGGACCTGACAGGAGAATCTTGCTCTAAGTGGTCCGTTTGGTCAAAATATTTAAGCAATTGTCGCTTAAACAGCATAGCTAGTCTGAAACCTCTCTTAAATTCAAAATTGAGTGTCTTTTCTCCCAATGTTTCTCTTTTTTTTTTTCTCTCTCTCTCCTTAGGCCGCGGATTTTAGAAATGGATAAGGAAGAGAACAGGCGTTCAGTTCTCTTACCAAAACATAGGAGACGGAGCAACTTCAGCTCTGAGAACTATTGGCGTAGGTCTTACGAGTATACAGAGGACTATGACGAAGAGGAGGAGGATGGAAGTCCAGCCCGGAAAGTTAAAATGAGGCGACATTGAGGCATGAGCATTCAAGAGTCTCGAAGCTGAAGAGATTGGCCTCCAGTCTATGAAAACTTCTCTCCTTTCCCCTGGCTTTTTCTCATCTAGCTTCAGGTTTTTTTTTCCTTTCAGGCTGAAGAATAATTGGGAGGGAACTGGCTATTTGTTTTTATGAATGGAGTAATACTGAGGCGTAAATATTGATGGAATGTGTCAGGTGTCACCTGCCGTTTCCAAAGCAATGGGTCAAATAGGCATCTCCTCCCTCCTGAAGTGGACAATGTTAAAGTTGTGCCAGGTTGCCTGTTCTGTATTTTTGAAAACACCAAAAAGTTAGCTTTCATTACTGACGATTTAAGAAATTAATTTTTCCTTTGCTTTAAGTTTAAGTTTCTTTTAAAATGTTCTAAATATCTTGTTTGACCCCAAGAGTTGAAACTCTTTGTAGCGGCCTCATACTCCATGCTACACCAAAGGGCTCCTAAATTCTTACGTCTGCTATTACATAGTTTGGTTTAAAAAAAAAAAAAGTGCCCTGCAGCAACTGGAAGTTTTAAGCTTTGCAGGCACCTCGTATTGCAATCGATTACAAAGCGTTTAGGATATTTGTTGCACTTTAGTAACCGTTTTTAATGCATTATGCTTTCCTCCACCCCTCCCCCAACTAGTTTGGGCTTGCAAGCATCTTGTTTTCTGCACTGCTAACTCAAGGGTGTATTCTCTCTGTGAAGGGCACATAGAAGCTCTTGCTCACGTCCGCATTGGTTCTGAGGGGCTCATCAAGCAGAGAATAGCCTTTTTTGAAGGAGGGAGGAATGTGTTGGACTTGAAGTTGCGCCATCCGCTTAACCTTTCTCTCCAACGGCATAATTACGGTTTTTCAGAGGTGTATTGTGTTTGGACTTTTTATTTTGTTTTAAATCTCTGGATACTAAACATTGTGTAAGTGTCTTAGTTGGCACTGAGGCCTGGCAGGCTAAGGGACTGAGATCCTTATTGTTTCCCTAGGCTTTTTGAGTATGAAAATGATTTGTGCACATGTGATGGATACATGCTTTTTCCTTCCCCAAAGCTGGAAGAATAGCCAGAACAATGAGTAGAGCTTAGCACATTACACTTTTGAGGGAACGTGACTTGGAAACACCCTGGAAAGAGCTGTCGTTGTGCTGCCTGGCATCTTGGTGGAAGTGGATCTCTCCCGCCTTGGATAAGGATCCAGACTGCGTTATCTCTGGAGTACCCTATCTGAGGATGCTTCAGAGCATTGCAACAGCTTGAAGAATCTGTCCAACTTCTCAGCCACAAAGATGTGCTGATGAGTAGCAGGAGTATGTGATATTGTCACCCCAGTATCACAACTGGTCTATGTCCCTCTTCTATCTACTGGGAGCCGATAGGAATTCCTGGTGCAGTGAGCCTCTTGGCCAACTACTTAGAGTGCTGAGAATAAGATTCCTGGAACCAAGGCGTTAATATTAGAATATCTAAGCTCTCCCATGTTTTTCTGATAGTTTTTCCACCATTCAGCCTACGTTATCCTGGCTTGAAACCTCAATGAGTTGTCAAAGTTTGGGGTCTGATAACCTATTTAGTACCCTAATTTTAATAAATAAAAATTGTACAAATTAAAACTCAATTTGATTCCTTGAATCCAAATGTCAGCAGTTGCAAAGATTAGTCTTATTTTTAAAAGGTTTTCTTTTTTCAGTTTTGCCTTCCCTAAACATTTTTGTAGTTTTTCCTTGGCATTGTCTTCAACACTAGTTATGGTCCATGTACTTTACAATAAAAAGATTTAATATATTTTGAAACATGTCTGATGCTGTCATGAGGAGTCTTCAGTCCAGAAACCAAGCATTGTTCCCTCATGTGTTGTTTGTTGGAAATTTAGCACGTTTACTAACCACCTGGTTCAGGTGTGGTGGTTCTCCAAATTTATAGGTGGTTCCGCTTGAATGTTGAGTTTAAGTCTAGATCCACCATTGGTTGTAATGCAAACAAAATTACTACTGACTTCAGTAGACATTTTATCTGCATAAAGATTACTAGATTAAGCCTTTCAAAGATTATCCTTGGCTTGTGTTTTTGTGTGGCTTTTTTTCTGGTTAACAACTCCTGTTGGCATTACTCGAAGTTATGAGAATAATCATTTGCCAGCCCTTTAAAAGAAAGCCCCACCTCTTCTGCACAGAGCTCTGAAAATTCATCTTTCGGGCTGTCTTTAAAATATAAATTGCATTTGAAAATAAAATGTTAAATTAGAACTGCTATTTCTCTGCCTCCTAGCTTGTTGAAGAGAGGAGTACTCCAGCTCCAAGACAGTTTAACAATCAGAAGGGAATAACTCTTCCCTTTTAGGTTTCTCCTGTTGTTAAACTAGCATGGATACTGGATCTGCAGTTTTGCCTGTTTTTATGGCTAGCCTCATGAATTTCACTGTTTAAGATGGTGTTTCCTAGCAGGAGGCTGAGGAACACCTGTTTTTAATTAGAACACTTTTTTGGATTCACAATTTAAAGGCTGCTAAAATTCCCTGTGCACTTCTAGGGTACTGCGCTGAGTACATGAATTTTCTAAAAAGTAGCATTGATTTGCTTAAACATTGCTCTGGCTGGATAAATAGCAGAAACCATAATGTTCTGTGTTTATTTCCTCTTTCCTTTGAAAGTTCTCTTGCGTTATGCAGAGCATCCTCATCCTAAACAGGCTACGTTAAGTCTACCTCTGCAGTCAGGATACTGTACTCTGGTTCCTCAACTTAAAATGAAGTTGGTTGCAATTGTGCCTCTTTTGTGATGTGGTATTAGTGGCTCCCAGATCAACACGTGATGGAGCCAGATTTGTTGGGTGACATAGGCTGGGATGAGGTGTATGGCTTCGTCTCCATAAAGGAGCTCAAGACCAACTAATGCATTATGTATGGAGGTGTCTCTCTTAACGTCCGTGTAGACAAAGGTACCTTTTACATCTGATTTATTTTTATATTCTTCAGTGCAACTTTTTCCTGTTTTCCATCGTTGCCATTTGTTTAGTTATACAGCTTTTGCTTGGGTGGCCAGGAAAGCCTTTTCGGGTTATGAGTTTGTGTTTTTCGTTTTTGTTTTTTAAACTGACTGACTGCCACATGGATGCATGGAGAGATGGGGGCACAACTGATTGGACTCTAGGCATCTTTCTCTTTAGAGCAGATGTCACCCTGTGTGTTGGCAGATCATCCTCCCCAGGTGTACAGATATTTTATATAGACACACGTATGTACATGTGTAGATACATGCTTTTTAACTTTTTGCACTGATCGACATCAAAGTGAAGCCTTGATTTTAATAAAAAAAAAAAAAAAAATTTACATTTTCACACAGATCTAGATGTCTAGAGAACCTACTGTTCTTTATCTGACGGAACAATGGCTCAAGACGTTAATGAAACCCGCATGTATTCTGTAGCTGGCTCGCGGTAGCCTGTGGGGCTGCTTGAAAGTCCCAGATCAGACTTGTGTGCACTCTCCTAGCATAGAGAATGTCCAGATGTTAGGTGAGTTCTAGCAACTCTGGCCACCCCAGTCCCACCTCTTTCTATCTCCTGAGGGGGAAAAGGGTGGAACTTGGGTCATTACCAGATGCTCAGAAATAAAGCAGGTGGCTTCTAATAAGGCCTTATTCACAGATTTGACCAACTTGGCTTTAAAATCGTTCCTGGTGTGGTACAGTGATGTGGTCCAAATTCGCCTCTGTAAATCTGAAGCGTGTAGTATGCATAATTCATTAAACTATCACCTAAATCAGAGACACTGTAAAATTACAAAAAAAAAAAAAAAAACCCAAACAAAACCCCAAACCTAGTCCATGTCAGTATTTTTCTTAGCTAAGGAAGTGGATGCTTTCTGCTTCTCTGAAAACAAAGACTGGGGAGGAATTTGTATTTTTGCTACATGTAGCTGAAATGAATGTCTAGTGATTAGTATCAAAACTTTCATTGCATGGGCCTGGTGTGCCCATAGGAAGAGAGCGAAAAGGTTGTTTGCTAGTGACAGAAGGAAAGTGTTTAGTACAGGGACTTCTTTAGCTTCCTTCTTAAGTTTGATGCTGTAGGCAGAACATCGCTTTGCTTCTTAAGCATCTGACAACCTCAGCAGTTCCATTTAACAGCCTCTAGGTAAATGACACATGGATAGGAAAGATGTTGGTGGCCACATCTGGCTTTTACCACCTGCTAAATTGTCATCCAGCTGTTGTAAGTAAATTGAGTTGCAACACACATGAGCTGTAATCCAAAGGCGTGGTTCATCTTGAAGCTTGGAGAGTAGACTGTGAGTTGATATTTCAGCAACTGACATGCACACTTCTGAATTATTCGTCCAGGTAGCTTCTGCTGTAACAAATTGTGACACACACAGTCTCTCTCTCTCTCTCTCTCTCTCTCTCTCTCTCTCTCACACACACACATGCAGGCGTAAACTTTTTTCTCCAAGTTCTCACACTCTCTTTCAGGGTTCCTGTGCAGGGAAAGGGGGAAGGGGCAGAGCTCTCATTTCTTCAGTTTTAATGTTGGTATGAGGTTTTGATAGCAATGCTCACTGGAGATGGGTCTAAACCAAAACCCCCAGATCCAACAGCCCTGAAATTTGAGGGAAGTTCAAAGCTGGACCCGAACCCTGTGGCTTGGGCCCACCTCTAGTGATCAGTAGTTTTATATGCCAAATGCAGTTTCCCTTTTTGAGACAAAGGGAATGCTAATCTGATGCTCTGACAAGCACCATAGTATCCCTTCCCCCATTTTCTTCCCCCCACCCCACACTCACGCTCTTAACAGAGTTCTGGCTGACTTACATTTTGTTTTTTAAAAGATTCTAACTTTTTGTTACAAATGAAAAAAAAAAAAAGTGGCAATATTTTTTCCTGTAATAAGTTTTTCATAGGAAAGCGTGGTTTGTAACAAAGTTGTACAGTTCTGAAGTTTGAAATACAAAAAAGTGCTGTGTGGAACGCTGTAAATGGGGAAGAGATTATTTTATGTACAGTACAATGGGGGGAATCTTTTAATTCTGGTTGATTCTTAGGAAGAATTTAGTTCTTCACTGTCAAGGGTTTGGAATTTCATGAATTTCATTTTTTTTCTTGTATAGAATGCTGCATTTAATTGAATAAAAGCAGAAAGCATCACTTGATTGTGTGGGATTTTTTGGGAGGAGGTGGGATCCCAACTAGGTTACTGACTTGCTGTGTCGTCTACAGTAAGTGGCTTGGGCTTGCACTGCTTCAGGGATCCTAATGGAACAAATGAAGCTCTTCAGCTGAAGTTGCTGGGACTCAACACTTCTGAATATTGGGCCCTTAGTCCCTGTGCTTCACATTCCCATATGTGGGGAAGAAGAAAGGCGGGGATGTTACTGAACACCTCTACAAAAGGTTAGTTTCTAGGTGAAAAGCAGCGTAAGTGCAAAGAAGTATTTATCCCGTCTTGTGCTGTGCTAGAATCTAGAGTTGGAAAGGCTTTTTGGTCTGCATGAATCATTTTCCCCTACCCCATTGTACACTACTGGTGTGTGTTGTCACAAGGGGACTTGGTCACGTCTTTTGGATAGAATATATCACAGCCGAAAATCAAATTGCTGGGAAGAGTGTTTCCATTCTCTAGTGATATCCCATAAGGTAAAGTCGAAGCCAAGAAGAAGGGGGGAGGGGAGATGGGTGGAGCACTTCTGAAATGCAAGAGGCCTAAAAGATCATGCAAGCCTGCAGGAAAAGGGAAGGACAAGGTCCAGGGGCATCGGTTGTGCTGTTTAGAGTGGATCACAGATGTGTGTGTCCTTCTCAGGTCAGACTGTCAAACAAGGCAGGCACCCAAAACTGGTAGCATATTCTATTAGAGTTCACCAAACCAGTAATAAATGTTTTTCCATTGAACAACAGATAGTCCCCTTAGCTCTCCAGCCCTTCTTGTCCCTTCAGACAAGCGGGACTTTGTGATGCAAGGTTATTTAAAACTAAAAATCACCATACATTAGGTCACTCCTGCCCTCATAGTGCCAATCGCTCACCACAGGTCCGTGGATACTCAGATCTCACACCAAAGACAACGCTGTAGCCAATTTCTCTAGTAAACGAATCAAAGATTTACTAGGTAAGAAAAAGAAATGAGTTGCTGAGAGGTTAAAGCAAGTAAAATACATTACAGGGGGTGAGTCAGCTTGTAAATCCAAATGATTAGCAGAAGTGTAGTAATCTGCTGGTTTTCCATAAGTCTCTCAGGGTTACCCAAAATGGCTTTGAGGATCTCTGTCCAATTGCTCAGAATTCCCCCTCTCAGAATCCATCAGGCCAGAGATACAGGATTGCTCCCAGGGTTCATCTTGTAGCTGTCTTCCCCAGAAAGCAGCATGGCACGTGGTCGATTTTCCCTTTGTTGAACACAACGACCCATGCTTTGAAGTTAGGGTGCTTCTCATTTACAGTTCTAAGGCTTCAATCCCACTTAATGGGCCATTCAGTTACAGAGACCTACAGAATGCATTCAGTTACAGTCCACCCAGACAATCTTACATTCGTTTTCCTGAACAAAGGGGCAGCCAAACACAATCCTTCATCGGTTTTCACGCAGTTCTACACATTAAATATATTCTCATCTTCACGCTAATGCAGCCTTTGATCTACAGCGAATTAAGTGCAGGGGTATGTATATAACGTCGACTGTAATAACATTCCACGGGTTACAGATAAATGAAGACAATACCATTACCTTTCCTTTGGACTAGGCCAACACACAAGTGAATTGGCCCTGATCACATGACGGTGCCCTGGGAGACTCCTTTGATTGCTATTCGCATGCAAGTGAGTTGTCCGGCTGCCTTGGTCTGAGCTGGCAACCTGTGAGACTGCATCACAGCCTCATCCAATCAAAGGTGAGCAAGACACTCCTGATGGCTATGTAGAACGTACGCCTATCTTCTTTTCAGACACACTGCAGGCCCGATGCAAAGTCAGCAGCTCTGCTCGCTCTCCCATTCAGTAGAGAGGGCCCCAGTTTTATAAACTGGGAGGTGCTGGTGGTTGTGTTCTGCTTTGGGGGCACCTCGTGGGGGTGGTTTTGGTTGTTAGCCCTGTCCTTGGATTATTAATAAGTAGCTTTTTCTCTCTGGCTTTAAGGTATCCCTATCTCTAGAGTAATATCAGAATCTCCCCCAAATACCTTAAAGCTGAAAATTAACGGGCGCATCGTGGCATGCATGTTACACATGCTCCATCTTGTTAGAGAGTGGTAGAGCTTGTGTCTAGGGGTCAAAGGACCTGGGTTCTGCACCCAACTTTCTCCCTGGCTCCTTGTGTGACCTCAGTTCCTTCTGTGGCTCATTTTTCTCCCCAACTGGAGGGGCTGCACTATGAAGGAACAATGCTCCGCCACTCCTCCAGGAGGTAAAAGGAAGTGAGACCCACCAACTGGGTTTTTAGGGGCGGGGGAGGGGATGGCCAAGACTAATTCTCAACAGGGAGAGAGCATGATATTTACATAAGTTCCTTTCAGTACAGCTAAACAAAGACTTGGGCCTCTTTTTCCTTTGAGCCAATTGACTGCTGTTACCCAAAATCACAATCTCCCGAAAGAGGGAGCCAAGAAACTCGCTGGCAAACAGGAAGCATGCCACCAGGCACAATATCTTCCTGTGAGCCTCCTCACCGTGCTGCGTCCAAGGGTGCCATGTGCCTCAACGGTATCGCCCCGGGTTTGAAAGTTAAAACTCCTAAATCCTCGTTTAGCACCTACCGTAAGCAGCCTGCAGCCCCAGAGGATTTGTGGGTGCCATCACGTGGGCAAATTGGCCCACCAGGGCTCGTGGTGGATTCTCCATCACGGACCATTTCTAAATTTAAGATTGGATTTTGCTTCCAAAAGATATGCTCTAGGAATTATTTTGGGGAAGCTCGTCATTTATCACAAATGCTGTATCAAGTTGACGCTGCAGACCGGACTGAGGTGAGTGAAGTTCCTGGTACCCTGATGTGGTTGCTAGGGGTGGAGTTGGGGTCTGCTTCTTCCTCCATTCCTGGGGGAGCTCTTAGGAATTGGCTGATCTTGATATTCATCAACCTAGTTGAGTTAGATGGGGAGAATTCTCCTTGCTGGCATTCCCTGGACCCGAGAACACTATACAAAACCTTGAGCAATTGGGCAGGCTGTTTTACTTCTCTCTAAACAGCCTGACTCTTAAAAGGGCTCTATCGTGTTGTGGGTGGGATACACTGTCTGTTAATCTGTTCCATGGAGGCTGAAAGTGTAAAGCAGGTTTGATTGCATGGCCGGGAGCAGGGCCTGGGAAGTCTCCAGGTGGTGGTGGCTAGCCAGGGAAGAGTTAATACCGCCTAACGAGCGTGGGTGCTTCCTGGTGCTTGTGCTGTATTCTGCTGCCCTGTAAGGAGAGCAGCACACTCTGCAAGGTTGTGATTTAGGGCTATTGCCCACCTAGGGAGACAACGTGGTACAGTCGGTAGCGATGCGAAAGCCCCGATAATCTGATGGCTCGGTTTGCTGCCTCTAGCCCTGCATGACGTCGGAGGCTGCCTAGAACGGATGCTGTGTCTCGGACGTGGCTAGGAAGGTGGCGTAGGAGGCAGTGATAATTGTGGGGGAGAGAATCAGCAGGTGGTACCCGCTGGCTGATTCCTTACCCAGTCCTTGCCCCCAGCTGTGCTGGGCTGATAGAGATGGTGCTTTTCACATGGACTCCTGACCACTTGCATCCGTGAGAGGTCCCTGGGTGCTTTGTTGAAAGGTGCATTAACCCCCATGGCACGGCTGACGTCCAACACGCACAGCTCCAGCCTGCAACCTAAATCCCGCCCGCTGTTTAAAACGTGTGCTCCAGCCTAGAGGCATCTGTGTTCCAGTGACGGGTGAACAATGAAATCCCAATGTCAAGTCCTTTGGGCCGGAAGCTTCTATAGGCGTGTAAATGGATTGATTCGCCCATGGCTAACACCCAAGTTTATGTGGAGCAAACGTCCAAGGACGTTTGGATTGCAAGGTGGGCTATGTGTGTATTTGCTTTTGCCCTGCAGTTGCCCACCTTGGTATATGTGCCATCGACTGACTCGTTCTTGATGGATGCTTGCAGTTAGATTTTCACCTTTAATAAAACCTTTGCTGGGATTCTAGCGCAACTCCCAGCTGAGACATCCCAATGACGTGCAGATTTTTTTTCCCCCTCTTTGCTTCTCATTAATTAATTCTGGGTCTGCCCACACGGTCTGTTTTGGTTTGCAAGGAATGTAAATCCAGCAGCTGAGTCATCCGGACGTGATTCACGCTTCCAGAATTAAATGCAATGTTGCCTTTTTGAGCTTTCCACCGCCACACACAATAACACACAGCACCCTAGCAACGCAGGCTGTTTGCCGGCTGTGGTTTGGACCGCATCCTGTCAGCTGCGCTGCCCCAATGCCCCCACAAGATGGAGGCAGAAGCAAAGATAAGTGACTGCAGTGGGAAAGCTTTACTGAAAAGGAATCCCATTGAAGGTAGTCAAGAGGGGCATGGATTCGTATCCTCTGTGTTTGATATGGATTCATGCAACAGTAGCTGCACATCCCTCTCTTGTTCAAGGTGCCTGTTGCTGGAGCCTCCTTCGCTGTTTTGCATTCAGGATTCTTCCTCCCTCCACCCTGGGAATAGCTGTTGAAATCCATCCTGCACTGACCTTTTATTACAAGGTTTTCAAGCCAGCCGTGTTCAGTAGTGGCTGAAAATTATCCATTTGTGTCCCCCTGTGGATATGCAGCGAGTTGGGTGAGTCTCAGCCGAACTCCTAGCAGGCATGTGCCATCTTCTGGCAACCATTGGAATGATGATTAATATAGGAGGATATTACCCCGCCACTAATAACCATAAATGCCTTTATTACGTCTAGAGGCTGAATAGTATTTCTACAATTGCCCTAAACAGCTCTAAAAAGTCTAAATAAGCAGCAGTTTGCTACATCCAAACAGTGACTCAGGGCTAAACGTAGGGGGATTAGACCCACCGTGGCTGGCTCCAGCTGGGCCAGGCAGGTGTCATGTTCTTGGTTTGCAGTCCGGACCAGTGAGGGGTTGTCACCACCTGCCCTGTAACCCGGGGTACCTTCCAGGCTCTGTTGCTCTGGCTTCCTGCCTGGACACCACCAGCCTGCTCAGCTCCCAGCAGGCGTGATCAACCAGCCCTTTAAGAGCTGACCTTTTTCTCCCCCTTCTAACAAACCAGCCATGTCATTGCTCATGATCAGGCCTGGTGGAAACTGGCATCAGCCACTCTGCCTTTGGGTGACTGCAGCTGGAGCTTGTTCGTGAGAGGAGGTGTGGACGCGGCTTCCTGGCTCGGCCTCTGCTGGATGAGGCCTGACCGCCATGTGGCTGACGTGCCAGTGGGTGGAAAGGGGGATGGGGAAAGGGAAAATCCACCCACTTAAAGCTGTCCTAGCCTGGGCCGAAGAAGCAGGGGTTGTGCCTAGACTGGGAGCGGCCGCGCAGCATGCAGTGAGCTAACTCCAGCCCAGGCTGGGGGAGCCTGCTTCCTACAGCAACACCCTCCGACCCCAAGCACTAGAAAGAACCTAGCAAAGCGCCGTTCGCTCTCCCTCTCTGGTTTAGCGGAGCGAGCACCGGGCTATAAGTCTGAAGCTTGCTGGTGCACACCCAGAGGAGCCGGGATGCACCACTGCAGTGTGTTACAGACACTCACCAGCCTCCCACCTGGGATTTGTAGCACGGCAGCACCTAAGCTGAAACCAGGGCCCAGCTGGGTGCGTACAACACAGCACTAATCATTGCGTCGGTAACTAGCTAATCCTTGGTGCCGCCTGGGCCGCTGGCCAGTAAACGCCAGCCAAACAATTTTAACCAGGGGGAAACTGAGGCATGGAGAGACAAACAGATGTGCTCAAGGCTGTCGACTGAGACAGAGCTGGGATTAGAACATCTGGTTCCAAGCCTTGTGGTTCGACTAATGTGGACAATCCTCTGCTGGGAGGAGACCACCCTTTCTTTCTTGTCACCAGTCAGGTGGCTGGGGATTGTGCCCCTGAGTCCTGTGGTTATTTTAGTGGACCCAGCAAATCCACGTCACATGGGGGCAGCAATCAGGTGCCAACGGCTGCTGCTGGGGGCGTCTGTCTCATTCCAAATCCCCTAACTAAGGGGTTCCCCTCACCGAGAGAGCTTTCCAAGGAGCTCCGAGTAGAACCAGAGAAATGCGGGGCTGGAAGGGGACCTCGGGAGATCTTTTAGTCCATCCCCCCCTGCGCCCAGGCAGGACTGGGTAACCCAGACCATCCCCGATCTGTGTTTGTTCTTAAAAGCCTCGGGTGCCGGGGATTCCACAACCTCTCTAGGTAACCTGAGCCATCGCTTCACCCGCCTTAGAGTCCGTTTCTCCTCCTTGCCTCTAACCTAAATCTCCCCGGCTGCAGATTAAGCCCATTACTTCATGTCCGACCTTCAGCGGATAAGGAGAGCAACTGATCGCCTCTTTAGAGCGGCCCTGGAGTGATGTCATCCCATCAGCATGTTGCTCTGAGGTGGGAAGAAGCCAGCAGCCTCTTCATTTTTTACTGCACAGCTGGGTAATTAAAGACCTTTGATCTTTGGCCTCCTTTCTCAGGAAACGGCACATTGTGCCCATCGGTCACGCAGAAACGCATCACCTCTGATTGATCTGTTGGGGGCGGAGGAGGGGGGCTTGGATCACTCGTCACCAGCGAGGTCTCCGTTGCACTGAGCCGTTCTAGGCTGGGACATGGACTGAGGACTTTAGAACCTGAGGTGGTCTCTTAATAACTGGCCCTCGATGATAAGACGTGGCAGCTTGATGGCAGTTTTCATCCAGAGATCTCAAAGCACTTTAGAAAGGGGTGGAATATCATCAGCCCCAATGTCATCAGGGGAGGGAGGGGAAACTGAGGCACAGAGGAATGACGTGACTTGCATGGTGAGTCAGTGGCGGAGTTGGGAAAAGAACCCAGGAGTCCTACTGCCCGGGCCCGTGATAAATGCCTAGACCACACGATGCTTCCGCCAGTCCTCGCTGTCATTATAAAGCTGGTGTGTCGATGGGGGATGGAGCATTCCCTGGGGCTCTGGGTCTCCCCTTCTTCCATCAGGTCCCACCCTAGCCACAACTGTTTTTCCAGCCAATGACACAGGCTGGCGTCCATGATGTCATTTCTCTCACTAACCCTTTCCATCCTCCCCAGGGCTGAGGGTTTCCCGGGGAAATTCCAGTTGCAGCTGCTTGTTTGGCCAAGAATTGGGGCTATTCTTGGAAATGCCAAAAATATCCGGAGAGCTGCCTGCTGCTTCCTTAGCCTCTAGGATGGTTCTGCTTTAGGGCGTCTATGTGTTAACTGGAGTTAGGGGGATGCGAATGGATGGCTCAGGGGTGTAGAGAGAGGCTGAGATTTTTTTTCAGACATGCCTAGAGATTTTGGGTGCCTGGCTTGAGGCCCCGTAAGGATTTCCAGAGGATGGACGGGTGGAGCTTTTAATCCACCCATGGGGCTTCTTTGACTCCAGACCCGGTCAGTCCTGGCTGAAGGTTGCTAGCCACTGGTGGCTGTTGGAGGCCTCCTCCAAGAACTGAGCTTGGTGGATCTGGGTCCAGCTCCCGCAGATGAGTGCTCATGTCCCATCGTGGCAGCTGGTCCCCTCCTCTTCCCTCTGAGCAGGGAGGCTGAGGCGTGAGAAGGTCCGAGAGACACCCGTGGCCTGAGTGCTGGAGGTGGCCTCCCGGCGTGAGCCTTGCGGGCTGTGCTGGAAGGACACAGAGGACTCCAGGCTCAGTACTGCCCGGCCCAGCGTCTTTGGCCAAGGGCTACAAGTCACACAAAATGTTTGTTAGGTGCGACCAAGCCCCAGATCTTGCCTCCGGCTGGGCTCCAGCTCACAAAGCATCACAGAGGCGGCAGGTGTCAGGTAGCCTGACAGTTTTGCCTAATGGCTAGCGTGCTGGATTGGAATCCAAGAGCCCTGGCTGTTCTCTTCGTGGCTCTGCCATGATCTGTCGTGTCACCTTGGGCCAGTCACTTCTCTCTGGGCCTGTTTCTCCTCCCACTTCTTGTCTCTCTCACCTAGGCTGTAGGCTCCATGGGCCGGGATTTGATAGCTGCCTTCAACTACCTGAAGGGGAGCTCCAGGGAGGATGGAGCTAGGCTGTTCTCAGTGACGATAGGTGACAGAACGAGGAGCAATGGTCTCACGTTGCAGTGGAGGAGGTCTAGGTTGGATATTAGGAAAAACTCTTTCCCTAGGAGGGTGTGAAGCACTGGAATGGGTTACCTAGGGAGGGCGTGGAATCTCCATCCTTGGAGGTTTTCAGTGCCTTGCAGACATCAGACACAGCCCTGGCTGGGATGATTTAGCTGAGGTTAGTCCTGCTTTGAGCAGGGGGTTGGACTAGATACCTCCTGAGGTCCCTTCCAACCCTCATCTTTGATTAGTTTTGTGATGCCTTTGTCCAGAAATTCTTTTTCAAGGTGGCCCATGACCAGGTGGGTTGGCAGACTGGGGAGCCGTCCTAGTCCCCTGGGCTGTTCCCATGTTTTGGACAAAGCGTGGGGTGTTGACTGTACATTCGTTATGGGTGAGGATGAAACGGCTGAGGTTGGTGATGTGTGTGGGGTGGGGCTCTGAGCATCGGCCCTTGCTCTGTAAATATTTGCGGCAGGCAACGATGCTGTCGCTGTGAGGGACGTGAGTGTAGAGGGAGGCGACATCCAGGGCGACAAGGCCGGTTTTCCGAGGGAGATTGCTAATGGTGCGCTGTTCGTGGAGGAAGTCGGTTGCGCGCCGGAGGAAGCCGGCCCTCTGTGTAGTGAGTGGTTTGAGGACGGGTTCTCTCATTCCTGGTACTCCTTCAGTAAGCGTGCCGTGCCGTGGCCGGGTCGGCGGGATCTACCTGGGTTCCCTTGTGTGTGTATCTTGGGAAGGGCCTTGGGATAGGTCCGTGGGGAATGAGTCTGTGGAGCATCCCTTGGAGCTGTTAGGGGAAGGATTTGATGATATCCTTAAATTCCTGGGTAAACTCTGGGGTGGTGACCTGGGATTTAGTCCCTTCGCTGACATGGCAGAGACCCACGTTTAACTCCAAAGGTCCCAGGTTCAAACCTCACTGACAAGGGAGGGTCATTGCTTGAGCGTGAGTAATAATCAGCAGAGACACCCTGCCCCCGGCGGTAATCTTTGTTGATCTCTGGTTGCTTCCACCCACATCGATTCCATCGTCCTGTCTGCTCTGAGTGGGGGGGCTCGGCCAAGCTGCTCTCTGCCACGCCCCAGCCTCCACCAGACACTTCCCCGCCCTTCCTGCATCCCCAGGGATAGACACAGCCCGCCAGGGTCTGCAGTGCCTTGCAGACATCCGCAGCAAGGCTTCCCCACAACCCTCCAATGGTCCGTCACATCTGCTGAACGGGGAGCAGGGCCTGCGGGTAGGAGAGCAAATGCCCAGTGCTACCCGCTGGGATCCTGCTGAGAGAGACATTGGCACACGCCACTTCCCAGCCTCCACGCTGCTTCTCCACCCCCAGCGCAGCAAAGCAAGGGAGCATGTTTTGTCAGAACAAAGGCGTTAGCCCCCCTGTCCTGGCCGAACGCCGGCCGAGGCGGAGAATGACCTTTGTGCCCACCTCGCCAGCCCGCTCCGTCACAGACCGATGCCTCCTTCGCTTCCTGCCCTGCCCTGTGCCACTGCTGAGCAGAAGCTAATCCTGGCGGTCGCCATCTGTCGCTTGTGAAGTGCTCCGGGCAGACGGCAGGAGGCAGCGCGAGGCCGTGCGCGTGCCTCCGGCTACGTGGCCCTGGGCTGATCCGTTGCTTTCGGCGCAAGGCCGCAGGATCCAGGGGCAGCCGGAGGGAGCTCTCCGCAAATGAGGTGGCGAGGTCGTTCTCTGGCTCAGCTCCCACAGCAACGGCATGTTCGCCCACTCAGCGTCGGTCCATAGGAAACTCCTCGCGCCATTTCTGCTCCCTGGTCGATAACCCCGGGCTGGCGAGATAGGGAGAGAACAGCTGCCAGAGACCTTGCAGCTGGAGGGAGATGGGAATACCCTCCCAGCTGCCAGCAACCAGCCCACATCCTGGATGCAGGCCTGCCCTGGTACCACAGCTGTGCTTATCTCCCGGCTCCGCTCCCGGTCCTAGAAGGCTCCTCACACATCCGCTCACGGCCAGCGGCCGTGATTAGTTCCGCTAAAAATATCCACGACAGCGTGTCGGCCGCCTCGAATCCTTCCCCAGAGGAAGGAAGAGGAGGTTGGCTTTTGCAGCCAAAGAAATGGGAAACGGAGCTGTAATGGCCAGGTGGAGGCAGCCGTGGCTAGACAAAGTGATCTTGATGCAGAAGCTAGAATGTAACTGGACAGCACAGAGATCTCGCTGGTAGAATTAAACTAGCCTGTGTATTAGCCAGATCCGCCCCCAGCAGCCTAGGACTGGGTTCTTGATTTGGCTGGGTGCTCAGCCATTGGCACCTGAAGAAGATTATCTGCAGACTGGAAAAGCTCAGCAGAACTGAGCTAAAGTGTTTAGCTAAAGTAGCTGTCCCTGTGCTCTGCACAATTACAGTGTAGCCCCCGGGGTCAGCATGGCTTTCTGCTGTGATGTAGTATTTTCGGTGGGTTGAAATAGACATCTGTAGCAAGAGAGAGCCCTGCACGTCACATAGAACCCCCCTGGGAGTGCTGCACCCATCCTGCAATCTCAGGCCATTTCCGATGAAATCTTGATATGGATCAAAAAGAGGAAGGACGATCTTCGGGTTAAGGTCAGAGCAGGGTTCAAATCTCAACTCTCTAATCCGCTTATTTTGGAGATTCAGCAGTCACGTATTCCGGTTTTTACAAGACCACGAGGCTGACTGGGGGACTGGTCAGATTGTGACACCATGCAATTATTTCAGTTTGAGTCTGTGTATAGACACGTTTATTTATTTTGGAACGAAAGCGACTCAAATTCATTTAATTAAGGATCCGTCACTGATGTCACTCAATTGGAATGAAAACAGATCAGTTAAATCAGTGCATTTCCCTAACCTGGATGCAGGTACATCGATTTCCAAGGGTTTACACTGGTTTTCTCAATGTCAAAGATTATGGTATAGCTTGTATTATATGGGCACAGTGAATGTAACTATGCAGCCACTGTAAACACTCTGAAATTAACATGTGTGTGTCCAGGTTAGGGGCTTGTACTAACTCATCCGATTTTATTCCGATGTAGTGAAATTGCTGGAGAAATGACATGGAGACCAGGCTTTCAGCTAGAAACACACCAACTTGAGCTAAATCAACTTTAACCCTTTTCATTCCAAAACAAAAGTATCTACCCCCACCCCGACTTGCCCGGAAAGAACAAAATCAGGTGCAATTCAGACCTTTTTGATATTTGGGGGCAAATGTGTATGTAAACCAGCCTTGTGATCCCATTGTCAAACCATTAAAAAAATGGGCATGTTGGTGTTAACAGCACAGCATTATCCCCTTCATCACAAGACCTTGCTTCCATGAACACAATTGCCCCTATTATCTCCACGTCGGGAACTGCAGCATAGACAGACTTGTCCAAGATCACACAGAAAGCCTGTGGCAGAGCATGGAATTACATGCGGGTGTCTGGCTAGCGCCCTGATCATGGGACCCGCCCCCGTTTCCAATAGCTGGTGATAATCAGGGTGTACACAAGGGCAGTCAAAATCTTCTCAGGTTAAGTCTATGCTAGAAAAGGTCTATGAGCTGCCTGAAACCTTGTTATGGGTTGGGTTAAAACCCCCATTGAGGTTGATAGGTGTGCATTTACCCCTCAATTAACACAACTGTAAACATAAGCCCCATCAAAGACAAAAGGGGTGTGTGAACCCGCCCCGGGAGCTTTTGGGTTGAGTATTGTTTTGGGGGGGGAGTGGGAGAGAACATACAAGTGATCAGGGGATAGACAAAATAAAAAAGCGAGGCAGCCAGAGGAAAAGAGGCAAGAAAAACCGAAGCGGGAGCCTGTGAGCACTGTCTGTGTGACCCTGGAAAAAGCTTTTGGATCTGGTGTTAGCTAAAGAAGTGTGGAGAGGGGGAGGAGCTGTAGAGCTAAGAAGCTGCTGTGTTTGTTTTTGTATGCAGTGTTGTTGTCGTGTTGGCCCCAGGATATTAGAGAGACAAGCTGCGTGATGTAATATCTTTTACTGGACAAGCTTCTCTCTCGCCCACCAACAGAAGTTGGTCCAGTAAAAGATACTGTCTCACCCACCTTGTCACTTTTGTTTTCGGTTCCGTCTGTGTTCAGAGAAGCAGGATTTTGTACCTTCCTTGTAGATAAACAAGAGCGCCTGAAAGAAAATACCCAGCTACTATCGACTTCTGCACCCAGCGAGACCACCCACAGAGCTCTGAACGCCTGATTCGCTGCACGGGTCGGAAAGGGGCAAACCTGGCATGTCCAGACCAGCTAATCCCCGAGTGGAGGTGCAATTTATACCTGCGAAACAAAGTGTTGATCCCAGTTCCCTGAGCAAAATAAGCGATGCCAGCGAAAGGACGGTTCCACTGGTCTAACTGCAGCTGTGCTGGGGCTTCAGCCAACATAAAAATGTTGGGGTGGGGGAATCACACCCCAAACCAACATTGCTATACTGGCAAAAATTTCTGGTGTGGGCCGGGCCTGAGCGGAACATTTCAATGAATCCGTGGAGTCCGATGTGGCTGGTCTGGTGGCTGTAACTGTTACACCTTTTCTTTTCTTTGTGCCACGCATTTCATTCTCTGAGGAGCTGCAGGAACAGCTAGTTATTTCTGGGTCCAGGCCAGCGCAGACTGTGACGGAGGAGACACGCATGCTGTGCTCTCACCCCCACACGGCTGCTTGACTTTAGTTCTTTCTTGCTTTGCAGTCAGCCGCCATTTGGCGGCGAGACTGTGTTTCTTGTTTGTGAGCACAGAAACATACCCAGTCCCAAAGCTACCCTTAAACGTTTCGTAGCCTCGGGAAAAGCTTGTGGAAACCAGCGTCTTGCTGTCCTGCATCCTGAGGGACTGGAACAATAGCTCCAGCAGCAATGCAAAGATTCCTCCTTTCTTTTTAATGGGGTGTTAACTTCAAAGCTCAGGGGGCGACTATTTAAATGCTAACGCCGCTGAAGCAGAATGCCCAGCTTGAGTCATTGCAATGTAATTGCAATAGGCCCAGCTGTGCCGTTTGCCTGGGAGGAGCCGCTCCCCCTTCAATCCCACTCTCAGGCTGTCACTGGCGCACACAGGCAGCTGGCCTCTGAAAGAGTCAAGCCAAACAAGGCCGGGCTTTTTCTTTGTGTAACAGCCGCTGCGACCCTTTTGTGTGGCCTGACAGGTGCCTGACCTCCACTGAGGTGCAGTTACCAGGGGATCTCTACTACAGCCAAGAGCTCACAGGCCTCCCCACTCCCAGAGACCCAGGGGATGGGCTTGGTCCGGGGATCCAGACCATCTCTGCTTCTGTTGCTCGGACATCGAGGCGACCTTTGCACAAGTGGCCCCCACGGTAACGCTGACTGGTTTGAACAACCCATTTCGTTCAACGGGGCAACGCTGAGTGGGGACCTGCTTCTGTCGCTTTCAAAGGGGCCATGCAGGTTCATGTCTCGGGCCTTGTCTACACTAGGAAGTTGGACCATTGTAACGGCACTGGTATAGTTAAAGCGGTATGTTCTTCCCCAGTGCGGATGCAGGTCTATCACTGTGCAGGTGCTTCCTATTGGCATAGCTTGTTGTGGTACAAAAAGGGGAATAAACTCTGCCAGTGCACGGCCCCTTTGTACTGGTTTAACTGTCTATACTAGTGTGTGGTGTATTATTTACTATAGTGGTAAATATCACCGCCTCGCTGACAGTTATACCAGTACAGAAACGGTGTGTGCACTCTAACCCACTGTAAAGCAGGATTAAATCAATTTAATAGTGTCTACACACAAAGTGGCACTAGTTTCACTAAATCGGTTCCGAATCCCACCGTTAGTCTTTGGGTGTATAGCAGGCCTCAGAAATCTCGGAATGCACTTAGTCCTAATGCCTTGCCTTCCGGTACCGGCCTTCATCCGAAGGAGTTTGCAGAGGGGCGTTAGTATTTTATGGGTGGGGAAACTGAGGCATGGGATGTGAGCTGACTTGGTCAAGGTCACCCAAGGAGTTAGTGTCGGAGCTGGGAATAGGACTCTGGAGCCCTGTTGCCGTGCTTCTGATCTAACCCCTATGCAATGCTGCCCCACAGCAAGTGCGTGATTAAATGTGGGGCTTCTCTGCGGCTGGATCCTGCTCCCACTGGCGCCCCCCGGTGCAGAGACACGCATCCTCCAGGCTAGGGCTACTTACTACAGTTCCGAGTTTCTGCCGCTACATTAGCCATCCCCTTTTCCCCTGCCACTGTTAACTAATACAGAAGTGCCCTTAATATGCTGGGCGATTGCAAACAGCGAGGGGAGCGCAGCCCCTGCCCCGAAGGGCTGCGATGAATGCATCTGAATTACGCTCTTCCACCGCCAGCGTCGTGCGACCCAGTGCCACATGCGTCAGCTGCACGTCTACGGCCGCTGCCGTTCGCCGGGGCGTCCTCACCATGGTGGAACGTGAGCGCTTAAAATAGCTGCCATGATTCCCCACCGTCCCGTGGCTGCAGCAGATGCCTGCAGTGAAGCAGGTTACTGGGCCAGGCCGTCACACTGATTATTATTCGTAGCGGTGTCCACTAGGGCCCAGGACGTGCCAGGCGCTTTCCAATTGGAAAACAAGGCCCAGCTCCCACCCAGCATGAAGACTGGGGGGAGGGGACAGGGACAACGTGTGAGCAACAGGACGGAGGGGCATGGCCGACCACAGCTTGCTGATGTGAGAGTTTGGATCCAGGCCGGTGCCAGTCTATTACTACGCCCCTGCAATCCTGGCTCTGTAATTCTGCGCCCCTCCCCCCCCTCGTTACCTCCGCGCCACGGTGACGGTTTCAGGATCAGTGGCATCCCAGGGCTGCTTTTATCATTCAGGTGATGGTAGGGCGCAAAGGCCGTGCTCAGGGGGACGGGCTCGCTGGAGCTCGGCGCCGTGCGTGTGCCTGACGAAAAGCTGCTCCCAGCCCCAGAAGTAAGCAGGGAGATGTTGTTGTTGTTTTGTGCCATGATTATTAATTTGCGTGGTGGTAGCGCTGACGAAAGCTGACTTTCGTCGACAACACTCTGTAACGTAGACTGGCCCTAGGGAAAAGCAAAGGAAGGAGAGGCAGGAGCGGGGGACCCCATCTTGAGGTGCACATCAAAGGTGGGCTGGAGTATATTTGCGGGTCAAAGCAGACACCCTGGCATCCTTCACCAGGGAGATAAACAGCCAGCGAGTTTGCTTCCTGAAAAGGGTCTCAGCCCGGCGAGGTTGAAGATGCTGGAGAGAGCCTGTGGGTGAGCTAAGCGTTAGCCAGGAGGGCAACTTATCAGTTACATTTCGTCTTCGGGAAGCATGTTATGGTTTTGTTTGATATGTAACCGTTTGCTTCCAAAATTCTTACTCACCGTCTCTGGAATCTCTGTTCTTTGATCATAAACATTCCTGGGTGCGCTATAAATATAGCTCCATGCCGGAGTGCTAAGCAAAGCGAGGCTCCTGAGCTGACTCTTACAGGCTGGTGTGTACCAGTTCCTTCGGGAGAAGCAGGCCTGGTAACTCCACGGTGGTTCTCTTGAAGCCCCAGTGGATGATTCATGAGAACGTCAGCTTGCACTGGGGGACTCCCGCTCCCCCCGAGCCCTATGCTTGTGGAGAAAAGCTTGAAAAGGGGACCCCAAAAGACTCAGACACCAGAAGGCAAAGAAAATGACCCCCCCACATGTTTTGGTTTGGTTTTGGTTTTTTTAAATCTTATTTTGAAGCCCGTCACATTCTTTGTGCGGGACTGGCGAGTGGCAGGGAATGCCTGGCGATTCTGGTTTCATGCTGGTGGATGCTGAGATGGGCCAGTGCGAGCTGTGGGGCAGCAGGGCTCCGAAAGCGGTTTATGTCTGGTGTGAGTGACTGGGTTGGGGACTCTTCAGGATGGGGAGGAAAAGGGATTCGTGTCAGGGAATTTGGACCCAGACTGTGCTTTTGTAACACACTGATGTTTATTTCCTGGGATATATTCAAAGGGGGGGGAGAGAATCTGTTTTTTTTTTCTCCTTTAAAGGGAACATGTTTTTGGTAACCAGCCGGGCCCGATTCTGCCAGTTGCACCCAGGATCCAGCCGGCCCTCGTGAGTAGATGTCAGCGTGTGAGGCAGAGGCACAGACATGTTTAACCAGTCGCCCCATTAACCCGCCTGGTGAATCATCCACTTCCTGTGTAATCACCACCCCCTCTCTCTCCTGTCTGATTATTTTCTTTGTTAACTGCCAGCACTCCAGTGCCCAGATTCATGGCAGTTCCCAGCACAGCCAGGCTTGGTCCCGGTCTTGGAAATCTGGGGAGTTTTGCATTTCGCACCGAGGGATGGAAACAAGCCCGGGCCGTGCTCTATGATGATTCCTGCAGCCCGTTAGCCGGTGGTCCATACAGATCCCAAGTGGAATTCTGTGTAGTCCTCCTTGGTCGGAAGGATGCTGAAGTTGGACGTGGGGGTGGCAGTAGTCAGGGCTCTGATAAGGTGGCAGCAAAGACCCATTATTTACCATAGCATTATTTCTAGTGGGCCACAGGCAGGCGTGGTGCTGGAGAATCAGAAGGGCTTGTTACAGTTAAATACGTTCTGGTTCCCTTCTTGTGCAGTGGTGATCTTCCCTGGCCAGGGGTGGGAGCGGCAACGCAGCGCCATCAACCACGAACGGCCCAGGATCCCAGCCTCAAAAGCACATGGACCAGAATTCGTCCCCTGCTAGCACTCTGGGCCCCATGAGGAGATCTTGCCACATGCCCTCTCTTGGGTTTGTTTGTTTTTTTGCCAGGGGAAGGCAGCTTCTGGTGACAGCCAGGCCTGCAGAGTATCCTGATTCAGTGCATCTCCCAGCTGGCCTACACGTCCTCCTTCCCCATCCAGGGCTGTCCACTTTGGGGGCTGTGTTGGCAAGCTGGATACGCCCCGGTGGAGGGCAGGTGGCAGCCTCTCTTCTCCCTTGTGTGGAGCTGGCCTCTGCACATGACATGTCTCTCTTCCGACGGGGCTGTCAGTTTTAGGAACTGGTTGTATTTCCAGATTGATCTCATCAGAAAAGCGGGTTCCCGCCAGGCTCGGCGGCGTAATCTGCGAGGGAGAGAGCGAGCCAGCGCAAGCGTGTTTCTAGGACTGGGCGCCAGCTCCTGCAGGTATCATGTCTTGGGGCAGGGAGGGATTGCAGAACATGACAAGGTTTGCAAAGATCAAGCCGCGGAGGAGCAGCTTCACCAGGAGGCTACAGCTGGAGAACGTAATTTCCCTGCCGGAGGCATCTGAAGACGAGACCTTGTTAGGGCAACAAATGGTACTCAGGGTTGAAGGGCTAATGTGGCAATAATAACCCCAAATCTTTCTTTCCTCGGTCACGACACTTCATTCTATCACGCCTTCAATTATGGCAGGGATTGGGCGGTCACGCCCCTCTGTGAAGCTGTTGAGCGTGACAGCTGCCTTCTGTGCAGGCACAGTGATGGAGCAATTAAAACCCCCTTTTGTTCAGTGATAGCTGAAACAATGGAAAATCACTGCCCAAGGATTAGTCTGTGCGCTAGCCTGGGCAAGTGGCTGGGCCATGTGGTTCGAGAGATTTCCTGGGGGCGTTGATGATATATGCCAGGAGAGGGGCTTGATTTGATTGCAGGGGTGTGTGTGTGTGAGTGCAAGTGGGGGAGAGAGCGAAGCAGCACACACAGAAAAGGGAGCAAGGAAGCCCCGCAGACTGCCCCATGAGCATTTGTAGCATGACCCAGAGAAAAGGCTTATAGGAAGAGCTTGTGGGTGGAGTGTTGGCTGGAAGGCGGCTTGGAACTGTAAGCCAGGAAACTGTTTCCTGCCATGTGATTCCTGCTGTGTTCAGGGAAACAGGGCTTCATGTGCATTCTTTGTAAATAAACAGGATTGCATTAGAGAAAGACATCACCATTTTACCATCACCATTTTATCCTCCTAATGGAAACAACCTCTAAGACCCCGCATTCTGGCTCTTGTTAAAAGGGGGTAACACTAGACATGCGTCTCAGACTTAGATTTGGACACCTGATTCTGATTAGTTTCAATGGAAATTGGACAGCCAACTGAACAAGGAAATTCTGAAAACCTCCTCTCGGATCTTTCCTTCCAGCCATCGCTGACCTTCCTAGTATGTGATTCTGAGCTAGGACCAAACCCAGCTCCGAGGTCTGACTCACTGCAGAACTTTGGGGAAGTTGGGATCTGGACTGGAGCGGAATCTGAATCCAGATTTTTGTAGCTCCCTCCTGTCATCTCTACAGTGGAATTAATCAAAACCCTGAATCCGAACTCCGGCGCTGTTTGAATTTATGGCTGATTTAAATTAAAAAAGTATGGGGAGTTGGCTGTTGGCCAGAGTAGAGTGAAGCAATCAGGAGGCAAACAGATCTTCTTGTCCTTCTGTGTCCTATGGCCTGTGTTTTTGTCCTATGTGCTTGTGATAGGTTGTTTCCTTTCTCTGGCACCATCATGTGAACCCTAATAATTAATTAGGCAGTGTGGGCGAGTGGGCAGGTGCTGGGTTGAGAGTCAGACAAGCTAATTGTTATGGCTGATCCTGCTATTGGCCTGCTGTGTGACCTTGGGCAAATCACCTTGACGCTCCGTGCCTCAGTTTCCCCTCCTAACCTTCATTTGTCTGGGCTATTAGACGGCAGGCCCTTTGTGTCTGTACAGTTCCCAGCACAGTGGGACCCGGATCTTGGTTTGAAGGCTCCTGCGATACAATTCATAAATCATAATGTTTTAAAGTACTTGTGGGGGCGCCTCCTCCCAGTGAAACTAATAAGAGATCATAAAGAAACCAAAGGCCAGCGAGTATACCGGAGGGGGATGCTCCTCCTACCCAACAAATCACGTCCCCCTCCCCAACTCTCCAGCAAAATGCTGCATCCTGCTCTAACACCTCCCAAAACCAGAGTCAGTCACAGCCCATCACCCCTCTCAGCTCAGCACTTCTGAAAATCAGGCTGCCCATGAAGGCAGGCAGCATCTTGCAGGACCCATCCAGCACCCTGCAGTTTCACTCATTTTAGGGCCTGATACAAAGGCCTTGGGGTCAATGAGTTAGTTTAAGAGGGTTTTTGGATCAGGCCCTTTCTCTGTCTTTTCCCCCGCCCTTTCCCACACATTTCCTGGAGAAATGGGTCTGTCAAGCTGTGCCAATTTCAGAGAGGTTTGGAAAATCATATCGAATCAAACCCACACCAGGGAGCTTCCAAATCTCCTTTTGCAACAGACAGAGCAAAACCCTGCACGGCAGGAGGCAGGCGTTGTAAAAGCTGCCTTGGAATGAATCTGGAAACGAGAGACCTGTCTCGTCTCTCTCCCGAATGAACTAAACTCCAGTAGCGCTGTGAAAACCCAGCCCTGACACCTAATCAGGTGCAGAACTGAGATGGCTGCCCCGGATAATGGTTGGTCCCCGCCCCTCCTGCTCCCCCCCAAAAAAAAAGACACAAGAGCAAATCCCTACACGTTGAGTGCACCCCTTCGTCTACGCAAAATCCTTCTCGGAGCGCCCAGTCTCCCCCACCCCACTAGTGACTTGCTTCACCCTCCTGCTGGGTCTTGGCTCCGGTGAGGATCTCGGTGCTGCAATGGAGCCCCTGCACAGTGTGAATCTGAGGGCAGACGCAGGGGCCGAAGGGTGTAATGGCTTTGGGGCAGTGTCTGCACTGCACCTAGCTCAGTGGGGGATTCTAGGCAGGACAGCAATACAAGCTATCAATAATCATATTAGCCACACACACGAGAGGAACCACAGTCTAGTGGCTAATGCACCGGACTGGAACTCAAGAGACACAGAGTCAAGCCCTGCCTCTGCTGCAGATTCCCTGTCTGGCTGCTCTGTGCCTCAGTTTCCCCATTTGGAGCCGTGGGGGCAGTCAGGCTGTCCTGGCTCACAGTGGTCTTGGCTCCACAAGAGAATTTTACTGTGCTAATCGCCACGTGCATCCTTGGACACACCTCACAACTTCATACACGAGCTCCCACTGGCACCTGGGCCCGTGCTTCAAAGGTTTGTTGCTGCATGGGCCGCTACCATCTCAGTCTCTACCCACGCTGTGCCAGTGCTGGTGTAATAGCGCCAATGGTGCAAATAACTACACACACACACATACGCTGTGCTGTGGCGACTCACGTCAGTGAGCCTTCGGCTGTGTTGCCGTTGCTCTCCTGGCCAGAACAAATAGCGGCGCCCCTCTTCTGCGCCTGCCCCTCACAGAGCTCATCTGTGCGTTGTTTTGTCAGTACTGCCAACCCCAAATGGTCAAAACCCAGGCGGCAGGCTCGCAAACAGAGCATGAGACTGGCTTTAAAACCGTGAGATGGTGTAAAAATAAAAGAGTTGGTGTTCTTTTTATTTCCCTTCTGCTTTTTGAGGGTGCACTGGGGGTCACATTTTGAAGCTTTCGCCACAGTCAGGAGGGTTGGAAACGTACTTTTCCTTTAAGAATGAAAGCTGAAATCATCACATAGCCACCTGACTCCAGGAGCTGGGGCTTTAAGGAAAACTAATGATCATGCGACTCATGACAAAACCATGAGAGTTGGCAACACTGTTAAACGTCTGCAGCATCATGAATGCCCTGTTCTCAGTTTCTTTTTCAGCATGTTTCTGATGAATGCTTCCAAGGCGCGTAAGATACTTTAAAAACTGCCACCGTGGACCTTACATCCAATCTTTACAGGGAGAAGCCTAGAGGGGTTGGAAAAAACAAGGGTTGTTTTGAAGCACTGTTCACAAAGAAACTCCAGCCATCCATTGCTATATGCCTTGGTCAGTATGTAAACGCACAGGAGCCCTATGGCTTTGTGTCAGCAGAACGCCTACTTAAGGAGCAGAGGTTTATGCATGCGCTTAAATGCTTTGCTGACCTTGAGCCTATATGAAGAATGAGCTAAAATCCTTCCTTAGTTCCCAGCGTTTACAATCTCAGTAAAATTGCCGCCACCACAAAAGACACCAACTGCTCCAGGACAGAACCAGCGTTGGCACCTCCTGCAATTTTCAGGATCGTTGGTGTTTTTCTTACAGCCCCAGCCCCTGGAGGTGATTACATGAGAAGCTCAGCTTTCTAGCCCGCCGGGTTACAAAGAAAAGCTTGCAGACGTGACCCCTAAAGGTTCAAAAGAACCCACCATTTATTTATTTATTTAAAAAAAAAACAAACCCACACACACAAAAAACCTCCTGGTTTTGAAGGCAGTCTCATGATTTCGGAATGCGTCGGCTGGCAATCGCACACAGCCGCCATCTGCAACTCCCCGTTGGCTTGATCTGAGCGGTTTGTCTATCTGATACACTGAGAATAGTAACAAGATGCTCAGCCCACAAATGCTTGTTATCAAGGGTAGGCCGTGGAAGCTTGTAAAGAGCTCCATGGGGGAATGTCAGCAGGATTAGACTCTTTGAGACAGGAGGCCACGTCTTCAGCTGGGGCTTGCGCAGTACTGAGTGCGCCACCGGGGATTAATAGATAAAATAATGAGTCATGGGTACTAACGTGGTGGAGGGAGATCAGGCATCTGCACGGTTCCAGTGTGGGACTGTAACCCCGCGTGTTAGTGGCTGTGTTCCCGTAGCACCCCACAACGTGTAAGGCACTCATGGCAGGGAGGCAGGGTCCCTGCCCCAGCACAAACAACATCCCAAGTTGTTGAACATGTTTTCTGTAAGGCTCAATGAGCTCCCTTTGCCTACCTGGCCATTGTGGGTATCTGGAGGAGGGATTGGAATGAAGAGGAGCGGAGCAGCCCTGCGGATTGGCTCAGGGAGGGTGTTGTGGTTTCAAGTGCAAAGGGGGTTGTGGGAGAGGCAATGTAAGGGGGCATCAAGGCTGGCTTAGCTGGTGGAGCGCAGGAGGGAGCCGTGTTCTGACTTTTAAGCGGGATGGAAATTTAGTAACTGAATCTGTCGAGAGTGCGACCCTGGCCTTTCCAGGCACCCACCACGTCCATGACCATCCCAATCTTCTGCTTAGCAGCATGCTCAGTGTAAGTGACAGCAGAGGGAGTGGTGTGTTGTGTGCTGTAAACAAGATGCCCAAGCCTGATGGGGTTGGGGAGGGAGATCCCAGCAGAAAGTTGGTGGGATAGGAAGCCGATGTGTTCAAAGCAGGGCCTGCTTCTGCCAGCGTGTGAGTCACTTTATTGAGTTCAGCGAGATGAGGAAAGCTACATGAACAAGTGTTGGCAGGATTGGGCCGAACTAAGAAAGGCCAGACTGGGTCAGACCAATGGTCCATCTAACCCAGTATCCTGTCTTCTGACAGTGGCCAATCCTAGATGCTTCAGAAGGAAAGAACAGAAGGGGACAATTTTCAAGAAATTCATTCCTGGTCCAGTCCTGGCTTCTGGCAGTCAGAGGCTAGGGGTGCGCAGAGCATGGGGTTGCACCCCAACCATCTTGCCTAATAGGCACTGATGGACCTATCCTCCGGGAACTTATCTAATTATTTTCTGAACCCAGTTATACTTTTGGCCTCTACAACATCACCTGGCAAGGAGTTCCACAGGTTGAATGTGCCGGGGAGGGAGGGGGTATGAAGTGTTTCTTGACATTTATTTTAAACCGGCTGCCTGTTAATTCCATTGGGTGATCCCATTCTTGTGTTATGTGAAGGGGTGAATAACACTTCCCCCACCCCCCCAGTCATGATTTTGCAGCCCTCTGTCATATCCCCCTGAGTTGTCTCTTTCCTAAGCCAAACTGCCCCAGTCTTTTGAATCTCCCCTCCTATGGCAGCTGTTCCTATGGAAGGCTTGAAAGGAGCTGGGGTATGTGTGTTGTGTGTGTGTGTGTGAGAGAGAGAGTCTTGAAAGGAGCTGGTGTGTGTGTGTGTAAGTCTTGAAAGGACCTGATGCGTGTGTGTTGTGCTGGTGTGTGTGTGTTGTGTGTGTGTGTGTGTAAGTCTTGAAAGGAGCTGGTGTGTGTGTGTGTGTGTGTGTGTGTGTGTGTGTAAGTCTTGAAAGGAGCTGGTGTGTGTGTGTTGTGTGTGTTTGTTGTGTGTGTAAGTCTTGAAAGGAGTGTGTGTGTGTGTGTGTGTGTGTGTGTGTGTGTGTGTGTAAGTCTTGAAAGCTGGTGTGTGTGTGTGTTTGTTGTGTGTGTGTGTGAGCTGAAAGGTGTGTGTGTGTGTGTGTGTGTGTGTGTGTGTGTGTGCTTGAAAGGAGCTGGTGTGTGTGTGTTGTGTGTGTTTGTGTGTGTGTAAGTCTTGAAAGGGTGTGTGTGTGTGTGTGTGTGTGTGTGTTGTGTGTGTGTAAGTCTTGAAAGGAGCTGGTGTGTGTGTGTGTGTGAGCATCCACCTTCTTTCCTGTCTGGCTGCCAATCCTCCTCCCCCGGCCACACCCCCGCAGACGCGGAACGGGGTCAGCCCCCGCGCTGCGGAGCACTAGGGGTTCCCCACTCAGGAGTGCCGGCCCAGCAGCCCGGCCCAGGATCGGGCCCGCTCCTGCAGGACTTAGCCGGACAGGGAGGGGGGGCCGGAAACTACATCTCCCAGGCACCCCTGCGCCCGTGCGCATGCTCCGAGCCGGGGCCGGTGGGGCGGGGCCGGGAGAGCCGCGGAGAAGCGCTGGCCTTTTTCCTCTCTCCCCCATTGTCCAGTTCCCTCGGCCGGGGCCGCTGATTGGCTCGGCCGGGCGTCGGTCAGCCCCCCTCCTCCTCCTGAACTGCCCCTCCCCGCGCGCCTCCCCTCCCCACCCCCTTCCCTTCCCTTCCCCGCCCCGCGCGCGCCAGCCGCCCTGGCCGTGGCCGGAGCCCGGGACCCGGGTGCATGGGGGAAGCCGCCCGCGCGCTGCCTGGCCGCGGTTGCAGGGAGCCCGGCGCGCCGCCCAGCCCCAGTCCCAGCCCGGCGGCAGGATGATGAAGTTTCGGTTCCGGCGGCAGGGGCACGACCCGCAGCGGGAGAAGCTCAAGCTGGAGCTGTTCGCCTTCAACAAGGTAAGGGGGGGGGCGGGAGGTCCCCCACCCCCCCGCGGCTCCGGGAACCGGGGGTGTGTGTATTTGGGGGGGGGGCGGTTTGGAGCAGGGCCGTGCATCCCCCCATCCCACCCTCGGGGAGGTGGGGGGGTGCAGATTCCCCCCCCCAGCCCTTTCCACCACCCCCCCTCCCCGCCGGTGGGGTGCTCGGCGCTGCCTTTCCCTCCCCGCGCTCTCTTTGTCGGCGGCCTGTTCTCTGTCCCCGTCCGTTTCTCTCTCCCCCCTCCCCAGGCCTGCCGGGGTTGCAGGAGTTTTCCTGCCGCCTGGCGGGGCTGGGGCTGCGGGGGGCGGCTGCAGAGCGGCCCAATGCACGGACGCCGCTGTCCTCAATCTTCGCCGTGGGCCCCGTTTTGCTGCAGGGACAGGGCAAGTCCGATGCTGAGTTTGTCTGCCCCCCCCCCCCCCCCCCCCCCCCCCCCCCCCCCCCCCCCCCCCCCGCTGTACCACTTTCCTCCTGGCCGCCCCTCGTGTGCCTCTGTCCGCTGCCTGGGACGCGCAAGCCGCACACAAGAGTTGTGTGGTGCAGGCTCTGGCCACTCTCCGGCAAGGTTTTGCAGCCGGCAGAACCTGTGCGGTCCTGGGGCCGGGCAGGGCTCCAGCTGGAGACAGTTGGTTTGGTTACTTCTGGCATGGTCAGCCCGGCTCTGCAAACAGGCTCAGGGACTTTTTTGGCTGGAAACAGACTCGGGGGCCCAGGAACTGGAGCGGAAATCTAGACCCGCACCTGAGTTTTAGTTTGGTGCGCAGACACCGAAGTGACACTTAAACCCGGCAGCAAGTTCTCCAGCATCTCGGCAAAGGTCGTTTGGAAAGGCCCAACTTCCCTTGCCGGGTCCCCCCCTTTGAAGGGGGAGAGCTGTGTCGCTTTGATTTATAGTCCTTTTCATCCTCTACTTCTGTCTCTTTATTGGGCAGGCTTAATAAGCCTGCTGGGATCTTTAAATTAGCCTCTTAAGTGACGGGTGGCAGGGAGTGATACAGAGGAAGACCAGGGATCCCAGGAGGGGGCCGCACGCAATGGACAAATGTGTGTGCTCGCCCTTTGAAAATGCTGACGTTCTGCTCTTTCCTTTATTGCTACACAGGACTCCATGGTCCTTGTCCTCCTGGCCACAAACACACTTTATGAGGCAGCCAGAAGCTGCCTGTGAAAAGGCTGGAAATGTGGCTGCGCTTTCACTTCTGCGTCTCTTATGGGGTAACTTTAGGGGTTCTGCAAGCTGTCCCCTCTGGGAGGTGGAACCGATCCCCTTCCTTAGGCTCCATACGTGTGCCGAGGGGATGCTGATTGTAAGTGCACAGCTGGGTGGTCTGGGATTTTTATGAAGATAAATAAAATCTCCCAGCTTGCTTGGATTCCATCCCGAAGGCTGCCCTTGAGTGCATCAAACGTTGATGCTTTTTCCAGCCTGCGACTTGCAAACGAAAGGAAGCTAAATCAGTTCCACTTTGTCGCCTGTTTAGCTTGGACGTGAACACGGCATGATCCTGCCTTAGGAGCCTGCTTGCGTTGTGCAAACATCCGGGCTTGTGGCTTGACCAGCTGTGTGATATTTGAAGGAAGAATGCCTGCTCCTATGCCTTGGAGTTGTAGGTCACACCTGGCTGCTCTGATAGGGTGACTTGGCCTGGCCTTCTCTTCCCAACCTTGCTCGGTTTCCTACTGCTTGTACTTTGGTGGCTCACGGATTCCTTTGTATTGCAGTAGCACTGAAGCAGAGAACAAGGCCCCGTTGTGCAATCCCTGCCCCAAAGAGCTTTCAGTGCAAGTGAAAAGGGGAAGCCAGCGGAAAGGTGATGACTTGCCCATGGACACGCAGTAGGTCTGCGTCCGAGTTGGGGAATAGAACCCAGGATCTGAGCCCCCATCCGGAGCTCTATCCACCTCCCATGGTCTTCGGAGCTCTTGCGTGTTACCCGTATGTTTCCACGGAACGTGCGTTTGCCCCATAATGGAAGTATATTTAGACCTTAGTGATGAAGATCTTTCCTTGGAAAGCTCTTGCTGGGTCTGAAATGGGGCTAAAACACCTCTGTCTTGGGACTGGTCCTGTAGGGTAGTGGGGTTTTTGGCCGCCTTCTCTCATGGGGTTAATCTGTTCCCAAAGTGAAGCTGTAACTTGCCTAACAAAATAGGGGATGTGCAACAGCAAGCCCTGGGAACCCGTGAACCGTAAGGTGCCTAAATGGCTGCCCTGTGCTTCGTGGTCCCACACTTCCCATGGGAGGCTATGTGACTGCACTGCTGTCTTAGCACATTAGTGCTGTACGTGAATTTAGGCAGCCTGGGAGAGGAAGCTCAAGAACAGCCTGCCAGAGATGGGATTCCTAGTGTGACTGGAGTCCGGGGCTCAAAGGGGTGTATTGGTGCAGACGTCTTCCAAGCCAGCCAGCTGTGTGTTTCTGGCTTGGGAATGTTACTAGCACGTGAGTGCTGTGGAAAGCAGGGATTTACAATAGAACCTCAGAGTTACCAATACCAGAGTTACAAACTGACCCGTCAACCACACCCCTCATTTGGAACCAGAAGTACATAATCAAACAGCCGCAGAGAGAGAGGGGAAAAAAGCAAACACAGGAGAGTACTGCGTTAAACGTAAAGGACTCAAAAAAAATAAAGGGAAAGCAGCATTTTTCTTCTGCATCAGTGTGTTTCAAAGCTGTATTAGGTTAATGTTCAGTTGTAAACTTTTGAAAGAACAACCACAACACTTTGTTCAGAGTTATGAACATTTTAGAGTTACGAAACCCTCCATTCGAGGTGCTCGTAACTGAGGTTCTACTGTACTCCAGCCAATTTTCTGGCTGTGTTCTTGTCTTTGCTGAAGCTCACTTCTTAACATGTGGGTCTCTCCTGTGGGGCTGGGGACGAAGCCCTGAAGGATTCTGGATCTTGTGCTACCTTTGATCTGCAGTGGATTTCCCACTGATGTCAAGAAGGGAAAATGAGCTGTGTGGAGGTTTTTAAGCCTGCATTTGAAATGTACAGTAATTGTGATCATATAATCTCCTCTAGATGTGCTGGGGATTTAGACAGTCTTCCATTAATCTCCTGAGCAGAAAGAATGGACCCCCCCACCCCCCTCACAAGCACTCCAGCAGCAGCAAACTATATGTGGTAGGATTGGCCTGCAGCTCTTCGTTCTGGGACATGGCCTGAATGTCAGGCTAGGAACCTCCTGGATCTCTTCTGCAGCTTGCCAGAAGCCATTTCCTTTGCTTCCTTCACCTCCTTGAGCAGCTCTGCCTTGGATGACTAGTCCGCCCCCGACAAGCAAAGCGCGGCGTGTTGATTGACTTGCAGTGGGGTTTCCAGTGGCCTTGAGTGGGGGATCCGGAGGGAGTCTCGGTAAGCGGCGGCTCAGGAAAGAGGCAAAGCTGTACTCTGCGTGGTGCCCTGGAGTGCTGCGCTGTCTCTAAATGATCAGTTCTGTGGCCATCAATGAGACAAGCTTTGCTGATGGGGCATGCGGGCGGCCAGCATTCGACCAGGCAGGCCCGTTGCGCTCTGCATTCAGGACGGGAAGCGCTTCTGCGAAGTCGAGCGTGGCCTGAGCTGATCGTGATTCCCTTGTGGTGCTTCATTGTGACAGTTGTGAGCAAATATTGGTTTTCTCCATTCCCGTTAGCGAAGGAAGGCCGGCTAACGAGCTGCATGCCTGGAGCAAGCTATAGAATTCCTATGCCAGCAGGAAGCTAATGGAGAGGGTAGAGATTCAGATTTCACAAGCAGGTGCACAGTGGACATCTCTGGTGCACGGGCTGTGCGAGATCTTGTATTTGCAAGGGACAGGCTTTAGATCTGCCAGCATCTTTGCCAGATCACCGGAGTCAGGGATAGAATTCGAACCGGTTGCTTTAAACACCGCACTGTCTTCGTCAGAAGTGGGTCAGCTCTCTGCAGACGTAGGTCTTCTGGCTGCAGCTGAAAACCCAGTCCAGCCCGGATACCTGTCCCCACCGCACAGCAACCTCCCCAAAGGGTAGTCTGTGCTACAGAAGCCAGGACATGCTGTAGATCAAGCAGGGTCAAGATGCATGGGCAGAGCTGCATACAGGAAACCCTCTGGGCAGTGCAGTTGGTTCTTGGTTTGCTAATTGCCTTCATGTCCACGGCCTGATCCTGTGTAGTAAGCCGTTCTCTCTTTCCCCATTGAAGAGCAGTCAAGGGTTTTGTCCCTTGCAGAACTGGGATCTAAATACTCACATGATGGTCTGTGATGTCCTGAACTTTGACCAGTTCTTGGGGGTACCAAAGTCTATGTGGCCTGTGCATTGAGCCCCATTAGTCGCCTCCCAAAGCAGGTTACACGACAAACCCTAGGGAGTCACTTCGTACCCACTGCATGGTTGGGGATTTGAATGGGATCTCGCTGGCTGAAGGGCTGTGAAATCCTGGCTGAGAGTTACGGCCACCAGACCTGCTCCTCATTCAGGCTGTGTCCTTCCTGAGGCTCCTTGGGAGTTCTGGGCTTAAAAAGGGCTGTCAGTGTTGGCAATAGTTTCTCTGGGTCCAGCCCACAGCGAGCTAGAGATAAAGGACTGGACTGATCAACGCTTGCAGACATCTGCAGAGGAATCCAGATGGCTCTGAGGACAAGCTTGGGCACCCATCCTAAACTGCTTGCACAATCGGTGAGCTTATATCTCCCCTTCGCGCAGCCCTGACATCAGTTTGTGTTGATAGAACCTTTGTATTCCTGGGCAGGAATCAGCTGCACCAGTGCGGACCCCGAAGTGCATGCCAGGCTGTGCATGGGGCTGCACTGGAAGAGGTACAGGAGGTTTATTCTCACTTGTAATCAAAGCGAAGGCCAGTTGGCTCAATGAGAGCAAACCCAGATGCTGTGCTTTGGGGTAGGCGTTGTTGCTGACCAGTGGTGCCTCGATTAAGATTATACTTAAATGCAAACTGGGCGTAAGTGTGCTCACTTTTCTAGCTGTTGCTCATCTTCCTCTTGCTGCTTTAAAGGGTTGGCGCTAGAGTTGGGTGAACCTTTTCAGTCAAATAGTTTATTTGCCCGAAACTGCAGTTTCAGGGCAGCCAAAACTATTTGTGAATTGTTTTGGCTGAATTTAAAAAAAAAAAAAAAATCCTCAGCAGTTCGTTTGGACGCTTTGCAAGCCAAGCGTTTAACTTTTCACTCGGAAATGGCATTTTGTTTACAAATGTAGCTAGATTTGTCAAATTTTTTCTTTTAAAAGGCTAAAAAAAACCACCCCAAAACATAACCCAATTGTTTTTTGGGTCAAACAAAACCTTTAGCTCAACCCTGAACAGTTGTTTTTGTTCCACCAAAATGGGGGGGGGAACTTCAACGTTCCAGGTTGGGTTTGCCCTAAAACATAACTTTGTTCGATTCCTGCTCCCACCTGAAAAATCAGTTTTTGCTCAGGTTGTGTTGGGAGGCTGAATGCAGTTTTCTCTATGAAACTGCAGGGCAAAGAGACGCTTGTTCAGTGTGAGTAACTTGTCTTCTGTCAAGTAAGATAGGAGTAAAATTGGGTAGTTGAGTTGTGGGCAGATGTGGCTAATGACATGTTGTGGCCCTGTTTCGTGTTGGGCCGTGTCCATAGTGAATGGAAGAATACCTAGCTCATACACCGTGCTTTTCATTAGTAGATCTCAAAGCGCTTGACAAAGGAGGGAGAGTATTGTCCCCATTTCAGGGTTCCTTGTTTCTGGGATGGCTGGTGGAAGCAGATGGCGAAATCCATCTCAACCCTGGCTGGGGGGGCCATTTATTTGGTCCCATTCCTAGTGCGGACGGATGTGCTGGCTCAAACCATGCTCCAGTTGGAGCGCCGTGGCCCTCTGTGGTGTGGCCGCGTGTCTTGCCCATGCCATAGGCAGTCCCGTTTGTAATCGGTGACCTGATTCTGCAGACGCTTCCAGTCACAGTGCTTACCGGGCTGCTAGTCTCAGGGTTAGCATTTGCAGGACTGGGGCTGTGGTTGGTACCTTGTCGAAGACCAGGCTAGTTACAAACTATGCGGGTGAGGGGGCAGGTGCAGTTCTTGCTCTGAGTCCCTCAGCAGTTACTCCTGTGTTTTGGGCAGGAGTCTGGTCTCCCGCTGAGGAGACATGGTGAAAGCAAAGCTGCTTGGATGGGCTTTTTGTGGATGCAGGCCTGGCATGTGGCTGGCGTGTCTGCAATGCAGCAGAAAATTGCTGAGGAGCAGCTCTGAACTTGCGTTTTGAACCGCTAAGCACTCCAGGGTAGGATCTCCACCTGACTTCTATTAAGACTTCCCCCAAAGCCTGCCTGAAATCTGATTTCTATCAGCTGTAACTCGGCCCAGAGCTCGTGGGCTCTGCGAGCCGTCTGGCAGGGCAGGGAGGGAGGGGATGTGCTATAATGTGGGCTGGGGTCGTATAGAATTGCTCATTAAGCTGTCGCTCTGATGAAGAACTGGAAAGCTCTGTGGATTTACTGGCAGAAGGAAGATGCTGCGGGTGGGGGTGGGTGGGTTGTAATACTGGAGCCTTGTAGCAGGATAAATGCACTCACCTTTCACCCTAGAGACCTGTCAGTTAACACGGAAAATGCATTGCCTCTGAAGCTGATCCCTGGAGGTCACTGCCTCTCGCTCGCTGCATAACTCAGTGCAGTAGGCAGCCCATGCCTGAGAGCTGGAGCTGGAGCGCCAGGTACCTCTGCCAGCAGTTCCACAGGCAGGCTGGTGGCTACATCTCCTTGCTGGCACTCACATGCACCGTGTCTATGGTTCTCCTCTTCCTCTCTGAGAAGGACAGGGCTGTCTGGCTACAGACCTCTTCCAACACCAGAGGGAGGTTGGGCCCCTAATCAGGGGTGATAAGAGGGTCTTGTGGGCTTAATGCTTTTCCCAAATAAACTGTGTTTCTGCATGGCCCCATGGCTAAATTCTTTTAGGCTTATGCAGACTTATGCAGTCCCCTTGGGGTGCTTGACACCTCCCTGAAATCTGCAACTCCTCAGAACTTTGGCTCTGTAAAACTAAAGATGCTGAAACCCGGGGGAGCGGGTGGGGGGCTCTGGATGTCTCATGAAGTGTGTAGTATCTCGGGGGGAGTTTGTAGATCTTCTGATTTTGTCACTGATGAGAAGGAAGCCTCACTTCTCTTTCCCATCACCCCCATTGATCTGCTTTGGTCTTTCTTGTTGCCCCAGGTCGTACTCCTGGCTCTGCTCCTCCAGTCGTGAATATCTTAATCTGATTCCCCAGTGGTGTTCCATCACATTGGGATGAAGAGCAAGGGATTTGAACCTTATAGCTATATCTTATGCTGTGTTCCTGTTGGCTTAAACAGCAATGGTGCTGCTCTAAAGAAAGACTGACCATGGGGAAACTAGATCCTGAATCCTTTTCCCGTTACATGGCAACAGAGTGCAATGGGGTGGCATGACTCTGAGATTGAAGTTCATCCTGGGGCATGCGCTGGTCTAGAGAATGGTGTGTGGGGTTATGGAAGAAGGAATGTCTTGAGGATGCAGTGCTGGCCACTTGTAAGCGAGTGTCTTACAGGGATTTGTTGTGGAAAGGCAAGGCGTTCTGCTCCCTCTTTCTTCTGATCTGAGAGGTTCTTAAAGATTTGTTCTGGCCCCTAGAAGTCCTCTCAGAATACCAGAGCTCTGACCCAGCTAGAAATGAAGGGCCTAATTTTCAAGAAGGTGCATTAGGGAATGGGTATATCCTGAACAGAAGAATGCACCGTGTCTTGACTGACGAGCAGGGATGCCACCGCCACATCCCAGTTAGACATCGGCTGTAAAAGTGGCTGCGCAGGCTGGTTTGAGAGCAGCTCTAGTCCGTCTGTCTCAAACTGTGGAACCCAAGCAGACAGCACCATGGAAGCGCATCGGCTTCGTGGCACACTGTGGCATGTCCCAGACACGAGGAAATAGTTCTTTCCCTGAAAGGCTTTGTATGAAAAAAGACAAGGGGAGTGGTGGAGACCCTGCGAATTACAGGCAGGATGCACCACTGACTTTTGCTGTAATATTTGGAGTAGTTATAATCTGACTCTCCTTGGGTATGATGGTGACAAGTACAATGCAAACTGGATCTGCTTGAGCAGGATGCGCCTGGGACCTTTGGTAAGCCACCTCCAGATTCATAATGGATTGTCCTGGTGATGTCCTGGGTTTTCTCCAGATGTGTAAAGTACTAGCATATTCAGCCCCCCTGATGGGTCTTCCTAATATCTTCCAGTTCCCTAGAAATATGCACGAAGTGTTATAACTGTATTCTTGGTGCAGCGTTGCGCTCAGTGTTGGCTTGGTGTCAGCAAGCTGGCTAACAGCGTAGAAAATCTGAGCCACTGGCCCTCTGCCAATGACGAATCCCTGGCCAGATGGCCCAGGTGAGCGCAGCCAGCTGTGCCGGGAGAATGCTTCACCACCGGCGCACTTGGCCTCGGAAAATTCCTTATTAATCTGAATGTTCCTAGTTCCTCCTGTTGGAGGACTTCAAAGCACTCCCAGCCCACCCAGGTGAGGAAACGCCATCACCACTCAGCGACCCCGAACGGACACATGCTCTCCCTGGTCAGCTATAAATCTGTGACAGGGCCAGGGATTTAATCTAGCGGCCCCGTCTCCTGCCCGGATGGCTGAATTCAGTACCAGACACAGCTGATCCTCTCTCTGGAGAGGGGGAGTAGCCATCTGGGTGGCTGCACCTGAACTTTCACAGCAAGGCCTGTTTGGAAGGTATCGGGTGTCTGCAGGAAAATGGGAAAGAGCTAATTAATTAGCTGCTGGAAGGAATCTTGCAGCTTTAAATGTGGCAGCCCACACCCACTGACGGCTTCCTGGGTTCCTAGTTATCCCCAGGACAGTGATTGATCTGGTACGTGAGCAATGAAACCAGGGTGAGACATGCGGCTGGAATGGCTGTTACGCAGCCAGGCACCTGTAATACCTAGTTCACTTAATTGGCCTGTGGAAACCCATCCACAGAGAGAACACAAGTGCAAGAGAAGGGCTCTGAGCCGCTGGTGCATGAGTCACTTTATTTTTATATTTGCTGCTGACGATAATAAGCCAAATCTTCAGATCCCAGGAGGGGGAAACAGGAGGAAACGGTTTGGAAGGTGGGAGCATTGGCTTTTGGGAGCTGGGGGGAAACAGAATGGCAGCTGACTAATGTCCATGTGTGCATGGTGGAGGGCAAGATGCTAATCCTCTGCTATTTGTAGCTCAGGGAAACGAAGAGGAAGCACTGAAAGCATCTGCAGTACTTCCTGCTCTCGGCTGAAGTAGAAAGATGGCCTCCTGGCCTTGCAGGCTGATGGGCTGGGAATACTCCAAGGAGTGATGTGCCTTCAGTGCTTGGGTGACCCCCATTCCCATGATATCGGAGTGCTTTGCAGTCTTTTGTGCATCTGTCCTTGCAGGTAGGGAAATACGAACGACCACTTTATAGATGGTGCGGAGACTAAGTGACTTGCCCAAGGTTGTACAGGAAGTGTGTAGCAGAGCAAGGAATTGAACCTGTCTTCTGGCTCCGGCTGGTGCCTAGCCACTGTGCGTGCCATCATTCCACCCTAGGGGAGTTCAGAGGTGAAGCCTGCAGTTAAAACGGATATGCAGTTCCCGCTGTATTTCAGCTGTGATACCACATCCTTTCTGTTCTGTGTGGATTCAGGAGATCCCCTAGAAGGTTTGTGAATGTTTCTCCTCCATTCGCCTCTTGCAACTGTGCAGTGTCTTGTCCGGAACAACGAATTGCCTTATGCAAGGGGCTTGGGGGAGCTGGATTGAATTCCTAGCACTCCTGCTGATCTGTGATCTTGGGCATGAAGCGTCTCTGCGCCACTGTTCCCAATCTAGACGCAGGGTGACGCTTCCCCCGTGAGAGAGAGTGTTGAGGACTGTAAATGTCACTAGCTACTTGTGAGTTGCTCGTTGGTGTCCTATGCTGGCCGTCCCCAGGTTATTGGGGAACCCATGAGTTTGAGCTCCTCTGCTGGCAAGACAGCCTAGTAGTTAAAGCAAAGACTCTCTCGACTCAGCCACTTCCTTGCTTTGTGACCTTTGGCAAGTCACTTAGCCTCTTTTTGTCTCCCTGCTTACAGAATGGAGACCTGCCTCCCAGAGGTGCTGGTGGCAAACCGACAGGTGCAAAGCACTAAAGACCCTTGGATGGCCGGTGCGGAGGGAGTGTGGTTCGTACAGAGCCCTGCGGCTGAACGGCGCGTCCGACAAATCGGCAGGTCCTTGGCTAGCTCCAAGGAGCTTGCATTCCAACCCCTGGCTTCATGCTTGTGACTCCTCTGCTGGGAGTACATCTCCCTCCTGGGGTCTGTGTCCCAGGCAAACGCTGGGGGAACGGGGACAGTGCTGGCTCTGAGCAGCTGCACCACCTGTGTTAACAGCCAATGCTGCCTTCTGCAGAAGCCGGTTCCCGTGGTCTCGTCCATGCCCTCGCTGGCCTTGCCTGGCTCCGCTTAAGAAAGCGGAGGGGCTGCGCGTGGCATGACTGCAGGGAGCCCGGCGCTGTCTGACTGGCTTGGTGACGGCAGACCAGCTGTACAGCTGCCCCCCCCGCAGGAAGAGTAACACCGGCACCCAAGTCTTTCGATGCTCTGCTTGCTGTATTTCGGGGCGCGATACACGTCCTACTCCCTGGATCGCCTTTGCCTGACGGCTGTTCCCTGGAAGGCTCCACTGGACAGCATGGCAAACTTCCCTGCTGATCCTAGGCCCGTTCCCAAGGGAACGGTGGCGGTATTGCTTCCGGTGCATCCTCGTGTGCAGGGTGACCAGGCCTCCCTCTGTCTAGAGCACGAAGCCCCTGCTGGCATGCAGACCCAGTCCCCGAGGCTGGCCTTCCGCCAGCTAGAGCACTGAGTTGTGCCCATGGCATTTCAGAGCCTTCCCACTAACCCCCCGTGCTGCGCTCTCCAAGGATATCCTGCACATAAAGAGATCTGTTGAGCTCTAAATGTCAGAAGAGGCCCAGCAGCCGCCAGCAGATCAGCGGGTTTCCAGTTGGTACGTCCCGTGACGCGATCCCGAGTCTGTTCTGTGTTGCCGCCTGGCAGCGTAACCACGATTTCAGGCCCGGGGGGGGGGGAGACCGCTTCGACTGTGCTGCAGGCGGTGACTCTGCAGTGTGTCGTCTGGTCGCTCTTCAGCCCCGTGCTAAACACACTGCTTGTTCTGAACACGGATCTCTCCAGGGTGTTTGCCAAGCCGCCCTATGACTGCTTTCTGGTAGAGTCTCCCACTCGCCTCTCCAGCTGCCTTGTTACAATCTGGCCAGGTATTTAAATGGAAAAGTTTCATTGGCCTTGGCCTGCAAGTTTACACACGAGCTTCTTTTGCTCTTTTTTTTAGCCTGGCGTTTGTACGAGAGCTTCCTCAGTCTGGTCCTCCTCTCACTCTGTAGTGTTGGAGAAAACAATTTTGCACTAAAGGGGAACTTGGAACATCTGTCAGCCACAGCAGGTGCAAAGAAGCTGGCTTCTGTGACGGTGTGCTGTGGGGATGCAAGGGTTAAGAGTCTGAGTGGAAGGTGCTGTTGGGAGAATCCTACTGACCGTATTGTAACACTTAATCCTAGAGACCGTTGGGGGAGAGCCTTCTGTGTAAGGTGCCGTGGAAATGCTGAGTATTAAAGGCCCCTGCATGGTGAAATGGGTACTGCCGGTGCGCATCAGGGAAAGGGGCGCAGGAAACAGAGTGAGCGTCCTTCGCTCGCGGCAGGAATAACCGGCCCGTTCTGTGAGCCGGTAATAAGGTCTCTTGCGGATATTGCTTCCTGGATAACTTGTCCACGGCGGACACTTTCAATGCGAAAACATCCTGTTTCTCTGAGTGGCAGATGATTTGAAGTCCATCCAATAACTAGATCCAGTTGCTCAGACGAGTCCTCCCTGTAGCTAGCCCTTCTGCTGGACTCTGCCCTGTCTCTGGTTGCAATTATCTAGCAGAATGCCCACATCCCGCTAACTGCCCCCATAGCCGTGCAGAGGGCTCTGTTCTGTGTACAAGGCATAGGTTTCCTGGGTGGTCGTGTTCAGCGCTGCACGTGGATTGCCAAGTGGCTGCGAGGGGAAAGGGGGAGCGCTTGTTGAGTGAGAGCTGAGATTCCTTCTCTTCCTGTACTGAGCCTCTGCTCAGATCGACCCTGACACTGGAGAGACGTAACCGGAATTTGCTTCCAGGATTATTTGCATGTTGATCCTGGAAAAAAGAAAAGAAAAGAAAAAAATATCCTGTCCTTGGATGGCGGCGCTCCTGGGACTGCTCGGGGGAGGCGGGAGCGAGCGAATGCTCCAGGCGGCTCTTTCCGCCAGCCCCGATTAATCTTTTCTCCTCCTCCTCCCTTCCGCTTCTCCCAAAACATGGCCTCCCGGGAGGCCACTGGAGTGGGAGGGGAGCGAAGGGAGGCTGCACCTGCACCGTGTGGGCTGCATGGGCTCTTATTAACCTTCCTCAAAGCAGGCTGTGGCCAGCAATAGAAGGCCGCCAGCTGTCTGTAGAGTTCTGCTCTTGTAGCTGCCGCTCGGAAGGAAGCGGCTGGGGCCGGAGCCGAGGTGAACCTAGCGCTTCCCTCCAGGTTAAGGCGCACTCAGGCCATGCCCTTGCTTCTGTGGCCTCTCTGGGCTGCACGGCGATCAGCCGGATGAGTGGGGGATGGCCGGTCCATGACCGGCCGGAGAGCTGCTAGGGGTCTTGGGCCTTGGCTCTTAAATTTGGCTGCCGGTTCCAAGGTCTCCCTGTAATGCACCTATCCCTCTGCGTCAGGGCCCGGGGTCCCACGGTCTGTCCTGCGCCAAGGTCAGCGCGCCTTGTCCTGGGCCGATCGCAACCCACACCAGTCCCCCTCGAAGGGGAGGCGAGGTCTGACCGTTTTCAGGCCGTGCCATGGCTCGCAGCATTCGATGAGGCTGTGGTGTGTGTGGTCGTTGCCTGGCCCACCTGGGTAATGGGGCGGCATGCGTGCCTGCAGCCGGCCCATCCCCTTTAAAACGCTGTCCGGCAGGTGCTCGAGGGGGGGATTTGTCTCTGGCAGACCAATGAGTGTGAGTCCTTCCCCTTCTCCCCAGTGCTGCAGGGAAGGGCGGGATGGGAATGGCAAGATCTTAAGCGTGTCCTGTAAATCGGGATGTGTGTGAACTTCTCGTCACGAGCCCACCGAGGCAGCACCAGGGCCCGTCTCCTAGCGTGCCCCTCTCCTGGGGTTAATAGCGAGTCGGTCTCGAACCGCTGAATCCCCTGGCGTGTGACGCTGTCCGTCTCTTTTCGTCTTCCTCCCAGACGGTAGAACATGGGTTCCCCAACCAGCCGAGCTCTCTGGCCTACGATCCCACGCTGCGAATCATGGCTGTTGGCACCAAATCCGGAGCTGTCAAAATGTATCCTTTCCTGCGGGACTCCCTGGAGAAGGGCGGAAGGTAAGGTCCCCTCCCACTCCTGCCAGCTTGAGGGGACACTCACTCTCGCCCCGGTGCTGGTTTCCCAGGCCAGGTGGGCCTCCAGTGCCAAGGCAGCCCGACGTGGCTCCCGTGCACATGGAACCGGTGTCTTGTTGGTCTCCTTCAAACTCTGGGGCTCACTGTAAATGCTGGCGTGGTCCGTGCTGTTCCCCTTGTCAGGCGCTAACTAGGCGTCTCACAGTACCTCGCAGGCCGACAGCTGGGACCTGGGGGTAATCCAGCCCTGGCGTAGGTAGCAGCATTCCCTACTGCCCCGGGAGGAAGCTGGGACCACTCCACACCAGGACTGTATTCCAGCCCAGCCCCCTGCAGCTCCAGGATCAATATGGCAGCTGATCTCAACTCAGCTGAGAGCCTGTTGTGTTGGTCGGGACAGTGGGAGTCTTGTCCTTGAGGATCACAAGCTTCCCGGCGAATGTCCCGTGGCTAGGACCCTGGCTGACTGGGTTGTCCAGACAACTTAAAATTCAGGCTTACAGCAAGGAGCTTTCACTGTGTTTTTCTTGTCTCTGCAAAAATCTCACGACAAGGATTGCAACTAAGCGTAAAACCTAGGATAACTGCTTCGCTTCTGGGCCCACCGAAGGCTGCAGAGCCTGGAGCGCTGGAGGACTCTGCGTAGCCTCCTGGCAGCACGGCTAGGCTGCATCTTGAGCATTGTACAATGTAATCCGCTGTGAATGGGTGTGTGCTTGTCGTGCATGTGAATTTGCTAGTACGTGGCTTCTTGTGGGCGTGGGTTGTTTATACGTATCTCCAGACTTGGAAAACAAGGGTGCCGTTCTGCTCCCACCTTTTTTGGCAGGTGTGCGTGGGGAAGGGGGGGAGTGGGTCTGGAGCAGAGTGACGGGAGGTGGCTGGGAATACAGTGAGCATCTGGAAAAGGTGTATGTATGGAAGGGATGTAGATCTTAACCTACTACCTCTCCAGACTTCCATTGGGGGTAGTGGTTGGAGCACAAGACTGGAACCCAGGCCCTCTATGCTCTGACGAAGATCCCCTCTGCTCTTGGGTTCTCGCTTGTGCCTCTCGTTTCTAGATCTGTTAAACAGAGCTGATGGTGTTTGTTTACTTCCCGGAGGGATGGGGGATGTTCCGTCAGTATTAGTCACCCCGCCTTGGGGATGGGAAGTGAAGTCACTGCTGCATGGCCCAAATTTGGGGGAGGGGGCGGGAAAGGTGGCTTGTGCTCCAGATTGGGTGGGTGGGAGCACACGCCCTCTCCCTGCCTGGGTGTTGCTGCAAATTGGCCTTGCCAAGATTCCAGCCTCGGCAATCAGCCGCCTGTGCAAAGCGGTGACTCAGAGTTGATCCTCCTGCTCGCCGCAGAAGCATGGCTCGTCCTCCTCTAGCAGGGTGGGTGGTGTTCCTTACTCAGTGCATGGCAACCAGACCTCTGACAACTAGCAACTCGGCTCGTGGAGGGGAGGAATCTGGATGGCTGCAGAGCCGGGGCTGGATGGCAGCGGGTGGGCTTTGGCTTGGCGAAGCGGTTATACGGCCTGCGCTGGCCTCAGAGAAACCAGCCTGTGGGCAGGGGCAGATGTGGGGACGGTGAGCTCACGAACAAACGGCCGGCTTGCATCGAACGTCAGGTAGCCTTCCCTAGTCCGAGCTGTGCCGTGTTAGCACTGAGGGAATGGCTTCCCTGCCATGCTGCTGCTTTTCTGCTGTTAATGGCCAAGCTAAACAGTCCGTGTGTGAGCCAGCGGGGCAGCCCCAGAAGCTCTGGGGTCTCCTTAAAGTGTGGCAAACCCAATGCCTTTTTGCTGCCCCTCCTGCAGCCCCTCACTTCATCACATGCCTGCCGCGTTAGCATGACCTGGTTACAGCTTGTTCTGGGAGGAGTAAAGGCATCAGGGATCTCTCCATGGACAGCCTCATCCAGCGTCTGGATCTGTCTCTGTAGCAGCTGGACTGGGTGGGCGGGGGGAGTGTTGGCCGAGTAGAGGATAAATCAGAGCTCCTCATTCCCCAAGGGTGGGGCAGCAAACAGCTGAACTTGCTGAATCTTCCAAAAATCCGTGATGTGACTTATGAATGGAGCCCTGCTCTGCTCTGAATAGCCGTGGTGTCATGCTCGCTGTGGAGCGGCGCCCAGGGGAAACGGCAGATCAGGCACTTAAAAACTGGCATTCCCAGTTCCTGATGGGCTTCCAACATGGGGGGGAGTTCACGCTCGCTCGCCGCCTCTGCTGGCGGCTTCTCCACCACTTACCTCCAGCTCTCTTAGCGGTGCTGTCATGCTCTTAGCTTCCTCTTTCCATGAAGGATCCGTGCCAATGGAAAGTTGGGACTAAGCAGTGATGCAGGCTGGGGGGGAAGGAGCAGATGTGTGTGTTTCTTCCTCCTCCTCCTCCAACAAACCTTCAGCCCAGAGATTTATTTAAGGAACACACGTTGTGGGTTGGATGGCAAATTACAGAGGTGGCTGGGGAGAACAGGGCTGGCAGACACACACGAGGCCAGCTGCCGCCGCTGGGATGCCAGGTACCTGGTGTTTAAAGCTCCTTGCTCAGTGGTTGTCTTTTTGTTCTTCCACCTCTGCAAGCAGTTGGTGGGGAAGGTGAGCCCGGGGTGGGGACCCACTAGCCTGCCAAGTGGACCTACAAGAAATGGTGGGGGGGTGGGGGTCTCATTTCTTGTCTTTCCCACCCTCTCCAATACTGATCAAATAGGGTGGAGTCGCTAGACAGCGAAGTCTGGTGAAGAAGGTACTGAGCTGGAGATCTGGGTTCTGCATAGATTGGAAGGGTTTTGGGGCAGAGAGTGTGGGGTTTTTTGTCTTGTTCTGTGTTTGTTCAGCACCTAGCACAGTGGGGTCCTGATCCGTGACGGGCTCATAAGTGCGGTGGGGGCACAAATAATAAATCTGTTCACACATGAAGCATGGAAGTCTGTGTCCAATTAGGAGTTGGATTTCTTTGGTTTAAAAAAAAAATCCCCAAACACTCATCTATCTCCAGCTTAAACTGCAATCCGTTCAATGCTGAGGCCCACCCAATTTCTGTGCATCCCAGCCCACTGCTCGGAAATAAGCTGCAGCTTGGTTGGTTTTGTGTGTTCCAGTGAAGAGGAAAGATGGCCCCTAGAGGCAAGATACGGGCCCAAACCCCAGCCTTGGATCTGGCGTGTCCCCATGCAGTGGATCAGCATGTCTCTCGCAGGGATGCTACGATGTACTTGCTTTTATCACCGTTGCGGCAGGGAGCCCCGAACAGACCGGCACCCCGTGGACAACAACTTAGTGATTTGGGTTGAGTTTGACAGTGGCAAGCCTTACGGGGCCCCTCGCTCGCAGGCAAACTGGCTGCCCTTGAATTGAGCATCTGTCTTGAGCCATTGTGGGCAGGGGGGAAATTGGCCCGTTGGATGCAGGGCATCCTTGACCAGTCTGCTGCACGTAGTCAAAGGATCTCACAGCAGAAGAGAGCTGGCACGGTTCTAAGGCCTGGCAGAGAGCGTCCTTTGTTGCTTGCTGTGTGTAGAGACTTCAGAGGGCTCGCTGGCGGCAGGCCAGGAATCAATTTGTCCCAGGGGTTTTGAGGCCCTGGGCCCCGCTCTGCAGGAATGCGAGGGGGTGTTAGTCTGAAATCCGTCGGACGTGCAGGACAGGACAAGGTGCAGAGTTGGCTGTGCCGTGGCCTGTCCTAGCTGTAAAATCTTCTCCCGGCACCGCTGCTGGTTCTGTCTGTGCAGCCTCTCTGCATGGGAGGGGGAAGGAAATCTAAGACCTAGTCGCTGTGTGTGCACCCAAGAGGGGCTCCCTTTATTCAGCCTCGGAGCACAAAGCTGGCATTTCTTTCCATTGTGCACCAGGCCTGAATGCCGGCCCAGCTGCGACGTCGCTGGCCGTGCAGCCAGAAGATGGTTTGATTTGTCCCTGAAGCGGAGAGCTTAGTCGACAGGCACAACAGACTGTGTGGGGGAAGGGGGCAACTTTTCAGGGGCCTGATTCTCCCCACTCCACCCCCCAGCCAAAACTGATCTGGGTGCAGAGAGGCTCCTATAAGTAGAGTTTAGCTCTACAGAAATTCCACCGGCCTGGTAGGAATTGCTCCTTGCTGGGGGAATAAAACGTTGCCTTCCTCAGGTTATACACAGGCTGGTCCGTGGTGTTAATGTGTGCTCCGGGAACATGCATGACTGGTGTGCAGATGGCTATCTGGACAGTAAGCTCTGTGGTTTTCAACCACCTCTGTTCTAGGCTGTGCACCCTACGGGCGTATGGAGAGTAACCAGGGCAAAGAGCTGCGTAGGGGCAGCCTCCGTGCATTTTCCTCTTACTCCATCCTCGTTAGGGTTAGTTAGCTGCATGAAAGCTCCTCTCTTCACCGCCAAAGAGAAGCCACCATGCTGCCAGGTCACACAGCCTGGATCGGAGGCTATTGCTTTTGACGGGGCTGGCCAGAGCCGCTGGATGGATTCTAGCCTGCACGGAATAGCCTCCGTTCAGCAAGACTGAACCGGTGCCAGGGACGGTGGATAACTTAGAGACAAAGCGAGCGGAGCCCTTGGCTTCCCATTTCCCTCGCTCCCGATCTCCCAGCCCACTTCTTCATGGGAGCAAGAGCTGGGTCCAAGCGGGTCGGTGCCTGCTTAGCTCAGAGCAATTGGCAGAAGCAAAATCCGAACCAGCTGCATCACGGGCACTGACTGCTTCTTTCCCTTTTGTGTTAAACCTGCTGCCGATCAATTTAATCGGGGCCCTGGGGTCTTGTGTTATGTGAAGGGATAAATCACATTTCCCTATTCGCTTTCTCCACACCAGCCATGCTTTTATAGACCTCGATCATATCCCTGTCCCCTTAGCTGTCTCTATTCCAAGCTGAACGATCCGTCTCTTCACTCTCTCCTCATATGGAAGCTGTTCCATACCCTGGTTGTTGTTTTTGTTGCCCTTCTCTGTACCTTTTTCCAATTCTAATATCTTTTTAGAGCTAGGGCAACCTGAACTGCATGCAGTATTCAAAGCGTGGGTGTCCTATGGATTTATAGTGGCATTGTGATATTTATTGTCTTATCAATCCCTTTCCTCATGGTTCCTAGCATTTAGCTTTTTTTTGGACTGCCAACTGCACATTAAGCGGATGTTTTCAGTGGGCTATACGCAGTGACTCCAAGATCTTTCTCGAGTGGTAACAGCTAACTTAGACCCCATCATTTTGTCTGTATAGTTCAGAAAAAATAATCCCATGTGCATCACTTTGCATTTATCCACATTGACTTTCATCTGCCATTTTGTTGCCCAGTCACCCAGTTTTGTGAGATTCCTTTGTAACTCCTTGCAATCAACTTTGGACTTGTATAAAATTTCTCACGATAGTTGTCATCTGCAAACTTTGCCACCTCCCGGTTTACCCCCTTTTCCAGATCATTTATGAACGTGTTGACCAGCACTGGTCCCAGTACTGGGGATGAAGCTATTTACATCTCTCCACTGTGAAAGCTGGCCATTTATTCCTACCCTTTGCTTCCTGTCTTTTAACCAGTTACTGACCCATGAGAAGACCTTCCCTCGTATCCCATGACTGCTTACTTTGCTTTAGACCCTTTGGTGAGGGATCTTGTCAAAGGTTTTCTGAAAGTCCAAGTACACTGTATCCACTAGATCACCCATGTGCACGTGTTGGTTGACACCCTCAAAGCATTAGAATAGATTGGTGAGGCATGATTTCCCTTTACAAAAACTGACTCTTGGCCAACAAATTATGTTCATCTACGTGTCTGATAATTCTGTCCTTTACTATAATTTCAACCAGTTTGTTTGTTTGGTACTGAGGATAGACTTAGTGGCCTGTAACTGCCTTTTAAAAAAATAAATCTGCATTACATTTGCTTTCCCTCCAGTGATCTGGTACAGAGGCTGAGTTAAGCAATAGGTTACATACCATGCTTAGTAGTTCTGCAGTTTTATATTTGAGTTCCTTCAGAACTCTTGGGTGAATTCCATCTGGTCCTGGTGACTTATTGCTGTTTAATTGGTCGATTTGTTCCAAAACACTCCGTCCCTCCTGAGTGCCAAAGAAATGAGCTGCATTTGCTGAGATGCAAGGAAACTCAAACTGGCTGGGTTGGAGAACTAGGTTCCAGCTTCCCCTCCTCCTGCAGCAACTGAACTTTATTCTCCATAGATGCCTTCCTGGGCTTGTTCTGCCTCTTCCAGCAGGGTTCCGCTGAAGGGTTGGAAATGGGCACCCTAAATACCTCTTTGTACTTGTAGGGGAGGCCATAATTATCTAGCTCCTTAATCTGCCTCCTGAATAAACTCGGGGGGCTGTTCTGCAGAAGAGACTCAAGCAAACTCTAGTTGATGTGCTGCCTCAGCCATCTGCCTTTAATTATCTAGCACAGTGGCTTTCAACCTGTGGTCCGCAGATCCCTGGGAGCCTGCAGAGTGTCTGATTTCCATGGGGTCCACACCTCCATTTGAACATTTTTTAGTTTGCTCACAAATGGGGAAGAAAAGTTGAAAACCGCTGCGCTAGCAAAATCTCATGCAGCTGAAGCCCCGTCATCCACCACTCTGAAAATTTACATCTTAATGGCCAGCAAACCTGGCCTCAAAATCGGCTGTGATCTGGGGGATTCCCTACAGAGAAGTTCAGATCAACAGGATGTGGATATCTGCCGACAACAGGTGATGGTGGTACAGCCCGGCTTCTCAGTTACTGAACGCTCAACTCTTACCCTAGCCTGATGTGGAGGCAGAAATAGCTGCTTGTCTGTTGCAAGGCAGAGCTGGGGCCTGAGCAAGTCCGGTTTCTACCCCCCCCGGTGGCTTTGAGGTGTTGTCAGGGGGTGGCTAAACTCTGATGGGTCTGGGTACACGCATGAACCTTTTCTAGAGCTGCCGTGTGTAATTGAGAGAGCCTGTCATCCCAGTGCACAGCGGGGTTTCCCTTCTCAAGGGGCTGTTTGCATAGGAGGGCTGTCATTCTGGGACTGCCCTGCTGTAGACAGCGCGCCTTGAAAACTTCCTAGCCTTGTGTAGCCAAGAGAACGATGCTGATGGGCCTATTGGCATAGGGAGCTTGGATTTCAGTGGCCTCCAGTCTCCTCGGCTAGTGGCACATGTTAGTGAACAGTCCAAGCCGGCTTGTCAGACCACACGCGGACCTTGTTGGGCACCCTCCTGTCTTGCTGCCTCCTGATCTGGTGACATGCCACTGCTGTCCTGTAGAGGAACGCTCCCCCTACTTCAGGTGCTCTAAATGGTTCGTTAGCGATAACGAGCGGCATGGTGAATGCTGGCCCCTGTCACAGGTCTGGTGCTAATCCCTTGTAACCATGACTGGTGTGTGTGTGGGGGGGGGAAGAATAACATCTTCTCTCTAGCCCTTCTGGGTGTTGTACACCCATTGCACCCTGTTACAGGAGCTCACCGGACCTGTGTCCGGGAGGCTCGATTCGCTAGCATCTTGCTGCTAATTCACTTTCACTGGATGAGCCTTATTGAAAGCTGGTGTCAATGACTTGGTCTAGCAAGAATACGTGGCACTCGATGAACAGTCCTAACCGGAGGTGGCTCCCTAGGCATCCTTGTTATCTATCCGAACCCACAACATTTGAGTGCAGGTCATCTTTACAGTAGCATGTAGCTTAACTTCTCCACTAGCCAGGCCGGTGTAGAAGCAGCGCTGGTGATCTTACCCATTGTCTCAACTTGCTTAAGGCGTACGGGAGGCTGGTTCTTGAATTGCTGCTGGAGAAGCTGTCTGAGGAATAACGAAATGGTGAGTGAATGCAGGGGGGGGGGGGGGAGCTAGTGCAAACACCCGCAGTCAAAACAGCTGCTGTGGGTGTGTGGTGTCGGCACTTCTCACGGCTCTGGTGCCTTAGCAGTACAGTGGCAGGATGCTCTGACACTGTTTAGAGATCTTGTCTTTAAACTCCCACAACTGGCTCCAGCATTGCTGTGAGATGTAGAGCAATGGGTGTGCAAACCACATCGATGCAAACCACCACTGCTGTGGAGAATGTTGATACCAGGGGGAAGGAAAGGGAGCAGCTAACAGGTCTGCTCTGTATGTAAATGGAACTCCTGCGGGGGACTTCTAGTGTGGTGCATTCAAAGGATCCACACCAGGCGTATTAAAAGCTTTACATTCCCTATATTACTGCCCGGATATAGTGCTTAGTGGCTCTTTTGTATGCATTGCTAGTGTTAAAGACATTAAAGGAATGGCAGGGCGTGTGCGTGCGGGCGCTTGACAGAAGAGAATACTGAACGTGGACATTTTCCCCCGGCACAATTACAGTGTGTTTCTTTAAGCCGGGGCGGCCCTGGGCTGTCAAATGAGCAAGTGGAACTGTATAGTTAGTAGTAAAAGTGAAACTGACCCATCTGTTTTACCTGTCATTTTCTTTTGCACTTCACTCCACTTAGTCTCTGTGTGTTTTGGTTTTAAGGTGTTAAGTACGATTTGTAGTTTTAAAAAAAAAAACCCAACAAAAACGACTTCCTCTCCCTTGTGTACATAGCTTGCGCGAAGTGCAACCTCTAGGTAGCACCCGTAAGACTTCCTTTGCTGCATTGCATCTCCCTGGAATTGTTGTTGCTGCAGTAGCCAATTGAAAGCTTTCTTTGGGCAACCGTCATCTCTCTGGTCTGCACGTCCTGGCTTTGGAGGAGGTCTGCAGCCCTCTTTCTCCTGCGCAGTTGTTGCCAGCGTCCATGGTCCTGCGTAATAGGCCCCGGCAGACGGTCAGAGTGACACCTAAGTGTTGGATCACTGCTCTAGGTGTCTGCAGAAAAAAGCTGCAGCCTTCGCACCTCCCGTGGAGACGCTAGTTTAGACCAGATTTGCTCTTCATTGGTTCTGAATAGCTCTTGCTTATCCTAGTCCCTGCTCCATTCCCCTTGATTGGCCAACATGACCTTTTAGGTAAACTTTACAAACCAAACCGAAGACTGAAAACACTCCTGACTGGGAAAGGAAAGTTCTAAACCAAGCAGGGAGGTGCATGAGAATCTGGAGGCACTTTTTATTAGCTCCTTGCCTGTGCCCAAACGGAGCGAAGTGCGAAGAGTAAACAGTCTGAAGTTTGAAAAGCAAAGCAGTCCGCCTTGTTTATAATGAGAGCATAAAGAACTCTTCCTAATGGTGTCACTTTTAATGAGCTCCCAGTCTGCACAAGTATGCATCTCTTGTCGTTGGGGTTCCTGTTTAAAGCCCGTGCGTTTGTTGTTCCAGTGCGCTCAGTGATCTGTATGAAACTTGCACTCTCTCTGTTCCAGCTCTCTGGATGGAGGACTCTCTGCTTTCCAGCACTGTTGAGCCAATTCCTTGCAGCACTAACCACGTCCCTCGTTCTAATACAAAGTCGGTGCCAGAGATTCTCCAGCCTTCCTCCGAGTGGCTGGACAGAATGCGGTCCAGTCAGAGCAGACAGCAAATGCGCCTTTCGGTGCTGCCGTGGGATTGCTGCCTTTTGAGGGTTAAATTACTTCTGGGTTTTTATCCTGTGCGTGGTTGGCCTCTTCCCTAGGGAATTCCTGCTGGTCTCACATGGCTTCAATTCTGGTCCTGGAACTCTCGCAGCCCTGTAACGTCCCCTTCTAATCTAGGCCACAAGCATTTTCCCCGTCTGTGCAGGGAGCTCACCAATTCCTGCTACAGAAGGCTCATCCATGATCCTGAATGCAGATAGGCTAACTGCCAGCGTGGGACTCATTAAACTCCTCCCATTGGCAACCTCTAATTGCTGTGGTGGCGTCTGTAGGATTTCCAGCTGTGAGTGTCTGGAAGCATCACATTCAAAAACCCCTTTGCGCTAGGGCTGCCTTTGTGGAGTTACCAGTCTCCTTTGAAGAGACAATGTCTCTTGCTAGCATGCAGGGTCTTTATGGGGAGAGGGGGAGGTGAGGGGGAATTGTTCTAAGCTTCAGACTGAAACGAAGCAGCCGGTGCGTTGCTCAGAGCTCCAGCCAAGATTCACACTGGAGTCAGCAACATCTTAATGAGTGCATAGGCAGATTTTTATAATGAGGCTTGCGATAATGAGTTTATGAGCAGAGGGATGGTGACCTTGCATCTGGTGCCGGCCTGTTGGAGGTGCGTACAGTGAGATGGTGAGCATCAAGTTAGTACGTAACAGAAGTAAATTGCCGAAGCCTTTATAATGTACAGGCTTCTCGCTGTAAAAGAGGCAGGTGATGTCAAACTCGTAACTCCGAAGCGTTTGACACACTCGCTGCAGTATAGCAAATTTTCCATCCACTGACTTTCCAAGTTTATCAGAGCAAAGGATTTCTTGATAGAGGATAACGTGCCAGATAGTGGACTATGCGAACGGTTGGGTTTTAAAAAAAACACAAACCACTGCTTGCATTAATTTCCTCGGTAAATTGTTCACTGCCAGTTGTGTTTTCCTGTGTGGTTAGGTGTTTGGATGCTTTGAAGAGAGCCCCGGAAATGACTTTGAATAAATAAGCGAGGGAATGCCTTTAGAGAAGGAGCACTCTCAAATTGAGCTGGCCTTTCCCACACTGTCACAGGTGTTACTAAAACACTTTAAAAGCTGCACGGAAAGAGACTGACTTAAGCAGAGTGGATGGGGAGGGAGGGTGATTTTAGTGGTTTGACTCCTTACTTGGCTTGTATACTGACAACAGACTGGTTGGTTTCACTTTTGAGTTCTCTTGCACTAGCCTGTTACAGTAGCAGGTTGGGTCCAATGCTGCAGTGGAGGGAGTCCTTGCGTCCAAAACTCCTCCTGTAAACTGGAATTTAAAATAGAAACAATTCAGGAAGCATTGTTTGCAAGATTAGTTTTGCAGCCCTCTGACAAGCCTACACTTGGGCTGCAAAATCCCGGACGAAGCCTGGTTGTTTTGGCTTTTTTCTCTGGGTTTCTGCCCTAGTTGATTTAAAACCTGTCCATTCTCACCATCCTGGTGTCTCCGCTTGTAGCCTGGTCTGAAATCCAGTTGCCATATAGCCTTGCATTTAAAATCTTCCTCCAAGCACAAGACTCTTAAAGCCTCGGCAGGTCTGTTATGAATGTGCCTTGCTCAGACACTGTAAAATGAGCAACATAAGCCTCTTCCCTCCCCCAGCTGAAGAACTCCTCAAACACCCTTCTGCTTGTGGCCTGTGGCATCCACATCCAATCCAGAAATCCATCCAAGGGAGCAAAGTCTGGCCTTGTGTTGTGACACTGCTGGGTGACTGCTGCTGATTTATGTAGATGGCATTGCGGGGTTTTTGTTTCGCACTAATTTATTGCTGCCTTCCTGACAGAGGGGATGGGGGAAGAGAAGTTTAATGGCAATGCCTGATGTTCTTGGATCCCACAGCCTGGCTTTTCATGAGGCCCGGTTCTCCTCCTTGCAGAGTTGCTCGCAACATGCTGCAGAGAGCTGCATCCCTTCAAGCTAGCGGCTGGCTGGTTCCCTTTTGAGAAGGGCTGTTTCTGTTTGCAACTCTGCAGCCTGCTTTTCAGGTCTGGCTTTTCCACACCTTCCTGACCTTAAAGCTTAGGGTGACGGTGAGGGTTGCTCAATGTTTTTAAATATTCGAGATGACAATTTCCTAACTCAAAGTATTGCATCCAACAGGGAGTCGTATATTAGATCTTGTTTTGACAGATAAGCGGAACTGATCGTTGAAGAAAGGGGAAGTTGATAGCAATGAATATAAATCTAGAAATTGTAGAAAATTGATAAAGGAAGCCCAAAGAACACAAGTTGAAATCTGTGGCCAGCAGAGATAAGGACAATAAGGAGTTTTTAAAGTATACTAGGAACAAAAAGAATCTGAACAAAGGCATTGGTCAAATACTAGATGGAAATGGTAGAATCATCAATAGTGTAGAAAAGGCAGATGTGTTGAATAAATATTTCTGTTCTGCATTGGGGTGGGGGACACACACATAGTCAGACCATATAACAGTTTCCTTTCCATGCCATTAGCACCTCTGGAGGATTTTAAATAGCAGCTACTAAAGTCAGACATTTTGAAGTCGGCAGATCCAGATAACTTGCATCCAAGAGTTTTAAAAGAGCTGGCCAAGGAGCTTGCTGGACTGTTGATGTTGGGTTTTGTTTTTACTAAGTCTTGGAAAACTGGGGAAGTTCCAGGAGACTGGAAGAAAGCTGATTTTGTGCCAGTATTTAAAAAGGGTAAACAAGATGATGCAGATAATTCTAGGCCAGGCAGTTTGACATCGATCCTGGCCAGGATAATGGAGTGGCTGATGTGGGACTCTATTATTAATTAAAGGAGGGTAACTAATTCCACTCAACATGGATTTATAGAAAATAGATCCTGTCAACCAAACTTGGGGGCATGGGAGAGGGGGAAGTATCAAGTTTGGTTGATAAAGGTACTAGTGTTGATGTAATATCCTTAGACTTCTGTGAAGCATTTGACTTAGTACCACATGATATTTTGATTAAAGAATGATACAAAATTAACATGGCGCACGTTAAATGTATTAAAAACTGGCTAACTGATAGGTATCAAAATGTAACTAAATGGGGAATGATCAAGCGGGAGTGTTTCTAGTGGAGTCCAGCAGGTGTGGGTGCTTGACCCTGCTCTGTTTAACGTTTTTATCAGTGACCTGGAAGAAAATATAAAATCATCACTAAAGTTCCCAAATGACCCCTCAAATGGAGGGGATGGTAGATAAGGAAGAGGACAGGTCACTGAGACAGAGCAATCTGGGTCGCTTGGTAAGCTGAGCACCAGCAAGCAATATCCGTTTGAATAGGGACAAATGCAGGCCCTGATTACAGGATGGGGGAGCTCTCTTCTGGGAAGCAGTGACTCTGCAAAAGACTGGGGGTCACGGCGGATAATTAGATGAACATGAGCGCTGTGTGACCTTGGCCAAAAGGGCTAATGCAGTTTTTGGATGTGTAAACTGAGGAATCTCTGAGTAGAGGTAGAGAGGTTATTTTTATCTCTCTTTGGCACGGGTGCAACTGCTGCTGGGTTATTGTCCAGTTCTGGTGTGCACAAGTCACGAAGGACGTTGATAGATTGGCGAGAGTCCAGAGAAGATCCGTGAAAATGATTTAAAGGACCAGAAAACATGCCTTTGTAGTGACCGGCTCCAGGAGCTCAATCGATTTAGCTTAACAAAAGGAAGGTTAAAGGGTGACTGACTTAATCTGTAAGTATCTGTAGGAGAACAAAGACTTAATAATGGGCTCTTCAATCTAGCAGAGAAAGGTGTAAACCCGCTTCCAATGGAAGTTGAACTAGATAAATTCAGACCGGAAATAAGGTGTAAAACTTTAACAGTGGGTAATGAATCTTTGGAGCAACTCACCAAGGGTTGTGGTGGAGTCTCTGGCACTGACTGTTTTAAAATCATGATTGGGGTTTTTTTTCCCCTGAGATCTGCTCTGGGAGCTGTTTTGCAGAAGTGCTGCGGCCTGTGCAATACAGGAGGTCAGACTACGTAACCGTTCTGGTCTCTTCTGGCATGTGACTCTACGCATCTGACCCAGCCTCAACTTCCTGAATTGCACCAAGTGGCTGACAGAGCTGGTAACTGTGCTAGGAGCCCGGCTGCATTTCCCAGCTGGCCGTGTGGGTCGCCCTCTTAACGCATGGTGGACTCTTACATGTGAAGGCGGGCGCTGGTCAGAGCCTGGCTGGTAGGTTGGTGTTACAAGCTCTCCTTGAATATGGTTCTTCCAGCACATGGGGAGCCTGGCCTCCCCCATGGGCACAAGGTACGAATGGGGCAACGCAGGGGGTGTCACTGCATCCCTGCTCGTGACAACTCTTGTGCTCTCTGGTGACCTGCAGCCTGCCAGTCTGATGCCAGTTCCATTGCATCACCAAGCCCAAGCACCTCGTAATCTAACTCTCTCTCTGAGCCGTGAGCTGAAACCTCCTAGACTGTCTCCATCCTGTCCATGCTTGAGGGTAGGACTCTGCCACAAAAGGCCGGGGCCGTAATCCACAAAGAATGGAACGTGTCAGCGTGCTTTGGCTGTCGTGGCCTGGCTGGACAGTTGGGGTTCCAGTCCGGCCCTGGCCACTTGCCACTAGAAGCTGTGACTGTTGTAAAGTTCCCAGTTTTGTAGCTGGAGCAAATCGACGCAAGCCTGCAGTGCGGGCGTCGGTGTTGCAAGCTAGTGCTCGCTGTGCAGGACAACTTGTGCGGGGGGGGGGATCTTTGCTGCGGGAGCGGGCGCTTGCTTTGCATTCTGGGGTCCCTGGCAGTGCATGCACAGGGCTGTCTGGCTTTCCAGTAGCTGTGAGTGAGAGGAGGGTGGCGGGGAGGAGGAGAAATCTGGACTCAGCCCTCTAACCTACCTATATCACTTTGCCTTGCAGAAGGCTTAGGCGCCCAGCCAGGGAACTTCCTGACTCCGGGTGTCTGTGTTCCATCCGCAACAGCTGCTTGGACGAGTCGGGAAGGGCTTGGTGTGACAGGTTAAGGGAATAGGAAGTGCTTGAGCTCCATGCCACTAAAAATGTATTGGCCCAACCCTCTTCCAAGAATCAAATCTGCTCCTTGCTGCTCTCTGGGCTGCTAATCCGTTCTGAAACCCCCGGACAAACCGGAGTCGAGTGGGGCAGGAGGATCTGAACGCCAGCCCTGTCTGCCCCACGTCTCCGCTTCCCCTTGCCCCACAGTGAAGCGGTGGGAGTTGCTAGACGTTGGCAGCTAATTGAAAACCAGTCCCCATGGCTTTCCAGTGTAACCAGCCTCATTAAAGCCTCTGTCTTCTCCAGCATGGGGAGGTGGAGTTACTATAGTGATGGGTGAGTGCCTTCCTTCGCTATAGCTTGCCTCTGCAGGACTGCGCCGTAGCTGTGCTGCTGGTGCACCTGTCGTGTGGCCATGGCTGGAGTCTCTGGGGACTCGAGGTGGTTGTCCCCGTGGCTCTGCATACAAGCACCTAACCCGTGTCTATGGCACAGCCACGGAACGTGCTCTCCTGCCCGTCGGGAACGTCTGGTTGTTCGGAGGCACGTGGTGATCCGCTGTCCGCACAAGCAGCGCTTGCAGGGCGCTCTGAGGCGCCGAAACCTGCACTCGGCAGCCGCCCTCGCCTGCCATGGGGGGTGTGGGAATACACAGCTGAAGTAACCCTCGGTTACAGAACGTCACTGGTACCCAGTGCCAACCAGGCTGAGGAGCCGCGTGATGGAACCTCTCCCCGGGTTCTGCAGCTGTTAAGGCCGAGATCGGCTGTGAACTGTTGCCGTCTGTAGCAATCTGATCCTGTCCCAGAGCGGAAGGAGTTTGAGGCCTTCATGGACTCCCCCTTCCACGCGCTCATCTAGGGCAGGCTTGCTGGGCTACCCTGGCATGGCTCTGCTGGGGCAGAGAGCAGTGGCGGGCAGTGCGCGTGGCCTGGGCGGTGGGTTTGTCTCCATGTCCATCTGAAGTGGAATAACTGTTCTGCAGTGGTTCCCTGGGTGCACGTGCTCCGGAAAAAGTGGCGCACGTGGCATTAGTCAGGCGCGGTTACTGTGCTTCAAATCCACACCCCTGCCTCTAATCTGAAATCTTCTGCCGCGTGGGGCCCGCTTTGGCGGGATCAAACGGGCATAGCTCATCTAATCCCTCTCCTGCCGCTTCAGGAGCCTCGGGCTTTGGTGGCACCTCGCTCTTTTGTTCTCCGCCTGTGGCACGTGGCCGTTGGGGCTCCTGAGGCTTGGAATGCTTTTGTATACCCAGATCCTATTGGGCCCAGTGTTAGGGTACCTGGGTGAGCTGCAATGGCCTGTAATAGGCAGTGGAGCAGACGAGATGGCCTGAAATGAGGGAACTGTCAAGCTCTGAGAGAGGCCTTCCTCTTCTCCTAGGCAGGTTGAGATTTCCAGGCCCCTGGAAACTCCCATGGCGGCTGAAATGATGCCCCTGATGCGCTGCTGCATGTCTCCCCTTCTCCTTCGGTCTCCCTACGCTGACGGGTTTGCTCTGCAGTACCTGCCGGGCCTGTTGGCATGTGACGGGGGAGGGGATGCACTTACAACGGGCTTGGGGCGTGCTGACTGTCTACCTGCGCGTCCTCCCCAGGAGTAACCAGAGATTCTTCCCTGCCCGAGGCTGCGTTTCGGCGCCTGCTTAGCTCTGAGCGCTGCCCCGCGTGGCCCTGGCCGAGCTGGGAGCATGCTGGGCGAAGCCGGCTCTCCACTGAAGGCCACGTGAGGCTTCACTAAAGCTGAACAAACTCTGCCACATTCACCTGGGACTTGGAGGCAGGGCCCAAAGCCAGTCTGCAGGGTCCTTGCCCAGACCCTGGCTGGGAATGGCCCCAGTTCAGTAACAGAAGGGAGTTTCTTTAACTCTGCACAGGTCCAAAGGGCAGAACCCAGCCAGGCTCAGGTTTCTACTGACTCTTCCAGCCTGGCACCTCTCCCAGCCGGCCGAGCCTTTGGCCTTGAGGCCCTTGTGCCAGCCCTTGGTCGTGCTGCTGGCTTGCGCCCTCTTCCAGTCCAGCCCCTGGCAGGTGGAGTTCCTGGAAATGCTCCCGCGTTGGCGGATGAGAATCTGGTGCTGGGGATGGTGCGCGCCGGGGAGGCAGCAAAGTGTTCTCTTCTCTCTGGGAGCTGGAGAAGTCGCGTTGGCGAGTGTGGTGGGAATCTGGGTGGCTTTCCCTCTCCGCCTCCGTTCTCAGCCCGTGCCGTGGGGGTTCCTGGCTCAGCCGGGCGACGTGTGCAGCGGCTCACTTTGTCCCCAGCTTCCCCGTCCTCCCGCTTGGCTTCCAAGGTGTCTCAGCTCTGACCCCCTTCCAGGCCGGTGAAGGTGTCCGTGGTGCTGGGTCCCAGGGGTGATTCGAGCGAGCTCTCGCCCCGCCCGTGGTGCTGGCGTCGGGGAGGTGCCGGTGGGTCCCCTGTCCGGTCTTGCAGCAGGATGAACGCTCGCAGCCTTCCTGGCGGCTGTGAGAAGACGTTTCCGTTACAAGGCTGAGCCGGCGGGCTTGGTGTCTAGGCCCCCCCAGCCATCTGCCTGGAGCCGTCTAGGGCTGCGTGACCAACGCACACCCCCTGGCGCTCTCAACCGAGGGAGTCCCTCAGCCCCACACCCAAACGCTCTGGATGGCAGGAGGATGCGAGCGAGGACGTGACCTTTAGAGCCTGAACTTCCAGGCTACTGATCCAGGAGCCCCACAAGCTCAGAGCTGGGCTCAGCCCTGCGTGGCTGTGGTGAGGCACAGCAAAACCAGAACTTCGTCAGATTCCTGCGTGGGGCGCTGGCCCCTCTGGCTGGCTGCACTCCTGCGCGGATCTGACCCGGCCCCTCACTGGCTGGGACTGTGCTGTGTGGATGCGACCCAGGCCGTGATCTGGTGTGGACTGGGGCTCGGACTCTCTGCTGCTGGCGACTGGTCCAGGGTTGGTGTTGTGCTGCTCCCATCTACCCCAGGTGTGGGCTTGGGTGTGTGGATTCAAGGCCCAGGAGAAGGAAGAGCTAAGGTGGCTTGGTGCAGCCTGGCCTCGTAGAAGGCAGGGCAGTGTCGTTGCAGGACAGGACTGAAATACTCCTTCGAGCTGAGCTGATGGGGCTGAGTTTTGTGGGTCTGCCATAACGTGGGCTAACGTCTTCCAGGACCATGGCTGATCCCAGCCCCCTAGTCCTAGGATTTGAACCCAGAGCTGATGGCCTCGGCTGGTCCAGTGCCACTCATCCCTTTTTAACCTGCCTTCCTGCGGCTACCGTAGCACGGCTCTGGGCGGGGGGCGGGCGCTGACGGTGCAGGTAGACTGCGGCTTGGCTTCTCCAGCAGGGGAGCCAGAAGTGTGAACCCCTGGGAAAGTTCAGGGTCCTAAAGAACACGAGAGCTAATGCCATTGTTTGTGCCCGAAGGAGCAAAGCTAATTGCAGACGTGCCCAGCCGATCGGATTACCCATCTGGAGAGCGCAGCCGTTGGGGAGTTTAATTGGGCAATGAAACGAGTTCATGAAAGTGACTTAAATTCATCATGTCGCTCTCTTGCCTTCCCTGTACTCCTGCTGCATTGCAGACTCCGCGGCGGCTGCTTTAAAGAGTCCGGACAATGGCGTGAGAGTGCAGGTGGTCCAGGGAACGGAGCCAAACGTGACCTGTAATTCCAGCCTGCCCCCTCCTTTTTGTGAACTTTGAAGGGGGGCAGAGCGGGTCGGTCCCCTCCATCCCTCTATAAACCCACATCAGACTAACTGAGCAGCCCTAGTTCGAATCTTGTCTGGGGAAGTGTCTCTGGGAAAGATCTGAGCGAATCTTCCTCCAAGCAGTGGGGATATTAAAACTTGAAGTTCTGTGTTGTATGACGTGTCAGCTATACCTTAGGCATAGCATGATCCTCTTCAAGGGGAGTGGCTTTCCCATATCAGCTGTACTCCAGGTTCTATGGCCTCATGTTTAACCAAGAGTTAATCTGCAACCCCCCCCCCCCAAAACTTCCGGGGGGGGGGGAAACATTATAGCAAAGGTTGCACTCCTGAACCCTGGCCCTTGGGTGAGAAAGGAGCCCAGATCCTGCGTCCCCATTTCAGATGCGCTGGATTTTTCTGGTCACATTCCATTTCCTTGTGTTTCAGAAGTTCTTTTTATTTTTCTGGGACAGGAAACGGAGTGCTGGAGAGTTGCTGAATAAGCATAGCCTGGAGTCTGGAGTTAGAAGAGGTGGTTGCTCCGAGCAACAGGCGAGCAGGCGACTCGTTGCCTGGTGACCCTTTAGTGAGGGATTTCAGAGAACACAGCTCTGGGAGGCCCCGGGTAAACCAAAAAGAAAGGAAGGGAGGCGCTAGGAGAAGTAGGGGACTCCTTACAGAGAGAGTGGGAATTGCAAGGGAAACCAGCTGCTCTCTGCTAACGCCTGCAAGAAATGTCCCTGGACGCAAGTGACTGGCAGTCATGGTGTCTCTGAAAGGGACACTTTAATTCAGGTTGGGGGGCCAACAAATTCTCTGGGATTAAACTTTAAGCCTCTGCTTACAACAAAAGCCAGTTTGGTCATTCAGTAGCTCTGTCCCAGGACAGAGTGGTTGCTCATGCCTTGGTGATCTCTGGGAAGCATGTTATGGGCTGCTGTTCCCGTTAGTTCTTTAGAGAGAGTGCAACACTTGGGGGAAAACCCTGGAGTGTCCCTGCTACAAATTTTAGTCTCTCTCTGCTAGCATAGTACTTGTTATAATGGTTTCTGTAGGTACTGGTCTGTTTGTGTATCTGTCACTCATAGAGGCCCAGCTGAAATCAGGACTCTGTTGTGCTGGGTGCTGCACATTCACTGCTCCAAAAAAACTGTCTGAATAGACCAGACAAACTGCTACGGGCTTGTTGCAATTAATGGAGTCAGAGTCTTGCTTCTGGCTACTCAGTCAATAGCTTCTTTAATCTTTAATCTTTAATATTTAATAAATATTTTTTCCCAAACACAGATGGTATTGTCGTCATATAGCACGCTCTCCATTCCACGAGTATCTCTGGAGGATGTTAAACACCAGCTATGAAAACATTAGCTTTCTTCCAATCTTCCCCGTGTTCCAACATTTATTGAAAGTCACCATTAATGGGTTTGAGAGCTCTGTAGACAACTTGCATCCAGGAGTTTTAAAAGAGCTGTCTGGACCTGCTGATTTAAAAATGTCTAATTGTGCCAGTATTTAAAAAGGGTAAATATAGGCGTGTCCGTGTGACATACAATCCTGGGCAAGATAATGGAGTGGCTGATAGGAACATAGTTTAATAAATGATTAGTGAAATTACCTCCTTTAATTTCAGTGAACGTGAGTTTATGGAAAATCGATCCTGTCAAATTAACTTTAACTTTGGTTTGAGGTTACAAATTTGGTTGATAAAGGTAATGATGTTGTCTACTTCTGTAAGGCACTTGACTTAGTACTGCACGGCATTTTGATTAAAAAAACCTAGAATGATATAAAATGAACAGCACATGTTAAATGGGCTGAAAGCTGGCTAACGGACAGGTCTCAAAATGTAACTCTGAAGGGGGAATCGTCATTTGTGTTCCTAGTGGGGTCCAGCAGGCGTCGGTGCTTGGCCCTATATTTAACGCTTTTCTCAATGGCCTGGAAGAAAACATCAAATCATTACTGATAAAGTTTGCAGAGGACCCCAGCATTTGCAGAATGGTAAATAACGAAGAGGACCGATCACTGATAGAGTCTCACGGCTTGCTTGGTAAGCGAGGCATAAGAAAACAATTTGCCTTTTCATATGGCGAAGTGCATACGTCTAGGAACAAAGAATATAGGTCGTGCTCAAGGATTCTGGGTGGCAGTGACTGAAAGATGGGGGGAGGGGGATGTCATGGGCCGAGGCAGGATTCGGTGCACCTAGACCGTGCAGCCTCAGTCTCAGCAATGGCAGGCGGACGCTGGTGTGCAACTCTCTCTCGGGAGGTGTCTTAGGACCACATAAACCAAGTGCTTCTCACTAACCAGTGAGGCGACCTGCCTGGCCGTAGAAGGGCCGTGACGGGTTTAAGGTCTCCTTGCTGGGCCCAGCGTGGCTGCTTGGATACCAGGGTGGCAAGTGCAGTGCCATCAAACTAGCTGAATGGACCTAGCTGGGTCCTCCAGGGTGTAGCCCCCGTCTGCCCTGCGAGGGCACTAAAAGGCTGCAATGGGCCGGGTGCCGTGTGTGCGGGCAGAGTCGGTTTTAGGGCGGGGGGCGGGAAGGGCAGGGAGTTGGCACGGGATTGTCTCTGTCCGCTCGTTGCTTCCTTGACTCTCAGCCCTCGCCAGATATGGAGCCCCGGGAGTGGAGTTTACTGGGTTACATAAGGAGACTGCCACCGTCACACAGATGCACTTTTTGCCTGGACAGGTAGGTGGCTGCTTTCGGTTCTTGTTGCCTCGCGTCTCCCTTCAGTGCGGTGCAGCTGCAGTAACCCAGGTCCCTCGCTCTCCAGCCCTGGGGTCCCCAGGGTGCAGCGTTTCTCCCATATGTGACAAGCCAATGTTTCCTATCCCCCCAGACTCCTCCTGGCCTGCTAATCCCCTGGCTGGGGCCTCCTGTCCTGCAAAAGAGCTCTGCTGTGCCGATCTTTCCAAGACGTTCGCAGCTGCTCGTGGGTGGGTGCGGCCAGCAGGCCAGCAAGCATGCAAGGCTGCGCCCTTGGGCTGGTGCTAAAGGTGCCTGCTCCCAAACGTCCTGATCGAGAGGCATGGGCCGGTGCGGCCGAGTCCAGTGCGCTCACGGCTGCAGCCGGGGCCTCGCCGTGGAGCGGGAGACCCAACTCGTAATCACGTGACGTCCTTTGTTTCCTGACGCGTCCGTCTCTCTTCTCCCAGGGTCGGCTTCTGTCCTTGCTGGATGACAACACCCTGCACCTGTGGGAAATCGACCAGAAGGACGGCTATTCGCACTTGGAGGAGACCCGCAGCTTCATCCTCCCAGGACGACCAGGGTTCGACAGCGCTAAGTACTCACTGCAGCCTGCCTCCTTCCTCTTTCACGCTTGGCTGGGGAGTTTGGCATCCCCCGAGCTCCCGATTCTCTAGCCCTCTCGCTGGCCTGGTGTTCCATCCAGGCCCTGCCATGGCTTAGACAGGGCCTGCCCGTAGGTGGTGCTCAGAGCCGGCACAGGACCAGCGCTGCTTTGTGCAGCCCTCGTGGTGTTGCCAGGTCTGTGTCCTGTTGACTCAGTGACTATTATTGCTCATTGCTGCTGGCAGTGTTGCAGAGTCAGCTGGCCTCTGTTCTGGCTTGTGCATCGTCCGAAACAAACCCACCTAGGAAGCTCCAGCACCAGAGCCCAGTTTTAATGTCCCTTGCCCTGGGGAAAGCACGGGCAGGAATTGGCCTGCCAGAGTCTTGCTGGAGGCGCTGTATGAACCACAAAGAGCTCAGCACTGGCTTCTCTGAGGTTGCGTTTGCAGAGCAGGCCGCCAATAACTCGACAGCTGCGGTGCAGACTGAGCTAACTTAGCCAGGAGTAACTTAGGCAATAACCACTGATGGAGCCTTGCACGTTTTGGGTGCTTCTGCAACATCAACACATGAGGCAGGTGTTAGAACTGCTATTCAGCATGGAACTCCCCTTTAAAGTGCTCGTGACGGGGCTTGAAACCCTAGCTGTGACCTCTTTAATCCCTTTGCCTCGTGAGACTGTCCAAACAGCCCAGATTTCAGTGTAAAAGGTCTTGGGCCACTTGAGCTGAATCTAAATTCCTGTCTCTCCCCCCCAATTGACTATGCCTTGTAGGTGCCACTCTGTGGAAATAGCCAAAGGGTATTTAAAAGGCCGAATACCCCAGTTTAATTTTATCCATCTGCTTCAATCACTTTGTCCGAGATGCAGTTTCATTCCTTCTCCCCTCTTGGAATCTATATCCTGGCTCTGTGGTTTCCAAAGCTTTCCTTTTGTACACAGCTGTATAGTTTGCCTATCAATCTGTTGCCATGGGAATGGTTGCAATGGGGGAGAAAATAGACAGAGCCTGCTAGGCTGAGATTAGCTTGGCTCTGCAGACACCTCTGCTTATAAATGGAGAAAGGAAGCATGGATGAGAAACTGACGGGGGAATGAATTGCTGTCTGAGGTTCAGCTTTTGCTGGACTCGGCAAGTTCTTGTCTTTAAATTAAAAAAAAAAACAAAACCTCCACAACGCGCCACAGTGATAGCAACACAACTCTTGCAAAAGGTCTGCCAGAGTTTATTCTCAAGCCTCTTTTTGCGAGGGTGGTGTTGCCAGATGCGAAAGTTTATTCTTTTTTAAAAAAAAAATCATTGAAATCTGCTTGGCCTCTTTTTACTTAAGGGTGGGGAATGACCAAACAAACTTAATTCTCATGGGCTCTCTCTCTCTCTTTTTGGCCAACCAACAGTATAAACCAAACACTGTTTGATTAGTTCATTTTAAGGACTCCTTTGACTGCATATCTTGCTCTTCAGTTTTGAACACAGCCCAGATAAACTCTCTAAAACTTGATACTAACTCGTCTAGGTAGATAGCTTTCTTTCCTGTTTTTCTTTTTTTACATGGACATTGTCAGTACTAAAATTTTGCAGAACCTAATCTTGAGGGAGATGCTTCTGTGACTTTTTTTTTTTTTTGAAAGATAATGGAAACGTTTCTCTGAACTTCAGTGAGCCTCAGTAGAACTTGCAACCCAAGCTGTGTGGTACCCAGAGTGGAGTTGCTAAGTCCGTTTGTCTCTGGGCACTAAATGAAGAGCAAAAAATTAAATGGCAAAATTTCAACAACAAAAAAATTGAAATGTTAATTTCTAAAAATTCTAACTGCAGCAAAGCCCCGTGTTCTCTGAAATGCCTAGTCCCAGCAGGCCCGAGACTCTCCAGCCTGACTGTCGGAAGTGCTGGATACCCAGAATTCCAGTTGAAGCTAATGGCCAGTGTGGACGCTCGGCCTTTCTAAAAATGTGTGTGCAGTCATGCAGGGCGAAGAGTTGCTCATTGAACAGATGCTTGCCACAGTTGCATGGTCAGATGATGCATTTTGCATCTACAGCTCCTCCTCTGAGACGGTGGCAATATTAAAAATCAATTCCGTGTCCCTTTCGCGCTGGCTAGCGCTGGGAGGTGGAAGGTGCTCTTCCTGTGTAGCAACGTCCTTAAATGAAGGCTTTGTTCTTCTGCCATGTGCGTTGTGATGTGCAGGCCGTGGTTTTATCCATTCTCTGGGTGGAAAGTCCGGTGAAATCAAAAGAGCCAGGGACACTTGCAATACATAAGAAGCGTGTGTGAGTGGGCAGAGGAGCGTGAGTTGCTTTGTGCCATCTTGGCCCATCCAGGCTTCTAGTGTATACACAAATACCGGCTTGTTCCTGTTTACCTCTCATTTCTTCCATAACCCCACGGGAAACATCTGGGTTTACAAAGAGACTGTCTGTATCCTTGCCTGGGGCCATCTTTATTTGGATCCAAGACTTTAGAGAACAATATAAACTAGGGGTAAAGGTTAACTGGTCGTTTACCTAGACAATGAGATCTCCTAAGTGGAACAAGGGACCCCTCGTACCTAGGAGCAGGGAATGGAAACTGGCCCAGCTATTGAGAATGCTTAGAGAGCAATTCAGGAAGCTAATGAGCCATGATGGGCATCTTGGAATGATTGATCTTGGCAGTAGACCTGTCCGTCAGTCCAGTGAGATGAGCAGAATAGGTGGAGATACTTAATTCCTGCTTCCAAATCCCCCAGGGAAGAGGGGGGAGTGTGGGGAGGCGTGAAGCTGTGCAGTCAGAGAAGCAGCTGCTATGGTGTCCGGTTGAAGAGGTGAGGTGGAATCTGTAGGGTTACAAATCCCAGATCAGAGACCCTGCTCTCCCACTGTGAAAAGGCCATGCTACAAGGCAACCTGTAGCCAGCCCCTGAGACTGAACGGCCTGGGATGAGCTGTCGGCCGGGCGCAGGGTAAGGCCCGGAGCACAGTATGCTGCTGTTGAGACTCGCTCCCCGAGCAGGCACCTCCAAAGGAGGGGGGACTCCGCGCCGCATGGGATGCCAAGTCCCCAGGAGCTCAGCGAAGAACAAGGGAGTCAGCCCAGATACTCACGGGAGCTGTTTCGCCGCTTGGCTCGAATTGCCCATTGGCTGCCTTCCACGCCAGCCAATGCTGCCCCCTGCCGCCCTGGCTTTGGCACTGCATCCAGCACCCCTCGTGCCCTACGGCCCAGAGCAATCCTGCTGATGGGGGGGACGGATTGACTGACACGCAGACCCACGCCCTCTGTGGCAGCATGTCACTTTATTGCTGGGGTGTCTCCGGGCCCTGCATTGAATTCCCCTCTCTCTAAAACCAGGCCATGTGCTAGACACCGAAGACCCAAACCCCTTTTAAAATGCCCCCAGCAGGACGTGTGTGAATCCAGCCAAGCAACTTCGTGCTTTCCGTGTGGCTCAGCTTCTCTGCTGTGAGCTGGGGAGAACAGCACCTGCTGACTTCCTCCAGAGGCCGCTGGGGAGATGGGCACGGCCGGCACCCGGAGAGAATTGCCCCAGAGCTGAGATTCCATTAGTCTGCCAATGCATCCTTGCAGTGGCTGCTTCTGCTCGCTTCCCTGACCCCTTCCCCCTCCTTGCATCACACCTCAGGGAGCTGGGTCGCACGTGGGCCGTTGTCTCGTTTGTCCGATTCTCTTTTCGGAGCGTGCGGGAGTTTAAAGCCCGCGTAAGCTAGAATCTAAGCGACAGGGCGATCGCAGGCGGGGCTGTGGTGATCCTCTCCCGGGCGTCTGCCATGGCTTACCTGGCATAAACCACTTAATAATCAGTGCAGACAGCCGCTTGGTTCTTCGGCCTAAAATAGTCGGCGCGGAGTCTAAAACCAGTTACAAACACAAAGGCACAAGGTCTCCCCAGACTCTCGTGTGTCGCGGTCCATCTCCAGCAAAGTGGAACGTCCTACGCATGAGCTGGGATCTGATACCTTCTCACTGGGCCCTGGTAATTGGGGCAGGTCAGGGGTCATCAGTGGAGCTTGGGCACAGGAGGGATTGATGGTGAGGGTTTCAGCTCCTGCTGAAGTCAGTAGAAGGTGAGGGAACGCCGCATCTCTAGGCTCGGGCCCAAAATGAACGTAGCTCCGCTGGGTAGATTCTCGATCTTTCTCGTGGACCAACTTCTCCTCCTGATCCATCTGCTCTTCCATCTTCAGAGCGGGAGACTGGGACCCTCTGGTGTGTCGGGGGGCGGCCCGTAAAAGGGAGCAACTTAGTGACCCAGTACTGGCAGGAGGAAAATAGCCCCAGTTCCTCTTCGACCCGTGGAAGGGGCCATCTCCGCATCTCTTGGCGGGAATGGGAAGTCCTCTCAAAATGAGCAATTGTCCCTCTGCGTGTAAACGTCCAGCCTGTGAAAGGGGGTGGCGCTCATGGTCTGCTTCTTTTCTTCCCGGTAGCTCTCCTCCGAGCATTACCCGGGTGACGGTGATCCTGCTGAAATCTGTCTGCGATGTGGCCTGCCTGGGCACAGAAGGGGGTGGCGTGTACTTCCTGGAGCTCTCTGCCTTAACGCTGCTGGAGGATAAAACCCTGTACCAAGAGGAGATCATGCAGAGGTGAGCTGGCCAGGGGAGCTCCATAAACTGGTGCCATTGGAAATCGGCTCCCGGTACACGGCAGATAGGGTCGGGTGCTGGCTGGGCTCTGTGGAAACAGCCACCCCAGCCAGGGTCGCATTGGCAGCAGCTGCACCTGTCAAATGTTAGCTGGGATGCCACCTGGCCGGGGTGGAGAGTCTGCAGCTCTGCAGATGGCTGTGCTGAGCAGCTTCTCGGGGTGGGTCAGAGATGCCTGGAGGCCGCTCCCTGGGAGTTGTTTCTGGAGGTGCAGCAGCCCCGTAACTGACGGGTAGCAGCGAGGTAGGTCACTGCCAATAGCAGGGATCTAGCACCTCGCCACCTTCTGTCCTACCCTGTCCTCTCCCAGATACCCCAGCAGCACTTGGAAGACCAAAGTGGGTACTGCCGCCGGAGAAGCCACCCCAGGTCTTCACTGGAGCCGAATGCCCACTGGGGCAGGACTCTGGGGGCCGACCGCGCTGAGCGTGCTTTGGTACAGCACAGATGATCAGTGATGTTCAAGCCCAGTTTCAAATCTGTGCCGTGATTTAACGAGCTCCCTCACACACCCATCTTGGCTTGTGCTCCCCCTCCCCCCCCATCTGAGCGATGCCCTCTGCTGAGCCCTGGGCACTGGAGGGAGATGCCCTGGTGGGTCGGTCTGTGTCCGCACTGACTGTCGGGGGGTGTTAATCTGTCCATCCAGGGCTGAGAGGGCGGCGCCTTCCTCGGTACAGAGAAGTTGGGCTGTCTTCCCTGCAACGCTGGGGAGGGGTTAGAGAGGAAGTGGTGAGGTTCTGGACTGAATGGCTCCTAACCACTCTGGTGTTCCCCTGCCAGCATGCCAGATGAGTACCGCTGCGGGAAGGCGCTCGGGCCCGTGGAGTCGCTGCAGGAACACCCTCAAGACTCCTCCAAGATCCTGATTGGCTATAGCAGGGGGCTGGTGATCGTGTGGGACCAGAGCACAAGAAACGTCGACCACCTCTTCCTGGGCAATCAGGTACCTCGAATGGGATTGCAGCGAGAGCCCGCAACCTGGGGCGCTCCGGCCCGGGGCCGTCCCACTGACCCACGGCACGTGGGAGCTTTGGCAAAGCCGTCTGCGCTCCATGGGTTTCTGTGGCTTCCCTCTGAGCCGCCTTCCCGCGCTCTGCCGTGCTGACTGCTGGTGGCCTGGAGTTTGAAGCATGCCGCTAGCTTCGTCGATGAGGCTACGCTTGCAGAGCCCAGCACGCTTTGAATCGGGGTCCGAGACAGGAGGTCTCGTAGGCAGCCGCCTGTGGCCAAAGTGAACTTGAGGCTTTTGACTTCACTCGTCTGACTTACAGCTGCACCCGTGACTCTCACCTCCACTGCTGCCCTGATCTTCCTGCTCCCATCCGGAGGGCGGTGCCTTGCTCTCCGTGTCCCTTTGGTACAACCAGGCTCTGTGTGCCCAGAGGGGATGAGACGGCACAGCTGCCTCATCTCTCTTTCTCCACCTTGGGTTTACTGGCCCCCTCTGTCCCTTGCAGCAGCTGGAGAGCCTGGGCTGGGAGCGGCGTGGCAGGACGGTGGTGAGTTCGCACAGCGATGGAGGCTACATGGTGTGGGCTGTCAACAGCAGCTGCCGTAAGACTCTGCAGCCGCTCACGTCAACCATCCCCTACGGTGAGTTTGCTTTGCCTTGCGATCCACTCGCCTTGTTCCCCGGCCCTCTCAAAACCGGCCCCGGGGCGGCTTTACCTCCCAGTCGGGCTCGTCCTTACGCCACTTCTGAGCTCACGCCTGCCCTCAGTACCGCACTGGAGGGGGAGGTCGATACGGGGCCGCAAGGAGTCTCTGACTGAGCCATTAACTCGCGTGGACCACTGTGCACCACTTCCTGCTGTGAGGCTGACCACTGACGGCCCAGGCTGGGGGAGCGGTGGCCACGGTCTGAATGGTACGCTGCAGGTGTGGTGCAGACGCTGCAGGCTACGAACGGCCTGCACGCCTGGCTCACCAGCACATGTGCTCTTAGCTGCTAGGGCCCCCTGCTTTAACTTGGGCGCTGGTGTTTCATTGGCTCCTATAGCTACATCTGCTAAACCTTGGGGATCCCCCCCGGCGTTCCCCAAAAGAGCCCACCTAGAGCGGGCAGTGGGGGTGCTCCCCTGTGGGCACTTAGAGATGGGAACATGTTGCTAAACTGATGGCATCAGTGCTGGAAGATGGAGTCACATATAGTAGCTGGACAGTGATCCCTGTAACATCAGCAGGGAGTCACGGGAAGAGCAATCTGATCCGGTCCCGAGCTGTGAGTGTAAATTAGCATATTTCTTCTCCGTGCTGCTGCCTCAGGCTGACCTGGCTCTCCAGCTTTCTTCTGGGGTTGGCCCCTGTCATGTTACCTGGACTGATGGAGCAAGCCTACATCCTGAAGCCTGGACCAGCAACTCCCTTGGGGACTCGTTGCTGCTAGCTAGGTGTTTCCCTAGGAGCTCCCTCTGTGGGCAGGACCCTGCCACGTCCATGGGGTGTGCTGGTGGGGGTGGAGTCCCGAGTTTGAATCCCTAGCAGGCAGTGGGGAGGGGTGATTTAGTGGCGGCTGGAAGTGCTGCTCAGTTATCCCTGGGAATGTTCAGTGTAACGCTGTGTTAAAGAACAGCCCGGAGCGGCTCGCGAAGGCTCTGTCCTTTCTCAGAGTCGGGCCGGGAAGGCTGTTCTAATGGAGGGGAAAACAGCTGCTGTGTATCTGGCCCAGTGGGCTTTGGGGAACATCTATCTTGATCTAGAAAGGCAGATTTGGGAGCTTAAACCGGGCTCCAGCTGGGGTGGGCAGGAGAGCAAAGGTGCTCCACAACCTGTGGGGGAGCTGCCGTGGTGCAAAGCAATGGGCGCGGGTTGATTTAGGGGGTAAGACCGAGACCCCTCCTAGGAGCTGGTGTTGAGCGGAGGATGGCGTTAATGCAGCGACTGCTTTTTCATTCCAGGTCCGTTCCCCTGTAAAGCAATCAACAAAATCCTGTGGCGGACCTGTGAATCCAGGTACGTCCCCTGCGGACTTGGTCCAAGGTTATCGGACCTCTGGGGAGGAGGCAGTGGTCTGGTCTCAGGGCTCATCTCTGCCGCAGCTCCTGCAGCAGTTACGGGCTGTGTCCCTGAGGGACCATCCCGCTGACTCCGGAGGAGTGCTCGAATGATGGGGATGGGGGGGCGTGTGGGGGACCCTTAATGGAAGACCAACTTTATTCTCAGAACGTGGGCCCGAGCTCCTGTTTTAAACACTCCCCAGCCTATCGGCAATACAGCCGACACGACCCAGCGCATCCCGTTTTCAGCACTGGCCAGTAAATTAGCGAACGGGCTAAAACCTGGCCCCCGGTGCCCTGCAATGAAACAGAAGTGAGGTGGCCCTAATGGTAGGAAGGGGGCTCGGCCCACCCAAGCCCCCCGTATTTGGAGCGCTGCGCAGGTGCCAATGCTAGCAGCCCGGGAGAAGCCACCGGTGTCGTTCAAATGCAGTCGCTCCCGTCAGCGTCTGAGCCGCACGGCTCGGCTGAGAGAGGGCCGGGAGCCTGGCTGATACCGGCCAAGCTACTGCAGGCTGGCGTGGGCCTGGCTTCCCCTTTCATCCCCCACCTGTCCCTGCCAGGTGCTGCTTCCAGCTGACCACGGCCCCGGCCTGCCGCCCTCTGCCATGCTGATTAGAAATCCTCTGAAGTAGGAACCCCCCGAGTTGGGTCTGGCTGGGGATTTCCTGAGGGAATGGGGTGCCCCACTCCCATTGCCTGTCAGGGGGGTTTGGGCACCTGCTCAAGCGCCACCCCTGGGGGCGGGGGAGAAATCCTGGCAGGGAACCCGGCGACAGCTGGTTACTTCTCCCCTGCCTGCAGAAACCACTTCATCATCTTCAGCGGCGGGATGCCACGCGCCAGCTACGGAGACCGGCACTGCGTCAGCATCCTGCAGGGCCAGACCCTCGTCACCTTGGACTTCACGTCGCGCGTGATCGACTTTTTCACCGTGCACAACACCGAGCCGGAGGAGGGTAAGCGGCCGGCTCTTCAGAACCGAGCACTCCTGTCTCCCTCCCCAGCCTGACGCCCGCTGCCCCTCCCGGGCTGGCCGCTGATGTCTCACTGGGGGTCCGTGTGTGCTCTGCCTTCCAGAGTTTGATAACCCGACTGCCCTGGTGGTCCTGGTGGAGGAGGAGCTGGTGGTCCTAGACCTGCAGACGCCCGGCTGGCCTACGGTTCCTGCCCCCTACCTGGCGCCCCTCCATTCCTCCGCCATCACCTGCTCCTATCACATCTCCAACGTCCCGCTGAAGCTGTGGGAGAGGATAATCAGTGCTGGAGAACAGCAGAGTCCCCGGCATTCTTCTGTGGTAAGAGACACACACACACACCCCTGCAGGAGAAAAGCCACGGAGCTGTAACTGTCTCTTGCCAAAAGGCGGGTGTGTACATCTGCTCCCGGCACAACCAGCCGGATTTGGCTGAGGTTGCTCGGGGCCCCTACGGTGTAAGGGGCCAGCGTTGTGTCCGTGGGAGCCTCTGGAGGGGGAGTCGTGACCCTGATCTCCCGGCTCGTCGAGCAGCGTCCACTTGGGGCTGTGCAGAATCCGTCTCGATTTTTGCATCGAGGCCAGCAGCAGGGAGGGAGGGGGGCGCACGTGGGTGGGTGAGAGCCCCCAAGGGTCCGTGGAACGTAACATTTCCTCCCGCTCCGCGTGGGTGGGGTCTGTCTTCTAGAACTGGCCCATCAACGGAGGGAAAAACTTAGCCCAAGAACCCACCCAGCGGGGCCTGCTTCTCACAGGGTAAGTGCCGCTCTGCCTCCCTTCGCATGGCTGAGCTTTTCCTCTGCCCTCCCATGGGGAGCTGGGGTTTGCATCTGGTGTTTGATCCCTGGCAGGTGTCTGGGCAGCCGCGTGTGGGGGATGGCAGGGTCTGTCTACACCACAATTAAAAACCTGCAGCTGGCCCATGGTTTAATGAGCTCTGGGACCCTCCCAGGGTCTTAGAGCACCTGGGCCTGAATTAAACAGCCCCTTAGTCCAAGCCCAAGTCAGCTGTCCCAGGCTGGGCTTGGGTTTTTAAGGGCAGCGTAGGCAGGCATGAGGTTTAAAAGCGCGGCGTGAGGGAACCGCACAGAGCATGGAAACCCAGAAGAACCACCAAGCCTGCGCCTACCCCCAGCCAGAATCCAGGTATCTGGTGGGTGCCGGCCCCATGGCCCTCGAGCAGCCAACCCTCCGACAGAGGGCCCGTAGGGGCAGCGACGGGGCTGGGGCAGGGACTTACAAGGGCCAAGGATAAAACGTGCTGGAATGTGGGGGCTTGCGCTGTGATCTGGGGGCAGCCAGTGAGCGATTCTGCCGGCCCTCCTCCAGCCGTGCGGGGGCTCTCCTTGGCTCAGGTCTGACTGACTGAACCGAGGACCTACAAGCAGACCTCTCCCGGGCCGACAGTCTGTCAGGGCCGAAGTCTGTGCTGAAGGGTGTTCCCTGCTGCTGGAGGAGGGCAGCGCGGTCTAGTGGCTAGAGTAGGGGGTGGGGAGACCTGGATTCTAATCCCAACGCTGCTGCTGAATTGCAGGGCGGGGGATGTTGCTTCCCCAGAGGGGGGAAGGGAAGCGGTGTGTAAAGCCTGGAGGCTGGGCCTGAGGAGTGGGGTGTGTATGGATGCCAGCAGGGAGAAGGGGGAGGGGGAACCCCTCCTCAGTTGGTGGTGGGCTAACGAGCAGCTACCCGCCTTGTTCAGCCGGGCAAGAACGGGTCACTCTGTTTATATTTTCCTCCTCCTCGGTCTTGGTTGTTTTGGTTTTTTTAATCTTGGCTCCGCGTTGGTGACGCTTTGCCAAATGCATCGTTGGCTTTAGTGCTGCACCGGCTCCTCTGAAGGCGCAGGCAGGGCTTGTTAGCGGCCGCAGATGTTCAGGCTGGAGCCGGGGGCGGGGAGACGAAGGAAAAATCGAGACGGATGTCGTCACGCTTAAAGCCCTTGCTGTCCTGCTGAGATGCACGTCCACCTGGGGGGGCCAGGGCGGCTCGCTGACCGGCAGCCCAGCCTGGAGCCCAGATGGCAAGGGCAGATTCTGCCACTGGCCAGAGCCTTCCCCAGCGGGCAGCGTCTGCCCCCTTTGCGTGCCTGCTTCTGGTCTGTTTCCTCTGCCCTGAGACCTGATCTGGTGCGGATGACAGCACGCCAGGCTGCTCTGCCTGCTCTTGGGTGGGGCAGGCTGGGGGCTGATACGTTACAGATCAGCCCATGCCTGGGGAGCGGGGAGCAGCTGGAGGCTGTGCTGTGGGCAAGCGGTTCCTTGCTCAGGCATTGCCACTTGGCCCAGACCTCGGCTTCCCCGGCGTCCCACGGCGGCCCTTCCGTGTGGACAGAGGGAGGCCGTCGGCTTTGCCCTGGAGGAGCCCCTCTCCCCGGTGTGGTGCAGGACTGGCCGTTCCCCCGGTCCGTGGGCGTAACAGCCTGCACTCACGTTTCGTGGCTTGTCGGTTCTTGCCTCGAGCTGTGGCAAAGCCACAGCGCAATTGTCGGGTGGTTTCTAGCTCTCCCGGCTGGAGAGAAATGTCGGCTGGGCCGTGGTTGCGGAGGAACTGCTTCCCTTAATCGTCGGTAGGTCTAGTGCTAACGAGGCGCTGCTGGCTTAAGCCGAGCCGAGCCTGGGGCAGGCTCTGCAGCCACATACCTCCCTCCTGCCCCCGACTGATACTGCAGCAGCGGGGCACCGCGCAGCTCCGTGACTGCTCTGTCCGGAGGGCGTCTCCACGGTGGCAGATTGCCCGGTCTGTGACCCGATAACTAGTCCACAATCCAGACATGCCGTGGATCCAGGAGATCTTGCCTCCCCTCACCACCTTCCTGAACCCGCCGGGTCCCAAGTGTCGTGAATGGGGCCCCCCCCAAGCCGAGCCAAGCCTCGTTCCCGCCTGCTCCCTAAGGAAAAGGCTGAGGAACCGCTTCTGGCTGGGGCAGAGAGGAAGGACCGAAATCGATGAACGCAGCCACCCGCCCTGACGGCTGTGGGGTGAGGAGGCAGCGTGCAGCCGGACGGGAGCAGCAGAGCCACCGGGCAGGAGTCGAAACTAGTCCACACGAATGGAGAGCCCGTTCCCCTCCCTGACCTCCACCCCACGTTCATGCGCCCCGTGTCCCGAGGGGGAAACTCTAAACCTCTGGAACGCGCTTGTCAAACCTGCGCTAACTGATCTCTCTCGGCGGCGTCGGCTTGTCCCGTGCGTTCTTTCAGTGCGGGGAAACAAAGGTGTGTCCGTGTCCGGCTCTTTCGGGGGCTGAGGCTTCTGGGAAAGGATGCTGGAGGCTAGGAAGCTGTTTGAGTGGAAGAGGCTGACTTGGGAGCTCTGGAGGAGAAGGTGCCTTTGTTGCATGGTGACTTGTGGGAAAGCCAGGCTTGTATTGCTACTGGAACGTGCAGGCATCCGCGTCTGTTCCAGCCCCACTGAAAAGCTGGGACACTCCAGGCCAGCCTGGTGCAGTGCACTTTAGATCAGCTGGTTTATCTCGGAGCGGGGAATTCCTGACTGAATTGTGACTAAGGGAGGTGTTGCAAGACCCCGTCTGTCTGCGTTTAGTGGAAAGCCTGGACTGGTTCCTCACCAGATAAGTGATCTCGGCCAGCGATACTCGGATCAGCCCCCGAAAGAGCCGGACACGGACACACCTTTGTTTCCCCGCACTGAAAGAATTTTGCAGGAGCCAAATTAGCGATCAGCGTCACCCGAAAAAGCCACCGTAGTGTGAATAAATAAAAACAGAGTCCTGCAGTAAACAGTCTGACGGGAAATAGAGTTTTTATACATATTATTCTCACAGCAAAATGACTGACCAAGTGTTCTTTTATCAGCTACCCTCGGCTAATAACCTGCTAACCAGTCAGGATGCTTTCACTAACCTAGATGGGTTAATAAAGAAATTGCGCAATGTTTTAATACCGCGTGCTGCACAGAACCACAGGAGACGCTTGCGGCTCGGGACCCTCCGGCTGAGTCTCCCTGATCCAGACGTAATGCTCTATCTCAGCGTTGAGGAATCCGTTGTTCTCTGGATTTCCTTGGTGCACGATGGGCTGGTTACACCAGCAAGTTGGATCGACCCCGTCACGTCGCTAGGGATGTGAAAAACGTACACCCTTGGGAGATGTAGTGAAGCCGACCTAACCCCACTTGGTCAGCGGAAGGTGTGGCTTTGCTCCAGCAATGGCAGGACCCCCTTGTCACTGCAGTAAGAGTCTACACTAGGAACGCTATGGTGGAGCAGCTGCCCCCTTACGGCGTTTCTAGTGTAGACACAGCCCCGTGGTGGTGCCCTGCTGCAGAGTCCGTAACAATGAGTGTCTGGCTGGCAGGGCTCAGTGCATTTAGCAGGGTGCATGGTTGCTGGAGCTAGTGTGACGCCCCCCTCCCCCAGACATGGGGGGAGACCCCCGTGTCCGCTCAGACTGGACACACACGGGCTGTGTGCGGACGCAGACGGGCTGTTGTTCTTGGGATGGTCGTATGTGGGGAGTTCAGGCTTTTAGTGCCGACGTCAGGGCCCCGGGCAAGGGACGGACAAGCAGCTCTCCTGGCTTCTCTGCACGGGCTGGCACACGTCTCCCTCTCCCCTCCCCAGGCACGAGGACGGCACGGTCCGGTTCTGGGACGCCTCGGGAGTGTCTCTGCGGCCGCTGTACAAACTGGGCACGGCCAACATCTTCCAGACGGACTGCGAGCACAACGACAGCCTCAACCAGGCCAGCGAGGAGGAGTGGCCTCCGTTCCGAAAGGTACCGACCCTTCCCCGTCCCCGGGGCAGTGCTAGGGCCTCCGGCTGGGGCCCCTTTTCCTTGGTGCCATTGGGCCTGTCCCAGACTGTCCCGTCCCGCCATATCACAGCCGGGGCCCGGCTGGCTGAGGGTTCCCGAGCGGCCTCTGGAGCTGATGCGCTCCCCAGATGCACGCTCCTTCCTCCCTGCCGTGTGAAGGTGCTTGTGGGAAGGGAGGTGCTGATGGGAGTCAGAAAACGAGTCTCTCTCCGATGTGGCGCACACAGCGTCTAGGGCCGTGCTGGGCTCTCTCACCATCTTGTTCTCGGGCACCGCTGGCTGAGCTGCTGCGGCGGGGTGTGCGGGCAGCCCCCAAAACCTCCCATCACCACTTCCCGGCTGGACACGGAGCTGGTACAGCCTCACGGCCTGCTGGGGGCACGGGCGCCCCTGTCCGGTGGCTGATCGATTTCAGGCCAGAGGCGCCGTGAGTGTCCGTGGCAATCCCCTAATGCATCCTGTAGCCAGGCTGCGTCCGACTCCCTGGTTCGTAGCCCCTATGTCTGTGACACATGACCAGGGCCGGTCGGCTAGTCCAGGAGCTGTTAGTGCAGTGGGTTTCCGTCCACTTGCTGGAGGAGCTCTGCTTGCCCATGGCTGCCTTCATGAAGAACTGGAATTGCTGGCCAGACGACCGACAGCCGGGCCTGCATCTGATCCAAACCTGTCAGCCACAGCACCAGAGCCCGAAGTCCTGGGCTGGCTGTTTCGGCAAGAGCTGTGTAACAATGCAGCCCAGTGTCAAAGGTCGGGGGCGCCCGGCGAGGGCTTTGCACTGGGACCGCGGTTCAAAGGGTCCCGGCTGGGGTTTAAGGTAGGATCCAAGGGTGAGGATGGATGAGGATGGAGGGTGAGACGTTGGCATGTGAGATGGCCCGGCGGAGCCCCAGACGAAAGCCGGGTCTCGCTCTCCTGCAGCCTCTCACCCCCTCTTTTTCCTGTCTCCATCCTCCAGGTGGGCTGCTTCGACCCGTACAGCGACGACCCCCGACTGGGCATCCAGAAGATCGCGCTGTGTAAATACACGGCCAGGATGGTGGTGGCTGGGACTGCTGGGCAGGTAGAGCGGCTGGGCGGAGAAGCTCTATGGGGACAGGCCTCTTCTGTTGCTGGGTTTCTCTTGTGGGTAAAGTTGGGTGGGGGCCGGGAGCGCCTGGGCTGGGGCAGAGACCCCGTATTCACTGGGGAGGATGGGGTTTCTCGGACCGTGCCTGCCCCCTGGCCTCTGCATTTTCCCTGGGGCTAGAGCGCTGATGGCAGGCCCTGCTCCAGCATGCGTATTTCCCAGCCAGCCCGGCGACCTGGGGTGAAGGGAAGCACCCCAGGGCTGGTGGGATCTGCCCCAGGGCTTGGCAGACATGCTGAGGGCGGGTTTGACCCGGTTGGGGACGCTGTGTGTGTTTGCAATCGGCTGGGGAGCATCTGCTCTGTCTCCCTCTGCTTTTGGGGATCCGGCTGTCTGCTCAGCCGTCTGGCTTCAATGTGAGCAGGGATAACCCCCTTTGTTAGTGACCACTGCCCCGGGGCTGTGCTCCACTGGGCAGCCAGCGCCGACGGTCTGAGCGTACCAGCCGCTTCCTGGATGAGAGGTTCCCCCTGCCCGGCTGTCACAGGAGACTGGAGGGCTTGATCCTCTCCCCTCATTGCAGCTACCATCTGGCTTTGGCAGGGCTGGGCTGGGAGGAGGGGTGTTGGCCCTGGGATAACCGCGGTTGCAGCAGCTCAGGGCTGAGTGTGCTTCAGAAGAGCCCGGAGCCTGCGTCCGTCTCACGGGCCCCGCGCAGCCCGTGCCCTGCCATTGCTGGTGGGACCGACCCTCTGCCTCTCGCCAGGTGCTCGTCATGGAGCTGAGTGACGAGACGTCCGATCACACGCTCAGCGTCGCCACGGTGGACCTGCTGCAGGACCGCGAGGGCTTCACCTGGAAGGGGCACGATCGGCTCCCCCCCAAGAATGGCTCCGTTGCCTTCAGCCCGGGCTTCCAGCCCAGCGTGCTGGTGCAGTGCATGCCGCCGGCCGCCGTCACCGCCGTGACGCTGCACTCCGAGTGGAACCTGGTGGCTTTCGGCACCAGCCACGGCTTTGGGCTCTTCGACTATTACCGCCGCAACCCGGTGCTGGCCAGGTAGGAGGACCCGGGAGCTGCATTCCCTCCTCCGCGGGGGACAGACTGCAGCCACGGCGCTCGTCCCGGCCAGCTCGGTGCGCGTGCGGGGCTGCAGAGCCCACGGGCGAAGGATCACGGCTAGCCCCCCAGGGCAGATGGGCGGGGGCCGGGCTCTATGGAGGGGGCACCCTGCTGCCCCACAACTACCCTCTACCCCTGCTGGAAGGAGCCTTGTCACTGTGTGGGTGGTGGCCCCAGCTCGGCGCTGTGCTGGGAGAAGCTGGGGTGCTCTGCGCTTGCCGGAGGCCCCGTGCCCCACGAATGAGGCGCAGGGAGGTTGAAACGTTGCGGGGCGGGTCCCTTTCCCTGGCACCAATCCTCACCAAGACCTAGGGGAGTCTGCTCGGGGAAGTAGGTGCTGTGACTTGCCGGCACTGTCCCGTGCGATGCTGCCGCCTCCTGCCGGCTTGGCCACAGGCCACCGGCGGCCCCCGACAGCAGCTTGGCGCGTACGGCTCTCCTGCCATCTGAGCCGTCTAGGGCTGCCGAGTGAGCAAGGGGGGCGGCGGGCTGTCCATCTCCCTGCCAGGAACCTCTCCAGACAGCAATGGGGGACCGAGCGCTGCATGGGGCTGTGGGACCCGTTGGGGGAGCGTCGCTAGGAAGAGGGTCCCTCGATGGAGCCGCTCATTGAGTGGGGGGGGGACCGCCACGACCGCTCGCATGCTTGCGGAGCGTGGTTTAGACACCGGGTCCCAGCTGGACCCAGGATGCGCTCCACTAGCTAGGCTTGCTCGGCGTTTGGCTCCCCTGCCGCCAGGTCGTGCCCCTGGGTTGCTGAGTTCTCGGCGGGGACAGAGGCTGCCCTGGGCACACCTGATCCTCCTGTCGGGGGTGGCTGAGAGGTGTCCTGTGGTCCCAGAGGGGACTTACTGCGGAGGCAGTCGAGGCCGCTGTTGGAGGAGGTGAGGGGTCTAGTCCCCGTTCCCCTGTGTTGGTGGGTTACCTGGTAAGCGCCTGTTTCAAGCGACGGGCCGGGGGTCTGCTCGGGGAGAAGGCAGGGAAACGAGTCTCCCCTCTGAACGTGGCGAATCCTCGGGGGTCCCTGGTCCTGGGCCCCAGGCCGTGGCGAGCCATGGGCTGGCGCTGAGCAGCTGTCTTGCGCTGCAGGTGCACGCTCCATCCCAACGACTCCCTGGCCATGGAGGGGCCCCTCTCCCGCGTGAAGTCTCTGAAGAAGTCCTTGCGCCAGTCCTTCCGCAGGATCCGCAAAAGCAGGGTCTCCGGCAAGAAGAGGGTCAACGCCAGCAGCCCGTCCAACAAGGTAACTGCGGGGCAGGGCATGGGGGGGCAGGGAGTGACGTACCAATCGGCCACAGTGCAGGGGGTGAGCAGAGCCTGCCGTGTTAGCGCTGGGCACTGCGTCCCGTGCACCTCACCCCGGGAAATCCCCCTCCCTGTCCAGACAGTAAACTCAGCGCAAAGCGGGGATGTCACTGGGAGCAGGGTTCGCGACCTCTTGCGCCTTAGCTGGCGGGGCGGCGTGTTGGCTTTTCAGCAAGGGATGCCCTTTATCCCCCGCGTGCCTTGAGCACCGGAGAGGGACGTGAGCAGAACGAGGCGTTACTCAGACAGTGTGAGAACTTGCAGCTGCTCCCGCGCTGGCCCCGCTCAGCAGCGTCCTCCAGGGGAGATGAGGCTTGAGTTTCTAATGTCCGAACCAAGCAGAATCCCTTCTCCCGCTGCTTCCTGTGATGAATGTCTTCCAGGCACAGGGGAACTGAGGCCCAGGGCGGCTGAGTGAGCTGCCTGAGGTCACACGGGAAGTCAGTAGCAGAGCAGCGAATTGCCCCTCCTATGTCCCTGGCTAGTGCCTTGATCATCCTACCCCCCTGTAGCGTAGAACTCATTCCTCATCCTCCCAGCACCTGGAGGGTCCCCTGATGTCCTGCTGGGATCCCAGGAGGGGGCTGGCTGAGGGAAGAAGCTGCCATTTGGAATCCAGGCTGCTCACTGGGACGCGTGTCTCATCCGCCAGGTGCAAGAAGCCAACGCCCAGCTGGCCGAGCAGGCGGGGCCCCCCGACGTGGAGATGACCCCTGTGCAGAGGCGGATCGAGCCCCGGTCGGCCGACGACTCGCTCTCAGGGGTGGTGCGCTGCCTGTACTTTGCCGATACCTTCCTCCGAGATGGTAAGGCCCCATGAGCCCAGCTGCAGCTGTTGGTGGCCATACAAAAGTGCAGCTAGGGAGGGGATCCTGCGAGGCCTGTTGGCACAAGCACTGCCGTGCTGAGCTGGATTGCATCTCCCCTGGCTGGACACCTTGCCTCTGCCAGCGCTGAATACGAGATGCCTAAGAGGCAGGTGGGGCACCAGGAATGCTGCACTGCTGGTACAGCACTGTACCAAGAAGCAGGGGCAGTTTCTTCCTGACCTTGTCTGGTGCTCAGCTTACGCCCTGCAGCATGATCATTAATGGTGAATATAACTATACTAGTAGCACTGCAGAGAGAATTCCTACTCCTTAGAAATGTCTAATCTTTAAACTCTGTTTACTGCAGTAAAATCATGTGGCAGAGAGTTCCCCTGGCTAGCACTACCTTGTGCAGTTCTTCCTTTGGTGGTTAGACTAGCCAGTGCTAAAGATCCCGAGCTCAGAAAGCATGATAGACCCAGGGTGTCCCTGGGGTCCTGGTGTGGGTTGATGTTGTGCGAACGCTGCGGGCTGCCTGGGGGGGAGCCAGTTTTGCCCCAGTGGCCCCCTCCTTGAGAGGGCCCCCAAACCGAGCGGCCTTGCAGCCTGGCACAAACCGGAGTGGGGCCGTGACCCCGCATGCGCCTGGTCGCAATGTCCAGGCTGTGGAGCCGGGCCCAGACCTGTGGGATCGAAAACGCAGCTGTGGGGTGAGGTGACTCCCCAGCGCGCCCCGTCACCCCAGGGCCGCTCCTCAGCAGTCCGGTTTGGTTTTTTTGATGGGGAGGCGGGCTCAGTGTCAGACTTTGCCCCGTGCCTCCCAAAACCTCCCTGCAGCCCTATTAATGCCGCTGCTTTGCATCCCCCCTCCCCCAGCCGCGCACCACGGGCCCAGCATGTGGGCTGGGACGAACTCGGGCTCCGTGTTTGCCTATGCCCTGGAGGTCCCGTCCCAGGAGAAGTTCTCCGAGCGCTCGGTGGAAGCCGTGCTGGGCAAGGAGATCCAGCTGATGCACAGGGCGCCTGTGGTGTCCATCGCGGTCCTGGACGGGCGGGGGAACCCTCTCCCGGAGCCCTACGAGGTGTCCCGGGACCTGGCCAAAGCCCCGGACATGCAGGGCAGCCATTCGGTGCTCATCGCCTCCGAGGAACAGTTCAAGGTAAGAGCGATCCCGTGGAGCTGGCCGTGGGATCTATAGGGTGGTGGCCGTGGGCTAGTGAACATGAAGGTCGTGGCCGCGGCTGCTGCTGGCCGGAGCCCTGGCACGCTTGAGGGAGGCCCTGATCCTCGCTGTTAAGCCTCAGCCAGGCCACGGTTAGAGCCCCTCGTTGGTACTCTTGGCAATGGGGCGTGCAGCCACAACGTGGGTCCTTGCCCCATAGCAGTGGGGTCAGGGCAGGGGGAGGCAGGCCCAGGCCCCTGCTCTCCAGCCTGCCTGCCCTCTGCCTCGCCCAGGTGTTCACGCTGCCGAAAGTCAGCGCCAAGACCAAGTTCAAGCTGACGGCCCACGAGGGCTGCCGGGTGCGGAAGGTGGCGCTGGCGAGTTTCACCAGCCTGGCCTGCGAGGACTACACAGAGAACTGCCTGGCCTGCCTCACCAACCTGGGGGACATCCACATCTTCACGGTGCCCGGCCTGCGGCCCCAGGTGCACTACGACTGCATCCGCAAGGAGGACATCAGCGGCATTGCCTCCTGCGTCTTCACCAAGCACGGCCAAGGTGAGCGGGCCGCGCCCGGGGGGCTGGAGGTTGCCGGGCAGGCCGGGCCGTGGCTTCGGACCAGGCTTCGGTTCCGCCGGTGCCATTTACTTGGCCCCGGGCTCCCGTGTTGTCGGAGGCAGCGCTCCACAGTGGGTAGAGCTCTGCACCTCTGTCTCCTCTCCGGGCTGGCAGGGACTCGCTGTCCGCGCAGGGCCGAGCACGGCGGTGCCCTGGCAGAGCCGGACCACGGCCGGGGAAGCTCTGGGGAGCGGTTCTGGCAATAGCTGGTGCATTGAGATCCTGCTGGTGCTGAGACGCCAGGTGCGCGCCAGCTGCCCTGGTTAAGCTGTGCGAGTCGGTGTCGGCCGCTGACCCTGGGGGACCGACTCTCTCTGGGCTCCTTCTCCCCAGGCTTCTACCTGATCTCGCCTTCTGAGTTCGAGCGATTCTCCCTGAGCGCCCGCAACATCACCGAGCCGCTGTGCTCGCTGGAGCTCGCCCGGCTTCGCGGCACCACCTGTCTCAGGTAGGCCAGTCGCCCGGGCTGCAGGAACCGCCAGCTGCTGCCTTCTGAAATAGCGCGTCCCTGGTGGGGAAGGCTGGGCTCGTCGGGGGTCGGCAGCCTCCCAGCGTAGGGAAACTTCCTCCGCCTCCCGCTCCCCATCACTGCTGGACCACAGCAAACTGGCTTCTGGCTGCGTCCTGGCCGCTCTGTCCCTGAGCAGTTGGCCTGTGCCCGCACGGCCCTGATGGGGCAGGGCAGATGCCTTCAATCCCGAAGGCCCCGTCCTCTGTCCCACGCGGGAATGTAGCAGCTGTGGGTGACCATGGGCCTGTCTGCTGTTGAGTCCCCGGCAGAAATGTGCCCCCTCCCCTCCCCTCCCCTCGGCGTGGGCTGGGAGCTGGCAGCGACGGAAACGGCCTTCTCTCCTTGCTCCTCAGCGCCAGTTTCACCGGGACGCCGAAACTGACCCAGGCCAACGGGACGCACGTGCTGCAGGGCTCGGAGGCGAACGGCTGCACCGGCGATGGCGCCCGTAAGGAAAAGCGCTCGGGCTCTCTGAAACGCGCCGGGTCTCGGTGCACTGGGGGTGTTGACTGAGCTGTGCTTCGCAGCCTGCCGAGCCTCCGCTGCCTTGATGGTACAGATGGGGAAACTGAGGCACGGAGGGGCTGGAACTCGGCCAAGGTCTGTGGGGATTGAGGCAGAGGAGGGTCATTGTGATTTTCGCTGTAAGGCTGACCTCCTTGGCGGTGCATAGGAAGGGAACACTATGGACCCGAACTGCACTTGTAAGCCTCGAGCTGTGCTCTCCCTGGCCTGTTGTGGGGTGAAGTGCTCCTGGGTGGTGAATATCCTTGACTCTCCACCAGACAGGTCCAGTGTCAAAGCAGGCCACTGACAGGCTGGCGCCGGCCTGATGGCACCTGGGCGTCCCACTGAGGCGTGCAGGAGGCTGGCATGCAGCCTGGCCGTGGCAGACATCTCACACAGCCCATGTGGTGCCACAGCAACTCCCCTTCTTGTGTAGCAGGGACCATCCCTGCCCCTGGCCCCAACAGCTGCTGGGACAGTTTGGTCCCGTGGGAAGGCTCGCCCCATAGGCGCTGGCAGTTGGGACGCCCTCCGGCATCAGGAACATGGCTGGCACCGCTCCGGATGGGCTGTCTCTGAGGATGGGGGGTGTTGTCCAGGGGAGCTGTCAGCTCCTAGCTGTGCTGGCCTGGGGTGCAAACACCCGGCCTGCCCTCTAGCAGGGCTGGCACCAGGAGATGTCCTGGAGCCAAACCCATCCCTGCCTGCGTTCTCCTCCAGGGACGCCCGAGGAACACCAGGCTGCCTTCTCCCCCACGCCCATCGACTCGCCAAACAGCGTGGAGAGCCCCCTGGACGCCTCCGGGGACATCACCGTGGAGGAAGTGAAAGATTTCCTGTCGTAAGTTGGGGCGCTGGGGAGTCACTGGAGCAACGAGCGGGAGTGGTCTCTGCTGGAGAACTCCCCATTGCCAGCCTGGGGGGTTGGGCGGGGAGGGAGTTTTTGCAAGACAAATGAGTTTCCCCTTCTCCCAGGCTCCAGTGGTTGGATGGGCCACCTGCTCCGGCCATGGTCTGTCCCAGCTCTCAGGGTTGTTCTGTGCGTACCAGGGCCTGGAATCTGCCCTGGCCACTAGCACGGCCGGACTTGGCTCATGAGCGTCGTCTCGCAGAGCTAGGTCGCTGCCTGTAGGAGGTGCTGTGTGAACCTTGCTCCTTTAGCCCCGGAAGCTGGGAGGCTTCAATACCAGCTCTCCCTGCCCTAACCAAAACCAGCCTCCCCCGTCAGCGGGAGCAACGGACCCTCTCGTCTTTTCCTGAATGTTCAGGAGGCAGGGTGGCGTGCAGAACCCAGGGGCATGCGGCTCTACTGGGCTGGGGGAAGGCGTCTTCGGCCCGGCTGCCAGAACTGTCTCAGTGGTAGCGTCTTCTCTTCCAGCTCCGCGGAGGAAGCCGAGAAGAACCTGAGGAACATGAGCGAAGACGAGGCCCGCTCTCCGGGGCTCCTGATTAAATGAGGTGGGTGGTTCTATTGGGTGGGGGGGGACCTCGCTCTGTCAGAGCGGTGGGGCCCGGTGCAACGGTCCCCAGTGCCACGCTCTCCTGACCCCTCCCTACCTAGCACCTGATGCTGTGTCTGAAAGCCCGGCTGGCGTCGTCTGGCCCCCGGAGCCCAGCGGCTGGCTGGTTTGTAAGCCGGGAGGGCCCAGCCTCCTTCTGCTGGCCTTGGAACCGTGCTGGCCTCTCCTCATCCAGCCCGGCGCTGCCGCGTCTCCAGAACCACTGGGCCGGAGGCAGACATCCCCAGCCAGGACTCTGCTCCGCGGAGCCCCTCTGCCAGGTTTCACACCCGACCCAGGCTCTGCTGGGGCTGCGTGGCTGCCCCCGGGAGGCAGAGGAGCTGGATCTCCCTGCTGCTGGAGCGAAAGGCCCCGTTGGCCGGAGACGTGTTGCTGCCCAGCCCAGGATCCCCCTGTAAGAAGCAAGGCCCCAGCATCCGCAGTGAGGAAGCTTCCACCCAGACGATGGACGCAGAAGACTGGTGAATGGCTCCGTTGTGGGTCCCGCCTGCGCTGCCCTCTGGAGAGCTGCCCGCTGAGCTGTGCCAGTCGGTGGCAGCTGGGAGACTCCTTCCCCCACCCCGATGCAGAGCGAGGCTGCGCCAGAATCCAGTGGCTGCCGTGTGTGAACGACAGAAGCTGGGGTGCAATGGACTAGGGCTGGGGCTGTCCTGGAAACTCGCAGGCCCGAGCCGCTGGCGGGAGCAGCATGGCTAGAGCTCCGACCCTCGCTCTCCTAAGACGCAGGCTCCAGCCACCTGAGACCAGGGAGAATCTGTCAGTATAGGGAATATGACCACTAGCTGAGCAGTCCTGATTCTATCCAGCACAGGGTGGCGTCCCCCACTCACACTGCTCTGCTTACAGGCGTGGGCTGGACTGCAACTCCTGCTCTGACTCCCTCTATCTTGGAGCCAGTCGCTAAACTGCCCTGCCTCAGTTTCCCCACTCTCTTGAATGGGAGTCGTGCTTACTGCCCCCGGTGAGACAGAGGTGAGGGGTCAGCTATGGGCTGTTGGAGAACTGCTTTGGTTCCTCCTCCCTCCTCCCCCCCCCCCCCCATGCCGGGGATGGGGCTGACTTCTGGTGCAGACCGTTGGAAGGCATAGCTGCCTGCTCCAAGATTTATCCTCTGTTGGGGGTTAGGGGGAGACCTTCATGGGGGCAGGTTGCCCCACATCGGCCCCCTACGGGATGTCTTGCACCTTCCTCCGAAGCATGTGATGCTGGCTGCTGTCAGAAAGGGCTAGATGTCCTGTGGGCCTGCTCTGGTCTGGTGAGTCCTGTGTGTTCAATCATCCAGTCGCCACTCTGCTGTTTGGAATAGCGCTCCCCAGGTGCTGATGTGGGGGGTCCTTGCCGTGGGGCAGGTGCCCCCCAGTCTTCCCCACCTCCCTAGCACGGGATCTGTAGGGGCCCAGTTCAGCAGGACTGGCCTGGATAAAGGGCTCCTGTTAGAGAGCGGGTGGAGAGTCAGAACTGGGGTCCCGGGGGCAGCGTTGGTGTTCTGGATTTCCATTCCCTTCGGAAGGCAAAGCAGGAGTCGGTCCCGACTCAACGCTTTGTTCACAGCAAACCTGCCCCCGAGAGCCCCAGCTCTGAGGTTCCCAGCTCAGCCCTGTCCCCCTTGACGGAGCCAGGAACTTTGGAGTCTGGGTGGCAACCCTGCCTGAGTTGACGCGTTCCCACTAAACCTTGTGCTCTCCGGGAGTGGGCGTTTTCCAATGGACACTGGGTTCTGTTAGGAAACTCCTGGCTTGCTCCATGCAGCCGAGAGTCAAAACCGCAGCCCTCCTTGCTCGCGGGGCCCACCCTTCCACACCAGCGCGGCCACCAGCATCAGCTCTGGGCTGGAGCGAGGGACGTGAGCTGGACGCAGCGACCCCCACGTACAGCACCCTGCACGCTGCATCCGGGGGGTTCCTTTCTCTGGCCAACCTGAAGCTAATCAGCGGTCAGGACTGTGGCCTTCCTGGGATGCTGGTTGGCTGGCTGCTGTGGTGGGAAAGCCGGCTCCATGGAGCCAGATGATCCCGTGTGGATCTCTGTGTGTTCGCTGATTGTGTGTCTGGTCCACTGAGCCCTCCCGTGTGTTTAAATCCTCGGGGCAGCTGCCGTCTGGTGGATTGAACGTGGGGCTTGGAGTCAGGACTCCTGGGTCCTATTCCTGGCTGGGCCTCGGCAGGCTGGCCTCGGTCCCGTTTTCCCCAGCTGTGACGTGGGGGCAAGGTCCTGAATTCACTCTCTTCTTGGTGGCCCCACTCTGAAGGGACCGCTGCTGCCCCCATGTGCCGGTTCGCTGCCCTGGCAGCCCATCTGGGTTCGAAATGCTCCGTTTAAGCCCTTCATATCGTTAGGGGAGATGCTGCAATTTGTGTCGTGCCTCACTTCCTCCTTCAATAAAGGCAGCCGGGGTGGGGGGAGCGTTTAGCGGTGTGTTAATTTAATGGCTGATCCCTGGGGGGTCTTCTAGGTTTGATAACGGCAGCGCAGGCTCCTGCAGGGAGGGGAAGGCAGGGTGGCTTTTTCTAGGGGAACCTCAAGATTGGTTCTGTGGATCTCTGCCGGGTGGGGTTCAGCTAGTACAGGCCTGGGGACGGCACAGTCCCTTGTTTCTGTTCATGCCTGTGGGCGGGCTTGTCCGCAGTGGGGAGTGAACCTTGACTCTGAAAGCCGGGGTTTAAACAACCCATCTCTGTCTGCCAGGACGAGCGGCCCTGCCCTCCTCGAGGGGGACGGAGTGCTCTGCTGGGCGGGTTACACAACTCAGCTGCTGCTCGCCACCTAGCCAGACTGAAAGCACAGCTGCTGCCATGGGGTGAAAGACTCTCCAGTAGCTGCCAGCTGTATAGGGCTTATGACCCACATATGATTGTATCCAGCAGTATTCTGCATTAGCTGCTTCATGCCTAGAACTGGTGACATTTTTGAAGCCGCCTTTCCCGTCGCGAGATTCGCCAGGGCCCTTTTTTGATCACTTCCCCCACGTTTGGCCAGTTGCTTTAAAAAAAATCTTCCCTCCCTCCCTTTTTGTATAAAGAGCAATGAGCGGAAGCTGGCCGGCCACAGCTGAACCCAAGTCATTGCAAGGAGACCTTTTCCTGCCCCTTTTCTGCTATTTGAAAAGCCTCTCGGCCGTACTTGTGCTCAGGACCGGGCAGGACGGTGTCTCTCTCTCTTTCCGTGTTGCATCCTGCGGCATAAACTCTGGGATCCCCCCCACAATCATAACTGGAAGGGGGTGGGACCTCTCGAAAGCTGTGTGCCCCCTGGGGGGGGGGAAGGGTATCTCCCATCCCCTACTTGCCCCGCAGCTGAGCCCGGGCTGGTGGTGCCGTGCAGTATCCAGCCCGGGACGCGGCACTGATGGATTTGCCTGTGCTCTCTTTAGGGACTGCGCGTCGTCAGGACTCAGCGGCCCATCTCTGCCCTTGGATTCCATGGACACACGACTTGACTGAGCCCGGCCGTCGGCTCCGCTTCTCCCAGAGACCCTCAGCGTAACTTAGACTCGCCTCTTCTCTCTAACAGCCGGCCGGGAAGCTGGGGTGCGACGCCTCCCCTGCTCTGCCCCGGTCAGGAGGTTCTCTCTCCGCCAGCGAGCCCAGCGCACGGCCACATTGCAGCTCTGCCCCCTCGTAGCGAAAACCGGACACACGGGGGCAGTGGGATGGGACCGCTGCTTCAGCCTGGCCGAGACCAGGAAGGACTGGATCTGTCTCCAGGGACCCCCTTGCTGGGACGCTGCATCACACAGACATCTGGGGGGAGGGTTTTGTACCGTTCTCTGTTTGGGTTCCCCCCCCCTCCTCTGCTGAGCTCCCCAAACGACTCCGCCAGCTGTGGCGGGGAGATGACACCATTGCTTGGCTTGGGGGGACGTGTTTACAAGTTTATTCCTCCCTCGAGCCGCTCTAAATACGTCTACCTTCTGTGGACCCTGACCTGCCCCATAGGGCTTCAGAGAAGCCCATGGAGGGTGCGTGGGTGGGAGACTCGCCTTAACCCCCGTCTGCCACCAAGGGGCCCTCTCGGGCGATGCTCCATTTCTCAGCGGCGGTGGGCGTTTCCCCGCCCGGGTCAATGTCGTCCCTCGTGCCAGGCCCGGGGCGGATGATCTCTACCGAAGCAGAGCCCATCAGGAGGTCGGCCGCAGGTTAGTGCTTGCCCCTTGCCCTTCGGGCTGTCTCGAGGAGCGGGGTTCACCCTCTGCGGACCACGGGAGCCCCGGCTGGCTCTCGGTGTGAAGTGACGGGCGGCTGGGAGAAGCTGGCGCCTGCTAGGAAGCCCCCCCGGCTGGGGCGGTGCCAGCGGTCCGCTGTAGCAGGCGGGCGAGCGCTGTGGCACGGCTCCAGACGGCCAGGCTGGTGCCCACCTCCCTCCCCAGCACCCTTCACTCCTCCTCGGGCAGCGGTAGAGCTGAATTCCTGCACTCGCGCTGGTTTAGGGGGGTGGGTTGCGGGTCTCCTCTTCACAGCCGGCTCCAACGAGGGTCCCCCCACACCCCTTTGGAGCACCTTGAATGAATGAGCCCAGATCAAAGCCGGTCCGCCCCGTGCGTGGCTCGCCTGGGGGGGGGCGGCTCCCTGGCATGCTGAGATGCTGGGGGTAGCCCAGGCCTGCCTAAGCGTTAGATGCCAAAACAAGGGGCTGTAGTCTCCCCCCTCTGGAAACCGGTCCCCGGCATTCCCACACGTGGCTTCCACAAGGCCGTTCACCCGCAGCTGTGACTTCCCCGGCTGTGACGGCCCCGAGGCCTGCGGAGGAAGTTCCCTTCCTAGGCTTGCCAGTAAGGCCGGGGCCCAGCCAGCCCCTAAGCATCCTCCGAACTGGTTTTCCGGCCGGCCTGCTTTCAACGTGGGCAGCCCCTCGCCCCGGTTACACTTTTAGCCCTTCGTGGCATTGGAAAGTTCCCCCTCCCCTGGGATGAAATGTGGATGCAGGGCAGGGAAGGTCATTTGGGTAGGGGTGGAAATGCGGGCGCCTGTCCATCATCAGGCGTGGTCCTGGCAGCCTGCTCCGTTTCAGCCGGCTGCGTTAGCCCGTTTCCGTAGGCTCCTGCTTTTCCTGAAGCGCCACTTGACTCTGTGCATGGGGGGGTTTGGTGAATGTTGAAGATGGCTTGTTTGATTTGGCCAAACCTAAAGGGGGGAGGGGGAAGGACAGCACTAAAAAACTTCGCCTGAGCAGCTGTCGATTCAGCAGTATTAGTGTTCATAGTTGCTCTGAGCCGTGGGCGTAGAGCAGAGCAGGGTGGCTGGGGGGGGATTCCTGTCTCTAAACAGGTGTGGAAGGCCTGCAGGGGCCAGCTGGTCGGGGCTCCCCTGGGGCTGGATCCTGCCACCTTTGGATCAGGGTGGTGGTTTCTCCCCGTGGAGCTGGAAGGCGGAAGCGTGGCCTGGAGCTAGACTCTAGCCTGGCTTCCACGGTGCTGTGCTTCGTGCTTTCTGATCAGCACCAGGGCCGCGGCTCTAGCGTGGGAACGTCCCCCGCTCGGCTCTGCTCTTCCCCGGGGGGGGGGGGGGGATCTTGCAGCCGGGCCGGCTTTTATTGATGCCACCTTCCTTCATTCCAAACTAGCCCTCTCAGCTTTCTCCCTTGGCTGCGGGAAGCCTTTTCCCAGGGTGTATCTTCGCTTCCAGTGCCGCTGGCCAGGCCTGGCTTCCCCCCCATTGCAGAGGCGGGGCCCGGAGCTGGAGGCCAAGGTGGGCCCAGGAGAGCGCGAATCCCGTACCTGGTCAATGCCTGATTTGAGGCGCCTTCCCTCTTCCACCCCCAGGTACCAGGGTTTTCAGGAGCCAGGGCCCTTGGGGATCATAGAGGTGTGGTTGGAGAGAGAAGGGCTGGGATGGTGGCATCTCCCTGCAGCCCCCTTCTCCCCCCATGGGTCATCAGCCCCCCCACCTTGCCAGCATGAGCAAAATCCCGTCTCCCCTCGGCCGGCCGGGGACCAGCACCTGCCTGTCTTGCCGCACGGCCTCGTGTGCCAAAAGAGCTCTGAGCCGCCCCGAGTTCTCTGGGCAGCTCTTTACTGGGGGGGCGCCTGCCGGCGACTCTCCCCGCGTCTCCGAGCCGGCACCACGTGAGTGAATGATGTTACTCGGGCGTCTGTGTGTGGGGTGGGTGGGAAATCGGTTAGGCAGGGGACCAAGACTTTGAGGCGTTGAAGGGGCTGGGGGCAGAGGAAGAATCTCAGCTGCACAAACCCTCTGCCCCCTCCTCGCTTCTGTTTGCTGATAGTATTTTTCTACGCCTGAGCTTTGCCACCAGAACCCATACTTTGTAGGGCTATTTTGGTACTTGATCGGGGGGGGGGGGGGGCGGGCGGCAAGAAATGGAGCTGCAATGTGCCATGGGTCCCCTGCGGTCGAACCCAGTCCCGTGGGGTGCTAGCGTCCCCTGTAGAACGTCCCCGCCGTCTCTCTTTTTGGTAAGATGACTAGCATTGTTTAGTTGTTCAATACTGGTTTTTAATATTGAAAATAAAGCATTTAATATCTCTTAGCTGTGGCTGTGCTTGTCCCTCTGCCCTGCGGTGCGTTCCTCCAAGGAGGGCTGGAGATGGTTGCCGGGGCCCTGGAGGGGTCTGGGATCACACCCTGGCCTCGAGGGCCGGGATCTGCCTGGGGTGTCGGGCACAAGCACACTTGCTGCACGGGGGCCTGGCCTGGCCAAAGACTGGCAGCACCAGCCGGACCCGCTGCTGGTGCCAGGAGAGCAGAAGGGAGGAGGGTTAAACAGCCGGGGGGAGGGAGCTGGTTCTGTCTTGCACCGAACCCCCCACCAGCCGGTGAACCTCCTGCTGAACAGCTGGGGGCAGGGAGCTGCCTCCTGTCCTTCCCCTCGGTACCTAACGGCCCTAAGAGCTGGGTCGGGTCCTGTCTGCGCCCGGTTCCTCTTCCCCTGGGGAGCGGCGGGGGCATCGCTAACCTCAGCTGGCGCGCGTCTGGGCTGCGTTCCAAAGGGCCGGTGCTGGGATGGCCCTGGCTCCATGCTGGGCGCTGTGGGTGCTTCCAAGGTGGGCAGGAGAGAAACCGGTGCCTTTCATAGACTGTGAGGCCAGCAGGGACCGTTGTGCTCCTCTGATCTGAACTTCCTGCACGTTGCAGGCCCCAGAACTCCCCCATCCACTCCTCTCCTGGAGCCCTGACCTCTGGCTGAGTTACTGATGTCCTCAAATCATGGTGTAAAGCTACAGAGAGATCCACCATTTCCACTAGTTCAAAGCAGTCAGTGACCCATGCCCCAAGCTGCAGAGGAAGGCCAAAGAACCCCTGCCAATCTGAGCTGGGGGAAATTCCTGCCTGCCCCCCACTACAGCCAGCAGTTAGACCTGAGCATGGGGACAGGACCCAGCAGCCACACCCCAGGGAAGGAATTGTTTGTCCATTTGTTCTTGTATCCCCGTTGGCGCGTCTCTTATAACCCCTCTCCCTCCCTCGTATTTATCCCTCTGATGTATTTGGGAAGAACCATCCTTTCTCCCCTCAGTCGCCTTGTGGTTGGCTAACCAAGCCAAGCGCTGAGTCTCCTCTGGTAAGGTAGGGTTTCTCTGCAGCCTTTCACTGCACTTATTCCAGTCTGAATGAATCTCTTAAATGTGGGAAACCAGAACTGCGCACGGTATTCCAGACGAGATCTCATCCGTGCCTGCTGTAGTGGTACAAACACATCCCTGTCTCTGCTGGAAATACCTCGCCTGGTGCATCCCAGGACTGCATTAGCCTTCTTCACGGCCACATCCCAGGGGCAGCCCATGGTCATCCTGTGATCAACCGATGTCCCTAGGTCTTTCTCCCATGTCCTCAACTTACAGCAAAAATTCTTGTTCTTAGTCCCTAAGTGCATGACTGTGCACTATTCAATTTCATCCCATTTCTATTACTCCAGTTCATCAGATCATCCAGATCTTCTTGTATGATAGCCCAATCCTCCTCTGGATTGGCAGTACGGCCCCACTTTGTCACTGCAGATTTTATTAGCGCATACCCACCTTTTGTCCCAAGGTCAGTAATAAAAGTGTTAAATAAGATGAGTCCCAAGATCCATGCCTGAAGAACTCCACTCGTAACCTCCCTCCAGCCTGACAGTTCACCCTGCCACATGACTGCTTGTCATCTCCCCTTTAACCAGTTCATTATCCACCTTTCCTTTCTCAGATTAATTCCCAGAGTCTCCAATTTAACAAATAATTTCACAGGTGGAACTGTATCAACTGCCTCACTGAAATCCAGCTAGCTTAGATCTTCTGCATTTCCTGTGGCTAAAAAAATCCGTCATCTTCTTAAAGCAGATCAGCTGGGCCTATCTACTTTTTGTAAAACCATGTTGTATTTTATCCCAAACTAGGGGGTCTATAGTTTCCCAGGTCACTTTTTTTTCCCCCTTCTTAAAAAGAGGAACTAGATGAGCAATTCTCCAGCCATAGGCTACAATCCCGCAGTTTAGATTCATTACGTTCTTGCTATGGGGCTTTCAATTTCACGGGTCACTTCCTTTAATATTTTTGGATGGAAATTATCCAAGTCCCCCAGTTTAGTCACCTTAAACTGCTGGAGTTTGGTTTGCAGCTCAAAGAGAGTAACTTCTACCTCCATATTCTCATTCCTGTTGGTGACCCTGCCACTACCGCTAAGTGGTTTATTAGCCTCATTAAAAACTGAGGCAAAGTATTGGTGTGGGTGGTGGGCCACACCTGGACCCTTTAATCTCCGCCCCCAGCCTCAGTGGTCCCACGTCTTTCCTTGTTTTTGCCTTATTTCGATGGCTCTAGAACATTTTATTACTGGTTTTAGCCCTTTGCAAGGTCCGGCTCTGCTGGACTGTTGGCCGTTCTCACTTTATCTCCAGAGGGTCTGACCTCGCAGAGGTAGCGTTGCTGGCTGAGCCAGCCCCTCTTCCATTCCTTGGAGCCTTTCTCCTAATCACCGGCTTGAGATGTTGCTCATCTGTCTTCATCTGCAACCTTCCCTGCACTGCAGGCTGCAGCTAGCTGCTCACCTTGGGCTTGCAGTAATGCCAAGCCTCCTCCACCGTCACACCCTGCACTTCTTGGCTCTAGTCCACGTCCCGCGTTCCCTTAAGTTTGCCCTTCTGAAATCCAGGACCCCGGGGCAGCCCTATTTTTATTTATCCTCCCGTTTAGTTTAAACTGACTTCAGCTCATGCCCCCTCACACCAGGGTTGTCCCCTGCACCCAGTGCGAGCAGGGCCGCGCCCTTCCCCACTCCGCCTCTCACCTGCCATCCCCTGGGCTTGGATCAGCAACGCGGGGGTGAAGCAATGGCTCAGCTCTTGCAGTCAGGAAAAGGGGGGCCCTACTCTTATTAGTAGCGCTGGTCCTCCAGTGCCAGCGGGGCAGTTAGTCTCCCGTAATTCCATGAGTCCCGGCAGTATTTATTGCATTAAAACAGTACCAAGGTCTCTATCCCTGTCCCAAGCCAATGGTGCGGGGCTGTAGCCCACCCCAAGGGGCGCTCGAGTGGCTTTCTTACCCACCGTCATTTTAGCCCAAACAGACTCTTGTCTCTTCCATTCCATCCCATCTAAGCTCTCGTCTTCCTCAGCATTAACACACCAGCCTGCTGCGCCCGCTGGGCCTTTATTCCTGGCTGTGCTGAACTGCACCTGCCCTGCCCTAGCTGTGCTCCAGTCACGAGGAAGGTCCCATCCTGTCTGTTATCCCCCTAGGAGCTGGTGTTGCTTCCTGACCCAGTCGTGCCAGTTGCTCCAGGAGTGTACACACATCTTCCTGGCCCCCATTCCTCGCCTGGTTGGGTACAGTAATTCTACCCTCAGCTTGCATCAGCCCGATCCTGCCTCTTAATGTTAATGCACCTCCCCGCTGCTCTTCCTTGCTCTGTGCTCGGGCGTGGAGAGGACAGGGGCATCTCCCAAGGGGTGAAGGGGGGGCATGGGGCCTGCAGGCACCTGACAACTCCCTGGGCTCGTGCAGCAGGGGTGGGGGGTCTGGCTTGGCCAAAGCCCCACCATCTGTGAGATGCAGCTCCCGGCACTTGGCATAAGGCTGCTCCCAGTCAGAGCTGACGAGCCAGAAAGTCACGGCTGTTTCCACCTCCCCGCAGGGGGCTGGGCTGGGTGAAGTGCAACCTTTATTGCTATGATACAGAACCGCAGCGTCCAGGCCCTGGGGCCACGCAGGCAGCGAGCCGCTGCTGACAGGTGCGGGGGGAGGCTGAGTGCAAAATGTGCTTCTGTCCGGTGAGAGCCAAAGGGCGGAAGGTGGATGGTATTTTTACCCCCCTCCTGCAGCTCTGCAAACAGCGACAGGTCCCCTGGGAGAAGTCTGGGCTGAAGCCCAGCTGCCCCCTGTGGCATTACAGTAGCTGACAGCCACAGCAGGGGTCCCGGCCCAGCTCTGGCCAGGAAGAGGCAGTGGGAACCCCCCGGCGCTGGACGGTAGCCCACAGGCACCGGGGCAGCTGAGCGGTAACAGCTGCTGCCTGTCTGGTGGGGGCCTGTCTGGCCCTTGCTGGGGCCAGGTGAGCACCAGGGCCCCTGCCATCCTCTCCGCAGCCCCCAGGGAAAGGGGTGAAGAAGCAGCAGCCAGCTGGGGGACTGAAAGGGGGGGCTGGCCCCAGGCAGCTGTTCTCCCCACGGCGGGCTGTGGCCGTGCAGGGATTTTAAACACAGCAGTGCCCCCGGCCTCACACTGCCTTGCTCCCAGTGCTGCAGCCTGCGCTGCCCCCCCCAGGAAGGGCTGGGTGCTGCTGCTGCTGGAGCCCCCCCCCACTAGATAACAGGCTGTGGCTTCTAGCCCTAAGCTCTCCCTGCCTGCGGGCCAGCTGAGGAGAGCAGACCAGCAGCCGGGGTCAGGCCAAAAGCGGAAGCAGCCCTGCGAGCAGTGTTCGAAATAACCCCCTAGGCATAACCCACCCCCAAAACCCAGCCACGGCCCCAGCGCTCAGGGCGGCCCAGGCTGGTCACTTTAGGGGCCGGTGAGAGGCAGCATTTTACAAGGGGCTCCAGCCACGCAGGGTGGGATGGGGCCGGTTTTATAGACACCCCCTTTCAGCAATGCAGGCTGCTCCCCCCTCCCCTCGGCCCAGGGGATTCTCGCCCGCCCATGGGCAGCTCCCGTCTCTTCCCTAGGCCTGGCTTGGACCAGCCCCCCATCGCGGACGGCAGCAAGCAGAGCAAAGCGGGGAGGGGCAGAGGGCCACGTCGCTCCAGCCCCTGGCCGTCCGCCTCAGCCGGGCTGCTGCTGCCTAGTCGCTCCCGCGTGCTGCCCGGCCCTCGCCCCGGCTCCCTAGGCGGGCGGCTTGCGGAAGACGCTCCAGGCGTGGAAGCAGCGGGTGAAGGGGTGGGGCTCGTTGCCCTTCCGCACCAGGCGCAGCTTGCGGGGATGCCCGGCCTCCTTGGCGCGCAGGTGCTGGATGTACACCTGGAGGGAGGGGGAGGGATGGTGTCAGGCTGCGAAGGGGGGGGCCTGATCCTAGGGAAGGAAACGGGGGCAGCGGGGGAGCCCTGGGCTGCTGCGTTCCCAGGCTGGGGCTTTCTAGCCTGCCAGCAGTGGCTCTTCCACTGTGCCCGAGCTGCCAGCACTTCAGAGCCTCACCTCACGGCTCAATCCCCCCCCCAGGAAGGGACAGGGAGCCAGCCCCAGGGGCCAGGAGGGGGCACAATCACGTGCCCCAGGCCGCAGCGGGTCTGGGGGCAGAGCTAGGAGCAGATGCTGCAGCGTTTCAAGGGGACATGTTCAAGCTGCCGGAACAGCCCCCAGGACCCCTGTGCAAGGGCAGCAGATGCTCCAGCCTGGGGGGGGGGGGCACTCCCAGAGGTTGCAGTAGCATCACCCCCCCCAGCCCTCCGAGTCCTGCCTTCACAGCCGCTTTCGTTCACGAGCAGGGAAGCTTTCAGAGAGGACACGGCCCCAGGCCCTTACCTGGCAGGCTTTCAAGCTGAGTTTGATTTCCACCTGGCTGGTCTGGGTTCCCACCCACATGTAAACCTGCAGGGAACAAGAGAATTCAGCGTGCGAGCAGCTGCGCCCGCGCCTGGCAGCACGGCCGGACCTGGCTGAGCCTGCCACGCATGGGTCTCACAAGGATCTGGGCCGGGGAGGCCCAGTTGGATGTAGAACAATCACGGGGCTACCGCCCCTTCCCCCCCCTCCACTCTGCACCACTGGGGTCACCCCCACGAGGACAGGGGGCCCCGGGAACTCACCTCCTGGCCGTTGTCCAGCAGCATGATGTCGTCATCCGCCAGGTCGTCCTGGCAGAAATCGGAGCACTTCTCCGAGACGGAGAAATAGCCCTTCTCGTTGGAGCACCTGCAGCAGGAGAGCCAGCCCGCCGTCAGCGAGGGGAGGCGGGGGTGCCCTGCCCCAGGCCAGCCCCGCAGCAGCCAGGCAGCACGTGGGCTGTCCTGGGAGCCAGACTCTGGGACAGCCCCCCCCGTGGCGATGAGTGTGTCAGAGCTCAACCCAGTGCTGGTGAACATTTTCCTCAGTTCCAGAGGTCAGGGCAGAGCTCTCCTGGTACCCACGGGGCAGCGTGTCACAGGGCCTAGGGTCTCCTCCCCCCTTGGCTGGGAGCCGTCGGCCCGGCGGGTGGGAGCGCAAAAGGGCACCTGAAGCCCTGACCGGCCGGGGACCTTTCTAGCCAGTGGATACCTTGCGCGGGGAGACTGCCCCCGCCCTGCAGGGACACACCTGAACAGCCGCGAGTGCTTCATGTAGTCGGCGTCCTCGTCGTAAGGCTTCTGGCCCCCGATGCCCACCCAGAAGAAGTTCTCGGGCTCCTCCCCTTCGTTGATCACCTGGCAGGCAGAGCGGAGAGGTCAGGGCGCCCGCCCACCCGTGTGTTTCAGGAGGGGCGCCTGCAAGCACCACTCACAGCTTCCCGGTACGATCCCACGCCATCTCCTGCCCTGGGGTGCTGGGCGAAGAACCAGGGCCTCCCCATGGACTCAGCCCAGCCTCCAAGATCTTGCTCCTGCACCAAGTGTCCCAGGGTCGTCCCCCCCCTGCCGCCAGCCTTTCGCTCTGACAAGTGACACCAGCAGGTGCTGGCTGGCCCAGCCTGGCACCAAGCGCCGCCCACAGGGGCGCCCGCCCGCCCGGCCTCGGGCCCAGCGCCCCACCTGCTTGCTGTAGGAGTCGTCGAACATGTGGTTCATGATGTCCTCGGCCAGCTTGGCCTCGTCGGGGTCGGCGGCCCGGCCCACCCAGGTGTAGACGATGCCTTGGTTGTCCGTGCTCTCGAACGGTACCTAGGGGAGCGGAGGGCGGGTCAGGGCTGCCGGAGCAGACGGGGAAGCCCGGGCGTGAGGAGGGGAGACGGGGGACAAGCCGCTGGCGTCCCGGTCCACGGGGGACATCGCCCTTGGAGAAGGGCAGGGGAGGCTGCGGCGCTGAGGGGTCAGATCAGCCGGACGCGCCGCAGCTTAACCACCAACCGAGCCCGATTTCTACCAGCCGCTCTCTGCCCCGCCTCATCTGCCCCAGCCTGCCTCTCCTCCTCCCCCTCCATCTGGGGTGAGGACACTCGGGCAACCAGCCCCTTCCAGTCCCCTTGGAGTCCCCTTGGCCACCCTCGCTCCGTGGGGACGGCGGCCAGCCCCGGGGCCGCTCACCTTCAGGATGAAGCAGAACTCGGAGTTCAGCAGGCTGGCGTCGGTGCTGGTCTGGATGCAGCTGCAAGGGACGAGATGAGGGGGAGTTCAGAGCCCTGGATGGCCAGCCGCCCCCCTCCCAATTCAACCCCCACAGGGAGGAGGCTCCGGTGAGCAGAGCAGCTCCTCGCGGGAAAGCCCCTGGCCAGAGGCATCGCCGGGGGGGGGGGGGACATCCCGCCAGTCCCAGGGGTGACCCGGCCTTGGAAGCTCAGCCGGGCAGGGATAGGGAGGTCGAGCCCAGGCACCTTTCCCTGCTGGAGCTCAGGGTTGACAGCCAGGCGTCCTCTCCACCCAGCCGCCGGCACAGCCTGGCCGGCGAGGACAAGCCCGGCTCCGGCGCTCACCGGGTGCAGAGGGCGCTGCCGTTGGTGCGGACGTGGTACAGGCTGGGCTGCAGGTTGGCGTCCTTGGCTTTCCTCTTGCCCTTGTGGATAATGAACTTCCTCTTGAAGTGCGACAGGAACTTGGGGTTCTCCTGCTGCTGGGTCATGCGCACGACCTGGGGGCAAGGGGACAGCGTCGGAGGTGGCCATTCATCCTCGGGGGGGGGGCAGGACCGCAGGACGCGGGCAGCCCCCGTCGAGTGACGGCATGGCCACCTGGCCGGCCCCACGCAAAGCCCATGAGGGCGCCTGCCGGCTCTGAAGGCCAGCGGCCCGTTCCCGCACTGGGAGCCGAACGCCACAGCCGGGAGAAGGGCGGGGAACGTCGCGGCCCTGCTCGCCCGCCACAGGGCGCCCCCCGCAGCAGAGACTAGACTGACTTGGAGGATTTTGCCCAGCTTGTGGTAGGGCCCGTGGGGCTGGATGTAAGGGGGCTCCCTGCCTCTGGCAGGGCAGGTATAGCGCAGGGGCCTTGGGGCGCCCAGTCTGGCCCCTGGGAATGGGGGGGGTGCTCAGGGTGCCCAGGTCGGGGTGCGGCCCGTAGAAGGAGGTAGTATTTTGGGGAGGATGGGGGGTGCTCAGGGTGCCCAGGTCGGGGTGCGGCCCGTGGGGGGGGGTAGTATTTTGGAGGGCGGGGGGTGCTCAGGGTGCCCAGGTCGGGGTGCGGCCCGTGGGGGGGGTAGCATTTTGGGGGGCAGGGGGGCCGCCAGGCTCCCATCTCACCTCCAGCTTGCCCGGGAAGAGGCTCTCGAACTTCTTCTGCAGGCTGAAGGTGAAGGTGAGCCAGCCCATGTTGGAGGCCTCACGCCCCTGCCAGAAGTAGACGATGCACTGGAAATCTTCCTCCGGCTGCTTCTCCTCTTCCTCCTCCTCCTCCTCTTCCTCCCCGCCGCCCGTGCCGCCGCCCTTCTTCTTCCTCTTCTCCGCCTCGTCCTCGTGCTCCACCGGCACCCAGTACCTGCCAGCACAGAGGGGGGGATGCCAGTGACACGGGGAGGGGCAGCCCCAGTCTCCCAGCCCCCCACAACCCAGCGGCCCGGCGGGGAAGGCAGGGGAGGCCGTCACCTGCACAAGAAGACGTAGCAATCCTGCGTGTGGAAATGTCCGAACTCCTCTTCGGGCAGGCGAGCGAATTTCTTGCCCTCCAGGACGAAGCCTTCCATGCCATCCAGGTCCTCGTTCCACTCCTCCATCAGCTGCTCCGCCTGCACCTCGCGCCCAGAGACGCGGGAGACACCGTTAGGAGGACATTGCGCCGGGCAGCAAGCTGGCCTAGTGGTTAGTGCTCTGCAGGGGGGGGCCTAGGGGAACTCCTGAGATGGGAGTGGGGCTGCGGTGACCTGCTCCCACACCCCGCCGCCCCAATAAGGGGAGGTCCAGGGCATGGGGCCAGAGCCCAGCCTCTAGGACTAACATTTCCACTTCGCCAGAGACAGTGGGACCAGTCCTTGCCCTCCCGCACCCGCCCAGGCTTGGCTGCCCCAGAGCCAGTGGGGCCGTGGATCCATGGCTGGTTGGAGGGGGTCCGGGGGCAGGCGAGGAAGCCTAGGGCAGCTGGGTTGGCAGAGAAGGTCCCAGCACATCCCTCCCCAAAGGGCCCAGTTGACTCCCCTGGGGGAGTGAGGGGGGTCTTTCTTTTAACCCCCGCCTCCTACCTCCGTCAGCGCCATGGGGGGCTGGCGGGGCAGAAACAGCGCTGTCAGGTCAGCCTTCATCTGATCCTTCTTCGCGGCGTCCTTCTTCACCTTGCCGGCCAGCCCCTCGGCCTGCAGCACGGTCTCCGCGTTGCGGGTGTAGTCCACCTTCAGCACGTCGTCCCAGTTCTTGAACTTGGACTTGAACACCTGCCACGGGAGGAGAGAGACCCCGGCCCCGGGTGGGGGGAGGTTTCAGCCTCTCCCAGGGGACGCGGCCCCCTCCCTCCCCAGAGGGCAGCTCCCAGCGCGGCTAGACGGGAAGCGAGACGGACGCAGATAGACGGGAAGCGAGACGGACGCAGATCCCCACCCCGCAGAGCGGGCAGCCCGTTCGCCCCTCCACTGGCAGCGGGCCAGACCCCGATTCCCCAGCCCATCCCAGTGCAGCGCCATCGGCCCACGGCGCCCTGCCAGACGGGGAAGCGGTGTAGAAATGCCAGGACCTGGAACGGACAGGGCACGTGCCGCAGAGACCTCCCGCTCCAGCACGTGCCGACGCAGAGCAACGGGCTTCCCCACGCCGGAGTGCCAGGCCCCGGGCAGAGGGCGCGACACCGGGTCCCCCCTGCATGCATGCGCCCCCCACCCTCTGCCAAGCCATCCCTGCGCAGAGGGGGGCGGCCAGGGGCACCCAGGGGCGAGGGCCCAGCGACGGGCGCAGACGCAGCCAGCAGGGATCCGCTCCCAGCGCCCCCGCCCGCCCTCGCACCTGACACTCGGTGCCCTCCAGGTTGCGGATGACCCTGGCGTGCCTGGGCCGGTGCAGCATGTTGCACAGCTCCTGGCCCAGCTTGAGGGCGGCCGCCCGCACCAGGCGCGGGGACTTCCTGCCGATCCAGATGAAGACGTCCGACCAGCAGTCCAGGATGTACACGGCCTTGGTGTCCAGCAGGCTCTGCAGCTGCAGAGCAACCGGCAGGGGAGGAATTGGGACCTGCCGCCAGCCCAGCACCCTTCGGGTAACTCTCCCGCGCGGCCCCAGGCCCTGCCAGCATCCCCCAGCTGGGAGCAGGGCCCCATGCACAGCTCCCCACTCTGATATCCCCCCCCCCACAAAAGGGAGGCACTTTCTGGACTCCCCACCTCCCACGGTGCCGGGGATGGAGACCCAGAGCTCAGCCCCGTGGCTCTCCTGGAAGCTCCTGGGAGCAGGGGCAGAGGGAGGAGGCGGTCGAGAGTACGGCCAGTCTCCCCCAGATCCTCCAGCCACACACACAGCCCCCGTGGCCTTCGTGGGCCCCCCCCGGCGCACAGCCCCGGCCCCAGCCCTGCCCTACCAGTCGCATCTCCGGCAGCAGGTCCACCTTGGGCCGCTTCTGGTGCTCCACGGACAGCTTGTAGTTGATCTGGGGCAGCTCCAGGTAGCCCAGCCCCAGGCCGACCTGAGCCGAGGAGAGAGGAGAGGGGGTGGCCAGCAGGTCAGAGATGAGGCCAAGCTCCCCTGTACCCCGGGGAGGCTGCCCTGGGGGGGCACCCCGGGGTGGGGGCGGGGAGTCTCTACCTTATACAGTTTGGGCTTAGCCGGCTGGAAGTCGTCCGGGACGTTGGCCGTGATCTCCTCGGGCTGCCCCCCAGCACCTCCCAGAACTCGGGGGGCTCCTGGCCCTGGCTCAGCAGCACGATCTCCGCCTTGCCCTTCCGCTCGTTCTTGTTGATCTTCTCGGCGAAGAGCCTGCGCCACGGGGGGGCAGAGAGAGACTCCGGTCAGATCCCAGGCCAGCCGCGCTCCTGGGGGCCCCCCCTGCCGGTGGCGAGCTCCAATGTGGTGTGTGTGGGGGGGTAAAAATCACCCTGCACTCAGCGTCCCCCCCCCATCGGCACAGCCTGGCTCTGTGGCTGCCATGCCCCCCCCGCAGCCGCCCCCCGCCGGCCGGTACCTGGCTTTGGTGGTGCTGCTCAGGGTGGCCTGGCTCCCCCTCCACACGGAGATCTCCAGGCCGTTGTCCAGGAGGAAGACGTCCCCCTCTCTCCCCAGCTGGTAGCTGCTCTGAAGGCCAAGAGCCGGCGCAGGGTGCAGGGGTCCTGCATCCCGCAGCCAGTGTGGTGCAAGAGCCTTCCTGATGGGGGCTCAGTGGCAGAGATGGCCCCCCCAGCTGGTAGCTGCTCTGCCAGTGCGCCCGGCCCACCCCCAGAGAGGCACTGCCCGTCTGCAGCGTGGCCCGGCCCCGCTCCGCACTCACCGGGGGTCCAGCGAAGCAGCCTTCAGCGCCACCGGCTCCAGCTTAATGTTCTTCTTCCCGTAGACGCGATACAGCCTGCAGGGAGGGGCCGAGCGGCAGCGGGTTACCAGAGGGAATCTGCCCCCGCACCCGGCAGCGGCGCACCCCAGGGCACCCTCTCCTGGAGGGGCTGCCACAGCCTCTGCCGCCTGCGCGAACGGCTCCGCACGCAATGGTGGCGCCCCACTGCCCCCCACCCCGGCGCCAATACCTGGTGATGTACTGCGTGTCCTCCACGGTGTAGAAGCCGCTGGCTGTGCCCCCCTCGATGTAGGAGATATCATGGTTGAACACCTAAGGGGGCAGGGATGAGGGGTCAGCTCGGAGCCAGCCAGCCAGCCCCACAGCTCAGGGACAACAGGGGGCTGTTTTTGGCATCCCTCCCGGCAGGGCGAGAACCGGCGGCAGGGGGGCTGGGCGGTCGGTCACGGGGAGCCTCCAGCGGCAAAGCCGACGTCTCCGGCCCCAGGGGCTGGGAGAGATGGGAAAGGGAGGCAGGGGGGATCTGTATGGGACAGGGGTTGTGCGGAGCAGCGGGCAGCCCGAGGGATGGCGGGTGGGTGGGCCTGCACGGAGGAGGAGGAGGAGGAGGAAGAGGAAGGCAGGAGAGTGGCCGGGGCGGTCGAGGGGGGAGGGCACCTGGAGGAATTCGTCGCTCTCGTCCCCCATCTCCTCCCGGATGGTGCGGCCCTCAGCCCCGAGGTAGTTGCGCAGGTTGACGGCGTGGATGGCCGAGCCGGCCTTCTTGTCCAGCGTGGCCTCCTGCCCGATCCAGTAGTAGATCTCCCAGTTCAAGGAGCCGTTGTCGTCCAGGAACGTCTGCGGGGAGACGCCAAGGCGCAGCGCAGTCGGCAGGGCTGGAGGGAGCTGAGTGGGTGGCGGGGTGGGGGAGAACCCAGGGCATTTCCCTGCTCTCTGCGCCACCCAAAGGAGCCCTGGGACGCTCTGCCGGGCAGAGCATGGGGGACACGGCCCGGGGCCAGCATGGGAGAAGCTGGAGCCGATGCAGGGGCATTTGGGGTGAGGGAATCATTCCCTTCTCACTGTCACTTGCCTCGAGGAACCGTGGAGGGGGAAGGGCGTAGCTTGGATTTTGCCCCCGTCTCCCACCCACAGCATTAAACCTCTTCACGGGAAACCCTCTGAAGCTAGGAAGGAGCATGGCGAGAGCAGCAGGCCAGGAGCCCCGGGCGCTATCCCGGAAGCAGCGTGTCCTAGTGGTCAGAGCAGGGTGGGGCTGGTCTCCAGGACTCCTGGGTCCTACTCCCAGCTCTGCCCTGCGTGACCTCAGGCGAGTCACCGCACTGCTCCCCGCCCTCTTTCCCCAGGTGACTCAGGTCCCTGAGTCCGGGGTGTGCTCTAGGTCCCCCCGCAGGCAGGCGTGGCGGCCTGGCGGCGCCCGTACCTTGAGCACGATGTAGCAGTCAGCTTCGTAGAACTTCCCGTTGAGGGCCTCGTCCACCAGGGTGGGCACGAAGTTCTCGATCTGCCAGACGGAGACGCCGGGGATCTGCCCCACGTCCTCGGTGAAGAACTCCGAGTAGTTGAGCTGGGGCTTCTCCAGGCTGTGGTCCCAGCGGCGCGTCTTCAGGTCAGTGTATTTCACGTCCCCGTTCTCCTGTCAGGTGAGGGTGGGGGAAAGACCAGAGGGCGGGTGAGAAGGGGCCTGGCTTCTCTCCAGTCACAGCTGAGATCTTGGGCCACCTTCAACCCCGCAGGGTCCCTAGACGCTGGGGATCTTCCTAGATGCCAACTGGGGCTGGGATCTGACAAAACCCGCGCGCCTGTCCCCGGTAAGCAAGGCTCCTCCGTGGAGCGTGGCCCTTCCAGTCCCGGCTGTGACGCCTATGTTGGGGTGCCACCCTTTCTGGGCCCCCAGCGAGAGAGGCACTGAGCAGCGGCAGCTTCCGTTGGCCTCGGGGGGGGGGAAGGTGGACACCCGTGGGCTGCGGGAGGGAGGTAGCCGAGGTGGAGGAAGGGGTGACACGCGCCCACCGCTTCCTACCTCCAGTTTCTTGTTCTTCTCTTGAGCCACGTCCGACATCCCCTTCAGCACCTGCTTGGCCTGGTCGTCCTGGGCCGAGTCCTTCCGCCGGCGGAGCCGCATCTTGCGGGCCGTGGGGTCCTTCGTGCTGCTGCCTGGGAACGGGGCCAGGGAGGGTGAGAACCGGCAGCCCAGAGATCACCAACACCTGCTCGAGGGCAGGGCGTGGGGCCCTGCTCCACCGGGTGCTCTCAGCCCAAGGAGGGACCGCTCGGCATTGCAGAGACGTGCCGCAGCCTGGCCAAGAGCCGTCTGGGCTCCCTCTACTCTGCTCCCAGTGCCCGGGATTCCCCAGTCCGCCCAGTGCCCCCCCACCAATGAATCACTGGCTCCCCAGGAGCTGAGCTCCCGCTGGATGGGTGCTCCCCCGCTGCCCCTCGGCTCACCAGCTGCGGCTGCTGCGACGGTAGCGGGCGAGGCGCCGGCCAGGCGCAGCTGGTTCTGCAGGGAGAAGTCGATGTTGTACCACTCGGAGGTTTTGTCCACCGGTTTCGGGGGCATCACGAGGTTGGGGTTCTCCCGGACATCCAGGATCTGCAGGGGCAGAGAGGTGAGCTGAACACCCGCCACGAGAGAGACCTGGGCAGCCGGTGGTGGTCGCTCTGCCCCGGAGAGCGCGGGGGGAGGAGGAACCTCCAGTGCCCCCATCAGGATTTAGGGTCAGGGTCTGAAGGTGCCGGACTATGGCTGGGCAGGGCAAACGTGATTCATTTCCCATGTGCTGGGGGCCGGGACGGCCACGCCCTCCACTGCCAACACACAAACCATCTCCAGCAGCGGGCGGGCTGGGGCCCAGGGGCAGCCAGCCCAAGTGCCACTCGGATCAACGTCCGACGTGCTCCGGGTGCCCGTGGGAACGGGCCACCTCACCGCATGCACCTGCCAGCACTGGGGGGAGCAGGGATTTTACACCAGGTGAGACCCAGCAGCAAGATCTCCTCCTGGGCATGCGCTGACCCCACCCTCAGCGTGGCACCGGATCACCAGGCCTGGCCGGGCACCCCAGACTGAATCGCTGGGCGGCAGAGGGTGCAAAGGGCGGCTCCATCATAGCTGCTCCGGTCCAGGGATTTGCCGGGCCAGGGCGAGGGGCAGCATGATCGGCAGAACTCGGTCTGGGGCTAAAACCCCCCGACCCTTCCCCTTTAGTGTCCCAGGCCCAGCCCCTCAATGGGTTTAGGCTTCCAGCTTCCTACCTCTGCGCAACGGGATTATCCCGACCCCGGACGTTAACTCGGGCCACCCCCCCAGCTGGCAAGGGGGCGCAGAGAGCCTTCCCCCTGCCCCAGGTCAGACCCAGCCCGTTCAGGCGTGGTTAGCCTCCGCCTCGCCCTCCACGCGCACGCCAGCCTGTACCCTGCCCGGGGCCCGGGAGATCTGCTCAGCACCAAGGCCTGCGCCCCGGCGGCCTCACCTCGACGTCCGCCAGGAAGTGAACAGCCTCCGGCAGGGTGACCAAGCGGTTCTTGTTCAGCACCAGCTTCTTCAGCTTTGCGCACCTGGCGGGGCGGAGGAGAGGCGAGCAGAGCCTAGCACCTGCACCCGCGTCGGAGCGGAGACACGGGGGGGGGGCGCCGTGCCAGGAGATCGATTACGGCCAGAGAGCCCCGCTCGCGAGCAGGGGAGCCAGATCCCGGCCGGGGAGGAAGGAGGGACGCAGGGTGCAGAGGGGACAGCGCCACGCGGAGGAAGGAGCTGGGTGAGTGACCACGAGACAGCTCAGTTCTTCACGGCAGGGGCTTGGGATGGAGCAGAGTCCCTGGGTTTTCATTCCCGCCGTTGCCCCGGCCCCGCCCGCCCGCCGTCCATCTGTCCTGCCCCACCCTGAGCCTGCAAAGCCCTTCCTCTCTCCTCTCCGCCCCAGACGTGCCCAGGAGGGAGGCAGTGGTGTACTGGGGGTCTCTGGCACCCGGGGGCCAAGGCTGCATTTGTTCCCCCCCCACCCAGGCCTCAGACCCTCCTCCCTCCCCCACGCAGGGCAGGAGGGGTCCCAGATGGTGCCGCCCCCCAGTTGCCCCAGGGATGGGGGTCTGTACCTGCAGACTGGGGGGGGGGGGACACCCCCACTTACCTCCTCCTGCTTGGGGGACCCCCACCCTTACCCGCTGCACGGCACCCGCCTCTCCTACTCCAGCCCTGCAGCCCGGTGCCAGCTCGGGCGGGGCGGCCTCACCCCCCTGGCCTGGGGAGGTGTGGGGGGGAGGGCGCTGGGCGGCCCTGCAGGATGCGCAGGGGGCGGGGGCGCCGCGCAGCAGGACTGATTGTTGCCGGTGCCAAGACCCCGCTGAGGTCCAGCAGGGCTGCAGGCGCCCAGCCCCTTTAGCGGACCGGCAAGTGTTTGGGGGATGGGGGCGATGGGCAGCCGGACGGCACAGGGCACCCCCAGGCCAGGGTGGCGGGCGGGTCGCTGACCTGCACAGGCTTTCGGGGATCAGCTCCAGGTTGTTGTTGGCTGCCATGAACTCCTCCAGGCTGGTCAGTTTGCCGATGCCCGAGGGGATGCCGTCGAAGTCCAGCTTGTTGGAGTTCAGGTAGAGCTTCTTCATCTTGGTCAGCTTGCAGATGGCAGACTGGGAAGGGAGGGAGACGCGCCACAGATCAGGCGGCACCCACGGCCTGGGCCACTGGGCGATGCGGGGGCTACCGTCCAGGGCATCCTACCAGCCGCTGGGGCAAGTCACTTAGCCGCTCCGTGCCTCAGTTTCCCCACTGTACCACGGGGATAACAGCACTGCCCTACCTCCCCGGGGTTCTGTGGGGATAAACCCACTACAGGTTGCGAGGGGCTCTGATGCTAGGGCGATGGGGCCCCTTGGAGGTCCTCAGCTACGTAGCTCGGCCTGAACGGTGAGGACAGCACGGGTCCATTGAGTGTGGGAGGGATGGGACCAGCCCCGTGGGTCTGCAATGCTGCTGTGGCATTCACAGCTCCACAAGCCACACTCCAGTGAGAGCCACCCCGCATCCCACTGAGACCACCCCCTGGGCTTGGCCGCGGGCTCCCCGAGGGCAGCGCGCGGGCGTCTCGGGAGAGGGGGCGCCGTACAGGCAGCGAGGTGAGCTGGTTCCGCGAGAGGTTGAGGGTCTCCAGCTGGGTCCACTGGTCGATGCAGAGGGAGAGCTCGGCGATCTGGTTGCTGCTCAGGTTGAGGCGGCGCAGGCTGGTGAGGGTGTAGAGGCACTCGGGGACTCGGCTCAGCTCATTGCAGGCCAGGTCCACGTCTGGGGGGAGAAGAACGGGGGGCGGAGGGAAGTCTCAAGGCAGCTGGGAGGCAAGTAGGACCCAGGGCTCTGGCCGGGTTGCACCATCACCACAAGTGCACAGACGTGATGCCAGGACAATGCAGCGGGCCCTGCCCCGAACGCGTCCGCTTTCCCGGGGAGGGGACAGGCTGCCCGTCTAACCGCTACGCCCCGTCTGCACCAGCCGGAGCTCGGCCAGTGGGGTCAGGTCTGGGCCAGAGGCAAGGGGGCCATTTCGGAGGCGACCGCCGCCCGGGACGGCTGCCTCGGTCATCCTCGCCACGGCTCGTCCCGCCCAGCGCCGCGGGCGACAGCGGCAACGTCGCGGCTCGTGGTCGCAAGAGGAACCTCGCCAGGCGGCTGTCCCGGTGCCCGCTGGGACTGCAGGGGCATTACAGGGAGCAGGGGCTGCTGGGTAATTTCCCCAGGCACAAGGCACTGCATTGTGGGAGCGAGGGAGGAGTGGCTGGACCGGGGAAGATGCAACGGTCGTGGGTCCCCAGCAGGGAAGACGCCGTTGCAGAGGACGGGTTCAGCCAGCCCAGAGATAAAGGCCTGGCCCTGGGAGATGCACCCGGCCAGCCCCGCCACCGCTTGCACAGAGCTGGGCGCAGCTACGGCGCGTGGCCACGCGGCGCCATGCAGGCGGGCGTGGGACACTTCCCCAAGGCTGCAGGCCCAAAGCCGCAGGCTCTGCCATCTCGCTGGACCGGCCCCGGCGCACGGCAGCTGCCGGAAGGAGGCCTGGAGAGATGCTGTTTCCCCGTGCGCCCCCAGCCTCCGGCACGAACCCCCCGGCAGCTCACCTGCGAGATTGGCCAGGCTCTCCAGGCTGGTGGGCAGGTTGCTCTGAGTGCGCTGCGTGTTCCGTAGGTGCAGAGTCTGCAGAGCCGTCATCGCCGGCAGCTGCCTTTACATTTAAAAAGACGGAGGGAAGCAGTGAGGGGTGGGGTGGATCCAGCCAGCGCCGGGGCCGGCCCAGCTCTCCAATCCACAGTCCTGCTGGCTCAGGGTTGGGACAGGCTGGCACGGGGCGGGGGACAGGACCTGGGCCTGCCATAGCTAGGCAGAGAGAAGACCCGTCTTTAGGGCTGGTCTGATATAAAGAAGCTGGTCTGATATAAAGACTTACGGGCCTTATCCAAAGCCTAGGGACGGCAGTGGGGGGAGGTTTCCACTGACGTCACGTCTGGTTCAGGCTGGCCATGTCCCTTCCAAAGGGGCCCGCCAGGCTGGGTTCTCGGGCGTTTCTTGGGGTTGTTTTTCGGCGGCTGCTTTCCCTCCCCAGTCTGGTGCAGCTGGAAACCAGTCAAGAAACCCGACCCCCCTGCCTGGCCAAGATTCTTCCCAGCCAGGCCCAGGAGAGTGGCTAGAAGAGAAGTTGGCCGGACCAAGGTGACCTCTCCTGGTCCCGCATCCCACCCCCTACCGGAGCCGGCAGGCCCTGGGCAGCGCAGCACGGCACCCGTCTACCTGAGCTGGGCGTGCAGCAGAGGGTTGTTGTTGAGGACCAAGGTCTGCAGGTGCCCCAGCCGCCTCATCTGCGGGGGCAGGCTGTCCAGCTGGTTCTCGCTCAGGTCCAGGTACAGCAGGTCCGTCAGGTTGATGAAGAGCTGGTTGGGGATGCTGTCGATGCTGGAGAGGAAAGACGAGCCGCGCCATGTTTACCCGCCAGGAGAGGGGGTAGGGCCATGCTGCCACCAGATGTGTCCTCAGCATGTGTAGACGCACCCGGGCTGGCTTTGATCTTCAGCCAGCGACGCAGCATGGGCCAGCTGATTGAGAACAGACCCAGCCTGGCCTGCTGCAGCTTCACTGCCCGGGTGCCGGGAACTCGCGCAGGTACGTCTACACATGCTGCAGTCACACACAAGCTCAGCTCCCAGATCTCCACCCAGGGAGACAGCAGAGCAACCCAGGCCTGGCTGGGGGCACGATCCTAGCCGAGATGCAAAGAAGGGGGATCTTCTGGGTTCTGACAGGGCCGCAGAGGACGCCCTGGGCCGAGGAGGGAGAAAACGCAGGACGGAGGCGGGAAGGCGTTACCGAGTCGCACGGGACGAGCGCACCTCTCCCAGGGGGCTTGTTTGGAACCAGACACGTCGTGACCTTCACCAGCCGCTCGGAGCGGCCCTCGCGTCAGTTCCACCTCCCTTCTCTCACACGGCGCCAGCCCCCAGGCCTCCCCGAGAGCCGCAGATGGGGCTGGGGAAAGCCAGGCTGGATGAACCGGGTGTCCCCGGGGGTGTGCCCAGTGGGTGCCCCCGCCCGTGCAGCATTCAGAGCCGTGGCCGGAGCCCCGGATCGGCCGGACTCACCTGTTGTGGCTGAGGTTGAGCACCAGCATGTTCCTGGCGTTCTCGAGCTCCCGGGGACACTCCGTGAGCTGGTTGTAGCTCAGGTCCTGGGGGAGGGGAAGCGAGAGAGCGGTCAGGAAACTCCTCGATCCCAGCAGACACGGAATGACCCACCCAGCAACCGCCTCCCCCCCCCGGCGCGGCCGAAATCAGCCCCCTCCCACCACCACAAAGATCTTCCGGGCCACCGTGCTAACCAGCAAAGCCTGAGGGCAAACACGTGCCCTGGATCGTGTGCGTAACGCAGCTACCACGGCTGCACCTGCCTCCGAGCACGTGGCCCTGGAACCTCCCTGCTGGAAAACTCAACCCTAAGGGCCTCGGGAAGTCCGGTTTCCAGGCCCCCGCCCCCAGCATTACTCCTCAGCTCAGATTCCAGCTCCGGGGACGGGCACCCAGCTCCCACTGATTTCACTGCCTGCCCCACTGCTATGGGGGCATCCAAAGCCTCCTGCCTTGATAAACGCTCCGCGGTGTGTGCTCCCTGCCAAGGCAATCACAGGGCGTCGCGGACGTTGTGGCTGGCCTGCATCGCTTTCCTGCAGAGGGGCAGCAGCGCCACTAACGCAGTTGGCAGCTGCCAGGTACAAGGCAGAGGGGGACGGGGACGACTCACGCCCAGCGGGGTTTTGGTGCGGCACGGTAAAACGTGGGCTGTTTACTTATTTCTCAGCCAGATCATGGTGCTCAAAAAAGAAAAGATTCGGAATCCCCAAAGATATTCCTGAGCAGACTAGAACAGCTTTAAAATGGGGACCAATGTAGAGTCAAACAGGCTCTTATGGTAAAGTGTATTACGGTGAGCAGAGGTCAAGCTGGGCATTACCATAATAGACACAATAAATACCTAAGGTCCCAAGCAGGATCTGGGCTCCATCGTGCTAGGTGCTGTACGGACACAAAGGAAGAGCCCTGCCCCGAAGTTAACAGCATGTGCCTTTAAAAAGAGGATCTAATAACGAAGCTATTGAAGCGCACATAGCTGGCCGCACGCTTGGCAAAGGACCCTATCGACAACAGCCAGGTTTTACTATTAAGGGCTGGGACGGTCAAACCTGCCGAAGGAAGTTACACTCCCAGTTCCCACGGAGAGCCAATGGGAGTTAGGCACTTTTTAAAAGTCTCACCCGTAGTTCATAGGGCGGTGCCTTTACATCCAGGAAGCTCAAACTTCAAGTCACACTTTGTAGCCAGGGTACATTTGTAGAGTTAACCAAGGATTAAGAGATGTTATAAGCCCGTTGCAAACAAATACGCTATAGGTGGGCTTGGACAGATTCGGTTTTTACTGGAACGTGTCGGTAAATGTCGGTTTCACTCCATACACCGGCACATAAATTGCCAGAAAAATATTTCCATCGATAATAATCAAAATGTACAGATAGGCAAAGTCAGGAAAACATTGCTTGAGAACTTAGCGTTTGACTGAAGGAGATTTACTTTATATATATATATATATATATATATATATATATATATTTAGTTTATATATTTCTTGACGTCTGATGTTGACAATTTGTGTTTTAACGGTTGTAAAGTTTTAACGTTCTGAACCTCAGTGTCTCCTGTCTTTAAATAATTACTGTCTGACACCCCCCAGGATTTCACACAACTGTGAACATTTACACTGATAGAAATCTAAAAAATGCTTCAAAGCAAACGCTGATTATTATCCATTGAAACTGTAAAATAAATATAAACCAAATGCTGCCACGCCTAGCTAGGGGTAGTTATAAGCACATCAGTAGGTGGACTTAGAGTCAGTTCTAAGCCATAGTTTATAAGCAACCTTTTGTGCAACTGGATTTTAACAACTGATAAGCCACTTATTACAACACTGTATAGCGTTAAACCTCTTATGAATGTGCCCTTAATACAAAGCGTGACCCAAAGCAATTCAGAGAGATGGGTACAATCCCCGTTTAAACAGCGGCACAGACTGGCGAAGGGACTTGCCAGAGGTCACACAGCACATCAGTGGCACAGCCATGAATTGAACCCAGGAGTCTGAGCTCTCATCCTTTTCTCTGATCACTAGACAGTGCTGCCTCTCTTTTGGGTTGACTGGACACGCTGGTTTATGGTTCCCTTCTCCTCCCCGCTGCTGCCGTTGGCATCTCTCTGCACTGATTGGGTTCGGCGAGCGAGGAAGGACCCAGCCTGAACAGGCAGCACATACCAGCACTGAGAGGTCATCCAGCTTGAAAATGTCGTCAGGAACTCCTGAATTCTTCAGGCTGTTCGCCCGAGCCACGATTGCCTTAAAAGGGGAAGAGAGATTTACAACCGCGGCTCCAGAGGCAGACAGGGCCTGGTCCTTCGCAGGCCCGACTCAGCAGCTGCACCGGAGCTGGGGGAAGAGACTGGCCAGACATGAGCAGGCCCCGCTGGGCCCAGAGGAGGGGGATTAGCAGAAGGGGGGCAGCCTGGGGAAGGCTTGCTGGGCTGGCATGCAGCTGGAGGGTTAACGGGGAGAGAGGAGGAGAAGCTGGCTGGGATCGGAGGAGAGAGCAGAAAATCCCCTGCCAGAGGGAAGGGAAGCATGGGTTGGGAGAGGGCGGATACTCTCAGCCACCAGTGATCTCCTCCCACCCACCACCAAACAGAGCCACGGTCCCAGCCGGTCAGCTGCCAGCAGTGCCTGGGGGGGTGAAGAGCATCCAGCTTCCCCACCCCCACCGCCCAGAGAAAGGCACCAGCTCCCACCCCCACCCGGGAAGAGTCCCAGGCTACACAGCCCGGCGGGCCACCAGCTCACCGGGGTTTCCAAGCCGGACGGCCCCGCCGGGGTTGACCGGGGGGCGGCTGGATCTAAACGCTTGTTTCTCTCTCCCACTTGAGCTGAAGAACCCAGGCACCGTAGCGCCACGGCTGCCCAGACTCACCCACTACGCATGGACTAGGCCTGTCTTCACGGGAGTTACACAAGCCAGCCCACGGCTCCCCTGGGCTTCACCCCGGCGCAAGGGGCAGCCCCAAGCAGCTTCGCTGCATCAGGCACTCCTCCAGTCCCCCAGCAAGGGCTATAGTCCCCGTTTGGTAGAGGGGGAAACTGAGGCACGGGGCGGTGAAGGGCTCCGCCCCGCAGCCCTCATTCAAGGGAGAGCTCCCATTTGAGTGAGCGATGGCTGCAGGGTGGGCCTCCAAGTGACATGGGTACACAACGAGTGGGGGGCAGAGCCGGGGACAGACCCCAGGGGACCTGACCCCCAGCCTCCAGCTCTGACCCCTAGCCTAGAAGCCAGTGCCCCTCTCCCCTGGTGGAGGGAGGGGAGACACTGGGTCGTTCGAACCATTCAGCACCAGCAACCCCTGGTGCCAGCCCCTTGAAGGAGCAGCTGCCAGGAAGCCGCCCCCCTGGGTTACGGCACAGCAAGCGGTTCAGGAAGTTACCAAAGCATAGCGCAGCATTTGGCCTCACCCGCTTCCCGGGGAGGCAGGGGTGGGGGGTTGGGGCGTGGGTTGGATCTTTGGAGGCAAAGCTCTCCGTCAGCGTTTGCAGCGGGTCCAAAACGTTTCCTGACCAAAGCGTGGCGAGAATCCGGCTACACCGCAGCCCATCCCTCCTCCCCTGCGCGAGATGGACCAGCCGCAGCAGCTGTTCCCAGGCACAGGGGAGGCACTGGCACTCGCTCCTGGAATTGCAATCTGGAGAGGCCCCCGCTCACCAGAGAGGCACCCCGAGATGCCTGCAGGCAGGACAAGCTGCTAATTACAGACAAGAGCAGCCCCGAGCCCGAAGCAGCGCTGGTGCATTTCCACTCAGCTGGAGAATTCAACCTCTGGAGCTGAGAGAGTTTCTGAGAGGAGCTCAGAAGCCCCTGACTTCCATCGGCCCAGCTGTCCTGGCTGGGCCCAGGCGTGGCAGGGGAGCCTGGGCTCCCAATCTGGGATCCAGCCGTGGCTGGTGTTTCTATCCGCAGGCCGGCTGTCGAGTGCCTGCAGAGACACGCTGTCTCCGGGAGCAGCAGGGTGCGTGGGTGACCGGGGGACACAGCGTAGGTTACTCACCCTGAGGCAGGGAAGGTCGGTGAGCTCGCCGTGGAGCGTGGTGAGGTTGTTGTGACTCACAGACAGATGCTCCTGTTTGGAAACGGAAGAACAAACGCCTGGTTGCAAACGCCGCGAAAAGAAATCACGGCACCACTGGGCCATTTGCTGTCACCACCCAGCTGGAGCCGTCTGCCCCCTCCTCCGTCCTGTGGGGTCTTGGCTCTTTAGACTGCCCACCTCTTCGGGGCAGGGACTGTCTGCTACTGGCTTTGTACGGCACCTAGTGCAGTGGGACCCCATTCCTGGCTAGCCCTAAGCCGTCCCTCACGCTCACTGCCGCCTAGCCAGCGTCTTGGTGCTACCAAAGGAAAATAAAAGATCATCCCACCAGGAGCTAGAGCACCAGACTATGCTCCGAATACAGGCAGGATTCTTCATTCGAGTCCCCACCACGACAGCTTATTTTGTCCAACCTTGCTTTTTTTACAGGCCCTAGACCCCACGAGGCAGGCTGAGGCTACAGAAGAGTTTCCAGAGTTTGTTTTTATTATTCCAATGGGAGCTGGGACTCATTTTAAAAAAATAACATTCTCTCTGCTTTTGCAACCAGCACATTGCAGCATTTTGCTAGAGCGACAGGGTGGCCTCAATAGGACGCAGGAGACCCAGGTTCTTTCAATTCCCTGCTATTCCACAGACTTCCTGGCAGTCTTGGGCACAACACAGTCTCTGTGCTTCATTTCACCATACCCCTGATCACCAGCGGTGTGAGGATAAATCCATTCAAAGATTGTGAGGGGGTAAGATAAGTGCCTTGGATAGAGACAGCACCTCCTTTACAAGCTCTCTGAGATCTATGGATGAGAGGCACTATTTAAAAACTAGCCATAGAGACAGAGACAGCACATGGGAACCTCAAAGTGAAATTGACTATAAACTGCACTGAAATTGACTGAACTATGTTAGTTTGATTCCAAACAGAAATCAAAGGATTGGCGAATCTATGGTTTAAAGACATTCGCTCAGCTTCAATCAGCGAAAGCTTCCCTCTTGCAAATAGTTACAAGCAAGTTTAACGTGACTGTGTGTAAACACATTGAGATTCCAGAGACTATTCTCACGAGTGAGGTCAGGCATGCACAGGGTTGCACGACTAATGTCGAAGGCAGCATCAGTCCCAGAGGTAATGAGATTTACTGGGGGCTTGGTTATAAAGGAGAGTTTTAACTGGACAGTTTTCCATTCAAGATGATCTGAAAAGAAAAAGTAAAAATGGGGACTTGAGCCCATTTTTTGTTTCTTTATAATGTAGCAAGGAGGTTTGTTTGCCGGCACCATTAGATATTCAGATCTTGTCTATTCTGGAAGACTTTATGGCAACTGGGGAACCAGTAAAGGTATGACACAGATGCCCCGATTGGAAGGCGAGAAGGAACCATTAGGATTATCTTGTCTGAGGTTATACTGTCTAACACAGGCCACACAACACCTCAGAGCAGTTCCCGCATCAAGCCCATAACTTCTGATTGAGCTACAGATCTTTTAGAAAGACGCCCAGTCTGGATTTAAAAGCCTTCAAGTGATGGTGAATCCACCACATTCCTCTGATCACAAGAAAGTGAACGCCAAGTGGCCGAGGAAGAAAAAGACTATGCAGCGCCTAGCGCAAGAGGACTCCACTCCTGGTTTCATTCCAACATCTAATGACCACTCTGGCTAAAGTACGCCTTTGTTCAAGTTCCAACACCTCAACCCCCTCGATTAAGTTGCGAGGGATCACAATACGCATCTCCCGAGACTCCCAAGAGGTCCTGCAGGAAAACCAGGGAGAAGCAGTCCTGACATTCCTGACCTTTCTAAGGTGGGGGGAGATTTAAAGAACTTTCAAGACCCAAGCCCAGTTTTTAAAGCTCCTTTCCAGGTCATCCTTAAAGACAGAGAGTGTGTATGCAAACACATGCTGCAATGCGCGGCGCGGGAGACAGCGTGGCCTAGCAGACAGAACCCCAGATCAAGCCGCAAGGGTTTTATTCCTGGCTTGGCCATTGGCCTGCTGGGTGAGCTTGGGCAAGTCCCGGCACTGCCCGGTGCCTCAGTTTCCCCAGCTGTGAAATGGCGATAATCACACTGAGCTGCTTTGCAATGGAATGGAAAGCACTGTTTAAGGACTAAGGATGATGGTAGGAGCAGCTTGCAGGCGGGTTTACCTGCCCCCTACGCTTTCCCTTTGAAGCCTGCTGGCTCTGCGCGCTGGCTCTCAATGGACCCATGCTGTCCCCGGTCTTCTACTCACACGCCCTCCCAAAAGGCCTGCCTCCCAAGAGAAGCCTCAAAGAGGGCCGGTGGGTTTTTGCACAGCAAGCCGCTCTTACCAGTTTCTGGAGGGACGCGAGCTCCTCCGGCAGGTAGCACAGACCCGTCCTGTTCAGCTTCAGCCATCGCAAGCTGGTCATGGACTTCACGTGGTCAGGAAAATAGCCACCCTGAGAAGAGAGGGGGAGAGAAAGAGTCGTTCCACGGCGCCCAGCGGGTACTGCCAGGTTTCTCATCCAGCGGAGATGAAATGGTTAGACCCTGTGTTCTCAACACCCGCCACCGCGCCCCAGGGGTGAAACCAGCCCCGGCAACTTTCCCAGCCTGCCCGTTAAAGGCGCCAATGGCACAGGCTGTTCTGCCAGCACGCAACTTACTGTAGCAAAGCCCCCAGGGAAATGCACTCGGGCGTCACACTTACCGCCACAGACACAGCCGGACAGGACTCCGAGCCCCTGCGAGGGCTCTCAGCCCTGGCACCGCCCCCCCACCCCAACAACATCCTGCAGCCCTCCCTATAGGAATCTCACCCTGTGACCTTCCACCCCAACAACGGCCTCCCTCCTGCGGGGTTCTCGATCCTGCCCCTCCACCACCCTGCTTATGATTGATTTCCTGGCTCACGCAGCCCAGGATCGCTGCCCTCTTAGCTCAGAGCATTGCCTCATCCATGGGTTTTAGAGAAAGGATCTAAAGGCAGGCATGGGCCTAGGCCGACTCTACCGTCGGCTACATGTGCCCTGCTTGGATAAGCCCTGGAAACTGACACAGAGGAGGGTAACGTCCCCACAGGAGAGCATGAATGGAGCAACGGTGAGGCAGGTTATGCAAGATGAGGGGGTTGGGCGTGCTGCCACCACTGTCAGGAAGAAGATGGGCTTCCTAAAAAACAACCCAGCCCCCGGAGACCCATCGAGGGGGGAAGAAGGACAGGCGCACACACGCAATGAAAAGCCTTTCCAAAGTACAAAATCCTTAACCCAGACCACGCAACTGCGTCGAGCAGGTTTCGCAGCGACAGGCGGAGGCCCCGACCCTGCCAGCCAGGAGAGACCCCTGCCCCCACCCCTGATTATATCAACGGGCAGACCACCTGCATGGAGCAGCTGGCCAGATCAGGGCCTCGGTGGGTATTATTTTGTTTGACGCAGGTAAGCCCATGCTAGAAAGTGGAGGGATCAGCTGTTCAGGGAAAGGAAAGACCCTGAATTTTAATCTCAGAGGAGGTAAAGTCTCTGCGTACCCCATCAGATGCTGGCAAAGGTGACGGGCATGGGCCAGCGTGACCTCATATCTGCCAGGCCTGGTTCGAGTTTCATGCAGGGTAGGAACCCGTATCAATGTCGCACGCGGGGTCATGCCAGGGGACAAGATCCTTATCAGCATGGTCGGATTATGCACGCACAAAATATCAATCATGTCACAGCGCCGGGGCAAAGCCGGGCGAGCCAGCTCAGTCTCCGTACACAAGCAAAATCACCCATGGCCAAGTGCCAGGAATGGACCCAGGGAAAACAAGGCTGACTTGCGAGGGTAGCCAGAGGATAACCAGGATACCCCTGGTCGGAGCTGAGGCAGGGGAAATATAACTCTGGAGACCAGCATTCCCCAGGAGGAAGTGCGATCTAGGGGTTAGAGCAGAGGACTGGGCACAACAGCACCTGGGTTCTGTTCCCAGCTCTGCCGGCGTGACCTTGGGCGTTCCATCTCTCTAGGGTGCATTTTACTCCTCTAAAAAACAGGGATAATACTTGTCCCGCCCTCACGGGGCTCACAAGGACGCTTAAATCGTCTCAGTGCGGGGAGCCCTGGATTAAAAACGCTTGACAGGTGCTAAATGTGATCGAGGCGGCACAGACCGTAATCAAACATCACAACACCGAGCGCTTCCCGGCCACAGACGGACAATGGCACCCATTCATATCCCCCCGCCCCGCCCTGGAAAGGGGCCTCGGAAATTGCCAGGCACCTCTGGCAACTAAACGCCCTCTCACAACAATCGTAGTGGCACAAACAGCCCAAATCCTGCCTGCAGGACAAAACCCACTTTCTGGGAGCCTGATCTCCAGGCCCACACTGCAGCCACCAGGGTGAGCAACTGTCTAAAATTAGCCATGCAGGAAGCAGGCAGGGCCTAGACTCTGGGAGTTGCCCAACCACTTCCCTGCCTGTCTCCCAGCCCTGGGCTTTGCCCACAGGCCAGCCCCCCCAACTGAACTCCCCTCTGCCCCACCAGGGCCCAGCTGAAGGGGGGCCCTGAGTTACCTTGAAGTCATTCCCACTCAGATCCACCCCCCTGATAAAGGGGAGCACTCCAGTGGCTGCCATGTCGCCTCTGTCAGCAGCAGCAGCTGCAATGCTGCCAGGAGTGGGGCCGGCTCTTCCAGGGTGTGTTACACTGACACACAGCCCAGAGGAAGCAGGGGCTGGCCCTGTGCACACTACAGCCAAGCTTGGTGGAGGCCGCCTCTCCCTCTTTTAACCCCTTCCTCGACGGAGGTGCTACACACGCTTCCCAGGCCCAGGGGAGGTTTGCTGTGAAGCACACACCCGTGAGAAGGGATTTGCAGTGGCCTGTCTCAGGCAGGGACACATTTTGGCGTGAATCCCCCTTTATTTGGTCCCAGGGGGGAGGAGGGGAACCTTGTCCCATTCAGTTCCAGAGGGGTGGCCGTGTTAGTCTGCATACAGCAAAAACAACCAGAGTCCTGTAGCACCTTAAAGAAAAACACATTTAATTTTTGCAGGCGGCCCACGAAAGCTTCTGCCTGCAGAAATTACACGTGTTAGTCTGTAAAGTGCGACAGGACGCTGGTTGTTTTTGTCCCATTTAGCTGGCTTTGCGTACCCTCCTTTATCCCGCGCCGCCCTGTCACAGGGCCATGGATGCTAAGGATGCGACCTTACTGTTTTGCTGTGTGATGTGGGGAGTTGGCAGCGATCCGTGAAAGAGAGGGGACGTGTTTGTGAAGATACTGGGACTACTGATAGGAAAATAATGGAATCACAGAAGATGAGGGTTGGAAGGGACCTCAGGAGGTCACCAACTCCAACCCCCTGCTCAAAGCAGGACCAACCCCGGCTAAACCATCCCAGCCAGGGCTAGCAGATCTCAAAGCACTTTACAGACAAGATATCCTTATGCCCATTTCACAGATGGAGAAACTGAGGCAAAGAGAGGGAAGGGGCTTTCCTAACATCGCCCAGTTGGGACTAGAACCTCGATCCCTGGAATCCCAGGCCAGTCTATTCCACTTTTTAACATCCACACAGAGCAAGTAGAGCTTCAACCTCTAAGGTCTCACCTGGCGTAGCTGTGCTCACTAACTTCAGTGTATTTAATTGTCTGCACAACACCCTGGCAGTCTTTGTGTGCAGGAGACAGGTTATTAATATTAATTAACAAATACAAATGAATAATAAGATGATGCTAATTGTCTCATCATGCTGCCCTGCCCCTCCTTATCCATCTTACGGCCTCTTCTCTAATAGTCAATGGTAAGCTCTTTGGGGCAGGGGCTCTCTTTTGTTTTCTGTTTGTACAGCGCCCAGCACAGGGGGCTCCTCCTGGTCCAGGATTGGGGCAAGTTGTCACCTCTGAGACCTCGAACCCAGGACTTCCGGGAGGACCCTGAGCCCTGACAACTGTGCAGCTGGCGGTGTGCCCTGAACATATCTCCCACGCTCAGGACAGAGGGGCGGCCCTGCGAAGACCCACATACGGGGCAGCTTTAGAGAGGCAGGGAGGGTCTCTCCCCGGGCGCGTTCTCAGCGTTCAGCCTGGGCCCTGCCAGCCTGCGCTGTACCTTTAAGGCGAAGCGCCGCCGGGCTCCGCCCACGTGTGACGAGTCCGGGGCAGAGGGCGGGGGGGAGATTGGCAACAGGGCGTTCCATTGCGGAACACTGAGACAGCGGGCGGGCGCTCCCATTGGCCGCCCGCCGGAGTCTGACGGTTGCCGACGTTCGCTGGAGGCGGCCGCCACCGGAGAGGAGGCGCCGCGGGCGGCCATAACCGCGGGGAGGGACGGACAGGGGGTGAGGGTGGGTGCGGGGCTGGCCGAGGCTTGTTCCAGCGCCTGGGCTCCGGGGCCAGCCACGATCCGCCTCGCCCGCCGCAACATGCCCTGACCGAGCGGGGCTGGCTGCGCAAGGTGAGCGGGGCGAGTGGGTGCGTGCCGGGGCCTCCCCCTTCGCCCGGGGCGACGCTGCAAGCGGCGTCTGCGGATCTAGAGTGGGGGCCCCGTGATCTAGACCCCGGGAGGGAGGGCACGGCGGGGGGGCCGTGATCTAGACCCCGGGAGGGACCGTGATCTTGAGCGCTAGCCGTGGGGTGACAGCGAGGGCCCGTGGGGCGGGCGGAGAGCCCCTGATCCGGAGCTGCGTAGGTCGGGCCGATGTCACGAGCGGACCGGGTGCGCACGGGTGGGGGGCGGCCGCTTCCCGCCGGCCGGAGAAGGCTGGGACGGGCGCTTCTGATGATCCTCCTCGGGTCTCAGGCCGGGCCGATCCCCGCTTGTGAGGGCTGCCCGCCTGGCTCTGCAGCCGAGCCCCCCGCTCCCCGGCCGGGGCAGGTTGGCTTCTCTCACTCCCCCTAGGCGGGGAGAGGGTGAAACCCCATCGATTCGGGGGTGTCTGCCTCCGGCGGGGCTGCGGGATGTGGAGTGACCCCTTTCCCCACGCTGCTGCGTTGAAAGGGTCAGCGGCCCTTCTCTGGCCTGAGGGCTGGCGGCCCAGCAGAGTCCAGCCCGGAGGATGCTAAAGTTGCTATGGGTCTGCAAGCCGGCACATGGGGCTTTCCCCCTCTCCCTTCCCCCAAGAGAAGCCTCTTGCTCTGGTCTCCAAGCCTCCTGCACTTTGCAGTCTGGCTGGGGGTTGTGCTGTTACCCCAGGGCAGTGCCGGCTAGTGGTTAGAGTGGGGGGGAGGGGGGCATGATGGGTTCTGTAGCTACTCTAATGGTTGTGTACATTTGAGCCACTCGGTTAGGCAAACGGGGGGAGGGTACTTGCCTCTTGGGGTGGTTCTGGGTTGTCATATTAAATTGTTTTGTGTGGAGAGTGCCAGTTAATTGCCTATTAACGCTCCAGCAGAGCAGCCAGGCGTTGCTTGGGATGGAGCATTTCCAAACCTAAAGGGGGGGGCGGCGATCTGGGCCTACTCCGGGAATGCTGTCACGTGCCTCTGTCTGTAGAAAACAAACTCCCCTGTGTTCAGGGACAGGCAGCCTGTTCCCATGCATGACACGTGTTCGTAGACTCCGAGCTATCCCGGTAACCTGTTTACTTCTGTGAGCCTGCTACATGTTCACAGACTTGTGGGTTCCTTGAGCTAGACTTTGCCCTGGTGGGCCTCCTTTAAACCCGTTCCGTTACTCATTGGAGGAACCCGAGAGCTTGAACAGAGACAGCCGGACTCGCAGCCCAGCCCCGCTTGGCGTTCTGCGAACGCCTGCTCATGCACTAAATGGCTTGGCTCCAGCGCGCCTGCTTTGGCCGTAGGTTCGCGGCCCTGTAGTGCGTGTACCCTGAGACAGGAACCATTTTGGGGAGCTCTTCAGACCCTGCTTCTGGCCTCTGATAAGCTGTTGATGGCAGCTCTTCGGTTCCCATAGTGAGCCCGTGAAACTGAGTCATATTGGGATAATTACTCTGCCTGCTGCGAGTGACGAATGGATGCAGATGTTGTGTGGGTTTCAAAGGTCTAAGCTGTGGAGGTCACGTACAGATTTGTGCTGTCCCAGTGTGGCAGGATCTCAGAATTCGGCTGGGGCCCGTGTCTGCTACAAAGCGTCAGTAGGAAAGAAGGAGTGCCTGGCCTGGAAAGTGGCACGTATGGGGGGGGTGGTCTCCTTTGCAGGCTGTGAGGTGGAAATAATGCCCCTGCAGTTTGGGAAGGAGAGGATGGCAATGTTAGAGTAAGAGGAAGTGGAACAAGGCAGCCACTTGATTGTCAGTGCTGCTTGAGGAGTTTTGTTCACTGGCTGAAGGAAGCAAAATCCCCAGGTGAAAGGCATCTCACACTGCCCTTATCTTGAATGGACTTTGATCTGCTTGTGCAATCTAAGACAATCCCCGCAATATATCTTTAAAGGAATCCGGTCTTGACTCCAGCCCCTGCCTTATAATGACACTCTGTATTTGTCTAGCTCTTCTCTTCTGGAGCCCTAAAAGCACTTGACTACATGCCTCTGGGGTATTTGTTTTCCCAGCTTGCAGATGGGGAAACAGAGTCACAGAGGTCATGTGACTTGACCGTGGTGTTGCAGAGAATCACAGAGCCTTGGATTCCTGATGCCCAGCCCCTCTGCTCTAGCTACTGTTTTAGAGCACAGGTCTCTTGTAGGAACTCAATTTGAGCCCCATCTCTGTCTCGGTTAACTTTACATCACAAGAGTCTCTGAAAATCCTGTGGCACCGAATCCCTCTCATTCTCAGTGTAAGAGGAACAGGCAGGACGTCCGTTAGCAGCCATCTTTGTTTAATTATCTCTCTCCCTTTCCTGTCGTGTTTCCAGGGTGGGGTTCAGGGACCTGTAGAGGTCTCCGTGTTCTCATTCGAACAGACACCTGTGAAATGGCGAGCGTCTCCTCTGATCACCAAGTGTTGGTTAGCAGGGCTGTCCCAGCGGGGTGGAGGCAGTTCCAGGTTTGCGGGGAGGGGTGTGGAGCTGCAAGCGGTAAGAGAGTGTTGACCAGGAGAGGGGGGCAAGATGAACTGAGAGCGGAGATGGAGGTGCAGTTATGCAGAGCCAGGAAGGTGAGTATGAAGAAGCTATCGAAGGCCAAAGAGATCTGCTGGGTCCATTCCCCTGCTTTGTCTAGCCTAGGTTTAAATGTCCCAGCTAATGGGCCTTCCATCCCTTCCCTGCGGAGGCTGTTTCACAAACGTGTAGATCCTCTTTGTGAAGAAAATTTCCCTGCTCTTCAGCATCTTCAGATGGTTCCACAGAGTCACCTCGGACCCCAGCACAGGCGCATCACCTCGCATATTTCTGTCTCCTCTGCAGGTCGACCATGGCCGAGCTGGTTCATAAAAGAGGGAAGAGGCGGGACGACAATGGGCTAGGCGGTGCTGTTGACTTCCTGCTGGCCAACGCCAGGCTGGTGCTTGGGGTGGGAGGTGCTGCCGTGCTGGCCATCGCGACTCTGGCGGTGAAACGGGTAAGGCGGGCTGGGCTCTCTGGGTTCCCTCTGGAACAGGATTAGTGACCAACAGTCCTGTTCACACTCGATGGGCTGTGATGTATGCATTGGGACGTCAGGAATTTAAGGCGCTGCCCCTGGTTAACAAAAGAGCTATAATCCCAGCTTGCAAAGGAACAAGGCCTTGCAACGCATCCTTCCCCAAACCACCCTAGCCACACCAAGAGAGCAAACCTTCCATGCATGTCTTTTTCCGTACAGTCCTTGGCCTCCTCTAAGCAGAGTCTGTGATCTGAGCCAGTCACCTTGCTTGCATGTGATACCCGTGTGGTCAAAGATCACAAAACCTGTAGGGTGTATTTCTTGAGGGAGGAGCATTACTGCAGGAGGTAGGGGGGAGCAAACATCTTCTCTCCACCAGTCTTCCCAGCCCAGGACAATTAAATGTTCCTGGACTTTGCCTGTGACTGCGGTTTGGCTTCCTGTTAAAAGGAAAGTCACCTTTTAGCTTCCTCAACAAAAAACAGGGGTGCAGGATTTTCTCATTTAGAGCAGGCTGAATTGATTGCAGGTAGAGATTTTAATCATGTTTTGCATTTGTGCTTTCTAGTTATTTTCCTAAAGAAAAGTTTAGGACCAACCATATGTTCTTATGTTGATTTGCAACTTTACAGTTCCCCTTATAATTGGTGGGGTTTTTTTTGCTAACCAGGAGCCTACATTATATCTATACACATTTATTTAAGCAGTTATTTAGCTTAACTTGCATTTATTCAGATTCTTTAATTTTGCATTTTTTTTGTTATGATAGAAAATGGTGAAGGATTCATTCCTTCTTTAGTAGATTAATTTTTCTTCTTTAGTAGATTAATTTTTTACTTGTGATTTTGTGTCAAATCCCATTTGCATTGAAATTCAAATTCAATGCAAATGCACAAAACCAGCATTTACGTTTTTTATTCACTATGGCATGTCTACACTACAAAGTTAAGTTGACTTCATTTAAGTCGACATCCAGGCACTGCAGTAATTAACTCAGCTGGGCATGTCCATACCACGTGCATTTTGTCTGTTGGTGAAGTGCGTGTCTTCACTAGCAGTGCTTGCATTGATGCACAGAGCAATGCACTGTGGATGGCTATCTCACAGTGCAACTAGCCACAGGGGGGTTTTGGGAAGGGCTTGAAAAACCTCATGGGATCAAAAGGTTGTTGCAGGGTGGAATGGGAACATCGCTTCGGCCTCCCATGATGCAGATTCCACCCTCCCGATATCACGGCAAACAACCCAATATTTTTCACACCTTTTTTTGAAAGCCTGGCTTAGCTGCCAGTACACCAAGCCCGAGAAGCACGGAACCCGCTCAGCTGTGCACTCTTGTTATGAGCATTACAAACACTGCAGGATAAGGCGCAAGGTATTTCCAGAGTTGAGACAGGAACATTGCAATGCCATTCAAGCAGCCCTGCTGCAAGCGGTAGAACGAAACAATTCCCGGTTGCTGCTGGCAGTTGCGCAGCAGCTGAACATGGTTGAGCGTCGTTTCTGGTCCCGGGAAACAAGTGCTGACTGGTAGGATCGCATCGTTATGCAGCTATGGGATGACGAGCAGTCGCTGCAGAACTTTCCAATGCGGAAGGCCACTTTCCGGAAGTTTGTGCAGAGCTTTCCCCAGCCCTGAAGTGCAGCAACACTAAAATGAGACCTGCTTGACAGTGGAGAAGTGAATGGTGATGGCTCTGTGGAAGCTTGCAACACCAGGCTGCTACCTGTCAGTGGGGAATCAGTTTGGTAAATCCATCGTGGGAGCTGTTGTGATCCAAGTATTTAGGGTCATTAATCGGCTTCTACCAAGAAGGGTAGTGACTCTAGGCGTAGGGGATGGTTTTTCCATGATGGGGTTCTGTAACTGCGGTGGGGCGAGCTATGGCACACGTTCCTTATCTTGGCATCAGACCACCTTGCCAAAGAGTACATACACCGAAAGGGATACTCTTCGGTGGTGTTACACTGGTGGATCACAGGGGGCGTTTCACCGACGTCAACGTGGGATGAAAAGGTGCATGACGCATCTTTAGGAGCATAGATCTGTTGAGAAAGCTGCAATCAGGGACTTTCTTTCCAGGTCGCAAAATAATCGTTGATGATGTTGAAATGCCAATAGTGATCCTGGGAGACCCAACCTAGCCTTGCTTCCGTGGCTCATGAAGCCATACATTGCCCACCTGGACAGCAATGAGAAGCAGTTCAACAATAGGCTAAGCAAGTGCAGAATGGTGATGGAATGTGTTTTTGGATGTTTAAAGGGTCGTTGGTGCAGTTTGCTTACTAGGTTAGACCTCAGTGAAAACAAATATCCGTACTGTTATTGCTGCATGTTTTGTGCTCAGTAATATCTGTGAGGCAAAAAGAGAAAAGTTTCTGCAGGGGCGGGGCAGGTGAATAGATTGGCAGCTAATTTTGAGTAGCCAGATACTAGACCAATAAGAAGAGCCCAGCAAGGAGCTCTGCGTTTCCAGGAGGCTTTGAAAGCCCGTTTCAGTCATGAGCCACAGTAATGTGCGCTGCTTATCTGTTGTGCCTTCCCAGACCTTCCCCTCTGTTGCATCAGCTTCCCCCCCCAATCTCCATAATTGTAATAAATAAATATTTCATTCATGAAACATTGAGTTTTCTTGCACAAACAAAGAAACTGAAAGAGCAGAAAAATAATGTAATCAGGGCAATCGGTGTGATAAAATTGGGAGGGGAGAAACAAATGCAGCTTGTCTGTGAAAGCACAGAAGTCTTGCCCATCAAAGGTCTTTGAATGGCCAGCTTTTGTTGTTAGTATCCTCCCCCTGGTGTTGAGTGGAAGGGATACTGCACCTCATGCTGTGTACTGCAATGATGCCAGCAGAGCGAATACTAGAGTGGCAGGGGAAAGTGTCCTGCTATGGAGGAAGAAATAAAGCAGCCCTCCCCAGAAACCACCTACAGAGGATTGTAGAGTACCTTCAGGAAAGCTTCCTGGAGATCTCCATGGAGGATTCCCGGGCCATTCCTGTGCACATAAACAGTCTTTTCCAGGGGCACCTTCTGCATAGCTGGAGCAGCCACTGGGGAAGCAGATAGCCACTGCTCCTCACTTTTTCTTCATATTACACACAAAACATAAGAGCCTGTAACCCCTACCGTTTGATTGGAATTGCATGCGCACCAGAGGTGCCTTGCCTGGCATCACGGTTGGCCACCATGCTGTCCTGCTGTGACCGGCTGGATTGCTCCAGGGTTAAAAATAGCTCCTGGCTCTCAGGGAAAATGGATCCCCCCGCCCGCCTGTCTCCCATTCTCCTCCTCGTCCAGAACATCCTTGTTATTGTCTGAGGGAGGCCGGAGACTCACACTCCTGGGCGTATCCACGCTACGTTTGGGGGCAGTGGTGGGGTTGCCACCAAGAGTCACATGCAGCTCATTGTAGAAGCGGCACGTCTGTGGTTGCAGAACCAGAACGACTGTTCCCCTCCCTTGCCTTGTGGTACGCCTGCCCAAGTTCTTTGATTTTTCCTGTGGTGCTGCTGCATGTCCATGGGGTAGCCCTTCTCCCCCATGCCCTGCGTGATGTTTTTATGGATGTCAACATTGAGTTGCTGTGATCAGCTGACCTGGCAAGCTCTCCAGGCTGATCAAACAGGAAATGGGAACTCAAAGTTCCCCAGGGCTTGAACAGGGGAGGGACTGTTTCCTGTGTACCTGGCTGCTGTGCAGCGGAGTTGAAAACCATCTCCAGAGTGGCCACAGTGGAGCATTGTGGGACACCTCCTGAAGGCCAGTTCAGTCGACTTACACAGTGCCATGTCTCCACTGCCTCTCTGTCGACCCACCAACATCGATTAAAGCACTGCACCCCTTGTGGAGCTGGAGTAATTAAGTCAACGTTACAGACGAGTTAGGTTGGTGGAAGGGACCGGTTAGTGTAGACACATATGTTAGGTCGACGTAAGGCAGCTTCTGTTGACCCAAGTTTGTAATGTAGGTCAGGCCTATGATACCTTAAATGTGCTGGATGCATATTTTGCATTTAAGATTAATGTATTAAAGAAAAGAAGTGCTGTCTGTACTTAGCAAATCAAAATGATTATTTCTGGCCGCTGCATCCTTCAAGATTTTAGGTCTTCTCACACCTAGTTTTCATTCGGAGATTGGAAGAGGAAAACAAGCTTTCCTGGGTTTTCAGCTCCAGTTGGTTTCCTATCTTTGAATGAACGAATCATTGAACTGAACTAGTTGAATAAACTGAAATAAAGAGAATATTTTCTGAGTCTGTAGAAGAGGCCACTGCTGTCAAAAGTGGTTTAGCACTTCAACAAACTCTGGCTCTAGGTGCTTTGCCAGAGACTTCCAGGCAGTGATTGAGTTTCTTTAAAAGTTGGCAGCAAACAGTACTGCTTAATATAATGTATGGTATTTAATTTAAATGATTATAAGAAGTTTAGGCCTTAACATTGGTTGCCAATTTCAAATTTGATTTTAATAGCTTTATTTTTTTTAATTTAAACTAAAAAAAAAATTCCTGATTTAAATAAGGAAATCCATTTTTTTAATCCACCCTGATTGAGAGTAATGAGCGAGGATTCAGAGGGGGAGGGATGTCCGTGCTTGATCTACATGTTCACCCTGACAGAAGTGCTCTGAGACTGTTTACAGCAGTGATTTTCAAACTGGGGTATGTGAGCTCTCGTTAGGGGGTAATGTGAGAAAAATCCTATGTGAGAAAATAATGGCGGACAACGCATCGTGTTATCCCTGACAGACCTTTTATTCCTCCCCTTCCCCCCTCCCCCATTTTCCTAGATATATTATGACCCTAACTCAGATGGGGGTACATGGTAGTCTGCCTTATTTGGAAAGGGGTATGTGGCCTAAACAGTTAGAAAACCACTGGTCTACAGTCTGTTTGTCTGGGGATGTAAATTCTGATTTCTTATCATTTGATTAAGACGCGGCAAATCCCGTGTAACATTCACAAGTGGGGGGAAAAAGCTGATCTGTGGATGCAGCTCTGAAACCAGCCCATCCATCTGTAGAACGGTACCAATTAATCTATGGTTCAAGTCCTCATTTTACCCTCTGCATGTCTACATCTGCTTTCTCTGCATCTGGCGTGGAGCAGTGTTAGGATGCCTGTAAATGCTGCTTGCTGGCCATACTCTTTGTGTGGTAGTGCTGACAGCTGAGCGTCTTTCATGAGCAGTAAAAACTTGCGTGAGAACTAAATAAAACCATTCTAGAACCGCCCACTTCGGGACGAATGGATGCTTTGGCAGCAGAGATGGGGTTAGTCAGCTGTAGAATAACAGCTGGTAAGAGCAGTGACTCAGCTGTGAATCTTCATTCTTCCATTTGCTCCCACAGCTGATAGACCGAGCCACCAGCTTGCCTGACGAGGACGACAGTAAAGCAGAGCAGAAGTCCATCGAGGAGAGCTGGCAAGATCTGACCTTGATCAAGGCAGCGTCAAAGCCTCCAAAGAGGCAAAGCCGGGCGGATCTCAGCGAGTCTCTGCTGTCCTCGTCTGCGACCCTTCCTGCCCCAGGTCAGGATCGATGCTCCATCTCCTTACTCCTAGTGTCCAAGTTCTAGACAGGGTTGAAACAGCTGCCCCAGGTGTTCACTGCATGTTGCTGGCGTCAGGCAACTGCTCGTCTTCATATTGCTTGTTGTTTCCTAAGTAATGCTATGCTACACGACCATACGAGAACTCCTCCACCCTCTGGCTGCTGGAGAACTCATCCTGTCTTCTGTAGTGGGACCCATCCTTTCCGGCTAGCCAAGCAGACTAGTCTCAGTGGGCTCCTTGCTTGACATCAGGGTGTTACACCAGCAGTTAATTTGGCCCTTCATGTTCCACACAGCTGGCTGACTAGTGGGTGGCTGATGGCAAGTTCACAACTGGTTCCACATCACTGTAACAGGGCAGAGAGGGTCACACTCACTCCTGAGTTGCCTTGCCATGTAGCTGGTAGGGCTTATTTTAATCCAGAGATGGGAAAGCTGGCTGGATTGTGGGAGGCTCCCAGTCCATCATGAGTTGGACAGGATCCATCTCCCCCGGGTACATGCACTTCAAGTGGCATCAAGAACATCTGTACCACATGGTAGGATAAGAATGTGTCAGCTTCACCTCCCTTTGATTATATTTATATGGTGCCCATCACCATGTACCTAACCAGGGGAGACTGCCAGAAGACACTGCAGGAGACCCCAATATTAATTGCCCTATAGACAAATGCTGTCTTAAAATGCCAGCTTGGTATTTACAGCCAGGATCTCTTCAGCAGCAGGTCGGTTGAACCCGGCATACTGCAGGTGTGCAGCACTCGCTTATTACTAGACCCCCAAGAGCTGCATGCTGTGACACAGTACAAACTGGTTCTCACTGCCCGCTAACTGGCTGAACGCTGTGCTTGGAGCTTTCTGACATGGGCATGGCATGTGTCCAGGAGTATGTACAGTCCACACGAGACGGGGCCTGCAGATCAGAGACTCAATACAAGACAGTCCCGTTTCAAACCAGCGCTCTTTCCAGATAACTCCTTTGGATCAACATCGAACATGGCTTCCCTCTTGCAGTTAGTCATGGGTCATGTGGCCTAAACCAGTGTTTCTCAAGAGGTGAGTCACAACCTCTGAGGGGGAGAGAAGGAAGGCAGTCCAAGCGGGGCCGTGAGGTATTGAAACTTCCGTTAAGTCGAAAGCGAAGAAATCTCACTCCTCCCACATCTCCTCTGCCAGGGCCAGTATTTTGTCATCCTCTCAAAACACTCACCCAGTAGCTACGTAGGCTGATCATAGATCCCTAGTTTTACTTTCTGTAGTAAACGTAAGGGGTTTGCAACACTTCTTGACTTGAATTGAGGGATCACCCACCTCAAAAGGTAGAGAAACAGCAGGTTAGACTGCTTGGAACGTAAGCCAGGTAGTCGGTATTGAAGTTAAGATACCCTGACGCATTAAGCAGGACACTGGGTAATGGGACGTGGACCTCTTCTCGTCTAGGTGCCTGTTCGAATCCAGCGATTGGAAGTCACTACTTCTGCATCATTAGTGGCTTCCATACGTTATTTGTGGTGGTGTAGCACTGAGGAGCCCCTTCATGGACCAGGTCCCCATGGTGCAAGGCGCTGTACAAACAGCACAAAGGATAGTTCTCGCCCCAAGGAGCTTGTGTGGTGGTTTTAGTCCACTTCATAGAGGAGTGTGGGTGTGTGCCTGAAACAAAGCCACCATCAGGGCTCGTCCTCAGCGTGGCACTTGAGGGTACATCTACGCTGTGATAAAAGACCCGCAGCACAGCTGCCTTTGGCCCGGGTCAGCTGACTCAGGCTCCCGGGGCTATACAATTGCAGAGTAGAGGTTCAGGCTTAGGGACCGTCGTGTCTTCCCCCCCCCCCCCCCATGGGGTCCCAGAACCAAATGTCTCCCCTGCAATTACATAGCCCCGCAGCCTGAGCCCCAGGCCAGCTGCACGTCTTTTATGGCAGGTCAGACATACCTTGAGTGTCTAGAGGACCAGACTGGGTCAGGAGATTTGTGTCTCGGTCCCAGCTTTGGCACTGAATTGCTGACTCTGGGCAAGTCACTTAATCTTTCCTACTGTGGCCTTTCAGGCTGACCTAGGGGGGTAGTTCCTGCCCCAGCAGGGTTGTAAGGCTTTAGTTGTGATCCTTGGATGAAAGGTGCTGTGTCACTGCAAAGCATCCGCCGGTTCCCTTGCTGGCAATCTGCGCTGAGAGGCCAAGGATTGGATGACCCTGGATATCAAGCTAAAGTCTTGACGATTCTTCCAGGTCAGGACTGAGGCGTGTTTGCTGCAGCTTGCATGGGGGAAGCTTGCATTGCCACTGCTTATGCTGTACAGATTGGGTCTCCAGCACCGATTTATTCTTTTTTCTTTTTGCGCGTGCAGTGCTCACTCTGGAAGCATTGCCTCTAATACATCTCCTTATTCCCTTCTCAGCCGCAGAGCCTCGTGGCCATCCCACCTCCCCGGAGACTCCCCAAGTAGAATCCAGGACGCTGCTTTGTCTCACGTTCCAGGAGAAGCTCCTCTCTTACTACAGAAACCGTGTCACCATCCCGGAGACGGAAGTAGTCCTTGGCGTGCAGCTAGCAAAGGACATCTGCACAGAACTGCAGAGCTTCTTGCAAAGCAAGTACCCGGAGCTGCCCTTCGGCCCCATGTCCCTGGGTGGTTCCCTCTGTGATGACCTCCAGGTGGTTGCTGCTGACCACATCTGCTTCATGCTGCCCTTGGTATTTGAAACCACGCTCTGGAGCCTGATCCCAGGAGAGGACACGGTCGTAAAAAACCCCCGGTTCTGGATGATCAGGCGGACTGACATGGAGTACTTCCCTCGCGGGAGCAGCCCTTGGGACAGGTTCATAGTGGGCCGGTACCTCTCTTCCAACGCGCTCAGTGAGGCGCTCCATAAAATACTGGTGGCTTGCACCAACTGGCCTGCCATAGGCAGCCTGCTGGAGTGTATCATCAGACCCGGGGTGGCTTCTGAGGAGCTGAAGTTGGAGGTCACGCACCAGCAGACCCAGCTGAACATAACCCTCTGTCCAGTGACAGAAGCTGGGGATAAGGTTCTTCTTGCCCAGCCGCCGAAAGGACTTGTGGAAAACCTGTGGCGACAATGCTTTTATAGGGCCGAGGTTGCCAAGCTTAAAGAGCTGGATGCTGGAGACTCTGGAGCCAGGCAGTGCTGCCTCAAAATCCTGAAGGGTGTTTGTAAAAACCATCCTGTCTTGAGCAGACTGACTGGCAGCCATCTGACTCACGTCCTCCTCCATCTCAGTGAAACCGAATCAGACTGGGCAGAGGAGGCCCTGGCTGCTAGGTTCCAGCAAGTGATCGAAGAGTTGGTAGGCTACCTGGAGAAAGGCGTCCTCCCCTGCTATTTCAGCAGTAAAATTAACTTGTTCTGCGAGTTGGGGGAAGAGGAAATAGACGAGATGGGGTATATACTCTACAGTGCCGTAGCTGAGCCAGGCCTCTTGTTGCAGGAATGTGCGTATAAATGAATTGCTAGCCTGGGGAGTTCCTGACTGTAGGTTTTTGCGCTTCTCTCTGTCCCCTTCTCCCCAGCGGAGTAGGTTGCCAAGCTTCTAACTTCCTAGTCGCGACCAGGTGAAATCCTTGCACTTAATGAACAAAAAAGTATTCACTTTTTCAACACGAGGTGCCTGAGTAAAGGGACGGGAAATGGGATGTGGAGCCATTCACCTCCAGGTCCCCCCAGTTCCGATCCAGCCCACGTCTGTAGTAACGAGAAGTTAGTTACCATCTATTTAGTGGCGAGGTCTGGGGGAAGTGAGTTCGGTCCCTACCAAACTATCGGCCAAGGGTTGACAGGCCTGCAAACTGAACTTCCCCTGGTTTCTGGAGATACTCTCCAGCCCTAGATGCTCACTGGTAAGTGCGCGGGGAACCTTACACTGCCATTGCTTGTGCTGTACCTTGTATAAACTGGACTTCAGTCTCCGGGGCTCTCAATCCAGCCCCTTTCACGAGCACAAAATTCACTCTGAAAGTGCCAGCCTCTACACTTCTATGGGGGCGGTGTGGGAACCTTGTAGGTATTTGCAAACCCAAGATGCTGGCTGTATGAAGGGACAGGCCTGAGGGAGCAACTGATTATGCACCACAGGATTTTGCCATAGCCAATCAGATCTCATTTGCTTTTTCCTGAAGCACTTTCAGTGTTACTAATAGAGCTGCCCATCAGGACAGACTGTGTACCTGGTGTTCCTCGTTGTGTGTACGTGAGCGCTAATACTGGGGGTTCAGTACCCTGAGTGTGTCTTTTTATGTTTTAACTCTCCCTCCTCACCCATGTCTTGCTGCCAACTTCAGCAGGGGCTCCACAGTGTGAATTCACGGTGGCGGTGGCGATGGAGGGAGAGAGATGGGGAGTTTCCACAGTCTTTCACTGTGGATGGACCTAAGTGATCTCCAGCCTTGGACGCAGACAAGATTGTAGGCTGGCTACTAGACAGGCCAGGGCTGTAACTACTACTGTTGTACCCGAGCCTCCTGCTGCTTTAAAATGAATCGTGGACAATTTCCACCCCAGCTTTTCAGGTTAAACCCTGTTTTATGCATGTGTTGCTGCTATCTAGAGATCCTGCCCCCTCTCGGTCCTCATTAAGATTCTGCTTACCCCAGAACGGGGCAGGATGAGGACAATGCTGCTTTAATCAGAGTTTCCTGTTAGCAAGAGCTGAAGTGATTTTGTGTTTCGGTCGTCATGTTAAGAATGAATTGTTTCTGTAGTGGCTGCCGATAGATTGGTACCAGCTCTATTTCAAATACGAGGAATGAACTTTCTCACTGCTCTCACGAATTAAGAGCCAGGCCTGTTTTGCACACTGAGTGGAAAATAAACCTGCAGCCTTTTACTGTGAGCATCTAACTGGTATTTAGTTTTCTCTGCAAAGATGGTATTTTGTGTTTGTGGGGGAGGGAGGAATCCTTCTCTGTACAGTGATTCCCTCTGATCTGAAGACTACTTGATCTGTATGAACAAAACCATGTTCCAAATGTTAGTGATGAAAATAAAGCCTCCTTGTGGAACGGGTCTCTTGTAGTGAACAGCATTGTTCTGCCTATCCAGGTACTTATAGCCCTCACTACCAGAGGAGGAGTCCCTGCTGCTTAAAAGATTATGTATATGAGTATAGTACAGCTCTGTCACCCTCCCTCAGCCGCCTACACACAAATTTCACAGTGGAGATTTCACTGACTTGAAATAGCAGCTCACAAGTTGAGGGGCTGAGGCTTTTAATTCTGTTTCACGCTCAGCTATTGTGTCATAGGCATTTCTTGCTGCATTCGTTTTCCTGAAGAACAAGATTTGGTGTGTGTGCTACCAAAGTTTAAAAACAGTCCGAGGTCTTACATTCCATTTAGCTGAATGCGCTGATAGTGCTTTGACAATTGAATTACTCAGCTGGCTATACAGGAACAGGAACTTTAAACCACACTTTGGGTTGTGCAGTGAAACTGCTAATCGTGCTGTCAATGTTTTGAACTGTGTGGCAATAAGCAGCAGAGGCTTTCTTCTGCTGGTTGAATAGGTTGCAGCCAGCTTACCGCTACTGTAGTTATAATAGTGCTGACTAAAGTTCTGCTACAGTATTCAGCCAGCTCAGTGCTTGCACGACAAAGCCTCTTTTAATCCTGTGATTTTAGCCAACAGGTCAGAGATGTATTTTTAGGCCACAGCTGCTCTCAATGGTGGTAGTGAGGTACAGAGAAGTCAAATGGAACACGTGGAGTAGTATTTCTGTTGACCTTACTTCGTATATTTAGTCCTGATCCCAGAAGGATTGCTGCAAAGTTGTCTGAAGGTGAGGAAGCTGCTATAATTCAGTTTGAGGAAGGACACCTCCCCGCCCCTAATCCAGGAGCATTTTTAAATGGGACTGGCTCTCTGGGGAAGAACTCCATTAATGTATAACTGATCAGATCAGCTTCTCTGACTCGCGTTACTTCGAAGAAGCATTTTTGCTTTTTTCCCTCCTGTCTGCGGAACCGTCAGCCTCTTCTCAGTCCTAACGAAAGGATTCCTTTTTGTGTATTTCTAGCACTTCACTTGCCGTGGCTGCTAAGGAAAGGGACGTCACGGCTCTGCTCTAAACAGCTCCACCAGCTATGGGGGAGGAGGGAAGCTGCTTCCAGAGGGACAGGCAAGCTGCATGTTGAATGCCAAAGGACTTTAAACAGGGCTAGTATGCCTCTTTCTGCTTTGATGTAGCAGCCTGAACTCTTAACAAGCTCTTTCCTGAGAAATATCAGGTCAACTCTGGTTTTAGAGGTGAGTATGTACAGTGGCAGGGTGTCTAATTAACCCTTTGGAGAAAGGAAGAAAGTTGAATAGTCTGCCTCAATCCCCTCCCATTCATTCAGCTGCTGCTTGTAAATGTCATCTCATTAACGCTCTAGACTGCAGCAGACAGACAATAAAAGCAGCAAGCAGGGACCATGTTCAGGCTTTTCCTTATGCAGGTCATGTCTAAATAAAGCTGCTTGGACTGACTGCCCAGAAAGTGGCCATGTTGTTCCTCTGAATCCTTGAGTGGGGGGAATGGTAGAGACAGCTGCTTTTAGAAAGTGAGTTTTCAGCTGAGCCTACAGCTGACCAACATTTGCATACATAAGTTATGAGCTGGAGATAGTGAGACCATTCATGGGCATAATTTAAAACAGAGTTTAGGTAAAAAACAAAATAATCTCCTTTTTTATTAAAAGGCACACATCTGCCCAAAATAATTTGCATTAACTAGCAGCTGCATTAAGTTCCCTTGCTCACATTGTCCAAGAAGCAGCTGGGTTCTAGATGAAGGTTTTCTTTTCTGAGCACTTGCACAGAGCTCCCTCTTCAGGACAAAGGGCTGAGGCTTTAGTTTCGCTGCAGTTCGTTCTCTTTTGGGGGCAAGAGCCAGTGATGAAGAGTTGTAAGGGAACACTGACTAAATAACCCTAACCTGGCAGGGTAACTTAAAATATCAAATTCCAATCTCTGGAAAGCCAGGAGAATGGATTCACAACAGAGATGGTTCCCTGGACAGCATCGGCCCTAGCTGCTCTGTAAATCACAACAGGTGCTCAGGTGGTAGGTATAAAAGGTTTCCTCTAATTCAGTTAGTGCTGCTCTTTTGGGCCTTCCACTATTTCCCAGCCTGAAGGGCCCTGGGGAATGGAGGCTGGGGAGGGATTTTCAGATCTGGGGTTGGCAGCTCTGTGAAAGTCCACTCCCTGTTTCAGGAGGAGTACAGCCAACACACATCTCTATTTTTGTCCAAAGCGTCATAGGAGAAGGGACCCAGTCTTTCAGGTTTCTAAAGGCTCTTACTGGGTTTACAAAACATCCCACAGAATAATAAAAACAGGAGTGGCAGCAGTAGTAGAGCCTCCCGTATAAATTAGCCCAGGGTTTGAATAAATGAAACCTCCCCAGGGTTAGAATGCATAGTTGAGGGTGCTGCCCATCACCCAGAGCAGACCTGCTTTTGCCAGCATTGCCAGGAAGTAGTTTGAACACAGGCCCCAGGAACACCCTGCTTCAGACTGGCTTTTAAAATCCACTACATCTCTACAGACACTCCTGGAGCTGTTCAGGCTCTGGCTTTTTTCAGCATTTCCTAAAAGAGCATCCTGGCCTGTCTCAGCAGTTCTGAGGACATGTTTTCCTGGTGTGCCCAACCTGGTGGCAAATGCCACAGGTCCGTTGTCTCTTGGCAGTAGGTTCTTTCTCAGAAGAGAGATTACTTGGTCTTTTAGCTTTGCTGCCTGATCCTCTTGATTGCCCTTCACTCCTGAATTGGTTTGAGGAGAAGGCTCTGGCAGCCCCTGTAGAGAGACAGACAGTTTCTAACACCATATGAGGCACAGGGATGGGGGGAAAGTGAAGAGTACAGATGCAGGGGACATGGCCAGGGAGTTGGGGTCCATTTAAATGTTTTACTAATCCTGCTATTCAAAGTGTTCATGAAACTAAACATGCTTCTGTCTTGGTTGGATTTAAATGCTGCCGGGCAGCACCTTGCAGCATTGTGCTAGTGCATGAGATCAAAACGTGAAGCTGTTGTTAGTTTAAACTATACAAAGTCCAAACTGTAAACAGCAAAAATAGTAGAGAGCAGGCTTGATTTTTTTTTTAAAGTAAATTTCACTGTTCCCCCTAAATTTGCTTAAAAATAGCCTGATCATTTTCTTTTTTTGAAGTGACTCAAGTATTTAATGTGGCCTTAAAAAAAACTGGAACATTCTGTACCTACTGTAGCTGAAAGGAATTGTACAAACATCTTTTTTCAGCTCCTCGTACTTTATGATTTGACACTACTCCAGGAGTAGTCACTTTCTCCATTTCCCCCCGTATGGTCAGTTTCTCTGTTGCTGAAGAGATCATTAGAAATAAAAGGTAGCAGAATTTTTTTTTTTTTTTTAAAAAAAAAAGGGATAAGGATACCAGGTAGGATTTAAAGTCCATTTTTAAAAAATAGCCAGCTGTGTCCCTTTCTCAGATGATTCCATCAGTAGTCCCTCTGGGGACGGTTTGAAGGTACCCCACCTGGCGGTTTTAGCTGTTCCCATGAAGCAGAAATGCAAGAGGGAGAATGATCCATTTTGAATAGAGCTTAAACAGAGGTAGCAGCTCAGTGTTTCTTGGTTGGGGTGAAGTTCAGCTCCAGTGACAGCAGAGGGAGCATAAGCACGAAATTGGTGCCCACTCCCCTTTTCAATTTCTCACCCACTCAGAAACAGCTTTTCGAAAACAGGTATTTCGCATTGGGAAGACATTCCCCACCCGCTGAAATTTATTTTGGGAACAGGCTAGAGCTCTGTCCACTGAACTGGCCCTGTAAGTGAATTACCCACGCAGCTTACCACCCCCGTAGTGAGATGTTCTATGACCTGCTCAGAATGAACATGGATCAGGGCACCTGTGCTCAGTCCAAGGGACAGCAATCTGAGACAGACTTCTGAGTTTTCTTACTGTTACAAAGTACCATCTAAAAGTTTTAAAATAAACCTGACATTTCCTTAAAGGACACATCAGCTGCAAATTAATGCATTTCAAATGTGTTACCGTACATCAGCGAGAGTTCTTCTGCCGATTTCTGAAGCTTTACCATCCTTTTCCTATTTTTATCTGAAGTTTTTAAAGACTGTGCTTGAGGGGTGACCAATATCTCCATGCAGTTCAGCGTTAAACCACAGCTCCCCAGGCACCACCTCACCCCCAAAACCCCAACTCCAACCTCACCTGGGGCCACGTTTTCATCCACCCACTGGAAGAAGCCGCACTGCTGCTCTCTCGGCTTTGGGCAGGTGTGGAACTGACGCCCTTTATTGGGTCCATCCTTCTGGACCGTGCGTGTGATGGCTGGCTGATCGCACATACAAATCGTGCCACCCCCTCCTCTTGCATCGGAACCGTTGCTTCCATAGTGCCCCAGGCCTCTCCCTCCTCCAGGGTTCCTGAAACCCCCAGGAGGCCTTTCACCCAAGGAATCAGGGGGTGCAGCAAAGCTCCGGTGGGTTACGCTGTTTCCATCATCTGATTGTTGATCGGCCCAGAGGAAGAAGTTGCAGCTACCGGTGCTGCATTTATAGAACCGCCTCCCCTGGTTGGGGCCTTCTTTACGCACCGTGAGCAAAGCTGCCTCTGCCCCGCAGTTGCACACCACTGCATTGTTCTCAGCATCAGCTGGATGAGTAGCAGTTCTGGGTGCCCTTGCTGCACCAGGGTTTGTGGAAAGCCTCACGTGGCCATTCTCATTACTGGCCATGCGGTTAAGGGACTGGTTTACTTGTAAGTAGTTAGCTGGTGTGTTGACTGACTGTACTGGTCTGGACAGTCCTTGTAAATATTTCAGGTCCAAGATCTCTCTCAGCGTCTCATCACAGCCTCCAATACAGCCAACAAATTCCAGGGGCAGCAGCGGAGGGACACTTCCTCGCTTGAACTTAAATTTCAGCCTAAACAAAAAATTAAAATTAATCTCTCAGATCAGAGTTCTCCCCTTCTCGGGACCTCAGTGTCCTTGCTGGAACCTTGAAGATCACCGTGTTTATTCTATTCTACCTGACCTCGAGCTGTACCCATCATTCTTCTAATCTAGGAGGAATAGACTGGACTTATTTGGATGCCAGTCAACGTTGCTTTTTAAATTGGCCATAGCCAGATGAAGCATCCGCCTCAGGACTGGATGTGTTCTCTCTGTAGCAATCCAAGCCCAGCTCAAAAACCAGACCCAAGGTGTATGTTTTACAGGGCAGTTGTGTGTGTTTGTATGTAACTAATACTACTCACCTATGAACCGGATGGGGTTTACACACAGCACAGACACTGTCATCCTTGCTGACTTCCAGCACAGAGTCAGGAAACCATACAGCAGCTTTACAGCTAGGATAGTTCATACAGCCAAGATAAAACCTGTGGAGGAGTAAAGGGTTAGTATGAGGAAGAGGCGGAATCATCAGCCATTCCCCCTGCAGCTACAAACCTTATGGAACAGGACTCAGCAGCATACAGAAAAGCATGATGATGTTTTATAAAAGCTATTGTGCTTCCAGAAGTGCTGTTCAGCTGGGTACGCACAGCTCTTGCAAATGGTGGCATCTGAACTTTGGCCTTATGGCCAATGACCTGGAGGAGGCACGGGGCAGCTGGCATAACCACACACCTTGTCGTTGTGGCTTAGACACACTGTGAGAAGGGAAGGGGAGGAGTGCTCTACCCCCCACTGAGCTGCAAGGGAGCCACACAACATCAACACCTTGAACAGGCGTCTGCTTAACAGAGATCACTGACCCGCCATTCTTCCTGCTCTTCAGGACCATGTCACTGTTGCACTGTGGACATTTCCGAATGGAAACAGGCGTTGCTGGGTAGATCTCCTCTTGCTGCACAAGTTCTGTTACTTCTCCAAAATACTGAGACAAAGCCTGATCCAGTCTGGAAAGAAACACACACACAGTCCCATTGGTTTCCTCTGCAATGAGCAATTACACCTGCTCGCATTTTCCATACGAAGGAAGTGGTGGCGGGTGAGCGGCTGCTCCCACATTTGGGCTCCACTGAACTTCACAATAAGTCCGTTTAGGAATAGGAGGGAAAAAAATACATCCACTTCAGTGGTGGTGTGGACGCAACTCCACTGAGATCAGTGCAGACTGGCATCTTCTGACACCAGCTCTGAAGCTGCCCCAACATATTTAAGCAAAGTGTTGTTACACAGCATCAGCTCATGCAAACTCCGCACTTAGCCTCCATCCTCCTCTTGCAAATGCCTATGCACGTTTCCTGGAAATAATCTCTGACACGATTAGAGCCCAGGCTAAGCCCCAGACATGAAGCTAAATTCTGCACTTTCTTTGCCGCTGTTCTGGGAGAGTGCAGAGGTGAAGCGTGGTTTACTGATACTCACTTGTTGGCTTTGGCCATGGCTTCAATGAAGACTTCCTTGTACTTCTCGATCTGCTGCCTCAGCACCAAAAATTTGTCCTTCTTCCCCTCACAAATCAGCTTCAGATCAGCCTCCAGCTCAGCACGAAGGTCAGGCTTTGACATCTCGTAACCCATGGAATCATAGCCTGAGGAACAATACCTGGCTTTCAGTGAAAGGAAGGGATAGCGAAGGCATCTGCACTCCTAACTACAGTCATCGTTCTTACCTTCTACCAGCCCCATGCCCAGATGCCCTGGAAGGAACCTCTGATCCGGAGTAAGCCCCACATACATCCGTGACTTGATGGTCTCAATGTGCTCAGCATGAGTGGCGTCAGTCCCTGAAAGCGATCATGCAGTCATTTATTAGCTAGCATGAAGAAACCAGCCAGACAGGGCTCTGCAAGCAAATATCTCCTTTTACCCACGGCAGAGATGTGGGACGCTAAATACAGCATGCAACAATTTATCACAAGGGGCAAGTGCAGGCCCATGCTGCCCTCATTCCCCCACTGACTCCACTGCCAATTGGAAGGGAGCATCGAAGGGCATAATGGGGCCCTAAGCAGACTAAGATGGGAAGTAAAGCTGTGCAGTTTAGCTCGCTGGAGATCATCTGTAGAGTCCTATACAGACTCCAGACTCCTCCCCCTTCAGTTACTCCATAAGTTACTTTGGAAATGCAAGTGTCCACACAACTTCTTTTATCACATACCAGCTGTACTTAAAGAATTCCCCACCCTGTGGAAGAGAGAGACCATTACAGCTACAGATTTAACAGACAGCCAAGAAAGGAGAGGTGTACAATCTCCACTCTGCTAAAGACAGCAAGAGTCACTGCGGATACTGACCGATGCCATGTTTCTCCATGAGTGAAATGAGATCGGCTTCCGTGAGGAGCTGGGGTGGGCTGGTCTCCCCCTCCACCATCTCCACTGTGGTGGGCTGAAAGCGAGACCCTTTCTCATACACTGGGATAACCTGGAGGAGGAGGGAGAAGTACAAACCCGAATGAAACCACCTTCTGCAACGTTTGTTTAAGATAGAATTAGACAGCCCAAAGAAGGCCTGGGTCCAGGAGTACTGCATTGTACTGTTCTGCAGGAGACTCGTGTATCACTCCTTGGGGATTAACAGGTTCTTAACGTAGGGTGCTCAATGGGAAGAAAAAGTGGGCCCAGCATCATTCAACAGTGACCCCTTCTGCCAAGTTAAGGGACAGCACCAAGATGTTTTAAAAAAACAGGCAGGTCCTGGAGGTGACCAGAGACGCAGTGCCTTCCTGAGGAGGTAAAATGAGGGGGAGGGGGACGACTGATCCATCGAAACTGCCAAAATTAGCTGCAGAGGACTTCAAGTGAGATGTGACTCTCCGAGTAGAACAACAATTGAAACAAGCGAATTCTCAATGGAAGCCCTGCGGGTAAATCTGTCAGCAGAATTTGGCCTGTAAGTGTTTACACACCAGCAGAGCGCCAAAGCAAGCTTAAATACTGAGTAACATTAAACCCAGGTGCATTTTGTAAAGATCCGTCCCCAATTTTACATCTCTCATACACTTGAATTGAGAATGTTACCTTGTCACTCCACTTCTCATAGGGATAGACATCCAGATAGTTTCTGGCCAGGATCATTAGCCCATGAGCAACGAATCGCTCATTAGCAATGTCAATCTCCACTGTTGTCTCTTGTCCCTTGGCATCCTCGGAGCAGCAAGCCAAAAAGTGGCGTACGATGAATTCATATAGTCGCTGTTCAGTCCCCTAAGACCACATGGGAAGAGAAGAGGGTCAGGAGCCTTCTCCAAATAAAGGACACCACACTCATAAAAATGTAAGCTTAAGAGTCCTCTTTCAGAATGCAAGTCCCTTGGGACCAGAAGAGAAGACATCCAAAGGAATCTGGCAGACGTGCATGTCAGAGCAAGAGATGGAGGATCTACTCCTAGCTCTGCCACTGACCTTGCTGATCAAGTCATTTAGCCGCTGTGCTTTAGTTTTCCCAGCTGTAAAATTCATCATCTAAAGTGCACATTCACCTCTGGTAAGCACCGAGATCTTTGCATGAAAGGCACTTAGTATTATAATAGTTACTCCCCCGTCAGACATGAAGCATGTCTTTAAAACATCACTTGCTTCAGGTTGTCAAGCAGTTTAGGTCCCTATGCCTTTAAAAAGTGTCAGTAAGGAAAATGTCGGTGTGCAATGAAAGCAGTATCTCCTCTGCATTGGGACTCGTGAGGAAATGTAACTATACTGGCAGTGAACAGTTTTAGAATAAGCAAAGTGAACTGCCACTGAAAATCGGATGTGGATCAGAGGTGCATGTTTCTAGCTTAAATTTTTTATAGCAGCTATCGCTGTATTTTTCAGCCACTTTTGGTTGGAGAAACGTTTATCGTCAGGGTAGGATAGCATATTTTAGAAAGGATCTTTCAGGAGAGAAACCCACTTTTGAATATATGGATAGTTTAATTCCATTTGCTAATGAATGCACAGCAAGCCCGTCTGGTATAATCACTGTGTTACCCAGTCATTTAGAAGGTGCATTGTCAATAGGAGAAACCATGCTAGTGACTTAACTCTGCTCTGCATTAGACTCACCTGCAGGTTACATGTATATTTAGTGGGGTGAATGGGAGGGTGAGCCTGATCGGATTTGGTCCCATTCCGAGGGGTTGGCCCACCCCGGTCTAGAATCCCCTGCGCAAAGGCTCCCCAGTTGGGATCTTCAGTCTGTTGTTGTACCAAGGAGGAGAGATTTAGGTCTTTGGGGAAAATGTTGGTCTCAGTTCGGGGATAGCTTATGTACCTTAGTGACAAAGAGAAAAACAAATAACCACATAACTGGAAGCTAATCAGTCACTGTTCCTCTCATGGGCTCTTCCCATTTTTGATTAAAGGTCTCCTGTTTTGTAAAAGATATTTAATTCCAGCACATGCAGGTCTGGAATTCTTACCCTTGAGTATAGAGCTTTTCTGCTATTCTCATGGTTTCTTTGGCATTTATTTTCAGCTTGCGGGAAGCCAGCTTCTCGAGTTCCTGTGTCATAAAGAGACGGAGAAGAATGGGAGTATTCTCTGCTCAAATCTGAACGGTCACTAAAACTCACATTCAATGCTCCTTTTAAAAAACAAACAAACATGTTTTTAGCATCATCACATCAAACATACCACAGTGTCCAGCGCCAGGGGCCTCCATTTGCTCTTCGGTTTGCTCCCAATCTTGACAACAGTGGCTATCGGATCCTAAGCACAAAGCAAGCAGAAAGGAAAACCACAAAGAGGTGTCTAAATGGAGTGCTGTTTAAAGGTTCACGTGAGGCATCGGCTGCTGTTTAATGCTTTTGCCAACCAGAAGGAAAGGAAGCTAGAAATGCTTGGCTGACACTAGACCGTATGTTCTTAACAAGGTTTCCTACCTCCATACACATCTGATAGAGGACAAGGCATGCTGTGTGGTTAAAGAGTCGGTTCCTCTTCCAGTTGAAGTCTACAATGCCGTCCTCATGGTCATGGGTCACTACATTGAAAAGGAGATCACTACGTCAGAGAGACCGGACAAAGCAGGATTGCACTAACTAGACGGGGAAAAATGGGGCAATAGAAAGTTCGCATACTTTTGGGAAACCTTCCCAATTGTGCTGAATGACTATGGCAAAGGAAGGGGGTGAAAAATCACACATCTGTAGCAATGTTTGTGTATTACACAGAAGGATCTCCCTCATTCATATTTTTCAGCAAAGTCCGTATTTCATTTCCTTTTCAAAAGTGTTGAGCCTGGTCAGACACTGAAAGCACTACAAGAATGTTCCAGAACATACCTTTAATTTTATAGAAGGCCTCAGGAACAAAGGCCTGGATGGCTTTAAATCTTTCTACCACAAACCCCAGAGTTGGGAACTGACAGCTACCATAGCTGATCAATTGCGCTGCTAGAACGTCGGGGAACAGCTTCTGGAGCCTCAGGGTCTGGAATCTGGTGAAGGCAGCACCTGGAAGAAAACAAAAAAGGATATTAAAGTTGGGATAATAATTTTAAAAAGTAATCACACTACCTGCGAGCTTGTTTTCTGTTACTCAGCCAACATGAAAGCTGCAGAGGCCCAGCAAGTGTCACAGGAATAGTTAAGTTCCTTCAAACAGTTCCTTCAAAGAGCAACTATTTTATTGGAAACACGTGAGTGAAGCCATGATCCATTTGTCTCAGAACTAAATCTCCTGCCCCAGAAATCAATTTTTGCATTTCTGTCGTGTCAGAGAGATGTGCAATCGTATGATTTTGAACTGCCATCACCTGCTGTACTTTGGACGAATAGACAATGAGAGGTTGATGCCAGCTCTTTATCCTGGAACTTATTCTATAGTCTAAAGAAGTGTAGATATTTTAACCCCTCCAGTTTGTTGAGCTATATATTGATAGCAAAGCAATGAACGCTCCCAAACTTCAACTACTTGCCAGTGCAATTTGTCAGAATCCCTTTAAGGAGATTTACAGAGCAGCAAAAGTTTAGAGCGCTACTGCCCACCCTAGCGCCGTACCTATCCTAAGGTCCAGCTCCTGTCTCACATCCACAGCGTCGCTAACGTTCTGATCAGGTTGGACGAGGTTCTCGCAGGCTGCTCTTACAGCACGAGGCGTGATCTCAGAAAAGCGGGCTCGGAACACCTGAAGGCCTGGTTTCACTGTCAGTCGGAAAGAGGGATCAAACATGATTTACAACTCAGTGGCAGAGACTGAATACTTGGTCATTTCCTCTAAAACAGTCAGTAGTAGATTGTAAAACTGGCCCTCACTAGAGGCCTAAAGTTACTGTAACATAAATGGAAAAGTGCTGACAAGGTCTCTAGCGGGGAGAGAGGGATAGAGGAAGAAGCTCAGATACTTGTTTGGAGAGGGTAGAAACCAAGTTACTCCTGATGGGTCATCTTATTGTGACTACATTCACACTCCCCATCTCATCCATTTACATTATTTTGGAAGTGAACTGGCTCAGTGACAATTAAGCAAGTCTAGATGGAATTTAACTGCATGGGTAGAAAGAAATGTTTACAATACAGCTGAGAAAATTCTATGTTCACTTCTGATACCCACCAGGATTCCAGGGAGACAAGAAGAGCTTTTACATCTTGAATGCGAGTTCTGTTCAACTTAAACTGTATATTTTGGCTATGATAGCAATAAATGTGTTGGACAAAACCCCCCACTAATGTTAATGCTGTGCTGCTTCCACCCACGACTCCATTGAAATTAATGGACTATGTAGCCCAGGCTTCTTGTGTGGTTCCTGTCTATTGCCTGGGCCACGTAGGGGTTTAAAAGTCAACTACAGCCTTTCAACTAACAGAACTAAGTCTTTCAGCTCAGGCAGTAGAGGAAGATCCAAACACTGCAGGTTCAATCCCCGCTGCTGACAACTCACCCAGTGGTATAGAACTTCCCCAGCCAAAGGGAGTGCATCACCCACACTAACATAGTGTGGTTCTGTCCCTCTGATGAGTGGGCCACACAAAGGTTTATGAGTCTGTTACAGCCTTTGAATAAACAGACTTGGGTACTTTAGCTCAGACAATAGTGGCTCATGCTTTTAGACCCGGCTATCACAAGTTCAATCTCTACTGCTGGTGACATGTTACATTAACACATCTCTGGTGCATTCAGCAGCACCTCAGTGTGTTCTACTTGGATGTACTGCAAACATTCAGCAGCAGCCTTGGGGGTTACATTGCTAAACAAGGTATCTCTTTAGTCAGCATTTCAAAGAAATTCAATTTCACAGTAAGACCTCCACCCACCAGCTTTGCAAACATGGATTATCTCAAAACCAATGTTCTCTCCTTCTCTGTCACAGTCGGTCCAGATCACCAGAGCCTGGCATTGACGGACTTCTCGTTCTAGAGTTTTCTGAGATGAGAGAATGGCACAGCATGAGACACATCAAGTCACTTATAACGCCATCTAATTTAACAGAAATGTCATCCCAGCAATGTCAACAGTCTAACTAGATCTTGAAATGGAACTCATATCCATAGCGACAAATGTATTATAGTCAATTGTTCTGATTTTCCATTCTATTGCACGCAACATATCCCATTTCTCCAAGTATATCATGAAGTAACGCTGCTGTATGTTTCTTATTTAGCCCTACTGACTAGAGATGTACATGCACATTAGACCACCATTTGCATGGTTTCTGTACTTTTTCCTCTGTCGTGCATACATCTGACATTAAGTGCCTTGGTTGCTAGCAGATTTTCAACTAAAATATTATTTTATGCATACAGCATAGACCACGGAGAGAATACGACCGCATTAATTTTCACTAAGCTAATTAGGTGAGTGTTCAGGTATTATACTGATTTCATGTTTGTAAAGGGATGCTGGAGGAACATTGTATGTGAGCAGCTCTCCACGGGCCTTTATGAGAGCAAGATTGGTATCTCATGAGGCTAATCAGTGAGCAAACAGGTTTTGATGACTACAGTAAATACAGTAAAAAAAGTCTATCTATATTTGGATTGTGTCCCTTATGTTTTATTAAACACAAGTCTTTCCAATGTAATCTAGATGGAACTGGAGCCATTAATACATTAATTCCAACTGAGGGGATTCTACTTTAAATAAATCAGTCCTTTGATCTGGCTGCCTAATTGTGCATAGGGTAGGAAACTAAGTTCAAAGCCAAACAGCATGTATAGACTGAAGAATGTGAGTGAAAATATTTACTTGGCTACAGTCCCAGAGAGCTAAAGGTTATGGACAAAGGTCCAGCCCTCTTTGTTTGCACCAATATTTGTGGAACCTGTCACTAATATTTGAGTATCAAGTAGCCTTTTAAAAGCACATACCTTAATATTCACATAGTTTTCTGGGCAATATTTCTCAATTTCAGCATCAAAGAGTACTACTGGGTTGCAGCTGTTCCTGATGAAGAGATGATAAACAGCAGGACTTAATGTACAAAGAAACCAAGACATGCACAATAAGGGATTACCTGGTGCTCCCTATCTCTAGTTGGTGTTCTGCTGAAGTGTCAGAATGGTGGTTATAGCTGAAGTATTACTGTCCTTGTCTTAGATGATTTGGAGTTTGCGTGTAATAGCCCTAATTTCACCTGAGTTGGATTTATTCTGGTAAAACTTTGTTCCTCTTGGTATTGGATAAATCTATCACCCTGCCTCTCTGGTAAGACATGTTTTCAAGAAAGGAGGGTTTGATATTTGGTCCCAATTACTCCCTCCTTGAGCTGATACGATAGAAATAGATTGCTCAGGCTCTGGGAGAGAAGGAGTAAACCTGGCTTATATAACCTCAGTGGTTCAGGCCTTCAAAAGAAGGGATTCTGGTTTTTTCCTTGTCACAGCATTAACAGGAAATTCACTCCTGTAAAACCAGTCGATAATTTTCTGAGATACTGTAGAGATGCTGCTGCAGGGATTAAATAATTTGAGTCCTTCCATGCTCATGAATGCATATGGTAGCAAAGAATTTGGGAGTTGTACTTAAAGAAAAGGTCCGTCTGTTTTCAGATGTACAGAACAGAGTTGCAGGATGCCAATGAGAGTGCCACCTCACAGGAAAATATTTGACTAAGTGAAGAGTACACTAATGGCAATCAACTTTTTAAATGTGATTTTTTTTCTTGGGTCTATCTATATCTTAGCGTATATTTTAAACTGTTTTACAGGACCTTGAGCTCTTTGGAGGATGGAGCGCTTAAATACTGTAATAAGTGGCCACCTATAACTTAGCTATCACGATGTCACTCACCTTGGCTACTTGAAATTTATACTGACAGCATGGATAGAACTCAGATCCTCCTGCTCCAAAAAGAACTAATTGAGCTAAGGAACCATCTTCTTTAGCTGTCAAGAGTACATGGCCTCTGACACACAGCTCTGATTCCATCCAACTGAGGACACTGGTATATGCACATAAGAATGGCCATACTGAGTCAGACCAATGGTCCATCTAGCCCAGTATCCTGTCTTCCGACAGTGGCCAATGCCAGGTGCTTCAGACGGAATGAATAGAACAAGTAATCGTCAAGTGATTACACATTATACACATCCTATGCATTAGCCAGTTCATTAATTGTCTTAAGTTACGTTTCACAGACAGATCTTGAAAGGCTCATTGCCCTGCACATCTCAGCATGAAAAGAAAAATGACACGCAGCATGTCATCAGCTCTCGCAGATCCGTGGTACTAACCATTTGCGAAATGGCATCTTAAATTCAAGAGCCAGCAAATGTCCTGAAACAGATGTCATCGCCATAGTAACATTCTGCAAAAAATGGATTAAGACAATTAGTTTCTAACAGTTGCTTCTGTTTTGCTAAAGCCTGCTTACGTTGGTGTCCATGACCCCCAGCCATATGGCTCTCATTTGATGGATCAGATATCAGTTTCTAGTCAATGATATCTGCCCTGCTGCTACTGACTTATATTTCCGCCTGCCAGCCATAGCTAAGCATTGTACACATGCTATCCTATAAAATCTGGGAATTCTGAATATATGAGTGATCAGATGAAAAACGCCTCCTTGACGTAATAATATATGTAGAGCTTTTCATCTGTGGATCTCACAAGGCTATTTTATAGATGGGAAAACCAAGGCAAAGATGTAAAATGACTTCAGCACACTGGAGGTCAGTGGCAGAGTCAGACATAGAAGTCTGATCTCCTGACTCCTAGTCCAGTGCCTTACCCACTGAACCATACTGTCTCCATAGGAGATAAAGGCAGCACAACACTGATAGTGGAAAAGTCATTTATTTCCCCCACGTGTTCCAAATGAAAATGTGAGATCTCAATTTCACAATGATTTGATCATTCTTCATACGTGCATTCCTTGCACAGACATCTCCATTACTGAATACATAATTCTGTATCATTTTGGTTGATGTTCTCGTTAGATAATCAGTCAGCATTCTGTGTGTTCCCTGAACCAGAAGGTTATACAGTGTTATGAAAAAAGAAGGAACCCTACCTGGCCAAACACATGACAGTCATATTCATAGATCTTGTTGAACTTGGAAAACCCTTCTCTCTAGACAAAAAAAGGAAAAGATGTTTAAAAAAATTGTTGCTCCTCCTCTTCCCCAGATCAATGCACACAAACAACAGCTATAGCAGAAACCATGGAAATACATGGAAAATGAAAAACAGGATGCTGTTGTTGAAGTGTCCAATCATTTTTCAGTGAATCAAAAAAGCTATGGAGGAAAGGCAGGCTGAATGGAAATGGTACTGGCCATTTAAAGAAACACTTAAATGGTGCTTTACAGTATCAGAGCACTGTGCAGCACCCTTGAGAGACAGGTAAGAGTTATCCTCCCTCTTACAGCTGGGAAAACAGATGCAAGGACATTGCATTGAATAAATCACTCAGTTAGCCAGTGCCACAGTTGAGATTTAACTCTTTGGATGAAGACTGAAAAATACTCAGAGTTCCCAATGAACAATTTTCAGTCTACAAAAACAACAATTCAGCACACACTGTTCAGAGAGTACCCTCCATTTATCAAGGTTTGTAGAAGTTTCTAGATTGGGCGTAAACAATTCACATTATCTTCTTTGTAAGCATGTAGTGATCAGACTGATTCAGACCATCAATTCTCAAGTAATCGATAATTTTTTTACTTCTGTCACATCTTTCATCCTAGGCTCTAACAGCACTTTTATAAATATTAAGCCTCCCAGCACCCTGCCATAAGGTACTAGACCTATTTTACATAAGGGTAGATTGAGGTACTGAGAGGTACATGAATTGACCAGGGTCTCACAACAAATCAATGGCAGAGCAGGAACAGGACATGGAGTTCTCTGCTCTAACCATTAAATCATATTCACTGTGTTAAAAACTTAAACCAGTGGAATTTGATGAGAAATAACAACACTGCAAGCAGCAGTTTTTGATCTGATAAACAAATTGCATTACATGGGATGAAATGTCAATGGCTGTTTCAGGTTCTAACATTTCTCACATGTTCAACGGATTGCAAGTTAGGAATGACAGCAGGAAATTCACCAAGGCAATACTCAGCACCTCACTGCAGACAGACAAGACACAGTCCATATTTCTGTGTATGTGGAAACAAAGGACAGAATTCCAACATTGCTTCAGTCAAAAGGGGAAACGTGTCTGGTGCTGTCAGCCACATCTTGTCCAATACCCATTTGTTCACCTCACAAAACAAGACACCTCACCTAACCTGGCACAGTTCATCTTCAGTAAGAATCTGTTTGGGAAAGGCCAGAGACTGGAATAGTAGAAGCTGTTGCATGTAAGGATTGAAATGCACTGGTAGAGCTCTACAGAGTAGCCCAGAGTTTTAACAAAACGGGGTGCTGCAGGTCGGGACTGATTTGCATTGGCACTGAAATGAGGATGTTATGTTTGCAACTTACACATTTCCCGCTCTAATGGGAGCTCAAGCAGACAGTCCAAGCCTTGCATTTTAGTGTGATCACGTAAATATAACATCAGCTTTAAATGGTCTCAGGAGTCTTATTTGGTCTCTAGTGGGTAGCCCCACTATATTATACCTATTTTAAGACAAAATGAATTAACCCAGAAACAACTAATGATTAGCAAATACCCTAAAGTTGTTTATGTAGCTGGAGAAACAAAACCTATAGGCAACTTAGAAAGTGACCAAAAAGAAACGGTTGCTGTTACTCTCTTACCCGCCTCATTCTGCTGTTGGAGAGAATATCTGCAATTCCTCTGGCAGCATCATTTTTCTCTGCCACACAGAGGACCTTCTGAATCTTTCTGAATGTCATATTCTCTGCAGCCTTGGAGAAGAGACTCCAGGATTGAGACAACAACCTGACCCCACAGCGGGCAAAGAGCCTGGCCTGAAAGTTCATTCTGAGAGCTGATGGCAGCTCCCAACTTGCCAAGACATGGTGTCGTTTCCTCGCCCTGCGGCCACTTTCCCACACTCAGATGCCCAACGGATACTGATAAAAGTCTGGGCTAAGGATTCTACCGCCGGGCTGCGATCTCCTACAGCAAGCAGCTGCTCTGGAGCAGCCCTGGCCTGGTTTTGATGTGTCAGTAGTTACAGACCCTCAGGCTTCCCCACTGATGCCTGCTGGCAGCTCCCTGGGGAATGCCACCACACCTGTTTTTAAACCTCAAAGCAGAGGCTAACTCCGGATTTACAGCTGAGCTATTAGAGCTTTCTTGTCCCCTCCCCAGTAGCAATGCCGCATTTACCCCATCACCCCTGTCCTTCCCCACTGGACTCAACCTGCTGAACCCTCCCCTGCTCAGCCCAATGGCAGGGCTCCCCCTCCCTGATCCCCCCCTCCACCCAACTGCCACCCCTCTCCCTGACCCCCCTCAGCCCAGGGGCAGGGGGTCCCCCACTTCCCTGACCCCCCTCAGCCCAATGGCAGGGCTCCCCCTCCCTGATCCCCCCCTCCACCCACTTATAGGAGCTCCCCCTCTTCCCTGACCCCCCCTCAGCCCAGGGGAAGGGGCTCCCCCTCCTCCCTGACCCCCGTCCAAATGCAGGAGCTCTCCCGACCCCCCCCTCCACCCAACTGCAGGGGCTCCCCCTCCTCCCTGACCCCCCTCAGCCCAGGGGCAGGGGGTCCCCCACTTCCCTGACCCCCCTCAGCCCAATGGCAGGACTCCCTCCTCCTTGACCCCCCCACCCAACTGCAGGGGCTCCCCCTCCTCCCTGACCCCCCTCAGCCCAGGGGCAGGGGGTCCCCCACTTCCCTGACCCCCCTCAGCCCAATGGCGGGGCTCCCTCCTCTCTGACCCCCCTCCACCCAACTGCAGGAGCTCCCCTTCCTCCCTGATCCCCCCTCCGCCCGGTGGCAGGGGCTCCGCTCCCCGCTGTGCTAAGGGCTCTAGGACCAAGGGCGCCGCGGTTCCCTCCAGCACTTCGCGCGGGACGCCCGCCCCTTCTCAGCCACAGCCAGTCAGGCACAGCCAGTCAGGCACTTCCCGTCCCGTCCCGTCCCATTCCTGCCGAATTCCCCGCCGCACTGTCGTGACGAGAGAGGGAAAGGGCGCCGTTGACCCATTTTTACGCCTTGCCGTAAAGTGACGCCGCCGCCGCCTGCGGGCGAGGACTACATCTCCCAGGATGCCCCGCGGTGTCATTTCTATTTTTTTTTTTAAACATGGGGATTCGCTTCCGCTGTCGGCCTCGAGGAGGCTCCTCCGCCGCTTTCCACATCGTCGGGAGGGTTACACTCGCGGACAAGGGTAAACAGAACAACCGAACCGGGCCCGGACATCACTTCCGGGTCAGGGGTCACAGCCCGAGCGGGTCATGTGATCGGAAGATGGCTGCCGGGCCGGGCGCTCTGTGAGGGAAGTGGCGGTTCCTGTTTCCAGCCCCAGCCAGCCGGGAAGGAGCGGGCCGGGAGGGGCTCGGCTGGCGCTAGCGCCTGGTGTGGAAGAGGCCCCGGGCCGGGACCCTGCGGGAGCAGCCCGCCCGCCCTGCCTTCAGGGACAGCCCGAGCTGGCGGGGTGAGAGCCGGCCCCGACCCTGCCCCGAGCCAGGGCAGAGAAGCGGCCCTTGCGGGCGAGCAGCCTGAGGGAGGAGCTGGCGGGGGGCGGGGGACCCGTTCCTTTGGGTCTCGTGCCTGTGAACCTGGGGCGGAGGGAGAGGCCGAGCCCCACGGACTGCAGGAGTTGGGGGTACCTGGAAACGGCGCGAAGCTGTTCTCTGAATGCGTAGCTGGCGCTCAGGAACCTGATCTGGGGACTGAGGACCGGGGGACATGGAGAACTAACTTGCCAGCACCTTGGATGAGGAGGGTTGACTTCCCCCTCTTCCCCCAGAGACCCTGAGGTGGGGGGAGCTTAGCCCTGGACTGGTTGGGAAAGGAGTCAGTTCCTTTGATCTTTATTTTTTGGGTTAGGGGAAGGGTTCCCTTTTCCATGTCCTTCCACTCCACCTATAAATATGATAAGCGCCCCTGATGTGGTGGCTTTTACCAAAGAGGAAGAGTTTGAAGAGGAGGCATACAATGAACCACCCCTGCCCGAGGAGTACTCTGTGCCACTTTTCCCCTTTGCTCACCGTGGTGCCAACCCCTGGTCCAAGTTTTCAGGCTCCAAGTTCACCAAGGACTTCATTCTCATCTCTGAGTTCTCAGAGCAAGTGGGCCCTCAGCCTTTATTGACTATCCCAGATGATGCCAAAGTTTCTGGCACTTTTGATCTCAACTATTTTTCCCTCCGGATCATGTCTGTGGATTATCAAGCCTCCTTTGTGGGGCACCCTCCTGGATGCGCCTACCCAAAGCTAAACTTTGTGGAGGATTCCAAAGTGGTTTTGGGAGATTCCAAGGAAGGGGCTTTTGCTTATGTGCACCATCTAACACTTTATGACCTTGAAGCTAGAGGCTTTGTGAGGCCTTTCTGTATGGCGTACATTTCCACTGACGAACACAAAATCATGCAGCAGTTTCAGGAGCTTTCTACAGAGTTCTCCAAAGCATCGGAGTGCTTAAAGACTGGTAACAGGAAAGCTTTTGCCAATGAACTCGAAAAGAAACTGAAAGACCTCGATTACACCAGAACTGTGCTGCACAATGAAACAGAGATACAGAAGAAAGCCAATGACAAAGGATTTTACACAACCCAAGCCATTGAGAAAGCGAACGAACTGGCTAGTGTTGAAAAGTCCATTATTGAGCATCAAGACCTGTTAAAGCAAATCAGGTCATATCCTTATAGAAAACTGAAGGATTCTGATTTCCATCCATATGAGCCAGAGTGTGCACTAGATCAAGCTAATGCAAGGCTTGATCAAGACTCTACTACCTCGAACCTTGATGAACCTGGTGAAATGCATGTTTATGCCCGGATGCCATCTTACACGCCTAAACTCATAAAAGCAAAATCTGCCAAATGTTTTGACAAGAAGCTGAAAACCTTGGAGGAACTCTGTGATGTTTATTTTTTCACTCAAACTCTTGATCAGTTAAATCAAATAGAGAAAACATTTAGAGGTGATGTGTGCTACCTTTTGACAAATCAGATCAGTAAAGCACTTTTAAAGCAACAAACTATAACTAACTTCCTTTTTGAAGATATGTCTATTGTAGATGAAAAACCAGCTGAAAAACAGTACAGTGGTTGCCAGGGATTTAATCAAGAGATTATCAACACCAAATGTTTGGAAGAATCTCCAATTCCTAAAGTGTTAATCAGCTTTGGATCTTACAAGTCTAGTGTGGAGTCTGTACCTATCAAAATGGAGCAGGAGACTAAAGATTCCCAAGAACCAGAAATGACTGAACCGATTACTTTTGACCAGGAGAATTTGGAATACCTTGATGCAGATATTAAAGGAAGTGTCAGTAGCGGTGAAAGCATTGAGGTTTTGGGAACAGAAAAATCTGCTTCTGTTCTGACACAATCTGAAAGCCAGGCAAACTTGCCTAGCCATCCAAGTCCACAAGTGGTCAGGAGCAAGGCAGTCAGCAGAAGGACCATCAGTGAGGACAGCATTGAAGTCCTCAGCTTGTGTCCTTCAGAATCGTTGATCCCTGAAGATTTTAAAGCAAGTTACCCAAGTGCCATTAATGAAGAACCATATGCAGATGATGAAGGGGGAGGTGTTCATTTCAGCCCACGTTTACATCCAGTTAATGTTGAAGAGATGGAAGGCAATTCTGAACAGGAGAAATTATTGCCAGTTGATTCTGCCTGTTGTATTGGAAAAGAGAGTCCAAACTTTCTAGAGCCTCTACCTGACCTATCACAAAAACATTGTGATGATGATGGTGTGGTCAGTATTCCACCCCAGCCATACAGGCAGGTGGATCAGGGATTTCATGTGAACTTCACTGACTGTTCTTCACGTGATGATGTCTCAGGAGGACTCCTTTCATATGACCTTGATCCACACTACTTAAGCAGCAGAGAGGTCAGTAAAATTAGCCTGGATGAATATTCAGACTCCACAAGCTATATGAGCAGTGCAGCATCCACCTGTTCTGATAGGACTCCTTCTCCTGCTCATCCTGTCAGTCACTTAAATGAAAGACACAAAAAAAAGGCTGGCCAGAATGCCTTGAAGTTCATTAGGCAGTATCCTTTTGCTCATCCTGCAGTATACTCCCTGCTCAGTGGAAGGACGCTAATAGTGCTGGGGGAAGATGAAGCAGTGGTAAAGAGACTTGTGACTGCTCTCTCCATCTTTGTTCCTAACTGTGGGGTATACATCAAGCCTGTTAAACACTGGGTCACTTCCCCTTTGAATGTCCTGGATTTTCAGAAGTGGAAGCTGATTGGACTGCAGAGGTAAACTAACAAAGATCTCCTTCAAATAGTAGGTTGATGGGCTTATTCGTGTCAAGAGTCCAAGCGCATAGTTCCCTTTTTGAGATTTATTTTCAAAAAGAAAGTATTAAAGGGGAATTGATACTGGAAGCAATCCCTCCCCCTCTCAGGAGTCACTTTTGTTGGGTGGGGTCTTGCTGCTACAGATTTCTGCTTGGTAGGTATACGTGTGTGTCTGTACAGGGGATAGTATTTCCTCCAATACTTTCCTTCCCAAAAATCCTTTTAAGTGTTAAACTTCCAAAGCATTCTGCTGGGTGTTAGCTGTCTGATTCCTGGTACAGTCAATGGAAAATCATACAGCTAAAATACCAAAAACCCCCATCCAGCAAAGCATTCAAGCAAGTGTATTGGTCCAGTGCTTTGCTGGAGCATGGCCATAATACTTTAAGATGTCCCTTTGAATTGCTTCTGGTGCTCCCACCAGAGGTCACGGAACCTCTTGTGTAGAAGTCTGCTTTTCTTCTAACTGAAGTTTGTTTTAAACTGTCCCCCTTGACATGTGCCTTTAGTTCTTCATTACGTTTTTATTCAGAAATGTGCATTTGATTAAATGAAAGTCTAGAACATCTGACCAACAGCAGTCATTTGAATTAGAGGGAAAGTGGCCTGCTTGTATCAGTGTATTGGTAACACTACTATTCAGGTGATGGAAAGAGGTGCAAAAATCCTGTTCTGAGCCCTGTGGTGACGTGTCTAAATACAGTGGAACATGTGTATAGTGAAAATCTGTACTGTGAAGTGGAACGAAAAGCTCAAACTGCTCCGTGTGCTGCCAGGTTGGGCTTATTGGGAAACTTTTGCTTTGAGTGAAGATATTCCGTGGCAAAGTAGCACTGGAAGAGGGTTTCCCTGGGCCTGCAAGATATTTATTAATCTAATTATTCAGTTCTTAAAACGTAAGGTATTATCTTGTTTGCTACTATATAAAAACAGCCATAAAACAGTGCCCCTGCATGTTTACAGGGTTAAGCTATGTAAGTTTACACTGTCACTTTACCCCATAGAGAGAATATGGATCAAAATTTGTAATGCTAAGAGCTCAGTTACAATAACTGCTGCTAGAATAGGCATTTTTTTTAGCCTAAATGACAGTTCTTTAACTGGGCTACCCGTTACTACTGTGCTCGGGCTCTGGGTTGAGAGTAGAGTGTGGAGAGATGGCTGCTACTCCCCTGTTAGAGGTCAGCAACTCTTTCCTCTGGTTTGAGGTTGGGGTGTGCCTCTCCCGATGCGGCGATCTTAACCACATGGAATTGGAAGCACTGGACAGAGTTCTCTTGGGGTTACAATTGTCTCGGTTCAATCACATACACTTGAGTCCTTGTTAGTTTGACTGCATGCTGTGAATGTGCTTTGACTTCACATCTCAGTGAGAAATGCCCAGACTCTGTGGTGGAACTCTCATATAAGGATTTTTTTTACAAAAAGTTACTCTATAAGTAGAGTTTCACCAACATCAAAGCAACTACCTACCAGAAATAATTCTGGGGGACATGGGCAGCTGTTGGAATGGGGATCTCTAAAGGCTGTTCCTTCTCTTCCAGTATGGAACAGTTGTAGCAACATTTGCGTCTATTCACCAGCGATCTCTTCGTACTTCTTGTGCATCCATGGGATAGTAATGACTTGTCTTTTTATCTCCCCCCGTCCCTCCAAGCAGGAAACAGTAATTCCCAAGGAGTTTTAATTTAGCATTTAACTTCAAGGTGCTGATTGCACATTGACAGCACACTGGCAGACCATTGTAATGGACTACTGCTTTGCCGAGAACTGACAGTCCGTTGAAGCAGTTGAGGCATTTTCCTTCAGTGTAAGATGAGGTTCACTGTGGACACCTATAGAAGCTCCTTTACATTCGACCTCTGCTACCAAATCCAAGTGAGATATATATTCTTAAAGATTATCACAGTGTAGCTGATGAAACCTTTCAATCTAGTCTGTTTGTACAAACTTCATGTCTTTATATCGCCTGTCAATGTTTCACAGCTTTCCTTGTGTTCCTTAGCATGGTCTATCTCTCTTCTCTTTTTCAGAGTGGTTTCACCTGCTGGTGTTAATATGTTGCACTTCTTGAGTCGATATAGCCGGTACATCAGCATTCTGGATGCAGACAGCAAGACTCTACGCTGCCCCCTTTATAAAGGAACCCTGGTGCCCAGACTTGCTGATCACCGCACTCAGATCAAACGAGGAAGCACCTACTATATGCATGTCCAAAATATTCTAACTCAGCTGTGTTCCAAGGCCTTCCTGTACACCTTCTGCCATCATTTGCACCTTCCCATTAATGAGACAGAAACAGAAGAGTCCATTGTGTCCCGTAGGATGAACTTCCTTAAACTTCATCTGGGACTTGTGAATGAAGATATCAAAGTGGTACAGTACCTAGCAGAGCTGCTGAAATTGCAGTACATTCAAGAACCTGTCAGGGGCATTAATCCTGTGCTCAGATTTGACTATGTTCCCAGCTTTTTGTACAAAATTTAATATCACTTGGGCTGCCCTTCTATGGATTTTGATTTTGCTGAAGATCATCTGTACTTGGCTTTGATGCTATTTACAAATATCTGCTACATCAGGAAGGATGCAAAACAGTCAACATATTTGCGAGCAAGACTCTGCTGTGCAGAAGACAGTGTCTGAAGGAGCCTGATTTCTGTGTGGTTCCCAGCAGCTGAGAACTGGACGTAATTGTACCCCAACAAAAAAAACGAGATCTAAAAATATTGGCCACTCCATCTTTAAATGTTAAAGGGACACTGTCAACTTTTAAAAACCTTACTAAGAACACCATTCCATTCATGCTCATGGCAGTGAGGGCTGGAGAAATCAGCTTCCTTATGCAGTGACATCTCAGTGCATGGTAACTTGTACAGTCAAGTTCAAACTTTGCATTTTCCTGGTGACATCAGCGTTGCTAGTGCATAGACCAGAGTAAAGTATAAAGTATGAGGCCTGTGGGTTTTGACTGTTCTACATACACAACAAAATACATTTGCCCAAGTGTGGGAGTGATATTGATATATATTAAAGCTTCCAAGCATGATAGAGGCTAAAAATTACCTGCCCACATTAAATAGTTCACAGTGCCCCTTTGCATTGTCTGTGCTCGTTAATGGTTCGTGGAATTGATTGTTGCTGAGCCTATAAGCTAGAGATCGAAGTACGTATACTTCTGTTGACTTCACAGCTTTGCTAGAAGAAGAGAAGGTTTAAGGAATCCACCTGAATGTTAAACTGCACAGAGGCTCCCCCTTCAGTGTGAATGTAGAGCACTATGCCTTGTTAATTTGCACTATACTGTTTGCTTGATGACTGGGAAAGGAGACCTACAGGTCTTTAATGCTTGCTAAGACTTCGCAGCACTGCTGTGGTGGAACCTTTAAGGAAATATGCTAGTTGTATAGCAAGAAAGGCACCAGCTGGGTGCTCTCCCAGAGTTCAGAGAATGAGTAGTGCGACTCAGCTGAAGCTGCACTCATAGGGAGGGATGGGGACAAGGAGCCATTTAGGGCAGGCTGCCCAGCTATTAGCACTCAGGAGAGATCTGGAATGAATGTACTGGACTGGATTAGTCCTTGGTAGTTTTGTGTTGGGGGCTAGATTGGCAGCGGATAGGAAAAGGCATGCAGGCTTGGTGTCCAGCGCGTGCTGTTTCTGGCTGTGTCTCACCACTCCAATTTATTTATTTATTTTTTTAATGCCATGCCTTTGCAACTTCTCTACTACCTCTACCATAGCATCCGTTGGGTAGTTCTGGGTGCTGCAGTACTGCAATTTACTGAGCCCATTGATTGGATATTTGAGGACTTTCAGAGCTCCTCCAACACTGCAAACTGTGCCAGAACCTTCCTGTTGCCTTTATGGTGATGCCAGTAGAAGATTTTTCTCTTCTTCTGGTCAGTGCTGAAGGATTCATGCTCTGCTGTTGTCATGCATCTCTTCCTTCCATGCGACTCTCCCAGGTTACATCTCATCCATTGCTACCCCTTGGCTAAAGATTGCTGCAGCACATCCAATGCCAGTCCCCAAAGTTCTCTCAAGGGAGAGAAAAGTCTTGCTGGAAAAGATCACCTTGGTTTTATTTCTTTTTAGCATTGTTCTGATTCGGGAGGTGGGGATGAAGGAACATGGATTTTACTAGAGTAGCTGAACTGTGTAATAGATATATTTTTAAACCTGTCTAATGTGATTATGAGAGACAGTGCTGAATCTGAATGTAAATTTTCTAATGTACCAGAGGAAGTTGCAGTGCAGGGTGTTGGGTTTGTCGGTGTACTTTAGATGCCATTGAAACGTGCCGCGATTCGATAGCTGCACTCTTATGTAACACGCATCCCAAAGAGAGGCTCCTTGGAGATATAGCGCCCATAATGCTGTAACACGGACTCCTCCTTCTCACACAGAGGAACGTCTTTCAGACAGTACTGAAGCAGTGGGGTGTTTCAATGTTAGTATTATTACCGATGGCTTACAGTGAGACCAGGTCAAACAGGCAATGAGGAGGTTCAGCAGGCTCACTAACGTCAGAGGTTGCTTGTGATTTTTTTGGCATGCCCCATTGGGAGCCAGTGTAAAGTAGCCTTTTGCTGAAGGGCTGAGCAGTGTGTGCATGTGTCATATCAGCTTTCCGTGTGCGCTGCAGAATTGTTTTCACATTTAAAAAGCACGTTTAAAGAACTTTTCCTTTTCCGATTCTAAATGTGACCGCCTGTACGCAGTTATTGCATGTGAACTGGGTCTGCTAGTGAAAGCTATCTTTATGCTTATATAAAAACAATGTAATGTACTTGGTGACTGAAGCCACTGGTTGTTAATTTAAGGGTAGGTCATAATAGCCTTAAGCCTAGACAAGATTCCAAGTAGAAAAAGAACAGCTGGGATCTTATTAGGAACTGAACAATACAGGCAATGTGACTCAGTCTTAACCTCTCTGCCTATTGATGGATTGGAAATATATTAATCTCAAGGCCTCATATTGGTACTGAAAAATAACCTGATGCTAATTAGGAGTGAGGAGAGTAAGACGTACTGATGTCTTTGGAAACTTTTGGCTCGCCCTAGCTGACAGTTCAGAACAGCAGAGCAGGACTGATGATGGCTGCAGTATAAAGTATTATGGGACATGCTAGTTACAGCAGCATTTATTTGTACTGTATCTAACCAGATTCCTAAGGTGGTAAATGAAGATTCTCATTTTTCTCTCTGTTCAAAAGGGCATCAGTGTCTAATGTTCTGCAAGGTGGGGCTAGCTGCAGGTTTGCTTCCACCAGTCTCACTCCCCTGATCTGCCTATCGCCATGCAATTCTTAATTTCAAAATCTTCCCCCACTTTGGGGGTCTACCTGGACCATATGACCTGTCCCTTTTGCTCCTGATTAAGGGGGGAACTTTATACTACATGCAACACTTTTATTTGCTTTAATGTTGAACAAGCAGTGCAGGTAAACATACTTCAGGAAACTGAGAGGCTTTGCTAACCTGGGGGCACAGAGACTATTCCACTGAAGTAGCTAGGGTGGGTCTTAAACGTGAATTGATAGATCCTTGTTTCTTGTGAGTCCCTTTTCCTTTTATTCACAATGGGAGGGGAAAACCTACAGAAACCTGAACTGGCAGCTAGTGGTTGGAAAGTTGATCAACTCTGGAAAGTTGCCTCATTTGACTGAAAGCTTTCAGAGTCTATGGTCTTACTATACTGTAAGGAGGACTTTACCTGGTCCTTAACCACATTGTCTCAATACCTTCAGCTATTAGGAACCGTTCATTAATTAGGAACTTGATACTAATGGTCCCCACTGCTGATACTGACCCGCATAACTTGCTTATACTGGAATTGTCACTGCAAATACAGGGCATGTTGTTTTTCAGCCACACTTTAAACCATAAGTTGTACCAGACCCTGCAGGGCTAGTAGCTTCAGTTGGACTTCATTTAATAATGTACAGCAACAAGCTTGGAGACCCAGTGTCGTCTTGTGTTCTGTAAATGCTGCCAGCATGCACCCCATGACATGTTGCATGGCTGGCTGTGGTTCCCACTTCCTATTTTTGTGGTGTCTGTGTCAGGGAGACGTGGTTTGTAAGCCGCCCCCCATGAGAATTCATCAGAGCAAAGATCTCCCCTGGCCTTCTGCTGACTAACCAGGATAGCAGGTTGCAATTACTGTCCTCTTGCTTCCTGCGTTTGAAGATGTATTGTTGGCTTGCGCTCTGAATTAAGCTAGCCTCACGCTTTCAGATACAATAATTAGGATGGTCAGCCATATGGAGGGAGGTGATGTTAATCCTCTACTAGTTCTGTTTCTCAGAGAACAGTGCTCAGATTTACCTTAAGCCAGTAGCGATAATTTCTAAGCAGCTCAAAAGCTGTTTTGCCTTTAAACTACAATAGGGAAGTACTGCCGGTGCTATAGCAATAGTAATAGATCATTTTGCAAGGGGCTGGATAAGTGGCGGGGCTTTAAAAGCCTGTGGCGCAGAGGGCTCTGTATTCTCGCTTTTCATTAAGCAGCAGAATCAGTGCCATCAGAAACCCTGATTGTGCACGCTACGGCGCGCCCCACTCACTTTCCAATTCAGTGCCTGGGAAATTTGGGCCCCAGATGGATGGGAGCTGCTACATCCATGGGGCTTGCTGTTGGGTTAGAGCAGTGACAAAAAACAACCGTCCTAAGAAAAAGCTAGAACAACTTACAACTGGAAATTCAGGGAGCTCCCAAGGAGGTTGGTCCTGAACTACAGTGCTCCTGTTGGCCACTGGACCCCAAGTGAATAGTGCTATATAAGGGCTGGTCTACACTGAAAACGTACGTAGGCACAGCTATGTCTCAGGGGCGTGAAAAATCACTTGGGCAATGGAAGAATTCTTCGCTGGGTCGATGGAATTGATAGCTGCTACCTCTCACAGAGGTGGATTATCTACAGCACTGGTTGAACCCTTCCCCTTGCTGTAGCGAGTGTCTACATTGAAGCACTACAGCTGTGCCACTGTAGCATTTTAAATGTAGACATAGCTTTAGCCAGCCAGTGAGAGACAAGAGACTGGACTGCCAAGACACTGTAAAGTGAGAGCCCAGAACCTGCTACCATAGCTTGAGAAATCATAAACCTACATGCTGGTTGCTGAGATGCATTTTAACTGGAAGGCAGAAGCACAGGGTATCTGGTCCCACCAATTACTCGGAGCAGAGTAGGTCAGTAGATCAACAGGACTGAGGTAAGAACGGCCTTTGAGGGCCGCGAGTCGGCTGTGATGAATTCTCGTCTTATTTTAAAGCACCGTTATCTTATTACTGCATGTCAAGTTCTTCGTCTGTACCTGTGTACAGAGCACCTGCATCAGTAGTTAGAGCGAGTGTCACCTGGAAGAAATCCAAGCAGCATGTTGTCGTGTAGTGATGTAGGTGTTCCTGCACAAGAGCTTAACAGATGTTAACACCAAATGTATAGTCTGAGAAATGTACTTTTAAAAAAATTATTTATTTGGGTTCAGATATTTTTGAAATACAAAAAAAAAAGTTGGTTGTATTTTTTAAAGCTTATTCTTGTCATACATTGTGGTTACATTCTAATTTGACTGTGCTTATTAAAAAAATGGTCCTGACTCAGCTTTGGGCTCAGATGTTTGAAAAGCAGGCTGGACATTTTGGCTTGGAATACTGATCTCATTAGAAACACTGATCAATAGGGGAAGTCCGTAGTGTGTGCCTCGGAGTTATAAAAGCACCAGAAATGTGTTTCCTTCAGTAGCTCAGCCTTGCCAAATTGTACTTGGACTAGTATGTCTGGTGATCATGATTACAATGAAAAGTTGCTTGTCCGAGTTACTCTCCCATGGAGATTGGGATTGTGGAAGGCTCAATTAACTATTCTCAGACTTTACTGCCTTAAAACATATTTTGCTCGTTTTAGGCTTTCCTACTTCAACTTTTAAATACAAAACGTGCCTGGATGTTAAGTGGCTCCCCTGGGAAATTTGAATAAGTTGTAGCAGCTTATGTTGCTGAGAATCACTTTAAAATATGGCACATATCCATGGCTTAGAGCAAAGCCTGCTCATGCATTCAATTAAATCAGTAGTCTGGAAGGATGCTAGCTATAACGTGTTGAGTATCTGCAGTCCCCCTCACCTCCAGTGGGAGATAGGGGCATCAGCACCTTTGCAGATCTGTGTGTAATTGGACTTGAGAGCTACCCTGTTTGTCCTCATTAAAAATGCAGCTGATGTATTAAAAATCAGGTGCCAGTTTCAATCCATTAAAAAGTGTTAAGTGTTGCATTGTTCATAGTTACTAGAAAAGGAACCGTTTCCTAAACGGAGGCTTACCAGCCCCTTGGTTGTGCCCACAAGTGTGGGGCACTGCCCTACAGGGATAGCCTAGGGGGAGAGGTGAGTAAAAATAACTTTTAAAACCATCTGCCTTGAGGGAGCAAATCATTAAGAGGAGAAGAGAGGATGTTAACAGAAGTGGGGCAGGGGGGACAAGTGACACGTTTCTCTCTGTTCCCTTTGCTTGTCAGATAGCAACAGCTGCTTTCCTAGCACCCCGTTTGCTTCCGCATTGCTTCCGCAGAGCTCACCAGTAGCTCTGGAATGGGGTGCAGCTGCTGCCTCGTTTTAAAGGACAGGCAGGCCAGGGAGCGGGAAGGCAGCAGCAAAGGTTTCCACCTCCTCTTTGAGAGACTTGAGAGCCTCCTGGTACTGCTCATCGCTCACCAGCCTCTCCTTGAATTCCTTCAGCGTCGCTTTTGGGCTCATGTCGTTCTGAATCCTCAGCGTCAGCTCTATCCCTGTGTGAGCAATAGGTTAATGCTGCCAGAGGGTGGCTCAGACCGACTAAGGTTCCTTCCCTGTAGCGCATTTAACGCCACCCCCGTGAGCTGGACAGTTTGTGAATTCAGTGGCACCGGGAGGGTAGGGGGGTGTCTGAATGCATGGGGCGGGCGGTGCCCTGCTCCGACAGCTCTGCCAGCCCAGCTGCCGTGCAACACGGTGGTGGGCTTAAGACACCTTTTTCTTACAAATGCGACGGGGAGGAGTCAGTCGGACGCTGGGCCTAGCTTGCATGGGAGCTGCTGCTGTTTTCAGCTGAAGGGTGGTTGTTTCCACCAAGGAGTGACAAAGTAAAAAGCGGCCGTAACACACCGGGAGCAGGTCTCAGTGCGTCACAGCAGCTGCCATTACTGGCAGTCTACTTTAGGGCCACAGGGGAGTCCGTGGCACCAACCGCTCAAAAAGCTCCTCGTTGGAAAATGAGCCAAGTTCGATCCGTTGGATTAGGCTTCTACAGCCGAAACCTGAGCTCTCTAGCTGCTGGAGCCACAGCTCCCCTGTCCTCGGCCAAGCACGGCTGCCTCAGCCTTACCTTTGTGGATGAAGCAAGCTACTTTTCGGAAGTCCTCTTCCTGGAATCCCCTGGAGGTCAGCGCTGGTGTCCCGAGCCTCAAACCACTGGGGCGCAAGGCACTCTTGTCACCTGTGTCAAAAGAACTCCGTCAGGAGAGCCACCCTCCCACAAGCGCCACTGGAAGGAGCAAGCTGAGTTTTCATGACCCAGCGCTCTTGGCTGGAGTTAGTTTGAGGGCGGCGGGGGGCAGGGCCCTTCATCTTAGAGCTCTGTCTAGGTTGGTTTGGGGGCCGTGTGCCTCTCTCTACCCAGCTGTCAGAAGGATGCTGCATGGTGGAAGAAGGCTCCTGGCCTCTAGGTTAACAAAGCCTTGGCTGGGTAGCAGTGACCCCACTGATCGGCTGGAAGCACCAGTGAAGAGCTACATTTAAGTGTGGCTGGGCTGGTGAGAAAAGCAAGCCATGTCCTGATCAGCCGGTGCCAGTTCCCTTTTAGCCCAGCATGCGGCCGAGCTTCTGAGAAAGGGAAGAGCAGCCACCACACTCCGTTGCCCCCCAAGCTCCTGACAGGAAATACCTCCAGCCAGTGAGGCTGTGCGGCGAGTCTCCCGGCTGCATGCTAGAAGGTGGTGTCAGCAGCAGGGAGGCTGGGACAGAGAAGCCTGCCCCTGCTTGCAACCTGCAAAGCACCAAGTCAGCTCCTGCACCTACAGGCTTCCCCCAGGCCCAATGGTTTGAAGCACTGATCAGACGTTGACAGCAGGGCCGGCCCGAGCCATTCTTGCGCCCCAGGCAGACTTTTGAATTTCCCCCTGCGTCTTACCCTCCCCCGAAAAATCCAGCTGCTCTGTCAATTTCAGGGGCAAGCAGCAGCTTGTCCATTTCACTTTTCCGGTTGAGAGTAGGGCAGCACCTAATTAAATGGCACATGGTTATGTAGTCCCTTACACAGGCAGCTCCAGCATGGAAATGCAGCCACTTCTGGGGTGGAGCGCAGCACAATGCAGCGGGAGGGGAAGGGGGAATTTGGGGTAAGGACAGGAGGCAAACAAGTATTCTAACATGGGAGTATTTGTGTCTGCAGAGAAGCCAGGCTTGTGCTGCTTTAATGGCTTCCCCCCACAGGCACAAGCACCGAAGACCTTAGAGTGAAGCCTGAATTCACCCTGCTGGGTGTGAAACTGGGAGGGGTCCAGGCTCATGGGGCAGAGAAGATGCGTTCAGCTCAGCTCACTGCACTGGCCCTGGGTTTGGAATTGCGGCGCGGGGGCTGCTCAGGGCACAGCCCCACGGCAGCAGTGTGAAGCTGGCTCATCCAATAATACCTCCGAGTAAATCGACCGCAGAACAAGCCGACAAGTACGAAGGCCGAGGGCACGGGAAGGTGAAGGGTTAATTCTGGGACAGGAAGACTTATTCATGCTGCATGAACATTCCCAGCTGCTGCCTTTCCTGGCTCTCCAGCCGGCAGCAGAACACACCGAGCACAGGACGGCCTGCCTGTTTTCAGTCCAGCTGCTGTAGGAAACCACCTGGCCTGCCTCAGACCTTTCTCCTCTTGGGGTCCTAGCCCAGAGCCGAGATCTGTCCCCTTCACCCAAGGGAAAGTTTCTCAAGTGAGAGCAGGTTTGTCTGGCCTGACCCTATTTACTTCCATGAAGTCTCTTCCTCCCTCTGATTGAAACAGTTGTAAGTGTGGCCACAAGGGGGCCCAGAGCTGGCAACACTTATGTCAGCCACGACCCTCAGATCTGCAGCCCTCAAGATAAGGCTCCTGCGTCCACATTTTGGCACCTAGCGAAGTGGCCCCGATTCCCCAGAGATCCCGAGCAACCCCCGCTCTCCAGGTGCTGCCCAGCACCAGTCTGCCAGCTGGGTGAAACTGCAAACTCAGCTAAGCATTCAGTTGAGAGAGGACCCCCTCACCAGGGCAGGTGTTCTTGTTACAGGCAATGGAACAGACTTCCAGCACCCGCTCGGCTCTCCCGCCGTCTGTCCCTCTGTTGCGCAGGTCCACGAGGATCAGGTGGTTGTCAGAGCCACCTGGGAAGAAGACAGATACAAGGCCGTGAAACGGACACAATCTAGGGTGTGTTGGGAAGTCAGGTCACAGGGGCTGGGCTATTGGAAGTTAAACACGTGGGCTTGGTCCTACTCCCACGGAAGGTGGCGGCAGAATGACCATTGGCGCTATAAACACAGCGCCCCACCGACGGCGGGGAGCAAGAGTCTGGCTGGAACAGGAGCTATCCGGAGTCAAGAAGAAACAGGCCTGCTAGCTGAAGCATCCCTTGTATTTGCTTGAGGTTCGCTGCTGTGTCTAGGGCTTAGGCCACTACAACGTATGAGACGGCAGTTATTTCTGTGCCCCACGCTTTGCGCTCAAACTTACCCCGCGTGGATGGACAGAGGCAGATCTTTAAATTGTTCCCTGCATGTGCACCCTAAAAGGCTGTGTTATAACAGGGCTCTGGCCCTTTCTGTAACCATCGCAACCCAGCCTGAGCCCAAGTATTCACAAGGGTGGCGATCAGGCCCAGGCCCATTACAGCAGGAACTGGAGTGGATACCTAGAAGCTGATCTTACCCGTGACGACGTGGTAGCCCAGCGCGATCATAGCTGCAGACAATGCCTTGCAGTTTGCGACAACCTGCTGTTGATAGGCTTTGAATTCCGGGGTCATGGCTTGCTTCAAAGTGACAGCGATTCCTGGACAGAAAGAAAAAGCATCAAGTCTCCTGGCTGGCATCGGGAAGCCAGGCTGCTCCGTGCTTGGAGTCAGCAGTGACCCGGCGTATTGACAACGAAACCCTGGCCTGGAAAGCTGAGGCATGATCCTTCCCAAGCCAGGCCTAGAAGAACAGCTGTGATGGCATTAAAGACCCAGCCCTGCATTGTCACAGAGCAGCTCTTTGCTGCACAAAGCTCCTGTTGGCTGTCAACGCTGCAGAGTCTGCATTTCCGCTAGCTGTGTCGCACAGAGTTCTGGTGACCAGCTGCAGTGAGGCCCAAGGGCTTTGGGGACCCACCCCAACAGAATTTAATTCTATTATACAGCTGCCAAAATCTCTCACTGCCTGACGCCCAACGGTCGGACAGATCAGAGTCGCAGACCCAGTGCAGAGGGAGATTTCTACAGCGCAGTGGCCAGCTGGTTAGAGGTCAGCTCTTCTTCCGTGTGGTACCTTTCCCCCATCTCAGCACTGAACGTCAAGGGCTGGATCCAGGACTCTCACAATGGTAGGTGATTTTCCTATCTATTTTTTAATCGAGAGGGAGGGGAATGTGGGAATCCACAGAAAAAAGGCTCCTCTTAATCAGCAGGAGGGGCTCGGCGAGGGGAGAAGGGTTCCAGCCGGAGGATGGTGCTTTGCCGTTCCTCAGTGCCATCTAGCAGAGGATCTCAAAGCTCTCTGCAAACTGATTAGCCCTCCTGCCCTTTGAGCCATAGGGCCGTTGTACGGATGGGGAAAGAGGCAGAGAGGAATCTGACCCACTGTCTCCCACTCTCATGCAGGGGCCCGGCTATGGAGGCAAGGTCAGCCCTTGATCTTCACATCCCCACTCAGCCAGCAGCCCTGGCTGCCTTCAGCACTGGAGTTTTCCATCCCATGCGGTGCAAGGTAAGAGGAACTTCTAGAGACCAGCAGAATATTGGCTGGACCCTTACCTTCTCTTGTCTAGTGCTGGTCCAGGGTGGCTGTAAACTCCTCCTTAACACCTCTCATCCCTGAGACCCTGCAGTGGGCCCTGCCCCCCTAGCTTATGAGGCCTGGCCGGGACCCCCACGGGGAGCCAAACATCCATTCGTTTGTCAGCCGCAGGGGGCACCGCTGAGCAAGAAGCGCTTTCTCTCCTGCTTCCAGCCCTGCCACCTTGGCTAGAACTAGATTCCTTCCCCCCAACTCCCCCGCCCCCGGTGTGTGTGGTGCTGCACGGGACCTCCTCACCTGCGATGGCGTGGTTGTGAGGCCCTCCCTGAAGTCCTGGGAAGACGGCTTGGTTGATGAGGCTTTCCAGGTTGTACAGAATTGCCTTGCCGGTCTTGGGATCCACGCTGCGAGCTCCTAGGAGGAGGGAAAGGGGGACGGTCACCGTGTAAGGAGTGCATCTCGATCATTGCTCTTCATTGCGACTTCTCCTGTGTGCTACACCCAGGCAGGTTTAGAGCCATCTCTTTTTAACCCCTTGGTGGCTGGAGTCAACGCTAAGCCCCGGCAGTGTGTTTGGAGCTATACAGAGCCCGCTGCGGCCTGTGGGAATTGTAAACTAAAAGTGCACCAAGACATCAGTGGGAGAGGGGGTTGGTGGGCTTACCGGAAGGAGAGAGCTGAGCAGGGATCTGAATGAGGAAAGGGCAAATGTGTAGCCCACTCTGTGGTGCTCTGTCCCCTTTAAGTGGGGACGGGGTCACAGGCCGAGGTTAATGAGCCTGCTCAGTGTTGGCTGAGGAAGGTGGATCTTTCAATCCCTGCTGCCACTCACCCGCCCTGGGGTGAGGGAGTATTATAAGTGGTGGCCTGTACAGGGAATGGAGCTGGGCTGGGGGAGAGAGCCAGGCAGGGGGCAACCCAGAGGAGATCACAAGGGAATGGAAAACCAGGAGTCATTGGCAAAGCCGGGAGGGGGGAAGGAGGAGAGCAGAGAAGGAAGCCGGGCTGGGCAGCTTTGCGAGAGGGGAACGGTTAATCTGCACAGCTCCAGCAGAACAGCGCCCCTCTCCCAGCACGCCGAGGAACTGGTTCATGGCAGGCTCCGTGGGAAGCGTGTCCCCTGGTCAATCGCCTGCACCTCTCCCTGGAGCCTCTAGTTCAGGGGTTCTCAAACTTCGTTGCACAGCGACCCCCTTCTGACAACAAAATTACTACACGACCCTGGGACGGGCGAGCAAAGCTTGAGCCCAAGCCTGCTGCCCCGGGCAGGGGGAGCTGGAACCCGAACCCCGCCGCACCAGGCTTCGGCTCCAGGCCCCAGCAAGTCTAACACCAGCCCTGGTGCCTCCATTAAAATGGGGTCGCAGCCCATGGTTTGAGAACCGCTGTCCTAGTTCATCCTTGGACATCTGCCAACCAAGTCGCTCACCCAGCCTGTCCTATTAGTTCAGGGATCTAACACTGCAATGGGACGGACAAGCCCCTTTTACCCTTCTCCTAAAGCTGCAAGCTTCGCTTCCATGGCTCCCACCAGCCAGCGGACGGACCAGCCCTGCCTCCTATTCCTCAAGCAGCAGCTCACAGGTCGCCAACGGCCCACCCAGCCCAGCCTGGGGCATTTCATCCTCTGCTCGCTCCGTGGCCCAAACCTTTTCGATAGAAGATCATGCCGGCCCTGCAGCCTCTCAGCGTCTTGTGAGTCGTGGTCGATACGACGTCACAGTATTCAAACGGCGCCGGCACCACGCCGGCGGCCACCAAGCCACTGATGTGGGCCATGTCGGCCAGGAGATAAGCCCCGTTCTCATCTGCGATCTTCCGCATGCGGGCGTAGTCCAGGTTCCGCGAGTAACAGCTGACGCCTAGGACAGGAGAAAACCCCAGCCTCAGGGTGTCACTGCAGCCCTCGGAGACACACCTGAACTAGTTTTAATTTAGCTAGTTGGCACCTCTACAGCAGTGTAGCCCCAGCAGCACGGGCCATACAACCCCTGGGTAGTCAGTCAGGTGGCTAGCTCACACAGAAAGTCGTGCTGCCCCGGCTTCATTGCTCTGGTGTCCATGAAAGCTAGATTAAGGCACCCCTGGTCTAGGCCACTGAAATAGCAGCTGCTTGATTCAAACCAGTGCATCCCCCCAAGAGCCTGCAAATAGGGGGGATCCAAGGGAAAGGGGTGACTGACTTGCTGGTGGCTCCTAGTCCCCTGCTCCAAATACAGTGCCGCCACTCCCCGAGTCACTGCAGTGCCGGCCCCGAGGCAGCTCAGGACATGAGTCAGGATGCTGGGTGTTTGCTGAAATTTGTCACGCTGCCCCTAGCTGTCTCCCCAGCGATTAAGCCCTGTGGCCAGAACGGCGGACTGGCTGGGATCTTTCACTAGCCTGGAGGAAAGGATTTCGAACAGATTCGACCCGCCCAGAGCCTCCATCAGCAGCTTTTCCTTCCCCAGCTGCTTACCTGCAATGATCAACTTTGGATGGAATAAGCGGGCATTCTGCTCCAGCTGGTCGTAGTCTATATAGCCAGTGTTGGGATTGACCTGGTGAGGGAGAAGGAAGAAGAGATACGAAGGGTGAGCATTGTGCACTGCCAGCCTTATAGGAGAGATGGCAACATCTCGTTCTGCTGCACTCCTCCTATCTCCCATGGAGCCCTCCCAGGGCAAATGAAACTGTGTTAAAGGGTTAATGAAGGCATCTCCAAGACAATGAGTGTTCCCTGCTCCCTGGAGAGAACTTCCTGTGTGGCTTTCTGCACAGCCATAGTCCGCTGATCTCCTTGGCACCGTCCATTGAACAACCACAAGTCGAGTCAGCTGTTGGACATTAGCTGATCCAACTCGCTGAGGAAGCTAAGGGGAGAAGTTGGGGCAATTGTGGCATAAGTCTTCACGCACGCTAGCTGGATTCCCAGTGCAAACACTGGCTTAAACCACCCATCGGAGTCCGGCCCAGGTTTTGTTCCATTCTACCCTTGGGATAATGGCACCAGAGCTGGAATGCTGCATGCCTCCTCCCTTGAGACCAGAGACCAGTTCAGAGCTATGCAGAACTGGCAAACTCTGGGCTGGCCATCAGCACTCGGGAGAGACAACTAGAGGGATATTGAAGCCAAAAGAAAGTCACCCCCCTGCCTTCAGTGGGTCTTGGATCAGAACCTGAGTGTTCATGCTGGACCCATCAGCCTCCAGCACAACGATTTGCTTCAGGAAGACTTAACCCTTTGGCATCCACTGTCATAGTGCATTTTGTCTCTGCTAATACGGGACACACTAAGAAAACCCAGCTCCAAGGCCAGGCATAAAGCCAGCGTAAGCAGGTTGCATGGAAGAGGGGTGACAATTGCTGGCCTCCACCGAATCTCCCCGCGGTCAGACCGGATTTCCAAAGTCGGGTGGAATCCCCCTTACTTTGTAGGGCATGGATTCAAAGAAGATAGAGGTAGCTGAGATTTTCTTCTTGTCCGTCATGAAGCCATGCGTCAGATGTCCCCCATCGGGCAAGTCCAGACCCATGATCCTGCCATGCGGCTCCACCAGAGCAGTGTACACCGCAAAGTTAGCGGGGGATCCTAAAACGAAAGGCAGGTCATGAGCACCCCGGGCCCTTGGTACTGCTGCATTCTAGGGAGGGTGGGTTTGGTTATCCAAGCTCTGACTTTGGGAAGGGGTCTTTAAAACCATCCCCTCTGTTGAGCACACCTCCCCCCCACTTGTATCCAGCCCATGAAGAGAGGGTCGAGTTACAGAATGCAGGGGTCCCAAGGGATTAGCAATTGGCAAGGCCATCCTCTTTCCCCTAGCTCCAGGGAGGATCTGGGCATTGTTACCTGAGTACGGCTGGACATTGACCCCCCATTTCTGTGGGTCCAGCCTGTAAGTCTCCAGAGCTCTCTTCTGGCAGAGGATCTCTAGCTCATCCACGAACTCTGTCCCACCGTAGTATCTGCGACAGGGATGAGGAGGACAGAAGTTTTACAGAAGAGACGACGATGCCTCACCTTCCCATTTCCAATGCAAACGGCAGAGTACGAGCTCCCAGGAAACCTTCGTCCCTCCACCCCCCGGATCCGTTCTGAAGTGCCACGGCTCTGAAGCTGCAGTCCTAGCAGTAATGTGGGAAGCTGCAATGCCACAGCCCATGCTGGATTCATTCTGTGAGGATCGAAAGGAGTGAAGTGCAGAGCATCTGCTAAAGCTTTGGGAAAGGAACAATTTATAGCTGATGGCTGCTTGGGCCCATAGCGGGCAGAGCAGTGATCGCTTCCTCGAGGATTCAGACTTTAAGTTCAGAAGGGACCATTATGATCATCTAGTCTGACCTCCTGCACAATGCAGCCACAGAACCTCACCCGCCCACTCCTGGAATAGACCCCTGACCTATGACTGAGTTACTGAAGTCCTCAAATCATGGTTTAAGGATTTCAAGTACAGAGAATCCACCAGCAAGTGAGCCGTGCCCCATGCTGCAGAGGAAGGCGAAAAACCTCCAGGGCCTCTGCCAATCTGCCCTGGGGGAAAATTCCTTCCCAACCCCAAATATGGTGATCAGTTAAACCCTGAGCGTGTGGGCAAAACTCACCAGCCAGACACCTGGAAAGAATTCTCTGTAGTAACTCAGAACCCAGTCCATCTAACATCCCATCGCAGTCCATTGGGCATATTTACCACTAGTAGTCAAAGGTCAGTTAATTGCCAAATTAGGCTGTCCCATCATACAGTGATCTGAGCAAGGGAGGTTTGGGCTCCCTCCCGCTCACAGAGAACACCATTTGGCTGTGAATCCCCACGTTCCACACCTTTGTCCCGGGTACCCCTCCGAGTATTTATTGTTCATGCAGGAGCCCAGGGCCTCCAGAACCGCTCGGCTTGCAAAGTTCTCGGACGCAATCAGCTCCAACCCAAGCCTCTGGCGCCGCTTCTCTTTCTTGATGAGGTCGTACACCTTTAAGAGAGAAGAAGCCCATCCTGATCAGTTCCGTATAGATCTATCAAGCGTTCTGCAGCACGGTGGCAGAGGAAATGGGAGATGAGACCAGTGGAGGGAAGTGACAACCCAGGACTGGATGAGAAGCCAAGGCTCAAACTTGGACTGACCTGCCATCCCGAGTCAGTGTCTCAGGAAGATCAACGTCCCTTTGGCCGCCCAGGTTCCAGAACTGGGAGGATGAATGAAGATCCTGCGCTGCGATTGCTTACGTTGCCCCTCTGCCGAAACACATGCAACCCTTTCCCCACCACAAGCCCTGGAAAAAAGCCCTCTCACCTCTGGGTCGTTGGTATCGAGCGGTTCCACTACCATCTTGTTATGGGACACCCACAGTTCAGCATTGGGGAGCGCTCCATTGATAGCGGTTAAGTGAGCCATGCTGGAGGGGTCTGCCTGCTTGGTATGACGTGGTCTGAAAACAGAGTGGGAGAATTTGTAGAGCACTATTAAAAACAGCCCCCAAATGGAGGTGAACTCTATAGCGCTCCCCCTCCTCCTGTATTGTTTTTAAACAGATTCCTTTCCAGTCTGTCACCTGACATTCCATTTTGCAGCCTGCAGGGAGTTAAGGGCCGAGTTATAAATTATAAGCCCCAATAAATATATGAATACAGGGCCTGATCCAAATCCATGGGAAGAACGGATTTCAGTGGGGTTTGGATCAAGCTGATAATGAAAACCCGACCATTCTTAAAGAGACCCCCATCAATTTAAAAATCTAGTCAATTAAAAAGTGTCCTTTCTGAACTATACCTGTCCCAGCCAGTTTTTGTGGTTCTACAATCACTTTCTTATTTTAGCTGTTTTTCTTTTGCTTGTTGCTGTGTGAGAGATCCACCCTTAACGGGAAACCAGTGACCTGACTATACAGGGGAAATAGCAAAACTGTGCATTTGCCAGCACTCTGCATGTGATCAAAATCTCACTGAAGAGAAAAGTATTTTTGTTTCCTCCCAACTCTTAGTTCTAGAAATGTTAGGAATTACTTGTAACAGTAGTTGGTAAATACATTTTTGGACAGAAGCATGTGTTTTTAAATTGCTGCTATACTTAAAGGGATAGGCAGGGCATGAAACATACAAGAGATATTAAATTCAGCACCATGTCTGATAAATGTCTCTGCCACCCTTATTTACAAGCAGCACCTTGCACGCAGGAGTAGTCCCATTTAAGACCACAGGATTTCTCATATGAGCCAGGTACTGCTCAATGTGAATAGAAGTCACAAAGCAGGTTGAAGGCCCAGAGTATGCGTGTTACAGTATGCTGGATCCATGCCAAGCTCCATATTTAAGTAAAAGTGACAATCACACCTGACCAATGCAATCCAAAAAGCCACACATCCACTGATCAAAGTCCGTCAGTGCAACTTCTGGGGAGATCTATAAGCTAACAAGCGTAAACTCTCAGAGTCATGACGGGACAGAACAGCCTTTATCTTAGTCAAAACCAAAAATTCCTTTTAAACATTAATGCCTGAAGGCTAGTGAAAGGCCATGTACAGCTAATTAGGCAATCACATTGTTTACCAATGCCAAATAGCTAAAGTCCATCTGGAAATCTGTTTGTCTACCCAGACTTGGCAAGGAGCAGCTGGTTAGAAGAGTTCCTTTCCCCTGCAATTCTAAGTTTATCTCCACCCCCCACATGAATCTGCTGTTATCTCTTACCAGCACTGTCAATTCTGCACCGCAGAAAAGCCAAATTGTAAAAATGGAGCCAGAGGGAATGAAATGTTGCTTAGGTTGGAAAAGTAGGATTTGTCATTCTGGATCAGAGCACACACTGGATCCCTCCTGGCTGATATCCCAGCTGCTGCCAGACCAGCTCATCCTTAATCAATCAATAATAAGCTGGTTTAGAGCATTTTTCATTGGTACGTCCCACAGCGCTTTACAGAAGGTGGGTGGACAGATACTGTTCTCTCCACTTCATCAGTGGGAAAAGCAAGGCAGGGTGAGGTTAAGCAAATCGCCCAAAGGCACAAAGAGCAATTGGCCGGAACAGAACTGGCTCCCTCGTTCTCAGTCCACTATCCTAGCTACTGGACCATGCTCTCTGCTAAGTGCTTATAGTGTATTCAGCGCTGTACAAAAAAGAAAAGATACAGTCCCTGATCCAAGGATCGGGTCGGACCCGCTGGTCCATCAGATCCTGTATCTGAACACTAGCAGTAGCCGACACAGGATGCTTCAAGAAAAGCACCAGGTAGTTCATCTTGTGCTACCGTCTGTGTTCTAAACTGGGGCTGGAGATAGCTACGGTTCAAATGATAAGATATTTACAATCAATTATAATTTTCCCATGCCTCTGCAGTAGGCCTCAGGGGGGAAAAAAAAGGATCGCTTTCAACAGAAACCTTCCCTCCCCCTTCAAGAACGTTAGCTGCTTTCAGCCACTCTGATTTAGTTTGCACTTGAAACCCACTTTCCAAACAAACCGCTGTTCTTTAAAAGGACCCCAGCTCTTTGTGCCCTGCTGCAAAAGAGGGAGGAAATCACTTCCCATCTCACCAGTGATTTTGCCCCAGCCACCGCTCCATGACCTCCAACTTCAACCCTGCCACGCCGGTCAGAGAGGCGCTGGGGGCATGAAGGAGACAGCCAGGCCCTCTGTGATTCTAGGGGGTCCCCAAACAGAAGCATCAAGACCCTGGCTCCAATTCCCTGTTGCTTCCCCGGGCCCCCAATGCAAAAAGCACGAGGAAGCCCCTGCAGATCAGATAGGGAGAGTGACAGCGACCCCACCCCAGCCCCACGTGCATCTGTACTGAGATTTCCCAGGGCCCCACTGCACCTGGCCCAGGGAGCCGCTAGGACTCCAGCCCAGCGCTGGGAAGCAGCGCCGCTGGGACCCCCCCCTTCCCCGCACTCACCAGGCTCCCAGACGCTCCGAGCAGAGCCAGCCAGCGGCACGCACCCTTACAGCAGCATGGCACCGCCCGCCGGGGCTGGAACGTTCAGACACTTCTCCCCCACCCCCCTTCGGTCTCAGCCAATCGGCGAGCACCGAAGTTGGAATCTTCGGAATCGCCGCCACCAATCGGGGGCGTCCAGGCGATCCGTCCCGCCCTCTGCCCCAGTCTATTGGTCTAGGCCGAGATAGCCGGGCTTGCTTTGTTAGTCACACGCCGGCCCCGGAGCAGCACGTGGGTGGGCGCGCTGGGCGGGGGTCGGGTTCGCTTGCGGGCCGCCGGCCGCTCTCTGGGCCGCCCCTGGCCTGAGCCGGGTGGGGGGTGGCGGGAGGAAGCGGGGGCCCGATGCCCAGCGGGTGGGGAGCATGGCCCGGGGCTCGCCCGTGCTCTGCCGGGGGGAGAAGGGAATCGACCCCTGCAGACAGAGCCTGGGGGTGGGCACGGAGCTGCGGAGGGAGAGCTCGTGTCCTCGGGGAGCCTTCCTGGCACGCAGGGCTTGTACTCCCAGGCTCCTCACACGTGCTTCCCGGCCCCCCAGCAGGCACCTGCCTTAATGCACCCGTGACCCGCTGGTGAGTGTGTTCTAGGGCTTCACCCCCCCCAGTGCCAATCCACAGAAGAGTCAGTGCAGCCAGAGCTGGTGCTAGGCATAAACAGACTAAGCAATCCATTATTAGTGTGTGTGTGTGTGTGTGTGTGTGTGTGCTCGGGGGGGGGGTTGGAAATATTCCTGCCTAGGGTCCCCAATGGGCTGGCACCAGCACTGCGCAGCTCAGGTGCAATCTTTGCTCTGTAGCTCAGGCCGCACCTTTTGTAGCTGTGCAGGTCGCGGTTTCTGTTCCCAGTGTGGTAGCCAAGAGGGCATCGGTCACACAACATTAAGGATGTGATATTTTTTTAATGAATGAATGCGAGAAGGGTGCCTCCAGAGCTCCTGCAGGCTCCTGCGTCTGCATGGCATCCAGCCTGCAGAGGAGGGAGCGAGATGGGAGACTTGCATCGCAAGCAGTGAGGGTAGGTTCCCTCTGGGTCTCAGGAACAATCCAAGAGCCAAAAGGAAAAACGGCCCCTGATGTGGAGAGATGGGAAGCTGCGGGGCTATTTTATCCTGGGTCAAGAATAGACACTGATGGTAAATGGACACTGAGGCTTAACCCCCGAATACAAGGTGAAACCTCATTCTGGGCAGTTTGTATCCACCTCAGATGTAAGGCATCCATCCCTTTATGATCCACTTGGGCAATTCTCTTTGACTTTGGATCCCAATACAATAGTGAATTGAGCTGCATGTCCCAAGCATTACCGCTTCCACTCGGGGATGGGGTTGGGGTCACTTGCCACGTTTTCACAGCTGCACCTTTGGGACTTCTTTTTTCACCCTGCCAGCCAGAGTGATTGCTTAGGGCAACATCTTGGTACAGGATATTGCCAGAGATACCAATGGGTTAAATTCTACTCCCTGTAAATGAGGAACAAGACATTGGAATGAATGATGCCCAGTGAATTCCCCATGAGCTCAGGCTACGGAAAGACCAAGCAAGCTAACCTGAATCACTCTCTCAGACACTCACTGTCTCAAAAGTTTCTTGACAAATAAGCCCAGGGGCTCACTGCACTCAGAAGCTGAAAGCAGAGAAGCGGTGAGAGGCACAAGGCAGCGGTCAGTGCCCCCCCCCCAACTTTTAATTGAGTACCAGATCACAGATACTGATGGAGAACGTCTCCTCCTCTTTGCTGTTCTTGACTAGCTCCATCGCTCAGCATGAGAACACCACTGTATCCAAAGATTACTACTCGAGCCTCCAAAGAAGCATGCATATCCTTTCCATGGTGGTCTATAGCATCGCATGTCTGCTGGGGGTGACAGGAAATGGCCTTGTCATCTGGATTGCTGGCTTCAAGATGAAGAAGTCAGTAAATGCCGTATGGTTTCTAAATCTGGCTGTTGCTGATTTCATCTTCACCTTTTTTCTGCCCTTCAGCATCGCCTACACTGCTTTGGGCTTTCACTGGCCATTTGGGAAGCTCCTGTGCAAGTTGAACAGCACCATTGCCTTCCTCAACATGTTTGCTAGCGTCTTCCTCCTAACGGTGATCAGCATGGACCGGTGCATTTCGGTCATCTGCCCTGTGTGGTCTCGGAACCACCGGACACCAAAGTTGGCTTCCAACATTGCCCTGGTGACATGGGTCCTAGCCTTCATCATCAGCTCTCCCTATCTTGTTTTCCGAGACACGGCTACTAATTCTAAGAATGTCACCAGCTGTTACAATAACTTTGCCCTGTCCGACGACTATAAAGCTGAGGCAACACGTAGGCTGTGGCGAGTAAGGCACAAAGCTATGATCGTAACCAGATTCTTATGTGGGTTTCTCATCCCCTTCGCTGTGATCCTCATCTGCTACAGCATCATTGCCATCAGGATGAAAAGGAGCCATCTAGCCAGGTCCACCAAACCTTTCAGGATCATCGTCGCTGTCACAGTGTCATTTTTCCTCTGCTATTTCCCATACCATGTCTTTTGCTTGCTGGAAATGTCTAAAAACTCTTCCAATCATGAGCTGAAAATGGCCCTTTACATAGGGATCCCCTTGGTTTCCAGCCTTGCCTTCTTCAACAGCTGTATCAACCCCATCCTCTATGTCTTTGTGGGGCAGGACTTCAAGAAGTTCCGACAGTCCATCCTTTCAGCCTTTGAGGGGGCCTTCAATGAGGACTCCATCCTGACCACCCTGGCCAGCAAGAGAAAATCCAGAGCCACCTCTGAGGCAGAGCTCCCAGTGGTTTAATCAGTAGCTAATGGCCCAAATTTCAATGGTAAGTTACAGGAAGCCCAGTTCTGTCCTCTGTCACACCTGTGCAGTTTCCCTGGCTTTCAATCAGGGTTGTATTTTTGTCGCTAAAGGCAGAAATGGGCTCTGGGTGGTAAAAAAGCATGATTTGCTCTAATTTGGATGGGCAAAACCCAGTGTGACTTACACACCAAGGAGGTGAAACAGCTGGATGGAGTGGGGCTGTAGAATGGAAAGCAACTGACGGAGGATTGTTAAAGTAGCGACTCCTTGCCACATACACTTTACACTCTCCTATTGGTTGCTTTTCCTGCTATTTGCCCCTTTTTCATTTCCTTCAGTGTGTGAGTTACACTAATTTTTACACGCCTACGGAAAACCCTATCAGTGCAAGTTACTCTGTTTTTGCCACTTCTGCTCATTTTTTTAACTGGAAACATTGCTGAATGTGGCCCAGAGAATTCCATGGCAGACAATGTGGACCTTACACACAGTCCGCACTTGGCCCGTTATTTATAGATAAAGCTTGTCTGTTTTATTGCCCTGCCTCGCTGATTATCCATTGCACATTCTCTTTGAAAAAAGCCAATATTTGCTTAGCAAAATGTGTTTGGCAATACCCATCCTTAAAAGAAAAAGATGCCATTTCAGGTTCCCTTTACCAGCAGTCAGACCTGACAATAATCAGTTCAGCATTGCTCACCTTCTATATAAACTTCCAGGACCTGAAGAGCCAACCCTTTAGACCTAATGCCTTGTGTACTACGTTACTTTGTTGATCCACTGACAGGTCTCCCAGCACCTTCCTTATTGACTAAGATTCCCCATAAAGAAACGCTAGGGTCCTCTCCACAGTGACTCATTTTAAAACTGGCTTTTATCCAGCATAGCCTCAAGGGTCACCTTGTGGATTCTGATGCAACACACCCAGGGCCAAACCTCACTTGTATTTACAGCTGGGTCGCCTTATTGACTTCACCTGACTTCAGTCGGGTGGCTCGAGTGCAGCTGTGAGAACTGTGCCAAGTTTGCTGCAAACTGCTCAGAGATCCCAAAACGCTTGGGCACCACTATGTGGCAACAGGGTGTATTGCTACTGCCCCACACACATTCCCTCTCTCAGGGGAAAATCCAGAGGAGAAAAGGAGAGGCTATTTTGATAAATCCTGATAACAAATAAGTTAGAACAGCAGATGCAAAGATCCTTTTTCATGTCATTTATGATCATCTGATGCACTACTCCTCGTGAACAAGAGGTTTAGGAGAAAATAACCTGTTCAGCAAAACGGTGGATCCCAAAGGATTATTGATCCTCTTCACATTCTGTCCTTCTCCTCGTTAATGCTATTGTGTATGGGCATGATCCAAAGTGTGCTGAAGTCAGCAGAAAGGCTTCCCTTGACTTCAATGGGTGTAATAACAGTATAACTTTACTCCCATGAGTAATCCCTTTTGGGTTAATGGGACTACTCTTGTGAGTAAAATAATGTGTTTTTGCAGGATCAGGAAGTAAAACTATATAATTTTCCTCTTCATATATACCGGAAGATGGACTAATAATAGCTGGGCCCTGTTACTCGAGTTTGATAGAAAATACATTCTTTCTGACTGACAGCTGTCAATGTTAGACATGTTACTGTCTCTCAAATAGCTGAGATCTGGTGGTTTGTCCTTTCACATAATGAATGTTAAAAAGCAATAAAAACATTTTAAAACACACAGCCTGTGGATCTAATGACTGTCACCATGTGCTAAAATCCTCTTGTGGAAGTACTTGATGATCAAAACTGACTCTGCAAGTTCACCTTTAGCAATGGGACAACTGACCAAAACAGCGTAAACATCCACAATTCAGAGACCACTGGAGTTAGTGGCAAAACTCACTGTTACTGAAGTAAATGGGGCACTAACGTGGGCTCAGGGATCTGTGCAGCTGGATCCAACTGCAAGACTGGGGTTCTAGCTTGCAAGTAGATCTCAGTGCTTTTGATACATTTGAAACCTAGGTGGTTGAGAAATGAAGAAATAATACCCTACTTACGCCTCCCGCCTCTATCTGCTGGAGCATCAGCCTGTAAGTCGCTCAGGATGAGGGCTTTGGTTTTTGTTCAGCAGGAGCGATCAGTCTTTGAACAGGTTTATTTTTTAGAAGAGAAAACCTCTATCGTCAAGAAAGATTTCAGGATAAAGTGAGATGCTGTTATAGAAGGTTGTCATTCTCTCCTCTGTCCTCGTGTAACTTGTCCTCCACTGCCTTTCCCTTCACCTTCGCAGTTTTGGAAAACCCAGTGTTCAGTACAAATCTTTTAATCCAAGTGAGAAGAAAAGCCCAACTGAGAACATAAATGAGATCTGCTCTGCTCTCCCCACTTGTTGGTATGGTTTGCATACAGATGAACACATTGTGTGGCTGCATGGCGTGAGAGCTGTCACGCATAAGCAGGGGCTCCAGTATGGGTCCATTGGACCATGCAATATGTAATAGAACTAATGGAGACGTTGATCTGCAGTTACCAACACAGGTGCTTAATTTTAAGCATCTGAGTAATTCCGCTGAACTCAGTGGGAACGGTCCCCATTGAAGTCCGTTGGACTTTTCACATGCTTAAAGCCAAGCAGGTTGGTAAGCACTTGCAGGGCTGGGTCCACAGAGAGTTGACCTTTGCCAGAAATTGCTGACTGTTATCCAGATCAGACTGTACCAGACAAGTGCAATGTTTGTTTGGCAGCATGCGGCTGAGGGGATATTTACTTACTCTTAGAGGTGAATTGCAGTGTCAAGGTTTTTCAGACCAGCACGTGACTTCCCTGCTTTGTTCTTGTTTGCGAAGTCCCTGTAGTTCCTCGAGAGGAGTGGCTATCACAGCCCAGGACTAGGTCTTCTGATCCCAGCTCTGACATTGGCTCTCTGATCCAGATTCTCTAGACTAGCTAAGACAATGTTTGGAGAAATCCAGAGGGAGGAGGCCCCAATCCCATGTCTTCTCTGGGCACTGACCCAGTCTCCAGCATAAAAGTGAGCATCCTTCAGGAGACATTTAGGCAACAGGGCGATGGGTACCCACACAATAGCCTTTTGTCCCATGGAGTGGCACAAAGCATTTTAATGAACCACAGATTCCAACTTCCTGTGTGACTTAAAAAAAATGACTTAGGCCAAACTGTTCAATCATGGGTACCGAAAATTAGTTGCCTCGATTCATATTAATGTTAGTGGGACTAGCAGGTGCCCAGTGCCTTTGAAAATCAGGCTACTGATTCAGGTGCCTACCTTTGTTGCTCAAATATGAAAATGTTGGACTCAACGGCTCTGTGCCTCAGTTTCCATACTCATAAAATGGAGATGATACATCCCTGCAGCCCGTCTCAGGGGTGCCGTGATGCTTCGTTATTATTATTACTTTTAATGCAGCAGTGCCTAGAAGGGAAGAACTAGTGCCTCTCCAAACAGTGTACAAATGATAGTAAATCAAGTCACACAATACCCCTGTAAGGTAGGAGTTATTACCCTCAGGCACTTAGATGCTACGGTGTTAGGGTTTTCTATAGTGCCTATGGCAGACTAAGATCGTAGGGATAAACGGAGGCACAGAAAGGTTTAATGCTCCAAGGTCAGACAGAGTCAGAAATAGAACCCTGGAATTCTAACTACCAGTCCCATGTCCCCACTTGATGGCAAGAAAGGAAGTGGGTCATTTTCCTTTGCCCTCATTAACCCCCACTCACTCTGTCCTCTGCCCATGCATCCCTCCTTACAGACCTCATCCCACCTAGAACTTGATGCCTCCTTTTAGGCCTCCCTGTGTGCTCCAGTGCCATGGTCTGATTGTTAACAGGCACTGAGCACCCACATGTCCCCTTCCCAGCTTATTATATGCTGCCTCTTCTTCTGATACCAGTGTCCTATTCTGACACCAGTGTGGCCCCTCTGCTGAACAGCAGCTGCTGTCTGGAGCCTTGCAGGTTGGCCTCCCCGTGGAGAAGAACTCAGTGATGCCTGGCTATATTCTAAGTGTAACTTGTGTCATTTGCACACAAACCCCAGTCTTGGAACAGAGGTGGTCAAACAACACAGCAGGCAGTCCCCTTTTCCAGGAATCTCAGCCATCCAAAGTGCCAGATTCTCAGAACAACTCTGCCTTAAGAACTGACTCAAATCAGATTCCAAGGCAGAGATCAAACTGTCCTGCTGCTTGCTCAGCTACTTCTCCAGAAACAACCTTCAATGCAGAACTGGGCATGGCCAAAGCTAACAACACGGCTTCCCAGGATTGAACGTTTGGTTGTGCATGCTAAGAAAAAGAACTTGGAAGACTCTGTAACAGCGCCACCTGGTGACACATGCCAAAACAATATTGTTTGTGCTGCAAAATGCCACACACAGGAAGGGCACTGAAGCTTTTGTAATAAAAGTAATTGAATGCTCATAGTCATGGCTCTGTTAATGAACACTCTGGAGGCAGAAATGGTGCTGCCATAAAGAGTCGGATCCCATAGCCCTTTCACCACCAAAAACCTCAGTGACATCAAGATCATAAATCTTCCAACATACTGAGTTCCCTCATACCAGACTCTCTCACTATCACCGCATCCCTCATTTGTAACTAAAGGGCGACCTAGTGGTTTTCTTCCATATCCACTTTAGTTGTAACTCTCCTATCTGAAAAGGTGAATTACGAAAAAAGCATAAAATAGTCACCAAAACTATAAAAATCTTTCAAAGGTGACAAGTGAGTCCAGGCAATGGCTACCCCTCCTGTCCCCCTGATGCAGTTGTACTTTCAAGGTGTTTTTAAATTTAATCGGGGTGTGTGTGTGTGTGGGGGGGGTGTTCTCAGAAAGGACTGAGAGTTTGTTCTACCACTGATTGCAGTGCAGTAGTTGAGAAATATGTTAAATCTGCTGCCCCAACTGATGTGAAAACCTGATTGGTTCTGTGAAGAGGCAGCTCCCTGGGTAAGCCTATGAAAGCACAGCTCATATTGATAAAAAGAGCCTGTGTAGTAGAAGCAAGTAGCACAGCTAGGAATGGTCTGAGGGACAAGCATCAGCAGAGGACAGGGAGAACAAATGAGAGTTTAATAGGCAAGGCACTTTAGTATAGATTAGCAGCAGAGAGGGTGGGTGGGTCTAGCAAGGCCATTAGTGTTTGGTGAACTGGTTAAGGCAAATATAGTGTTAAAAGTAGCTGGGGAGGGCAATAGCTGTAGGGCTTGGCGGATGACTCTTGCTGGAGAGTTCGCTGTAGATTCAGATGCATATGGTAAGCCACTAGACAGAAAAGCCCCAAACCTTGTGTATCCTAGAGCAGGAATTATATTAACCAGAGCCATGTCTACGTGTAGTTCTTGGGGGCAGGGTAACAACACTGTTCATTGGCCAGTGTCGACCTGGAGGATGTTGTTACAAAGCCAGGCTATAGACTCAGGTAGGGTGAGTGTAGATATTGGACCTGGGTTGCAAAAAAGCACTGCAGGGAGAGTCCATTTACAATATGGTTATGTCCTGACCTAGTTAAAACCCAGCTACAATGGGCACTGCAGGAAAGCCTAATAGTTTTCCTAAGCAATGCTAAAATCTTAGATGGAGCAGGGCTCTAGCATTTTTAGGCCTGGCATCATACACTGTAAAATATTTTAACCATGATGGGGGATAACTGTAGTGAAAGGGGGCCTCCTGGCAGGGCTGTTTCTATAATGAGGACAGGACCTCAGAGAAGGGTGTGATGGCATTTCCAATAAACTAAGGCCTGGTCTAAATTGTAGTGTGAAACATGTTCATTGTATCAGTTGGTTATTATTTATGTCATGGTATTACAGTGACAGAAACGTTATGTGATGCTCGACACCTCTTAAATCAGGGTCCTTGCCCCAAAGGTCTTATAATCTAGCTCTGACAAAGCTGATAGATGATACTACTGTGCAGGCGTGAGCGTCAGAGACATCAGTGAGAAGACTAGCATAGGAGGCCATGGAGTAAAGCGGGTTTGGAGCGGAGGGGGCATTTCCCTCATGAGATTGGGAAGCTACCCATGAAAGGAATGAAGCTAAGAGTAAATGGGGACACAGAACAGGTAAGAGGAAGCCAGAGAGGGTGTAAGAGGAACTGAGAGCAGAGATGAAAGCAGGGGAGGAGTTATGCAGAGCCTTGAAGGTGAGAACAAGGTGCTTGGACTGAATGTCATGGAGGAGGAGGAAGGACTAGTGAAGGGAAGGAGAAGGGAAGCAATGTGATAGAGGAGGAAATTCAAGCTGCTTCGTGACTCAGACATGGAGAACTTCTTGTAAAACCTAACAACCCCCCCCTGGAGAGCAGATGCCTCCTATGAGACTTTCCTGGTAAGTAAATTTTTTAAATATATGTCCCTTTGCTGGGCTGAGAAATGGACGGGTTGGGTAGCCCAGCTCTTTGTTCAAGCAAAGTATAGTATGCCGGAGATCAGAGGATGAGAATAGCTGAAAGGGAAGCATAGTTTAGAGCCTGCTGATTTGGCAGGAAATGTGGGCTATAGCACTGTGGGAAAGGCAGTTTCCTGTCACGAGTGAGATGTGGTCGTCGATGTGATGATGAGGCAGGCCAGAGAAGGACTAGTTAGTAGGAGTGCTGACTCTGTTTACATAACATAGGATACTAACACTATTGCTGACCTTGTCCCAACAATCTTAGGGGCATACCTTGGCCTGTGCTAAGCTAACAAATGGGAAGGGACCCACAGCCTTTTTGTGCAGCAGAAGGGTAGGATTCCCACCCAGTGCTCAAAAGCAGCAGGGAAGGGGTCTATTTACCCTGCCATTGCATCCTTGCCCAAGGAAGTGTGGTCTGCTGGCTCAGAGGTGAGGCCAAAGCATACGTGGTGTGCAACAGCACCCACTAGCCAGGGAGCAGTCTGCTCCGATAAGGATCAGGGAAGTGCAGTCAGTAATGTGATCCTCCAGGTTGCTCTGAGCCATCCTGGAGCCAGATGTACAGTAAATGCTGCTCTGATTTCCCCACCCTGCCTCTGTGCAACTACATATGCTATGAACAGATTTTTTTTTTCTGTGTTGTGTGAATGTCGTGCCTCTGTATAAATGTATGTTGAAATAAAAACCTGTTCTGCATTAGTGGAGCCATCAGTAATTACAGCCTGTTCTATACCCACTACTATGAAAGAAAATGCTACGGCTACTGACCCCAATGCCTATGCAGAGCACAACACTGACCATAACCCTCTAAGGTGGGACAGCAGCCAGTTTGGTGAAACAGTGAATGTAAGGCACTGCATGACTCAAATTAAGTGCTCAGTGATAACTGGGTGTTTGACCACTTGTACTTGGCGTTTCAAGTTCCCTGTTCTAAACTGTGATGACTACAGTGCATCTGCCCAAGGGAACTTCCTTTTTTGTAAATGTGTGAGTGCAAAAAGGGTCTGTAAAGCAGCAAGTTGAATGAATGTTACTTAAATTTTGCAAAATGACAGGACTCTCTAACAGGCCGAGCTGGTGAAATACCAGTCAGTGCTGAGGGAAACAGATGGTGCCACTAAAGGTTCTACTTTTAAGGCCACACTTACTAGACATCTTTTCTCCCTCCTAACTCTTACTCCAGATGTGAGACTCAAACTTGTGTGTGTGTATGTGTGCATGCACAGTGATCTGTTTCTATCAAGCCCCTCATATCTCAACATTTGAAACCTGATGGGAGCAGGGGGATAGCCCGATGCTCATAACATAGGCTGACATTTTAACTCCTGCTTACAAGGCAAATCTGTAAATCAGTTCAGACTAATTCTGAAGCCGAAAACTCTTGCAAAGAGGAAAACAGAATGATTGAAAGGCATGTTATCAGTTAAAAGCCACACAGCTCAGAAGAAACTAGACTGTAACAAATAGCTAAAGTGCCTATTTCTCTTAGGCTATTAAGTCACCATAAGGCTGTAGTTGCTGTTGAAATATTTATACAGTGTTTACATGATGCTTAACATAGCATAGATAAGACCTTTTCCCTGCTGCTAGGATTCTGGACAACAGGCTGGTTCACTAATGTGGGGAATGCCGTTTCCCACAATGTTTTCAAGTATGGGGAGGGGAGGAGGAAATTGCACCAATGGCTATTCTCTCCCTTAGACTGGTAACAGTATTTATAGCTTTATCAGTATGTTCTGCCTCCTTTGCTGGCTACTGTCCCTCTTTTACACTATGCTGACTTGGAAACAGCTCTTCTTGTCCATTACTCCCAAGGCCCTGAAGTGGGAGAGGCTGATAGAGGCTCACAGCAACAGATGTTGGTTTTTGAAAACCACCATCCATGGGAAGGTATCAGCAACGCAGACCACTCCTGCAGGCTCTAGGAGACCGTGCATTGTAATGGAGGCTGTGTTTATGCATTGTTGAACTCTAATTATAGGGGAAGACTAATCCTATTTATATGGCTCCATCACCATAATATCTGAGTACATCTCTGGTTCCCTAGTGTTCCCTTCTTGCTAACAATCATAATCAGAAAGATTGCTTAAGAAACAAGCTTAAACTTCCCATTTAAAAACATGTAGCTGAGCTTTGCTGGATTGAAGCCAGTTGAGTGATGATAGCCAGGGGAGAGGGAAGTATTGGACTAGGTGACAGGTGTTAGAGGAGAACTGTTGTGTCTATGTTGTGGCCAGATTCTAGAGCAGACTTAACCAATTAGTAGAATCCCCCATTCTGGTGCATATTACTGCAACCAAGAATCCAACAGAGACCCCAGTGGGCACTAACTCTATCGCAACTGCCAAAAGGAATATTTTCAGTCAGTATGAACTGTAGTAGGCTTACACTCCTAGAGCTGAGTCCCAGCTAAGGCATTCAAATGACTGTTAACTGAATGATTATATTTTAAAAAATACAAATGCAAAAAGAACAATGCTTATGCCTAAACCTTTTGGCACAGTTTTTAAAAATAATTCTTAGCACTTGTATAGCGCATTGTAAAATTAACTAATTCTCCTGTCCCCTGGGAGTTAATTATTCCCATTTTACAGATTTGCAAATGGAGGCATAGAGAGGTTAAGTGACTTGCCTAAAGTCACAGAAAGCAGTTAGTGTCAGAGCAGGGATCGGAAGTCAGATGTTCTTGGTTCCCAGTCCCGTGGTAAGACCATGCTGCTCTCTTTGCTTGGACCTGTAATAATAATGTCAGGGATCTCGGGCAATTCAGTCCAGATCAGACCCTCAATCAGCAGATTCTGGGTGTCCTACGGTAGCTCAATGTTTCTAAGGAAGATTGCTAATTGCATTAATGACCAAGTGCACCAAAATGTTTTATTGCTGTCACTTCTGAAATAAATTTCGGACCTGCCCTGCTAATTAGAAGTGAGGGTGATACAATGGATGCTCCTGTTAGGGGGAAAATCAGTGCTGCTCCAGAGAGGGAATCAACCCAAGCAGCTGAAAAATAGTTAAAATGGAGGGCTCAGTGAGCTTGGGAAACACCTGTCAGCTTAAAGAGAAATACATTTACAGGGCTTGATTTTTTCCTTTCACTTACCAGTGTTAATAAGAGGTAACTCCACAGAAATAAATGGAGTTATTTGAATATAAAACGTGTGCAAATGAATGGTGAATCAGGTCCACCAGTATGTAACTTCTTTTGTTTACACAGTAGAAATACATGCTTTAGTTCTGCATGAACATGTGGAAGGAAAAAATAACTCCTTCCCATCTGGTATCTGTTCTGTGGCCACAGGCTAAATGGATCAGTAAGCTCAGTTCAGTTTTATCAGAATTTGAAGAGAGATGATAAACTGGTTGATGGAAAGAAGGAAGTTTTAAATATAAGCAAAGCTTATGGAATCTAAGGAAAATGAGCAATCATGAGACACTAGAGTGATAAGTACTATATTCAGGCCTAAAATGAATAATCCAGCTCATATTAGTGAAAACCATAATTTAAAGATGATATGAAACTGAATGCAGGACCACTTGCCTGATAGAAGGCATTGGATATCACATGGCTTCCCTTCCCCTTTCATGTTAGGCTCTCTGATGGCTGGGCAGGAGGGACTGATAGGAGTATCTGCTTAGGCACCCAAGGTCTCACTCCAATGTAACGATCTATGCAGCCACATGATGAATAGAGGCTGGCTGCTTGTCATGGCAAAAGTTGCACAAATCATAACTTTGGTTTTAAAAAAAAAAAAAGCCAAAATTGTGGCACACATTATAATTTACATTGTTTGTCATGGGAAACTGGAAAAAAAAGTATCCATCATTTTACAATACAAAGTTTAAAACCATTTAATAACTGAAAACCATTTTAAAAAGTCCCTTATACTACAGTATGATACAAATCCAAATGTGTGAAAACTCATGGTGGAGTCTTACTGATTTGCAGGCTGTGAAGAACGATAAAGACCAGGACTTTTTATGAAAAAATAAAACATTGAAAATCATTGAAATTGTGGCTGTGATAAACATAGAGCTTTAAAGACCGTGGCTGACTCTGCCTCTTTCTGCAAACAGCTGAGGATTTCCACTACCTTTCCAGCCAGTGTCCGATAAAGAATGCAGGGAGTCCTAAGGGCCTCAAAATTAACTGCAGTTGTGTCTGATGTTGTTTACAAGTGACTAAAAGAGACTGGGGGGAGGGGAGGAAGGTGACTTTACAACATTTTGAGCTTTCACATATTCGGAGGCATATCAAGGCCTCAAAGGACTATTCTTGCAGCTGAGAATGGCCAGAGCACAGCACTGCTCCAGCCACAATCTCTTTCCTACATATCCTCTATGCTGGGGACTGTGAAGGCAGGTAACGTAAATGTGTTATGCCTGCTCAACACGGCCTATGCCACAATAAAATTTTCCCTGTCCCAGGGATATTTTCTAAGGTTTGGATCCGTCAGATTTACATCCTCTTTGTGTCACCAGAGCAGCGTAAAGTCAGAAGGCTATAGCGAATCAGGCAGGCAAATTTGCAGATGGGGGTTGCCAACACTTTGGAGGATAGAGCTAAAATTCAGTGGGATCTTGATAAATTGGAGAACTGGACTATAGATGACAAAATGAAATTCAAGAAAGACAAATATAAGGTGCTACACCTAGGGAAAAAAAAAACACATGCACAAATACAGAATGGGGGATCACTGGCTTGGCAGCAACACTGCTGAGAAGGATCTGGGAGTTGTGGTGGCTCACAACCTTAACATGAGTCAGCAATGCGATGCTGTTGCAAAAAAAGCAAATGCAATTTTGGGTTGCATTAACAGAGGCATGGCATGCAAGACACAGGAGGTGATAGTACCGCTCTACTTGGTGCTGGTTAGGCCTCAGCTGGAGTATTGTGTCCAATTTTGGTCACCGATGTAGAGAAACTGGAAAGGATCCAGAGGCAAGTGACACAGATGATCAAAGGCATGGAATGCAAGCCATATGAACAAAGGCTGAAGGAACTGGGTATGCTTAGTTTAGAAAAGAGGAGATTCAGAGGGGACTTGATAGCAGTCTTCAAATACTTGAAAGGCTGCCATAAAAAGATGGAGAAAAGTTATTCTCTCTTGCCACAGAGGGCAGGACAAGAGGCAGTGGGTTCAAACTATAGCACAGCAGATTTAGAATAAATCTCAGGAAAAACTTCCTAATTGTAACCACCTGTCTTGGATGGTTTAGACCAGCGGTTTTCAACCTGGGGGTCTGCAGACTTTCTAAGATTTCCAAGGAGGTCTGCATCTCCCATTGAAATGTTTAGGGGTCCGCAAATGAAAAAAGGTTGAAAACCACTGATTTAGACACAACAAATCCTGCATCTGGGAGTTGGACTAGATGAACTTTGCGGTCCCTTCTAACCCTATGATTCTAGGCCGAGTTTTAACAAACTGGTATAACAAACACACATTCTAAAGAAGCACTAGGTACAAGCACATTCCAGAAAGATACCAGGGCATCCTAATGCCCCAGAGATAACAAGGGCTCACTGACCTCCTCAAATGACCCTATAATGGATAGAAATCTTATAGACTCCAAGGTCAGAAGGGACCAGTATGATCATCTAGTCTGACCTCCTGCACAGTGCAGGCCACAGAACCTCATCTACCCACATTAACCCATCTTGTTAATATGATGATAGATGTTTGATAATAATAGATAAAAGATGTTTTGATCGAACCATCCAGTATAGGGTAATGGGTGGTATCTTACCAAGTCAAAGGGTAGTACCTGACCATGTCAGGAGGTGGCAACTACACACGTCAGAGGGGTAATGTGTAACTTGTTTGCCTCAATGTATAAAAGTGTGTATCAGAGGAAACATCTTTGTCTGGCCTAGGGCGAAACAGAAAGTCCCGCCGTTTACTGCGCCAATACCGTTGTAACAAGCATACATGTGTTAGTGATCCTCTAGAGTCTATACGATACTAGTGCCCGTGCTTGTCCACAGTAAACCTGCTCAGGTGCTTTTGTTGTGGTTGTGTGGAGTGATTCGATGGTGCAGTGGTGTCTCGGTTACCTGCGCAGAGCTGGGACAGCATAAAGACGGGGAGCACACACCCACTGACAACAAATAGTATGGGCAGCAGGTGCTATTCCTGGGGCCCCGTCACAGTGCAGGGTGGCGAACCACGCACAGCTTTGGTCTCCCCTCGGCTCGCTCTCCTTGCACAATCAAATCCACCTCCTGACAATTGTGTCTGCTGCCACCCGCTCCCCAGCCACACCCACTCAGCCCCCAACTCCTGCTCACCTGTGCCCCTCCCACAGCCCTTTATTTACACCACCTATGACCCCCCGCCCAGGCAGCCCTGGCTCAGGGGCTCTCAGCTATCGCCCCCTCCCGCCACCTGCACCCCCAGCCTTATTTACTCAGGTCTGTCACTGCTCCCACCCCTAGCGATACTCCTGCCTGCCACACCCAATATGGGGGTTGGGTGCTGCTGAGGGGAGTAACGCCTCCCAGTGCCCCCCCCCAACATAAGCGGGGGGGGGGGGTGCGCTGAGGGGAGTAGCGCCTCGCGGTGGCCCCCCCCAACATAAGCGGGGGGGGGCTCTGAGGGGAGTAGCGCCCCCCCCATCACGAGCCGGGGGGGGCGCGGTGCGCCCCCCCCATCACGAGCCGGGGGGGGCTCTGAGGGGAGTAGCGCCTCGCGGTGCCCCCCCCATCACGAGCCGGGGGGGGCGCTGAGGGGAGTAGCGCCTCGCGGTGCCCCCCCCATCACGAGCCGGGGGGGGGGCGCTGAGGGGAGTAGCGCCTCGCGGTGCCCCCCCCATCACGAGCCGGGGGGGGGGCGCTGAGGGGAGTAGCGCCTCGCGGCTGCCCCTGCCCCTCCCCCTCGCGCGGCTCCGCCATTTTGCAGCCGGACGGCGAGGGACTGAGCCAAGCCGCCGCCTCCCGTCTCCTCCCCCAGCTCCGCCGGCCGGCTGGGGCCGCCTTCGCCCGGGAGCCGGGGGGGCCGGAGCGGCGCTGAGCGGCAGGTAAGGGGCCCGGCCACCCCGCCTCAGCCCACCTCAGCCGTAGGGCGCGCTCGCTCGCTGCCGGGCTGGCGTCTCCGTCCTCCCGCTGGGACGGGCGGCTCGGGCGCCGGCGGCGGGATTTCGGGCGGCTCTGCCCCGTCTCCTGCGAGCCAGCCTGCGCCCCATCGCCCGCCGCGGGCGGCTCCTCTGCCCCCGGCGCGGGCGGGCCACCATCGCCTACCCCCTGGCGAGGAGAGGTGGGGGGCAGCCCGGGGAGCGGCTCAGCGCCAGTCTGCAGCCCCGCGGGGGGATAGGGTGGGGGATGGGTTCATTGCCACCCCCCCCCCCGTCTCAGGGCAAGGAAGAGTGGGGTGGGGGATGGGTTCATTGCCACCCCCCCAGTCTCAGGGCAAGGAAAAGTGGGGTGTGGGATGGGTTCATTGCCATCCCCCCCCCATCTCAGGGCAGGAGGGGTGCGAGTGGGGGATGGGTTCATCACCATTCTCCCCCTCCCGTTCCCCCCAGCATTGGAGACTGGGGAAGGGAGACTCCTGTGGTGGGGGAGGTCCCTTCCCTTCCCTAGCATAGGACATACATTGTAAGCCCTCCAGGGCAGAGAGTTTCTTGTGTGTGTCTGTACACAATGGGCTCCCCGTCCCAACGGGGACCTTTGGGTTCCACCATCATATACATATTGCATTTGATTTTCCAGCTGCGACGGGGGAAGACTGGAGGGATTAATCTCCAGCAGGGTGGGTGAGATGGGAGTGGGAAGTTCATCTCCATCCATCATTTTCTGTGAGGAGCAGGGAGGGTGGGACCTGGTGTGGATGGCTTATGTCTTTTATTCCCTGGAAGCTGTGATATATTTGGGTGTTTTCTGTCTCCCGTTTCCTTCTTTCTGTCAAAGGGCCCTGAAATCCTAGTGGCCTAGGATCTGTGATGACTTGGGGACAGTTCTCACTGGGATTCAATCCAACAATGTTATTATCCTTATGTACCTGACTGGCCGTTGTGGTGTGTGACTTCATAGCCAAAGCAACACAATAGGAATTGGGGATTCTGGGGAGGAGGCATGGTTTGATGGTACTGGGAAAACATCCTGGAGTAAATGTTCTTTTCTCAAACGTGATCCATACTTTGAAGGTCAGTCCGGAGCAAGCCATTAGACACGCACTTGTTCTTCTTCGTGTGCTTGCCCATGTCCATTCCCGTGTAAGTGTGCATGTGTTGCATGCACTGCCTGCCAGCAGAAGGTTTTTCCCTTGGTGATATCCTTCGGGTTGGCTTTGGTGCCCCCTGGAGTTGCATCCTCTTAGCGCTGCTATATAGGGCCCTTCTGACCCTTCACCCCTTCAGTTCCTTCTTACCGCCATGATGGTTGATGGAACTTCTGGTCGTCCTTGCGCTTGCGCAAGTACTCTCCCCAGTGGACTTTCTCTTTTTCCTGTAAATAGTTAAAAACAGTAGTTAATAGTTATAGTCTTATTGTTAGTTAAATAGTGATAGAGTAGGACCCCGCTTATCAGGGTTGTTCCCCCTTCCCCGGAACTGGGGTATGCTTCAGTCTCCAGGGTTTAAGCTTCACGGGGCTTGCCACAAGCCCATGCCTATTAGCAATCCGTATTTGTCTTGACTTAAGTGTCTGGGGGAGTCTCTTCTGTGGGAACACTGCAGGATTTGTAAAAGGGTTTAGGCTCTGCACTCAGAAGGGACAGGACCAAAGAGTCAAGTTCATCTTTATGGAGGCAGCTCTTCATCTCCACTCAGAGCCAAGTCAGGCCAACATGGCACCAAGCACCTCCATCTCAGTGTGGAGCACACCGGCTTCCATGAGAGATACTCTGGTACCGAGGAAGGATTCCTTGTCCATGGCTCAGGACTCTCAGCACCAGAGCTCTCTGGTGCAGATGAGTTCTACGCATGGGGATGCTCAGCACTGATCTCAATCTCTGGTACCACGCAAGAAGCAGCAGAAAGCGGACTGGGGATGTTCCCCAACACCAAAGCCTGCTGGTCACAAGGAACCCAGCAGAGCAAGACCTGTGCTGGGCTACTTGGGCTCAGCAGCGACCAGCATGATACCGTTGACTCCACACTGGATAGGAGACTGTTGCTCCAGTACCTTTGAACTCTTCTGAGGGAGAGCCGTAAAAGAACAGCGTTGGTGCTCCCATCTATGCCGGAGGGGTATGAAGCAGCAAGAGAGCTGCTTTCTCTCACGGTACTACCCTTCCCCACTACCAGGCGAGAACGGGCATCAGAGATGACAGCGTCTATGGCACCGATACATCTGGTGCCATCAAAGGGAAAATCAGCAATTATGTCGTCTCACCGGTCATCCCCCTTCCGGCATCACTTTCCAGTACTGTCCGGCACTGTTCTCCTGGGGTCACTGGGGAGTGAATCCTCACCTTCGGATTCAGAGCTTTCATCCTACACCTTTTGTAGGAGCTGACACCAGTCTGACCACTGGTACTCGAGGGCAGATATGGGCCAGGTTTTCCCACCTCTGGCCTGGCCAGTGCAGTGGCAGATGCCGGCACAATGGCCCTTTTGGAATTCCTGGGCTTTCCGTCAGGCCCAAGGGTCTCAATTGAGGAGGTTGTACTCTGTGACATCAGAAAGCAGAGCTTCTCCACCCCCTCCCTCAATACAGCAGCCAGGACCTGATATTGAACTTGAGGATCCAGCACTGCACCCAGTACTGAACTTGAGGATCCCTTTGGTGCTGAAGGATAGGAACAGGGCATTAGCATCCTCCTCTTCATCCCCTGATGAGGCAGTAGCGGGACTTCAATTGCGCTCATCCAGGATGATCATAGGGTTCACCAGGAGCTGCTAAGGAGAGTGGCCCAGAACCTGGGGATCCCAGTGGAGGAAATATCTGAAACCTTCTATGCCCTGATGGACATCTTGGCCATTTTGGGCCTATCACGAGTGGCCTTGCCTTTGATCAGCATCATCTTGGAGCCCGTTAAGGCCCTGTGGCAGACTCCAGCCTCCTTGCAATCCATGGCAAAGAGGATTGAGAGGAAATATTTGTGCCCTCAAAAGGGTTTGAATGCCTATACACTCATCCTCCTCTTGGGTAGCTAGTAGTATCAGCAGCAAATGAAAGAGAGGCAGGGGCAGCAAGGGCCCACCCCCAAGGCCACGGATGCCAAGAAGCTGGATCTGTTTGGCAGAAAGATATACTCCACAGGGGGTCTCCAGCTTCGAATTTCAAACCAGCAGGCGCTCCTCGGCTGCTGTGACTTCAATTCCTCGGGGGCTATAACAAAATGTAAGGAATTGTTGCTTCAAGAGTCTAGGGCTGAATTTTTGGTTCTAGTTGAGGAAGACTAGTCAGTGGCAAAAGCATCCCTGCAAGCGGCACTGGATGTGGCAGACTCAGTGGCACAAACCATGGCTTTGGCCATGGCAATGAGGAGGAGTTTATGGCTGCAGGCCTCGGGCCTTCCGTATGACGTGCAGCAAAGAATTTAGGACCTTTCTTTTGAGGGCACATCTGTAGTCTCAGAGCAGACAGACTCCAAGCTCTGTAGCTTGAAGGATTTGAGGACCACCTTAAAGTCACTAAGACTTCATACCGCAGGTATCCCATTTTCAAGGCCACATCCATCAATGTCTCTAGTTATAGATGCATTGGTCCTGGGTTGGGGGGCTTATATTGGGGGGCTCAGAACCCAGGGCTTCTGGTCCCAGGAGGAGCTCTCACTATACCTCAATGTCAGAGAGCTCAAAACTGTATGGCTTGCCTGCCAAACTTTCCAAACCCACCTGGAGGGCAAATATGTGTTGGTCCTTACAGACAATACAACAGAGATATTCTGTATAAACAGATAGGGTGGAGCACACTCCTCTCCCCTTTTCCAGGAAGCTGTCCACTTGTGGAAATTTTGCATAACCCAGTCAATCCCTCTTGAAGCTTCCAATCTTCTGAGAACACAGAACAAACTAGCAGATTGCTTCAGCATTTCCTTCTTCAGTCATGAGCGGTCCATTCGCCCAGATATTGTGAAAAGCATTTTCCAAAGGTGGGGAGTTCCCCTCATAGACTTGTTCACAACAAGACATAACAGGAAACGTCTGCAGTTTTGCTCCTTCCTGAACCACAGCTCAGGCTCGCTTACAGATGCATTCTTTCTCTCTCTTTAGAGGACCATCTTTTTTATGCATTCCCTCCCATTCCACTGTTACACAAAGTTCTGCTGAAGGTCAGAAAGGAAGGAACTTCCATTATTCTGAAAGCCCCAGCCTGGCCACATCAACATTGGTTCACCACCCTTCTGGACCTTTTGGTGGAAACCGTAATCAGTCCCAGATCTGCTCTCCCAGGACCACGGCCGTCTATGTCATCCAAACCTCGAGTCCCTGCATCCCATGGCCTGGAAACTCCATGGATGAACTCCTTAGAGTTAATATGCTCTAGATCTGTTAAAGAGGTCTTTCTAGGGAGTAGAAAACCATCCACTAGAGCGATGTACCTGGCAAAGTGGAAGAGGTCCTCAATCTGGTCTGTGCAGAAAGGTGTTTCATCCATGCAGGCATCAGTACCATTCATCCTGAACTACTTATTATACCTAAAACAACAAGGGCTATCGGTGTCATCAGTCAGAGTCCACCTAGCTGCAATTTCGGCATTCCACCCATGGGTTAACGACCGATCTGTTTTCGCAAACTCAATCTCCAGCTGTTTTCTCAAAGTCCTGGATAGATTGTATCCTCAAATAGGCCAACCAATCCCAACCTGGGATCTCAATCTGGTCTTGTTAAGGCTCTTGGATCCCCCATTCGAGCCCCTGGTGATGTGTTCTCTTCTCTACTTGTGCTGGAAGGTGGCTGTCTTGGTCATCATTATTTTGGCCAGAAGGGTCTTGGAGATTAGGGTCCTCGCTTCAGAGCCCCCATACTGGTATTCTTCAAGGACAGGGTCCAGCTGCATCCTCATCCAGTCTTCCTCCCAAAGGTGGTCTTACAGTTCCATACAACCAGGACATATTCCTTCCAGTGTTTTATCCAAAGCCACATGTCAACAGCCAATAGCAGAGACTTCACTCCCTAGACATCGGGCATGCACTTGCTTTCTACATAGAAAGGACTAAATTGTTTTGGCTTCTCAACTCCTGTCTGCTAATGCCACAAAGACGACGAAAGGCCTTCCAGTCTCAGCCCAAAGAATCTCATCATGGATCGTCCTGTATCTGCACATGCTATGACCTGGCAAAAGTCCCTGCTCCAGCCCTGACAACACATTCCACAAGGGCACAAGCATCCTCAGCGGCATTCCTGGCACAGGTCCTAGACCGGGACATCTGTAGAGCTGCAATATGGTCTTCAAACCACACCTTCACATCGCACTATACCATCACTTAGCAAGCCAGAGACAATGCCACATTTGACAGAATGGTACTACAGTCAGCTTGTCAATGAACTCTAAATTCTCTTCCTGCACCTACTTGGGAGTCACTTATGTTGGGATGGACATGAACAAGCATTCAAAGAAAAAACTTACTAACCTTTCTTAACTGTTCTTCTAGATGTGTTGCTCATGTTCATTCCAAAGTCCCCCTTCTGCCCCTCTGTCAGAGTTAGTCGGCAGGAAGGAACTGAGGGGGAGGAGGGTCAGCAGGACACTATATACCGGTGCTATGAGGGCACAACTCCAAGGGACACTAGAGCCAACCCAACGGATACCAGAAGGGGAAAATCTTTCTGGTAGCGGTGCATGCAGCACTTGCACACATACATTGGAAAGGACATGAACAACACATCTCGAAGAACAGTGGTTATGGAAGGTTAGTAACTAACTTTTTTTCGAAGCTGTGTCTGTACTCCTCATTTTGCATAGTGAGTTGGCGGTAACCCCAGCATCTGTTTCAGGATGACTATGTCAATGTTATCCCCCAGATTTGCCATCTTGGAGCTTACATTATCCATATACTTATCACTTCCTCCCCTACTGTAGTCCACTTTTTACCTCTGCAGTATACCCCTTCATTGACCTGGAAAACTAGAGCTTCAAAATCATTCATGAAAATGTCCCTGTCTTACTAAAAAGTGAGATGTGTTCTGATCTGAACACTAAATTGGAAGCCATGAACTCATCACTTTGGGGAAAATCTCTTAAATTATCTGCCCGGGTTTCCCCATCTATGAAAAGTGGATAACAACATAGAACAGGACCAAGGTTTGAAAAGCACTGCACAAATATTAAGCATTATTATTTTTAAGCTAACTTTTCTAGAGAACCCCCAAACTATGATGCTACCATGTAATACCCCAGGATAAACACTTTAAATTATGAACTTGGAGCAAGAAGCATCTCGTATGAGGCAGGTCCCCTCAGACTGCATTTCAGTGTGATCGGTTTTGTATGTGGCTCTTGATCACCATTGTGAATGGCTGTAAATTGTTGATCATCAGTGAACGTCTGGGAGTTATGGATAAGACACTAGTTAATGAATGGAGCCATCTTCATATTGAAAAGTATTGACCAACTGCCTCGAAGAGCTGCCAGCTGCTTGGGTTAAAAAAGGCTGTAGTTGAGCCTTCCTTTGGAAATCCATAACCCTGGAGTCATCCGTATTAAAGTGTCTGTCAGTCACACACTGATAGTTTTCCTTGATAGCCTGAGCGGAGGGCAAGGATTGAAAGCGTTGGATAAAAATCAGTGATTTAAAAAAAAAAAAAAAAAATCTGATTTTTTTTAATTCATTTTTTAATTTTTTTAAAATCTTCAATAAAATACTAAATTTCTCTCTCATTTAAAAATAACAGTTATAATTAAATATCATCACAAACATGCTAAACCTACACTTACAGTCTCATAAAAATGAATTAATGGCTCTAGTCTGTCCAGCCTAACTATCATCTCTTGTTTCATGAAAGTTCTGGGCTTTCAGTTTCTGTTTCAGTTTGTGTCTTAGCAGACGAAAGTCACATATGCAAAGAAAGACAGGCTGGATAGGATTGTTGTTCTGTGTTTCTATGGTGGTGGAGCTGGGCTAAGCAAGGCAGAGCAGTTAGTTAAGACACTGTCTTAAAGACAGAGAGACAAAGGATGGAGACAGAGTAGAAGGGAACTGTGGAGTGGACTGGAAAGAAAAAGGGAAGACATTCAGTACACACACAGCTTCCTATATTCCCCCACACTTTTGCCACAGAAAAACTGTCATGGCTTCTGGATGCAAGAGAGACTCTATCTGGGAATATTTTGAAGAAATTCCTTCCCTGGATATAAAAGGAAAACGTGTCAAGTGTAAGCAGTGCAAGAAGGATATGCAGGGCCTAGTTGCAAGAATGAAACATCATAATGAAAACTGCTTATTGGGAGAAAATGATTTGGATGAAGATGTGGATATGTCTGAAGAACAATGGATCAACTGGTTAGTAACTTAAATAATTCACTTTGCAATGGATCATTCTTCAAAACTCTCTCTGTCTTTTAGTATAAGTATGATTTAACAAGTGAATTCCCAATCTGTTGGCTATGTTGGATGTTGCTAGAAAAAAAAGTTTAGTTTAGCTAATCTTTATGGCTTGTTTAATTAGTTAACTAGGTTTAGAATTTATCACCCAAGTATACGGTACAGAAAGCTGCAATAAGAAAAATCTGGAGTTGTCAGTTGCCACTGGATGTCATTTTCTTATTTTATTTTACATAATACATGCCTCTTATTTTGAAATATCATGGCCAGAGACCATAATGGTGATGCCATAAGTCTATTCCCTATTTTACTTCAGCATAACAGCTTTCCCATGGGAACCCCATCCTATACTTGTTTTCTCAAAAAAACTGAAGTGCCAGTCAGTTCTATGGGGTTTACTCCAAAATTAAGTGCACTCTAAATGCAGTCAGTCTTAGCTTTTTTTTGGTAATTTGGAATTGGATCTGCATCCTTGCTGGTACTTTTAGCAGCAGTGCTGCAACTAAATGTATTTCAGATAACAAAGTATCAGTAGCAAGCAAATTTCAATCATACAGTAAAACCACCACCATGGATGGGTTTGTAGTAAGGACCAGCAAATACCAACAAGACACCATAGATGAAAAGATTGCTCAGTTCATTTATGCCACTAATTCTCCTTTTCGCATTAACAATAAGCACTTCATTGACATGGTTGAGTTCTTACGATCAGGCTACACTCCACCTGGTAGAGCAGACTGGTGGAAGGTTGCTAGATACCGTGTATGAGAAGGAACTTGAACAGTGTGCAAGAAATACTGAGCGGAAATTTGCCAGTTTAAACCTTGATGGGTGGAGCAATGTACACAATGATCCAGTAATATGTGCCAATGTGACAACAGAAGTTGGGTCGCATATCTTTCAGAAACCATAGATAAATTGGGAAATGCCCACACAACAGAATATTTAAAAGAAGTGGTAGTGAAAGCTGTAATAAACTGTGAACAAAAATTCAACTGTCACGTGCGCAGTTTTGTCACAGACAATGCTGCAAACGTGGCAAAGATGAGAAGATACTTAGAAGAAAAAATGGAAGGATGCTCCTTAATAACATATGGCTGCAGTGCCCATTTAATCCAACTTTTAGCCAAAGACTTAAGTACGTCTTCTCCAGGAAAAAAAGAAATTGCTAAAAGAAAATACTTCCGTAACAACCATTTTGTTTCAGCTTCACTGAAGAGAGCAGGAGGATCCAAACTAATTCTCCCTCAAGATGTTCGATGGAATTCTGTGGTTGATTGATTTGAACCATTTATTAAGAACTGGCCTATTCTCACAAAACTTTGTGAAGAAAACCATGATAAAATAGATGGAAGTATCTCATCCAAAGTATTTAATATTGGATTAAAGAGGAATGTAGAGGATACGTTCAGTACACTGAAGCCTATATCCATAGCCTTAAACAAACTTCAGAGAAATTGTTGCTGCATTGCTGATGCTGTTGAAATTTGGAAGGCACTTCAAGAGACATTGAAGAAAGAAATACCTCACCAGAAAGTTAAACTGCAGGCAATAAAGAAGCGAATGGATCAAGCACTAACTCCACCTCATTTTTTTGCAAACACTCTCGACCCCAGATATGAAGGTAGATGCCTAACTTATGAAGATGATGATGCTACCATGGCAATGGTATCTCAAAATCACTCCTCAGTTATCCCAGTCATAATAAATTTCAGCGCTGGAGCGGAACCATTTAAACAGTACGTTTACTGATGTTTTGAGCAAAGTCACTCCCCTGAATTGGTGGAAATCATTAGCCAGTCACCTTGAAACAGAGTTCCTTCAGTTGCTAAGTCATCTTTTCACAGCAGTAGCTTCCTCTACAGGCACAGAGAGAATATTTTCATCGTTTGGTATTATTCACTCAAAGCTAAGAAATCGACTGGGAGTTGAAAAAGCAGGAAAACTCGTATTTCTGTTTGTCTATGAATAAAAATGACAGTGGGAGTGGAGAAGATGGGAGCTAGTTGTAGAAGTTTTAAGGACAGCGTACGTTTAGTGTTGTGATGACATCTGTTATAGTTAATATAATTTGAAAATTTTTAAAAAAGTTTGACAACTGTCAGCTGGCAACTCAGAAGACTGCTGCAGTTGCAAATGTGAAACATTTATGTAACATTTAAGATTTAGTTTAATAAAATATAAATGCTATTGTTTATGTGTGTGTGTGATTTAGTTCTTACCATTCCTAATATACTGCTGCATCTGCAGCTTGACACAGATAATGAGTATTATGTACTATATCCTAAATTAATAAAAATCAAGTTATCTAAAAAATTACACAAAGTATATCCTCCTAGATGTTGTAAAATGCTGTATTGAGTTGTAAATTAACATGTTTTAGTGATCAGATTTGCACCATTGTTTAAGAAATATGTGAAGACATTATCAGTGGGAAACTTGATTTTAAATCAGTAATTTTCTCTTGGTGATTTAAATTGCCATGATTTAAATCAGTCCACCCTGACTGAAAGGGCTTGAAGTCTGATCTATCTTCTTAGCTGTACAGATAGTTTTTTCAGTTTAGAGTTGAGGCATGCTGCTGGGGTCTGCTCTCCTGTTGTATCTGTTTGCAACCTCTACCTCTTAAAAGTTTCTGTGATATCATGAGCCAGTTTTTGACTCACATGAACTGAGCAGAGTGCATTTCAGTGGTGGAGTGTTTCATTTGTAGGAAATACCCATCCTCTTCTTGGCTCTTAACTGCTGATGAGCCAAATATAGTTTCTACATCCTGGACAAACTGAGTAAGAGTAGGTTTAGTTGAAGAGGCTGATAAAACAACTTTAGTATAACCAGCCAGTGTTTGAATCCAACAGCTGCTTCCATAAATGTGACTAATACACAGTCATTTTTGTAGATGCTATTTTAAAGTACTTAATAAGAGGGTGTGCTAACAGCCCTAAAATGGGTTCTGTACCTTTGGTAGATATTTGCAATCTCTGTTTGGGAAACATTTGTAGTATGAGATGGAGACATTGGCCTAAGATAACCTCCATTGGTTGCCACGCTTTGAGTTATGCTGCTGGTATTGATACATTCAGTTCTTTGGATAATATTGATATACACTTTGAAGGTATTGGAGTATTAATATATTAAAAAAAGCAAGTTGCTGTGTTTTTAGCACTTTTTATTAATTAAGATGGTACTTATTTTGTATTTACAATGGTGACTACAATTCAGCATGATACTGTCACTTAAGTGTTCTATTACCTTGTGTCATGAAAATGTGATATTACAAACTGGAATAAAGAGTAGGGAAAATCCCTGATGTGATTGTTTGCTTAGGGTCTTTATTGAATAAAAAAAGTGTCTAAATAGTCTCTTGATATTTGTCTTCTCTTTGGTGTTTCCACAGGAGCAATTTTAGTGTCGAAGAATGACAACAGCCACATGACCAAGTGGACGCATTGGACAAAAGGGCATTAGTTACATCTGCCAACTTTATTGAACTTTCTTAAGTTCCACCCTTATTTGTAAGTTTATAATTTATTGCAAAATAAGGGAATATATACAGTACTTATATAGTATGTAAGTATAGAGGCTGCTGTAATGGATTTAGCACAGAACTGGGAGTCAGGAACTCCTCCATTCTAATCACAGTCCTACCACCAATTTGATGGTGTAGTCTTGAAAAAGACACTTAACTTTTGTCTGTTCTCTCAGCTGGAGGATGACAATGGCAGAAAGTTATTTAGACAAGCAAATGAAAATGGTAGGCAATCTGCCCTATCAGATGTAAACTGAGGAGGATGATTTAAAAATTACATTCAAGTTGAGATATAATCTGTTGGGAGCTTGAAGAGGAGACCATTCTTGGTGGCTTTCTGCTGAATGCTGCCACAGGTGCTGAGGACAAGACATGGTGGAGAAGACAGGCTCCCCTTGCACTCCTCATGCTTTGTTGCTGGGTGTGTTGTTTAGTGCCCATGTCTTTAAAAAGAGTAACGCTTATGTAGCACAAAGGTGTGTTGTAAGGATTACATCTTTGTAGTATTGTAAAAACTAAGTAAGAACTAAACAATTCTGTGTGAGGATGCAGGAGAATGAATTAGTTTGCAGTCCATATTCAAAGGAAACTTGTTTCAATCGCAATAAATATTGTAATACTTAATTTTTTTTTTTTTTTGGCAGTATTTTAGAAGTGGAAAGACAAAGTAGGTTTTGATGTTTTGCGTGGCGTCAACTGAAATAGGAGCCATCATGAATATAACAAAGAGTGGGCTGGTGCTGTTTTCAGCTAATTCCAATTCATCATGCATGGAACTATCAAAAAGAATTGCTGAGTAAGTAATATCCAGTGGTTAATCTTTTCTGCCATCACAGGAATGTAGGACATTGATCTCTACTCCCAACCCACCTGTACCAGTCTTCCACAGATGAGAATATTTTATAAAGTTACTTAGTAAAACTGCATCGTTGTTTGGAAGAATAAAGTTATCTACAAGGTACACTGTCAGTACAATCAATCTTTGTTCCTAATCGACTAAACTTGCATGTGTGAAAATACATAAATGTCTGTTTTCTTAAACTATTTTTTTAAAGAGCTTTCTAATAGATTAGGCTTTGCTAATTAGGGAACTGTGCCCCAGGGCAGTCTGTAGTACATGTAATAAAGGGATTAACCATGAAACTAGGGGAAGTTTGTTGTTGGATCACCTTGCCTTGGCATCCATCATAGCACTTAACACCTACATCTAAGGTTTATGGACCCTGACAAGCGTTTTGTTATTACTGTGGGGCATGCGAATTAGGCAGTAGAGTTTCCAGTGATAGGCTGTCACAATAGTTGAATTTTGAAAAGATACTGTGTAATTTATTTATCAAATAACCAAGAGAAGCATTTAATATCGGCCTATACATTTGCAAGCTCTGAAGGGCCACATTAATATTGTTTGGGAGACATAAATTACAAAGGATTTATTTGGATAGTGTTAAATAATCCTATATGTTAGAAAAATCCATTGTTTTCTCATTCTATATATACTGTGATTTTGCTAGTTATTGAGGTTTGTCCTTTCTCCTCAATACAAATTTATTTAGATGTTGAGGGGTTTTAGTATAAAGTGCACTAATAGCTTTGGCAGAGCTATTATGTCTTGTATAAATCTATATCATACTTCTTGACCACAAGCGTGCATGATGCTTTAGAAATATCAAGCGTGACAGATCACTTCCCTATAGTCTAAATTAGACGTGATCTAGGAAGGACAGACAAGAAGGGTGCTGAGGGAGGGCTGAGGTTACACAATATTCAGGCATGGGGGATATTTGTGCATCATTCATGCTATTAGTTCGTTTTTAGTAATTGGTCTTTCTGTGCTAATACAGATGTATTAAACCATAGTTTAACCTTCAAAAGCTTATTAACTACAGCTTTGTCTGCTATTGTCCTCGTATTACCGCTTATCCAGTGTCGATTGGAAATTTCTCTGGGAAAGGACATATTTAAACTCAGTCTTGCAAAGCCGTATGCAAATCTATGACACCATGTGATGATAATGAGAAACTTGTTGCATAATTTTATAACTCTGATTTATTTTAATTTTCTTGTGAATTGTTTTTTACATTAGTTTTTATTTGTGAACAGGCTTAGATTAACCTGCAATGTAATTCTTGTAAAATGTAGATTTGTGAGATCTCATAATAAAACATTTGTCCTTTGATCTATGAAGTGTAGATTTGTACAGTGTTATGAACATTGGGTTGGGCTTCTCCTTTATTCTGGTCTCCATTTCCTTCAGTGTAATGTACTGATTTTTGCTTTTATTTTTCTTCAGACGCTTGGGAGTAGAAATGGGAAAAGTTCAGGTTTATCAGGAGCCAAACCGAGGTGAGTATTTAATAGCTAAATAAACCTCTCATTGTGCCTCTGTGGGAGACAGTGTGTAACCTAACCCTTCTTAGAATTTAGTTACAGAAAAGTGAAGCATCACCTCACATTTCTCATACACCTGTACTGTCACCTCTCCCCCTCCTGCTTTCTGAGGACTATCACTCTGCCAGATAATCTGCTTACGTATGCTGTGATCACTAGAATACATCTCTCTCTCTCTCCCCCGCTCCTCCTCTTCTCCACCCCTCCCCTCCCCCATCACCACCCAGTTAGTTTTTTTGATATGGCTACTCTCTTTAAGTTTGAAGATGGAGAAATGATTTATTCTTGGATTTGTCTGTAGCGTATGATGACCTTGTGGAGTAATTCTATGAAGTCCTGTTATATGTTTCTTAAATCTTTGTATATGTTTCTCTTCTGGGCAGAAACAAGGGTGCAGATTCAAGAATCTGTGAGAGGAAAAGATGTCTTTATCATCCAAACAGTTTCAAAGTGAGTAACAACTAACACACATTCTAAAGAAATTAGAGTAGTTTCTGACATGGGTTTATCTTTAAGAATTCTTTTGTCTTAGATTTCCTTTTTTTGTACATGTAATATAAGAGATTCACACATGGACCAGTTGGTTTCTGTGATTTAAAAGGGGTGAATGTGAGGGACCTTATTATAACCTGACCATTTACTTTGTTTATATTCAGATGAATCTGGATTTTGCTCTGTGGATTTCTGCATTCTTTTGCAATGTACACTCTCTGTTCCTTACTACGTTCTCTTTAAAATCTTGTCTTGATTGGCTACCTTGAGGACAGCACCACTTAATGCTTTTAAATGTTGGAGCACTCTCTTCAAAGCAATGGCTACTGTGACTCATTAAGCAACATAATAATTGTATGTTCTCAAGAACATACAGAGCTCTACAAGAGCAGAGGCAGTCTTCTGGTTTCTGACAGCAGCAGAAATGGTGGGACTGGTTTACTTGATGATCAGTCCTTCCATGTTAAAATATGCCACTCAATCTTTTTCGTTATAGAGACAGGAGATAGGATGATAGTTGCTAAGTATTTAAAGCCTAGTTTCGGCTAAGGCCTACTTTTGGCCAAGATAATAGGAGAATGTATTGTAGGAGTCTAAAACTGTAAGGCCTGTCTGTAGTGAAAATATATTTACTCAATTTTTATTTTGTAGTGCAAAGATGTGGGAGACAAATTACAGTGTAGGCCTTATTGCAGCAACATATGCTGATAGCGTCCTGAAAATGTGTCTCTAAACAATGAGGTTGGTGAACAGACAATGGGAGAAAAAATAATGAAGTACAGTCTTAGTAAGAAATTTAAAATGGTATGTCAAGTGCAGGGTGCCTATCTGGGGTGCATATTTGGATTCCTTACAGGGATATTTCAGTTGCCAGTCTTTCTTTAATGGGATGAAGTCCCATGAAGCAGATACCTCATTGAATTTAGCTACAGGATATTTATGCGTGGATACAGAACTAGAAACTTCTCATTCCAGGGATGTGAATACTACGATCATGGAACTCCTGATCATGGTGTATGCTTGTAAAACCTCCTGTGCCAAAAGCATTATTGGAGTGATTCCCTACTTCCCATACAGCAAGCAGTGCAAGATGAGGAAAAGGGGCTCCATTGTCTCTAAATTACTGGCTTCGATGATGTGCAAAGCTGGTAAGAATGCAGGTTGTTGTGAAATAATCAGGGCATGGGGGGCTTCTGATGTCATATTTAACCTCTAGACAGCTATGTGCATTAAACTAGGAACTTTAATCAGAAATAGCTGTAAAGATTTTTAGCAAGAGGAAAATTTAAAACGTATAGAGAGGAAAATCCAACGTTAAAGCAAAACAAAGTAGTGACTGAAATGCTGCATTAAAAATGAGCAAGTCTTTATAGCATCCATTGTAGAGTCCATGCCAAGCTGAGTTGGTAAGATGAGTCTGCTGGAGTTCCTACTATCTTGGAAGGTGGGGTTTCTTTGCTGTGATACAGCTGCTGGGTCCCTTCTCTCTCTTCCTAACTTTCTCTTGAGCAGTTGTATTTCTGTCCTTTTCTCTCTGTTGAGTGATCCCACTTATACCTAGTGTTTACCTTTAAGGTGGCATCTGAGAATGGGATAAACTCCCTTGATTCCTCCAGGGCAACCATCTGCCTGCTCTTTTCCTACGGCACCTGTCCCTGGAGCATGTGGACAGTTATAAGGAACACTTCATAGATATGCTGTTTAATTGTGCAGTCTGGTCTTGTAGATTTAATTAAATATTGATTCTCGTTTTGTGGGAAGAAGTGTGGGAGTAATTAGTATTTGGGATTGGGAGTCAGGAGTTCTGAGTTATCGTCTCAGCTCTGTCAGTCTTACTATGTGGCTCTGAGCAAATGACTTAATCTTTGCCTTCATTTCTTCAGATGTGGAAAGGAAGTGACACTTACCCACCTTTATGGGGGTGTTGAGAATTTTGGTTAATTTTTGTAGATTGTTCTGAGGGCTTTGGTAAAAGGTACAGTAGAAATGCAAAGTACTCCTGCTTATTTGATACCCCATAAACCTTAATGGGAAATTTATTTACCATATATACCGCAATACAAACTATAACATGATTTTGTTCTGGTATAACAGAATTTTCATGGTCTAAACAGCCTTCAGTGAAAGCTACAGGAGGAGTAAACTTGGTATCTACAAAAAATATCTAGGTTTGTCCTGCTTATTTTTCATACAGTGGCTTTTAAGTTTTACTCTCTTTTCAAAGGTCTAACTCACCTTATTACCATGGATTTACATCAGAAGGAAATACAGGGATTCTTTAATATTCCAGTTGATAATTTGAGAGCATCTCCATTCTTACTTCAGTACATTCAAGAAGAGGTGAGCAAGGCCTACTAATGTGTATGAGAGTTGTCTTTTTAATGTTGTATTTCAGGTTATCCCTATGTCTGTTGGGTTTAGAACATCAGTAAAAACATTATGAATGAAATTTAGTAATTTTTTAAAAAGTCTGTTGAAAAGGGGGGGTATCTAATTTTTTGTGAATTTTAAAATGGTAGTTTTTTGTTTTTTCTACTTTTGGCATCAACATTCTTCCCACTTTGTAAACACCAAAATAGGTTAGGAGTAGGGGTCTTTAGTTGTGAAAGTGTAAATGTACAAAGCACTGTGCACATGTTAATTGAGGACATTTATTAGAATTCTAATACATTGGACTAAAGGTCTCCTAAGCAGCATTGTCTAATGGTGAGATCAATAGACTACAGATCAAGGTCTCTTGCCTACCAGTCATCTGATCTGCCACCTGCTCAGAGTGTGGGATCTTTGGAAACTGAACTTCTGTACCCCAGGGTCTCCATCTGAAAATGAGTATTGTCCGCTTTTATAAAGTGCCGAGAGACTTGTGGATGTAAAGAGCTATTTTAGTGAAAAGTATTTATCGTAACATCCTGCTTCTGTCATTGTCTAATGCCTGATGCTTCTCACCCTCAAATAGACACATAGCTACCTGCCAAATCGAGGGCCCTCTTCAACCCAGGGGATTGTTTTATATAGGTATAGCTTTCCTCTATACTAAAAACTCCATGAGGCACTTTTGTCATGACATTTTTTTAAACGGGTGGGGAATGTGACAATTTTATGGAACATTTGTTCAGTGATTGTTTCTCAGCCAATGGCTAGCTGGTTATAAACGTTTGGCATTAGAAAATGCTTTCTGGTTAAGAGGGCAATAGTATAAAACTCATCTGCAGATTTTTGGAAGTTGGCAAACTACTTTGGGGGGGGTGGATATTTAGAAGGTGTTTTTCTTATTTCACTTCCTTTATTTTTTCTCTGCTTCGTAGAATGACTTGCAGGAAAGTAAGCTAACTAAAAGGACCTGATATCCTTGGTCTCCCAGGACATGGACACTCTTAGTGCCTTCTAGCCAATCCAGGGGCCTATGTTATATACATATCCCTTCTTAAAATTGCCATGCAACGCTGATCAGGAAGCACTTAATACATCATCTGCATTTCATGATTACCGAATATGCTCTGGATGCCTTGCATTTTGAATGCTACAGCATGTTAAATGTTCGCTAGGATCTTTAATGGGATGTATTGAATAGCATGAAATAAGTTCAGCTTCATAAGAATGGAGATCATTTGCAAAGCACTTAAACCATAAGTCATATTGTAAAGGCTGGGAGCTGCTAGTGCCCATTCCATGATGATTTCCCGCACAGATCCTATGAGAATTGAAGATGAAATTGGACTCTCTACACCACAGAATACCCATTAGTGGATACTACGTGGCATAAAGACTTCATGGGCTTCATGTTTGTGTATATGTATGAGCATGCTTATTTAGTGAACATTTGATATCGCCTTCCACACACTGTACAACATGCACATTATATGTTAGTGACTTGACATAACTCTTTGCTGCTAGGAGTTGCCAGTGACCATATTTTAAATTTTGAAGGGCATTGTTGACTTAGCTTCTGTGTGAACTGAGTAATGGAAATCACCTTTGGAGATTTGGCAGTTAAAAGTGAGCTAATCCTGTTTGAACAGAAATAGAGCCTTCAATGGCATGTCCTACCTTGTCCATACCTGGCATTGTTTGCCTCTTGCATATGGCCTGTTTAATTTTAAAAGATCTGTAAAGGCGCACAATGGCATGGGGGAAAAGGGGAAACTTCAGCATTTTTTTCCTGGTCAAATTTCTTGTATTATAGGCTGGTAGCTCCATCTATTATTGATGTTGCCTGATGCTTCTCGTTGTAAGATTCTATCTTCTGTTGCTTCAAACTTTGCCAGCGTTAACTGTTTGGGTTAACATTTTCTATGCTGGGTATCTGCCTCAAGTTGAATATATTTGGGAAATTATCAGTCAAAACTGGGGAAAATATATTGTTTTGCTCATATTAAATTCTTGATACCTTTTTTATCTAGCAAGCCCTGTAGGGTCGCCACGTATCCAGTCGCAAAGGGTCCTGGCAATGTCCAGTCACCAAGGGGGGGAGATGCCGGGTCATCAATCCGTGTCACCCCTGCTCAGCCGGGGCCGCCTCCTACCTGCATTTCATGGGCAGGCACATGGGCTTCCACCTCAGGCTGCAGCTCCAGCTCCGCAGCCCTGGTTCCACCACCAGAGCAGAGGGAGCCAGCTGTTGGGAGGGTGGGGGGGAAGAGAGGGGGAGAGAAGGAGGGAGGTGAAGAAGAGTGACGGGGAAGAGGGAGGGAGGTGAAGAGGACTGAGTGACGGGGAAGAGGGAGGTGGGGAGGAACAAGCGGCGGTGGGACCCTGGGGGAAGAGGTGGAGTGGGGGCCGGGCATCAGGGGAAAGGGGTGGGCAGGGAGTCCAGTTTTGAGCAGTTAGAAAGTTGGCAACCCTCTATGTTTTGTAGCAGGCATTTGACATGTGGCAGGGGTGGACTTGGTGTCAGGTGTGACCCGTCCCGTGCCTAGGGTAGCCCCCTGAAAATGCCAAGGTCACGGCAGGCTGTAAAAAGAGAGCAGATTCTCCCAACACTGGTGGGTGACACTGAAGTCAGGCTTCTCAACCAGCCACAAACTGCGCTTCTGAATCCCCACAGAAGCCAGTATACAAATACACACAGCCCCCTTTACTGCTTTTCAGCTTCTGGCTCCCAAATCAGCACTAGGTCCAGTAAAGAGACCAGTTATTTAAACTCTATGCTCTTTACTAAATAGGTTCCCTCTGACCCCAAGGGGTCAGCCACAGTACCAGTTCAATGTAAGTTTTGATCTTACCTAAAATACCATGCTGCCAGCCAATCCTTTAGTAACTAAAACTAAAGGTTTACTGTAAAAAGAAAGAAATAAACCATAAGAAAAATGTTAAAGGATTAAAGCAAATCAGATACATACAAATGATTGAAAGTCCATATACATTAAGTTTCTAGAAGAATTGTGGAGTTTGCAGGCTTGTATAGTTCCTCTGGTGTACATCCAACACCTGGATGGGTCTGAGTCCTTCGGTTCAGTTGCAAAATGAATTGATCCAGAGGCAGGAATATGTCTGTAGCTGAACAGGTACAAAGACAAAATGGTTTCTGTGGCTTGGCCTTATATACCCTCTTGCCCTGGCCATGCGGTCTTGTGGAATATTACAAGAACTAAAATGGAGTCCAGAGTCACATGAGCCAATCCTGGTAACTCTTCAGGTATGCCTTTTGTTTCTTCCCAGGCCCTTTGCATCTGTAACGGTTTTGATGGGCCATTAAGTGGGCTATTGTCCTGCCGCCTCTCTGTCTGGGGTGTGTCTTATACAGCATAGTTTGAAACACAGGTACATCAAATATGTCCATAACTTCCATTACAGATATAACACATGAACATAAGCATTATCATCTGACTTAACATATTATAACCTTTCTAACAGTACCTGACATGGCATATCTCACATGAATTATTATGATTTTGACATATTGATGTTAACCCATATGTTAAATTCCCCCTCTCCCCCCAATCCAACCAGCATGACATCAGGGATGTGCTTTTTGCCCAAATTTGGCCAAGTTATAAAACTGGGGCAAGATATAGTAGTCATGCTTGGGAGGAATGGGCAGAAGAATCTGTGCCCACGAGATCACACTCCTCTCCAGAGCCTGAAATAGAACACAAGATTCCTGAGTCTCACCATTCCTCTGCTGTCAGCAAATATCTGTGAAACCCCCTGGCTAAAAGTCCCATCCCCATTTAGTGCTGGTTCACATAAGATGACAGCCTGTTACTGCTATCTGTTATTCTGTTTGAGCAAGTGGTCGTGGTCTGTGCAGTGGGTCTAAATGTTCCATCCCTGCTGATGATCCATATGAGCGTGAATATGATGCCACACGATGGAATTTTTTTTTTAATTTTGCTTTTTAAAAATATAGGAAATTACACACACACAAAAATATTAAAAGAACATTATTAAGGTTGTAAAATCAGGCATTCAAAATGAGGGTTATTTGCTTAAACTTGAAGTATTTGATACTTTAGATAATTTTTTTAAATTCTTAAAAATTCAAAATTATATGTGGCACTTAATGAGTTTAAATTTCCATAAAAGTATGACAGATGATCTCTGTTGTTTCTTACAGATCCCAGATTACAGGAATGCTGTGATTGTGGCCAAATCACCTGCATCTGCAAAGAGGTGGGTAAAAGCTACTCTAGAGCAGGCAATATGTAACTAAAATAGTTTCTGATTTTAAAATCAAGTTCAGGGCACTGGCATATGAAATGAGAGACCCAAAATGAAGGACTCAAATGATCACTTTATTTATACATGAAACTTTCCATATTGATTCAGTAGTCAGAATTGCGGATGCTAATAATTTACAGCACTGTGCAGTTAACAGTGGGTCCATGTGGGAATAGAATATGTGGGAAATCATTGTAGCCTCAATGACTAGTTTTTCAGTGAAGCTTTTTAAAAAATATTTAAAGTTTTACCAGTATGTGTGTATGGAGCCATATGTGTACATATGAATATATAGAAACACTGCTGTTTGTTACATCTGAATCTCTGTCCTAACGTAGGACTTGCAGTCAAGAAGAAGAGGATAAAAGCATACAGTAGAATTTCAGAGTTACGAATACCTGGGCCATGGAGGTTGTTCATAACTCTGAAATGTTTGTAATTCTGAACAAAAAGTTATGATTGTTCTTTCAAAAGTTTATAACTGAACATTGACTTGCTACAGCTTTGAAACTTTACTATGCAAAAGAAAAATACTGCTTTTAACCATCTTAATTTAAATGAAACAAGCACAGAAGGAGTTTCCTTACCTTGTCAAATCTTTTTTTAAACTTCCTCTTTATTTTTTAGTAGTTTATGTTTAACACAGCACTGTCCTATATTTGCTTTTTTTCTCTGCTGCTGCCTGATTGCATAATTCCAATTCCAAATGAGGCGTGTGGTTGACTGATCAGTTGGTGACTCTGGTGTTCGTAACTAAGGTTTTACTGTATGAACAAAGAGACACTGTCAAGATTGGCAGGCCAAAAAATAGCTTTTCCATCTTCTGCCAAATCTGTGTGATGAAATATTTTTCAGATTACTAAAGTATGGACAAAAATAACTGATCCACTATCTAATGCACATTGCTGTTCCTGAGACGTTCTGCTTTGCTCTTCTTCTTTTTTTAATTTTGCAAGCAGTCATTTGAATGTTTGAGAAATTGTCCATATCTCAGTACCTTTGTTCTGATATTTAAGATATTGCGTTCAGCCTCTTCCAGTTTTATTATAACTTCATTGCTGTTTTTAGAAGGTAAAGTGAATCCAACAACTGAAGAACAAAGAGTACTTAGCATTCCAGAACTTTTTGTAGCATGTTGTGTACATGTGTGTATTGTATACAATTTCAACTGTGGACGAATAAAAATGGCAAGACAAATATGATAACTCCAGTGGTCCAAAATGTTTGCTTAATGTGATCATAAATTAGTAAGTGACTGGCCAAATCCTAAATATAGAGGCATTATTCTTCAGTCTGTCTGAAGTGTGCTTAATCCAAGGTCCAGGGCAAATTTTCCATTCCCATTGAGATTAGCATTTTATCACATGTTTACGCTTGTTAAGTAATCATCGTGGATTCCTTGTTTAGTTAATTTATGGCTATCTATCCCTCTGCTCTCTGATGGAATTTCACTCCTTTAAGAAGCTGATAAGGAGTTGAATGATAGTTTAAGAATTAATGGTGGCTTCTCTGCAATCACAAGTAATTGCTTGTGGAAGTGTTATCTAGACTTTCATGTCTAGGATATTATGACATTGTTAGCAGGAAAGGTTTATTTTGTAACAAATCAGAACAGTTTCTAACTGGTAGCAGTGTACTAGGAAAAAACTAACGATTTTTATCTAGCAATATTCTTCATATGAACTAAATATTCCACTGCTAGTATTAAATACCTCTTTAATCTGCCTTCCATGTGACAGATGCTGTATAAGCGGATACACTTTATTTTTTACAAATAATCATTCTGGCCCCCAACTGAATCCCTGTCTTGCAATTCAACCTCTGAGTTTTACTGTTTTTAATATAAACTGTTAGCTGCATACTCTTGTTGACAACAACATTAACAGGATCTTTTTGATTGAATGTTAGGGTGTCTTTATTTACTATTTTGGGAATATGTCCTTAATACCTGTAGTGAAGCATACATAAAGACCCATGGGCACTGTGAAATATTACAAATTCTGTTTCTGGCATCAATTTGATGCCTTAAATATCTGAATTGTAAGTATGCATCTAAATCTGTGAAGCCATAACAGTGCAATTGGATAAAAGATTAATTTTATTTCCTGCAGTGGTGTATAGTCTTTGGTCTTGCATTCCAGGAGTGCTTGTATTTTGTTGATGAGCGCAGTGATCCCTGAGAGTATGGCTACACTGATCGACCATTCTGGATCGATTTAGTGGTCAGTGAAGACCCACTCAATCAATCCAGAAGTTGATGCTGTAAAGCCACCACCTCAAGTGGCGCAGTGCAGTGAAGACGCTATGCAGAAGGAAGCACAGCAGTCGACGGGAGTTACGCAAGCTACTCTGTGTAGCTTGTATAACTCCCATCGACTGCCGCCAAATTTCCAGGTAAGTATAGACTAGGCCTTAGTGTTTCATAGGGCTTAATCATGCCTGTTAGTCATAGGTTAGTATTGGAAGCTGGGCAGAGCTGCCCTTTCCTTCTGAGAGCTCCTGTAGGCATGTATTAAGGGCATGAGGGAAGCTATATTATTGTGGCAAATCTGTACAAACTATCACAGCTATGGTCATGCCATCCAAAAATGCGAATACAAGCCCTTTCATTTGCTCATGCATATCAAGTAATTGTGCATGCAAATAGAGAACCTAAATGCACAATTAATAGATTTGCATGGGAAAATGAAGGGTTGCATGTACTCCTGTTTTTGTATGTGCATCGGTGGCTGAAAATTTGGCCTAAATAATATGGCATTGAAGGCAACTGTCAAAATGTTGCTTTGTACAACTGTTTCTTAAGCAGTCATTTCTAAATCTGAAAAAGCTAAAGAAAATAAATTGTTTGGGCAGAGGAGATAAACTGTTGAAAATAACCAGCGAAGACAAATGTCAGCCTCAAACAATTTTTCTTTTGAATATATGAAAGGAAAGCTTTGTCTCTTGTAATCAGAGTGTTCAGTTTGTGGTCTCGTTGCAAAGTTCAGGTAAAAATCATTTTGCCTACAACTTGAGTTTTATTCAGTTTGGTCTGGTGTCCTGATTGTGCCAGTTAGACTTTGTAAAACTCCTGTTTGTTTAATTGTATTTTTTTTAATTGAGAAAACGGGGGGTTGGAAGAAAAATCATATGCTGTATTTAAATATTTATTAAAAAAATCCTTGCCTCTTACAATCTCTGGAATTAATAAGTGACTCTTAAATGTAACTTAGTTTGCCAGTGATGCTGCTTGCTTACTTCACTTGGTTTGCACAATGAAACTGGACTTGCCAGTTCTAGTTTTTCACTTGCTATCCTCCTCCACTCAGCATTTGAGATGCAAATACTGAAGGGAAAATTATATCTCCCTTCCTTTCTTCCCCTAAGCAATCAAACAAACAATTCACTGACATTTTAAAATGTCATTGAAAGCCTTATTTTTAACATTTTAAATTTGTACCCTAAACTCTTTGATAGTGGTTCTTTACATAATTCCAGATTGCAATTGATGAAATGGTGTATGGTAAAGGATTTTTTTTGTTTTGCAAGTTTACTAAAACTTGCAGCAAGTCATCTGGCAATCGGTTAAATAGCTGGTTACTTGAGTTTTGTCATTCCTGTAGGATGCCTATAGTTGCAAACCAGACTGTCTAGGTTATTCTGTTCCATTAGTCCACCTCTTGTGTTCATATAATTAATTTTAAGAGGGATTCTACTTACTCCCATTTGAATAAGTTTCTCCCAAGGAAATGCTAGTTTGACGTTTTGGATCTGCTGTAGTCATGTGACCTGTCCACGCCTAGGGTAGCCACCTGAAAATGCCAAGGTCAGGGCAGGCTGCAAAGGGAGAGCAGGTTCTCCCAACTCTGGTGGGTGACACTGAAGTCAGACTTCCCAACCAGTCACAAACAGTGCTTCTGATTCCCCACTCTGGACATCAAGAAGCTAAAACAGAATATACACAGCCCCCTTTACTGCATTTCAGTCTCTGACTCCCAATAAGCCACTAGGTCCAGTAAAAAAATAAGTTATTTAAAACTCTATGCTCTTTACCAAAAAGGTTCTCCTGACCCCAAAGGGTCAACCACAGCACCAGATCAATATAAGTTTGGATCTTACCCAAAATACCACACTGCCAGCCAATCCTTTAGTAACTAAAACTAAAGGTTTATTATAAAAGGAAAGAAACAAGCTATAAGAGAAATGTTAAATGACTAAAGCAATCAGATACATATAAATGATTTGAAAGTCTATATATATCAGGTTTCCAGTAGAATTGTGGAGTTTGCAGGCTTGTATAGTCCCTCTGGTGTACATCCAGTACCTGGATGTGTCTCAGTCCTTTGTTTCACAGCTTCAGTTGTAGATGAGTTGATCCAGAGGTAGGTGAAGACTGAAGAAGACAAAATGGATGTTGTGTACAGCTGCCTTTTATGTCCCTAGGCCTTTTGCCATGCTGCTGCTTGTGGAAATGTACAGAAATAAGACGGAGTTCAGAGTCACATGAGTAAGTCCTGGTGACTCATCAGGTGTATCCCTTCCTTCTCTCCCTGGGCCCATTGTACCTGTGAGTTTCCTTAATGGGCCATTAAGCAGGCTAGTGCTGTAGCCACCCTGTCTGGGGTGTCACCCAGAAACACAGCACAAGTTGAAATACAGATACATCAAACATATCCATAACTTCCAACACAAATATGACACATGCACATAAACAATATCATCATACTTAGCAAATTATAATCTTTCTAACATTACCTGACATGGCCTATCTCACATTAATTATTGTAATTTTGAAATATTGATGTTAAATATCATAAATGATCCCCTCATCCAGCCAGTGTCAAAAGTCAATTGTGGACCACTGTCAAAAACACCACTAGACTGAGAGGCCAGTGGCAGTTTTAAGGCCCAATATCTTGGGCTCCCTCAGGACTAGAAATGAGGGATGTAAACCATTGGAAAAGCTCACTTGAGTTCCCTAGTTTTTCAGAGGTACACAGCATTAATTTCTAGCAGCATTGGGTCATGACACTGTGGCCCTTACACTTTTTTCACTTCTGGCATGAGTTTAAGGTGATAATCTTACATGATTTTAACAGTTGATTTTTAATTCATGTTGCAGCTGAAAGATGGAAGAAGCAAGATGGTAATCTGACTGCATGATTAACACTTGTTCTGTAACTTGTCAAGGCTTGAAACACTTTGGCAAGACCAGTGCAAATGCTTTCAGGACTATCAAACTTTTCCAAACCCAATGATAAGAAGGTGTCTTCTAGAAGTAGTCCCTGCTTTCTTTCACTCAGTTGTAGTAATCAATTTTTCCTCTTTAAACTTTAGAAGAAAAAATAGACTTGTGTTGAGAGATTGGGTTATTTCAACTTTAATGTATTCTTTCCTGCAGGGCACAGTCTTTTGCTGAGCGCTTGAGGCTAGGAATTGCAGTGATTCATGGGGAAGCTCAAGATGCTGAATCTGACCTGGTGGATGGTCGACATTCACCTCCTACAGCCAAAAATGTAGCCGCTATTCATCCCAGTTTGGAGATACCCAGTAAGTAAGTTTGTGTGTGTGTGTAATTGCTTACATATTGGATTTTTATACTTGGGAGATTAGAAAGGGATGGTTGTCAAAAAAACAGTAGCAAAGAATTACTCCTGATACCCTTTTCCTGTGGCGCCTATGATTTGCAGAAGTGCAAAACTATACGGTTGAGTGACAAGGTGGGTGAGGTAATATCTTTTATTGGACCAACTTCCATTGGTGAGAGAGACAAGCTTTTGCTCTTACAGAGCTCTTCTTTAGGTCTAACTGAGTGTTCTGTATGAGTTTGCAATACCTACACTATCGGGTAAATAGACAAGTGAATTCCTCTGCCTCATAATTTCATTGCCTCATATTTTACACGTTACTTTAAGGCTGTTTAGGTTTGATTTGTTTAAATACTTCATTTTTGTTAACCAGTATATACCTGCCACCCCCCAAAAACCCTCTTTTTTCCCCTTCCCTGCTCCACTTGAGGTTAAAAAAATCAACTTAGGAAGGTAGTATGGTCCAGGAGATAGGGCATTGAACTGTGAGTCAGGAAATCTGGATTCTATTCCTGTCTGCCACTGACCTGCTGTAGGACCTTGGGCAAGTCATTTGCTTCATGTTCTGTTCATGATTCCCTCTTTAAAATGCTATATAAAAGCCAAGTACAGGATTTTCATGGTGAGGTGAATATCCAATAACTGCCGTACAGTGTAGAGAAAACAAAACAGTTGAGATGGAGCTGGCTAAAAAGATTTCCGGCTGAAGAGAATTAATCCCAAGGAGTGCTTTGTATTGTTGTATATAAGCTAATTAATACAAAAATTGTGCATTAACAGATAGGGTTGCTACATATACACAATACATCAGACTCAAAATCACCACAGACCACATCTGTAATTCTGCCACTTCATTTCTTCTTTCTGCTAAACTAACTCCCCCAGTACTTAGCAGCTGTGGATATTTGTTGGAGTAGTAATTTAATAAATGTGGTGGGTGATAGAAAGCTGCCCTCCCTGTTGGGGCATAGTTATAGTTGTGCATATGATAGCTGTGGTAGTGGTTAGGTGCATCCCCTGTGGATGGAAGAGTAGAATGTACGTACTGTAAACACAGACCTCTTCTTCAGGCCTGAAGCTTGAAAGCTTGTGTCTCTCACCAACGAAAGGTTGGTCCAGTAAAAGATATTAGCTCACCCAGCTTGTCTCTCTAATATCCTGCAACCTACATGGTTGCAACACTGCATATGACTTTCTCCAATGACAGCTATGCTTACTTGGCACTTAAAAACTGATAGAAAAATATAGCTTCTGATGGAAAAGATTTTATCCTGGGGAGAGGATTTTGTACATGCTGAAGACTTCATCAATTGGTCGCCTATTTTGTAAAAGCTTTCAGTTATGATGAACAGCGGCAAAAAACTGACCTTTTAGTAATAAAAATTTATTTTAAAAACTAACAAACGTAATCTAACAGATCTAGTAAAGATTCTTTTATTAACTTTGTTTAGTTTTTAAATGTTTTTTAAAAATATACCATTTGAAGCAGGTCTGAAATACATCTGTGGTAAACACTTCCTATTAATCTCATGAAAAGACAAAATATAAATGACAGTATTTATGCCCTTTAGCTTTCTCACATTGAAATTTTGCATGGAAAGGCCACTTCATATACAGGAAAAACAGAAATTTATGCTTTGTTTTAAGCTTATCTCAGAATGGAACCTTAACTATGGAGTTGCAATCAGTGTCTTCAGAATTACAACAAATTTAACCAGCACTTTGATAAGGTTTAACATTTATATTTGACTTTTAGCTTGCTTTTTCCCCTCTGCTTTGTAATTGTGGAAAATAAAATGAGAGTGCGCTAAGTAGCTGGAGGTTGTCAAATTTTTTAAACTTTGAATTTTCTTGCTTTTCTGAGATAAATTTTACTCCATTAACACTCTTTAATATCAGTTAGATGTTGGAGCTGAGAGTGACTTTATCAAAAGGACAGATTGTAAACTTATTCACCAGCAGGTGTCACTGTTCTCAGTGAGATCTAAAAGTTTTAGAGCAGAAAATGGGGGGGGGAAAACCCAAACAAACAAACAACTAAAGAACCCAAATATGCTTAGGATGTGTTTGACTATATGATCCTATCATGGCTGGAAGCTTTATTTATACATCAGTTTGTTCGTTGTACATCATTTTGTTCTATCTCAAATGTGGCAAGTAACTGTTTTATTCATGTGCATTTTACATCATTGTTGTGCCCAGAAATCCCAGTTCGTCTCTAGGAACTGAGTGTCAGCAAAGCATTCTTAAGTTTTACTGTACAAATTGTACTGCATACAAGACTTAATGGAATGGGTTTGCAGACAGCAAACATGCCATTAAAGCACCAGTCCTGCAAGTTACTTCATGGGTAGATCTCTGTGCCCATCTGGAACCCCATTGTGTTCAGAGGGGCTCTGTGCAGGTGTTTGCCCATACAGAATAACTTGCAGGATTGGGGCCTAAGTATTTTTAGTTAATATCCTATATGGAAAGAATCAAGGCCTTGTGCATGAGACTGCTGCCTGTGGAAGCAGAGCAATGATTGTGGAGACAGCTGCTGCTTTGCTTTTATCTAAGGGGGGGGGAACAATGACTAGTGCAAAGCAAGAATTCTCTTATTCATTTTAGCACGTACAAATGTTGAGATCTTTTTTTTTTTTTTTTATCCTTTAATCAGTGCTGATTCCAAAGGAAAAACCACCCATCACAGTTGTTGGAGATGTAGGAGGAAGAATAGCCATCATTGTGGTGAGTGAATGTTTTGGATCAAAACTCTGCTGGCTTTGAATTTAGGAACAATCATGTATAATTGTGGGTATCCTTTAAAGTTGGGTTAATTTTGAGGGTTTTCCTATTGTATCTAAGCTAAAATTGTCAAACTCTTGACATGTAAGAGAATTTGGGGTCACTCTAGTCTTAAACTAAGGATACATGGGGCAAGAATTCAGTGGATGAGCCAATCTTGGTTTTTCAACCTCAAAAATTAATTTCCTGCTTCCCAAATATAAGTGAAATCTTTTGAAAACAATATGTTGGTTGGTTTGTTTTTTTTTAAATCCCTTCACACTCTAATTCTCCCTTTATAATAAGCTTGAAATGGCCATCCACAAATCTTGCTAGTATATAGTTGAAGGGTCACTATTAAATGCTGAGCTGTTGGCATTTGGCGTTTAAGATTTTTTTAACTAGTGCAAAAACATGGGTTGTTTGGGTGTTTGCTCAGTACATGGACAGTGTAAGCACATAAGGAAGACGTTTAGGTTAACTCTGCGATTTCCTAATACCCTTGACAAGCTCTATTAACTGAGAACAATTATGGACTTAATATCTCTATGCCCCTTCTATAAAACGGGTTTCGCAGTGTACTTTACAGGAATAGAGAGAGGTTAATTAAGGTTAGTAAAGCACTTGGAGATAATTGGGTAGAAGATGTTGCTAAAATGCATTGGATTTCTCTGAAGCTTATGCTTAAAATATTGGTGTAATTGTGTGTAGTGGTTCTTCAGTTTGAGCAAAACTGCAAACTGCTCAGCCTTAATGGAAAAATTGCATTGATAAGGCCATTAATTTCAATTTTCTTTCCACTTTAATAATTTAAATGACCAAGAGAATTTTTAATAACAAAAATTACACGTAGATTGACATTTGAGGGAGTTTAAAAATAAAATTGATCGCTCCATTCTCTCTCTCGCTCTCTCTCTCTCTCTCTCTCTCTCTCTCTCTCTCTCTCTCTCTGTGTGTCATCTTTTAATTTTTTAAATAAAATACTTCAGCACTGTTTCAGTTCTTGATGATGGTACCAACTCTCTCTGCCAGTGTAACTTACTGATGAAATATTCTGGTGTAACTTCTGAAAATGAACAGTTAATCCAGTCCTTATACTGAATAGACTTTCTGGGCACCGTTCCTGTATTAAAGCCAGTGTGTTGGGGAAGGCAAAGTGAAGGAAAAAGGTCTGGTGAGAGATGATCTTCCAAAGTCAATAGATGTTGACAGGGCTTGCACGCAAGATGTTAAAGGACTAAAGAGCATGTATAGGAATAAAACATAAGAAAGGATGGACCAGTTTCTTTGCCACATTAACTAAACTTTGGGTTATGATTGAGGTGATTTGGAAAAGCTTTTTATAATGAGTGAGAGTTTGAGGTCCCTGTACATCATCTTGAATTAATGGTAATTTTGTCTCTTAGGGGATCTCTTCCCAAATCTTTTAAAATCAAGTGTTTTATCCCTTGTTGAATTTCAAAGTTCAAAAATAAAAAATTATTCTAGGTTTTTAACTGTCCTATAGGAATATTGATTACTGTTTTATTAGTAGACACATTCTGGGATTGTATTAAATGCTTGGCTTCTTCTCTCATATGCCCTCCTGGTTACATGACTGAATCTTGCTGTATAGCTTTTAAAAATCCTCTTGTGCTTTAGTGATGAACACTGCAGTTAATTGTCCAAAATACAATAATTCACACAGAAAAGCAGAATTTGACCCTTATAGTGTCTACTGAATGGGTCACCTGAAACTCTGTCCAAAAGAGTTTATAGAAGCTGGTCGCTGGACTTTGTTGCATCATTTCAAAGGAACAGAATATCATGAATATTAACACTGAAGATCTAGAAGTGCCAATGACATAAAGACTGATGTTTTGTTAAAGAACACTGGAGAAATTGCATTATTATTTGGGTTTTTAATGTTTGGAATAACTTTTTCTGTAGGGGAGTCTTTAGTGTCACGTTCAAAGTCCTGGCAATTCTCCTTTCCCGCACTCTGTTCCTTGAGCCCCCATATAGAATAGTAAGAGTTACTATCAATAAATTAATAATATGGTTTGGATGTAGACTGGTGACCTAGAGAAATCTACTGCCTTGACTCCGGAAGAATTACACTAGATCTGTCTGCCTCTATTGTATGATCTGTTTGAGAAAGTGTTGGGACTTCATTGCCCGGTCTCATTTTGACAGGATGACATTATAGATGATGTTGACAGCTTCCTTGCTGCAGCAGACACCCTCAAGGAAAGGGGAGCGTACAAGATTTTTGTAATGGCAACCCATGGCCTGCTATCTTCAGATGCTCCCAGGTTGATAGAAGAGTCTGCTATTGATGAAGTAAGTGTGGGCAGGATGAGCTAGCTTCAAAGCTCAGAAGCAAATGAAAATGATAAAAACTTTTCAGAGAATTCAGCCTGCTTTAAAATCCCTATTGGCTTGGCTCCTAAAACTTTTTATGTGGATTATTACTAATGACAATATCAATTACAAATTACAGAAACAATACTGTGGTGGTTTGTTCCTGGCTTTGCTTTTCAGTACAGATTAAGGTTTTAACATACAACTTATTCCTTTTTTTTCAAGTCTTCATGAATACTTTAGTAATGAGTGCAGCATAATAATAAGAGCCTAGGTAAAGGATGTCAACATAGAAAGATTCCCTTTAAATGAAAAGTAATTAAGAGTGCATTCCCTTATGTGTGTGTTTAACAGGATGAAGGCAAGGAAGGACTGTTTCTTTATTATCCAAGGCTATAATCCTGTAAATAAACAGTCACAAAAGGAGATCCTGCTTTTCATCAACCAGTTAACTTTCTCAGAACTTGGACGATATACCTTGCCTTTTGAGATTTTGAAGTGATGGGGTGAAGATCAGAAAGTGAAGGGAAAAGGTCAGGGAACTCATTTCTACTGTGATGATTTCTCTTTCTCTCTTTCTAGGTTGTTGTAACCAACACGATTCCACATGAAATACAAAAACTCCAGTGTCCCAAAATTAAGACTGTGGATATCAGTATGATCCTCTCAGAAGCCATTCGCAGAATCCATAACGGGGAGTCCATGTCTTACCTTTTCAGAAATATAGGACTAGATGATTAATCTATTCTTTTTATCCTAAAGAAAATACCCAGGGCCAAACTGGAAGCGTACAGAAAACAAGCTGTGAAGCATCATGCTTACCTTAATATTTCAATTGAGTCATTTTTGTTTTGTTGTTTTTCTTGGTTTAAATTTGAAGTTAGACCAGATTTCAAGAGCTATTTTTTTTGCAGTTTTTGAAAAATAAAACCCAAACGTTTTCCAAAAAGAAAAAAAAAAGTTCTAATTGTTTTAGGTTAGTTGCACTATATATGGAAAACAAACACTTGAGGCAAGAATTTAGCTCCTAAACTAAACATTCCTTTTCCAAAGCTGCTTGCTACAAGTGCTTTAAAGAGTTGATAAAATGAAGTGACTGTATAATATTTGCATTTAAAAAGCCAAAAAGGTTGTACTGTTGTATGCAGTTAAGTGACATTTTGTAGAAGTGCTTTTATAGAAAAGCATATGAAATATGCACCTGTATTTATTTTCTGCAACAAAGAATAAAGATTTGTTTTGTGTGAGCTTTTTTTAAAATGTTTATTCAGTAGTCACATTTACATTGGTCTCATCAAAAATTGACATTTGTGGGTGTGGTGATGTTGAACAAAGTTTAAGGTTTGGTACATTTGGTATATTTTCCTTACTAATATAAGCTGTGTACATAAAAAGTAATTGGTTTTATATTGTTGCTGCTTTACTGTGAAAGAGCAAAGGAGTTGAGGAGGAAGGAAACAAAATATATTACCAGTTTTTGATTGAATTGCCACACTTCACTAATTGTATAGAGAGACAATAGTGTGTAATTTTATATGGCACCAGAGGTATTCAGGGCACTTTACAGACAAGTGGACAGGGCTCATCTATAATAAATATGTACATTATTTATTATTCACTGTCATGGTATCAATTTCTGCCCTGTCTTGCTGTTGATTGACCTGTTTGTAACTTGGAAGGCTTGGCCTTCCTTAACATCCATTATCCAGGTGTGTGTTTTTTCACAAATGCTTCATTAGATCAGTCTGGAGCCATTCATTTGCAGAGTTTTCTATTTGAGTGCTGGTTGCAGGCAATAGCAAATCAATATTGCTATGCTTCATTAGGGATGAGTCATTGTGTCAAAAACAAGAAAATAGTGCTTCCTGGGAGTTTTTCCAGCCTGAAAGTTTGCTAGGAGGTTTGGACTAGAGACAGAGCTGGACTTGCATAGCTTAGGTTTCAGGCCATCTATGTTATGGAATAGAAACACAGGCCTCTACCACTGACTTAAATCAAATGCTTATAGTTACACAGGAAAAAGCTACATTAAAAGAGTATTCAAGTTGGAAAGGTAAGCATTCCAAAGTTAGGAAATGCCAGAATGAAGGTTGCCTGTGCAACCTTAATTAAGCCCCTTGTGCATAAGCATTATAATAGTCACTGATTCCATGATCACATGCTATCTTTTTTCTGAAAGGATGGAGCATGCTCAGTCCTGTCACACACAGGGTCTATGAGAGGTTTGAGCATGCTCAGTGAGGACAATCCTCAGAGATGTGTTAAAATCAAGTCTCTGCTGAGCACGTGCAAACTTTTTTTTTTTTTTCAAAAGCTTATAATTTGGCCAAATATAGGTGGGCTTTCATGGGGATGGGAAAGGCACATCCCTGACATAAAGGCCACTCCTTATCAAACTTCAGGTCTCTGTTCCAAAGCATAGGAATGCTAATTTCTAAAGAATTTTTTTTACCATGGGCAAAATGTAACTTTTCCTAGCCTTGTTCTCAAACAGCTGAACCACTATGGCTGAAACTTAAACAAACAAAAATCCACAACAAATGCACATACTGAGGTAGATAAAGTAATGGAAAATTTCAGCCCAAATTGTTAGTGTCAGAATTTTATAAATAAACTTGGCAGAATTCAGTTTTTATTATTTTATAATTTCAACAGATAAAGTTTTAAAGCATTTTTTCTATTTTTATTGATATAAATTGCTGTAGTTGTGGGAAAATATGGGTAGATCAGACAATGAGGGGTCAGACAATAATGACAATAGACATTGAGATTCAAAAGGTTCAAGCTTTATAACTTAAAGCATAAATTGACAATATCACCTGTCAAAATATACAAAGTAAATATCCTTAAGCTCTAAAAAGTTCTCAAGCAGCATTTTTCTTACTTTGCCTGTCTGTTAATTGTGATTTATTATCAAAGGAAATATTTTCATTGGTTTGTGTGTTTATGGTGAAATCTACATTTACAAACGTTTGGCGATAAAAATCTAATCTTTCCGAGCCTAGTTATAAGTAATCAAAAATAGGGATTTGTAATGTGAAGTGTCAGGCAATCATAATAGGTGGTGCTACCAGCCCTCCTATAATAGGTTTACTTACGTGGGTAAATTTTGGATTTGGATCTGGATTTTGAGCTCCGAAGTTAGGCGTATTTGCATCGAGGGACTTGTTTTGACCAGTAAGAGGGAGAATGAGTTTGGAATTTAAATCTGGGGTTTTATTGCAGATCAGTTTATAATATACAATGCCTTGCAAATGGCTGCAGACTGTCTTTGGCAGTGCCAGAGAGAAGCGAAAGATCACTTTTGCTGTCACTGTTTCTCTCCAGTAAAGAGAGATGCCTTCCTAATATCAAAGGTTGTGAATGAGCTTTTGCTTAGTTCTGCGTTTGAATTCTGCGTTTGGAATCAGTCAGTCCATTGCCATTTGCCTTGTAAGGTACTTTGAGTAGATGAGATGCAATATAAAACTAAATTCTGTTTGCTCTTAAGCTGTGAAATCCCTTCGTGTGAAATATTCGCACTCAATGATAACCCTGTGAGGTTACCTTTCATAAGACTGTTGTTTCTAAATTTGATTTCTGGTGTTTCCTGTCCAGAAATATGTGGTGCATGTAGCAGATGTCAAAATACAGCATTGTACCTAGGTTATACTTTAACAAAGGTAGATTATTAAGCAATTTAGAAGTGTTACTAGATACACCAAGCTGACATAGTAACACTTACATGGGCTCCAAGTGTGTTAATGCAGGTTATATAGTAATTGGCCAGCAAGAATAGGGCCTGTTAAAATGTAGTCCAAAAGGAAAAGTATGCACGCAGACTTTACAGAAGAGAGGTGAAAATACCCTAGATATTTCAGTGACTGTCAAAATATTGGAAAGATGGGCTAATAATCTATTCAGATGAGTAACTGATCTACATTTTATTAATGAAACCCGAAGGTATGTGATTATCACACACAGCACTGTTTTAAATAAAATGGAGTCAGTTGGCTAAGCATTCAAAGCACACAGCAATCTGAGTAATAAGTGATATCACACAAAAGAAAGCAGACAGGGCGGGGCAGGAAGTGAAGAATATTGTATCCATTTACGAGGCTCAAGGAGAGTCAAAGGCAGAGACTGGTCCTTTTAATACAGGAACAGGTGTTTGTAGCCCTATCCTCATGGGGAGTGGGGGAGCAAGCTGGAGTGGCCAAAAGTGGCACAAAAATATAGTTGATCTGCTGCTCTCTGAGCAGAAAGAAGATGGAGCAGTGTCTGCTGGCGTTTGGAGTCTCTTCAGGCTGCTGCATCATAGTAGAATTGAAGATGGCTGCAGACTGGGCTTTTTAGGACTCTGTTAGTGCATCTGATCCCTGAGCTTTGTGCTGGCTACTCCTCTTTTATGACAAAGGAATCCACAAATTTTGACTTCAGGGCTCTGTTGTCTTCAAGTGAAATTGTGACAGACCCATTAAATGTGCCTGTTTTTGCTTTCCTGCCATGGCTAATTGCCAGGGTGTCGTGAGCGAAGAGAAGTTGTGTCTTTGCAGCAGTTGTTGGTTTCACTTCAGCCTTTTGTGATATCAAAATTCCTCCCATGGTAAATCTTATCTCCACAGAATGCAGTGCTGGAGGGAAATGTGTGGTCCCAACCAATCCAGACCAACATTTTCAAACCGGTAAAGTCAATGGCCACCGGAGGTTCTCCACCCCGTAGCGATCAGTCTATTTACCTAGGGCCTTAACTGTTGGCACCCAAATTTGAAAACAGGAACCTTAGTGCACTTTTTCTCCCACAACTGTACTCTGGAGGGAATGATCTCATCAGCAGAAACATTCATTTAGAAACGAGTCTTCGACAAAACCCTTGACGGTGGTTCTAGTGCCATTGCTCTTACGGCCAGGAAACTTTCCGTCTACTCTGTTTCAAACTTTATTGTTCTGTTGATCATTGAGAGAGACATCCTCTCACAGACCTATGGCTTCCCATAGCAGCCCAAAGGTTTCATTCATTCAGAGTGAAGGAGAGAATGACTAAATCTTGCTGGGCCTTGAGAAACAGCAACGTCAAGCCCATGGTTAAATACCTGAAGAACATGCCTCCAGGATTATTGCTCAGGGGCATCTCAATTCAAGTCCGAGCATAAGAAGAGCCAGTTTATGGCCCATTGGTTGCAGACAGCCTGAAATCATGTTTGTAGCTCAACAGCTGCCTAATTCACTGGACTTGGCTTTACATTCCTGGACCTCTGAGTGGCCATATGTTAACAGAGAGGGGGGAGGGAGGCAGAAGCCATGCAAACTACTTCGCAAAGTGAAAATCCCAGTTCTGGCTTGTTTAATGATCAATTCCCACATGCAGCTAACCAGTTACTGAGTCAGTGATTGTCTCTGTGACACTCCGCTGCTTTTTCTGAGACTGGGCAGGGAGCGGCGGGACAATGGGGGACAATTCCACCGCTGGATCAGTTACCCCTTTGCAGCTGTTCAACGTTGCTGACGTTATTGTCGTGGTGGCTTATTTTGCCTTGAACGTGGCTGTGGGAATATGGGTAAGAGGGTTTTTTGTTTAATTAATTTGCTGTCGTGTACTGAAATCTTGGCCATTTCTGTCTTCTCTCTCACGCTTCTCAGGTGCCGCTTGCAAGGATCGGGAGCCTTATTTTTGAAATCCTCATTGGTTAAAAGTTATATTTTACTATTGCGCCTCTAGCAGCGTCCCTTCTGGACTTCAGCCTGCGAGGTGCGGAGGGTGCTTCATTTCCATTCACGCCACCCCAAGTGCTTTGCAAACTAAGGCCCTGATCCTGCAATCGGGTCCACCTGCATGGCTTTGATTGCAAGATTAGGCTGTACAGGCTTGATTCTGCAACCAAGTGGTCCTCAAACACGTCCAATGAAAAAGGGCTCCTTGTGTGAGTAGGAGTTGCTGGATTGGGGCCCAGCTGCATACTGTATGACTTAAGGTATTTTCCCATCTGCCTTTAACTTGAAGAGCTAAGGATTCTAATCAAACTCACTGAGAAATGCTGGCTGAAAGATCTTCACTGGACTTAACGTGCTTAAAGTTAGGCATGTGCTTAAGTGTTTTGCAGGAAGGGAGCCAAGTACTCAGCACCTTGCGTGGCTGGGTTTTGAGAAGGCCAGGACACGGGGGAGGTGGGGCCAGAGGGAGTCACTTCAGCAGATCCCGTTTTTTAAAAGAGAGAGACGCATTTGCAAATGTTTTTACAGCCCCTAGGTAATCCTGAATGGGAAAGAATTGTTTCTCTTTTATGATGCTCATTGCTCAGAGAGAGACAAGCTGAGGCCAGGCTAGAGCAGAGCAGCATCTCCTATATGGGAACAAAGTGAACTGCCTGTTCTACCTGTCTGGGGTCAGATCCGTTCATTATTAATCCACGCGCCCGCACCTCCCCTGTGAGGAGGGTCCATGGCTCACGATAGCACGCCCCTCTGCTGCTTGAGCACAAGGAAAAGCTCCGTTTGTTGTGGCAGCATAAGGGGCCTTCACTAACATCCGCTTCAGTCCAGAGGAGGATTCCCGTTGACTTCCCGTGGTGTTGAATCAAACCTCAACGCAGGCAGGGTTCTCAGCCTCTGTTGGCCTCCAGCTATTGGATGTGAGCAGGTTTGACTCCAACCATTGTAGGGTGGTGGTACGTCCAAGCCAAGCCTTTCTGCTCAGCACTGAGGTCCAGCATGTTCATCCTCTATGATTGTTTCTCAGAGGTTCCTCTGTGGCCACCCTTGCCTGATGGGCTCCATCCTGCTCCAGGAGCTAGCCCCAATGTCATATGATCTAGCAGCTAGCGCACTGGACTGGGACTCAGGAGACCTGTGTTGTAGTCCCTGCTCTGGCGCAGGCCTGCTGGGTGACTGGGGCAAGTCTTTTCACCTCAGTTTTCCCATCTGTAAAATAGGGATAATGATGCTGCCTTCCTGTGTGAAGCTCTTTGCAATGGATTGCTCTAGATCAGAGTGAGGTGGCGGTGTTAGAATCATCCCTCCGTCACATGGCTCGCGCTCACCATCCAAAGGTGCCTACCTCTTGGTCGCTGTCTAGGATGGTTTTGCGGGAGCAGGGCTCGTTTCTTTCCATGCTGATCTCTGTTTCTTCTCAGTCCTCATGCAGGGTGAATAGGCATACGCTCAGTGGCTACTTCCTCGCTGGCAGGCGCATGGCGTGGTGGCCGGTAAGTAGATGCCATCTCCCTCTTCCGCTGGCTTCTCTTCTGTCCCTTTATGCAGGACAGTCCGGGTCTCTCACTTGGGCGTCTGTTGGAGAGCCATTGCCCTTACAAAAAGGAGGGCAGCAGGGTTTCCGGGACAGCGGTGGCCCATGCTGCATCAACCCACCATCACCTCCAGTGCCCAGAGAGAATGGAGCTAATATTATGCTGCCTCCGTACCTGGCTTGCCACATGGGGTGCCTCTTGTGTTTGAACTGAGTGTATTACCTGGCGATGTATCACTGGACACCTCGGATCATGCCCCATAATGCATAACACAGGAACGCCCTGGATTCACGCCATGGGCAGCCGGCACCAGCCCGCCCCTCCTGACTTAGAGCCATGCCTTCCAGACCCTCATTTCTCCAGTGGCGGGGTCCCTCTTCACTGCGGCCTCTCTGAAGGTCTGTGGTCTGCTGGGTCCTGCCAACCAGGACTCGGACCCCAGATCAAGGGAATCTGTATTTATCCTGCCACTGCTCGGAGGGTCTGAGGGCATCCAAACCCAGGGATCTCCTAGGAGATTTCCCTGTAGGCCAGTCTAAGCCTGGGTCCGGGGTATTTGCAGCAGCAGGATCTGAATTCTATCCCCGTTGTTGCTGAGTAGCGTTGTGACTCCTGCAGAGTTGTAGGTGGCACCAGTTTCATTACAACCAATATGTTCATGTTCCTGCCCCTCCCCGCGCCCCTTCCTTCCAGCTCAGGCCTGGGCAGCATTGCCCGGCCATGGGGCATTCTGCACTGCGGCGAACGTAACGGTGGGTGGTTCCCTGACAAGTGTTTGAATGAGGAAAGGAAGCCGCGGGCTCCCAAATGCCTCCCAAGGACGAGAAAGCCTTTTAGCGGCCTGGTGAGTGAGATCAGGGTGAGCTGAATGTGCACGTCCCCCTGCACCTGTCCTAGCCCGTGGGCCCTTTAACTGGAAGCTGTCTCTGCCCATCACAGGCCTGCTGGCTACAGGAAATCACGCAAGTCTTCCTGGCTCTTGGGCAATGGGGCACATGGGATTGGTGCTCATAAGAGCTGCATGGGCTCCGAGGACAGGGAAGTCCTGGAGACAAGGGCTGGACGAGACCCTGAGGGGCCGTGAGACTGTCTGAGTTGCTGTGTGTTGTTTTGGATCCTTGCTTCTAAGGCAATAGAGCAAACGAGTTGGAATGGTAGATTTTTTTTTTTTTTGGGAACGTGGCTTTGCCGCCTTTGTCTGGTGGATCAGCTCCTCCAGCTTACGCTCCTTGCAGTTTGAGTTTACGGCTCCTTGCAGTTTGCCAAGCACTGATCCCTGCCCTGTGCCGGCCAGGCGAGCCCTGTCTGAAACCTGTCCACCTAACACGGTCCCATCGACAGCACAGATGGAGCCAGTGTTCCGCTTCTAAAGGCAGGCGGTTGCAAAGAGGTCGACGCCTAGCTAAGCTGTGCCCGCCCCTGGCTTTCCCTGCTTTCTGTTCTGCAGATCGGAGCCTCCCTCTTCGCCAGCAGTGAAGGATCCGGGCTCTTTATTGGACTGGCTGGGACTGGAGCTGCTGGGGGAATTGCAGTGGCTGGCTTTGAATTGAATGTGAGTCACTTTGCATGATTAAGCTAATCAGTCACTGGAACCTGTTAGGACCGACATGACGGGGCACCCACAGTTTCTGCAAGTAACCCCATTAGTGCTGATGGGGAACATACGTGTAACCCTTCTTAAGCTCTCTGTGTCCCTGTATTGGCGGGCCCACATACAGATGTTTAGCTGACGTACCTGGTGCTTTTGTTCAGGCCCGGGAGAGTCATGCATCCAGATCCAGAGGTCCCAAGTCCAAGCCCTGCAGACAGCCCAACGGGGCACGTTCTTGCAGATTGCTAGCCCCAAAACAAGTTCACTGGTTTTCCAAGCGTTTGTCCGGAAGGCCATTGGCCTCTGCAACTAACCGAAGGCTTTAGGCTTGCAAGAGGTGCTCAGCGCTTAAGGAGTTAACGTGAAATCTGTGCAGTCAGCAATGCCGGGTGCTGAGCACAGAGGGGCAGTGAGTTTCGTCAGGCCACGTGTCCCTGCCTGTGTCCGTAAGGGAGGTCCATAGCCCACCCTTGGACACAGCCAGGCCCATGGAGATCCGACTGCGCTCCTCAGGGCGGGGCTGGGCCCGGCGCGGGCGTATGACCCAGTGCGGGTTCTCACATTCAGCTGGAGGCCCAGCTGTGGGCAGAACTGGGACTTACCGGGCTGTGCTGTGTCCCTGCTTCTCCATAGGCGACCTACGTCCTGCTGGCATTGGCTTGGGTGTTCGTACCCGTCTACATCTCCTCGGGGGTAGGTACCGTTGGAGTATCCCGGGCACAGCTGGACAGCCCTGCTTTCACTGCTGTTACCAGGTGCTGCCCCTGCGGCTGGCGGCGACTCGGGGCAGCATGTGTGTGAACCCTCCCCCTGGGTGAGCTCTGCTTTCTGTGCCTGAGCCTGCCCGAAACAGACCCCGCTCCTGTACGGACCATAACCAGCCTGCAGGATGGGGTGCATGACACACACCTGGGCCGTTCTGATTCTGTCCAGTAGACAGCAGGGGTGCGTGTGCTCGCTTGTGCGTAGTTCGTTATTGGCACCTGTTGATTCCCCACTGAGGCTGGGATATTAGCAACATTCCTACCTCTGCTTATCCTGATGACCTTGCGTTGCTGCTACGGTGCCCAGAGTGACATCAGGCCTTGTAAGACTAGCTCCCTTCCTAGACTCATCGGTTCATTTCAGGGTCTTCGAGGCAGAGGGGCTATGCAGGTCCCTCCCTGCCTGGCACCAAGCCCCTCTCCTGCCCCCAGAGCCTGCCGGCTGGTGCCCGCTGGAGCACAGTGTGTGCCCTGTGTGGCTGCTTATGCTGTGTTTGCCCGAGGTTGCCAGGCTACCCCAAATCCCCCCCACCCTGGGTTAAGAGGGACTGCACCCATTCCTGGGCTCTGTTTGGCATGGGGAGGCGTCAGCAGGTCCCTCCGGTGCAGGGCTCCCTTTAGCCATCCTGGTGCTTCCCCGTTCTGAGCTGGGGTGCAGCTGCCACGCAGCGTAGCGACTGTGCATCTCTGTCTCTCAGATCGTCACCGTGCCGGAGTATCTCCAGAGGAGGTTCGGAGGGGAGAGAATCCGGCTGTACCTCTCAGCCCTGTCACTCCTGCTCTCCATCTTCACCAAGATATCGGTCAGTAGCCATGGCTCTGGGTCGCACTGATGCCTGCGGAGCAATGGGTGTCCCAGGGCGTCTGTCTGGCTCGCTCTGGTACTGAACACCTGGGCAAAATCCAGGGAAGCAATCAAACCTGTCCATGGGAGGGTCCGAGGGGGGCTCTTTTGATTGTATTTGATTTGCATCAAGCAGACAGTTACCTGTGTTCAGTGGGTGGGAGAACTGATGGAGAGCAGGGCTCTGGGAGGGAGCCTGGGATGCTATAAAAACAGCTGTTGGAGGCCGTGGAGGAGGCAGAGCTGAATCACCCAGAGGTCAGAAGAGGTGGGAACCAAGGAGGGGTTGTTTGTACTCTTACAGGCCAGGTCTATGCTAAAAAATTAGGTTAACCCAGGAGCGTTGCTTAGGGGTGAGGAAACCCCACACCCCTGAGTGACCTAGTTAAGTCGACCTTTGCCCTGGTGTAGACGGCGTTAGGTCGGTGGAGAATTCTTCCATTGATCTTTCTTACCACCTCTTGGGGAGGTGGATTAACCGGCGATGGGAGAACCCCTGCGTCATTGCAGAGAGTGTCAACACGGGTGCTCAGCTTGGATGACGGCACTGGAACTAGCTTGGCTTGAAGGAGAGTGACTGCGCTGTGAAAGCAGACTCCTCCGGCTACACCGAAGGGGACTGGGTTAGCAGAATGACAGGATCTAGCAGCTGAGGAGTTGTTCTAACTCAAGCTGCTCTGTCCCCACTACACTGCTAGTTCTGGAGTCAACAACACTCTGAGCTTCAACAAGCTCCTAGCACCACTTCACTCGAGCTAGAGATTTTTGTGTGTGGACAGAATTCAGGGTGGGGCAAAGCCTCGCGTTATACCTTGATCTAACTGTGGTGACGACAAGCCCTTAGAAGATGCTCACTGCTAATAACTAGGACGTTCGGTGCCTGGTCTTCCCAGTGAGAGGCACATTAGCCGTGCCGGAGATAGATTGATGAGATCCTGGCCCTGGGGTTTTGGGATCATCCCACGGAATTGGGTTGCAGGGAGAGGGAGCTTGGCTGCTTTCCATAGGATGGTCCAAACACCTGCAGGAGGTGTCCGATTCCCACAGGGCAGTAATAGCTGAGTCCTGGCCTCATTCAAGGTTTCTAGTGGTTTCTAGACATGAAAAGCAACCCAAGCGCCTCTCTTCAGCCTCTTGGGCTGCTTGGTGCCTCGCGAGTTTCTTGCATGTAAGTTCAGCTGTCATCCAGACCCGGGCGCCAGGCCCAAGATGCAGAGCGACCTGGGACTGCAGGCAGCGAGGCGGGGGAACCCAGACCTGAGCCACATCGATCCTGCACCCCCAGAGAGGAAACCAATAGTGCAGGCGCAGAATGGAGCGGGAAAGGTGCTCTAGGGGGGACAATCCTGCGTGGCCTCCTGGGACCAGGACTGGATGACCTAATGCGTGGATCTGAGGAGGTCTGGGCAGATGTACGGGTGAAACAAGAAGCAACTTGCTCGTGAGAACACAGTCTTGTGGTGTCTGGAGAAGCGCTGTACCGTGGGTTGCTTCTGGTGACGTGTAGCTATTCCCCCACAAGGGGGCGCTCACCACCCATCCGTACGGCGCCTGTTCTGCCCACTCCCATGCGGGTGCTGGGTGCTGCCCCGTTTCCTGCCCAGGTGGGTTTTCCCAACCCTGCCGTGGCTTTTCTCTGGATTTGCTTCCCAGGGCCCCTGAGGCTGGTTTGGAGCCTAGATCTGGGAGCCCTGCATCCTCGTTTTCCTGGCATGGATCCTTAAAACAAGGCGTGCGGTGCCCGTACGGGGCAGCCTGCCCGTCTTCTGGAAGGAAAAGCGCCAGGAAGGCAGTGAGATGTCAGTGAAACGTCCTGATGGGTAATCGCCCTCTGGTTGAGGTAGCCCTGAATGAGACTGGGCCCGTGGAGAGAGCTCGGACCTGGGAATCAGGAGACCTGGCCTCTCTTCCCAGCTTTGCCACTGACCTGCGGCGTGACCCGCTCCTGCCCCGGTTTCCCTCTCCCACTATTTGGGTGTTTAAACCATAAGCGGCCTGCAGAGCGTCCCACCGCTGCACACGTATTGTGCGGGCTCCCAGGCCAAGTCTGAAGATGTGTGGACAGTTTCAAAGCCGTGAGGGCCCGTGCTTTCTTGGTGATGAGGAGTGGAGCTGCAAACTTTGAGGGCCCCTTGAAAATCCCAGAGGTTCTTCGGCTTGTAGGACTGGGATATGTGAGTTAATTTGATCCTGCCTTTATCTGACAGAGTCATTGTGGCTTTCCCACGGGAAACAGCTGTTTTCAGAGGTTCAGAGCCTGGCCACTAACGTCTGACGTGGGCTGAAACTCACAGCAGGCATCAGGAGTAACTTTTGTGAGGGATGTGAAGAAATGCAAGTATGAAACCCCCAATCATTGGACGGCTAGCACTGTGTGATGCAGCATCTCTACCCAGAGCATCAGAGCTGCCCTCCCTTTGGTCCTCTTACCCACTGAAACCTAGCTCGTTGCTGGGCTCTGAGGATGCTTCTTTGGTTTGTCTGGCTTCCCTTGGATCTGGATCACAAATATCTAATTGCGCCGCTTGCAATGGCGGTTGTCTTGCAAATTCATTCCTGGGTGTGAAGTCCAGAAAGGACGGTTGCAATCATCCGGTCTGATCTGCATCGCACAGGCCAGAACATCCCAAAGCAGATGGACTTTGCATCTTCATTTCATTCACTGGGTTCTCCCGGCCTGGCGCAGTTGATACCTGCGGGTCTTGAAACCTTTGCTATTATTTTGGTGTTTCTCCCCACACCTAGGCTTGGTGTCCAAAGCCCTGAGAGTTGCTCCCCACCCTGGGCCTCTTCTTTGTTTAAACCTGCAGTTCCTCAACTATTTATTGTCCCTGCATTCCACCAAAGCAGGGCCTCATTGTGACTGGTGCGTCTCAGCTGGTCTCTGACTCATGCAGAACCCAGCGGTAGTGGAACTGGCCTAGGCAAGCCGAGGAGAATACACTGGCTGCAGCTTCCTTCGGGGTGGATTTGGATAAGGTAGCTGTCGCCAGCCACGCATTAGGATGAATATTTGCAAGCACACAGGGACAAACTGATCCCGTCTCCTGCCTCCCACAAGGACTGCTGTAGGATGTATTAGAGAGAAGTGTGAACCCACAATGCACCCAGCGAGGCAATTCTATCTCAGGGGGAAAATTTGTTCCTGACCCAGCTGGTGCCCTGAAGCATGTGCATCAGTAGCTCTTATAACAGTTTCCCTAGCTAGTATCATTGCCGGTGCTGCTCTCGTGCATGCCTCGGAAACGTCCTGTACTGCTAAGCTGGGGACACAATGTTGCCAGCTGTCCCCATTACTCACTTTTCCCAACAAAACAGCCACTACTGCATATGGGCACACAGCTCTCAACTGGGCACAGCGTCTCTGGGGGGGAGGGGGGGAAGGAAGCCCTGCTCAGTGTGGCTATCAAAACCAGTGTCTTGCCCACGAAGAGGAAAATGTGTCTTGGTCTTCATCTAGTGGCAAGTCCACCGAAGAGGTCAATGAGGCTGCCGCTACTTCACCCTCCAGGGGAGAGTCTTTTAGCGCTGATGGTTGCAGGTTCAAACCCTACTGCCAACTCAAGTGGGGTCATTGGCAAAAGTGGGGCACCAGCGTGGGGTGTTAGACTTCAGGCACTCAGGATGGGCTTCCCCAGGGTCTTTGTCCCCGGCTCGTAGCTGGCAATGCATAGGAATATACAGAAGCATCCTATCCGGACGGGGCAGCCCCCTTTGGCACACGATGGACGTCAGCCTGCTTTAAAGATCATGTATGGTCCATGGCTGCCTCGTTCCATGGACATCCTGGCTTTGCCGAGGCCACGGGGTTAACACCATTAAATCCAAACACTGCCTTGTGCCTGTTTTGTCTCTTGTGCCGTGCTGACGGCGTTGGGTCAGAGCCAGTTTCCAAGTGAGGTCACTCCTGGATGCAGGGAAGGGCAATGCTCCTTCCCGAGCCAAAGGGCCTGACTTCAAAGGCTTTGCCCTCCTTTTATGATTGAAACGACTTGTCTCGTGAATGGTTCAGGCCTGCTTTTAATGAGCTTGTTTTTGTGTTTGGGACGGCTTATTACCCAGTCAGTCACATGCTCTCGCCCTGTTTGCCACCCTAGCAGAATTGCAAAGAAGGTGGAGGGCCGGGAATTAAAGGCCTTCTCAGCCAGCTGTAGATGGTGCTGCAAACGTTGTAAGACCTTAAGACACTCAGGAGGAGCCGTTCTGAAATCTGCTCTCCAAGGTTGGGTCCTACCAGCTGGGCGAGGAGGCAAAGGGAATGCTTGCTGGGGTGCGGGCACTCACCGGAACGACTGCTCGGAAGCTGGCAAGTGCTGACATGAAAGATGATAAATCACTCAAGAGCACGTGGGGAGCTGCAGGGAACGTGACGGGCAACGGCTCCTTTCATCCCAGCTCAATGCTGGGGTGGAAGCTGATGCTTCATCGTGGTCCTACAAATGGAGGATGATCCTCTCAATGAATAGTACCATGTGCTGGGACTAGGTGGCTTAGGGGATGCAGAACCTTCCCCCTTGGAGTCTCAGGGTGGAGCGTGGCCCTGGGTATCCTTATTATTATTGGTGAGTTTCTGCTGGTCTCTGACTCCTGCCAAATCCTGTTGCAGTGGAATTGCATCGTCAAGAAGAAGCCATTGGCATCTAGCTCCTTTCACGGGGGGCTTGGAGACGGCAGTTGACCAAACGTCCTATTTTAGGGCTTAGTTGTGGCTTTGGCCATGTTCTCTGTGAAAAGGTGTCCCCAGCAGGGAAATGATCAGCACCAATGGACCCCTTCGTGACAGTCTCGGCAGAAAATCCAAGGACTCAATGGACCCTGGATACTGGCCTGGCCTCTCCTTTGGAGATGGCCTGGCCAGAACGGAGTTGAGGCAAATTAATAACCGAGCCAGAACCATTAACTAAAACTTCGACCGTGGCTGGGCCAGATCCTCGGCAGAGCGTGGCTGACTCCAGCAGAAGATCTGGCCCGGTCCAGGCATTCCAGCATACGTTTGTTAATGATGAACTGCCCGGCTGTTTGTTACAAACAGTCAAATGTTTTGTGCAGTTAGGGGCAAATCCTGGTTTCCTTCTTCCAGCCCATAGGCAGCGGTAATGGCCACGGAGTGACTCTTTGGCAGCCTGGTGGGAGGATTCCTTCTCCTTGCTTACCAGTGTGCAGAACCGCTGGGGCAGTGTTTCTCAACCTTTGAAGTAGCAAATACACCCTCTAACTTCTGAAAATTTTAATAAATACCCAACACTCAATTTTCCACAGGATTTTATGTTTACAGACTAATGTGAGCCAGATGTTGGAAGAAGGGCTGAGTATATAAGGCCGTGACATGACAGATGTCAGATCTCGTGTGGGTAGGGTTACCACCTTTACACCAGGGGTGCACAACTCAAGTATGTAGCTGGGCTAGAGGTGATGTTGGCCGAAGCAAGGAGGCTTTGAGTGGCATGCCAATGCTGGGGAATATAAAGTGCTGTGCCAAATTTTTTGCCATAGATTTGAGAGGAGGAAGGGGTGAGAGAGAGACAGGGAAGGAGGGTAACTGGTAAAATCTGGGGCTGTCGTAGTTGTCAGTTTCAGTGCTCAGCTAGAGCCGTGAAATCGACAAGTTTTCTGGGCACTGGGCTTTGAGCCAGGGAGGGGGGGCTGCCCTCTGGGCAAGTTGCAAGCGGCTGCCGCCTGGCTGCCACCCAATCCGAGCTGGGGCAGAGGAGGCTTCCGCACCGGCTGGGACCCAGGGATGTGGGCAGGTGGCTGTTGCCCGTCTTCAAGCCGGGGTGCTGGAGGCTGTCTCTCAGCTCGGAGCCGGGGCGCGGGTGGCTGCCACCCAGCTGCGAGCCCAGCTCACGAGACGCAGGAGGCTGCCACCGGGCTCCCACCTGGGAGCTGGGACCTGGCAGGAAGCGGGCGGCTGCTGGTGAAGGAAGGACATCTGCACCTTGGATCTGTTTGCAGTGGGAGGTGCTAATCCCCCGTGACTTGGAGAACACGGGGGTCTTCTGCTCCTTCCACCATGCTGTTTGCATTTCTTGGACAACTTCTCCTTCCTGTGCTCCAAACACAAGGCATGCTCTGGAGCCCTGCCCCTCTCAGGCCAGGAGCCGAGATTCTGGTGTGGAAGGTGCTTTAGAAAGTGTGACTAGAGTCTGGGGCATGAATTATATTTAGCACTTTCCTCTGGCAATCTCGGTGCTTTCTCAGAGCGTTGGTATCCTTGTACTGACAGGGAAACTCACTTGCCCAGCAGGCCAATGGCAGGGACTGGAATAAAAGCCTGTTCTCCTGACTCCTTGGCTGGTGCGCTAGCCGTTGCTCTATGCTGTCTCCCATTGCCAGTCTGGTCTGGGTCCAAGTTTCATCCTGGAAAAGGTCTCTTTCTAATAGCCATCTCTCGCCCTTCGTCTGCATGTCGTCTCATGGCATAGGCCTGATCGCTTGTGAGACTGGCACAAAGAGATCTAAATGACATCTCCCTGCGCCCACCTACCTGCCCTGTGGGAACTCAGGCTGAATTTCACCCGAAAAGGGCCCAGATTCGTAGCGGGTGTAAATGGGTGTCAGTGGAGTTTGGCTGCTTTGCACCTGCTGAGGCTCTGGCCCTACATTTTGAACTCACCTCCCACTTCTCTTTCCACAAGCTGGACTCGACTCTGCACGCAGGCTTCACGCCAGGAAGGCTCCCACGGCCGGAAGGGATGGGGGGGGGGAGCGTAGGGCAGGGTCCTTCTGTTCCAATCCCGGTGAGCCACGCGATTCGAGCAGAGTGAGACGCCAGGAATGAACCGAGTCCAGAGCCTTTCATCGGAACCCCTGTAACTCTTGGCCTTCCCCCCGTGTTCCATCTCCCGGCGCTGCTGGGTATCTCGAGACTTGTGTCCAGAGCTGGGCTGAGTCCAGCCACCCCCGGTCCTCATGCTGACGCTACTGCCCGGCGTTCTGTGGTGGCCCAGCCTTCGGAGCATCTGTGAGGCTGCGAACCCTGGCTGTGGCAGAAGGAATGAATGAGGCTTGCGGGGCTGGTGCCCCGGAGGGAGCTCTCCAGGCCGGCGGTAACCTTGCAACCAGCGAGTTGCCAGGGAGGAGCTGCGCGGGAACTGTCCCCGGGGTTTCTGTCGAATACGACGTTTCATTGGATCACGCGGTTTAAAGGCGGATTGGAGCAGCCAGTCCCTCCCCCTGGAGCCACGTCTCTCCCATGTGACCTTGGCTGGGGTTTTTCCAGGCATCCTGTGGCAATCTGATAGCAACATCTCCTTGTGCTCCGGCTCGCAGAGCCTGCGGGGGGGAGAGGGGGAGTGAGAGCGGCTCCTCTGGCCCATCTCGGCATGCACCCCGCCCTGACCGCTGTTCTGGGGGCTGCACGTCTGGCTGTGCTGTATGGTGGCTAGAGCTGGGAGTCAGGATTCCTGGGTGGGATCCCTGACTCTGGCACTGTTTGCTGCCCGAGTGCAAGCAACACCCATTGCCTCAGTGGCTCCATCTGCCAAATGGGCATAATTCTTAATGACCTTGTGTGGGGGTTGTGCTAGTTGTTTGCTCCGAGGTCCTCGGATAAGAGGGCTACAGAAATGCAAAATCCTACTGCAGGCCCAGAGATCCCTCTCAGGATTGCTCTCAGCACAGGGCTTGCCAGGCCTGTTTGTCCCTCTGGCAGCTCGGATCCTGTCTGTGGTCTGCTTGGGGCGAGATCCCCTCCCTCCCTCTGCACACGTGAGCGTCCCGGCACGTGGCCCGAAGCTCCAGCAGGCTCGGCGTTCCACTCCAGCTGGCGGGGAGCGGAGTTCCGGGAAACGACTTGGCAGCCTTTTCAAAGGTGGCACAGGTGCCAAGGGACAAATCCAGTCCAGCAGAGAGCAATAGGCTGGCTGCACCCCCACCTTCCCCATCATAGGGGCGGGGCCCTTCTCTGGCCTGCTGAAGGGTGACAAAGGCGGCAAATGAGTTTGCCGAGCGGACAGAAAATAGGAAACAAGGAGCAGAGCTGGGCTGTGGCGCAGAGCTCCTGCTGTCTCTGGGTTTGAGGGCTCCCCTCCAACCCCCTCTAGGTACAGGGTCTTTTGGGAGGCTGGGTGCTGGTGCCCTCAGCTCTTCCCAGCCATCACCCCCTCTCTGTGTGGAGGGCCAGGGGATGTATGTTGCAGCTTAATGGCCTTTCACTGAAGAATTGAGGGTCTGGCTTGGTGCATGGAAGCAGCTCGCCCCTCTTGTCCGCCTGGGCCGTCCTCCCCTTGGTGCTACGCCGCGCTCGCTTCCTTCCAAGCGGGGGCATGCCGCCTGGAGGCTGTGAGAGACTCAAAGGTGTTGCTGCTCCGTGTTGCTGAAAACCAGGCGTGCCTCATGCGTCGATATCAGTTCAGCGTAACTGGGAGCTAGCCTCTCTCATTCCAAGGTATCTGAATTAATGACCCTGCCCAGGTCCTCTCCTAGTGAGATAGTGACCTGCATTTTAGTTTGAAACGACAAAGACGTGAGGCAGAAGCAGGGGGATTTGGGTCTCCTGGGTTCTGCTCCTGAATCTTCTGCTGACTTGCTGCTTGACTGTGGCGGAGTCACATGACTGTGCTCTGCCTCAGTTTCCCCATCCGTAAAGTGGAGATGGTGCTCACCTGCCTGTTAAGGGTGTGGTGTGAAGCGTAATGAATGAATGTTTCTGGAGTGCTTTGAGATCCTCTGCTGAAAGGACCGTAGGAAGAGAGGGTGCTAGGGATGAGTTCCGTACCGGGGGGAGGTGCTGAGTCTGTCTGGGCCCAGCTCTTAGTTGTAGAGGCGGCAGCAGGGCAGGAAGACCTATTAAATGGGTGAGTGACAGGCCTGATCCTGGGAGGGGCTGAGCACCCCAACTCACCTTCATTTTAAAGGGAATGGGGACATGCCAACGCCTTGCAGGTAATAATAAATAATAATCCCCAGCTCTTCTAAGCACCCGTCAGCTGGAGACCTGAAAGTGCATCACACAGGAGGTCGGTATCATTAGCCCCGTTTTACAGCGGGGGAAACTGAGGCACAGAGAAGCCAACTGACCTGACCAACGTCCCCCCAGCAGGCCGGTCCCAAAGCTGGGAACAGAACCCAGGTGTCCTGAGTGCTGCTCCACTGCGCTAGCCGCTAGACTACGCTGCCGCCTCGTTAAGGATTAGGCCCCTTCGCGAGAAGGAGAGAGGCTGGGTTGCCCGCCCTGGCGACTGTTGTACGCCATTTCTCCCCAAACGGGCCAAGCACGGGGAAGTGGCATTTGCAGCTTCCCTGCGTGTTGCCCGCGCAGCTCTGCCCTGGAGGGGCCACCACTAGGTGGGAAGGGCAGGTCGGTCCTCTGCCCTCCCGGCCATTGGGTGCCAATTGTCCTGTGGTCCGCTGAAGTGGGCTGAGACCTCCAACTCATGTCAGGCCGCGCCCGTATGGGGAAGCACTTACCTCCAGCTGGGGGCTGGGAAGAATGTGCTGTGTTCTGGGTAGATTGTCCCCTTCCCAGGGCATGGCCGCAGGCCCTCCTGGAGCTCCTCCGACCGTTGCGTTCTCTATTTCACATGCAGACAGATCTGTACTCGGGGGCCCTATTTGTACAAGTTTGCCTGGGCTGGAACCTCTACCTCTCCACAGGCCTGATGCTGGCGGTCACAGCGCTCTATACCATCGCTGGTAAGTTGCGAGGCGGCGGAGGCCGGCGCTCTGTCGGGCGCGCCATGCTTCCGTTCCCCTTCTCGCCAGTGGTAGCCCAGCTGAAACACCTCTCAGCTCACTGGCTCGGGATCCCCTGTCCTCTACGGCTGGCCTTCTAGATGCTGCTTGCCCACCTGCTCCTGCAGCCTTTACACATGTGAGCTGGCCCGTGGAAGAAGTCACCAGGCCTGCCTGGGTGAAAGCTGCACGAGCAGGTTTCTAATTTGCAGTAACTTCTTCCACCTCCAACAGATGCCTTGGATTGTCTCTCGTGCCCCTATTAATGATGGCTGCCATTGCACCATCCCCATTTTGTGACCAATCTCAGAGGGTCTACCACCTTATCTAGCTAGCGCACTTCACCACCAGCTTCCCTGCTTCTCATAATACTTAGGGCTCTTCGTCTTCAAAGAGTATAAATATCAACTCATTCATCCCTGGGGCTGGGGCGGTAGGTAATAACCAGTATTCTCCCTGTTTTACTGGTGCGCTGACCCATGTGGTTTTCCCTAGTCATTCACAGAGCTGGGAGTTGTATTCTCGAGCTCCTGGCTTCCGCCCCACACTCAGCCCACTGCACCCGATATCCGTGGCAGGCCCCTGAATTATTACCATGGGTGGATGTGCCCTTCATGGTCAGTGCCAGGGGAGTCACGCCAGCCCAGAAAGTTTGGCCCAATATCTTCTCCTCGCAATCAAAGCAATGCATCACCCCAGTATTGGGGATGGCCCAGTCACTCTCTAGTCCCCCAGCAAATTGTGTCGGCGTGGTTCTTTCCAGGCACGCCCATCCCCTTCTGCCCCCTCCCTTTTCTGTGTATCCTGTGCTGGGGGCCAGGCCCGGCGTTCAGCCTTCACTGCACCCTCTGCTAGTGCTTGTGGGGGAGCTCAACACCCTCACACGCCCGGCTATGCAACTGGCCCCATCCCACCCACGTGGGGCTATTCAGTCCCACAACCCAATAGCGACCGGAGCTGGTCTTCCTCTTTGACCCCTGGTGGAGGCACTTCCAGGCAGGTCCCATCCTCCACCAGGGTCAATAACTGACGGACACGTCGCCAGGTGAATGGTTGGGTTTATTGTGACATTACAACAAAGCCTAGCCCGGTGCCGAGCGAGGACCCCCCCCAACGCCGTGTCTCTTTCCCGTCTCGTGCAGGTGGGCTGGCAGCTGTGATCTACACCGACGCGCTGCAGACGCTCATCATGGTCGTCGGAGCCGTTGTCTTAGCTGTAACAGGTAATGCCCTGGAGCCGCACAAGCGCACCCCTTCCAGGGAAACCGCTTTCCTCTCGCGACTCGAGCAGTCTTAAAAATAAATTAAAATACCTGAGCCGAGACGTTTAGGGTGAGCTTTGCCGCTCCCCAGATGGCTAGCAAAAGCCGGTGCCTCGTACGCTGCTCTGTGGCCATATCCCCATACGTGCAAGCCCTATGGGTCTAAGTGATGCACGGACTTTGTTCTGGGTGAATTTCCCCACCTAGCACCTTCCTGTCTTGTTGTTCCACCTGGCAGGCTCCCGGTATCCATGTGATCGATACAGTCCAACAGCCTGCTTAGGTGATTGATGATAAAGCGGCACTTCAAGTTTTTCTCCAGATAATTGCCAGCCGTTGACCTTCCCTTCCCGCCCCCGTTCCAGGTGTTATTTGGGGGATCGCCAGAAGGGATCCACCCAAATCAGAATGTAGCTTCCTTTGATCTTCTCTGAAACATACGCAGCAAAAACCAAGGGGTGAGTCGTCATTCCATGTGCGTGTGGCCAGGGAGCTGGAACCCGCATTGGGTGCTCTCTTCCCTTCTGCAGGGTCATCTTCCGGCTTTGATCTAATTTAATTAACAGGCATTTTCACTCTAGCACCTGTGTGAGTTTAGCCTCCCCACGCACCAGGGAGGTAGGGGAGTCTCAGTCTCCTCCTTTTGGAGATACAGCACTTAGGCCCGGAAGGGTTAAGACACAGTTTTCACAGCTGGGTGTGTACGGTTAGGGCTGCACAATACCAGGAATTTACAATGGCACAGCTACGTCTCTGGGGTGTGAAAAATCCACGCCCGAGAGAGGTAGCTCCGTCACCCACCCCCTGGCATGGACAGCGCGAGGTGGACAAGAGAATTCTTCTCTTCAAGCATCTACCGCGGCGCGGGGAGCTGGCTTGCCTACATCGATGGGAAAACCCTTCCTGTAGTTGTAGTGAGTGTTTACACTGAAATGCCACTGTTGTGCACGTTTAGACACACCCATCGGCATCCCACTCCAAAGTTAGGTACCTAAAGCACGTCTACATTCCCCCCTCGAAAAAGGAGGTGGGGGGGGCAGAGAGTCTCTGAGCCTGGTCAAGGGTTGCACTGCGGTGCTAAAAAGAGCCGTGTCGGCGTTCAGACTCAGGCTGGTGTCTGAATGTCTACGCCGCTCTTTCTCGCTTCCTAGCGCGAGCCCAAGTCTGTTGACCCAGGCTCTGAGACGTGCTGCTGCATTTGTGTGTGTGTTTTTGGGCGGTATCGGCGCACCCCCACGTAACTGGCCTGATTTCAAAGCTGCTGGGCACCGGCCACTCCCCGTGAAACCAGTTCCAGCACCCCAGCTTGACCAACATCGGCCTGAGCACTTGATCACCGGAGAGTCAGTGGCAGAGTCGGGGTAGAATGCAGATGCCCACCCTTCTCCGGCCAGCGTCTCCTTGACCCTTGCTGTGCCTGTTCTGTGCACGCCCGGCCCCCCTCCCCGTAGCTCAACACCTGTGCTGGCGGGGGGAGGAGCACCATCTCGCACGCAGTGTATTGACAGAAATCAGATTAAAGGCAAACAGTAGCCAAGGCTTCAACTTTACGATCCCCTCGCGAGAAATACCCAGACCAGAACCCCTGCATCGACCCTAGCGGCGGAACAGGTCTGCCTGCAGGTCAGAAAGAGGGCCAGAGTTTGTGCTGTTGACAGAGGAGGAGGAAGAAGGAAAGGGCCTGGCACACTGCTGGGTGCTGTCACAGGGTGAGAGCAGGCAGCTGGAAAGAAGGCCAGCTACTGCTTTTGGTTTGTAATCTGGCTTTGTGCAAGTATGGGAAGGGTGTGCACACAGGTGTGCTAAAGTTCACCTTCGGCTCCCATGGGACTGTCATTCCCAAATGCCTCTTTGTCACCTGCGAGTGACGAGATTGTGCATACAGGGTTGAGTCCGCTCGTATGGCCAAAATACACTAGACCGCCTTCTTTAGTTCAAGCAGTAGAGGCCTGTGCTTTTAAATCAGAGGTCACAGATTCAGTCCCTGCTGACTATGCCTCCAGGAGTGTCTGTGCAGAAATACTTAACCGAACAATACTTTGAAGAACAGCCTCAAGTCATCACATCCTGGTGGGCTGTGTACGCGCCATGTGGATTGCATGCAGACCTGGTTCATACAAGCTTCACGTCACGAACAGCTACATCTACCAGCCTGCTCCACAAAAACTGAGCAACGACAATACAAGTGGGCATAGAACTGGGCAAAACTTTTCCTCTGACATTTTTGGCAGCTGAAAGGTGTAGGTTCAGGCCGACTGCCACATTTTGTGAGCGCGTGTCAATTTCAGTGACTAGTTTTGGTCAAAAAAAAATCAAACAAAAACCAAAGCCCTTAAAAACTATTCCAAATTTTTTAAACAAAACCTCTTGACCTTTTCAAAAAGAGAGGATTCAGTTTGGGAGGGGTTGAAATTATTTTTGGTTTTGGAATTTCCATTTTTCCAATTTTAATTCACTTTTTCAGCCCCCCAAATTTTATTTCAAGAAAATTGCAAAAACGTTTTAAAAAAAAGTTTTGAAATTGAATCAAAATGTTTTGATAAACAAATACTCTTGATAACTGCCAGCCAACTGAACAGCTCCCTTCCCCCCCGGGTTATGTGCACAGCTCGAGTTGGGGTAAAATCAATCAATCCGACTGACACAGCGCTCTGAGCTGGTATCCTGCTCCTGGCGCTCACAAATGGGCGCAGCGCACGCTCTGGTGCGTTAGCTCCCCCCTGCAGCACTGAGGCAAACCGTCCTTGTCCCGACCCCCGGGGAGCGGGAGGGGGGGGGGGGGGGTGAGAAGGAACACGACGTCATGCGCACGCCCTGCTGTTGTGACTCACTGCTTGGTTACCATGGGGAGCCTTTGAAATCACAGCCTAAATCGCTGATTCCTTTTGGCACACACCACAAAGCCATTAATCCTGGCCAGCTCATTGGGCATTAATGAGCAGCTGTGAGCCACATTCTTAGCAGCCCTCCTTAATCGCAACAGCCTGCTGTGTGGCCAGGCCTCTACTGGGTGCAGGTGTTGGTGCCTGCAAACTGACGCCTTTGGAAATAGTGCAGCCCTAACTACATCTACCTGCTTTCCTCCATGATTCAGCATTTGCTAACTGCACTCCCTTATTAGAGAGCATTTATTGTTCTTTCCTACCCGCCCAGTTCTTGGGAACACCCGCCCCTGGATTAACCAGGTGTTGGAGAGTCGCCACTTCCCCTTTCACAAGGGGAGGGTGAGTTTACAAAGCCTGAGCCTCTCCCAAATAACATGGGCCTGTTTTCAAAGTGGTGCACGCAGTCCTGACGGGGCCAGGACTGACACGCAGACTCCCAGACTTCGAAGGCAGAAGGCGCCAGCATGACCCTCTAGTCTGACCCCCCTGCACATCGCAGGCCACGGTACCTCGCCCACCTGCTCCTGCAGTGGGCCCAGAACCTCTGCCTGAGTTACAGACTCTCTCCAAGGGCATGGCCACGGGCTGGTGGATTGCAATGGAAATAGGGTTGCCCACATTGGTTGGGCATGTTTCTGGAGGTTTCATCCCATGACATAATCTTTCATTTCTGGAGACTCCAAGACAATCCTGCAGGGTTGGCAAACCCCAAATGGAAAGTCACGGAGAAGGCGTGGGAGGGAGGGGGGAAGTAACGTGTATTTCTGGGGTGGCATCATAAAAAGGAAACTGGGATGGGTTCCCGCTGCGGACTTGAGAGCGGGACCCAGATCTCCAACGTCTACTGGCGGGGGCCGTTTGCTTTGGCTGGTTATAGAGCCATGGGCTGCTGACAGGATGGAGCTCTGCCCTTTGATCACCCCAGAGTTCTGGGGTGTTTGGTTCAGGCTCATCTCGGGGGGGGGGGGGAAGCCCCATTCCAGCGTCTCCGCAGTGCGGGGGGCGGGGAGGGGGAGTGAAGAGGAGAAGGCGGAAGGATGGATGTTTTTCTAGAAGAGCCGCTCATGCTCAATCAGGCGGGAACCCAGGGAGGTTCTAGGCCGTGTCCAGTGGGAGGTCAGACTGGCTGCTCACAGGGGCCCGTCTGCCTTGCAGCTGAGAAACAAAGTCTGGGCCCTGGGCTGCTGAGCGGGAATTCTCAGGAACCAATTCCCAGCCAAGGAGGCCTCGGAGTTTGTGGATCCGGACACACATCCCCAGCCTGCTGGAGCGTGAAAGGCTCCGTGGGGCAGAGCCAGCAGCTGGCCGGACCCGCAGTTTAGGCCTGGGCCAGAGGAGCAGGGCCTGGGCATTCGGTTTCCATGGCAACCCTCGCGGCTGCCGCTGTGTCCTATGGGCACTAGCTGGGGCTGCCTCCCCTGTGCGCTCGGACCGGACCTAAAACCACCCCCGGACGGAGACCTCCAGGCGGTGCCGTAACGCCAGAGCCAGGAGGAGGGCGGAGACCCTGTCACAGGGCACAGAACGCGGGGCTGGGGGGAGCGTCCCGACCGAGCTGGCCACCCCACTAATTTCACCTGCCGTTATCAGCAAGGTGACGAGAGTTGGGCCAGGTGGGGGCGGGGGGTTTGCAGATGGGGTGTCAGATCTGGGGGGGGGGGGGGGGGTGAGGGGTCAGATCTGGGGCAGGGCGGGGAAGTGAGGGGTCAGATCTAGCGTCCAGCTCAGGGCCGGCCCTGCTTCTCACACAGCAGCAGCACAAAGGCGGCGAGACGGAGACCAGGTGCTTCCTTCGCCCCCGTGGCTTTAAAATACATTCCACCCCCAAACACCCCCCTTGTGCGAGAGGCAGCCCCTGATGTCCGGGTCTGGGGTTCGCCCAGCCCTTCATAGCCGGGCTGCTTCCTCAGCCTGCCCCCAGCCAGCGACCTCACCTCCGCCACACCCCCCGGCTGGGGCAGGGCGGGAGTCTGCTCTGGGTGCGCATGGGGGGGCCAGCGTGGATTGGGGCGGGGTGTCTCCTGACGTACATTGGTGTCAGCAAGCCGGGAATCTGGCCCTGCCTCTTGGGTGTGATTAACTGTCTCCGTGCCACGGAGCGGGCTGGGGTGTGATGCAAGCACACCTGTAGTGCCTGCTCTCCTGTACATCTGCCGCAGATGGGGCGGGGGGTGAGTGCTCCTGCCTGGACTGGCTGGGAAGTGTAGCAGGGGTAGCATGCTCCCTCTTGCTTTTGGAAGCCAAACATGCTGTCCTCCCATGCATCCGGGGCCAAATTCACCTCCCCACTAGCCAGGGTAAATCCCATTGGCTGCGGGGCAAGGAGAATTTTGCCTCCGTCTCCCAACAGCTGCGAGGAAGCAGGAGGACGGAGCAGCGTCCCGAGCCTGGCTTCCCGCGTGGCAGGCCCACCCGCGGCTGTGGGCGTCAGTGCTGCAGACGGCCTCGGTGCCCCTGGGCAGCTGGGGGCCGCATGAGAGCCTTGCCGCACTGGGGGTGCCACCGCCAACTGCGGGGGCTGGGAGCCGATGGGTGGCACTGAAAGCAGGCAGCTGGGCTGCTCTCTGCTCTCTATAATACATTTGCAAGTGACTCCCCAGCTTTGTGATTATTTGAGGGGACTGGGGGGGGGGGGGGCGCTAGGCCTTTTGCACAGGTCTCCCTTTCACCCCTGACCATTAAATGCTCCAGAGAGAAGATGCCAGTTCTCAGAGTCGCATCTGCACGGCAGCCGGAGGTGTGAACGCAGCACGTACAGACGTATGGTGCTAGCTCACGTCCCATTAGCGTGGGCTCACCACTCCAGTACCTACCCAGGTTCCCTGACGGGCTAGGGCAGCCCACGCTAGCTAGGTCGAAGCTAGCTCCCGCAGGTCTCCGCAGTCACACCTCCACTTGCAGTGTAGAGGTACCCTAAGGACACCCAGCAAAGCGAGTCTCTATTGCACTTGTGTCTCGGTGCCCAGAGACTCTGGTGATGGGCTTGGGGGGGTATCGGGTCAATCCCTAGATAGATAGAAAATGTCCTGAGCCAAAGGCAGGACCCTGCACTTGGCACCGTCATGGATCAAGTCAGCTGCTGCCTCCGCTGGTCACATTTAAACGAGAATGTCCCATTGCCCCAGGGACCTTTGTGCTTTAATAGAAATGGCTCATTTGAAGTACAAAGTCAGGGAACCGAGCATCCCTGAGAGCCTGGATCCGGGACATGGGACGTGTCCCTGGGGAGACCGGGAATCTAAGGGGCCCAGCTGTGCAAAATGCCAGCTGAGGCGCATCTCTTCAATAAGAATAAAATACAATCGCAATGTTTGATGGTGCTTTCCCTCCCTCTCTGGGCAAGTGGGAAGGGAGGAAAGATTCTGGCTGGGAAAGTCGCTGTGGGTTTCACCAGCTGATCTGACTGTATTTCAGTGCTCTCATCCAGCTCTCCTCCCTGTTACCTTCCAGCTTTCAGCGAGATTGGAGGTTACCAGAACCTGGCAGAGGCTTATTTAAAGGCTGTTCCAGCCAAGATTATCCCCAACACAACATGCCACCTGCCCAGAGCTGATGCCATGCACCTCTTCCGAGACCCAGTCTCCGGAGACCTCCCCTGGACCGGCATGACTTTCGGGCTGTCTGTCTTGGCCGCTTGGTACTGGTGCACGGACCAGGTAAATGTAAACATATTCCCCCTCCCTTGCGGAATTGCACCTCCCCGCTCCGTGGCCTCTGAATACTTGCAGTCCACCTGTGTGGTGCTTACTGGTCCTTGTGGGTCGTAGCCCTAGGGAGTCGTAGCCTTTTGGAGTCGGTGGAAACCTGCTGGCCTCCTCCTGCCCTGATGTTGAGGTGTTTGGACTGTGAGAGTTTGCTGAACGGGATGCCGAGTGGCGTCCTCACTTCGTCTGTTGCTCTGATGTTGACTTGGGAGAGATGGCCGGGCTGCAGGTTCTTGGCGGAACTGAAACCTTTGCTTTGCCAGTACGGCTGGGGGCTGGTGGCTGCGGTGGGCTTTTTAGCACTGGTTCCATCTGCCTTGTATTTGCTGGGCCCTGGATTTTTCTCGTGTCTTGGAGAGTGGATGCCTCCTTTGCCTTGCCCGGTGGCCGCTGGGTTCCTGGATCTGTAGCTGTGGAAAGGCTGACCCTGTTTGATAAAAACGAGAGAAGAGAATAACGATTACTGGCAAGATCCAATTGTACACACACTCCTGAAACACTGTGCCCAGGTCTGACTGTGCCACTGATTCACTCTGACACCTTGGGCAAGTCCCTTCACTGTTCCCCAGCTAATTCTCCCTGGGTTTGTGGTATCTAGAAACCCACAAAAGAATGAATTAAACCTTAACCCAGCATTTCCCATGGTGGCTCCATAGCTTGCCCTCTGGTTTCCCCTAGAAATTCACAGCATCACTTAGGTGTCTAGAGATCCCTCCGTGCTCTGCCTCTGTATAGTAGCCTAAACAGCCATCGTGACCCTCTGTTTGGCTGCTTCAGGCCGGCTTAAGGTAAGGTTCATGCAGCTGCAGATCCGCCCATGGACCAACAAAGTGGTCCTGGATTTGAGTGGCGGAGAAGATGCCACCAGAGAAGGTTGGGGCAGGAGGTGACAATGGTGGGGCAGGAAGCCAGCAGCACTGTCGCATTGTGGGGGTTGATTATTTGTGTACAGGAGCCTTTAGATTGGGTCCGGACCCCAACTGTCTTAATCCACCACTTCTCAGGGGCTTGAATAGACTGGATATTTGTCCCCCTTTCTGTTTCCATCCTATTAAATACCCTGGATGGCTCCTTTTCTCCCCAATCCTTTACTGCGGGCTCCCATGCCCAGTCTGCAAAGTGGGTCTCAAAGCACACCCAGAGCAGACTCCTTCCCTCACCCGGGAGGCAGCATTTCACACCCATTTCACCCCAGTGTCAATGACAAGGTATCCTGGCGTGTCTGTGTCACTGCCCCACTTGGAGGCCAATACCGCCCCACACCCGAGCGCTCTTGAGTGCATCTGTCAGCCAGAGAGGCGGCTGGATCCAGGCAGAACAACCCCGATGGTGTCATGCAAAAGCCTGAGCTGGGAAGGCTTTGAACATGTTGAGGCAGCCGACAGAAACAGCAAATATTTAGATAACAGAGACAAATTCCTAGGAACCCGAGCAATGCACCGTGATCGTTTCCACCCCGCTTCGACAGCAAACAGGATCCCCGGCCTGAGGCTCTGAGCTACAGCCACACTGCTGAAAAACACGCTGGCTTTTTGCTGGTTACCCATTAGGCTGGAGTTCTGTCCCTTCCACTCTCGCGGATGCTCATCTGGGCCTCCTTCCCCTAGCATCTGAGCGCCTCACTCTCAGAGATGGATCGGGCCTCCCAACGCGTCTGCGAGGGGGGGCAGGGCGGCGATCCCCACTTTCTACGTGGGGAAACTGAGGCACAGCGAGACTAAGTGACTTGCCCAAGGTCACATGGAGGCCATGGCAGAGCAAGGACTTGAAACCAGGTCTCTCAAGGCTCTAACCACTGGGCAATACTTCCTCTCCAAGAGCTTTGTGGGAATGAGCTGTACCCCATCCAGTGCTTGTGCGGTGGCCTGGCCTGTGCCATCCACCCAGCCTGCGCCTGTGCCATCCACCATGACTCAGCCGGGATTAGACTCCTTGCCAGGGGACAAAGCACGGCCGATTCTCGCGCTGGGTGGGTGAGAGCCAGCTGTGCGACGTCCTGCCAGTCAGAGCGACGGGGGCGCCGCGTCTCCCCCAGCTCGTCGGGTGGAAGAGCTGGGAAAGAGCCAGTCTGTCACCCGGGCCGGCCCCTAGACCTTGCCCAGGGTCCGTGGGCCTGGGGCTCACTTCACTCCTGCTCGTCTTACCCTGGTGCGATGACGCCGGCGCCGGCTGAGTCACCCTAACGGGCGCCGGTGGGAGCGAGCGGCCGCTCGTTGGTGGCTGGAAAGGCCTTGGAAATGAAATCCTGGGGCCGGGGCCGGGGGAGGGGGTGGCTGTGTTGAACTGAGCTGTTTTCATTCCAGCTCTTCCACTGACTTGGTTTTTAAGAGAGGCTCCGAATCCGGCCCTGCCATCTATGGAGGAAGCTTGGTTCAGGCAGAGACCTAGGAACCAACTGCTCTTGGGCTCTGTTCTTGGCTTTGCTGCTGAGTTGCTTGGCCAAGACCTTTCACTCCTCTGCCTCAGTTTCCCCGCCTGGGAAATGGGGCCAATGATACAGCAGCCCTGTGAGTGAGCCTGTGCGGGCGGGTGTCTGTCTGATGCTGTGGCGATCAGAGGTGTCTGAGCATCACGCCTCGCACGCTACGGGCATGGTCAATGTGCCCCCTCCTCCGCACGCCAGTGCCACGCCGCGCTGTTCTTCGGACGTTCACTCGGGCCCTGCTCTCCCGGTGTGGCGTTAGCGCTCTCGGCCCGCTTGTGAGGACAGTGCAGGGTGGCGCAGCATGCAAAGCGTGAGGGGAATGAGCGGCCATAGAACTCAGGAAGCGCCAGTGGGTTTGTTTGTGCAGGGTGGATGGCAGTACACGTGTTTCCCTTTGGGGTTTTTTTTGGAGGGCGGGGGTCTGGAATATAATTGTGGGGAAAAATTGCTCCTTCATTATCGGCTAGGGAGGATCGGGGAATGGGAATGTGCCAGGCCGAACTGAGGATTCAACGATGTTTCTGTCTCTAAATTTGCGAGGGCGCACACTCAGGTGGCTTCTCCCCTCTCTCTCGCTAACGTTGCTGGGAACAAAGAACCGAGGCACGTCACCGAGCCATGCTCCCGCGTTGCCAGGCTGAACGTCGCGCTTGCCGCCAGCCAGGAACCCAGCAACCCCCCCATATCTATTCCAAACACAGCCGAACGCTATGTCAAATGCAGGGAGCGACCCGCCGAGACGACACATCCCGGCGTGCAATGCTCTCGCTTCAGCCAAGCGGAGGGCAAGGTGGAACCTGGCATGCGGGGGGGTGGGGAGCTGCGGAGGGGGCAGTCCGTGGGCTGCGCTGGGCTGTTCCGATGCAATGGAATGATACCAGCAGACCCAGTTCAGAAGAGAACTGTAGCCTTGCAGAATGCAAGGACCAGCTGGGCCTGGGCTGCAAAATCCGGTCGAGCGCTGCATGTCCCCAGCGTTCAGGGTGGCGTGGCGGTTTGGGTCCCGTTTCACAAGCGCTAGGCTCCAGCGGGCGGTGTCTCCCACTCTCGTGCTCTTTTGCAGGTCATCGTGCAAAGGTCCCTCTCTGCTAAGAACCTGAGTCACGCAAAGGCCGGCTCCATCCTGGCCAGCTATTTGAAAATGCTGCCCCTGGGGATCATCGTCATGCCAGGGATGATCAGCCGGGTTCTCTATCCAGGTGAGGCACAAAACCAGCGAAGGGGAAATGTCAGCAGGGTTTGGTAATTTGCCTGCCGCTAAGCGAAAACCGCCGTGATTCAGAAGGGCAGCTTGAGCCAAACTGCAGAGGATGGGGACAGCACGCTGAGGCTGCTCTGCATGGCCACTAACCAGCCCGCAGGATGCTCTTCGACAGGCAGGGGATTTGCCTGAATATCCTTGGTCAAAAGTGCATGCTGTGCACTGGTGGGCTGCTGTCCCCCACCCTAGAGGTGGCTGCATTTCAATGGCAGTGCATGCACGCAGCTAGCGAAATGCTCTGCGCTCATGTTATTGTGTTGGAGATGGGCGGAGGGCATGCTGTTTGGATCCTGATTGGGTCTAGATGAGGGGGGGTCAGGGCTAGATTAGGGCTGGGGCTGAAATTCAGCAGCACCAACACGGTGCAAGATTTTGCAAGGTCATCTGATGATGTGGGAGATCATCACCATCCCAGTTGGAGATCGCTTCCTTTCCGCTTCGGGGCTCAATCTGGAACCCAAACTGTACTGGCTGGCTGAGCGTCAGGACGCTCGCTCCTTAACACCCGCACTGACATTTGCAAAGGCTCAGCGACAGGGCTGCAGTCACTAGCTATTGTGCCACATTCCTATGCAGTATAACTCTTCCATGGCCCTGTGCATTCTGGTTTGTACAGTGTTTTTATACCAGGGGCGAACTGGGCTTGAGGACTTCTTATTGTCTGTGAATGGGTTGGTTGAAGTTTCTTTTGTGTTCCTGATGCTGAGGACATCTGACTCAGTGGTGTCTTTCATTACCAAGTCTTGAAGAAGCTCTTGGAAGAACACAAACCTACCTGGCCAGTTTGAAGCACATTGGCTGGGATTAAGCTGGTCGGAGCAGACTGCATTACTGCAATGCTTGAAAGGGTTTGGCACACCCAGCTTTACAAAGTGCTGTGATCTCTGCCAGGGTGATTTTCTGATGAGTGAGTAAAATCGTATTGGCTGTTAATTTAGCATCATCTTCACGAGGAAGTGAGGGCAAGCAGATACTGGATCTGGGCTGGTAAATTTAATTCCCTGTAAATACAGATCAGAGCTACATTGAGGGCTGGATCCGCGGAGGCTGTACATCTCAGTAGCTTGGCTGATTTCAGGCCCTGAATGCCTGAACGCGCTGAAAGGTGGACTGGGAAAGCCTGCCATGGACTAATTTCGGTGCCTTTAGAAAAGGAAATGCAGGGTTTGCTTAGGAGCGTCTGATGCTAGAAAGCGGGGAGTGTCCGGGCATCGCCACACCTCGCAGGAACAGTTCTATCCCACCCAAAAACCAAACCCAAATGAGCAGCATGGTCCCTGTGACAGAGTCGGGGCTGTCCAGCCTGTTGCACTGAATGCAGTGTGCATGATTAGCTGCCCTGTCGGGCGGGTGGCGTATGTGTGCATTCGGTGTGATGAGCTTCTGGCCAGCCCTCAGAGACCGCATACAGGCTTTGGAGACCGGGGTGGCTGAATGGGAAGAGAGAAGGGAGATGGAGAGGTACATAGGTGAGACATTCCAGGACACAGTAGAACGGTCCCACCCCTGGTATGACAGTCTGTGCTGCCTCTGTGCTGTTGAGGAGGATGAAGGTCTCAGGGAGGGAGAACATCAAACTAGAGCAGAGGGAAACAATCCCATAGTTTGGACCCTCCTTCCAGATGATGTCAAGGTATCTTCTTGCACTGAGGATTCCTCTCCGGGAGAAGGAACTCCAGTTATTAGGAAGAGACAGGTAATAGTAATGGGGGACTCAATCCTTAGAAACATACATAGCTCGGTTTGTGATAACCGGGAGAACTGCAGAGTGACTTGCCTGTCGGGTGTGAAGGTTGCAGATCTCTCGAGACATCTAGACAGACTTGTGTACTGCTGGTGGGGAGCCGGTGGTTGTGGTATATGTAGGTACCAATGACATGGAGAAGGATAGCAGAGAGGTCCTGTTGGCCGAATTTAGGCTGCGAGGTAAGAGATTGAAGTCCAGGACCTCCATGGTAGCATTCTCTGAAATGCTTCCGGTTCCACGTGCAGGGCCAGTTAGACGGGCAGAACTGCAGGATCTCAATGTGTGGATGAGATGATGGTATGGTGTAAGGAGGAGGGGTTTAGATTTATTAGGAACTGGGGAACCTTCTGGGAAAGGGGGAGCCTATACAGGAAGGATGGGCTCCACCTAAACCAAAATGGAACCGGTTTGCTGGAATATAAAATTAAAAAGGTCGTAGAGCAGTTTTTAAACTAAGGGTTGAGGGAAAGCCGACAGGTGCGGAAGAGCACGTGATTCGGACAGAGACGTCCCCTAGGGGAGGATCTATTAATGGAGATTCTCTATGTCCTAGTAAGGAGGAGAGGATGGCAGAGGATAAAACATGGGTAGGATCTTAGGAGAAACAGTCAAATGAAAAAGAGTCCCATTCAGTTACATCACATAATGGCATTTATCAATGAACTGATAAATTAAACAGTAATAAGTCAGCAGGAGCAGATGGGATCCACCCAAGCGTTCTGAAAGAACTCAAATGCGAAATTGCACAACCACTAACTGTGGTATGTAACCTATCATTTAAATCGGCTTCTGTACCAGGTGACTGGAGGATAGCTAACGTGATGCCAATTTTTAAAAAAGGCTCCAGAGGTGATTCCAGCAATTATAAGCTGGTGAGCCTAACTTCAGTACCAGGCAAATTGGTTGAAACTATAGTAAAGAACAGAATGATCAGACACAGAGATGAACACGATTTGTTGGGGGAAGAGTCAACATAGTTTTTGTAAAGGGAAATCACGCCTCACCAATCTTCTAGAATTCTTTGAGGGGGGTCAACAAGCAAGTGGACAAGGGTGATCCAATGGATATAGTGTACTTGGAAAGCCTGTGACAAGGTCCATCACCAAAGGGTCTTAAGCAAAGTAAGCTGTCATGGGATAAGAGGGAAGGTCCTCTCCTGGATCAGTAACTGGTTAAAAAGTAGGAAACAAAGGGTTGGAATAAATGGTCATTTTTCAGAATGCAGAGACGTAAATAGTGGTGTCCCCCAGGGGTCTCTATTGGGGCCAGCGCTGTTCAACATATTCATAAATGACCTGGAAAAAGGGGTAAACAGTGAGGTGGCAAAATTTGCAGATGATACAAAACTACTCAAGATAGTTAAGTCCAAAGCAGACTGTGAAGAGTTAAAAAGGGATCTCACAAAACTGGGTGACTGGGCAACAAAATGGCAGATGAAATTCAATGTTGATAAATGCAAAGTAATGCTCATTGGAAAACATAATCCCAACTATACATGCAAAATGATGGGGTCTAAATTAGCTGTTATCACTCAAGAAAGAGATCTTGGAGTCATTGTGGATAGTTCTTTGAAAACATCCACTCAGTGTGCCCTGGCAGTCAAAAAAGCTAACAGAATATTGGGAATCATTAGGAAAGGGATAGATAATAAAACAGAAAATGTCATATTGCCGCTTTATAAATCCATGGTCACCCACATCTTGAATACTGTGTGCAGATCTGGTCACCCCATCTCAAAAAAGATATATCGGAATTGGAAAAGTTACAGAAAAGGGCAACTAAAATTATTAGAGATATTGAAAAGCTTCCATATAAGGAGAGATTATTAAGACTGGGTCTTTTCAGCTTGGGAAAGAGACGACTAACAGGGGATATGGCAGAGGTCTATAAAATCATGACTGGTGTGGAGAAGGTAAATAAGGAAGTGTTATTTACTCCTCCTCATAACACAAAAACTAGGGGTCACCAAAGGAAACTAATAGGCAGCAGGTTTAAAACAAACAAAAGGAAGTATTTCTTCACACAACGCACAGTCAACCTGTGGAACTCCTTGCCAGAGGATGCTGTGAAGGCCAAGACTATAATGGGGTTCAAAAAAGAACTAGATAATTTCATGGAGGATAGGTCCATCAATGGCTATTAGCCAGGATGGGCAGGGATTGCTGTTTGCCAGAGGCTGTGAATGGCTGTGGGATGGATCATTTGATGATTGCCCTGTTCTGTTCATTCCCTCTGAAGCACCTGGCATTGGCTGCTGTTGGAAGACAGGGTACTGGGCTAGATGGACCATTGAGCTGACCCAGTCTGGCTGTTCTTGACTATGCAGAGTGAGTAGCCTGGCACACGCAGGCCTGAAAAGTGCTGACTGCGGACTGTTGCAATGTTCTCCCGGAGACGCCACCGCCCCTGTTTCATTGCACTGTCGCTGTGCACCTCTGAATCACTGCATGCCTAAATGCTTTTCTCTTTGATGGTAATTGTTTTTTAATCAGGAGCTAAACAATAGGCCTGTGCGGGACACGCCTATCTGTGCCACCCTGGCCCCCCCTGGGCTTCACGCCACTGCTCTCGTGTTTGGTGCTGAAAGGGCCTTTGCTGAAGGCTGAAAATACAGCTCGGTGAAAAGAGTTTCACGAGGGGGGCGTCGTGCTTTGGCGCTGCTCCCAGGAGGCCCTCAGCCCCCCTCTCCTGGGCTACGTCTACCCGGCCGCTGGAGACGTGACGGCCCATTCGGGTAGACGTACGCGCCCTCGCTTTGATCGAGGTAGCATGCTACGAAGAGCAGCGCGGCAGCGGCGTGGGTGGCGGGATGAGCTCGTCCCCCAAGTACGTACCTAGGATCCCAGGGGGGATCATATGCGGGGCAAGGAGCTCATTCCACTGCAGCGACACCGCTGTGTTTAGCATGCCAACTGGATCAAAGCTGGCGTACGTCTGTCCGTCCGTCCCCGCTGGGAATGACCCCTCCGGCTCCGGTGCATTGCACCCGTGCCCTCCTGAGGCTCTCTCTTCTAGTGGCATTTCCCCTTACGCTCTCTGAGATCCCACACTGAGGTCACCAGCCTGCTGGCCAAAGGTGCCTGCGCGTGACTCCCCCCACCCCCCAGTGGACGCTAGCTACTGAACCGGCGTGACGTTCCCACCGTTGCGAAAGAGTGGGGTGTCTATCACAGCATCCACAGCCCCCGGGATAATGGAGGGAAGCCAGGAATGGCCCTGCAGTCTTGCTGGCCCCGTGATCCTGCGTGTTGGAATCCCATCTCACGCCAGGGGTGACAGTGCAGAGGGCAGCTAGGTTACAGGGCAGGAAAACAAAGCAAAGCGCGGCCTGAAACGACAAGCAGTCCTACCTGCACGGCCTTGCTACCCTGTGTGCCGTTTCCATCCAGTGCAGCCGGCGGGCTACTGCCCGTTCTCAACACACACCTAATCTCCTCGGTCGCGTCGTTCCGCCTCTTGAGCACGGCCTCCGAGATCACGTTTTGCAGCTGCGGCAGGCTCTCCAGGGGGCTGACGTAGGTGCCCCTGCTGATGTGGGGGTCGCTCATTTTCCTTTGCAAGTGCTGGCCCCCCCCGTTGGGGATGAGCTCGGAGTTGGTTCTCCGGAGCAGCCCGAAGCGACCCCTCACCTCGAAGAACTCGTCCGAGATGGAGGAGGCGTCGGAGCGATGGTAGCTGTGGGCAGCAGAACTGCCAGAATAGCTCTCCTGATCGCTGAGAGTCAAATAGTCCTCTTCCTCTTTGTCTTCCTCCCCTTCCAGCCCGTTCAGGGGACACACGGCTGCCGTGCCCTGGCCTTCCTGGGGGACAGCCGCCTGCCTGCTCAGCTGGTGTTTGCCAGCCGCCGCTTGAGCTTGGGTGAGGTTTTCCTCCGGCCCACGATCTGCATTCGTTTCCTCTGGCTCCTGGTGCTTTTGCTGCTTCTCGGCGTCCCCTAGCAGGGCAACTCTGTCCTTGCAGAATGCGCGGGTTTTGGAGAGAAAGTCCATGACGTCAACTGTTCTTGGTCTTGGCACTGGGGGTTTGACGTCCCCCTGGTGTGTCTCTGGGGCCGTGGGCTGCTTCAGGTGCTGACTTACAGCCAGGACAGCGAAAGCGCCGCCTTTCTTTTCTTTCCCAGGACTCCTTGCTATGGGGCTTTCTACAGGCTTGGGAGCCTCCTCGGTTGGGATAGGAGGGGCCTCTCTTTGCTCCCGGCTGTCGAGAACGGGCTTTTGGCTCCTCCTGGCTTCCAGCTCCAGGTTCTTGAGCATTTGCTTGTGCTGGACCGTGGCCTGGGACACATCACAGACCTTGATGCGGCTCATTTGGGACAGCTTGATATCCTTTATATTGGGGTCAATGATGTTGATGTAGCCCAAGACTTCACTTCCAGGCTCTGGGTCCGGCTCGACCCAAGTGGGCAGATAGTCAAACATGTTGGCTTTCTCCAAGTTGAGGAGGCCGGGGTGGATGGGCGGGGCGAGGTCGGCCAGGTCGTTTGGCCGCTCGGCACTGGGGCCCTCGGGAATGGCCTTGCTTTTGCTGTCCATCTTCACGTTTCTGCCGGCACCCGCCTTCTTCTCGGACGACACCTTGCTGATCTGGTCCGCGCTCTTGGCCTTCACCAGGGCGTATTTTGGGTTAATCAACTTCTTCACCACTGCGTTGGCCGTGGTCACGGGTATCGTGGAGGGCAGAGTGAACGGCTCGGGTTCTGGCTCCTCGTCCATGGGGATGGACTTCAGGCTGAGCCCCCGGGACATGAGATACAGCTCCTGGAACTGCTTGTCGAATGCTTCCACCACCTGGCCGGAGAGGACCGAGATGACATTCCGGTCGGTCCTGGCTGCAGACCAGGTGAAACTGGAATGGAAACCAACCAGAAAGAAGCTGAGTGCACGGCAGAAAATGGGAGGGTCGCCCACCGCCTGGTTCTCCTGCTCGCTATCATGCTATGGAGATGTGAATAACCCAGCCCTGGGACTTGGCTCTCTGGGGCTGCCTAGCTGAATTCATAAAGTGCCGCCTTCCATTACAAGTACCAGGGCTTTATGTGCCTCTCAGGCTGGTCACTTCCTCCTAATTTAGCAGGAGCAGCAGGCTTATCTCAAGGCAAATTTGGGGGGGGGGGTGAGAGGTCAGGATTGCTGGGTATCGGGGAGCAGGTCGGGTTCTCTGGGTATCGGGGGCTTGCAGGTCAGGATCGGGGTGCAGTAGCAGAGCTCTGCATGCATATTTCAGCTTCAAGACCCAGCTGCGTAATGCCTGATTCTACCCATTGCTCCTACTCTATGCTATTATGAGGATCAAAATTCACACCCCCTTAAAAATAAAATCCCAATCCGCCTGGTCCCCTGGTGGCCCAGCTCAGGCCAACCCAGTCCCGCCTGCGATTCAAGCGTGGGAATGGGTGAGAGAGCCGTGTCTGGATTACCTGTAGGAACCGCATATAGCCCGGTCACCATCCACGAACATGAACTTCTGGGCTAAGACACCTTTGAACTTCGTGGCCGAACGTGTGAAGAATTCTGTTCCCCCAGTGGTGCGAACTCTGAGATTCTGCAAAACAAAAGCAAGGCAGCAGGTGGGAGAGAGGCCTCGGGCTGGACAAAGAGAAGGTGGTGCTGTAAGATGCTTATGGCCTGCCTGTACGACCTCTTGTTTAGGGCTGGAATCTGGGGTCTCTCCCTGTTCATTTGCTCTTTTTTTTTTTTTAACAATTCCTTTTCCATTTGCTGCCCCCTCTTTTGGGCAGCGTGGGCTTGATTCTGCTCTCAGTGGCGCTGTTATAAATCCGGATGATCTCTGCTGAATTCAACAGCGGTACTCCGGTTTCACACCACCGTCACTGGCGCTGAATTTGACCCCTTGCCTCAGTAAAACTGCACAGCACTTATCTTCAGATCTCCGCCTAGACACTGATTAATCTCTGCAAGAGGGCTAAAGCCTGGTTTGCACATAAAAACGTAGATCAGTTTAGCTGCATCGCTCAGGCGTGTGAAAAAGTCACGTCTCTGAGCCCGGCTTTTAAACCAAACTAATCCCTGGGATAGATGCTGTTTGTCACCTAGATACCACTGCTCAGGGAGGTGGCTTTACCCATGCTGACGGCAACCCCCTTCCATCGATGTAGGAAGTGACTATGGTATGGCACTGAGACAGCATAACTGCGGAGCTGCAGTGGCATCTGTCTGTAGACACGGCCCAAGTGTTATCCTCAGTGTGCTGAGAAGGGAACCGAGACGCAAGCAGCTCATCTGGGACTTGAGTTCAGGAGTTTGCTGCTTCCCCAAAATGTCTGACCTGGTTTCGTGCAGATTTTCTACCTTCTGGGGCTTGCTGCTGTGATTACACTGAATTATGGATGGTAAAGGCGTGATACCTGATCACACCGCGTGCTTCAAAACGTTAAATCGGTTACTCAAAAGCTCAATACTCGTAGAGTTTGTAAAGATCTTTTAAAATAGTAAAAAGAAAACAAAGCGTCGGGTTGCTCTAAACCGTCCTCTGTTTTGAGGCAATTTTAAGAAGGCCATCCTGTACCATAGCTCCCTGCAACTCATTAGCCAAGCAGTGGTTTCACAGCACGGGGCGGTTGTAGCTCTGGAAGTTGCTGGCTTTGTTTTGGGTATGGACAGCTGTCGGTGACAGGTGGATTTTCACCTTCCCCCAAACTTCTTACACGGCTATTTCTTGGGGGCCATAATCTCACTTGGGTTGGGGCTGTTGCGTAACAACCTCCAGCAGCGGATCTCTTGATCTGTCAGTGGGAAATGAAGCCAGGACTTTCACCACCAAAAGCCTGCACCCCTACCGCTTGAACTACGGGAACCAGTGGCTCTGGCAGCTGTGAAAAAATAGCAAGTTGGTAGTTGGGCCAGCCACTAAAGGGAGACAGTCACATGTACTACATGAGCCGGTCTTATTTTCCTTTTAGCTTTTCTCTCTCTCCTCTAAGGGGATGACACCATTTTGTACCTGCTCACGATGGGATCTCTGAGCTCTGACACCCTGCCCGCTGTCTAGGGATCCCACTGGGCTAATTGGGAGGGGGGAGGGGGCTAGAGCATGGAACATGCTTCCCTCTGGAATCTGCTCTGCTCCGCCCCTTCCCACGTTTACCTGTAATATCGTGGCCGCACCGGAGCTCAGAGCCCCGTTGCACTAGGTGCGGAACAGCCGCACAGTGAGTGACCGCCTCTGATCTGAAGAGCTTGCAGTTTAGCTCAGTGAGACACACAAAGTCTGGGCAGGGATACAGAGGACCAGAGACGGGCCCAAGGCTACCACCAGGCCACACAGCCTATAGAAAGCCTGCCTGCTTTTAAAAGCCCCTAAAACATCTTGCTAGAAGTGGTTTTACCCTGGCACAATGTTCTTTTCTCTCCCCTCCTCTCTCTTCCTTCCCTCACCTGTTTGAATGGAGCCTCTTCTCTGCTCTCACTCATCAGGGCTCTGATCCAGCAAGGCATTTAAGCACGTGCTTGACATTAAGCCTGTGTGCGGTCCTTCTGAAGGCCACAGTGCTTTGCCGGATCAGGGCCCTGAATCTGAAGAAGGTGGGTTTTAGTCGCTGTCTCTCTGTTTGAACCGGGCTGCACGGGTCCCAGTGAGCTTGGGGAAGGTGGCATTTTCTAAATAAAACCATTGTTGTTCGGTGGATGCCAATCAATGCCTTTATGGCCACAGTTGCCTGGGGATTTTATATACAAAAGTCCAGACATTCCCAGGAGCCAGGGTCCTCTGCTGCAGCTAGGACTCGGCCGGACTGTGCCAAAAGCAGTCTGATGAGGTTCAACAAGGACAAGTGCAGAGTCCTGCACTTAGGATGGAAGAATGCCATGCACTGCTACAGACTGGGGACTGACAGGCTAGGCAGCAGTTCTGCAGAAAAGAACCTGGGGGTTACAGTGGACAAGAAGCTGGATGTGAGTCAGCAGTGTGCCCTTATTGCTAAGAAGGCTAACAGCATATTGGGCTGTATTAGTAGAAGCATTGCCAGCAGATCGAGGGAAGTGATCATTCCCCTCTATTTGGCATTGGTGAGGCCCCATTTGGAGTATTGTGTCCAGTTTTGGGCCCCCCACTACAGGAAGGATGTGGACAAATTGGAAAGAGTCCGGCGGAGGGCAAGGAAAATGATTAGGGAGTTAGGGCACATGACTTATGAGGAGAGGCTGAGGGAACTGGGCTTGTATAGTCTGCAGAAGAGAAGAATGAGGGAGGATTTGATAGCAGCCTTTAACTACCTGAAAGGGGGTTCCAGGGAGGATGGAGCTGGGCTGTTCTCAGTGGTGGCAGATGACAGAACAAGGAGCAATGGTCTCAAGTTGTAGAGGGGGAGGTCTAGGCTGGACATTAGGAAAAACCTTTTCCCTAGGCGGGTGGTGAAGCACTGGAATGGGTTACCTAGGGAGGTGGTGGAATCTCCATCCTTAGAGGTTTTTAAGGCCCGGCTTGACAAAGCCCTGGCTGGGATGTTTTAGTTGGGGTTGGTCCTGCTTTGAGCAGGGGGTTGGACTAGATACCTCCTGGGGTCCCTTTGAACCCTGATACTTTATGTTTCTATGTGCCCGTGTGTTAAAGGGTATTTGATTCTGACACTTTTTGTACCAAGTATTATCCATTTTCATGGCCTGGCGCTGGCCAGGTCCTGGGATGGGGTCGGCCTTGGGTGATCTGCAAATGCCTGTATCCTGGAACAGCCATTTGGAGAGCGTTCCAGTCCAGCTTGAAATAACGGGCAGCCAATTAACATGAGGTGAGAACTCTAGTGTAGACCGACCCATCAGGGACACCGAGACGATCCCTTTGTAATGTGCTTTGAGATCCCTGCATGGAAATCTCTTTAGACGCAGCACCTTGTTGTTGAAGGGCCATGCCATATACATTTCCACACCCAGGAAAACAAGCTCGAGGCTGACCTCATTCCGTCACCAGCTTCAATGCATCCGTGTTAACCTAATATCCTTTACCAGCGCATTAATCCAGCTCCTCCGTCCAGGCCAACCCTTTTCACAAATCCACAAAGGGCCATGCAAAACACCCAGGTCTCAAGGTATGTTTCAATCTCCCTCCTCCCTACTCTCAAAGCAGCTGCTGCTTTACGTAAGATCTGTTGATTTAATCTCCGATAGGAAGAAAACAAAAGCCGCCGCACACAAAGATGAATGACTGATCAGAAAACACAATAGCCTCTTCTCCCCGATGCTGAATCACTCTGCAAACACGCAGTTGTTGCTTAACAAGCTGCCTGGGGTTTCCCAAGCCTATGCAGCAATTACCAAGTGCATCGAACTTGCTTCTTAGACCCTGAAATAACAATTTACCTTTCTCTAGCTCCTTTTATCCTGCACGAACCATCTCAAAGCACTTTCCAAATAGCGTCTCAGGTGGGCTGGTCTGTTTTGCACCATGCACCATGCTTTGCACCATGCTGGCGATTGGCTTCCTCCCATGGGTCCGCCGTCTACATTGCACTGGGGAGCCAGCCTCCTAGCCCAGGCAGACAGGCTCGTGTTAGCAAGGCTTGGGCTAGTGTGTGGAAAAAGAGCAACATGGATGCTGCGGCGCTGATGGAGACTCGGGTGGCTAGCTCATGGCCACAGTTGCCTGGGGATTTTATATACAAAAGTCCAGACATTCCCAGGAGCGAGGGTCCTATGCTGCAGCGAGGTCTCGGCCGGATTGTGCCAAAAGCAGCCCGATGAGGTTCAACCAAAGGTGGGGGCAGCCATCTGCAGCCTTCTCTTCTGTGGACTGGGTGGGCTTGCGATCCTGACCTGCAACGCCCACATTGCTGTTTGCAGTGCACTAGCTCGCATCCTGCCAGTGTGAGGCTGTTCACCAGCGTGGGAGGCTCAGTACCAGCAGCAGTGTGGACATGTCCAGGGAGAGTCGGGGAGAATCACACCTGGACTTTATCTCCAGAGATTTGCCGGTGCACGCCTGCTATTCTGGTACTGGCCCCGTCCCCGAACGCAGCTCTGCCATGCACTGAGTCCTGAGCTACATTACCCCTGGCTATTAGCCTGGATCTTTCCACAGCTGAAGATGAGTGTTCATCTCGGTGCTCTCTCCTTGACATTTAAAAGTCACACAGCCCACGAGAGGCGTGGAAATCAGATCCACATGCAGCACCACTCCGCGAATGAGATGGGGAGGAGAAAACCAGGCCCCCGGTTGGATGCTGTTTCCTACCGACGTCTTCGCTTTCCTTTCTCTGTGTGTGCATATCTATCGGGGCGGACGCTGTCCCTATGACAGGTCTAGAGGTGGGAGGCTCACGGGTGCTCTAAGGGGAGCCAGTGCTGTGTTTACACTTACTGTGGACGAATTCGGTGCCCTTTTAGGGCAAAGAACTCTCCATTCTGAGCGGCTGGAGTCACGCGGCTGCATTCCATAAGGGAGACATCCGCTCTGCCAAGCAAGCAAGGGGCAGAGCGGCTTATGGCCTAGAGAGAGTGGTTAAAGTACAGCCAGGAGAATCAGGCATCAGCAGCCGGCCTAAAAGCGAAAGCAGGAGATTCCCAGGGTATGTCTGCCTCAGGAAGTCGAGATAACAGCGACACGCTCAGCTGCGGCGTGGCTGAGGCTCTGCCGTGAGGCTTTTGATCATTGTTCTGGAAGTAGGTAGGGCCAAAGGCGTGCCTGGCTGGCTTTTGTCCCTTCTGGGAACCCCTCCCATCCGCCCTTTGCGTTCACACAACGCCTGCCCTGTCGGATGGGTTTATGCAATCAGTGAGCGTTGGCTGTGTGGTCCAAGCCTCTGCCAGTTGCACTAGCGTGAATTTTCCGACTTGCCAAAATACACAGATCCCTGACCTGGAACATTCTTGGATATTTTCCAGACAAGAGCCTGCCAAACAGGGCTAGATACTGTGGGAGCAGGTGAAGAACTAGGCGGAGAGCACAAAACCCACTGCGATGCCCTGTGCCCAGTTCGTTTGTAGATCAGAGACCATCATGGTGCTGTCCGGCCGGGAGAACCTGATCCCTGCCCCCACAAGCTAAATGGACATGGCAATGCAGCGCCGAGACCACAGACATGAAGGTTTATCTCCCGTAAACAATTCCCAGCCACTGCACAGGCCCTGGACACACTGGCGCACCTGGATCCTCCTCCTTCTCTGCGTGGCTCATGAGTGTTGTAATACTTTAGTCTGTCTGGGTTTGGGGGCTTTCTGGTGGGTTACACTGAGGTGGGTGGGGGGCTTAGTGTCCCTAATATATAGGAGGTCAGACAAGAGGAGTTGCTGATCCGGTCTGGCTTTAAACTCTGTGATTCTATGAGGATCCAACTTGCTATTGGTCCAGTTAAAAACAAAAAAACAAAAAACCCTAGTTGTGATCATTTTTCTTTAGCTGAAAGGGCAGGGGCTTGTGCTGGGAGGGACTGCATTCTAGCCTCTTGGGTCTATGCGGCAGATCTATTTATCACGGAGGCAGCCAGGAGATCCTGTGATGCCCGGGCCTGGTTATAGTATGTCTCTCTCCTGTTAAAATAAGAGGGCAGGACGAGGACATCCAAGCCGAGTTGCTCATTGCGTCCCTGCCTGAGCATCCTGGGTGAACGCAGCCGGTGCTGGCAGATTCATTCCTCTGTTACCCTCGCTCCATGGTGCAGCACCTGGCCGGAGTCACAGCCCCCCGCGCACACATTTCACCAGCACCCAGATCAGCTCCTCCCCTGCACCTCCGAAACCTCTGCACTCTAGAGAGGCAGCCGGCCAATGGAGTCCGGCCTTCCAGACGTCCCTTTTACCCCAGGCAGACAGAGCCAGGCGGGTCAGGGGCTGAAAGCCAAGCAGCAATATCGGCCATTTCCCAGACAGGTCAGCTCAAGGAGGCAGATATGTGAAGCCCTATGTGACAATATCCTGGCTAGGGCATCAGCCGATCCGTCTAGCTCCTTCCCTCCAGTCCAACCCTCTTTTTATTTCAATCCAGGTCTGGTCCCAGCCGCACCTCGCCGGATGATCTCGGTCTGAACATCAGCTCAGGCCTTGTCTGCAGGAGAACGCGCCCCTGATTTAACGAGACTGCTGGCACCCCCTTTTGTGGATGCTCCGAAAGCGAAATGAGAGCGGGGCCCTGGTTTAATGACAACAACTAGCTCTGATCAGGAGATCTCCAAGCACTCTGTGAAGGAGGCCAGCCTTGTTATCCCCTGTTTTACGGCTGGGGAAACGGAGGCACATTGCTGGGTGGCGACTTGCCCCAGGGCAGAGCTGGGGCTGGAGTCAAGGACTCCTGACGCTAAGTGCAGCGTCCTAGCCAGTAGGCCCCACTGCCTGGCTTAGCCAACTCGCCCCTTCATTTTCTACATATACTCCCTCCCCCTGGTGGAGCCCTGGAGGGGGTGGCAGGATGCTTGCTGGAGATCTGCACCCCATTTGTGCCCGAAAGGGAAGCTGTGCCTCAGACGTGCTTGGGGGGGACCATGTGCCCCCGCGTGCCTGCAACGTGCCCCGTGCTGGGAGGTGGATCTCTGGGTTAAGTCCCTCTGGACAAAAGGAGGAAGCGCTTTCCGTCTAGCTGACCTCTCCCCCGTCGAATCAACGCAGCGCTCTGAGAGTCAGCCAGGCGACGCAGAGACTCACCGTCAGCTCGTCTGAATTGAAAGGATCATTACAGGCACCGCAGAGCGCCGTGGTTTGTAAACGGGGTGCACATACCAGCCTTCCCGCGAGCTGCGATGGTCTCACCCGCTGCCGAGCAGCCTGAGTTAGTCAGCTGTGGGCCCCGGTGGTTTTAGATGTGGCGTCCCTCTTTCAGGGTGTTAGCATGTGGGCGTGAGGCCAGAGGGTGAGAGAAACGTGCGGTCTGGGGCGTGTCCTATTAGTAAAGCTGCGCTCTGCTGCGATTCGGTGACGCTGCTTTGAGGATGCCCAGTGCAGTAGGCCTGATTGTCCCGCACCTCGCGCTGTGCCTCACGCCACCCAGACGGGGCCACGCGGGACGTCCCCTTTCCTGCATTTGCTGTGCAGGGAGGTAACCCAGGCCCCGGGGGAGGAGGGGAGGCAGAGGAGAATCAAGCCCAATTTTCTAGCCTACCTCCCAGTTCACTAACCCTGCTTGCTGAGGGAAGATGTTTAACCTATAACCACCGGCTGCCCGGCGCCCTGCCCTCTGTGCGCCATCTTACCTTCAGGTGGCCGGGGTGCATCTGTGCTCGCTCGCACATCTGAAGGAAGTATTTCACATTGGTCTCATCCACAATGATGTAGACGCCGACTTTCCGCTTGAAGCCCGCCTCCAGGAGGTCCTTGAAGATGTCGACGTCGGTGAACATGTCCATGACCACGGCAATTACCTGAGGAGAGAGGGGACGAAGCAGAAGAGAGAGTTCAAACGCTATGGACAGGCGATAGTGCCTTGAGGAATTTCACTGACTGACCCCTGCTATTCTGCCTTGACTGGGGGGCTGAAATTGTTATAGCCTCCACAAGCCCCACTGTGACAAACTCAGCCTTCTCTGCCCACTGGGGCAAGACCCGTTCCGGGAAATGTTTACCCGTCTTCAATGTAGTTGTACCTGTGCCATCAGAGCGTTTCTAGCCCTCCATAGTTGTGAGATTTCAGGCCTTCCAACCCTGGCACTCTGATGACCGCATTGCTTTTCCCACCACGGCAGTTCTTACATGATTTTATCCGCCTCTTGGCTTGAACCTAGCTATGTAGAATTCAGTTGGCAGCCGGCAATCCCAGCGTTCCAATGAGATCCGGCATTAATCACCAGCGCTAGTGGACTGGGAAGCAGCGCTTGCTCAACGCACGTTGGAACAGAAGTTGGAATTGAAGCAAGACGGTCATCAGGGTGAAGTGAATTTAAATGCCAATTTCTTCTGATCTGCCTGGGATTCAAACAGAGGGTGCCTTTCCCGGGCATGGAGCTGCCATTGGAGCAGGTCCCAAGACCAGCAACACAAACTCACATAAACAAAGCAGTGGACACACACCAGTTCAGGGCTCCGATCCTGCTGGTGCTTAGGCACAAGAACCTTTACTCAGGGAAGCCGTCTCAGAGAAGTCAATGGAGCTACCGCTGGGTGCGTGTCTCTGCAAGAGCTGGGTCTTACTCAACTCTGCAAAATCGTACTGTGCCTTGAAAATTCAGCCCCCTGCTGTGATCGCTCTGTAACGGAGCCGTGGGTAGCCCACTGGGGAGTGTGTGTTTTGGGTCTCCCTGCCAATATAGGATACGGGCCAGTCACAGCACCCAGCTACTGAGCCTTGACTCTTTAGTTCAAGATGTATCAGCTTCTGCTTTTAGCACTGGAGCGGCCCGGTGTGTTGGCCAGGGAAGGTAGCCTTCACACATGCTCTGCGGAGGGCTGAGACAAGAAGCTGGGACTAGAACTTGGGTCCCCAAAACACAAGAGTCATTGCGTGATGCTTTATAAACATTAATTAAGCCCTGTGAGGTAGGTGGTGTTAGCCCCATTTTACTGATTGGCAAACTGAGGCACAGAGGGTGGAGTCCTGGCTTTATTGACTTCACTGACTTCAAATGAGCCAGGATTTCTTCCAGACTGTTTACACTGGGTGACCAGTCATCCCAATAATATCAGGCTCATCCCAATATTAGGGGGTTCTGGCTTATGTATGCAACTATACAGCCCCTGCCGAAGAAAGGTGTCCCGATTTTTCACACTTGCTATCTGGTCACCCTTTGTTTACGTGACTTGCCCAAAGTCATAAGGATGAGTCAGGAGGAGAACCCAGGAGTCCTGACTCCCGTTCCCTACACTAAGTACTAGACAGCCTTCTTTTCTAATAGTGGAATGGCGGGTGAGTCGCCGTGAGAAGCCCGGGTAGTTCATTTCTTTGGGAAAAGCTACATTTCCTTGTGGGAAAGGGACAGGATCTACTTAAAAATCGCACTTCTGTCTGCAGATGCTCCCAGAAACTTCCAAGATTCCCATACCTGAAGGATGTCAGAGAGCAAAACATTGCTTCCTAATTCTACCCTCCAAGAAACGAGGCCTCCCTCCACGTGTTAATTATTCATGTCAGGTCAGGCCTCAGCTCCTGGGTGCATCTTTTTAGAAGGTCAGTTTCACGGCTCCCCCCCTTTGGTTTGTGTGTCTCTTTCGCACTGCAATGAGGTGGGGGAAGGAAAACAGTTAAAAAAAAAAAAAAAGAGGAAACCGTGACCGTAAAAGCACAAACCTTGGCAGGATGACTTGGGGCCAGAGCTACGATCTGCAGTGACTTTACATTTCTTTTTAAAAATGGGCTCGATTGCAAGTCCACGGTGTTGCTTGACAGTAGCTTGCAGTTTGTCATCGTTACAGCACGAGGGATTGTGACTGGCTGCGCTCTTAAATCAGGTGCCGTGACTTAGGAGAGCTTGTTCAGTCTGGCTCCTAGGGAAATACACGCTGTATCGAACCAACCGTCCCTTTTTTAGATCAACCTGCCTTGCCCGTTCCTCCAAGCAGGCTGCCTAACTGCGGTAACGGCAGCGTGGCGGGGCTGGTTGGCTCACGGCTTGCTGCCTGTCCTGTGTGTTTATATGACCCACTGTTCGGGTTAGGATGCCATTCCCGACGTGCAAACAAACACACCTGTGAGCACCCTGGAGCAGATCCAGTGACGGAACTTAATCCCTGTTGGTTGAAACACAGACTGGGAGGATGGGCGTGAAATCCAGCTCAGGGTGAGGTTCCATAACCCAGCCATGACACGAGCTGTCGTTTTGGGGGGCCATAAGGAGCCGTGGCAGGGTGGAGGCAGGGAGGGGAGCTGTAGGTGGCGATACTGTTTGTCTGTTTCGTGTGCACAGCGTTCCTCTGTCAATAGTCATGTGCTATTACACCTGACAAGCCCCTAGACACAGCATCTTCAGCGCTACCCTCCTCCCCCCGCTTATAGCTGAACTTCGTGTTTTCCACGTGCGTGTGGGTGAGGGGAACGTGCGATGGGGGAGAGGGGCGCTGGCCCACCAGCTGTGGGTGGGGGGAATATGCTAACCCCTGGGCTCTGCCTTCCAGCCTGGCCGGGGTGCAGAGCCTCAGAGGAAGAGGAGAAGTAGGGGGCGAGGCCAGATTTCCGGCACTCGGGCCAGGCCCCCAAATTAGCCCAGGGCCACTGTTTGGGGGCCCCTAGAACACCGGCGCCCCAGGCACGACGTGCCTAATTGGAAATCCGGCCCTGGACCCACACCTGTGAGTTGTTAGGTTGGTGGCTCTTTTCTCCGAGGCGCAGAGTTCTTTTGCTGCAGCTCCCTGTCTGTACTTTGCCTCCGGAGCAGCGACGTTACACGGATCTCCTTTCACAAGGTTGTTTTAAACACAAAAGCAGCACTTGGTGTAGCGTGTCGTGGGGCGAGTGGCGCACCTGGCGTGGCCCCTGGGTGCTGGCAAAGCCCTGTAGCTAGGCTGGGGAGAATTCCCTCCGTGTGGGCGTTGCACACGGCGTTCACAAGCCATGGTGCGAGGGGTGTGCGGGTTTGAGGGGTGGGTGTTTGTAGCTGCAAGTCCTGCAGGATCACTGTACTGCGGATCAGCTCCCCCCTCCTCCTCCGCCCCCGGCCTCAGTGATGGTGCTTCAGCCCCTAGACGATTGGGAGGACACAAAAGAGGCTTAAAGTCACACATTTGCCCCTCTCCTCCTGGAGCTGCACGTTGGCCTGGTTCAGAATCTTACCGTATGCCTGGGAGTTTTCACTCTCCAGCAGGGACTGATCTGAGGGTTGAGCGTGGCAGACTAGCAGTGGGTGCTGGGTGGGGTTAGTGACACGCCTGCTCTGCAGGGCGAGGGGAAAGCACAGCCCAGAGGCAGCACAGGGGTCCGTTAAACAGCCCCGCGATGCAGAAAAGTCAAGCAGGAATGCAGCCAGCACTTAGCCATGCACCTCATTAATTTTGAGGCTCTGAAATTTTGGAGCCTGAGTTTCTCCTGAGGCTTTGCACGCTGCGCGGAGAGAGGCCATTCTTTCCCAGCGCCCTCATGCACGGCTCACACGCCAATCATAAGCCAAACAGCTGGTGCTCCACCTACATTCAACTCATCTGTGAAAGTCACACAATTCACGGTCTTGCCCAGCATGCCCAGTAATTCTCCTGCAGTTGCTTTGGGTCAGGATGAAGCACAGAGATGCTGAGGTGTGACTCAGTCGGCTCCTGTGGGTTTGATCTGGTTCCTCATTTGAAGCTTTACTTCTCTTCCTCTTCAATTATTCCGGGGCGGCTCTGGGTTTGGTAACTGCTTGTAGGCGTGAGGATGGTGTTGCCTGGTGTTCCATGGCTTCCCAGTGGTTCCCCCACTCCGAATGAAGTGTGATGTGCCGATGGGAGAGTATTCATTACAGCTAGAAAGTGAGAGTTCTCTGTGACGGGAACATGCTGTCTGTGCAACAAACCCAGACATGTACATTGCTACTAAGAGAATCCCTGGAATGTTTTCTCCATACAGGAGGAGTATAATCTGAATTGTGCTTGGCACATACACGGCACCTTTCATCTCCGGTGCTCACAGCAGCATAATTAATTTAATTAATTTAGCATCACAGCATCTCTGGCAGGAGGGGAGGTTTTATTATCATCGTTGGATGGATTAGGAAACCGAGGCACGGAGCGTTTAAGTGACTTGTCTAAGATTGCGCAGCGCGACCTGATTTCCACATCCCGGCTGGGTTACCCAGCCCGCACTTGCAGGTGGAGTTTGTTACATTTCATAAATGGGATGCTCTGCTGGGGTTGCCGGTGATGACAAGGGATTGGTCCCTTCCCAGCTTCTGTTCCTATGTCTGCTTGAACCCCCCGCTCCGGCCGAGTCATCTGGATTCGTTGTGGGGCTGTTGGGTGTAGGCGCATTTGAAGTGTAAATCAAGGAGGGCATTTGAGCGAGAGGTTTTTCCAAAGAGCTCAGCCTTGGCCTAACTCTTCACGTTCATCCAGCGGCCGACTCCGGTGGGATCAGGCTTGAAAAACTCACCCTTGAAATCTGCCTCCTTCCCCTTGCTCCAGCAGCAGAAGGCTGACTCTCCGCGCCCTGGCAGTGCCTGCATTGACACTCGCTTCCGGCTGCTAGCGCTGCAGCACTTCGGGGCGGTGGGGGCTCCACGGCTTTGCTTGGAGGGGGCTGCCCGTGGCTGCCCTCTGGTGACAAAGGGCATGAATGTGAATGAGAAGACGTGGCAGGGCAGGCCGAGCAAACCTGGCACCACAAACAGTGACTCAGGCCTGCGGATCTGTTGGTGTGCTTGCTGTTTACTCAGCGGCGCAGAGCTCTGCTGCAGCTCTGTGGCTGTACTTTGCCTCCCGAGCAGGGACAGCACACAAATCTTCACACGCCTTCAGGAGCAAGGCGAGTGGGAGCAGCGCTCCCAGGAGCCGTGGAAGCTGGGCATTTCACTCCATTTCCAGGAGCTCCTTCGGGTGTGTTCGTGTGTACGCCCAATCCTCACTACCCTGTTGGCTACCGTGAGCCACGGGGAGAAGGGAAATGTAATGCTGGGTCTCTGACTGCAGGCGTCAAAAAGAGACATTTTCCAAAGAGTCCAAAGATTTTCTCTCTCTCTCATTGGTGATTAAATGTCACCCAGGCACCGCTGGATTGTGTCCATTAACGTGGGTTTGGCTAAAGCACGTCATCCAGAAAGGGCATCCAGTCTTGAGTGGACAAGTTCTGTTTCTGCCACTGTCTGCTGTGGAACCTCGGGCAAGTTATGGCCCCGCCCCATGCCTCAGTTTCCCCTTGCGCTCTCTTGTCTATTTCGACTGTAAGCTCTTCAGACAGGGATTGGCTCTTACTTTGAATCTGCGCAGTGCCTAGCACGGGAGGTGACCTCACAGTCTGTTTCGGTCTCTCGATACTACTCATCCATGAGGACAACGATAGCGATTGGGCATCGGCTGGGGATGGGCTGCTGCGTGGCCTAATAACAACCCATTTCCACCCCCCGTTTCTGTGATTGTTCAAAAGCACAGGGTCAAAGCTGCTCCCAGTTCCACCCAGGCAGCCTGCTGAAATCAGCATGAGGAGGGCAAAAATTGAGCAGCAGGATTTAATCTGCAAAGAATGAAGTCCTGTGCGCTATAGGAAGCATGTGCTGATTACAGACCTTCACGACAAGGGGGAATGCCTGCACGGAGCACCGGCTACCCCAGCTCTGGAGAAAAAAGACTTTAGCTCTCCCCTTGTAACTTGTATCATCATTTGTTCCCCTGCGAAGGGTCTGGTCAGCGTTGCCATTCTGACTTTGGAGCGTTTTCCGGTGTAAAAGCACTATGCTGGGTACAAGGCAGTGGGGGAATCGGACCCTTTGCATGCAGCGACTTTTTCCTCCTTTGCCAGTGTGTAATCAAGACAATTTCCCCCGCAGAAATATTTTCAGCTCGGTAAAAAACCTCCCTAGCATAGGACAGCCCTAGATCTAAGCCCTGTCCGTCTCTACTCCATAGCAGATTCCAAACGGATCCGTCGGCTTCCCTCAATCACAGCTAGTTGGCGAGGTATTTAGAACCTGCTGCTGGGCCGCATTTTTGGATGGAGAAGGTGTTGAGAAACAAGAGGGTGTTTATATAGGTCTTCAACTCACAGCCAGCCTAATGGACCCTGCTGTGTGACATACAACACCCACGCGCCTCCAGGAAGCACAAGTGAGGTTGGAATCATTTCAGGCTGCTTGGATCAACGGGTGAACTGCAGGATCATTTTTATAGGGGAAACTGGAGTTCTTATTAACCTACTTTCTGCATTATTAGAGGACAACATTTGGGTTTACTGCCTGTTTGTTTAATGAGCATCTGTGATCAGACTGCAGGAAGCACACACTTAGAGAAATAATGTGTTGGGAAAGCTCTAAGTGGGATGACTAATATTCATCATCCCTGGCCCCTCTGCAGCACCTTTCATTGGTGTCTCCCCAAATGTTCCGCAAACAGTAGTCAGTTGAACCTCACAACTTCCTCGGCAGGTTGATAAGGTTGATTATACTAGCAATGAACCAGACCTGGAATCTCTAATGCAAACTCTGAGGGCAGATTAAAAAAAACCCACTTCCTATGGTTTTGTTCCAGGCCAATATTTTCAATATGTTCCTATTTCAACTCTGCCGGGGCCAAAGTCGTGTGAAAACAGCTGATCGCTTGAGAATTCGCCCATTCCAGATGGGAGCACTCCTGAGCGGAGGAGGTTTTCAGCTGATTGGGTTCAGAAGCTCATGAGAACAGTCAGTGAGATTTCAGTGCCGTGGAATCAAAAGCTTTAGCCCTGGCATGTGCTTGAGCCTGATTCCTGCCCTAAACCTCATCTGAATATTGCGTCTTTGTCTCATGTCTATCTTATCCCCATTGTACAGATGGGTAAGACTGAGGCACAACGAGGTCATTCACCAAGTCATTGGAAAAGCTGGGAATAGAATCAGGGGTTCTGCATTCCATCCTTTGCTTTATTCACTAGGGGATACTCCCTTTTAGAGACAGGAGTCCTGCCTTCCCACCCTCTGCTCTAACCACTTGCTCTCCTGTTTACCATTCCACAAAGTACATTTAGTCCCTAAACCCAGCAAAATGTTTAGCCTTGTAGACCCGATCCTGCAAACACCCACATGAGTGCTTAGCTTTATGCAGTTGTAGAATTTAGTCCTGACTCCCTTCCCTTCCCATAACCACTAGGCAACACTGCCCTGCCTGCACTTAGCACCCAGTTTGCAAGCTGCTGGTGAGATTGCATCTCCCTCTTCAAACTGAATCAGCACAGCCAGATGCACTGAGGCCTGATCAAGCTCTGTGAAGCTGTAGTCAAAATAGCTGGAGTTTATCATGAGAGAGAGAGTTGCTTCCTGCCCACACGAGAGGAGATTTTGCTAAACAATAAAAACCCAGTGGAAGGGGCGTATATCCTCCAGGCTGCACATAGAGCATGCAAACTAAACTGATCACTGCGCTGGACCAGTCAGTAAGGATGTCAGAGGAACTTTGCTCTTATGTACACAACTAGCAACCAGAGCGTTTTTGCTTTCTTCTTGGGATTATTATTATTATTGGGGTTTTTTTTAAGTTCTGAATGGGCCAAACATGCTCAGTCACTAAACTGCTGCTGGGATCAAGGTTCAGTGCTGAGTCTGCATTGAGGAAGCCAGGGAAAGAAACGCACTCGTGCTTCCCAGCCAGATGCAGGGCAGTGCCTGCCCAGAACATGAAGTAACAAGCTGTTGGCAGGAGACAGTCACGTTGCATGTAATAGGAAATTCCAGATGATGTAGGTAAAATGCCTTGTAGCACTTTTTCATCATTGGATGACCTGGGAAAAAAAACCTCCTAAAGTGAGAAAGCAGCAGCTGTGGGTATAACGGAGAGACGGTCTGGCCTGGCTAACTTTGCAAAGATAGCAACTAAAAGCCTGATGGAGCTACACCCCTTTACACCAGGTCAGGATCTGGCTCATACTTTCTCGAGTGGCATAAACAGGAGAATGACCAGAGATATCCGGCTATTCGTAGACGCCTAATAATCCTCGTTCCTTTTATAGCCCCTTCCGCCCCAGGATCAAAAAGCACGTCACAGAGGGTAATGAACAGAGCCTCACAACGGCCCCGGCGTGGGAGATTATCCTCATCAGCCCTGTTTTCCAGATGGGGAAACTGAGGCACAATGGTGAAGTGACTTGCCCAAGGCCACACCGAGAGCCTGTGGCGGTGCAGGGAACAGAACCCCAATCTCCTGAGCCCTAGCGCTCTGCTTGAGCTACTGGATCATGCTTCCCGTCTCTCCCACTCGCCAGCCTTCTCTGAGCAGACTTTGTCCCCCTGATAAAGCAATCAGAAAGGCGCTGAATTGGGGATGCAGTTGCAAAGGGATCCCCCTCCTCCCCGCTATGCGTGCATCTCTCCTCTGTATGTAGCAGGGTTTTCTGCAGCTGCGAGGTCAGCATCCAGCTGCTCCTGGTGCAGCTGGCACATCCTCAGCTGCTTTCTTTCCCCGCTCTGGGAGCCCGGCAAGTGGTGGACGTGGCTGGGCGTCCGCGCGTGCTTGGTTGGTCCTGGCATCCGCAGGTGCCGACTGGGAAGCGGCTGGACAGCAGTGACCCCAGTGATCATGACATCAGCAAAACACGGTGGCAGCATCCCAACCAGCCTGGCCGCTTTCAGGAGCCAGGTGATGGGGTCTGGGCCAGGGCAGGGACAGGAATCCAGCCGCCGTCTGAGTCAGACGCTCAGGGACGGCGTGGGCATGCACTAGCCATCCGCCTGGTGAGATGAGTCAGGGGGGAAGCGCTGAGACTGCGGAGTCAGCAGGGAGTGTCTGAACCAGGGTCAGGGACGATAAGCCAGGCCCCAAAACAGGCCATTCTCACGAATGGTAAGGGAATGCTTTGCCCAGCCTACCGCCTCCATGCCAGCATCTCGGTGCTTTACAAACAGAGGAGAGGCTGGTGCCAGGATCCCCATGTAATATTCGCCTGCGTCTTTCTTCCCGTATTGCATCTCCTCCTGCTAGGCTGCCCTCTGCCACGCGGCGATCGAGCAGGTGGAGAGCCAGTGTCACCGAGTCGGGGCCAGGGACTGCTGTCGACTGGCCATGCCCCGTCAGCGAGGCAGCACCGCTGGCTCGAAGCCTGCCTGGCTGCACGCTTGGCGCCTCCTCGGGCGATCGCGCCCCGTGGCTGAGCCGTCAACCCATCCGCGTGGCCCCAGCACCCTGCGGAACGCTGGACCACGCTCCGCGAGCCGGAGTGCAGCTGTGCGCTCGGCGGGGGTCCCCATTCCCTCGCCCCGCAGCAGCAACTCCCGGGATGTTGGCTGCAGTAGACGCTTGAGGGACTTGGTCGCCTGGTGTGGTCCGGCCTTGCATCGTGGGAACAGGACGCTGCCTTGGCTTTCAACACCGCGGTGGTCGGTTAAGAGCCAGGCCGTGAAGCTTTATAACAGGTGCAAACAAACGTGTCTCTCTTAGGTCGGTCTCCCGGAGCGCCAGCTCTTTCCGACAGAGCCGAACATCCAAGGAGGGACAGGAAACGTTCTCCTTTCATTTTCGGGTTCCCTCAACCAGCCCTTCCTTGTTCAGCTAGACGCCCCCAGCTCAGCTGTGACGACAGCTGGGGCAGCTGAAAGGGGAGAGAAAGGCTCCTTCTTCCTTAGTCTGTGGAAGGATTAAGCCCACCGGGAAGCCCACTCCAATGCTTGTCCTGCCTTCAGCGAGCGGTGGGCGAGCCGGTTTAGAGATGGCTCCCCTCTAAACTGGTTCCAGATGCAGTTTGGCTGGCGGCATGGACTGATCACGGCATGTCGGAGAGACCGAAGCCCCGGCTGCAGCCGGCGGCAGCCCGCGTTCAGAACTGGTCCAAACGTGTTCTCAGAGCACGCTCTCCGCCAGCTACAGGGCCCGCAGGAAACCGCCCTCTCCAAATACACAGCCCTCTGGCGACAAGGTCCTTGAAGAGAGACTTGCTGTGATTTATAATTAGATGACGATGGGCTGTTATTCCTGTTGGGATCCAAGCGCATCAAAGACACTCCCTGAGTTGCTTTCCTGACTGTGAAACGCAAGCTGGGGAGCAGGCAAATGCTCAGGACCAGGTCATGTCAGGATGCAAAGATGTGACTTCTGCAGGGTCAGTGCGGCACGCGTGGGCGCCGTGTGTGCGTCTCAGGTGGAAGAACTTCCATGTTGGAGGAAAGGGCCCAGGGGCTGCCCTCCTCTTTCACCCCAGCTGCAAGGGGAGGGAGGGAGGAGTCATTACCCCCATGGTACTGGTTGGGGGCACTGAGGCAGGGGCAGGTCAAGGCCCATGTCTGTCAAAGTAGTCCCTGATTTCGGTGCTCCACTGGAGACACCTGGGGCCCACTTCTCCGAGGGGCTGAGCGCCCACCGTTCCCATTGGAGTGGTGGATGCGGCGCAGCCGTGCAAGTCAATTACCCCGAGCTGAGTCGCCCAGAATTGAGGCCCGGAAAGTCCGAGGTCACTTTGGAAAATGGCCTGAGAATCAGCCTGGAGTCACGCAGCCAGGCAGGGCAGAGCCAGGTGCAGCCGACTGCAGCTTTGAGCCTGAATCTCAGCACGCCCGGGCCAAGGCTCAGCTCCTTCTCAGTCCTCCCAGCGTTAATTCGGAGGGGCGTTCCACAGGCTGATCACAGGAGGCCCTCAGCACACATCCCTCATTTCCTTAAACATACCTGTTCTACCTGCTTCCCTCACCTCCCCCATCCCGATCACCCTCTGGGTGAAGACGTTTCCCAAACCAGTCCTCACTTTATCAGTGGCCATCTCTGGATCACGACTTCGCCATTCGTGGCTCCCCACCCAACCCACTGGTCTTTCCCAAGGTCTTTCTCAAGGTCCTGATCCGACCATTATTAAATGCTAAGATGCAGCAAAGCTGCTTGGTCTCATTTTTGCAACGGCCGGACGTAATCAGCTACAGCCGTGGCGCTTGACCTTTCCAGACGACTGTACCCCTTGCAGGAGTTTGATTTGTCTTCTGTACTCCCCAAGGTTCACCTCACTTAAAAACGACTTGCTGACAAAATCAGACAGAAAAATACCAAAGTGTCACACCCCCTGTGACTGAACAATTGCTTACTCTCGCATTTTTAACCATCGAATTAGAAAATAAATCAATAGGAATGTAAATGTTGTGCTTAGGTTTCAGTGGATGGTTTATAGAGCAGTATAAATAAGTCAGTGTCTGTCTGAAATTTTAGTTTGTGCTGACTTGGCTAGTGCTTTTTATGGAGCCTGCTGTAAAACTAGGCAACTATCTAGATGAGTTGATGTACCCTTTGGAAGACGTTTGCGTACCCCTGGCTGAGAACCACTGAGCTCCAGGACCTTTTCCTGGGGGCCTGTCTTACTGAATGTCTACCACAGAAGTTGGGCGGGTTTTGTTTTTGATCAAACGTTCCTGGACCGTGCAAGCCGCTGATCAATTTTGCATCGTTTGTTAACCAGGATGAAACTGACTAGGACTAACGTGAAGACCTGGGGCCAAATTCATCCCTAATGTAAGCTGGGGCGATGCCAGCAGCCTTCACTTGTTCACCAGGGCTGGAATTTGGCCCCTTGCGCTCTGCGGTGCCACGTGCAGTTACCCGGCACCCTGGAGATAATAATCATCAGAGGAAAGCTGACACCTGGGGCTTGGAGAGAGGAAGCGGCTCAGACAGTTTGTGTTTCTTTAGCCCCACAACCACTGTGTTGCCAAGGCCCAGTCCAGCTCCCAGGGAAGTCAGTGGAAAGAGTCCCATTGTTTCCCGTGGAAGCTGGATCAGGTGTCTAGCTCCTTGCCTCAGCTGCGGCAGGATCTGAGCCATAAACACGGGTGTGAAGCTTAATGAGGAAGAGCAGATGATACATTGGGCCAGCCCGTGCAGTCATCACTGAGCCAGCCCTCCCCTGGAGGGCAGTGGGGGTGGTGGTTGCCTGGCTGAGCAGGACTTTGGGATCTAGCCCCCCTTGGGATAGCTGAGTGAACTCCTGCCCTAACGATCAGCGCGCACCTCACCTTCTGAGCCTGGGCAATCATCTTCCTCACCACCTCTTTGATGTGCGCCTGCCCGTCGATAGGCGGCTGCATATACACCGTGGCCCTGGTGACCCCACGGTAGGCGACGGTCTCGGGCCAGCCCAAGTCCAGCTGCGGGATGGAGCGGTCGGATCTCTGGGGCCAGTACTCCAAGGAGGGCGCCAACTCTCCCTCGCCCCCTGGGCTGTCGCCGTCGCTGTCCCCACCCCCGCGCCGTGGGATATACTCAGAACCTGGGTCGTACGTTTCCAGCGACTCCGTGATCCTTTTCAGCTCCAGCTCGGAGAGAAAGTCCCGGATGTTCTCTTTCTTGAGGACTGCATAGAAGGCCTCCAGCCCATCAGAGACCAGCGCTTCCAAGGCCAGTCTCTGCTCCTCGCTGTAGAAGAACTCTGGCTTGGACTCGCTGGATCTCCAGTTGATGTGGCTGTCATCCAGACACTGCACCTGGGATAAAGCCATGGCCCCTGGCAAACAGAGTCAGAGACAGAAGGGAACCTTCAACGCCAGTGAATGTCAGAGCCTGACAATAAATAAGGAGTTAATTATTTGCCAGTTTTAAAATGACTTTGCTTTTTTTCTCTTTCCTGAGTTAGACACAGCAAAGGGCCCCTCTCTCCCGTCTCTGGCTGGCTTGGCTTCTCCACAAAGCCCTTACACACTTTGCCTCAAGCCTCTTGTCTCTCTGGCTATTTCCACGCAGGAGACGCTGACTTGGTTTCTCGTTTACTCATGGGCTCTGCCCAGCCAAGTGGGAGACAAAACCAGAGAAAAGCTGATTCTTCCTCAGACTCCCAGGTCTCCAGGTCTGTAAGCCAGGTGATAGGTGACTCTCTGTCACGCACAGGGGCTTTCCTCGTGGCAGAATCCCTTCGAATCTTCTACCACCAGATCCACTTCCTTCTCGCCGTCTGCCGCTTCCCACAAGGAGATAATAGAATAAAATGAAATAAAATAAAATATAAAGGAAAATAACAATTTAAAAAAATCCAGAAAATCGGATAGGCAGCAGCCGTGTGGGTTTCTCAGCCCGATCCTTCCTCTCTTGATCTGTAGTTCTCAAATGGGATCTGCCGATCAGTGTCACCGTAGCGAAATCCTGCCTGTTGCTGCCTGATCAGTTTCTCCAGGGTTCCTGGGGCTGGTAGCTGGATTCGTGCAGGGCGCTCGCCGGTAAGCAGGGTGGAAATGGGCAGGTAATAGCAAGAAGGGAAAAGAAGAGGAGGAAAAAAAAAAAAAGTGATTCATAGCTCCGCCCTGCCCCACCTGCAATCACATGCTGCTGTCTTCAAACATTCCCAGTATCTGCCTAGGCCATTAACTCCTTCAGCAGTGTGCAGTGCAGACATGCCGGCATAGCGTGGAAAGGAGGAGGAATACAGGAATCTTCTGTTCTTCTGATCTGTCAGTGCTGCACAGCGCCAGCTCCCATTGCTTCCCGGATCTCTCAAGGCCACGGAGAGGGGCTGTGTCCAGGGCTTATCACGCTCCTCCTGGTTCATATACTGCAAGCTCGCTGGGTGTGTTAGTGCAGTGCCCAGCTGCGGACACAGAGATCCCCTTCGGCTGCTGGAGCACTGCCCGGCCCGACTGGCTGAGCCTCTTGAAAGTTGTCGTTCAAAATGGTTATTTGAAAGGCAAATTGGGGTTTTGGGGACCTGATGGTTCTGAATTTCCATTAAACCAGAATGAAGCCCCCAAACCCGAAGTGTTTTCAGTGTTTGGCAAAAGCTTTTTGCCTTTAATTTAAAAAAAAAAAAAAAAAGAAGAAAAGTAAAAATTTGTGTGGAGACCGTCCCACCCGATTTTCTAATCTGCTCTAGTTGTTAACCCCTGCTGTACCAAGTACTACCAATCCTGACAGCAGCCTTGGAAGCAGGGTTTACAGTGCTAACAGGATGAGTCCTTACCAGTTGAGCTAACAGAGTACCTCCAATAGCTAGCAGTTATAGTAGACTTTTATCTTCTTAAGTGGACCAGCCTCTAAGCGGGGTGGGGGGGGGGAGGGGGACACAAGTTCATGTGCTTCCTAGAACTTGCTGCAGCAGAGCAAATTAAACGAACAACTGCAAGAAAGAAAGAGAAATATGCAGGCTTTGTTAATAGAAATGACAAGCCAAAAGCTTCTAACCCGCCAATCCCTTTGAAACCGTCCGCTCGGAACTCAGCTAATGCGAAGGGTTTTCAAGAATCAGGGTCAAGTTCTCACAGTCGTGTAAATCCAGAGTTACTCCCCATGGGCCACTTACGCTGACGTGATTAACTCCCCAGGAGTCGATGGAATCTGGATTCTCAGTGGTGTCCATCATTTTGCTCACTGTTTTAGGATAAAGCACCTTCTCCATCAATGAATCCAGAGCTGCAAAGATTCTAGTTTCAAAAGTGAGGCTCACATTGTGTCACGCTGTGGGGCCTGTCCATGTCTGGCACCCGTTTGGTGTGTGACGAGGGACCGATGCTTTTAAAAGTACCAACAGTGGCAATTGCCTGTTGCTGGAGAAAAGACATTTCTGATAAACCCACAGCTCCAAACTGGCCCAGCACACTAGCACCTTCCGCTCTGTGCGAGGCTGGCAAGTCAGAAACCAACAGCTCTGTCACCTGCTGGTGGTGATGATGCTTTGAGGAGTTCTGGTGTCACATCGGATTGATGGAGCCCCTTTGAAATAATTCCCCCATGTAAAGTGCTTCCCAATCAATTCTCTTGGTGGTTCAGTAAGACTTTGTGTTTAAACTTGTCCCTCAGGCAGAAGATTTGGAAGTCCTGGACCTAGTTCACTCTCTGTAAAGTGGGGAGGGGATTATTTCCCCACTCAGTCTGTCTTTGCTAGTTAGACTGTAGGCGTTTTGGAGCAGGGCTTTCTCTCACAGTATGTATGTGCAGCACTTGGCACAGCGAGACTCTGATCTCGGACGGGGCCTCTAGATGCTGCCTTAACACAAATGAATACGTGGCTGTTACAAAACCACCTTAAGACAATACGGTAGCTGGAGTTATCATTATAGGGCCACTGCTGTTTCCCTTGCAACCCCAGCTCAGTAAGGCACCATGAGCTCTTTGAGGCAGGGACTGTCTCTTTTTTTACGTGTATGAGCAGCACAAAGGACTTCAGTGGGCTTGTACATGTGGGTTACGATAGGCACGTGCTTAAATGTCTCACTGAATCAGGGCCCTAAATGTCTTGGGATGGGTGGAACCCAAAGCTGCTGTGATTGGGTGCACCTCCACCCATTGGAGTGCATTGACACTTGACGCACGTGAATCAGCTCTGAAACGCGTGTGTGTGTGAGTTAAAACATTGACACTAATGCATGTGGGAAAGCTCACCAGGTAGATGATGCCATGCTTTTTATTGGACCAACGCTTACGGGGCAGAGGGGGTCTTCAGGACATAAAACCTACAAAGGGATCACACGGTCTTGGGGAAGGATCTATTTGAACTAATTATCCACCGGTGAAGACGTGCACACTCCAGTGGTCTGCTCTGCAGCTTGGAAAGCAACTCCGTTGAAATCCCTGAGCGTCTGGCCCTTAGCTTGAAGCTTAAATGTACTGTACTCTATGGCGTTAGTTAACCGAGGATGCATCTGATGGTGTTATTCTTAATTATTTGGATTTCCGTAGTGTGTAGGAGCCCCAGCCGTGGACCAGGACTCCGCGGTGCTAGGCGCTGTACAGGCACAGAACAAGACAGGCCTGCCCCAAAGCGCTTACAATCTTAGACAAGAGACGACAGGCGGACATAGGCAGACGGATGGGGGAGTACAAGGAATCCAAGGGTCCATACCGGGCAGCATGGTAGATAGTGGTCTAAGCCCACCAGCAGCCGTGCATGTTTTTGGGAGGCCTCATGGCCGAGGAGGGATGTGCAGGAGGATAATGAGGTGGCTTTGGGGGTGTTCCCGAGGTGCTCCTCCCAGGTGGGAGGGGCCGCATGGGAGAAAGCACAGAGGGGATGGTTTGACAATGTAACTATGGAGCCCAGTTCGACGTCTGGGGGTTCAGATCACCCCTTTGAGGTCTAACCCGTTGACTGCGCACCGAAACACCCATCTGCCCTCCCAGTGCAGAACAGGGTACCTTCCTCTAGGTGCCCGGGGGTGAGAATGGTACCGTCCAGGCTTTTGTGTCCGCGGTGGAGGATCGGGGTGTGAAGTCAGTGGAGCGACGCCACTTTACATCGGCAGAGGGTCTGGCCCTGCGTTTGCTTTTCAGTCACTGCCTGGCCCTGAGTGGGACGCAGCCTGCCCCCGCTTTCTAATAGCCTCCTGGTCTGGCTTCCCAGCTAGTCCACCGGCCGGGGCTGTGGTTTGTTTGGAGTCGTCTTGCGTTCGAGCGTGTCTGTCGGCGGCATGGGGGTGTTTCTGCCATAAACCAATTACTTGGAACGATTTATGTGCTTAGCCGCCTGCTTGATAGGGATGAGTTACACCAGTGCCTAGAGCCTGGGCGGGCACCCACGTGGCTGGTGTGTCCCAGCTGAGTGCTGTCACTGGGCGTCTTCCACCCATTTCCGTTGCGCTGCTGCCTTTAGCGATGGCTGGGTTCGCGGACTCCGCGCCGCCTGGGTTCGGGAAGGGATGTTGTCCGTCTGTGCCGTTCATCTGCAACTCAGGATTTTTGTCATCATTTGCTATGATTTATTCTGCCTCCTACGGATCGATGGTCCCGTACCAAATCCAGGAGCAGCGTGTAGCTGGGAGGAAGACGATGCCTCTTGGGTCCAGAAAAACCAGAGGCAGGTAGGAGTAAAGGGGTGATGCTAATTAGAGGACAGGCGACTTGGTTTATTCATTAATTATTCATCTGAAACATAACTGGATAATCGCAAAGCATCAATACACCAGGGGTCTGTCCCTAGCTCCGCCACTGACGCGCTGTGTGACTAGGGCCCAGTCACTTCTCCTCCCTGCACCTGAGACTCCCTGTCTGTAAAATCACAGGCTGTCGTCAGGCGTTGTTAACTCCTGTTTGCGATTCACCTTGGTGGGAGGTGTTGCAGGCGGGCAGAGCATTTATTGTTGCTTCATTACTAGATCTGGACTAAATTTCAAAGCCCTTCACGACCATTAATTCAAGCAGCCTTCTACAGATGAGGAGACGGAGGCACAGAGCAATTCAGCAACTTGCTCATGACCATGCAGCAGAACCAGGACTAGAACGCCAGGTTTCCTCATGCCCAGACCCCTGCCCCCCCAGCTCTAACCATTAGGCCATGCTGCCTAACCTGAGTTTGCTGGCTACAGAAAACTTGTGAGCTGCACAGTCTGGCTCTGAGTCTGCTCACCTGCAGACGCGAGGGGCTGCTCAGCTCTGTTTTCACCCCTTTATTACCATATTTGACATGCGTGATGGGCCGTCACTCTCCCAACTCCCTTTATTTAGTTGGACCCATTGAGCCAAATCCATCCTGGAGGGAACTCCACTGGGCTCTAGCGGAGTCAGGGATGAACCTAGCCTATTCTGGTCTTACGCCAAGGGATTTCTAACCTGCGTCTGTGCTCCTGACAGGTCCGTCCTGCTGGCCCTGCCAGTGTGTTACCTCTGCCTGAATAGTTAGGGGCAGTCTGTATGAGAAATGCTGGGTGTCGCGGGGAGGGGGAAATGGAACTCTTTGCAAAAATCCTTTAAAAGGTCTGTTTGAAAATCAGTCCTGGGTGGAATGATGGAGACCCCGTCTCTCGTCCGCCGGGCTGGGCGCTGGACCTGGTAGCCACAGGCCCAAGCCAAGCACCCGCTGATGTTAGTGGGAGGGGACTTGGAAGAGAGTTAGATCAGGGGAGTGGCTGAGGATGGTAAAGGAGATGCGGAAATGAGTCTGGGCTACGCCCTGCCTTTACTGAAAGGATTAAGAAGTGCAGAGCAGTAGAGGCACTGAGATGTACGCCCGTGGTGAGTTTCCGTCCGTTCAGCTATCTCATTGCAGGGACAATAAAGAAGGACTCAGCGCCCCTGTAAACCCTAAAGAATTGGTGCACTGCTGCTGAGCCCTATGGCCAGCTGCAGTCAGAGTCACGACGGGAGCTGCTGGGCGCTGATTCGGCTCGAATGATTATCACAGTGCCAGGCGGATGTCCCGGCGGTGACGGACTTGAGTCAGGCCAACACGGGCTGTAACGCTTTGGTCTGATTTGGGTGGGTGGGTGCTGGGGGCCCGTGATACACAGGAGGTCAGACCGGCTGCTCTGATGGTCCCTTCTGGCCTGAAACGCTGCAATTGTGGCCATCACGCCGCGCTCTGCCAGTCTTGACCGCAACGAGCCGATGGTGTGATGCTCAAGTGGCTTTGGAGAGTGCCAGAGGCACCTTCAGCCAGAGTGACTCAGAATCCTGTTCACAGGCTATGTACTGCCTCTTTCTATCTGTGGACCTTATCTGCTCCCTGCCCCCACGTTCCCATAGTACCTGAGCATCCCACGATCTTTAATGTAGACATCCTCCCCACACCTCTCTGAGGCAGGGCAGCGCTATTATTCCCATTGTACAGAGGAGGAAACTGAGGCCCTGTGCGGCTAAACCGCTTGCCTATGGTGTCACGTCTGTGGCAGAGCAGGGAAGTGATCTCAGGTCTTCTAGATCCTAGGCCAGTGCCCCTAGCCACCAGGCTAGCTGCCTCTCTTTCACCGCTAAACCTCCGGTTCAAATCCAGCCCAGACCAGCAGCGACCAAAGGTTGTTGCTGTCCGATGGGGGCTCGGTCCAGTTCCCAAAGACAAGAGCCCCCGTTACAAAACAATGCCACTGATTGGCAGCCTGGGGCAGCGCCGGCCAAGGATGAAACAGATCATGGGGAATGACCATGGTAAATGGTCTGATGCCCGTTAGTGGGGGAGGCTTGCTCGGTAGCCACCCTCTGGGCAATCAGGACCCAGCTGGGAGTTCGAGCTCATAGAGAGAGCCTGCCCAGGGCGAGGGCGGTTTGCACTCGGGTCACGCCTGCAGGGTCGAGCCTCTTCTCTCCGTGTTGTTGCAGACGCTGTCGGCTGCGTCGATCCCAACGAGTGCGTCCGAGTGTGCGGGTCCGAGGTGGGCTGCTCCAACATCGCTTACCCCAAGCTGGTGGTGGAATTGATGCCCAGCGGTAAGTTGGGGTGGCGCTGGCAGTGCTGGGGCCCTGCTGATTGTCTCACGGGCCTGGGTGCGTCCTGGGGGCTGCTTCCCTTTTTCAGTCCTGCCCCGTGGAGCTCTCCACCAACAGCAAAACCAGCCTGACGTTCTTGGGATTTCCCACTAAAGGTTTCCAAACGAGGAAGCGGAAAGCGTGACTACTGGGGGATTAGTCTGGCTGTTCCAGGCCCTGGGAGGATACAGCCGCTGCTGTATTTATCACCCGGCTGGCCTCACCCAGGTGTCTTTCAAGAGGAATGATCAGTCACGTCTTTGTTTCAACCGCTGCCAAGCCAAAGGCCATTGATCAAACCCAAGAGGGCAAGACGTGGCAGGGGAAATGGGATTTGCCCTCTTGCCCTGAGGTCAGCAGTCCCCTGGGTGAGCCAGGCCAGGAATTAGGGGACCCCCATGGTAAGGCCAGGCAGCTAGAACCAGGTCCAGCAGGCTGGCTAAAGAATCCTTGCTTCCAGGCCCTGTTTCTTCTCTCCCTGCAAGGACACGGCACGTCTGTTGCACTGATTCTCACATTGGTGAAGGAGGAGGTTTCGTGGCCCAAGTAGCTGGTTTATAATACCTGGCACCACAGGAGGGCAGGTTAGCTCGTCACCCCTCTAGGGTGACATCCATCACCATGGATGCGTTAGGCAGGAACAGGCGTCCAGCCAGTGTATAATAATCCTTTGTGTTGATTTAGTGCCTCTCACACGAGGACCTGAAAGTCCTTTACGGAGGTGGGAGTGGTCTCTTCTCTCAGGCGGAGGCACAGACCCGCAGTCACACAGCCGCTTAATGGCCATGTTGGGAACAGAACCCTGGTGTCCTGGCTTAAAGTAATCTGCTCCAACCACTAGGCCATCCTCCAATGAATGAATTCCATGCTGTGAGGCCAGCTGGGATCCTAAAAAGTGAGCTCCTGTCAGCTCTCTGGGGACATTAATGCTCCCATGGTACTTTCCATAAGCGATAGAGGTCAGCCACTCGCTGCTGTGCAACGTGTTATCCTGGCTGCTGCCTCCCTCCCCAGAGCTGGCTGCATTTCAGGAGTGCTGGATGTATGTAGTAGGTGTTGCTTGTTGTTGTTATCATTTATGTTACAGTATCATCATCGTGCAGAGCTCCATTGCTCGAGATGCTGTCCACACAGTCTGAACTCATGCAGACTCACCAATGAGCAGGGAAGCCAACAGAAAGACAGTGGGCTGTGGATGAGAGCTGTCTCACGGCTTCCCGGTGATGAAACCTGAAGTGTGGTGGTCCTTCTCTCTCTCCTCCAGGGCTGCGAGGGTTAATGATTGCAGTGATGATGGCCGCCCTGATGTCTTCCCTGACCTCAGTATTCAACAGCAGCAGCACCCTCTTCACCATGGACATCTGGAAGAAGATCAGGCGGAATGCCAAGGAGCAGGAGCTGCTGCTGGTGGGAAGGTACCGGGGGCGGGGTGATGGTGGGGGAAGGGGAGGAGGGTAACAGAGCCAGACCCACATTTTCCTTTTCATTGTGAAGATTAATTTGCTGCCTGTTAAGTAACCGCACCACAGCAGGGCTGCGAAATCCGGTGGTTATTGATTAGAAGGGGTGATTAGTATTTTATTATTTATTATGATTGAATTTGTAAAAGTGGTGCAAGAGCAAGTGGTGCTTTAAAAATAGTTAAGGGCCTGATTGAACTGGTGTGAATCAGGAGTGACTCCACTTACGTCAATGGGGTTTCACCAGTGTAAATCAGGAGTGACTCCACTTCAGCCAATGGAGGGTATACGGGTATAAATCAGGAGTGAATCCACTTATGTCAGTGGGATTCCACTGGTATAAATCTGGAGTGACTCCACTTAAGTCAATGGAATTACACTGGTGTAAAACCAGTAGAAGCAAGGGTAGTATTGAGCCCCTGATTTTTGACCAGCCAGTGTCCCTTTGCTATTGTGGCGCAGCACAGTCAGAGCTAAGGAACGTTTCATTTAAGAGCACATGGTGTATGGCTAACCTGTTTACTTTGTGTGCTGGGGAGCACCCTCTGGGAACACGGAGTCAGACAGACCGTGGGTAATGATAATAATACAGGAATCTAGGTCATTGCTTCAGAAGGGCTCGTTCTGAAATCCGTCTACGTTTTGTTGTGAATCTTTGCGCTGCTGATGGATCAATGGCTCTGGAGATTAAATCTGCTCTAGTGATGTTGGTGTTGCTAATGGAGCATGTGACCCAGCTTTGGATAGTTCCTACAGCCAAGATGGTCAGATAATCTTTCCTGTTTTCCCCCACACATTCCCATTTCCTGACTCATCCCCCAGTGGCTTCCATGCCGCAGTTTACCTGCCTGTAAAATGGGTGTGAAGCCACGCTCACAAACGCCTTGTGAGCACAATTAATTATTGTTTGCTAAGTGCTTTGATTGCCTTGGGTTGAAAGGTCCTCCCTGAATGCACATGGTAATTGCGAATCCATTAAGCTGGCCCATTTTACTGGACTCTGTGTGCCAATCGAGGGCTAGACGATTCCCCGTAAACCCAGCCCCATGTTCTGTGGCTGGGGGCTGATGGTGCTGAGTCGACATCCTTGGCATTATCATTGTCGGAGATCCTTGATGGTGGGGCGAGTAAAGCCATGTGGAGCGCTGGCGATGCAACATGTCGCTGGCTGGAAACAGAGCCTGGCTCCATCTGGGGAAACTCATCCACTCCTATGGCCACAGACTCACTGGTCCTGAGCTTAGTTCACCTGGCACCAGCGAGAGCAAGGCTTCCAGGACTGGTTACAGACAGCCTCTGTTCTGGAGGCGGGGGGCGCATGCTGCTGCTCCGTTGGATCCCGAGCTGAACAGGTCAGAGCCATGCGCCCTTCCCCAAGAGTCCCCGCTGACTCTGGCATCTGGGAGTTCTTTGCGTGGGGGTCCCTGCAATGGCTCCCCAGATAGGGTTGGTGCACCTCTGTCCCTGGGCTGCATGGGTCTGCCTCTGCAACTCTGCTTTACATTGTAACTGTGTTGGCCTCGGTAGAGTCACTCCAGATTTCCACCAGTGTGTAGACAAAGGGACATAGCCTGGGCCCTGAACCATCTGCTTGGCAGCAAGAGCGACCCTGATGCCAGCTTCCCCGGCCCCCTGAGGATCCCCCTTGTGCTGGAATTGTCGAGGGGCGTGGAGCTGTCCTGACGGCCCCTTACGCCACCTCCCAGGGCAGAGCGTGTGTCCTTACCGCCTCGCATAGTTGCAGCAGCCCCCTGGGGGCTGTGGGCTGTGGGCAGCCAGTTGGAGTTATGGCAGCTGCCATAATTCAGGATGTACTTCCGCATGCATCTTTCATGAGAGTCCAGCCTGGCACAGGTCAGCCTCAACATCCAAGGGGGCTGCAAAAAGGCCTCCGGCTAGGTCTGCCCGTACACCGCGACAGATACAGCTGCACCGCTGCCGTGCTTCGGTGCAGACGCTCACTGCAGCGACGGGAGGGAGTCTCTGATTGCTGTAGTTAATCTACCTCCGCGAGAGGCAGTCGCTACATGGACAGAAGAATTCTAGCGCTGTCTATGCCAGGGGTTAGGTCGGGTTCACTACGTTGCTCAGGGATGTGGATTTTGGGGTGGGCGGGTGGACCTAAGTTTTTAGTGTAGACCTGGCCTTAAAGTCAGCTTTTCCCTCCTCCCGCTGGTCTTGCCCTGAATGCAGCTGTCGCAGGCAATGGAAGTCAGTGGTGCCAAACCCATCCATTTAAAAATCGCGAGATTTTAAAAATAATAAATGTTAAGGTCTTTATTTGCATTCTGGTTTCCGAGCCGCCAGGGTGCATGTTTTCAAGCTCTTATCTGCAACCTGGAGGGCTAGAAACTTAGTTTGTTTTAAATGCAAGCCGGGAGACTCACGTAATCACCTGAATCCAGGAGCTGGGGGCTTTAGGACAAAACACGAAATGTCATGAATGTTGGTAGCACTGCACATATCTGGGAAAACCCTTCAGCCATGTGTCTTTCCCTAACCACCTATGATTAATCAGAGCAAAATCATTTTTTAAAACTGTATTTTTTGCCTTTGAAGTGGTTTGTTTACTTCTTGCACTTCTCTCACCTGGGACACTAAAACTGGGCTAGTCAGTTTCATCTCTGTTTATAGTCAGTTTCACTTTGTGGTTTTCCTGGGCTAACACAGGGCTGCAATTTAGGGACTGCAAACAATAGGGAGACAGGTGTATTTATTTTTAAACAGCAAGCATGTTTCCATATGAATTTTAAAAAGAAAATACCTGGATGGTGACTTCTTTTTTTCATTCTAAATTTTGCATCAATGTATTTTTTATCACACCTAAATTTCGAAAGCTGTCTGGTGGGGCCCCTTTATGCAGTGGCCCAGCTTTTGTAAATGATCATGAAATTTCACCTGTAAACATGTGGGGACACTTTCTCTAGCTGGTCCATTCAGCTGAGACAAGATCTGATGAGGCAGACGCATACCTTGCCTAATTGTTTTTCTTTCATCTATTTTTGTACTCGGGACAATCAATTTGCAGGTGGTGCGTGAGCAGAAAGAGGCTAGAAAATGAAGTAACTAATGTTCCTGCAAATTAAGGCACTGCCATTAAAAACCGTGCAACAAAAGGAAGCCCGGGGATGAGGCCTCCGCCTGCAAGATGATTCAACTTCTTTGCTTAGCTCTTTCACAATGTTTTGATTAATTCCGGGCCGATAATAATACCAACCTGACAACGCTTATCCTGGAGAATCTGCGCTGCATAACTCAGTGTAGTAATAATGATGTTACGTTGCAGTCACATAGCACCTTTCATCTGAGGATGGTAAAGGGCTGTAAAAACATTAATTTGGTTAGATAAGGGGAAAGGGAGTCAGGATTCCTGGGTCCTATTATTGGCTTTGCTATTGATGGGCTTAATCTCTCTTTCCTCACTAATACATACCGGGGCACTATGCGGCTTAGTTAGTTTTGTGTAAAACACTTCAGGATCTTGGGATGAAAGTTTATTATTGTTTGTTTTATTCTCATTTCTTGTGCAGCAGAGAGAGATCAGGGACCCTCACTAGTAAAAATGACAGGAATGCACGTCTCATGCACATTGGCACAAGTTATTGGGTTCACGGCATTGTTCCTGTAGGTATGGTGTGTTTCCTATGTGTGGGGTTTTGGGCTGAAGAGATGGAGCTTCCTCAGCTTCCCTTGAGATGCCAGATGTTCTTCTTCGAGTGATGGTCCCTATCTGTGTTCCAAATGCGGGGTGTGCATGCGCGCCATGTGCTGGAGCCGGAAGGTTCTCAGCAGCGGTGTCCGTGGAGCCACACGGCTGCCTTATATCGCCACCTGCTCCATGCAAGGTTATAAGAAGCCGTGCGGGGCAAGGCGCCCTCACTTCCCTCTTACCACATGGTCGGAGTTGGAATCCACTCTTCATGCTCGTGTGCTCTAGGAGAACAAGTGTCTCTGGTAGGTAGGTAGTTAGTTCTGTGTCCTTTCTCTGTGTACTTCTGTAAATACGTTAGTTAGTGTATGCAGTAGCCCCTAATGGGGCTTCTCCCGACCCCTTTGGGGGATTGTGCCGTGTGTTCTGGGGTTCAAGAACTGTGTCTGGTGCCCTCGCTTGTTCTCCATGTGCGACAAGCACACGCGCTGCCTCTACCATTGCCCGCTGTGATATTTACAAGTCCTTCCCCTCAAGGCCTTGCGATGCTCATGGCAGAAGCACTCCAGCCTTGTGCAGCGTCTGATCCCGGGCCGGCGGTGCCCCACCCATCACCAGCGGTGAGCGCCCTGCTCTTAGCTTCCTGCTCGGCACTGCCGAGACGTGAGACGCACACAAGGACAGTCACAGGTGCTCTCACAGACTCTCCTGGGACCTCAGCCTCGTGCTGTCTGCCCTGAACCCGCCTCCATTTGAACCTCTGGCCATGTGCTCCCCGGCCCATCTATCCATCAGGGTCCTCTTCCTGGTGGCCATCACCTCTGCCCAGTAGGTCAGCGAATTGGCAGCCATGATGGATCACCTCCCTCCTGCCCCCCCCCATATGCAGTTTTCCATAAAGACAAGGTTTCCCTGGGGCTTCGCCCCACATTCCTCCCAAAGGTCGTCTCTGAGGCCAGGTCTACACTTACCTGGAAATTCGGCGGCAGTCGACGGGAATTACACAAGCTACACGGAGTCACTTGCCTAACTCCCATCAACTTCGTGACTTCTCTTCTACGCAGCGTCTTCACTACGCTGCACCGACGGGAAATGCGTTCCCGTCGACGCAGTGCTGCGTCCCTTCAGGGGGTGGTTTTAATGCGTCGACGTCCGGGTCGTCACTGACCGCTCGATCGATCCGGATAGATCGATCTGATGGCGGCGAATTTGCTGCCGTCAGTGAAGACGTACCTCGAGTTTCATCTCAACCATCCATCCATCTCTTCTGTCCCAAACCCCACGTCACTCCCGCAGACAGGACGCTGCACTCCCTGGATGGCCGCAGGGCACTGGCCTTCTTCTTGGACAGGACTCGCCCCTTTCACACCTTCCCACGCCTCTTCGTGGCCATTTGTCGCAGCACCCATTGGATCTCTAAGTGCCGTCACAGTGCACTATGCCATCGACCAGCGGGCAGCCGCTGACGCCACCGTAGATCCCTGCCGGCCTGCAGCTGGTCTTACCCTTTGCGTCCTTGCAGCCACCTCCAAGCTGCAGGCGGTGCTCACCCGCATTTGGAATAAATCTAAGGGCCGTCACTCAAAAAAGAAGAGACGCTTCACCTTTCCGCTGCTCGTAACCTGGTACACTCTTGCTCTTCATCATATCCAAGCTCTATAGACGTAGCTGTCTCAGTTTTGCCTTATAAGCCAGTCCCTCCGGCCCTTCCTCACCCTCGGCCTCCTTCTTGCTCTTCTTTTCTCTTCCCCTGCCCCCTTTGGACACAGAGGCTCCCAGAGCTCGGGCGTGGTGTTCCCGGTTCGATTGCACAACGCCGCAGTGATTAAGACTGACACAGCGGGGGGCTGTGCCCGTCAGCGCTTTAGGAAAGCTAACGCGCAGATGACTAAACATGAGCTGATTCGATGGGCACAGACAAATGACGATGGGGGAATTCAGGCCAGAGCATGCCTTGAAGAGTCAGAAAGTCAAGAGCGCCAGAGACGGGGAGTGGAAATGGGAGAGGAAGCGAGGGCAGCTGTGTGGAGTAGACGCTTGTGTGTTTCATGACCTGGTGGAGTTGCCTGAGGCAGGTTTGCTCATAGCATTAACAGGAGAATGCTGCTTTGAGACTAGGATGATCCATAACCCCTTAGAGTCTGTCTACACTGCAATTAAAAACCCGCGGCGGGCCCATGCCAGCTGACTCAGGCTAAGGGACTGTTTCACTGCAGTGGGCTGGACCCCGGGCTCTAGGACCATGGCGAGGTTTGGGCTGTAGCCTGAGCCGGGACGTCTACACTGCAATGAAACAACCCCTTAGCCCCATCCCCATGAGCCTGGGTCAGCTGCAGGTGTCTAATTGCAATGTAGACCTACCCTTAGACATGACCTGGGCCGGCCCCCCTGCTGGCCTGGGGTTTTTATCTGCATCGCCCTGTGCTGCCGTGTGAGAGAACCAGGCTTTGATCCGTGCCACCGTCTCCCGGAGGCGGCCCTGCAGAGCACAGGCAGAAAGGGTGCCGCTCAGCGGCGACGGCAGCTGGCCGATTCAGGGGCAGCGCTGACGGGTCCGGCGCCAGCCCGCCTCTGCCCGAAGGCAGGAGGCTTTGGGCAGGTCAGCACTGCCAAGGAAGGCGTAACCGACGCATGAGGAGCTTGGACCTGGCGAGGGTGGGCAGATCTGGCAGCCGAGTGTCGTGGCATGGCCCAGCAACCGGACTTCATACCCAGAGTCCCCAGTGGGCTGGGACGGGGGTCGCTAGCCCATACCACAGACTCCCCCTTACCCCACAGGATCCCGTGCCTCCCCGGGAGGGGTTTCCCCCATAGGGTCTCGTCACTTTGTAGGGGGCACGAGGAGGTTGAAAACTCCAGTGATCAGCGAGTGAAACCAGAGCAGCTGGGCAGTGGGTGGGGAGCACACGAGGGACGTGGCTGGGGGCGGTAGACGACTGGCGCAGTGCGGGTGCTGAGCTCGTGCTGGGGATGAGATCCAAAGAGAGCACAAATTACTCCGGCTGCTGGCTGTGCTGGTGACCCACTGGGGAGCGTGGCTAACGAGGGGCTGAAAGGGAAACAGGCACAGAGAAGGGATGTGACCTGCCCAAAATCACCAGGAGGTTGGTCCAGTGGTTAGGGCACTAGCCTAGGACGTGGGGTTGAATTCCCGGCTCTGCCCCGGACTTCCTGTGTGACCTTGGGTGAGTCCCTTAGCCTTTCTGGGCCTCAGGCCCCAGCTGTACAATGGGGAGAGCAGCCCTGTCCTGCCTCCTGGGGTACCGGGAGGATAAACACGGTAAAGATTGAGGTGCTCACATACTATGGGAACAGGGTCTAGAGATGTACTTAGGGCAGACGGGCCTGGCTGGGAACAGAGCCCAGGTTTCCTGACACCTAGTCGAGGGCCTGGCCTTTAGACCTCGTTGCTTCCTGAAAACGTGGATGGGCGTTTTGCTCCGCATCCAGGCCCACGCTGTCGGTTCTCTGCCGTTCCACAGGGAATGTGTGTTAGCTAGGCAGGAAGGCCTGGCGTTCCATCGTCGAGCGGCTCGAGGCACCGACGTGCCAACAGTTGCACCATTCTGCTCTGCCCAGCTGAGCCCAGCACACGGAAGAGCTGATAGGAATTATTTCGGGGCTGATCTGCCTCCGTGCGTATGGCAGGGGGAGTTTTACAGGCACAAGGACGGCCAGGTTGAGCCCTCCAGCGAGGGTAACATTTTGGAAAGTGCTCACGTAACTAAATCCAAGGCTTCTAAGTCACCTGGACTCTTCCGAACGTTTTAACCTTAGCTGGTGTCTTTTAGAGAATGGAGTGCTTTTCTGTACCCCTTGCAAGACTGAGTCTGGCTCCGAGACCTCAGCTGAGCGGCTCTTGCCATATCCGCGTGCTTTGTCAGGTTGCCGTTGCGCCTGGGAGGGTCACTTGATCACAGCATGACATGTTTGCCCTCCCCGGGGTGAGGGTCTTGCCTCTCTAGCGCTCCCACACCTTCCTGGCCGGGGAGCTCCGGATCAAACTCAGCCTAGGACCTCGCCACTAAACAACTGAGCCAGCCCTTCTGCCGATTGCCTTCTTGACAGCGATCCACCCCCTAGCCAAGGTACCGCGCAGATGTCAGAGAACTAGCCACTGGGGGGGGAGAGGACACACCTCACATGTCACTGCAAGTGAAAAAGACTCCTTCCTCGTCACTGAGGCATGCCTTTGCGAAACCAGACCCCCACAGCTGGGTGCAATTCCAGCAAAACCTGCGGTTCCCACCCCCGTCCGTTTCGCACCTCTGTAGCGGCAAAGCCTGGGTGTGAGGTTTCACGTGGTGGGGGGCGGCGGGGAATAAATGCTCAGGCTTCTGTTACTGACTCATTTCTTCGGGCTGCACAGAGTCCACCCAAAGGAAGCCGGGGGCGGGGGCAGGCTTTGTGTGTATCTCGTGCCATCTGCAGCGCCCGCTCGCGAAGACGTTTGCCCCAGAGGGAAGGGCCTGGTGGTGGTTATAATTAACCCGTGGTGGGCATTTTGGCTGGGATATAAATAAAAACCATCCCAGCCTTGCATGCCGAGGCTGCCCCCCCCCTGACATGCAGTGCCCTGACATGCAGCTGGGGACAGAAAGTCAGAGCGCCGGGTTAGATGTCCGTTGTTTGGAGGCATCCAAGCCGACTGACTGTCTCCTTCAGCGCGGGATTTTGCCAGCTGCTTTGTGAGCCAAGGAGTGGCAGGAATTTGGGGTGGCCTCACCCGAGAGTAGCAGCACTTCTGCACTGCCGGCTCCTGTCCCCGGTAACGTGCTCAGTGTCATCGGGTGTTACACAGATTGTGGTCCAGGTTTCGTGCAGCTTTTAGACAGCCTCTTGGTCTAGTCTGATGCTAGATCCACTCCAGGATAGTGTTCAAGGTCCCTTCGTGCACAGCGCTGCATGGGCTGAGTGAGGTTAGCCATTCCCCTGTTCCTGAAAGGGGATCAGGCCCGGGGCAGCGTTCATCGTTGGGCCCAGGAGCCTGGGCTTAGGACGCAGCCGCCCAGGCAGGCTGGGGACATGTAGTAGCTGGGTAGCCAGGAAATCAGGGAGCCTCAGGGGTGGCTCACAGCTGCGCCTAGGCAAGGAGTGGTAGTTGCACGTCTGCTGTGCCTCCCAGGGGCAGGAAGCAGGGGGGCCGGGAACTGCAGAGGCGCCAGTGGCGCTGTGACTCTTGGAAATGAAACGGCTGCAGCCTTCGGCCTGCCCGACCTGAGCCCGGACCACAGAGCCAGCGGGCTGCTTTGCCTCTGGTGCCAATGCCCCCCCATCGTTTCAGCGCCAGGAAGCGGCAAGAATAAAATGAACCTTGAGCGTCTTTTCTCCGTGTCTGGCTCTGTGGCTCAGGGGCACAGCTCAGAGCTCTACGTTGCACTGCCGGAGTCCCAGCCCTGACCCCAGAGCCAGCAGGCACCTGCGAGATGATGGGGACCTGGCGCCCTGGCTGGGCATTTTTGAGCTGTGCCAGCCACTCCCAGGGCAGAACAGCGGCCGGGCAAAGCACCGATCCTTCTGGCAGCAGCTGAAATACCGAGCACTGTAGAAAGCCACAGTCCACGCTGGTGCCTGTAATCAGTAAAGGTCAGGCTGGCCTGGTGTTTTCCACTTCAACGCGCGTCTACCCTGGCGTGGGATTGACTGGTCCCTTCCGGCTTTAAACCCCATGCTGTGGGCACCAGAGACAAGTGCCTCCCTGCCTATCTCGCCGTGCCATGTGGGCTGTATGCTAAGCTCATGCCTGTACCCCGTGTATCTTGCATGCACCGGGCAGGCTTCCCACACGCATTCCTGCCCGAGCGTGTTACAGAGATGCTGACCTCCGGGCACAGCCCTTCCCGCTCTCCGCAGCTGGTGGCAAGCCCGTCTCCTCACTGCTGCCTCTTGCAGGATCGTCACGGTGGTTCTGGTTGCCATCAGCGTGGTCTGGATCCCCATCCTGCAGCGCTCCAACAGTGGCCAGCTGTACGTCTACATCCAGTCGGTGACCAGCTGCCTCGCCCCGCCCATCACGGCCGTGTTTGCCCTGGCAGTTTTCTGGGGACGAGCCAACGAGCAGGTGAGCTTTGCCGTTTCACGGGGCTTCTTGTAAGGCCGGACGGAGACGCGTAGATTTTAAGGCTGGACTCCTGAATCTCCCGGCCTATCACAGGCTGGGCAACCTCCCCCGCTGATTCCTGCATCAACCCCAGCGCTGCTGATTGAGCTGGAGCAGGGCTTTTCAACCTGCTTTCATTTGCAGCCCCCCCTCTAAAACAGAGGAACTCTTTGGAAATTTTAGACATGGTCTGTGGACCCCCAGCGGTCCACAGAAAACCACCGAGTGAGAGCCTCTGTTTTAGAGAGCTGTCCCATCTTAGCCGATGTGATTGCAGTTACCACAGCTGCCCACTGTTATACTGGTGTTAATGGATGATATGATATGATAGCCAAGGACCATCCAAAGCGTGCGAGCCTTTCACTTGGGGAGAGCTTGGGTCAGACCCTGTTCTAGCTCACAAGTGACAATCAGTGGGGTGCATCTCTGCCATCTCCAGTTCTGCCTCCCCATGGGGGCTGGACAATTCCTGGAAGGAGCCTTTCACCCCTGCACAGCTTTGCACAGCGGGCCCATGAATTCTGAGGGCGTTTCACCTTCCTCTGAAGAATCAGGTGCTGGTAACTGCTGGAGGCAGAGGACTGGCTTGGATCTCATCTGAGCTGGGAACCCCTCCGTTGCTGGGTCTCCCATTAGGGACACCAAGACTCCGCTGGAATAATCAAGGGGTGCAGGTAGCCTCTGCACTTTGTCATACCCCCGCCTTCCTGTAGACAGGGTGGAGAGCTATTGTCTGACCTAAGGGCTCATGAAATGATCCCGTGACCCTCCCACCAAGTGGCCCCCCCCAGGGGGCTACAAGACACCCTAAGACTGCGGCACTGCAAGCAGTACGTCAGGTCTGATCAAGCCGCGTGTCAGCCCCATGAACTTTAGACTCCTAAGGACTTGAAAATCACGGGTGCTTCTTCGCTAGGACGCTGCCCCAGGACCCTATGTCAGGCTCCTCCATGAGAACTTGGCCGTTCCTGTTCTGGCGGCTGGCACCGCCAGGGATTTCTGAAGAGCCTTGTTTGAGGAACTGAGTCCCAGCCCCCCGCAGAAGCGCTGAGATTGTGCTCGCCCGCCTTTGAGCGAAGAGCGAGCTGGTGGCTCTCCAGGGAACAGGTGGGTGGTTGGAGGCTGACATCTGAGCGCAGCCCAGGTGTCGACATGCAACGCTGCCTGACTGTGGCACGCACAGAAAACAGGACCCACCAGGCTGGTACATAAGACAAGGGACTTTCCACTGCATAGATGTGGGTTTGTTACATTCTCTTTAGCTAGCATCCCGGAAAGAAACAAGCCAGCCAGTGTCAGAACCTGTGCAAATGGGTCTTGTGGCTGACAGTCTGAGCCAGAGAATAACACCCTTTTATTCTTACTGTTTGTGTGACAGTGACTCCCAACCCGGATCAGGGCCCCTTCGTGCTAGGGGCTGTACATACATAGAAAGAGACATCCTCATTTTACAGCGAGGCAACTGCAGGAGAGGCGCTATGTCTACACTGTGACTGGAGGTGTAATTTCGAGCTTGGGTCGACAAACCTGGGCTAGCTTTGATCAAGAGAGTGCACTAAAAATAGCGGGGTAGCCCCCTGAGAACGCAGGATCCCACTCAGATGCTGGCTTGATCAAAGCTACTGTGTGTGCAGGTACTAAAGCTGGAAATTACTCCTCTGGCCATACAGAAAGCCAGTGACAGCTGGGATTTCACCCTACATCCTCCTGCGGCCTTGCTCAGTGCGGTAACCACTAGGCCATCCTTCCTCTCTGGTATAGGCCCCCTGGCTGCGGACACCTCAGGAAGAACTCACCGACCAAGGCGAGCCTGTGCAGTGGCTCAGCCAGGAAGGGAGTTCATCACAGGAGCACGTCCTTCAGCCCTCACCTGCCCCCCGGACATGATGGATTCCCCCCAGGCGAGACCTTCCAGGCACCCGTTGGCCTGAACGTCTTTGTTTTGCAGGGAGCTTTCTGGGGCCTGATGTTGGGGCTGACGCTAGGCCTGGCCAGGATGGGGCTGGAGTTTGCGTACCCCTCGCCCCGCTGTGGCGCGCCGGACGAGCGCCCCTCTGTCGTGAAGGACGTGCACTACCTTCACTTCGCCGTCATCCTCTGCGCGCTGACTGCCGCCGCCGTGGCGGGGATCAGCTTGCTGGGCAGGCCCCCCGCCGAGGCGCAGGTGAGCAAAGACACCCGGGTGGGGTCGCACGGCCCCCATGAGGATCAGGGTGACCATTTCTGATCCGCTGTTCGGTGTGACTGCCAAGGGGGCGTTGGCCAGGGGGGGCAGGGCTGGCGTTTGACCTGCCCGGTGTTTCCCTCCCTGCTGCCAAGATGCCACGGCGGCCACCCTTCCTCTCCACCCCTCCACAACTGCCTCTCCTTGGGCAGGCCAAGCCAGAGGTTCCCGAATCACCGTCGCCGAGGCGGCGTGTGGCAGGTGGCCGGGGGAGCCAGGATGCAGGGGAACAGCTCCCCCAGGAGCGTGGTTCTTGCAAACAGGGTCCCTCTTCCCACTTGCCACCGAAGGGGAAAGACGCAGCCCGCACCTTCCCTCCGCGAGGGGCATGTGGCCAGCAGCAAAAGACCCAAAGCTGCTGGCCAGGGGCAAATGCTTCCTACCACATGCAGGCAAAGCGGCCCTGAGGCTCAGCTTCTGCTGCCCGTGTTGCTGTCGGACCTGGACTGAGGTTTGGGGCGCAGTGGCGGCGTTCAGGGCTGTGCACAGTCACTGCAGAGACTGCGGCAGCGTTCGGACGCGCCCAGTGTGTGCCCCTGGCCCACGGAAAGGCAGTTTCCTTGTAGCTACTTCTCAGGGTAGGAACAAGGCCAATGATCCCAGGGCTAAGAGCCAGGGAGTCCTATCCGAATCCTTCACTGTCCTCTCCGCCCCACCCAGGCATGGCTGCTCAGGGCTGAGGCCTGACGCCCTTTTTGCAGCCACGCGGGGACAGCCAGAAGGCGGCTGTGTGCACCGCTTGTGTGCGTGGCCGTGGGGCTGGGCCTGGCTGATGTTCTGTCATGAGAAAGTGGGGACGGGGCTTCGGAGCGGGTGAAAAACTCACGTCCCGAACACGCTTTGGTGGGGAGGGGCCCACATGCACCAGGAACCCGCCCCCCAGTCCAGAGACATTTGCGCTCAGCCCATTGTAGGGAGACGCTCCAGGCACGGAGGTGAGATCTGGGCCTGGATCTCCCCAAGGGCTGGGGTGCTGGTTGTGCTGTTCTAGTCTGGGGCCGGGGCGAGGGAAGTGATTCTCCTGCCCGCCGGCAGCTGTCTGAGCTTGCGCTTGTCTTGCCCGGACGCACGCAGACCCTGGGCTGGAACCTCCGCTGGCTGAGGCTCCGGTCCTGGGTTTGAATCTGGACAGGGTTTGGGCGGGGCCTCTCTGCAGAGACGCTGTCCGGGCTGAGCAGTGTGGGGAGATCTGGGGGTGACCTCCCACCTTGGGAGCTGGGCATGTCCTCGGGCACGGCCGCAAAGGCTCCCTGCTGTGCGTCCTGGGGCTGAGATCTCCGAGGAATAAACAGGCTCCTCCAATGCGGGGGTGGGACACTGCTCCCTTATCTCCGCGGGTCCGGACGCCTCCCCCACAACACGCTGACTCGTCCGGCTTCCCATGGCTGCGCCCAGCCCCTCGCCCGGGCACCGAGGGACCGAAGCCCTGCCAGAGGAGCCATGCCTGGAAGGCGAGTGTGCTGCCAGGCAGGGTCGGGAAAAAGCTGGTGGGAGGGGTGATGGTGTCACCTTTGTGCTCAGATAATACAGGTGCCGAGGGACGTCCGGTGTAGCGCTCCTCTCAGTGGGATTGGGGCGGCTCCGCTGCGGGGAGGGGAGAATCGGGCCTTAGCCTGCAGTGCCCCATTTTGCCATAGCAGCTGCAGACCGTTTTCAGATGCCCAACTCGAGACACTTGGAAGGGGGCCCGGTGTTCAGAGGGCGGGTGCTTGGCCCTTCTGAGGGGCTGCTCCCGTCACGGGGCTGATGCTCTCCTCTGCTTTGGCTGGTCTGGCCCCTTGACGCTCCCTGCTCTGCGTTCCAGATAAAGAACCTCACCTGGTGGGCCGTTTCCCGGGGGCGCCAGCCTCCCGAGATCCCCGAGGCCAGCGCGTCAGCGGGGACCCGCTCCCCCAGGAGAGGAAAGGAGGGTAGGTGGGACCCGACGTGGGGATGGACCCATCGCTGGGGCTAAGACCCAAATGACGAAGGGGCTGCCTGTGCTTCGAGTTGGGGGTGTCGCTCCCACCTCGAGGAGACATACTGGCCGTAGCTCTGGTCCCGTGTGGGTGCTAGAGACAGGCCGTGGGCGTGCGAGCGGTGGGAGACGCTGGCCGGCACGAGTCCGTGCCTAGCGTGCCGGATGGGTCCGTATTGGGTGGCTGGCCCCTCCCAGCGTTTGTGCTTGCTCCACCGGGCTAGCTCGTTCCCGGGAATCCCACCCCCAGCTCCAGCTGCAGGCTTACCTTGGGGCGTATTCTGAGCACAGGAGCCAGGACCTGAGTTCCAATCCCACCTCAGGGGGATGGGGAGGCGCCGGTAAGGGGTCCAGGTGCTGGCAGGCTCAGTCTTCTCTCATTTCAACCAGAGCCGCTTGCATTCAGGGATCAGGTTCTGCTTTGGGGTTTGGGTCTGGTTCCCAACCTGGCTGCTTGGCCCTGTCCCGGACCCAGATGGGCATCCTCAAGCAGAGCAATCTGGGCCTGTGTGCAGGGCAGATGATCCCCAGGACTCTCTGCCCCTCATCTTCTCTCCTCTCCTCTCTCCATCTGTGACAGATTCCCAGGAGGGGGCACCAGGGGCCTGCCTCTGCAGGGATTCTTTCTGCGGCCCCCAGGGTGTGAAGGCCGAGGGACCCCCAGCGAAGGCCCTGAGGGACACCACGGAGACCCCCTTCTGGGCGAGGGTCTGCTGCGTCAATGCTGTCATCCTGATGTGTGTCAATGTCTTCTGCTACGCCTATTTCGCTTAACTGTCTGCAGCCTGGGGGGCTCTGGGGAAACGGGTGGGAGGCGGGGTGGGGTTGCAGGAGGGGGAAGTGGAGGAATGTGTAGTGGGGAGGGATGGGGTGGGGGAAGGTGGAAGGAGGCAGTATGATGTTTAATTCTCTCCCACCCCCCCTACATTTTGGGCACAGGAGGGTTTTGCATCAGCTTAACTTGTCCCAAAGTTTTTCATGGGCTAGAAGGTCAGCGTACCAGGGCTGGCACAACAGCTCCCTACAGCCGGTCCTTTCACCCCTGGAGACGTAAAACTGGCCATCGCCCATGGGTGAAATGAGTGGGATGGTCTCCCCAGTTCCACATGGGAGGGACAGGCGATGCTCCAGGGTGGGCAGGACTGAATAGCTGGGGTGTTTCAGCGCTGGAGGTGGTGGGGGGGTTAAGGCTCATCAGGAGAGATCAGTGGTGGATCAAGGACTGGAAAAGGGGGGAGCGACAGGTCAGGACTGAGATGCTCTGACAGCTGCGTGGCAGTAGCTTGCACACCCAGCTTTTTTCTTCTGTCCATCACTGGACGTCTCAGAAGCTGAAATTGGCTTTTCCAGTTTTGTACATTTTTGGTTTCTTGATTTAATATCATTTAAGATCTAAGCTACTGGCTCGAAAGAAGATTATGATGCAATGGGCAAAACTCTTACTATGTTTAACGGTGCCGTCCTGCAACTCTCCTTTGCAAACAGTAAGTAGACTCTTACGTCAGCCCTGGAGAATCTGCGTAGCTTGTATTTCTAGCTCCAGCGGCCTTCCTAAAAGTGGAAATGGAAACCCGTCTAACCCCAGGGTCTGTGAATACACCCCTCCCTTGGGTTTCCTCGGAATAATTTTTTATTTGCTCTGAATAAAAATGCAGTTTGCAGTTAGAAATTACGTCTGCACGACCGTCCCCCACGCCCCCGGGCACCCTTGGATCTGCCATCTGCCCGATTGCTTACAAATAACCACTGAATTATTGAACTGTGTAGCTCTGCCGCTGAAATCTTGCTGTGTTTCACATCAGTCCTGGAAGTGCCGCCTTTCTGGAGGCCGCACTTCTGGGGAGTGAAGCGATATTAGCCAAAAAGCTCTGATCTAATGGGATGATGTCATTGTAGAAACAGCAGGTGTGTGTGTTGCCTGCACAATTTCCCTGGAAATGACACAGACTAACAGGGGCCTCTGCTGATACTGAAGCATGTTACATCGGCGAGACACATTTCATTTGCCAGCCACATCACATAACCTGGTCTCGGTGTCTCTGCAGAGAGAGATCTGCTTTGCTTTCTTTAATGATCTCAGTAAACAAGAAATATATATATAAAAAAATCAATGAATACTGGTTTGGAAATAGAACCTAAAAATAGCGGCCGACACCACAGCTGGCTTCTCCTTTCCCCTGAAGGTGTAGGCAAAATGTGACACCCTAATTCATGCATGATATTAACAAAGCGCCCGCTGGGTATTCTGGGTTCAGGCTGGTCTCCTGGAATTTACAATCTAGCCAGGTTTGGAGCCCATTGGGGTGGACGGCGGAGGGGAAAGTAGCTGACATTTCACAATGCAGCATGTGATGCTGTGTCGGGTTGTTCTGTGACTGAGTAGCTCCGTGCCGGCACAATGTCAGTGCGGCTCAAACGCTTTCTGTGGACCATACTTGTCATTCTTCGGGGCTAAAGAAGCTGTCTTCAGCCAACTCAGGGCAAGCCAAACATTATGGCAGTAGCTTCTAACATAAGGGCCCATGAGTGAAGAGCCTTAAAGTCACAGACTAAGCCCCGGTTCAATCAATCAGCAAGGCATAAAATCGGAGTGAAAGAATGAGGCACTACTTCCAGTTCGGACAAATATAAGAATTGCCAATCTGGAGTGGACCAGCAGCCTATTCTGCCTGGTGACTGCTTCCAGGAGCGACCAAGGCCTGATACCACAGAAAATGATCCCCCACAATGCACCTAGCTGTTCCAACTTGTTCCCATGAGGTGAAATTTCTCGATACTATGAAACGCTTGGACTTAGGATGTACCTTGGAAGCTCTAAACCTAGCTACTACACATTTTGCATATACACATAAGTGTCTAATCCTCTTTTGAAGCTAGTTAAACTATTTGCCTGAATGATATCCTGTAGCAGTGAGGTCCACAGATTCATTACATGTTTCTCAGGGAAGTATTTCCAAGTTGACCCCTTATCTTTCTTCAGCTTAGTTTGCTGTCTGCTTTTGTGTCGAAGTTGCCAAGGGGGTCGGATGAATATAGAAGTAGCACATGTTAAAAATTCCTCTTATCACTGTGGAGTGGGTGGGTGAGGTTCTGTGGCCTGCATTGTGCAGGAGGTCAGACTAGATGATCATATTGGTCCCTTCTGACCTCAAAGTCTATGAGTCTAAGGTGCCAGATGCTTTGTTCAGGTCACTGACAGCCTTGGCTGATAGCGATGGCCTTAAGTTTAGACCATTAATAGCATCTCACTGACCTCAGCTTGTAGCAAGACTTGAAGCCCTTATGGTGAGTTGGAGAACAAAAAGGGCATATTATGCCCCGACCCGCTTCTCTAGCAGGTTTCACCAAACTTTGCGTTTTAAATACACCCTTTCTTCTCAGGGAGACAGCCGCAAAGGGTTTTAACCTTTTCCTTCCCACTTGGCAAGATTCCCCAAGTGGCTGCTGGCTTTTAAAGGCGGGACAAAACAAAACAACTCCCTTGCCCCCCCTCCAACCCAAGCACAGTTTCTAATCATTGAGCCGAATCCACAGCTGGCATGAGGCTGTAACTCCATGGAGTGCAGATGCATCACACCGGCTTTGACAGGTGGGATTTGGCCATCGGTTGATAATGGGCCGACACCAGCACCAGCTGGGACCGAGACACGTTTGCATGCAAAATGAATGAAGTCTCTCCTCCCCCGGGTGAGCGATGCAAGCGCGTCAGAGTTGGCTCGTAACCAGGTGCAATAAAAGCTTTATGGCCTCTTTGATCGTTTTGCGTAGTCCATTAAAGATGCCAGGAATGTGCGGTGCCCTCCCACAGCCTCCTCGTTAAAGGCTCTGGATTTCGCTCCCAAGTGATTGCTCAGCAGAACTCCAGTGCAGAGAGTGCCCAAGCAGGCCTCTGCGGCTCCAGGCTGAGGAAGACGGGAGAGATGCTCAAGCTCATGGATACGTCTCCTGAAACGGCAGCTGGGGGGCAAACTTCCGTGACTGTAGCAGTAGAACCCCTGCAGGTTCATGGCGCAGGATGCAGGGAGAAGGCGCAGGGATCCGCTGGGGGGAAGGGACAGCTGCATCGAGAGCCCTGGTATTCCAGCGTGGAAAGGAAGTTTGGTGAAGGGGCAGGGCTGGAGCAGGCTGGGGGCGGTGGCACCTGGCCTAACTGCACGAGCTTTCATCTCTGCGGGTCCCATCTGTATGAGAAACCCCACTGGAAAGCGCCTGGCCCCCTACCCCGCCTGTTTGAGATCTGGCGAGGGAAAGGGGCTGATGGTAGAAGGAGGTAGGCCAGTCAAAGGAATGCTGCAAACCGGCCTTGGAAATACTCAGTGGAAGGGTTGGTCTTACTCCTCTTGGATGGCCAGCTGCCTGGGATGGCCAGCCAGGTCAGCTCGCTGCTCACTTGCCACCGACAAGCCCAGGGGCTGGGAAAAGCCAAGCTCCAAGCGCCTCGCCCTCAAAAAGCCGGCTCCGCCGAGGGGGGTGCTGAGGGTTTATTGTTTCCACAGCACCGAGAATGCGTGCTTGGCACTTAGCAGGTGGGTGTGAGGACAAAGGTCCCTGCCCCAAAGAACTTGCAGTCTAGCTAGACAGTGGGCGAAGGGGAAGGGATACTCCACATAAGCAAAGTGCTGGCGCGATAAGGGGTGCCAGGAGCCTCGTTAATTTCCCTTTGGAGGCGTCCCTGTTATGGGGTGGGCTGAGTAATCTGCCTTCCCTGCCCCACCGAAAACCCCATGTGCAAATGACAAGCGCAGGCTGCTTCTGCAGTGCAGGGGGAGTTTGCAGGGGCACATTCGGTCCAGTGCAGTGTCCCCTCAGTCTGGCTTTTAGCCTGGGAAAGGTCCTTGGTGCTGTGGCAATGTGTCCCCTAAAAACTCTCTGGTCTCAGGTTGAGGGGATTGCAGTTTATTTTGTAACGGGCAGCCGGGGAGATCCGGCGTCCAGTCAGACTCCGGCTGGCAGCTCACAGGTGAATGGGCTGGACGTAGTTCCGTGGAAACAGGCCGACTCGCCCACAGATCTTCCCTCTCCACCAGTTGGGGTCGGGGCAGTCCAGGACCTCGATGATGTCCCCTCTGTAGAAGGCCAGCTGGGACGCGTCGAGGGAGGAGAAGTCGAACTGAGCCTGGACGAACTTCGGCTTCTTCACCTGCAGTGAGACCAAGGGAGAAGAGGGGTCAGGAGAGAAAGACAGAGGAGGCATCCCAGATCCACAGCCAACTGCTGCTTCCCCCTTCTATGCCCAGCCACGGGATTACAGCCAGGCGGGCAGACTCTCATGCTGAGATACGCTCGGCCGCCATTGGGCACGGGGATCCTCCTGGCAAGGAACGGGCAGAGGCGGGCGTGGGCGTCTGATAACTTTCACTAACGGGACCGTGTCCTGGCTGATGATCCCACGCTCTGACGTGTTCACCACCACCTTTTCCCCCCCATTCCCTCCCTGACTGACAATGCGGGGGCCTTGCCTCAGCTGGGGGAAATCTGCAGAACGCTTCAGAAGCCAAAGATTCGTGCTGATTTACCAGGGATCCGCTCCCTTCTCCTCACCGGGTGTCCTAAGAGAAAAGGCTCTCTGGAGCGCTGGGCTTGGGTCACGAAGTCTGCGTCCCGAACCCCACTTTCCCCACCAGCCGGCCGTTCAGCTCTGCTCTCTCTGTCTCCAGAGCCCTGCTACGTTATGACCCTCTGCGACATGAGCTGCACGCTTACAAACCATCCACTTCCATCACATTTCCTTACAGGCCAGGGAGCCTTTCTTTAGCTGAGCAAAGCCCTCGTGGGCCATCTGCCCCTTCAGAGGCAAGAGCAAGTCGTGGCCGCAGGAGCAGAGCTGCCTGTGCCGAATAAAAGCGACCTAGGGCCAGCGTTGCTCTGCAGATTGCCGTTCTGGGTGTTGGTGGCGTATGTAGCCATTCCCAACCCAGCTGTGCGTTAGCCGTCAGCTAGCACAGTTACTGTTAGCCCAGGGTTACGCCTAAATCCAGCCCCTGTACAGGCCTCCTCTTCCATTTGCTTTGTTTTCCCCACGCCTTCCGTTTCTCTGCCATCAGCATGTTTAAGGACAGTTCTGCGTGTCTTGGGCTGCAGCAGGCCTCACGGTGCAAGCTCCGGGCACAGAGCCAGGCTTTGCAGCTGGGTGGCCAGGTGAGAGATTGGCAGAACAAACACCCAGGGCTCCGCAAACCTGGCGTCATGCAAAACAGTCTCACTTTGATCTGGGTGGGACCAGAGGGGCCAGGAACCCCTCCAACCAAGATCCACCAACCCCTTGGGATGCCCCCAGGCTTAGCCTTCCTCTGAGCGCCTCACCCTGCGAATCTCTTTCCGTCTCTAACATTTGGCTACGTTTGGCCGGATCTGTGGGATCTGGGCTTGTGGACGCGTGAGCATCCTGGGTTTACAATTGCTGGCCCTGGGGTCTCACAGCCGTGCAAACGCAGCCGCACAGACCTTCTGACTCACCTCTGAGATTCGAGCTGCGTCCACACTTCAAAATGACAGGGCTTGACCCAATCACAGTGGGATTCAGGCTCTACCCCTCCCGCCCAAGCATGATCCTTGGACCTAGGTCCTGAGTGCTTGCTGATCCGAGTGGGACTGATTTGTGTGTGGACGGAAGGTGAGCGCTTGCTGTGCTCAAACCTGAGTCAGAGCCCGGGCTTCGAGTGCAGCCTAGACAGGACGTACGCTTTGTTCTCCGGCCGGGGAGTCAGACCAGCTCGCCTAAGCCCCTGCCAAAGGTAACCAGGAGCCGGGCCACCACTGACCTTCCGCCTCTATCTCATGCCAGCTGAGGGGGCATCCCTGACCTTCTCTGAGCAATGGGTTGCTCTGCGCATGGGAAGTGAATGTTTCGTGGCTCTTCCTGCGACCGCATGGCACTGGGCTTGTTTGTCTAACGCACACGGCAGGTGAACGCTGTGCAAATATGTCCTATGCTCATGGTGGGCAAACGGCTCGTGAGTTCCCCTGGGAATTGTTCTGTGTGCGACTGCAATCCAGCTGTGCTGGGACAGTCCTTAGGGCCAGTCACTCTGCCAGCGAAGGCTTTTTGCATTCGTAAACCTGGATGCACAGCAGGCACTCCTTTCTGCTCCTCATGGGATAACTAACCGCAGCCAGTCGCCAGTCACAAGCAGGGCCAGCCAGCAAAGCCTGGGGACTTGGAGGAGCCCCCATTCTCCGCAGGAACCCCAGAAATCCTGCCCACTGGAAGAAACCGACATGTTGCAGATGATGGGAGAGGAAGCAGAGTCTGCTGATTACAGCATAGGGGCCAGGTGACTGGGCTCTGCTCCTGGCCCTTCTGCAGAATTGCTCCGTGCCTTGCAGCAGGTCACGTCCCCTGGCTGTGCCTCAGTTTCTCCATCAGTGAAATGGGGATAATGACCCTTCCCTGCCTCACTAGATGGTCCTGAGGCTGAATTCATTGTTCCTTGAGAGCTCGGAGAAAGGCTAAGGACTAACTGATCATGGTAAGAGCTGTCGTATTCAAAGCAACTTAAGTAGGTTAGATGCCCACATCCCATTGACACGAATGGGAATTGGGTGTCTGGACCCCACAGGCAGCTGTGGAAACCTCAGCCGAGATTAATCTTCCTTTCTGATTAACGATGGTGTGGGAAGGGTGTCTGGTTCTCCCGCACGAGGCGCCAGGCTGGCAGAACTGGCATGCGACCCTCGCTCGCCTGCACGTGGGCTGTGATTTCCCAGCTCTTATTGCAAGCCCAGGCGACCAGTTAAATAGCTAACAGTCTGCGGGGTGTGCAGCTACCACGCAGAGCCAGGAGAGAGCGTAACTGGCCATTTGTGCGCACGGCGGCCATGACTCATGGCATTTACCTACGCTGAACTATCAGACCCCGATTGCCAGTCTCTGGTTCACATGTCGGTCTCTGGTTTTCCTAGCAGGCACATGGTTTGAAGTTCTTCCTGAGATAACTCTCCCTCGGCTCTCTGGGGACACCATGCCGGAGAAACTGGTTGACGGGAAGCTGGGAAATTGGACTAGTTTATCGGCTCTGGAGGGATTAGGGGATAGCCCCCAGGGAACCCTGGGCTTTTTTCCCTGAGGAGGATGGTGAGGGGAGTGTTGAGCGTTTGTTCTCCCACAATTCCTCTGGGTGCCATGGAGGGCTCCTGCAGGCCTGTACGCAGTCTGGGATACATGCCCAGCAGGCATTGCGGCTCATGTGATGTGGGCTATAAGAGCAAACCGCTGAGCAGACGTGTGTGGACGCACTGCCACGTTAGCCACAGTCGCGTGATCTAACTCGAGCTGAGTGCGTTCGGGGTAACTACAGTATAGACATGAGAATGGTCACACTGGGGCAGCCCAATGGTCCAGCTAGCTCAGTGTCCTGACTACGGCAGTGGGCGGTGCCAGGTGCTTCAGAGGGAATGAGGGAACAGAGCAATTATCGAGTGAGGCATCTGCTGTCATCCAATCCCAGCTTCCGGCAGTCAGAGAGTTAGGACCACTCAGAGCATGGGTTTGCACCCCTGACCATGTTAGGCCTATCAATGGCCATGAGCTGTCCTCCATGAACGTCCCTCATTCTTTTTTGAACCCAGTTGCACTTCTGGCCATCACAACATCCCCTGGCAATGAGTTCCACAAGTTGAGTGTGCGTTGTGGGAAGACGTACGGCCTTTTGTTTGTTTTAAACCTGCTGCCTATTAGTGTAATTAGGGGAGCCCTGGTTCTTGTGTTATGTGAAGGGATAAATAACATTTCCTTATTCACTTGCTCCACACCAATCATGATTTTATAGACCTCGGTCATACCCCCCCTTAGCCATCTAAGTTTTCTAAGATGAACACTCCCAGTCATGTTAACCTCCCCTCGTGCTGAAGCTGTTCCATATCCATACTCATTTTTGTTGCTATTCTCTCTACTTTTCCCAGTTCTAATGGATCTTTTTGAGATGGGGTGATCAGAACTGCACGCAGTAGTCAAGGTGTGGGCGTCCCATGGATTTATATAGTGGCATCATGATCTTTTCTGGCTTATTATCTGTGCCTTTCCCGATGGTTCCTAAACCCTGTTAGCTTTTTTAACTCCCGCTGCACATTGAGCAGATGTTTTCAGAGAACTATCCGCAAAGAGGCCAAGATCGTTCCTGAGTGGTAACAGCTAACTCAGACCCCAGCCTTTTGTATGTATAGTGGGGATTATGTTTTCCGATGTGCATCACTTTGCATTGATCAACACTGAATGCCATCTGCCGTTTTGTTGCCCAGTCACCCAGTTTTGTGAGACCCCTCTGTAAATCTTCACAGTCGGTTTTTGGACTTAACTACCTTCAATAATTTTGTATCTTGTGCGATTTTGCATCGTTTGTCATCTCCCTGTTTACCCGCTTTTCCAGCTCATTTATGAATACGTTGACCAGCACTGGTCCCAGTACAGAGCCTTGGGGGACCTTGCTATTTACCTCTCTCCACTGTGAAAACTGACCATTTATTCCTACCCTTTGTTTCCCCTCTTTTAACCAGCTATTGATCCATCAGAGGACCTTCCCCCCTCTTATCCCATGACTGCTTAAGAGCTTTGGTGAGAGACCTTGTCAAAGGCTTCCTGAAAGTCCAAGTTCACTGTACCCACTAGATCACCCGTGTCCACATGTTGGCTGACACCCTCCAAGGATTCTAACAGCCTGCGGCTGTATCCTGTGCGCCTGTTATCCCGCGCCTGTGGTGAAGTGGCTGCCCTGGGACCTTGCCTTGTGTTTTGGCTGGTGAGCAGCGGTCATGGGCGGCTGGGCCCTGCACTCTCCTCTCGCCCCCCTCCTGGAGTGACCTGCGTGGGCAGCCGAACAGCCCTGTACCTCATGGGTCTGGTCGTCGTCTCTCAGGAAGATCTGCTGCTTTTTGGCGATGGTCGTGGTTCTGTAGAAATCCACCAGCTCGTTCAAGGAGTTGAACTTCTCTTCCCAGAGAAAATATTTGCCATTCCTCTCGCGGAGTACCTTGAAATGCTGGACGTGCTCCCCGTAGCTGCGGACACATTCAGAGAAGAGGTGTGTTATGCTGAAAGGTAGGTATTAAAGACGGGGGGGGGGAACGGACACCTCTCCTCCTCCCCCTGCCAGATCTAGCCTGTCAGCCCCTGTGATCGCATCAGATTCTGCAGAATCTAAGCCTTTGTGTCTGGCCCATCAGTTGAGAAAGCCAAACTCCTGGTTTATAATGATGGGAGCTGCAGTTCCAGCACAAACGGCTGCTGACATTTCTGGCCCCTGCAGGCTCGTCCGTAAATCCTCAATCCTGCACGTATCCCCTCGCTCAACTTCACACGCCTGATGGGACCGCTCGCACGCACAGCGTTGGCCCTCTTGCCTAAGCGTCTGCAGAAGGTGGGCCCAAGCGTGCCAGCTGAGTTACACACTCGACGGGGAGGAGCTGTAGGTGCCAAAACACGGGCTTCAGCTCAGCCGCTTGGCATCCGGCCTGCATGTGAATCTGCCTGTCACGTGCACAACACTAATAACACTAATTACAGCCTGCCCTTCAATAGCCCCTTTCACCAGAGGCGCTCTGTGTGCTTTGCAGCTGCTAGCTAATTCATGAATTAAGTCTTGCAACACCCCGAGGAGTTGATGAGTATTTTTCTAACTAGTTAATGGATAAGGAAACTGAGGCAGCGTGAAGTGGCTGGCTTGCCCGCCGCCTGTCGGGGTGGCAGCGGCAGAGGAGGCAATCCAGCGTAGCCGCAGTGTCCAGTTGCCGCTGCTGACAATTCCTGCCATGGCAATCTGCTTTGTTTGCCAGGGGAGATATTGGCTCATGCTAACAGCGGGGTGTGTGGTCAGTATCTACTCCACAGAGACACCTAAGAGCCCCTCTCGCCCTATTCCTGGCGAACTACAGAGCAACCGGTTTGTTTCTCTCGCACCCTGGTGGTGGCAAAGCAGAGTGCAGTGTGTTTACATTACACTCTCCCCGTGTTGCTGATAGACAAGGGGGTTGCATCAGCACTTTTAGCCCAACCAGCTCCTATTTATTCCTGCTGCTTAATTCCTATAGATTGACGCTGCAGACCAATGACGGTTGTGAGAGGTGCTGGGGAATGACAACCTCTCAGCAAATAGTCACCTCCCCCGGCGAGAGCTGTCCAGTGAGATTAAATATGTCTGTGGAGAAAAGCTGAGGTTTATTTGAAAATGGCACCATACATCTTGATTTGCTGGAATGGGACAAACTGGTTTTTGTTTCAACCTGAGCCCAGTGTCTGCTCAGGGCTGTATGCACCGATGCCCCTAGGGGGAAATGGAAAACAAAGGATAATGCTTTGTTGGCTTTATCGTGCTGTGAAGTGGCATTTGCATGAATGCTACTGATGGGCCGATAGATGTTGTTACCAATAAGTGATCATAACTGGGCTCTGTCTGTCTATCTATCTGCTCTCTGCCCTCCATTAATGCAGCAGGCCAGCACAATGCCTATATATCATGGCCTAGCTGGCTGACTAATATTGACTGTGTTTCCCTGGGCTCCCCAGTCTGCCTGTGTCAATCTGTTGTTTCTTGTCTCGTACTATGAATGGAAGCTCTTGGGGGCAGGGACTGCCTTTTTGTTCTGCATCTGTACAGCACCTAGCACAGTGACAGCCTGGGCGCACCACTGATACAAATAATAAATAATAATTGTCCGAGCAGCCGGCTTGACTTCAGCACTGGAGGGGAAGAAAGGAACACAACTTCCCAGAGAACATGCAGAATCAACAGCTGAAACAGCCCTGCTACTCTGCCTGATCCGGGCTGCAGATCAGAACCGCACCCTGGTGTCTGAAGACCATAAAACAGAATAGCCACCGGGATGCCATGGACAACACAATGGCTTTTTATTAAATGAGTCACTGACTTTCCATCCTGGGAGGATGACGTCCCCGTGCAGCCGCAATCACGTATCCCTTTTACATCCCCGCTGAAGGGGGAAGCGTTTGGCAGATGGGCGTGGGACTGAGCATGCCTGGCCCTGCTTTCCTTTGACGCTAGTGATGGCGGTGCCCAGAGACACAGCAAGGATTTGCCAGGTAATCAAAAACAGGGAGGGTTGGGCTTCTGAGTCCAGTGGGATAAGGAAAGCTCTTAGCAACCCTTAGAGATCTCCGTGGTTTCTAGATGGATCACGTCTGGACACTGGGACTTAGGGGGAGCTCTCCACAGGACAGTTAAGTGCTGAACTCCCATCGGAAGCCAGTAGGAGTTGGATGCCTGACTGCCCTTTGTGACCGTGAAAATTTCCCCCTTGATTTCCAGTTCCTCCATGGGGCAGGAACAGAGGGCGGGGGTGGTTAAGAGGCCTTTGAGTCACCTTTACGCTGCCACTATCCTGGGTTGGGTCAGGGCCCTGCGGCGAGTTAGAGCAGCTTTAGGGTGGCTCTAACTTGCGCTCGGCTGCCTGTGGACCCTCAGAAGCAGAGCAGGCAAATATGTGCCTGCCATGACACTGATGAGCCGCCCTGCATCTGCCTCCCGAGCCGGTGGCTGGGAGCAGGGCCCGGGTTGTGGCCCTGTATCTGTTCTGCACCATCTTTCTGCCCAGAGTGATGTAAAGGGGCTTTAGCAAAACTGAGACTCAGCCCTTCTCAGGGTTTGCATGCCAGACAGAAGAGGCACTGGGGGTCTGTGGCAGGGCAGGGCAGGGCAGGGGAGAGATGATAAACTCAGGGCCTAAAATGCTAAGGGCCACAGATGCAGGGTGCTCAGGGTGCTACAGACTCCAGCTACACCTGTGGGTGCTCAGCACCCCTGAAAATCCAGCTCCAAATCCTTTATCCCTCGGTTCCTATCTCCGCAGTGGGACAAAGCAAAGCCCTGGATGGTAACACCCGAACCTTTGGGGGATCTGGATCTGGAGCCAAATGCGGCTGTAATCTTACGGCTGGTTGTAAAATCCCTCCCTCTTGTTGGGAAGGCGTTTCAGGGGGATTTAGGATCTCACCCAGACTTCGCCAAAGTTGCCACAGCTTCTTCCCCGGGGATCGTCAAAGGCTGAGCCCCGGATTAACCCAGCTAGCGAGCTGTGACAATTAGAGCGAGGGAGTGGCTGGCCACATCAGGGAGACTTGGCGGGTCTGGGCACGCTGTGGAAAATGCTGGAGGCCAGTTGTAACCGAGGGGGCAGCAAAGAGTTAAAAGCTGCCTGAGACTGGAATTGCCGCAGGTGTTCAGCCTCCCAGGGGGTGTGGGTTGGGCAGCAGGTCAGTATAAATAGGAAGCAGGGGGGAGGCTGGCTGCTTGGGGGGGGGGGGGGGTGGAGTTTGCTGAGGAAGGGCCAGTGTTAAATAAGCTGCTGAGGCTGCATTAAAGTGAGTGAAGGTAATTTGAAAACGCAGAGATCCTTATAGCACAAGCCTGCCTTAGGGAGAGCAAGAGACGTCTCAAAGCTGCCTTCGATTCAGAGCAAGACAAAGGAATTGTAACAATGCCATGTTCTACACAGACACAGTTACTCAATATATCAGATGTGGGTACACACACACACACACACACACACAGAGAGCTGGGTCCAGAGCACAGATCTTTCCATTGCAAAGCACAGGCTGCTACTGCCAGAGTGGAAGGAGTTGTCCCCTCAACGGGTGCTATGAGGCCATTTATCCTTTATGGGTGTGGCCACTAGAAGGCAATATCACTCACGCACACACAGCCAGCCACCAAGTGACCGAGTCGCTCTCCAAACCTGCAAGTCGTAGGATGTTAGCAACAGGGCAGTGGCACAGGGCTAGCTGAGGACAGGAGTTGGTGCCTGGTACTAGCCTGTGACTGCTGGTGGCTGGTTCCAGAGAGGTGACTCCCAAAGGAGTTTGGACCAGTAGGAAGACCAATTAAAAAGCCATGAGGGGCTGTGTGAGTCTCTCTGCTGGAGCCAGCTATGGAGACAGCAAGAGGCTAGCAAAATGGAGACACCACAAATGAAAGGTGGAGATTAAATAAGACCGCCAGGGTAGGGCATTCACCAGCCACTGATGCTGTGTACTGGGCCTCAGACCCAGCCAGAGATTCCTGCCATCCCACATGGCTGAACGGAGACCCAGCAACAAGCCATGATTTAAATCCACATCTACTGTACCCGGCTAGGTTGCTCTTGCTTCATAAGGGTTGTTCTTCTGGGCTGACCCCCTGGGTGTACTCCTTTGGGTGCAGTATTCTGGGGGTGCACTGACTGTGTCATGAGGGGGCACGCAGCTCTCGATAGGGAAATAAAAAAACCAGTATCCCTGCCCCAAGAAGCCCGGTATCTAATTCAGACACAGTGTAGCAAAGGCAGACCCTAAACAAAGGCGATTGAGTGTGCATGTATGTGGATCTGGGGGAGATCGTGCAATGAGCGTATTATTTTGTAATGCCTGCAACCCAGATCAGTTCCTGTGATGTTTTCAGCTCCTATGGAAATATAATTAATTGTTAGGTGCTGACAATATGCATGAGACAAACCAGACAGCCCCTGCCCCCTAGATCTTGCAGTCTGTGTCCATGTGTCTCCAGGGAGACAGGATGCCCTGGGCAAGCCAGGACTCTGTGTTTATTATTATCATTGTTGCTGACTCCTAGCTTGTGAAAGAAGCGTGTGAGTGAATGGAGTGTGGGCTGGAATGGACCATGTGTTCCCTGCAGTATGGATCTGAGAGGGGCCAGATGTAGAGGAAGTTGTGGGAGAGCCAGGGGAAATGGGGAATTGATGTTGGTGAATAAAGGAAATGTGTGTGTGTGTGGGAGTGATATGATAAGAGATTGAGTTGGGAGTTGTAGAATGAAGCCTCACCTGGTGTAAATTGGGTGGCTCCATCGAAGTCTAGCTACACTGATCTACACCAGCTGAGGAGCTGGTCCATAAACTGCAGTGGGAGAGAACACTGCTGTGAGGAATGAATCTTGAGGTTTCTCATGAATGCAGGGATCTGCCTGCATGTATTAGATTGCAAGATAGAGGCCAACGTTTGAACTTGCCTATCCCCACACTAGCACAGTTAGGAACCTCAAGCTTGTCTTGTTCTGTGGTTCTCTTGAGATCTAAACATCAGGCCAGTTTTGAAGTAAATCAGTGTGGAAGTTTTAAAGTGATAAAAATTCAAAGTTTAAATTTGATATGTTCACATCCCAGGTGCTTTATCTCATGAACATTGGCACTCAGAAAACTAGCGAAGACAGAAACCTTAAACTTGTCTGGATTTTCTTGATAAAACAACCCCCAAGGCATTTTTTCACAACACATTTTTTAAAAATAACAGAAAAAAAAAAACCCTTATTTTTTGCAATCATAAATTTTCTTTTTTTGTTTTCTTTGTAACTTGTGTGTGGGTGTCTGCCTCTGAGTCTGTTACTGGAAAGTTGAACAGGGAGGGGGAGTCATATAATGCAGTGTGGCAGCTAAGAGAACTGATTCAAAAGTGGACCAAACTGTTGCAATATGCTTTGGAAATATCGTTCTTCATGAAATTAATGGATAAAACTGGAAATATGCAACTTGAAAAATGTCATAATTTGCTAAAATAAATACTGGTTTTCAGGGGGGGAAAAACCCCTAAAATGGGAAATACTAAATGTAACTAATGAGATATAAACATATAGGTTGCATCAATATCAAATCATACCTGGGCAGCACCCATAAGTCCTGATTCATTGCTTCTCTGCTGACCTGTGTAAGTCTGACATGATTCATGGAATGCTGGCATTGTAAATACGTGTCACCACTGCCGCAGTTGTAGTGTTAGATCTCACTGGAAAATGTCCCCCCTGCTCCCCATGGAAAAATTCAGTGAAAAAGAAAAGTTTTGTCAATTTTTAGAAGAAAATTCCAACTTTTCATCCAAAAAACCCGATAACTCAAACTTTTTTCAGTGTTCATCTGAAAATCTTTAGTTATTGAGGGGTTTTGATTTTCTGATGAAAAATCAGGACTTTTCAGGAAAGCAGATGCTTTCTGTGGAAAATTTCACTTCGTCAAAACCCCGCTTTGCTATAAAAAAAGTTTTCAGCCAGCCTTTGTATTGATGTTTGCAAGTACATCGTGGGGCTTCTGGGGCTGGTTTCCTGGGATATTCTGCAAAGGGAGCTAATTGCAAGAGAGTAATTGCCCATAAAATAACCGAGGGCTGCAAATGCAGTGATGAGTGACTGTGTCTTTAAGAAACTCTTTCTCTCAGCTGGCTTGAGCTGTGCTTCTGTGGTTGTCCAGATAAAGATCCATGTTTAACCAATAGAAAGCAGCGAGAGAGGAGGCCAAGCCAGAGTCTTCTCCAGCCTTCTCCCCACCTTTGCTGTATGGACTGGTCTTCACTTGGCTTTTGGCTTATTCCATTCCCCTGTGTGGAGGAGACACTCAGCCGGCGGGAGAGGGCAGTGCTTACCCACAGAGAGCTCTGCAGTTGCCCTCCAGCCAGGCCGTACGTGTCTGATAAAGCTGCTAGGCTTTAACCGCATTGCCAGGTCCGAAGTGTGTGAACAATGAAGGGTTCCCAGTGCCCGCCATACTCTGGGCTCGCTGGGTGGAGCGTTCTCCATGCCAGGTTGCCATGGCATACAGCTCCCACCCCGCAGTCACTTGCTTTCCATCGGCTCCGCTGGGCTACCGGACAGGGAGAGCAAACGAGATCAGTTGTTCCTGGCCATTGTGACTCTCTGAGGAGGAGCAGAGAGGTGACAGATGTAGAGGGGGTCTCATCTTCTCCTTGCCCCACTGAGACCCCCACGGTGCTACTGATGCCCTCTGCCCCAGCACCTGTGGGGTGTCTGGTTCCCTCTGCTGGGAGGCCGCAACATGCAGCGACATCGTGGTGTGTTCTCTGGAATATTGGTTTGGCTGCTTCTCGCCTTCCCTCCTGGGCGTCTTCTCTGGGTGTGGAAGCAGGCGAGGGTCATCAGACCTCGAGCGCCTCATCCTGCGTCTCTGCACAGCCTCCTGCTTCTTAAGTGATGCTCCTTCAAGAGTAACACGGCGGGGACCCTGGCAAAGAGCCAGCTGGGCGTGGCGAGGGATTCCCCAGCGGAGAGGTGCAGATATTGTATCACCACATGCTTTTGGTGCACAAAGTGCAGGACCTGCCACTGCAAGTCACCCCATGGATTTCCAGGGCTGTCAGTCAACCTGCCCCATGGATTTCCAGGCCTGATTCTCATCTCATGCCGATCCTCCACTGACGTCGATGGAGTTATTCCCGATTCACCCTGGAGGGTCAGGTTCAGTGACTGCAGACGAACTGGGATCCCACCCCCAGCTGCAGCCATTGCATTTGGTTCCGCCTGGATGTTTGCAGCCTGGGAGAGTATCAGAGAAGGTCGGGTGGATTCCAAGAGAGGAGCTCTCTCTGCCCATGGCAGATGACAGACAAACACAACAACCCTTTCATGGACACTTGACAGCCTCTGCCTGCAGGGCATTTGAGCCTGGGTGGGTGCATGGAGGGGCAAGTGAGTCAGCGGCAGGAATGGGAACGCAGCCCATGTTCTCAGGTATAAGGGATGCGTACAGTAGAACAGGTGCCAAATGCAGGCCTTGGCTCAGATCATTTGTTAATTGCGAGCCGTGGAGTCCCTCCGCAATGAGTCCACTGGCTGGGTCTCCCTTTTTTCTGGATAGATGCTCAATGGTGCTCCTTGTTTCTGGGAAACACATCTCCGTTGGCTTAAGCACTGCGATAAATAGTGCCGGGAGGCTAGTGATGAATGTGCAATCATAACGATAACGAGACATTCGCCAGTGCCCATGTAGGCTGTGACTGTGCGATGAGAGATCAATCAGCCTGACCAATGCGTGCAGAGCTGGTGCCAGTGTTTTGTTGGCTGCCCTACTAACCCAAAGCTGGCTTTGCACCAGTGAGAAAGCTCAATGTCAGCATTTCATCTGCGGGTCGCGCCTGCTTGTTCTGAAGAGCCCTCTGGCTCACGAGTAAGTTAGAAATGCCCCCAGGCCTGACTGGTGAAGAATGAGGCTGGTTTCGCTGGGGGCTGATCTGGGGAAACAAAGAACACGCTAGAAAAGCAGGAATTCTTACAAGGGGTCACGCTGTTAAAAGTGGGGGGAAAAAATCCTTGAGTCTTTTCTTCCCATTCCTAATTTCCCAAAACACTTTATTTGAATTCCTGAAATTAAACCGTAGGCCTTGATCCTACGACTGGATTAGGATGGGCAGATGCCTGTGCCCAGAGCAGAACCCACTGGCTGGCGATCAGTCAGATTGGCGGATCAGGGCCATACCAGGCCTGGCAGTTCCTTGGGGGAAGAGGCTAGTTTGGATGATGGCCGCTCGACCTCAGACTGAGACACCACAGAGGAGAAGACGTGCTGAGTGTGCATAGGGGACATTGGTTTGATCATTGCGTGTACTTCAGGGACGGTTGCTGTGGGTCTGCTACATCATGGGCTGAGAGCAGAATGCATTGTGAACTAGTGCGTGCCCCGTATGTTACAGCAAGAGATTACACTAGCCGGACCAGCTGCTCAGTTAGCTAACAGGCAGCCTTTCCCATGGCCAGGTTTATGGGAACTGTGCTCTACTTTGCTTCTAGCAGCAGAGCTGAGTGAAATCCTTGGGGTCTCCCCTGGAGTGGAATTTCACACCCGATTGCGTAGTTCAGTAGTAATCCTTAGCACGGAGGTAGCATTTGACTGTACATCTCAAGGGGCTTTATAAAGAAGGAGAAAGTATCATTCTGCCCATTTTACAGATGGGAAAACTGAGGCAGGGGACAGGGAAGGTGTGTCAGTGCTAACTGCAAGCCCTGGAGTCCCTTTGCAATTAGTCCACTGGCTGGGTCTTCTTCACATCTGGGGAGCTGGTCAGTGGTGAATTCTGTGCTCCTTGTTTTTGGGAAAACATCTCTCTTGGCCTCCATCATTTGCAAAATAAAAGTGGAAAAGCAAAAGCAGAGAAGTTGTCGCTGGGCTATGTATTTGTACAGCACCTAGCACTGTGGGGTTCTGATCTGTGACTGCGGTTCCTAGCCACTGCTGTAATACCAATAACAATAACAATAATTGGACCTTTGCTCACTGTGGGAATGGCTGGGTGCAGTTCTGCGGCCGGTGCTATACAAAAGGTCAGTCTAGATGATCACCAGGGTCCTTTCTGGCCTTGAAATCTAGGAATTCATGAATATTTCTTTCAGCTGGAAGTCTGAGATAATTCCCCTTGGTTACAACTGACTAACTCTGTTACTTTCCCAGCATTAATGCAGGACTAATCATCTGCTGTTATATCTCGGCTCTCGAAAGCAACCAGCAGAACAGCTGCAGAACCAGGAGGTAGGCTGGAGCGCTCACTCCCCGACCCCCACCTCACCGGGGCTCCTTCCTTCCAGAACAGCCACATGGTTCAAATACTTTCAGGCCATTCAGCTCAGCTGAATTTTGCTGGAGACCAGAGACATGGAATTGGCTCCTCTGGCTTGGAGGCATCCCGTTGCTGGGTGGCATGTGACCGAACAGCAAAATCAGCTCCTGAGATAGCAAAACAAGGATCCCCGAGACAGGCGAGAGCTGTCTGGAACTGGCATCTTCTTGCAGCTTTACAAAGGCAGCACTGATGAGCTGCTTTGTGAAATGATTTACTAACGGCCTGATTTTTTTCACCCTCTGCTCTGAGCCTAGTTCTGAGTGCGCCGGGGGAAATGTATGGGAAAACCCCAGCGTGCAAGGCGGGGGTGGCAGTGCGCTGTTGTAAAATCAAAGGCCGGGTGGCCTAGTGAGCAGAGCAGTGGACTAGGACCTGGAAGATCTGGATTCAGTTTCTCGTGCTGCTGCTGGGTTGTTCGGTGAGCTTGGGCAAGTCTTGGTCCCATGCTGTGCCTCAGTTTCCCCATCTGTGAAAGGGGGATATTGATACTGACCTCCTTTGTGAGGTACCTGGTGATCTAGTGATGAACAGTGGTAGGTAAGAGCCAGGGCCCCCACATGGAGGGGAAAAAGGGTACATTTAACCAGGGCCCTGGGGGCAGGGCCCAAGCATAATTTTTTTGGGCCCAGTACAAAGTTGTAACACGGGCCCCCTCCCACACACGTATCACAGTCCCTCATCCCATACATACAATCTTATGAGCCATGAAAAAAGTTTGAATTCTGAAATGACTGTGACATATTCTACATTTCTGAAAAATGCCTTCCCTCCCCCCCAGCTATTTTTGTTTAACAAAAAACCCAGCCTGAGAGTGGTACAAGTTTGCTGACTATTTTGTAACTTTTTGGTCATTATGAAGGTGTTATATTCTGTCAATGTCTTGGTTTTTTTATTCTAACGGATCAATGGGACTGCAAACATTTTATAATGAGGCCGATTAACTTTAAAGCTTTATTTTTCTGGCCTTTTTCAGAATCATGAATTCGCCCCCCATCGACATCTTTTGACATTGACGTTGCTAGCTTCCGTGTCTCTTCAGAAGTTAGGACCCCAGAAAGAACAATTTTTTGACGGACAGAATCTGTTCTGTTCTCAGGCCACAAGCCTGGATTTTGGAAAAGACAAGAATCAGATGGCGTAGCCCTGCTCTCTCCTGCGTCTTGTAAACCTTCTGACTGCGGTGGTGCTAACGGTGATACCACCTGACTATCTTCAAGCATTAGGTTGGAGTCACATCATGCGCGTTCTGGCAGCTTTTCTTTGTCATCAGTTGCCAGTGCTATAGGCACGGGCTCCATACTGAAATCGTTTTCATCTTGGTTTTGTTCAGCTGCTGCCCGAGTTAGTACATTGCCTGACTGCAGAAAGGCCTGGTCTGGTTTGAAAAACTGGAGGGTAGATGGGTGTCCTTTAGCTTCTTTCAGTTCCCTTTCTTTTACCTCCTGACGTTTCTGGCTGCCTGATTTGTATTTATAGCCACCACCAGATATGGCAGTATGTGTGTGTGTGTGACTGTGAGTGAATTAGACACTTACTCACATATATTTTGAGCCTGCAGATCCTACCAGAAGCAGCAGCAGCACTGGCTCCCACTGTCTTATGGTGCTTTGCTTTGCCCCTTCCACCAGCTGTGCCTCCCTCCTGCCTATGCACAAGGAGCTCTGGGACTGGTGGTTCTTGATCTTGGTAGGATAGACCATGTCACAGAGAGGAGCACAAATCTCTCTGTCTCTCAGTCTCCAACGACACGTCCTAGTTTAACTACACAAGCACCCGCTCTCTAGTCTAGAGACGGGCCTGGGCTGGACCAGCAGGCCCAGCAACAACCTGTTCACAATGTCGCTTGAGACTGCGCGAACACTGCTTCGGATTGGCGCCAGCAAATCTCACCAGCTCTGGACGATAGATACATAGACACAGGGGAAATAAGTTTCGATAAATATCCTCAGGCATGATCGACAATCTAGCCTCGGTTTTTTCCTCATGGTAATGGGGGCTGCAGCCAGGGCCGGGCCACCCAGCATGTTGCTTCTAATGGATGTGCATTCAGTCCCCAGATCATTCCCCCAGACTCCAGCCCTGACCTGGCTGGGCTGACACGGGTTCCTGTTTGATTGGGATTATTCAGTGGCTCTTATTTGTAATGAAAAAGATTCCTCTGGGATTTCTGATCAGCTTCCCCACTGCAGCAGTAACAGGTGCTGGCGAAAGGAGGAGAAGCAGCCCTGAAGTGAGCTTGCCACGTGGAACCGGAGCCAGCCAAACACCGACCGCGGCTACAGAGGAAAGAGCGGATTCAGCCTGACCCCACAGCAATGACGCTCTTCCTTCGTCTACGTCTCATGCACATCGCAAGCGTTCTCTGGTTCCCTGGGTAGGCTCCTTACCCACTGCATGCAGGGCGGAGATTGGCACGGCGCTGTTTTGTCCTGCGGCGTCACCACATCCTGACATTTATGTTGCCGTGCCCCGTGGCTGTCTGTTCCTCTTCCCTGAACTCCCTCCAGCTGGTCGGTGTCCGGCTGGCAGGGTGGGGACCAGAGCTGAACACAGTATTCCAGGCATCTTCACACCAGAGCTGTAAGGACAGGGAATTTCCAGTCCAGGTGAAATGGGGAGGGGCGGGGCTCTATTGTGCATAACAAAGTGACGGGTTCTTTCCAGATGGCCTTTGAACAGTCACACGCAGGCGCTAGACCCAGAACTGGTGTCCTTCTCAGCAGCCCTCGGATGTTGATTCGACTTGGATTTTGTACATCTTGGAATTGCTCTGGCAAGGCGTTTCTGAGCTAGAATCTCCTGGACGTGGGCAAAATTTGCAGAAGTGATCGGTGACCTTGTGTGCCCCGCTCAACACTCTGCAAATGGGCCTGATTTTCCCGGGGGAGGGGAAGGGGCGCTAGTCCCTTCTGAAAGTCTGGGTCTGTATTTTTTTTGTGGCTCAGTTATAGCGGCTTCAGAGCTCCCCCTTCAGCACGTCTGCTTCACCCGCATGGAACCAATGCCAAGGGAGGAATGCCGGAAAATGCCTTCTGGATGCCTCTGCGTGTGTCCCTGGGAGGGAAGGTCCAATGACTGAGGCCAAATGCCAAGGCATTTCCTGAACCCTAACCTCTGGGGGAGCTGTTGTTACCGCTTGTGGAATGTCTTGAAATGGAGCAGCCAAGCAAATGCGCAAAGTCACCTGAGAACAAGCCATGGTGCACGTCAGAGGGAGCCAAACCCTGGTCCTTCAACCACGCGGAGGGACAATCAGAGTCACTGAAGCAGCTAATCAGCACCGGGCGGCGAGTAGGAGAGCTGGATTGTGACTCCTGAGTGATCTCACGCCCTGGGTTGGGTGCTGGTTTGCCCAAGAACCGGCACTTGCAGCCCCAGATTCTGGGTCCTTCCTGGATGATTCCTCGTTAAGCAGGTTTAATTGCCCTTACGTCCTGCTTGCTTGGCGAGGGGCCTGAAATTGTCACAGCCAACGTCACAGGCTGCAGCTGCTGATACATTCCCTGCTGGCACCGAGCAGATCCGGACGCCTGGTGCAAGGGCTTAATCAAGGAAGAGGTTACACAGGCAGGGACGGGGCACCTGCTTCCCTTGGGCTCCTGCCCTGGCGGAGACAGAAGCAGCACGGAGCTGGCAGCACCTAGTTGGATTCCTCTCTACGTCAGCCTTTAGTTAGGGCCTAGAAACGTCAGGCTGGAAGGTGACCCTGGAGAGGTCACCGAATCCAACCCCCTGCACTGAGGCAGGACCTAGACCAGCAGGTGTTTGTCCAGCCTGCTCTTTAAACCTCCAGTGATGGGGATTCCACAGCCCCCCTTGAAGCCCTACTCAATAGCCCCTCATTAATAAGGGTGTGGGTCAGAGAGGGCCCCGGTCCAGTGCGCAGAACCCTGACCTATGGGGCAGGAGACCTGGGCTGGGCGTCCCACTTCTACCACTGACCTCTTGAACGTGACTTCCGGCAAGTCCCTCCGTAGCAGTTTCCCCTCCCACGCATTGTCTGCTTACATGTAAATGACATGGGCCAGGCTGTGTTTCAGCCCACTGGGAATCAAACAGGGGGGTGGGAGGAGACGGACAAAGGCAGTTAACAAAGCAGTGGCCTCTTGGGGGCTAAACTTACTCAGTCTTTCCACTGACACCCCTGGGCGTTGGATCAGGCCCCTGGTGTGTGACGTGGCATTCCCCTAGGCTGAGATCTCACATGGGAACCTCATGAGCAGCTGCACCAGATTAAGTCCTGCCCCATCTGAGCCGGAGCCAATCTCAGTTGGGTGTCACTCGGGGTGTATTTTACAAATGGGACCATGTTCTGGTACAAGGGGCTGAACTCGGCATGCAGGAGACAGAACTTTCCCAGGAACTGGACCTAGACTGTGGAACTCCCCGCCACTATAAATTAGACCAACCGTAGCCCTCCCCACTGTCAGAAGGGGATGCCAAACTCCTCTTTCTCACACACACACACATGCACACCCCAGGCACAACAGAAGTGAGCAAACAAACAAAAACCCTACAGACAAATCAAGGTCTCTCTCTCCTGCAGGCGGGGAAGGGAGAAAGAAAGCGATTAGAATCATAGGAATTAGACCACAGATTGCTGTTATTTCTCCATTTAAATATTTACAGGGCACCAAGGGACTGAGGTGATAGAGTCTAGGTAAGCAGATAGCTAGATAATGGGTACAGCGAGGGATGGATCACTGTGGTGTTTATTCCCCTTCCATCCCATCTTACTGATAAATGAATCCAACCATCTATACTGCAGTGAAACCACTGTCTGGGGAAGTCCAGGACAGACAGAAGGGAGGGGGGCTGGAGAAGGGGAGAGAGCCGTAGTCTTGGCGTTTCAGGCAGAGGGTGCTTGCAGAGATCTGTCTCCTGGCACAGGCAGCCCGGGCAGGTTTGCCGAGCTGGGCTGGCGCAGTAGCTGTGCATTGCTGCTGCGCCCGGGAGCCAGTGCTTTCGATACCAGCAAGAGTCTCCTTAAACGCTTCAGAAAAGCTCAGCGGTGGGAGACGCTGCCTGGCTGGAAAGCACCCAGATCATTCTGTGAACAGCCAAGCCAGGGTGAGCCGTGAGCTGCGAGCCGGATGCTGAGGGGCCCAGGAACCAGGCTGCGGGGTGGGGAGAATCTGGGCGTTTAGCTCTGCATTCGGCTGTATCTGAGACCGAAAGGGGCAGAGACTTTTCTTATGTACGGCACCCAAGACACTGGGGCTTTGATCGGACTGGGGCTGTCATTTTAAAGGGCGCTAGGCCCAGACGCAGCATGTTTGCAGAGCCGCGGCGCGTCAGAGCCTGGAGTGGCAGCAAAGGCAAGCCGGGTGACTGACTTTTTCTCCCCGGTTCCTGAGCTGGGAGCAGGGGAGGTCAGAGCCACAAGGCGCCAGCTCCCGCCCAGTTGCCTGGCGTGGTTCTAGCTGGCAGGTTGGCACGCAGAGCTGTCTCGCTGCAGAAACAAGCTCCGATCCCGTGCGGCAGAGGGCTTTGTCCCTCACCGCTGGTGCGCGGGTGGGGCTGGGAGGATCTGGGGCTGAGGAAGTGCCGGGCGGGGCTGGGTTTGCAGAGCAAAAGATAAACAGGCTCAAATCCGGGGCTGAGTGAACCGGAGTGAGAGAAAGTGAGAAGCAGCCCAGCCCACACCTTCCCCCTGAGCAGGGAACCGAACTGTCCCCGGATCCTGGCCCCAGTCCCCTGCTCCCACCACTTGGCCACACTGCTTAGTTGGGAGACACCATCAGCTGTCAGTCATCAAGTGCCCTAATATCCACCTGCTGGGCCCCTCCAAGGGCGAGCAAACAACACACAGCCGGGCACAGGCACAGGCCCGCGCCGTCGACCCAGCAGGAACCATTGTGGGACAGTCCCTCATTCTATTCCTGGCCTCCCCGCTGCCTTTGAGCACATCACTTAACCGCTCTGTGCCGTAGCTGCCCCACCGCCCCACCATGGCAGTGACGATACCTGTCTCTCAGGGGGAGCTGGGAGCCCCAGTTCAGGCCCCTCCAGTGCTCAGCACATTTGGGTGCTACTGAAATAGAAATAATTAACGCTAACGAAGAATGTTTGTCAGGCGTCAGCGAGATTCCCCAGGGGAATCGGGCTGTATATTCCAAGGGTTGTGATGGCCTAGCCGGCGCGTGTCTGTGTGCGCGTGGCTGTGTGCACTACTGCTCTCTACTGGATAGAATTTGAACTACACTGTGACGTGTGTCATGAGCCCTGTACCGCTAGCAGCTAATGGCGGGTTTCAGGAGGTGGGAGACGATGGAGCAGGAGACACAGCACAGAGTCCCCACGGCTTTCTTACGTTAGCCTGGACTGACTCAGCGACGGCCTTACAGGGGAAAGGCTGCCTGCGAAACAGAAAGTGGCCTCGCCAGTCAAACCTTCAGCACCCTCTGGTGCCAAGGGCAGGGTTAGATGGGAGGGGATGATGTGAAGACGGAGGGCAGATGCACTGCGCTGCTGGCAGCAGCTGGGGTGCAGCTGAGCTGAGATCAGGCCGGGCAGAGGCTGGGAGCTGGGTTGTAAGGGGAGAGTGTGGATGGCTCCTCTGCCTCTCTGCAAGGAAGGACCCCCCCGCAGCACAAGGGGGGACAGCAATTAGCGAGAGGCCAGCGCTAGCCGCTCTGCAGCTGGGGCTGAGCAAGAACTCCGAAGGGGTGGAGACGCCTCTGAACTAGATGGGGCCACGCTGCCGGGCTGAGCTCCTGATTTAGCCCTGCTGCCCCGCGATGCGGGAGTGCCCAGCTCTGGGAGGCTGGTTCGGACCCATCTCACCTGTGAGCCGGCAGCATTATTAGCCTGGCAATGGCAGAGACCAGCCTGCCCTCCTTCCCCCCCCCCACTCCATCTGGAGGAGCAGGGCAGTGTGAAAACGCAAATAAGGGGGCAGAGCCATTTCCACCCAGCGCTGGGAGCTCAGGAGCGTTTCCATTCAGATTTGGGTTGAGGCGTGGTCTGAAGATTGGGAGGCTCCTTATTTAGGGTGACCGGATGTCCCAATTTTATAGGGACAGTCCTGAATTAGGGACTTTGTCTTGTATAGGGCACCTATTACCCCCCACTCCCTGGCCTGGTTTTTGACACCTGCTATCTGGTCACCCTTTCCTTCTCTCACCCAACCTGATTTACCCATCTCTGACTGTTAAGTGCCTTCCATCCTGAAGGACCCCAGAGGACCGTCCAGGCCGCATTCAGTATGCCAGGCTCTCTCGCCCACTGCTAGGATGCTGCCACCTCTGGGCTGGGTTGCAGCAACTGCTCAACGGTGCACAGCAACGCTCCACAACTTCTTAGCACAGGAAGCCACAAATAATACTGCATCCATGTGAAGCCACAGGGCGATGGAGTGTAAGGCCTGGGTGGGGGGGTGCTAAAAGGAGGAAGGTAGGCCTGCCTAGCACACCGGAAAGCAAACATGGCCTAAAAAGCTGGAGCCTTGAGACTCCGCTGAGCTCTGCGCCAGGATGGCATGTGACCCCGCAGGACTCAGCCCCACAGCAGAAGGCCATGAAGTGCAGCGATTGCTGTCAGGAAACAGCAGAGGAAACGCAAGTGCAGAATTTTTGCCGTTCAGCGACGTTGGCCTCTGTTCAAAATTCAAGGTACTCTCTGCTCGTTCCAAGAAGCCCTGGGCAGGGAAAAACCCTCTCCCTGTTCCCAGGGGAGTGTTGTTAGTGAGATGCCTGTGTTAAGCAAACTCAGGCTGTAACCTGACCAGCTTAGCACATGGTACAGGCTAAGCTGCCTTGTCTGTGCTAGCCGGTGCAATGAGTTGGTGAAGACGGGCAAACAAGACACCTTTCAATCCCCGTCTAGACATAACCGCAGGGGGAGTCAGCTACACCTCCATAAGAGAATCTGATCTGGGTATCATTTACACACTGAATGGGCTGGAAGTGATGAATATAGCAAGGAAATCAACTCCTAGGAGGGTGTATAATCCCATGTAAATTACAGCCTGCCTTTGACAGGTGGGGCCATTGGCTCCCTCTAGTGTTCCCAGGTGCCAATTGCATCTGCTCACTCTTGCTCTATTCAAACAGCATTCAACACAGCAACTACAAGTCCAAACCAGCAGGGATCCTGCCAGGGTACGGGCTGTAGGACTGAGCCATAAGCGTCCGCGGAAGGAACCAGCGACTTACTTCACAGAGATGGAGAATTCCCCCGGGGCGCTCTCGCTCTCACGGATCAGGAAGGCTCCCAAGTGCTTGCGTTTCAAGAGGATCTCTTCAGCCAGGTGCCTGGAGATCCTTCCCGCATACCACCTGCAGGGAGGGTCACACAAAGAACCGGAGCTGAGCAGGAGATGGCAGGCCTGCAATCCCCGCAAACCAGCAGCAACACGGGCCAGACACAGCGAAGACAGAAAGGTGTGAGATGGCACTGGCCAAAAAGTAGATTTTAAGACCACAAGGGACCATTACGACCATCTAGTTAGCCCTCCTGCGTAGCACAGCCCAGAGAATCGCCCCCATTGACTCCTATATTGAGCCCAATAACTTGGGAAACAGAGGCACGGACAGGTGATGCGGTCACACAGCAGCTCGGCAGCAGAGCCAAGATTAGAATCCAGGTCTCCTGAGTTGCCGGTCAGTGCCCTGCCCACTAGACCACAGTACCCCTGGCACTCGCAAACTGGTGTAGAGGCATGGCTATAAAAGACGGCTCTCAGGAGACTCGAAGGGTCGAGTGGGACAATGTGGAGACTGAACGATTTTCTTTCACCAGAGTGTGTGTGTGGGGGGGGGTCTCTGTTCACCCACCCCTGAAATGCAGCCACCTCTGGGGTGGAACACACATACAGTGCCATGTGAGATGGGAAATGCAGAATAACTTTTCTCTTGTTGGGGGTGGGGGGGAATTTAGGACGGGAGCGTATAAAATTATCCCAATGTGTGCCCTTTCTCTTAAGCCTAGCAAAATCCATCATTAGCGCCGGTTCGCAGCCCTTCCACCGGTGCCGCTCAGCTACAACAGCCGTTCTATGCACTCGTGCTGGTTTGTAGAATCATGGCCACAGCAGCAAAACTTCCCCGTTGCTATTTCTGCAGCCCACAGCCGTGCTCAGCCTATTGTTTGTCTTCATCCGGTGGTTACTGTGGATTAAGGCCTGGCCAGGTCTAATGGCTGTCATCGCAGAGCGAGATGGCCCGCGGGGCTGGAACACAGGAAGAGGGTGGATGATTAGACAGAGACGGCTATGGTCGCCTAAGCACAAGGTGTGTCTTAGATTGGATTCCACTTGGAGGGAGGAGGAGGTGGAGAGGTTAGAGCATGGCTTATCCCAGGACAATCGAAAAGGCTGTTGCCATCATGGGGACAATTTAGGGTGGAGTCAAACATCTTGCTCTGGACAGGCAGCAGTGGGGAAAAAATGGGTTGTCTCATGAGCCACGGGGCAGAAGAGACTCTAAGCGTAGGTCTACACTGCACACTAAACTTGGACTCCGACTCCGGTGTGAGCCCCAGCCCCACTTCCGTCCACATGCAAACCAGTCTGATTCGGGTCAGCAAGCATTCAGGAACCTGCTCGAGTCCAATTGTGATCTGGGTCCAAGCCCTGCCGTCTGGCAGTGTGGACGCAGCTCAAGCTGCAGCCCCACGTCAGAAGGTCCGCACAGCGTTGGCGCGGCTGCGGGACCCGGATCTAGCCATTGTAAACCCAGGTTTCCAGGGCAGTGTGGGTGCTCAGGCCTGCGCTTGGGAATACTGAACCCCAGGTATTCTCCAACCAGGGGCCAGTTTCTCCAGCCGCTCCCCTGTTCCCTGGTGTGTCAGGGAGGAGGGGGCATACGGGGATCAGTCAAAGAAGAAGGAGGGAAGGGGAGCTTCTAGCAGAGGGTGGAACTGTAACTTTGAGCCAAGGACTGTGGATGTTGAGGGGCAGAAGCCGGCGTTAGAGGGAGCCACGGGCTCTAAAGAGAAGGGCTGGGCAGTGGAAGAGTGCGCAGGGGAAGCTGGGGTGGGAGCCGGGAGAGGGGAAGCAGCAGGTTAATGGCCAAGGTTACTGGAGCAGCAAAGCCGGTAAAAGGCGGCGTCTCTAGCTCAGAGAGGGGATGGGGCAACTGGCTTTAAACCCAAACGTGGCTTGAGGCCTCAGGGTCGCCGCCGACAGCACCTGGGACCATGGGAACCCCAGAAACTTTTACAGGCAAATGTGTTGCTCATCGGTTAGTTTCACTTCTGTTTCTGGTTAATTTCACACCCCCACTCAGGAGCTAAAAGAGTCCCTGAGGCTGGGGCTGCAGAAACTGCAGGGGTCGGATCTAGACAAAAGCCTTTGTCCTGTGGAATGAAAATAACTCCCCGTCGAGGGGAATGTGGCTGTCGGGCTTTGGTTCGGTAGATCCTGCGTTTGCTCAGTTTTTTAACCCGTCCTAGAAGGGGCCCTAAATCGGCCAGAGGGCATCCCTGCAACTCAAGCAACAGAGCATAGCGCGAGAACCCACATAACCCTACCCCTCCCAGGGAGTGCCGGGCTCTGGCTGGAGGCACTGGTTACCCGCTACGACTGGCGGGCTGGGCCCTTTTGATTTTGTCATGCCATGCCGCAACACCAGAGTGTTGACCCGTGCCCGGCCTGGGCCGCATCCCTGAAAACCCCACACACACGCAAAATCCCTACGCCTTCACGGTACGTGGGGGGGCTGGCATGATGGAAGAGGACACAGTGAATGTGCACTGGACGGAAAGGCCTGCCTGCCTGCCGAATCATCCGGCCGTTTCAACTGGCTACCCCCCTTCCTGCTCCTGCTGCCCTGCCATAGACGGGGAGAGCCTGGCACAGACGGAGGAACAACCAGGGCCATGACACCCTGCGTGAAACGCTCCTGCTGGCCTCAGCACCGCTCAGGAGTGGACCCTTCCAGTGGGAGTGAGTCACCTAAATCCTGTTGAGGATCTGGGCCCCAGCTCTGAGGGAGTCAGCATCTGAGCTGGGGTTGGGACCCTGAGTCGGTAGGGCCAATGGGCTATGCCTCGTATGAGAGGGATGGGGCAGTCCCCCATTTCAGCAGGTACCGGCGTGCCCCCAGAGCTGACGCGGAGCCTGCTGAGTGGCCCTGGGCCGGCGTTACTGAGAGGCACGGCATCTTTCTCTCTTTCACTGGCCCCAGCAAATGACTCTCCCTCTCTCCTCTGCGCAGGGGCAAGTCACTGAGGATTTGTGGCCTCCTGGCGGCAGGATGCAAGGATCCATGGCTGCTTGACCCAGGCCTGGCCTGAGAGAGACCCAGTGTGGTGCGGCTGGGCAGCCCTGACTGGGATCGTCTGAGAGAACTGCAGGGTCCCGTGTGCAGTGCGGGTCCCACAGCCCCAGCTACTCCCTCCCCCTTTACGTTCATCCCCGCGCACAACCCTGGTTCTCCTGCAGCACGGGAGCTGGCAGGCTCGCCCTCAGGGCCGGGCTGGCGAGAGGACTGGGGGACTGGTTGTCGACCGATCCTGGTGATTCGGCAAGGCCGCAATTGTGCTCCCGGCTGAGAGAGGCGAGCTGTGCAAGCCAGCTGTGCAGAAACGCCGACTGCACACAAGCCACATCCTGTCACCTGTCTCCCACGCTCAGCTCTGCGCCCTCTTCTTTCCTGTGGGCGCCTGCTTCATCTGGGTGGCATGTCCCCCGGGCTCAGCCGTGCAGAGGGGTGAGTGATTCCACAGCCACCGTGAATGTCGGGGGGCTCAGAAGGGCACCCCAGTCTGAGCAGTGTTTTGGGAGGCCTCCGGCTGAAGTGGTCTCGCCCCTTGTCACTCATGGACATCCAGGCACATGAGTGTTGGGGGCTGGGAAATCCCCAGGGTCACGTGTGAAGAGCCCTCCTGAGTCCATTACGGCATTCCTGACACCCAATCAGGGAGCGGAAACGGTACCATGTGACTCGGGCACCCAATCTCACACCTCGGATGAGGACGGCCCCGTAGTCGGGCAATCCCCGGGCCCGAGGGACGCTGGGGTCAGTTGTTTGTGGCACAACAGGGAGTGGTTCGCACGGGTGTGAAAAGCAAAGCCTGGGCACAGACGACTTGCAAACAGAAAAAGGGGCTTAATTCTTCGGCTACAGCATTTGATCTGATCTGCTGAATGGTTCAGAGGAAACATCCTTTGGGCCAGACTCCACGTGATCAGCGCGCAACAGACCTGGGCAGTGGAAAGCAAAGGCCCCACACCCCTGAGTCCCAGCGACTGCCAGGGAAACTAATTAGCCCTGGGCACAAATTAGAGTAGCCCCAAGGTGGCTGTAGTTCGTACCAGTGGCTCCCTGGCCTAGCAGGCACGCGGAACCTCTGGGCTCGGGGATGGTCTCTGGAATCTTTGCGCTTGACGGGTGACTTTTAAAAGAACCACCCCTCAATAATAATTCTCCGCCTTTAACAAGCAGTGTTTTCCAACCACAAACGTGTGATGGACGAGAGTGTCATTAGCCCTGGTTTAACCTGGGGGCAGCTGGAGCACAGAGAGGTAAGCGACTGGCTTGGCCTGTGCCTTGGTTTCCCCTTCTGTGAAATGGGGCTAATGAGTCACTTTACAGGCTTGGCGGGTCACAGCTGACAATGTGCTTTGAGACCCTCCGATGGAAGGGGCGTTGCACAGAAATACGGAGTCCTATTGCTCGTTCTTTTATGGGGTGAATACGGTAAGCTTGTTTGTGCCCAGCGGCTGCCTGCTGAAGCGGGGCTGGTTGCCTGGTACTTTGAATCCTCCCAGGCCCGTGCTAGATGGAAACTCGGGAAGGTACTTACGGGTGCGGCTTGACTTTGATGTAATTCTTCGGGATGAATCCTTCAGAGCCGTACAGCTCGGCTTTGTACCAGTTCTGGTCGTCTTCCATATTGAGGATCTAAAGACACAAGGGAACAGAGAGTGCTGTTGGCCTGTTGATCTCCCTTTGGGCTATTTCAAGCAGAGAAAATGACTGCGACGTCCCAGTGCCTGCCCCTGGTGCCAGCTCCAGGAATCAAATGGGGCAGGATTAGAGCCAGCCAACCATGGAATATCGTTTCATCGAAAAATGAGGTTTTGTGGAAAACAGTATTTTTAGTAAAAACAACAAGAGTCCTCTAGCACTTTAAAGACTAACACATTTAGTTGAGGCCTATTCACAACCATTGATTGCAGATGACTTGACTTGAAAGTTGCCATACTTCTACAAAAAAACTTCAAAACCAGACTTCAGCCAGAAACTGCAGAGCTGGAACTCATCCGCAAACTTGACACAATCAAACTGGGTCTGGACAGGGACTTGGAATGGTTCTCTCATTACAAGAAGTAACTGTCGCTGTTCACACATTCTCACCGCCTAATCAATGGTTGTGAATAGGCCTCACCTACTCTGACTGAATGGACTTTGCTAACACCGACCCTCCCCATTGTTGTTCCTCCCCCTTGGATGTATATATAGACCCCCTGTCTGATTTCTATTTCTTGCATCTGACCAAGTGGGTTACAGCCCATGAAAGCTTATGCCTGCAGAAATTAAATGTGTTAGTCTTTAAAGTGCTACTGGACTCCCGTTGTTTTTGCTGTACACAGACTAACCCGGCTACCCCTCTGGAACTTTTCAGTATTTTTAGTTTCCTGCAATAATAATCTGATGATTTCGTTTGTTTGCAAGCAAGCGACTCCTAGCCCTGCCTTTACAACAGGCTTGATCCAGTTCTTCCCTGGCCTTTGGGGTGTTCTGAATCCAAACCCAAATTTTGCCAGTCACGTTAGTTGCTAGTGCTATTGCTGATGAACTCAAACAGCAATTTCTGTGCTGCTGCCCAGGGAGATCTGAGCACGAGAAAACATTATGGGCAGCCATGAGTGTTGATTTGGGATTTTTAGGAAGCCTGTGCAAATTGCAGACCTGGCCTTTTAAAATCCCTCCTGTCCTGTAGGAAGAGTGTCTTTTTTCTTTTTGAACAAGAACTCAGTGTTATTCAATGGAGTGCCTGCTGCAGGCCAGGAAATCCCTTGGAGGACAGGTGGGATTTTTAAAGGGTCAAGACAATAGGTATGGCCCTGAGGTTACGTATTGCCAATGCAGCAAAATTTGAATTCTTCTGCAAGAGACTGGCATAGGTTCTCATGGGGGGTACAGCTTTGCTGACTGTCAGAGACAATATCTCACATGGGCATCTTTTTTCTGTCCTAAAGAAAGATAAGTGGACGGATCCATAGATGGACAGACAGATGCGCAGTTAAATTGGTACTCTTGATTTTAACCGAAAGGAAACGTCCCCGTATAAATAGAAAGGCCGATGCCCAGTTCAGCTTTCACAATATTTTCCAGTACTCCTACGCAGTGGGAACCTCTGTTCCACGCAGCTGTGCAAACAGGATCTGAAACCGGTCACATCAGCCGGGGCACGGACCTGCTGCTGCTGCTCAACCTGCCGGGTATCAGCCGAGCGATCGGCTTGCCGTAGCTTCAACGTGAACCACAGGGGCCCTGCTCATGAAGCTGTGGGGGAGCGCTGGCCAGAGCCAAGCACAGGGTAGCCGGGCACTGGGCAAACATCAGCTCCCTAGCTGCCCCAAGACAGCCCTACCCCAGCCTGCAGCTCTGGGCTCCCTCCCCATACAGGTGGGTCTGCTGATGCACCTCTGTCTCGACCCCCTGCCATTGCACTGCTGGGTTTCCTCCCCACATATGCAGCTCTGCTGATGCACTTGCTCCTGCCCCACAGCCCCTTGCTAGCCCTGCCCTCGGCTCTGCACCGAGCTCTGCGGAGGCCCCTCAATCCTGACCCACAGGCCCCCCCCCCCCTGCTAGCTGGGGCCTGGCTTTTCCCCGAACAGAGGCCACCACGAGCCGCGCTGCGCTGTCGCCATCCGTGTGGTGGTTTTGGTAACGATGGGAACCTGCCTGCGTCCTGCACCGGCTGTGCAAGTGGGACTTGCGAGGCCAACGGGCACTTGAAGCAGCACAAAACAGCCGCCAGGCTTTTCCTCCAGCGCAGAGCGACCCCCCCGCCCTGCAGGGAGAGGGGGGGGGGGCAGGCCTGAAGGTGGATTCAGGGGTCTTTGGGAACAGATCTATGGCTCCAGAAATGCTTCTGGGCATGGCAAAGGGGCCAGGACCTGCTGGGAGGAGCCTAGTGCCCCAGCAAATGGACCGGGCTCCCCCCCGTGGATGGGACAAGGAGCTGGGATCTGGCCCATTCTAGCCCTGGCTGGGGGCACCTGGCTTACAACCGGCCGCGAGCCCAATGAGTACAAACGAGGCAGCTGGCTCAGCACCTCCCCCCCCCAGTGATCCCTTCTGGTTGACGTGAGGAGCGGCGTTAGCAAGTGGCCCCAGCGGCCTTTCCACTGGGTGCCTTTGTTCTGGGGCTGAGCGAGTCTCTCTGGGAGGCAGGTGTGCGACCGTGGAGACGCAGCGCTGGCTGGGGCCTGGCTGGGTAACTAGTCTCACCCCCTCCCGCGGTAACAACCTCATCCTCCCCGAGCCTTCAGAAATCACAAGTCACGCCCTCCCCGACACAGCCTGATATTGGCCTTAAAACCGTGAGATTTTAAACATGCTGAACTTGGGGTTCTTTGCCTTCTGCAGTTTGTGCCCTTAGCAATCCCGTTCCCAGCCCTTTCTCAGCAGCCACGAGGGCTAGACACATGCCAGCTGTGTTCTTCCAAATGCCAGCTGAGAGTCTCGTGTGCTCCCCTGACTCCGGGAGCTGGGGCTTTAAGAAAACCACCGCGTCTCGCGAGACTTCGGATGCAATCATGAGATTTGAACGTGTCCGCCGTGGCGCGTTTTCTATCGCTTTACCCTGCCTTGTGGTAAATGTGCCCAGTGGTGGGGAATTGCCCTATCTCCCTTGGGAGCCGCTTCAGAGGGAGAATTGCCGACAGTGAGAATCATAGAGAAGTTGGGCTGGAAGGGACCTGATGAGAGCTCATCTAGACCAGCCCCCTGCACTGAGGCAAGACCAAGTAAACCTAGTCCAGCCCTGCCAGGTGTTTGTCCAACCTGGTCTTAGAAACTTCCAAGGATGGATATTCCACGACTTCCCGGGGAAGTCTATCCCAGAACTTAACTACCCTGAGAGTTAGAAAGTTTCTCCTACTAGCTAACCGAAATCTCTCTTGCAACAGATTAAGCCCATTACATCTTATTTTACCTTCAGTGGGTGTGGAGGACAGCTGAGCACAGCCCTCTTTGTAACAGCCCTTAACATAGTTGAAGACTGTTATCAAATCCCCCCTCAACCTTCTTTTCTCAAGGCTAAACTTTTCCAGGTTTTTTTTTTTTTAACCTTTCCGCACAGGTCAGGTATTAAAAAGCTTTTTGCCAGTTTTGCGAGGGGTGACTGTCTTTTCCCGGGAGGAGGTGGCCCTCTGTGCCAGACACCGGTGGCCAGAAACAATGGGCTAAGACTCAGCTGCACTGACAGTGCCTGGCGGATTCTGGGGAAGGGAATTGCGTTAGCAACTGCGGAGGAATCGCCTTCTGTCTAGCTGATTTCTCTTATTTCTTGTCTGGGTCTGTGGGTGGGGTGGTTCTGTGGGTGGGGGGGGATTTCCACTCCGGACGCTGATTCATGCGTCCCTTCTGAGAATGAAGGAGACGGTGTTCAGAGTCCAGAGCTGCCAGGAGCCTGTTTCACGGCCATGGGGATGTCGAAGAAATCTAGTCGGTGGGGAAATGCCACCCTTCCCTCTGGCTCAGCAGCTCTGGTATCAGCTAGCCAGCTCCTTGCTGAGGCTCTCCAGGCAGGGGCTGACGTCCAGCCCTTTTGCACACGCCGGCGTGAATTTAGGGCTCACGAACGCAAGAGAGGCTGGTGACAGCACTGGCTTGCACCAAACGTTGCGCCTACAAAGGGCTCTGCCAGTGTCCCCCCGGCCCCTGGGCTTCCGTCCAGCTCTGCCAACGCCCCTCGGGCCTGATCTGGAGTGGCCCTGCCGGCCCGCCTTTGAGCTCTTCTTGCACCTGCAACTGAGGCCAACCGGTGACGCTTTGGGAGCGTCGTACAAACGGGGACAAGGATGGGACCCATCGCATTGGAACCTGGATCTCTAGAAGTGAGAGTCTGGTGCATTCACACACCAGCCCTTCGCCAGCCCTTCCTGCCCTCCTCTGCCCTCCCCCCGCCAGATTGAACCCCAGTCACTGGACTGGCAGCAGCCTGAGGGTCCCTGGGACTCTTGTCCCCTGTGTCAATTGCCTCAACCCAACCAGACAGGAGGGGACTGGGTGTGGGAAGGTGTTCCGCAGCCGGCCAGAGGGGGCGCCGCGGAGCAACGTGAGGGGGAAGTACCTGTTTGGCGGAAACACATGGCGTGTGTTTGTAGCAAACACTTGCAGGAGAGGGGCAGAGACAGTTACAGTCACAGCCCAGTGGGGTGGAAAAGGACACCCCTCCCCACCCTGAAACCCGGCCAGAACATGTCGCTATGCACCTCACCAGGGCTTGACTGCGCAGCCTGGGTTTGCAAAAGCCAGCAAAGCAGCCACCTGCTTCTCCTGCAGTGCCCAGGCCCCCCTGCCATCCTCCCGCGTGCCCTCCTCCGAGTTAACGAGAGCCGATGAACATCTTAAATGCCTGGCAGCAAACTAGCCAGCTGGCTAATGGCTCGGCTGCCGTGTGAGGAACCCAGTTCGCTAGGGACCTTCCAGAGCTTCACGCCGCTGCCATGACTGGGGCCACGCTGTGGGGGATGGAGGGGCTGTGGGTACGGCCAGGCCGTGGACTGGGGGCCTGGGTCTGAAAGGGAGACACTAATGGAAACTGAGGCTGAAATCACAAGCAGTCTCTATCCGGACAAGCTGCAAGGTCCTCAGCGGGGTCTCTGCTCTCCAGAGACACCCAGGCCTGGAACGGCCAGGGATCCCGCCAGTCAGATCTGAGGGGCATCGGCAGAGCTGCGTGGGGACCAGCCAGGGAGCAGCCTGCCGGGGCAGAGGAATGTGGCCCCCCTGCGCCCGCGAGCCGTCCTTACGGCTAAAGTGACTGAGGGGTCAGCAAGGAGAGAGGAGACAAGTGACAGCCCAGCTGAGGGAGCGGCTCCCCTTGCACAGCGGCTCCAGCTGACTGAGCTGCAGCAGGAGTGGGGCGGGCGGACGGTTGCTTTGTTATTTCCTGTACAGCAGCCGGAGCTGGTGCCACCCACCCAGCCATCTCCCGCCCCACAAAGAAGGGCCCTGCGCTGGGTCGCTCTATCCAGGGGATGAGGAATGAGCAAAGCAGCCGGACAGACACCGAGCCCGTCACCGTATGACATTCGTACAAGGGGTTTCCTGTCCCCAGAGGCTGGAACCAGGGGGGTTTTGTGCTTCAGGGGCAAGCCCGAGAACCTGGAGACTTTGGTTCTATTCCTGCCTCTCTGCAGCCTGGGTGACTTTGGGCAAATCTCTCCCTGTGGCTCTTTCCTCATTGGTGAAATGGGGATAATGAGCCTTAAGGCGAAATCCAGGCTCATTGCCATGTTATTTTTATTACAAAAACAGAGGCCCCAACTGAGACGATGGCCTGGGTCCTGCGTGGATGCCTGGCAAGAGACAGTCCCTGCCCCACAGAGCTTACACTCCACAAAGACCCCATGAGCAAAGTTAGCATCGTGACCCCCCCACTGGGCAGGGAACCCTGGGGCGGAGGGATGAAGTAACTTGCCCAACGTCACACTAGAACCACGTAACCCCACTGGGATTTGAACCTGCTTCTTCTGACGCCCCCGCTAGGGCCTTAACCACCAGCCCATCTCTGAGAGCGCAGTGGCTCTGTCAGTGTTGTCAATCTGCTCCTTCACGCAGGACACACAGAGAGGCAATGGGACGGTACAAGTGCTACCCAGTTTGTGTTGCGCCAGGTCTGAGATGGCGGCGTTGCTAATGAGGGGCGGCGCAATGAGCCGGTTTTGCAGGCTATTCGGAGCAAGAGGCAGATGTTCTCTTTAGCGCCCTGCTCCTTTTTATTTGATCAGTGCTGCTCGTGGAAAATCCTGGTGAGTAAACCAAACACCGGACCTGACCATTCGTGTGTGCAAAATTCCATCTGCCAAAACGGGAGCTACATTGAAAAATCTAGCTAGCTAGCTATAGAATCCTAGAAGATGAGGGTTGGACGGGACCTCAGGAAGTCAACTAGTCTCACCCCCTGCTCAGCACAGGTCCAACCCCAACTAAATCATCCCAGCCAGGACTTTGTCAAGCCGGGCCTTAAAGACCTCTAAGGATGGAGATTCCACCACCTCTCCAGGTAACCCATTCCAGTGCTTCACCACCTTCCGAGTGAAAAAGTTTTTCCTAATATCCAACCTAGACCTCCCCCCCTGCAACTTGAGACCATTGCTCCTTGTTCTGTCATCTGCCACCACTGAGAACAGCCTAGCTCCATCCTCTCTGGACTCCCTCACTTCAGGTAGTTAAAGGCTCCTATCAAATCCTCCCTCACTCTTCTCTTCTGCAGACTAAACAAGCCTAGCTCCCTCAGCCTTTCCTCATAAGTCCTGTGCTCCAGCCCCCTCATCATTTTTCGTTGCCCTCCGCTGGACTCTCTCCAACTTGTCCACATCCTTTCTGTAGCGGGGGGCCCAAAACTGGACACAGTACTCCAAATGTGGCCTCACCAGTGCCAAATAGAGGGGAATGATCACTTCCCTTGGTCTGCTGGCAATCCCCATTGATATCTAGCTATGTGTTTATATCTCACTCATCACCACGATAGCCATCCCTATAAACCCAGACAAGCGCATTCATGCCATGTCTACAGAGACGTTGTTTGATGGTGTAGGCTGCGCAAACATTTTGATGGCCATGGTTCTGGCACGTTGGCATTAGTCAGGACCAACAGAGCTCAGGGTGGGCCCTCTTATTTAACACATAATAATCTGACATTTGGCAAATGGCACTTTAATGGAAATGTTGCCAACTCTCCACACAAACGACCTGGGAATATCACCATGGTATATGAAGAATTTCACAAGCAGCAACCGGGGGAAGAAAGACTCTTGGATGCTCCGACAACTGTTCTTCTTAAATAGCAAGTCAGAGCTCTATTGAGATTGAAAATGTTGGGGGCCATGTACTAGGTCAGCTCTAAAGCACAAGAGTAAACAAGTGTTCAGGTGACTCAAACATCTCTTAAGAGATGCATTGCTCCTGTTTATGTCACTGGAGTGTCTAGAGGCCGGAGTTGAGACCACAGAAATCATAGAAATGTCGGGCTGGAATGGACCTCAGGAGCTCATCTGGTCCAGCTCCCTGCGCTCAGCCAGAACCAAATAAACCTAGTCCATCCCTGACAGGTGTTTGTCCAACCTGTTCTTCAAAACCTCCGATGACAGGGATCCCACGACCTCCCTAGAAAACCAGTTCCAGAGATCAACTATCCTTACAGTGAGCACGTTTTTTCTAATATCCAACCTAGATCTCCCTTGCGGTGAACTGAGCTGATTATTCTTGTCCTATCCTTGGTGCACACGGAGAACGCTCAATCACCGTCCCCTCTCTGACAACCTTTTACGTATTTGAAGACTGTTATCAGGTCCCCCCTCATCCTTTTCTTCTCTAGACTAATCATGCCCAACTCTTTCAATCTTTCCTCTCCAATTTGTCCACATCTTTCCTAAAGTCTGACACCCAAAATTGGACACTGTAGTCCAGCCGTGGTTTCACTAGCACTGAATAGAGCAGGATAATTACATCCTGTGTCTTACATATGATGCTCCTGTTAATACACCCCAGAACGACATTGGCCTTTTGTGCAACAGCATCACCTTGTTGCCTCCTGTTCAATTTGTGATCCCGGATCCTTTTCAGCCATACTTCCACCTAGCCAGTTTATTCAAGTCATTCTTTGCACTTGTCTTTATTGAATTTCATCTTGCTGACTTCAGACCGGTTCTCCAATTTATCAAGATCATTTTGAATTCTAATCCTGTACCCCAAAGTGCTTGCAACCCCTCCCAGTTTGGTGTCATCCACAGATTTCATCAGTGTACTCTCTATTCCATTGTCCAAGTCATTAATGGAAATACTGAATAGTTCTGGGCCCAGGACAGACATCTGTGGGACCCCACTTGGTACGTCCTCCTAGTTTGACAGTGAACCACTGAGAACTACTCTTTGGTTTTTCAACAGCCGTGCGCCCACCTCACAGTCATTTCACCTAGACCACGTTTCCCTAGTTTGCTACTTGCGAGCAGAAGCCCACTGTGCAAACACGTAAGAGACAGTTTCTGCCCAGAAGCGTTTACAATAAAAAGGAAGGGTGGGAGAAGGGACCCAAGGCCTAGAGAGATGGGGTGATTTGCCCATGGTCACAGAGGGAGTCTGTCTCAGAGCTAGCAATTGACCCCACCTCTATAGGGTTCTACTCCCGCACCTTGAGCACAAACCCGGCCTCTCTCTCTCAGTCCCACGTTCCCCTGAAAAGCTCAGCTGTGTTGTATAATGCCTCGTTCCAGGCTCATCTGCTGTGTGCCGTCAGCCCGCCACCAGGCAAGGCCTCTTTACAGACATACCAGGGAGCCCCCTCAACCGACGGAGACACGCCCGACCGCTGCCGCTGCTCCCCTGGGGCAGCCCTGGGCCCTGTGTGCACAAAGCATGGTTCTCTCTGCAGAGGACGGAGCTGCTCTGAGGGCCAGATCCCTGCCCCAGTAAAGTCCCAGGGTAGTTTGGCCGTGGCCCGTCAGTGCACCTAGGATGTGTAATGGCGAGCAGTGCCTCCCAGCCCTTCGGGGTGGTTGGGGGCTGTGCCGGGAAAGGAGTAAGCCCGTCCACATCCGTGAACACCCCTTCTGTGCCCTGCTCTGTCCTCAGTGGCTCTCACGGCCACCGCCTCTCAGGCACAGTCTAACCCTGCACCCAACACGACCCTTCCCTGCTGGTGCAGCCGAACTCAGGTGCTTTCTGCTCCGTCCTCCAATCCCATGCATTTCAGAGGCATCCTAGAGCTTCATCTGCCCCCCAGATCTACCAGCTCCCTAGCCCCCCACCCCTCCCGTCCTGGGATCCTCCAGGAAGAGGCCCTTGGACTCCTACAAGTGCTTGGGGTGGCCATGCCGCGGTTAGGACATCTGTCTGAGCTGCCGGAGGCAGACGGCCGTGCCGCCTGTGTCTGGCGAAGCCCGTCTCCCCTGCTGTTGCTCCCGCGATAAGAAAGCCTGCAAACTCTCGGGGCCCAGAGGTACCTTCAGCGTGTCCCCCTTGCGGAAGGGCAGCTCATCCTTCTCCGTCGCCTGGAAGCTGTACAAAGCCACAGACTCCATCCTGTGCCGGAGCAGCCGGTTCCCCTTGGCTCACCAGCTCTGCAGGGCTCCCGACGGCCGTCCCCTGTGGAAGGCCCTCTGCACCTGCCCACGCAGCCGGTACGAGTCTGGGGCGTGAGGATGCGGCTGTGGAAGGGAGGGGCCAGGCTGGCCCAGAGAGACCTGGGGGCTGTTCCAAGCGAGTCTCGTGCACAGGCGAAAAAGCTCTTGGCTTCCTGTTTCTCGGCTTGCCGCTCTGATTTTGTTTTGTTTTGTTTCGTTACTTGAGTGAGAGATTCTTCCTGGCGAGAAACCAGGCAGGAAGCCACTTGGCTGTTGTTGGGTGGACCAGGGAGGGATCCCGATTCCTGGCCTCTGGCGTGAAGGGGAGAGGTTACTTGGAAATGTACACGCCAGGAGACAGGGAGGTGGGGAAATATTCTGAGGAGGAGAGTGTGGGCAGAGAATAGGACTGGGGGTAAGGACCCCTGGGTTCCTCTCCTGCCGCCTCAGAGTCTGAGACAAAGAAAGACTCCGCCTAATATAACTGGGCTTTGAAGCGGGCCCTCAGTATGTAGCTCCGGGCACATCATTTGGCTGATCCGTGCCTCAGTTTACCGTTCTGTAAAATGGGGTGATAGTAAAATATCTACAGTCCCTCGTGGGAGGGCGGCTGCAAGTTTGCGAAGTGCTTTGAGCTCCTCAGATGAAAGCACTGATAGATGTGCAGGATGTTATCGGCATCCCTTCACCCAGCCACCCGGTGACAGGGCCTGGAAGGGGAGATGGACCACACTCCACCTGTGACAGGCTTAACTCAGCTCCCCTGATGGGGAAATCAGGTCACGTGACTCAAGCAGGCTCCTGATAAGGGGGAGGCTAGGTAAAGGGATGCTGAGTTTGGAGTGGATTGAAGAGCCCTGCCGAGAGAGAAACCAACAGCGGGCTACTGCACGGCCACCCCCGGCCATGAGGGGATGCTGTTGGAAGCGCTGACCCCCTGTTACAGACCTGATCCAAAGCACATTAAAGACAAGGGAAAGCCTCAGTGCTCTGAGAACTTCAGTGGCCACCACCTTGTAGAACAGAAATTGTTGGAGGAAGAGCAAATCAATGTGTCCCATGCTGCAGCGGGAAGCACAGAAATTAGGTTCCAGATTATTGGTTTTCCTTATACTTTGTAGCCCTAAGTTTGCATTAACAAAGTTTTTTAACCTTTTATTTCCTTAGTTTATTTAACTTCTGTTGCCTGGGTGAAAAAATGCCCCAAGGTGACATAGGAAACAATAAAAGTCTGATAATAATCGCAAGTTATGGCAGGGTCTGGAGGACTGAAATGAGGTTGGGGCTAGGGTTGCTGGCTATCAAGCTTTCCCTAGGGGTGTCCTTTTTTCGAGGCAGCTGTGCCAGGGGGTCCGTAAGGGTGCTGGCTGCCCAGCTTTATGGATTCAGGATCATCCTGGATAGTTCAGTGTTTTGGCCCTCAGAGGTGGCCACCCTAATTGGGGCCCCATTGTGTTAGGTGCTCTACACACACACCCAGAGTCCAGCTGAGCCTGCTTCCACTGACATCAATGGGACGGGATCAGGCCCATTGTGAGACACAATTTCTGCCCCAACAAATTTACAACCCCAACAGCCAAACCAAAGGGTGGGAGAAATGTTATGGGCTCAGCGTGCCAGGGGGGTGACAGGATCTCAGAGGATATGGGACATGAGCCCCAATATTCCCAGGGCTGCAGGCTCCCTAAGCTCAATACAGCTGCCTTGCTATGAGAGAGGACCAAGTCATTCACCGCCAGACATTTATTCCGGGAGTTTCCCCTCTTTTTTTCTGCTTGCGGACGGGGCAGGGCAGGCGGGTGGTTTCCTCCCATTTCTATTTGGATTTTTTTACTCTGCGAAGCAGCTGTGAATGTTTGTAGTGGGAGCTCTCTTTGCTTGCTTGCGATTGGCTAGACAAACCACACGGTCCTTTTTTCTATTCCTGGATTGGATGAGGGCGTGAGCGTGACTGTGAACTTGGGCAGTTGGGTACAAAAGCATGGACCTCTGTCACTTGAGTGATGGGATGGCCCAGTGGTTGGGGGCCCCCCTCCCTGCTGAGACTCAGGAGACCTGGATTCAAGGCCCTGCTCTGCCACATTCCTTGTGTGTCCTTGGACAAGTTACTTAGTCCCCCAGTACAATGGGGATAATAACCCTGCCTTGTCTCGTGCGGGTGTGTGAAGATAAATCCATTAAAGATGGTGAGGCCCTCAGCTATGGTGGAGACGGGGGCCACATATGTATCTAAAACAGAGTGGTCCCAATGCCATTAGTAGTAGGTTGTTATCCTCTGGGGGACAAGCAGAAAAATTCATGCCCAGTGAACCCAGAAGGGGGCAGCAGGAGCAAAGTCAGCAGCTCAGCTGCCTACACCCATGTCCTCCTGCACAGGATGTGTGGGGAGCTGGGCCCTGATCTGAGACCTGTGCAAAGTGCAGTGGCTTTGGCTGAGGCTCCCCGAGGGTGTGTATGTGTGTGTGTGTGTGTGTGTGTTGCTGGGGTGCAGCAGGCCTGATGGACTCTCAGCCTTGCTGACAGACTCCCAAGGAGGAGGAAACAATATTTACCTCTTGTTTTCTCCCTGTCTGGCACCATGCCCAGGAAGCACTTCCTGCAAACAGTGGGAAAACTCACTCGGGGCCAGGACAAAGGGAAGCGAGGGGGCTCGGCGAGGCGTCCGGCAGGACCATGGTGGCGTCTCCAGGGACGGATGATGTGATGCTGAAGAATGATAAGCATGAAAGGGAGATACCCTGCCCGCTCCAGCCCCTGCCCTCTGGGCCCCAGAGAATCTGACCGGGCATTTCCCCAGCTCCTGCTGCCTGAGGATCTCGGAGCCTGGTTACCAGATGCCCTGAGGGTTAGGGCAGGGTTACAATCCCCATTTTGCAGATGGGGAAACTGAGGCACTGAGCGACTTGTCCAGGGCTGCAGAGAAAATCAGGGGCCGATGCTCGGGCGTTTCTGCTTCCACCCTGTGCCGAGTCCTGCCCACTTTTCTGTGCTTCCTCTTCTGGCTGCTGCTGCTTTGTGTCACCCCCGGCGTCTCTCCAGCGATGGGCAGCTCGGGGTTGGAATCGCAGGGCAGGTTGTGGGTGCACTGGGAGGGGAGGACGCTTGCATGGCAGGGTGCGCCATCAGTTTCCAGGCCGTAGGGTGCCCAGCACAGGAGCGTAGTGCCCTGGCTTTAGCCCTGACCCCTTTGCTCTAGTCTAACGGCTTTACATCATCCACAGGCTTTGCTGGGAGCCGAGTCCCCAGCTCCTCTCCGGTCAGCGTAAAAGGCCTCCACAAAGCCATGAGGCAATTGTCCTGCCGCTCTTATCAGCCATGGCCAGCGGGGCAAAGGAAGCACCTGCAGCAGGCCCAGAGCGTGAGGCTGGGCAGGCCTGGCGTAGTGTGGGGGGAAGGCCGAGGCGACCCCGGTCCCTTCCGACACGTATCTGAAATCCGGCCGCTGGGGGGGACGCGCAGCTTGTTTGTGACGGGTCTGAGCCGAGCGCAGCAGGGACTGGGACGCGTCTCAAGCAAACCAATGGGAGGGGAAAGACAACGCGGGGGAGAAGCCCATGGGAGAAAACACTCCTGGGCCTCAGGGACGGATGTGCGTTAACAGGGGGTGCTGGAGGGGTGATGGGGACCGGCTGGGAAGGCCGCGTTAACAGAAGATACTCGTATACGTGGCTCTTATCTCGGGAAGAGGAAGTTGAAGGAGCAGAGAGGGGAGGTCGGAGCCGGGTGGCTTCGCCTGGGAGGAGACGGGGATGCGTGCCGTTGCCCTGTGGGCCCCACGGGTTAGCCGACGGCTGGGGCCTTGCTGGGCTGTTTCCGTTAGGAGGAGAAATGGACGATGGAGTCAGGTCTCTTCCTGGGTCCAGCCCTGTTTATTTACAAAGCACGGCCACACGGTCCTGCTTCCCTGAACGCAGCAGAAACAAACCCTGGCCGGCAGTTCCCCGCCTCGGGAATCCTTACATCTGTCCCTCCCGGGCCTTCCATGAGACTGGCTTTAATATCAGGAGAGGTTAAAAACCAATAAATGTCAGGGTCTGTTTATTTGTCTGCTGGTTGGGGTGTGTGTGTGTGTGTGTCACGGTTTCAAGCTTCCTTCTGCAAACGCGAAAGGCTGGGAAGGTACTTTCTAAAAAGGGAAAGCTGAGATTCTCACCGCACCACACAGCTCCAGCCGCTGAGGCTCTACGAAAAGCGCTGCATAGCGCAAGACACGCCATACAACCGCGGGAGCTGGCAGTGCCGCGTTATCACGCACATCCGGGACCTGGCCCTCTTGTTCCACCGCTGTAACCCCGGGGACTTCCTCCTGATTTACAGCAGCGTAAGAACCGGGCGCACAGCGCCATTTAGGTCTGGCTAATGGACTAGCCAGGGCGCCGATGAAGGATGTTGGTGCACCGTAGAGTTGGATTATCAAAGCCTGTGTGCTGGTGTGTGGTCTGCATACAGCCCAGGCCAGGATGTGCCATGGCGGCCGGTTTGGACTTGTCCTGGCATGGCCTGGGACTGGGATTCTTCTGGTTCTCATCCCCAGCGGGACGCAGCAGCGCAGCGCTCAGAAGCGTTCAGCAAACCTGCTTGTTTGGAGGGAAGCTGCTTCCCGAGTCAGTGAAAGGCACTTGTCCAGGCGAGGGACTGAACCTTGGGATGGTGCAGAGGGAGGAGAGTGATTGCTTTGAAACCTGGGCTGGGCTTTCAAATTGCCTCCAGATCCATCTCGCTTGGTAGCGTGTGCAAGGCTGAGGTGCTGCCAGGTCTGTGTGCAGGCGCTGCGCCGGATGTGCGGGACTCGGAGAGGAGGGAGGCTGCTACCCTCTGCTGGTGGTTGAACTGCAGTGTGCAGCGTCCCCCAGTTATCCGTTCTCAGAGAATCAGAGACAATGAGGGCTGGAAGGGCCCTCAGGAGGTCACCTAGTCCCACCCCTTGCTCAAAGCAGGACCAACCCCCACTAAATCATCCCAGCCAGGGCTCTGTCAAGCCGGGCCTTTTACAACCTCTAAGGATGGAGATTCCACCACCTCCCTAGGTAACCCATTCATGCTGTCTCTTGGACACAGAGAGGCTGCTGAATGCATTAGGATGTTCTGTCCTGAACCAAATCTGGTGTGTTACAGGGCAAGAAGCCTGTGAAGACCAGGAGTCTGTAGATGCCATCCAGCCATCTGATCTTAGGTCTTTCAGGGGGGTCTTTTCCATCCTGCTTTCACGAGGAAGAGGAGTCTCTCAGGGCAGCTGGAAGGCCTTCGGAGCAGATCACCATTGGAGGGAGCGGGACCTGTTTAGTTAGAAGACGGATCTCTTCATTCAACTTGAATTCAAATCATTTTAGAGGCTACATCTGAATGATGCCCAACTTCTTTCCAATCTGGACAGCGAGGGGCCACATTTCAGTCCCACGGGTCAGGATCCCGACCGCCGAAGCATTGTATAGCGTCAGCTTCATCTCTCTACTTTAGCTGGGTGTTGGGTTTGCGAAAGAACATTCTTGGTGATGCGCCCCATTCCCGATGTCGCATTCGCAGGGCAGGCGTCAAGTCCTCTCGGTGCCACCCGACTTCTCCAGGTCGGTGAAATCGCTGACGATTGCGACTGAGTGGCCGCCCACTAAGATGCCAGAGCCTGCAGCGGGTGCAAAGTCGCCCTCCAGAAGAAGTTTGGGTTTACCCCATTTCATTTTCAGGCCAGCTTTCGCCACAGAAATGTCCAGAGCCTTAAATGCCGCAACTTAATTGTACAGGAGGCAAAACCTTATTGCCAAGAGTATAATTAACTCCCTTTAGCCTGGAAGGGGTCCCAGTCCTTAACAGGGGCTCCCAGGTGCTGTGATAATACAAAACATTAAAAGGATGCCACCGAGATGAGCAGTGCCTGTTTTAATGTCCTCTAGGTTCACACAGAAACGAAGACAATGGAAGCATTGGCTGGGAAATGCCATGTCCCCCCTGCCAGCTCCCAGGGACCTTTGATGTGGGGTTTCCCACTTTCCTCTGCAGGGTGTGGTCCGCCCAGTGGGGTCATCTGGGAATTTCTCAGTTCCCTGCCATTGAAGGGGCCTTGGACACTGGTGGCACCTTGGGCTCCCCTGTTCTCTGCCGGTGGCTCACGGCCGTTTGGGCTCCTGAGGACCGAAATATTAACTATATGGGGCTCTCTATAGGGGCATCTGGGGGAAATGTAACAGCCTGTGATATACGGGCGGTCAGCCGAGACGATCTAATGGTCTGAAACTTTACAAACGAAGACATTAGCTTGCTTTCTCCTGGTAGCTTTTTCATACGAGTTGGAGATGGAAGCAGCCTCTTGCCTCACCTTGTCCATTGCTCGGTCAGTGCATGAGTGCCGGGTGTAGGTCTTCTTTAGATTCACCTACTGATTCATCTCCTTCCCACCCCCAGGCCTATACTGCTAATGCCTGGCAGAAGAGTACTGTAAAGCAGTTACCGAGACACAGACAGGAAGTGCCGGTTCCATCAGTCCAGGGCTCCGTACATTGTCTTATGGTTTGTTGGTTAAGGACTCAGGAGATCTGGCATCATTTCCTGGCTGTGTGACATGAGGCAAGTCACTTCGTTGCTTAATCTTCGAGACCGAGGAGCGGTGGTTGAAAGGAAATGCTGTTCTCCCCATTTTACAGATGGGCAAACTGAGGCACAGTGCGACTAAGTGACTCGCCGAGGCCACGCAGGGAGTCTGTGGCAGAGAACTGAAATGAACAGGAGTCCCCAAAGTCCCAATCCAGAGACCATCTTTCCTCTCTCCCGGAGATGTTACTGGGATATCTCCAGGCAGTAGCTATCACTCCTTTTGGCAGCTAACAGTAACTGCTGTAAAAGGGAGCCTGGGAAACAATCAGCAGGGCTGTCCTGGGCCTTCCTCCTGTTGTCACATCCCTGTTTCACATGCCGGAGCACGATAATAGTTGATAGCCTGGCCTACGTGACTGGCTCAATTTCAGTATGTTTCCCCCCTAGCGACTGCCCATCGGGGCGCTCTGAGCCATCGGTCCCTGTCTTGGAAGTCTGCACCCTTTCCACGAGTGAGAGCAACGCTGGCCTGCAGGGAGCTTTGCTGTGTCTGAGAGTGGGCAGAGGGTCTGGGTGCTGGTCTGGGACTTGTGAAGCCTGCGGTCAATTCCCTCACAAAGCCACCGGCACTTCCTTCTCGTCCATCTCCCCTCGGCAAGCTGCAGAGCTGTCCGCCTGCGTGGAGAAGGCCAGCACTCTCAGGGTTAAGCCTGTGTTGTCAAAGGCGATCAGTCAGGGGAGCGCTATCCCAGCTCACCAGAGAGACCATCTGAAGCACATCTGCGCCTTCCCTGTTCCAAGATGGCACCGAATCTTCCAGTCCTGCTCCTGACCCCAAGAGCTGGCATGGAGCTGTCACTGCGGCCTCGGCGAGCGCTTTCCATCAGTCAGCGCCCAAAGGACGAGTGGCTTAGTTTGCACCCACCCAAGGCGAAATGTGCAGGGGCTCAGCGATCATAGCCTTGGGCTGATCCCACCGCCCTTGATGTCCAATGGAGCTGTACTGGGCAGATACAGGGCAGGGATGGGAGAACACTGAGCAGTTCAGGTTGTGTGTGGGGTGAACACAACAGCAAATGTCCATGTCAACTCTGTGATAATTGGTCTGGTGGATCGGCTGCTCAGGAGGTGACAGGTCTGGTTGTTTACGCAGCTGATGACACAGGCATGCCTTGCATTCAGCGTAACTCCATACCTATTGATGCACAGAGCTGTGGTACCGATCTGGCCCCGTTAGCGTTGTCGCCTGTTAGCCCAGCTAATTGCAGAGGCTAATTGGATCATTCGCCTCTTTGCATATTGGATTGAAGTCCAGCTGCTGCGGTTTGCAGTGCAATCGCTCTGGCTAAATGGATGGTGCTAGCCTGAAGCCGTCGGTCCATTTTTTTTCTTCACAGCTGTTCCTCTGTAGGGATGGTTGGTCGTGGTTCTGTTTTTCGTTGCTGCTAGAAGTTAAATGAGCACACAGCGCCATTGCTATGGTGCAGTTGTTTTTAATGCACTTCTTCATTTGCCAGCACAAAGAAAGCAATGAATATCATCTGGCCAATGTAAAACGAGCAGCTAGCATTCACTATTTTATTGTGATGTTTTCTTATTAGCTGAGCGGAATCCAGCATTTTACTTACACAGTCAATTCAGATAAGCAAAATAGTAATTAACGGTAATCAAAGGAAATACTTTTTTCACATGCCAACTAGCCTGTGAAACTCATTTTCCCAGGTTATCACTGAGGTTAAAGGCGTAGTAGGATCCCATCAAGGACCGGACACTTTAACATGGCAGCATCCAAAGTTATAAGAACAAGGATTTAAAAACCAGCTGAGAGTTTTCGGTGGGATATAAAACCATGTGCTTCAGGGAACCTCTAAGCACACTGGGGTGAAGAAGAAACCTTCCCTCTGAGCAGGTTATTTTACAGCTGTCTACTGCAGGGATTCTCACACCTTCCGCTGATGCAGCTGATTCTGGCCATTGCTGGAGACAGACACCAGACTAGAAGATCCCCAGGTCTGAGTTCTTATCACCAGATTTGTGGAGGACTTAGGAGCCTCCAAATGCAGCTAGGTGTCTAGATCCAGGTATTTAGGCACCTCACTCCTTGGTTTCATGATGCCTGGGTGCTTTTGCAAATCCCCCTAGGTGCCAGGCTGCGTCTTTAGACCCCCAAATCCCTTTGTTGATCTGGCCCTCTGGCTTTCTCGAACTTTCCCCCACACATGCCTGGCTGTAGGCGCTGACCTTTAAAGACCTTGCCCGAGGTCAGGCAGCGAGTCAGTGGCTGTGCGGCTGCAGTTCTTCCTGCTTGCTTCTGGTTTGCATTGCCATGAAAGGGGCTCAGGGCTGGCTCTCAGCTGGCATGGCCATCTCTTCAGGCCAGCAGAGGGCAGTGCAGAAGCATCCATGCTCCACCCCTGTTAGGCGGACAGGCTGTGCATTACTTAGAAGCCTTCATGCTGGTCTGCTGAGTGGGATTGATGGGTTCCCTGGGGAGACCCATCCAGCGGGGGGGGCCCTCCTTCCCTGCAGGTACAAGGATGCTGCTTCATCACCAGACCCTTGAGGAGGGGAAGGAAAGGGGAAGGTCTCTCTCTGTGCCTGGGTTCCTGTCACTCTAGTATCTGAGCACCGTGAAGTCCTGGCCCTGTTGAAATCAGCGGGAATTTTGCCTTTGACCGCCGTAGGGTCCAGCTGTCACCCAGTGTCCCTTAGTGCACGTTCATAGCTCATAACTAATCTTAGGCTTTTTAATCCCAGGATTTCAGAGCACTTCACAAAAGTATCTTTTATAGATGGGGAAACTGAGGCACAGAAAGGCGGGCTGAAGCTCAGCGCTTCCAGACTATTTAGGTGCCTCACCTCATCGGAATCAATGGGCGTTAGGGCCTAAATACCTTGGAGGATCTGGGCCTATGTGACTTGCCCCCAAGGTCACAAGGTGAGTGAGTGCTGGGGCTAGAAACCAGGTCCCCAGCTCCCAGCCCGGTGTTCTAACCAGAGGACCCTGTGGAGAAAGCAGACAGCTGGCACGGAGACCTGGTCACAGAAGGAGAAGCATGGATTTAGCAGCAATCACGTGCGGCTGAAGGCTGTGGACTGCATGCATGTTCTGAGAGCCCTACGGCCCGCAGGGACCAGAGAGAAAGAGCAGCCGGTGACACTGTACAGATGGCACTGTAAGTGCAACTGGCTGCCCCAGGCAGATCACGCCAGCGTGGCGTCGGAGAGGGAAATCCCTGTCTGACGGGCTATCCTTGCTGCGGGTGGGAGAGATCGCTCCTGTGCGGGGAGGAAGCTAGGGAACCTGCCCTGCGACGTGGGAGCATCTTGCTTTACCTGTTAGAGCTGCACTCGCTTTATTTCGTAGCAGCTGCGTGTGCATAAACTACGGCAGTGCCTCCGCCAAAGCACGTTAGTCTGTGGTAGTGAGATGGGCACTGTCCTTGTGTTTGCAGCTGCTTGGAGATCATCACCAGCCTGGGTCAGCATAGTCACGGGGCAAATCTCCAGCCGGGTTGCAAAGATAGGGTTCTGTCTAGCACACATCACCCTCCATTCCTGTGTCGTCTGTGAGCGTTTCCAAGTGGCTGATTGCTCAGAGGGCCTAATTCCCACATGCCCTGCTGTAAATCAGGAGTAATTCCGTTGAAGTCAGCATGACACCTCCGCAAAGCAGGTGTGAGTGAGCGGAGAATCAGGCGTAGACAGCCACAGGGCTTGGTGGTGCCGCCCCTCTCTTGTACTGAGCCGTTCTCAGTGAAATCAAGTAAATGACTTGCAGAGGAAGGGGGTGCTCATGGCTGCCAGAATCAGGTCCCGGGGTGGCAGAATCGGGTCCAGCGGGATAGCTGGCTGGGTTACCCGGATTAGGTCACTGTTGCAGAGACTGGATCTTTACAAAGATTTAAAAAGGCATAAAATATGGTGGGCAGGGAAGGAGCAAGATTAAAAATGTGGCCCCGGCAGATCATCTTCGTGGCTTCTTCAATCAGCAGCTTAAGTGAGACGAGGTGGGATCTTAGGGCTTGACTGGGGGTACAGGCCCGTGCAGAGGGATATGAGGGGTAAGAACTCCCTTTCTGCCCCTGCATGGGCCACTCTGACCTTGAGCCTGGGCATGCAGGAGTCATGCAGTCACTGCGCCACCTGCTTACTCACCCCTGGAGCAGTGGGGGTGGGGAGTGGGGGGATGGAGCCGTGGTGCTGGCTCCCAATGTTAATACTGCTGAACCAGATGGGATGTCATAATTTGCCACTCATCTAGACCAGAAACAAATGAGTAGCCCCTCCCTGCCCCCTTTTCTCCCCCCCAAGAACAAGGGGAAAACAGAGAGACAAGGCTGTGCCTCACAGACTTGTGTGTCTGAGCTACAATGACTAGTCCCCGGGTTATTCCTAGGGTGGAGCAATTTAAAGGGGAGGGTATTTTTGTCAGGGTTTAAAGTGGATGGCTTTTGTTAAAACCTATTTAACTCAAAGGCCTAAGAAATGGTCGGGAGAAAAGATCTCTTTGTTAAAGATCCACTACTCCTTCTAGCAGAGAGCTGAGCAAGCTCACATTCCGGATCTCTTGTCCTCCAAGGAGAAGTCCAGGAAAAAAAACCTCTGTTCAAAGAAAAGAAAAGGAGAAGAATTAAAGCCATTCTAGGGCCTTGTTTGTGCATCATAAAAATATATCCCCAGGTATCTGATTTTTCTAATGTTAACTTTATTTTCATCGGGCAGCACAATTGCTAGGTGGGATATGTCCCCTGGGGACATCCCAGTAGCATACCTGGCACAGTCTAGCGCAGGGGTGTCAAACATACGGCCCTTTGTTATGTGGCCCGCGAACCTCTTTGATCCCGGCCGCCGAAATTAAGTAGCGGAGCCACCGAAAGTCTGCATTGCCACTTCAAGAGATTTGTGGGGCCAGCGTCAATACGTTTCGCTCCAGAAGCGTGCCGCCGAAAAGGAGAACTCGTCCTCATTTTTTTCGGCGGCGGGTATCCCTCGTAGAAATCTCTTAAAGTGGCAATGTCAGTGTCCCCACAGCGAAAGGGCAGCGCTGAAAGCTACTGATGCTCTGAAAATGGGCAGAGGGCCTGAAATAGCGGAGAGCATTGTCCCTTGAAAGTAGAGGTTCTGTTATTCCGGCCCGTCACTTTGAGTGAGTTTGACACCCCTGGTCTAGCGCCTCCCAGTTGCCTATGTGCATATGATGCAGGGATTAGGTTTCCATACTGTGCTCTGTGGATGAGTGGTCCCAAAGATGCCGGGGCAACCTCTTTTTTCCAGCTGTGAGGGGCTGAGATGGGGGAAGGAGAGAGGAAATGAAGAACAAAAGGAGAAAGCCCGATTTCCAAATAGGACAAGCACTTATCCCATCCAGGCAGCTCAAATGCAGCAGTGCTTCCCTAACGCTTCTCCTCCCAGTGCCAGCGATGCTGACGTTGGCACTGGGATGGCATGTGATTGGGAGTGGGCACACAGCTGGGGGTCACTGGAGATCCTGCAGGTCGATCCCACTGGGGCAGCGGTCCCTGAACTTTGTACGTCACGCCCCTCCTTTCCCGCATCCATGCCGCCCCCGGGAGCCGTGGTCGTGGCCGGAGCTGCGGCTGGGGCCACGGCTGAGAGTGGATCGCTGCCGGGGGCAGCGCTGCGGCTGGACCAGGAGCCAGGGGCCGAGGCTGGGGTCGCGGCTGGGGCTGGAGCACAGCTGGAGGCAGAGCAGGGCTGGGTGGCATTCGCCCCCGAACGTTTCTTGCGTTCCCCCCAGTTTGGGGACCTCTGCGCTAGGACAACGTGGCTGCAGGGTGAAAGTGCTTGGGTCCTCCGAGGGGCAGGTCTCTGGCCTGTGTTATACACGGGGTCAGACTACAGGCTTAGAAAGCTCCCTACAATCTGCCGTTTCAGCAGCTCTGATAACTGGCTGGCCTGTGTAACTGGGGAACGGGAGCTCCGGGGGCGGATGAGGGAGAGGGGACAAGGATAAAGGCGAGAAATATTCCATCTCCCCTCTGACGCGTGTTTGCAGGCTCTTGCCTCTCGGCCTGTGCTCGGCAGCTCTGTTGGTCCGTCCAGCGTACGTGCAGCACTGCCATGCTGCTCTCTGGTCTCTACCTGCCAGGCAGCATACGTCAGACGCAGGCCCGTGCACAGACAGGGGAGCCCGTCCCCCTCTCCTGTGCCTTGGCGTGCCCATCCCAGCTATGCCCCGCCGACCTCCAGCGTCAGCCTTTGCTGGTCACTTCCAAACCGGCTTGGGAGCTATTTCTAGCCCGTGGAGTGAGTGAAAGACAGACGAGGACCTGGCTTGCTTCTGATGGAAAACGTGAGCATTTCTCCAGCAGTGGTCCTGCAACAGCCTCCCTGCACCCCACCGTCACTGCTCAGGTCTGTGATGCTCCTGCGTGCGGGGAAGGCAGGCAGCAGTGAGGTCAGGGGCCTTGCGGCCTCGCTCAGGAAAGCTGCAGAAACCTGCCTTGCTCTGCACCCTGATTTCTTGGGCTCTCATAGGAGCTAAGAGTTCCTTTCCTGAATCCACCACCTCGGCACATTAAAGCAACACCACCCAAGCCGTGAGGCTCCCAGCTTGTCTGGCTTGTGATAAAGCTGTCCGGAAAGTCCCTGGTGGTGTGGTTTTGTTTTAAAAAAAGCCACACATCTCAGCATCCCAGCGCCTAGGAAGAACCCTGCAAAACCAGACCCGCATTGTGCAGCCCTACGATAACAGGCCAGCGCGCGCATGCACCGGAAAGAAGATATTTCTGCATGGAAATGAGATATCGGAGCTAAGCGGCCAGGGGACTCTGAGAAACCAGAGTTGGAGCTTGAAATAACACTGGAGAAGTGTTGGAAGATCCTTGACGTTGGCCGTTGGCTCACACCTGAGTGTCAACAGCAGCTGCGGAGCAGAGAAAGAGATCGGACACAACTGCTTTCCAGAGACCCCTAAACGCAACGCGGGCGCCGGCCGTTCGAGGGCTCGGAGCCAAGGAATCACGAAACCCGAGCAGGCCTGGTTCCCGCCAGCAGTGAGCAGCGCAGCCGTCGCTGGCATGCCAGGACTGGGAAGGCAGTGGAGGGCTACGGTCCAGGGACCCATTTGAAGGCTTTGCTTTCCCCGCGGTGAGGTGCTGCCGGTGCGCATCTTGGAGGTGCCTGCGTGGCGGGATTGCCCGTGGCCTCTCCTGACGGCCATGGATGGGACCCGGGGCTCCACTGGGCTCTCAAGGGGACCAGAGAGGCCGCCATCATCTCTGCGGGGCTGTCGCCCACCTGGGGGACTCCTCCTGCCCACGGCAAACCAGGCCCTTTGGCTCTTCAGGGATTCCCAGGAAGCATCACAGTGTCACTCGCCTTCCTCCCCACCACCCCTGCCCTGTCCCCAGTTCCTTCTTCCACCATCAGCCCCTGCTTTCCCCACACCTTGCTGCCTTCCCCCCAGCAGCCCCGTCTGCCCCCTGCCCTGTCCCCTCTCCTCTCTCTGTCCTCACACTCCCTACCCAGTGCCCTCTCTCCCATTCCCCTCCATTCTTGAGAGGAGGGGTAATTTCTTCGTTTCCTCTTTTCCCGTCGGCAGGGCTGTGAAATTCCCCTGGAATCCGGAGCGGAGCTGGGAAATATTCGGGAAGGGGATGCTGAGTCTGCCTGAATGTGATGGAGGCACCCAGTTCCTGGGGACTTTGCGCCTGCCTGGGTGGGCGTGTTCCTGCCTTTGTTTGCCTTTGCCTGTGTGCATCAAACCTAAGCTAATTAATCTAATTGCCAGGGCAGCCTGCTCATTACCACCTCAGACCCTTCCATTAAACGGATGTACCGTGCTCTGGAGCAAAGGGATTGATGCAGGGAAGCAGCCGCTCTGCTCCCCAGGGGAAGATTAGACCTCACATTTGAGGGATAAAAATCAAAGATTCATAAAGATTCGAGGCAGGGCATAAAACCCTATGAGCTCATCTAGTCCCACAGCGATGCAGAACTCTTCCCTCCAGGGTTTTTTTCCAGTCCAGCTGCCATTGCCTTCAGCATCAGAGTTTCTTTCACTTACTGCAGGAGGTTATTTCATAGTCTAATCAATGTCATCGTTAGGAAACATCTCCTCATCTCCAGGCAAAGTTGCCTCAGGCTTAATTTCCTACCATTATCCTTAGTTAGACAGGGCCACCCTAAGTAATTCATCTCCTCTTCTGTGTCCCGTAGCCACGGGGGACCGTTCTCATCTCTCCCCTTTGGTGGCTGCTTAGATAAAGTTCGTATAAACTTATTTCTTTTCCTATCTCCCTACCAGCTTTCCAGACCCTTCTTCATTTGCCCGTTCCTCCCTGAAACCCATCCACCCATCATCTGTTGACGAGGGCTGTCACGGATTTGATGACGGTTCACCTAAGACATTCGGTGGCTAAGTTTGTAAGGAGGGGACCCTCTCATAGACCGATATCCGCCCCCAATATCCCCATTCCCCGTTGCCTGACTCGCAGAATGGTTCATCCTGGAACCCACCAGGAACAGGTTCTGCAAGCTATTGGGGTGGTCCATGGACTGCAGCGTGAGCCCCACCGCCCGAGGAGATTACCAGCCACTTTCTTGTGCGCAGCATGGCCTCTCTATCACCGTCCAGCATTTCAGAAAGCATGACCCCTTTCCGTCCAGGGAAGACGGGCCCTGATTCTCACACCCTGTTTTGAAGGGGCTGCCGTCAGCAGCTCTAGAAGCAGAGCTTCCGGGCCGTTAAAACAGGCCTGAAGTATTCGTGGGGGCTGACTCCATGGCCGTGCACCGTGACACATTGTCTCCCCCTTTTTCTCCCCCCTCCCGGGAGGGTGCTGCCTCGTGATTCTGAAAGGTGATAACCTAAGGCCTTGTCTTCCCTGCTTTTCACCTCTTACCTCAGAGTAACTCATGCATGGGTGCTCTCCTGAGGTAAAAGCACAGTGAAGACAAGACACTTCAGTTTTATTGTGAGGTAAATGAGGCATGGTCAGCCCTAGACCCCTGCCTGGGGTTGACCTTGCCTCGTTTACCTCATGATAAAACTAGAGAGCCTGGTCTTCAGTCTGTTTTACCTCAGGCTAGTTCACAGATATCAGTTACTCTGCTGCAAAATCCCTTTTTAGCAGTGAAGAGGAAGACCTCTGCACCTCCGTAGAGGGTCACTGATTGATGGCCCAGATTGATTGGTAGGAGAGGATCGTGTAGCTGTTCCCTTAACGGGATTAGTCACTGACCCGAGATCTCAGTCAGAGAGTTGAGCCTAGGCAAAGGAGACAGTTTTGTAGCTGAGATTGGAGTTCTCCTCTTGCTGTAACTCACCAGTGGAGCTGGGTTCCAGTCCATCATATCATTTAGCACTGCTAGGATCCCCGGCCTTCTCAGGATTTGCACGGACTGGGAGTGGGAGTTTGCCCAGCCTTTGACAAGACCACATGGCGATCAGCCGGTCGGGATGGTGAATCATCTGCCGAACGTTCACACCACATTTGGCTTTGGGAGCTAGCCAGAACGTGCAAGCCCTGGGACATCTGACGGATCGACTGAGGCCGTTTTCTCTTTAGGGCGGTGTCAGGTTTCCATCTGTGGCTCAGGCACAGGTTGTACTAGAATAGACGGAGACGCCCCGCTGACGAAAGAACTTGCGCTTACTGCAAAGTGGTGAAGTAAGCAGCATCACCAGCAATTAGGCTGTGAATTCAGCTTTAAACAGACTGTGGGGTGGTATCGAATCCACCTGACCGGGGGACGTGCTTGGCGCTGGTCGGCGTAATGTCACGGGGCTGGTTTGGAAAGCACAAGTGATTGGTAAAGACATTGGTCCGTGCTGCAGGTGCTCCTGATACTCGGTGTGGTTTCAAAGTCATTTGGGGACCCATCAGGAAAGAGGCTGGATAATTCTTCTTATTATTATGTGTGTTACAGAAGTGCTTTGGAGTTACTGCAGCCAGGAGCAAGTCTCTCAGCCCTGGGAGGCAGATTCACGCCAACGGGGCGTGAGCTGGTGCACTAAGAAATAGCAGTGTGGGTGTTCCAGGGTGGGTGGAAGCTCATTCTTTCAAGCTCTAGCCTGAGTTGAAATGTCCACACTGCTATTTTCGGTGCACTGGCTTGAGCATGTCTGTGTACCCAGGCCAGGAGGCTTGCTCCCATCTGTGGTGTAGACGTACCCCCTTGAGTCCCCAACCAGGAGCAGGGCCCCATGGTGCTAGGCGCTGTACATACACCTAGTGAGAGTCAGCCCCAGCTCTGAAAATCTTACCATCTAAGTAGAGGGAGAGAGACAGAGGGCGGAAGGGCAAACAGAGAGGGAGAGAGAGATGCCCAAGGTCACACAGCAGACCAATGGGAGGGGAGAGAACCCAGGTGCAGGGCTCTGTCCGCTAGGAAATGCTGCCTTTCGTGCCACTGTAAGAGAATGTCATTATTTCTGATGTGACCGTAGGGTTTTCTCCAGACAGGATGGACTAATCCCCAGTGGGCTCAGTGACGATCCCAGAGGATGGCAGTCGGCACCACAAACTGCCATCCCCATTGGCACGAAACTTCCCGCCCACACACCTCCCTGTCCCCAGTTGCACGGGCCAGAGAGCTGAATGGATCCTGGACGCTGAGTGGACGTCACTTTCATGACAAGGGGGCAGGGTTGAGTCCCACTGGAGGGTGAGGTGAGGGGCATTCCAGAGGAATTCCTTTTCTCCCCCTCTTCCCTTTGCCGTTTTGGGGTGCTGGGTGGCCAGGGGGCAGTGGCAGACTCCGCCGGGCGGAGGGCAGGTGGGGAATAAATTGCCACTGCATTAAATTGCCTGGCACTCAATTCCTGTTTTAACCAACTTCCCTTGTTTACCTGCCGAGCTTCAGAACTGGGTAAATGCCTGTCTGTGACAGGGCTGGAGGAAGAGAGGGGTGCATGGAGAATCCCAGGGTGGCTGTGATTGGCTGGGGGAACCCCCAAGACGGGCAATCTAGTTAGGCACCGTGAGTATGTGTGTGCAGGAGGCTGTGAGATCTTCTGGCTAGACTTGGAGTCAGATAGGTTCTGTTCCGGTCTGTATCTCGAGCAGCGTCTTCTCCCTCCCACGGGAGATTGACGTGGTCGGTCTGTCCAGTAAAGACCCCCCCTGCGTATGGCTCATAAATAATGTGGCCCTGGCTCTCATCTTCTGCGAGGGCCAGGGCACCACAGACCGATTGTGTGGGTAAATTGCCTCAGCTCTCAAAGCCTATTCATCATTGCCCCGTGGTGCCAGCTCCAGGCTGCCTCCGCAGACACCCTGGGCACAGGGCCGTTCGAGGGAGGGCCCGGGGAGGAGTTAGGGGAGGATCAGGGGGCTGTGAGGTGTGTGGCCCTGAGGCAAACCCGAGCCCTGGCTATTTTGCACCATTGCAAAGCCCCATAAGAGCCTTTTGAAGCAGGGTGCAAGTTGGGGCCATCCTCCAGCCCCTGCATGAGTGAGGCATTGGTGCAAAGATGAATCTGGTGCATCTAGATAACCACGTCTGTGGTCTGGGGAGGGTTATCCCGCAGGGCCTTGGGTGAGAGGTGCTGTGTACAGGCACATGGTTTATTACTGAGCTCATCGCATGAGTGGCAAACGAGAACAGCGTACAACAGATTCTAATTTTCCTCCGTATTGAAAGCCTTGTGTTTCCATGGAATTCAGTGATGCAACCCCCCCGCTCCACTCCAAGCACCCAGTATTTTCCCTCCACCCCTTGAAACAGGATAACCACAGACTGACACCACCCCATTAAGAATAAGCCGCACCGAGCAACCAACATGCCAGCCAGAGGGGATTCTGGTCATTTTTAGTTCTCCCTCTGAGCTTTAAGTCCTGGGAAGCGTTTGTGCAAAAGATAAACAGGACTGGTGACAGTATGTGTTATTTCCGTAAGAAGTAATCCTAGCAATATATTCGCATCCAATTCAGCCAATCACCGAGTCGCTTGCGCCACAGAGCTTCTCTTGAAACCAGTTCTCAGCACAGAGTACATCAGCAACACATCCACACAGGCATTCCACACCCACGCACCCAAACACGCACATCCTGTGAATCAGGGACGGGACAAATCCTTTTGCCTAATTACAAAACAACCCAAGCTCTGGCCCTCAGGCTGCCGGGTTGGTGCAGCGGAAAAGTGAGGAGTCAGGAAAAGACACCACCACCAGCAAGAAAAATATCCAGTGAAAAACGGAGCAGAGAGCCTGGGCTAAAAAGGGGACAGAGAGAAAAATCCAATGAAAAGAAAACAGTTCGGCTGAGCTTTTGGGGGACTCTGTATCTATAGAACATGCATCACAGGTGGTCTTTCCCCTAGAGAAATGTGGGGTTTGAAAACACTGAATTACTCTTCGGAAAACATTTGTTTAGCAGTTCACTACATGGAGTGAATTTGGAGAGTCCAAGAAGTAGCTTTAAAGGACAAAAACCCAAGGTCCTCGTTCAGCTTTTACTCAGGCTGTACCAGGCAAACTCATAATGAGTCCGGTGGTCGGCTGGTGCGAATCACTGCAGCTCCACTGAAATCAGCTGAGCTGCTCCAGTTTATACCAGTCCAGGATTTGACCCAAATGAGTCTCCTTTGACGTTGATGTAGCTGAAATACAAATACATGCGTTCAGAACACAGGCATGTGCATCCATAACTCCAGATCTATTGCAGGATCACACGCCGGGGTCTGTCTACACTGCAGTCAGAGGAATGATTGCAGCATGTGGAGTTAGCTTTGATCTATTAGTGCAGGTCCCGCTAGCAGTGAAGCTGGGGCAGTACAGGCTTCAGGGCAGGCTGTCCAAGCCCACCAGGATCCCTGGTGTGTGTACATCAGCAGCTAGCCTAGGCTGAAGTCCATGACTTCACTACTGTTGGTCCTTGAACTAGCTAGATTAAAGGGAGCTCAGGGATGTCTACACACGCTGCAGTCACACCTTCGATAGCCGTGTAGACAGCCCCTCACACAGATTCACACACCTCAGGGTAGGAAGCTATATTTACACACACACATACACACAAAATATCTCCCCTCATGCCAGCTAAATAGGCTCACCCTGTCTGAAAACACACACACAAGCCCATAGGCTTAGAGGTCAGTGGGGTTTAACAATGACTGGATCATGATGCTTTGATCTGAGATGCTTTGCGGGGAAGTGACTGCCCACGCACGGCGCTATCGTCAGTCAAGGCTGGAAAATGGCACAGAATAGCAGTTTATGTTGTAAGAGTCAGCACTTTCCATCCGCAATCAATGTAAGGGGCTGAGTCAGCATCTTGTATTATGCATAGAGTTAAAAAAAACCCGACCCCCGCATAGGAACCTGTGTTGTCATTTCTATCTTGGTGTAAGCAACTACTCAAAGTAGAAGGCAGGGGAGAATCAGGTCCATAAACCCTTTCCTGTCTAGAGGCCGCACCTGGAGGAAAACGTTAGCATGGAAGAAACAGAAAAGAGAGAGGGTGCACAAAGCCGACCTGCCACATAATGTCAGGGTGAGACCTCCTGAGTCACAAAGGTTAGATCCGGTTTGGATCCAGGCTTTCACAGAGTTCAGATCTGGGTGTCCATAGCTGGGGTTTTGGTTTGGCCTGCGGCAGAAAGGGGAGACAGCTGCATTTAGATTGAAGGGTTTCCAAAGCTCCGGGAAGGTTTTTGGATCGGTGATTTGGTGTCAGTGCCGCTATGAGGCAGCGTGACCTAGTGGATAGGGCATAGCCTGGGCCTCAGGAGACTTGAGTTTTAGTCTCAGCTCCCCCACTGACTTGTGTGATCCGAGACAAGCCACGCCCCCTCTCTGTGCCTCAGTTTCTTCTCCCACCCTTTGTCTTGTCTATTGAGATTATAAAGTACTTAGGGGCAGGGTCTCTCAATCGGGGCCTCAGAGTGCTCATTGCAATCCAAATCGCAGCGACAGCCTTTGCAGAAGGAATGGTTCCCTGTGCTCCCCTTCCCTTCTCTCACTGGCCCATATTCAGCACTTCTCACTCCCTCCCGGCTCCGACTTTCAGACCCCATTGTAGCCCACGCTCACAAAGAACCCCACTGAGCTACCTGGCTGCCCTGGGACATAAAGGGCCTGATTCTATTGCCCGCTTACTCCGGCTCTACGCCAATTGTGATTCCAATGGGGTTACTCGTGATTGACGGCAGCGAGATCAGAGTCGGGCCCATTCTTCCTTGTCCCCGGGGCGCCAAGGACTTGTCCCCTTTGTTACCCGAACACTGGCAGCAGGGTCTTTGCACTAAATTAATACAAAGTCAATGCCACTGGAGCTGGCTGAATAAATCAATGAAACGAATGTGGGCTGCCGTTCGATTGTTAGACATAATACAGGGACAGTGTGGAGAGCCTGCAAAGGAAGTGATTCAGTTACTAATCTGCTATGTTCATTTTTGCAGGGGCGTACGCTGGCTAGCTTCCAACTGGGTAAGAATCATATGCTGCCTACCTAAAATCCCCCTTGCAGTTTCAGTGGCGTGTTGTGTTCTACTTTGCATTCTCTCCAGAAGGATTGTCTGGTGTTTCTGTAAGCTGCCACGCTGCACGCCAGCGGTGGTTGCATTTCAATGGTATGTGACGTGATTCCTGGATCTATGTACGAGTGGGACGCTCCTGTTGATTTCACCAGGGGTTACACGCACCAGTCCGAGGGCAGGATTTGGACCCTAGTTTGCAAAGTGCTTTGCGATCACTTAGGACGGGGTGCGTTGCACAAGATAATAATTAATGACGGCTGTTACTATAGATAGGCCTGAACAGGAACACGCAATCTCAACACCCCCAGACTTCGGGGAAGTTTAGATCTGGGTCAGAGTTCTGTGAATTGGGGCTGGCTTTGTAATCGACCAAAGCAAAACAGAGACGTGTAATGCCCCCGAAGTTTGTGTTGGGATCTGCACTTCGCCACTTGGGCCCGCCTCTAATTATTACATTTTGAAAATGATGTTCTGAGGCCTACGGGGCCTGAAATGCCTTCAGGCCCATTGCAGAGAGCGAACTTCGCGAGGCTTGCTGCAGAGAAAAGAAGTCAGTGAAGCCGGCCATCCGTGAATATCCCTCCAGGGAGAGATTCCCTGTTCTACAGCCTTGGATACCTTGGATAAAGGCTTGAGCGAACCTTTGGAAGAACAATTAAAAGGCATTTCAGCAAGGAAGTGTCCAGTTCCTACGAGCTGGAACACATGTTTTTACGGAGGCTAGCACGGAATACGAATATTAGGAGTCGCTATGCTCTGGGACTTCACAGAGTTATTCCAGATTTATGCTGGTGTGAAGGATAACAGTGTCTGACTCTGGATTAGACCCATGCGCTTTGTGACAGGTTTATTACCCGTCTACACTCAGGGAGACGGATGGGTCAGAAAGCCATGGCAACTCAGACGAGGGTGCAGTGTGGGAAGGGGATTGTTAACCAGTGGGGCCAGGAAACCGCTGAAGTTCATTAACCTCCCTGGAACATGTAAAAGGAGACACAGGCCAACAGCTGAGGGGTGCGTGAGCAGTCTGGAGTGAAGGGACTGGGGAAAGGTCTGGCTCTCACAGGAGAAATGCTGGTGATAGATTTTAATTTGGTTTGGTTTCTGTTTGGCGTCTATGAGGTCCGGCGAGATCAGAGATTCCCTCACGGTTGTGCTTGTGCCAGTGCTAGGCTGCAGCGTGGATCTCACTTTACCTCTCTTTAGTTTCCACTCTGCATCAAGAAGGGGAGGGAGGCATGTGCCCAAATCTCTGACTCAACCGCAGGGCCTGAAATGCGGACACCAAAGCACCGGGTGAGGGTGGGGTGCACAGGAGAGGGTCGTGAGTGAGTTCTGGGCTGCCCTGTACCTTCAGATACTCTTCCTCCCCAGCCTGGACTTCACTCTTCACCAGCTGTGTGTAATTTGGATTAAGCCAAGCAGGACTCCCATGATCAGATCCATGCACCGGGTGTGCTGGAGGCACTTCTCAGGGTGCTTTCTTTGAACGTGGCTTGCGATTTTTGGATCTAAGCCTAGGGTTTGACTGCCAGACTTCTGGATGCTGGAGCCAGGTAGTAATTCTGAGATCCAGGGTGTTCCCTGTATTTGTACTGTTGTCCAAGCTAAACCGAAATAAGGCTGGGTTACACTGAGCCAAGAGTCCTTGCAGCCTGTTGCACCAGTCTGACTAAACTAGTTTGAAATAACGCCTTTAGCTAAGCAAGTGCGATTCCAAATGCAGAAATGCCTGCACTACCCCTATAAGTAAAACTACTACAAGTTCTCTAATAGGGAAAGCAAGAGGAAAAACCTGTGGGCCACTGACTTCGATGGGAGCTAGAGCAGACCAGTCTCCTTATCGGGTGCAACTAACAGCTGAAAGAAGAAATAGAAGCAGAGGCCTGTGATCTCGAACAGGACTTTTTTTCCTCGAGGCCATCTCCTCTCTCTACTCAGAAAGCACGGGGCTGTATCATGGTTCACTTGCCACCCACAGTGTTGCTTTGCTGGCAGAACTTGATTTCGGGAAAGCCATGAGCTACCAGACTTGGTGACATCCCCTCTCTTCCTGCAACGAGAATAGATTTCGATCAGCCAGTGCCCCAGCAATGACCGCGGTTATTTTTTCTATGCCTCTTTTTTTTTTGTAAATACCCTGCAAAATGTGCCTGGGTGACGGAAACGGTGCTGTTGCTGCAGTGACTCAGCTATTAGTCAGTGACTTCAGAGAATGAAGGTATACGGAGAAACTGTGACTGATCAGTGGGGGCAGGTGCCGTTGCCTGCCTGCTCTAAAACAAAGTCCGCACACGCTGTAGAATCCAAACTTAACCTCTTCCTTGGGTTTGACCTTATTAACAAAGACATTATTAATAAAACATGAAGTTCAGCTCCAAGCTTCTCCCTTGTGCAGCCATGGGTGCTGCTGCTAAACTTGTGTCCTTGGGATTGCTCACCCTAGATCCTCTATCTGTAGAGAGTTGCTTCTACCCCCACCCCCTGCCTGTCCTGGTGGGGCACTGACCCACTCCACTGAACTGAACTACCCCCATGAACTGACTCATCTAGTCCACCCTTTCCCAGCAGACTCCAAACATGGTCACAGGGTAGGGTGTTGCAGGTAACCACGGCCAGCCTTTGACAATTAGACTCATGGGAGGGGCCTGGAAATGGGATCCAGAACTCTTCCAGCAACTGTTAATTGTTGTGATGATCTGGGCTTAGAGAAGAGACAGGACTCGGGTGCAACGAATCTAACGGGATTCTTGAGTCTGCAGGATACACACCCTGTATTCCTCCCTGACGTGCCAGCTCTAACAAAACACACACTGACCACAAACAGCTGGCTGTCTGGTGCTGCCGCCTGGCCTGGACTCAGCAGTCATGGAAGGGTCTGCTGGCCGCGTGCGGGGGAATTCATTCATGAGTCCTTTGGACTTTCTCAGTCACTTGGACAACTCCAGTTCCAGACCTCCAGGTGGATGGTCTCTAGACAAACTGTTGCCTGGAAAAAAAAAAAGGCCCATCAGTTAGGAGGTTAAACTGTGAGATTTGCTGCTACTCCAGTATGTGCTAAAGCTGTGTGTCAGGGCTGCAACTGCACATTTAAAAGGCAAGCAACACTTGCTTCCGCTGCTAATAATTTTACTAATTTAGGTCAAAGTGTCAGCCAGAGCTCACTGAACTCTGCCTGTGTAATCGCTCCAAAGGGACGGGAGGGAAGGGGCGCAGGAAAGAATGGAGCCCTGTGTAGACTTCCTGGCCAGTGACAGTTTAGATGGAGTGAATCAGCTGGAGATGACAGCCCTGGGGTTGGGGGGAGGGAGGCGGCTTTGCTTGTCTGTTATTTCCTTGGGCCGAGGATGTGTGTGTTCCTGCATCCCCGGCCTAGCTGCTAATAATCTGTACAGCAAGTGTACAGTGAAGGAAGAGCAAAACAGACCTACTGGACGTGGGCCCAGGCTCGTTATAATTCATGGAGCGCCGGGTGTGCTGTGGAACCCGCCAGAATCGGAGCGCTGTATTCCTCCTGAAATAGCCTATTCAGAAGGGAGATAAGGAAGAAGAGAGCGAGTGAGCAAAAGGAAGATGGAGGACTGAAGCCTTCTGTTTCTTACCCTGGTACGGATGCAGGTGCGGCTGCCAATTCCCGGGATGCTTTGATTTGTAGATACCACCCTTCCTGAGTTGAAATGGGAGAGTGAATCAGCCAAAAGCCCCTTTGATCTTTCCACAAGCAAACCCTAAGTCCTTTGCTTAGTTTTCATTCTGCTGTATTCACACTGCAGTCACATTGAAAATCCTCACTTCAGTACCACAACACCGGCAAAGTGTATATAACTGTTTTAAAGAGGGATTTTGCCTGAGTGAGGCTGGAATGAAAACTGAACAGAGACTATAGGATTTGACCCCATATGTTTAAATACTGCTGGACTTTTCTATGGTTGATTCTAATCTCAGTCACACCTGATGTGTAAACCCAGTATAATTCCACTGAAGCCACTCCAGATTTCCATGTGTATAAATGAGATCAGGATCGGGGCCCATCTATTTTAAAGGAATGTTGTCACACAGTTTAGATGCAAAATGTAGGGTTTGTTCTGATAAAATATGCCTGGAAATGTTTCCTTGACATGTTAAAATGAAATGTCACTAAACAATTGTTTTTAGAAAACACTCTTCTCCTACGGTGTTTAAAACCCCAGCATCCACTAAGCTAGTTCATGAGCCCCCCAGCCTAAAACGTTCTGAAGCAAAGTGGAACTGACCCGTCTATTTCAGCATCTGACATAAATATGGAAGTTAAGACAATGGCACAACAGTGCAAATTAAGTGTGACTTTAAGAATTCTTTCAGTCTTTATCATCTAAGATACTTTTATTAACACAGGCAAGGATGGTTTATATATATATATAGAGAGAGAAAGAGATCAGAATGTTCCTTTCAATTCAGATACACGGTGCTTCTCAGCATGCTGGAGAGAACATCTTAAATGCAAATCCAAGACCCTGATCCTGCACCCCCTTTTTCATGATCTTTATTCGAGCCAGATACTGCCATGGATGGGACTACTGGGGTGAGTGAAGGATGCAGGATCCGTCCCACCCTTTGAAGTGCTACCAGTCATTAATCATAAAAAGCTTTGCCGTGCCAGAGCATCCTGCCATCTCAAAATGCGGAAGCTTAGGTGACAGCTGGATGTCACAGCGTGTCGTGTGCACATGTGGTCTTGTTAGATTAATGTCACTCGAGGACTGCCTGCAGTGTTTGATAGGCATTGAGAAGGTTTCAGGGGGTATGTTGCGTTGAATGCAGCACCACTCAACGTGTCTTGTTCCATCCTTTAAACCCCAAGGAAGTTGGCCTCTCTTTGGGCTTTCCAAAGGGCAGAGGGTTTAAAAATACACGGGCCATCAAGGATGTTGAATCCCTGCGAAGACTCTTGTCTTCATTTTCGGTCAGAGTTTTGAACGCAGGTGAACTCTTGCCCTGGCTTCAAGCTGAACAAATAGAACAGAGTGCGTGCACATGGGGATGGGTTGGGCTATTGTCGTCCACTCCTGGGGTTGGCCCTTTAAGTCACGGCAGAGAAGTCCAAACTGGGGGAAATAATAACAGGGTTTGCCAGGTGGCCGGGAGACCTAGGCTGAAATCAAGCATTGCATGTGTGACCTATGTAACCTGGAGAGCAGCTGTTACACTCACAGCTCAGTAGTGCATGGGGTATAAAAGGCTGAACTCGCTCCAGTGAACCCCTGAAGACGCTCTCAGAGACGCTGCTGTCTTGTGCCAAATTAATCACACAACATGGGCCTGATTCTCCTCCCTCTGAAGGCAATAGGCGTCTGGCCATTGATTTCAGCGGGAGGGAGCACAAGTGGACCCTAAAAAGGCACGTGTGCTGTGTCCATCTCTGGAGTCCACATGAGCAGAGTTTGTGGCTTTTGACTGTTATTGGTGGCCAAACAGGAGAACAGAGTCAGTCAAACGGCAGTGACTGCACTCCCTGAGTGTGCCCCTGAACCTGAAGCCAGCGCCGTTATTACTATGTATTCTTTGGTGGGTCCTGTGAGTTTCTTGGAGTCAATAGAGTTGCACCAACTTGTGCTAATGGTGATTTTTTACCCTGTTTTATACAGTGTAGGGATCATTCCCCCACCTCTGAAATGCAACCAGCTCGAGGGTGGCACTCTACAGAAACGACACAGAACAATTTACAGGAGGGGATCTAGAAGAATTGATTACGCCGGGGAAACCAGAGACAGGAATTTAGGGAGGCAGAAGAAAGTGCTTTGGCCTAGAATCTTGCCAGGATAATGGAGTTAATACACCCAGTCCTTCTAAATAAAAGCACTTTGAACTATTTGATGACCACGAGAGGAGCGGACCTAGGTTCTAAGAACATAAGAACAAACACACGGGGTCAGACCAATGGTCCATCTAGCCCAGTGTCCTGATAGTGGCCAGTGCCAGGTGCTTCAGAGGAAATGAAGAGAACAGGGCAATTATCAAGTGACCCAACCCCTGTCGTCCAGTCCCGTCTTCTGGCAGTCAAAGGCTTAGGGACACCCCGAGCATAGCGTTCTGCATTTCATCAGCAGGGCAGCCCAGAACTCCCTCACGACCCTCTCCTGTCTACACTTATTTACACTAGAGGTTATCTCCATTTTCAGCCATCTGTGGCCTGCAATCCGTGTAGCTGCACTGACCCAAACAAGGCATGACACTGTTTGCACTGGTTGAGCTAGCCCAGGTGTCCAGCTGATGACTGAAATCAGAGCTAACCCCCATGTAGACGCTGTCACTCTTGGATCACCAACAGCCAGTATCCAGGGTGTTCCTTGGAAGGTCCCCCTCCAAATACTGATTAGACCCAACCCTGCTTAGATTATGAGAACTGAGGAGTTCACTGTCTAGAGGGATATGGCTGCAGGAAGGCAGACGCAGGGATTTGTTAGTGCAGCAAATACGGGAAATAGGAGTAGCTTTCAAGATAGTAACAAGGCAGTTATTGATACAGGCTGCATTACATAGAACAGTTGTCCCTCTGGCTTTTGGATTGATAGTTTAGGCACTCCCTCAATGGGCTGGCAAAGGGTGGTGTGTAGTGAAAGGGAGCCTCATAAAACCAGGTTTGTTGGGCTTATGTCTTAAAGGAAGGGAGATTTCTTAGCTCCCCTCCTCTCTGAGCAGAGTTGTGTTTCAGACCCTTCCCTTGATCCAGTTCAAAGCACTCTGCTGAAACAGATGCATTTGTCAATATCTGGCTGAAGGAGCATGCTACCTCTTTCAGGCCTACAACCAGCTATTTCAACAGGAACGGAAACTGAACCGGGGAGAGGCTCAATTAGAAATTGTGCCGGCTCTTAGGTCACTCTCTCTCACCAATCTCTGCCTGTCTCCTAACAATGAACTAATCCCACTGGAGCAGGACCATACAGAAATTCTACAGAGGTACGCATGTTCCTGATCTGTAATAGGTGAAGTCGACACTTGACCTTTGGTCTCACAGCTGTTGAAGCATTGTTATCTCTGCAGGGCTGGGCTGGATTCTTCACTGCAGAGTCATTTAAACCCCAATTCAGCAAATTGTTCTGGCCTGTGTTTAAATCCAACCCTTGTTCAGGAGATCCTGTAACCAGTGTGTCAGCGCTTTGCTGAATCAGGGCCTTCTACCAGTGCAAAGCATCACTGTTTGGCTTGCTCACTCTGTACAGGTGTAAAATGAAGACACAGAATACAAGGCAGTGGGGGATCATGGTGTTGTCAAATCCACAGGCTCAAAACTCATGAGTCAGGCTCCCTAAAATCACGAGACTGCCTTTAAAAAAGAAAAGAGAGAGATTTAAAAAATAAGACAGGCAGGGTTCTTTTCAGTTGCTTTCTGCATGTTGAGGTGCTACGGTTTACATTTTCAATTTTTTCTCCCCAGTTCAGGAAGGCTAGAAACTACTCTTTTTAAAAGAAAAAAGAAAGGTGAGTCACAGGGCTCCAGGAGATGGGGCTTTAAGGACCTGCCGGGTATCATAGACAAGAGGTGGCATTGCTGAGCCAGGTCGCTGTTTATCAACAGCCAAATAATGAGGTATTGTAATCTGCTTATAGTGCATACTAGCCTCATTTTATTCCCTAGAACAAGGCTTCTGCCAAGATGCTCTTGCACGCATCACCGTGAGGGTCAAATTGGTGGCTTCGGCAGAGGAAACCAATTGTAAGACACAGCCTAGACTTTTCAAGGAGTTCAGATCTTCCTCGGTGTGACGCAATTAGAAGCCTCGCTCAGCAGATGCCCTAGCTTTCCTCCAGCTGAGTGGAGCCCTCTTTGGGATTTTCAATGCACAGGCAATCCAGGTGTACTTGATTTTTTGCTTGTACTGTACGGTACTGATTATCACAGTATGCATCAAATTTTAGGCCATATTCCAGCCATTTTTAACACGGTTACAGCCTAACGTGGCTATAATACAGCTTGCAGCCGTGCTTAATATTCCTTACAAAGGGCATTACTACCATTTATAGAGACTGCTTGTCGGGGGGTTAGACCTGTCTCTGATCAGCCTACTTGCTGGATGGGGAAACTGAGCTACATCAGTGCTAACAAAAGCCATTGGAAAGAGGTGGCAGCCAGCATGTTTGCAGCAGAGACATACTTCCCAGTTATTTTTTACGACAGCTGACGCTATCCTGGTTCAAACCCCATCTGGAACAGGCCATGTGCTGCAAAAGCCAGTTCCCAGCTGTGCTGATGTTTGACCTTTGCTTCCACTGATCAGTGCTACATGTGGTTTTAAGGATTAGACTAAAAGTGATTCCTCTGCCTTCCTCTACTGCTTACACTCAGGAAGGAATCCTGCTCTTCTCCATGCCGCTCAGCTCAGAAGAATGTGGCAGCCCGTGGGAGCAGCCAATTATAACCTGACCAACCGGCCCTGGCACTCCGGTACCTACTGAAACTTGCTGTCCTTGCAAGATGAAGATTTTTCTTCTGTGCATGTCTGAACGGGGCTAGAACTCATTGCTTCAAGGAGACACGTGTAGCAATCGTTCAGCAGCAGCAATCAGAACTGAGGATGACCCACATAAGACATTGGGACCAAATATATTGTTGTGGGTGTTTCTTGCCTTCAGTGCAGTTTGGTTCTGGTTTGCCCTGTACCTTCTTGACACATTACAGTGGATCTTTTCCAGCCTGTGTCCTGAATTTTCAGTCTGCTTGTTGAGGTATAAGGACCATCTATTTATGACTCTACATTTGTTTGTGCTGTGCTTAGTGCTGTATAAACAGAGCAAAAAACAGTCTCTGCCTCATATTTGCATTCCAGAAAGTGGGACTGTTGTGAGTGTCTTCAGTGGGAGAGTGACAGAAGGAGTAATATTAGTTCAGTGGTGAATTTAGGATGTTGCTCGGAGGTCACTAGGCCCTGGTGTACACTCAGATTATTTTGCTAAAATTCCCCCCTGTTGCTACCAGGGTTTCAGCTCTGCTGCTTGAAGCCAGGATGGAGACACGACTGTAGAAAGGGTGCCAGCTACCATTATGTAACCTAGTCCTGGTTGCAATGACTCGGTGCTTAAAATGTCAGTGGCTTCCAACACCTTGTCTGCACTAGGGTTCCCATCGCGGCTACCACCAAAAGAACGGAAACTGTTGGAGCAACAGTGGGAAAGTTTTAGGAAGAAAAAAATGGTCGTGTAGACAAAGCCTGTTCCCAGGATTAGGAACGGGTATTGTTCTCTGATTGGTTTGCACTGCTGAGTATGAGAAGCTGTGAATGATGAAGGGCCGATGAACTTTTATGGATGACTACAAAGGACATTTTGCCTCTTTCTCTCCACCCCACTCCTCTTTCATTTAATCTGTGTGATGTTCCATCCTTGGAAATTTGGTGGGAGACGTTCAGTTTTCTTTCTTCAGTGGGCTTTCCATTAGGCAAGGAGCATTTAGAACCTCTTTCTTTGTTTTCCAATTCCCATTGTCTAATTGCAGCCACTGGGTTGTTTTATGGTCAGTAGTGATAACTGTAGGGATGAGTCAACCGGGGTGAAGTAAAGGAAAAACTCACACCCTAGACAGAAAGGTAAAGTCTTATCTACACTGGGGATTTGCTCCAGTTACAATCAGCTATTGATGTAGCTGCGCTAGTACAACCCTTAGTATAGACAGGAAAAGCCACTGTTTGCACTGATGGTGCTTACCCCTGCTGGAAATCAGGGTACCCTGCACCTGTTTGAATTGTTTTATCCTGTCTACACCAGGGGTTTGCACTGCTGGGGCAAACTGTAATGGGGGCAAATATCCACTGCAGATGAGACTTAAGACTCTTTTCTTTGCAAATCTTTCTTATTATAGCAACACCCAAGGTGTGGATTGGCAATGCATTATCTAAATATGGGGAAACACGAGGGATGGATCTCTTAAATTTTATAGACACCCAGATGCTGGGTGATGGGCACATTAGAGAAAAAGATGTGAACAGTTGCCCAGAAACCCAAACCAACTCATTCTCAAGTTCAAAAAACTTTGGTAAACTCTTTGTTTGGAGGGGTAGTTTCACCATGTGAAAAATGTGGCTTTCATAATGAAAATACTACAGGAAAGACACTATTCTTGTGTTATTTTTTTTTCCCCGGCCAGAAACAGGATGCACCAGAAATCTTACTAGATTTCCAGCTTGACTTTTGGATAAGGAGATTTCGCGATATCTACTGTTGTTTTCTGTGTTATGGTAGCACCTTGTGGCCACCACCCCATTGCGCTAGGTGCTGTGCAAACATCCTGACCCTCTGAGGTTTGCCCATCACTGCAGGGCATGTTGCCTTAGTTGTGAGTTTGCTATCACTCTTCGGATTCCAGGCAAACAGTGGCAGTAACTCGATGTGAAATTCCATTCTGGTTTTCTCAGTATAAATTGCATGGAGTGGATATAGTCCCCGGGATATTTTGGTGGGCATTTGGTCTTAGTATTGCATACATTCAAACTCATGCTATAGAAGGTTCTTGTTCCAAGAGAGAAGTCTGAGATTTGCCTTGTGGCTGGTAGCAGAGCCGTTAATGATTAAATAGGCCCAGGATACCTTCCCTGGAGAAACAACCAAGAGTCTTGAGTCTCCTCTTACTTACATGAATGTTACGCTTGGTGTAACCGGATTGATTTCAGTAGCGTTACTCCTGAATGTGATGACAGAAGAGTCAGACCCTTAGTCTTCTTTGTATTTAAGAACAGTACTTTCCCCTGAGCATTAGATTTGTATGCCAAAGTGGAAGGCCTCCCCCATCCTCTATTGTTATCTGTAGGTTCACTGGTGGTGACTGGGAAACTGCCAAAGGACTGTGCTGCAGTCTGTATGGTTGGCGGCTTGATTAAAATGCACAATGCAATAGCGTTCAGAACAGTCCCAGGGGCATTGTTACCTGACCACCTTTGATCGATTGTTCATTAAGCTTCTGTTTGTCAGTCAAACACGCTCTTTTTCACTGCCCTCACTGCACAAGCCTCCCATATTCCTCTTCACCCCAGAGATCTGATCAGACTGAAGAATTAGCACAGTCGCCAGCCCACCAAGGTGATAGGAGATTAATTGCCAGCCGCCGCTATGCCCAGGGAGTTCTGTTCTCTCTTCCCTTTTGCTCTGCTGACTTTTTGCTAATACTGAGTTTCTGTCTTTCTCAAAAGAAAAGTTGTCTGGGGCTAGGGAGAATGATGGACTAACTGACCTCTCCAGGTCCTTTCTAGCCCTAGATCTCTATGATTCCATAATCCAGGGCCATGTGAGAGACCTGTGGAACAAAACTGGCCATCTTGAGCTTCATCCCTCATTACAAAAGCCAAGAGGAGCTGGCAACAGTCTTAGGACAGCCCCAGGACAAGGTGGGAGTAACTTGCTCCACATTCAGGAGATATTCTTTGGTACTGAGAAGTTCTGAAAGGAATTGTGTCCAGCCCTCCTTGCTGTCTGGAAACTCTCTTGGATGTAGAACCTTGGGAAGATGGAAGTCGACAAGAAGTCCTACTTCTAGAAGATGCAAACTCCAGAAACCACAGGTTCATTTTATTCCCTTAGAGTAGACCCGCAGACTTGGTGTTGATGCCTCCCTTTCCTTGCTCTTCTCTCCCTCCACTGAGGTGGAAGGTGACATCAAGTGACCTTATCTTCGCTAAATGTTTTTGGGCTGATTCTGCAACTTTTATTGGTGCCGATGGTCCCAATGAAACTGCTTGGGTGAGGGCTACCCAGCGTGTATAAGGGCTGCAGAAATGGGCCCTTTAGGAGCAACAAGTGACTTCCACTCATGCCAGTGATGCAACAAGGAAAAAGGCCCAGAGCACTGTGAACTGGGGGAGGGATCACGGCAGGGTCAGGAAAGGAGCACAAATCTGTGGTGGTAGGGTGAAAAGTCATCCTGAGTATGGGGCCAGTATAAAGCCCAGGCACCACGTAAGTTCCACTTAAATTCTCAAAATGTGACTTAAGTGGGTCTTACTGTAAATAATGCATTGGCTTTATGCACAGAGGCGAATTGAATCCATGATGGAAGGAATAAGGGAAGGTGGCACAACCATAGATCAGAGTGTCCCTATCTCTTCTGAAGAAGCACAGTGCTTGATCATGACTAGACCTGAGCACATGCCTCATAACGTCTTTAGTGAATATTCCTTCCAAGAAAAACATCGAATTTGCTTGGATTGTGTTCTCACGCCCCTTCCCAGTCATTTTCTAATGAATTAATGGGTGCAGAAAGAGTGCACTCTTGAAGTGACTATTAGAGAATATTTTAAGGCGAATGAATTTGGAACTCGGAAATATAAATATTTGCCCTGGAAACAGGATTCTAAGAACTTGTCTACGTTGTGAATGAAACTGAAATAATTATGTCAGTGTAGAGTGCCCTATTTTGATATAACTTGAGATAATCCTGGCTTAACTAAGGGCAAATCTACACTTAAAACACTGGATAGGCACAGCTGCTTTATTGAAGACACTCTAAGCCGACAGGAGAGAGCTCTCCTGTCGGCATAGTTAATCCACCTCCCAGAGAAGCAGTAGCTATGTTGATGGGAGAAGCCCTCTCACTCACATAGTACTGTTTACATGAGGGGTTAAGTTGATATAACTACATCGCTCAGGAGCGTGGACTTTCCACATCTCCTGAGTGATGTCCTTATACTGATATAGGTCTATAGTGTAGACCAGACCTCAGTTGATATAAAGGCACCCTTATACTGAAATAAGGGAGTCCATACCCACACCTACATGCTTAGGATCTAACTGATGGCCATATTTGGGGTTGGGAAGGAATTTTCCTCCAGGCCAGATTGATAGCATGAGGCCGGATCACTCCTTCCTCGGCAGTGTGGGGCACAGATCACTTTCTGGTGTGAACTAGAGTAAACGTGGAGTCTCTGTAACTTGAAGTCTTTAAATCAAGAGTTGAGGACTTCAGTAACTCAGTCAGAGGTTATGGGTCTACTACAGGAGTAGGAGGATGAGGTTCTGTGGCCTGCAATGTGCAGGAAGTCAAACTAGATGATCATGATGGTCCCTTCTGACCTTCATCTATAAATCTCTGAGTCTTAAACCAAAATAACTAAGGATGTGAATTACAACTGATCTATATATTTTGGGTCCATGTAGACAAGGCCCTAAGAGTTAAACTCATCCAGACTGGGAAAGGAAACAATACCTTATAGACCTGGTGTGTCCAATCAAAACTAATCACAAGATAGCTCAGATTTTGGATAGTGATCACTTGTAACCAACTGCTCGTGAACAATTTACAGAACAGATTGGGGGTGGAAATTGTTGTGCGTGAACTGGAATATGAAATCAATTCAATAACTTTGTCAGCACCTTGTAGACAATTCAGAAAGACAAAAAGAGGCTGCATATATGAAATAATTCCTTGCACATTATTCATTCAGCCCTAATGATAATGGTCAAATTTACTAGCATTTTGTTCTTGTTGTTTCAAATTTAATTAATTACAAAAAAAATTTCCCAAGCTGGGGTCCTCAAATTAGATGTTAGGCGCCTTAATCCATATTTAGGCACCTAAATGGCCTATGAGATGCTGACCAGCCCCAGCTCCCACTGGGAGCTAAAGATGTTAAACACCTTGAAAACCAGGTGGTTTCTGTATGGGTGCATAAATATGGATTTAGGCACCTAACATTAGGCACCTACATTTGACAACGCTGGCCTCTGTTTTTTAAATTGATTCCTTTAATGACCAGCAGATTGGGAGTGGGGAGAGAAAACCAGTAATGGAGCGAAATGACTGTGATGTAGAGATTGAATTGCACGTAGCTAGAGTCATGCATCAGGATAATGAGATTCAGTCTTGTTTGGATGTGGGGACTGGAGACAGGAGAAGAAAATGTGATCAACCAAGCCAACTCTCCGGAAATGGGAAACCATAGAATGTGGAAATCAAATTTCAAACGGCAGGGCTTTATTTATCAAGTTTTCCTTAGAATTTTTAGTTTAGTTTTTTTTGTGTGTGTGTGTGGCCTGGCTGACATATGGCCAGAGGATCAGGTCATTATAAAGCACTGTTGTTTGTAACCTATTTGTTAATGCTAAGCTGGGGTCACTTGGAGGAGGGAAATGCATTTCCTATTGTGAAATGCTTTCAGGACGGTGTTCCTGTTGTGTCATTTGACTCAACTGTTTTGAGCCATGGCCAGACACTTTAAAACTAGCTAATCAGTGGCTGTCCCCAGCCCTACATGGTTTTTTTTTACATGGGTTTTTTAGAAAAACTCCTGGGGAATTTGGTTCTTGTCAGTGACTAAAGCCATAGCTGGATCCATACATAGCACAGGCACAGCTCTGCTAATGCACTTCACTACTGACCAGCCCTGGTCTCTCCTGACCAGAGATTAGAGCTGGCACTAAGCATAAGCAGACTAAGCAATTGCTTAGGGCCCTGAGCAGCTCAAGGGGGGGGCTATTCACTTTTTATTATGTATTGGGGGAGGGAAATATTCCTGCGTAGGGCCCCCAATGAGCTAGCACCATCTCTGCCAGAGGTGACTAACTGCCTGGAATTATTTAATGGTTTGGTGATGGAAACACAGGTCCAAAGAGGACTAAAATGAGACTACTAAACTCCTTCGACTTGCGATCCTGAGCAAGGATTGTTAACACTCAGAGGTGAGAGACAAGTGCTTTATTCCCCTTAAGTTTCCTGGCTCCCTGTAACATGTTTATACTTAGATGACTGTTGAAGCACCTTGAGCGCTTCCTCAAGTGAGCGCCTGTCGCAGTAATCAGGTGTTGTGACCATAAATGTTATCTCATTTCAGCTCCGTTAATATAAGCTTCAAACTGTGATTCTGAACTCATCCCAGATGCGTAATGTCATTTGTTTGCACTGATTACTCAGCATGGAAAGAGGAAGATGATGTGAAATTATCCACAGCTCCATGTATACAGACACTATGCTAGTCAACTAAGCACCTGCCCTGCCCTTTGACCATACACCCAGGACCTAACCCACCCAACGGCCAGCCATGAATTGCCTATCTTGAAAAATAAACCATGGGATGGGCTCTCTTTCCCTTGGCAACGCTGTTCTTCTTCCCTAGTTGATGAAATCCTTGTGACCTTCTCCCAGTCAGCAGCACGCAGAGCAGAGTTGCTAAAACGCTCTGGAACTCCTGACAATCACCCCCCGTTCTTTGAAGCACCCAGCTGCTCAGCCTTTCATTCCCAGATGTGCTTTGTGGGTTAACAGAAGCCTGTCTGATATCCTGCATATCTTCCTTCACCCAGTGCACTGCAAATACCAGAGCTGTCCTTGCATGCTTACAGCATCTGGAAATAGAACTTATGACCTTCAGCTCCCAAAAATATGGGCCTCTCACCCAGATCTAAGGGCTTAGCTAGGCCAGGGAACTGACACAGACAGGAAGGCTGTGACTACCCTCGAGCTTTCTCCATCTGACTTCCCACTGGTGTGGTGTCAGAGAGAGTAAAGCTCATGTTTTAACCTAGCTAAGAGCAGGGCCAGATGACATTGTGACTAATGATGGAAGCAATAGTGGGAAATAGGAGGGGAAAAGCCTAGTGTAGACAAAGTCTTACAGATGTGATATAATTCCATCCACTGGTGGGACACGCACACCACATTAAAAGGAAGTAAGGATTCATATCAAAGAACAGATCCCAGTTTTTAACTGACAAACAATATTCTCAGAGTTGTTCCACTCGGATGTGTCCCCTTAAGTCAAGGATGTCACTTAAGCATAACCTTCTCACAATTCAGATTTCTTTTGGTGTTTGCTACATTAGAGCCAAAGGGACCAGGCACGAAAATATTTTTTTTTTCTGCCCTAGTTGAAAAAAGAAGGAAATTGTCAGGAGAAAACACTTGTTTTCAAGTTTCTGGGGCAGGGGCAGGGAGTGTGGGAGCTAGAGGAGAGATTTGTGATGAGTGGGGACCGACTATTTTCAGTCACTCCTGAGAGTGGGTGTGGTAGGGCTTGGGGAGGGGAACTGTGGTGGTTTTTGGTCACTCCCCGGGCAGGGTGGGGCTGTCAGGCTGACAGTCATGTATCTGTAGGAGTGACATTTGCAATGTCTCCTTGGAGCACCCGGAGCAAGCTCCTTCCTCCCAGGAGGGAGAGACTTTAAAAATCTGCCTTAACGCTCCTGTAACACATGGGCCTTGTGGGGCGTCCGGCCAGGTGAGCGGGCTTCCATGAGGGCCCCGGGGTGAGCCACCTGGTGCCGTGGGAACGGGGAGATGGGCTCTTGGCCACTGAGGGGAGTTAGGGGGAGAGAGTAGACGGGTGAGGAGGGGTTGGGGGGGGGGAGATCCCTCAGGAAGGGGAGACTTGGGCATTTGCCCTTGTCTCACCCGGCTGGGGGGGGGGGATTTTCAAGCCTGTCTGCAAAAATGTCAGGATCCCCCTGCCCAGCCTGTGCATTAACACACGGGGGGGCTCTGGGAAGCCGGGGGGGCTGTGATTTCCAAATCCTGCCCCCCACCCGAAATGGGAGGAGAGGGTCTGTGATTGCCATGTCCCCCCCCGCCCAAAGGGGGGAGAGTCTGTGATTGCCATGCCCCCCCCCCGCCCCAAAGGGGGGAGAGAGTCTGTGATTGCCATGCCCCCCCCGCCTCAAAGGGGGGAGAGAGTCTGTGATTGCCATGCCCCCCCGCCTAAGGGGGGAGGGGGGAGAAGGGGGGAGAGAGTCTGTGATTACCATGACTGTGACTCCCCCCCCGCCCCGCGGTGGGCTCGAGCTCGGTGGGGGGGGGCGGTGGCACCGGCCGGGGCGGCTCCGCCTTTCGCTCTCCCCGCTCGTGCCCGCGCGTCGCCACGGGGGGGGGGGGGGGCGGCGGGGGCGTGGGGAGGGGGGGCGCGGGGACGCGCACGGGAACCTCTACTACTCCCTCCCCCCTCCCAGCCGCCGCCATGTTGGATGGTGCGTGTGGGTGTCAAAGCCAGCCAGAGGCGGCGGCGGCGGCGGCCGGGCAGCCAGAGCTCCGGGCCCCGCTCCCAGCCCCGCGGCGGAGGCGGCAGCAGGTCAGTGAGGAGCCGGGCGCCTGCCCCCGCTGGCCTGGGCCGGGGGGCGACTCCCCGCCCCCTGGGGGATGGATGGGGGCAGCTCCCGCGGGGGGGTGTCTCTGTGCTGGCTCGGCTCACCGGTGGGGGGCTGGGTGTGTCTCTGAAGGGGGCGGGGGCAGTTGGGGGGGGGCGGTGTGGGGCAGGCTGGGGGGGGGTTTGCGGGGCGGCTGCCGCTGGTGTGTGGCTGGAGAGCAGCGGAGGTGCCTTAGGGTGTGCCCGGGAGGTGTGGTGAGTGTGGTGAGTGTGTGAGTGTGTGTGTGTGTGTCTGGGCCTCGAGGGTGTGCGCTGGATTGTGTGTGTGCGGGAGTGTGTGGTCGCCTGCCGGGGGCGTTGGTGTGTGTGTGTGTGGGGGGGGGAGTGACTGACTTGTGGGGTTCCTTTGAATGTCAGGGACGCCCTTTGGGCTCCCAGGAGCCTTTGTTGTCTGTGTTCGGATGGTGACAACAATCGGTCCCCATCATGGCAGCTGAGTCCGCGCTCCCCGCTTGCAGACTTGGGAGAGCACTTGCGGGATCAGCCCGTCACTCTCTCAGCAGGGAAGTTGTTGTCTTGTGCTGTGACAAACGGTCTGCGACTGATAAACACCTGCCCGAAGAGATGCACCCTAAACCTCCAAACTGAAGTTCGGGCCTCTGTTTCCATCTGTAGATGCCACAAAGCCAACTTTCTTTTAACTCGACCTGGCTACAGGTTTCAATTGAATTGTGTTGGGTGAACATCAGCAGTTTACTCCATTTAAAAAAAAAAAAAAGAAAAACTTCTGTTCAAGTTTTGGAGATAAGTTCTGAAAACTGTGTTTTGTTTGCTGAAGGAGAGGTCTGGATGATATCAAATGTGGCACCAGTTTATGTTTTCCTAGAATACACTGGTACGAAGGTGCTGAGTATTTTTCCCCCTCTAGTTTTATCTGCAGTGGACTTGCTCCTGCAGATTAGTTGTAGGTAGTGAATGTGAATAGTTGTGCTTGACTTTTGTTAAATCTTCTTATTATTGTCATTTAAATAAAGGATTCTTGCATATTAGCAGTGATGAAAGTCTCTTACGTCGGAAAATTTGGTTTTATGTGTATGGTTTACTGGATGTTATTCATTAATAATTTGTTTCTGGTCGCACCAATAGCGTGTTATGTGTTTTCCACTTAGTCACATAAAGTATAAAATTAGTTAAACTTGTGGTTTTCTTTTCGACTCTTTGAGAAACTTGTATTTTCAGCAAAAGATCTATATCATATTTTCGTGTCACTATTTGACTCTTCAGATATATTGCAGACATGAATTGTGTAGATTGGAGCGACTGGTTCAGGATGCTGGTAATTCTGATTCTTTTAGTTTGAGCTTTGCGTAATGATTATCTGCCCAAACATGTTTTACTTTAATGGTAATGTGGGGCTTCGTTTACATGATTTTATACTGTGTAAAATAGGGCAAAACATAGTTTTAGAAAATTGGGGTGTTAGGACACAGTAAAATATGAAACTTTGTATGCAGTTTTACCCCTTTTTAGACTACAGCTTAATTTGTGCTAAATAGGAAAACGTGTATCTTTTGTAATAGTATTTGTATATTACAGAAAAAAGCATAATTACAGTCCTACTTTCTAAATGGTATGTCTTCAGTCATTTTGCAGTAAATTATTTTCAGACAAACTCAGATGTCCTCATTTCTTTTGATCTTAGATGTTTGTTGCATTGGCTTTTCATGCAGAAGAGCAGGAACTTATACCAGAGAACAGTCAAAAATGTTAGGTATTGGTAAACCAGGCTAATGAATTTTCAAGTATAGATCAATATTTTAATGATATTTTCAAGGCTACCAAGGTCTGACTCTAAATTATCCGTGAATATGAGTGTCCCTAGCTTAGCTTGATTTCATACCACCTAGAAAGCAAATTGGGATGAAATTGACACCTATACATAAGTGCTATTGCGGACTGTGACTTGACTGACTGATCTAATAAAGTAAATAGAAGCATACGCTAATATGGAATATCATATCCTACATGGTGTTGCATAGCAGAGATAAGATTGAATATTTGAAGTCACAAGTAAAGATACTGGTAAATTAAAACAAATGTTAAGATTTGTAAGGGTCACTGCCAGGCTTGCGTGGTCCCTCAATATAATTAATGCTAAAATCTTTTTAAAATGATAATCTGGGGGGGGGGGGAACACTTCAGCCTTCCAAAACCATAGTTACAGAATGCCACCTACTCTCTTGGAAGACCCACTGGTAGAAAATCCAGGCTGTCCGGCGTGAATGAGTGCAGTTATTCTTTCTTTCTGCTTTGCCTTGTTTTGATGTGAATAGGCAAGGTATCAAAATGTACTAGTATCCTGCTGTCTTAAGTGCTTCAAAGAGCAGGATTTTAGTATCAATACCTTGCCAGCTCATAAGAAGGCAGCAGGCACAGTGGAGGGGAACAGTGTGCATGCTCTTGTAAAACAAAACGGATTGGTTTAACTTCAGGCCTCCCAGCCTTGATATTGTCCTTTCATTGGGCTACAATGCTGTGTTGCATAGTATGCTTTAAAAACCTCACAGAATTCATGATTTTTGGGTTGCCAGTGTAAGACTGATTTTTCCTGTTCTGTTAAAAAAGAATCTTCAAGCCGCATGCTTGTTACAGTGTGTGAATTCAATGACCACAGCTTTCTAGATAGATCCTGCCCTGACATACAGTTTTAAAAATTGAGCAAGGGAGGCAGAGTGGGTGAGAAATAAGCAAGCACCAACTTTATTTTATTGCTGTCTTACTACTGCAATTTTGACCTTGGATTTAGAGATCTAGATTTCAGTTGGCTTTATTAAATAATGGCTTTATTAAATAAAGTGTTGATAAATGGAGAGATTGTGAGATTAAGCTTCTAAAGTTAGCTAAAATTTCCATCTGAAAGGTGGCTTTTACAGTTCACCCATTGAGCTGCGCTCCTCAACAAGACCGATCTAACTAAAAGGGCCCCTTTTTAAACATTAAGTTATCAATTACTTGAAATGACAAACTAATTAAAAAAAAAAAAAAAGGTAAATGTTGGTATTTTGTCCAGATCTTGAAGCTGAAATGTTCTTCAACTTTTGCTTTTAAAAAGAGCACCGAATTAAAAAGATTACACTTCAGTCCTAAAATATTTTGCCTACTAGTATTACACGTAACTCCTTACGGCACGTTTACACTTGAAAGTTAATTCGGATTAAAGTAAGTTGTGAATTTTTTAAGTGCAGTATCTATTTCTGAATAACTCCATATATAGACAAGCCTAGAGAAGCATAATTAAAATATAAGAAGGAAATTTTTTTTAATCTTTTTGGATTGTTCACTTTGTATGGTTGGGAGCACTGTGAGTATGTTCAGTTTAATTTTTGCCCCATAGCATTAGCCAGATTCCCTTTGTTAGTACTGATCTTTCACACATCAGTTGAGGAAAGAGCATTAAAAATAATAGGCAAATGTGATTTTGTAAAATCATAAAAATTGATGGGAGTACTTAGGCATATGTAATACCTGTAATTACTTTTAACACCATCTTTTGAAATTAATTACATTTCAAGTGATTTTCCTTTAAATGTAAGTAACTTACACATCTGTGCTGTGATCCCTCAAACTGTAGCACATGCTCAAATTTACTCACATGTAAAGTTTAAGCCTGTATATAGGTGTTTGCATGATTGGGGCTCTGGTAAATATAGACAATTTAATATGTTATGAACTATTTATATGTGTTTCCAGGTTGCTATGCAGTTGTGGATCCAGTAATATTTGAATTTTGATTTGTTGTCCACCTTTACAATGTTTTTATGTGAAAAGATACTTGTCAAAGACACATTTCCATTTATTACAATACATGCCCCAAAATGTAAAGATTTCCTTGTATATATCGTGTAATATACTAAAAGCATCAACAGTTTGAACTAGTTAAGTCTCTCAAACAATATTCTCTGAATCCTTTCTTTTGTTAATAGCATCCTAGCTTCCTGGTGGTGCTGGACGCACAGGATGCTGAAGAGTCCGAAGTCTAACAAAGTTCATTTTCCTAGATACTGTATATAAAATTGTTTGTTTTAATCAGAATAAATCTTCTCAAGTTTTAGCAATATATCCTCTGTTCTCATTGAGTTGCTTAATATCTTATTTGTTGGTCTCAGTTCTTGTATCAGACTTCTTCTGATGTTGCACTATTCTCCCGTAGTTTGTCAGATGCTCCTTTCTGTGCTCCCAATGCTGCTTTTGTAGTTAGCTTTAGTAGAGTTGCCTGCAGCTGCAGAGTCCCCTGAAATATAACTTTATTTTAATAAATACAGAATGTTGCAAGATATAGTATGCCTTTGCTCCAGAAGCCATGCTGTAGGGAGAGTTCTTGAATTGAGTCAACTCCCAGACAGATTTTATTGGTACAAAGAGATTTTATTGTCTTTGTTGAAGATCTCCTATTCTTTCCACCTCTCTGGCCTCCATAATCATAGTCTTGTATAATTGGACACATATATGTGTTTTTGAGTTGTAGTAATGTTTGACACCTGAGTGGGTTCCAGTATGCTTTTTTCTTTCCTGTATACTTCATGACCCTATGAGTCTAGATCCAAAGTCTTGACAAAAATCCTCTTGTATGGTACCCTACAATAAGTCTATTATTTGCACGTTAAGGGCCTATGCTTAATTTTTCTAGACTGTAGTACAGCATTTGGGTTTTTTATATCAATTCATTAATTAGCAGCTCTCAAAACTATCTTGCTAGATTGTTTTCGGTTCTATTTATCATTTTACAGCACTCAAAAGTGTGCTAAGCACCTCACTAAAGTGTTGTTGTATGTGTTCTTCCATCAGGTTTGTAAATCTGCAAGTAAGTTTGCATTGTTAGGAATCCAGTGTAGTGATAGTTAAATGCAGGGTCATTTTTACTGTGTGTGATTCTAGAAGTGACTGTATAAAGATAGACATGGGTCCTGAGGATCTTGGAGTAGATGACATATCTCCATCTTTTAGGTCTGAAGAAATTGCCCCCCAGCCATTTAATTCACTTTATTATTCCATGAAACACAGCAAGGAAAAGCAGAGAGTTTGACCCTTAGGCCTGTTCTGTTTGGCTGTTAGTTCCTTACCCTGGAAGACTTCTCTGTGTTTTGTTGTATCTGTATTAGCCTAAAATAGCATCAAGGATGACATGTAATAATGATGTTACTTCAATTCTTCTAGTGGTTTCTGTACTACATTAGGAATCTTAATTTCTAGACTTTTGGTCGGTTGTGTAGTTTTTCTGAACCTTTACAAGTGCTATAATAATTTTTCATAGTGTTACTGGAACAAGCAACGTTTTAAGTAGGATCTTTGCGGAGAATTGCATAATCTTAGTACTGTTCATCTGTTCCTAACTGTTTAAATCACTTCCTCACTCTTAAAGAAAAATCTCTCATCTACTATTTCTTGTCTGTATTTTTGTCAATTGTGATTTATCCCCTTCTGAGTTTGTTTTGTAACTTAGTAACTTTTATCCTAATTGTGCAACCTTTACTCATGTTGGTGAGCAATTACTCTCACAAATAGTTCTTTTGACTTCTGCAGGACTACTCACATGAGTTGTTGCTCACCAGGTTGAGTAAGGATTGCACAATTCACAACTGAGGCCTTTGTTTGCAATGGGCATAATTTAAAAAATGTCAAGTAATTGATTTATGCGGTTCTGATATCCCTTGAGGAAGGGGAAATCATTGTGTTCTAAAGATGGCTTCTTTTCAGATTTTTGTGTCTCAGATTCTTCATAGAGTGATATTTGAGGAGACTTCTTTCTTCTTGAACCAGTTTTTAATTTAGTCACATTTTCTATCTTGGACTCCTGTAGCCCACACAAGAAGTGTTCAAGAAATGTCTAAAAGCACACTACATGGTGTGGCTGAACTTTGTTTTTTCTGAGTTATTGCTCTCAGGGTCAATAAATAGCCATTCTTGATCCTTAATGTTTTTATCCTAATTTTATGTCTTTATATTGTCTATCCTCCTCTCTGATGCATGCATAATGACACACTCTAATTTCTTCCTTTTGCAAGTAGAAAACTGCTCCCATTCAGGCAGTTGCGTATGTCATTAGCTGGGCAAAACCAGCATCAACAAGCACCTGGAAAGTTCTGTTGCCCCAGGTGCGCCCCCTTTCCACCCCATGTTCAACACAATCTGGGCAGGGGCAAGGTTTATAGCAACAAGAAGCCAGAAATAGGAGAGGATGGCTTCTAATCATATAAAATTAAAATAATTTTAAAAGATCTCAAGATTGGCCATTCATTGTTCCTGATTCTCATTTCTAAACATGATTATAACAGTACTTTTAATATGGCTATATTCTCTAATAAATGTCTGTGGAAAAATGATTTGGCATATGAATATATGTATAGGAAAGCAGTGAAATCATTACTTGAAATCCAGAACTTTAATGCTTTTAAATATTTAGATAGCTAATTAATCAATCAGCAAAGTACTTCACCAGCTTGTGATGTTGCTGGAGTGTGAATAGGGAAGGCTGTTTGGGAAGTTGCGGGAGGCATATGAATCTTACACCTACCTGTCAAATCAGACTAATAGAATTCCTGTGAGTCTTAAAAGAGCCAGTGTCCAGGTATTTAATCATTTAAAAAAATGTTCTCTGCATAATAACCACTTGGAAGCATGCAACTGACATCTGTTCTTTTATTTATTGAAATATTTTCCTCCTAAAGCATGAATTAGCTTATTTTATGATTGCTAACCAGTGTTGTTTCTCATGCATTGACTTTTTAAGACTTTGAAGCATTTGTTATCGGGGTGGGAAACAGCTAATTTTTTTGTTGTGCAAAGTTCATATAAGTTAAGCGCTTAGTCTAGCAACCTTGGAGTGCATTTCCCAAAAATTAAAGATAATGCCTTCCTTGGTATGTTTGTAGATTAACAATGAAGTAGATGCCAAGTACCTTTCCCATTAGGACTGTGCAAATATAGACTAGAAATTATTAGTTAACACTTTAATGATTACTTCTGAGAATCTCTGTAGTGCACTCTCATTTGCTTTGATGCATATGATAGCAGCGGACTGCTCGAAAGGTCCAGAAAGTTGTTAGTTTTCATTGCTGTAAACTTCGTAAGGGTGCAGCCCACTTTTTTGGCACATTTTGTAAAGGAACATTATCAGTATTATAAATCATTATACAAGGGTGGCCACCTTAGTGTGAAAAATAGTTTCTTTTTGTGTGGAAGTCCTTATGTATATTTGGTATGAGTATGATATATGCAAATGTTCTTAAATTGATTTTGCATTGTTTTCAGAATTACAATTGTGCTGGAATTGAAGTTTTAAATCTTTCTGAGATTGTTTAAAAGTTTGGAACACACCAAAATGTATTTGAATTTTTAAAATTAAGAGAAGAATTGGGCAAAATCACTTTTCAATAGCTCTACAACAGAGAAATGTCTCGGTATGAGCAGATATTTGTGTGTAATGTTTAAAATTTACAAATTGACTCATTTGTGAAGTATTGGGAATTTATGATGGACTATTTTGCTATTTTAATAGTTAAAATGGTCTCTTAGCATAGCTGGTTCAGTTGAGCAGACTGAAAAGTATAATTAGGAGTTTTGTGTCCTTCATCTTTCAGTTAGTAGCTGTAGTTTAATTGTTTTAATTAATGAAAATATGAATTTATGATTCCTTTTGAAAGCACATGTAAAATGCTTTCTTAAAGTCAGAGCATGTCATAATTTGGCATGCATAATATTAAGAAATACACTGCCTGGCGGTAATTTTATACTATGTTGGATTTTTGAATGATATAGAGTAGGATTGTATTATGGGTTGCTGTTAATAGAATATTAAGGTTGGAAGGGACCTCGAGGTCATCTAGTCCAACCCCCTGCTCAATGCAGACCAACACCAACTAAATCATCCCAGCCAGGGCTTTATCAAGTTGGACCTTAAAGATGGAGATTCCACCACCTCCCTAAGTAACCCATTCCAGTGCTTCACCACTCTCCTAGTGAAAAAGTTTTTCCTAATATCTGACCTAGACCTCTCCCACTGCAACGTGAGATGATTGCTCCATGTTCTGTCATCTGCCACCACTGAGAACAGTCTAGCTCCATCCTCCCTGGAACTTCCCTTCAGGTAGTTAAAAGCTGCTATCAAATCCCCCCTCTCTCTTCTTTTCTGCAGACTAAACAAGCCTAGTTCCCTCAGCCTCTCCTCATAAGTCATGTGCTCCAGCCCCCTAATCATTTTTGTTGCCCTTCGCTGGACTCTCTCCAATTTGTCCACATCCTTCCTGTAGTGGGGCCCCCAAAACTGGGCACATTACTCCAAATGTGGCCTCACCAGTGCCGAATAGAGGGGAACGATCACTTCCCTTGATCTGCTGGCAATGCTTCTACTAATGCAGCCCAATATGCCTTTAGCCTTCTTGGCAATAAGGGTACACTGTTGACTCGTATCCAGCTTCTTGTCCCCTGTAACCTCCAGGTTCTTTTCTGCAGAACTGCTGCCTAGTCAGTCGGTCCCCAGTCTGTAGCAGTGCATGGGATTCTTCCGTCCTAAGTGCAGGACTCTGCACTTGTCCTTGTTGAACCTCATCAGATTTCTTTTGGCCCAATCCTCCAATTGCCTAGGTCACTGTTTATCCTATCCCCATCCTCCAGCGTATCTACCACTCCCACCATCTTAACGGTAAGCACTTTTCTGGATTGGGGCCTATGTCATTATCTTGGATAGCTAGTAAAATGACTAAAATAAAAGAACATATACTTGAGTATTCTGAATTGAGTAATAGATTTTATTACATATACCAAGACATTCAAACTGGTCTGAATGCTACAGGATAGTTCAGCCATTCATCTTTTAACCTTTCTTGGTCTGTTTGCAAACTCTATGATTCTTCTACATTCCTTTTTCTGTCGCCTGAAATCATGTCCACTAACTTTTCTACAAAGGGTTTTCTTTGTTTTTTAAAATGACTTGGAGGAGAGGGAAGGGAAGTCATGTGCTGTTTTCTGTGATAGTACAGCATATATGAAACGTCTTTTGTCAGAAACAGTTTTGGGGGTTTTTAACATTAAAAATTCAGAAAGTGAAAGTCTAGCAGTTGGGAGGGAAAGATTTTCAATGAGGGCTTTTGTCTACACTAGAAAGCTGTACTGCTTTAACTGTACTATACTGTACTGTAACTGTATACTATGGTTAAAGCGATATAACCCCTCCATACTGTGAATGCAGATATATTCATATAAAGGAACTTTATATTGGCATAGCTATTCCAATAAGGGAAGGGGAATAACTTTACTGATGTATCACCTTTATAGCAATATAATTGTATCTACACTAGGATTTTTACCAGTGTAACCATACTGGTTTTAAAAATAAATCACACATTAACTGACATAGCTACACCAGTAAAACTTTTAAGTGTACTCCAGGACTTTTGATGCTGCAAAAATCTTAACCCCTCTTTTTAACTTCAGTGCCTAATAAAAATGAGAGAGAGGATGTTAAATGCAACCCTGAGATTTGAGGTCCATAAAGATCAATATCTGCTACGTTTTTGTCAAAACCCTTGTTTTAATTAATTTTTTATTAAAAATAGTGACTCGCATCTGTTTCCCCTTCATGGAATAGCCAAGTAGGAGGGATTTAAGCACCCCCCCCTGCTGACACAACCACTGTTTACATGCTAAGCAGATGCAAATAGCATTCCCCTCTCAATCACACCCTCTTTACTTACAGGTTGCTACATTGTTTTGATTAAAGTTGTTACATTGCTGCTCCCAGCCTAGAGGGCGGGGGAGAGGAAAAAACTCATTACAACTTGATTAACATATTTGTGGCATTTGTAATATCACCCTTTCACAGAAAACAGTTTCAGAAGCTGCTGAGGGCATAGGGTTATGTCAAAAAGAAAAACATTAAGGAGGAATGAAAGTCAGAAGAAAAGTATTTAAAAATATTAGAGGGATTTAAAAAAAAAACCATACATGCTACCATATGAGAGCTGTTAAAAGTTCAAAAAAGTGGAAGTCACCTTTAAAGATTTAACACTTAATTTAGCTAAGATGTGGGAGCTGAGGATGTAGATCCATACAGACTCTTAAACACTGAGGTATTGTCTATATGAGAAGAGTTCTTGAAAATTTCCCCCGTTTTACCTGGTTCAGTTTTACCTGATGTTTACGGGGAGTGCTAATGTAATCAGCTGCTGACATCATTTTCAGTACCATGTTGATTGGTCTTGTTGTGAGCTGGGTTAGATGACATGGTGCTGAAAATGATGCCAGCAGACACTTGCTCGCTCCCCTAGTACTTCCGTTTCCCCCCCCTCATCTCCCCCCCCCCGAACTTCCTTAGTGTAGACAAGGCTTTACTGTACACAAGGCTATAGATATGTATCCTGTGCTATTATATATTGAAGAATGGTGCTGAATCTTTAAAGGTGATCATAACAAAGACATCCTTTGTGCACAAGCTGAGCTGGTGCGCTGATATCAGTAAGAGTTACCAGAAATAAAAGTAAACTATGGTTAAGTCTTGCGGTTAACGTGCAAGAAGTGCTCTTCCAAAACCAGGGAAGATCAGACTTGACATTCCTGAAATCTGCAAGGTGTTTTTGTTTTTTTTTTTTTTAGAAAGGGGGGGGAGGGTGGGAGGCAGTATTGCCTCTGTCTCTTCAGCACTCTTGTTGGAAAACCATTCAGGTAGTTTTTATATATTCTGTGGAAACACAATGTAAAAAATTCTAGTAACCTCCCTTCTCCCCCACCTTTTCAGCTCACCTTTAAGACAGTGTCAGTTTCCAATCTTTGACAACCTGTATTTCCTATTCCTATCCGAATGTTGCTCTGACCGTGGAAAAACAAGTGTTTTTAAAGTACTTCTACTTTTGTTACTCTAATTAATTTTTGAAACATCAGCAAATAAGTGTTTATTTTTTTAACTTTAGCGGCTCTCCTGTGTTTATGGCATATATTAGCACTTAGGGAAAAAACTCTCTTCATAACATAGCCAGGAGATTCTTATTCCATAGCTCTCTGAAATGGATAACACGAAAAGATCTGAGAAGGTTGAGTCAAAATCCAACGTAGTGTAACATTTGCAACAACCTTGTATTAAGGAAACAATGGAGTTCTTGATTTCCAACTGAGACCACTATTTAATAACATCTGATTTAATCATTGACAGGCAGGGAAAGGCATGGTCCCCCATACCCTTTGCGGGTAAATGGACAATGCAAGCTTCTAGAGAGTATGCTGACGACTCTGCTAAGGAAAAAGATATCTGCTGCAGCTCTTTGGACAAGGATTTTATTGGCATGGGAATATTGGTAAATGGAAACACTGCCAAGCATTCAAAGGGGATAACAAAATTGGGGGTGATCTTAATATATCCATTCCCCCTCCTTTAATGAAATGGTTGCTGTCAGTGTACGGCAGGAGATGCTGGAGTTTTACCAGCTCAAAATGCAGTCAATAACAGGTTCAGCATGATGTTTTTGTGCCCACGCATTTAGGGGCAGTATTGAAAAATTGATAGCCCCTCTGCCAGTAGATGAACATTTGTAGGTTAGAGTCTCCTCTGCAATTTGTCTGGATATAATGGAATATTCTTGCAGGGAGGAGGGGGGGGGGGGAAGAGAGTAGGGTGGGAGGGGTGTCTAAGCAAAAGAATAAAATGGCCAAAAAACACAAGAGCAAGCTTGACTTCCCCTTTCTCATCTGAGGAGGAGAGAGTTCATTCAGAGAAGGAGAAATCTGACAGTCAGGAAAGAGTATCCTGTATAACTCAAATCTGTGATTAAGAGAATAAGTAACACTCTGTGAGTACCTCCAGAACAAGAGGAAAAGAGTGGAAAAAAACCAGTTTCCTTTCTAAATTAAAAAATAGAGGCGACAGGCTTTTCCATTCCTTACTCCTCCTCTTCCTCCTTATCCTGTCACTTGGGGTCAGCGGCTCTTGTTCCTCATCTGTAAGTGTTCTTGTCAAAGGAGTCTTTTAAACTGACACCAGCCTTCTTCATGTTCTCTTTCAGTGTCTTGTACCGTCTTTTTCTAGGTCTTCGTCGTGGTCTTTATCCTTTGACTGTGAGCTCTTGTACTCTCTGGCCAGCATATTCCATATCTCATCTCACGTGATTCATCCATCTCTGTCGTCACTCCAACAGCTTTTCTGTGGTGTGGGCTTCTTGCATTATGTTTCGTTGTGTAGCCTGTCAGCTCTCATTATTCCCGGCATCCACCAGAGCATTCTCATTTCAGCAGTGTGAAATAGTTATTCTTCCCTCTTCCTCATTGACCAGCATTCTGACCCGTATGCCCTGGCTGGCCTACTCATGATCCAGTACGCTTTGCTCTTTAGTTTACTTGGCATATTCTTATTGCATAGAACTCCCGTCAACTCCCTCCACTTACATCAACCACTATTGGTGTGGCTCCTAACATCCTCATCCACAGTCCCATCATGGTTCAGCTCTGAACCCAGGTATGTGAACTGTTGCACAGACCTTAAATTTGCATCATGTAGTTTTATTGACTTCTTGTCCCTCTCAGCGAAGCATCACATGTATTTTGTCTTTTGTTGGCTGAGCCGGAAGCCATTTTCTTCCAGTGCAGCCCTCCATAGTTCTGGGTCCCTTTCCAGTTTGTATTTGTCTTCATGGCACAACAACCTGATTGTCCAAATATGTGTCTCCGACAGATTGCATGACCACAGGTGCCACCATGATAATTCTCTAGGAACTGTCATAAACCTTCTCTAAATCCACAGAAACTAAGTGGCGTTTCTTGCATTTCTCCCTATACTTCTGCAATATTTGGGTTGCAAACATTTGCATCCCTTGTTGACCTTACTGGCATACACCCTAATTGGTTGTCAGTTACCGGATGCTCCAGCATCTCCTGAAGTCTTTCCTTGATCATTCTTTTCCATTTCTTACTAGTGGACATAATTATTCTGAATGATCTTAGTTTGTATTGAAGGCAGATTCCTCAAAGCAGCTGATGAAGCTTTATGAAATTCAGTCTGAAAAACAAGACTTTGTGATAGTCACAAATATGTACAACAGTGACCAGACTGGCAAGGGAGGTGCTCTTTATATAAATACTTAATGGACCACAAACCGGAATCTTCTGCAAAGACAACTTTTTGCATCTGGTGGATTGTGGGCATCAGTCAGCTTTAATGAGAGATCTTTTCACTTCAGTATTAATATTCAATAATAAATATTTCTCTTAAAGCTGTGGTGTATAATCTGAGATTTTCAACCACAGTAACATCAGCCCATGCAGTTACTAGACTTCAGCCATTGGCTGAGAGTAGTCCTACAGCAGTTTTGTCTAGCTAAATATACAGAAGGAAGACTTGTTTTGGTGACACACTGGAAAAATTGGTGAGGGAATCATGAAAGAAGTGTTTTTTTTAAAGCCCAGGGAATAGATTCCAAGCTGTATAGCATAGGAGACTGTCCATAAAGTCATGGGAGACTTAAAGGAGACAGCTAGATTCTGGCATAGGAAATGCAACACATTGTCATTGGGTACCAAAGCTTAGTATCTGGTAAGATTTCTGGAGATTTGATGGCAATGAACATCAGATGAGTTATAGATGGGATAGAAGTATGATACTTGGAGCTAGAACTTTACTTCCACCAACCTTTTTTCTTAGTGTTTGGTCTGCCAACAGGGAAGTACAAACAAGGTAATCTCACACATGAAAGTAAGCTGCCAAGTATGTATTTGTACAAGGATGATATTGTGTGCTAATTATTTTCGTAGCAGTCCAGAGGCATGAGCAGTGTTGGATTTAAATGCTAAACAGGTACCTGTTTGTGTGAAAATATTAACATCAGTATCTCAAGGGAGTTTATTCACCTCTTTTAGATTTAAAAATCTTAGATACCCACCCTAGCTAGAAATAAACACTTCAGTTGAAAGTATCCAAATTTGGGCATTGGAATGTATACTACACTACCAGTACAGATCCTCTAAGTTACAGCACTGAGGGTATTTACGAAGTTGCTGGTGAGTAGGGTGACAAAAGTATCAAGTCTGAGAGGAAGGAACACATGTTTCATACAAGAGCCAACTCAGGGAAAGCGACATTTAGCAATAGAACAGGCAGCAGATGCTTTCTAAAAGCAAGTCTTTGTCATTGTTGAAAAAAGCAAGCTAACACCTACTCAGAGAATACACCAGCTAAGAGTCCTTAATGGATAAGAGAACAGGTAGAATATTACTGCTGAAGGACATATTCAGAAAACTTAGGAAGCATTCTGATGAAGCCAAAAATCAGTACACATCCACCAAAAAATTTGTGGGAATTAATACCAGGTTTACACTAGGGAATCTCCCCTCTCCCCCTAAATTCACACAAGGCAAAATTAACTAGTCCATATAACAACCATTTATGTTGTCAAAAATATGATCCCAGTGACGGGAAAGATTTATTAATTCAGGGCCCTCTGTGTGTATAGCATATACTATTGAAAGTCTATTGCTTCTAAATAAGCACTTTGCATACCATGTGGCCAGCTCTCCTTTTTTAGCAGATCATCCCCATCAGGAATGTATTAAAGAATATGGTTAAGATTCAGGAACTGGTACAACACATCAGTAGGCCAAACAGGATCCTGATCCGTAGTTTCTTTGTAACAGTAAGCAGAACTCTAGACGGAATTTCTGGTTCTTTCATAAGAGCAGTAGCAGCATCTTCATAGGTAGACTGGTTTTCTCTTCAGAGAAAATATGAAAAGCTTCTACTTGGTATGTTTTGGTATCTTTGCCAAGTAATGATGCTGGACATGCTTTTTCTGCCTACGTCTGGAAGGAAGGTGCTTTGTTGCATAGTACATCTGTAAATAAATTGTTTTTTACTCAGTTATCTTTTTAGTTTTGTTTTTCCTGAAGAAATAAAACATCAATACTCTTTGGAAAGTGAAGAGGGAAGAATATTTCAATGATTTTCTCCATTGAGTCTCTCACGTGAATCTTTTATTTTCTGTTGGTCATCTCTTTTATAAAGGACCGATGGACATCTTTGAAGGTAAAATTAAAGTTTGCCTGTTAATTTCCTTTTTATTGGATTAAAGGGACATCAAGTTAAAACATAGTCATTTAAAAAAAATTAAAATGATTTTCGGATACTTCATTTACTTTGTGGTTTTAATATTACATTTTGCTAGTTTATTTAAAAAAACCCATTAATAAATTTGTTAGTCTTTAAGGTGCCACAGAACTTTTTAAACTTTTTTATTTTTTTTTAAAGATTACATCTCAATTCACATTTTCTTGTGATAGAATTTTCTTTTCCTTTGCAGGCTTGCTAACTTCTGAAGTGACAGACACACTTCATTCATGGGTAATACATTCTAACAGGAGTGTCTTCTTGTAGGTGTGATCCCATCATGCCGTAATTTTCTCTTCCCATGTACTTTTGAAAGTCTCCCTCCACCTTTATTTCAGTCTAAAATAATACCCAAGTAGACATGGCAATCTGCATTTATTTCAGATTTCTACTTTTTTTCTAATTTCGGGGGTACATGATCTAATTTTGATTATTTGCCTTACCCTTTACTAAATACATGAAGGGAAACTGAAGTACTCTTATTCAGATAGGTGATCCCCAGAGAATAAATCCCATTTGATGGGAGTCCAGGAAGATATTGTCTGTTGTACTATTACTATTGCATTAATCTGGATTTGGAATGTTTGGCTCAGTGCATAATGACTTGACCTATGCTCTTCTACAGTTCTACCATATTATATTATTCATTACCTATCCAGTAGTCTCTGTATCACTAGTGAAAAATAAAGTGAGACATGAAATGTGGTTTGTGTGCTGTGACACTTGACTTAGCCATGGGGAAAGGAATGTGTTATTTTTAAAGAGACTCTGCCAAAGCTTGTAAGTCTAAAATTAGACTCACTGTAGCTGTGACTTGGATCATTTGTAGTGATCTGCTCGACTCTTCCAGAGGGTATTGCCCTCTATGCATTTTGGAACACAGTTTTTTTTCTTTCTAGTGATCCCAATTGTGTTACAGGTTGCAGAATGAAACCTACAAATCGTTGGCAAGTTTCACTTTGCAAGTCCTGAATCAAAGTGGCTAGGTGATTCATTTATGTTCAATCACAAAGTGAAACTTGCCATTCATTTCCCCCCCCTTTTCAATAAACTGTCTAGGAATGTAAAGATACTGTATCTATAGAGCTCAGATATTATACCAGATGATGGGTGCTTTAAAATTGCCTGTAATAAAAAGTGGGTTTGATAAAATGTCTGATTAATTTTTATCACAATGTATGGATACCCATTAGGTAGCTAAATCACTGCCCACGTTAAAGATTTAATTTATCCCTGAGAGCCTCAGGCATTGTTAAAAAATCCGTGTGGAATCTAACAATCTTGTAAATCATGAATATGCATGCATTTGGAGAAGCATATCTTTCTGCTTTAATGCTTTCTATAAAGAAACCGTTTGGCCACCTGCCCTTCGTGACAGCTGGATTTGTTCTCTCATTTGTAAAAGGGGAGTGGAAAGCTTCCAAAATGTAACATTTGAAGCTTCCCCCCACCCAAAAAATTGAAAGTTTAAAGAAGACCAATATTTAGACTTCAGAGAAGAGGGGACTGATTTTTCTCCTAAATTGAACCCTGTGTTTTGAACCCTTGGTCAACTCCTGCCTCTAATTAGCCTTCTTAAATAATGTGTGAGAGATTGAAGGGTTTATGGGTGGCAGTAATTTCTGTGCCTTCATTATATTGCTTTATTCTCATGAATCAATATGTTTTCTCCGCTGTACAATAGCATGGGAAAGCTCATATGTACGCCTTATTGGCTTTTATGCATTGTGCTAAGCTTCATAGCTTCTTTTCTTACTCTTCTGTGAGGCATTACAAAGTACAATCGCTCCTCTTCCTGTTCGGTTTTGGAAACAAGTGTTTGTATTAAAGTACTTTAATGTGCACTCGGAAATACAACTTATACCCACTTAGTTATCTATTCATTTTGTAAGAATTTTTTATGAATAAGGCAAATCTGTGAAAGAGAGTCCATTTGAGCCTAAGGATATTTTTCAAAGTGGTGTGGGTTATAGAATGAAATCTAAAATATTTGAAGCCATATAGGACTATAAGCATATGTCCAGTATTAGAAAATGCATTTGCATACCATCATTTTTCTGGACTGTTTTACTAGTGATTTCTGGCTAAAGTCCTTCATGGCAGGTATTAATGTATTAAATAAAGGTAGTTGTTTTTTCTCTCTGGAAAGTGAGGACTTTTCACACAGTGCAGTTACTAAATTAGAAGACAACTTGCTCGCATCTTCTAGGGAGCATTAAAATGTAAGCAACACAATGTTTTAGAATTTAGCAACTGGTGTTAATAGCTTTATTAAGAAATTGTGTGTAATAATGTGGTTAGTCCTGAAGATTTACAAAATGGATTTTAATATAGAATATAGGATTTGCCATAGTGGATGTGATCACTAGTCTAGCCAGTCAGGTATTACAAGGTTGCTACCTTGAGTTATAAAAGACAAATCATAAGGGGGCGGGAGGGAGAAAGGGAAGGGTTAACTCTAACTTCACCAGTTCCTGACTTGAAAGCTTTACTTTGAAACTGAGAGGGACAAGGAAGGGGGGGGGGGAATATCTTTTATTGGACCAACTTCTTTTGTATAGAAGGTACAAGTTCTTTGAGCTACACAGAGCTCTTCTTCAGCACTGTTTAACTAAAAAGCATGTACTTTCCAACAACAGCAGTTGGTCCAATAAAAGGTTACCTCATCTACCTTGTCTTTCTCATATCCTGGGACCAACACTGCAAATTTATTTTGGAACTGTAATATTCCTAATTTAGTTTTTGTCTGAAGCTTTCCCAATAATTAAATAACAGAGAAGCATTAACTTCATTAGAGTTGCTCCCGCTTACATTAGGTCTATATTTGACTCACTAGCTTGATGTTAAAATTCGTGGCATAAGGCATATCTTATGGGAGGCAGCATGTGGATGCAGCAATTGAACTGAGAGTTGGGAGACCTGGATTCTGTTTTTATCTCTGCCACTCGCCTGCTGTGTGACCTTGGGGCAAGTTACTTCACGTCACTGTGCCTCTGATTCCCCTTGCACCCTGTGTCTTATCTAGTTAGTTTGTAAACTCTTTCGGGCAGAGACTGTCTGTCACTGTATGTATGGTGTGAAGCACAACTGGGATCTTTGCTGGGGCCTGTAGGCGCTACAGTAATACAAATATTTTTGCATTAAGAGTTAGTTGTGAAAATGAATGAAGCAGGTCGGGGTTTGAGTATCTCTGATGCTACTAAAAAAAGTATTGTTTTGTATTGTATAGTCGTGTAACCACTCCTTTCCATCTACTTGAAACTGCACACACAATGTCATGCGGATGTTTCATTAATCTATTGCATATTGAACTGTTCTAGAATATGAAGACATTTTTAGCTGTGTCTGGTTGAATCCCTTTTTATAAATGTAATCTGAATCTTGGTGAGAAAATGTGCAGCTATTTCTCCATTTGTTGTAGGAAAAGGGGGATAAAAGTGGATATTTTTGTATATGGGTTAAAATATCTAGCTTGTAGAAATATCTGCAGTTTAACCTGTTAACTGTCTCCTGAAGTAATGAGATAATTAGTATCAGCAATTTAAAAAAGACTTTTTTTTCCTAGTATACGCTGATAGTAATGGCTAATCTTGTATGTATATTTCTTCCTCCCGGTATGTCTTCCAGCTAAAATCCTGGTGTCTGTGTTCAGGCTAGTTTAATATTGGTAATATTTAAAACCTTGACACTAACACCCTCTTGATATGAAAGAGGTATTCACACCTGTATTTTTCAGCTGTTCTAGATGCATACTCAACCTGACCCTGTTTAGATTTTCTTCGTTTCTTGCTTTGAGAGAAGGCCATTTTATCAGTGCAGATGAACTTTAGGGTGTGGCTTACATTTCAGATAGCTCAATGGATTCTGTTGAAAATCCACACATTAGGTGGACTTGTGTTGCTTCTCCTTTGAATTAAGTTTTATTAATGTCTGTGTGGATTGGCTTCATTTCTGTGTTTCACCAAACTAAAGATGGTGACAATTTGTGAAAATTTCATTTAGTGAATTTAATCTTTTGGGAGTGATCTGATAGGCAGAAATAGTTAAGAGTCCTTCCATCTGCATTTGGTATCTGAATAACTGTCATAAGGAGAATTCTTCAGGGTTACACATATCATGAAAGTGTTTGAATAAGACATAAAGGAAGTTGAGAAATTAGATATTCCCAACCCCGATTACTCCCGACATTACAGGTAAACTTCAGTTTGCTCTCTGCAGAATTGCATGCATATTCCATTGGTATTTGTATCAAAAGTGACAAGGTTATTAGAAAGCAGAGGAAAAAGTGGCCCACAGCGTTAAGCAGAAAGATTAGGTAGATGAAATTTGGGGACCTCAGTTAAAAAAAGAAACCACCAAGAAAAAACTTTGGCTATCTCTTTTAAGAAATCTATTCAAGTTGATGGTCTCTGCAGCTGCTTTTTGCAAAGAGCAGTAACTGTAATAAACTAGTTTTACTTTTTGCTGCAGTCGCAATTGTACTGTTTACAATGGGGACTCTGATTTTTGTTGAAGTTGCAAGTATATTGTACTTCCTTGTGGTTCGTTGGTGAGATGTTAATTCACTAAGGCCTCTTAAAAGAATCCTAAATTTTCTATGAAAATAATTGTCTATGAAAGCAACTCATCATGCATTAAAAATATTTTCTCATTTCCTTTATGAAATGGCAATATTTAACTTTTATCTCAAAGTCTGTTCTCATATTCCGCAAGTGCTAAGGTCAAGTAAAATATTAATTTCGTAGGAGTGGGGAAGCAGATGAGTTGTGTACTTTTTAGTGTTTGCTTTATGAAGTGCCCAAGAACTTGATTTATTGATAGTGCCAAAATAGCTATAAAAACTAAATTAAACTCTTGCCAAATTTTTATTTACATATTATTATATAATATATATTATTACACATTATTAACAAAAGGTGATCCTTCCCCCAAGACTTCCTTTGCCATTTGTAATAGGATAAAATGAAAGTCTCTCAAAATACTATTGTTTGCTTTTTAATAGCAGAAAAAATGGAATATAGGTGTGTAACCGAGAGGCAAAATTTTTCTAAACTTACCTTTGGGTCTCAAAAAAGGTATCATGTTAATGACTGGACCCAGGGTGGTTTTGCTGACTCGTGCAAATTAAGCTATTTAATTAGCAATTGAAATTGTATAATTATTTTAATGTATTAATACGTAAAGCATCTGAGTGCTCAAGTCTGCACTGTGTAGCAGTCTTATAATTGCAATAGTACAAATTATCAAATGAAATTTTTAATTCTATTGAAGAGCTAAGCACACTTTTGTTTCTGTTGCACCTGATTGTGTGCTAACTTATTAAATATAGCAATCAATTTCATATTTTTCAAAGTGTTCATTTCTCTTTAGATCTCTTCTGTTCTGTCTGCTATAGGCTTATGACGTGTGCCTATAGCATTATCACCTTTTGTTACTACTGCAGGGCATCTGATACAGTTGTGCAGCAAAGCTTCTGAAGCTGCAATCAAATGGAGTTCCCATCACCTTCCAGAGCATATACACATTGTCCAAACTCACCCATTTCCAGTGTTAGGTTTTTTTGGTAACTCAAAAATAAATAACTTAGGCTGAGGTTTACATTTTGTTTTCTTCTCCCTGAACTTTGGATTCTCTGCAAATAAGCTCTATACTGAAAGAGGCTTCAAATCCCACTTGTATCTTGGGCCTTGTCTTCACTAGAAAAATAAAAATAAAAATGTTTTTTTTCCTAGTGTAAACACGGCCCAGGTTGGAGCTAATTCAGTCTACCTGCTAGTATGATTGACCATCATGTACACTTTACCTTTATGCTGGGGTTCAAGCACCTTGAGACTCAACAGAAGAGGCTATGCTTTTGGCCTGTTTTGAGGCGTGGGATTGACCGGTTGGTTTCCTTTCTCTGTTTAAAATGGTGCTTCAGTCTAGGACACATTCAGTCTAGGGCAAGATGCATGGTTTCTTATGCACATGATTAAAGTCAAGCAATAATTAAGGGTCTTTTCAAAGGCTACTTCACTTTGAAATACTCCTTTCCAAAGCTTAGCGGCACAGTGCTGGTTTTTAAAATGAATCCTCCTCCAAGGGTCTTAAACTTAAATATGCTGTGGTTGCTGTTACTTAGTAGTTCAGCTGTGGTTACATCCTGAACCAATGTTGACTTTACTTAGGACTAGGTCAAAAATGCTGTTCTCTTGTGTACTCTATAACTAGCTGGTCCATGAAAACGTTTAAGGTGTTGAAATTACTTTTCCAAACTGTCCATTTGTGACACTACAACTATCTGAATGTTAACTGGAAGTTGCTTGTTGTTACTTCTTTATTACTTCCATTTTAAATTTTTTCAAAACATTAGGCACCCAATAGCCTTTTCCTGATCAGACGTCCAGTCATATAATCCTACTGGTATGCTTGTATTCCTCTGATTTAGGATTAGTATCTCTTTCCGCTCAGAATTCTCATTATATTCTACAGAATTTTTTAGTATAGTACTATTTCACCCTTCAACCTAATCTGAACTTACTGCAATACCTGGATATAAACTACACAGGATCTCATTTTTTTTTTGATGATTCCAGTGTGCCTATTTTGTCAAAGATAGCAGCACTGGAGACTATTAATACCTTGGAAACAATTTATGGACACTAGCAAATGTCTTGGTAGGTGGTTGATTTTTTTTTTCTTTTTTAGGGGAGCATTGAGGGGCAACTTCACCTGGCTGATTGTAGGATGCCATTTAGAAAGATTTTAGATTGTTTTATGTCCATTATAATTACTGTGATTGAGGGCCATGTGGCAAACTGTGGATGTAGGAAGAGTTAATTATGGCTCAAATGTAATTAGTTTTTATTTTAATCTCAAGGTTGCAACAAATTTGTTCTTTATTTACCATTTAGTTTAATTTACCATTAAAACTGGTACCCCCGGAAGAGGCAGTGCATTACAGGAGATTTTTTTCCGTGTTTGGCTTCATTAGCCACAGAATTGTAGTTACACTGGTGCAACCAGTGGTGCAAAACAGGGCTTGTCCTGGAGTAATTCACTGTAGTAATTTGCACTGATGTGAGTCCAGTCATACACCAATGCTGTAATTATATAAGTAATTATATCGGCAGTTTGCACTGGTGTAGTAGCTACATAGGTGTATGTACACCACTGCAACAAAAAAAACCCCAACCCAGTATTGATAGGGCCAGGGTGCTAAGTACTAATCGCCTCATGTGCACACATAACATTTGCATGTTTGTCAATTCTAAACAAACACTTTAAGACATGCAATTGATTTCAGGTTTTTTTGAAGGGGAGACAGAAACGTAGGAATTGCCACACCAGGTCAGACTGGAGGTTGATCTAGTCTAGCATCTTGCCTCTGACAGTGGCCAGTATCAGCTGCTTCAGAGGAAAGGGCAAGAAACCGTGCAGAATGCAGGTATGGAATAACCTGCCCACAAGGAAAGTTTCTTCCTAGCCTGCATCAGTTTGAAGTTAGCTTTTGTCCTGAAGCAAGAGGGTTTATTTCTCTTGCAAAACTTGACTAATAGTTAATTTTTAATGTCTACTATTATAATTCTAAATATTCTTGTTATCCATATAAATAGCCAAGCCTTTTCTGATTGCCGCTAAGATCTTGGCTTCACTGATATCTTGTGGCAAACCTTCTCTTCTTGCCGGCACCTCCCCCTCCCTTCCCTCTTCCCCCCAAAAACAAAACAAAACAAACCCACCAGTTTATTTCCTGGACAAGGAGGTAGTGGAATTCAGATGTTTAGATGGGAATTCTTCTGCCATACTCTGGAGTTGCAAAGCTGAGGAGTCTCCTTTAGGAGCAGTGTAATCTCTGTATTTCCTGTTCAGAGGCCCCTACAGAGCTCTGTTCCTTCTGACGTCTGTCTGTTTAATAGGTCAAAATTCTTTTCCTATGAGTTGGATTTAAATAAATGTAAAGGCAAACACTGTGCTGATGCATTTTATTTTAATTCTGATTTTAACTCTTTTTAGAGAGACAAGGTGGGTGAGGTAATATCTTTATTGACCAACTGCTGTTGCAGAAAGACAAGCTTTCAAGCTTACACAGCTTTTCTTCAGGTCTGGTATTATGGTTAGCTTAATTTTCTGCAATACTTAAACTATAACGGTTTTTTTCTTAATTCTTCCAAGAATGAATATTGAGACAGATTAAAACATTTTTTGTAATAAATAAATTTTGTTATTGATCTTATTTGCTGAGAATTGTATTCTTGAAAGGTCATATTCCTTTGTACCGTTCTTTCACTGTTATAAAGTTGTACATTTATTACTGATTTAGAAAAGTTGTCTTCCTAAGATGAAACTTAATTCTGCTTTCATTCAAAACGGCATGATAGTAATTTCAAGAATGATGGTAATGTTAAGCTTGCAATCAGTGCATTAATTCTCACCCACGCCTTTTGTTACTGACAGTGCAGTTTCTTGTAGAAGTCTGGAGAAACATTATTAGAGAGCTTTTAAAAAAGTACAATCTTTGTTCTGCCAATGTGGTAACTTTTCCCTTAAGAAATCTGTGTTTTTGAGTATTTAAACAACTGTTTTTATTTATAATTTGTAAAACATAGATTTTCAAATTTGAAAATAATCATTGCAAAGGATATTAATACAGTTGACATAGTAAACATGCAGCATAAATATCTGAATGTCTGTTTATTCAAGTGATGCATTGCAAAGCTTAAATGGGTCTCTGCCAATTTGAAATCTAATTATCTTCAAAAAAAAAAAAATTAAAAGGCTTTCCATTTATGAAGCTTACACTTGAGTTCCCTGACAGTATTTTTGGATTTACAATTGCATTTTCATATAATTTAAAACAAATCCTTCCTCTGTGCTATGTGAAATACACTCCCAAGCAGCAGAAACTGTGACTCTGATAGACATAAAGTGCTATCAAATACATGAAGTAAACAAACAAATAAGTGTTTCCCTCTAATCTGCTTAGTTATACAGGTCACCTTGAATGCATCATTCTGGTACCCCTCTTCACTGGCTCTTGGTTGAACTTAGTTCAAGGTGTCTTCCCTGATATTCAAAGCCCTCTATGAACTTGTCCCTGGATACCTTAGCAATAGCGTGATTAGTTTGTAGGAAATTGTCTTACGCTCCATGACCATGAGTTCCCACAACAGCAGTGTTACACCAGATAGAACATTGAAACGAACAGGGGGAGACTCATGGGTGCAGGAGACAGGACCTGACTCTAGAACTTGATCCCATGAGATAGATAATATATACCTCCCAAGTTCAGAACTAAATTCACAAATAATTTCTTTGATTTAGCTTTCCCTCTTTGTCAATGTGCATGCTTGTGATAAAACAACCTGTAAACTAATCAGAGTATAGTAATAGTCATGCTCTTTCTATTGATATATTCTGCAGTTGTTCTACGGATATTTTTTACTTTTGATATTTATATTGCTTATTTAAATATTGTGAATTTCCAGCAGGTAATCATATCTTAGTCTTGAGATAAGGAGCAAAAGTGGTTTTTTCCTAGATAAAATGAATTAGGGACTTTAAAAGCACTGTCAGTTGACTTAAAAACTTTGGACAATTTTGTTGGACATTTTTATTCACAAAGGAATAATTAGAGTTACAACTAACTTTTTTTCTTTTTCTTTTTTTTTTTTAGGTTATGGATTCCAGTTTCTGGCACCTTTCTCTTGAAGGGAGGAAATCGTTTTAGCAGAACTTGTTTCAAATCGATCACTGATATAGGATCTTCACAGTCCAGAAACTTGCATTTGGGGGGAAGGGGGAATTAATCTTTTTGAAGGTTTTTTGAAGTTTGTCTTATTAAAAGGGGGAAAAAATGACGACTTCGTCTATTAGACGGCAAATGAAAAACATTGTGAACAATTATTCAGAGGCTGAAATAAAAGTTCGGGAAGCAACCTCCAATGACCCCTGGGGTCCTTCTAGTTCCTTAATGACTGAAATAGCAGATCTGACTTACAATGTGGTAGCCTTTTCTGAAATTATGAGCATGATCTGGAAACGACTGAATGACCATGGCAAAAACTGGCGGCATGTATATAAGGCCCTTACTCTGTTAGATTACCTGATTAAAACGGGCTCTGAAAGGGTGGCGCAGCAATGTAAAGAGAATATTTTTGCTATTCAAACACTGAAGGACTTCCAGTATATCGATCGAGATGGTAAGGACCAGGGCATCAATGTAAGGGAGAAGTCCAAGCAGCTGGTCTCTCTTCTGAAGGATGATGAGCGACTCAAGACAGAGAGAGCCCAAGCACTGAAGACGAAAGAGCGTATGGCTCAGGTGGCCACTGGAGTTGGTAGTAACCAGATCACATTTGGCCGAGGTTCCAGTCAGCCTAACCTATCCACTAGCTACTCAGAGCAAGAATATGGAAAATCTGGAGGCTCTCCTGCATCTTACCATGGCTGTAAGTACAAACAATAAAATGTATGTAAAAATGAGGGCGGTTTTGTTCTATAAATGTGCATCTATTCCAGAGCTTTCAGATTCTGTTTTGCAATTGGATGAGAGAGTAAGTGGGAGTATGTGTACAGATCACAAGTTTTTTTTTTTTTTTTTTTTTTTTTTTTTCAGTGACTGATACTTTCTGTAGGTCTTCCAGGAAGAACTAATGCCATTACAAATTACTAGACTTAATTGTTGGTCTGGGAGAGGATGAATATGTTGATTTAACTTGATTTATAAAACAATTTTTACTTATCCCAAAGGTGGTGAAATCTAGCCATTTCCATGAATGGGTTCCAGTGTTTAATATGACATGTTTGACTGAGGCAGAGTAATAAAGGGGATTCTTTCAGTTAATATTCTTCATACGTTTCCAGTTTTGAGAGGCGTGTGTGATGAAAAGTTTGTCATGTTTTGTTCTACACTTCATCCTTTTAGGTTTCTTTCTAGAATTCTACTTTAATAAAATCAGCACAGGGAATTCCCTTGCATCCATCAATTTGACTAGACTTCCTTTTATTTTGTTGCTATTTTATTTTAGTATGAGCATGGCATTTAGATAACTTCATTGCTCAACAGTTCTTTTAAACAAATACAGTTGTAACAGTTCAGTGTTTAAATCTCCACAATACAAATTTATAATAGCAACTTTTAATATACAAATATCAATACTAAATACTGTTTCATTCTAAAAATTCATGAAAATATGATGTCAGAGGAATGGGTTCTTTGTATGGCTCTGCTTGGGCCCAGTCATGTTACAAAGAAGTTTTGGTTTGGTACTTGATAACATAAGTAATGATCTGCTGAAGGCTGCTTTGGCTGAAATCTTAGTGGTTGTGGTATAATTCTAAAGGAAAATTAATTTTTTAAATGAATGCTTATCAGGCCTGGTCTACACTAAAGACTTTTGTTGACCATAGTCAGCTTTTTGTTCTAAAACAGTGGTGATGTACACACTGCAGTCCCCTCTTATTCACCCCCTCCCGCACTGACCCAACTCCCCTGATTTTGTGACAAAATAAAACCACCTCAACGAGAGGTGTAGAGCTTTTTGTGCTACATTTTTAGCTAAAAAGAGTCAGTGTAGACCCTGTGCCTGGCTTTGTCACGGTAAATGGCCTCCAGGAAGTGTCCCACAATGCCTATTCTGACTGCCCTGGCCATCAGTTTGAACTCTGCTGCCCTACAGCCATCCGCCCCTCCCTCTTTAAAGTCCTGGGAATTTTTGAAATTCCACTTCCTGCTTGGTCAGCATGGAGAGCTCACATCTCATCTTCCCAGCTGACCATGGCGGTTCCATGCACCAAACACTCTCCTGCTTGGAGCACACCGGAGCTTCTGGATCTGATCGGCATTTGGGGAGAGGAGGCTGTGCAGTTCCAGTTCCATTCTAGCTGAAAGACCTTCAATGTGTACAATCAAATTTCTCGTATAATGGTAGAGAAGGGCTATGAACAGGACACGCTGTAGTGTCATGTTAAAATCAAGAAGTTGTGACAGGAGTACCAAAAGGTGAGGGAGTCAAACAGTTGCTCTGATGCAGAGCCAAAGACCTGCTGCTTCTATACGGAGCCCAGAAGCCATCATCAGCAGCAACCCCACCTCTTCTGCCAAGAGACCCGTGGATACCTCCCCTGGCCTGGAGGCAGCAGGCACCAGACTGAGCCCCGACGAAGTGTGGACAAGGAGGTTGAGTTGAAGGATGATGCGAAGCACAGGACCGGGTGTTTTGCTGACATGGGGAGCAAGGACCTCTTTGCAACCCAGGAGGGTTCGAGCCCTCCAGCTATGGCATGCAGGACGTGGGAAAGGGGAGCTCGGGTAAGTGATTTTTTTTGAGCTGATGCTGATTGGTTACATGAGCTACAGCTATCCTTTGCTTTGTTGCATTATACGGGTGGTTGAAGGGATAGAAATACACAAGAGTAGCTCTGTTTGCATGTGCTTCCCATTCCCCTGTTCAGCTAGGCAGTGTATTGGAAAAGTGTATTAATGCACAGTGAGATTTCACAGGAATTCTCCAGAGAGATCTCTAGGAAACTTTCCTGGAGGTACTTGCCAATCTTCTGCCAGAGATTCTCGGCAGAGCTGCTTTGTTTCTTCCCCCATTGTCAGAAACTTTCCCGCGCCTAACCAGCAATCACTTGTGCACGGACCAAAGCGGCACACAGGTGAGAAGCATAGGGACCTGGTTTGAAGCTGCTTGCATGGAGGAGATGCTACTTAGCATCCCTGCTTACTCTCAGGAGTGAGGTATCGGCTTCTATGGTTCCTGCCTATGGAAAATGGTGCCACAATTTGAAATGTTGTCCCTATGAACTTGCATCAATATCCCAAACAACCACCTAGAACCTTTTTCCCAACTTGAGTGCTCCCTGCCCTCCTACACAGCTCATCATGCGCACAGCTCAATGATCAACAGGGCTTGCCAGGGGACAGTGAGAAAGAGGTGTATTTACAGTAATGCATCAGTGTTGTTGTTGCACTCTCAATCATGCTTCTGTTCATTGTTTTATTGTGCTTCTACAGATGTGCCCTTCAGGGGAAACCGCTCCACACCTGCAGCTGATAAGGAAACGACCACGGAGAAGCAAAGAGGGGATGTTCCAAGAACTACTCCAGTCCTCTGAGATGGGGAAAAAAAGAAAAAAGGGCATGGAGCCATATTGTGTCTGAAAATCAGAAAATTGATAGACAGGAAAGGAGGGAAAACCAGGAGTGAGTGATAGCAGGTCAGGAGCGCATGATAAAAACCACGGAGGAGCAAATGGAGCTGCTAAAGTTACTCATAATGCTGCAGACTGAATTCATGCATGCTCGCCCCCTCTTGCAGCCAAAACAGAATTGCTTTCCGTGCCCTCCCCAAACTCCTACACATTCCTCCTACACTGTCCTCCTGGCCCTTCTTGGTACCCTGTTCACTTCAGTCATTCAGATAGCTGTATTTACACCCATCTGTCATAGCTCATACTGTCCCTTGTGGCTTTCTCCTCTCCAGCCCAGTTTTTCGTGTGTTGTGAATTATTATTTAATAAAGACACGCTCTGTTCAAAATAAGCTATCTTTATTTGTCTCTTGCACACATTAGTTGCAACTCACATTGATACATAGTGCAAGCTGGATAGCAGTCATAGTATGGCACAGTGCTGTTTACAAAGACACCTTATTGGTGCTCATTGTCAAAAGGGTTCCTCAAGGCCTCTCTGATTCGAATGGCCCCTGTTGTGCCTCTCTAGTAGCCTTGACATGTAGTTGTTCATAGTCAGCTGCAAGGCGATCTGCCTCTGTGCACCACCAAGGGGGAATCTTTCACTCTTAACTTCACAAATATTATGGAGCACACAGCAGGCAGCTATAACCATAGGAATATTTTCCTCATTTACATCTAACCTGCCATAAAGCCATCGCCAGCAAGCTTTTAATCTGCCAAACACACATTCAGCGGGCATTTGTCACCTGCTCAGCCTGTTATTGAAGTGCTCCTTGCTGCTATCCAGGTTGCCCCTACAAGGCTTCGTGAGCCACAGTAGTAAGGGGTAGGGCTGGGTCTCCCAGGATCACTATGAACATTTCAACGTCTCCCATTGGAATCTTTTGGTTGGGAAAGAAAGTCCCATCTTGCAGCTTTCTTTACAGGCCAGTGTTTCTGAAGATATGTGCATCATGCACCTTCTCTGACCAACCCGTGTTGATGTCAGTGAAATGCCAACGGTGATCCACAAGCGCTTGCAGTACCATAGAGAAGTTCCGCTTTCTATTGATGTACTCCGTCACAAGATGGTCTGGGGCCAAAACTGGGGTATGCGTGCTGAGTATCTCTTTTTGTCATGCTGGGGTATTATTTCAGAACTGACTCTGAAGAAGATCATCTTTATTGCATTACTAGGATATTAGGTTTTCTTTTGGGGTCTCCCTTCAAAGTACTAATCTAACCGAAACATACTGGATTAGGAGATTAGGATGAAATGTCATGGCTCTTAACTTTCATTGATGTGATCCTCACCATGGCATGTTAATAATGTCTTCATTCTATTCTTCAAAAAATGATACATTATTTGGTATATTTAAACATTTTTATTTGACATCCTAAACCAAATACCAGAGTTTCAAACTTTTTTGCTATATTCTTGCTGCAGAGAAGGTGTCCCGCTGAATTTTTATTGCTTTTACATTTTAGGAATTTTATAGTGTGCTAGATAGCAGAACCAAGTTCAGGTCATTCTTTCAAAACAAAATGTTAGTTTACTGTGTTCATTATTTGTCTTGTACTTGTGCACCTGACTCTGCTCTGTATCTTTATTTGCAGAACCACTCGTGCATCAATGATTTTTTGAGTTCCTTCTCAGACACCCTCAAGCAAGGAAGCTTTAGAAGCTCCAATGCTTCTGCCTATAGTGTACCCAATGCTTCATTTCTAATCACCAAAATTTTGCTGGGTATTAAAAATATTCTTTGAAACAATCCACACATCAAATTCATCGCCTTTTTTTTTTTTTTTTTTTTTTTTAAGCAGAATTTTCAACTCAATAGAGCAAAGCAACATTGACAGATGGAGAGAACCAGAAACTATTTCAAACCAGCCGTGTCAGTTACCAGAGATTAGTGGGAGATTGTGTAGTGAGGTACAGAGTATTACATTGTGAAATAAAAATACAAACCAAAACCCTAGACGTTAAGTCTTCCAAATTAGTGTAGAATTAACGTAGGCTTTTAAAATAAATAAATAAATTAAAAGGTAATGGAAAATCCTGGTTTCCATCTTTAGATCATTCAGAGGAAGATGGATCATGTCTATTGTATTATCCTTTTTTCTTGTGTGGTCTGAATGTATAGCTCTAACAAAGTACATTGAAAGAGTAAAAATTTCATTTTGCAAGTCATTGGGAAATTCCCTTTTAAGCAGTTTTAGGAGGAAGTCACAACTATCTATTTCAGTGTTTCTCAAATAGTGTTCCGTGGAACCCTGGGGTTCCACGGGCCGAGTTGAAGGGTTCCACGAAAAAGCGGAACCGCGCCGCTGAAATTAAGAGAAATCAAGTGCCGCTGAAAACTGCTTAGAGAGCGCGCCGCCGAAAAGGGGAACATTTCCTGGACTTGTTGGCGGAGGGTATGGCATGGCCGCGCAAGGGTTCCGTGGCAAAATATAATTGAGAAACACTGATCTAGTCCAATAGGAAGATAATCTTTCTCCCTACTCTTTGCTAGAGATGAGTACAGGGGCATCCAGTATAATTGGAAGGTGTTTTCTCATCCTGTAGCATGAGAGGTTTGCCTCTAGAAAAAATGCATGTAATTTACAGTTTATCTACACATTCCTAAATATTACTACGTCTTTAACTCCTTTTATTAACATATTGATTTAAATCTGGCAGTATTGTAACAGTTAAAAACCATCTCTGTAGAAACTGTTTATACTGTAGTACCATCTAGGGCCCCCCAAACTATTCAACCACTTTCGTTATTTCTAGCTGTGGGATATTTTACTTCTCCATTCTAAAAGCTGCTTTCCTCTCCTCTCTCACCCCAATGCAGATATTATACTTTTATTTGCTACAGCCACCTACCATTTAATGCAAGATCATATCAACATAGCCAATTCATCTTTTGTGTGGATTTTTATATAGTTCCAAATTTCTGCTTAGGGCTAACATACTAGTTAGTGGGGGTGCAGGTAGATAGATGGCCACATCACTTCTTCATATACTTACTGTTAGTATTTTTCTTTGTATTGCTATTGAGAATATTTTGGACTTTTGAAGTTTGGGATGTTTCCTCCTATATCTAGCAGTATTAGTGTAAACAGATATTTGGGATTCGTTCCTTGAATAATTGGCTTGGAGAACTTGTAGATAATCTTATTTTGATTCATGCTGGCTAGACAATGTATAGGAATTTTTGGGTAATACCTTTGAATTCTTAATGGAATGCTGTTTGTGTGCATTCCTTTTATTTGAGATGAAATTCATTGTCATGGGGCTTGTATACTTATAATTCTGTTTTTGTGAGGGATGAGTTTCATGAAAGTGATTTTAAAAGGGCTCACTTAATAGTTTTGTTTGGGAGTAGTTATGAAAACGGGGGCAGTGGGCTCCGGTGGACTGCGTAACAGATTTGGTATTGGAGACTTGGGTTCTAGTCTCAGTTCTGTCATTGACTTAATGTATGACATTAAGTTGGTCACTTAACTTCCTTGCCTCAGTTTCTTCATATGTAAAACTAGGGTGATGATGCGTAGCAATATATGTAAAGCATTTGGTGATTTACAAATGATAAACAGTAAGTGCTTAGTATTAGGATGTAAAATGTATTGTAAAATCAATAAAATTGCATGAGTGGCAGGAGACTGACAGGCAGTGGAATAGCCATAGCAGCAACGTGAGTGGGAATGGGGTGGAAAAGAGCGAATAAGCATGATATCTGTGAGGTGCTGCCTCAGGGCTACAGTGGCAGGATTATATGGCACCAAAGGAGACTAGTTCAAATGTTTGTATTTGTAATTGGAAATTTATAATTGGAAGATTATTATTTTCAACAAAAAATGTTCTTGCAAATAGTCTTATTGTGCAGTCACTCTTAATGCTTCTCTCCTTACCATCTGCAACATTTCCATTTCTTGTAAAATTGCTGACATCTGTTTAAGCCCTTAACTATGCAATTGTAGCTCAAATTCTGAGTTTTAAAATAACACCAAATTTGAACTCGGATTCCCAGCTACTGTGGAGATACTGATTTTTACTTCTCATTGAAATAATTCTGGATCTGCCATTCTAAATTCTTAATCTGATGTTGCTAATGCGTGTTCCTATTAACAAAAAGTTAACAACATGTCAACTCGATCATTTCTTGCGTAAAGGCTTTATTCCTTTTATGAGGAAGTTTAAATTTTGTGATGTCACCTTTGTCTTATCTCGGGGAGACATCCATTTAATGGCAATCTCATGCAGTCTTTAATCAGTGCTTAGAAACTATATGACAGTGATAGGCACCTTTGAAATTACTTATGAGTCAGATTGATGGGATTTTGAAATCATTTGCAGGCGGTCTCATTGATGTTGGGGGTTAAATCAGACTCTAGTTAGACCATCTAGAATTTTTTATTCTGACGAAATCTCACAGCAACGCCTAGGATTCCCAGAGATTAAAATTTTTTCCTCTCTAATTTGTTGGCTCAGACCAGTGCTTGCAGAAGAGTCACTAAGGGTTTGTCTAGACTGGGAAAGTGCATTGTTTTGGGAGAACATTGTTAACGAACACGTTAAACTTGCCTTGACGTTGTTCTCTAGTACAGACAAGTAGTGTTTCAAAATGTGTTAGCTGGTCATGGTTAATTCCAAGAGTCCCCTCAGTTTCCAACAAGGCTAAGATGCTCCAAGGAAGGTCACTTTTTACACTTGTGGCTATTGCATGTGCAAATATCACCAGTGGGTACAAACCCTGTATCTCCATTTTCCCATTGAAGATAATTCCAAACGCTGCAAAGGGCTTGTAGATATTCTGATAAGTGCTTCAAAGTCTGGTCTATATCAAAAAGTTAGGATGACCCAGCTATGTCACTCGAGAGTGTAAGAAATCCACCCCACTGAGTGACATAGTTCAGCCGACGTAACCCCTGGTATAGAAGGTGCTAGGTCAGTAGAAGGATTTTTCTGTCAACCTAGCCACTGCCTCTTGAGGAGGTGGATTACCTACGTCGACAAGAGAACCCCTCCTGTCAGTGTAGGTAGTATCTACATTGAAGCACTACAGTGGTGCAGCTGCATCTGTACTGCTGCAGTGTTTGAAGTGTAGACAAGCCCAGAGTCACAAAGTATTTTCACTCATTTTATTTGGACCAGTACCATGATTTGAAAATGGGAAAACTCCGATGCTTGATACCAAGATGCCATTATCTTTCTGAGCCAATCAAATTACTTTTATCATGAGTCCCAATTTTTAATATGTACTTATTTCTTACACAAACTTGTAGGGTGGTATTTTAGTGAGAAGTGTATTATATTCAATATTGAGCTGAGATTTTGTACGTTACTTTTTGTGTATGTACTTTACACAAATTTCCAAAGGAAATGACTAACATGATGAGAATTTGAGACAGCTCCATAATATGGAAGATGATGTAGTTCATCTTTTTGAGAATGTTTTATAAAGCTTATTCCCCAACTCCCCGCAAGCATATTCTATCTGATCAATAACAATCAGTTTAAAAGTGCAGACTATAAACATTCCCATGCTTCACTGTTTCAATCAAAATCCTTTCCCCAAAGCTTTACTTTCGATATCCTCAGGGGTTGTTGAACCATTATGTTGTAAAGCTGGAGTAATCCTAGGGGATGTATTATAGTAGCAGTATTCATGTGTCATTAGTATCGATATTTGTAACAGCAGTTAGTGCGAACATTTTTGCTATTTTATTTCCTAGTAAAGTCATCTGCAAATTAAACCCAACAGTGTAGTGTAAAACTAAAAAAAGGCAACCATGTTGACAGATCCTGACTTGATACCAGAGATGATTTGCTGCCTTCTAGTTTTAAATAAGCTATGATCGATAATGTTGCTTAAAATAAACATATGATAGAAGTATTAAAATAACATATGATAGAAGCTTAAAATAAACATATGATAGAAGTATATGAAAGTGCTGTTTTAAGGTCATTGTGGTCAACTTTAAAATAAATGCTGAAGTGAATTATGTGAAAGTTAAATCAAAATTTTACTTTATTTCTCGTTAATTTAATACTCTTGATTTAGTGCTGGATTGACAGCACTAGAAACGAAAGCTGCATCTTGACGCACAGAACAGTTACAGGTAACACCTTACCCTGTCAACATGCCTCATTCCTGATCCAGGGGGCTACTTCTAGGGGTGCGAAGAAAAGTTGGTCCAGGAAATTGAAGTAATTGGGAACTGCGGGTGAAAATAAGTTCAGTTTTTTATGGTGCCCAAATATGAATTTGGGTGCCCAAGGTTAGGCATGTAATTTTAAAATGTCTATGAGAAATGTGCTGATAAGTTCTGTATTGGCATTGCTTTATTGCTGATAGATAAATGGAACAGTGTTCCTAATACAAAACACAACTACGAGTGTCAGTTGTGATGGTGTTTGACATGGAAACCTATTCTCTTAAAATTGGACCGAAACCACCAACCATTCCAATGTAGCAATATTTTTAATGTTCACCTTAAACTGGAGTGTAAATTAGACATTAGACTGCAGGAATCCTGCATTATTCTAGGATTGCATTGGTGTCAACCAGTCATCAGCAGAATAAGAGTGAAACAATATTGGTCTGTTTCAGTGTGGCACTCCACCCAGGGGCATAAATGCAGGATTAGCGCAGGCAAGATCCTCAGCTGCCGCTTGGAAGTCTTATGAAACTGCATAGTTGTTTAGGGAGTCGAACCTTTTTTCTCCCTCTCAAACTAGCCCTCTTTCCCATCCCTCTCCCCCTATCACAGCAGCAACTGAGAATCATTGTGTCTTTTCATCATCATCAGCTTTCCAGGATTGTCATTGTCAGTCTGCTGTGGCTACTCAGGAAACACAGTAGGCTACAGCAGGAAGTACAAAGGCATGATCAGGTGTGTGGGGAACATTTTAAGAGACCTTAAAATTCATAGAAGTGGAAGGAAGAAATGGAGAAGAGAAGTCAATTGCTTGATTTTTATGGAGAATATTGTATCTGTATTATATTTAGTTGGACTGATAGGAGTGAAACAAAGCTTCTTCTCTTTCCTTCCTTTCCCATCTTGCCCCTTGAATGCAATACATTTTGTCTTGCTTTTAAAGGACACTGCTGTGTTAGGCCGAAGACAAAGTGTACTCTGTCATTTTGAGCATGTCCAGAGATGCTTCTTGTACTTTTCCCTTGCTTATCTGCTGCCTTTTTCTGAGTATGTACTAGGCCGTGTGTCACAATAGACAAAAATCCTGCTCTCTGAAGCACTTGCCCTTGCAGAGCAGGATTCTTGCATGTTTTAATACCCTAGAACAGCCTGTGTGAACAGAGCAGGCAGACTAGAGGGACAACACACTGTGCACATGGTGACCCACTTTCAAAGAATCCTTTCAACTTGTTGCAATAAGTGGATCTCTTAAATGAGAAGTTAATTTTATTTTATAGTCCTAAATTTTAATGAATAGATGGTGACCGGATAGATGGCCTAAAAAGAACATTTCTAAAGTTTGTGAAATTTGGAGCTGTCTTAAGATGGCTTTAAAGGTTTTTCCTAAGTAATTTTAGATGTGGTTTTTAAGAATTAAATCTGCTTAGTTTTAATATTGTTTGTTGTTCATATGAAACTTTTTGATTTTTCCATTTTTGATCTTCTAATTCAACTTTTACTCTGACTCTATATAGCGAGAATGTCAGTGGAATTAGTTAATTGGATTTCTCACTGAAGGAAATTCAGAATGCTCATGTTCATAAAGTTTTTCCCCCTGTGTCCCATGCTAATGTGTCACCCGGCCAAATTCATCCCTCGTGTTCTATCAAAGTCAGAGTGTATACAGTAGTGAGGAAAATGGACCAGCATTCATAAGAACCATTCTAATTAGTCCAAGGGTGTGTTGATAGTTCATGTATTTTTTCGGACTATGTCTTCATTGACATGTCATGTGTAGTCTAAAAAAATGATGGCTAACAGACAACTTGATTTAATTATCACTTATTTATTACTTAGTGTACCAAAAGAGCTTAAAAACAAAGATGAACATTGTTGCTGTAATTGAACTTTTCAATTACCTTTCAGAGAGGGGTATAAACCATTTATTGTATGGGTAAGGAGCATCAAGAACTGTTATAAAAATCACTACTTAATTGAAACAAGTTATAAGGATGTGTTCAATATTAAATGAATTTTAAAATGCACTTTATATTACCACTTCTCAGAATGGACTGGATAACAACTATGTGTTAATTTTTTTGAAGAGTAGAGTAGGGAAGCTTTAAATCTATGTAGGCATGTTCTGTTTATCCTTGTAGGTATATTTTTACAAAAAAAGGAAGGATGTTATGTATTTCATGGGTCAGAGTAACTGAAAAAAGTCTGAACGGTGTGTAGTGGTCCAGTTTTGAGCTATTTGGCAAATTAATCTTTTTTCTGTGATCAGAAACTAAACTGAATGCTGAATGAGAGAAGTTTCAAGGTTAACTCTTAAAATCAGTTATTCTCCTGTCAGTCAATAATTGGAATGAGACATTCCGAAGTTGACTGTGAAAATGTGCAGTAAATTTGACTTCTTCACACCTTGCTTTATTATGTGCCTTAACTCCCATCCTGCCATCAAAATACCCTTTTATACCAATAAACTCATGAAATAAACTAACTCATAGAACGTACTATCTATATGCTACATTTCACTGTGGGAGATTAGATACTGGTTCTTGGGAAGTGTCACTTCCTCTTTATTCAGTTTACCTTATTATTTCCTGATTAGACTGGCATACAGGATCTGTGTATGGTTACTGATGGATTGGTATCAGTTTGTAGGATGATACAACAATCTATAGTCTTGCATTAGTCCGCTTCTCATTTCTTTACATGTTAGTTTCTACAGTCTACACATAATAGCAATGCCTGTTGCAGAAGATAGCTTGATTGTAAAGTCAATGGTAGACCTTGAAGTGAGTGCCAAGGGGAAGTGGGGTAGAGACCAGACTCTTTTCCCCATTGCATATAAAATGGCTTGATATAGAGAAGCTTTCCAAAAATTGTAGTCTAAGTATTTGAGTGAAAATGCTAGACCCATTTTTATGCTGTGGCTGCTTTTTGACTAGTGTCATTGATGTAAACAGTAACATTGCTGTCTGTTTACTCTAATATATTAACTGAAACCTTTCAGGTTCCCCAGTTGGCTTTTAAGTATAGCCAAAATATAGTAGATTATCAGTAAATACATATGAAAGACGTCATAGCTGGTAATAAAGACAGATGGTAGAACAGAATCCTGCTTTAGTGATTACCTGAAGTGGGAAATTATTTCTTTAAACTGTAGAGAGACTTGGTGAGAGAGTTGGACAATGGCATTTATCACTGTAACAGCAAATATCCCACACAGTTGTTTTCATGTGGTCTAGAGAAGCCTGAATCTGAAAATGCTCAAAGCAGTAACAAAGCAGGGCTTAACAGGTCAGAATTGATCTATTCAGTTCCATCTTACATAAACATCTGAGTTAATGGTCATGTGCTTTGGTATAAGAGATTCTTTGTGTGGCAGAGATACTGTTACTAAGGCAATAACCTTTATACTAGATCCTTGCAACTAAAACCTATCATGTAGTAGGCAGCTGATATACAGGGACAGTTCTGATAAATTTAGGAATTTAAAAGTGGAGTTGCATGACAAAAAAAGTGAATGCTAAATAACACTCTTGCACTTAGTTTATTTTAATTCTTTCATGAAAAATGGGTTGATGGCCACATCGGTGTGAATACAGTTTTACATTTTCATCAGTGTTCAATATGAAGCACAGCTGAGAATTTCAGTTAGACAAAGTAACTTTTGAATTGGAACGCCACAGTGCAGCTTTAGTTTAAAATTAATAAAAACCAAATATGCTGAATTACTGAAAATTCTAAAAGAGGTTTGAGGTCTCATTTTATATAGCTTATTCCTGTTAAGAACTGTGTTGAATTCCTGGCACTGCTGAATACTGGTCACTATTGGGAACACTGAGGTAACGTATGGTAATGTATAAAGCAAGATTGTCTTTCTTGAACACACTTTTTTGGGTGGGTAGGAGGAAATGGAGTGGGGGAGGGGGTTAAGTGACTTGATTCTATTCATTCTTGAAGCTTTAAACGTGGAAATGGTTGGGATGTTGCAACTTGTATGCCCCTACAAGCTGGAATTACTATGAATACAAGCACTAAGAAGTCTCTTCATAGAGGAAATGGGGAGAATAATAAAGGAGTTCACTTAATTGCCCCATGCCACATAATTTTGAAGCCACATTAGCAACAGCCCATCAGGTATTTCATAGCACAGATTAATAACACTGGTAGAGGAGAAGAATCGTTGATGCACAATATTCAAGGAAACCCAGTTAGATTCTGGCCACAGAATATTTCATAGTTTCAGCTGCAGTATAGTAAGGGTTTATTAGTCTATGAAGTATGGAGAAATATTATCTGAAAAATTATTGTATTTTCCTCATCACTTTCCTGTACTAGTAAGATGCCTACCCTCATTCCTTTGTATCCCAAAGTCAGGCTGATGGTCCCATTCCCCACAAAATCTTGCGTGCGGAGTCTCCTGTGGCTGCATTCTGTTACTGGTGCTGTTTAACACCTATATACCGTCCTTGGAGGCAGTTGGGAGAAAACAAAAGATGAGCTATGTAGGGCTGTGATGCCAGCAGTACGCTGATGACCTGCAGTACTTTTTGTCCTTTACCTCCAGCCTAGACAGAACTGCTTCTGTCTGTCATGGTACATGAAGAAAATGAAAGCCTGGATGAGGAACAGCTGGCTTAAAATGATCACAGGATAGGCCAAACTGATGCTAGTTGGAAGAGAAGTGTTTTGGGACTACCAGTGGGTATATGGTGCTATTCTAGTTCAAGATAGCGGAGCAGCCTAACCTTGTGGCATCTACTGATGCTGGTTATCAAGAGTAGCCTTCCATCTTTGGGTAACAAGAAGACTCCATTTTTTTTTTCTGACAGTGACCTAACTATATCCATGCCCATGTATCCATCTACTGCAGGCTGTGCTGTTGTAATTCACTCCCACCTGGAACTGTATTACAGGTTTACAAGGAAGCTGCAACTTCTGCATTACATTAAAAAAAAAATTCTTAAGAGAACATACTATGCTAATATTTCTCATGGGTTTTTCTGCTTGTCACCATAACCCCTGGTCAGATCCTGGTACTGGTCTGCAAAGCTCTTAACAGGATAGGCCCATGCTATCCCAGACTGTTTCTTTTTCAAGGATCTTCTGTGGCAGCTGCAATCATTTGGCATGCTATATTTAACAGAGCCCAAATATAAACTTTAGAGAGGCAGAGGTTGCAGTTCATGACTTGCTTCTTTACCAAAGCATCCCCAGAGAACCAAAAGAAAGTGCAGGCAGCACATCAAAAGACAGAAGCTGAGAGCTAAAGGAAAAAGCAAGAATGATTAAGAATGAAGCTAGTTATTTACTTGGCATCTTTTTTTGCTTCCTCGTTGCTGTTCATTCACTTTGCAACATTTGGAGCCTTTTATATTTTCAGAGCACTTTAAATGTTTTGGCTTTTCTATCAAGAGCACTGGTTTTCAACCTGTGGTCCACGGATCCTGGGGGTCCATAGACTATACCTAAGATTTCCAAAGAGGTCCTCACCTCCATTTGACATTTTTTAGTTGTCTGCAAATGAAAAAAGGTTGAAAACCACTGATTTGGAGGGATTATGTTTTTATCTCCAAAAGTAGGGACATAAGTATGCAACTTCCCCGAAATTCAGATGAGTACATATATAACTAAATGTTGAAATGTGTAAATGAAGGGTGAAGATTCTCGATTACTAAAGTGATTGGCTTACTAAGATCTGGAGAAGACTGGAGGTTCTTCCCAATGTAAGATTCTTTTGGCCTGGCATTTTGGGACCAAAGGGTACTTTTGAAGCAGCAAAACTTTGGATATCAACATTATATGGAAAAGAGTTCTGAGAAAGTAGTAAGACTGCAAATTAAATAATGTAGCTATCATTAGAATTCAAAGTAGTGGGCCTGGCTGGCTGGTTTGGAAGTCAAAGGACCAATACAATGTAAGAGAATGTAGTTCAGGTCTTAAATTCATTCAACACTCCTTTATATTTGTAATGCAGTGGAAATGGCATCCTGAGTCTGTGAGTATGGAGCAAAGGGAGCTGCTTTATATTGCTCTGGTGCTAACCTTCTCTTGCAACATGGACTTCCTCTAGGGTGACTTTTTTGGGGAAAAGTGAAAATGTATACCAATTCAGGAAATGATATTGACTAGAATCAGGTGTGTGGGGGGTGGGGGGCGGGGGTGGTGGTAAAGCATAATTATAAAAGGTGACTCAGAACTGTGTTTAAAATGACTATTTAGCTATTTAACTTTTAAACACTAGATTGTGCTATTTAGAAGAAACATTCATTTTTCTTACTACCTGTGTAATCCAGCTTTCAATGTAAATGAATTTTTATGTTTATAAAATGTTAGTGGTTTCTGCAAGATCACAATTCACATTTCAACTTTTAAATAGCAACTGTCATGTCTTGGTAAGACAATGTTTCAAGGTACCCAGAATAATCTGTGATGGAGCACAACTACTAGTTAATAGTTGTTCAGTGAACATGGAGTTCCAATCCTGATTGGAACATCTGGATGTTACTGTAATACAAATGTTAGAATTGTAAAAAGGCAGCTTTGACACAAAATGAAGCATGTATTCTTTTAGCATGTAGTCTTTCATCTTCGATTGCTTTCATTGCAGTATAATGACATGACAGCATAGGTTTGCAACTAATTCTCAGCAGATAAATTCTTGACCTCTAGCTAAGACTTCTGTAGTAGTTATAACACAACACGCTATCATTTTCTTTAAACCAGGCTGATAATGAAATATTGCATCCTTCCTACCTTTAAGATATTTAATACTAAAATTTTAATCTTTTAAAAAAATTATCAATCTGTTTGGATTAAATGTTTTTGCAGATATTACTGTTTTATAAACTGTGCATGTAAATAGATTACTTATCTGTCCAGACCAAGATTGGGCATTATCTTATAAAATGTGCTTGGTATCTCATTTTACCTACATACTGGCTGACTCCCAGCAAAGTTTCTTACTGTACTAAAATGTTGGTACATGTTACAGGTACTTAAAACATCTCTTGAATGATTAACCACACAGTTTGTGAAATCAGTGACCCATATTTCTAAAGCTCTGATTTGCTGAGGCATTATTATATCTAGCATCCACAGAAGTCAGATACTCAGTATTTCTTGATATTATAATCCTTGTTAATTAGTTAATCCCTTGTTTTCCAAGCCGTTTTCCTGTAAACTATCAAACTCTTCCTGACGTCTCCCTTTAAAGCTTCTGTTGTCTTGTCCGTTGATGTCATATGGAAGCAGAACATTCTCAGATCAGACCCAAGGATCCTTCAAGGAGTTGAGCATATTCTACTCCCGTTTGACATCAGTGGTAGTGGAGTGTCCTTGGTGCCTCTCAGAATAAGGCCCAGTGTTTGTAATTCTTGGCTTGCAAGAGTAGCTATGTAGAAGTGAAATGCAGTGTGAAAAGTGAATTCAATCAGACATGTCAATAAAGCTTGTCATATATACTCTTTTATATTCAGTATGTTTCTGTTCCTTCAACAGCTACATCTCCTCGAGTTTCTTCAGAGCTAGAGCAAGCACGACCTCAGACAAGTGGAGAGGAAGAGCTCCAACTGCAGCTTGCATTAGCAATGAGCAGAGAAGTTGCAGAGCAGGTCAGTTTTCTGTGTAGGTTTATAAGTTGTAATTATAATCATTCTCTGTCCCTGCTCTAACTGCAAAAGGGAACACCATCTTCCATTAACGGGTTCGACGTCACTCGTTAGAGAGCTATGTATTGCCATAGCCATTTTGGAAGAGGGCAACTATGGCTTGAGACACACTGAGAATAAGACATTTTGAAATGAGCCATCCTGTGTGGAAGAATATTATTCATCAGCCCCTCCTGAACTTTCACATATAAAGAATAATTGCAAAAAATGATTAGTAGGGTTTTTTAAGGGTTGATGTGGCCAATGTACAAATTTTAGTGAGTTGTAACTATAAACTACAAAGATATAAGAGCGTGTTGTTCTGTTAAGGTCATTTGGCAACAACAACAAAATATGGTCTGACATGGGATGCTAAATTTCTTTAAGCTCCTATTTTTAATTAATTTTAACTCAAGCTAGTCTACTAATTTATTTGTAAATTCACAGAAAATGCATTCTGTATTCACAGTAAATGCTGGGGAAATTGTATTATATTAATACATAACAAAGCGGTTGCATCTCAACTATAAATTCAAAACTCACCCTTAATTAGGGAACCATGCTAAGCACTTCCATAATGATCTTTAACCTTTTTACAACAAAACAGCAGTTTACAACTGTACATTAAATTCAGAAGTCCTTATGTCTGTAAAGGGAAACACTAAAGAAGAGGATTTTTTTTCTCATTTAGCAGTAAAGCTACAAATAATGGACTTAAACTAAAAGTAGAAAAGATATAGCAATTGGGGAATAAGATCAAATTCTGAAAGATGTGATAGAATCAAAACCATTTGTAATAAAGTTACAATTTGATATGAACATATTACAGATGGCCTCGAGATTTTAAAATCCACAAATGCAGAGTTCACTAGAAGACGTCTTGGTTCCCTGTAGACCCAACCCTATCAAATGTTGAGAGATGCTGACAAAAGCCAGGAAATCTGAAGTTAAAACTGATGCCTCATTCTTAAGTGTTTTAAAAGGGAAATGTTTTAAAATAAAGCAAATTTTCCATCTTCCACTTATCTTTAAATTCCCTGGTCTTTGTCAGTTCATTATCTAAGCCATCTTTTTTTACTCATTCTGGGAAAGTTACAACGAAAACAAGATTTCAGCAAAGATTTCAAGTGGACTGTGTATATAGGTTTAATTGGTCTCATCTTTAATATTTGTGAAGTAGGGCAGTGGTTCTCAAAGCAGGGGGACGGGTCCCCGTGGCGGGGTGCGAGATGGATCATGGGGGGACCGTGGAGCAGGGGACAGAGTCGGTCCAGCTCCCTGCTCCTCGGAGACGGAAGCAGCCACTGCCCTCCTCCTGTAGCAGCAGCAGCTCTCTGCCGCTGCTGGGCACGTTCCCCGACCTGCTGTCGCCCTTGCGCTGCTGCCGCAGCTACTGCCAGTGCTCGCTACTCCCCGCGTTGCTGCTACCGCGCTCCCTGCTTCCCGCACTGTACGCCCTGTTTTTTTCTGAAAGGGGAGGTTTGGGGGGGGAGAGGGGGTGCAATTGTTAGGACCTACAGCGCAGGAAGCACCCCCCTAACAATTGCGCCCCCTTCCCCTGAATCCCCCTACCTTTCAGGAAAAAAACAGGGCGTACAGCACAGGAAGCACCCCCCTTTTTTTCTGAAAGGGCCCCCCGCTTTCAGAAGGAGGAAAGGGAGGCGCTGTTCAGGGGAGAGGTTGGCGCGATTGTTAGACAAAAGTCAGCAGGTGGGGACTCCATTTAAAAAGTTTGAGAACCACTGAACTAGGGTCAGGTTGTTTTGTTCTGCACATAAGTGGGGAGAGATGCCCAAGGAGCCCTCGTTACAGCCAGTCTATTCTTTGCCACCCACTGCACATCTCTACTGGTGCAAATCGCTCCAGAGGGGGCTAGGAAGAGTTGAGGATATCACTGGCCCTGCCAAGCACATGGAGGGAGCAGACATCAGCATTTTAAAGGCACAGTCCCTAGCCCAACAGTCGATATCAACAGTGTTGATTTCCTTTGCAGGAGGAGCGCCTCAGACGCGGAGATGATCTGAGATTACAGATGGCTCTGGAGGAGAGTCGCAGAGACACAATTAAAATTCCCAAAAAGAAGGAGGTAGTGCCTTCAATTAAAAAATTGCTGGTGATGCTGCAAAATGATGAAATAGAGTAAAAATATAACTTAATCTGGGCCCGTATATGCTTTTGGGATTTTGTTGTGGTATCTAAGCTTCATCCATTCAGGTTAAAGACTATGCAGCTGATCAATGAGGGTGTTTGTAAAAGAACAAAATATTGCTTTGTGACATGATGAGCATGTTACTTCAGGGTAGTAGTCCTATTTATTAAAGCTTAAAAAATGCTTCTTCCCACAGCATACGACTTTGTTGGATCTCATGGATGCACTGCCGTCATCAGCTCCAGCCCCCCCAAAAAACGAACTCTGGGGACCTACAGCTGTATCAAACCAAACAGACCCCTGGGGAGGATCTGCAGCTACAGCTCCCACCTCTGACCCATGGCAATCATTTGGTAAGAACAAACACGGTCAGAGATAGTGCCGAAAAACCATTTCCTGGTGCTCACTTTGTCCAAGAGGTTCAATAAGTGAGCAGAATGACATACTCCATAATGTAAGTATTTTGATCTAATGGGGTTGATTTTTCAGAAATCAGATATCTCATTTCATCAAGAGAAATCTGTAATTGGAATTTTAATCCATTTAGTATGATTTTATACCATTGTAGGTAGGCTTTTTATACCTATACCCCAAAGGGAGGGAAGTGGGAACTGATTTTCCCTTTTCCTCTTGGCAGGAGAAATTGCTTTTCTCATGTTGGAGATACTCATACTCTGACTTGTACTTGTGCTCAGCAACATAGATTAAGAAACTATATTAGGCAATGACAGGCGTCTAAGTCAGGTTGCTATAATTAGTAATCCACTAGCAGTGAACTTACCATGTGTTATTACTGTTCTTAATGAAAAAGTGTGTTTATACTGGTGTACAAATCAATAGTAAATCATTTAAATTGTTTAAATTAGTTATTTTTTAATCAGCAGAACTATACTGGGTGACATCTAACTTTAAATCTGTTTTAATTTTAAACCTTTATGAAACACTGAAGATTTCTTGATTTCTGAGTATTAAATCCAAATGTGCATGTATCTGACATGGAAGATCCAAACCTGCACATGTTTGAGGACTGCATATTTCATTTTCTGGGTGTCTTCCCTATACTATTTTACTGCCTCAGTAGTATGCCTCCCAGCAGAGTCCTTTTGGATTTGCCAGGCCTGCTTGGCAATCTGCTTCTAAGGCGCATAAATAGCCAAGCTGTCCAAGGAGTTATTCTTTTATATAGCAAAGTCCACAGCTCTTACAGTGGATCTTCAGTCTTCTTCATCTTTCGGGGGCAGAACTAGACATCATGGACAGAGAGATGTTTCTCCTTTCCTTGAATGCCCGACAGTTTAGTTCTGCCTCCTCAGTTTCAAGCAGGTGTTTCCAGGACCCCCTTCTGTATGACATTGGGAAAAAATTAATTAAAACAAATGATCCTCAAAAGTTGCTAGTTAAAATTCTGAAGCATATACTCTGGGTTGATTTGCTGAACTATGTAGCTGGATTGAGGTTTATTTCCTAGAAGCTTTCTGCCTGGGATTTGTTCACTGAGGTGAAGTAATACAATGAGGTGTGCAGGAATGGTAGAAAAGCCCTGAAAGCAGGGGAAGGCCAAAGATTGTTCCTCAAAATTCCCTCATCATTGAATGCATTGATGGGGACCTCTGCATTTTGTGTAATCTGCAGCCAGGGGTCCATCTAGATGGTTTCTATCCAGCCAGGAATGACTCATGCAGGCACCAAGTTAGTCTAGTTCAGAGACCCAGGAGAGTCAGATATAGGTCTTCTCCTCCTTCCTCCTTTTTTCCCTGGGCAAGAAGGAAATAAAATTTGTGAAAGGGTGTAAAACTGCTGAGGGCCATATTGTAGCAGCCACTGCTCCTGACTGCAGACCTACCCCACTGTCTGCTCCACTCCCTCTGTTTCTCAGACCAACTGGCAACGGTTCATACAACAGCTTAAACCCATCAAAAATCTCAAGTACCAATAAGGGACGTGTCAGTATCCCCTTCTGCCATCATACGCCTTCTTCTCTTCCAATATCAGGCATTAACCAGATATTTTATTCAATTGGCTCTTATTCAGATGGTCTACCATCTGCAGCCAGCTTCAGTAGCCATAATCTGTTAGCTGTTTTCTCCCACCTGAAACCAAAGGTCTGAGATTTAGTTTCTGGCATCTCCATTCATGGGCTATAGAGTTCTCCTCTCTCCAGATCCCATGGTTACAGGCCTGAAGCCTCTCTATCTCCATTAGGACAAGAAAGTAGAACCCAAAGTTCCAGCACAATAAAAACAGAAATACCAAAAACTCCCTAAAAAGCCAGTAGTATCGTATCCAGACTCCTGTATCTCCTTCTGAATGCAACCCAGTTGACTCAGCTACTGGGGGTGGGGGAAAGGGGAATGCCTGGTGATGTTGTGAATTTGGAAAAAAAAAAAAAAAAAGGTACAAAAGAGTGAAAAGATCATCCCTTTTATTCCTTGGCTTTTGTGAGACACAGGACTCCTAAGGAACGCAATTAAAAATCAAAAGGGGCAAAGCAGAACAAGTCCAGCTCATGCTTTCACAGAGGGTTACCTGTGAAAGGTTCTGGTAGTCCTGACAGTGGCACCCAGGCTTGAGGAAGTGCACGTTTACCCCTTCCTAGACATCTTGCTGATCAGAGCCCCTTGCCAGAGTGGTGGGGAATTAGCTGACAGATCTTTCAGTCATACAGATACAAGTCATGATCATCTGGGAGAGGAGCCAGATACCACTAGTACATTCTGTGCCTGAAGGCCCAGATGGACACCATACAACAGTGTGCCTCAGAAGAAAAGCAAAAAGAAGTTGAAGGAAATGCTTCATTCAGGAGTCATCAGCTCCTCTGGAAATCTTGGTCCAGGTCCTGGTGAACCTTATAGGGATTGTGGTCTCCTGTGGGCTAGATTCCACATGAAAACCCCTCTGGACACTCCTGTTGGCCAATGTCTTCTCTTCCCAAAATTCCACAGTGATCAAGATCTCACAGAAGATGGTTTAACCTCAATGACCGTAGACAAAACCTGATTGACAGGTAGGGAGAACCACTTCCTTTTCTCCTCATTCTTCCCTTCCCTATGATCAGGAGGTCTCCCTAGCAATTGTCTCCAGTTGATCTACAGGATGCAAAGTAGAGCACTTAGTATTGAAGCACTGATGTCTTTTCATGGTAGCACTGTGTGCAGCTGCTTAACCACTGGGCCAGCCATAGTTCATTGTTTTGTTTTAAACAGTTTGTATCTTCATCTATGATGAGCATTGAAACATGAGATGAGAAAAGGTCAATCAAAGTTCTGGGCTTTTGAGACTGTTTTTAATTTTTTTACATGGAAAATTACATCAACCTTGTGTTTAAGATACAAGCGAAAACTTGTCAATGGCTGATATTAGCTGCAGCTGTCGAGTTTCCTCTCCTTGGCTCCCAGCTCTGTTAATGCCATTTATAACAACTCCTTGTTCTTGCTTGCCAACTACTTGGCTCCCAGGGATAGTCTTGAAGATGTCAGATTTATGAATCTTGAGTGCTGGTGAAACAGTGACTCATTAAAATAGAGGATTTTAGTCCTGCCTAACTGTGCTTTGACATTTCAATAGAGATAAGGAGGATGGGGGAAGGTATCTTCCTAACTGCTCTTAGTTACAACTGTTCTAATTTTGTGATCTATCTTATGAAAGAACAAAAAGACATTTTTGAAAGCTTCCATTTATTGGGAGTAGTCTCATTAGCATTTCTTTAATGGCATCATTGATCGTAACTCAACACACAATACAGATGAAGGAAGTGCAAATGCTGGAACAAGAGTAGCCATATTCAGTTAGAGCCCTGTGGCATTTCCTGGTCTGTAGATGGAACACAAACATGCCACCTGTTAATGAAAGTGAGCTAACAACCCTGCAGATCGGAACTCCTGCTGGAATGCTCATCTCCTAGTTTCCTAATTGGCTTTCGTGGTGCTGCTCTTTAAACTGATGATTTGGTTATAAACTGAAATCAGCCAGGTGAACTGAGGTGATACAGCTGTCTATTACAAAAGTAGCTCTGTACTCGTCTTGCATTAGTTTCTTTTTCATGCTTATGTTTGCTGTTGCTAACTATATCTTGGCGTGTGAAGAAAAGTAGTTTTGGGAAAAGGGATGTATGTGAACAAACAAAATCTAACTTGGAGATAATTGTTCACTTTAAAGGGTTGTGTGGATATGCTTTAAAGCAAAATTATTTGCTTTTATATTATTTTGGGTTGGTAAGTGGAAGTTTCTTGGTTTTGGGTTCCCATTTGCACACTTGCATGCTGAGTACAGGCATGTATCTGATACATTTGCTGCTCGGTGTTGCTTTGTTAAAAACGCGCCTTGGAATCTTCATACTGCAGCAACGGTTCCAAGGTACTGAAGCGCCCTTGTTGGGTAGGGGGCTGCATCTTAAATACTGATCTTTGTGATGCTTGTGTAGGAGTGCTTTCCTGGTATAGTATAGCTATAAAGTGTAATCCTCACCTGAGGGTGAAGCCCTGGCCTCTCTGAAGTCCCAAATTTGGCTTCTTCAGTGGGGCCTGGATTTGAGCCTGAGTGTTTCATACGATGGTGGGGGAGGGTGGAAGGAGGACACTTGGGCTGAGCAAAGATTTTGAAGACGTTTGACTGGCATTTGATCACAGGGAAGGTTGGCAGGGAATGGAGTTTGAGAGGATGAAACCAGCAAGAAATTGTATTTTACTTTGGAGACTTGTCAGATCATAAACTCTTTAGGGTAGGGACTGTCTTCCAGTGTATGGGTACACAATGGAGCCCCCACTCTAGTTGGGGTCTTTAGGTTCTACTGGAATATAAATAGTTTGGGGGTTTTGTTCTGTGGGAGTAAAGAATCAGACTTGAATAATAATGTACTGAAATAGGATGGATTAAATATGCTGTAGGTATCTTTCATTTAAAAATAAGAGTCCTGAACTTGTAGATCATATGATTAAAACATTAGAGAAGGGATATGTACTACTGGCTGTAATTATTCCCCACCCTCAATAGACATTAAAATGGGGAAAAGAACAGATAGGATGTTTTGGAAATAGGTGGGGACACTTTAGATATGGCTTGTGGAAGGAACTGTGCTCACAAATGGGGAAAAAATTGTAGCTCAGAGAAGGTTGAGGGATTTGTTATGCCTCTTTTCACCATATTTTAGTTTTGTAAGAGTTTCAAAGTGGCTCGTTTTAATCGTTTAGGTAGGTTTTCCCCTGAACACTTTGAGATTTTACATTGAGTACTTAGTTTCTTTTAGTTTCTTTTAGGTAATGGCTTATAGAAACACTCTTTCACTTGCGTTTATTTTAAACATAATCTGTGATTTAATATGTCACTTTCATTCTGAACAATAATTCTGTGCCATGGTGAGTGACAGTCTGCCATGAAAGCAAAGAGCTGTAAATTTAATTAAATCTTCAAGTGGGAGATTATTTTTATTCTTCAGGAGTCTTCCACTGAAATTAGTGGCATTAGATGTCTGTACATACAGCATGGCAAAATTGAGGTAATGGCAGCATCTAATTTTTCACAATTTTCTGTTAGTGCTTCCTTTGCAGGGGTGGTGTTTATAATATAATACAATTAATTTCCTAGGAAAGCTTTTCAAAGTGACTGTATATATGATCTGTGGTTCTGTCTCTTGTTCCAGGTGCCAAGCCAGCTGCTTCTGCTGATCCATGGGGCGCACCAGCTGGATCCACTACTCAGTCTGTCTCCAAAAATGCAGACCCTTGGGTTCCTTCTCAGTCATCCTCTGTTGCAACAAAAGCTACTATAGATCCATGGGGACCAGCACCTGCAAACAAACCTATTTCCACTTCTGGTAAGAGATTCTTTACATTTGACATCCTTTCCAGTAAATACACTGTACTGAACCTGTGGTGTAAGTGTTCATGCCTTTACATTTTTTTTAACTGAGAGGAATTACTTTTTCAGCCTCTATTCATTGACTGACTTAGGGGAGACATGGGCGATTGCTAAATGAAGTGGGTAAAACAAACAGTTGCACTGCAGGACTTGCAGTGCTGATTTCAAAGTAAATAAGACCTATAATAGATTTCAGCAAGGAGAAATTTCAGTGCCATTGTTTTGAGTCAGGGCATTGCATTCATCTAGCTCCTTCCTCCATGCTTTCTTCCACATCCTCTCCAGTCCGTACTTATGTACACCTGCCACTCAGTTAAGCCATGCACCTGAGACTGCAATGCTACCATTAATCCTCTCTTTAATTAGCTAAAAATGTAATTTCCAAAAACCAGAGAATTAAAACGGTTTGAAAATGTCAGTAGTTTTGGAGCTTTCTATGTGGTGACTAGCTGTGCAAAAAGATGTCTCTATAGATGTAAACTGATGATAGTTCAGAGTTTGATCACAATCCAGTGTTTTGAGGAGGAGGTTTTCAAAGGCACAAGTCGGAGTTGGGTGTTTAACTGCCCTTTGGGCGTTTGAAAAGCTCCATCTGTAAATTCTTATGTATAAAGGTGCAGAAGGTGCTGCTGCAACTCCTTGCTTACGCCTTGGGACTCTTATGGCTCCCAATAACCTTAATACCAGGATGTTTTTGGATTGGTGTATGACTTTCTGTGCTAATAAACAAAGGGTGTGTAGATGGAATGATGGCAAGATCATGTCTAATGTAGCTTTCTATGGGCAAAGGAAAATGCAGTGTGTTAGAAATGATTCTGTAAAATTCATGAGACTGAAGGTATTTTATAACTTCCTTTTGTTTGCTGGAGATAAATAACATTCTCAATACAAAATCTTTACTCGCATTCTTTCTTCTTATTTCTTCTCCGTGAGTTATTTGGTTAGACACATCTAAGTATCCTTGTGATATTTCAAAATTTAATGACGCTTAATGCTAATTGATTGTTTAAAAGGAGGGCTTTCAAATTCCAGCCTCTGTTAGGTTTTGGGTAATATAATTACTCTTCATTTACATGGGTTTTTTCCCTTCTGTTTTGCTAAAGTTCTTTCCACATCTAGGGAATATTTCTTCACTGATTTCAGAGTAAAGCTAGGCTCCCCTTCGCTTAGCCGTCTAGAGCCTTCTCTACACCAGGTGCTGAGCACATCTTTTCTATTGCACTCCCGGTCCCTTTAATCTGTGAAGCAAGAAGCTGAATTTGGGAATCAAATTCTTACCCCAAGTATGGCCACACTTACATTCCATTTTGCTTGTTATCATTGGCTTGTATCCATGCTTCTAATTCCATTAGTACACACAAGTTGTGATGCCCATCTCCACAGCATCTGGATGCACACTCGATTGAACAGCTAGTTAATATATCTGCTACCTGCCTATTGGGCAGTAAAATCACTGCTGCTCTCATTTCCCAGTGGTAGTGTTTGACTGACTGGTGCACCTCTCCTACAACCTAAAGGCACTTAACCACATATGCCTTGAAGGCCCTCTATACTAAACAGTCAGAGGAAGATAGTACCATAGGTAAGGGCCCTGTACCAAAAATGCATTGTTACTAGTTGTAAGGAGTTTGACATGGGGTAATGATGGCAGACACACTCCAGCTCATCTTAATGGCCATGATAGGACACAATGGAAAATGGTTTCTCAAGTAACATGAATTGTTTAGAAATGGCTTTTAAAAGCACTGGACATAGTGCAGTTGAAAATCTATTAATGACTGATACCTTTTGTTCTCCTGAACAGGAAGTACATCGTTTGACCTTTTCAGTAATTTGAATGGTACAGTTAAAGATGACTTTTCTGAATTTGACAACCTTCGAAATTCCAAAAAGCCAGGTATGGGGCAAATGGGCAGCTTTTTATAACCTTAGTAACAGGTTTTTTAAACCAACTGTTTAATCTTTTTATGACAGAAACAAGATGCACCTTTCACAGTGGATAAGTTCAAACTGGGGGGGGAGGGGGTACTTAAAGCTTGTTGCAATTATTATAGATAATGTAGCAATAAAAGCCAGTAGTTACCATCATGTAGTTTGACCTACTGTGTAGCACAGGCCATAGAATTTCATCCAGTTTACCCCTGCACTGAGCCAAGAACAAGTGCTTAACTAAACCATGTCTTCAGCACGTGTTCTGGGTATGAGTCAGGGTAACCGGGTCAAAGCCCTGGTAAGAGGCAATGAAAAGTAACCTGTCTGGTGGTTTGTCGAATAGACATGAAAACACTTGTATTCAAGGAAGAATTACAGAAAGTTAACTTTTGTGGAAGTTTGTATTTCACTTAATGAAAATGAAATTGCTAGATTTTAAAAATGCAAATGCTTTGAGACCGTGTACCTCTTCATAAGGGGCACCTTCTGTAACATTGGTGATGTAGCTCAGTGTTGGTCCAAGTCCCTCTTTTAAAAGAAATTTGTCAATTGATGAATGGCTAGCACTGAATGAAAAAATATACTAAGATGATAGTTCAGAGGCCACAGTTCTGATGCTTATGAATGTCTTCTCCATAGAGGCTATTAATCCGTGTCTATATCACAGCACACTAAAGAAGGATATCCAGGTCAGTTGTGTAGAAGCTTTGTTTATATTACACTGCAATTGTAATTCTAGTTTTACACTTCTATGGGATACTTAGGATTTAATATATTTAATAACCTGCTAAAAGTGTAAAACATACTTGGCAATTTAAACAAAATTATAGTATAAAACCAGATTTAAGAATATATTTTTAATAGTAAAATGAAATCACTTGCTTCCTTCATCAGAGACTTTTTTTTGCATGATTATAATACATAATGAACAGACAAATAACAGGCTTTAGTGAATTGTAGTTTTTGGCATTGTGAAATCTAACAGATTGTTCTTGACTTTTTGTTACAGCTGAGTCAGGTTCCGCTTTGTCGTCCCAGCATAGTGGTACAACAAGTCCTGATCTCTTTGATTCTCAGCCAACAAACATGACATCAAGCAAACAAAGTGCGGCTCGGAAAACCCCCGAGTCTTTCTTGGGGCCCAATGCGGCTTTGGTGAATCTGGATTCATTGGTGTCTAAGCCACCACAGCCTGTTCCGTCATTGAATCCGTTCTTAGCTCCAGGTACGTCTCAATACGTTCCTTTCCAATATGTAACTTTGTTTATATCTTGTCTTCGAAATTTGTTCTTGTAGAAGAAACCCTACTTTACTCTGGTGCAAGTAGCTCAATCCAAATCTTGTACTTCCTGGCTTGCTTGCCATTTTAGATGATTTTGACCCAGCAGGGCTTGTTCTATTTCAATTAGGCGGGAAAGGCAGCATGGTCTTGTGGCAGGGTAATGGACGGATAAATGGAAGGACTTGTGTTCTATTCCTCACTCTGCTGTGTTATCTTGGGCAAGTGACTTCAACGCTATTATTATTTATTGTTTGTATTACTGTAGCACCTGCACGCCCCATTCAGGAGCCAGGACTCCCTTGTGTTAGGTGTTGTACAAACACAAAACCAAGAGACGGTCCCTGCTCCTAAGAGCTTAAAATCAAAGTATAAGCCAAGATTACAGATGGGGGAATACAAAGAAACAATGAATCCATACTTTTTAAATAGACAAGACAGACACAAGGTGGGGGAAAGGGTAGAACACGCAACTAGAGTGACCAATGCGATGTCTACCTTCTTTATTTATCTCATAAGCTCTGTGAGGCTGGGAATCTTTTACTATGAGTTTGTACGCTGTCCAGTACAGTGAGGCCTCTGTCTTGGTTGATGCCTAGACACTACTGTTACACAAATAATAAATACTCGTGCCCTCCTTTATCATTGTGTCATCCTAAGCGTTAATAGTTTTTTCCTGTTCTTAGTCTAGTCCTGTAGGGCTGGATCCTGAGATAAACTATCAACTTGAGTTGGAGTTGCATTGGCTAATCATGTATGCATCTTTCCTCTCAAACATGAACATAAATGCAAAAAATAATATATTCAGTCAAAGGTGTTAAAAGCTGCCATATTAAAACATGGAAGAGCGATAGTAAATAGAGATGAAGGCATACTAAATACACTCCATCCCCTGCAAGGTGAAGCTGACGACCCTCGTAGGAAACATTAGATGTTACACTGATACTACGCTTGAGCCTAAAGACAAAGACAAAGTGAGCATCAATTCAATTTGTTTTTAGATATTTATTTCTAGAGAACATGCTTCTTTCTCTGCTGTTCCTGCTGATGTAGAATTCCATCCACTCATTCCAGCAAGGCATAACTGATATTGTGCTGGGCCAGTCCTGGCTCTTTATAGTCAGTGTTTTTTAAAAAAACAAAAATAAAAAAAAACTAGTGGGTTATGAAATTATTAAAAAATATAGTCCACAGTACTGGAGCATTGATTGTTGGTATAATCTGCATGCTGTTCAACTCACCTCCTTCCCCCCCCCCGCTCCACCCCCCCCCCCCCCCCCGAAGAAACAAACAAAAAAAACCCCTATACCACCAAAAGCTTGGTCTCTTTCACACAGAATATGCCTGTGGCCCCTTTAATTCTGCGTTACATTAAAATATCAAAAAATATTGCACAGCCCATGTTAAAGCACACTAGGGAGCTCTGAGTGCACACTAGCAGGGTTTACATGGACCAATTAACGTGCAGCACATTAGTGCACTTCAGAAATCACAACCCCATAGTTCAGACAAGCCCTTAGGTTCCAAAGTGCCCAAGGCACTTTTGAAAATGGGACTTAGGAACTTCGGTCAGGTCTATGCTATAAACTTACATCAGTGTAACTGCGTCTGTCAGAAATGTGAAAAATTCACACCCTGAGTGACGGTTATAATGACCTAACTCCTGGTGCAGACAGCGCTGTGTTGATGGGAGGGCTTCTCCCGTCGACATAGCTCCCGCCTCTCGTGGAGTTGGATTAACGATGCTGATGGGAGAAGCTCTCCTGTTGGCATAGTAGCGTTGTCACTGAAGCACTGCTACTGCAGTGTTTTTAAGGATAGTCCTGCCCTGAGGCTCTTTTGAAAATTTCCCCCTCAGTCTTTTTCTACAAAATTCTTTTTTGTCTTCAGTCACGTTCCGTCGTCGTCGTCCCGTCCCCGTCGTTCCCCCCCCCCTTCTCCATTCAATTTTATTGAAGACATGGGAAATTACTTTCTGACTGCCGAGCTCCTTCCCCACAGGGTATGTTTTCATTAATGCTGCCAGCAGCAGTAGCGTGTGCAAACAAACTGTGACTGCAGGGAGGGGAAGCCCTGAAGAAACCTTTGTGCTCACTCCAGTCCACATGTCAGTAGGATGAGGCTGTGCTGTAATTAGGCTGGCCCGGAAATAACCTCATCTGATCAGGAAGAAACCATTGGTGTACTTCAAAACTCATCTGCTACAGTAGCTCTTTTGCCAAAAGGTCTGAATTGTAGTAGCATTTATGACCCTTTATTTATGGTAAAGACTAAGCGGTGTTGTTTACCAGTGGTAAACAAACAGAAAAAACAGTTACTTCAGTGTCTTTATGTGCACTGCAGTTTCTTCACCAAGGGAACTTGGTGTGTGTTCAGGGTATTCAAAATGGCGTAAATTCATCTTACATATATATATTTTTTTAATTGGTAGTTTATGAAATTCCGTAAAATACTGGGGGAAACAGAATCATGAACAATAATTCTGAACAGCTTAGTGCTATTCAGCAATAGGAAGTCTACATATGTCATTAGCAGATGCTACAAAAAGTTTACAAGGGGTCATTAGGCCATCTAAATAAGTCTAAACATCTATGGTATCATGTTGACAGTGGTCCAGAGACTCAATGCTGGGAAAGTTCTTTGCTTTTTCTAGCTTTACTGTATTTCGGAAAGAGCTTGTTTACATTATGAATTCCTGACAAATCTCAGAGTCATATGTGTACAGCTTCTAAACTGAGTGAAATTGCTGACATCCTGGAGGGTGAGGGGAGCATAAATTTACAGTAACCTAAGAGCAGTAAAGGAATAAAAATAACATGCAACCATCAGTTGCAATATATTGTGAGAAAGTCGTGCTCAGGCACACTCCTGATTGTTGAATTCCGAATCTGTTTGTACCGCTTATCTTACTAAAAATTGAAAACTACCCATCAGTGTTGAGGTATTCTGCTGACATTCATAAAGATCAAATGGGACAAATATACTGGTACACCAATGTAGAAGAGTTCCAGAGGGATAGCCGTGTTAGTCTGTATACAGCAAAAACAACGAGAGTTCTGTAGCACTTTAAAGACTAACAAATTTAATTTCAGCAGGTATAAGCTTTTGTGAATTTCGTAAATGTGTTAGTCTTTAAAGTGCTACAGAACTCTCGTTGGTTTTTTTTGTGGTACACCAATGAAACTCCACTGAAGTAAATGGAGTTTGGGACACTGAGAGGCACATGTGCCCCAGTATGTGTCAATGGTATTGTAGAAGAGTTTTTCTAAAGGGGTGTTTTTTGTTTGTTTGGGGTTATTTTTAGGGGGGAAGAAGTATTGTGTAAAGGATGTGCGTTCTCTGCCTTAGCTGTAAATATCCATGGCATGTCTGCAAATCCTTGACCTTTTTGGAGCTGCATTCTTTTTTCTCTCTCTTAACTAGGAACAGCTACAGCACCAACTCTAATCAACCCCTTTCAAGTGAATCAGCCTCAGCCCCTCACACTAAATCAGATGAGAGCAAGTCCTGTGATGGGAACGAGTCCTTCTTTTAATGCTGTGCCAGCAATGAGCATGGAGCAAATACCTCTGTCTTCCGTGGCACCAGTGGCTGTGGGAATGGTGCCAATGCCAGCCCTGGGCACCATGCCATCTGTCACTAGAATGGGCCAGGGGATGAACATGAGCATTGCCGGATCAATGACCCAGCCTCTTCACAATACGGGAATCCCCCCATCAGCATCCCAGCCCACAAATACAACTAACCCTTTCCTCCTATAATGACCTACTCGAAGGAACTTTCTTTTCATAATGTTTCCAGGCTACAGTCTTTGGGGAAAAACAAACCAGGTCTGCTTGGAATGACTGGTGTGTAAGCGACTTGGAAGTAGATTTGCAGTTTACAGTTATGAACTTTGAAGAGTTCTCTACTTACCAGTTAATCTAAATCTAGTCTCTGCTACAGATGGTACCTTCCTTTGGCTTCTTGAGCATTACATTAAATGTTCAGACTTTTCGCCAAAGTTAGATTATGCCCATTTTGTTACTTTGTTAACCATTTCAATACACTTTCTAGGGAGAACCTGCCATTTTAAGCTCCATTTGCTATTTTGTAGATGTCAGATGATGTGCTGGATCCTAAAATTACTATTACCTACATCTATCATTTCCCATGTTCATATGATAGACACCAGACTTGGAGTGGTAGTGAATGTTTTTGCACATAACTATATACAGTTCTAGACTGTTGGTTCACCCATAGTCCTTATTCTTAGAAGAGAGCCCAGAAGGCTGGTTTTACACATTGCAACACAAAATCTCACTGCTTTCTTATCAGCGGTTGACTGACAAAGCAAGTTTGTCTTGAAAGGAAGAAAGAAGCAGAAGAAAATTCTCAAGTTGTCAGGTATAATGTGTGCTGTTGTATGCAGTGTTGAATTTGTACACTACTATCTAAGGACTATTAAGGAACTTCCTGTGAGTGGCATGCTGCACTCGTGCTAAATGAGTGTTCTGCTCTTTGCTTGTCCAGTCGTGACTTCGTTTGGAAGTTGTGTGTATTTTATTTTTATTTGACTTACAATGTGAGATGAAAGGAAAAAGAAATACAGTGGGACAACTTTGAATTCAGTTTCACTGCGGCAAGCTTTAAAACTAATTCAGGCTTAACCTTGCTATATGCAGTTACTCTTGTATACTTTTGCACATATTTTGTTTAGTACAGTTTCATATTTGAGTTTGCAGAATAACCCAATAGTCATTTTTTGCTAATTTTTATAATGTGGTTCTTATTTAACGGTCTAGTTTTAATATACTTTTATCAGGTCAGACTGAAAAATTAAGATATTGGCAAATGTCATTTTTATGGTTTAATGCCCTCCTTTTATTTATGGTTTTAGCTCTTTGTTTCTGTAAAGAGAATTTAAAAGGGAAGATTAACACTAAAATATTTTATTTTTGAATTAAGACTTCATAATGAAATTTAAAACATTCTCATGACTAATTACTTTTTGAGGAAATGAATTTGAATATATTACTTAAGACTACAGTTAGAAAACACTAATGCTGCCTTTCCTTCAATTCACTCCCCATTTTCTGATGATTACCAAAATGGACAGACTTCTAGCCTCTTTAAGAAAATTATGAGGCTGTTTTTCTTTTTGTAATAGTGACTTCTTGAAATTTTAAAAATTCTAAATTTATAAACTTGACTCATGAGTTGATCAAATTAATTTTTTTAACTAAAGGTGCACTCTGTTATTCACCGGTTCCATTTACAGCTATTAATTTTAAACTGAGCTATACATTTTAACTCGCATGTCAGATTCATCAACACTAAACTTTGCACAGGTTTCAGGCAATGTTACTGGTATAAACCTGGCCTTCTCTAAGATGGCAACATTTTTAAAACTCTACTTTCACATGCAATGCAAACGTAAACAGGGCACATTTAGGGAATGTCCTAAAGCTCATAACTTCTTTGATTAGGGCATCCCTGCATATAAACTGATACCTTTTGGTGGCCTTTTCCCTGGATTACAAAAAAACTGAAACAAAGTAATGGCAGAACTCCATGTTCTGGTGTAATTATGCTATGTGGATTGTATCCGCCCACACGAATGTGTCACAAAAAGGAAGGATTGGTTGGTGTGAAAGGGACTGGATTTGTATGCTTTTGCAGGGATAGGGGAGGCTGAAAAACTATCATAATTAGGGTACAGTCACCAATTTTAGATGTGTAGTTTGGAGTAGATCTCATCAGCTTATGGAAAGCTAAATGTGTGGATGTTTTTATGCAGATTGTTCTATCCTCTTGTTGCTATTGGGTTTACAAGTAGGATTCAGAATATTAACCTGCTCATATTTTATATAAGATGAAAAAATACTGTCCATACCCAGAAAGTCTTCAGATAATTTGTGTTGCCTTTCAAAATAAGGAAAAAAGACTGTTTGTTTGGAAGTTATGAATCAGTATAGGCCAGGAAGGGCGTAATTCTTGCTAGTAGTAGGAACTTTTACGGGTTGTGATCTAAGCAAATGAAAAAAAGTAATTCCAATTGATCTGTGGCAAGATTCACTCCATGTTGTTTTCAATTTAATTTTCTCAACAATGGAGTTAGTTCATTTAATGTTTTCCCAGGGTTTAGTCAGTCAGTTGCTTGTATGTGCAAACTTTAGGTGGCGGCATCATCCACTCATCCAATAGGTTCTGACTGTGACCTCTGAAAGACATTAGCTAGCTTCATTTGGAGACAGGACGGAGCTGGTCATGTTTGTAATTCTTTTAAAATCATTTGCAGCTCAGGGGAATGAGTGATCATCATGGAGTGATACAAGTGTACTGTTGGTCTGGTAGGGAGCTTACATGCCCTAGTTGAATGAAGCTGCTGAATGGCAAATTGTAGCTTTTACCATGTCACTTTTTTGTAAGAGCTGTACTACTTCGTACATATACTGCACAATAAACCATGACAAGACACACTGTCTGAGCAGTGACAAGCACCTGTCATGGTGCTACAGAGCACTCGGCCAAGGAAGTTAACAACCTTCAGATCCCCAGCCTGAAGTGTGTGTTGGGATATGAAATAGAATAAAACTGAGGAAAAAAAGCAGATGGTTTGGTAAATATCTTTTTGTTTAAGTAGTAGGCATACCTGTGTCTGCAAAGATCCCATGCAGACCTGTGACCCTATTTAAATAACAATGAAAGGTTGTTTCTGCCCTAGCCAATCAAAGCATCAGTTGTGTCCAGACTGTTAAATCCATTTCATGGTCATATTCTGAATAGTGGTTGAACTGATTCTTTCTTTCCTTCTTAATGTGCATCTGATTCATTCACACTCTCATTTCTCCAGACATCTCCCTCTCCCCCAGATAATAAGGTGCTTTGAGTTAAAATGTTAGTATCCCAAAATAGCCTTACTGGTCAAATTGACCAAAGATAAATAGTATTAATTATTTTGTAAAAGCATCTTGGTATAATTTTAAGCCCAAAAATAAGCTCAGTTATTTATTCAGTTTTATACTGTGTAGAAACTAAAACATGTCTTGAGGGGACAGGGAAGAGAGACCATAGTGGATTGTGCTGTTTACAGTCTCTTTGAAATCCCATAGCTAAGACAGCTGTTATGTTATCCACCTTCCTTTTTACTGTTGCCGTTTCTAATGTGTACTGTATGTATTAATATTGCACAAATTGTGGAGAAATATACTGTTTATTTTTCATAGCAGAATCTCACAAAACTCGCTTCCTTTTTACAAGTGTTACAATTGAAATATTTACCAAACTGTTTTCATAATACTGGGAGCAGGCTGCTTTTTATGAATTTGTGCTGACTATTGACATTATTTACTGTATAAATATAATTTATCATTTGTACTATTGTATCATAATGTTCTGAATCTTTGTGTCATTTTTTTCCCTAGCGATGTCACAAAAATGTGATATTTAATAATGCCATCACAACAGAGGAAAGACAAGGGGTTTGTAGGTGACTGGTCAGAATTAAAATTGTATTGCATATATTCTAGAGTTGCATTCCTTTTCTAAACTCAAGCGTAGCATTCGTATCCTATTTAAAAAGGATATGTTTTTAAAAAGTCATTTTAGGGTGTGGTCTGGTACGCATGGTAGGAATGGGTTGGATCTGACCTTGAAAAGCCTGTGGTAAAAATCCAGATCCCAAACTAAGTCTAACAGTGGATTAGAGTAATAGTTCCCGTATTTGAGAGTCTGACTTCCCTTGCAGGTTTTGGTCTCTTTCATGGTCAGAAGCAGCAAGTCCTGGGAAAAATTAGGTTTTTTTAAAGAGATCATCCTTATTTAATTCAGATTCAGTGGAGTCCTTAGTAATCCAGTGAAACAGAAATATTGGTGCCCTGGCCCCATCCACATGGCTGTTCCAAACTGCACCTTCTTTTAAAGAACATTTCCAAAGGGATATTTAACTGTTACATCAGAGGAGTCTGAACAGTATTCATATACCAATGGTGAAATGTTAGAACTAAGTTTGGGGAAGCCCTGGTTCATGGCCTCCCCAGAATTTTGTCCGCTAGGAATTGTCTACTTAAATAGGAAAGATTTAACTACACCAGGTTAGATATCCCAATTATTTAGAAAGGGCTTGAATTGGAAATGTAATGATCTACACTATTTTTAAATGCAACTGAGCATCGCAATCTTTTGTAAGCCTTGGCTACTGCAGGCAGCATGATTGAATGAATAAAAGCAATGTTCTGTTCCAAAGTGAGCCTGATCTGCATTTAGACCATGGGCAAGTCACTAGCCCCGTTTCCATTTCTCCTTCTATAAAAAAGGGAGTGTAATAATTTATGTGTAGCACCTGGGCCACCCAACTCAATGATCCTTGCCACCTTTTGCAAAGTGTTTTTATATCAATGAGGGAAAAAATCCCGAGGGAATGTCTACACAGCAACTAGATGACTCTGGGACCCTGCGGTGGGAGCTGGGAATCTACACAGCAATGAAACCACCCCACAGCCCAAGTCCTGCAAGCCCGAGTCGGCTGGCACAGGCTAGCTGTGGGTTTTTTTGCTGTGTAGACATACCTGGCGTTATCATAGAACTCTCCCTCCTTACCATTTCTGTCGCTTAAAATATCTTTCTCCCTCCCTGTTAAACTGGCATCATTGTTCTGTTAATTTTAAATTCAGATTTAATGCATTCCTGCGTTCAGCATCCGATCCTTTCATACGTATCCATTGAGCGAGCAGAAAATGCTTTGGGACTGCGTGAGCAAATGGCGTGGCAAGACTTTCACAGCTGCTTGCAATCTCCATTGAGAAAGTTGAACCAACTCCATTCACATGTATCCCTGAGATTAAAAGCTTTTTATTTTAAAGTAGCTGCCAGCATCCTTCCAGGTAAACTTCACTGTCCCCACTTTGAATTCAGACACAGCTGATCAAATAAATACAGCAAGTTTATTTTAGAGCTAAAGATTACAAATAGCTAACCGCCAATGTTGTACATGGTCGTAACAATCCCTGCTCGTAATTCATGACTGTCAATCGATTGTAAACTAACTGCTGGGGACACGGGGTTTTCAATGAATTTAAATACACTGGCCCCCTTCCCTTTGGTGCTTTAAAAATCCCTGGCAATTACCCATTACATTGGTTAATAGGCAGCAGTCTGGGAATCAATAGGGGGTTGGCAATCAACCAGTGTAATCCAGCTGAGTTTTCTGCAAAGGTCAAAATGGTAAATTGTAAGTGGATAGAACGGAAATGGTGTGTGTACAGTGCAATCAATGTGAGCCTGAGAGTGTAAAAGCTGTGCAAAGCTCCAATTCCCTGAATGTTTTTAAAAAACCATAATCACAACGATGCAGTAATAGACTTGTAGCTTTTTGCTCTCGTTAGCTATGTGGGAGCAGTTCTGCGGTGAGGCTGTAGGAATGGGGCGGCCTCATGTCAGCAGAGGTGGGCCCAGGTGTGTTTGAAAACATGAACTGCCAGAGATATGTAATGGACATGTGATTCTCTCCCAGGGGTATAGTTTTACTACAACCGTGGGTCATGGCACAACCAATCTTAACTGTTCTATAATTAACTGTTCTATAATTTATCCAAATAAATCCTTAAATATCATTTGATGAAGAAACAATTTGTGTTTTCTTGTGCCTCACTATCCAAGGGCATGTTTCAGGAGTAATCTCAGATTTTTTTTAAGCAATTCAGGAAAAGTTTCCCCCCCCAGATGACTAATGTGTATCAATTACTGGATGTGTGGACTGAACCCCGCTGGTACAAACTTGACCGTACTTCATTTCAAGTGACGGCCTCCCACCTGCATTATCCCTTCTGCTTAACAGTCTTTCTAAACTTGTATTTAGCTCAGACCCTCTGCTTCCTTCCCCAGACCTAAAGAAGAGCTCTGGGGGGCTCAAACGTGTGTATTTTCCACTAGCAGAAGTTGGTCCAATAAAAGACATTACCTCACCTACCTTGTCTCAGCAGTGAATGAGACAGGTTCACCTGTCAACCAATTATCACTGAAATCTTGCACAATATAATGCTTTGCACTTCAATATAGCACATGTAATCTGAGGGTTAAGAAGCCATTAAGCATGGTAGTGATCTCCTCTAGAGTAGAATGCCACAGCTCTATACTAACGCACAACATGTTAGGAGCAGAAAGTGCAGCGTAGTCCTGTGTCCAGGTGAAACTGCAGGAGAAGCCAGGTGCCAGAGCACATCTATAATTCTGCAGTGCTCTGTAATGAGGCAATACCTTGGGCCTGGTTATGCTTCAGCTTGTAGCAGGACTAGGGCCTGTCCAGATATTCACTATGCCCGAGCAGGTTAGGGGACAAGCATGTTCAAATCAGGGGCCCTGGCTATCGCGTTGGCAGCATCGGGGCCCTTCATTCCAGAATCTAGGACTTATTTTACAGCTGGGAAAACTGAGGCAGAGGGAAGCCTGAATGAGTTGGGCTCCACAGAACCCAGATCTCCGAGAGAGGGAAGGCAGCCCAGTGCTCAGCTGCTAGCCTGGGACCTCCACATGCCTTTCCCTGCTCCATCCCAGACTTTCACTGACACCTTGAGCAAGGCGCTTAGGTACAGACCCTCCAAGCTGGTCAGGCTCCTAACTCCCATTGATGTCCAGCCTCTGGGGATCTGGACCTTTGCCTGTGTGTCCCAGTTCCCCACCAGTGAAAAGGGGATACTACCACTGCTTTACTTCACAGGGGTGTTGAGAATAAAAATTAAGGGGCCTAACGTTGGGCCCCAGATTTTGAAGACCTTGGCTTAGATTAAGTAGTGGTTTCTGGTATCTGTTAACCCACTTGCTCGACTTCACTCTGAAGGCTTGAGACTCTGGAAAGGCTTCCCTAAAACTGTCCCGTGCTTTCCAGCGACAATTCTCTCCCCCTCCTGGAGATCATGAGTACAGTTGAAGCCTCTCCAGAAAGATAGCCAGGCTCTCCATTTCATAAAGACCCCTAGTTGTGAAAATAAAAGCAAGTGTGAAAACAGTGCAAGGTCAGAACACCGTTAAGGGCGAGCTGTGTCTTAGAAAGGCAGATTTAGCTGTCACTCTTGCCAGGCCGTGCTTCGCTTGCCTTTTGAGACGTTCTAGCCTAAGGATTCATTCATTAGTTATTTAAAAGAATCAGCGAGAAGCCCTGGAAGATTCTGTGGATCAGGCTGGTGGTGGTGGTGTGTGTGTGTGTGTGTTACTTTCTCTCTGGTTGCTGTCTGGAGAGCGTTAGAGAGTTTGAGACCATTCAAACTTGGCGTGAGTTCCCACCATGGACAAACTTAACTGAACCAAAAGAAAAATCTTTCTTCAGCCAGGAACCACCCTCTGTAGAGTCAGCCCAGGAGCTGGGAGTGTTACAGGTGTTGTAGACTCTTCGTGCTGGTTTAGTAGAAGACAGCCACCTTTCAATAATAAAAGTCAGTGGAAGAGGCCCCCTGCTCCCAACCCCATGGCAGCAGCCTGTACCCAAGAGCTATTTCTAGAGAGGTCCTCGGAGTTGGTATTTGCCTTTGCCCTATTCTCCTACTGCGGCCTGGCCCCAGCTGCCCTGGGCTGGAGTCTGTAAATAACTCAAGTCATGTGGGGGGTCAGGAAGGTTAGTCAAAGGTTGATTTAATCTCATCCTTTCACTGTGAAATGGGTCTAGAACATGATGGGATATAGAGACCTCTCCAGGAGCATTGCACACAACCTGTTTTACTCTCCTCAAACCCCAGTGGTCTAGCATTTTGACATTGACCAAGTAACTACTGCACGCTCTATTAGCATTTAGGAAGCATGAGATGTCAGCAGTAGCGTGGGTGGGAGCACTGGGGTTTATTTCTAGCCTAGTTGTCCTGGGATCCATGTGGAGGCAGCACCATGTGGAGCCTAGGGTATAAACCTGCCTTCTTCCATAGGAGACCTAAAATCTCTGCCCTGGGAGGCATGAATGAAGAGGGAAGGGTGGGGTCCTGTGTCTTGGTTTGCTCTTGTTACTCATGGGGGAATTCTGTGCCACTGCGCAATGCAGAATTTGCACAGAATTAATGTTCTGTGCAGAATTCCATTGTTTCTGCAGAATTGGCACTGCAGAACTGCTGGCTGCCACTAGGGGCCACTAGACCTGGCAGAGCCTGGGTCTCCAGTGCACCCACATGGGAGGGCCATGTTTCCCAGATGTGCCGGCCCTGCTTAGTCCCATGGTGCGGATGGAGCCAGGGAGCTGCACCCTGCAGGGAGAGGCAGGAGAAACAACCAGGATCTGCAGGAAGAAGCTGCTACTTTCCGGGAGGGGAAAGTGAGGGAAAGGGGGGGCTGCTGTAGGAGACATGACTCAAGTTCTGGGGGTGGCCAAACCTTTAAATAGTGCATCCCCCATCAGCATGTACGGGTTGGCTCTACCCAGTGGGACAGTAACAGCTACATGGAGTGGAGCTTGCAGTTGAGGTCTGGGGGGAGGGATGCAGGCATCTGGACTGGGATAGTAGGTACAGGTGTCTGAGCAGGGGGCACCCTGCAGCCCCTCTCAACACTCCCCAAATACTACCTGCCAGCACCCCTAAATACACCCACCCTCCACCAGTACCTCACCTGCAGCTCCCCTGGCAGTGTCCTGTGTGAGAGCTTGAACTATGGTAATCCTACGGGCACAGGGAGAACAAACAAGAATAGATTACAAGACCAGAGGGGCGGAGTTTTCTCCCCAGATGTGCCCAGCGGGCATGCGTGACAAGATGGGTTTAGGCCGTCCATCCCTGTCCGTCTGGGGGGAGGCTACGCCCCCTCACTACCGTGCTCCTGGGAGGAGTGAGACTCACGGGGAGGGGAAGTTAGTCGAGGGCTCTGGCAGGCAAGTAATCAATGGCCTCAGGGCAGTCAGGTAGTCTTGGGGCTCACAACTGGGGGTGGGGTGGGGGGGGAAGGTGGGAGTGTTGAGCACCGCCAGTCTGTGTGTTCACAAGCCGGGAGGTGAGCACCAGCAAAGTCTAGGGCTCACAAGCAGTGGGTGAGCGAGCTGCCACCATGAGGGGTAGGGGGACCCAGCCTCACCCTCCTCTACGAGGTCCCAGCCCAGGGCCCTCCCGCTGGCAGAGTGTTCCACCAGCAGGGCTCTAGCTAAAACTCACGGACGCTGCTTCAGACCATAACATGACCAGATGATTGCCTGGTTCCCCTGGGCGCCTTCCTACCCCTCTTCCCTAGAGTACCTGGCCCTCGGTGTCACCATCTATCTCCCCAGGGTAAACCGTGAGCGGCAGCTCCCCAACGCTGCAGTGGTCCGGCTCGGGCACCAGCAGAAGAGAGACATCCTTCTCCTCCGGCTGCTGTAGCCTAACTGAGCCAGAGGCATGCCTTTTATACTTCCTGTCCCGCCCCTCTGCCTCTGCCAGGGCAGGAGTGGGTGTCCTGGCTCCGCCCACCAGGGGGCTAGGCCATCCCTCCCTGTCCGTCTCCGAGGCAGGCCACGCCCCCTGGCTACACACCCGAAGACTGAGGAGCCCGACAAAAGCACAACAGAAAGTGGAAGTGCGTTGTCGTAGGGGTGTCTTTAACGCTCTGCTCCTGGGGAGCCTTTTCTGTTGTCTGTATTGTTACAGGTCTGCGTGCGGGCAGGTATTCTGAAATAAATGACCAAAGTAATGGAACCCGGCGGGATTAGACTGTGTTATTTTGACAAAGAAAACATGCAGCATTTTAAAATACTTTGGGGTTTTGGGTGCAGAATCCCCTGAGGAGTAGCTTTGGTCGGCCAGCAGCTGCCTGTGTGTGTACCCAGCAGGTCTGGGCTGGCACATGCAGAGACGGGGCGAGCCCGAGCCACCACCTGGCTCTGCTGCTGTTTTTAGCCCGTTAACTCCACCGCAATCGGCAAAGGGCCCGACCCTGCTGCGGCCGAGGTGTGGGACTCTCGCTGTGGTCAAGGGGGAGCGCTCTGTGCTCTGGTAGTTTCGAATGCTTCAGACTCTAAATGGATTGCCTTGAAGGCAGCCGGAGGGAACGTTCTCCGGTGCCCGCCCGCACACGGCTCACATTGCTCCTGGTGACCACAGGGAGAGGCCTAGAACTTGGCCTGATCAGGAGCGGGCCCGTTGCCAATATCGGGTGATGAAGGGCGACGCACAAATGGGCATGGTCCTTCACCACGCCTGCCGGCTGGGCCCCACAGATGCTAGGAGCCAGGGGGCAGAGTCTCGGCTTGCGTGAGCGAAAGTGCTAAAACCGGCAGTGTTAGCAGCATGGGGGGAGCTGCCCGTGTGCGTTCCCAGCGGGTAGGCATGTACATCGACCAGCTAGCCCGGACTCCCACCTGTGCTACTCCAGCACCGCGGCTGTTCTTGGCACGCTCACTCGAGCAGAGGCAGCGTGGGCACATCCGCACCAGCTGGGAATATCAGCGCCCCAGTCACCCCCCCACCTCCGAGCGCAGAGGTAGCCGCGACTCAACGGGGCCCGGTCCGGCTCGGGTCTGAATTCTTCGCCCTGCTTTGGCAAAACCCAGGGTTTCCATCACTTCCCTTCGCCCTGAAGGGCTCCTCCAGCACTGCACGCTTGACCCCCTCGCCGAGGCGTGGACGTACTGGCGATTTTACCATGTGCCCCTCCGTTCTCGGAGCTGCTGGGCGCAGGTCAGGAACCGGGCTAGGAAAGGCAGCACCAGCCAGTGACTAAATCAGCAGCAGCCGCCTTGCCCGGGTGCCTATTACATGTGACCGGGAAGGTGTCCGGGCGGGACGCCAGCTAGAGCGAAGGCAGGGTCCCTCCCTGCTTTAGCTCGTCCCTCAGGGACTTTACCAGCCGCCCAGCTCTGCCGGCCACGTCCAGCCCCGTGCAGCTCCCGGGCCTGAGACCTTGAGCTGAGTTTGCCCGCAGAGGCAGGACGGTTCGCACGAAGGCGGCTTTGCCAGGAGCTGGGCTGCCCCGGCCGTGCCCACGTTCTCGCCCCCTGGGCTGGCTGCAGACAGAGCAGGGGCCTGGCCGGAGAGGAGGAAAAAGCAGCGAGTCACTAGGGCGAGCTCAGCTGTTCTCTGCCGTTAAGGCAGGGAGCCGGCTGGAGGATGAGGGCGCTGCCTAGGCCTGGCCGTAGTGTGTTCTCCTGTCCCTGGCTTGGCCCCGTTCCTCAGCATGCTAAATGGCGGGGCGGCCTGCTGCTCCTTGTCCCCGTCTGCTTGTCCCCAGAATCCCACGGCCCGGAGCAGCCGGCCCGAAGGGAGCAGAGGGTTGAAAGCATGCAGCCTGTCCTCCTCGCCATGGAAACGGGGGTTGCTAGGGCTGTGGGTAAGTGAATTGGCTGGAGCATGTTTAGCAGGAGGCTTCTGCATAACAGGCAAGAGAAGGACCCAGCCGGGGGAGAGGAGGATGCGACTAGCACCAGCCCCATTGCTGCAGTGAGGGGGGGCAAACGCGACCATGGGGGAGGGGGTGCTGGCCACGCTGGCAGAGGCCGGGTTGATGAGGAGAAGCGGCAGATGAAAGGGAGGTGGGGAGGGGAAGCCGGGGCCTTGAGGGCGGCAATGGGGAATCCCGTTCTCTAGCAATGTGTCGATGCAGTGCTGCCCCCTGCTGCGCGGACGCAGAGCTGCTCCACTGTGCTGCGGGGCCTTGTACTGCTGACGGCGATTCGCCTTCCGCTCAGGCGCTTGGGGACTGTGATCTCAGCGCCCACAGCTGCTGTGACGTTCCCAGCGGCCGGGGAGACGGCCACAGATTTGCTGGAATATGGCCGACCGTTCTGCCACTCTCAGTTTTGGGAATCTGTTTCCCTTTCCTGCTTCATCCACAGCCTGTATCCAGTGCGACAGCAAAGGCCTCAGTGCTAGTGCTGTTGCTGCAGCGGAATAGAAATAATGGCGGCAGATGAATAGCTGCCCTCAAGCGTCCCTGCAGCCCGGTCCCTCCGCAAGGGACTCGAAGGTGATGGCTCACTCCACGCCCGGTGCTGGGTCCCCGGGGAGGGGAAGATTTTCAGCCAAAGCTGTTGTCAAGGGATTGCCCGAGACAGATGGTGCTGGGGACCGTGAGACAGTGCAACGGAGACCCAGGGACTCCTCCAGCCGCCCACGCCAAGCGCATCAGAGCAGGGGTCCCGGCCAGGGTCTCTCTGGGACGCCGTTCATTAAAAAGTCAGGCAGAGTCTCAGCTCAGTCCTTGTCACTGAGGGTTTGGAAATGAGCCCGAGTGCAGGAGCAGAACCCAAGGCCCCCCACACCCTGGCAGGGAGAGGGTGTGTGTGTGTGTGTGTGTGTGTGTGAGACGGGCTCAGAGAAAAGTGTGCCCCCTCCTGACCCACCCACGTCACTTCCTGCAGTATCTTGGCTGGCTTCTCCTCCTACTGACCTCGCCTATGGGAGGACGGGCTCTTAGTCCATTCACGTTGGGAGAGGGCTGTCTGCTACCAAGTGCCTCTGAGCTGGGGCTTGGCTGGGCTCCCAGCCAGGTACTGCCCCGGATTCCAGCAGCTCTGAGGCCCTAGCTGGAGCATGGGGCTGTGTGGCTGAGGTACAAAAAACCAGACCATCGGGCTGATCCGAGCCCATAAAACTGGGCTTACCCCCTACAGACTTCCCAGGACGGCACCCTCGACCAAGGGATGATGCTGGGAAAACCTAGTCAGGTGGCAACCTTCCAAGCGATCGGTGAGGGGCACCCGTTTCTCTTGTCCCCCCAACCAGTGGTTCTCCAGGGGGAGTGTGGGGCCAGGATGTAGCTCTGGGGATTGGGTTTCTTCCAAAGGCAGAAAGGGGAGCGGATGTGAGCATTGATCTGCAGGATGTCAGGCTGCGGTCGATTTCAGGTCGATAATGCAGGACTCCCGGCGGCGCCCTGCTTCCTCCGGGTGGGGAGCAGAACACGGCTTGCGCCAGCAGCTTTCGGGCAGATGGCAGTGGCTGGGGAGGGCCCCGGGCCCTCCCGTGGGGTTGCCAACATTCCAATTTCTGAAAACCGGACACCCCTGCTCCGCCCCCTTCCCCTGAGGCCCCGCCCCCAGCTCCGCCCCCTCCGTCCCAGGCCCCATTCGCTCCTCTTTAAAACTAAAACTGGCATTGGATTCTCACTAAACAAGGTGTCCGTGCTTTGAAGATGTTGAAGGGGAAAAGTTAAAAGGGACGGAGCCACGGTTCAGGACCTGGGGCTGAAAACCCTTTTTCATCTGACCGCTGAGGTCAGTTTGCAGGCAGGCGGATTTGCTTGCACGAGCAAAAGTGATTCTGGGACGTGAACGTGCAGGACCGGGCCCCAAAACTGTCACTGTGGAAAGAAAGCAAAAGAATTGTGCCCGGTCCATCCACACCCAACCTAACCGCACACAGCACAACCCAAAACACACGCTGTATAATCCAAACACACATGCCACCGCCCGCGTACGCAGCCCAACACAAATACACAACCCCCCCAGCCTTTCACACAAGCCCGTCCAACGCTCCGCCAGGCCTTAGCTGCTGTCCTGAGCTGCCCAGAGATGCTCCACCTTACCCCCAGCAGCCATTCAGCGGGGACACTGATGTCACGCTAGTGTGACAAACTTTCTAACCGCTGAAAATTGAACACCGTTGCCCTGCCCCTTCCCTGAGGCCCCGCCCATGGCCTGCCCCCTTTCCTGAGGCCACACCCCATCGGGGCACAGACGGGGGTCAGTCCCTGGAGTGAGGGGCACAGAGAGGCGTGGGTGACAGCCCCTGGAGTGTGGGGAGGAGATGGGGAAATCGGGGCACAGCGGGAAGAAGGGAGGGAGTAGGCCACCAGAGTGAGGGGCTGCGATGGGGAAATTGGGGCACATCGGGGTGGGGGTTCCCTCCCCCCCCCCCGGGTGTATTCCACCCCAGGTGGCGGCAGCGGTATCTAATTCGGAGCCTGGTCCAGGAGCCAGCCAGTTCTCTCCATCAGACGTCAGCAGCTAAGTGGAGCAGCTCCTCCAGGCTCCAGCTGCTCCGGGAGGCCGGCTACCCGGACTTTTGCTGACGGGACATGGCCAGGTTCCCTTTTCAACTGGACTTTCCGGTCAGAAACCAGCCATCTGGCCCCCAGGGCCCTGTGTCCCCCTGGGGCAGTGGGGCTGGTCCAGATGCACCTGTTCACCCCGGGCCCTAGCCTGAAACAATAATTACGGGTACGAACCAGTGAATGCTTCACCCGAAGGCCGTTCAGCACAGACCGGTGTGCGCGTGCCCCAAGCGCCGGGACTGCACAGGCCCATGTTGCTGTCGGGCCTGGTCCGCTCATCCTAGAAGCAGCATGACCTAGTGGGTGGGGCACTGCACCGTTTTTGAGGGGGGCGGGTTGAATGCTATTTGCAGCTCAGCAGTCAGCTCCTGGCAATGGGGTGTGTGTGTGTGTGGGGGGGGGACGGGGGGGACGGGAGAGCCTGGTACAGGGAAGAGGGTGAAATGGGGGTACACACAGAGCCCTGGGAATGGGGGGGAGAATGGCAGCTGGGAATTGGGGGAGGGGAATGAAAGATAGACACCTCCTGGTGCAGGGAAATAGGGGAAATGTAGTCTGGGGGGGGGGGGGGTGTCACATGGAGCCCTAGCCCTAGAAGGCATAGTGGGGGCTATGGGAATTGGGGTGCACACACAGCCACTGGCCTGGGGGGGGGGGCACTGTAGTGAGTTCCTGACATCGAAGAAGCTGGGAAGGTGGCACCCAGGGAGCCCATGGGGGAGATGCAAGGAGCCCCTGGCGCCTGCCAGGAGTTAAGCACCCAAACCCCCTAGTACTGCTGATAGTTTGAGTAATGCTCAAACCCTGACCTCGTGCTCAGCTTGCAATGGGTCCTTGACTTCACTGGGAACTCAGCCCAGGTCAGAACTGAGCTTCGAGCACTGACCCAGCATCCCAAGGAAGAAAAGGCTAACGAAATGTTGGGAAGCCTTAGGAAACGGCCAGATCACAAGATAGAAACTAGCACATCACCGCTTTATAAATCCATGGTCACCCACAGCTTGAATCCCGGGTGCAGATCTGGTCACCCCATCTCAATAAAGATATATTGGAACTGGAAAAAGTACAGAAAAGGGCAACGAAAATGATGAGGGGGATGGAAAAGCTTCAATAGGAGGCGAGATTAATAAAACTGGGACTTTTCAGCTTGGAAAAGAGACGATGAAGGAGGGATATGGCAGAGGTCTGTAAAATCATGTGTTGGGTGGAGAAAGTAACTAAGGATGTGTTATTTACTCCTCATAACACAGGAACTGGGGGTCACCAACTGAAACTAATAGGCAGCAGGTTTAAAACAAACAAAAGGAAGTATTTCTTCACACAACGCACAGTCAATCTGTGGAACTCCTTGCCAGAGGATGCTGTGAAGGCCAAGACTATAATGGGGTTCAAAAAAGAACTAGATAATTTCATGGAGGATAGGTCCATCAATGGCTATTAGCCAGGATGGGCAGGGATTGCTGTTTGCCAGAGGCTGGGAATGGCTGTGGGATGGATCATTTCATGCCTGCCCTGTTCTGTTCATTCCCTCTGAAGAACCCAGCATCGGCCGCTGTTGGAAGACAGGGTACTGGGCTAGATGGACCATTGAGCTGACCCAGTCTGGCTGTTCTTATGTTGGAAACCTGAAACCACTGAACACACACCTGGCCTCGGGCCCGGCTACACACGAAAGTTCACAGACCTCTGCCCGGGAATCGGACCAGCTTCTGGGCGGGCGCTCCTGGCCTGGTTCTCCAGGGCTGCCGCTTGGAGCCTTTGCAGCATTGGGGGAGCAGCAATGGTTGAGGCTAACTCTGGCTCCATCAATAACAATCGCCACGAGCCAGGCTGACGCGCTGTAATGGGCACCTGGGCTAGGCCGGCACTGCAAAGACCCCGGGGCCACGCTTGCCCTCAAGGGCAGCGCTGTGTGCTGTGTTCTGGGCCGCACGCATCGTTCAGCTTGCAAACCCCATAACCTCCGGGAAGTGCGTTGTAGCTGGACCTCGGCGCTGGAGGTGCTGTAAGCTCCTCAGTGCTCGACAGTTGCCGAGTTTGCCTGTGTGTGGCCTGGGCTGGGATGTGTCTCTCTGGCCGCTGGGTGTCCATGAGGTGAATCAGTGGCGCTTGTTTGTCTCGCAGACCTCATCAGCCTGGCATTGCAGCACCCCAGACCTCGGTGGTTTGCCCTGAACCCTGCCATGCTGGCGAAGGACGTGCAGACGGCTGGCGGACGGCCAGCTGGACGCAGCACAGCGTGTCTTCAACGCCGTAGCCAGACGTGGGTCGCAGAGCCAGCGGGCCAGGTCTTCAGGCCAGCCAACGTGTGCTGGGCCCAAGGAGTGAGGGGCTGGCGGCGAGGATGGGGGGCTGGCTGCATGTGACACTGAGCCAGCTACGCCCCCTTTACCCGGCTAGCAGCTGCACTGGCCACAGGGAAGGGAAGGCGCTGGCTCAGTTGGTTTAAGGTGACTGCAAGTGCAGCGAGGGGAATAGCTCTGGGCACCGCAGAGTGGGACAGCTAGTGACATCGGTAACCGCGGCTGGGCGGGACTGTTCCCAGGGCTGTGCCAAGCGAGTGACTTGGGGCTGGTAGGCAGCAGCTGGGGAAAATCTCTCCTGTGGTCGTTCCAGCGTCAGGGCTATGAAGGGAGCATCCCACGTCTTTACATGCTCCATCCAGAGCCAGGCAATTACTATTGTCTGTGTTACACAGCGAGAGGGGCCCTGATTTGCCACCCGCCCACAGCACAACCCCAGGCTCCCGGTCCTGTGCTTTCACGGCTAACCCCTTCTCCCGCCCCATATAACACTCAGCGGCAGCGCTTTGTGCTGCCCGTCGCTGGGATGCCGCTTTGCGAACGAGGCCCTTCGCCGGCTCGCTGGGGACCGCACCGTATGGCAGGTGGCGCCAGCTTGGAGCGGCCAGCCCTGGAAATGAGCGAACGCGTGGCTGGAAGGGAGGGTCCCCTCTAGTCGCAGGCGTGGGGCTTCTCAAACAGCCCCTCCACCCCCGGCGTACATCACACACCTACCTTCATTGGAGTCTTACAAGCATTTTCCTGCAGCATGAGGCCAGACGCTTGCTGAGGCCAAGGGGCAGATGGGATGAGCTGCCGTGTGCACGTTTGGCCCTGGACCGGCCCCTTCTGCGCACAGCGTCTCAGGGCTCATTCTGACTCGTGCACCAGCTCCTGCACGGGCACTTCAACCCCGGCTGACGGACAGGCTTGCAAATGGCTGAGAACGGCAGCGTTCATCTCATTCCCGCCGCAGGCCTGCGCTGGGCAGAAAGGCTGCCGCGTTAAGTCTCCTATGGCTAGAGCCTCTTCAGCCACCTAGCTCCAACCTGTAGGGGCCACCCATATTCTCAAAGCCATCGCTCAGCTGCTGCCTAGCCCTGGGGGTGCCTAAAGCCACCTGACGTCCTGATGCAGCCTCACAGCTAATGAGCTGCTCAGACCCTTCGTGCACGGCCGGGCGGCTCAGCATCCGTGTTCCTCGGCTGGTCTCCGCAGCAGGGCCTGGCGTCTCAGAGCATGTTTCCCAGGCTGGCCTCTGCACGACGGCCGTCGGGAGCGAGGGTGTCCGGGGTTGCCTGGCTGGCATGCCAGTAGCCCGGGGGTTAGGGCACACAGCGGGGAGACAGGCGACCCAGGCTGGGAGCCTGGTTTTGTCTGAACAGAAGCGGGGGCTGGCCCCCTCCGTGCGCCCCTGGGGTGGGTGTCTCTCGGTCTGAGTTGTTCCACTCCGTATAAATAATTAAATGTTCTGTGGAGCAGGGACTTGGCCCTGATTCTCCCGCGTGAGCGCCCGTGCTGCTGGCCTGGTGTGACCCACGCGCCTGCTGGCGCAATGAACATTTAATTATTTACACAAAGCACAACAGCTCCAGCGAGCGAGCCCCCCCCCCCCCGGGCCATCTCCCAGTGCTTCATTTGGAATGAAAGCGGTGCCGGGGCTCAGCCCTGGCACAAATTGAATATTCCCCCCCCCCCAACACACGGCTGCTCACAGCCCTCCCCTGGGATGGGGACACCTGCGGTCAAGGTTCTGCTCCCAAGCAGGAAGAGCAGAGCTATGAGTCGGGCAATGCTTTGCCACGCTCTGAGAGTGGAGATCTGAGGCATGGCGCCTGTGACTCTGTGGCCCCCACCCCCAGAGCCAGCTCCAGAGGGTCCCTTAGTCCCGCTAGGGCATGTACACAGAGCCACGCAGCCCTGGCTGGGGCTTGTTTGGATACCTTGTTCATAACCACCTCACCAGGCCTCCTGCCCAGTGCATGACGATGGGGCTGTCCCTGGAAAGCAGGGTAGCATCTGCGGAGCGAAAGGTGCTGGCATTGTAAGGTATTAGTACATGATTAGTTCACAGCAGCAGGATGGGTGCCATGACTGGCATTGAACACGGCCCTACAGCTCAGACCTCAGCTGCCTTATCGCACTGGAGCTCAGCGATGGCCAGGGCTGGAGCTGCATCCTTTGTCTGGGTGCTAGAAAGTGACTGCATCACATGGGCCTAGCTAGATCTAACTGATCATCATATTTGGGGGGGGGGGGGGGGGGGTGAAGAAGGAATCCCCCCAGGTCAGATTGGCAGAGACCCTGGGGGATTTTCACCTTCTTCCGCAGCACGGGGGGACGGGTCATGTGCAAGTTTAAACTGGAGTAAAACGGGTCCTCTGTAATGCGATGTCTTTAAACTGTGATTTGAGACTGTCAGTAACTCAGCCAGAGGTTAGGGGGTCAGGGTCTGTGGGTGCAACGTGCGGGCGGGTCAGTCTAGAGGATCATGCGGGTCCCTTCTGACCGTAAAGTCTGTGAGTCTAGATTTGCTGGTGACGCCTGTGTATAGAGGTAACTATTGTTTCCTTAATGCTCACTGATGAAAACCCAGCTGTACATTCTGTGCATGTGTCACGCCCAGACGTTTTACCGGGGCTGGGTTGATGAGGGATCAAATACTGCCAGAATGGTGGGAACAGATCTTTGTGTTACCGTTGCGCTGGCTGGTCTGTTTTTCTATTGGCTGACTGCTCCACACCAGGCACTAACGCTTAGTAAATCAGCTCCGTTCAGCAGCGAGACACACAAGGCACCAGGAGGGGACCAGCGTCGGTGGTCACTGACGAGACAAACTGGCGGCAGCGCCAAGCAGCTTTAGAGGTATTGTTAATTGCTTCCTTTTCTTTACAATCAAGGATTTGCTCGCTGATAGACCAACAGGAGCGAGGGCAGATGACCGGGGTGGGATCTGAGTGCATGCTAGCCAGGACACACAGGCACTAACACTAACGGTGATGTATCGCTCATGTAACCATCTATCTGAATCACCTGTGCGCACAACACTGCATCTTTCATTTACACGCTGGTGCGAACCATCACATCTCACCAGTGCGTGCCTTAACATCTATTCCATGCTCACCACCATACCAAATTATTGTTGAGTGTATTCTGTGATTAAAGCACTTCTTCAGCTAGTTACATATGTTTAAATGCAAGCATAGCTCAGAGCAAAAAGACCAGCATACAAAAGCGCTGGTCTAAATGAGAAGATTACTGTGGCATTGGTTTCTTTGTGAGGACCCTTTAGTTTCTCCCCCTTCCCCACCCCATGCAATCTTTTGTAAGCTGCCCTAAAGCTGAAAATATGTTTTATACTGATGAATAGCCTTTAATCGCTGAGCCAGATGACTAAGTATGTTTCTGGGCGCGTGTGCTGACTCAGAGTACCTTAAATCAATCGATCTGAGTAAGAAAGAACACACATAAATAGAGAATTAAATGGTGCTTAGAGATACAGTTATATTTGAAAGAGCTAATGGCTTTTTAGAAGGCTGGGTTTTCTGTGTAGGCGGCTGTCTCTGGTTTGGCTTAGCTTTTCTTCTATGGAGCCGTTATTCCAAAGTAAGTGCCTATTAGTGACTGATGTGATCACTTGTTAATCATGTTTCGGGTACTATCACTCTTTGAATAGCTCCTGGCTGAGTCTTCTGGCTTCCTCTGGGGAAAGTGGCAGGATGTGTTACAAACAGGTACTCGTGTTAGACCACAGACTGGGACTGAACGTGTTCTTGAATCCTAGAGAGAGATGGCTGATCCCAAGAGCAATTACTTTAGCCGCTTGTGGGGACTGAACGATTCCAACATGACAGCTGCGCTTTGGGCAGGTAACGTGCCGTCCTTTCACTCCGTGTTTATTTCTCGGTCTTGTCCCTGCCCCAGGTTCCAAATCTGACACATCCCCATGTGAGTGACGTTGTGCAGCAGCCTGGCACTGACACAGCTACCGGCTGTCCAAGTTAGATTTCCGTGTCGTATACACATTCACAGGCATGCTCTGTCTACACGTAGGGACGCTGCATGCACCCACAAAGTAACTTGCACCACAATGTTGACTCATAACTAAAAGTCTATATTCAAAGCTTTTTATGGCCTGAGATTTGCCATTTTACGTCACACATTTAACTCCAGTCAAACTTAGTTTAGTCCATGGATATCATGACCAGCCATAGCAACACTAACGCCTCCTAGCTTTATATAGCACTTTTCATCAGTAGGTCTCCAAGCACTTCCTGAAGGGGAGGCAGTATCATTAGCCCTATAGAACAGCTGGGGAAACTGAGGAACAGAGCAGCGATGTAACTTGCCCAAGGTCACCCAGCAGGCCAGTGTGTGTTTAGGTACACACCCACAAATAACGTCTGTTACTAGAGCGTCTACACTTACAACGCCTGCACCAATGGAGCTGCGCCGCTGGAGCGTTTCAGTGAAGACGCTACCTATGCTGAGGGGGCGCATTTCTCCCGTCGGTGTAGCTAATCCACCACCCCGAGAGGCGGTGGTTATGTTGATGGAAGACGCCCTCCTGTCAACAGAGTGCTGTCTACACTGGGAGTTCAGTTGGTATAATCATGTCACTCAGGGAAATCCACATGTGGAAAATCATGTGGAAAATCCACACCCCTGAGCCATGTAGTCATTGCAACGTAAGTTTGTAGCGTAGACCAGGGCTTATGCTAAGTCAGTTATTTCAGCAGGCATGGAATAAACTGCAGCGCTGAGCAGTGCGGCAAAGTTCACTGAGGATGCACCTTGTGCTGCTTCACCTACACTCTGTCCTTTAATCTGTCTCTGCCCCAAATACCTCCCCATTCCTGAACAGCTTTGCTGGCATAAGTTTGCCAAAATTTTGCCAGCATAACCGTGAGTGTAGACAAGGCCTAACAGCCCCCATTTCTCGCTAGATACCCCCCCCCCCCCACATGATCTTTTCCCTCTGATGTAGATCAGCTAAAAGCTGGGGTTGTACATTACAGTGATGCTCTCTTGCCTTGGCCCAATGCAGAGGAGATGAGTTAAACCCTAGAGGCGCGAGGCTGGTTGGGAGAAATTGCCTGAAACCTCATCCAAACCGCTCACTGGTGCAGGAGAGGTGCCGGCCAAAATGTTTGCCACGTTCTCATGGTAGTTTACGGGCGCTCTTATGCTCCCAGCCCCTGCCAGAGCCAGGGCATGCAGCAATAGCTGCACGAGTGGAAAAGAACCGGTAAAATATTGTGAATTTAACTTCCTCAGAAGTAACCCTGCGATTTCAAGCAGGGATCCAGGGCTGTTTGTACGCGGACAGGCCCAGTTGTTTGTTCTCTTGCTAACGCTCATCTAACCCTAATCTCAGCTACGCTTTTGTGCTAGTCCCAGGCAATGAAGTGGTGCCTAGGCTTTCTGCTGGCCCTCTGCACAAGAGTGAAGCTCCCGCTGTGACTATAAGTGGCTGCCCCTCTCATGCTGCAGTATCAGTGCTTTGTGTACTGCTGCAATTCACATACTCTGACCTGAAACAAAAGGCTTGGCTGTTTGCTACTTCTTTAGTAGCCACAAGTGCCCGTGAGGTGCAGGACAGCTGTGCTCACCCACATGAGGAAGGGCAGGTCATCACACTCAAGGGTTGCCGGCTCCCTCTGGCAAAAATCTTCGGTTAAAAGCAACCCCACTAGAACCTGCAGCACAGGCTGTGTTTTACTGAAGTAGGCTGAGACTGTGTTTTCCTGCCGCTCATGTTTCAGTCTGTTTATGAGCTACTGCAGAGGGCTGCATGGAGGCCTGGGAAACCCAGTACCGATTTCATTTTTAATTGAGCTGTGTTGCAGGACGGCGAGAAGCCAAGTTCCGGCCCCCCCCCCCCCACACACAGCTCTGCTGATGCGCTGCAATCTCAACCCCCTTGGGTTTTTTTCCAGTTCTGGGCTCCCCACCTCAGCTGTTCTGCCAGGGCTCTCTAAGCCTTTCATGAAGACCCCTGCTCTTCCAGTCCTGGGTTCCCCACATCCTGCTGTGCTGAGCTCCCTCAAGCCTGCCTTACAGCCCCCTTGCTAGTCAAGTCCTGAGCTTGCCACACAACTAGCCTCTACTACCTATTTCGAAAAGTCAGGGACATAGTTAACCATTAGAAACGTGGCCAAGCCATTCATCCCGCCCCATCTACCATCATTTACACAATAGCAGCATATGGAAAAAAATCTGAGTGTGTTAATTTCCTTCTGTAGGTGGACTAGTGTGTCAAATACCCCTAGTGTTTTGGAGGTGTTTGGCTCCAGGGCTCTGTGTTTGACCTGTTACCCACACTTGATTCTGCTGTTCACTCACCATAGGTAGTCGCCCCAAACCGTCCTCCAGGGGGCTGCAGCCGCTGTCTCCTCCTCGCGAGTGCAGACAGCATCTGCTATAGCCCAATGGTAAATGCAACTTTCTCGTCAAGGGGCCAAGCCAAACCTCGTTAAAGGCAACAGGAAACTTTCCACTGACATCAAGGAGTGTTGAAGCGGACTCTGTTTAATCCCAAGCAGTCACAGCAAAGTGGAACCAACACCCTGGACAAGCATTACATCAGTCCCACACACACACACTTGGCACTGAGGGAAACATACAGAAACCGTGGCCCTGCCCGTGCTCATCCCACCTCTCGAGAGTCATTAAAGCAGGCCCCCTTGTGCCTGAGCTCTGAGGAATGCACGGCATGTGCACTGCAGGCATATTTTATGTGGGCAGCGAGGGAGTGAGAGTATAGCTGCGGGTATGCAGCCCTTGTGTTTAATTCACAGGAGTGTGGTCGGGTGGGTGGGTTTCCTTGTTCTGCTTTCATTCACAGTGCGTGGCGTGTTTTCCAGAGTGCACCTCCCAGCAGTGTAATTAGTGTAAGGATTTATGGCCTTCTGGAACGAGGGCACGTCATTAGTGCCTGCTAAAGAGGTAAAACAATTGTGAGTAATCCTGTCACAAGCAGCTGGCTGCACCTCTGAAAATGGATGCTTGGCGCATGGGGGTTGACACCATGGATTAGAGCCTGGCCTGGCTGAGCAAATGTCTGAAATGCACCCGTTTCACTGCTCAGCCAGCCCTGCACCAGACTGTACTCTACAGCCAGGGGGCATGGGCTAAGCTTTGCAAAGGGACCCAAGTGAGTCAAGCCCCCAGCTCTTATTGAATGTCAGTGGGCTATGGGTATCTAATTCCCTTAGGCAGCTTTGAAAAACTGCCCTGGTCCTGAACCATGCTCTGCACCGGGAGATTTCAGCAGTACTGTGAGGATTTGGAGCAATTTGTAACGGCATGCTAATTATGCTTAATGAGTGTAAGCTAATTTACCGTGGAGGTAAATGGTAAAGGGGCTGCAATGCAGCATGGGTTTACCACAAGCAGCTCATGGCAGACTAGCCCGAGTTCCTTCTTTGAGGAAATACATTCAGTTTTTTTTAGCTCAGGGAACTGCAGTAGCTCTGATATATTCGGCCTTCAGTAAAACATTTGCCACCGGGCCACAGGGGAAATTAGCAAACCAGAGAGGCTGGGATTCACTGCCAGTACTGTGAGGCAGCTAGGACATTGGCTACCGAGGAGTGGGTGGATGGGCTGTGCTGAAAGTGGCCTTTAGTTTGGGGCGTCTCAGGGTTTTTTTTTGGGGGGGGGGGGGGGGGGGGGTGGAGGCTCAGCTTTGGAGAGCTAGAGCCTAATTTTAAGTGCCCCTTTTGAAAATTTGGCCTCTGTGCTCCGTGTGCTGCTGTTTCTGGGCTGCAGCACATCGGTGCAGACACTCATTACAGCGACGGGGGCGGTTCTCCCATTGCTGTAGGTAATCCACCTCCCTGAGAGGCGGTAGCTAGGCTGATGGAAGAATTCTTCCATCGACCTAGCACTGTCTACATCAGGGGTTAAGTCGTCTTAACTGCATCTCCCAGGGGATGTGGATTTTTCACATCCTGAGAGACATAGCTAAGCCAATGTAAGTTTCCAGGGTAGCACATAACAACAGCCAGACTGGATCAGGCCAATGGTCCATCTAGCCCGGTATCCTGTCTTCCAACAGTGGCCAATGGCAGGTGCTTCAGAGGGAATGAACAGAATAGGTAATCCATCCCGTCTCCCATCCCCAGCTTCTGGCACAGCCCAGCCCCAACTGTACTTTAACGGGAAGATATCAATACACATACCCTTCTCTTCCCTGCCAGGCAGCTAATGGACAAAAGCCCACTTAAAAGCAAAGTGCTACAGCTAATGAGCTGCCAGTTGATTTTCCCATCCCAATTACTAAGCAAATCCGTAGAGTGGGTGGCTTTTTTTCATGGCGCATTTCAGGATTTTCACTGGCCAATGGCACGGAAGGTTAGAAAGCTGCTGCTTGTTGGCTGGGGGGTTTCCAACCACAGCAAGCAGGAGCAGGCTGGGGCTGCTCGTGTAAGCTCAGGGGCACAGAGGGGGACGCTACCCCCGGGGAGAAGAATCTCCTGGCATTAGAGTGCTAGGTTTGCACTCCTGCCAGTGTGGGCGCCATGCTTTCGGGGACAGAGGCAACATCATTCTTTTATCTGCTGCAGACTAAAGGGACACTCTGTAGGCTGTCCTCTCAGCATTTTACCTTGTACTTTGGGGCTAATCCAAAACCCACCTAAGTTCCATCGACTTTAATGGGCTTTGGCACATCAGTAAGTGTGCAGCTTAAGGTTATTTTCATGACCTCTTGGTGGCAGTAGAGAGGGTCACCTTAAACCCTATGCCCAAATGCAAGTCTCCCATGTGACCGTAACCTTTCTGTACACACAGGACAGAGGATTCACATACACCGGCCCCCGATGGATTTGCATGTGAAAGTCATCCCATGGCTGTTAGAAGCTCATGATCTGCGTGCACAGGGTTTAGAGCTTGACTGAACATTTGGCCCCAAATCTGCTGTGCAGGCTGGCTAATAAAACAGGGCAACCTTGTAAGCTCCAGCTACCCCTTTCCTGCTTCTTAGGTTTATCTTCTCCAAGGCTCTGCAATGAAGCTGAGCTTCTTAATTGCCTTTGTGCAACTCTCCTTCCTTCCTTCCAGTCATCTGCCCAATTAGCAGAGCCATAGCAAAAGGAGGAATGTACTTTACTTATAAAGGAAAGTACAATTGGTTTCTTCTATTAAAAAAAAAGAACCCAACAGAATACATGATGGCCCATCTTGCTGCTCCTAAAAAGGAAAAGCACTATGGTGGGGTTTTGTTTTGTATTGATTTTTAGCCATTCTGAAGTAACAATGTTCTCAGATGGAGGATAATTAGTAACAGCTTAAACACTGATGCTGCGAAAGACATTAAAGGTTGACAGTGCTATCTTATTGAGATGCTAATCAGTCAGAACCAAAAGATTCCAGGTTTATGGCCCAATCCAGCTCCTATCAAAGTCAGTGGCAGTTGGGGCTGGCCTTTGGACACGAAGATGTCAAGCAACTTTGGAATAACCAGCTGATCCATGCCATAATTAGCATAAGGCAGGAAGTTGGAGAAATCGGGGCTGGAGTGGGATCTGCTATGACAGATGCTGCTTGTATTTTATTTTTAATTAAAATGTGAAATTTTGGCTTTTGTCAAAAGTTCATTTTTCAAAGGTGACTTCTCACTGAGGTGTCCAATTAGCTCCCTGTGTCTGCAGGCGTCTAAGTCAGTTTGCGGTCACGGTGCTAAGCCGGAGAATGTGGGCTTGCCTTAGCTCGACCACCTACTAGAGCGTGACTTGCGGGATGAATGAAAACCCACCATTTAAGGCTGCCTGCTAGCAGGGATGTGGACAAGAGGAACAATGTAAGGGCAGAAGGGGGAGGAGGTGACCTTGAATATTCCCCTCCCTTGATAACATCCTTGGAAGATTTATCTTTGAGGCTCACGGCTTGATACCGAACCTTCACAGGTAGCCCTAATACACTTCTGCAGTTCTATGCCAGGGCAGAGATATTTCCAAAGTGCTCTGACAATTAATTTTGTAGGGAGCTCGGCAGATGATCATAACAAGGGGTGGGGGAGAGCTGCCTCACAATGACCTTTGAGAAGGTCTGTTTTCCAGGTAGATGACATGAACAAAATTCTCATGCAATTGCCAGTAGCTCCTGCTTCCTGTAGGACTGGAAATACCACAAGAGAACAGTATTTGATGCTTCTGCTCCTGGTATACAATAAGCTAATGCTAAAGACCATCTAAACATTTTCCGACCTCAAAGCAGGTCTGGGTTGATTCTTGGGAGGAAGCTGAGTTAGATTCTTATTTATTCTGCCTTTCCCTGGTTGATTCCCAGTAACGTATGTGCAGGTGTATGGGGGAGGGGCAGATCGACAGAGGAATATCTCACAACTTTTCCATCCTCTGGCTGTGAGGCTTGTGTCCAAGTGGTAGTTGTAGCCAGCATGTTGTTCTTTTTCTCTGCAGGTGCCAGGGAAATGGAAGACCACAGTAGCATCGTTCTGCCTGTCATTTTTGGCATAATTTGCCTGGTAGGTACTGTGGGGAACTGCATTGTGATCTACACCATCACCAAAAGACCAGAGAGAAACCACAACACGGCAGATGTCTTCATCGTGAGCCTCTCCATCACAGACCTCCTGTTCCTGCTGGGCATGCCCTTTCTCATCCACCAGCTCCTAGGGAACGGGGTCTGGCTTTTCGGGGCTACCATGTGCACCATCATCACTGCTTTAGATGCCAACAGCCAGTTCGCCAGCACATACATCCTCACGGCAATGTCCATTGACCGCTACCTGGCCACGGTATACCCCATCCGCTCCGCCTACATGCGCACTCCCTGCACAGCCGCCCTGGTGATCCTGCTGCTCTACCTCCTGTCTCTCCTAACCATCGTGCCCGTGTTCATGTACACCCAGCCAATTGCTCTGCCTGGCAGCAAAGCTGGGTGTGGCATCATCCTACCCAACCTCTCAGTCGATATCTATTGGTACACGCTCTACCAGTTCTTCCTGGCGTTTGTCATCCCGCTCTCAGTCATCTGCACCGTGTACCTGAAGATACAGAAGCACATTTCATGCACCGTGCTGCCATTGCCACAGAGAAACTTCAGAGCCAGGACTAAGAAGATCATGCGGATGGCAATAACTATCTGCTCTGCCTTTTTTATCTGCTGGGCACCCTATTATATACTGCAGTTGGTCCATCTCAAAGTCACCCAGCCCTCCATTATGTTCCTCTATGCCTATAACGTAGCTATCAGCCTGGGTTATGCAAGCAGCTGCATCAACCCTTTCATATACATTGTGCTGAGTGATACTTTCCAAAGGAACCTGGTGAAGGCCATCTGCCCGGGACAGCAGGCCAGAAGAGGTGATAGACACGCCACTGGGAAAGTCAGTCCCCCTGTGAAAATAAGTCCTGGGCCAAATCAGGAGACCTATCTTAGCATGACATACTCTCATAATATAGACAATTGTATCTCTCTTTCCGTCTTGGTTCCTTAGAGGGAACCAGCACGACTTAGCTAAATGATGGCCAGGTGGTACAAATAAATGTATGGGCTTTTGAGGTTGCAGACTCCAAGGAGTAAAACTAACAGTTTAGTTTTGTCTTTAGAAGGAATGGGGTGAACCGGAGCAAAACATCATTTAGGCTGAATATAAAGAAGAATTCCTTACTGTGAGACCTGCTACATGGTGGGATGATAATTTTGTAAGGGCTGTACTGGAAACCTCATTGCTCGAGTCACAGCACTAAAACCTGATTTGACAAAGCACTCAAGAGTACATTGAAAGGAAGGATTCTGAACTGGCTGAGAGCTAAATGACCATGTGGCTCTTACCCATCTTTACAGTCTCTGGTTCTGTTAGTTGTTTAGCTGAAGCCCGTTAAACACCTCACCTGGCTTCCAGAAAAGTGCATTCTTCTAATACTGCTCCCATTGGATGGTATGGATATGCTGGTTTCTGACTGGCTTGAGTTATGTATATTTTCAATCTTGTGGGTGGTTAACGATCACCAGTTCTGCAATTTTTGACTGTCTGGAAGACTTCAGTCTAATAAAGTATAAGCTTATCATCACCACAATTGGTGATAGTAAGGTGACCAGCACACTGGGATAGGGAGAATGCACTGGAAACCATTGGCGTGGTTACAGTTCACTGAGGAAGGAGCAGAAAGAAATGGCTTTAGAGATATATTAATTTAGGGCTACGTCCCTTTTATAACAAGAACTCTAACATTTAGTAAATTTGTACTAGTTGCACATACAAAATCTCAACAGATTTCTCGCAAACTGTAACTATCTTAATTGTTAAATATAATGATTTGTGCCTGGGACACTGTCCCGTCACCCTCTTTCCCTCTGAGCATTAGGCTGTGATCTCTTCTCTTCCTTATCCTCATTATGTTATTAGAACATAGCCATGTCCTCAGTGGAGCATGTACCCCTTTTTCACGCAAGGTATGTCTACACTGTGACTTTGTTTGGTGGTGTGTAGAGTACAAATATGGGCAGCCTCCTTGGCATGGGTATAAACTGAAGTGGAGATGGTGAGGAACTGCTTAGGTGAGAAAATAAAGACATATCTGAAAGGTGTAGCTGTGTACCCGAGTACATACCTACATGGCTCTCTACTCGCCCATGCCACACCTCCCTGTCTACACTGCTTTTTAGCCATATGGGGTCCTGCTGCTCAGTTCGCCAGGTCATGATTCTACATGGACAGGGTGGCCAAGCCAGGTATGTTCTTATAGCCTTAACCAGAGGAGCACTTGCCAGTTTCAGCCAAGAAAAGATAGCAGAAGATGGACACAGGAGGAAGGATCCACGAATAGTATAAATAGCCAACTTCAAACTACTATGTGCAATAGTACAAATAGCCAACTTCAAACTACTATGTGCAATTTTTATGTGAAATCTCCTTAAAATTGGTAAATAGATGAGCTCATGTATCCAAAATGCACTACAGAGTTGGAAATGAATAAATTCATTGTATCACGGTCGGCGTGAAGTTTGGACTTTTTCCTGAGTTTAATGGAATCATCAGATCATGCAGTTTTGCTCTAATTGGACAGGGGAGTTAAGTAATCTCAAGTGAATAAAAATCTCCTGTGTATTATATATAACTTATGCTAGGCTATTTATCTCTGCTTTTCACACATTTCAAAACTGGTCTATCAAGGTACTTTTATGGCTGCCCTCACCACTGTAACCCAACATTTTTAAAGAAGTATTTAAAAAACTGCAATAATCCAATATCTCTTTCTCCTACATCAACCAATAAATAGGAAAAATAGTCTGAATAATTTGAGCTCAGTTATGGCTTTGCTGTAGAGCAGCTAATTATAATGGGTGTTAATGTTATAATTCCAAAAAGGAGGACAACGACAATAAAGAACAAGAGCTGACATATGAAAAATAATCTGTGCACCAGACATTTGTAAAATCATTTGTAGAAGTAAAAAATGATGAGCGAACAGAGCAAAATTTAAAGATGATTTACATTACCTTCATCATTTACATAATAAAGTGTTTGTAGTGTACAGCTTCACATGCATAAGAAATGATAGTAATATAAGTAGCATGCTTTATTTAATATCACCATGGATGTGCAGCGGTTCAAAATTTGTTTTTCTTTGTGCTTGTTTTTCCACAGGCTTTTAATGTCTCAGTGATTTATAAATAGGGCTGAAATAATATTAAGTCTGGTCTTCTTGTGGTAGCTGAAGTCAAAGTTTGCAAACCTATGTGCCCAAATATAGTCTCTCAAATCAGATGTCTCACTATGGATTTAAGTTCAGAAATAAAGGATGGTGGAAATATCCTAAGACGACTAGAGTTTGTGTTATTTTTTACTAATAATTGGCTCCCTCAAAGAAAAAAAAAAAAGCACACAAAAGACAAAAGTATAAATATTTAGCTAGCCGGGTTTACTCAACCCAAATGCAGAGCTCTAATATCAGCTTCTCTGAGAATCAAGTGAAAGGTCTGGGAAGGAAGGACATTCAGAGTACGTCTACACTGCAATCAAAAATTCGTGGCACTGAGTCTGAAAGGCTGGGGCAGCTGACTTGGGTTTGAGCTGCAGGGCTAAAAATGGCAGCGTAGATATTTGGACTCAGGCTGGCACTGGGCTCGGAGACCCACTCCCCTGGCAGGGTCTTAGAGCCTAGACACCAGCCTCAGTCCAAACATCTACACAGCAATTTTACAGCTTGATCTGAGCTGGCTGTGGCCTTGCCACGTCTTTACTGAGGCGCGGACATATCCTCAGAATGAAGGTCATGTTTTGTACCCTCACACTGCCGCCGTCGGAGAAGAGCATGTTAGCTTTCGAGCCGTTGCCATGTACTTCCGTAACAAATATTATGGCAATTTCTAAGGTTATACAAACAGTGAGGAAAACCTTCAGAAATCAAACTTGAATGTCAGCACATTCATGTCTATCATTTTCCTTACCATGTTTATTGGTTACTGAAAGCCATGACAGATCCACGTAAACCATTATCTGCCTCACAGCCCAGCCTGCAATGTCATTAGAATGTTGAATTTGTGATATCACACTCATTTCATTGGCAAAAGGCTGATGCCAGGATCACGGAATTATTAATTTTGCTTGCAATCAAGCGTAAGAAAGAGCTGGGCTAAGAAGGCAAGGGGAGAAGTAGCTTCAGCAGTAACAAAAAGAATGCACAAATTCCAAAAAGTTGCATAAAGAGGGAGAGGTGGCCCTGACGACTACTCCTGGCAACCCCTGTAGCAGAGTGTCTCTGTAACAGGTTGGGGCAGAGGATTCCCCACTGTCATGGCTGAGTGCACGTTCTGTTTACTTGGGCTCTTTTCCAGATCCTCACACTAAGAGATCTATTTCTCCCTTAATATCGGCACTTAAATCTCAGTGGTGCCAATGGAAGTTGAAAGCAGATATTAAACACTTAGCTCTCTGTGAATCCCCCCCGGCCAAACAAGCCACTTTTTTTTGGTAGCTGTTGGTATACTTAAGCTTGATTGCAGAAGGGGGAAGGGAACTGGAAATGGAAGAGTTGTATTTTTGTGTCTCATACTTGTTTTAAAAGCAAAAGCCAAACTGCTTTCATTGAAAATTCTGGAAGGATTTACTCCTATTGCATATAAAATATTTTAGAAAGCAAGTTCTAAAGAACTTCCAAAAGGGTTTATAATGAAAAACTGCAGTAGCAGCATGAAGAAGAAATATTGCTTTAGCAGAGGGAAGTGCATGAATGTTACACTTAAACGTTCTCAGATTACTTTCCTTTTGGAAGGTTTTGCAATTTGAATTTCCCACTACCACTTCAAAAACATTAATAAACAATTTTATGCCTGCACTGATGTTTTGAATACATGGAACTTTTTTAAAAAATATGTAAACTGGTTATTCATGAACTGAAAATTGTACAAAAGGTATTGATAGAAAGATATTTTGCATCACACTTTATGGTTTGAGCTTGCATATTAAAATAGAAAATCAATACAAGTATTGTGCCTACCTCCCATCTGTGCCTTTGAAAATCTCCCACCCCCAAACCGTTTAATATTTATGAATCCCATCTGTTAGCGATACTATTGAAGGATTCTGCATGTCAGTTGAGCTTACATCATAGCCCAGCTTCTTCATGTCTTTAGTCACCACATTGAAGGAAATAGTCACAAAGCCTTGGGATCGCACCATGGTCACTATAAATAGGAGGACACCACCATTAGCTATTATTGAACAATCATTACAGAACACAGAATAGCTGTATGTGGTTGTTCTCAATATGCTCAATTAACCTTCTAAACTTTTAACAAAGAAACTGAATGGCCAAAGTCTGGTCCATAGTTACAGAGGAGTCAGAGATCGTAATTCCTGATCATTTACCTTCTCGTCCTTCTCCCTGTGCAACCACTTTTGGGTCAGTGAACTCTGGACGTCTTCCCATAAACCAACTTGGAGAAGGAGAAAAGAAAACAATTTACTCATGGGTCACACTTGGTAGGATTTAGACTTGTTATAAGAAGGTTCATCGTATGCATTGAAATTAAAAATAAATAAATAAATAAAAAAAATCTTCCCCCCGTTCATAGTAGGAATTTTTAAAGTTTGATTTTTTTTCCCTTGCTACTTCTTATCTACTTTGATCAAAGATAAATGTTACCTCTGGATTTTTTACCAGTTTTCCTTTTTTTCCTAATTTCACATACATTCTATTAAATAGAAGTTATTTCTGGGTGAGGGAAAGTCAGTTTATGTCAAAGATATTTTAATAACACCTAACTTTAAGGATGGGGGGGAGGGGAGAAGAGGGGACGGACGGACGACACCTAATGCTTTGTTATGCTGTGCAGGATCGGTGTATATTAAACCTATCTGTGTGCCATTCATTATAACAAATATACACTGGACAAGGAAAAAGTTATGACCACGAGTCCTCATTCAGGAGAGATTTCTCAAGTTTATGCTGTACCATTTCTTTATAAGTTCCAGAGGGGTAGCCGTGTTAGTCTGTATACAGCAAAAACAATGAGAGTTCTGTAGCACCTTAAAGACTAACAAATGAATGCGGGCATAAGCTTTCATGGGGTGCATCTGATGAAGTGGGTTGCAGCCCACAAAAGCTTATGCACGCAGACATTTGTTAGTCTTTAAGGTGCTACAGAACTCGTTGTTTTTGCATTCTTTTATAGATTGTCTTATACAGCAGTAGTTTAAGACTAATTTAAGGACAGATTGCAAAATACCTACTCACACTGGGCCTTATCAATATGCACTGAATGCAATGCGAATCCTTCTGTTAACTTCATTGATCAGTGGACCAGGCACCTTGAGTAGTATCTTATGCTGCAAGAAGTCCCATTGAAATGAAGAAGACTACTTATTAATGTTGAGGTAGCATGATCTGATCCTTAAAGACTCGCATGCTAAAACTAGGAAGTGTTTACTCTCAGTGGAACTTCTTTGTACAACCAGAATAAACCAGGGTTGAACCACAGATCACTAGTTAAAAAGATGTATGTCCTCACACTGCTGGTTCTATTCTAGCTGCCCACAAAGGAAAGGCTCACTCATCGATATATTAGGAAATGCTTTCCTACCTCCTCTACCGATCCTTTAATTCATATTTTAAAATCCTTATTATCTATTGCATTTCTACGCTGCTCTGCCATATTGCAATTGCTAACACATTATACCGACAATGCTAGAATAGACAATTAAAAGGTTAAAAAACTGCCCAGACTTTGGGAAGAATTTCTGTTTTTCTTTCTTTAATACACATATCTGAGGCAGTACAGTTTGTTCTCTGGTGCCAGAAATGTTCATCTTTCAAAAGAGAATTAGTATAATCATAACAGAACTGCAACTACATCAATGTGTTAATTAAAACAGAGAGAGGCTACCCTGATTTAGCTGATTACAACTCTCTCTCGCCCTCTCTAAACTCAGCTATATTTCTGCTGCTGCAAAGCCATTTTGAGTCTTAACTCGTTACCCACTATTGAACTGCTTAACCTATTCAACAAATAGCCCAAATCATTCCACAGGGTATTTCTATCTGGCTTGCCTGGTATGTTTTAATCTCTATTGTCAGAGACATTACAACAACTGAATCTAGCTCAGGGCTCTGTGACATTTCACAAACAAACTCTGGGACTCTATAAACTGTTTCCCTGTGGATCACTGATTTTAATAAAGACTGACAAATCTGTCTGAAATGTTCAATTAGCTCAGCTACTTCTGGAGTATGAATGTTGGAATTTTCACTAAGACAGACTAGAGTAGTGGGTTTCAACCAGTGGTCTGCAGACCCCTAGGGATCCGCAGACTGTGTGTAATGTCCACAAAAGATTGTCTTTACCATAGAAGAGTGGTTTTCAACCTGGGGTCCGCAGACTGTCTAAGATTTCCAAAAAGGTCCACATCTCCATTTGAAATTTTTTAGGGGGCCACAAACGAAAAAAAGGTTAAAAACCACTGGACTAAAGGGTATTCTGTCAATATGTGCGGCCCTTTCCCAGACAAGAGACTAGTGGACAATTCAGTTAAGAAAAATTTTGAACAGGCAGTCCAAATCTGGATTCACTGCAAAATGACCAGCTGCACTTAACCTCAAAGAGCCATTCCTTTAACAGAGTTAAAAAAAGCCATACAAAATTACATGCAGTATGCAATGGTTAATATATGTTAATCAGAACAGATAAAGATTATAACAGGAGCAGTATATTGGGGCTCAGACAGCCTCTAGCAGTCCCACTTCATCACCAGTTTAAAGAAGCCCAAGTCTGTCAATGTCCTAACCACCTACAGCTTAGTCCAATGTGTAATTTCCACCCATCACAGCTGGTCACTAGCACAAATTCAGAATTAGCCAGTCTGAGTGAGAGTGAATTTGAGCTTTTCCAGCAATCAACACATCACTATCAGGATGTCACCTGACAAGTTACTGAAAACCAATGAGAGCCTCCTGCAACAGAAGGATCACTGGCTACTGATTGAATGCATCTTGCCTTCTGATTTTACTGCACAAAATGTAATATAAGTAATAAAACAGATTAGAGTTTTAAGTGGACAAGGTGCACAGAAGCCAAGCATATTGTAGATTCTTACAGCATGTGTAACGTTTTAGGTCTAGTGATGTTTTAAAATTAGAGTTTCGTCCCTTACCAAATTACCTGTTCCTGTTTAGTTCAGTGTCAATTCCCGTAATAGCAGCTCTCAGAAAATGATTTCTCACATTTGCTTAACCTTATTTAACCCAAGAAATCATTAACCTAACAGCAATAATGAAAGGATTGGCAGGACTGATGTTAGGAAATTAACAATAATTCAATATATATCATTTGGCCATCAAAATACTTCCTGCTTTGCAACCTGTCTTGAAAGTTGTTACTGTTAAATTAAAAGAAGATTCATTTAAATAATGGTAAGGTATAACACAAGGTGTCAAGAGCCACAGGATTCAAAAGTTAAGAATCATTCCCTCCATAATGCCTTTTGCTTTTCACTATAAGGGAATTGAATTGATATTTCTGTGGCTATTCAACTGAGAGCTGACAAGGTCCAGTGGACACAGCATGGGACCCTGTGTGTTTATGAGTAGGAGAGAGAGAAAAATTGGATTTGAATGACAGTCTTGACACTGATTTGCTGCATGAAGGACAAGTCTTGCAGTCTCTCTGTGTCTTAGATTTCTGCAACTACAAATGGGGCTAATTATTGCCATTGCATGGAATTTTCAAAAGCACGTAAGTTACATTGATTTTCAACAAGACTTGTAGTTCCAATTAACTCAAGTGTTTTTGAAAATTCCACCCATTATTTAGACATAGAGGCTGATTTTCATAGCGGCCTAATAGATTTCAATGCCCAGGTCCCATTAAATTAAATAATAATTCCTAGCACTCATCTTCATAGCACCACATTTGAGATCTAGTGATGAAAGTGTTTTTATAAAGGAGGTAAGCACCATTACCCCCTTTTACAAATGGGGAAACAGGCACATAGAGGTGAAGCGACTTGCCCAAGGTCACTTAGCAGGCCAGTGGCCAAGTTAGGAATAGAACCCAGATATCCTGAGTCCCAGTCCAGTGCTCTATCTGCTAGGCCACACTGCCTCCTTAAACCACAGCTGCTGTGAGCAGGACTCATGTGTACAAGGACATCCCAATGAGTTTCATGATCAGCACCTTAACCACTCGCCCACTGCAGCTGGATATGGGATGTCCCATTTTCTACAAACATTTCTTGTGAAGCCCATGGTCCCCCCATCAGTTCTGGCTCTTAAACACTGATATTTTATACCAGGATGGAGGAAAAATATGAGGGAGAAAAAACAACAAAAATTAATGTAGAAAGATGAAAGAGGCACTTACTGCTCAAGAAAATGAACTGATTACAACCCATAAATTCAGACACTCATTCTTAGAAAGTAAAAACATCCCTTGTGGAACATTTTATATTTATATTACATTTTTAAAGCTTTTTATGCTACACTTAACATTCTGTATCCTCATAATGATCGTGGTCATTTTGGAGTAATTCCTGCAGTAGATTTTTCTGAATTTTACATGAAGAAAAATAAGTGTAATACTAGTGAAAATCCACACTAAAAAGAAATTAACGTGTTTACTTCAATTCTACCTAGGAAGCCAATTTGGTTTGTACCGTTACTCACACAGTGTCATCAGGGTCAATGTTTTTTCTCTTGGAAGCTTCAGCGAAAAAATGTGTGGTTGTTTGCCTTTGCTATCATTTGGTGGCTAGTTTTCAAAAAGACATAGCTAGCTCTATCTTGGCAGGAATACAGCAAGTGCTTTTCAAATTCACACTGTTCAAACGCACGGATATAAAAAAGGATGATGTTAAAGAGCATTACTCCAAGAAGATTGCTAACATTTAATTTTAAGGTAAGGCTTTAATGGATACAACCACCCTGCCCATGAAACTCATAGGAAAGTCTTTAACCATACAAAAACTCACATGTGCATGCACACAAGTAGTTAGAGACACCATCAATGTAAACAAAAATATCCTGTCCCACGTTACTAATAACTCCTTTGATTATTACCTTGTAAACATTTGCAGCTTAGATGTAGATTCTGGAACAAACATAGGAATGGTTCTTCTGTGACTAAAATGGAATTGATAAAGAGACAGAACTTATTGATGAAATGCACCTAATGCCAATTTCCAATACTCCTATATTCATTATGATAATGAAAGTCCAAATACAGATTTAAAAAATGAGGTGAGACACCCACAAGAAATGGGGGGTTAGGTACCTCAATCCCTTTGAGGATCTGGGCCAGCTTGTTCAACTGCCCTGCCACCCACAAACTAAAGCTGAACTGCACTGAATAAAAGGCATCAAGGTTCAGGTCTAATGACCAAGGGCTTCTACCAGAGAATAGATTCCATGCCCATGATGCAAGCAAGTTATAAAGACGCTTGGGGGCATTTATTTTGGCTCTGATTATTTCACCTTAGAAAATAAGAAGAGGGAGCTGAAGTCAAATTGTATTTGAGAGGAACATCTGAAAGTGAAAGATTAACCAACCTTCCAGGTGTGAAGGGAACGTGAACAGCTCCATAACCTCGGACAACATCATTTCCAAAAATATCAGGTCCATAGACACTTACTACTATTTGCGGCCCTTAAAAACAAAAGGAGTTAATATCAAGGTAGTCAATGGCAAGGAAGGGGATGGATTTACTCCTATAATCTCCTAATCCCATTACTAATTTACTGTTATTTAACATTACCTGAAAACAACTATAAAATTTCAAGAACTGCAGGTCCAAAAATTTATTTACCTATATTAGGGAACTAAAAGTCAGTGGGTATAAGAAAGCAAACAGTGTTAACTGTATTACTGAATTAATGTAAAGTTTTCTGGTTTCTAAGAAATTATCTCATTCAGAAAAGGTGGTTTAAAGGAATATGGTTCCCCAAAGAGTCTATTCCAGGGGTTCTCAAACTTTTTTTCTGGGAACCCCTTTGAAAATATTTCAGGCTGTGACGACCCCCTTATGCCATGCCACCCTTACTTCTGTACTGCTGCTGAGGGCGGTGTTGCCTTCAGAGCACCCAGACAGCAGCCACTGCTCTCTGGCCACCCAGATCTGAAGGGCTCTGGCTGTCAGCCATGCACAGGGCTGACAGATGCAGCCACAGCATGTTCAGGGGCTGACAGCTCGCGACCCCCCCGCCCCAAATAATCTCGGGACCGCTTGAGGGGTCCCAACCCCCAGTTTGAGAACCCCTGGTCTACTCCAAGCACGTTTAATTGCCAGAAAATGATAAAGGGGAAGCCCACAGTAATTTCATTTTGAGAAACTTCAAAAACTGAATTGCCTAAAAGCACTACCAAGAAAAAACACAAACTGGACTCAATAGAAAAAAAAGATTAAGCTGTACTGTTGGTTTTTCCTTCATTCAAAAGGCAATAGGTGACATGCAGAACCATGTATATTTGTGACAAAATCTTCATTATTCAGAAGGTCATGCCAGCATATGCCATGGAGACGCATCGAAGGGCTCGCAGCCTCCCACCATTCCAGACCAGAACCACAGTCTTCATGTACCAAGTACCTGTATTCAGCCATTTGTCTTCTTTGAGATTTACTTACAGCCATAGGGGTTGGTACTTTTAAAGGTGATGTCAATTGGAAAATTCCAGACAAGGGCTTGCTGTGCATCTCTGTTTTTAGAGGTGATCTGAGATATTCCCTCTTCCAAACCCTAAAACAAGAGCTTATACAGTTAACAAATACAAGCTGCTGATATTCACCCACATTACAGAGTGGACAGTGCATATGCTTTTAGTGTATGTAAAACTTCGTTGACTGTTTTGGATAGATCATCAGGGCCAAGCTCCAGTCCTGGCCCCAAAGAGCTTATATTTCTAATACCCACTGCTCCTTCCCTTCAATTTGTATACACAGAATTTTGCATGCGCAAATTCAGGGTTGCATGTGCAAACTGATGCACAATTAAACCCATTTAAAATCTGACCCGTATTCATACTAATTTGCAAGTAGCTAATCTTATCAACATTTACGAAAAGCATTGATTGGATTCATAACAACAGTTTGAAGTGCTTTGAACAGGTCAACCACAAAACAAGGGGTAAGTATAACTAAGCCACGCACATACACAGCATTCTATTTTTTCAAAGCGCTATCCCAACATTAATAGATCTTTGCACGTCCTCTGTGAAGTGGGAAGAAAGAATTAATCTCGTTTTCTAAAGGAGAGAATAAGACGACACAGGAAAGTGAAATGACTTGCTCAAAATTCAGTGGCAGAGCTGGTACTGGAGTTCAGGATAGAGTCCCAGCTCTGTGCTCAGTTCACTAGACCACCTCGCCTTTCCAAGGCAACATAACGGGAAAGACTCATAGCACTCTCCCCCCCCACACACATCCTATTGCGTGTATTGGCTGAGTTATGTTTATTTATTATTTGTAGTGGGGTAGCACCTAGGAGTCCCAGCCATGGACCGAGCCCCCATTACGCTAGGTGCTGTACAAACACAGCGCAGGCAGTCCCTGCCCCACGGAGCTCACATTTCGAATACCCACAAGCCTCACCTACCGAGCTCACCCCGGCCCCAGCCTATGGGCATTCTGTGCCCCGTTTCCCTGCGAGGCGGTGGCGGGCAGCCCGGCGGGGCGTGAGCTGGGCACTTACCGTGGTGGGGGCCCAGTCGTGGCCGTAGACGAAGCAGTACTTGCAGTAGAGGTCGTCAAACTCGGGGAACTGGAGAGGAAACGGAAGACAGCAGGTCACACAGGTCACGGGCGCTTCCCGCCCATCCCCCTCCACGATCTACCCCCTCTGTGGGGCCGGGGGGGGGAGGGGAAAGGGAGACAAACGCCTTGGGTGGCCTGTGGGACGGGGGGTGATGGGTGCCCGGGCCCGTGGCTCCTAGTCTGAGGCCTGCCCCAGAGCCGCCCCACAGGGGCTCACCCCGCCCCGAGCCGGGGGGCGGCGGCCCTCGCTTCACCAGAGCCCGGCTCGAGGCTTCTCCAGCGCCCGCCCGCCCCTCACCGGCACCCCTCAGGCGCGCCCGCCGAAAGAGCCTCGGGGCTCCTGCCAGCCCGGGCTCGGGAGAGAGGCCTCGGGGCCCCGCGCACTCACCTGGGCGCTCTCGATCTGCCCGTTCACCATGAGCAGGAAGACGGTAGGACCGGCGGCGGCGGCGGCTGCCATGGCGCCGGGGGCCCATCCGGCCCGTTGCTAAGGGCCGCTTTCTCGGCCCGCCTTGGATACCGGACGGCGAGGCGGCCGGGACAAATTTCGCCGTCCGCGAAGCGGGCGGTGCCTGGCCCAAAGGCTGGGGGGCAAAATCCTGCCTCTTCAGAAGAGAGGACCCCCCCCAGGAGAGGGGTCTCCCACCCCCTCCTTCGCAAAGGGGCGGGAAGAACCGGGGTGCTACCCCCCCAAGGAGAGGGCGTGCCAGGCCCCCTCCCCCACACACAGGAGAGGCTGCCCGCTGCCCTGCCCGCTGCCTCCCTGGGGCGGGTGCTGCAGGGGAAGGTTTTTGCCAGTCATGCCTAAGGCCTGGCTGCTGCCGTGGGTGGTGCCCGGGGCTCCTAGGAGAGCTGGGTGGCAGCTGGTCTCTTCCACCAGCAGATGAAGTCGGCCCAATAAAAGATATTACCTCCCCCGCCTCGTCTAGCTAACATCCCGGCTACAACACCCCTGCAGACGAGGGTGACCACGTGTCCTGATTTTATAGGAACATCCTGATATTTGGGGCGTTGTCTTATGTAGGCACCAATTCATCCCCCCCCCATCAAACCAGCACCTGCACCAGCCTTACGCCACCAGCTGACTTGGCAGAATTTGATTTTTTTGTTTGTTTCTTAACAGTGAAGTTCCTTTTCTTCTACTTTTAGCTCATTTCAGTTTTCACACTTGTGCAAAACGAAGGGAGTTAAGCTCTTATTTGTATCGATTTAAATTTTCACAGTTGCAGGAAATGATTGGGGTGGGTGTGTCCGGCAGTGAGGATTAAATGAGGCAGACCTTGAGACTGAAATGATTAAAGTTTTACAGCCATTAAAACACAAACTGTCAACATCTGGTGTCAAAATATACAACGTAAATACCCTTAAACTCTCGTAAGGTCTCAGGCAGCATTTTTCTTACTTTGCCGATGTGTAAATTTAGATGATTATCGCTGGAAGTATTTTTCATCGGTTTGTGTGTGTTCATAGAAATGGATGTTTACTGCCATTTACCGATAAAAATTGAATCCTTCCAACCCGATTTACAAGGGTGCGGTGCGTCTACATCAGGGCCTTGCACCAGGATCAATATACTTGCTATGCTAGTGCCACCTACTAATGTAGCCAGGGCCTTGTGTCCCATGGACCTCAGACTCTCTGTCATTTATCTCATCTCTGACTCTGGGTGCAATGGCTCTCTGCCCTAGAAAATTCCAGTCAATAGATTACTCTTTCCCTCCCCATCCCAATGCTTTCCGCAGCAGTGGGTTAGGATATCTATGTTGCAGTCAGAGGCGTGACTACAGCTTTGATCTAGCTAGTTTGTATAACAAGAGCAGTTAAGTTGAGGCAGCATGGGTTGTACACACTGGCTAGGGACCTAGGGTACATACCCAGGTGGCTAGCCAGTGCTGCTGTAGCTTTAGTGCTATAGGTACATGAGCTAGCTTTTCAAAGCAAGCTGGAGATATCTGCATGTGCTACAGCCTCGCCTCCGACTGCAATGTAGACATACCCTTAGATTGCCAATCCTGTGTGTTCAACAATCATGACATTTAAAAAATAAATACTTTTTAAGCCAAATAATAAATGTTGGGTCTGTTTTTAAATTTGCGTCCTGGTTTTCAGCATTTTAGGGCTCACACTTTCCTTTGCACGAGGGCTAGAAACTAACTTCTTTAAAAAACAAAAACTCCCATAGGCACATGACTCCAGGTGCTGAGGCTTTTAGAAGAACACTAAATAGCACAAAAGTTGGCCACATTGAGTCATGGGGACGCACATGTGTGATGAGCCTTGGAGGCCACTAGATGTCACAGTTTCCCCACACAAATTTGAAATGCAAACCTAAAAGAGACCAGAGGCATGACCTGATTTTAAAATCATTGCTGATCTAAAATCTAGCTGACCTGCACTTTATTTGTTATATCTCATAGATTGCCTGTCCTTTCTTACCCCTTGGCAGGGGGTGCAAATTCCAATCATGCAGTAGTCAGCCGCTGTCAGGGGTTAGGAAGAGATTTATTCCATAATCATCCAGGGCAGGGTTTCTTGCATCTTGTCCTGAAGCATTTGTTACTGGAGCACTATCAGAGACAGGATACTGGGCTAGATAGGGCATGGACCTGATCCTGCATAGCAGTTCATATATTCCTGGCCTTCCCTCGTCTGCAGAAAATCATAGCTGAGGCAGGGAAGAGGCTTAATTCTTCATCTGAACAAAATTTTCTGCAGCCGAAGGCTTCAAGGAAGACCCTCTGACATTTAGAAATATTCAGCCCTGTATAAAATATTCACAGAGCTCATGGAGCACTTTAAAGTTAGAAACATTGATGAAAATAATGCAGTGGTGACTGGCCAATATTGCAGAAGCAAGTTAATAAAAAATAGCTATGCTACTGCCTGAAACATGAGAACCACTGGACATTCCATTTAAAATCCACAATGCAGGTGGCTTTATTTTTCGGGTATGTCTGATAGGCCGATTGTGTCAGCAGTAACTACTGAGGAGCTGTTTTAGAGACCCCAGAAAACTGGGAATCTCTTGGTTTCTGGAATCTGTCTCAGCCTTTGGTTTCCGTCTTCTTGAGCAGCCTAGTGGCCATATGAGACGCTGAATCAGCACAGCGGGCTCTGTTATAATGGGTAGTAGTCAGTGGAGTGACTCTGCCTCTCCATTTACAGCCCATCTAGCCCACCCAGAAGCTAGTTGGAAAAGAAGGTTTTGGGGTCAGGCCCATGCTGTGATGATAGATCTCCCCCAGCCTGAACCTGCTGGTGCACCACACGGGATGGACCAAAGTGGGTGTCACAGGAGGAAGGATGTCTGCTGGGGGAAGAGGAGAAAGAGCACCTCTGTACTTGGATCTCAGGTAGCGGGAACGTGGCAGAAATGGGCAGCCTTATCTCTCCAGGCCTCCAAACTCCATCCTGCTATTTACACCCAACAGCATGGCACACCCAGGATGCCTGCTTGGTTGCCTGGATTTGATGCGTAAAAATCTGATCATTGTATAAACTGACCTCACATCTTAATGACACTGAGTGCTTAGACGAATGCTGTTGCTATGTGAATGTTCCAGTCCACTCTGATTTTCGTTTGTCTAATTTATCCAGTATTAGGGTGAGCACCTTTTTGGATGGAGATAAGGGAAAACCACATGAAAAAATAAGGGACAACACTTTTTCTTTTTAAAAGGGACATTTTAGGTAAATACCATTTCCCTTAGCATATCATGAATTTTCTCCCAAGTGTACATTTCTACTGCCGTCAAGTATACAATGCAATTACCATAAACTTCAATGTGACGTTTAAAATGGTCAAGGGATGTCACTTAAAATAAGGGATGACTGGTCACCCTATCCAGTATGTACAATCACAGTAGCATTCAGTTACCACAGGCCCAGTTCAACTTGCATGGAAGTTTTCCCATTGACTTTAATAGGAGTTGAACAGGGCAAGAACAGAGACAAAGTGGGCGAGGTCATATCTTTTACTGGACCTACTTCTGTTGGTGAAAGAGACTTACCATATTTATTTATTATACATGCGGTATATTCCCAGTATAAGAATCAGTTCAAGCAAATTCCAATTTGTTCTCTAATATCCAAATGCTCCCTGCAACCTGATCCATAAAACAGCAAACTACTAACATCATCTTACATATACTGAGCAGATTCTAGCAGTCATTGTGCAGATGAACTGCAAATGAAAGAAAAAATGTGTACACATTATAGTTGTGTAAAGATAGCTTCAAAGTTGCTTTATTCCAAAATAAAGATTCTTCTGCTTGCTTTTTACATTAAAACACAAATGATCAAAGGCTGTTTTGGTCCTCCAGCACTTAAATCAAACTACATTACTGTATACCTATGTAACACTGCTAATGGCCACTAGATATCACCAGTGCTTTACCAGTTGCAGCACAGAAGTGCTAGAATCATTAAAAGGAAATATGTTACATATTAATGTTGAAATAAAGTTTGAAGGCACCACAATATTTTACATGGCAAAAATAACCATATAATTTCTGGTCTGAATAGAGCGTGGGAGTGGCTAGCCCACTACAAAAAATAATGTTCCCTCTTTTGGCATTCACACCTTCTCATCAACTATTGTGTATTGCCTCATCCACCCTGATTGAATTAACCTCGTTAACATTTGCCCTCCTCACTGTGATGTACCTCACCCATCCTTGCATCTGTATATGTACCTACCAAACTGAAGTTTCCTCTTCATGCATCTGACAAAGTGGGTTTCTGCCCACGAAAGCTTATGCCCAAATAAATTTGTTAGTCTTTAAGGTGACACAGGACTCTCATTTTTTGCTAAAAACAGACTAACACGGCTACCCCTCTGGAACTCATATAATTTCTGCACAATAACTGTTAAACACATAAGCTCATGGTATCTAAGGAGCTCTGGCACTCTACGATCACTCTTGCAGGTGATGTTATCAGAGGGGAATTACGATGAGGTACATGTTATTATAAAGAAAGGCTTTCCACTGCATTTTACGGGAGAGGACTGCATAATAAAATTAACATGATAGTATTTAATATACAGTCTATCATCTCACGGAGCCAAAACTGCTTCACAGTTGGTCTGCCTACAATCCCTCTGCAACGCAGCCTCCTTCGGGGTTCCGTGGGGTATCCAGCTAGCACAGAACAGTGGGGAGAAGGGAAATTTTGCCTAAGAGAGATGGATGCTCTTTTGGCTGGTACACCAGGGACTGAACTGGGGATCATCCAGTGCTAAAAGCCTGGTCTATGCTTCAAATTTTGGCTGACATAGCTGTGTCTGTTAGGAGTGTGAAAAAAAATCACCCCTCCACCCCCACATAGCTCTGCCAGAAAGACCTGAGCATAGATAGTTACACCAGCAAAAAAAGTCCTTTTGCTGGTGTTGCTAATTTTGTTTGGGGACCTGATATAAGGTGCTGGCAGAAGCACTCTTTGGCCAGTATAAACTGTCTCCACTCAGAGGGTTTGCTGGCGTAGCATTGCTGGTATAGCTCTACTGGCAAGCCCTTTCTAGTGTAGACAAAGCCTGAGTCTTTGCAGTGTGAACTACAGAGCCACGTTCTGTAGGGGAGTTGTAACAGCTCCACATCTTCTGTGGATTGGAGACATATAACACACCCTAATCAGTGGCTTTCACCCAGAGCAAACAACTGTTCTGATACACAGGATTGTTAATGTCCACAAAGCACAGACTGGCTCTGAGATCTCACCCAGGGTCTCCTAACAAATAGCCGTACACAGACAGGGCATGGAACAGCATGTCATCACTGAGTTATTATCCATCCCTAAACCAGAGCTTCTCAATGGCCCAAGTCGGTGAGGTGCTGAGTGCTTCCGGTAAGATACGCTTTGCTCTGCACTCTCATTGATATCAGTGGTGCTCAGCCCCTATGGCAAAGAGCATAACATAAATACCAAGATGTGCAGTGGGTGCTTAGCACCTCACATTGAAATCAATGGGAGTTAGGGGCTTCCATACCTTTGAGCAGCTGGACTTTGGCCGAGAGTGGCACAATCATGGTAGTTACAGAATCATAGAAATAGCAGGCAGGAAAGTTGTCCAGGCCAGCTCCCAGCACTGAGGCAGGACCAACTAAATGTAGACTGGTGAGTGTCCAACCTGTTCTTAAAAACCTCCAGAGATAGGAATTCCACAAAGCCTATCCCAGAGCTTAACTACCCTTATTGTTAGAAAGATTTTCCTAATACCCATCCTAAATCTCTCTTGCTGCAGATTAAGCCCATTACTTCTTTTCCTACCTTCACTGGATCTAGAGAACAACTGATCCCCATCCTTTTAACCTCAGCCCTTGCCTGATTTGAAGTTTATTATCGAGTCCCAGCCTCACTCTCCTTTTCTTGAGACTAAACATGCCAGGTTCTTTTAACCTTTCCTCAGAGGTCAGGTTTTCTAAATCTTTTATCATTTTTGTTGCTCTCTGGACTCCTTCCAATTTGTCCACAGCTTTCCTGAAGTGTGATGCCCAAAATGGATAGAGGTCTCACCCGTGCTGAGTGTAGCGAGACAATTACCTCCCATTCTTACATACAACACTCTGTTAATGCACTCCAGAGTGACATTAGCCTTTTTTGCAACTGCATCAGATTGCTGACTCATATTCAATTTGTGATCCACTATAACTCCCAAGTCCTTTTCAGCAGTACTACCACTTACCCAGTTATTTCCCATTTTGTAGCTGTGCATGTGATTTTTCCTTCCTACGTGAAGTACTTTGCATTTGTCGTTATTGAATTGCATCCTGTTAATTTCAGACCAATTCTCTAATTTGTCAAGGTTGCTTTGAATTCTAATTCTGACCTCCAAAGTGCTTGCAGCCTCCTTCAGGCTGATGTCATCTGCAAATCTTATAAGCACACTCTCCACTCCACTATCCTAGTCATTAGTTTAAATATTGAATAGTACCAGACCCAGGACTGACCCCTGCGGGACCCCACTAAATATATCCTCACAGTTTGACAGCAAACCACTGATAACTACTCTTTGAGTACAGTTTTTCAACCAGCTGTGCACCCATCTTATAGTGATTTTATTGAGACCACATTTCCCTAGTTTACTTATGAGAGTGTCATGTGGGAATGTATCAGTGCATCGTTATCTCCCTGCACTGACCCCCTGTCTACAGTCTGAGCCACACATAGCTTCATACTGGTGTAACTATTTTGGTTAGGGGTGTCTAGGGGTTTGATTTTTTTTTTAAATTGTATTATTATACTGGTACAATCTCTAGTGCATGTGTAGTTATACCAGTATAAAAGTTTATACCCGTTCCTGTAAGGGAATAAGCAATACCTGTATAAGCACTTTTATTTTGATATACCTTAAGGGGAATTGTACCACTTTAATTATACCAGGATAGTTAAAGACATACAACTTTAATAAATAGGGGATATATTAGGGACCTTTTCATGGATATTCTATGTGCTTTAATTTCTTAGGTAAAGAAATCTTTTGAAGAATGAATCCTATTGAAATCTATGCACCACAGCTGTGCTTTTATCATTTCTCTACAGCCATTCAGAATGGAATGCTGTCTCTGGGCTCAGATGGGCAAGCGCTCTGTGCATTCGTGATGCCAGCAGCAATATGCATATGCAGCCTTTAGTCACGGGAATCCCTCACGCCTACACTCATATCTGTGTAAATGTCACAGAACACAACGGGAAGCCTAGCAATTTCGACTGTGGTCGAAATCCAATAAGATCTAGCAAATCGCTTGCTGCGTTTCACCTCACTAGCCGCCCCCACAGTTCCAGACAAGGGACTGCAGTTGCAAGCAATCCTGGGGAATTTGAATGACATCTCGACACCAAACACTTTCTGGAAGGGTGGCTAGCTGGTAAAAATCCCAGGGAACTGGATATTTGCTCAGCTCTTACCTGCTGTCATTAAATGTACATTTCGCCTGTGCTGCTGGATGATATGCTGTCTACCATTGCAGGAGACCACTCCCTCCTCATAGGCCTCTATTCCGTCCAGCAGAGAGGACATTTGCACTTTGCATCGTATTGGATGGTGTTAGAATTGAACCTAATTGAAGAGTTTGCTGGCTTGATTCTAAGTTGTTCCAGTGACTTCCCTCTTCAGAGGTGCTTGGCTTTTTCTGGGCAATTGAATCCTTTGCACATGGGCTGGGTCAGTTTCTAGTTCCTTGCAGTTCTGATTTGGATCCAAACTGTCGGTGCTCTTGGGGTGATCAGGTCTAGGGGCTTGGGTTAGCAAGTGTGCACACGTTTGCTAGTTTGCAGTGATGTCCTTTCTCCTCATTCTGCAAGGGTCATGTGTAGACAACTGTTTCTGGAAGAAGGGAGGCTCAGAAATGTGGCGTTTTGGGTAGGCTGCTGGATCCATTAGTTTTAAGAACACCTTTGGAGGCTTAAGGGTCTGGTAATTGGTTCAGATTAGTGACACTCCCCTGGATCTGCCCTCCCCACAGGCCTCAGGAGCTGCAGTTACTTGATTCTCTCTCCTCTGTGGGATTGAATCAATGTCTTTAAGACTCTCCCACTTTCACCTCTAGGCAGTTTTTGGTAGAAAATAGCTGGTGTGTCCAAATGGACATGTCCACAGGAAATATCAATTTTCAACATTTTTCAGGTTTTGGTCAGACACTCCCCCCTCCCCCCCAACCTATTCTCAGTTTTCAGCCACCAAAGCCACAACATTTTTCAGGTTTTGGTTTTGTGGACAAAAAAAAATCCCCAAAACATCAGAGAAAAATGTAAAAGAAAACAAAATCATATTTCCATCCACATTTTTCCCAGGGAAAAAGAAAAGATTTACTAACCAGGTATGGCTGTGATGCAGCAAGAGCTGGCCTTTAATTAACACTGGCTGTTTTCTCCAGCAGCTACATCAGATCTAGCTGAGAGCAATTTTGAGAGTCCTGTGAATTAGTGTTATTAATTAGTCGTGCTATTAACGCACCTAGGAGCCCCAGTCATGGACCAGGAGCCCACTGCACTAGGCGCTGTACGAACACAGAACAAGAAGACAGTCCCTGCCCCAAAGAGATTCCAGTCTAAGTACAAGCCAAGAATCAACGGATGGATATAGCCAGATAAGGGAGTACAAGGAAACAATGAGCCAACACTAGTCAGCGGTTTCCGCACACCAGCAGTCGAGCCATTGTCAAGATACTGTTCAAATCAGCAGGCTGCTAAAGGAGTTAAAATCAGCACCGTGATACCTGCCCCATAGCAGCAACATGGTATCAAGGTTATTCATTTGCTAGAGGCTGCTATCAGTTCTGAAGAAGGGTCATTTGTAAATGCTTCATGTACAGTTTCCACCCCCTCCCGGGCTCGGTGAGCGATTTTTCTTGCCAACCTCTCTCTAATTAGCTTCATTTTTAATCTTTATGAATATAATGCAATCTCAGGCAGAAGGGCTTTTTACCTGGACAGAAAACTCAAATAATGCAGCAGGGAGTTTGCTTTCTGGCTTTAATGAAAAATCGTGTATCACTGCGATTCCATGCACATTATTTAATGATGCTGGTATTGCTTTTTGGCCAAGGTAAAATATTACTCTCCTTCTTCACCCCTGAGTTATATGATGTTACCTCTTGTGAAAGAAATAAATCAAGGCCTCCCATGGTAAAGGGTGCTGTATCAGTCCTAATTCCTACATCGTGCACAAAGGAGACCTGTTTGTTGATGTCTGACTTTTCCCTTTTGCAGAACAAGTGGCTCTGCTGTTTGCATGCGTATCCTGTCCCAGCGGTTAATGCATGACTCATTCCTACATCAAAGGCAGACGCTTGTCAGGTGTGTACAGTGCAGGAGAGGTCCCTTCAATTGCTCTCTGAAAGAGGACATGCAAATGGAGAATAACAGCTACTGGCAAACTATAAAAAGCTGAGTTGGCCCGTTCAGAACGGAGCGCAGCCTTCCCAGAAGGCTGGCTTTTGTGTCCCAGCAAGAGCAGATTTGCAAAATTCTCCCGGTCCAGGGCAAGTAACATGTTTCTGGAAGCGCCACTAAAATAGGATTTGCTCTTCACATCAGTCACAGATGAGCTTTAGGGATGGCTAATGCTCAAGGACTGGATAATGTTGTCTGAGTTGCTGACATTGCTCTCTGTGCACAACTTGCGCAAAGGGCTCCTCTGCCAAGCTGAACGTCCCAGCACACAGGAGTGCAGACTTTTAGGGCCACGCTGGTGGGGGGAGGGGAAGGCAGTGTTACCCCCGTTAGTGCTACCCGCCCACCCCCCACACAAACGGGCTTTTGCAATAACTCCCATCTATTATGGCACGTAATTGACACCTGTGTGCATACACGTTAGGAAACCCGGAGTGACTTCCCACTTTTCATTGTCACAGCATCAGAGAGGTTAGAAATGAGAAAGCTCAACCCATCCCCTGGGGCGAACGCAGAATTGTGCCCTTGCAGGATGTTTTAGCGCTCCAGCTTTCCAGCCCCCACGGAGACTATGGCACAGCCTGAAACATGAGTGCCGTGGGATTGCTCCTATGAGTAAGGGACAGAGCCTCAGACCCTAAATGTGGAGACTACACACCGCAGCCAGGAGACAGGCTGTGCTGGTCCGTGTGTAACTGGCTAGCAAGGTGCGGCGCTAACTCAAAGCACTCTGATACACTCCCCTTTATCCTGCTCCACACTTTAACACTCTGCTGAAGCACAGGCCAGAGTTGGAGCTTTCAGGCCTTTCCAGAGGAAAAAAACAACAACCCCAAGTCTGACACAGAGTTAAAGCCCTGACCGATGATATGCAAACCCCTGAATACAGGGGGGAATAACAGCTGCTCTCACTCAGACTAAAGGTCCAGTGGGCCAAACCCAGAGGTACTCCCCCATTTTACATGACCCTTACTGAGGCAGCGCTTCCATTGGTCCAAGTGAAGGTTTAGCCTACGGAAGTGCTGAGTTGAAGTGAGGTATTTCTGGATCTGGCCCATTGAGGAGAAAACCCCTTTTCTTTTACGGCCTGTTCAATATGCAGAAAGGCGGCACCGCCCTCCCTGGCACAGTGGGAGGCTCAGTCAAGCTAATGTTTGTAAAGCTCTTTGAACATCAGAGGAGCAGCTAGAAGGAGCTAGGGGCCGGAGGGGACTGACTTAGCCAAAGAGCTGAGCTGTACGGCTTGGCTAAGCCATGACTAAGGCAGCCCTGGGAGCCGTCTGCAACTAGCTGGAGGGTGTAAACACCAAGGAGGGAGAGGAATTAGTCAATGAGATACACGTGGGAGTAACTGGGGGGAAAGGACTAAAGTAAGATATGGAGAAATTAGTCCGAATATCAGGAAAACCTTCCTCAGAATGAGTTGAGGCAGGATGAGGCCTAGGTGGCCACCCAGCTCTATTTCTGAGCTCCGCACTCGATTCAGTCGTCCCACTGAAATCAGCTTCAGGTGCTACTCACTGAGCCACGATATCAAAATCCGGCCCTCTGATTCAATGGGGATAGCAGATGCTATGTCATTAGTTGCGCCATAACACAGCTATCTGCCTGAGGATTTTATCCTGATGCCCATCGCCCTAGTAACTGGAGGCCTTCCATGTAAAGTCAACAGCAATAACGAAGTGGGACTCAGGGAGTCTCTGGCACTTCTCCCGCTTTGGGGTGAAAACTGTACTTGGGGGAGGGTTTTTATTTTGATTTAAAAAAAAAAAACCCCCCAAAAACCCATGAATGGATTTTGGAGGGTTTTTAGGTTGACTAGTTCCAGGGATTGGAGTTTGTGGTGTTTTTGGTTGTTCAGGGTTTTTTGGGAAGAAAGGGGTAGTGGTGCTGTGAGTGCATTCCTTTTCACATAACCACACTTTTTCACGTAACCTTTTCACTCTAAGAAATCTGGGTGTGCTATTCGGCACATATCCTGTCTTCTCACACCTTTGCACACCAAGGTACAGAGGGTTGGTTGTAAGGGCAGCAGCATTCAATGGCAGTGCCTTGTAAGTACTATTCAGTGCGAGTAAAAGGGGAAAAAGACCTACCCTGAAGTACCAAAGACTGGGCAAAAATTTGTCTCTGAGCGGCGGTTATGATGATTGGTACACGCTGTTACCTGAACGAAAGAGCCGCGGCAGTACAGAATCTGAGACCAATGCCTAGAAAGTTGGAGACTTTATCACCGTATTTTAAACTCTGATGAAACTAACCCCAGGGATAACTCATGGCTACCCATAAAGTGCTCAAGGGGGAGGCAGGAGAGACAGAAATCACAATAGAGCAGCACATTAGAGAGTTTCTTTTTAATCCAAAATATTTATGATCAACATTTGCTAAATGGACAGTGAAATACATTTTTATGGTGTCATTAATCTGCAATAAAGTTGTTTTATTTTGAGTCTGTTTGCACAGAGCTGTGAGTTTGGCTCATCCCAGCCAGCCTTTATCTCTAATAAAGAGAGACAAACATATTCATTGCCCTTTTTTTTAATGGCCTTTTTACTTCTGTTCTTAGAAGTCTCTCCCCCTGCTGTTGAAACTAATTGACAAGGAACTACACTGAAAGGATTGAATTTTGGGAGGAATACACCTGCTAGATTAATATATTTGCTCTTAGAGTTTTGATGGGTCAGAAGGGGGAAAAAAACAAACTAATGCATCCGGAGTTTGTCTGCATCATCTGCCTGAGCTTGATGGGCCATTGAGGAAATACAAGCAAGAACTGGGCTAGACAGATTGGGGGATTAGTAAAAACTCTTTCAAAATCCAAGGAAGGCTGGTGTTAACAGAAGGGTTAATATGGTCTGATGGGTGTGGTCAAGAGAGCTCAATAACCAAGCAATACTCTAGTGAACATATAGCATATCACATATAAAATAAAATCTAAAACGATGAGGGGAATGGGTTACCTAGGGAGGTGGTGGAATCTCCATCCTTAGAGGTTTTTAAGGTGCAGCTTGACAAAGCCCTGGCTGGGATGGTTTAGTTGGGGTTGCTCCTGCTTTGAGCAGGGGGTTGCACTAGGTGACCTCCTGAAGTCCCTTCCAACCCTCATCTTCTATGATTCTATGACTGGATTCCCTTGAAAATCAGCCACTGTGGCCCTTTCCCATGTGGCCCTTCTTTCACCATGTACCAGATCCTTCTTCCAAATTCAAGCTGCAAGGCAGGGCTGAAGGCATGGTGTGCTTCCATGGGCAGCTAGGCCAACGAATGCAAGTTGGTTGCTTAAAATCGGGCACTTAAGGGGCCTGGTTTCCTAGGTGCTGAGCACCCCCCACCAAATGCTCTTGGCATCTCCGCATCTCTGTAATCAGGTCGCTTCCTGAAGTGTGTGAATGTGCTGAGACTCCACACCATTGTTAATCTGAGTTATCTGCCAAACTCATCCCTTTCCAAACATAACCCTTGATGTGAGCTTCCTGGCTATCCCCCAGCTAGGGTTTCCCTCCAGCACCTCCTATGTCCTAGGGTGCTAGTTTTTTCTTCCTGGAGAGCTGCTCCCCCCGCCTTATATTCTAGACACAGTTAATGAGCCACACCTGGCACAGTGAGTCAGCAGGTTTCGGGTATGTTCACGGCATCCACGCAGAAAAGTTAGGTCAAGAAAAACCCATCACATGCTTTCGCTGGAGGGTTGCCGTGTCTCACTCTTTTATTTTATGGAATCTGGAACTCTAACACACGAGAGAGAGAGAAAACAGGCTGCTCCCAGGGTTTGTATGTCGAAGGGCACAGCATGCTCTCTAACGCCACAAGTGCAGAAAAGGAACGTTTGAAAGGTGAAGTGACACGGGGTGAAGAGTAGAAAACTGACGAGCAGGCCTTCCTCTCACGGCAGTAGAGCAACAGAACCTCAGCGCCGCTATGCAGCTCGTTGGACTATTAACCCGGTCAGAGTGCCCGGGCTTCCAGGAAGAGCGATTGTCAATGATTTGTGAAATGCCTGGTGCTCTATGAAGAATTCATTTGCATTGGAATTCGCTACCGTTTGTTTAATTTTATTTTAAACGAGGACAATTCATTAGTGCCGCCATCAGAGCCAGTCAGAATAAATTACACGCGGCCATTCAGGGCAGGGCGAGAGGCAGCTGAGCCCCTGGATCCTGGCTGGGCAGTCAACGTCTATAAGCGAATCGGTAACAAGGGCGATAAATAAAATCGGATTAAGGGCTGAGCCGTGTTACGGAGAGAGACGGGGATGCCTTCCACTGGCAGGCTCCATGACTTAGAGTTCCCCCCAGGGATAAATGCCTTTCAACTCCCAGAGGCTGAAACGCCCCCGCCCCGTCTTGATTTGCACTGCCCGGATGCTCCTCGCTGGCCCATGTTTGCATCTGAGCACCTAGAAAAGTGGGCCTGCGTTCCCTCAGCTTCCTGCGCCAGCAGACATGGTGGGGCTGGGACTAAAGATCGCAGCTACTGTGCTTCTGTGGATGGCTGCTAACCGGGGGCCCTGTATGTGGTCACCAGTCACCATAGCAACACTGCATGTATTGCAATAACAAAAATGGTCTTGATTGGGACCCCCGCCCCCATTTCATCACACCCCAGAAGTCAGTGCTTAGACACCGAGGTGACTGACACCTGAGAAATATTTAAAATAGATACCTAGGAAGACAGCCCAGCTTAGCTAATTCAGCTAGCATCTCCCACATGCCAAACATGCTTACAACAAGAGGTGAGGTGCCATACCTCACCTGACTCTCCAGGAGAGAGATTCCTACCTGAATGCTGGTGGAAGAGGGTCCTTTCCCATGGCTTGAGCGCCCCAAAACCCTACCACTCACCTCTCACTAGGTCCAGATGGAGAAGAGTCTTGCATTGGGGGTGAGACCTTTCTTACAGCGGTTCCCCCCCCCCCCCCATCAGCTGGACTCACATCTTCATGGAAGCCCACAACTCTTCCAAAGCTCCTGTCCTGGCAGCAGGTGCTGTGCAGTTTTGTGGGTGATGCGGATGAGCCGGATACAAAGCAAAGTGACTGAAGCGAGGAAATAAAAACGATGAGTCAATCAGCCATGCCAGCTCTCAGGAGCAGCGGGGTAGGCAGAGGAGAGCTCACATTCCATTAAAATTCAAGCTGGTGTCTTTGTGATTTGGGAGCTTTTCCTTACCAAGAAGAAAAGCTGCTGTGAGGAGTTTCCCAGCTGGGTGCAGGAACCAATTAGGATCGAGCACTTGACAACATTCCCTGTTTCTCATTACCGTTCAGGGGGTTTTCATTTAGATCATGCCTTAGAGCTGTGGCATCTTTACCTCTTACGCACCAGGTGGGCTGACGTCCCCTTTCAGGAATTAATGGAGCTTTCAAGGTGGGTGTCAGGTAGAATATATTATTATTGTTAATGATTTGTATTACCATAACACCTAGGAGCCCCAGTCATGGACCCATTGTGCTAGGCATGTACAAAGTCAGAGCAAAAAGACAGGCCCTGCCCTATAGCGTTGCCCACCAAATGCCCCTATAGTGTCACGTGGATACAGGGTTCCTCGTTACCTGTTTTAGGCCCTGCTTCGGCACAGCACTTCGATGCGTTTTTAGCGCTAAACAAGGGCTTATGTCTCATTGACTTAATAGGAGTTAAGTACATGTTGAAGTGTTTTTAGAGACAGGGGCCCTTAAGGTATTGTGCAGTGTTTCTGTGCACCGTTCCACCGCTGCAGCATTCCACCCCAGAGCTGGCTGCATTTCAGCAGCCAGAATATGTAATGCTGGGGGAACTGATGGGATGAAAGGTGCTCTATATGTGTAATGTTGTAGATAGTGTTAGATTTCATTGTCACATGCTTTAGTCTGCTAAAGCCTCAAAATGGGACAAATGCAAAACAGGAGGGACGTGAAGAAAACAAGCAGCTCAAGGAATTTTAAATGGATATTAAATGTATTTCATATAATTAATGTTATTTATTTCATATCTCAATATAATTAGGGTCACTAATATTTTCTCAGTTTCATCATGAAGAATTTTTGCCATTAATACAGTAATGTTTAAAAGAAAAATGGACATACACAGCTTGGTTTTTTTAAAGAACACTATAGCAAATGCATCCCAGACAGTACCGCTTAAACTGATATTACTATAACATTCAGGGCAATTACTCTTGAGTACCACAGAGTTTTGTTTAGTTTAGTTTTTAAATAAGGTAACACCACGTCTGGGAGTACCCATGAGTCTAAAACAAGCCACCTTCCCGAATAAAGGAGAGACCAGGGAGAGATGGGCCTACGATACTGTGCAATGCTATGGTGCCTTATTTTACTACCTGCTGTACAGAGTAGGTCACATTCTGCCAGACACATGGTGTCTAGAAGCACAGCGTGTGTCCCATTATGGACAGCACCTGGCAGAGAGGTGTTTTCATAACGAGAATCTGGGCTGATTGACACGCTAATGGTAAAAAGGTAAAACTCTGCTGCCCTTCATGCTCTGCTTAGCCTGTGAGATGAGAATTGTAACAGCCAGCTGAGGAATCCAGTTAGCAGGTGCCCTCTCTTTGGCCATGGTATTTTTCTGGCTGAAGTTACTGTGTCAAAACACCTGGAAGCAGGAGGGAAGTGAGTTCCCATGAGCCCCCAGGATCAGGCTGAGACTGCTGGTGGGAGCTTGCTAATCTGACTGCTGCTGTGCAGATTCTCCTGAGGACAGAAGGCTCATTGGCAATAATACCCTGTCTCCTACATAGAGCTCAAAGCACGTCCCAGCCTTTAACCTCACAACACCTCTGGGAAGCATGGCCGTGCTATTATTCCCCTTGTACAGCTGGGAAACTGAGGCACAGAGAGGAAATGTCACTTGCTGAGGTGTCACAGTAAGTCTGGGAATTGAAGCAAAGTCTCCCAAGTCATAGGTTAGTGCTCTGATCACTGGTCCAGCCAGCATCTCTGCATGGAAAAACATCTGAAGTGTTCCCCCCAGCCACAGGCACATACGGACTCAGGCTAGAAGAGGGCAACCAGAAATCCTGCCAACCTTCAACCAAACCCCTCAGCAGCCACCAGCTTCTGGGTGGAGAAAACCACACTCTATGGTTCTGATGGGCCAGAAAGGAGATGCATATCCATGCCTCACAAAACCCAGCATGACAACACTCCTGCTTGTCAATAGCCTCAGCTGAGAGAGGCAGAGGAAACTGAACTCCCATCTCACCCTTCCAGGGCAGGTTAGGGGCATTGCCAGGGTGGATGAGCTCTGTATAGCTACTGTCACACAAAGGGTTAAATCTCGGCATGGGAGAATTCATTCTGCCAAAGTAGAATTTCCTTGGCCCTGATTCTTGGGTCTAGCTTGCTGAATTAGGTATAGAATTCAAGGGTGGGGTGATGGTTTTTTACAGTACCTTTGCGATTGCTGGATTAGCCCTTGGCATAAAGTTGGACAGTCTGCAGGTTACTCTATTTTACACCCACGAGGCCATTCCAACACCTGAGATTAGCTGGGGCACACTCTGGCCACCTCTCTTTTCCTGGCCACACTCACTTCAACAGGGGTTGCAAAGGGATATGGCATAGAACTACATGCACGGGCCTGTCCGTTAAGCTGGCTTCTTGGCTCCTTTGCCTTCCTGTACTGACATGGGAATCTGGCCCCAAACCTTCTAGACATAGAACAAAAATCCGGACGTGCAAGGTTCCTGTTCTGTTTGGCTCTGTCAAACCACACGTTCCAAGCTGCCGCATGGTTTGCTTTTTGTGTCTATTTTATTCCCCCTGGGCATGCTAAGAGCAGGGCAAGAATAACTTTGCAGTGAGAGTCGGTACTGTTTGCTTAATGCAGGCTTCCAGTTACTTAGGAACACTGCTTGAAATTCTCTGTCCTGTGCTTTGCAGAAGGTCAAGACTAGACAAGCATAACGGTCCCGTCTGGCCTTAAAAGTTTATGAATCTATTTTCAATTAAAAATTGCCATTGGAGGAGACAAAACCCACCCCTATTATTTTTGCTGAGCAGAGAGTTTGGGAGTTTCATGAAACCCCAAACTAAAGGAATGCAAGAGGGGTTTGTAAAACCCCAAATGTTTTGAGTGCTTTTCCCGACCAACTCCATGAACAGTCGCCTGCCGCTAGTGAATATCTGCAGGTGTCTCTCTCTTCTTTGGGACAGAGAAAGAGCTGTCTGCTTACACAGCTCTCATCACCCTAATATCTCAACAATATATTAAGCCCCACAAGCACCACCGGGAAGCAAGGAAATACAATCTCCCCAGCACAGATGGGAAACGAATGCAGAGTAAATGATGTCGCTTGCTTACACAAGGACTTTATGGCAAAGCTAAAAATTGCACTCCGGTCCCCGGAGTTGCCACACAGCACTTTATCCACTAAACCACCCTTCCTCGAAGAAGGAAAGGACCATCATGGGCTGTCTCGCATTTCAGTCCGTTAGTGAATCAGGGTGCCGGAACCCTTGAAAGTCCAAGGGACCCTTCTGGGTTGACAGCCCCACACTCCAATCAAGAAACCCCATAACCACTATCTATTACAGGTAGCAGTATTACAGCTAGGACCAGCAGGGTGGGTTTATTTGGTGCGTGGGCCATTGGGAACCATACAACCTGTTGAGTTTGCCTTGGAAAGGTCCTGGAAGCTCAAAGAGTATAGCCAGGAGCACAGACAGTGGGAATGGTGATTTTCCTGTGCTTTTGGAACTATTTCTGTTTTCCTTTTTATTTGCTACTGTTAAAGATTGTAAAGAAAGAGCAGGTCTGGTGCCTGAGATAGAGAGGCCCATGGCTGCATTGCCAGCTCTTGCGATTTCATTCACAAGTCTCATGATTTTGGTGTTTTTTCCTTAAAGCCCCAGTTGCTGGAGTCTGGTGAATCTCCGCTTTCATTTGAAAAAAACAACCCAAAAATCATTTTCTAGCCCTTCTTGCAAAGAAAAGCTCGGAAACATGACGCGAATTCCCCTCAAAATTTCAGCAACCAGAAAGTGACTAAAAAGACCCCAGAAGTTATTATTTACAAAAATCTCCTGATTTTACAGACGATCTAACAGTTTTGGGGGATGTGGTACGTCTCCTGTCTTATCAGATTTTAAGGCCAAAAGGCACCATTATGAGCATCTAGTCTGATCTCTAGCACAATGCAGGCCAGAGGAGTCCATCCAGTGATTCCTCCAGTAAGCTCAGTTGACATCTAGTTGAACAGGAATATGTCTTTTAGCAAGACATCTCCACTTGTGGTTTAACGATACCAAGCGATGGAGAACCCACTACATCCCTAGCTCAGTGGCTCCAATGATTCATTATCCTCACTGTTGAAAATTTGCACCTTATTTCCTGTTTGAATTTTTCCATCTTCAACGTCCAGCTGTTAGATCTTGTTATATCTTTGCCTCCTAGAATGAAAACCTCTCTGGTATCCCACATTTGCTTTCCACGTAGGTTCTGACAGACCGTGATGAACCTTCTCTTCAATGAGCTAAGTAGACTGAGCCTTTTAAGTTTCTCATTTCCAGAGCACGAATTAGACATGAGCTCTTCTCTGGTCCCGCTCCAGTTTTTCTAATATCCTTTTTAAAGTGGAGACACCAAAACTGGATTCAGTATCCCGCTCATGGTCTCACCAGAGGCATATGCAGAATTAATATCACCACGTTAGTGCCACTTTGTATGTTCTGCTGACAATCTAAAATAAATGCAGCACCACAGGGAGTGGGAAAGATTTTATTAATTATTATTATTTCCTGGAGGGCCTGATGTACCTGTTATGGAATCTGGGATCTATTATACATCTAGTGTTATCTATTAGCCAAGGGTTCCAGTCAACTGAGGAAAGGACTCATACTCAAGACAATGATTACTGCTGCTATTGCAAATTATCCTTGGGAATCAGAGGGAAGGCAAAAGACACGCTCAACCTCAGACAAAGATGTAGATTTCAGCCATTCAGACCATGTTACCGATGAACGATGCTCTTGCAAAAAGCTTGTAACAGGATGCATTAAAAAACCTAATTAAGACCCCCCTCCCCATAAAGGAAGCGATACAGCCCATAGCCATTAAAATATATCCCTGCATTAAAAGCTTAATAGGCAAGGTTTAATGGATAAAGTCAATTTAATTATTCATCCTAAAAAAGCTTGTACAAATATCAAACTCGCTTATTAGTATTCATGCAGCCTGTACAATCTTGTAATAATGACAGATTAAAAGCTGCATCTAATTGCATTGGGGATGGATTCAGATGGGGATTTTCCACCCTAGCAAAAGGAATGCAAATTGATACAGTCAAAGGCTTAACCTTGAAACACGGAACAGAGCAGCCTCAACCAGTCATTTCATGAGGTCTTCCTCCACCCTTTCCTCCTACAAAATGGGTTTCTAAGTGTTGTTTGTTCTTCATTTCTCTAGGCTTCTAAAATGGCTCCAGTCAAGCATAGGGAGAAGAGATTATGACCCCCCTGCATTCATTGCTTTTATCAAAATGGAGCTGATGTGAAAGGCTTTGGGTGATGAATCGACGGGACGGGAGTGTCAAAAAAAACCCCAAAAAACAACCCTGCAAAGCTGAAATTAATCAAATAATTAAATAATAATGTTCAGTAGTTACACAGATCTTAATTAATGTAAACCTTACAAACAGCCCAGTGAGGCAGCTCAGTTTTACCCCAGGTCCCCCAATGGGGAACCTGACACGGATAAATTAAGTGACTTGCTCACACCGCAAGTCAGTGACTGAGCTGGGATTAGAAAGCAGGAGTTCCTAGCTCCCAGGGCTGTGCTCAGACCATTAGACAGCACTGCCTCTGAAATTCCAACTAGGATTTTGTTTGCAGTAGTTGTGGGCTCAGAGTTCAGAGACTCGCTTCTGGAGAGAGAGAGTTTCCCTACCAGCAAGGACAATGGCGGGCTCAGAATGAAAGTTACCAATGCCCTAGGGTATGTCAGAAGACCTTGGGTTCACTTTGTACCTGCAAAACTTGCACCCCCCATTTTGGACCTGTAGAAGCCAGGTGAGGGTGCAAATCTAGATATGCGCCCCTCCGGCGCCCTGCCATCAGATTGCTAGAGGCCCAACCGCTCAGACTGAGCTCTGTACTTCGACTGCCAGTGCTATTTGCTCATGCAATCAAAATGCCGGGGCACATTTTACATCTACACACGCAACTGAGGAGATCAGCTTTCTTCTAAAGAAAAGGAAACAGAGAGAAGCAAACCAAAGTCACGAATCATAATATTTCGGGCCTAGTCCACACGCAGACGTTGCACTGGTTTAAATAAAAGTGCATCGTTAAACTCACTTAAAATGGTGCAGCTGTGTGTGTCGACGCTTAGGACATTTAAACTGAGGTCCAAAGATACACCAGAGCACTAGTTACCAACCTATGGCCCGGGTGCCAAAAGCAGCCCGTGAGGGCTTTCAAAGAAGGGAGCCTCTGCCTAAGGACCCAGGCGGAGTGTGTTGCCGCAGGGCTAAATGACCGGTGCAGGTTCCTTGATGCAGCCAAAGGGATGGGAGATCAGTGCTCCCCTCCTCCAGGCTGTAGCAGGGAGCACGGCAAAGCGCTCTGCCTGGGTCCCTATGGTCCCTGTTGAGAGGGGAGCACTGATCTCCCATCGCCCGGGCTGTAGAAGGGAGCCACTGCCTAGGGCCCCAGGTGTAGCGCACGGGGCTACAGGACACGTGCGGTTTCCCTGCTGCAGCCAGGGAGACGGGAGATCAATGAGGATGCAGCCTCCTCGCTTAACTTCTTCCATCTGGCTGCAGTGGGGCGGGCGGCTGCTGGCGGAGACTGGTGGCCCTTCAGGGCTGTAAAAATGAGATCGATGGCCCTCGAGCCAAAAAGGTTGGGAACCGCTGCGCTAGATTAACATCACACCCTTAATCAAACTGATGCAAATTTGTGTGTTTAGACTGGATCTTAGGCCACAGCGAGGAAACAAACGTCAATGAGGCTATTGCTTCCAGTTAATAGTAGAGATCAACCTGCATGGCACTTGACCTGCAAGAAGGTCAGTTTGCTTTGGGATCTGCCATGATGATGATGATTCCAATTAATGTATATTTTACAGTTGATGCCAAAGAGCATTCGGAAGGTGTCTAACCCTGAGGACTGGCAGATCATGGGAATCCTGTAAAGGTACGTGATGAGTTTGGGGCTCCGGTGGGCGGTCCTGCTGTGGGAATGATGGTCCGTTTTGCTGCACTTTGCGAGCGCTCTGTGAAATCTACATGCAGTGAGCGTGCAGGAGGAAGTCACAGTCACTGGAAGGGAAAGGGAACATTGCTGTCACTGGGAAAGACCTTGGATGGACATTGAATAACAGTTATCTTCGAGTCATTGCTCCGTTTGCCTCATGATTGATAGTCCTGCTGTGCCGACAGGATGGCTCAAGTTGCGTAGCTTGAAAACTTTACTTACATGGTAGAAAGTCGACTGTCTTCCGCCCTAGGCCTCCAGTGATTAAGTGTTCAATTAAACCACTCTCTTAACGAGCTCCGATTATAAATGGTGGTGTGGAATCTTTAGTTACGCTCCTTGCCGAAAAGATTTTTCAACTTGTTTGTGACCGAGAAGGGAGGATCACTGGGAAATAAAATCATCAAGGCATTAGAAAGCAGGGGCCAGGTGGACAATGGTCACTGCATCAAAAGTGTGAAAGGAAGCCAGTGGAGATGAGTGAATAATTTGTAACAAATAATGTATCTGATTCATTTCACCTCCTTTTGTGGCTTCAAATAACTCACGATCTTCTGAAAATTACTCATAAATCAAAATGATCCTGAGTGATTCCTGTGACTGTTCTGTAGCTAGTTCACGAACAGTTCAATATGGGCTTTTGAGATTCAGGCTTTGATTGGACACATCAGGCACGTGGTATGGCTGTTTTCCGGTTAAACGAGCACAACTCTGGTTTCAAGCTGAGATTCTTATCATTCTGAAGATTCACTTAAAATGGTCTGTTTTGACATACGTTCCAGTCAGTGAACTGATTGTGGGGATATTCATGGCAGGTGAATGCAAAAGAACACAAAACCGAAAGAAATAAAAATGATTTGATCAGCTATTTACTGACATGTTAATGCAGCATTTGCTCAGCTCTAGCTTTACTATTTTGCAGGCCACTCTGCTGCAAAATGTTAACAGTGAGTTACACCACACTGCGAAGTAACCTACACTGCAAACTTTATTATGCATACAGTGCACTTTTTTCTATAGACCAGTCGTTTTTACAAGCGCTCTTGTGGCATCCGTTGATTCTTGCATAGCTTGATTTTTAAAAAGTGTTCCACTTTGAGTGATGTAGGCCCATGGAGGCTGCAAGTTTTCAACCCTATTCCTGATCCAAACAGAGAGCAGAAGGGCAGAATCGCAGGATGGATAGGAGGAAAAACAAACCAGAACTGTGTGGGCGGGTGCCGGTTTTAGGTTTGCCAATCCTGATACGACAACGAAGTTCTGAGATGTAACACATGGTGTCCTCGATAACCTTGTGGTTTCAAAATTCCTTCTGTAAATGGCAAATTGTTCTTTTCTACAGAGATTAATTCTGTACCACTATATGGAAGTGCTCAGTCCTAAAAACTCCCCAGCCAGTAAAGTAAATTCTTAAACCTCATATTTTTAAAAACTTTAAAATATCCTCTCTGAACTTAAAGGTATCTGACCCAAGGCACTCCAACACTTTCTGAGCAGCAGATGGTAACAAGGAAAGCAGAGTAAAAGGTCTTCCAATTGCAGTCATGGGGACTTACTGATGAGGGTTGCGCTAAAATCAATACTACATCCTTCCTGTTTCGCCTTAATTGAGTGGTTCCCAGTACAGAGCTAGGCAACAGCACTCCAGGAAGACGTGCAAAGAGCAGAGCTGCAGCAGCCTTCACGCCCAGGAGTTAGATACAGTCACAGGTCTCTCACTGATAGCACAGCTAAACAATTACACTTTCATTTGGGAAATGGGGCTTTTCCTTCAAGGGCGATTTAGCCATTTCTGTGCAGATTTGTTCTCTTTCGGTATGTAAAGGACACTGCCAGCATGCAGGAGTCTGTTCTGATGATGATGTGCATGGATGTATGCAAGTAACACAAAGAATGCACTCCGGAAACTCCAGCTTTGGGATAAAACTGTGCTATCATCCTAAATCAAAAGGCCAGGAAAACAGCTGGAAATGAAGGTCTTTAAAATGCTTTGGTGCATCTTTTTTTTTTTTCCCATGAGTGACACAGGGGCAGGTAGCAACTACTTTGTCTATAGATTCCCTACGTGTTTACACAAATGCCACAAAACAACGAAAGCAGCCCAAGAGACCAACCAACACGTGCACATAAGCATGTGATCTCGTTGCTGTGTCCTTTGGCCTTCCTGCTCCCCTGCTCCCTGTTCCATCACTAGTAACTGTCAGATTGCAAACTCTCTGCGCCAGGGGCTGAGCCTCACTAGGTCTCAGGAATCAGGGCCTGCAGCAGAGCCAGTCTCCAGGCAACCTAACGCGCGCAACTGGCCTGAAGTAGGCTGCCTGATTGGGGGAAAATTCAGCAGACCGGCTCTTAAGTGCATCAGCAGCCACAGTTGTTCAGCAGCTGGCTCCAGACATTTACCCAAGGCCGCTCGTTCCCAGTCCTGCTCCTGTCTTGCATCACTCCAGATAACCTGGCTCCGATTCCTGGCTACTGACTCCTGCTCCAACCACTAGGTGTGACTGTCCATGTCCCGGGTCACTGAAACTAGGTCTGCTGTGAAGCTCCTTGCATGTATTTTGGGTGCTATAAAAATATTAAATTATGATGGTGCTGGCTTGATTCGATTTCCCCCAAATCATTGGGCTGGCCACCTTTTCTCAGACTCTCAGACAATCATTTGTGTCCAAAGCTGCTGTGGCTGGCACCATGATTCTGGAATGCTGGGTATGGTTTCCTCCAAGGTGCAGGGAACCGCCGATGCAGATGTCCAGGCTTCTGGCTAGTCACAGAAGTGATATGAGGTCAGATGGTGCCATTTACTAAACATGAACATAAAGTTTCACCTCCAGATGTGAGAGACATGGACTGGGAAGATTTGGATTGGATTAGGTAACTGACCAAAAACTTGGCTGTTTATTCAGGACTTTTATGGAGCTACCTGAACTGCTCGTTGAAGAATATGGGCTGGAAAAAATCATTCAGCTAAGGGCTAATATTAGATCATCCCTACTTCCTGGGTTTAGTCCGTCACAAGAACGTGTCGGGTGATATTTCCATTGCAAAGCAGTTCAGCGCTGCATGAGAAATCCCAGTGAACAACCAAGCAAGGGACTTGTCAAACTTTCGGGAAACTCAAAAAAAAAAAAAGGTGTCCGATTTGGTTTGGTTCATGTTTTGGATAAAGGTTAGTTATTCCTTATTTATGCTACTGTAGCCCTGAAAGGCCAGGCTGGCCCCCGTTACGCTAGGTGCTGTACAGACCTGTTGTCAGTGACAGTCTCTTCTCTCAAGCAGATCAGAGTCAAAAAGTCAAGAGAACAGGTGGGAAGACAAAACAACCAGAGGAGGGAGGTGGAAGCAAATAGCAACAGGGTGTTTGAGCAGAGATTGGGGGGGTACAAGTTGAAGGCGTGGTTAAACCAAACTGTAGCAGCAGCCACACCTCAGTGCCAGGGCCACTGGGATTTATTTGAAATTGATTCATTATCTTTGGTGAATCAATTAGCTACCATGGCTTTAAAAACAGAGGATTAACAGGCGGTGACAACTCTTGAGTCCTGCTTGATTTCGGCTCTCAGAGGATGCAAAGGTCAAAGGCAAAACTAGGCGTATTTTTTCCCATACTCGCATCCCTGTCCTTCAAGATGCTTCAACCCTCCTGAGAAAACAACAGGCAAGAAACAGTTCTGAGAAGGTCATTTCCCACAGTCTCTGTTGTGAGATGACTGGATCCACCAAGGGCTGCAGCATTCAGGCTGTGGCAGGACGGCCTCCTGGCCCTGGGAGAGCATGAGATGCTTTTCCTGCACTGAGAGAAACAACAAAAAAGGAAAGAGGCTGAGAGTGCAGAGCACAGTCTCGGGGGCTCTTTAACTGCATCCTTGTTAGCCGTTTCACTGCTGGGGGCTTCTGCAGTGCCACACACGGGCATTATTTTAAGTATCAACGTGCTGGAACGTAGTTCCTTCTGGGGTGAGGTCTCAGGAGTGTGGGACAGCTCTGTAGGTGTGTCTGAGCTCATCAACTGGCACGGTAGGCAGCACCAGAGAGACAACAGCAACGTTCAATAATTATCCATGCGGTTTGCCTAGAATCCAGAGAAGAACCTTAAAGGAAAGGCCTGTTCACACTTCAGGAAGGAGAGACGGTGCACGCTCAGGCTAAAAAGTGTAGCATTAGTGTTGTACATACGCAGCCGGCCTGGATCTCTCAGATCATGCCCGGTTAAAAGGCGTTTCTGATGCAGCAATGACAAACAGCTCCAATGTGATATGGAGAAAAAGTAAGGTTTTTTTCTTCTCACCACAAAGAGGCATTTCTGTGTAATTCAGAGGCTGCCATGTTAACGTGCTTCATTCCCCGATCCTATATAACTTCTTACCAAGCAATCTAACCTGGAGTCAAGATGCCAGAGGTTTGTTCTTGGCTCTGACACGGACTCCTGGTGGGACCTGGGACAAGGCACTTCCAGCCCACCTTGTGCCTCAGTTTCCCCATCTATAAAATAATAATATTGATCTACCTGCTTCAGGTGTCTATGTTTGGAAAGATGCGTGGCTGAGATGCTTAGTCAATTGTTTGATAGGCGACCCTTGGATGGACATGCAAATAGGACTTAATTAATAAAGTAACAGTGATGGTTTTCATTCTTTGAGATTAAAGAGGCTATATTGGGAGTTTATATCGTTACAATTATCTGCTGTTTTTCAAGGCAAACTGCTCGACTTGAAGAGGGACAAGCGGAGGGGAAGACAACATTTTGCAACATGGTCCGCGTCTCCCAGTCTGGAAAAACGGGACAGAGTCAGGAGCCAGCTGTAAAGCAGGCTAAAAGAAAGACATTGAATATGAGTGCATGTGCTGGCACCCAGAACGTCAGGGAGGTTTTCAAACTCAAGCTTACTCTGCCGGCAAACACATCTGCAGCCAATGGCTCTGTTATTTCCCCTACACCGGAGCCCATTCAACCGGAAGCAGCATCACCCAGCCCCGTTCTCGACTCCTCCTGTAACCTCATGCAGGTGCAGTGCTGCTCCAGCTGAATTATGCATGGTGTCGTGTGTCCCCCCCCACCTCACGTGTCGTTAACAGGAACACAACGCGCACTTGGATTTGCTTGTCCAAACCAGCCCGGTTTGGGCCTGATGTGACGCCAGTTCAAGCCGAGGGCAGCTTTCTGCATGCTGTGCCCTAAAACTGTCTGGGTTTTACCATAGGAGGGAGGCAACCTCTCCCGTAGACACGCAGTCCTGTGCAGGAGGGGCCACGGTTTGCTCCTACGTGCTTCTTCCTTTCCAGGTGCATCCAGAAGAGGGGCGGATCCAGGAGCTCGGGACAGTCTCAGGTTGTCCTTTAGCAGCAAGAAAAAGGCTCCCATCCCTTCGCTGGTTCCTGTCCTCTGACCTCACAGCACGCTCAGGCTCGTGGAATCAGCCAGGCAAAAGGCATGTGGGCTGCTTTTCCTAGATGCCGAACACCCGCAGCTCCCTGGGAGCTCGGTGAGACTTATGGATGCTGAGCATGTGTGAAAACAAGGCCCGCTTAGCCTGTCCCCCAGGGGGCCCGGGCATCGGCTCTCCCATGCTTTCGCAAGATTCATTTCAGTGTCTCGGAATGATCAGGACATTTTTTCACGACTCTGTAATTAGCTGCGGTGGCGCAGGAAGTGGGGGAAACGCAGCATGTTCACACACTTGCAGATAAGATGTAGCTCGTCTGTCTGCTGAGCAGAAAGTAGCTGTGACTTCTAAAAAACAAAGCTATACTCAGAGAGGAAGAATGGTCCAGGGGTTAGAACACGAGTCTAGGACTTGGGAGCGGCTGGTCCCCTGTATGCTTCCTCTGTGACCGGGGGCAAGTCACTTGGGAGAACTGAGGTACAGATATCCCCATTCTACATAGTGTATCTCATAGGGGCATTGGGAGGATAAATGCACTAAAGAGTATGAGGTGCTCTGATACTACTGTCACGGGGCCCCTATAGGTCCCTAAGATGTATAGATAGAATCACATCGGAACCAAACCCGGTTTTGAATGGCTTCTATCCTTGCAATCCAACGCATTCGCTCTCGCTGTTGTTCTTCGGGCTGCAAAAAAATACCGTGCAACGTATTTTCAGGTGCTTTGTTTTTCACTCATGACAACACTGCTATAATCAGAACCCCCCCCCCCCCATCTCCTCTGGCTGGGAGCAAGTGAAGCAATGAAGGTCAGAGACAGATGGGTACTGCACTTAGCGGACGTGCAACTGGACTTTACAGCTTCCCTCGGAGGTGTCTGTTGCGGCCAAGAGGGGACTCGGAAAGGCATTTAGCTGGAGCGTTTGTAGAGAGCCTGCTTGTCAACTGGCTCTGACAGATGCTAAAGCCAATGGAACATGTAACTAAGCAATTTCCTTCTTGTCAAGCGTTCCCCCTGGCACTGGAGTTCAATTAAGCACCTCTTCACTACTGGATTAAACGCTCCTGTGTCAGAGGAGCTCGGCACTGCCTCGTGAACTGAGGGCTCTGAAGCTGCTGAGCCCATCTCAACAGCACAGAGACTTAAGAACAAGCGGCACGTTCCCAGTCCGGGGCCCAAGTTCCCCCTGTCTTGAAGGGGAGTGAAAGTAGCTGATTCGTGGAGATGGTGGGTGCCGGTGAAGAACTGGTACCGAAGCGTCTGGCTAATATCCGTGGCTGTGGGTGCCTTAGATGCTGAGGACTTGCCAGCGTCTTAGGGAATATCTATGCTGGGGGCTTGCGTCCCAGCAGGGGCAGGCAGGCATGTGCTAGCCCTGATTGAGTCACTGCACTAAAAATAGCAACGCAGTTTGGGGCAGCACAGGTGGTGGCTTCGATTAGTTGCCCAAGTATATAACCAGGTGGTCAGGGCAGGTCTGTACTCAGGCAACTAGCCCCAGCTGCCTCCTGTGCTACGCTCAGCCAGCCAGCTGGTCTCAGTGTGCTAACCTGAGCAGACCTAGCCAGCCTGGGAAGCAGAATCTGAACTGCAGCAAGGATGTTCCCTGAGTGTGGCTAGTGAGTTACACGGAAGCAAGAAGGGTCCACTGCAATTGCAGGGTAGGATTTAATCCTTTGGCTGGACAAACAGGCAGAGTTTAATCCCCCCGCCGAACCGCATTTGAACCTCCATCCTCCAAAGCAAACATTTCCTGCGGTTCAAAAACACGTGATTAATTCCCCGCCCACAAATGATTTTCACAAATGCTGTAGGATCCTGGTTTCAGCTGCTTGGAAGTCCGATGTCACACAATCTGTTCAGTGAGAAGGGAGCTAGGTCGCTGTAAGCGGCCTCAGATCGGTTCTAGTCTGTGTCTTGGCCTGGTTTTAGAATTGGTTTAGCTGAACTGGTTAAAATTATTTCCCCAGTGTGGACTGGCTGAAAGTGACCCAAACTAAGGATGCAAATACCTGGGCCTGCCAAAAAAAAAAAAAAAAAAAAAGAGACCTGCTTAAGACCATGTGGAAAATTAGCCCCTTCAGGTCCTGTTTTGTAGAGTTCGATCTGATTCTTCGTTATGTGCATAAGATTATGTACAAAATATTGATTCATAAGTTTTAAGGCCAGAAGGAACCTCTGTAATTATCCAGTCTGTTCTCCTGCATACCACAGGCCAGCGATCCAGCCAGCAATTGCTGTATCGAGCTCATAACGTCTGGCTGACCTCCTGCACAGCATTTACAAAGACATTCATTCTTGATTTAAAGACTTAAGTGATGGAGAATCTACCACATCTGTAGGTCAGTTGTCCCAGGGCTAATCACCCTCACGGTTAAAAGTTTTGCACCTTATTTCCAACCTCGATTTATTTAGCTTCAGCTTCCAGCCATAGACAGACAGATCTAGCGGAAACATAAACTCTCAGTAACAGCTGCACAACACCCAAAGAAAAGACCCCACCAGGTTTGGTTTCTAAATGTAATAAGTCAGCAGTTTTAATAAGTAAATGTAATAATTCAGCATTCAGGACTCCTATAGGTGTGTTGATCAACCCATTAAGGACCAGTAGTGCCTCGGTCAATAACTGTCCTTATTGGACTGGTGATAGAACTGCTGTGGATTGTCTAATCAGTTAATGAATTCTGAGCCTTTCATTCTTGGTTTTTCTTTTTGCAAAAATAAACCACTCAGCTAGGTTGACTGGTGAACCTTCCTTGGTCACAAGGTTTCAGCTTAAACACACTCGTAACAATTGAAAAGTTATACAAGTGGGAAGGGAAAGCAAACTTTTAGAAACCCGTTTTGCTTCACATTCTTATAGCTCGGTGGTTAAAGGGCAAGATTTATTTTTATTTATTTACTTCTTTTTTTCTAAGAAAGCCTAATAAAAAATAATGTTTTCCTTTCTGAGCCAAGACCTTATAATGCCAGAAGTCCCTGCGCTGCGTGGACTTTTAGAACCCAGCTATAAAACTCTGGTAAGAAGAAGTTACAGACTGGAAAATCTTCGTTGTCCTAATGAAATACCTCTGCTTCACAAGTTAAGAGTTAGCTGAGATCAAGGCTATCACTTACCTTTACCATTTCTCTCCCATCCGTCCTATACCGGTTTCAGCTGCATCTTTCATGCCTCCACAACATTAAACTTCTTTGGTATCGCCTGTGACTTCATTTTCTTTTTCCTCCAGTATTGTTCTAGCTGGTTACCGTACACTGATCATCATTACTAACAGAAAAGATGTTTTGGGAAAGGAGTGGGTATAAAGGGAGGTTGTAGGGCTTTTTGTCATCTCTAGTTCAGATGATCTCTGTCAATTTCAAAATAGCTTGCGTCTGTCCTGTTCCCCTTCCCAGTGTTTTTATTCTTGTAGGCATAACATGTTCCCAAGCGTTTGCTCACGTCTATCAGGGTGACACTATATAACATGAGTTACAATGTCAGGTTGGTGTTTACAGATGCCTACATCTGCTTCAAAGCCTACAACATTTATTAACATAACTGCAGTCAAGACAAACTCACAAAACTGAGGAACTGAAATGTCAAAACACACCGAGCTTCTCTGTCTACAATATTTTATAGAACGTGGCTCAGTGGACAGCACAGACAGGCGGGAGACAGGACGCCCGGGTTCTCGTCCCAGCTCTGCCACTGATGCAGGGTGGCTGTGGGTAAATGACTTAGGCATGTCTTTTCATATGTGCCCACTGAGTTTAGGAGCCCAAAACTGGATACATCTTGGGTCTGATTTTCAGCGCTACGCAGAGCCCACAACTCCCCGTGAAGTCAATCAGCGCGGCTGGGGCTCAGCAACCTATGAAGTCATAGGTGTTTCAGACTGGACTCCCCAAAATGGAGGCACCTAAAATGAATGGACACGTTTGAAAACATAGGACCCTGTGCCTCAGTTTCCTTGTCTTAAACTTAGGTATAATGATACCACATTCACCCACCTAGGACAGAGAGTAGGAAGGGTTTTGGGGGCCTTGATGGGGTTCCTTTAATACCCAACCGTGATAGCTTCCAACTGAGTTTTAGCCACTTCTAACGGTATCCCTGAGTGAGTTCTGAACACGGGGCAGAGGCTGGCCTTTTGGTCTGCGTTTGTGCAGGCATTATTGCAATACAAACAATAATAATAACATATCGCTTATTTATAATTAGTAAGAAAATAACAATAAATGACGCATCCACAACTGATAGATACTGGCCTGGTTTAAGATCTTTCAGCCCCGTACAGAAGTTGTAGGGGGAAAAGAACCTATGCATCCCGGGCCTAGGAACACACTTGCCATGCCCCGTAGTACGTACATCAACCCTTCTCCGATGGACCTTTACCCTGCCCCTGGCAGAGCTGGGCTGCTTGCCCGCCTCTGTGCCCCTGCTCTCTGGGTGGATTGTCCAAGGCAGGAACACGCCAAGGAGGATCTGGAACCGAGCACAGGGCTGCATTCTCCCACCCACGCCACCCAGCTCTCTTCTCCTTTGCCCATCTCTCCTGGCTGACTCTTTCCCTTCTTGCCCAGAGCAGCTGATCCCACCGGCAGCTGGTAGCGTCAGCTCCATTGGTGGGCTCCCGTTTCCTCCCCTCCTTCTGTGGGTTCGAGATTAAAGATTAAAATCTAGTTTGTGCTCCACTGCCTGGGACTGCAGTGTAGACGTACCCTCTGGTGGAGCAGCAGCTCCAATAGGGGCCGCTGGGCCTGCTCCGCCTCCTCGGCTCCCAGTTGCTTTTCAGGTCTCCAGGCCGGCCCCGTCTACACTGATGAGGCAAATCGCCTGAGGAAAATTTGCAGCTGTGTGTGAACTTGGCATGAAATTTGTGTAACATCTGAGGGTGCCGCTATTCTCCCTCTCCCTCCAAATCTGTCAGCCCCCCGCAAATCCCACTTCCCTATCACCCTCCGCAGTCCCCTTTCTTTTCTCCTCCTCCCCCCATCTCCCTCAGTTTCCCCTCCTGCCTGTCCCACAGGCGTTCGTCTCAGCCGTAGCAGCAGCAGCTCCTCGGGCTGCCGCGCTGTGGCAGAATCCGGCTCTGGGGTCGCCAACTTTTTTTCAGTACGCGGCGCTCAGGCGCCAGCTGTCATGTCGGAACACAAGCCGCGGGGGGAATTGATCCGTTTGCCTCGTTTTACAAGCAAACCTCCGAGTCCTCTAATGATACAGCGCTGTAATCACACATCCACAGAGCAGGCACAGAGAACACAAGGGGGAGATATTCTTTCCTCACACTTGTTTTTAGGGGGTGTGCGTGGGGAGGGGGGGGGGAAGAATAGTGTCTTTTACAACAAAGCCCAGCCATGACAGCCAAAGGCTGTAACACACAGCTCTGCGGAGAAAAAAAAAAAAAAAAGGGGGGGGGGGGGGTACATGGCGTTTGCCTTACAGTCGAATTCGCTTCAAAACACAGCTTTCTTTGTCCTTTCCAGCGTGTCGGTTAATTTGCAATAAAGGGAGTTTGCCACGGTCCCCAAAGTGCTATTAATAATTACTTTTACGGTGCATTTTCTGGAATTCCTTGCCATCCCACTGAGAGGGAATCTTTATTTACACTGATCCTAAATGATTTTTAACTGCACCACACAGGTGCTCAGAGGCAGCCTGCGGCTAACACCGGCCCGCAGGCGCCCGAACCAACATATGGAACGGCTCCTCCTGCTAGGGAAGAGATTTGGGCATCGGGTCAGCGTCGTTATAGATAAGCGTAGCTTGGAAGTGGTTTAGAAACACTTGTGGCCAGTGACAGTGGGGGGGAGGCAATTTGGCTCCGCGTCCTGCAAACCTGACTCGCATGAGTAGACCCTAGCTAGCAGTCCTGTGCGAACACGCCATCTTCCCAGCCATAAGAAAAAGAAAACATGACAGGTTCCCAACTAGGGGCAGCTGCCAGTTGCAAAAACGGGCACTTTAGAGCCGGAGCTGCTTCCGGCTGCCAAATTGAAAGGGCCAGCACCTGAAAGGCATGCTGGGAAAGACGTTCCTAGTATAAAGCAACCGTGCCCTAGGGCTGCAGTTCCCAAACTGGGGGTCGTGACCCCAAACGGGGTCATGCCAACAGCAGATGGGGGTTGCAGAGACCTCTGCTGCGCGGAGGATGCCGTTTTGCTCTGCGCAGTGCAACCTCATGTGTAGGGGGCGTGCAAAGTCACTAGACACGGGGGACGTCATTTTGCATCCTCCATGCAGTCTGGGATCCCAGTGAAGGAAATATGGGGTCGTGCTGGCAAAAATTTGGGAACCAGAGAGACGGGGGCTGGGGCACAACCAGGGGAGCAGCTGTGTCTTCAGCCACCACCGTCCCACAATCGTTTTTGATACGGGGGCTTTACTGGACCATTCACTAGAGTAAGGGTTGCAGGATCGGCACACGCCTGGATTTGGCAGAACAGCTAAATCTGACCGTGTAGCAGAAAGTCAAGCCACGCTTCCAGTTTATACAGTTTAATACATGTGAAACAAGATACATTTTTTTTGGAGTAATGAATGCATAAATAACAGAAGATATACGTGAATGCATAAATATGAGGCGGCATGGAACGAAAGAAACAAATAAAAAAAAGAATTGTTTTGTTGCTGCTGCCTGGTGCTCAATTTCATGCCACACCCACGCGCGGTTGCGGTGCAGTTTATTGTTTTCATTAAGCAGCAGCTTTCCGTGGGCAGAGCCATCACGTGGGTTTGGGATGGAGAGTGGGGGAGGAAAGGAGATTAAAAAAGGGAAAATAAAAATACGATTGGGGTGTTAATCAATGACTTTCATTCTGCTAGTGACTTTATGTTGATCCTACTCTGCTAAAGAAAAGAGGCCTTTCCACATGGATTGAGAATGCTAGTGATCCCGTGTGCCTGTGTGTGTAGGGAAAAGGAACAAACAGAGTGCAAATAATAAAATTACTGATCTCACCTTCTTTTCAAAGGCATTATGCAATGAAGAAAACACATCATTTGCTTAAATGCTTACAAAGAACATCATCTAAGACGACTCTTTAAACCTTTACATGTTGTATCAATAATTTACTTTGACTGCAGTAAACAAAATACATTTCTTAAATAATTTACTATTTATTTGTTTTCTTTTTTCCTTTCTCTCGCTCTGTAAATTTCTTTTTTTCCTTTTCTTTTTTTAAACTCAAGAAGCTTTGCTTGTGCACATTAGTTCAGATTATTGCAACATTTAACCTGAATTCAGTAAAAGGGAAAAAAATAAAATAAAAAGGACAGTTTGTACAGACAAGAATGAATAACTTATTATTGCACTGGCTACAATTCAGTAGTGATTTGGTTATTCTTTTTTTTTCCTTTAGAGAGGACATCCTCTAGTGTACTAAAGTAAAATAAATGAAAAGAAAGAGAGACTTCAAAAAAGCGTCAGCTGTGAATAGAAGCCAGTAGGGTGATTGTGGAGGTGGAACAGAGGAAGGAGAGAAAAGAATGAAAGCAAAGAAAAAAGAGAAACATCGAGGGGAAAAAAACAGCCTTAATAATTACTGTCACATAAAACCCAAGAAAACACCTCCCATTTGGGGAGCTGAATGTAATGCAAAAAACAGTATCGCTTCTCTATAAAAATATGTGCATTATGAAGAGAGAGTTTTTTTGTGAGCATTTTTTGTGGGTTTTTTTTGTAGCTTTTGTATCTCACAAATACATTATTTCTATTTATACAACTGCCGACAGACAGCCAATGTACAGCTCCCATCTCCTGGGCACTTCTGCATACTGTGGCGTCTCCGCACAATAAACGGTGCCGGTTTAAAAGTCGAGAACGTTTAAAAAAACAAACAAACAAACAAAAAAAAAAACCAAACAAACACAGCCCGAACCCAAATCAATGTGATTGAGGCCACCTGGGAATGAAAAGCAACTCCATCTTCCCTTTAGAAAAGAAACACATTTGCATATCCCCCGCCCCCGCCCTGAACCTCGTCACTTTTTCCTTATTACTTTTTGCAAACCCATCCTCCGACAGCGCTTAGGAACGAGTGACTGGAGAAAAAGAAAATCAGCCACGAAGATGTGGCTTTGAAGTCCCTTCTGCACAGGGGTGCTGTTTCAAAACCATATAGGTGTCAAGCCCTTGAGACTCCCTCCCCCGCCTTTACAAAGCTATACTGGTTCGTCTTGGTCTTCATCTGTCGCAACATTCGTAGGGACCAGTCCCTGCCTCCTTAAGGGGTGGTTAGCAGCGCCTAGAAGCTCTTTGTTTTTCTCAGGGTTGTTGCACTGAGTTTTTAAGTGATCCAGCTTTTTCAGTTCTAGCGCCGCGGCATCTGGCCGGGAATCCACGGAGACCCCGGGGGAGGGCGTGGACTGGCTGCTGTCCAAAAGGGGATCCGAGGGGCTGCTCGAGGAGCCGGGGTCAGACTGCTCGAAGGAGAAGTTTGGGATTGTCAGGTGCTCTCCTCGGCACGGGGGCTGGACCCGCCGTTCTGCCTTAGAGGGCTGCTCCCCGGGCTGATTGTCGGCCAGGTCCAAGGAGTCCCTGTAGGCGGTGGATTCGCACGAGGGGGTCCTTCTCCTTAGCATGCTGTACTCAGAGGCTTTGGTACGTGAGGCCGCACCGCTTTCATCCTCCATGGGAGGATCTATAGAAATGCAAGGTGGGCTCATCTTCTTCTTCCTCCGAGACCCGTGGAGATACTCCGACTCAGACTGAATGTGGATGGGAGACCTTTGCTTCCCCTCCGCAGGCTGTTCAAAGCTACAGTCCCCATCGTCGATGGACGGGCAGATCTCGATGGAGTGCCTTCTTTGGTCGTCTGCCCAGCTGGGCTTGTCCAGGAACCCTTTCGTATCAACACTGTAAAACTTCTTCAAGTCTTTCTCTTTGCCGTTGCTCCCGGCCAGGCTGGTTGTGCTGCAGTTCTTGAGGGGGACCGGGGATGAAGACGGGGAGGCGAAAGGAGAGACCAAGCGGCTCCTGATTTCCGACTGCTCTTGCCAGTCTTTCACCGAGCTGTTTATGTGGCTGACTTCTTCGTCAGCCAGGTCGGAGGACTCAAAGAGGGAGCTCTCGGGGCTGGCTGGGTTGCTATTCTGGCTGGAAGGCCGGCTCGGAATACTGTGCTGGCTGTAAGTGTGCTTGCGGGTACGAACGCTCGAGCGTCTATGGTGCGAGGATGACACAGGGGAATGCGGAGGAGTGCCCGGCAAGGAGAGTGGGGTAGGACGGAGCAAAGCAGGACCTACGCTGCTCAGGGATTGCTTCTTCGGCGGCAGGCCCTCGCTGGACTCGGCTTGCAGACTGTCCTTGGAATCGGCGTTCTGCCCATCGAAGGAATCTGTGCGAATGGCCTCCTGTATTGCAAACAGAGACAGATGGGACAAAATCACAATATTCTCCCAGGGATGCTAACAAGACGCGCTTTTGGTGGTGGATGTGACAGGACCAACCTATGCCCAGTGAGTCTCAGAGCTAGTAACGTCACCGCAGCTGCCACATTGACTAATTATCATTAGTGCAGGTTCATTTGGTATAAGGTGATAACAATTGTGCTGACAGACAGACCCACTGGGGTAGGCCATGTCTCAGGCATATTACCAGGCTTGCTTGTATCTTCCCAGGCCTCTGATCTTCCCAGTCCTTCTGAACCTTCCTGTTTTATCTGTAAATCAGCACAAAGTCCTGTACCAATGCAGGTTATCTAGGATACCCATTTCTAGGGCTATCAACTCTCATGCTACAGGGCACCAGAGCCAGCTGAGGGTCAGGAAGAAATTTCTCCTCAAGAGGACAGTATTGCATTATTTGGTACATTATGAAAGTTACACAGCTTGGGTTGGCACAGCCTCTTGCTTGCAAAATGGGGAACCGGCTGAGTGACTTGATGTCACCCAAGCATATTTAGCCATAAGGCACCAGAATTAGAAACATTCTGCTCTAAATCAGTCCCTGAAAGCTCTACTCTCAGAGCGTGGGCCACAAGCACACGACTGGAGCTAGAGCTTTGAGCCTGCATCTGAGACCTGGAGGTGGCCAACAAACAGCCTCCATCCATTTTTTGACTCATGGGGGTTAACAGAAGCGTTGCACAACACAGAAGCACGTTCCTCAAATTCCCATTCAACACAGGCTCTCAGCCGTTGATGATCTGAGACTGGAACCTGTCTGGGTGTGCTGAATCTGTCAGTGGTTTGAAAGACCTGGGGCACCGAAACTGGAAATTGATTGGAAAGATACAAAATAATAAAGGCTTCCAAACTGATAGAAAATGTCGCCAGGAAATACTGTGCTCAGACAGCTACTCTGCGCCGCCCTGGACTGCCCACAGCCATTGTGAAAATGCCATTTGTTCTTGTTTTATGACACGGTCACTCAAAAGGAAAGAGAGAGAGATAATGAAGGGGAGGGAGGAAAAAGGAAGGAGGAAAAAATCTGATGGGAGAGGAGATTTCTTAGCCTCCTACCTGTCTACACAGCAGCCTGCTGAGACTGGGAGATAGCGGTGTGGATTGAAGATGGGGGATCTTCCGTGGGTCACGGCGAAAAGATCCAGCAGTCACCTGACGTGACTCCCTGGGGACTCTCAGAGAGGAGCATGTTCCCACGGGCTGGGACCGGATGGAGGTGACAGACCCTATGCATGGAGAGAGAGAACGTTAGCCACGGGTGCTGGACAAAAGTCGTCGTAATGTGTGCATTCGTGAGAGTTTTCGCAGCACAGCCTGGCGCCGAGGATTTCAAAGCAAACGAAGGGGGACAATGAAACGCATTCATTCAGCGACAAGCTCGAGGGGCAAAGTGAGGAATGGAAGCTAGGTGCCCTGACTCCCAGTCTCCTGCTCTAACCACTACTCACCTAGTGCAACTGGAGAATGCGCCTGGATAAATGCTTCTCGGGGGGGGGGCCCTGTGACATGCTGCTGCTGCTGGTTTATTATTTGTATTATTGTAGTGCGTAGTCGCACTGGAGATGGAGCAGCACCCAGCACACAGAACAAAAAGACAGGCCCTAAAATGCTAACAGAGATTCTCCTTTACTCGGTTCGCTGGGGGCACAGAGCAAACTTTGGGACGGAGGGTGAGACTGGATTTGAAGCCGCACAATTGCAACCTCCCCATGTGGCTCTGGTTGGATCTGAATGGGGAAGTGGCCTAGTTTCAGAATCTGGATCAAACACGAGCCATTAGCTTCCAACTCACAGTTACTGCTTCCCCAGCTCCTGCCACAAAGCAACGGCTTCCTTCCAATGTCTGCTCTTTTACTGGAGTTTCGTGCTCTGGTTTAAAGATCTCCTGCTTTTTGGCAGTAGGATTTACTGTTCCTCATTAGCACACGCTCCCGGGTCTGTTTTTACATGGCTGCTCCACGTAAAAACACAGAGATCCATCGCACTAAGGGATCTCACCCAGAGGCCGGCGAACTTGGGCCTGTGACAAGACCCATTTAGGCCGTCTGCAGTTGCCTCTCAGCTAGCAGTCTGTGTTGAGAAAAATATGCTCTTGGATCCCTTTTTTTGGGGGGGGACCTTTTCTCAGAATGTGTGTGGAAGTTTTTAGTGAACTGTATCAATACCCAGAGGGATTGAGAGAACCAGGTGTAGCGCTGCTTGTTCTCCTCGGTTCTGGAACATGGCATCCTTTTCCATTACAGCCCTTATCCCCTCCACAGCTCTGCTACTGCATGTCGGTCCTGACCCGGTGAGAGCAATCCTGGGCTCCCGCCAAGCCCCCTCCATTTTGGTTTGTACTTGGCTAATTTAGTCATCTTGAGTAGGGCCCATAAATACCCACTCAGGCTGCACCTTGGTCACTCTCACACCTTTCCAAAGGGAAGGCTGACGTCTGATTACCAATCTTTCCTCTCTTAGGCAAGTATTAGGGCTGGGCTTTTGCCGCTAATGGAAAAACCAAATAAACGTAGTGAACATTTTCACGAGGTTCACTGCCCCCACCAGTCCTTTTGTTGGAATTCCCTTCTGATGGAAATTTGCAGAGGAAATCAAGAAAGCCCTAAATTGCGGTGTTCCAGAAAGCTGAATAAAACCAAATCTCTCAGTAGCTGTATGTTTTTCATTTGCCTTTTTAATGAGTCAGGGAGTTGTTTATGAGGCTGAAACACCCCACGATCTGGCCACCTCATGGCATTTTCCCCATCCAGTAACCAAACCACTGGAAGACCAGCTCTTGCTGATTCTGGTCTGATAACTGGCTTCCCAAGGCCTCCAGAAAGCCCACGAAAATGCAGAAACAAACACTTGACCCAGTGCGCACCCCTGCCCAGAGGTGGTGGGGGTGGCACTGGCGGCTGATGTACAGCAGCACAGCATGAGGTGACACTGATAGGATTCGGTCACGGGCAGAGGAAAAGTAGTCCCTCTGGGAGGCAGAGGGTTATTTCTTGTGATTTGCTGAGGAACGTTGCTGGAAAAGATTACAAAACAGTGGACCAGAGTCTCCCCTCACACCAGTTTTTCACTGGAGTAACTCCACTGACACAAGTGGAATTCTTCCTTGTTTACATCAGCGTTAGAGCAGGGAGACTCTGCCCCAGTCACTCGGCAGTGAAATCCAACAACCATTCACTTTGCTTAACAAAACTCTTGTACTTCCCTTCGCAGGGCAGGTGGAACGACAAGAAATACTGAGCTGGGAACATCGAGCTGCGTCCAGAGCTTTTTTAATAAACAGAGAGTTACTGTACCCAGAGAAATCAGAACAGATCGGCTAGTCCCGGCCAGCCCCACCAGGGTTTGTAATCCCACCACCCATCTGTCCAAGTGGTTCTTGTATTAAAATACTGTTGCATCAAAGGAAGCCAGTCTGGATAAGTTCATGGGAGCCAAAAAGCAGTAATTCAAGATGCCCATGTTTTTAGGGAGAAAGATGTTTTCTCTCACTCCCATTTCCCTTTCAAACCAACTTGCAGGTCAGGAATAACTGGGCAGAAAATGGCATCTTAGGGCAAAAATATCTGGATGGGGTTGTCTCAATGTGTTGTCAGAGTTTCTGTGTAGTTTCTGATTCCATGACCCTGGAATCTGCCACACAATTGACTTCTCATCACAGATCTGTGCTATGAAATCTCAGTTTTCACTTTGAGGGGTGGTGGGGGGTGGGAATGCTTTATAGCCTTTATGTTTATAACAAAAACCTTCCAAATGTGAACGAAATGTAACCTAGCAGAGTGATAGCTTCCTGAGTCTGCAGACAGTCCGAAACAATAGCTCGTAGAGGTTGGAACTGCCCCGTTCATTCTCAATAATGTGTTGACTCTGAAAACGGATAATAGCAATACAAAGGGCGCCCTTGTTAACTATTTCATTGCCGATCACTTTAGAAGAGACATACAGATAATATGCTTTTCCACGACACACAACTTCTCTGGCATCCATTGGTCCCCTATCTAGACCAGCTTCCTCCAGACAACTTCAACTAGGCAGCCATGCATTTTAAATACAAAATTCTACAGCGTCCTGGAAATTCTACAGGCAGCTTAAAATAAAGTGAATTTAGTTTCAAATGACATTAAAAAGGATTGATTCTGTGCTGGGTGCATTATTTGGCTTCATGTCACATCACCACATGAACTGGTTCCGGTTTCTTGCAGAGTTTGCCTGAGATTCCCCACCTCCTGCCCCAGTGCCTGGCAAATACAATCTGAGGAGGAATGAAGGGCACAGAGAATGGAGCCCCTCCCCGTGGTACCTCTTTGTGATTTGCAGGGGTAGGTCTCCATCTCCACCTCATGGAGAGGGTACGGGGCTTTGGCTGGCATCACAGGACGGAACATGTAGCTGTCGTTGGGCAAGGAGTGCATTCTGGACACCGAGATTTTGTGAACCGTTAGGAAGTTCTGAGGCTCCCTCTTCGCCCTCAGGCAGGCAGCGCCTTCCTGCAAATTAGCAAGAGAAGGAAAACTGGGTTATTCTGCACCCTGGCGGTGAGGCTGCAGTGACCTCCCTTCTGTGAGCCACCCTTGGAAACAGCACCGAGGCGTAAAACCGTGGGCAGGTGTTTGTCTCGCTCTCTCAGACAGCTTGACGTCTCTGGTGCCCCTGGGTAAAAGAAAGCTCTGGTGGGACATGAAAGAGACTTTACTCAGCACTGGCTCTATAGCTAAGTAAAGCACTCAAAACGTGTCTGAAAAGATAACAAAACAACAATTAGGAAGCCGCCACCTTGACATGCATATGACATCACAGGAAACACAGCTCACCACGGGAACGCATGAGAAAGAGGGCTTGCTGTGTGGACAAGTTCTAACCTTTATTGTGGGGTTAATTGAGCAATAATCCGGAAAACCTCCTGCATTTCTCAGGAATTCCCCTGGTGATAAGCCTCAGCTCTGTCTGAACCTGCAGCCCAGCGCAAGATCCAGTCTTTTGACCGATGGGTAAAATGGCTGCTCCCACTGAGAGGCAGACAAACCCACGCTAACTGACAAGCAATGCCAAGTCTTCCTAGAAATTCATTTGTCATGTGTATAAATACGCTCACCCACCCATCCCTGTACATATACTAAGGCCTCAATCCGATGTAATATGTATCCAATAGGCCAACTGTTAAGCCCCAGTAACTGTGCTATGTATTGCAGGAGCAGGGCCTGATATGGAGTTATATAACACCACGGGTACTTTGTCCTTACAGAGCAACTTTTATCCAAGGGACTTAAAGTTCTTTACTTACTGAATTGAGAGATCACTCCTCAGAGGGAAGAACTGAGATGCAAGTTTATGCGACTCGTCCAGGGAGTCAGTGGCAGATGTGGGAAGAGGACCCAGGAATTCTGATTCCCTGTTCCATGCTTTAACTACACGTTCCCTCACCATTTATTTAGTTATTTAAAATACTGCTAATCACGGCGGTTTTCCTTTAACATCAGTCTCCAGGTGGTTGACTGAAAACATTTCCCATTATGTATACTAAATTAATGCATTTTACTTCCTGGCTGTGGTGTTTCCCCCCAGTCGTGGTGGAAAATCTGGGCTCAAGGCTCGAAGTTGAATTGTCCACGTTATTGAGGATCTGGTTAAGTCTTCATTTTCCACGTCCCCAACTCATGGTTTTTTTCTCCTCAAATCTCTTAGGAGAAACCTTGAGACAAATTACTTCTGTGCTTTCACACTGTTGAACTTGGCTGAGAATACAGAGGATCAAGCAGCAATTATTTACAGGCAGATGGCATCAGGAACAAAACACTGACTTGATCAACAGCACGAGGGAACCCAGGCCTTCAGTTCTAATATATGAATGCATCAGGTGTGTGCCAGTTTTGGCCGGAGCAGATTGCCATTAAAAATACGGCATGTGAACACCTGAGCTGCATACATAAGGTCATTTCTGAAGAAAAGGGCTTGCAAGACAGGAGTCATTTCCCTTTGTTCATAGTCTTAAACAGTGGCTCACAAAGCCACTTACTGAGGAACGCCCACAAGATTTGTATAGAAGCTAAGCTCGTTTCAAATTCTGTAAAATGGCCTGTGGGTTGCAAAAACCTGCTTCCTAACGTAAAACACGGCCATAACGGAGGTCACTGAACAGTTCGCACGGGCATTGGCCAGGTCATGACGTTTTCAATGGCAATAGAAGAGACCCATTTATAATAAAGTTTTAAATGTGACCATATTAAGTTTATGTGCCTGAAATATATGGTGGCCCAGCCCTGGTGTAATGGAAATGGTCTAAGAAATGGTGACATCTGAGGACACTTGAACACAAGCGCTCTTCGTCTTCATATTTGTTTCTAAAGCGGCTCGCCGGTGCTCTGCTGGGCCTGATCTGCTGCCTGCTGAAGTCAGCGTGAGGCCCTCCACTGACTTCAGGGTTTTGGATCAGGTCTTTGGTGCTGGATAAGGGCTAGATTGAGGGTGAAATCCTGGCCCCACTGAAGTTAATAGCAATAGGGTCAGGATTTCACCCCGAGAGCTTACCCTCAGAGTACGTCTACGCTGCGATCCGAGATGTGACTGCTACTCAGATAGGCGTACACACGCTGGCTTTCATCTAGCTAGTCCAGCTAGCTACAGCAGTGAAGATGGACCTGTAGGCCACTGCTCCAAATCTGGTCCAAGCTGGGAGTGGCCAAAAGGATTCACCATCCAGGAGCTGGTCAGTGACTTATGTGAAGTGAGATGATGGCTTCAGTCCAGTTCCTACCTAGCAGGTGTCCCTATCAAAGAGCCACTTTCCCTACTGACCCGGTGTGGATAGTCTCCCCAGAGAAGCCAGAGGCAGAAAGAACGTGCCGATCGTGACACCCAGAGATAGCCCTGGGAATGGACCTGATCAGAACAGGTTTGTGGGGTACCCGGCACTGCTTCTGTGTCCACCCCTCTGGCCCCCATTACCACAGTCTCCGAGTATCTCACACTCAGGAATGGATTTTATTGTCACAACATCCTGTGAAGTAAGGCAGCATCATCCCCCTTTTACAGATGGGGAACTGAAGATTAAGGGTCGATTAAGTGGGTCCCACTGGGACTCTGCAGCTGAGCCAGGAATTTAACCGATGTGCTCCTCCCATTAGTGCAGTGCTTCCCAACCTCTTGTCTCGAGGGCCACAGATCTCATTTTTACAACCCAGAAAGGCCACCAGTCTCCGCCAGCAGCTGTCCCCCCCGCACTGCAGCCAGACAGAAGAAGTTAAGCAAGGAGGTTGTCTCCTCGCTGATCTCCCGTCTCCCTGGCTGCAGCAGGGAAACCGCATGTGTCCTGTAGCCCCGCGCATTCCACCTGGGTCCCTAGGCAGTGGCTCCCTTCTGCAGCCAGCGGGAGGGGAGCCACGGGCCACTTTGAAAGCCCCCACGGGCCACTTTTGGCCCCCGGGCCACAGGTTGGGAACCACTGCATTAGATCATTCTTCCTACCCTTCACCTGCTCCCTGTAGGCCTGTCAGCTTGGCACCCTTTCCCAGCCCTCAATTGACTCCATGTTTTTTTAAACAAAAAGAAATCATCTCACAATGACCTTAGCAGGACACGGCCCTTATCGGCTGAATAAACGGGCAGAGTTCCCCTGTAAGCAAAGAAGACTGGCAGGATACGTGGGCCCTGGAGTCTGGGGCGCTGTTAGTGCAAGCAGGCAATGGCAGAATTCCCCGGAGGGGTTCCTGGGGAGGCACATACATGGCTTTTGATCTCATTTTGATCTCTCTCGCTCGTCCTCTGCACATTTATTTAGCAGCTCAGCCTCAGAGCTTGTTGAGCCACTTCCCACACAAACCATTCCAGGGTCTGCAGCGAGGAAAGGGGACAGGAAAGCAAGAGCTAAAAACAAATGCTCCCGCCTGCACCTGCCAGAACTGGGAGCCATTTAAAATTCTCAAACTCTCACAGCTTAACAAGGTGACATTTCTTCTAACGCTCTGCAGAGTTAACAAGCTGCCAACCCTAGGACCTTCTCTGCATGGCAGCAGAAACCTTCAGACCCCTTGTGGCACACGGGCAATGCGCCAGTTATTGCCTCTCCCTGAAACACGCCCTTGCTGCATTCTCCCTTTGATGCTAATCAAAGCTCAGCTTCCAGGTGGGCAAGGTTAAAGGAGACAAGGAGGCAGAAGCCCTGCAGAGCGGGAGAAGCTTCTCTGAGTGGCTTGTCTTCATATAGATTGTTTCCTGCCTCACCCACTGAAAACTCACCCTTCAGTCAATAACTCAGGCTGATCTCAGAATCTGCTTGGAGATGCCAAGCAACGGGATACTCAGAGATTTCCAGAGATGTAGCTTTTTAGTCACTCTAATTACAGACATCAGTAGAGCAGTGCAGGCAGAGACAGCGTGGCTCTAACGAGGCCAGGATGGCTTGATTTTGGGGAGGGGAGGTTCATGCAAGCCTAGACTTGGGGTTCCCCGGGTGGTGTTGCGTTATGTCCCAAAGCATCCGCATGTTGTGATGCTGCCACACCCTGGTAATTGTCACACCCAATTCTAAGGCCTCCATTACAAATGGTGTCCGGGTCCCTTTTCCGTGGCGAGTCATTAACAATTCCTACTGATTTAAAATGGAGAGCAAAGACATTTGGCTAAGAGCCCAGAATTTCAAGTCTGGGCAAGGAGTACCTCTCTCTGAAACAGGTGTGCACTTCAACGTGGCTCCAGGGGGAGTGAGTTCCAGAGGTGCAGGACCCCCAGAAAGATGTTCTGCCATCACCCTGACCTCAGCAACTTCCAGGATGCCAGAGAGTCAGGGATGGCGCGGCAGAGTTTAAGATAACCTAGGCCCAGCACACTGAACTTCAGTCAGCGGCAGCCAGAACAGACCCCGCAGAGCAGGTGCCATGCTGCATTACCCATCACAGATTGAGCATGAAACAAACAAGGGCCTAAAACTAAACCTGGGGACAGCTCACGATTCCTTGCCAGTTAGCAGACAGCATCGTTGCTGGCCATGGGTGCTGGAGGGGCCGAGAGCCAGTCCTGCTTTGGGGTTAAGAAAAGCTCTGCTCTGTAACAGGGCCCAGCCTGGCCACTGTTTTGGAGGAAGAGCAGAAGCAAGGAGGGTCAGTGTGGGGAAACACCTGCCTTCTTGTATCCGACAAAGGTCATTTCAGTTGGAAAACACAGGAATGATTCTCAATAGCAAAGGACTCACGCCTGCCTTTCTTGTTGCATGAGCTCACCCAAGGATGTACACGGGTCACTGCACCAAGACACGCTGCAACGTGGCCATTTACTGTATCGTCAGTCACCCACTGAGAGCTCATCAGAAGATGAGGTGTAACCAATCAATCACGGAGCGGTTGTGGGGTTTTCCTGTCCTGCCACTGCTCTGCGCCCGTGCCCAGACTGCTATGTTTCATGAGCTGCTCTTGTGGCGTCTTTCCGCCTTCTCAGCACTGACTGAAAGAGTTCGCAGTAATTGCAAGAAAATGAAATGCTGCATCTTTCAGCCAAATGCAGGAAATCTCTCCCTGCTGCCCCCTCTAGCTTAACCCAGCAAATATGCTCCCGTGAGCTGCTTAATGGAAACAAACTGCCTGCCAGGTCGAAAATCCACCGGTTACCAGCTGACCGACTCGAAAACCCAAAGCCAATTTTAACAGCTGTGGATCATCTATGTCGCATCCAGATTGCGGCAGGCAGGAATAGCTTTTCCATGCATGAGACACGTAGCAGCGTTACTTGAAGGACTCACTATTTAAAAAAAAAAAACACAGTCTATCCGTCCATCTGTGTATAAGTGCCAGGCTCCCTTGGCTAAAAAGAGCACATCACGCACATTTCCTGGAGGCTCTTTGGTCTGTCCCAGCTGAATGGTTTAGACCGTGCCCCACTTCAGCATATGCAAAGGCAGCATGGAAGAGAGAGGATGCAAACAGACTGTTCTAGCTGCAAAGTGACAGGAGGAGGACAATGCTACGCAGACACCAACACACCAGCGCCAACTGCACAGCATTAAAGCACAATGGCACAAGGCAGAAGCAACGGCCCGTCGTTCATTCACCTCTGACTCGTGGCCTGGGGTTTTGTGGGAAGGTGTCAGGACATGGTGGTGAGGAACAGAGCAGAAGGACGTGTTTTCCATCCTGGGAGCCTCTCCTCCCTCCAGCGGGTCTGAGTCTGGGATGGCTAAAGACACATTCTCACAGCTCAGTGCCTCCTTCGGGGACAAAATTAGGAAGATAAAAAGTATCAGTGCAAGGATGGGGTTCACACTTCGACCCTGGGCTCACGCACGCTCTCCTCTGGGCCCCCACACCTGCCCCCAGCCACGTGAATCAGGAAGGAAGAGGAAAGGAAGGCAGAAAAGGGCCCAAATGGCAAGAAAGTCTGGAGTGTCTTATTACCTCTTCCAAAGGAATCTGTCCCATCACGCCCAGACACTGTACAAGCCCCTTTCACTTCAGCTGCCAGAGTCTCCTGCTCCGTTACCCTAAGAAAGGTATTGAACTCCTCACCCTGTTACCTGTAGGCACCTGGAGGAACCCTCCGGGGGCCCCCAAGATAACGCTTGTTGGAGGAGCAGCTCAGCCAGCCTTTAGCGTGCACTCCCCTAGTGCACTTAACTAGTATGGATGGGCTGGGCTCTCACCACCCTGGCCACATTTGGAGAGCCCAGCTCCTGTGGCATCACTGGCAGGGCGCAGCAACTCCGCTCCAAACTACAGTGTGTCTGGGCTCTGCCTGGGGGCTCAACGACGGCAGAGGAGGCTCCATTCTTTCCCCGTTGCATCCCCAATGCAGCCAGAGTGGACCAATTCCATGTGCCACTAGACCTGGCTTCCTCAATATTGGAAATGGGACCGGCGGTCCAAGGGGTTTCATATCTCCTAGAAGTGCACGTAACCCAGCCCAGGGCAAAGTTCCTGAATGTCAGAGAACCTAGCTAAATGGGGAGCCAACGTCCGCACCGGATGGACATGGTGACCCAGTTAGGGTTTCCCTGAGACTGTAGCGGGCGGGAGTTAAAGCGTTAGCTTGCAAATTCTGACCTGGATTCAGACAGGCTTCTTTCCCATTCCTGGAGGCACCAGGAGCAGGAACTCCATGAGGCATTTGTCCCAATCCCAGGCACCTGAGATGCAGATCACGGTGGGAATTCACCCTGCTAACACTGCGCTCTGTGGGGGTTTTCTGGAGGATGGAAGGGTGATTTGCCAATACACTGAACAAGTGGCAAGTCTGCTCCGCTGGGGCTGTAGTATTGCTGTTCACCAATAACTGGATGGCCACCAGTTTATTCACAGAAATGGTTTTGAAGCCTGAAAGTTATACACATTTTCGCACTGACAATTGTTCACATGAAAACCCCTCGCGGGAAGCATGTGATTGGTTATTTCCCAGCTGTCATTCTAAAAAGCTTCAGCTGTCCAGTCTGGGGGCATGTTCAGCTGTCCAGTATGGGAGTCCCACCGTGTGACTTCGATGGCCAATCACGTACCATGAGTAGGTGATACGAACGGTTTTGTGAACAACTCACCGGCTGCAATTTGTTCAGTGAATATTGACAGATCATGACCACGTTCGTAAAAAGCGTGATCAGGTTGTGTTCAATTTGTGAACAGAAAAAAAAGATCTCAAAGCCCAAGGAGAAATGTGCCCAATTCTGTTGGGCTTCGTTTGCCTGTAGAAACTTTTATTCAAGTTCTAGATTCAAAATGCTAAAGCCCCTGCTACCGTCTAACCAAGTTAGTTTTTATCTGACCTGCTGAAGGATTAAAAAACCCCCAACCTATTTAGTCTAAAATCCCCAGTTGATTTTATGGGAGATTCATTTTTGAGCATATGAGCAAAGCAGGTCAGTATTTGCTCTTTTCAACGTACCTGCCACGAAATGGGTGCCAGAATCTCCTGCTCCGTTACCCTAAGAACGGTGTTGAACTCCTTACCCCCTCACTCGTAAATTCACTCCCCTCCACCCAGAATTTAGATTGTCCTGTTTTCATAAGAGGGATCATAGGAGTCAAAGGTTCAAAATGCCACTTGCTTGGGAACTGGGGATGTCTCAACACTCACCAAGGAAGTTGGCAGCAGCTATTTGCTGTGGACTTTGAAAAGGCCCAGGATCAAATTCAGTTGAGGCATAAGTGGCGCACAAACTCTATTGAAGTCAGTGAGAGTTGAGGGAGTTTAGGTCCAAACTGGATTTGCACCCTAGCGTCAAACCCTGGGATTTTCAAACTGGAGCCCAACCCCCACTGAATTTCAAGTGATTCGGGCACCTAACTCCCATCTGCTCCTTTGCAAAGCCTGCCAAGAGGTTGATGTGCTAAGACTAAAAAGAACCTGAGCTGGATTTCATTGCCTGCATGAAAGAAACTCTTGCCATCTGCTTGGCCCATGAACTGGGATTGCTCAGGACAAGGTCTCTTGTGCTACTAGCGGCTCTGCAGCTGCTGTGTTCAGAATAAAATGACGTACAAAGAGAGAAGTGGTGTATATAAAATGCTACTTGGGCTGTGTCACTTCTCTGGACCCACATTCACAGTGGATGCTCCCGCACTGCTGATTCCTACTAGAAATGGATGTCAAAACTCCCCTGGAATGATGGGTCACATGAGGAGATCAAAGAGCCAGGCTGCCCTACATCATGGGGAGCCTCTCATCTTGTCAGAAGATTTGGGGATCGGGTCGCAATCTCTCCCAAGCCCTATGATCCTGCGGGGCACAGGAAAAGCTGCCTTCCTTTTGAATTGCTTTGGGGCACGTCCCTTTAGCATGATGTAACTGGGATTCCAAAAGACTCAGGAGCATCTGCCTGTCAACAGATACTGACCAGAAACTCCCTTCCCCACTCATTAGAAGATGACATACGCCTTTCGTCAATCATTACCAGGACTTGATGTTTCACTCGCATGGGAGACTCTACTTTCAAGGCCTCCTGGCTCCCGTAGGGGGCCCTGACGTCTGAGGCAGAGGTGCCACTTCCATCCCCACTGTTGGCTGGCGTGGCCCCTCCTCTGGACATTTCCAGTTCTATCTCTGCGTCCATCTCCGCGTCCTCCTTGGCTTCCTTGTTGCTCTCCTCCAGGTGCTTCATGAGCACGGCCACCACCACGTTGACGAGGACAAACTGGGCGATGAGGACGAAGGTGACGAAGTAGACGGGGGAGATGACAGGTAGATAACTGAGGCAGTGCTTGTCCTCCCTGGTGCATTCCCGCAGCGTGTCCTGAGATTCAGAGAGAGAGAGAGAGGGAGAGAGAGAGGGAGGGAGGGAGGCCTTTGGAGCAGTCTGAGCTTCATTAACAAGCAGTAAAACACAGAGGGACTCAAAGCCAGCCGGCTCAGAACTGAGCAGAAAATGGAAACACTCTGGACACGGGTTGAGGAATTAGCACTCCAGATGCATGGTGGAGTTTTGGCTCCTTTTATTTTATAATGACGTTAGACTGAAAGCTGTAAAGATGGGCGGGACGCCGGCTCTGGAGACACACCAGTAAAGCGATTAGATATAGGAGTAAGCAGCTCCAGTGGATAAGCAGGCTAGGGCCACAATTCCCTGCCACTTTTAGAAGTACAGGGTCTGTGACACACAACTGATTCCTCCCATAGGGGGCAGTGGTGTAAACTCTCATTGGCCAGTCGATGTGGCGTACATGGAGGAAAGGGGGCGGCGAGCAGCAGCAACGTGGAGAAGTGGGCTGCGGCGTGGACCGCGAGCGCAAGTACCTTCATGATTCCGTTCCAGTTGTCCCCCGTCGACACCCTGAAGAGGGTGAGAAAGGCCATTCCGAAGTTGGTGAAGGTGGCGTGCCGGCTCAGACCTTCGCAGGGGTTGTCTTCGCTGCAGTCTGCATGGGACAGAAGCGAAAGCAACACAATGAAGAGCCCGTTCTCAACAGGGCCGGTTTACAAGCAGCTTTACTCAACAGCTCAAGCAAATCACTTGCTCACTCCATGCCTGAGTTTCCCCCTTCAGCACAATGGGGATAAATGATACTGACCTGCCTTTGCAAAGTGCTTTGACATCTACTGATGAAAGATGCTATGTAAGAGCTAGGAATTATTATCCTTATTGAGTGCTTTGCACGTGCTCTGGGGAGAGTAACACCTGGTGACCCTGATGGAGCCAACCTCGTGGTCAAAGTGGAGGGGTGGGAGAGAGCTTTGTAAGGCACATTTGGAAGTATTGGTTAATATTGCTGTAGGGTGCGGGAGCTCCAAGAGGAAGATGAACCGTATGGGGTTTCATCTGCTGGGGCATTGCCAGACCCCTACCTTCACTAAGCTTCCTGCAGGCTTACAAAGATGGGGACTTCCCAAGGGATTTCACCCTACACGGGGTTTCTTTCTTTCATTCAATTCCACGATTTCATCTTGTACAGGCTGTTGTACCATCAGGACCTGCTGTGCTAGGCGCTGTACAAACAGAACACACAGATGGTGCCTGCCCAAGGAGCTTACAATCTAAATAGATGCAGCCTTTGAATCGGAGCCTAGCTTTGTGGGTGACCCTGGAGCTCCAAAGGGCAAGTTAACATGCCCCCAGGTGTGGTCTGTAGCTCATGCTTGCAGTGCAAGCAGATCTTCAGGAACAAGTCTACCTTCCTCTGTTCTCAGAGCCAACAGGGCCTTTCGCAGCAGATCATTCCCTCACTCTAATCTCCCCAAGCAATTGCTCTGGTTGGCAGAGATCCAACATTTCTGTCATGCTCTAGTCAGTGTGGCCTAGAGGACAGAGTGCTGGACTGAGACTCAGGTTCTGCTGCTGGGTGACTCAGGGCAAGTTACTTCACCCCGGTTTCTCCATCTGTACAAAGTGGGATAATGATAGCGCCCTGCTGTGTAAAGCACTATCAGCTCTGCTGGTGAAAAGGACTATAGAAGAACCAGAGATATGAACGGTAGTCGTCTGGCTTGCTGGGTGCATGTGTAACATCTCCGAATGCATCATAAAGACTAAGTGGCAGAATTAAGCAACTTGCGTTAGGTACAAACCTGATTGCCTTTCTCTCCCCTCCCCTTTTAACAGGCAGCGCTAACTATACACCACACTTAAAATGGAGTGGAAACAAATAAGACTGTATAAGGGGACTCGCCACAATTGGCTACTCCTACTTTCTCCTCTCTTCTGCTCTGCACTATGCTTTGTCTATTATTCTCTCAGTTGTGTTCATGATCTGGTTTTATTTATTTTTTAAACAGAGCACATTTCCCATAAGGGATATTTTACTGGAATAACGTGAGCCATTTTTATATTTTTTTCCCTGAGATTTAATATCCTAATGAACGTAAATTGTACACATCAAATACCCCTCTGTACATAAAACATAGGCTCATTAAGTTTTCATTAGGACAGGCAGCAATCTTTCTTGCAAGAGCGTTTCATTATTAGTTATTTATTTCTGAAGTGCATTAAAAAAGGCCCAACCACCAACTTCACTGAGGAGGGAGCTGGGCTTATTTTGTGGCAGACACGAACCAGCCGTGATTGAGAAAAGGAAAATCAAACCATTCCCAATAAAAGTCAGGAAGTGGAAGTGGTCTGCTGTCTGGCTGGGTGCTCGTCACAGCTGGGATCAAGTCTATCCCCAATCTCAAACCACACACAGCAATTGTTTATTGCACAGGGCTGGCGAAGAGTGTGCATGGAAACAGAGTGAAGATTTGGAACTGCAGAGGGGGCCCTGCCTAGTCTCTAAGGTATTTGGGTATCTTCTGTCCTAAGACTAGGTAAATAAATACGGCAGCTACCAGAGATACCTGGAACAGGAATTGTAACATTTCAATGATGCCCACTGGTGGGTTGCTGCACGGGCATAGATGTTATACTGTAGATATACAACTGCAATGGCAGTTGAGGGAGAACAACAGAGTAAATCACTGAACTGGGACCTAGGTGATCTGGGTTCCATTACTGACTCTGCCACGTGCTGCCTGTGTGACAAGTCACTTTCCTGCTCTGGGCCTCAGTTTCTCCAGCTTGTAGAATGGGAATATAAATATGTTCCCTTTGTCTATCTTGTCCATTTATATTGGAAACTCTTCCAGGCAGGGACCATCTCTACTCTGTATGTGTCTGGCATCTGGCACAAGGGAGCCCAGATCTCAGATGGATCCCTAGGTGCTAAAAAAACCTGTCATTTAGACAAATCAGTAGAGAGCAATGGGGTGAATGATCACATAATTCCCCAAGTGGCACTATCTAGTGGCTAAAACACAGGACATGGAGTCAGAACACATAGGACTCTTTCACAGCTGTGCCAGTGACTCTCTGGGGTGACCTTGGGAAAGTCATGTCTCTGCTCTGTGCCTCAGTTTTCCCATCTGTAAAATGGAGGTACTGACATTTCCCAATCTCCTAATGGGGATTATGGGGATAAATAAGTATTTATAAAGTGCCTGAAAACCCATGCACTGAAAGGTATCACAGGCGTGTAAAATGTGTTACTTTTGGAATAACAGCATCGTTAACTGCATAGTTTCTGGAAGGTCCTGTTGTTTCATATAAATATCACAGCCCTATAGAGTTTTGCAGTCGGGCCCTAAGCACGGCTGTAACCCTGTAAAGCCCGTCTGAAAATGATCAGACTCTCCTCTCTGTCTCTATGGTGGAGGAAGCAGCTGCTTGGGAGGCTTGGTTGTAATCATAACATACGTGAGTCCTAAATCAACACTTGAGAGGCTTCCAAGGCAACGTGTGTGGGACTCCCAATCAGTGACAATGATACCAAACTGCACTTGGGACGTGACTCTTCCATTTTGTCCCCTGGGCATGCCACACTTTAAAAGGGACAGTGCTACGGGAGGTGCCTAGGAGAGAGTCTATCCCTGGTCTTCCCGGGCAGGTTCGATGGAATGCTGACGAAGCCCCTAGATGGGTTGCCTGGGCCCTAAAAGCGTGCGTGCATCTAAAAGCGTGCTCTTTACCGCCCGAGCCAAAAGACGTGGCTGCGTCAGCACGGAGCCATCCCCTGACTCACAGGCCATGTCTACACTGCAGCTGGGAGCACGCGTCCCAGCTCAGGTCGACAAGCATGCCCTAGCTCCACTCCAGCGTGCTAAAAATAGCAGAGGAGTCAGCGGCAGCAGAGGTGGAAGCTTGGGGTTAGCAGCCTGAGCACAAACCCACCTGGACCTCTGGTGACGTACCTGGGTGATTAAGCTGCCGCCCTGGCTACCCATGGCTACTCTGCTTGGCCAGCTAGCATCTATCCGAGCCGGGAAACACGCTCCCAGCTGCAGGTTTGATGTATCCACAGACCTCTATGTGGTCCAACCATGAGAGGGAGCCAGAGAGCCACACTGTGAAAGCAGGTTACACAGGGGGTGTCTACACTGCACTCAGAGGTGACTGGAGCCCGTGCAGACGTCCCTGCGCTAGCTCTGATCTAGCTAGCGTGACTAACGATAGCAGCAAAGCCACAATGGTGTGAGCTAGCCTCTATTTCAGCTAGTTCAACCAAAGCGAAGCACGGCAGCACAGTGTAAACATATCCTGAGTTTGATCAGCTAGGGCTGGTGGGAAGTCACCTACCAGGAAAGTGGTATCACATGGAGGGGGGGTATTCTCTCTCCCCAGCACCCAGGAGGCTGGGAGCAAAGCAGGACTAAATTGCCTTTTCTGTTTAATGCCTCCTGCTCTTCTTTCGGATGGCAGTACACATGTGGCCATTAAGCCGTTTCTTCTGCAGTGTCAGGGACCTCCCCTGAGCAGGGTAAATAAATGATGTAAGTCACTGTGACAGCTGATTTCGCAAAGACAGCGTTTTGCTTATTGAGAAAGGGGGAAATGGCTCCTAGAGAACAATCTATAAACAAGACTGAATCCCAAAACCTGTTGGAAACGGAAATAATTAAGGGGAGCGGAAGATCTGAGGAGGGAAAGGTTCACTGGTGTTGTAATTCCACCACAAGCCTGGTTCTAATCCAACTCTGCAGACTCATCTGTTGTGTTCTAAACAGCGTACTTGTGTCTTAGTCAATATAGCCACGCAAGACTATTCTATTTAGGCAGTAAACAGTTCCTCTGCGGCTGGAAGCAGGGTCAGAACACTCTGGCGGGTGTGTACACGGGGGGTTGGAAAGGGTCTGCATTACATCCTCATGTGTCATTTGTGACCCCAAGATCAAGAGAAAGCTTTAATCTTCAGAGCTACAAAGCTATAAAGGAGCAGAGAGAGAAAACAAAGGAAACGGAGAGATACAAATAAATAGCGGCGGGATGAAAGAAACAGTGTCAAGCGCGTTACTCACCTAGCTTTCCAAACAACTCCACTCCCAGGGCAGCATAGATAAAAAACAGGAGCATAAAAAGAAGGCCAAGGTTCCCTACCTACATAAGAAGAAAGCAGAACAAGGGTCAGACGACAGGAGGTCACAACCGTAATTGCTCCATTACATTTTAAATACAAGCATAAAAGGGAAACAAATAGCCAGTGGCTAATTGTTGGGCTGTCCTGGGTCTTTCCTCTCCAGAGACGCCTTCAGCTGCCAACACCCACAGGTATGTTCTGTCTTAACCACTGTTGGTGTCTGTGTAGCACCCTCCTCCCCCCACCTACCCATGACGCTGCTTACGGGCCCACTTCTGCCATGCACAGAATGGGACTTAAGCATGTGCTTGAAGTCCAGCGTGTGCTGAAGCGCTTGGCTGAATCAGGGCCTTGGTTTGGATTTTAAGCACGTCAGTGGTTTGATACAGTTTATTTTATGAGGCTTAAGGCAAGAGTTTCAAGGAGACATGGAAGCAAGGCGCCACAATTCCTACGCAGGGCACCTGCCTTATTTTCAGTGGGAGTCAACAGCGACCTGTCACATTTCCTGGCTGTGTCCGTTAGTGCAATCAGAGGGCTAAATCTCCAACCAATGGGTGTAACCCTGGGGGTTAAATCTCATGTGTCGCTTTTCTCGGAACGGAAAACAAAAACCCAGCCCAACCAAGCCGCCTGTGAATCTGCCTGCAGTGAATTGCTCTCGACTTTGCTGCCAGTTGAGAACGCACAGAGTCCCTTTCTCTTCCTCAAGAGGAAACACAGACCTTGGATCAGCACCCAGACTTACACCCATGCCCAGGACAGGGATAACTGGCAACTCATCCTCAAAAGAAACCTCAGCCTCCGACTCCTACCGGAGTTTGGCAGTTCTTGCGGTTTGCCCACAAAGATCTATTGCAAGTTCCCTCTGGCCTTGTCAGAGTTTAGGGAACCCACTTGTCAGCGTGACTTAGTAGGAACTCTCTTGAATCTTAATGCACATGAAGCCTTAGAAATGCCCTGTACTTCCGCTACACGGTCTGCTCTATGGTGGCGGACTCTCAATAGTTTTTCACGGCTCTGCTGCTATTATTAATAATGGTGCTTAAAAGTGTGTTAGGTGCCACACAATGGGTAAAAGACGCTGCCCAGCTCACAGTGTAAGTAGAGACATGACATGATGGAAAACAAAGCAGAGCGAGGGACGGAGAATGAGGAAAAGGGCTTCAAAGCCAAGACCCTGCGATAGCCAAATGGTAGCTTCCCTCCTGGTATCCTGCCCCTTCGTGCACATCTAGGTCTGTAGTTTTAGTGACGTGTCAACTGAAAGATGAACAACAAGTGTTCCTCACCAACACCAGAACTGGAGCTCGGAAAAATCTCCCAGCGAATGCAACGCCAATGCGATTAGCCAAGTCCTGTATTGTGGTCGCCGGTTTATGAGGCTTGAAGATGACAAGTGTGGCTGTTATTTCATCGGAAATAACAATGAACCCTGGCTCCAATCCCCCAACAATGCCTGGCTCAGAAAAGCGGAGAGCCAAGAAACGGCTAGGGGAGACCTGTCAATAAAAACGGCTTGATGTGGCCGCCCGGCCCTCCCGACCTGTGGAGATATGACGGCAGCGCATGGCAAGCGATGGACTCAGCAGCTTTTCCCCTTACTCCTGGGCTCGTTTGCGTGCTGTGTTAAACAGGGGTGCGCCTCAAGCTCTGGGAAAAAGGGGGCTTCAGTCGTCCAGGGCCCCTGTAGATGCCTAAGTCTGAAGAAGAAATCAGAGGCCCATTTCAGCAGAAGTGTGCGCGCGGGGGAGAGGGAGTGTGGAAGTTGGCCAAAGGAGGCTGCAGAACGGCATAGAAGGAAGACTGTGCATGGCCTTGGGTGAATCATTTCACCTCTGTAACGAACCGTTCCTGTTTACCATCCCTTCCTAGGTCCGTACAGCACTCGGAGAGCCAGGGAGGACAGGCACTAGAGAAGGACTAAGTATGAATCCTTATTGTTGATGCTGTGATGAACCAGGCAGGTCCAGGCACTCTCCTACAGCAGGCAGGGCCTGGGAAGCCTCCTCTGAGCTCTCCAGGAGGAACAGAAAACTCTGGATCCCGCTCATCTTGTAACGAGAGTCGGCAACTATTTCCCTGGCAGTCAGTGACTTGAGGCAGGTTTGCAAAAGGTGGTTCTGCTCTGGCAGTTCAGCCCAGGCTCTGTTTATCCGGCAGACTCCCCCTGACCTGAGCTGGGACAGTCTGCCCGGGGTGTAAAAAGCAACAAATAACCCACCCGCCCGCCCCTGCCGGCAGCTAGTGGGTAATCAGTCATTCGCTGCGGCTCCGGTGTCAATGGGCAGGCCACGCGCTGCCGCGGAGCAGCCAGTGTGGGGAGAAGCCCCGGGCAGGGAGGCTGTCTTGTGGAGCTTCCTCTCTATGAAACAAATGGGGGAGTTGCCACAGAACCCACAGATCATGGCCAGGACAGAGCCATCTCTGCTTCCCCGGATTGTCACTCCCCAGCAACCTGGTCCCACTGCCCTGGCTCTCCACTGGCTGTGCAACATCTCGTACAGGGACTTTGCTGGGCACGGGGAAGTTCCCAAACAGGGTAACGCAACCTACACTTGCCTGGCCTTCTCAGCGGATTCCCCCTGGGGCTGCAGGGATGACAGTCCGCCCAGCACACACATCCCCCTGGCCTGCCCGCTCCCCAGTGCAGGTCTAGGGAACAGGGAGCCGGATGCGGCTGTGGAAAAGGCAGAGCCCGTTCCACTCAGTCAAGGCAGACCCACTCGCGAAGGGCTCTGTCAGGCCCCCGGGTGGCGTGTGAGCCTCTCTTTTGTGTCCCCGGCTACGGGGAGCCTTGAATGAACGTGCTAAGGCTCTGCAGGGAGCGGGGCTCTGCAGTTTACTGAGCACATCTGGCTTGCTGGGAGGACTGCCCAGAAGCTACTCTGTCTCCCAAAGGCCTGGTTCCAGCATGCATCGGGATGGCTGGTTTGGGGCGCTCTGCTTTGGCTGTTCAGGACATGACCAGCCCTAGTACTGCATGGGGGGAGGGAGGGCAGTCTTTTGGATCCAACTATTCTACTTAATCTAATCTAGTTACTGTGGTAGCTAAGCCCCAGTGGGCCTGGGGGTCAGGTTTCTGTTCCCACCGGAGACACAGACCTTTTGATTGCCTAAACCGCTGCATGCCTCAGTTTCCCCATCCGCAGAAGGAGGACACAGCTGTGTTCTCCCTCCCAGGGGTTTTCGGAGGCTGCTTTTGTTAGTGCCACATGGCGGCCCAGTGCCTCCCAGGCAGCGCAGAGGCCACGCTGAGCGGGCAGCGTGTGCTCCTCTGAACCTGGCCCGGCCTGTCGGTGAGGGGAGGTCGAGACCGAGACTCTCACTTGTATTCTGCTCCCTCAGAGCCACTGACTTGTTGTGTGAACCTGGGGAGGGCAGGGGCAGGGGCAGTCTTATAACCTCTCTGTGGGCCTGATCCAAAGCCCAGTGAAGTCAAGGTGAGGCCTCACATTTTCTTCAATGGGCTTTCCATCAGGCCCTTGTGTCTCAGTTCCCCCTCTGTATCTAACAGGGGATAATGGTACTCACCTTCCTTGGTAAAGCATTTTGGGACTCTCAGATGGAAAGCGCCACAGAAGCGCTAACATGATTATTATTAACCCGTTGATCACAGCGAGCAGGATGCTAGCTCCCAGCCCATGACACTACCAAATCCGCTGTCAGGATGCAGAGACGAAACCAGTCCCTATGGAGTATCTCGGCTGTCCTCCTTTCACCCTCAGCCAGTCCGCTCCGGGAGAGGCGTTAATGAGAGGCCGTGCCCTTCTCTCTCCTGCTCCTGCAGTTGTTGGCTGAAGCAGGTTTCAGCTTCTCCCTGGCCTCTCGGACTCAATTATTTCTGCACTGCCAGCCCACGCCTTGGCATTTTGGCCGGCCGTGCAGACAATGCACAAGGCACACCGGGATGCCCGTCAAGAGCAATTTCTCACAAAGCTAAGCCTCTGCCAATCCTTTCCAAGGACAATGGGTCCTGATCTTTTCCTGCCAGCTCCCTCCATCCAAAGCAGTAACTCCAGAACTAGGAAAATGCTGGCTAATTTATGCACTAGACAGAGGATGAAATGGACTCATTTGCCAGCCTGGAGACAGGACACCATCCGCGTGAGTTCCAGTCCGAGATGAAGGTGCCAAATCGACAGTCTTGGAGGCCGGAGTGCTCTGCTTTTCTACACAACCTCCTTCAGGGCGGTCACCAGCACCACATTGCTCCACCAAGGTGTCTCGGCCCAGTTCTGACCCCTGGTGGGGTCAGGCTTAGACGCCTGTAACCTGCAGAAGGGGCCAGGACGTATGCCCCTGAACGCTAATTCCCCCTGTTAGTGTCTGCACCTACAGAAGCACATTAGCGAGGGGGCTTGGCCTCCTTCCCAGATGGCCAGGGAGAGACGGCCTGATGTTTTACAACATAATATACAATATAATCCCCTTTACACAACACCAGTAATGCCTTTAAAAGCTGCACCCGAAATCTGCATGGGAGTTGCTGCCACTAGAAGAGTTAAACTCCCAGACAACAGCAAACCGAAGCCCGTGTCCTTCAGCGGAATGAAGCACAGAACGGGGAGTTCTTCACATTTTTCTTGGCACAGACTCTCCATTGTGCAGCGTTCCAAGCTTTGAAGAGAAGAAGGGGGTACGTTGTCCAATCCTGGGTTTAATTAATGTGCATTCCACAGATGAAGTAAAAGGGGAAAAAAAATGAACCCAGATCTAGGCAGATTGGAGCAGATTTTGCTCTCAGCCACAGCAGTGAAAATCTAGAGTAGCTCCAATGGAATTGGAGTGGTGTGATTAAGCAGAATCTAACCCACTGTGGGGGGATAAAAAGGAAAATAAAACAGTTCAACTTGCAGCAAATTATCTATTGTAACTGTGCTGTGGTGCTTTTGTAAAAGTCTCAATCCCACTGTAGATTCTTTAATGGTATTTAGTAAATTGCAGTTACGGCCAGAAAAGCGAGTGTGTAAAAATAGCATTCTCTGCACCCTATGTATTTGTTAGCCATTTCTATTCGTGTTTTTGACAGCAAAGGCCCACACTGTACGCCCGTTAGTGCTCTGAATTTCGTTATGTCTCCCTCATCAGGAATAATGCCGGCAACTGATTGCAGAATCTTTCTGACTGATGATTTATATGAGAACAGTTATACAGGCTGGCCTGGATCTCTTGATAAGCTGGGCTCACTCGAACGATGTGTGTTTTAACACAGCCAAATGCAAGGTCATACATCTAGGAACAAAGAATGTAGGTCACACTTATAAAGTGGATTATTGTATACTGGGAAGCAGTGGTTCTGAAAAGGACTTGGGAGTCATGGCAGATAATCAACTTAACGTGAGTTCCCAGTGTGATGCTGTACCTAAGAGGGCACATGCAATCATTGCATATGTAATCAGGGGACTATCGGAGCAGGTGTAGGGCCATGGCATTACCTCTGTATATGGTATTAGTGACACCATTACTGCAGGTGATGTCCAGTTGTGGCGTCCACACTTGAAAAAAGGATGTGGAAAAACTAGGAAAGGTTTAGAAAAAAGCTACAATAACAACTAGAGGTCTGCAGAACCTCCCTTCCCTAGTGAGGGAGAAAAGAAACTCAATCTATTTATCGTATTCAAAAGAAAGTTAAAAGGTGACTTGAAAAGTACCTGCATAAAAAAGAGATTTCCGACAGAAGACAGCTCTTTAATTTAGCAGAAAAAAAGGCATAACGAGATCTAATGGAAGCAGAAGCTAGAGAAATTCAGAGGAGAAATAAGATGCGCATTTTTAACAATGAGGGTAATTAAATCTCCATGGGAAAAAGTTATCTCAAGATGTGGCAGATTCTGCAACACTTTCAATGTAAGTCAAGACTAGATATCTTTCTACAAGAGATGTTATAACACCGACAGAAGTTATGGGTTTAGAGGCAGATATTATGGAGTACAGTTCTTTGCCCTGTCTTATGCAGGAAGTCAGATTAAATTATGATGGAAAATGGGGTAATTTTATTGAGCGATGATTAATAATGTTTATGATGTCAGTTTAACTGACGTTAATCTGGAGTAACACTGTCGCTTTGGAGCCACTCAGCTTTTATCAGTGGACTTGCACTAGCATACCTGAGAGCAGAATTTGGCTTGATATATGTAAAAGCTGTAAGTCCCCATGAGTGATTCTTCCTCTGCCAATGAGGATATGCGAATTTTTTTTTTTTAACTCTCATCCACTGTATGTTTTGCTCATTCTGCATTTTTAAAAATTCCTCTTCTCCTAGGAAGCTCATAGCGCAGCAGGGCAAAGATTGATAACATCTCTGGGGTGACCCTGGCCAGGTCACTAGACATCTTTATTGATTGGTCAACCGAAATGTGAAATTGGAAAACGCAGGCTCATCACTGAAAAAGAGACACTACCTTAGGTAAAACCACCAAAACACAGATAGACAGAGATTGGCCCAAGCCACAGAGTTGGATCTAGATTTGAACCTCCAAAATGTTTGCCGGGGTTTGACCCATAATGAATACAGAGGCTGTGATGGGAGTGGGGAGGACTACCATTTTAAGGTCTTTCCCCAATCAGTGGTTCTTTGCCTCCCTTCTCCTGGACTACCACTTTAAGAGCAGTGCATGATGGGAATTCTTCCTGGCTTTAAGGCAGGGTGGTGTCATTAGATGCTCAGTCTGGAAGTTCTAGTAGAGGAGCAATGTACTGTATGGTTGTACAGGGATTTCTCTTCCCCACTCACTTATTCTGACTTTCATTAATATCAATGAACTGGGATTGTGGCTTTTTGCACAGGCTGAGTCCTTGTATTTGGATCTTGACTCCATGTCACAATGGGCCAGCTACAAAATGTGGATTCAAAGGCCAACATGCCCAAAGTTCAGGGGCACTTTGTTCTGCAGATGTAGCTCAAGCTCATCTCTCTCAGGAAGTTACACAACTCAACAAGCAACTGACAAAAAAATCACCGTCAAAAGTGGGAAACAAATCTATTGTAATGACAATGTTTTGTCATTAATTTTAATTAGTACTGCATGAGAGTGCTGGAAAGGGCTAATTTAACTGACTCCAAGACAAATGTCTTCAAAGGCTTTAGCTGTACCCATACAACTGGAATTCTCCTCTGTCATCATTTAAAAAGCAGACTCAAAAGATTACACAGACAGATACATTAGGGTAAGAAATGTCTTGCTGTACTTCAGACTGGGGGTGCAGCTTTAAGCAGTGAAACGTTCTTAGGGTAGGGGCTAGGGAGAAAGATTTCCTAAATCCCCTCCCTCCTTTCCCCAACTTTTACTTCAATGACAGATTGTAGTTTTATCAGCACAAGATTTGCCTGAAATATCCCCAGGGATTTCACATTAGCAGAAAATTTGGTTTATATATTGCAAGCAAAAAAAAAAAAAAAAAAAAAGCCAGCCTCGAGCCCCCCTCTTGTTTAAATAAAATATTTTGTAATCACATGGCTTTTGAAAGAAAAAGAATATATACAAATAAATTGCTTTCTTGAAATGCCAGCGCAGGGGTCGTGTTTGTAAATTCCTGGCTTTCTTCTCAACCAAAGCCTGTTATTGAAAGTAAAGTCTGAATACCAAAGAACAATTGGCTTAGATTAGAAACATCTTTAGAGGCAGTGATGAAGGATAAACAGAGCTTTGTAAGAAAAAAAAAAACCTCCTGATTTTCAGTTCAGGTTGGAGAGACTATGGGCTTGTCTATAGCAGAGAAATGTACCGGCAGAACTAGGCTGGTACAATTATACCTCTTTAGCTATCCTAGTACAAGTAAATCTCTATAGTTATCCCGGTACAACTCCCATGTAGACACACTTATTTTGGAAAGCAGCATGCACACAGGACGTTATACCAGAATACCTAGGGTGGTATCATTACACTGGTATAGTTCTGCTGATAAATTTCCCTGTGTAGACAAGCCCTAACAAAGTTGCAGGAGTTACGCAGGCCCTGTTCTCCACAGGCTTGTATCAACACTTAATGCCTGTAAAAAAGTGGGTACAAGATGCAGTCATTCTGATCTGGGAGCATTTTTAAATTCACTCTGCTCAAGTGTAAATGAGAGCACAAGGCGCAGGCCAGTGGAAAATCATGCTTTCCTCTACAGCGTTGGCAGGATTGCCAACCCCAAAGCATTCAAAAATCATGAGCCAGGTGACCCAAAAAATCATGAGAGTGGCTTAAAAATAATGAGATTTTGAACCAACCCCCAAATGTTGGGTTCTTTTTATTTGACCCTTTAGGGTTCACGCTTTCAAGCTTTCCTCTACAACCATGAGAGCTCAAAACTTGCTCTTTTAAAAAGGAATGCAGAGAGTCTCCCATAAAGGAACTGGGAATTTTAAGGAAAACGTCGTATATTGACAGATTTGGCAACACTGTAGCACTTCTTGTAGCACACAATTATACACTGATTGGAGACACTAGACTTAATTGAGCTCTATTCATCTGTTAAGACTTCTGTATTCAGAAACCCCTCTGCTCCTCCGATTTTAGAGCTTGCAACTTCTGTCGATGGATGTTCAAAGATCAGAGCCACACACCTTTACCAAAGATAGCCCCTCTAGTGCGAGTCCTTTCACTCCAATGCTTTCATCAGCAGGTTTCTCCATCTACCCCAATCTCTCTCAGTCTTTTCAGGTTGTCTCCCTTTATTCCAGGTCAAAAACTTTCATGACCCCCTCCCATTTATTTTGAAGTAAGGGTGAACAATGGATCAATGATAATGATGCTAAGCCTATATAATTATTGGGGTGTGTGTTTGGAGAGGTTGGCAGAATACCTGACCTTCCAGGATATGGGGATGTGGGGAGTGGGCGAGTGAGTTCTGGGTGGAGGGTGGCCTTTGCAGACATGAAAGCGGTGGAGTTACTGCTATGACCACAACGTCTGACCTCACAAACATTGAAGATTTTAGCCACCCTGCTGTTATTCTGGAAATTTTATTTTCTTGGCTCTAGAATGGCAATGAAATGTTCAGTGCTTCATGCCCAACCTGCGGGTCATGATGCACTGCTGGAGAAGCACTGGCCCACCCTTTATGTTATAAAAAGACCCTCCTTCCCAATTCTGTATTTTCTAAGAACTTTGCCTACGAAGATCGAGGGGTAGATTTTGCTCTTGGGGATTTTGCTCTTGGGGATCCTGGGGATTCTGTGCAAGCAAGAGGCTAGAAAACAAGGAACAAGATCTACCGTGTTGATCCCGAGGGCAGAATGTTTGCCTGCAGTTCTCAGCAGAACCATTTGTGTCAATGGAGAATTCCGAGGCTGCCACCTGGGCCAGCATCGCAGGGTCCTACACGGCGCAGCACAAAAACTAGATCCACAAGAAAAATCCAACTCTTCTGGCCCTGTTCTGCATGGACCAAGTCCCCAGACTTACCTGGGGTAGTGCCTGCACCACTGTGTCCAAGAGAGCTCGCATCCCCGTGGCCATTTTGAGCAGTTTCAGCACTAGAACGAGAAACAAAGCTGAAGCACCGGGCCTGGGAAACATTTTTTATGTAAACAATACAAACCTATTCAAGGAAGAAGAGTGAAACGCATCCTCTGGGGTGGATTCTCCTCTCTCTCACTTCAGTTTGATCCAAGTAGACACTTCATTAATGTCAGTGGAGTGACTCCACATTTACACCCTTTACAGAGGAGCACCAGGCCCTATGTTTATAAATAAGGCATATGGGGACGGGGATTTAAGTGTCATGTATATTCCCCTCCATGCCATGTGTAACAGAATCGGGGAACTTCTGGGCTGACTCCCTCCTGTCCTTTCCTACGGGGAGCAGATAGTAACCTTCAAAGTCAATTCTCCTCCTTGTCCCACTACAGCTGATGATGGGGAAGGTGCCTCACTTCCCGAGGCATGATCCTCCTCCTCTAAAGAAAAGACTGGAATGGGGGAAATCTCCCAGTCCTTGCTCTAGTGTGCTACCACTGCAGATCTTTTCCCACAAGAAGTCTATGACCCTGTGTTTGAATTAGAGATGGGCCAGGAAATCTGGGCATGTTGGGTTTTGGATCAAAACTCTGCAGCCGGGATCCCTCCCTAGGTCTGAATCAAACTCATACGACCTTAAAAAAAAAAAAATCAAATAATGGGCCAAATTCATCCCTGATGCAACCCCACTGGCTTCTATGGAATTACACCGGGGATGGGGCGTTGCCACTGCAGAGGCTCAAGACTGTAAAGGCAATGCGTACCTCTTGCTATTCGCAGCACCCGCATGATGCGTATGATGGTGGGATTGATCGGGAGCGCGGCATTCATTTCGATTTCCTCCAGCGTGATCCCCATGATGGAGAGGAGAACTATGGCAAGGTCCAGCTGGTTCCACCTTGCAGGATACGGGCGGGAAAGACAAAAAACGCACTTCAAAGGACTGTCCTGGATAGAGTTGTCTGGAAGACGCCCAGTAGCACTGGCATTGTATTCTCCTTTAGTAAGGCCCACGGGCCAGGCCGACACCCCATCCCATCTCAGATCCAGGACTGACAGTACCTTAGCTAGTGTTAATCGGCAAAGCATCATCTATTTCAACTGATTTACGCCAGCACAGGATTTGGCCCAAAGTTTAGAGAGGAAAGTTTGAACCATGATATGCTGCATTGTTCCTGATATCCGTCCCCTCCGTGGAAGGCCTCTTTTGAACCATCCCACGCTACACTGTTCCTGCCAACCCTACCTTCCCCGGAACTATAACAATGTGCAACTTGAAAACTCAGATTTGTTTCGGCTAAAAGAGATCAAGCTACTTTCCTAAGGAGTTTTCCTGAGAAGTAGGATTGCTCATGGCAGCCTAGAACCATGTATCAGCAGTCTGGATAAATCAGGGACACAAGCTGTTCCCAGGACTAAATGGAACCGCGTCCGACCTATCTGTGTTAAGTGGAGCGTGAAATAAGGCTCTTTGACATATCTTGCTCTGCAGCAGGACTTCAAATTACGGCCCCCTGTCACATACGTTTGTATCTGGCCGAGTGAGCAGCAAAATGTGAAGTTCTGCTTCTGTGTAGCCGCAGTCAGAGAACAACAGTGGTGAGGGCGACTGTCTTTGCCCATTGCTGGTGGGCTTACTTAGCTAGCACCCTGCAGGCAGCGTACGGACTAGTCTAGATGGGAAAGGACATCAGTTCTGCAGGAAATGGTGCCATTAGGTTATTAAGAATAGTCTTTTCCAGGCGTGTATTAAGGGTAGTGGCTTGACGATAATCTCCAGACCAAGCATAACTAAGCAATGATAAAGTCTTGGTGGAGTCAGTGAAAGGGGCTAAGGACACACTTAAGCCCTTGTGTATTAATTGCCTTTTCCCTTTACAAAGCACGACCAGCAGCGTCAATCATAATTTTTTGTTAACTCCTTGACTGGTGCCAGACACCCCAAGTAGCTGTAAGCTAGTCAGCAGGGACTGTCTCGCATCAGCAGCTGATGCTATTTTTACAACAATGCCACAATGGCCCGGCTTCGGGTCTAGACGCTGGGCCAGACACAAAGGAGTTGAAAATAATCTCACCTGTCTTTAAAGAATCTTCGAAAACCAAATGCCACCAACTTCAGAACAGCTTCAAACACAAAAACTATGGTGAACAGATAGTTGCAGTACTTCAGGGCTTCATCCAGGGACTGAAAGGAAAGGCAGCTGTTAGTTCTATACAGGCAGCTTTATCTTAGGGCTAGTCTACACTAGAAGTGCTACAGCAGCGCAGTGGCATCGGTGTAACTGTGTTGTTGCTATAGTGCATTTGGTGAAGACACTCTCTGCCGATGGGAAAGAACTCTCCTGTCGGCATGATAAAACCATCTCCATGAGAGACAGTAGCTATGTCAGTGGGAGAAAATCTCCTGCCGGCATAGTGCTGTCCACACCGGTGTTTGGGTCGGCGTAATTTACGTTGCTCAGGGGGTGGCTTATTCACACTGCTGAGCAACATAAAATTATGCCGACATAGGGGTTGTCTACACGACAGATTAAGTCCCACCACAAAGCAGTTGGCAGGTAGGAGGATGATAGAGGTAGAGACAAAAGAAAGGGCAAAGCACAGTGGAGGAATAAAGCAGCTGATGACTGGAAACTTAGAACCAGTTGCTCTGCATGTGAATGCGTGGAACTTAAAGGCCTGATTTGTAACTCACATTAGTTTAACTCCAATAACTTCGGAAGAGTTACTCCTGATTTGCACCAGCAGGAGAGCAGAATTAGGCCCTAAAAGTATCACTCTGACATGGAAATTGGGAAGACAGGTTTCTGTGTTGCTTAAAACTAGTTTTAACTAGAGATGGACCCCGACCAAAACCATGCATCCAGACTCCCCAGTCTTTGGGAGTTTTCGAGATCCAGATCTGAATTGTATGGGTTGATCCCACATCTGTTTTTAATCCAGAGTAGAATGAGCCTGTGGAATCGTTGCTATGAAATATTATTGCATCAAACAGCGTAGTAAAACTTGAAAAAGAACTAGACATTGATATGAATAAGAACATCATCAGCTAGACCAAAAGTTACAGTTGCTATCCATCAGCTCAGACTTCAGGGCATAAACTGCTGAACACATGGGAACATGAGGAAATTCAACCAATTTTGCTATGAGGTGTATTGAATGTCTTACACCTTCTTCTGATCCATCTAGAGTTGGCCAGGATAGGAGACAGAATACTGGACTAGACGGATCATGGCTTTGTTCCATTGTGGCAATTCCTAGGAATACAGCTTAGTTTAAATCATTCAGAAAAATAAATAATATTGGAGACCAATGAAATCTTGCCTTCTCGAAATGTGATATATCTCCAGTGATGGGCAAAGTATCTCCATATTTGGTGGATTGTTTGCTCACTCTATAAAGCCGCTCTCAGGAGTCAGGGATCCAGGGTGTTTATACTCTAAGATGATGACTGTTTATAATGGATTTCATTGGAGTTGGAGGCCAACAATAGCAAAAAACCCACACTGCTCAAATCTTAAAATAGAGTGCCCCGGAGTAAAGGAGCTTTTTTCTGAAGGGGGTTGTTCTCTGGTCAGACGTAGCCATAAGTTTTTTACAAATCAGAAAGACGAACAACAAAAACAGACACAATGGGAAACAAAAGGTAACAGAAATATTAGATAAAAGAAAAGCTCATTTGTTTTGGTGACAGGGGAGCACAAGAACATCAGAAAATTATGATAATTATTGTTTTCCTTAAATCCCAAGCTCCCGGAGTCAAGTGGATGGGTGATGATTTCAGCCTTCATTCTTAAAGGAAAAGTAAGTGTCTAACCCTCATGGTTGTGGAGAAAGCTTCAAAATGTGACCCCAGGCCACCCTAAAGTTTCAAAAAGCAAAAGGCAAATAACCCGCACCCACCAGTTCTATTTTTTACATAATCGAATGATTTTAAAACCAATCTCACGATTTTTGAACATGTGGGGTTGGCAATTGTGAGTGTGGGGGTTTCTTTTGTTTTGCTTAAGAGAACTTCTTGAGCCTACCCTGAGACCCAGCAGGTGAAAAATGGAAAATAATACCCTAGTGAAGAGAAAAACCTTCCGGAGTGAGATTGGTTTACTCCAGGCCTCCTAATACCCAAGGGAGAAATGCTAGCAAAGGAGGTGCCCTGACACATAGGCCAAAGGGTTCGTTAAGAGAAAGGGATTTTATGGTATATGAGAAAACAGCAGCACTACATGTAAACAGAGCTGATTTACTCCAAATTCAGTGAGAAAAGAAGGCTTAGTAGTTCCATATTGACATCAGTGAATGGAATATTCTAAAAGATTGGCATATTTTACTCTACCTGGGTAATGAAAAAAACTACATGGCAGGTGTCACAGGACACTGCTAAAATCAGGAGACAGTTGTTTGGGCTCTTTTTCTTTCATTGCTCTCTAGGCAGAAGTCCATTTACTACTCTGTGGGCCTGATTCTCATCTCACACTGCTCTTACGTAAAGTGCAACTCCACTGGCTTCAAAGGAATTTACTCCTGGTTTACACGAGAGGGGAATCAAGCCTTTTGCTTCAAGAGGTGACTCTTTCCTGGCAGTATGGTACAGCTGGCCCTAATAAAAGGTGGAAACGGGACGACAGCTGATGAATGCATTGTACTAAATACACATAGCCTGACATCCTCAGAAGCATCTCAGATACCTGGGAATACTCCCATGTCAGATTTTGCTTAGGGCCATATTCAGATACCATTGACATTAACGGTCATACTCCCATGATATTCAGTGAACAGGATATGGTCCTTATTGCTCTGACACCCTGTCCGACTGTGTTTCATTTCAGATGCGCGTGTCTCTTACCTTGTGCTGGTTATAGTGCTCCATTGACATAGTGATAACATTGACCCCAATGATGAAAGTAATGAACAGGTCCAGATAGTGGCTGGTACAGAGGGTGTGGATGTATCTCCGCGCTGGGGAATAGTCAGCATAGTAGGGTCTGCGTTGGGCTTCTGCAGAAAGAGACAAGCAAACGCAAGGCAATGACCATGTTTCCCTACCGGCAGGGTAAGGCACATTGGCAGGTATCACACAACAACGTTTCCTGACTCTTGTTTCTTATACACATTTGGGTGTAGGGTAGGCTCCCCCTAGGAACCGACTGGGATCAGAGGCTTCTGAGAGTTTTGAGCAGATGAAAAGCACCAAATCTCAGCCGAAATGAACAAATGCCTTCAAACTAGTGACAATGGCTCTTCAGAGACACTGTTCAGCTAAGCACCCAAAAGGATCAGGTATCTTATCAGAACAATCCAGACTTCTTGGGTCCACAGAACTGTCCTGGATAACGTGAAAGGCCAGGTTCTCTCTCTTGCAAGATTTCACTGTACTTACCACTTCTTGCCAAACCAAAGACCAGCCTCATCCCTCAAGTATCTCAAGCATTTCCCCCTCTGTCTAGCAGCAGGGAGTGTGAGAGGCAGGGTTGGAAAAAGAAATTGAGGAAGGAAAAGTCTTCACACCCACAACAGGTTCAATTCCAGGTTGGGGCAAAGGGCTGGGGCAGTTCTTGTTTCATTGGGACCAGGCTGTGCGTCTCTACTTCTAATTCAGCTAGAGTCAGACAACTTGCAGGTCAATGAGAATGAGAATGGCAACCTGGACTCATCTTCTACAAGAAAGGCGATTTACCAGATAGGCCTGGTCTATGTGGGAAATCACAGATGGATGAGGCAGCAGGGGCACACAAATTGGTGGATGGTTATTGGCGTATGGGACCAGGTTAAGGGTAACAATCTACAGTAGGGAGGATGGAATGTTCTGTACCTATCGTCCCTACAATAACTTTGTTGTATGTAACTCAATAACTGAAAATGACAAGTATTAAAGAGGCTGTTATTCAAAGATAGCGGCTTAGTACATCTAATAGTTCAGACTGCCGGCCCTGTAATGTTAGTTCCTTCTCTCTTTTGTATCTAGACAGGTGCTTAGAGGGGCCACATCTTCTGCTGTGTGCCTCCCGTTGGGTGAAATTCACCCTCTGCCGAAGGACACTCAAATCTCAGGGAGTGCCCGAGAGTGAAGGTCACCCAAAGAAAACGTGCTCTAAGTGGCATGTGGTTATAACATTAATTCTAATGATATGCAGCGCAAGGTTCCTTTGCAATTAAAGAACCAGGGCAGGGAAGTAACCAGGAGAATAGCTGGACTGAGGCCACGTGAATTTAATATCCATGCCTTCGGTCAAGATTTTTTTTTAAACTGAGAAACTTATGGCACATAACGCGCCTTAGCACAGCCATTTTAATTTAATGTCTGGACACAACCCAGAAATTGAACTCTATCTACTGTGTGTGTAATAGATTTTGACTGTGGTCTTTCTGATTGATTCTATTTTCATATTTAATAAGCTTAAAAATACAAATAACTAAATCAGGGCCAAATCTAGAGTTACAATAGATTTACAGATAGCAAAGACCTATTAAGTCATATCCAAGCCAAAGCAGGATTGTTTCTGACAAGTGTTTTTGCTAATCATAGAATTGTAGAAGATTAGGGTTGGAAGGGCCCTCAGGAGATCATCTAGTCCAACTCCCTGCTCAAAGCAGGACTAACTCCAACTTTGCCCAATCTAGTTTTAAATGTCTCAAGAGTTGGAAGCAGGAGAGAGTTTATTTTAGAAGGGAAATATGACACAACTACACTTAGCAAGGCTGGAGGATGGGGAGATGAGCTTCTAACATCTTCCAGTTGGAGTGGCACTTGTAATATTAGTTTTTAGTAATATAGATGATGCCAGATCAGAACACAAAAACTGAAATGAACTGGATCAAAGGAAACAGAATCCATTCATATATTTTAGCTACTATTTTTTCTTAATGGTTTAATGTGAAATGGGAACATTTTAAACATTTTTCTTTTGATCAAGGTCACTTAGACTTAATTCTTCTGCCTGCGGAGGCGGAAAAACAATACCAAAGCAAACAATTATTTTTGTGTGGTTTTTTTTGTTTTTGATTATGGGTATTAATCCTATAACTCCTTTTGGACTGAAGTGATGGTCTTTGCTGTGAACAGCTAAGTTTGGCTATTCCTATGGCATATCTAAAATAACTATTTGAAATTAAAAACATATTTATTTACGTTTGTGCATGGAAGCACATTGCACATTCAGGATTATTACATGTAGAAATTTGGAACTGCCTTCTAGGGGAATGTGCAAAATCAGCTTGCAGGAAGAGCTAAGATTTACCCAAATTGGTCAAACTTTATATTAAAGGTACATGTATTGATGGTTAATAAATGATTAATAGCTCTTATAAACATGTGACAGACATGAATTGTATGTGCTTAGATGGTTATAAATGGTGCCAGAAGGTTGACTATAACAATCTATAACAATTGATTAACAATTTATTAAAAGAGCTGATGATCATTTATCAACCCTAATGCACTCTTAGTATAAAGTGTGGGTCCAGATACTCTACTTTGAAATGGCTGGCGCACAGGAGGGCTTCTTGTCCAGCTATTGAAATAGACCTTTCCTTTGCGCTACAGGTATCGCATGCAGGATCGTCTCTATGATGTACAGCATGAAGATGCCATGTAGAGTATGTCTAATATATCTGATATACTCTGCAGATGTGTAGGGCTGTTTTGCGTTGTGGGAAGGTGACTTAAAGGATTAGCTGGTTGCTTAGAAGCCTGCAGATATTTAATATGAGCTGGACAGAGGGACAGATAAAGCTCTTGAAAACTCCTAATCAGCTGGAGCTCCCTAAGTTCTTTAAGTTGGTTAATGGATGGAAAAGAACTTTGAGACACATACAAAGACAATCCAAGGGTAAAGTTTGATGACATTTGGAAACATGTGCAGCAACATCATGCTCAGTGCAGCAACCCATGCAATGGCAATTTGAGGCGATGCTACTCATGCACGGCTAAATGTGGCATGCGGGGGTGGGCAGAAGGGACAACAGACCAGATTCTGCTCTCAGTTCTGCCGCTGTAAATCAGGAGTTACCCCACTGGAGTCAATGGGGTTGCACCGGTATGAAACCAGCAAGAGAGAAAGATCAGTCCCATGTCTTTTGTTGCATCTCTGTTTTTTTTTGGCCAACGATGAGGCTGGTATTTCAACGTCACAGTGCAGTAGTAATACAAAGAGTTTTTGAAACGTCACCAATCACATGGATTCAAAGCTGTGCCAAATCACAACGTACTCCAATTTCCTTTAGACATAGTATTTTTAAGTCATCTGCACCAAGAGTGACAGCTTGTCACTTGGTTTTGGTCCAATCAAAGACATGCATTTATGTGTATTACCAATATCCAATGAGAATATGCCGTCATTGTCTCCAGGTTTCTGTGCATTTCATCTGAAGGTTCGCTGCACACACTGTACAGGCTGCTAACGTTTGGAGACAGGGGAATCTACAGGAGAGCCTTGATGAGGAGAACACTGGATTGCAGTGGTGGGAAAATGTCAAGCACTTCATTAATTACACCACCAGGCAGAGTGCAAGCCTCGCTTGCTTTTTCCCATAGAAATTGTTTCTGTGATGATATTGCAGCCAGCTGACGCTGACCAAAATGTCAAAAGCAGTCTGTTACCGCTATCAATTATTGCTGAAAGTTTGACTTGGTGGAAACGCAGGAGGGAAGAGAGAGACCATCAAACGTATACAAGAAGGGAACCATTCTCATTTCTCTCCCCCAAATTCCTGATGTTGACCAATAATTGCATGATTTAGAATCTCACCTTCCCGGGGAATATTTAGACTGCTCTGCTTGAGATTTTGCTGATGTGAGCATTAATGAAGCACCATCTCCTATTTAAAAGGCATTCAGGTTGGCATTACAAGCACTAGCTAAAGCTGCTCCATTATTCTCCTCTGCATGGAACATTAGAAAGCCAAGTGGTTTTATGTGCATGCTTGCCTAGGCTGGGTTTATGCCTGTATTAAGAAAAGTGCCTGGAAAAATAAGCGAGATGGTTCTGATATTCCTAGGCAGACGTGAAACATACGGGTACACAGTGCACAAGTTTTAGTTATAGCGCAAATATTCTATAGACTATGGAGATCATACATCACATTGATTAGAAAGCATGGACATGATCCTGATCCTTGCTTAGCTTCCCTGACTCCTTCTGACCCTGCTGGAGAATTGCTTATGCTCAGTCTTATTAGGACACAGCGTTGGTGTCTGTTCAACAAACCAACCTCTTCCTTCTCTATGCCACATATGTCTAATTAGTCCATCCAGAAGCCCCAAGGGAAGAGACATCAACTAAAGGTCAGCTGTGATCATGCACTCAGCACAGAGAGCCAGGCTGTACATAGCGGCAGTTGGTCTTTCCATGTTCTCTGCTTGGTGCTGGGTGCAATCTTTCCCTGGTTCACCGAACTAGCCATAGTATTAAAAAAATCAAACTTCAACTTTTCATCATTAGACGGAGGGCCATCCCAGTGCTGCCGCCAACTGGTTTGGTTTTCAGTCTAGCTTGATCTCTCCTTTCAAAAGCCGATGTCTTAAGTTCTCATGTTTAGCCTCTGAACATCATTAGAGCACCATGCAGTTTTAACCGGGCATCAGATTGATTTCAACAGGCCAAATGCACTGGTGCTTCAAGTCCTCTGGCTTTTCAGTAGTTACAACAGGGTTGAATTGGCCCAGTGTCCTGAACACAGAAGAGATCAAACTGATCCATTTGTTTTTAATCAAAGCTTTTAATCTGGGGAGGACAGTTTCACATGATGCCTTCTGAAAGCCCCATGAAAAGGTTTAGGAGCTGCAGGATTATAAAATGATAGCACGTTTATTTATATAGAGGCTGTATCTGATGGAGGCAGTGATTGTGTCAGGAGAGATAGGTTAGTTTATCTTGAAGTTTTACCTTCACATTAACAATTACATTGTGGTACAACACAGTTCTGCTTTAAAAAAACAAAAAACCACCACAATTTATTTTTAAAGCCTATTTATTCCATCCGCTTCCCTCTTTTTCATTCCAGCGGAGTTAACTGGCAAATATACAGCATGACAATACTGAACATTTAAGCAGTGCTTTTAGTTGATAGATTTCGAAGTACTTTATAAAGGGTGATATCTTTACCCCACTGTCACAGGTGGAGAAACTGAGGCACAGAGAAGGAAGTGACTAGCCCAAGGTTACAAAGCAACAGTGGCAGAAGTACGGCTAGGATCCAGGTCTCCTGACTCCTGGCCCACTAGATACACCCGTATGCAAAGGCACCTGACAGCTCATTCACAATTATAATTAGTTCTACCACAGTGGCGTCCAGCAGCCCGAGACAGGATCAGGGCGATGTGGTGTTAGGCGCTGCACAAATGCACAGGAAGACACTAATGTGACACAAGCCACAACAAGGGCACAAATAACAAGGGGAGAGAGTAGGCAAGTTTGTGAGGTTTGGTAGACCAGCCGTAGGCAGGACTTGGCGGCCCTGAATTCTCAAACTCCTTCTCTCCTGCTTACAATGAATGCGTTAAATATCGATACCTGCCTGCCTGGCATTTTCCCAGTCAGTATCAGCCTCTCCCAGCTGCGTAAACCGTCTTCACTGGCCAGTCCCTACTGCAGCCTCACTCATTGGGAACGTTGCCTCCATAAGACCCACTAGCTTCATGGCCAAGTTACAAGATGCTTCTCGAATGACATTTATCACCTGAGGAAGAGGTTTGTTATGGTGCTGGGGCAAGGGGGAGGAATGGTGCTGCCCTCCCACCAGCCACCGGCTCCTCTTTCTTTCCCTCTTCCCCCTCTGGCATGGGGGGCTGGATAGGAAGCAGGGAAAGAGGCGATTTGGTGGTCTGGCCCTCCCACAATCCCTATAAGCTACCAGCTGCCCCAGCAACCCACTGCAGGTCCCCCTATCACCTTCCCACTCCCCCAGGCACTCTAAGTCTAGGAAGGGTGAGGGAAACTGCTGACTGGTGGGAGATGGATGTTAGGTGTGGAGTAGCTCGCAGGAGCTCAGGTCCCTGGCTCACCAGCTGCGGGGGAGGTATTATGGGACTGGCCATGGGGCCCTCACACCGTGACCTGCACCCACCCATTCCTGACTGGGATCCAGCTGGGCATGCAGCAAGAGGGGCGGTAGAGAGACTATCTGCAAAATCTCCCAGCCCAGCCCAGCGAGACCCCAGCCAGGCTGCATGCAATGAGGTGGCCAGAGGTAGGCAGTAAGGCGGGCGGCAGGTCATCACTGCCGACGTTCGACAAGGGCCAGGGAGGCTCTTAGTGCTGGGAGTTCATGGGCCAAGTGCCGGCTCCAAAAGGACTAGGGCAGGTGAAAAGAGAGCATCTTCTGCCCATATCCCCACGGGCTTGGGGTGAGGTCGGAGCAGCAACCGACCGCCGGCCCTTGGGCTCGCATGGCTCCATCGGGCGTACGGCAGGGTATTGCGAGGCGCTGCCGCAATGGTGCACGACCTCCAGAGAGGACTGCAACCCTTGGCAGACATCGCCCCAATACAGCCTGGGGAGCTAGTCAATTTCTATCGAACGTTCGTTCACAGGGCCAGCTCTGGGATTGTCTGTGCCGCAGGCAGGCTGCGAGGCAGCTGCCCCTCCCAGAGTGCTAACCATTTCCCAGACTTGTGTTTATACGGTGCACTTGTGTACACACACACATACACACACACACACGCGGCTTGCTCTACATCCATAGACAGACCGCTAGACACAGAGACAAGGCAGCAGCCACTCACAGATGGGAGTGAAGTCGACAGACAGGTGGCCTGATAGTATATTTGCCAGCTAGAGCTTCCTTTTGCTGCCCACAGGATGTTACATGTGTCACCCCTTGGAGGAGGAGACCTCTCAATGCTTCTCATCCTGTCCCTGCTTTTACGGCCACCGCAGCCCAGCTGCTGTGAATGGCTGAACCCTTCTGACTCGGTCTTGCTCTCCCTCGTCCACACCGCTGGTTTCACTGTATGTCTTCCTCCCGATGACAATCCCCCCCACCCATTTTCTCCCCCCTTCCAGGTACAAACAGCACTGTGCAGGCCAAGACGGTCACTGCGTCACCTCGCAGGCACAGGAAGTCACGTACGCGCACGCACACACAGAGAAAGTCACCAGGCAACCCCGCCACCAGCCACACATCTTTCTGAGTCTGCCGCGTTCTGAGCCAAACCCATCGTCTTCTAAGTTAACCGCACAAGCCAAAATCCCACCCACCCATTCCCCCCTTTTTTTTTTTTTTTTAAATCAGTGTTTAAATTTAAATCAGAATTTAAAAAGTAACCGTTGTTCGGTTTCACTTGGTTAAAAAATATTTCCAGAGCCAAAGCTCTCCATTCGGAACGTGGTCAGGGAGGAATCCGCAGCGCACGCACGCGAGAATGAGCTGATCTGAGGCCACCTCTTCTAGGCCCTGCATCTGATGAAACATTTAGGCTCACTCGTCTGCTACGCCTGACTTGACTCCCTTCCAGCCAGCTGTCCTCACTGCATGCTCCTGGCAAAACGTCACACTCCACGCCTGTGCAACGTCTGGATCCCCAGTCTAGAAGAACCTCCGCCTTCCTGGCCTTCCCAGGCTCCCATGTGAGTTAAGATGAGCTGTGGAGTTCTCTGGGAAAGCAACCCAACAGTGCCCTTCACTTCGACAGGGATTGGCTCTGCTCAGCCTCTTTGAGCAGTGAGCCAGGGAAAAGCCTCTTATGAATCTAACCCGCCCCCCCAGCCACAGCAACCACCTATGGTGAGGATAGTTCTCATTAGCCTGTGATGTAGACCATTTTCTCTAGAGGCCGCAGGTGAGCTCTGCTCTTTGCTTACAAGTTCTACTTCTTACGGTTTGGAGGCCTCTTCTGGCCCAACTGTGAGAGCTGCCAAATGCCTCCTGGGAAGTGCCGTGCAACCCAAACGCCCACTGGGAGTTGAGGGTGCTGCAGGACATTGCAGGATCTCCGTTCCCCAGCGTAGGAATAAAGGAATTGCTGTTTTGAAGCAGGAGATGTGGAGAAAGTGACTAGGGAAGTTTTACCCTTTCACGTAACACAAGAACCAGGGGTCACCCAATGAAATTAATAGACAGCAGGTTTACAACAAACAAAGGGAAGTACTTCTTCAACCTGTGGAACTCATCGACAGGGGATGTTGTGAAGGCCAAAAGTATAACTGGGTTCAAAAGGGAATTAGATAAGTTCATGGACGATAGGTTCATCAATGGCTATTAGCCAAGATGGCTAAGCCTCTGATTTCCAGAAACTGGGACTGGATGACAGGAAGGATCACTTGATAATTGCCCTGTTCTGTTCATTCCCCATGAAGCATCTAGCATTGGCCTCTATCGGAAGACAGGATATTGGGCTAGATGAACCATTGGTCTGACCCACTATGGCTGTTCTTACAGTTTTATGTTCCTTATGAGTATCAATGGAGGGAACCTCAACTGAACTTTGGTGAATAATGGGCACTGCCTGGTCCAGGTGATTTGGCTTTGATTTTTAGGGGGTTTGTATCAAATCCAGCCTTGGTCAATACTGACCAGAAGTTGCTGAGATCAGATGATTGTGTAGCAGGCCCTGTGAAATGAGTTTGGTGGGTCTCAGGCCAGTTCCTAATGAAGAAGTGTCCACCTCACAAAAACTAGCCCCGTCGTGGCATCTCAGCCGAGAGCTGAATGGCTGGAACGGGCCACGGAGGCTAAACTTCTCTCTTACCCCCAGATGGGCTATGTCTAGGTCAGGGTCGATGCATACAGGTGGGAAGGGTAGGTGAAGCTTGTTCTGCTACTGTCCTGTACTCCTGCTGCAAGGTTCAGTCCAGCCAGGAGGCCCCAGGGATTTGAATCCAAAACCTTTCACCATACAATACAGTTTTGCAGATATTCAACAGGGAAACTCGAAGTTCTTAATAATCCTTCAGCTGCTTTTGGGAAAGGGCCGAGTTGTCTCTGCATCTGGAGTGACAGAGGCATCCCGCTGCACGAATTGATTATGGACTCTGTGGTTTCACAAACTGTCTCCCATTCCACAGCCACATTTGTTTGAAAGCTCACGTCAGCATGTATGAGAGACGGCCCGGCAGGAGGTAAGCTATGTGTGAGAACAGCAACACTACTAGAGAGGAAAATACTTTTTGGAAGGCTGACTAACTTAAAAAATTGGTGAATTGTCTGTCCTCCTCACGAGTGCAGGGCTGGCAGGAATAGAAGCTAAGAGCCCCAAACCCAGAGGCCAGATAGGGGTGATCAGACCCCAAATTGCGTTGCCAGTATATCAACAATGACTTAGCACAACCACCCCCTCCGGAGCAGGGATGTGGTTCAACTTTCAAGATTCATGGAGTCTAAGGTCAGAAGGGACCCTGTGATCAAGTATGCCCTCCTGTATAGCACAGGCCACAGAACTTCTCCAAAATAATTCCCAGCGCACAGGAAGCTCTCTGTTATCCATCGTGCCATAGGAGTTTCATGACATGACTCTTCTCCAATGGGAACAGGGCTGAGACCAAACTCATTACACATCCGATCTGAATCTCAGAGCACAAAGGTGGGTGACATTATCTCCAGAGTCTCTGCCTGCTAAAGATAATTATACCTTCTCTAGAAGGAAAGGTTAACAAAGCGAATATCACCTTCTTCCTCACTTCATCTTCCGTTAGCTGAAATTTATCTTCCTGAGCATTATACAGGGAGGTATATTTGATTATTTATGGATTTCTTTGGGAAACAGCTGGCTGCATTTGCACATGGACTGGCAGTTCTACTGGGTGGGTTCTTGGATGCCAAGATCTCTTGCAGTACACTGAGTGGTGCTGATTTCATTGGGTGGTGACTTTCTGGGAGAGGAGTGGCAGGTGACTTCAGTGGGAGTTGTACGTGTTCATTAGCTCTCAGGATCTGGCACCACAGTGTGACGAGCAAACCTCTAAAGCTCGAGTGTGGTGGCCCGATCTGAAAGGCCATTGAAGCTAGTGGAAAGTCTCCCAGGACCTCAGTGGGCTTTGGATCAGGCCTTAGTGCTCAGTTGAGTCATTTGAACCTCCTGGGTTGGAAATCTCCTGCAAGTTAGAGGTCTCCCGACACTTCTATCACCCACGGCTCCTGTTGCGCTACAAATACTGCCAGAACAGCCTCCTGGGATCCCCGGGTTTCCACTTCTAACCCCAGCTTGAACCCGGATGCTCAGATGCATGAACAAGAATGGTAAAGAAAAGAGGGATTGCAGCTGAACTTTTTCAGGTCTCAGAAGAGGTTCAGTTGGCATTTAGGGCAGGAAGGTTTGAGCTGGGCTGGGTTTTATTTTAGCCAAGCCACTTGACCCACGACTAGCTACAGATCCAAGGTACGCAGCCCTGGCTTGGGTTTCAGGTCAATCTGCCATTGATTAAGGCCCAGCATGAGTTCACTGTGCAATGATCTCGCGCTCCTGAGACAAAGTAACACAGAGGCAATGGGGAAAGTGGAGATTTTTGTCGCAGAGGTAGTCTGACCACCTTCTGGCTCAAGTGCGGATCAGATTCAGGGCTGGAAGGAGGAAAATAGTTGGGACTGAGATTTCAGTTAGCACAGCCCCCTGCTTGCCATGTCATTACTGCAGAGACATCACTTTTTATTGAACAGCAGCTCTTGCTGCTGAAAACGGATGTCTGTGGCTTTATGTCTTAGGAAGCTCCTAGCAGTTTGGCGTGAAGAGGCCATCACAAGAGGTTACATGAGGCAGTATAATGACAAGGGAACAAGCTATGTGACAAAGTGCCAGCGTGCCTAGTGCAGCTGAAAGCACCATGCATCTTACATCTGTCTGGGCTCAACTAGGAAATGCGGCGTGTTGCAGATCCCTTCACTCAGGTATGAACAATTCCCACCAGCTTGAAACCCGTTTTCTCGAGTCTGCAAAACGTGGCTGGGAAGTGTGTGCAACAGGTGCTTGGGGATGTTTCTAGTGCTTCCTGCATCCAGCTGGGAATACCACCTACAACTCCCTTTTCTCCCTGCTATTTTGGCATTTCTAGTCCCACCTCCCAGCTGGAACCTGGCAGGGACAGTGAAAATGAAAAATTACAAGAGGAAAAGTGAGCGAAGACATTTGGGGACTTTCAGTTGTAGAAATGGGTAAAGACTCAGGCAGGTTCTGTTGTTCTCTGGTCTGGTTTGCCCAGCCCTAAAAGAAATCCACAGTCAGACTTTAGCCAAGCTACGTAGGCCCCTAATGGTTCTCCAGGTGGCCACGGTTTCCATCTACCATGTTTAGAAAGCCTGTCCAAGACCTACATCATGGCTCTGTTCTAAAGGTCTCCTGCAAGAGGTGGCTAGACAAGCATCTTGTCTAATGGACTCCCTTCAAGACGACTTGTCTCGACATCTCCATACCGGGGCTGCATTCCTTTCCCCAAGCCTGTTTTCTCATGCCCTCATGCAGCATGTGCGTGGCATGCAGGGCCATGCACCGAGATCCTAAAAAGCATCGCAACTATTTGGTCTAAGGAAAAAAAAAAAAATCAAACCACCACCATCGTAATTTAAAAATGCAGGCGACACTTTAAGCCCCAGGGCACTGGGATGCCCTTGTGAGTTGCCTTCGCGCACATGGGAAACATTGCTCGCGTTTACTCAGTTAATCCCTCACTCACCCAATGGCCTTCTTCGTGCTGCCGGAAGATAATGTGAGAATCGTATCTTGAGGGGCTCACTAGTAATTGAGAGAGGGCTCTGCTTTCAAGGCTTGCTGGGTCTTTACTCTACCTACCGTCTAAGTCAATGGGCAACACTCATCAAGCTCATAGAGGACACTTCCAGGGAATTTGTAGCCCTGAGACTTAAGGAGTCGCCAAAATAGTAAATAAACAAAGCCGCCTTTTTAGTCCCATGTCAACAAAACCAAAGGAAAATGAAAGTCTTGCTTTGGAAGCAGGCAGGGCTCAGAAAGATTTTGGTTTGTAACGCAGTCTACCGACCAGACATGTATATCTCCTTACTCCTGCGCTTTTTCTCCAGGCGCCTCAGTCGCTTCTCCTCCCGCCGACGGGCCTCTTCTGCCTCCTGGTGCTGCCGGCACTTGTGGAAGTTCTCCACCACCACCCCCACGAACATGTTGAGCACGAAAAAGCTGACGATGAGCAGGAAGGAGATGAAGTAGAGGAGCATCCATGGGTTGTGGTTCTGGACGGGCTGAGAGATGGGAGGCAGGAGAGGGGAAGAGAGAAGAGGAGAGAAGCAGCAGCATGGGAAAAGTGTGGGTCATTGTAAAGCAGAGATATAAAGTGTCCAGTAGCAGTGGGAAGTCTGTGATGGATCCCCATGGGTAGGAGAATAGGGCTGTGAGAAACCGTGGGATGTCTCCCAGCAAGTTTTCATTTCACCCATTTCCTTACCTGCTGAAATGTTATAATCTTTTGTGCAAACCATAATTTGGCTGGAGGAAAAAAAAATCCCTGGCAAGATCACAATTTTGGGCATGGAAATAGTTTTAATTGAAAATAGGTTCAAATTTATTATTTGCCCCCGGGGGGGGGGAGGGGGCATTAATGCTTAATTGATGTTGCCAATTGTTCTGAGGTTCTTGGATGCTAAGTACAAAGGGTTACTGCAGTTATGACATGGTATATTTTGTTAAGCCTCATTAAGCCTCCCAACACCCACATTTGAACATCCCCAGTTTTTTTCTATTTCATGCAAATGAATGAATGTGAAGGCATTCCTTAAAGGAACAGTGGGATAGTACATGTTTTCAGGGCCACCTGGGTGCTGGCGTTCTGGTCCCAAGCTATCTGTCCTTGAGGCATGAAGGGGTTAAAAGCAAGATGTTTTGTAGCTTTCACTGCACGGTGTTTTCTTCAGTTATGCCAAGAGAGGAAGGGGGATAACTCAGAGCTGCCTGTGGGCAGCGGCTAGCTGGGCCACTGCAAACATTTCGCAGTACAAGCAAGATTCTGATCAGTCCCTGTATAGGTGCACAGAGAGCATCTTTCTCCATCTCACTGTAGAGGGGCTGCCCAGAGTCCCACTGGAGGATGTAGACCCTGCTCTCTCTTAGCGACTCCAGGGACACTCAGGACCTGAAAGAGGGCGGGGAAGGTTGCAGTGAAGGTGGGGCCGTGTCCAGGCATAGAGCAGGGAGAATGCTGTAGCTTTTTCAAGGGAGGGCTAGCTGCCGTGCTGGGGAGGTTGGGACCCCGAGGAGGAAATCCGGCTGAGATTCCCAGAATTCCTTCTGAGAATGTCTGCTGAACTGGGGCTCTGTTACACCCATCACACGCAGACGGCATCAAAGGCCCAACGGAGCCCAGATTCAAGTGCCCGTCAGCGCTCAGCTGTGGTTCTCAGGCCGTTCAGGTTCATGCTGCTGCTTTGGAACCCCCTACTGGAATGGCAGAGGCAGGGCTACGCGGTTCCATTAACAGCTGTGATCCGTGCATGGCGGTCCAGACCAGGAACAACTAAATTTCACTGTAAAACTTTTTGAGGTCTTTCGTTTCTACCTGCTGGTCAATGCCCACAGCATCCAGGCCATTATACATGATGTTCACCCAGCCGTCTTTGGAGGAGAGGACAAACAATGACATCAGAGCCTGCAAGTAAAAGAAATAATATAAAGATCAGTCTTGCTGCTATTCACCTCCTCTTGGTCTTTTTAAGGGAGGAAGGAATATGGTGGACTCATTTGCTCTTTGAGCTTCTCAGAGTAGGAGTGGAAAGGTAGGGCTGTAAAGATGAAAGAGAAATGGCAGAAATCAATCAATCAGGTCAGTTTCCTTTCCCTTCCGTACATTGGGGAGAAAAGCCATCAACGTTTGCAGACAACATCAGTGGGGGAACACAATGAATTTCAGGCCTGTGAGAGGCATAACAAAGCAAGAAGAGTCAAACGGCCTGCCCAAACAATTCATAACACAACAGAGAGAATTTTTTTAAATGGAATTTACTGTGGTTGTAACCACGTGAGCTGTTGATTTGTTTTTTGCATTTCAGTGAGCTTGGCCAACGGAAGCTGACTGGTTAGCTTCATGTTTAGTTTCACTCCGATTCACTGATGTGCTTATAACAATAGGCAGGTTCTTCTCAGCTACGCTGCAGCATCACCAGCACCAAGTGTACGAAGATGGGGAAGGGTCACTTTTTCAAGTTTTTCTTTGCAAACCCAAAGATTAGAAACTTACTATTTAAAAAAATGAAAGCTGAGATTCTCACACAATTAATTGACTCCAGGTGCTGGGGCTTTAAAGAAAAAATAGGACCATAAGACTGGAAGGGACCTCCTGGGTCTCTGCGTACAGTCCCCTGCTATTACAGACCACCTCATAACATAATCCCGTTCAGAATTTTGTCGAGTACCATTTTGAAACGAGCTAGGTTGTTTGCCACCACTATTCCCATTGGAAGGCTGTTCCAGAATGAGACCTGTGATAAAATCGCAAGAGCTGGCAGTGCTCCATCAGTGAAAATGTGAGGCCATGCTATTGATTGCGACAACCATCAGCATTGCTCAGAGCATGTGACAGCCATCATCTTAGTCAACGTAGGGAGGATTGAACCAAGGACCTCCAGAGCGAAAAAGCATCTACTGTTGTAGCGAGAGCCAAAGAGCCAGGCTCTACCCATGGGAGTGCAACAGCCTCACATCCTCTGTGGATCAGGTCCCCAGGGGGCTACATCACACGGATTGATAGGGGGGGTTACACGTATTTTTGCACTGAAACACATAAAACCTGATTCAATTATTATTATTCTTTTTAAAATCAAGGTACTATTTCACATTAGTGACCAGACTGCAATACCCTAATTCATGCTGATCAGCATCTTACACCAGGAGTGGTGACCTGAAGAAAATCAGCCTACCCGGGCAGTCCGGCACTCCTCAGTGTGAGTAATGGGACCAGACTCTCAGCTCCTGGGTTCTGTTAAACCTTTTCAATACACGAAGGCTAAGCTGGGGACCTGCAGATGAGTTGGCTGGAAGATCAATGTTGGAAGGGGACAGGGGACGCCTTCGGAACAGCCTGTCAGACAACGACACAGAAACCTCTCGGAAAAAGCAATACTTTACCTGCCCTAAATTGTCAAAGTTGTACTTCTGCCGGACCCATCGGTAGCGTGCGCTGGTGCAGTCGGATTTCGTGGAGATGTTTTTGGTGTCTGGTCCTTCGCAGTAGTAGAACTTGCCCTTAAACAGCTGAAATTGAAGGAGGGGAGGAGGGGGGGAAAGAAAGAAAGAAAGATCTTGGGAAGCCTGGCACGTCGTCTGTTCCAACGACAGATCATTGTTTACCTTGGTTGGTATTTTTTCCCTTGTCACATGAGCTGAGATACCCCTCTGCAGGCACAAAGCCTGATGCCCTTGAGTTAGGTTAAGAGGATTTCGGGGCCCTGGAGGGATCAGACAGCAGAGGAAAGCCGATGCTGAATGACCTCTTTGGCTTGTTGGCGGGCGGAGAAGGGACTTTCTGAACGTGTGCTTGGTGGCGGGGGGAGAGTCTTACCTGCACCCCTAAGATCCCGAAGATAATGAAGAAAGCACAGCAGATAAGCACAATATTTCCAATAGGCCTCAGGGATGATATCAAGGTCTCCACCACCAGTTTTAGACCTGGGGCTCTACTGATGACTCTGGGGAAAAAACAGAAGAACCAAGGTTGGCACTCTTATCATAGAGCCGTACGGTTAGAAGGGACCGCAAGGGTCATCTAGGCGAACCCCCGTTTATCCCATTCTCTATTCCTCCTCTTCCTTGTGGGCAGTCAAGCTAATGCAACCCTTCCCTATCCCCCCAACACTACTGGTATTGTACTCTATCAGATAGTTTGCCCCTGTGTTATGCTATGCTATCCTTTAGCTACTTTCATCTAATGATTTCAGAGTGCTGTACAGGCATTAATTAGTTAAGCTGCACAACACCCCAGCGAAAGAGGTAAGTGTTCATGGACCCGCCCTTCTCTCAGGGCTAGTATTTGCGGTTCTTTGAAGACTCAGGCAGATGTCACTGCATCAGATGCATTTGGCTCACATTTTGAAAGTTATCTTTGCTCTCTAGAGAGCTAGAAACATAGAGTCTGGGTTCATTTACACGAAAGCTACCTCCCACCATTGTGGTACTGTAAAAAGGGGCCTTAAAATGAGTGCAAGTGTAATTCAAGGGGCCTTAGTGCATGTGAGAATCAGGCTCTTATTTCTAAACAACTTAGATATTGGAACACAGCTGTGCAGCAATTAAAAAAAAATAAAATAAAGAGGCTGTATAAAAACATTACGCCTGGTGCCCTGGGTATACAGTCAGTTGTGTGCTCCAATTTACCCTCTCATAACAGACAGAGAGGGGGTGAAATGGACATTTAAAGCTGAAAAGGAAATACTTAGTTTATGCAATGCATGATTAAACCTGTGGAACTCATTGCCACAAGATTTCATTGAGTTCAAATGTGCAGCAGGGTTTTCGGAGACGATTCGCCATTTATATAGGCAACGAGAACATTTAGTTACATTAGATAGGATAAAAATGCATAAGGGATATAAACCTTCATGCTGCAGGGCATAAGCCAGTCGCTAACGGATGAAGGCTAGGAAGGAATATCTCCTATGGGCAGGTTATTCCACGATTGTCCATGAAAGGGTATTTCTTCTGAAATACTGTCCATTGTCAGAGACCAGACACTGAAGCACTGCTCTGCTCTGGAACGGCAGACTTGTGCAGTGGCCTCGTATCAGGCCTCAACTTTGCCTCCAAATGCCAAGGATGTAAAAATCTTTCTAGCAGTGGATGGACAGCAACTCACAGCACTGCTGGAAAGCAAGTCTCAGCCGCCATATTACAGACGGAGAAACTCCAGCCCAGTGTAATTAAGCGAGGCCACCGAGAGAGCCCGTTTGCGCTGGACCTTGGAAGGCAGAGGCCGGTTTCGGGCCCTGCAGCGGTGGCGCCCAGGTTTGGGCTCAGACCTTGAGAACAGCCCACGCTTGTACTTTACTCGCACGTTCCATCTGGGGAAATGCTCAGGAAGGCTAATGAAGTAAGCGCTCAGCCCTGCAATGTGCGGAGCGCCCTGGCTCCAATCCAGCCGGGCACTTAAGAACATGTTCAATTTACTGTCAGTGGGACCACTTAAGTACTTAGTTAAGCCCAGGCTCAGCACCTTGGGGCTCAGCACCTTTTGCACAATTGAGCCACAAGACACCATTTATAAAGGGGCGGGGTGTTTTATCATGGAAGGGAGGTTGTTTCCTACCTAAAGAGTCCGGGAACTGACTCAGAGCTGAAAGGGATTTGTGGCCGACAACTCCATTAACAAAAGGGGTCACTCAATTAATGAGCAGCAGCAATTGCCTTCTATTTGCAGAGGGCCCAGCAGTGGGTCCAGAAGCAGGTTTAAGCAGCACAGAAAGCAGATGTTTTTCTTTTCCATGTAAGTGCCTAGAAAAAGGATCTCCTGTGCGGGTCTGAGACACGTGTTTGCGCCCAAACAGCACCCCAACCTGCAGGGAGTTTTTCTAGGAGGCTGGATTTTTCCACTGGAAATAGTCAAGGCTTTCTAAGGGGGTGTGCAGGAGAGTTTTGTTGGTAGCTTCGTTTTGCATGGCTAAGTTAATGCTTCCATGCTCAGGAGGCTGATAATGTAGGCAAACGGAGATGTGTGAAGAAGGGCTAGAGGATAAAAGGTAAATGTTGTAAGCCTGGGACTGCCCAGTTCAGAGGTAACATCAGACGGTTTATACTCGCTCGAAGTGAAGAGTGCTTACATAGCTTCTTGTTTTCCCAAGCTAGCAATGAATAAAGTGACAGATTAAACTGCATCTGTGGAGTCTCTGGAATAATAATGCAAAAGGCTTATGCAAGGAACACCAGAGTCAATGATAGGCTCTTGTGAATACAGCAGGTTGAATTATTCTCTGGAACTAATTTTCTTCCAAATTCTGTCCCTTATATTTGTTCTTACGTCATTTGTGCCCTGACTGTGATTATTTTTCATAGATTCCAAGGCCAGAAAGGACCACTGGGGCCATCTCATCCGACCTCCTGCATGACACAGATCATAGAACTTCCCCCAAACAATTCCTGTTTGAACTACGGCATCTCTTTCAGAAAAACAGAGAATCTGGATTTTAAAATTGCCATTGATGGAGAATCCACTACACAACCATTGCTGAATGCAGTACTGCCCAAAAAGCTGGGCCAAGACCGTGCCCCACAGCGCTAGGCATTAGAAATACACAAAGTAAGAGATCGTTCCTACTCTGAAGAGATTGTAATCCAAGAAGACAGCAGTAAAGACAAATTCAGACACCAGACTGGGGGACTGAAGCAACAGATTAGATGGAAACATTAATGTAACCACTTTGTCACCTAGGAAATACCTAGCGAACACACAAAAGCCATTACTTAGGTAGGAATGGTTCTAAACAAGATTATTTCTCGCTTACTAGTGTGATGGAAAAAGGCTACTTTCCCCATTTAGGAATGGCTATGCATGCACGCACGTGTGTCCACTCCCCCCAAATCATAACAGGTGTACCTAAAACCATTTGGTGTTCACGTTCATTCACTTCCAGTAATAAGCAACTGAAAGCTCAGATGTTTCTCCATCACTGCTGAAGGCTTGTCTACACTGGATTAGTTTAAATTGGTTTAAAAACAACTTAATTAAAATTACTGTGCAGACACACTCAGTTTGCTTTCAGACTGCTTATATTGGTTAGCTTGGGTCTGGAAATTGATCAGTGCAAGATAAACAGCTCAAAGCCAAGATCACAGCAATATCAGAGTCCACATAGGAAGCTGCACCAGCTTAACGAAACTGGTTTAAAATCGTAGCTTTAATTCAATTGATTCAACTTTCTGGGTATCCCAGGCTGGAGACTGGAAAGCTGGCGTGGAAACCTTCATGAAAAGGCAACCTTTCCCTTTTCATATCCTACTCTGCCTCTGATGTGGAAACAGAGAGGGATCCTGGCTTGGTGCTAATCCAGAAACGTGAATGATATTTTACAGCGTTGGAAGAACCCTCTTCTAGAGCAATTACTTGTTTTCCCATCGCTGAGCAGATTCACTACAATCAGCTTTGCCCATTTCTGTTAACACTCATCTGTGGTGAGAATAGTGTTTTATGACCCAGGAAAATACCATTAGTTTTCCCATCATTATCAGCAATTGTTCTATCAGAGCACAGGTGCCATAAAGTGAGACTCACTATCATGATGATTCCAATTTACACAATGCGTGCAATGCACTGAAACAATGCAGTATTTTCAGTGCGTCCCAGTGGATAGATTACAGGGACTCAGGAGACCTGGCCTATGGTTTGTGACCTTGGGTAAGTCTCTTCCCCAACCCGTGCCTCATTTTCCTCACCTATAAGGTAGGGACAACATTTACCGCCTTCGTGAAGCACTTTGAGGTCTTTGGATGAAAAGTGCTAGCTTCAAGAAAGTATTTTGCTTCCGAAGAGTTTCACGAGCTTAAGGACTCAAGTCTTACCTTCCAAACATCTTGATACATCAAAACAAAACAAAGAGCTCGTCTCCACGGCAAGTCCGGGTGTGAATCTACAGCACGCCAACTTGCTGCACTGCAACGTCCTGTGGGGACCGTGCTACAGTGCAGCAAAAGGCCTGCGATGTGGCTTAGCTCACTCCGCTTTCAAGTAGCAGCAGCTAGGTTTTGCACTGGGACTTCCACTCTAGCCGTGCCCAGGTAGCAAGCCGGCGCACTGCAGATTCACACCAGGGCTTGACACGTAGCTGCTTGCCATGTAGACAAACCCCAAACCCACAAACCCAGTGTTGCCCAGTGTGAAAGTACCGGAGAGGCCTCAAGGTCCGCAGCAATCTTAGGACTCGAAGGATACCCAAAATCTTAGCCCCGCCTGCTGATGCCATGGAGACGATGATATCGATGATGGACACAAAGACCAGGACCCCATCCAGGACATTCCAGCTGCTTTGGAGATAGGTATTTTCTCCAGAGAAGAAGCCAAGGGCCACCACCTGGAACCGGTAGGAGAAGGATATTTTAGCTGCGACCTGGTCATTGCATCACCCGCACGCCTTTGGCTTATTGCCTGCATGGGACAGACATTGATGTGTGGTGAAAGACAGGTCAGCTCATCTCCCAGACCACAGAGGCCAGGCCTCATTGTGGGTTGGCAGGCTTAGCACCGAGACATAATTACCTTCACCATCATCTCAGCAACGAAGATTGCCGTGAAGATGTAATTGGAGACACTCAGGAATATCCTCTCCTGTAAAGCAGAAAGCAACGGAAGGAGGCGAGTCATTTACACAGCAGAAGCCCAGCCCCCTCCATCCCGCAGGTTCCTTCCCCGACTGGAAGGAGGTTGGGGGAAGTTACTGTGGGGGTTGGGAAAGGGAGGGGGAGGTTGCTCACGGTGCTGTGGGGGTCAATATCAGGCCTCTCCAGTGCAATGGTGATGCAGTTGAGAAAGATGAAGACCAGAACCACATGGTCAAACATCTTGTGGGCTATTACTTTCTGGCACATCGCTCGAAACCTGGGGGAACGGGGCAGAAAGGAAGAGGTCATGGCCAGAAGCCGGTCTGCGTCAGCAAGCTTGGAACTCACTCCTCTGGCTGGGATTGCCTTTCCTGAGAGATCAAATTCAGATTTAAATCCTTCAGAGGTAACTCTCTCAGGGTGCTGAGATAGGAACTTCCTGTGCACAGTTGGCTGCATTAATTAGCAATGAAATAAAGAAGAAATAACAATAATTTTAACTGTGTTAAGAAGTCACCTCAGCTTCCTGCCAAGGCGCCGATGGCCCTGGACAGTGATTCTGCCGGACTATCAGAGAAATGTTACATACAGCACGGCGGGCCAACTTCTGATGTTCTGACTCAGTCCTTCCAAGAGGAGTTTTGCCTGAGGAACTAAAACTGGAGGCTGGATCTCCCCCTCCTGTGGTAAAACCCACTACGATGGCTGGGAGAGAGAAACGAAAACCCTGCGGGGATTCCCTCACAGAATTCTTCCCCACCACTCGGGGCTGGGTGTGCCCTATTTCTCCCGAGCCCCGGTTTGCAGCTGCCAGCCCACCTGGTGGACCGGGATTTCTTACCGATTCTGAGGAGAAAACAAGTAGAGGGACCAGTCTTCGTGATTCTTGCACCACTCCGGTTTGTAGGGCTCGAGGGCTTTACGAATCCTGTAGCAGTAACTCTGGAGAGAACAAAGAAATTGCTCTTTTCTTTCCTGGCTCTTTAGCCCACGGGGTCCCTCTGCCTTTCTCCAACAACCCTCTGAATTCTTTGCTCTACTGGTGGTTTCTAGAAAAAGGCTGCGTTAGATCTTAATTTTCACAGCCAAATTCCGCCCTAGCTGTGTGCTTGTGTGGCTCCCCCATCACCACAGTCTCTGAGTGCCTCCCTATCGTGAACGGATTTTATCCACACAACATCACAGGGAGGTAGGAAAGCGTGAGCCCCATTTTACAGATGGGGACCTGAAGCACAGGGTGGGAAAAGTGACGTGCCAGGTCCAAAGGACGCCTGTGGCTAAGCCAGAAATTGTGCTCAGCTTTCCTCGTGGCCCAGTCCAATGCTCTGTCCAGTACACCATATTTCCTCCCCTCCTATCAGGCTCACGGCGAAGACCCACACAACATGGGCCGTACTGTGGGTGTGCATCCAAAGAGAGAACGGAGGACTTGTTACGGTGCAATCTGATGTTCAGACCAGCAGCTGGGATTGGGATGGACACAGGCTGATAAAAACCCAGCTGTCTTTCTCAGCCCGAGGAAGGGAAGCTACACACCTGGCCAAATCCTGAAGGCCTTCGTCCTTCAAAACTCCCCCCAAAGTGAGTGGGAGCCGGGGGGGTGGTCGCTGCACTTGAAACCAATGCAGTCACATTTTGTGACTCCATCTTCCCACCATTCATAAGGTGAGAGGGGCTTCCAAGCCTCACCGTGTTGCACTAAGTGCTTATTAATGAATGACTTTAATCCCCCTGGGTCGATGCATTTTTTGGCCTCTGTATAAACTCTCCTATTCAGAGGTAGTGAAAATCCTCTTTTGTTTTGGGGGTTGGGGTTTGTTTGTTTTTTTTGGCAGAGCCAAAATGTTGTGCCTAAGCCACTTAACCGCATCCCGGTAATTACATCGACACTCGTTTATATGCTGATCCTCCGTGCTGGCTGACAGGAGGCTAATCTGTCAATGTGAGGGACGAGTCTGAGTGTCGCGTTGGGACTCCAGTCTGTAACCTCAAACAGGGATGCAACAGTGACTGGAATCCTCTGAGCTTTGCCCTTCCTCTGGAGCAAAGTCCTTGAAACAGTAATCGGGCTCTGGAGAGGTCACGGTGGAGGGCTGCCAACTTCCAGGGCTCTCCGTTTGGTGCTGGAGAGCAGCTGGGTTAATGCACTGCAAGCTGCTCCGGGCCCCACCCACCAAGCCAGGACATGCCACACGTCACCTCCTCTTTCCTTGGAAGGAGGGACTTTCTGGAAGTTGGAAGAACAGGTCCAGGGGAGCTGAGAGCCGAGCTAGTGCCCGCTGTGCTGAGAACACAGGGATAAAGATGGCTGCGCACCGAGGGGCTGTGCAGAGACCGGCGCGATGCTTCCCTTGAGAATCCAAATCGCTGTAAGGTGGCCGAAGTCTGCGAGTGGTTCAGAGCAAACCCGGGGGGGCCTTGGGGCTCTGCACGTGGGACTGCGTTGGGGAGAGGGAAAGCAGTGTTTCATGGGGAGCCAACGGCCTCACACTTTGCACTGAGCCTAGGCCAGAGAAAAGGGGGCGGGGGGGGGGGTCTCCATTTCAAAGTGAGCGGGTAGACTGAGGTTTCCACTGCAGAGCAAAGCCAAAGGGAAAGAGGTTCTGCATTTCAGAGCATGGGGTAGGTAGGGCCTGAAATTGTTGGCAAGCCCCACGGAGAGGCCCCGGGCTTCTGAGTGAGCACTGGGGGGAGGGCTCTGCATTTCCAGCAAGCCCGTGAGGGAGAGGCCCCGCATTTCCCAGCCGTCCCAGGGAGGCCCTGCATTTTGGAGTGCTGGGGGGAGAGGATGGCGAGCGAGCCGGGGGCCGATTTACACCGTCAGATACAAAGCACGTGAAACGCGGCGCCTTTGGCCAGGTGCCCCTCGGAGCGGCCAAGCACAAACACAAAGACAGCGCGAAGCGAAGCCCCGGAACGAAACGCCCGGATGTGATTTTCTGGGACCCGTAGCCGCCGCATTCTCCACCGCTCTAGTTAAATGGTGGCTGGGGAGGGCGGGGAGAGAAACAGAGGGGACATCTCTGCAGTGACCTTTCACCCAGGATGCCTGGCTCCCCAGAGCTGCCCGACTCCCCCCGCCCCCCCCGGCAACTTACGTCGTCCATGTCGTCCTCGTAGTCCAAGGGGTCGTCCTTGTGGCTGTCGATGCGCAGGAAGAACTCACTGGGCACGTGCACCATTTTGCCATTGCAGTCCGGGTACTCTGCGGGCAGCATGGCCGTGGTGCTGATGCTGAGGGAGTGGCGCAAGGTGGGGATCTGGAGAAGCTCCGGCAGGTCCAAGGAGCTTCTGTAATCCAGGGACTCTGCCCGGCGGTGCAGGGTGGCTCTGCTGACCGTGCTGGACTTGGCGTCGTCAGAGTCATCATCCGTGCTCCCTTTCCCCTCTCCGGAGAGCAGGGACTCTCTCTCCCCAGACTGGCTCTTCTTCTTGAGGCTGGGGGCTCTGCCGAGACTGTTCCAGCTGGAGCGTCGGCTTCCCCAGTTGCTGTTGGGCCCCCAGTTGGCACACGGCGAGCTGCGGAGGCTGGACTGAGAGATGGGGAAAACACGTCAGCTTTCACCCTCAAGCTGAAGGGGGAAGGAAATGGCTCAGAGGGGAAGGAATTGAGCCTGCGGTCATCGCACGGACTGGTAGGAGGCTCCAGAGACAAGACAGTCATTCGGTTCAGAATAGCCCGGGACCATTGCAGGTGTTTTTAAGGGCTAAGACACGGGCTCGACATGCTAGAGTCCCAGTTGTGTGCTTTTCTGCAACCTCTATCATCTCCGTGATTTCCTCCTGCGGCGCACGTACAACGGACCTGGGTGCATAGGTGAACCGACATCAAAGGTGTCCCTCTAACGTGTACCCTCTGCAGGGCTGGAGCTTTTCACAAGGCAGGATCCTTCGACCCCGGGTGGGTTTTAACAACACCGGGTCCTGCCTGTGCACACCAGCCACGTTACAAGGGCTCCAAGAGGGCTTTCCTGGGACATCCCCTTCTCCAGAATTACAAAAGCTACTGCCCCCCCCCAAATTACTACGGCTTGGGGTCTGATTCCACATACCTGACTCAGTGTCACACAGCAGCACAACACCTGTCTTAAAACATATGCCCCATGTAAACTGGGTACAACTAATGAAAACTCAGTGCATCTGCTCCAGTTCCAGGAATCCCACAGCAAAGAAAATCAAGGAGGATTTTATGGAATCCAGTCCTGGGGTCACAGGGCTCTTTTACATGCCACTTTACATCCCATCACTCTGGCAGCAAAAGAATGCATCCTGCCCTAAAACTTTATTTCCAATGGGTAATATTTGTTTAAATGCCTAAGTGATTTAGGTGCCTAAATCACACTGGCTTTCAATGGGACTTAGGCACCCATGTCACCTAAGTGCTTTTGAAAATTTTACCCAGAGAGTAGTCTTATTTTTCCTTAACACTGCTGCATAAAACACTCAAATAGATTCCTCCCTCCCTGGCAAATTTCTGATGATGATTTTGTAACTGCAGTTTGCAATACTGAATAATTCCTGGGACAAAAGCGTTCAAGGTCAGAGTAGCAAAGCCACGAAAGAAACCTCCTTTTCTTTTAATATTTTCCTTCCGGCACTGAAAAACGGCTGATTGCTTTAAACATTTTCATTGGTTTCGTTTAGGATTCATCTTAGTGCTTCATGTTCTTTTGGATGGTGGCACTGCTTGTGGCCTGCGGGAATAGGGAAGGCTCCTGATGCAAGCCACGAGCCAGCAATCCCATGTAAACCCAAGACAAACAATAAAGTCATCTCTGTTTTCTTTTCAGAAGTATTACCTTGGCTAAGCAGCTTACCAAAGGGGATAACGGTTCTGCCTAGGCATGCGGCATGAAGTGTGCTCACGCTCCACTGCTTTGATTTCAACAGGATATTAAAGTTACATAGTGAAAAAACCAGGGCAGATAAGCAGAGATGGAAACCCATTTGTCTATTAACTCTGCTCTTTCTGTTTTCACCGTGCTTTCCACCCGCTGCCCTGTTGTGAGTGAAACAAAAGCGACTGCCTGTTCAGTAATTCCGGCTCTCTCTCCCTCCTCAGATAGCTATTCCCAAACGATAATCCATTATTTCAGATCTTGGTTTCCGTTTGTTCCCCTCAACAAGGGGCCGCCGTAGAACAAAGCGGGAGTAGAGCAGCGGTGCGAGGGGTGACCAAGCATTCAGATTCCTTCGCAATCATCCCAAAATGGATTATTCTGGCCTCCCATTTAACCCATCGTTAAAACGCCACAAGGAATTCGGGCACTGCAGAGCCACCCCCTGTCAGTCCCGCTCGGCTGGAGATGCTTCATGCAGCTCAGCGTTGAGATGCCCGGGGGCTGTGCAGTTGTTCCAGGAAGAACGTGTTTCTTACCATCGCGGTTTGCCTATGCCAAAGCCAACGGAAACCCCTCAAAGATGGTGCCCAGGTGTAATGTCTGGGGCCGCTTGGATCCAGTCAGCTGCTCATCCCCTCTCCTGACTCCCCCATCGTAACCAAGGGGACATGCCCAGGGCCACTGAGCCCCTGACCCCCACCTGTGCAGCACCAACTAACCTCTTCTTCCTCAAGTCTTCTAGGGAAGAAGTGGCAAAGTCTCCAGCCCCTAGTTTCTCCAGTGACCACAGCACCAGCAACTCACCTGGACTGCTCTAGGCCCTCCCCATCATGTCAGCCCTCCTGATGACAGACCAAACACACTATCCCATTCCACACCTGACAGTCCAGTCTGCGACTCTGGATTCCCCATATGTTCTCTGCAGCCCCAATCCACTGTTGTGAACCATCCTGCCCTATTTTGTCATGCCCCCTGCTTCCTGGGCTCACCTTCCCACCTGCTTCCCTCAAGCCTTTCACTTCAGTTCCACCACCTAACACAGGCTGGGAAAGAATCACTGCCGAGTTGCAGGGCATTATGGGATAAGAAGTCACCATGAAGCATCATGGGAGATGTAGTCCAGCCAGGGAGCTGAGCCAATAGGGGAGAATGGGGAATGAGGAACCTAGAATACAAATCCCATCAGGCACTGTGGCTGCTCAGGTCAGGTAGATATTAATCTCTGCATGAAACAACATGAAACACTGACATTTCCAAATCAAAAGTTTTCACATCTTTTCATTCTGCAATATGTTTAGGTATTTAAATTGTTTGTCCCACTTTAGGATGAAAACGAAGCTTCAGAATTTCCCACAGGATGGCAATTCCAATTTGCGATCAGCTCTACACATAATCTAGGTACATTACCAAACCCACCCACCCGCCTAAAATGTTAAAAGAACGTTATGAAGATTGCAAAATCAAGTACTCAAAAATTAGTAAATGCCAAAATGAAGATTGCCTCTGTGCAACCTTAACTATGTCTCTTTTTGTGTATACATTATGATACTGTCTTTAACTACATGATCACATACTATTTATCCCACAAGACCCCTGCATCATTCTGTGCACAGGCTGGATCTGCTCTGGGGATGAATCAGAACTATCAGGAGGTTGTCCGTGGGACAGCCTTTTCATAAGGATGGCAAAGGGCACATCTCTGCCTCACCCCCTGCCAAATTTCAAGTCCTAACTCCACAGCATGGGGGCACTAGAAGCTGTTCAAAGAAAAGGTTGCCAGAATTTTTTAACATGGAGGAAAACAATGCATTTTCCTCCAGCCTCATTCTCAGAAATGGCTGAACTGTTTTGGCTGAATTTCCCAAAACAATTCAGCCTGATGCAGACACACCATTTGTAAAATGTCAGCCCAAATGGTTAGAGTTTCTCAAAGTTATATGCTATTGAAAACAGGGTCTTATAATGGAAAATATCGGGGAACCTTAATCAGAGGCAGTGCTACCAGCCCTGCCTATAATATTATATACTGAAATTTCTGTGTGTGTGTTATTATAGATCAAAGGCAGATAATAGGAGGAAACTGATAATGCTGGTAACATACCAAGGACTTTTGATCGTAGCCCAGTGGATCAACTGAAGCATTGCTCCCCCTCCTTGAGTCCACGAAGGTGTGCACCGAATCCATGTGTGGCGAGCACTTGGGCGTAGGCATGGGAGTAGCAGCAGTGCGCATGATGATGGGCGGGGGCATGCTCCCCCTGGTCTCCAAGTGCCCGTTTGGGGTGATGGCAAGGGAGTACATCTTCATCTCTGGAAAGAAGGCGAGCTGCAGTTAGGTGTCTGCTCTGGAGCTTAGCTGAGGACTGCAACCAGCACTTTGAAAACGAGCAACCCCCATGTGTCTCCTATAGACATCACTGAACAGAAGATGACACTGAAATCCCTCGGCACCAGCAAGGTCATCACCACCACAATGCAAGGTCAGGACAATTCAGATGGACCAGTCTTAATAATAATCCCTAGCTCTGACATAGCACTTTTCATCAGTGGATCGCAAACTGCTTTAAAAAGGAGTTGGTATCATTATCCCCACTTAACAGATGGAGGAAACTGGGGCATGGTGAGGGGAAGTGACTTGTCCAAGGTAAGGATGGCAGCAGAGCCAGGAATAGGACCCAGGTATCCTGAGTTCCAGTCCAGTGCTCTGTCCACTCGGCCATCAGCATTTGTTGAGCTTGAAACTCATACCGGATTATAAAAGGAGTTGCAGGTGCTTAGCAGCAATCTGGATTGGAGTTGTGGATCATATGGCTATTATTTTTCCCCTAAGAGAAGCAGCTGTTAGTCCTCATGTGTTGGCCAAATTCCAGCCTGGATAAATTATTCTTCCCTTCCTGCCCTAGACTGTGGTGCAGAGATTTTATGATTTGTAAAGTGCTTTGGATTCCTTCAGGGCGGAAGGCACCGTACAAATGTACACCACAATCGTTAGTCATCCATTCCAGGGACAAGAAATGCTAAGGGTTCCTAAACATGAAAACATCTGTAGGAGTAATCCTTATACAACAGAATAATGTAATGAACTACCTTTCCATGATAATTGCTGCTAGTTAATAAAAAGAAAGGTAGCAATTACACCGTATTGTTTCAGCTCTATGGCAAGTGAGAAGGGACTTGAGACATAGGGGCTGTCACAGCAACACAGCATCAGATCTTTTCAGAAAACAACATCATGTACTCGTTAAAAATTGCAGCAACTGTGTTCATGATGAAGATAAACAAGAGGCTATATAACAAAACTCCTTTTGCACTGCTGAGTGCAATAATACTCTTTAATCAAAAGCCTAGATTCAAATACCAGGTCTGGAGTCGAGAGCAACTCTTAATTTATTCTGGCTCAGTGGATTCTGGTTTAATGATTGCAGAATCTGCAGTCTGGGGGTGGGGAGAGGATGAGACCATCTGCCGTATGTAGGAGAGAAGAACAATTTTACACTTGTACAGGTAGTTCAGGAAATGATTCCACCTCCACCTAGGTAGGTTACTGCATTGAGAAAGCCGAGGGTTTTATTACCCCTGCTAATCCTCCTCTGATGCCTGCTTCTGACATGTAGTGCCCTTGCATTTTAGCATCAATTTGCTTATTGGTTTATACACAATGAGCCTGACCATACACCACTGAAATCAGTGGAAGCTGTGCCAATCATTTCAAGAGGTGGAAGATCAAGCCCAAAATTTGCTAATCTGCACCCCACAAGATCCTTCTGTCTATACACATTTTCCAGGCCAATGGGTTTGCAATGGAATCATTAACACCTTTATTTGTTTGGACACTTGTTGGCATTTAGGTGGTTTATGGAGACTGGAGCTGGTCAAGTTATTCCTTGTCCACGGTTTATTCTGAGAATTCAGCCCTGTTCTCTATTTGTGAACTCCCTGAGAATAAGTGGCAATTTCCTTCCCGCCCTGGAATTGGCCTGTTGTTTGAAGTGATTCTACAAACAGTTTATACAAGGAATTTCAGCTTGGGGATTGTTTGCCAACAGTTTGCGGCAAGGATGAGTTTGACAACCTGCTCCTGGGAATTTTCCAGTTGAGTTGAACCATGGGGCAGCTCAGTCACCTCGTATTGCTCCAACTCCCGGACTGGTGACCCCCAGCCATTACACTACTTCTGTTTCTACCCGAAATGAATTCCCTTTGATTGCCAAACAGCTGTCACTGCATGGGTTCAAATGAATTTTGGCTACAGGCCCAAAAGATGCTTTAAAAATTCTCTGAACAAAACTCCACCCTGAAAATTAAAAGAAAAAAAATATCAAGCAACTAACCTGATGTGTGCATCTGTGGCACTGTTCACTTTGCTTCTGCATTCCATCCCTTTACCCTCCCCCCCTTCATCTCTCTTGTCTCTTGCGACTGTAAGCTCTCCAGGATGGAGCAACTGTTTGTACAGCACCTAGCACAATGGGCCCTGTTCTCACTCAATCCCTAGGGGCTGCCCTAATACAAGTAATAAACAGTGATATTCTCCACTAACGTTTTTATCAATCAAGCGAGACCTGGAGGCATGTTTGTTTGAAACACTGCCCCACCACCGTAGCACCCAATTAAATGTACTCCCCCTAGGGGAGATGAAAGGGATAGTGCTCAGTGGTTCCCAAACTTTTCACTAAGTTGCATTTTGTCTCTTTTGGAGACCCATTACACCTGTTCCCCGCTCTCCTCCCCAGCCCTCCAGCCTCAAGCTGTCCCCTCCCCTTCCCAGGCCAAGCCCTCTGGTTGGCTCCCCCCAGCCCTCTCGCTATCTGAGCCTCGCCCCTTCCTGCAGCCCAGTCAGCCCCTCTGCTGGCTGTCTGCTCGCTGGCTCCGCCACTGATGCTGCCTGGAATCGCACTCCCTGTGCCCCTGGTGGGACCCGCCAGGTGGGAAACATTGAAAAACCATTCCACGGGGCCTCCGGAAGCAGAGTTATAGCATAGCTATGCACGCTGCCGAAGGACATTCAAGCTTACTCCTACCTGCTGCGCGGAGGTCTTTCAGTTTCTCAAAATCCTCATCGAAGGTCGCAGAGGTCTTGTCCTCATCCGTGTCTGACCTGTTGGCGTCACCCTGCAGGGAGGGGGAAAGGTGAATTTAATGTCTGATTAGTGTTTTGTTCTCGACCAAGACTGAGAAGTTTTCAAATAAAATTGCCTGGCTCCATTTAAGGTACTAATGTTAGAGCAATGGCTGCCCACATAATTCATCCCATCCGAGGGGCCATGTCACGTCATGGGCAGAGCACTGGCCTGGGGCATGGAAGAGGATGCCTCAAGTTCCAGCTCCAACCCTGACTTGCTAAGTGACCCCGGGCAAATCTCTCCACCCTGTTGTGCCTCGCCTTCCCTCCCTTGACGCTTACAGCTGTTGCATTGTTTGATAAAATGGGGACAATACCTGTTGTGGGTTTTAATCAACTAATGTTTGTAAAGTGGTTTGAAAGCTGGGGCAGGGACTGTCTCTTCATCTGTGTTAGTACAATGGTGCCCTGATATTAATTGGAGTCTTTGGGCACTACCATAATATATGTACTAAGCACATTATTATCTGTATTAAAACTGCTTTGAAACCCCCTTATAAAAGACATAGCTACTGCCAGCGGTGCTGCATTCACTTCATTGTCTAGCCTAACTGAATAGTGAGTCCCATCGCAAAATATAAAAGCGTTGTTGCAATCTGAGAAGAAAAATTGGCAGTGTGGGATTCCCTATCTATCCTCTCTCCATAATCCCAACTCACAAGCTGCTGGATTTAGATGTCAAAAGGACATTTTTCTAGCTGCCAGTGCTACAAAACTCAATTCGAGAGCTGAAAATCAAGCCATGCCCTGTCTTTCATCCTGGCTCGTTATAAAGATTCTGCAATGGAAAGTCACCCGGCAGTGTTCTGGATGAGGTAGAACAGAACCGAGCGTGGTCTTCCATAACTGCACCTGATCTGCAGGGCTGAGATAATACTGGGAGCTTATTTATGTCAGTAAAATCAGCAGATGTGGCTTGAAGACAGAGAGAGTTGAAAGTGAAGATAATAACCACAACTGGAGACTTAAGACTTGGTGGCTTTATGACAACTGAATAACCACGTCCCTCCAGGCTATTTCCACTCAGGCTGAGCAGATAAAACACGCTTTCCTTCCAAAACATCTGCCTATATATATTTTTTAAGATCTGTATTTAATGACAGCTAGTTTGTTGGCTGACTCTTGCGTCAATATCTTCACCAAACAAACATAGATCACGGCAAAACTTCATGCTGGGGGGGGGGGGAGGGGGTGTCTGTGGCTCGTGAAGAAACCTCTTAGCAGAGTCAGTGATTTTCGTCTCTGTGCCATCATTCTGTTCTCTCTGTGAATCAGGCCCTGCCCCCGCAGAGGTCTGGAAAACTGTCGTGTCTTTAACCGTCATGCTGTAACATCTTTCTTGCCTATGGTGCATCTCATGCAGAGGGCCTAATGAACAATTCTGTCTAGTCACGTTGCTTTTAGTTACACATCTATATACTGGAATATTATAGAAACAACACACGGGAAACCATACGATTCTTGCAGGAAAGAAAATGAACAAGAGTGTATTAAAGTAACACGCAGGGTGGGATTTCCAGAAGCACGCAGGGGGCGGAGATTCAGCGGCTATCAATTGCTGTAGTGCTACAGAGCGCTACCCCAGAGGACTCCAACACTGTGCCAACTTACACTAGCTGGGGAGTTTCACCATGGACTATTGTGCCTCAAATCTTATCTGGCTGGACCATCCCCGGAGTGGAAGAATAATTCAGTCTTTGCAGCTGATTCAATCCCTAGTGTCTCCCGCTAGCCCGCCAACAGGGGGACCGATGGCGACAGTGAGTTTTGAATTTGGGAGAAGACCCAGGATTCCTTTCACGCACAGGGCCCTGACTAGCAACCAGAAGACTGTGTTATTGAGAGGTTTTGCATCTCAGAGCTGAGCCTCAGTCACACAATCCTCTTTGAAATGTCTTTTCCAGGTTTGAATGCTTGTTTTTTGCTTTCGTGTATCCAGGTGAGCTACCAAAAAGACTAACCTAAATTCAGTGAAAAGGCTGCAGCATGAATGCTCTTCCTGTCTAGTTCTCCCAAACAAGTTCATTCTGTGAGTGGTCAGCAGGATGGAATTACTCCGGCAGGCAGTCCAAATGATCCATCAGGCTACAGAGAAGTTGTGCAAATTGGTCTCTAACTGTTGGAGTAATTGATCCTATAAGAGGAGCAGTTTCTTAACTGGTGCCTGTACAAATCACCATGGTCTTAGTAGACACACACAGTTCTCCCCAAAGTGGTGGTGAACTTAATTTCTTTGGCAGGTGTGTTGCTAAGTGGTGCAGCCAAAGAAACAGGCTGAGAGGGGATTGAATTTCTTGGTTCAGCTTTTTTGTTTCATGGACGAAGAATTAACATTCAGTGACTGCTAGATCTGCATAATTTTGGAAGCTCTGGCTGGCGTTTTACAGTAGATTTGAGAGTTTTTTTCAGTCAGTTCGTCTGGAACCTCTGAGTGACAAGGAGAATTTTTGTCCTTCTGCTTGTAGTTCTGCAGTCACACATGAAAGTGAAGGATGCTGAACATTGTGGTGGATTTGCACGTCTAGTCTCTTTTTTTCAGGTCCCGATCAAATTAGCAGCATTTACAAGTCAAGCACTGAAGATCAAGCTGGGTTTTTTCTGCCTCTGACAGCATCATCAGCAAATGATTCCCCCAAGCAAACTCAGCTGTCAATTTTGTCAATAGCACAGAGGACAGAAGAGAATCCAGTTTGCTCCCCTTAGCTGTAGAAAAGGGCCAACAATAGTAAAAAACCCCACAATTCTGTCAGTAAAGTCGGCCCATGTGACTTGGAGTGATCTGATGACTAAGAAGGGCCCATTTGTACATAACCACCTTTCTGACCATACTCTCACACGGTGTCAAATGGAAGAAGAGCAAGACAAAAGATCTCAGACAAGTTCCTCTGCAGCATAAGACTTTGGGTGAATTCCTGTTTAAATTACTTTTCATATCTTGGCATAAACATCTAGTTAGGGAATCAAAGATTAAAGCTGCAGAAGAAAAAAAAAATCAACAGCTCTGCTGAATGCTTCTTCCTGTGAATTGCAGCCAAGGAAGATTTGCCAGTCTTTGTTGTACAAAAACTAGATTCATGTATAAGCTGATAGAGGCCTTGTGGTTGAAATATGGCCCTGGTGGGATTTCTCTGGTGCCTACTGCAGCTTGCTAAGAGACAATTGACAAACCTATAGGCATAAGCTTTGCCAAGCCTCCTAATGAATGAAACCTGAAAATAAAATGCATGCTGCAAATTTCATTTCTGGGGTGGTTTGGCCGTTGTGATGTACTGCTGAGTAAAATAATACAGGCTTTAAAAACCACCTCTTACACACATTTAAATCAGTTTGTAGCAGCTCTAAAAGGAGCCATTAAACACTAGCAAGAAAACAGGGCCCAATTTGCTAAGGCTGTAATTACATATTTAGAGAGAATATTGCACAAGCCACCAATTTCTGTCTTTGTAGTAGCACATGATTCTGCCTTTTAGAGAACAAGCAGGAGACAGGACATTGTGGAAAGGCCAGGGTGGCTTTTGGAACAAGCTGGCTTGCTGAACGGAGAGAGTGTTCTTTTTCCTAAAGCAAACACCACATTATTCCCACATGAGGGTCATGTGTATAAGGGACCACCTGCACCGAGGATTGAACCTGTGACCTCTGGAGCTAAAAACCATGAGTTTTGACTACATGGTACCTCCTAGCCCAGCCTGCAGTGGACTTGGAGTATTTCAGCTCCTAGAGAGAGCCAGAGAGCTAGTGTGTAAATGTGCGTTATATTTGGTAGTCAGAACACAAGAGAGTAAATCAAGGGGGTTGTCGGTCATGCTGAGGGGACAAACAGATAGAGGAAAGAGCCAGAATATTATATATTACTTAGTTCCGCCTTGAGTGCAGCGGGCTGGACTAGATGACCTATTGAGGTCCCTTCCAGTCTTACATTTCTGTGTAGGAGATCGATTGTGTAGGGCTTTCATTTGCTTCAGAAGGCCACGGGAAATCAGAAAAGGTACATGAAGTGGGGATGGACTAGTCACCATGGAAAGGTGACAGGAGCTTTAAAGAGCTGACAATGTAATCCAAGGGAGAAGAGGACTATCCTTCAGCTTAAACCTAAACTACAAAGTAGAACTCGGTTTACAGCCCTACGTTGGACTGGTACTTTTACCAGACTCACTTAATGCATCATTATTTGTTCATTATTTGTTCATAGTCCTCATAGAAACATATATGGGGAAAATACGATTTTCCTCTGCTTGCCTCTTTCTTCCGGAATGAAACCGCTTAGAACAAGCAGAATTATTCTGAATCCCCCAGAGAGTTAAAACCATTCCCATGCAGACACACTACAAAAATACCAATTGTCCCACCCCTCACCCAGATTAGCTCATGAATAATTCATGGCCCATTCCTGTGCCCTCTTCCATTGTTTGTCTGTTTGCCTCAATGACAAGAAGTTTAAAGACAAGTTTCTTATCAAAGAGAGGGGGGCTGAGGCCCAGCAGACAGGGATTAAAGGGTGCAAATGAAACAGCGATAGCGTAGCTGCTGACAGAGTTGAATAGGGAAGGCAGGCCTCTCTCCGGTCTGCCTGGGTATGGAGCATGAATGTGGACTTGCACTTGGAAAAAAGCAGATGAATAGTACAAAGTATGACTGGCAACATCAAACAGCTGCATCCCAAGCAGAACACCCAGGCCCGCTGCGCAGCAGTCTCCTGGATTTCAATCAGCTGTCACCTTTTGGCACAGCCTGCGCTCTTCATCTGGAATGGTTAATGACCCACTGTCCCTGGAACCTGCTGAAAATCAAAAGGCAGATGCCGGCGCCCCTCCCCCGGCATACACGGCTGGCGCACGCATCCCGCGTTTTTACAGCATCCTGCGGCGTCTTCTCCGAGGGCTGCGAGGTGTGTGGCTGAGAAACCCCATTGGACCCCGGGATATGGGAGCTTCCGAAGCAGCAAGAGTCATGAAGTGTGGGCAGCTTGGCAGGAATGAAGCAAGGTGAAGAATGATTTTGGCAAAGGCAAACACAGGCACATACTAACACCTATCACTCAAATTCTACCTATCGTAACAAATTCATAGCGGCTTAGGACTTGGCGGTAGAAGCAAAGATAAAACTTGGATCCTGCAGCTCCAAAAAAGAACAGGTTTATCAAAGAGTTCAATGAGAGTCTCATTAACAGTACAGGGCCTATGACACACATTTGAGCTATCCTGATTCCATCTAATGGTGGACAGTGATACACACACGTAACAGTATTATTATTTGTATTCCCACAGCATCTAGGGGCCCCTGGACTCCACTGTGCTCGGTGCTGCACAAACAACAAAAAGACCATCCCTGCCCCAAAGAACTTAGATTTTAAGTACTCAGTTCCTTTTCATATATTACACTCCCACCTCAAGACACATCCAACCAATGGGAAAGTCTAGATCTAAACTTTCATTTATCTCTATTTGGGTGTTAACTCTGAAACCTAACAAAGAATGTTTAGTGACTGGTATTGTTAACTATGTCACTGTGGATCATTTTAGCAGTAGTATCCAGCTAATGTGTTCAGCTAATTGTCTCAGACTGCTTCCCACACCTTCTTAGGTGCCCAGAACTTCAACTGCCCCCTACCAGCTGCCGTCTTTCAAACTACTTCTCTGATGTAGCTGTCAGAGCAAAAATCTGTAGCATACTGAAAACTGATAACATGGAGAGCAGCTTGAAGTGAATTGAGTTTAATATAAAAATAAACAACAGCAGGGCTGCTGCACTGGTTGGGTTATTCATTTTTATGTTTAATTCATGAAAAGCTACCATTTTAAAATGAAATGAATCTGCCTCAGATTTGTCAGCTGGCTGTATCAGAGTCCAGGTCCTTCGGGCCCAGCTTGCTGCACAGCAGACATGACTTTGAAGACAACTAACAGCACAGATCAGAACTCCACCCTGCTTGGACACAGCAGTATAGCTAATACAGATTCTCTATCAGCACTGGCAATTCCTCCGTTGGGGGCTGATCTTGCTTCTTCTGAAGTCTGTGGCCAAATTTCCATGGACTTCAATAGAAGCAGGCTCATGCCCGTTGTACCAAGAGGCAAGCATGTGAAGAGTTGTAGCACCCCCAGCAAAGAGCATGCAAACGTGTATCTCACAGATCTGTGACCCTGAGAAAGCTGCTTTGTGGGTCTGGGAATAACAGACAAGGAAGAAAGATTATTTTCAAACTAGGGCTCTGTTCCACCTGTTTCTATGAATCTGCCTGTCTTGGTCCTTATCAGGAAGCTGGGAATGGTCATTTTAATAATGGAAGCCATACAGATCACCTTAAAGGGGAGAAATGTGACAGTGACAATTCTGGAGAAAGATGTTTCTGGTGCATGAATATTTCAATGGTACTTCACAGTGAACCGCACTGATTTGCCTCAGTGTAATGAAAGCAGAATAAATATGAAAACGATGACGTTTCTGGGGACAAGATGAAAAGTTACCAAAAATAATTAACGAATAAATAAAAGATTTTCTTTCCCCCTCCACACCTTGGGAATTTAGAGAATGGAAATTGAAACCATTCCTCATTTTGTTTCTGAGTTCCATGTTCCTAGCGCCGGCTCAATATTCTAAAAATGTTAAGCAGCTTTTCTGTTCTTGCTCGCCTTGAGATAAAAAAAAAAAAATTTAGAAATCCAAAAATTTGATTAAAACTTTTTGAATCATTATTTTCAACTTGAACGGAGGCTGGACGATTTTAGGTAAGTCTCAAAATCATTTCCATGCACTATTTACTTCATAAAAGCTTCTTGATATTTTATTAAAACAGAAATGTTCATATGCTCCTTTTGAACTTTTAATCAATAGAATAGGGTGAGGGTTTAGGGTTAGGGTTTGGGTGAGGGTGAGGGTTTGGGTTGGGGTTAGGGTGAGTGTGAGGGCGAGGGCTAGGATTAAGGTTAGGGTGAGGTTTAGGGTTAGGTCGAGGGCGAGGACAAGGGATAGGGTGAAGGCGAGGGATAGGGTTAGGGTTAGCTCGAGGGCGAGGATTAGGGTGAGGGCGAGGGTTAGGGCTAGGATTAGGGTTTAGGGACAATGAGTAGATGATTACTTGTAACTCTGAAGTTTCATCTCCTATGTTCTAAGTACATCGGTAACTAGTTATATTAGCAGAAGATAATCGGCCATTTACAACCATTCACAGGTATTTACTACTTAAACTTCAAAGAGCACTACAAACAAAAGTATTCTTACATTCAAAGTTTCATCAAAATGTTCATATGCTCCTTTTGAACTCTGAATCAATAGAATAGGGTGAGGGTTTAGGGTTTGGGTAAGGGTGAGGGTTAGGGTTGGGGTTAGGGTTTAGGGTGAGCGTGAGGGTTTAGGGTGAGGGCGAGGACTAGGATTAGGGTGAGGGCGAGGGTTAGGGTGAGGTTTAGGGTTAGGTCGAGGGTGATGACAAGAGTTAGGGTGAGGGCGAGGGCGTGGGATAGGGTTAGGGCGGGGACGAGGGGTGGGTCGAGGATTTGGTTGAGGGCTAAGGCAAGGGTGAGAATTAGTTTGCGGGCAAAGGTGAAGTTGAGGATTCGGTTAAGGGCGAAGGCGAGGGCGAAGATTAGGGTGAGGGCGAAGGCAAGGGCGAAAATTAGAGTAAGGGTGAAGGCGAAGGCAAATATTAGAGTAAGGGCGAAGGCTAGGGCGAGATTTAAGGTGAGGGCGAAGGCGAGGGCGAGGGTTAGGGCGAGGTTTAGGGTTAGGTCGAGAGCGAGGACAAGGACAAGAGTTAGGGTGAGGGAAAGGGTGAAGGATAGGGTGAGAGCGAGGGTGAGGGCGAGGGATAGGGTAGGGTGGGGGCAAGGGTTGGAGCGAGGGCGCGGGATAGGGTGAGAGCGAGGGTGAGGGCGAGGGCGTGGGACAGGGTTAGGGCAGGGACGAGGGGTGGGGCGAGGATTTGGTGAAGGGCGAAGGCAAGGTCGAGGATTCGGTGAAGGGCGAAGGTGAGGGCGAAGATTAGGGTGAGGGCGAAGGCGAGGGCGAAAATTAGAGTAAGGGCGAAGGTGAGGGCGAAGATTAGTGTGAGGGCAAAGGTGAAGATTAGTGTGAGGGCGAAGGCAAGGGCGAAGATTAGTGTGAGGGCAAAGGCGAGGGCAAGAATTAGGGTGTGGGCAAAGGCGAGGGCGAAGATTAGAGTGAAGGCGAAGGCAAGGGTGAGAATTAGGGTGAGGGCAAAGTCGAGGGCAAGATTAAAGGTGTGGGCGAAGCTGAGGGCGAGTTTTCAAGTGAGGGCGAAGCCGAGGGCAAGATTTCAAGTGAGGGCGAAAGCGAGGGCGAGTTTTCAAGTGAGGGCGAAGGCGAGGGCGAGATTTCAAGTGAGAGCGAAGTCGAGGGCAAGATTTAAGGTGAGGGCGAAGCCGAGGGCGAGTTTTCAAGTGAGGGCGAAGGCGAGGGCAAGATTTCAAATGAGGGCGAAGGCAAGGGCGAGATTTCAAGTGAGGGCGAAGGCGAGGGCGAGATTTCAAGTGAGGGCGAAGGCGAGGGCGAGTTTTCAAGTGAGGGCGAAGCCGAGGGCGAGTTTTCAAGTGAGGGCGAAGCCGAGGGCGAGATTTCAAGTGAGGGCGAAGGCGAGGGCAAGATTAAGGTGAGGGTGAAGCCGAGGGTTTTCAAGTGAGGGCGGCCGAGGGCAAGATTCAAATGAGGGCGAAGGCAAGGGCGAGATTTCAAGTGAGGGCGAAGGCGAGGGCGAGATTTCAAGTGAGGGCGAAGGCGAGGGCGAGTTTTCAAGTGAGGGCGAAGCCGAGGGCAAGATTTCAAAATGAGGGCGAGAGTGAGGCGAAGGCGAGGGCGAGATTAAAGGTGAGGGTGAAGGCGAGGGCGAGATTAAAGGTCGAAGGTGAGGGCGAAGGCGAAGGCGAAATTTCAAGTGAGGGCGAAGCCGAGGGCAAGATTTAAAGTGAGGGCGAAGCCGAGGGCAAGATTTCACGTGAGGGCGAAGCCGAGGGCAAGATTTCAAGTGAGGGCGAAGCTGAGGGCGAGATTTCAAGTGAGGGCGAAGTCGAGGGCGAGATTTCAAGTGAGGGCGAAGTCAAGGGCGAGATTTAAGGTGAGGGCGAAGTCGAGGGCGAGATTTAAGGTGAGGGCGAAGGTGAGGGCGAGATTTCAGTGAGGGCGAAGTCGAGGGCGAGGGCGAAGTCGAGGGCGAGATTTAAGGTGAGGGCGAAGGCGAAGGCGAGATTTCAAGTGAGGGCGAAGCCGAGGGCGAAGATTAGAGTAAGGGCGAAGGCGAGGGTGAGGATTAAGGTGAGGGCGAAGGCGAGGGCGAGATTAAAGGTGAGGGCGAAGGCGAGGGCGAGATTAAAGGTGAGCGCGAAGCCGAGGGAGAGATTTCAAGTGAGGGCGAAGCTGAGGGAGAGATTTCAAGTGAGGGTGAAGCCGAGGGCGAGATTTAAGGTGAGGGCGAAGCCGAGGGCGAGATTTAAGGTTAGGGCGAAGTCGAGGGCGAGATTTCAAGTGAGGGAGAAGGCGAGGGCGAGATTTCAAGTGAGGGCGAAGCTGAGGGCGAAGATTAGAGTAAGGGCAAAGGCGCGGGCGAATATTAGAGTAAGGGCGAAGGCGAGGGCGAAGATTGGAGTGAGGGCGAAGGTGAGGGCGAGAAATAGGGTGTGGGCGAAGGCGAGGGCGAGGTTTAAGGTGAGGGCGAGGGTTAGGGCGAGGAGTTAGGGTTAGGATTAGGGTTTAGGGACAATGAATAGATGATTACTTGGAACTCTGAAGTATTATCTCCTATGTCCTAAGCATATCGGTAACTAGTTATATGAGCACAAGATAACTGGCCATTTATAACCATTCACAGGTATTTACTACTTAAACTTCAAAGAGCACTACAAACAAAAGTATTCTTACATTCAAAGTTCCATCAAAATGTTCATATGCTCCTTTTGAACTCTTAATTAATAGAATAGGGTGAGGGTTTAGGGTTAGGGTAAGGGTGAGGGTTAGGGTTGGACTTAGGGTTTAGGGTGAGCGTGAGGGTTTAGGGTGAGGGCTAGGTGGGTTAGTGTTGGGGTTAGGCTTTAGGTCGAGCGTGAGGGTTTAGGGTGAGGGCGAGAGCTAGGTTTAGGGTGAGGGCGAGAGTTAGGGTTAGGTCGAGGCGAGGACGAGAGTTAGGGTGAGAGCAAGGGTGAGGGATAGGGTGAGACCAAGGGTGAAGGTGAGGGCGAGGGATAGGGTTAGAGCTGGGGCGAGGGTTGGGTCGAGGGCGCGGGATAGAGTGAGAGCGAGGGTGAGGGCGAGGGATAGGGTTAGGGTTGGGGCGAGGGCGGAGATTAGAGTAAGGGCGAAGGCGAAGAATAGAGTAAGGGCGAAGGCGAGGGTGAATATTAGAGTAATGGCAAAGGCGAGGGCGAAGATTAGGGTGAGGGCGAAGGCGAGGGCGAAGATTGGAGTGAGGGCAAAGGCGAGGGCGAGAATTAGGGTGTGGGCGAAGGCAAGGACGAGGTTTAAGGTGAGGGCGAAGGCGAGGGCGAGGAGTAGGGTGAGGGCGAGGGTTAGGGCGAGGAGTTAGGGTTAGGATTAGGGTTTTGGGACACTGAATAGATGATTACTTGGAACTCTGAAGTACCATTTCCTATGTCCTAAGCACATTGGTAAATAGTTATATGAGCACAAGATAACTGGCCATTTACAACCATTCACAGGTATTTACTACTTAAACTTCAAAGAGCACTACAAACAAAAGTATTCTTACATTCAAAGTTCCATCACAATTTTCATATGCTCCTTTTGAACTCTTAATAAATAGAATAGGGTGAGGGCGAGGGCTAGGGTTAGGGTGAGCGTTAGGGTGTGGGCGAGGGTTATGGCGAGTATTAGGATTAGGTTGAGGGCAAGGGCGGGGGATAGGGTTAGGCCGGGGGCGAGGGTTGGGGCGAGGGGGCGGGATAGGATTAGGGCTTGGGCGAAGGCTGGGGCGAGGGGGAGGGTTCGGGCAATGATTAGGGTGCGGGCGAAGGTGAGGGCGAAGATTAGAGTAAGGGCGAAGGCAAGGGCGAGGTTTAAGGTGAGGGCGAAGGCGAGGGCGAGGGCGAGAATTAGGGTGTGGGCAAAGGCGAGGGCGAAGATAAGGGTGAGGGCGAAGGCTAGGCGAGATTATAGGTGAGGGCAAAGCCGAGGGCGAGATTTCAAGTGCGGGCGAAGCCGAGGGCGAGATTTCAAGTGAGGGCGAAGCCGAGGGCGAAGATTAGAGTAAGGGCGAAGGCGAGGGTGAGGATTAAGGTAGGGCGAAGGCGAGGGTGAAGATTAGGGTGTGTGTGAGGGCGAGGGTTAGGGTTGGGTTTAGGGTGAGCTTGAGGGCTTAGGGTGAGGGCAAGGGCTAGGACTAGGGTGAAGGCAAGGGTTAGGTCGAGGTTTAGGTTGAGGGCGAGGACAAGAGTTAGGGTGAAGGCGAGGGATAGGGTTAGTGCGGGGGCGAGGGTTGGGCCGAGGATTCGGTTGAGGGAGAAGGCGAGGGCGAAGATTAGGGTGAGGGCGAAGGCGAGGGCGAAGATTAGGGTGAGGGCGAAGGCAAAGCTGAGCTTTGAGGTGAGGGCAAAGATTAGGGTGAGGGCGAAGGCGAGGACAAGTTTTAAGGTGAGGGCGAAGGCGAGGGCGATGATTAGAGTAAGGGCGAAGGCGAGGGCGAAGATTAGAGTGAGGTGATTGGACATCATCGAGTCCCTTGGTTTGTACACTGTTATAGCACTTGTTTTTTGGGTGGAGGTACATAAGAACAGCCATACTGGATCAGACCAATGCTCCTGTCCCCAGTAAACTGCCCCAGCACTTGCCACCAGAGACCATAGGTACGTTCTCAGGGCAGCAAGCCTGTCCCACCGTTCACACTGCTGTGGGCTCACCCTATTTTTAGCACACTCGCTCGATGAGCGCTCGCATGTGTATATCTCCTCTAGCTGGGAATCTACATCCCCAACTCCAGGTGCAGACATGTCCGCGTTGGAGCTGCAGGTGTAAAATCCAGGTTGAGGTCATACCTGCACCAGCTCTAACCACGCTACAAAGGGAAGCATAGCCCCCGTCCTTCAAGCAAGCAGCCAAGTCTGTGCCTCAAGTCTCAGAGGAGTTCATACTCGGGGCGATTCCGTTTACATCTCCAGCTCGAAAGGTAGCCATCCCTTTAGTGACCTGCCCAGGGTCACAGCAGAACCATCCTTCCAAGGATGGAATTATCAGACCTTGCTACGCATCACAAGGGCACCTCATCACATGCTTGATCACGCCTGCTGTGCTTACACCAGTATAACTGCATCCACACTAGGACTTGTACCAGCAGAGCTATGTCAGTAAACCCACCCACCAGCTAGCCAAGATAGCTACACCAATATGACTTTCAAATGGAGACCAGGCGTAATTCAATGTGGCCCTTTCCCCCCCTACAAGCACTGGATTACCAACATCCTGTCTCGTACCAGCTGGTGGGCCTGGGGTGAGGGTCTGTTACTGTTCTGGTCCTTGGAGGGTTGTTTAGAGATAGGCTATTTCTCTACTGATGAAGAGTCCATGGATGGCATCCGGCTGAACCCCTGACCCATCCCCTCTGTGCGGCTTCCAGTTCTTGGCCCTATTGCTCGGTCAAGCCCCCTTACCTCTGCTTGGAAGCCTTCTACCAGGATGGCAACTAGGAGGTTGAAGAGCACGTAGTTTCCGAAGGTCATCAGGGCCACGAAGTACAGCGCCGCCCACGAGGAGGTAGATGCCATGCCATTGTAGAGGACCACGTTCCAGTCTTCCTGGGTGAGGATCTGCGGGGGGGTGGGGAGGAAAGGCTTTCCAGTTACTCCTCTCTGCTTGCCGGCAGCAGCTGGTTTAAAAATCCACATTGAATCACTGATGTAGCCTTCCTTCCTTTACAACGGCAGCACCCGCTCTCCTGGCTGACTGGCTCCCAGCCCAAGAGTGAGAGATCTAGCCAGATGAGACCGCAAAGGATCTCTTTATTGAGAGCTCATCACGGGAGAGAGATCTGAAAGTTGCGGCTTCCACCCGAGACCCTCTTTTTCTCTGGCTCCCCTTTCAGCTCACCTAGGAGTGCTATTACCCACCAGGGTTGCTAGTTCAAATCTCAACTCTGGTGACATATTGGGTACACAAGCAGAGATGTCTACCACTTGGTGGGGAGGTTTCCAAATGATTATTCTGGTGATCAGCTATCTGTTGATTGGCCTGCCATGGCACCATCAGTTTTGTGCCCCGAGATGGTCTCTCTTTTCAGGGCCATGATTTCCTTTCACCAGAACATTTTTTCCTCCTCATGAGTTAACTGGAGTTGGAAAAAAACCCCAGGTTTTCCATACAGTCGTTGACATGAAGGGTCTCCAGAAACTTAGGAAAGGAAACGAGTGCTTGTTGGGTGGGGAAAAAAAATGATAAACTGGCAGGAAAATATATTTCCTTTGCAAAGACAAGTCTGACTATCAGGGGCCTTCATAAGATTCATTCAAGATATTCCTAGCCTGACAATTTTCCCATAGCTGAAAAAACCAGGGTTTAAAAAACAGAAAAAGATGTTTTCTTGCCCTCCATTAATCCAGACTCTACAATGAAGATGTCCTCTAGCACCACTGTAAAACAGGAACAACCTGTTGGTGGCATCTGGGGGTGGGAAAACATATTCAGCTGCATTTAGTGCTGTGCTTCCCATCAGCCCTGTGCCTCCCATTAAGGTTACTATCCTTGTGCATCACGCAAAATCTATTTACACACATGGCTTTGGAGGTTAATACACGAGCCACTATTAAAAAAGTATGAACCTTATGAAAGAGATGTCAATTTCCCCTTGCAGTGAATTAAAATCCATCTTTGTTTATACAGGGGACAGCTAACATTCTGCACTGTGGAGAGTTCGGATCAGTTTGCACATGGACTACCACTTATTTAATAAAGGTGCACCTGTCCTGTTCCTAGAAATGCTGCTCAACATTCCTGAGCTCTCCTCCACTATATACAATATATGTCCTTTGGTGCTTGTAAGGGGGTGTTTAATATAGTCACTGTATGTCCCATTATAAGAACTGATTTCTTAAGCAGAAAGATAGCTAATGTTACGGAGAGATACTTTCCTGGAAATAGTTGCTTCATTGCTCTATTGTGAAATATACGAGTCATTCCAATGATATTTTAGGTGTTATCTACGCAGGAAAGTTGGCTCGTTTACATAGAGAATTTTCCAGTCCTCTGCCTTGCTTTTCTTTTCTGTCACAGTCTTTACCAGTCCAGCAATCCTCATACCAAATCCACTGTGTGTGTAGCCAGCAGTTCCAAAATTTGCTGAGCTAGATTGACTTGAGATAGTCTGTTCATTTCAAATTCTAAAACACCATATTGTTTAAAAATGTGAATTTCAGTGCTGAAGGAAGGTGTTGGATTGGTATCTTTGGAGACAGAAATCTTATGTCTATTCACGGAACAGATACAGCACTGATAATGGTTTTGGAAGCCTTCTTCACCATGACCTATGTGTCTCAAACTGACTTGTATAAGGATTGCAGCTGGGCAAAATTTCTTGGATTAAACTTTTGCCAAAAAAATGTAGTTTTGGGTCAAATGAAACATTTAACGAATTCATGTTGAATTTGCTGAAATGTTTCGGTCAGGGGAAAAAATTCTTGCAAAGTCAAAACATTATACTTTTTATTTCAAATTTTGCCTTGATTTTTTTAGATCTAAGGAAAAAACAAAGGTTAAAATAACCCCGAATGTGGAACAAAATGTTTCATTTTGGGTCAAAGTGTTTTGAGTGACCTGAAAATTTTCCCCCTATTTTTAGTTTAATCAAAACTGAACTGAAAAATCTGTTATTTGCAGAGGTGTAAGAATATGAAAGTGCTGTTCACGTCTCTATTCCTTCTCAGTCTTTGGCCTTTGCTAAGAAGGGAGATAGTTACAGTGGTGGTTTTGTGACAATAGCATCTGCCCACTCAGAGCCATCCTGAGACCAGTCGACTCATTGGGAAAAACCACTCTTTCATGGTAAATTTGACCAACTAACTCTGTGATGCTGTTTCAGTCCACAAGGTCTATGGTTATTAGAATAAAGCTTTTGACAAGCAACAACATTTGCCTGCTTGATGGACAATAAAACTCATCAGCAGTCCCAGATCTTACCTGAAACACGGTCACAATGGCCCAGAGTAAGGAATCAAAATTCTTTCTGTCTGGAACTGTGTCCTCCGTATCAGTTTTCAAGCTAAACTTGCATCCAAAAAGATGCATGCCGAGAATGCTGGAGAGGGAAAGGAAGCGACATAGAAGACATCACTGCATGAGACACATGGTTTTAGGGAGCATCTTAGCACTTTTGGGGTCACTTTCTTTTCACAGCTGCACATTTTGTGTGTCTATAGAGTGCTCTCTCTGCTCCTGCAGGCAGGAAATGGGACCTCCTTAGTGGAGGACACTGACTACAAGGTAAATCAGAGCACAGGTTTGCTGTATGCAATGATAGAGCCTTGCCATCAGGTGAAGGCAGAATAGCATGACTTAGATATAACTTTTGTCCTTATGTTTCTGCATTAACTCCTTGGTGAACAATCACCAAATGGAGTGGTTCTTGAGGCCCCTAACACTAGAATTATAGAGGGTTGGAAGGGACCTTAAGATGTCATCTAGTCCAACCCCCTGCTCAAAGCAGGACCAACCCCAACTAAACCATCCCAGCCAGGGCTTTGTCAAACCGAACCTTAAAAACCTCTAAGGATGAAGTTTCCACCACCTCCCTAGGTAACCCATTCCAGCGCTTCAGCCTCCTAGTGAAAAAAGTTTTCCTAATATCCAACTTAGACCTCCTCCACTGCAACTTGAGACCACTGCTCCTTGTTCTGTCATCTGCCACCACTGAGAACAGCCTAGCCCCATCCTCCCTGGAACCCCCTTTCAGGTAGTTAAAGGCTGCTATCAAATCCCCCTCATTCTTCTCTTCTGCAGACTAAACAAGCCTAGTTCCCTCAGCCTCTCCTTATAAGTCATGTGCTCCAGCCCCCTAATCATTTTCGATGCCCTCTGCTGCACTCTCTTACATCCTTCCTGTAGTGGAGGGCCCAAAACTGGACACAGTACTCCAGATGTGGCCTCACCAGTGCCAAATAGAGGGGAATAATCACTTCCCTCCATCTCCTGGCAATGCTCCTACTAATGCAGCCCAATATGCTGTTAGTTTTCTTGGCAACAAGGACACACTGTTGACTTATATCCAGCTTCTTGCACACTGTAACCCTCAGGTCCTTTTCTGCAGATCTGCCATTTAGCAAGTTGGTTCCCAGTCTGTAGCAGTGCATGGTACTCTTCCGTCCTAAGTGCAGGACTCTGCACTTGTCCTTGTTGAACCTTATGGCTCAATCCTTAAATTTGTCTAGGTCACTCTGTATCCTATCCCTACCCTCCAGCATATCTATCGCTTGGTGAGGATGCAATCCACCCCATCATCCAGATCGTTAATGAAGATGTTGAACAAAAATGGTCCCAGGACCGACCCCTGGGGCAGTCCTCTTGATACCAGCTGCCAACTTGACATTGAGCCATTTCTCACTACCTGTTGAGCCCGGCAATCCAGCCAGCTTCCTATCCACCTTACAGTCCATTCGTCCAAACCATACTTCTTTAATTTGCTGGCAAGAATACCGTGGGAGACCGTATCAAAAGCTTTGCTAAAGTCAAGGTATATCATGTCCACCGCTTTCCTCACATCCACAGAGCCAGTCATCTCATCATAGAAGGCAATCACATTGGTCAGGCACGTCTTGCCCTTGGTGAATCCATGCTGATTGTTCCTGATCACCTTCCTCTCCTCCAAGTGCTTCAGAATGGATTCCTTGAGGACCTGCTCCATGACCAGGCTCTATGATTCTATGACCAACCATGTCCCATAGATTTTCCCAGAGAGGGATTTTCTATGGAAAATGGACCTTAGAGCTGACTTGACCACTTCCAGGAACTTGAGAGGGTATCTCAATCTTTATGACCCATTCAATCCTTGTTCTCTTTGTTGATATTGCCAAGGCGGCAGTCAACTAGCAGCATCAGCAATGGTGGCCATTCCCCCACTTTTGAGTTCCTTAGATCAAAGCAGCAGAATAGATATGTTGTCGGGAACTATTCTGCATGACATCAGGATGACAAATATACAATATGCATAACAAAAAAAATGAATGACATTAGACAGAAAAAGAATAGAGAAAACAGCTTGGAATTACACTAGCCAGTGTACATAACATAACAGTTTACATAATTTGCTTGTGCTTTCTCAGTATTTAATAAAAAAATATCTTCCAAGATGTTTGCCATAGGTATGGTGGCAAATCCTCAGTTGGTTTACTCTGAAGCCGGTGGAGCTACATTCATGGAAATATGCAGATCTGAACCATCTGAGAATCTGGATGGTTATTTCTGGATGGTTACTTCTACTTTACATGCACAGATGATCCCATGGTGTTGCTGATAAGTGACTTTTGGTGCTACATAGCATGTCCACTACCAAATTAAGTAAGACCAACAATCCATTTCATATTGGCTACTAAACAGTCACTGGCACTGACCCCTACTATTCTCTACAAGATTGGATAGGTAGCCCTTGAAACAAAAAAAATCAGGTCAACTGCTCATTTTGTTCCCATTCTCCCTCCGTAGTTCCGTTCTTGCTTTTCTGGATCATCTTTCATCACTGTTAACCTCAGTCAGAGTCAAACCCAGGATTGGGGGTGGTGGAGGGCTGCATTCCCTATTATCATTCCCTGGAGCCATCTATTTTCCATTCAATCACAGATTAGTGTTAAAAAAAACAACTCCTTGACCCCCCTACTTCCTCCCTCTAAAACATGAAGTCATCAGGTTCCATTTGCAGACAACTACCTGGGTTTAAATGACATGAATGGGCCTCTCAGGAACGCTGGAGTAACGGTTTTCCTGGAAGCCTCTTTGTGTTTTGCATTTGTCTAGAGAATTACAGGATCGCATAAAACACTGAGACCTCAAAAGGAGGTAAATCATTGATTGAACGTCTGCCTGCCAGTCTATTGTGAGCACGTCTGTCATCTAGGCTGCATGACAAACATGCGCTATCGTTATCCTAATTTACATATAATTTAAGTAAGCCATACAATTAATCCAGGGAGACAAGTAGCAGCCGCAGGTACCTGAAAATAAAGATGAAGAGCATGAGCAGCATGCAGAAGGTGGCCACGTTATCCATTGTCTTCATCAAGACCACCAGCTGGCGGCGAAGGGCGGGCATGAAGCGTACCAGCTTGAGGACCCTGAGCAGCCGAAATGTTCTCAGCACAGAAAGGCCTCCATCGGATTGACCAATGATCTCCCAGACGCTATGGGAGCACAAGAAAGAAAACAACAAACTCACTATCCTTGTCCATCTCAGAGCAGTTTGATGTACAGTACAATAAAACTGGAGTTAACTGGATTGTGGGTAGCTCACAGGGTGTCTTGCCCAGCCTGTGACCTGAGAGCAGAGAGGACTGTAGGAAGAGATGGGACTTACAAAGGTAGTGGGTAAGGGAGGGGTCAGCTTGAATATTTGCCTCTGCTGCTATGGTTTTGTGGGATACCCTCCTTCTTGACTTTGGAATGATCTCAGAATTAGCCCCCTTCAATATATATGCTTAAGCTATTTCCTCTATAGCCCACTTGGTGTTGTTCAACCTGCTTGTTTTCTATGGCATCTAGCGATGAAGTAAATGATTTAATGGTGTTCTACATGCATCGTTGGTTTGCACCATTGCAAATCAGGGATGGGCTAAAGCCACAACATTTAGATCAGGATTTTGGAAGACTCAAAAATTCCAGGGAGTTCAAACATGGGGTTTTGAGTTCAGATGATTATGACAGAGAGAGGGGGCCAGGTGTAAAACTGGGTTTGGAGTTTGAACCATTTCAGAGTTTGGAGTTGTTTGGATCTGGGACTTTGGTCTGGGTCCTGCTCTCATTGTCATGACTCATTTCAAATCTACGGGCCCACTTGTTGGTTGGTATAAAGCGGCATCCCACCATGGACATCAACAACACTATCCTGATTTACACCTACTGAGGATCTGGCCTGACATTTTTTCCTCTCCAAATTAGAGAATGAAGTTAGCAGCCTTGAAGCTCAGGGGTTGGTTGGTACTGCCAAGGCTGGTTACAGCATGGACTGATGCAGAAGAAGCCTCTCCCGCACACACGTGTCAGCGTCACCTACCCCAGATCTGCAGCACTCCTACCATTTGCCCTTGGATGGTGGGAGCCCTTTGTCAGGGACACCACACCAATGACCTATTTTGTCCCACCCTCTCACAGCGTTGCCCTGTTCTTGCCTTTCCAGGTCATGTATTCATGTATTCATTCTGGAAAAACACGTGCTGCTGCACTTGAGTAGTTAACGAGTTCTTTTCTCAGAATTGGCCCTGCTGTGTTTCAGTGGGAAAATTCACCACAACGCCAGAGGTGCGGCATAAATAGAACTCATCTGTCATGTCCATTTAGTTTGCACAGCGCTTCTAAAAGATACGACCCTAAAAGGCCAATACGATCATATAATATTAATCCCACTGAACTGTACATTAACACCAACCCACGTCACTCATACCCCCTGTGTGACAGGACTTGTCTAAAATCTCCTGGAGCTACTTGGAGGCGAATGGTGGAAAATAGCATGCAGCCTGCAGTGACCTGATGATGACTATGATCCCGTCGAAGATGTTGTATGGGTTCTTGATGTAACCAAAGATACCAAAGGCAAGGAGCTTGAGAACCATCTCCAGGGCAAACATGCTGGTGAAGACAATGTTACTGATCTCCAACGCGTTGGTCAGCTCATCCGGCTACAAGACAGAAAGACACATAGTCAAGCTGATACACTGAAAGAAAGAAAGAAACATTGATTTTTTTTTAAATTCCCCCTGGTGTAAACACTCATTGCCTCGTGGAATTTATTGCACTGCTTCGCTTTGCACAAGAGGTCACCATCTGCGGCCACAGAAGAACTGTGTGAGCATGGATATTCCCAAGAGGGGCAGTGCATAAGAACAGGGAGGACAGTCTACCAAGGTTTTTAATGGAGCAAATGCCCTTCTATAGCACCTGCAGTAATGACACTCACGTTGTGTCCCAGCTTAACAAGATCTTTTAGTCAATGCACTAAAACTAAGCATTAAGGCAAAAAGATAGCAGCTTTGTAGGATGTGCCTAGCCAGGCCAGAGGTCTATATGTAACAGACTAAATGCTGGGAAAGAGTTCTGTCCCTGTATGCTCTGAGTATAGGGTAAGTGGGGCTTTTCAAAAACACCCAAGAGAGTTAACAAGCACGAGTGCCACTGAAAGTCAATGGGATTTGTGTTCTTCGCAGCCTTTGAAAATGCCACACTAAAAATCTAGGAAGGTTTTTTGTGGGTTGACTCTTGGAGTCAATGGGATCAATCCTTCCATTGCTTCCATTGACTCCAAGAGGAGTTGGAGCAGACCTTGTGCGTGAACTCAGATCCAAGCCGGAGAAAATTGATCTTTCCAAATAAACCAACACTCGCTCCAAGTTACAGCCTTTAGTGCAAACCCTTTACAAGTTCCTCTCTCACCAAACCTAATGGGAAAGAAGGGCCTGAGGTAGATTTCCTCACTGAAATGACTTCAAACAAACAGTTCAAGGAATTGCAATGCACATGTCTAAAGCTAAACACCAGGTGTTCTGCAAAAGAAAGAGTCTTTTCCATTTCCTCAGTGCAATAATCTTGTCTAGGAAAAGGGGCTATTTTCATATGTAACTCATCTCCTGTCTGGTAATAGCTTTCTTTATTTTTCATGGTATGTTAACAGCTGGGAGGTACTTGAAGTGATTATTGCATTATCAGAGATTCTGAAAATGGCAGATTCTGAAGACAGGAGTTAGCGCAGCATAGAAGAGACACGTTTAATTCAATGCATTGTATATCAAATACTCAGCAACCAGTCAGGACTGGCAGGGGTTAACTTGGATTCAGTGATAGCCGGGGAGATCGCACCCCATCCAGGCTGGTTATACCATCAGGCAGCTGCAAATTGACCACTAGAACAACTTACCAAGAGTCGATTCTCCATCACCGGCAGTTTTAAAAGCAAGAGTGGATGTTGGTCTAAAAAATCGGCTCTAGGTCAAACAGAAGCGAGAAGAAGTGCCAGGAAGTACTATGCAGGAGGTCAACTAGATGATCACAGGGATCTAGGAGTCTATGAAACCACCTTGCATTGAACAAACCATTCAGGGCAATAACCCACTATGTGTTCAACCATTTATCCAACAGAGACCATCAGCACTACCTGTCCTTAGTGTTTCCAAACCGCCCCTTCATCATCGTCAATACACACCCGGCTTGCTAAGATATATTAAACCCTCACAAGAGATCTGAAATGGGACTGTAGCAGGTTCGCGCAGGCCCCCCTGCTGCTTCGGCCCTCTGCGCCCACCAACCACGCACAGACGTCAGCTTCGTGCTCCCACCGGCGCTCTTTATTTACAACTTATATCCCACCACTACTTGCTAATATACAGTTCGGATTACCAACCCCAGGGGCCTCACTGCTCCAGCCACTGATCAAGGGCGCCCACCCTCCTGCTGCTGCAGCTTCTCCCTTTGGTGGCTGTTTACCTCCCCTTCCTTCCTGGAGCTTTTACAGTGCCTGGCCTAACAAGCCTCTTCTGTGCAGGGCTTACTCAGCCTTTTCCCTTTCCCTCTAATTAGGGCACCAGCACTATGTGGGTACTGGGACGTGGGCGGGCACAGCTAAAAGCCCCTCCCCCAGCTGAAGGGGAAGAGCTACTGAACCCGGGACTCAACTAATTATGGGGGACAACGAAAAAACAGGGACGGGCATGAAGGTCAAAGGGTTAAACAAAGGGAACCTGACGGGGGCACCGAGCAGAGAACCCCAGACAGCGCCCACTGCTCCTCAAAACTAGCCAAGGAGTCAGCGGATGAGGCCTAGAAGAACTTTGCTCAGAGACGCGATCGGACGGAGGAACGGAAATAGGCCCCGCAGTCGCTGAGCCACCTCCTCAGCCAGCATCCTCTCCCCGGTGCTGTAGATGGCCACCTTGGCCAAGGCGAGGAGGAGGTTGATGAGGAGGTCCCACAACTTTGTGGGGCCACGGATGGGGTGTGCACAGATCAGAAGGTGTGGGGAGAAGTGCAGCCAGACCCTCAGGAGGAAGTTCTGGAGGAGTTGGAACAGGAGATGTGGGGAAGGTTTACTGCTCTCCACCCAACTTTCTTTATCTTCACTCTCCAAATGGAGTCAAGCCCAGCTTCCTCCTACGGGTGCTGGGCAGTGTAGACCCCCAGACATTTCCGGTATGAGGGGGTAGCTGGATTAAAATGGTCACCAGAAGGAACTGAACCCCAGAGCATTACTTACAAGACCGTGCTACAATCTGAAGGCAGCAGCTTCCCCCCCCATCTCCCAGGGCGTTCAGCTGCCAAGTGCTGCAGAAGGACACACAGCTCAGTGAGGGAATCACACTGGCGTTTGTCACCTGCCACTGAAGAAATAAAGGTGGGTCTCTAATTTTGTTACACCAAAATATCATTCATCAACCCAGGCGCCTTCCCTGTCCTGCCCGCTGACAGTGCCTGGAGGGGAACTTCCGCTGGGGAACGACTTCCAGGTTGCAGCGTGCTTGTTTTCTCAAGGGGCAGAGAGAAGGAAGGGCCTGGTTTGCGCCTGCTGCTCAGACGTGAGTGGGTCACACATCCCAGAGAGCCTAGACGTCTCCGTGGTTCCACCCCTCTGGCTCTTTGGGTATGTCTGAGTTGCAGATCAGAAGCGTGACTCCTGCGTGCGTAGACACCCCAGAGCTAGCTTGGAGCTAGCTAGCCTGACTAACAGCAGCGGTGAAACCCTGGCAGCCTACGTTAGCCTCTTGAGTACAGACCTGAGATCTTGAGAGGGCTTGGAGAGTCTGTGCTGCTGCGCACGCTGCCACAGCCTCCCAGCTGTCACCACTGGCGGTAGCTAGATTGAAGCTAGCTCAGGTACATCTCCACGTACTGCAGTCGCACCTCGGACTGCAGTGTGGACAAACCCTCACGCCCCAGGAGCTGGGACTCCCGAATACTAACCACTGCTCCCCACCCCTTGGCTCTCTGTAATAATGATTAGTGATGGGCTATCCTGACAACGACTCACCCTGGCCCGCCTCCCACGCCCCGTGTACGTATACAGTGAAATCAGACCTTCTAGGCTCAGACCTTTGGATCCATCTCAAAGGTCAGTCCCTGCTGCGGCAGCAGGAGGTGAAAAAACCTCACAACGTCATAAGGGTGTGAATTCTGCCCTGACCCTTTCAGGACATCAGGCGACATGTAGCAGTTTGAGACTGATACGAAGTTGTCCCTCTGCCAGCGTTAGGGATAATGAAATCACCCAGCAATTTTTAGTGATCCAGACACAGTATTGGATACTGTGGCCTCTTGCAGACATGAAGCTCACAGCCCAAATTCTGCAGATAAAACTGTGCACGTGTCTGGGGGTTGGTTAAATCATACAAACCTTTTGGAATGTCTCCTCCAATTCTTGGGGTATGTGTGTTTGGCTAGCTACTGCTCCCTTACTTGTCTGCACTCTCGTCCACCTAGTAACCTGTTCCTGCTCTCTTATGAGCAAACTCATTGCTGACCAGTAACATGATGTAAAATCAGATTCGCCCCTTTCCTCTCCCTTCATCTGTGCCTCTACTTCTCTTTCCTCCCTGCTTAGATCTCAACTCTAGGTAAATTCATGTAAGGAGTAAAGACCTGTGGCATCTCAGGAACTTGATGGCACATCACACACACACAGCATCAAGAATGTTGTGCACTCACGGTCTTTCTTCTCTGCACAGGGAGAGTGTCTATTTTACAGGTACCTTCAGATGGGAACTGGAATGCACCCAAATAGGGAGAATAAAAGGAGAACCATGGGCTCTCTGCCAAGTTAGAAGGAGTCTTTCTAGCTAAAACCAAGCCTAACCCAAAATTCTCTGTGGTCTCCTTGCCACTCTAACAGGAGCTGCCAACTCCCATGGTTTTATCATGTGGCTCATAATAGTTATTGTTTTCTTACAGCCCCGTCTGCTGGAGTCATGTGAATATGAGAAAAATCTCAGCATACATGAAAAAAAGTAGGGTGCTAGCCTTTATGGTTGTGGAGAAAAGCTTGAAAACGTTGAAACCTAGATGCTCTCAAGAAAAAAAAAAAAAAACCCTTTCAAAAAGGCAAACAAAAAGAACCCAACATTATTTTAAAAAAAACAACATAATTTTTAAGCCAACCTCAGACTTTTTTGTAACCTGACTCTTGATTTCTGAAAGCCTGGAGCTGGCAACACTGCAACAGATTAATATGCGAACACTGCTGCTCGAACTCACTTGCCAATTTGCGTCAACATTTTGGTACCACCTCTTCTTATTCTCAAGCGCCATAACCTTTTCTTGAAATATCAGTGCTGAGATTGCACGACAAAAGATGCAGTGGTCTCTCAAGGGAAACTAGCACCAATGAGATCATCAATAACTGTAATTAGAAGTGGATCTTCTAGACAAAGCAGCAATGCCTCTGTAAAGCTGATGGGCAGCCTAGCTGACTTTGCAAAGCCAGCTGTGCTTCAAACCAGAGATCTTCATTATCCTTTATTACTCATATTTGGTGTGAGGCAGAACTAATGCAGTGATAAGGACTTCTGTAATGAGAGACGTTTAGATTGCAATCCCACAATGACATGGACACAGGAACCAGCAGGCAAAGACAAGGATGGATGGCCCAGAAAGCTAGCTAAAGCTGATGATGTGAGTTTTTGTATTACAGAGCGGAAGTTGCAAAGCAGAGACCAGCATCATTGATATTGCCTTTAAATGTAATTACCCCCTTTCACCACGAACTGGAGCTTAGGAAACAGCCTGACATAGGTATTTGTATATGGTTTGTGGCTTATAGTGCTGTTCATCTCCCACTTCTCATATCCCCCAGTGAGCAAAGATCAAGGAGGAAGGTTATGGCAGAGATACACAAAAGCAACACCAATTTGGCTTTCCGTCTTCAATCATCTTCCAGGCCAGACACAAGACGAACCGGACCAGCCACTAGAAGTCACTGTTGCATCACTCAAATTCAGCGGAACTGTAGACGTGGGAAATTTTTGACAGAACCATTTTTCACCAAAAAAATGCTGATTAACCAAAACCAAATTTTTTTGGTTAGTTTTGGATTCAGTTCTGATGAATTTCCTGACTCAAAAACATTGGAAAAAAGTTTCCATATTGTCAAAACATCTCGTTTTGACCTTTTTTTTTTTTTTTAAACGAAAAGTTTTGTTTTTTGGTTCGAAATGACTTTTTGATTCGAAATTTAACTTAATTGATATTTTAAAGAGGTGAAAAAAGAAAAAAAAACGGCGAAAAAGCAAAATGAAATGTTTCAAAGTTTGTGAGACTAAGCATTTTGATTGACCCACGCTGAAATGTCGTTTGATTTGTCAAGACCCCGAAAATTTTAGAGATTGACTTTTTGTCCTGATTTCGTCAGGACATTTTTTTGAAATCTCAAAAATTCATATGGGACAGGAAAAGTCATTCCCCCCTAGCCCTACTAAACTACCATGTGGAGGACATCAAAATGCCCCTACAAAGAGAGAGAATAGCTTTGGATACCTCATCCTATTTTTTCTGCTGTAAGCTGCCCAGCTCTGCAATCTTTCAGGCAGAGGAAAGGTAAGCTCAAACTGAGTGATAGTCACCCTGTGGCTTGAGAAACACACACACTTTGAGGCTCGGCACACAGCTCTTGTGGACAAGTTGAGTCAGAGCATCTCCAGCTCTCACCAGTTCTCAGGCAGACCCGCCGGAGCAATGCTGCCCTTACTGCAACATGACCCGTGCACAGAAGTACATGGGGTGCTAAACAAGTAGATTAGGGATCCCTGCCAATCCAGAGTCAGGAAGGGGAAGGGTGACGCCCTTCACTCCTATCAGCCAGGAGCGAGCCAGAGAGAGGTGTCAGATGGAGTAGCAGAGAGGCACAAATGGATCGTAGTGGGACATTCTGAGGGTGCATTGGAGCACCGCCTCGAGACGGGACACCTCATCGAGACGGCGTCGGGGCATCTTGATGCAAAGAGCCCAGCAACTCCTTTCGATGACCCAGTGGCCCTCAGCTCCATGAGGCTGTCACATGACGCCTCGTCTACCCTGGCGGCAGCGCACGGGGTACGTGTAGCTAGACTCCATGGAGAACGGCAGGCTGCATCCACACTGCAGCATGCAGCTACACATGGCAGTGGAAGTCTCTGGCAGGGAGTTGTTGCTGCAGCCTTCGCGGGACGCTATGCTGCAAGAAAGAGCGGCGTACAAGGGGGAGGCAGTGTGGGTATGGAAAGAGCTGTGTAGGGTATATACCTTAGGGTTTTGGCACGTCTGTACTCCGCGCAGCTAAGCGGAACCTCACCATCTACATTGCTATTTATACCTGTGCTAGGGGGCACGTAGTGTCTGTACTCTGAGTGTAGACCTGTCCTAAGGCCGATGGGTTAAGCAAACCCCAAGACAGAGCATCATCCTGGCTGACTTTCTGCAAACTGCCGTGCCTGCAGACACAGCCTAAACTCAGTGACTAAGTGGAGATATCCAGTGGGACTGTCAAGGAGGTCACCATGATCGAAGATTCAACCCCAAACCTTGAGTCAGAACCCCTTTGAATTTCAGAAGTGTTTGGACTTGAGGCCCATGAACCAAGCCCACTCTTACAGAAGGGATTCAAACCTGGATGGGACCGCCGTATATTCACTGCTGTTATAGACGAGGTTTTTGTTGAACAGTACAGAGAGCGAGTTTCCCACCATTCAGCCCCTTGAACCTGCACCTGCTACCCTTGCTAGCCCTGATTCCAGCCAAAACCTAACCCAGGAGCAACCGCTGCCACATTTGCTCGTGCTGAAGGTCCATATTTACACCACATGTGTCTACAAGATATTGAATGGATTTTAAACTGGATTTTTTATTAGCAACGAGTCAATCCCAGAAGTTTCAAAGGTTCATTTCGGGGTGAGATAAACGGCCAAAGATGAGACTAGTTCTCTAGCTAGCTTGGGTCTAGAAACCTTGGAGGAACAAGCGCGCTCTCTCAGAAAAATCTTTTGCTTCATGTTTCACCACGGGAGAGTCTCCTTTTGCAGCCTATTTGGAACCAGGAAGTTGGGAGAAATTGAATAATGAAAAATCCAATCACAGTCCAGCATGGGAGTGGCTAAGATTAATGATGGCACTCCAGCGGCAGTGGCGTAGGAGTCTGAAGATCAGGAGCTATTCCTGGCTCTGCCACTGATCAACTATGAGACCTCAGGCAAGTCACTTCATCTCACTGCACCTGTTTCCCCTCCCACTCTTCTACCTGTCTATTGAAATTGTAAGCTTTTCTGGGAAGGGACTCTCTTACTCTGCTTATGTTTAGCATCCAGGTCAATGAGGCCCTAAGTTTAGCTAGGACACATGGGTTCTACTGCAATATAAATAATAATCCAGCAGGGGGATAAAGCCAACACATGGATTCTTCCACTGAAAATGTGTTTGGGTGACATTTGCAAATTAAAAATTGTGACTCACTTCAGAAATTCCGCCCCCACCCACAGCAGTTGATTTAATCCTGCGGAACAACGAAAGCCAGGCCTGGCAGAGACACGGGGGAATTGTAAACAAATTCAGAACATTGTGTTTCACAAACATTCCTTTCATTTTTGTTGTTGGGTTCTTTTTTGTTTTGCATTCCTGGCCTAAAAGCTGTCAATGAGATTGCGTGCGCATACGTGTTGGGTTTCTTTTTTATATTTGAAGCTTCACCTGCAGGGACTCGGACCATAAAGATGGGCAGTAATATTCTGCCACAATGAACTGTCAACTTGTGCTTTGCTTCTGGACATTTTACCTCTCCCCCAATTTTTTTTTTTTCAGGTTGTGCCTATTTTCTTGCAATATATTTCACCTGTGTTGGCAGCCCTACATCAAAGTCATGACATGGAATTTAAAAAGACACAAATGCAGAAGAGAGAGAGAGAAGAGCGAAAAGGGCCTTTCATGCTAATTATAACGGGGGGGGGGGGGGGAGGGAGGAATCCAGCTCTCTCAGCTGTTTGGATTATTAAACCTGAACCAAGGTAATTAGTGTAATACAGGATAAATTCACCCTGCGTTAAGAAGCTTTATTTTGCAATATGTCCATAGGCTGCAGAAGCATTTGCAAGCTGCATGCACTGGTTAAGGGAGAGACTGCGTAGCAGCATGTGACACTTTTTGGTAATGATGCAGTAATTACTGAGGATAGAAACTCACCTCAGTTAAATAGCTTCTAATCTAAGGTCTTGATTCTGCTCCCATGAGTCCCACTTACTTCACTGGCCCTGAGATCTTACATCAACCAGAACCTACCCCAAATACAAACTCAGCAGCCAAACTGGCAAGAGTTCCTACTAATTTTCAGCATCTCCACATTTGGGAGCCCAGTGAATGAGACCCTGGGCCAGCTTTTCCAAAGGTGTCGAGCAACCGTCGCTCTCCGCAACCTTCACAGGCATTCTGGGTGCTCAGGCCCAAGGCATCTCAAGTCGGCTTGTCCAGAACAAAGGCACCCCAGATCAGTGGCCACTTTTTGCCAGAACTTCTTCTGAGGCTTTAAACACTTTGCTTAAACTTTGACATTCTTATTTCTGACTTTGAGGCAACTCTGCATTTCCGAGCAGGGACTTGAAGACCAGGAACTGAGCTACTGTCATGGTGTTTATCACCAGGAACCTGGAAGCATCAGCACTGCAGGCTCTCTTATGAGCCTCCTGATTGATCTCTAGATGGATGCATTTCAGATCAGCAGCCAAACTTCTGCATCTTCGTCCTCCAAACCTTTGATTCCCCACCATGGCTGCTTATGCCAGTTCTGATGCATTGTACCTATTCACGAGACGCTATTCAGGCTGTACCAATAGTACTAACGCTTCTATGCAATGCTCTGCCTCTTCCAAGCACCTAGCAAGCATTAACTAATTGAGCTTGCCAGCCCCTCAATAGGGTAAAAAGGCATGACCCCATTTTACCGACATAGAAATGGAGGCACGGAGAGGTTAAGAGATTTTCCCAAGTTCACCCAGAGGATCAATGGTGGAACTCAAGAACGTGTCACTTCTACACTCATGCTCAGTCCACTGGACCATGGTGCTGTTCTGAGAGCCCTTTATCCAAAAGGAACAAACTGACTTAATTTACTATGTCCCCGGAGCTATGCTGGAGTTGGTTCTGTGTGCGTGGGGAAGGGTTACAGCCCATTGCTCTCTCCGGTGAGCTGCGAAGGCTCCTGGCACAACTAATCTGTTTAATCGATGGATTATGGGGCTCCATCTCCATATGAGATTGCTAGGGTTTGCGTGTCGCTGTGAAAGCGATTGCTAGATGAAAGCCAGTCTTTCAGGGCAGACTGAAGTGATGCTTTGCGTAGGATTAGTATTTCCAAAAAAAAAAAAAAAGGCTGTTAAAAATTGCAGAAAATAGCTTAAATGGATTTAAAATGCTGGTACCGCAAGAGGGGAGTGAATCAATAAAGTTATTAAAGGGAGCTCAACATTACAAAATACTCCTTTAATTTTTAACCATAACTTTAAAAAACATGCATATTTTTTAGAACCAGAGTCACGCTGTACTCTGCAGTGGGGGGAATTTGCTTGAGAGACTGGAAGCCAGGACTCCTGGGTTCTAGTCGCAGATCTGGAAGTGGAATGTGCTTTAGTGGTTGGTAAGATATTTTGTTCTATTGCTGCGTCTGGCTTACTCACTGCACTAACTCAGGGCTTTCTAGTTTGTACCTTGAGGGCCACCTCTAGCCAGCAGAGCACTGGCAGGAGCCCAGAGAGCAGCACTGGTTTAGTTCATTTCCTTAAAGGTGGTGGGGTTCGTTCCCAGCTCAAATGTGGCTAAAGCATCCTTCGTTTTCCTCCACACTACTCCACCGTCACGCCAGCTCCAGGGGATATCGCCATTCTGCCTTTGGCATCTAGGTATGGTGCTGCAGAAGAGTCGCTGTTGAGTACGTGCTTTGTTGTGTCACCCCTTCCTTGCAACGTGCATTGGCTATGCTGCTGCCAGAGCTCTGCCAGATCCTAGGAGCAACAGACTGGGACCATCTCCCCTCTGTGGCAGGCACAGGAGGTGGGGGTGACTCCATGGCTCTGACTTTCCCTTCCCTCCTGGTCCTTTTGGGTTGGCTCGGGCCAAATCTCTCACAAAGTTCTTGTGCTTAGGTGAGCCCGAGGACCCCGAATGTGACAAACCATCTTGTGGAGGGGAAGTCTCGCACACCTGTGAAACGGCACCCTCTGGCCCTTCGCATTGAGTCCATAGCAGGGTTGGTCATCGAGGAACCCTGGTTTTCTCATGTCGGCCCCTCGAGTCCATTCACAGGCTGGGCACCGTAAGCCACAGGCATGCAACAGGCATTTGCTGCAAAGGATCGGCCTTTGTTTCCCATTATAGTTCACAGACCCCACGTGTGCAATGAGTGTGTAATGGCTTGATGAACGCCTGGCCCAAACCGGCTGAATGACATGCAGATCCGCTCAGCTGGGATCACTTTTTTTGTCCACAAGCAGAGATTGCTCAAAAGCCAGTGCTGTGACTTGAGCTGCCAAACTAAAGCTCCGTCAGGCGGTTAATGGATTGGAAAGGGGAGTCTTTGTCACGGCGGGTATTACATCATTAGCCAGTGCAAAGTGATCAGACCTCGGCATGAATGGCTGATGATTTGGGCTTTCCTCTGGCCATCCACCATGCAGACATTTGTGTCTCAGGCAAAGAGACACAATCCCCATCAATTAAAATGGATACTTAAATCGGATGGGACTTAAAGCAATAATATGAGAAAGTCCAAGAGAACACCAGACCGACACTTAGGAAAGCTCCATTCTGTTGAAAGCCTCAGCAGCATTTATATTTTGGAATGGAGAAATGATAACGATCACTTAGAGGGAGCCTTCCCTTCCAAAGCTCTCTTCTATATGGGAGATGAAGTCCTCAGTTTTTACTCGCGCAAAAACCCCCATTGAAAGTTGCTGTGTGCCTGCAGCTGCAGTCAGATATTGCAAAAGCTCCAGAGGTTTTCGGTGCATCTCCGGCCTCATGGGAGCCGAGGCTGAGGGAAGGATGTCAGCATTCTGGGCCTGTGGAGGCCAAGATAAATGTCTTCATCCATCACTAAGGATATGTCTTCACTCATGGGGGCACACTAGGCGCTACCGGATTGACTCTTCGGGATCAACTGAGCGGAAGCGGAGACCCGCTCAATCGATCTAGAAGCTGATCGCATTAATCCACCCCTGCAAAAAGAGTAACGCTGCGTCGACGGGAAGGCATTTCCCGTCAGCGCAGCATAGTGGGGACTCCACGCTAATCAGAATTCAGGAAGTCGATGGGAGATACACGAGCTATGTTGAGTACCTTGCGTATCACCCGTTGACTACTGCCGAATTTTACGGTGAGTGTGGACCACGCCTAAGATGCATCCATTTCAGGGGTAGAACAAAGTAACTATTTAATAGTGTACTGCAACACTAAACAAAATCCCATATCCAGTTAAATCTGCAGCAATAATTTGTCTCAGGAGAACGATTGGCATTTGACCTGGGCTCCAGTGTTAACACAGCTATTCCTGCAAAAAATAAAGTGGGATCTTAAATTATCACAAGGGGTCAGGGTCTCAGTTTTATGCTGGATTTGAAAGCAGGCACCTATAGTGTCACATTATTACCTACAACAAATAGTCCAATATCATGAGCAAAATCTCTGTTTATTTTAAGGGAATTTTAAAACTAAGCTGGAAAGGGGGGAAATTTGAGATTGTGCACACCTTTACATGAAATATGCAGGCAGCCTTATTTTTGTAACCCCTCCCCATGCCTAAAAAAGATTAAATGGAATTTTTGGCTTTGTTTTTTCAATTAGACATTCCATTTAAAAGTACTGTGGGAGACTATGGTAACTGGAGAACTACTGAAATTGTGACAGCTTAAAAACAAAAAGTGAAAGCTGCAGCAACTGAGAAAGGGAGGAATTCCCCCCCCCCCCCCATTAAAAACTCCGTATATTGAACACATATTTAATTCCAATATCTACTGAAGATTTAGTAGAAAGGACATCTTTGTTAAAGTTTCAACACCCATGCTCTTGTAGCTGTGGTGTGAGAACTCTCAGTTAACATCAGTGATACCCTCAAGGAGTTTTCCAGCAAACCAAAGACTTGACACTGATATCACTGACCAGACCTGACATTCCTGATATTTCTAAGTTAAAAAGACAAGCAATTTAAACCAAACCAACAAAAGAAATCAGGCCATTTTTCTCCTCTACAAGATAAAGATGCATGAATGCAATTTTAAACACAACCCTTTCAAGGTCACCTTTAAGATAAATCTTTTGTAAAGGACTCTGATCCAGCCTGTTATCCATACTGGCTCCTTATTGTCTTGAATCAATTCCCAAGCTGTTTAATTATTCTAAATTCAGCTGTGAGATAAATCATTATATGATTTGTATATGGACACAGGGCAGTTTCTGCTGGAAAAAGGAAAGTTATACTGGTGGAACTTTCCCATGTAGACAAGGTCCTTACAATCTGAATCTAACTCTCTCTTTGTTCTTTGAGAGAGTCATAGATACCAACAATCAACCTCCGATAGAGTCTGGTTCAATCAACACTCAGTTATATTAAATCTGACGAGGAATTAATACGAGGCAAGAAAAATCTCTCCTTAATACTGACGGATGCTCTCCCTCCTGCTTTTGAAATTAAAATTGGACACATTATTCTCTAAGCCAACCCCGTTCTGAGGCTTTATGCCTTTCCTTTAACTAAAATGGGTTCCTTCAAGTGAAGTAATAATGGTTTAATTGAAGATAACTGATCATTTTCCTTCCTTTCATTTGAACTATTAGATCCCCTAATGCTCCAGGGAATTACTTCTACCTGTCTGTTCTGTTGCATGAAAGTCGCTGCTCATAATTACTTACCCAAATGGATATAAGCGGCTAGGCCAACCAAATGCAAAAAAGCTCCCCCTCTGTTATTATGAACAGCAAATAGGCTGTCAACAGAGGCAGAGATCAGAGAAAAGCAAACAGGTGCCATAAGCCTTGCTTAGAAGTCTGAAAATTGCAATCAGAAGCAACATTACCCAGTAATCCAACACACATAACAGTATAAAAATTAAGGGGGGGGAGGGCATCCGAGCCCACTGAGGTTTTCCCATTGCTGATTTTGGGGCTCCCTCAATAGGCAATACCTCTGAGCTCACATTTCCATCAGAAAGGGCTCCCTTCAATTTCTTTCCAACTCTGAAACGCCAATGTCAAGCACCCGCAAGTTTGCTTTCTAGTATAATTAGTTGAAACAGTTTCCTGCCTTTTAGCTTTCTGAGGAATCTTCCAGTCAAGAGCTCCTCGGGAGACCCCCAGTGTCTCATGTGACAACACAACTCCATGCTTTTTCCCATTAGTTATTCCTATTCCTCACTTCGCTCAGCAAAATGCAATCTCATTTCAAATGGCATAAATGCCAAGGTAGATTAGATCAATTACTGGCTCCCCCACAGGAGAAAAGAAGCATGTTAAGAAATCTGAAATACTCCTATCAGCAGCATGCAAATCTAAAGCCATTATTCTTGAAAGCCGGGCCAATCAGGCAGATTATATCTCCACGGACACTCGCTTCATCTGACAGATGGCCACAGAAAAAAAGCTTGTGAAGAGCCTCGGTTTAGTTATTAAACAAAGAGGTCTCGGGAAGAAAAAGTCAAGTCTCCAGATAACAAGCAAGGACAAGTGAGTGCAGCAATGCACCAGGAGAGCAGGAATGATTTGTTTCAGGGGCAGATGCTCGAGCGTGTACTCTGCATGAACTGGTTCAGCCTGTCACTGCTGATGTACTGATTAGTTTTATGGAAGAAAGGAAGACGCGGTGGATGCCAGCACTCCTCTAGTGGGAGAGCACCTAATCGTTCCTACAGTGCCTGTGCAGAAACAAAACTCTAGGCAGCAGCAGCAACAGAAAATGGACTGTATATTCAGGCCAAACACTGCCTGTCACCAGCCAACTAAGGGGAGACATCCAGGAATGGTCTATCACAAATCCCCTGCTTATTTTTAGCTGCCAGGGAAATTGCCACCGAGTCCCAGCCTTTTCTAGAAAGAGCAATTGATTTCCTACCTGCTCTATTTCCCAAACTGATTTCCACACAAAGAAGAATTGGAGGAAAAGAACATATGGAAATAACTAATGTGAACTTCATCAGAAATGTCCATGCTTACGCAGGGAACCGATCACATGTGCCCTGCACACCTTGGAGGTCAGCTGCTGTTGTTTCAGTGCAGACACGGTGTTGCCAGCCACCAGGGTTAAAAAAATCAGGAGCCAAGCCCTGCACAATCAGCTTTTTTTTTTTTTTTTTTTTTTTTGGCGTAAAAATCCGGAGGTTTCTAAAAATAATACATTTTGTGTTGTTTGCCTTATGACTTTTTTGAGCCTTTAGGATGCACTCGGGTCACATTTCCATGTGTTTCTCTGCAACCACAAAGGCTAGAAACTTACTTTTTCAAATGTAAACTGAGAGTCTCATTGTCACAGGACTCCAGGAGCTGGGGATTTAAGAAAAAAAACATCAATTACCGTGAGACTTGGGATAAACAGAGCTGGCAACATTGAAACATGCTCCAAACGGAATAACATGCACAGGAATACCCTGTGCCTACCCCAAGGAGTATATCAACTAAATAGAACCTTTACCTACACAAGGCTGATTTTTGCTTTGCAGAAAAACTGCAGCTGCCAGTAATTTTGGAAATACATCAGCCCTGCCAGCTAGGTTTGAAATTCCATGAAATGTAACATACATTAGCTTTGGGTTTAATTTGATAAACATAGGTGAGTTCTGTGCTGGATTGTCAGCCCTGGAGGCAGAGCCGTGTCTCTATCCACCTCAGGGAGGGTTCTCCCAACTTTGCTTCTTGACATTGTCTGAACCTTTCCAGAGCCAAACTGCTAGTTTATTCAGTAGTGCCTTTATAGACTCCACAGATGTCTAAGGAGCCAGTCGCAGAGGGATCTGGTCATTTCCATAAAGGGGTAAGAGAATAAAGAACTACTTCTGGGTTCTTTGTGGCTGTGCTGGCAATGCCTCTCACTGGGATTACGTGAGCTTTCTCCACATGCAGGCAACAGACTGCTCCCTGATAACAGAGAGATCAAAGGCCATTTTGCTGTCATTAAACAGCAAAACTTGATTGAAGTTGTTTACTTCTCCCAAACTAATGACGTTGGAAATGTTTAATCAAAAAAATGGACACAATTTCCATTACTGCCAGGGTGATTCACAAGGGCCACTTCAATCTATTTTGTCAAGCCGTTGCTCATCCCAACTAATAGACTTTTATGGAAGGTCCCTTTGACAAATGCTTGCGGGCTGCGAACTGGTATTAGGAGAAGAAAGCAAGAAAGCAAACCATGACAAAGGGCCTGCTGGCTAGGGGAGCTCATCTGTATTATGCGATGCTGACTCCATCATCTTTCAGACCATAGGAGGAAAGGCTGGGATGGGATGATGGGGAAATAAGTGCAAGAGGGCGATAATGTTTCAGAAGAGACTGAACAGTCAGCCATAATCAGCCTCCAAGTTCTGTGCTGAGGGAGAAAACAGACCAAGGAGACAGAGAGATCACCTAGGGTGGTTCCAGGGAACTATAATTATTAATGAGCATGAACTGAAGCCAGCAAAAATGTATAAAAATGTAAAAAATACTAGAAGAAACTTCCTTCAGGTAACACTAACGAGATGATGGGGTACCAACCCCTCAGCAAGGGGTGGGCTCCGCACTGCTTGAATCATGTATGAAGGAGGGCGTGTGGCCTAGTGATTATAGCAGGGCTCTGGGTGTCAGGGTTCCTGGGTTCTTTTCCCATCTCTGCCTCTGGCTTGCAATATGACCACACCTATCCAGCTACTTACAGGACCCTTTTCATTGTCGTATCTGAGCACCTTACAATCATGAACAGATTCTACCCTCCCCATACATCCGAGTCAGGAAAGCATGGTCCCTATTTTACAGATGAGGACCTGAGGCACTAGCAGACCAAGTGACTTGCCCAAGGTCCCACCGTGAATTGAACCCAATCCATGCCCTGTCAACGGGACCATTCTCGCTATCCCTATGGGCAAATCAATTCACCTCAGTGTCCCTATCTCTAACCTGGGGAGAATACCAGCATCACAGGGGCGCTTATGAAACTCGATGTTTGTAAGGTGCACGGGGATCCTTATGGGAAAGCTTTAAGAGCAAAGAACAATCATCAGGAAGGTGGATAAGGCAGCCCTGGACAACAATCCTGCATTAGCTGAGTGGGATTGGAGCAGGCGATCAAAGGGTTTGTGTCATTAGTTGAACAGCAGCAATGGGCCACATCCACCTGCCGTGTAAAATCAAAGGAGTTACAGCAGGGATGAATTTGACCCCATGTCTCCTGTGGAGTGTGGGGAGATAAAACCCCTAACTTCTGCAGCCCTCCCTCCGAAGACTGGATCAGACAGCCTGCGGTTGAGATCCCTCTGAAATCCAGCCTTCCAGAATGCAAATGCCAGAAGGAAAGGATTTGGAGAGAGACTGTGGGAACGCCACCACGGGGGTGGAAGAGAGGGAGAAAGCTGTGTGGCAAGTCACTGCAAACCTATTCTTCTGCAGCCTGTTAACCACCAGCTATAGCTGACGGACCCCTCAGGCTTGGAGAGTCAGACACTCACAGCTGCTCAGCTTTCACGGTGATTGCCACCTTGTTTTCTTCTGCCTCCTAGTTTGCAAGCATGATCATTTCGGTATTAGAATACCCTATGGTTTTGGTCCTGTGCTCTTTGGTGCTGCCTGTGAAGTTTTCCCCCAACAGAGGTTTGTTTTGCTGACAAACGTCATGATTCCTATGGCTAAAACTCAGCTAAATTACACCGTCTGGAAAGAGGAGTGTAATTTGCACAGGGGAGTTATTTTTCTAATGAGCATGCAGTAAGCCTCAGTGATCCCAGCCTGCTTGCCATCCCTGAAGTAGTGCCAACCTCCTCTAACTGGTCTATCTCTGGGGCTGAAGGGGCGCTGGGGCTCAAGAACAAGGCTCACCTGTTAAAATGAAGTGAATCAGCATTTGCCAACACAACTTCCCAGGCACCAAGACCTTTCTGTAAAAAGTAGTGAGGGTTGCAGGCAATACTTATTTATTTAACTGGTTGAAATGCCCAGAGGAAAGGGGGGTGGGGGGGGGGCGTTCTTGGGAAAATTTTCTTCTAAGTTACAAACTTGTGTCATTTATTCCCATAATTTAAATCATCAAGGGGTTTCTGAGATACTTTCAGTGAGGAAAAACAGGGAACGAAGGCCAGCCTAATGGTTAGTGCTTGAGGTGTGCTACAGACCACCAGGATCTGATTTGGACATGGACAGAGACCTCTTTAAAGCTTTTAATGAAGTAAATACTACTAGGAACTGTGTGATTATGGGAGACTAACTTTCCAGATATAGACTGGAGGACAAGTGCTAATAGTAATAATAGGGCCCAGATTTTCCTGGATGTGATAGCTGACAGATTCTTTCATCAAACAGTTGCTGAATCAACAAGAAGGGAGGCCATTTTAGATTTGGTATTGTGAGTAGTGAGGATCTCAGAGAAGAACTGGTTGTAGGGGACAACCTTGGTTCGAGTGGCCATAAGCTAATTCATTTCAAACTAAATGGAAGAATAAACAAAAATAGATCTGTGACTAGGGTCTTTGACTTCAAAATTTAGTTGGGAAGTGGACTGGACTGAAGAACTCATGGATCTAAAGGTGGAGGAGGCTTGGAATTACTTCAAATCAAAGTTGCAGGAACTATCTGAAGCCTGAATCCCAAGGAAGGGGAAAACATTCATAGGCAAGAGTTGTAGACTAAGCTGGATGAATAAGCATCTCAGATAGGTGATTAAGAGAAAGCAGAAAGCCTGCAAGGCATGGAAGATGGGAGGGATTAGCAAGGAAAGCTACCTCTTGGAGGTCAGAACATGTAGAGATAAAGTGAAAAAGGCCAAAAGCCAAGTAGAGTTGGACTTTGCAAAGGGAATTAAAACCGATAGTAAAAGGTTCTATAGCCATATAAATAGGAAGAAAACCAAGAAAGAAGAAGTGCGACCGCTAAGCACTGAGGATGGGATGATGGTTAAGGATAATCTAGGCATGGCCAAATATCTAAACAAATACTTTGCCTCTGTTTTTAATGAGGTTAATGATGAGCTTGGGGATAGTGGTAGGGTGGCTAATGGGAATGAGGATATGGAGGTAGAAATTACCACATCCGGGGTAGAAGCCAAACTCAAATAGCTTAATGGGACTAAATTGGGGGGCCGGATAATCTCCATCCAAGAATATTAAAAGAACTAGCACATGAAATTGTGAGCCCATTATAGCAAGGATTTGTAATGAATCTGTAAACTCAGGGGCTGTACCGTATAACTGAAGAAGTGCTAACATAGTTCCTATTTTTGAGAAATGGAAAAAAAGTGATTCAGGTAACTACAGGCCTGTTAGTTTGACCTCAGTAGTATGCAAGATCTTGGAAAAACTTTTGAAAGAGAAAGTAGTTAAGGACATCGAGGTTAACAGTAACTGGGATAAAATACAACATGGCTTTACAAAAAGTAGATCGTGCCAGACCAACCTGATCTCCTTTTTTGAGATGATAACTGTTTTTTTTAGACAAAGGGAATGCAGTGGATCTAATTTACCTAGATTTCAGTAAGGCAGTTAATACAGTTCCACATGGGGAATTATTAGTTAAATTGGAAAAGGTGGGGATTAATATGAAAATTGAAAGGTGGATAAGGAACTAGTGAGAGGGGAGAGTACAACGGGTCATACTGAAAGGTGAAATGTCAGGCTGGAGGGAGGCTACTATTCGAGTTGCTCAGGGATTGGTCTTGGGACCAATCTTATTTAACCTTTTTATTATTGACCTTGGCACAAAAAGTGGGAGTGTGCTAATAAAGTTTGTGGCTGACACAAAGTTGGGAGATATTGCCAACACAGAGAAGGATCGGAATATCATAAAGGAAAATCTGGATGACCTTGTAAACTAGAGTAATAGAAATAGGATGAAATTTAATAGTAGAAAGTGCAAAGTCATGCATTTAGGGACTAATAAGAATTTCTGCTATAAGGTGGGGACGCATAGAAGTGACAGAGGAGGAGAAGGATCTGGGGTTACTGGTTGATCACAGGATGTCTGTGAGCCGCCAATGTGATGTGGCTGTGAAAAAAGCTAATGCGGTCCTTGGATGCATCAGATGAGGTATTTTCAGTAGAGAGAGGGAGGTGCTAATACTGTTATACAAGGTGCTGGTGAGACCTCATCTGGAATACTGTGTGCCGTTCTGGTCCCCTATGTTTAAGAAAGATTAATTCAAACTGGAGCAGGTGCAGAGAAGGGCTACTAGGACGATCCACAGAATGGAAAACCTGCCTTATGACAGGAGACTCAAAGAGCTTGGCTTGTTTAGCCTAACCAAAAGAAGGCTGAGGGGAGATATGATTGCTCTCTATAAATACATCAGCGGGATAAATACCAGGGAGGGAGAGGAGTTATTTAAGTTCAGCGCCATCAGGAAGTTTAGACTTGAAAGTAGACGCAGGTTTCTAACCATCACAGGAGTGAATTTCTGCAATAGCCTTCCTAGGGAAGCAGTGGGGGCAAAAAACCTCGCTGGCTTCAAAACTGAGTTTGATAAATGTATGGAGAGGATGGTATGATGGGACAGCCTAGTTTGGCAATTGACTGATCTTTGACTACTGGTGGTAAATATGCCAATGGCCTGTGAAGGGATGTTAGATGGAGTTGGTTCTGAGTTTTTACAGAGAATTCTTTCTTGGGTGTCTGGCTGGTGAGTCTTGCCCACATGCTCAGGGCGATTAACTGATCGCCATATTTGGGGTCGGTAAGGAATTTTCACCCAGGGCAGATTGGCAAAGGCTCTGGGATTTTTTCGCCTTCCTCTGTAGCATGGGGCACGGCTCACTTGCTAGTGGATTCTCTGTACCTTAAAGTCTTTAAACCTTGATTTGAGGACTTCAATAACTCAGTCGTAGGTTAGAGGTTTATTACAGGAGTGGGTGGGTGAGGTTCTGTGGTCTGCATTGTGCAGGAGGTCAGACTAGATGATCATATTGGTCCCTTCTGACCTTAGAGTCTATGAGTTAGAGGGCTAGGCCTCGGGAAACCCAGGCTCAATTTCCTGCTGTACTGCAGACTTCCCGTGTGATCTTGGACAAGTTATTTGGCCCCTTTGTGTCTCAGTTCCCCATTAGTAAAATGGGTATAATAGCACCACCCAGACTCTCAGGGGTGTCATGAGGACAAATACATAAAAGACTGGGGGGAGATCAGATGCCATGGTTACCAAACCATATAAGTATCATGGATAGACCATGGAGATTGGTTCTTGAGAATCATAACTTTCCGATCTCTACGCTGGTTCCGATCTCCTCTGTGTGGCAAAGTAAACACCCTAAACTGTAACTGGGAAGCTCTATGTCGCGAGACACAAACTCCTAACCACCAGGAACTAGACTCTCCGCATACTCTCCCCACAAGAGATGTATCGATGCCCATACGGTGACTGTGGCTGTGGCCACTCCAGAATTCCATCTTCTAATGCTGTCCGCCTCCAGGGAAGGCTGGATTGCCCAACTGCGCAGTGAGGGATCAGCCAGATGAAGGGCTACAGAATTGAAAAGTTTTATTTAAACTTGGAAATTCCCATCCGAACAGATGGGACCCGCAGGCTCTCAGCCTCCTGTTCAAAAATGTAAATCTGATATTTGCTGATTTTCATGCTGCCACTATGTGACAATTCGTTCTAGGTCTGCCTGGTGAAGCTCTGGTGCTTCCATTTTAGTAGGTTTTTATCTGGGATGTGAACAGAGTTTAATTATCGATGGACTATTTGAATGCAGATGACTGACTCAAAAGCAGCCAGCCAGTTTTTGCCACCATCCACTCAAAGATCAGGTAAAGGACAGGGCACGAGAGGTGCTCTAATGTCACGAAGAGGGCTGAGGGTTTGATTGTCATAGAAAAATATGGACCTGTTTGCCTCTCCCTGACCAGCTCAAATGCATCTCAGGTCACTAGAGATCAAATGTCATTATCATGTGCCATGATGTTCTCCTACCAGAGAAGTATCTACATCACAGCCACCCACCCTCAGAAATGGCAGTGTTTGGACTGTCTGGGTTTGGTTCTGACCTCAGGCAAACTGATGTAAACCAGGAGTATCTCTGCTGAAAGCCGAAGGAATTTCACTGGTGCATAGCCCGGGTAAGGACAGCTGGGATTAGGCTCTCTCTGCTGGGAGTGAAGCCAACGGCTAAGAAGGAATGAAGATTGACCCACTGGGGAAGATTCCCCTGCCCTTGCCATGCCTCCTCCAGGGATAAATCGGAAGATACTGGAGGTCTGAATTCAACATCTTTTCACAGAAGCAAATGCACTCAGAACAAACTTCTAGAGCATGCATTCGAGGCTGTCTTTTCCCACCACAAATCTATATGTTATTGAAAACATTTTTTTCCCTCCAGATAAAAGATGGAACAGAGGAAAAGAGGCAGAAGAAAAGAAAGATAAAGGAATGGAAGGGGAGGGGAAAAGGACAGGGACATCTTGGTCTCCATCCATTAGGAATTAAGATGGTTTCTTTAATGAAAGCTATAGATCATGTGGCACTGTCCAACAGCCACTAGAGTACGTGGAAAAGAAGCTCAATGAAGTCTTCTGCATTGCTCAAATTGTTTTCATAAATCAGGCCCTATGACCCGGCTCGACCCTGGTAAAAGCAAGTGCTGTTCCACTAACTTCTATGGAGTTTGCATCTTTTTACACCTGGCCCATAACTGGAACCTTGGACCACTCTGGAGATTAACGATGTGCAAGGCCTGTCGCCTGAAAGACCATGCTCTTCAGAGTGGCCCACCACTACCAACGGCTCTAGAAGCTGAGCCGGTTTTTGCCGCCACGCTTCTGAGCAGGCGGACAGGTGAGGAGATGAATTCTGGAAAAGGTAGGTTTGAGGAGCCTCGTTAAAATGGGCTGCATGTTGGAAAGGGCAAGCTGGTAATTAAGGCCCCTCTGTTCGCCAGTCAGAATCCAGAACTGCCTCCCTGCCAGCTACCAGTCAGGGTCATCCTCCCTCTCTAACGAGTACCGTGATGAACAGAGTCACACCGCAATGTCCTGCCAATACAGTTTGCTCATGTCCAGCCCTTTTTAGTTTTTCATCCTCAGAGAGAGGCTTGAGCCTGGCTGCACATTGTAGGCTTACCTCCGATGCAGTGAGGTTGGAACACAACTCCATTTTCCTCTGTGGATAAAGTCCCACAGAAACACCCTCTGGTCCGGTCTACAATGGAAAGTTCACCCACTGCTGACCATCAGCTTCACATGCTTTAACTGCAAGCATACATAGACCAGGGCAGAGAGCATTCACAACCCGTTCAGGAACCAGGCTTGAGACTTGATGACTCCAGTGCACACACCAAAAATGGACATGCAAGTGATCTGCACATAAGCTGTCAATGTACAAATAAGGGCTATGATGAGAAATGCTGACCTCCCCACCCCAATAATCCCAAGGGGCCAAAACTTTGGTTTTCTAAGGCAACAAAGAAAGCAAACAGTCAATAAAGGATTAGCAAGCTACCATTAAGTGTAGCAACGGCCTTCAGATAAAAACATCCACTATCTGTGCATTGGACGAGAACATGGCTGCATAACAGTGTATCCAACATTTAGCGGAGACATCTGGTAACCAGACATGAGACATGTTGGTTGTAGAGAAACGCAAATACTAAAGAAAACACCAACCCAGGAATTCCATAGATTGGATCTTTTCAATTCCATCTCATTTTGCTACTGTGAAGATCAGGTTCCAGATACTCTGGTGTTAGGGACAGATTAATATCTAGATGTATCTTATTTGTACCCATGTAACTGACTTGAATGGAGCTGCCACTGAGTTCACAGGTGGTCAAAAATGTCCTTGTTTCCAACATTTTTTGACAAAAAAATCAGTTTTTAAATGGAGGAAACGTCGCTGGTTTTCAGTGAAATCGTTGGATATTTTGACTAACTGAGTTACATGAGAATAATTTATATTTAAGTTGCATATGAGCAAAATCATCCTTCAAATCCCCTCTTAAACAGCAAATCTATTTTTGTATGTGCTTCTTTGTAAACATTAGCATCTAAGATCAGAAAAGAAAAAATATGTAGAAAATTATGCTTTAAAAATAAGGACAATGCTTTTCAGCTACATCTTCTTATTCCTTTTGCATAAAACGCACCCTCCAGGCTTGAAGACATGAAGGTATGGTGTGTTCCTCTAGTTTTAGTAGGAAAATACAGTAACAACAATATGTTAACAATTGTAATTTAATTTGTTAATAAAATAAATTATTGTTAAAATAGTATCAATATTAACACTCATAATAGAAACACTAATTATGCTAAACACTAATTACACCGATAGCAACAATAATAATACATATTAAAGGATCAGTTCTAAGCACTTATGCTTTGAATGGCAAAGCGATACGATCTCATATTGCCATAATTTCAAGTGGGGTTATACTGTGAGAAAAATGACGGTAAAGATGGCACCATGTTACTCCCTGTTTATTCTCTGTCAGCAGATTCTATATTTAACGTGGCTGGTTTATAAGCCAGAAGACAATTGGGATGCAAGCCATGAGAAGTTACAACCCAAACTGGAATCCAATACTCTGGCTAGGTTCCCTTCTGCCTCTTACATTCCCACCCAATGATAAAGGTTCTGCCACTGGCATCATGGTTGACACAGTGATGGGAAAAGCTGAGTCACATGAACTGGACAGCAAAAAGAACAACCCACTATCTGCTTTGACCCATGCTTGGAACAAATGCCAATGTTTTCCGGAACCACCAGTCAAAGAAAAGGGAGGCCACAGATCTTGATAGGATGCTCTGGGCAGCCTGTTGTTCCATGATCCATACACGAGAGGAATGCCCCCAAAATAAACCTTTTTGCCGGGAGCAGCGAATTCTAATCCTCTCATCGGCTAAGTCAATCTTCATATAAAACTTCCAGTCAGTCAACTGGAAGTATTATTTCCACGCTGGATGTGAGGGAAAGAGAATTCCTGAGTGATCTTAGGAGCATGAAGGTACCAACGTAGTGTATTTAATAGTCATCAAAACTACAGTAATTGCCATGCCAACCATGAGGGTCTAAGAGAACAACTGAGCCTGGAAACACTTACCCTCGTGGCAATCCTGCCGTAGCGCCCCCCCCAACGGATAGACGAGTATCAGAGCTGCCAAGGTATTTTATCGTTCCGCCGCAAAATGCGTGGAGGAGCAGGAGTCCAACTGGCTCGCAGATAATTATTTGCTAGCCATCAGGGATTGCTTGAAACCCCCTTGGCTGAGGATGTTGCCCAGGCCATGAGTTTCAGGGGTTCTCGCAACAGATGTTTTGGTGGCCCCCCAGAGTGTGGCCACCAACGATTGCTGGTGGCCGCACTGACAAATTTTCCTAAACTACTTAATTAACTTTTAGGAAAAACAAACAAACATGCACATAGACACGGCCAAACCACTGTAATTTATTTATGTAGGGTTTTTTGGGGTTTTTTTTTGCAGACTCAATAATAAAAATAATGTTCAGTTGTATTTTGGTGCGCCTGGCCTCTGCTGCCTCCTCTGACCCCCGCTGCCTCCCCCCATGGGTACACCCCCCAGGCCCCACTGCCTGACCTGGCCCCCACTGCACCCCCAGGCTCCCCATCACCCATTGGGGCCCCCGTGCTACCCCCCCATTGCCCTGAGGTCCCTTCTGCAGCCTTGCACACCCGTTCATCCCCACTCCTTGCCTTTTGTAAGGCCAGCTCTGCTGAAATCCCGCTGCCCTAGGCTGAAGCCCAGCGCCGAAGCCCTGCGGCTGGAGCTGGGGTAGGGGGTTGGGGTGTGAGTGGTGTCCAGAGCCCCAAGGCTGAAGGGGGGTTAAGCCGGCCCCTGGCGCCCCGCGCCTGCAGCCAGAGGAGGGAGGGAAAGGGGTCTGAAGTCCACCACTAAAGCCTCTGGCTGAACGAGGGAGGGGGAACCAAAGCCCTCCCCCGGAGCCCCGGGGCTCTGCAGGGAGGGGCCGCTGCTTTGCCCCCTCCCCCATCTCTGCCCAGAAGGCTGTCGTGGCCGCAAGAAAACCCCTTGGTGGCCGCATTTGAGAAACGCTGGCCTAGGTGACCGTGGACCCTGGAATGTTACCGGTAAACTGACACCACCTTTGGACAGCCAAGCCCCTCCTTGGTGTTCAGCGGCGTTTCTCTTCACCCCTGCCGCCCTTCCTGTCTAGTGAGAAGTTGCTTTCGGTGGATGTGGGGGAGAAGCTTGAATTACTACAGAAACAGGCATCCTCTGCTCTTGAGCCGCCAGGTAGCCGACGTGAACGCTGACGGCCTCCCATCTCAGTCGGCTGGAAACTCACTAAGGGCCCACGCCTCAGAAGAGCCGAGCAGCCCTTGGACCAAGCACCTCACAGGGTCAGATCTCAAGGGTACCCACCACATACGCCTCTGAAGAAAGACTGAATCGATGGAGGAAGCTATATGAAGAGGGGGGCAAAGTAGTACAAAGCTCTGTGTATAGATTGGTCTGAGCCTAGGAAATAATTTACCTGAATTTTTGTTTGTTTGGTGTTTTAAGGAGGAGGTTGGGGGGGAAATCAAGCCTTGAAGATAATTTTTTTGCTGTTGGAAAAAGGGCCTCCATGGCAGATTTCACAGATTTTTCTAGTGCCTCTCTGCCTTTGACCATCTCTGCCATTTTCCTCCTTGGCTTTATCATTGAAACACACCTTCACTCCTGTAAAGTGCAGTTTGCAACGCAATTGAACTGCACCGTTACCATTATATTTGATTTTTTTTTTCGAGGAAGGCTTGTTAAAGCACATGCACCCTGGAACTCCAAAGCGGTTTCTATGGTGATGATGAAAAATGGAACAGCACCTTCAGGATTGCGCAGAGAGAGAACTTGTGTGAGCAGCGAGTGTGTGTGTGTGTGTGTGGGGGGGGAGGATAAGAGAGAACTGAATTAGAGAGACAGAACATGATTGCTTATTCAGGGCTGTGGATAATGGGAGTAAATTACAGTTCCGGATGACAGGCATTAACAAAATTGACATGCTGCATTTAGTGTCATCTAGATGTTTGATTTAACTGCAGTAGATGGAGTATTAATATGGCAAGAGGATAGCCTGCTCAATTTCCTCACAACATGAACATTAAAGGGCAGAGGGTGAGAGGGAATATTTTTTTAAGCACCAGCGAACATTGCTGATTCCAGAGGGTTGGTTCTGAGAATCGCATGCAAATTTGGCTGCTTCCAGAACAAGCTGCATTTGCTTGAATCTGAAAACCTGGGCAGACGAGTTTAAATCTCACAACATCTTAAAAAAATAACTTGAGAGGAAATTGCGTGGTTTCTTTTAAAAGCAGGGACGACCTTATCAGAAATTACTCTCAACCTTCTTGTGCTCCTTGATGGTGTTACCTTTTGCAGCGACAGGGGAATATTTGGAGAAGTTTTGGTATCGGATGAGTTCCAAGGTGAGCATAACCATCATCTTAGTGCTAATACCGATCATTTCAGAGGGCCGCTAAAACAACAGTGGGTCAAATCCTGTAGTCCTGATCTAGGGAAAGTTCCCATTGAAGTGAACAAGTCAGAACTGAGTACAGGCTTCAAGATATGGATCTGCATACAGCTACTTCTGGGGTGGAGAGAGGTAGAATAGGTGCACGACAATATGGGGAGGAGGGATTTTAACCACAGATGCCAGGGCAAACCCCTCCTCTTCCAACAAGTAGCCCAGGATCTTGTGTGTCCGAGCCAGTCACATGGGACCTCTGTTTCTAAGGAAACACAAATTATATGGGGCACCGTTAACCTCCCAATGAGTTGATGTCACAGGGACTCGAACATATGGTTGCAGAGTCTAGCTATTTCCAACCTGATGCTTAAACTATCCCCTCTGGCTGTTGATACTGTACAACCTGCTTATGCTGTACAAAGGGAATGAATGTGATTTGGAGTTTTGAGAATCTGGAATGAGGACACACAATCAGAAGACAGTCGGCTACAGAGTATGATAAATAACCCTGGACCAGGGAAAGTGAGCGAATGCTTGGAAAATACAGTCCTGTTGTTCCTTTCTATGGGGGGGGGGTGGGGGGGGACGACGATGACGACAAACAAACTGCTCCACAAAGCTCTGTTCTACATGCTTTTCTGAGAACCCAAACTTGTTAACCTTTATTTTGCTCTATGTTTTCAGAGGAGTGACAGATGCAACCATGAATATTGCATTCAACTTTCATACGATTTTGAAAAAAAAAACAAAAACGACACACGCCTATCCCCTTGCTATTACACACAAACAAACAAGGAGAGAAAGGAGTAGGGCTGGGTGGAAAATTATTCTCCCCCCCCCCCAGTGAAAAATTTCAATGAAATCAAAGCTTTTCAGTTTTCTTTGAAAACTTTCAGGTTTTGTGTGTGTGTGTGTGGGGGGGGAACCCTGAATAATTTAGACAATTTCCATTATTCAGTTACCAAGCGCCCGAGACAGCTAAATCCCCAAATAGCTTTCAAAGTTCCCCAGCACTTTAAAGTCATGTATACACTGTCATTACATTCCCACTAGTTCAACTACATTGGAAGCATTATTTTCACCAGTCGTTTCTGATTGCCTGGCTCATTTGCATTTCCTCCCCAAAGCCTTCAGGTAATTACATTACTATGCCATACAGCTAGACTGCATTTCAGACACACAGCTAGGAATGCAGAATGAGGGTAATTTGCTTTAGTGGGAAGTTTAAACAAACAAACAACAAAAGCCACGAGACTGACAGGGGATACAGAAGGCCTTGCATGTGAGGCTCCAAGTGTATGGAGGCTGCCTGACGGCGGTGTCATCTCTTCGGTGCCTCTCCCAGATGCTACAAGCCATGAACGATGTGCTGTAACCTTTCCTAGCCCCAACTCATTTTTCTTCATTTCTAAGACACACGAGCACCAGGTACGTCTGTTCCGAATGGTGGAGCGTGATCTCCCTGGGGACTTCTTAACAGATCAAAGCTAAACTTTCTTCTTACAAACACCCTGCCTCCTCCCCACCCCGCATCCGTGAAATCTATTCCCTGACAAGCAGCAGATTAGATGCAACTTCCGGTCTTGTGTTTGCATGATCCACCTTCACTAAAGGCCTGCCCTCATCTCACGGTTTCCTCTAGCAGAAAGCTAGCATCTCACCATCCCGCTGTGTTAACGCTCTCTGGTCCTCCTAACCCATTGCTGCAGTTCTGTCTGAAGTTGGCTGAACAAAACACTGATTTACACACATTTTCATGGCAAAACGAAGCTGGCAAGTTCACCCTGCTGTTATTTGCAGGGTTATATTATCCTTTGTCTGTGAGTATGTGGATTGAGAGTTTATTTTACCTATCATTCTAGGTTCTTATAGGGCCCCCATTGCTATAACGTCTGTTTACAGAGCATGAGTATCTGGTGGATTCATTGTTTCCAAAGACAGCAAGGGACCTTTGTGATCATCTAATTTGACCTTCTCCATAACAGGGTGACCAGACAGCAAGTGTGAAAAATCAGGACAGGGGTGGGGACAATAGGCGCCTATATAAAGACAAAGCCCTGAATAGCGAGACTGTCCTTATAAAATCGGGACATCTGGTCACCTTAGCATAACAGCCCAGAAAATGTCACTCAGTACCTCCTGCATGAAACCCAGTAGCGTGGGGGTTAAACTGGAGCGTATCTGATAGTAACAGATTATAGACCTACAGATTATTCACCTGAAAAGTCACACTGGGAAGTGCATTATTCACCATTCAATATTTTTGGCCTTAAAAAGTTTCAGTCATCTAACCAGAGCGCAGAAACAATTCCATGTGACTTATGCGACCAACCACACGCTACCAACACGGAAGAGCGACGGCTGAAGGGAACAGCTGGCGAACAACGTAGACGCCGCAGAATTCTGCGAGGAAGGCTTCAGAATAATGAATATGTTGGTAGAAACCAGGGTCAATCTACAAATTGCACTTCCATAGAGACACCCACAACGAGCTCCGTGGTTTTAATCCGGAATCTAGATTGTCCTCCATCCCCCGCTCTCCTCGGTAACCTCAGAATGCCAACCCTTGGATGCTTAATTACACAGTGGAGGTACTGTTTGCTCTCCTCTGGCAGGAGACATGGCAGGGTTCATTACTCTTACAGTGAATAATAAAGAACTATACCAAGAACATAAAACTCAGAGGGTGGAAAGTGGGTGAGCGCAGGCAGCTGGTTCAGATAGAAAAGATGGCCTGAGAGAGGGGGTGAGAAGTAGGTCCATCAAGGCCAATTACAACAGGTCCTGCAAGCAGGAGCAATGATCCTGCCTCAATGGGTATGCCTACACGGCAGTCAGGAGGTGTGACCTGCAGACACACCTGAGCTATCTTGGAACTGGTTAGATCCACATTAGCTTGAGTGGCAACAGCAGTGAACCCACAGCACCATGGGCAGGGGAATAGGCTAGTCTCACCACCCCGGGACCCTGGGTACATACTGCTGCAGCTTCACCGCTATTGTGACTCGAGCTAGCTAGATCAAAGCTGTCTCAGGTATATCTACCCGTGCTATCAGAGGTGTGAACGCAGCAATCTAGACACACCCTATGCTACCTCATCAGATTCAGTGTGGTGCCCTGGATGGCACAATTCCCTAGCTCTGTCACCCATTCAACGGCATGATCTCAGGGCAAGTCACTTCCTCGTGCTGATCCTCATTTTCGCAATCTGGAACACAGAAATAAAAATGCTGCCTCCCGTTCGTAAAAGCCGGGCACACAAGGGCTGCCAACTGTTCTGATCAGCAGCCCGATCCCAGAACGGCTCAGGGAGCGAATCTCAAAACCACCTCCAGATTTACTAAGCTCCAGCTGAGAATTGTCCCTTTGCAGGAAAGAAGGTGCTTGGCGCATTTCAAAAGCTGGTGCGCTCGGCGCCCTGCAGGGAAAGGAAGCTGGCTTCTCTCTGTGGCATTGCAACATGCACAATCAGTGCTCTTTCCTTCCTCACCCAGAGGCAGCATTGTCATGACTGAATGGAGGAGACTGAACCTAAGCCTAGACTGAAGACACATCAGGTCACCAGCATGGCTTTGTGGGCAAGTTTCAGCTGTTTGTTTTGCTCAGGAAATCCACCTCACTGAAACGCCTTGTGCTCTAAACAGAGCTGCCTGCCTCACCAAATTAAGCATCAAGCGGTGCAGCTGGCTCCACCTTCCCACAAATGGCTCCCCCAGTCTGCACATTAACCTCACTTGTAGCAAACAGTGCGCTTTGATTCTCAACCGCCCATCAGGAATTTATTTGTTTTAGCATGTCCACTAGGAAGCTCTAGTTTGAAAAGGGAAAGGAGATTAAACAGTAATATGATTGGTTATTATTTGACTCGTCTTAATTCTAGGAGTCTCCGTCATGGGCCAGGATCCTGTTGTGCAAGGCGCTGTACAAACATTAAACAGGAAGATGAGATCTGAGGCAAGAGACAACAGGCAGATACAGCAAAGAGACAAGAGGAACATATGGTGACACTGAGACAGTTATGAACAGAATGGTGAGCAGTGGTCAAGTTTAGAGTGAGGGGCTGCTGGAGAATGTCAGTCAGGGTCTTTATCTTCTCCACTTATGAGAGAGCAAGTGGCAACTGATATGACTCAGTAGCAAATGTGAAATAAAGGAAAACATGTTGGACTAACCTGTGGAACTCATTGCAATAGGATATTATGGAGGCAAAAAAGGAATGACCATTTATATGAATAGAAGTGACACCTGCAGTCATACTAGTTGGGATAAATGTTGCAAGGGTTATTAGTTACATCAGGGCACAAATTAAGTCCCCAGTTGAGGTTAGGGAGAAATCTTCTCCAGGGTCAGAATAGTTAGATTTAATACTTATAAAAAAGAAAAGAAATAATATCCCACTGCTGGAGGCACTCTAAGGCTTTGATGGTTTCCCTGTTGTACTGTGCTCTGTATGTTCATGGTGTAAGGTATCTTCAAAAGCAAGTAACTGTTTAAAAAAAAACAATTAAGGGTGCTAAGTGATAACAATATACTTTCCTATCACATCACTTACAAAACTCAAGCACCTCAGATCAAGGAAATATGAAGGACAGGATAAATTTGACCTGGACCATACAATAAGCACAGACATATCTGGCCAGATTCCCAGTGCCTTGGACATAGCTGGGGACTTGGTGTGGGAACACAAAGGAAATTTGGGTACTTCCCAATCCTGGGGCCAGCCCCCAGCAGAGAGTAGAGCAGCTGATCCTGCTCCCACCGAAATCAATGGCAAACTCCCCCCACTGGCTGCATTCAGGCATCATTTTATGCCCCTGCCAGCTATACTGCAACTGATACCTAGCTCCTGGCACAGCACTTTTCATCAGTAGTTCTCAAAGCCCTTTATAAAGGAAGTCAGTATCATCATCCCTCATGGCCAGAGGTCACCCTGCCTCAGTTTCCTCTCTTGGTTCCTTAATAAACTCAAAAAGAAACATAAAGTTAGTTAAAACACTGCCCTTCTGGGGGCCCAATTTATTCAGTCCTCAGGATACACACTGGCCATCCAAGACCCATCCCTAGTTCAGCATCTCCCTCCCCTAAGCAGGGAACCCTCCAGCCCTTCTTTCCCGAGCTGGGTCCCAATTCAAAGTCTCTCTCAGGCATCACCTGGCTGAATTTCAGCCTCCTAGCTCTGACTTCTCAACTCACCTGGTCTCAGGGTCTTCCTATAGAGGCCTTACTCCCTCCCTGCAGTTTCCTGAGTTTTCCCCTTTAGTGCAGCTTCCTGCTGCCCTTTATAGGGGAATCAGCTGTCCTCCATCCAGGTTGTTAACACAGCACAGGCGGCCTGGAGCAATTCCTTCAGTAGTCAAGGTTGGCTGGCCCCAGGCCTCCAGCCCTTAAGGGGAAAGCCGCCCTGTTACAATCCTCATTTTAGAGCAGGAAACTGAGGCATAGGGAGGTAAAAGGATTTGACCAAGGTCACCCAGCAGCCCAGTGGCCAAACTGGGCACAGAACCCAAGTCTTCTGAGTCCTACTCCAGTGCTCAATCATGAGGCCACACTGCCTCCCAATACACGAAAAAAATTATAATTAAACCAAGTCACTGACAATCTCCTTTTGCATACAGCCAGAATGTGAGTTAAGAAGATTTAACTAAATGAACAGTTTGAAGGGGAAGCAACAAGATTTTTTTAAAGATAGACGGAAACAGAGAAATGTTAGACAAAAGTCAGAATTTAGGCGTAACGCAAAAGCATTTTGACTCATTCCCTTCAAACGCTGACCATTCTTCTTTGGCTTCAGAATAAATGTTGAATTTTCCAAGCCAAAGTTTCAAGGATGCTAAATAGAGCTTAGTTATAGAAGCTGGTTCCAATCTTAATTCTGGAGAGTCTTCTGCTGCTTCATAATAATCAAATGTGGTGTTTAGAATTAACATTTGGCCTATAGCAATGAACACGGACTGCTGAATGTTAATTAAAGACCAGCTCTTGACTACTCCAAACCCAAATTAGTCCTCAGCTGAGGATTTAGAGGTGTGACTGAGGACAGAATTTGCCCTTGCAATGGGAATCTCATTCACAATTTCCGTTGATGGTCCATGAGAAGGAATACAGTCCGGCTCACTCTATCATTGGTGCGCTGGTCCTGCAGCAACAGCTGCAGTAAAAAACAGCAATCAGTTGTATTTGGCCACTCAGGTCAGCAGCTATGGGACTCTAGGTCCTCCCGGAGAACACATCTGTTGAGTAAGAAGGCATTCTGTCACTTTCCAGAGGAGAAATGCACTTTAAAGGACAGACTTTGGAACCTGCCATACTTGTTCTGTGCATCCTTTCGTCTTCCCCCGCATGACATGGGAAAGGAGTCAAGCACTTAGAGTGAACTATCAGAGTACTTAGTTGCTTTGGAAACAGCACTGGCAGTTCAGTTTATCTGCTGCACTAAGAAGGCACGTACTCGGGTAGACCAAAAAATTGTCTGCCACGAGAATATACAAGCCAAAGCACCCCACATATTGAAAATGCTGGTAAAAATAATGATATAAGGATTGCCATCTACTTTGTGCTTGCTTTCCCTACCCGGCCGAGTTCCTGTTCAAGGTAGAGCCAGAAAAATAAATAAATAAATAAAGCATGAAAAAATAGAATAAAATCCAAAGCCGCCAATTAACCTGTAAAATACAAGTCATGTTCCCACTAACTAACTGTAACCTCCTAATTAGTATTCACGCGTGATAAGAGAGGCAGAGACAGAACTGGGTCAGCCAGTCGCATGAATGTGCTACGCAAGAGTATCTGATTCAAAATAATGACTAACGCTCCAGAGAAACTCACTGCCAATTATCTGCTGCGTGCTGGTTTCTACTTTTTGGCTCTCAGATAGCGTCAGTTCCAACAGTCGTCAAAGGCCAACAGTGTCTTTCTCAGGGCAGCCATCCCACCATTAAATCTTACACCGCTTCCAAGAAGCGTGGGCCTATTAAGTGAGGGCTCCGATCATGCTCAGGAGTTTACATATGAGGAATCCAGCTCCGGTGCATCTCCATGCTTAATCTGTCACCCACTGCTACTGCTCTCATTTGAAAGGAGAGGAATCTAGCTGGTATTTGAAAGGAGAGGTATTTAGGTGGAATTCTTGTGCTGCAAGACATTGAAACTACCTGTAGTACACCCACTAGGATAGTTCCAGAGCATGCAGCAAAACAGACATATTAATGTTGGAGAGGAATGTATGCGATGAAGTTTGGGGTAGGCTTCAAATCTCAATACTTCCCCCAAATTGGAGTCATTTAGATGTGGGGTTTTTTGGTCCAGGAGCATCCCTAATTAACAACAAGTTCCATTAGCATTGAGACAAAGCAAGAAAACCAGTCAAATTCTTGTGCCGTCCAGTCACCACCAAAGACTGTCATGGCACTCAAGGCAGTTTGTAGAGTAATCTGGGAGTCAGGACTCCTGGGTTCTACTCCCAGCCCTGCAGGTCACAACCTCCCCATGCCTCAATTTCCACATCTGTAAAATTGGCACAGTAATAATTGCCTACTTCAAGGGGATGTGGTGAGGCTTTACCTGTTTGTAGAGTGCTTTGAAGTCCTTGGATGAAAGGCGCTTTAGAAGTGCAAAGGACTACTACTGTTTTATTTTGCACGCCATATGTTCTTCAGGACATACAAAGGAAAGGATTCGATGCTTTGGCTTTGATTAATTGTGCAATAAAAACATATACCGCATGTCGATCCATCTGCAGAGCCTCTGATCATTTTCAGAGAGCCGAGATGCCAGGAAATGAAAGCAAACATGCTCTCTGATGAGATTGAAACAAAGACCAGTGAAGGGTAATGGATGGTTTGTAGCACGGGCAATGGGATGTAGAGGTGGGCACTTGTTGAACTCCAGCCTGGGTCAAGGCACCAGCTGTTCAGCGAAGTTAGTTTCAGAGCAGCTCCTGCTGGACAAGTGTCAACCTCCCAGAACCCACCAGCACACCTGGTTACCGTGGGCTGTCTCAACAGAACAGCCATGGGCTGAAGGGGGCATAGAGGCTGAACTGGTTAAAATCCCGGAACGTGAAACCCTGGGATTCAAAGACCATTCACAGAAAATGGGCTTCAGACGGAATGGTTCTGCTAGAGGGGCCAGCCTTTGTGGTGAGGGAAAAGCCCTTCAGGAGAGGGTAGTTGGAAGCGATCTAGTTGATTTAGTTGGGGTTGGTCCTGCTTTGAGCTGGGGGTTGGACTAGACGACCTCCTGAGCTCCCTTCCATCCCTAATCTGCTGTGATTCTATGGTCCTGGCCTTACTGCATGTCCACAGATGGCTCGTGCCTGCGGGCAATACCAGGGGGTTTCTTTCCAGGCGTCCATGTTGAACATGAAAGCCACTTTCAGGATGGGGGATTTCCCTTAGGCCTGGAGCATCCCTGGATATGTGGATCTCCTTGTCTGTGCAGAAGGGATGGCCTGTGGGAAGTGGTGTCTCTACGGCACTCTTCCCCGCCAGGACAAACCCTTCCACCTTGCGCTCTGCATGGAAAGGGCTCTGTTGAGTTTTGGCAGCAGCTGGGCTGCCCAGCACCGTCCCTTGGTAACACTGGGGGTTCCCAGGCAGCGACCTCACGGGGAGCCACCCCTGGCCCAAGCCCCTCCTGTGGCTAATGCTGCTGAGCCGTGGCAGTGAGGCCCAGAAGCAACCGTGTAACCTGGAGGAGAGGCGGCAGAGCTCTCTATGCAGACTGGTCCTGCTACACATGGATCCCCAGGGTTAGGGGAGATCTTGACCCCCTGTAAATGCCACTGTGCTCCAGAACCCCCCAGCAGAGGGGAAGGTTAGCAGCAGATTCCCCAGAAGGGCAGTTTCACATGCACGCCAGTTCCCACCCCACCTCCTGTGCTCTAGCTGGGATGGGGAACTAGCCATGGGGTCTTCAGGTTTCGGCAGAGGCCCATTAGCAACTGGGGGAAAGCTCATGCTGCAGCTCCTGCCCCCACCCGCTGCTTGGTCAATAGAGGCGCCGAGGCCTTTGGGCCAGCACCTTCCACTCAGCGATCAAGCAGGTTGGGACCAAACTGATTTCTCACAGCAGCAGGTAGGGCATTGACAAAACGATCCATCCCCAGCTCTCCTCCCCTCCCCGTCCCAAAGTCATGGTCCGAGTTCCGCTAAGGCAACCGCTCTTGGTCTCTGCACAAACGCACTTCTCTCGTCCGGAGTCCCACAGCCCATTTTCACCAGGCTTGGGTTCTGTGAGGACTTGGGGTCTGAAATCACCCGGGCTTTGCTAACCAAAGCCCCAGGCTTTCATGCCACTAGTTTATGAGTCTGGCTTTGTTTCCTATTGCTTTAGCATCATGGACCGGTTTCAGTCAAGGCCCCAGACTCTTCTCGTTGATATCAGACTGCCTGGGCGAGGAGCTTAGAAGCCTGGTCTGACAGCTCGGTCATTTGTCATCCTTGCAGTGCACCAGAGACATTAGGCTTTTCACAGTCAGGCCTGTGCTGGAACTTTTACAGGGTTTTACTTCAAAATTCTTCCTTTTTATTGCACCCAAATTGGCCAGTGGCTCGGAGCAAAACTGGCTGGAGTCTGAAGTTCTTTAGCCAAAAACTGAAAAATCTTTTATTACCATTGGCTTTAAGACAGTTTAAGCAAATCTTTTATCAGCTGGAATCCAATATAAACCCACAGAATTTGACTCTATTAGGAACAAGAACATAATTATCACAATTAACTTTTTATAACGGATGGGGTACAGACTCCGTGGAAGCCCTGTGCTTTCTCACTGTAGCTGATCTATCTGAGGTTCTCCCCCAGCACCCGTCACCCGAGTATCTAAGACTGACGCCGTTTTATCTGCCTGACAGAGCAGCGCTGCAGCAACAAAGCCTTCCCAGTGAATAAACAGATCTATTCAAAAGAGACTGTCTAGGTGTGTTTCCTAATTTTAAAACTTGTTGAACAACTCATCAGACAAAAATCTGGCTTTGGCACTCATTTCTTTGCTTTTTTTTGGGGGGGGGGGGGTCCTCCTCTGTTGCCTACATGAACTGATTTATTGTTGTAGGGTCCCTGATCAGGTTGTTTTAATTCAGTATTTGTCTTGAAAGACAACACACATACATAACAATGTTTGCCAACAGAGAGGGGGGACTCACACACTGCACCACACAATAAATGACATGCATTTTTCAAACAGACGTAGGTGAAAAAATAACGAGGTAGAACTTGTAGGGACTGATGGGATCTGGCTCTATGCAACCACAAACAGGGGGAAGTGATGGAGAAGAGAATGCAGAAAACGTTACCCTCCCATTTTATGCATATGGTTGAGCGTCCTCACCCCAGAGCTCCATCCCTTACCCCGTACTGCCCCTCTTTGTCATTTCTGAGTGAGCAGATTTTAGTGGAGAGAGGAATCATTCCCCTGTTAATAACCTTGGGCGGCAGAATATGTTCCTGGTTCTGCAGCATGCATGATGGGAGAGCTTTCGATGGAACACTGTGAATCGTTTACCTCTTAGAAAATTAGCACTAAATTCCTCTCCAAATCACAGGGTGGCATTTTCTGCATCTTGCAGAGAAAAAAATTCTCAGAATTTCAGAGCATGTCATTTGTAAAATAACTGAAGTTAACCAGTTTTTTCCAAGAAGATTCAGAAAAGAGCAGCTTCCTGTACAATGGCTTGACTGAAGGATCTTTAGATGACTCATCTCTCTCATCTCACTGTCCTTCAGCTCCATTCAGGCAACAATAAGGACACATCGCCCTCAGTGGCAAAAGCTGTTCTTGACATCACGCTGTTCCCAGTATTAGTCTGAAGAGAAAGAATTTTCTTCCTCCCTCCAAACACTTAAAAGATATCTACTTGTGCGCTGGGAGATCAAATTCAGCTCTTGGGATTGAACCAAAAATCCTCCCCCAGCGGGGAAAGCAGACACTGGCTTGCTTGGTTTTGGCAAGGCATACCAGTGGGCTTCGGAGTTTTGTTTTTTTATTTCATGCACAGAAGCAAAACTTGTGCACTGGTGATTCATGTTACAAAATGGATTTCTGTCAAAGCCTACCATTCACTAGAAAAACCCAGAGTCAGATTCAAATGCACACTGTCTTTCACAGTATACCATCTAGACCAAGGCTAGGTGACACTTTTCAGTGGAATAATTCATGCATGGGAGAACAGTTCAGAGCAAATAATTTCTTCCATGAATTCATACCCAATCCTGCAAACCATTATACACGTGTATAGTTGCCATCGGCAAGTCAACTCACATGCAGGAAGTTAAACGCCGTCATAATGGTTTGAAGGCTTGGACCTCTGTCCTCATTTTCTGTTCACAACTGCGAATTGTGACAATTGCGACACAGCTGACAATTCTCTTGAATTATTCACTATTCAGAGATCATTCACATTGACACTTTCTGTAAATGGTGCTTAATCTAGATCACATGAGCAGTTCATGCTCAGAATCTGAAATTCAACATCCCAGCTGTGTTACTTTGTTTTCTTTATATGCAAAGCAGCCCATACGGCCCAACAAAGAAAAGGAAAGCAATGGTTATTGGATGAATTTACTCACCTGCTCGTGATACTCAATTCCCATGCTCAATGTGTTGATCAGAATGGCTATCATAATTCCGCGGTTGAAATATTTGCTCTCCACAATCCTTTTCAGCTTGTTGCCAAAAGCCATCCAAAGTCTAGCTACTTTATTCCTCTCCTTTGGCTTCTTCTTCTTCCTCTTCTTATTCCTCTGCTGCTGGATCTGATCTCTTTGGTCGCCGTGCCTCAGGTCCTGTGTGAATTCATAGACTCCGTTGTTGTCAGAGTCGTAGCTGTCGGACTCACTGAACTCAAACTCGGGATCCTCCAAGATGTTAGCACAGTAGGGGCAGTTCTGGAGTTCGCAGGTCAGGATGCTGGCCTGGGGGCTGGGCAGAGGGCACGGCACGTTCAAACCCGACAGCCTGCTGGAAGTCCTACACAGACCTACAACCAAGGGACATGCACAGGATCAGCAGCAGAATTAACTCCCACCTGACTCCCAACATCTCCCGGATGTCCCTGTTTTCCATTGACATGTCAGCTTATAACAAATGGGCTGGATCTGCTCTAGTTCCACCAGACATCATGGGCAGGTTCTTTGGCCCATTTCATTCAGGAGGTCAGACTGGATGCTCATAATGGTCCTTTCTGGCCTTCAACCTCTAATTTGGTCCAATTTTTGCCATAGTCTCCTCTTTTATCCCCGTTTCCCACTCCTCCGAGTTACACAAGTACTCCTTAGCTTTCTTGCTTCAGATATCTAACTCTAGACAGAGCCTTCTCCCCCAGCACATGGTGATCACTTTGCATTCTCCTGCAATTGAGTGGCACACTGCACGCTTTCACTTTTATTCAATGCAATGGTCTAGCATAATGAATGGCAATCCTAGTGCCGTCTAAAAATTACGCCAGATTTAGAGGACGCTTCAATTCTGATAACAAGCCAAGTTGAGGTGAGGGGGGGGGGGAAGGGAAGTGGAGGAACAAGGATGGCTACAGATGAAACATCCCAGCAGCGGCTGCTTTGATCCCTTGGAACCTCCTCACCCCTGCTTTCCTGTTGAGCTTTTGAAATGGTCATTTGAATTCCTCGCAGTCAAGGCATAGTGGGAGTTGTGGCTATTTGGAACGGGCACGCAAGGGCTGGAATTCTGAATCAAATATGTAACAGTGTTTTCTGGTGTTGGGGGAGAAAAACTGGCAGCCCTCGCAGAAGCTGGATAGGGAGGTGGTGCTGCCTACCCAGCTTGGAGAGGACGTGCCCACCCAGGAAGTCTTTACAGACCAACACAATGAGCCAATGGAGATGAATTGAGAATTGACCTGAACCTTCGCCTGAAGCTCAAACAGAACCTGAATCAGACTCCGGTTTGAAATTCAGATAAATACAGTGCAGGCAGGGCTGGGCCTAGACCAAATGGCACCTCAGCCGAGGAGTGACTTTGGCACCTTCCTCCCTCCGTTGGTGAAACTTTTGAATACCTTATTTTGTGTTGCATTTGTAGCCCATTTCACGACCTCGATGCACGATTTGCAAGCAGGATTTATCCACATACAGAATACCGGAAACGTTTTACTTCAAACCTTCTATTTTCCCTTTGGTCGTTAACAAAAACAGCACCCCAAACCTTCTGTCTCCCCCCAAGCCTAGCACCCCACACGGTTGCCTGGGTCACCTTCCTCTAAATCCAGCGCTGAGGGCAGGCAGCAGTGCAGTAACGCTCCCCTCCCCCACAACGTTCCACGTGGGAAGGGATCAGTTTGGAGGGAAGAGGGTAGTTGCGCTCCTGGGCATGCTCAGACAGTAGCCCCAGTGCGGAGTCTGCCAAAAAATGGGCTACCTGGTGGTTTGGGGATGCGGACGAGACTTTCAAAAGCATCTAGTGATTCTGGGTGCCTGACTTGACACACCATAAAGGAGCCTGGTCTTCGAGGGCCCGTTCTGAAAGGCCCCTGTAAGGTCACTAATCCTGTTTGAAGAGCTCTTCTCCACTGGCAAAAAGAACGCAACCCACCAACTCATTTCACGGAGGTCACACAAGAGCCATTGGACAGCAATGGCCATGGGCCTAGAAGACCGGAGCTTCACAGCAGCGTTCCAGTCATGATTTAGACCATGGCTGTCCAACAGTCCAGGAGGTGACAGAAAAAAGCCATCGCTTCACACTCACAAGGTGTGAAAGCGGGGTTACGATGAGGATTTGAAAGACTGGCTGCTTCTCTGAACCTTACCCAGAAATCCCAGGCCTGCAACATGGTGCTGATAATCTCAGGAGAATGGGCTCTCTCGAGATTTCTGGTAATCATGCCATAGATACCAAGAGGTCAGAGATATTTTCTCTCTCCTCCTGACTCCACACGCTAAGCCATTTCAGCTCCTCTCTTTGCTAATTTACACAGGGATTTAGAAATCCACAGACATATCTGAGGAGAAATAACTATGCACTGGCTCCACAGATGTCTTCAGAATACCAGAGTCTCCAGAATAACCTCACAGCTTTGCAGGGCACAAGCACTCTTAGGAACAGGCGGCACTTCATTCTGTTCAATTCCACAACACAACGAAAGAGAATACTCTCTCACAATCACCTCCCTTCTAGACGACACTAGGCCCCTTCTCAAACAGGGCTGTCGGCTACCCGGCCTTTAATGCCTTGCTAATGGACACAATTTTCCCTCAAGGGTCTGTTTGGCGCATCGCTCGCCACGATTGCATTCCACGCTGCTCCTCCTTCCTGGCTGGGCGGGTGCTGGGGAATCAGCAGTGCAGCACTTTGGACTATTCCAATTGAGATGGAAGCCAGAAGCATCAGCTGGAGCTCACCAGCCAGCTTCAGGGTCTAATCCATCCAGCATGGGGCAGGAATCTAGCGCGGTTCTGTCGCTGAGGGCAGGCCGGAGCCACTTCTCAGCCGGGGCAAGATACCTCATCTTAGCTCCATGCTCTGTGGTTCTAAGCCAGGACCAGCCGTGGTGGAATTATTAGTCACCAGCAGTTACTAGTAGAGGGAATTAAAGCTCTTGCTTAATTGAATCAATTTAAATACGCCTTCTCCTGCCTTCCCACCCTTTTAGCGTCCCTGCAAATATTTCTTGGAGGTGGTGGTGTAGAAGGGGGTCACGTCCCATCTCAAGGCCTCCCCAACCCTACACAACTGCTGTCTGCCTTCACCCTCAAGGTGTCTGAGCAGTGGGTAGGCAGACCACTCAGCAAGTTTTAAGCCAGACACTCCCATTTTTAATTGGTTTGCCCCCCCTCCATCCGGCATTGAGACTAAATTAGAAATGATTTTGTCCAGTATCACAGACGAGGATGCCATTTTGAAGAGTGTGTCTGTCTGTCCCGTCCCCGTTGGCATGACCGTGTATGAACCATGAATGAAAGGGATGGGGTAGCGTGCTTTTCAAAATGGCGCCTCCCCCCATGCGGTGTAACCTCACGCTGGCAGGGGTGGGCTCACGCCGTTCCCAGAAGAACTAAAATGTCCGGTGTTCTGGGGTGGAGATTTCACATTAGTCTGGTCATGCTGGAAATCACAGTTAGATCCTGAGGAGGCAGGAGTAGATATGCGTTCAGTTGGGTGGCTTCGAGTCACAGGGATTTCCACCAGGAATCCCACTCCACTTCCATTCCCCCAGAAATACCCTCCTTCCAAATGACCAAGAGGTGCCAGATAACCAGCAACTACCGTCTTCTTTACTTACTTCCTGTTGTAAACTGTTCTGCAGCATTACTAGTCACTGACAAGCAGCTACTGCGTTCCCCCTGTAGGCGGCTGCATGTCAGCGATAGACATAATGATTCCGGTAGAATTTATAAAGTGCTTTGGCATCCTTAGAGTTGAAAGGGCGTCTATAAACATGAAATATTATTCTTAATGGCATTATTAATAGCCAGGCCTTCGAAGAACCCTGAGCCCAATTAATATCCAGCGAAGTCCCTGGCATTCCCCTGAATTCACGCTAGCACAAGTGAAAGGTAAAATCTGGTACTCCCTTATCTCACATAAAGCAGAGTGAACAGGACTCTGTGTCCAATCAGCAGGACCAACCTCTGGCTTGAACTGGGAGTTTCAAGCCATAGGCATGGAACAATTTCTTTGCTTTCAACTTCCAGAAGCATGGGCTTTTATCTCAAAGTAAATACATATTCTCACGCAATACCCTTCATTAACTTGTAGAATTAAGGCCGTGGCAATGATTAATATAAAACCCTTGTATAAGCAACAGAAGAATAACCCCTCTCGCTCCTGAGTATTTTAAAAGAATGGAAATGTTCAGTGAAGGTAATTTATATAAATAATTGCATGAGCTTTACCCATTTGTGCATTCAGGTAAAAACAATGCTGACATGGAAAAAGCCACCCAGCGTATTTCACAAACAACCTTAACTCTGATCCATAAAACATACTTAGTACTCTTTCAACATCCACATTTATTTAGCTGAGGTTAGTCCTGCTTTGAGCAGGGGGTTGGACTAGATGACCTCCTGAGGTCCCTTCCAACTCTAAGATTCTATGATTACTAGTATAAATAATTGTGTGTGTACATACGTGGATGAATAGAAACTATATTGACAACTACGAACATTAAAAAAAACATGAGACTGGCTTAGAAATCATGACATTATAAAAATAATAATTTGGGGTCTTTTTATTTATTTTTTGTTGTTTTAGATCTTAGAGTTCACATTTTCCAGCTTTTCTCTGCCACCGTTAGGGCTAGAGACTTTTTTTTTTTTTTAAAAAGGACGCTAAAATTCTCTCATACTCCCATGATTCTGGCAGCTGGTGCTTTAAGAAAAACACCAAATATTATGAAACTCACAATACAATCATGAGAATTGGCAATGCAGGATGTGGTCACACACAACATATAATTAATGATAAGTGTGTTGAAAGAGTTCATAAAATCCGTGCCTGTTTAACATTAATGCTGTCATTTTCCTGATTCAAAAGAGCTTGGAGTCTGCAGTAGCGTCACAGCCCTAGTGCATTCCCCTGTGTAGGGAGAAGTGGAAGACAGGGGGGAAGGCTAGAGGATCCACATCCATCTGGCTCTGCTGCTCCCACATCTATCTCTTGAGCACTAGATTTAGCAACCCCCAGCCCATTGCACAGCAGAACACCATGGAGGACCTGTTGTGGATGCAAGAGCAGGATCTGGGGTCTCTGCAAGAAGCTTCTCTTTCCATCTTTCTTTTCATTTACTGTGAATTCATTTTCCTGTCCCCATTTGGACTTGCAAATGAGCACAGGGAATGGTGCAGAATGTAGAGTGGGCTCTTCCCTTTTAACCAAAGCCTTAAGAAATGTGCCTGAAGAGATGCAATACAGCCTGCACTAAGGGCGAAAACTCATGCAGCCTAGACGGCTGACATCCAAACTTTCCTTGGAAGCCCCCCGCCCAGGGGGATATGCACGGAACAGCAGGAGAAGCGATTCCAAAAGCAATGGCTTGCTTTGATGAATCAGTTTATCAGAGGCTGACAAGGAGCGAGCCTGCGGGTTTCACAGTCCCTTCCCAAAAGCTCATAACATCAGGGACAAAAGATCAGAAAAACAAAACCACCAAGGGCGGCTGCTTCCGCTAGGAGCAGAACCTGCCAGGCTGCTGATCTGGAGGAACAGACAGTTTACAGTACATTTCCTCAGGTCCATTCTACCCCTGTTCATCACCGCCACACTGAAGACCAGATTCCAGGCAGTGGATTCTCATTTTGGGTGGGCGCAAGGAGGGAAATTCAAGGCAACACTTTTCTCCATGTGAACAGCTCCCAGCTGTTTGTTCCGTAACAGTGAGGAAGAGACGGTCCATCTTGCTTAGGGCTCAGTATCTGTGCATTCACACTGCAGGCTTTATATCAGCCACTGCAAGTCGAAGGCAGGGCATAACAAAGCGTGCAGCCCAGCAAATTGCCTTATTCCTAGCTTCTCCGCTTAGCACTTACACTGTTCAGGTCATGACCCACCCATTCAGCACCTCCTGTGTGTGCTCATTCGCTCTCCAGGTCACACCTCGCACCTGAAATGGCTTTGCCCTGAGATCACTGCACCGAGACTTCATCCATTCTCCCCCTTGCCCCAGTGCAGCCTCCATGATTAACAATTCCTGAGTTTTTCATTTATTTGGGGGGTGTTTTATATTTGTCAAAAAACAAGCAAGGAAGCAAACACCTGTAAAATGGGAGCCCAAAGTCCATCCTGTCCCGAACCCAGTTTTGTGGGGGGACGAATTTCTGGAAATCAGAGGGGAGAGGCTCAGGTGAAAAAGGCGTCAAGTTTACAGCTGCACCAGAGCACGATGCAGTCTCATAGACCCAAACCCCGCAGACCTTCCAGCACTCCCCGCTAGCTTAAGTGAGGGCTGTGCTTCGTCATGAGAGATGGTCACGCTGATTCTGACCGGCTAAGCGCCAGTATGACCCTCCACCCCCAGCTAAGCAGTGGCTTCACTTTTTCTCCCCAGGATTTTTATTTTCCTCGGGGTTCCAACAGGGCCCATCCAAAGCCTGTTCTCTCTCGCTTCAGGCTCCGTTTTGCAGAACGAAGAAATCGGGCTATTTCTGACGCACTTTAGACAAGCGTGCAAACTCTGGGGCGCTTGGCTACCCTGAACCTGAACTCTGACCCCTGGGAGATTCGCCCATCATCAGTGACAAGGAAGGCCAGAGCTCCCATGAAGATATGAAATTCGGCTAGAGTTACAGACCATTTCACACAAAACCATTTGCCCCTTTGCCCACTGATTCCAAGCAGGACAACAAGTCCTTTTTCCTTACCATGCTCGCCCATCAGATGATGGAGCTTCTCAAAAGGAGTTGCATTCAAACTCACGGGGCTATTCACCATGGCCACAGGGGTACTGCCACTTTTCTTCCCTTTGGCCACAGGGGAAGAACCGGCTTTGCTAGCTGGAGAAGGCAGGATGGTTGGATAATTCATGTTGCCATGGTTGGTGGTGAGTCCAGCAGTCAGTTTAATACTTGCAGAGGCATTGGAAGACTTGCATTTCACCTGGGGTCCTTCGACGTGGCAGTCGGCATGGTAAATGCTATGGACAGACTCCGAATCCAGAGCAGGAGGAGGGCTATGCAGGTTGGGAGATGGAAGCATCAGTTGGCTCCCAGACTTCATGACCTTCAGCTCCAGGTCACAGATCTCAGGGTTGGAACGTGGCCCCCGAGGGCTCCCGTTGCTGATGTGGTAGTGGTGGTGATGGTGGTGGTGGTGGTGGATGAGGTGGTGGATGGAGGTGATGTGTTTTTTGCTTCTGCGGCTTTGCCCATTAGGGACGCAATTGGGGTTGACCTTTTTCCGGCGCTTGCTCTGCCAGTTGTTGTACAGACGCAACGTCCGCCGCTTTACCTTTCTGAAGATGTGGCAGATATATTTGAGGAGCTCGTCGTAGCAGCTGCCTGGCTCCGAGAAACTGGCGATTGTGCTGTCATTGGAGAGGTAGCGGGCACGCTGCTCCTGCATCAGCTGGTTCTCCCGTTGCTTTGTTTCAGAAAACTGTGTTGCTATCACAACCAGGCACAAGTTAATCATGAAGAAAGAACCCACCTGGGGAAACCAACAAGAAAGAAATCAGAGCTTTTACCAAGAGGCACCCGCCAAACACACCTCATTGCCCCAGTGCATTTGCAATATTTGTTGGGCTCATTTTAATACTGGGATTTTCCCCTCTTGCCGAATGCCCAGTTCTGCTGTTGGAAGGGGGGATCTTTACTTTTAAAACCCCCAAATGCCAAGACTGACATATGATAAAGTGGGGTTTACAAAACAAAATGTAACCAGGTACTGCTGAGAAATACATCATTTTACTAGCAGGCAGCTGGCCAACGTGCAGAGAGGAAGTTTGGTAGCCTGTGTTTCACGCACTCTCTTGTACTGGACCTGCCAATAATCCTCCTCTTCCTTTTAACTTACTTACCCACAGGCATGACGTACTCTGATTTCTGACACACCAGCCAGGATTCAAGCTCCTCTTTGAAGTATAGCCCGCCATGACAAAGAGTAAAGGTGCTCCAGTACAGCAGGCGTTAATAAACTCCTGCCTATCACATAGCTGATTGGGGCAGGCTTATAAAAGGAAAGGGGAAGCTGGTGCTAAGGAGACAAAGGGTAGGTCTACACTGGAGCTGTCATTTCCAGCCTGGGTAGACATGCCTGCACTAGCTCTGGTTGAGGTAGCACACTAAAAATACCGCGTAGCTGCGGTGGTGTGGGTAGCGGGAAGGGCTAGCCGATCCAGTCTCATCCAAGACCCTAGGTAGGTATTCAGGTGTCTAGCCCCTTCTGTCGCTTGTGCCCCAGCAGCTACATTGCTATTTTTAGGGTGCTGGCTCAATCAAAACTAGTGTGCGTACATCTCCCTGTGCTGGAATCAATGCTGTCAGCTGCAGTGTAGACATAACCCAAGGGTGTCCACTCTTCTCCCAGCTGGCTGATGCTGGAAAGTCCTTGTGTGGCTGTTACCCAGGAGTTCGAGTTGACATGGTCTGGTTCAGAGGTTTGTTTCTGGAAATCGGGCAAGCTCTGAGAAAAGGGACGTGATGCGACCTGTAGAGTGGGGGTCTTTACTGGCCCTTCCCCAGCCAGAGAGTCCTACCCCCCACTCGGAGCTGTATATGCGTATTCATCTACATTGGGTGTGGTTTTCCCAGGTGCCCAGAGACATCGCAACGGGCGTGCTGAAAGCAGTACATTAATCAACATGAAATCAGTAAAGAAAAGCGCCACTTGATGTCTGGCCTTTCCGTGTCCGTGTGTCTGAAGCATATGACTGCCTGAGTTAGGGCAGTAGCGAGGATGCAGGCTGAGAACCTCCTCCAGCCCGGTGACTGGGACCAGGACTGGACTTATGTTTCATGGGCAAGAACCAAGCACTAGTTGCCTTCTATTCAGGTCCCACTGCCTGAAGGGAACAGTATCCCCCTAAGAGGAGGGAGACAAGACTAAGCAAGAGTAGCGGAGCTCATAAGGGATTGTGAGGTTCTCCAAAAGGACAGGACACAACCGACCCCTTCCTTTTGCTTTGCTTCAGGAGATGCTGGAGGGAAGTGCTACCTTTTCCTCTCATTTTCCTTTTTAGCAGGCTTTGAAAGATCAACTGAAGGGAAACGTCCAATGTTCCTGTTCCGAGAATCAATGCACCGAGACTTAAAAGTGACTGATGTCAAGAGACACGCTCGAGGTGCTATTGCCCATGTACAGGGCTTAGCAGGAAATCTATGGATTTAATCTGGGCCATTGGTTCCATGCCTCCTCTGGAGAAATCTCTGGGGTATTAATTGCAGTGATAATATCCAATCTAGACGCTCTCTGTAAGGGTGCCACCCTCAGCCCCAATCAGACACCTTCTGGTTTTTCTGGAGGGCTATGAACGTGCAGAAATGTTCGAGGGAGTCCCAGAGAGAAGCTCAGGTCTCCTGATTCCCAGACCTATGTACTAACCACCAGAGCACAGCAGCTTCAAAGCTAGTGCGTGCACCTGTACCTGTGCCAGAAATTACAATTACTGCTGCCGTGTAGATGTCTCAGGACATCTTGCAGGAGACATTTTGGCTAATAAAGGATAGTCTGGCATCTGAGGGTCACTTGTACGCAGACAGTTCCTTTCTAATTTAAACAAATTGTCTTCTGGAATGTCAAGAAGGCCGGGGAGTGGGAAGCAAGAGACATGCACTGCTTGTTCTCTTTAGCAGGCCTGCTGACAAGGAACAACAGCTAGGAGAAGTCAAGGTTATAAAACCGAGACTCGGCGAGCAAGAGAGAGGGAGGGGCAAACCATGTGGCTTGACAAGCAGCAGCAATACATATATGCTGCTAAGAAGGACAAAGCTTTTTGTGGCAGGACCTCCCACCCCACGGCAGTAACAACCATTTTTACAATGACACCTAGGGTTTGTAGCCAGTCCTGCCAGCCATAATGGCATGCTGATAGCACCCGGCTCTTCTCCAGGAAAGGGCCCTTAAACAACCGTACTTGTCCAGTGAGTCATACTTACTATTATAAGCAATATAAAATATATAAAATTGTAAAAAGAATGTGCATCCATAACATAATACATGATGTCAACCCATCCTTCCAGGGTTATCACCTAAGGGGAGAGAAAGAAGAGGGAAGAAAAAGAACATGAGTTACAATCAGGATCAAAGTTAACGTCAAACTTCTGCCAACGCCTGTCCCTTATCGCTTTGCAAAGTCTGTCAAGGTTCTCGCAGTGATTCTTTCTTAGCTGGCTTAGCATCACAGTAATAAGTGCTACACATGTGGCCAAGAGACTGGCCTACGGTTTCAAAGGAATCTAGCATGATTAAAACTGATAAAACAACACAACGAAACATCTGAAGCACTGGTTCTGAGCCAGTGCAAAGCAGAACTTACAGAAGGAGCTTCATCAAGGCTGCAGACAGGGACATGAAATCTACCTCAATCTGTTGGCTCTATTACATTTAAAGTGAGAGGCTCGTGTTCTTAAGGAGGTTCTAACTTTTTTAAACTCAGTTCTTTGTAATATCTCCTCCAAAGCTTAATATCACAATTGCATTATTGTTGGTGCTGTGGCAAACTGTTTGAACGAAAGAAAGTGACTTAAATTAAATTGTGAATCAATTATATATTTGTGTTTTCCATCTCCTATTCCTCAGAAAAGGAGCCGAGGATTTAATTAACGCCAAGCAGCCAGCGTTCAGAGCAAAGTAACGGCCACTGCATCATCCATGCTTTTTTATTTAGCTAAATGCAACCTAACCTTCATTGTGACATTTCACTCTCGGTGCTGGATCTGCTCCTGCCTTCTTTGCACAACCAATAAAATCAACATTCCTGATTCTGAGTTTACTGGCAGTAAACTAGACACAGGGCCAAAATCTGTCTGTGGTTACACATGAGCATATACCTGGAGTAGCTCCATTGACTTTGATGACATTACTCCAGATTTACACCACATTTGCAATGGGGTAACTGAGATCCTTGAGTTCCATACAGTGATTCTTGATTGACACAGGTGTGAATGAGATTAGAATCAGGCCTAATGTTTGTATAGGAACATCTGCAGATAGATTATTAGAAAAGTGACTCTGCAAAGTGCCGTTTACATCCACTCAGAGTCAGTCAGACTTCTTCCACTGTAGATGCTATTGCATAAGTAGCCTTAAAGTAGGGGAACTGCATGTGTGCGGAATATGTGGTGTGTCTACTCTGCAATGTAAACCAGGGGCTCAAACTCAAGCTCAAGACAAATCGTGCTAACCCAAGGCTAGGGTTAACATGGATCTTTGTTGTTTGACTTTGTATGCACCAGCATGACTGTCCGTGTTCTCACAACACAGGTGTCCTTGTGGAATAGAAAGTTTCCAACTCCTTACCCCGCCACACCACTCTCCCCTGGTTTATACATGTGTTGAAGGGGAGATTGTTTAAAGAGAGAGAAAAATCTACATGCACCTGATTCTCCTCTCACTTCAGTCACTGGTTGGCAAGAGTAACTCTATCTGATTCAATGGCGTAAAACTGAATCTGCTGTTTTCTCCCTCATGCTGAACATGGTCAAAATGTTTGCACAGAACGAAATTCCTTTCATCTGAGTTCCTGGCATGCATGTGTCATGTGAGGCAGCGGATAGCCTCTGGCACAAATTGCTTGTGCTGTTTCATGGGGAATCCAAGGAACTCAAGCTGGCAGGCAGCATGGTATTATATCAAACTGCTGCCAGTTACCCAAGAAGGCAAGCTCCACTGTAGTGCTTTATATCCTCTCTCCCTTCTTTAGACGAGTTTTTTGGAGTCGTGCTAGAACAGCTGTGGTAACAGGTGCTCTACCCGTTTCCACTCGGTGATGAAAAACGAGCCCAGGGACCCAAAATGTATTTGATATACCTCTTCACTGACTGAGTTTGGCTGGCAAACCTCAAATCGAATGGCGTGAAATGATTAAATGGCAGAGGCATGTCAACGAAAGGAGTTCACTGGGGGCTGCTCTGCTGCTGAGTTCTTGAGGCGCTATTAAGTGCGCTGCCTGAGACACAGCTTCAGGAACGTGGGAGTGTGTGGGGACTGAAAGTTTACACTAATAGAGGGTTGGTTTTTTTCCTCGCGCACTAGACATCGTTTTCAATTGCTGTCAGTCGACACGCCAGATTTCTGCTGCAGAGGCCTGAAAACACTCACCCAGCTCCCAGAACCTTCCAGATTTAATTGGAGCGCGTATGACTTACTCCCTTGCAAAACAAAGTGATATGGACAGAGAGGTGCGACTGGCTCCTCGTGGATTCATTCTTACAATGCACACACAAAATGAAATGCAGAAATCCCTCAGGGGTAGGCTTTTGAGGGTATTTCTGGCTGGAACCGGGCACCCCTGGAAATCTCATGAGCAAACTTGGTCTCACAAAATATCCAACTCCTTCTTCTAATAGGTATGGCAAAGTCCATCACTTGGCTGCTTGTCTGAGCTGAAACAAGCCTCTGCGCTTTTAGAGCCAATCATTTACACTAAGGCCCCTTTACACTACGCTGGCAGTGTAATGGCTCAAAGTGAGTTTAAATAGAATTTACACCTGTTTTAATACCCCTTTATGTATTGGCAAAGCAGGGCCTTACTGTAAAGGAGAATCATGCCCTTTGACTTTTGTCCATCAGTGGTTTAGGTAAAGTGAACTAAACAGGTTGAATCTCTGGAACAAACTGAGCTGTCCATAACACTGGTGTAAACCCGGAGTAACTCTATCATCTTTCATAGGCTTGCTCTGGATTGACTGTGCCCATTAAAAAGCAGAATTTGACACATTATTTATGTCCCTAGACCAAAAACAGTTGGCGGTTAGGTCAAGAATACTCTCTTAAAAAGCTGGTATATTTTCCAGCACTGTGTATTCCCCCTTCGGGCACCAGGAACGTAATATCACCTGCTCTATTAAATGGAAATTACTTCCCTCCCATTTCCAGTCTCCAATTTGATCAATCCAGTTTGACACTAGCCCTATTTGTTCCTCCAAGCTCCTTTTAAATATCTTCCGAAGACCCAACGCATCGTTCCCTGTGCTTTGCAATCATGTTGATCCATTCGCAATAATTAAATTCAGTTTAAGTCAGAATCGTTCACAGACATACTAAACAGCCCTTCCAAATGTACCCGTTCAAAGCCTCCCAGAAATGCAACATGCAATTATTTATCAACAGAGATAAGGCAGCAAAAACACGTTTTCTAATTCTGCTCTGATGAAAAAGATTTGTGTGAGATACGCGGCAAACCAAGAACGGCAGCTGGAGGGAAATGGCTGGAAGATTCAATTAAGATGATTGGCAAGCTAGTCTCGCAGAGTGCTGTCAATTGCAATAACATGTGGGAGATGGAGAGGGAAAGAAAAGCTGCCCCCTTCGCACCAATAAGGCATTTTGGCTTATGAAGACTGATCTTGGGCCAAGACTGGGGCTGTCACCTGAAGGTCCCATAGGACAGACACTGGATTATCTATGCAAACTCCCTGCCTCCTTGTACCATTCCCCTAACTTTCATACAAACGTTTTCAGCTTGGTGAGGGGTGAATTAAACCATCCAAAGCCCAATAGTACCAACAGGCGTGGGTGCTAAAGCCCTGCATCCTGTCCCAGGAATTTACACTCGAGGGCCTGCTCCTCCTCTCACATCAGTGCAAAGACTTGATCCAAAGCCCACTGAAGCTAATGGAAAGACACGCTTTGACTTCATTTAGCGTTGCATCAGGCCCTGTATCGGAAGTTATTCAAAGGCATTATATGGGTGCACAATGGTTGAGAGTGGAGAATCGGAGCAGCAAAATCTCTCGGGGTTTAATTACACAGTGCTTTAGTCTGCACCGGCAGGGTATAAATTTTAGTCCACGCGAGTGTGTCACACACTAACTGGCTCGTCTGGAGCCTCCTGGCTTACACTAAACGTTCCCTAGCGTGCACTATGTTAACGTGCACTAGGGAAACTTTTAGTGGGTGCCAATGGTGTCCACACGGGCCACTTGGCGCGCGATATGCTAGTGCGGATTAAAATGTATACCCTTCTGGTGTGGACTACAGCACTGTGTGAACAAGCCCTCCCTCACGGCTCATCTACACAACAAATGCTCTGCTGGCATAACCCTACTGGCATTAGCTGAGCCAGCAACGGCTCTAGTGGAGATGCAGGTTATGCCGACAAAAGGAGTTATTTTATTGGTGCAGTTAAATCACTTCCTTGAACAACATAAACGATAGCGGCAAAAGGATTTGTTTGCCAGTATAACTGTGTCTACATTAGGGCATACCTGCTCCAGCAAAAGCTGGCTAGGGGTTCTGAGTTTTTCACACCCCTAACCTGACACAGCGATGCCGGCAAAACTTTGCAGTGAAGACAAAGCCTCAGTTACCCAGGGGCTGAATCTCCCATTATGTTTACACTGTAGTACCGCCATTGACTTCAGTGGAGTTGCTCCTGATTTATAACAGCGTAAGTGGCAGCAGAATCAGGCCTTCTGTTCAAATCAATCAGAATCAGCCTAAGATTTTAGAAGCAAAGTCATCAGGGAGATGGAGATTAAAGCCAGTAGCTATTAACTCAGGCGTCCTCACGGTTCAATGGAAGACAGACGGTTTGCATCGTTTTTTCTGTCAATCCCCAGATCACTTTAAATCTCTTTCTGGAATTATTTCTTATGGCGCATCTACAAGTTTTCACCCTAAAACCATCGTCTCCGAGCGCTACCCAGGTGTCTGCAGAGACTTGGCCACAATCCACCCTGAGGTCAGGTTTTTCTTTTCTTTAGTGTCACTTGTTTGAGAAAGGAAAAAAACCCCACAAACGCCTTTAATTAGGAAGGTCCATGTTACCTTTGAATCACTTAATTCTTCTCTGTATATCTTAATGCACTAATGATGAGTGCCAGTGGCAGACAGAAACGAACCCTGAAGTCCTGCTAGTCAAGGAAGAAGTTTGCAAAAATTACCATGTGAAGTGAAGCCTGCAAGCTACTAAATGCACGGCATGCTAAATTCTGGCTTTCTCCCTGACACTAGACCTTAAAACACAGGGGGACTCTGCTTTTGTAATCACTTGAACTAGCTTTTCTTGTCGAGCTGCTCTTACAATGTTTGGGGGGGAGGGGAAGGGTGCCTAATAGTTAGATCAGGGAGCTAGAAGCTCCTAATTCAGTGCTTAATGTGTAATAAAAGAGGTGCCAGGGCTCAAGCAATTTTTTTTTTTTACTTTCATAACTGACGTGGCAAGCCCTGTGGTGCAGCGGCTATGAACTGCCAAGCTTACATGACTCAGCCCTGGAACAAATTAAGCACTGCCTGGGCTCCCAGGTTCTATTTCCAGCTCTGACACCTTGGTCAAGTCCCCTGCTTGTTCGTTTCAAAAGTTTAGGACCTTGTTCAGCAAAGCACTTAAGCATATGCTTGCTTTGCCGAATCAGGGTCTAATGCAGGACTGAATTCCAAACATTTGCAAAATGTTTTAAGATCCTTGGATGCCAGGATCATCTTAATCGACGTATCGGTCAGCATTTCTATATATTCAAATATATATATTTCCACTCAGCCTTTATATCTGCTCAAGCTGGGTTCTTTTTGTGCAAAATGGAGACTGTTCGGATCAAAATCCATTATGCTGAATTGGACGGAGAGTCTGTGACCTGCTCTGTTTTTCACTGCTTATCTCTCAGTTTTGCTGGCCCTGCTAGGAGGATTTTATAAACCTTGTCAAGCCGAGTTCCGATGATATCATAAACTGTGGGAGCTAATTAATTACCACGATTGCTCTCAGTAAATTTACAAGGCCTTTAATATGCCGTTTTGAAGGCCTTTTTTCTGTGTATTTTGCCCTTTCATGGGCATATTGATTTGGCTAACAAGCTCTGACCAGTGAATAATGGAGTATTACTTTTCCTACATGGAGGGCTTGGCAGCTAATCAAATCACTAACTATATATTTTCAAGTCCATTTCATAATTTTAATTATTTTCTCGTGACACACGCTGTTAAGTAACCTCTGTGGTCAGAAAAAAACAGCTTTTATTACTTTCTGAGTAACATCCTTTGAATAGGTAATTTCTTCCTTCACTTTGAGGCTTATCTTACTTTGCAAAGCATATTTAACCTTCTTCTTAGAACTTGGGAGCCTTGGAAAGCATCAATTTGCTCTGAAAAGTGATTGCAAAAAAATCAGCATTGTAGGGCCTCATGTTTCATCCCTTTCAGTGACACTGGACCAAATCTGCTCCATTTACAAATAAAAGGATGCTGTCATTCTTTCCCCACCGATATCCAGCATTACAAAGACACACTGGGATCTGAAAGTCAAGCTGAGTTCTCTCTTTCTCCATCCTACTGTCACCGGAATCCTACTGATATGCATTATATATGTTGGACAGCTCAATAATACTCTTACCAGACCTCTAACACATTTAGTTTGGTCTGGGGTTGGCGATAATACAGAAGCATGCACAAAAGAGAAAGAACCCATCACGACTTTCAGATCCAACGTTGAGTTTTCAATGAGACTCAATCATGCTTATGGCCAAAAAAACTGTCCCAGGAATGGCCTGCAAGCAATCTCTGTCCTAGCACAGGATTCTAGGAACTCTTATCCCTGTGATTGTCAGGAAGAATAGTACAAAGGAGCAATATTGTCACAAAGGGAATGTTAAAATCTTATTAGATGCCCAGAGATGCTCAGAAGTGATTATTTGGGACAGCTGAAACTTTTTCCCTCCCCATGCTAAGCAAAGAAGGACTGCATCTTTGCCAAGTTTCAAACATCAGCCATTTTTTTTACTGTAGCCCTGTTCAAAGAAAGACTCCTGATAAGATTGCGTGACATTTTTCAACAGTTTTTTTTCCAGTGAAAAATGCAGATTTGGTGGCACCAAAACATTTAGCAAATTTAATTCATTTAGGGGGAGAAAACCCCCAAATTTAGAGAAAAACCCGAAGCGTTTCATTTTGACTTTTTCAGAACAGAACATTTATTTTTCGATTAAAAACTTTGTTAAAAAACTTCCTTTAATTTTATTTTAAAAAATAAGAAATGTTTAAAAAAAATTCTCAACATTGAAACAAAACATTTTGTTTGGCCCAAAACATTTTTTTTTCCACACAAAATTTCTTTTTTTTTTTTACTTTGACCTGAAACAACCCCCCAATTTTTCTGAATGACTATTTAACCAAAAAAATCTCTTATTTGCCCAGCTGTTCTCCTGATCATCAATCTAGTTCTGTGCCCAGTAACCACTAAACCCTACCGAGCTCAATAAGAAGACAAGCTTACACCTCAGGGCAGAATTTGATATGGAAGTGCCAGAAGTCTGATATGGAGGGCCAGCTAACAGAGTCACCCCTTAAGTTGAAGTGTAGAGGTTTGTGTGTCTACTGTTGAAGGCCCCGAGTTTGGTCCCTGCCTATGACCTTGGTGTTTGATGTATACAGCCATGGCTCCTGCAAACACGCTTCATACAATGCAGGCTTTCTCTGGTAAACAAGTGGTGATCAGCTCAACGTACCATGATCGAAGGACAGAGTCCAACTATGACACTTCATGGTCAGGCTACCATGAGCACATGTGCATCTCACTGTGCAGAATGACTATGCCACTGAGCCATGCTGCACTGCACTGGCAAGATGCTCTTGTAACTACAGGGATGTCTTTACTGAAACAAATTAAATTAAAAGGCATGTTCTTAACTTGGGTTCGTTCACTAACTCAGGTTAAAACAGCAATGAAAACATGGTAATCCAGGTAAGCAGCTCCAGTTCAAGCTGATAGAGCAGCTGGGGGTTGAACTCGAACGGCCAGATCAAGTTAAAAGCTGAGTTGCTGTGTTGTCACTGCTATTTTAATCTGAGTTTGCTAACACATTGGTCCTTAACCTGAGTTAAGGACATATAAGTTAAGGACACTTCTTTTATTTATTTATTTTTTTTGCAGTGAAGACATAACCAGCACCACTCCCTCCTTTCCAGGTGGTTTCTACCACTAAGAGCAGTATTTCAGCCTGTGCATTTTGATTTTCAAAATAGTTGACCATGTCCCTTTAATACAAATGCCCCTTACTCTTCCTTTGCTGTTGAACCTGAAAGCAGTCCGGGTCAGTGAGTCTGAAGACCTAAGAACTTTGGTGGTGAGGAGCAGATAATGATGCCTTTGAATGTAGTTACCTAACTGGTTAAAAACAGCAGCAAGAGCAGCTTCTGCACGGATGAGGATGTTATTTGACTGCGTATTCAATCTGCACTAAACAATGCAAAATCCTTATCTCCCAGCACAAGTATTGTCAATTTTAGATGAATGCCGGCTATAACAATAAATCATATCTCAGTACATATTCATGAGGTTTGTTTAACCATGATAATTATCCTTGGTCTTCATTGTTTGTGTAAAATACCTTATGCCCAGGGAATTAATTTTACTGAGAACCATAAACCAGGCTGAAAAGGTATCAAAGCTGAAAGGCAAAGCATTCACAGAGCAATCCCTTTACCCAGAAAAATGGAATCCCAGCCAATGTGTAACCTACAAAAGAGCCTCACTTTGATTACGTCTATAAAGCAAAAACTGTGCATGGGCTAGAACATGCCCCAGCTGTGAATTAACTCCTCCTCCACAATCCATCACAAGTGGGATGCGTGCAAAATTACCCTGGCAATCTTGTATTACTGGTAGATTCCAGTATAGCCTTTATTACTTCCAAGGAGGGCAGTATACAAAACTTTGCACATCATGTCCTCAACTGACGCTCATCTAGGCTGAACATCATTAACGTGGATTACCATGAGGGGCTTTTGGATCGTCTCAAGAATGGCTAGAGAAGCGTCACATTGGAGCTGCTGCAGGTTTTGCTTTTAACAGGATGGGATGATGTTGGAGGTTTTAAAGAGGAAGTTAGACAAATACCTATCAGAGATAGTCTAGGTATACTTAATCCTGGGGGAATGGGGATGGATGAGATGACCTCTTGAGGTCTCTTCCAGCCTTACATTTCTATGAGTCTATGCTGTTTCCACTCTGGCGTAACTGGAAGGATCCCCAAGCAAAAGAAAGTTTCTCAAGGAACTTTTTAAGTTAGCATGTGTATAACACAAGTTGGTTTCCCTTTGATGTGGCAGCAGGGGGCACTAAAATCAAGGTGGAACACTACGTTAGAGCTGGGTGAAAGTTTTCGGCCAAAAAGTTTTGGCAAAAAAAGCTGAAACAAAAATGTTTTGCAAATTTAAGTTGTTTTCACCAAATCATTTATCATCATCTCACACCCCCTCCAAAAAAATAAAAACCTTAACCATTTTACCTCAACATTTTTTGAAACCAAGCATTTTGGTTTTTTGGTTTAAAATGAATTTTTGTTTCAAAATGTCCTTTAATGACATTTAAAAAAATCAAAACCATTTAAAATGGATTGAAAACAGAACGATTCAAATTTGTGGAAATGAACCATTTTGTTTGCCCCAAACTGATTTTTCCCCCCTAACTTTTTGATTTACTGAAAAGCGTGAAATTTTTTGGTTTCGTTCCAAGCCAAATCAATTTTTTTTGGCTTTTCAATATTGCCAACAGACTGAAAATCCAATTATTCGCCCAGCCGTACACTACACAAAATCTCTAGCAATGACAGAGCAAGAGAACCCTCCCACCCCAAGCTTCGGGAGGTGTCTGAAAACTGAAGCCAGTTCTGGCTCAGAATTTTCCTGGCTGATCCATTTAATGCACTGCACCAAATACCCCGGATCCAAACCCCTTCAGACCTAGAGGTGTTTGCATTCCAGAACTGAACCGTGTCTCTTGGGCTCCCCATCAGAGTTTATAGGAAACGATGTAAAGAATGGTTAATTCTTTAGGTTTCAGTAGCTCACAAAACATCCCAGTTGCTTTCCAGACAAGTCAGAGGACACAGGTGACTTCTTCACTTGAAAACAGAGGGTGAATTTCAGGAGGTGGAATGCCATATATAACTTCCTGGCTTTGGCTGCCTTTAGCTATCACACTTGCTTGGGCACTATGCCAGCATGTTGGGACTGTGCCTGAAGCAGTTAATTGCTCAGTGAGAAATGCAGGAGAAGGCACCAGCAGTTACAAAGCAGAGGAACACATCCGCATCAGCCAGCTAACGAGGACCAAAAGACTCCCACTGTATGGGCCTGACACTACTCTGACTCTAAAGCAAAACTCCCATTTGCTTCAAGCGGAACAGGGTCGGGCAGTATAAGTGGCCTAATTCAACCTCCACAATGCACTCCCCTCCGTTCTGACAGGGATTTATTAGGATGCACTAAGAGAAGGTGGCCCTTCATACAACATATTTCCAAGTCAGGGGATGTTTCCTTAGTGGTTACAGCAGTGGGGTGGGAGACAAGCCTTCTGAATTCTATTCCTTGTTTTGCCACTGATTCATTGTGGCTCTCGGGCGGCTTATTTGTGAGCTGACTTTTTAAAGCTGTGATGCTCCCGCAGCTTTCTCTGACTCCTACGGGAATGGTGGGTGCCTTGCATCTTTGAGACTCAGGCCAGTCAACTGCTCCGTGCCTCAGTTTCCCCATTTGCAACATGGGGATAATGGTACCTGCCTCAAAGGGGATTTGGCGACTCAGTTAACATTTCCAGGGCGCTTGGTGTCTTCATATAAAAAGGTGCAACAGGAGAGCTAAATGGCATGACTACATTCTTCCTTCGCACGAAGGTTCTTTCATTTGAAAATCTACTTCCTCCCCGCCTGTGTGTTTCATTCAGAGAAATCTCCTCCACAGAGGAATGAATGAGGTGCAGCCAGCGTCACTTTCCCCACTCCAAATCAGCTCTCTCTTACAACATGTTTCCTGAGCAGGGCAATATTTATCGGCTGCATTTATCATGTTCACCTTCCTTGCTGTAATGTACTGCTGGCTGCAGTAGGACCAGATGCAGCCAGAAGTTCTCCGCTGCCTAGGCGAGTGATCAAGATAACACACAGAACTCTCGTTGTCGCTGACAGCTACTTTAATACTACTCAGTATTTCAGGCATTTTTCTCTGAGACAGTGATTCTGCATTTCCTTTCTTGGGCATTCTTGTCACGTTGCGTGCTCACCAAGCCTCTCTCGAACGCTACCAGGTTTTTTCAGTGACAGCAGCAGTGTACATAACAGCCTCCACAGAGAATTCCCTCACTGGAGCCTTCTGACGAAGGACCAGAGATGTGCTGCTTATCCGACTTGATTAACTCTTCTTCTTGGAGAAATGGCTCATGAGAAGCCAGATGCACTTGTGTTTGAGATGGGCCTGAAACCAAAACACTCCCAAAGTTTAAGGTCTGCACCCAAATCTTGCAGGCTGACTAATTTCCATTGGGACTTTCAACTAGAAGAACCCTTAAACGGTGTATAAACTTCTCTCAGGACTGAAATGCAGCTGCCTCTGGGGTGGAACACATCAAGTGGAAAACATAGAGAAAGTCGCAGACAACAGCAGTGCCCTTCCTTAATACTTAGACACAACACTCCCTTCCGGTGTTCAACTAAATCCCTACAACGATTCTTGTAAAATCAACCTTTTCCAGCTTCCTCAGAGAGTCAAGGACTTATTGAAACAGACCATCCACTATATTCCTCTATCAGTTCATACCTAGAAGTGATGTCGTTGTCGTCCCAACAATTGCCTGTAAAATTTTGCCCAGGGGGTACCTTCTGTCAGAAGGATCCATTGTGGGCCTTGCCCTTCGTATCTCGAGATGGAAAACGAAATGATACAAACAATTGTTTAGCAAAGCAGCCCAAATCACCTCTCCACTCCCTGCACAGTGTCTCATAACAACCCTCCAGGTGCCTTGACGCAGCAGGCTTTTATTTTGCTTAGGCCCTGCAGTACCGTAATTTCTAGTGTAGACGATGGCAGTGTTTCGGTGTCCTGCGAAACAGTGTCTGTGATTCAGATTACATTAGACTTTGGTTAGGTGGTAATTCATCATTTGTAGTACAACAATACCCATAATTACAGCTCTTACTGTTGCTACTGAAATTCATGTGCAGTAAAGGGATCTTAATATCATGCCAAACCTCACAGTTAATTTAGGTTCCATCTCCTTTCATTTATTCTGTAGTGCGCTAATTAGATCACATAATTCGCCATTGAACGTGCCTTCGTAACAAATACATACATGAATTAGCCTATTACACAACAAGTGAAGGGAATCAAAACATGAATAATTTGTAGGGTTACATAAGGAATTACTCTCCGCTCATAGACATGGATGCAGCCGTTGTCTTCATTACGTCTTCGGTGATTATATTATCTGCACTGTCTGGAGTCTCCCTGCTGGAGTTTTAATGGTGTTTAGGCTGGCTCCCTTCCACATTGCAATGCTGGGCCTGACTGATTTAGGAGCTTTAGACTCCGAGGCCTATATCCTCCAAGGGATTCAGCTGCCTCACTCCCAATGGCAGCACAAACAGCAGCAGGGGCTAGATTCCAGGTGAGCTCCCGTTTTGACGTTATCCCAGTTGGAGTTTGGCCAGCCATCAGCCCACCCCTACACTATCACTGTTGCAAAAAAGCACAGTTATTGGCCAGAAGTGAGCAGGACCCTGGGGTCCGTCTCATCCAGCAGCAGAACGCCTCCTACCCCATATGCTGGAACAACGATTCAACACAGACTTACATGGCTTTCTAAAACCATCAACCATGCCTCCTGCAGCCCTCCAGATGTTCCTTGGAGGTTTGACCTGGGCCACCCTGATTAGCTGATGAAACCCAATGAGAATTTAATAGTCTCTACTTTCCAGCAATTATTTTGATTGAGTACCTAACGACTTAGATAATGCTTAATATTATCCACATTCTTATCTCACTGTTGAGCAGTTACCAAATGGACCAACTTCTTCTTTGCCTGTACAACAACATTCTTTTCTATTTTAAAAGCTCAAAATTAAGGCACTAAATGGAAAAAAATATATAAGAGCGTTGGCTGGGGATAGCATTCTGACGGCCAACGCAGAAATACTGAAATCAAACAGAAACCTCCCTGCACCTGAAAGCAGGATGTCACAATGATCTATGTATCCAATCTCAGCCTTCTGTCTTCCCAAAGGAATCAATTCAAGTCGTGGAACTATTCTGCTCTAGGGATATGCTTTCTTCCTGGGGTGAATTCTGCACATGTCATCTGGGCTAGAGTGTGCTCCAGAGACAAAGTGGAATGAATAACTTGTTTCTCAAGAGGTTAAAAAGCAGCACTGCCTCCTCAACAAACATTGGGTAATTTTTAATGACCAGTATGGGACATCTGCAGAGAATCAGCCTTTACCCTTTTCCTGTAATGATACCACTGCCTAGAGGCAGGAGGCCATAAGAGATCCCTCATGCCACATCAATCAGGCTCTGACAAAGTGCTTATCCACCCGTTGGAAAAGGAGGGTGCCAAATGCAGAGCCGGCCCTAGACCAAACGGTGTGCTAGATGAGGGGCATCTTTGGCTCTCCCCTCCATTTGTTACACTTTTGAATACCTTATATTTTATTGCATTTGTAGCCCATTTCACAGCTTTGATGCACAAGTTGTATGCATGATTTATCCCTGTCATGTAAGATAATAAATGTGCACGCTAGGATCTGGAAATCTGTATTTATTCATGCCATAGATAAGCAAATAAAAATTAATTTCTTCTAAGCTTATAGAAACTTTTTAATTGTAAGAATAACTGCAATGTACTAACATCAAGGAACTGAACTGCGCCCCAACCTTGGGTGGTCCAGTATTAAAGAGTGAACATTGAATCCACATACAGAATACCGGAAACATTTTATTTCAAACATTCTATTTTCCCGTTTGTCGCTAACAACAACAACACCCTCCAGGCCCGGCACCCCAGAAGGTCGCCTGGGTTGCCTGCCCCTAAACCTGGCCTTGGCCAAATGTGACAATGAATTGAAGGAGCTGGCTATCATTCTTATTTTTAATTCCCTCTTTCTTCCATGCACCACACAGCACCAACCAGGAATATTAAAAGTCACTGAGGCTGCTCCTGGTTTGACACATTAATTGCAGGTGGGTACCAATGCATGTTTGAAATAGTGGAGGCCTGGGACTCATCTAAATCTTTCTGGCTGCATTTTAGAGCATTAGATAGCAGCAGTAAGATAACTCAAGATGGGCCATTGGGACAGCATTTGAAAGCAAACAAAACACGCACACCAGCCTATCTTCTTTGGGAGCTGGCTTTCTTAGAACACTAAGGCAATAGAAGAATAGAGGAAAATTTAGAAAAGAAAATGATACCAATTACAAATGCCAAAGTCAGTAATTAACATAATTAAAAGGGTAGCAAGTAAAAGATAAAACTAGTGACACATGCGGAAGAGCACTGATGACAGGAACTAAAGACCATACCATCGGGAACATTCCTGCACGTCGGAAAGTGGAAGGACCAGATCATGTGATAAAGGAAAGCACAAACTTTACAACAAAGTTCACCTACCAATGAGTATCTGTGTCAATAGTTTACCCAGCCAGCCTCACCGCTTTCCTACTCTTCCTTCTCTCTCTTTGCCCTTTGCCTCTCCCGCTCTTCTTACTACTCTCCAATTTAACCTTCTCTTACATAATTCACCAAGCTACAAAGCAATGGCTAAAAACAAATACATCTCACACCAGTCTTCATTGCAATATTTCCCTAGGTCTCACTGCAACAATCTCACCACTGCAGCAATACATATGCACCATTCACCACACATTGAATGCCACATAATATATTATATATGCCAACATGCTACTCACAGTGAAGGGGAGCAAAATATGGCAGTAAAGTCCTCCAAAGGGGAAGAGCAGAAGCTGTGAAGACATCACTGCTACAATTCTGTAGGGTCAGGGCTCTAGAGACTTTTGGGTGGGGTGGAGGGTCAGCGCAGCAACTGCTTTCTAGGTGAATCTTCGCTAGGAAAAGTGGTGTGTTAGCTAATGCATGGTAACCAGCACTAGGTAAAATCCTAGCAAAGAGAAGACAGTTTGTGGCTTTCTTGTGTATTAGCAGGTCCCGGCAAAGACTATGGAGAAGTTTGGGCTTCATCTCGACCCGCTACCATGTGAAAACGACAAACTAGGATTTTACCCCGTGTTAGTTACCATGTTAGCTAATACGAGATAAGCACGCACCCTTTTCCTAGGGAAAGCAAGGCCTCTGCGATAATCTTCCGTAACTGAACAGATGATTCCTTGGTGGTAATCTATTTAGCATTCACTGCTGCTCAGATCCAAAGCCACTCCTACGTTCTGCTGATCTACGCACAAAGCTGCCCCAGTTTAAATAAAAGGTTCAGTTCAGTTAAACTACTGCAACTTTGTGCACGTGTATCGCACTTGAGAGTGTGCGCCCAAAGTCCGCCTACGTGTCGATACATGGAGAATATGAGGTGTTACAGCTCCTCAAACGGTAGCAGCTCATGCTTTTAGCTCTGGACGTCACCGATTCAACCCTGGCCAAGCCAGCCAAGATGGCAGAGGTCACAGATGGGCTTGCATATCTTGGTTTAAACAGGACTTGCATCAATTCAGCTTGCACATATAAGGCACTTTACACTGATGTACTCTGTCCACACAAAGTTGCACTCCTTGAGTTAAACCAGTGTGTATAAAAGCCGTATTCCTTCCATACCTCTTGTATAGAGGCTGGGAAACAGCTTCAGCCAGACGCTTCTTACTTTATACCCGTATTATTTGGGGCTTGTCTTCACAGAAACTCACACCAAAGAACTAACCTATTTCTTGTTTCAGAATAAATGTGTTCTTATGCTTTGATATTCCTAAATCAAAACAGAACACTCAATTGGGAAAGAACAGTGAGCACGTACAGATGTACACTGAAACAACACAAGATGGGAATTAAAGGTTAAAATTGACTATCCCTAAACCACAACGACCTCCTGACCATAAACTTTACTATCTATCACTCTAGAGCTCAGCAAACAGTGCACCAACGACTTGAGATCTGTTGCACTGCATCTTGGGTAGCCATTTAAACACCTATGGTGGATGAAAGACACTCCCTTTCTGACTTGTTCGCACGTTGCACTGAGGCAAATGACTGCACTAGGAGAATATCTGGAGATAAATCTGAATCTATAGCTTTTCATAGATTTTAAGGCCAGAAGAGATCATTCAGATCATCTCATCTGACTTCCAATATGGGTATGTCTACACGCCACAGTCAGATTGATTTATCCGGATCAACTGAGCAGAAGTGAAGACCCGCTCAATCAATCCAGAAGTTGATTTAATAAAACCACCCCCGGAAAAAGAGTAATGTTGTGTCGATGGGAACACATTTCCCGTCAGCGCAATGTAGTGCAGATGGCTCACAGAACGGACTTTAAGAAGTCGACGGGAGATACGCAAACTACTTTATGTAGCTTGAATATCTCCCGTCGACTGCTGCCAAATTTGCCAGTAAGTGTAGACCAGGCCTATGACATAGTTCAGAGAATTTCACCCAGTAATCCTTGCATCAAGCCCATATCTTGTGGTTGAGCTGGAGCATATATTTTTTAAAAAGATGTTCAACCTTGATTTAAAGGCTTTAAGTGATAGAGAATCCATCACATCCCTTGGTAAGTTGTTCCAATGGTTAATGACCATTAAAAACACGTGCCTGATTTCTAGTTTGAATTCGTTGAGCTTCAGTTTGCAGCCACTCAATCTTGTTAAGTCTGCTAGATGAAAAAGCTGTCTACTATCAGAAATCTTCACTCCCTTTTCTAAAACGTACTGATAAATGTCATAGTGTGCCTGTTTCCAAAAGGCATACAGTTTATTCTTTGGTTCGTTTACCTGACACATCCCATCTATTTACCAGTTTCAGTCTATTGCAGGCAAATTCCATTTTCAACTCATGTCTGTCAAAACCCCTCCAACCAACATGGAAAAAAAACAAGACAAAACCAACCGTTGCAAAATCCTACCTGAAAAATAGCTATCCAGGCATAACCAATGTTATCAAAATTAATAGCTCCGTTGTGTGGATTTACGTCCCCTGGCTTGCATACGTTGTAATATTGGTTCCAGTTTATGCAGCCGGTTCTGTTGCTGAAGTCTGGGTTATACAAATTTTGGTTGTAAGAGTCCATGCTCAAGGTGCACTCCACCCTGTACTCCTTCGTGTTTGGGATACTGGAGCATTTCTGCATGCCGTTATCCCGAGGGGATGAGCAGATGAACGGATTATCCTCCCCTTCTTCCGTCTGGTAATACTCCCGCGGGAAAGTAAGGTTGTATGTCCTAATGGGAAAAAAGCAGACGAGAGGGAGTCAGTGCCTTACATCAGCATTTGTTTCACCAGCAGGAAGTGCTGTGGCCTGCTAAATGCTGATTTGGGCATGAAATTCAGAATTGCTTTTCTTCTCAGGCTCCCAAAGCGGGTTAAATGAGGTATGGCTGCAGCAAGGGAAACAGTGGCAAAAGCTCACCTAAAAAAAAAAATCTGAGTGAAGAGGAGCTGAGCTTTATTCTAAACCAATAATCTTGGAGCTGGAGTGAATACAGTGAGGAAAGAGAGGTTACCCAGGATACGTCTACACTGCAGCGTAAGTCCAGAGTTAGTAGGATTTGAGTTAGCCGCTCCTGTTAACCTAAGGCTTGCGCATCTACACTCATTTGTAACCCAGGTTAGAAACTGTTGAACCCTGGATCCCAACCAGGAGCTCCAGGGTCTACACTGCATTCTGCAGAACCGAGTCCAACCACCCATTTTCCAGACTTCCTAGCACCCTCCCCAACTTTTGTTCCTCATGCAATGTGGGAAAAAGTGACTGTCCCACCAAACTCGACTGTACAGAGGACAAAGAAAGTCAGCCCATAGCATTGTGGGACACTTTCGGCAGACTCTTAGATCACCAGTCCAGTGGTGTTGCCTCGATACAGCAAAGCAATAAGACTTGAACCCTGGGTCCCGGCTTGACTCCGGATCGGACCCACCAGTCGTGAGCCTGAGCCCTGGTTTAACACAATTTGTGTGTAGATGGAAGCAGAGTTTGGCTTGAGCCTGAGTTCGAACCCTGGGTTTCACTGCAGGACTGAGCCATTTCTCAGAATATCAGAAGTTGACTGACGGGGCTGGACTATAACAATGGAGGAAAGAATGAAAAAAAAGCAAGCACAAAATGCTTCCCGAGCATTTCCGAGTTCTCACGTGTGTACAGGCGCAATCCTGCTCCTACTGAAGTCAGTGGGAACCTTGCCACAGACGTCATTAGGAGTAGCAGCATGAGGAAAAGACGACAAACAGCATTTCTTGGAGGGATGAAACCGGAATCATCTCTCTGTGGAAAGGCTGGAATTCGTATTGCTTGTGGGGTTTAAAGGCAGAATGGACAAAGCACTGGAGAATATGCCCTGGAGGTGCGGGCAAACTAAAAGACCTAATATGTCTTCTCCGTCTCTAATTTTTTATGACCGGAATTTATTAGACACCTATGGTGCATAGGACCCAGGCTGGGAATAACTTTACACACTGACAATCTGCCTTTTAATATCGTATCATTGCTGGATCGCAGTAGGAGTCCATTGGCAAATACTGATGACTAATAGAAAGGGAACTCACAGAGTCTGCTTTTAAAACCTGAGGAGTGGGCAAGTCTTGAATACTTGCCTACAAAGGAAAACTGAAAAGCCTGAGATTTTCATCTCAGCCGCCCCAAGCCCGGCTGCACACAGACACAAGGTTTGTCTTTGGAATGAGACAGAAAATGGACATCAATTACATTCAGATTTCTTAACTCCTTTCTATGAATCCAATAGACAATAACTGGGTCTCAACGATTGTCTTCTTTGAAGCTGCCTCCCTATTCATTCTCTGCTCTATTCACTGTCTGCACTGCTGGAAGTCCTGAGATTTTAGTGACTGTCCCGAGGGCCTAAGAAATTCCCCCCAAAGTCTGTATCTAATGCCCAAAATTTGAGGTTAGGAAACGGTTATGCCCTCCAGGCCTAGCCCCTTTCATCCAGCCCTCATCTTTCAAACATTTCAATGCTTATTCAAGTGCAGATCTCAGTAATCAACTCAGAAAGATGTATGACAACACAGTTTAAACAATGTACAGGTCTCCCTCATCCCTGGCTTCTTAGCGAGTGTCAATGATGGGACTCTGCAGAGAGATGTAGAGTTATATCTGCTGATTCACTCTCACAGCCAGACCAGGTGGGTCCTATTTGTTGCAACCCAGAAGCATAAAAAGGCTTGTAGTCTCCCTCTTGGGCAGAGGCAACTCAGCGCAAGGACAGGGAGGTTCTGCAGGGACAACCCTACACACAACTAAGCAGAAGAGGAAGCTCCGGTTGAAGCCTATGTTTTGTTCTTAAGAACACAGGAAAATGCTAGGAGAGGAGGAGAGCTTTGGACACACTACCCCAGTCAATGTGTGTAAACACTATGTCGAGTGTGGACCTATTCAATGAACCTGATACAACTTCCATTGATGCTAGTGGGAGTTTTACCACTCACTGCTAATGGAGCTGGATAAGGCCCTAAACCAGCTGCACTGTTCTTAGATCACAATTTAAGTCACTTCCCTGCCCCAACTGGGTTTGTTCCTGTGTCCCGCCCCAATACTTCACCCCACCTCCAGCATTTCAATAGCTGGATCCACTTTTTATCCAAACTACCAACCAGCTACAGGGCTCTGACACCTTTCCCGGCCCATCCCACGCCTCCCCCTTCCTTGGAGCATCCTCAGGGCAAGAAGGTGTTAAGGGTCACCCTGATTATACTTATTCATCGGGGGAGAGAGGGAAGGTTGCCATGATCAAGGATCAATGGCATTATGGAAACCAGCCAGGCTGGGGTTTGCAAACAGGGAGGGCAGTGGATGGATCATGCTAGTTGGCAAACACCAGCGGAGGATGAATGCTTGATGATTTGTTTATTTTCCTTCTTAGAGAAGTGAAAAGCTGCATGTAAACGACGTGATGTCCTGACCCTGAAACGCACCCATTCAAATGCCATAATCCCACAGAAAATCACAGCACTGATTCAGCCAGCCAGCGAACAGCCCTTGAGGAACTGAGTCCAAGCAGAGAAGCTGGAGGAGTGAAACTCTGAATTCTCTGGAGAGTTGAATTCCAACTCCGACCCCCCAAGGCCCGGGTAGGGGGCGGCAACTCAGCTCCCCTGACGGGGCCCCTTGGAGCCATGGGTAAGAATAGCAGCTGCAGCCTCTCCATGTTGCTGCCACGGCGGGGGAGGCATGCTGGATCCATACACATGGAGAACCTGCGGTCCCTGCCCTGGGTTTGCCCCATCATTGCTCTCTGCCCTGGCTTAACGCAGGGCTGGCGTGGAGACCCTTTGCACAGCACACAGGAGGCGTGGAGGCGAGCCACCACCACAGCGAACGCTGCTCACACTGCGTAAACTCTGTTGTGAAGGCTGCCTGCGGGGCAACAACCCTCTCACTTTCCTCCCAAACCGGGAACGGGGGGTCCGTACCGGCAGGAGTGACCCCAAAGGCACGTGCTGGGAGGGAAGAGGCCGCAGGCCTCACACAGGGAGGGGATGGCAGAGAAGCTCCCTGCTGTTAACTCACAGGGCTTGTTAAGACTAGCCCACACTGGTCGAGCTGCCCCGAAGCACCATCCTTTGCGACAATTAAGCAGCGACCCCGTGTCCGTCTCCTGCCTGGCAGGCTGGGGAACTTGTTTTCGAACCAGATTCCTTAGCCCACAGCTCTGGGGGGAATGTTTTTAAAGAGCTGGAACCAGCGCAAAGATTCCCTCCGCCGCAGGTCTCCGGCCGCCCTATCTCTGGCTGCAGGCAGGAACAGGCCGTTCTCTGACGCTCGGCTGCTCGAACTCTCGCGAACTCCGGATCCCCCGTCGCACGTCCCCTCCTTTTGTTGAGAAGCGCTTGCACTTTTCCCTTTCAGGCTCGACACCGAATGTTCCCAGCTGCCAGTCGGCAGGTCAGGCCCAGGCAAGAAGCAGGAAGGTTGCCTTTCAGACCTCCCAGTTATCACCTGACAACCTTGCCCGCAGAAGTTTGGCTTTAATTAAATACTTAATCCTCTCTGCTCTCTAATAATTACTGGGTGGGATGCCGGCTCTGCTGCCATTGGGCTATGCTGCTGCGGCTTTTTTTTTTTTTTTAAATATAAGTTCAGACACTCTGTTTGAATCAGCTGTTGAAACGGAAGGATTCAGAACACAGGTTCCAGTCCGGTGTAGCGAGGAGAGTGGCTGGGTCTTCCTCTACTCCTCAACCCAACATGCAGACCCCAGTCCTGGCCTTGTCTCACACACACACACACACACACACACACACACAACTCCGTCGAGGCCCCTGACCTGCAGCCCCCCTGCTATTCCAGCCCCGGGTTCCTCCTCTCTCTCAGCTCTGCCAAAGCCCACTTATTCCCAACTCCCAGCCACCCTGCTATGTCCGCTCTGGGTCCCTCTAGCACAGAGACGGTCAAACATGGCAGATCCGGTTCTAGACTCCTCCCAGCTCAACCACTGGGCTTTTAAAAGGCTAAGAATACCTGTCCCTGGAGAAGGAGTTGAGCTGCCCCCCCTCCCCGTGAAGGCCCTTCCCACTGGGACTGCTTTTGGAAGATGCCTGTTAGTTAACCTGACCGTTGCAACGGTTTCTTGAGGTAACGACTCTTCTACTGCAGCACAGCGGCTCTGAGGGGAGCAAGCACATAGGAAGGAAGCCAAGAGGAACACCGAACGATGCGTCTCTCCCTGTCCTGCTCAGGTGGGAAACCTGAGCTGGCTGTCCTTCGTTTCTTAAGGACCACAATCCAACATGATTCTGCCGGGGAGCTCAGTGGCACTTACCCGGCAGTGGAAGCCTGAGGCCTGTGAGACTGCCCAGACTGGTCATCCAGGGGCTCCACTCCCCTCAGATGGCCCCACCCCAATAGCACCATCCCTGATTCATTTTGGCCCATCCAGCTCTGGCAACAGGAAGCCACAGCAGGGATGCAAATTCCCGGTTCTTCCCCATTCTCGGCCTACAAAGGTCTGCTCCTGCTCTCCACTGCATGACTTCCCGTGGTCTCATAAGTAGGGTGTGTGTGTGTGTGTGTGTGTGTGTGCGTGCGTGCGTGTGTAGGGTTGCCACAGGCAAAGGGGTTTCACAGGTGGGCAGGAGGCAAGATGTGGGTACATTCAGGTAGGAGAACTCAGTTATAGGTGCAGGATAGGGCCCCACAACATCTAGGGCCAGCCATGTTCTCTGCCCCCAACAGCATCATAAAAGGTCTTAGGATGGCTCCACTGTAAGGCCTGCTAGTTAACTTCAATTTATTCTGCAATCCTGTTACTAAACTGTGATGTCATGTCGGTGGGTCACAACCAATATTGCCAGGTTTGGTTCCTCATGTCAGGAAGTTAGGCCAGTCCGTTAGCTCATCACATCATCATGTCAATGCAGCCAAGTTAGATTGTTGCTGCACTACGGTGCAAGGTCCTCCCGTACTGCTGCAATAGCACAACACGAAGACCCATCCGTGCCACACACCGCCACCGTCACCACCAAGCTTCCTGCAGCTGCAGTTATTGCAACATCAGGCTCATGAGACATTCTCACATCACCACTCTTTTTTTTCCTGCAAGATCAACTTTCAACAGGTGACAGCTAGCAATTGGTCAGAAACAAAACCCTGGATCCAAACTTCCTGGCATGGGTCCACCTCCAGAAGTGGCCTGCAGCAGAAATGAACTAATTAACAAACTCTAGAGAGAAACAGGGCTGAGAGCAGCCATTCTGTGGTTCCTCTCAAGTCCTCTTTCTTTCTGAAAAAAGTCAAGTTTGCCTCACTGAAAGCACTTCCCCACTTGGTGCACAGAACAAACTTCAGACAAACCCAATTTCCAGTTAAAAGCAATTTGGCTTTTCAATAAATCCATCTCCAGGCATGTCCCTGGGAAGAGCAAGCGGAGCATTAACAAGGAGAGACGCAGCCATCTCAAACTCTTTCTGTTGTTGAGAATAATAACAATAATAAAAAAAAGCACATTACCGAGAGCTCTATGCTTATCTCCAATCTGATTTAATTAGTCTGGGATTCAGTGTATGGTTCTGGAAGGCTAAGATAACCGGGAGCTTTAATTGCTGCATGGCTGGTGTGTGCTTTTTCACTAGTCTTCACTCACATAGGGCAAGGCAATGGAATGTCAGATCCTTGGACTTCTCACACTATTTGTCTGGCACCCATGCCGATCCACTAGCGCTGTAATGTTGAAATGCTAATGTAGACCAAGCACAGATACTTCACCACTGGTAAACACCACAGTGGGGTAAAGAAAGGTTGAATATGAAAAGTTCTAGTGCAGACACACTATTTGCTCCGTACAGCACCATGCACATCTTAGGTGCAAGGTAATAAATTAAATAATAGATAAGGAAAAAGCAACAGATAAAACTTAGATTCAATTTTCCAGGGCATAGGCTGAGTCCTTGTTCCTGTGAAGTGCATAGTGCACTTCCAGGTACTCGCTAATGATCATTTAATTAAATTCTGCAACCATGGCAATACCGCTTTATTTTTAAACTATTGTCTAAGCTTTCACCTAAGTCCTTCTAAAGACACTCAGCAACTGTGTTTCTGGGATGGCTCAAACTTTGTAGGACGACGCTGATGGTAGGATTTGCTGTTAACATCATTCACTGTGAAGTCTGCCTCCTCTGCTCCCCCCAGTGATTGTTTGAGAAGTGTCTCACCCAACCAGTCAGATCCATGGATCGGGAAATGGAGCAAGTCAAATGAATAATTCGCTATTCAGTGGTGAACTAACCTCTTTACACATCATTTCCCACCCTCGATTCACCCTGCTCTAGACAGGATTCTATGATTTTTCTACTCTATATGGAATCCTGAAGTCACAGCAAAGTTTCCAAGATGTAGGCCTGCGGTAACAAGCATATTTAAACTAGAGAAGCAGAATCACAACGTTCAGCTCCATCGCCTAATGGATATCAGGGGGGCTAGTGAAGCCATTAGCTAAGCAAGTGATAATGCAAACAACAAGAGATTACCTGGAGCAGGAGTGGAGACAGAAAGGATTTTTTCCAGGCTGGGATGTTTTAAAGCAACAAAAAAAAGCTAGCTCTTATACGATGCTTTTCTTCAGTAGTTCTCAAAGCCCTTTACAAAGGAGGTCAGTATCGTTATCCCCATTTTACAGATGTGGAAACTGAGGCCCAGTTATTAAACAAGTAGCTCTAAAGACCAGTTTAGAAGGGATGTGTGGGGAAGATGTGCCCTGACCATTCATCTCTACAGTTAAATCACTGCTTCAAGACAGGTGCTATCCACTGACTTAATCTTGGAGGAGGTTTAGCAGGGCAAGGTCAAGGACCAAGCACCTGGAAAGTCCTAGCTTGACTCACATACAGCCTGTCTAATTCAGCTACCCTGGTGTTTTTGACAGAAGCATCAGTAAACCAAGCTGGAAAATTGCTACCCAACAGCAACGATGCAATAAAAAAACCTGGATTCTGCTTCTCTGAGCTGAAGAGGCCCAGGGGAAATAAATGACATCTTATTTAGATGGTATCTAGGGCCTGGAAATAGAAGCTTGGGGGGGGGATCTCTCCCTTGTGGGCTTCACTTCCCGATGGTGCAGGCAGATGCAACGCACAGCTGAAGTCAAATGGGGCTGCAGAGGCTCAGCACCTCTGGAAACCCAGCTACCTGTTGTGTTTGGCACCTGCATGAAGATTTACGGTGCCTGTATGCCGGTGAAACAATTCAGCACAAAACACACATGCCCAGCCATTCAGAACCCTTTTTCTAGGGAGAAACTTGGGGCAGCTCCACAATGGAACTAGAATGACTCACAGCAGCTGAAGATCTAACCCTACCCTCAGCCCCGCATCTCTTGGGCCCATTCTATCAGATAAAACCCTGTTGCCCGGCTCAGAGGGGTTAGGGTGACCAGATAGCAAATGTGAAAAATTGGGACAGGGGGTGGGGAGTAATGGTGCATATATATAAGAAAAATCCCTGTATATCAAGACTGTCCCTATAAAATCGGGACATCTGGTCACCCTACAGGCGTTTAGCCATCACCCCCAAGGTCAGACAACAGTCACCCCCTACCCCAATCTCTTTCCCTTCCTGTTCTTGAGAACAGCTGGTTTTATGGCCCCTTCACCGGAGAGCAGGATTGCTATTAACTCCTTATTTGCCAAGGCCATGGTGAGTTCTCCGTGCCCAGTCTCAGCGTCGCACTTTGGGCCCCGTTTCTGGCCCACGGGTCACACCCTACAGAGCAACTGCATCTTGGAACAAAGAGCCAGAGATGGCACATTAAAACACTGTGTCTTCCCAACCTGCCTGAATCCACAGGCTGCTTGTGCTCCAAGAGAAATTTCCCTATAAAATAAGCTGAAGAAAAGTCTGAGTGCTGTGTTTGCACTCTTCCTGTTATGTGATCAAATGCTCCGACATCGCACGGAGAAAGGGGCATTCTTGGGAAGGATTAAAATGTACGTGGGTCTGCTGGGATGCGGGGAGAGAGACCAGGAGCGCATGTAGGTAGCTGAAGAATTTGGGGGAAGAAGGAGGAGTTAACCCCCCCCCCAGGTTCTTCCCCAGCAGAAGAAAGTTTGCTTGGACCGTAATCAGCAAGCACATCCCTCACTGTGTACGGTTGGGCCTTAGAGGAAGAGTAGGCACAGGTACCTGAGGGATGCTGGAGGTTGCGTGGGTGGAAGCCGCATGGGCATGTTAGATCCTGTGCCAATTATCTCTTCAACGTGCCCTGCTCAGAGAGTTTGATTTTCAGCAGCCCGCTAGGCTACAAAATAACCAGGCAGAGAATGACTGGGGGAGAGTACGAGAGAGAAGACAGACAGCTCGGGGGGTTGCTAATGGCATGTGTCAGTCAGTCTCTGGCTGGTCGGAGCCCAGATGGACAGGGAGTGAGAGGCAATGCTTCAGAGGCTCCGAGTGAAGCACATTGGTGGTCTCAGCGCCGCCAGGGCACCGCCGGGGCAGTATCTAGCTTGTTACTGCAAAAAAAAAAAACTGGATTGAACTCAGCTCCGGCATAAATGGGTCCACCCCCCAATGAAGGCAATGGTAACTGCACCCGCTTACACTAGAGCAGAGCGTGTCCTGGTAAGTCAGAGTCACTCCAACAAACAAAACGCCGTCCAGTGTGGGAGGATGCGTGCCGAGTCTGCAGCGTTTGCCCAGAACAAAGGCTGCAGGGACTGTGAGACCAGCCCCAGCTCTCTTGGCCCAAGAGGCAATCTCAGAGGGGGAGCAGAAGAGAGATCTGGGAGCAGCAGCTGAGGGAGACATGAAGGGCCCCATTTTGGCCCCACTTTCTTTCTGGTCAGCACCCTTTGCACAAATATGCTCCCCCTGGGAAGCAGAGTCCACATGCAGCCCTGGTAAGCTTGTTATTGATGGCTGCTGCTACTGGGGAAATAACGCACTTTCCCCGCCCTGCTGGCTTGGCACGCAGCACTGTCCAGTCCACCGAGTTCTGCACTCACACTGGACTTCCTTGCCTGGATTTCGTTGCAGTGTGGTCAAGAAAACCAAACCCAGCGTTAACAGCAGTTCCAGCTCCTCAGTGGAAACAGACCCTGAGCTCCCCTGCTTCTTGCTCTAATCAATCACTGCTTGAGACCGCGACATTTCTGGCCCTCACGTTCCCTTTGACAATGCCACGTAAAGCAACAGAAACCAGTGTCCCCCGGACTCCTGCCCCGAGCACGGCGCTGGAGGTGATGGCTGTTCCTGTTTGAGCTCATAGGTAGGAAAGACCATAAATGCCAGATCCTTGTGTCCGAAACCCACTAGCATTGACTCAGCCCCTTCAGCCTTCCAAAGGAGACAGCAACATGCAGCTTACAGCTCAGCGGTCTTGCAAATGAGACTTAGAAACTGGTGGTTTTTGCCAAGTGGGCGTGGATAACACAGAGCCAACACCCCTTGGAGCACTGGCCAAACCTTTCCCCCTATGCATGGTGCTGTGCGTTGGCTGGCTTTGCAGCAAGGTATTTGTAGAACAGTGTGGTCGTGTCTCTTTAAAATTAGCCCTGCGCAATCACCAGCACCCCTCCTATTGGTAAGGGTCTTTCATGCAATGCAGACACACTCGTGGTCTGCATGGTCCTAGCCCACAGGAGCCACCTTCTTATAGATCTAATAAAGAGACTTCATCCCCCTGGTCTCACCCTGGGTTCCTAAAGCACCAGGGCTGCAGAAGATACACTTGACGGTGTTAGAAAGTGCAGCAGGAACCAGAGCCAGTGCTAGGTGTAAGCAGACTAAACAATTGCTTAGAGCCCCAAGCAGCTCAAGGGGGCCCCCTATTTGCTTTTTATGATGTGCTGGATGTAAGGGGGGCCCCTTAAATATTCTGCTTAGGATCACCAGTGAGCTAAAACTGCCTCTGACAGTAACAACCCAGAGGGGCCGGGCTGCCTAGCAACTGCCCAGGTAGTTTCCTTGGTAGTTAACGAGCTCCTCCTTGTTATCTCAAGTCTCCTGAGTTCAGTTACGGGGCGAGAACTGTTTTGCAAAGGTGTACGCACCTGTAAGGAAAATCTAAATGTCTCCACGTCGGCAGGAGAGAAGTTTCTGCCTTTTGGTACTTTCTCATCTTGCAGCCTTGGTTATCCAGAGAGTTCCTGGAATTACAGCAGCCTTTGGTCTTAACCAGCAGAGCAAAAGGGCATTTTAGCCCCACGTGCTCCAACTCCCAGTTTGCTGAGAAGAATATAGCAGCAAATGGAACTAAAGTGGCTTGGGCTAAGCAAGACAGCTTCACAGAGTGGGGGATAGGATGCTTGAGCTTCCCGCAGTGTGTTATCCTTCAGACTCCTTGTATCCCCTCCTCTGGATTTACAACTACTCAGCAGAGGACAAACAGAAAATCCCTCAGAGTGACGGGGAGGTGGAAACCTGCGTCTTGGATGCTGGCAGGTCCGCTCAGTACATAGGTGTGTGGATTGCTGCAGGGAGAACCACTTGGAGAAGAAGCGTGGTCTTGTGGTTTAAGCACTGATCAGGGAACTAGAAGGTTTGGGCACAATTGTCAGTTCTGCTGCAGACTCCGTATGTGATCTTGGGACATGCCACTCTCTGGGCATCAGTGTTAAAAATATATTTTTTTAAAAGGCAATTTTGACCAGAATCTGTTTTGATCCATTCATGGCATTTTGGATGACATGTCCTTCGAAGCAGCCTCTAATTGGTCACCCAGGAAAACCAGCACAGGCTGGAGTACAGTTGGGCCATTGTAATGAGCCAGACAGATGTCAAACTAAGCAGAAGCTCGTTACCTTCAGGGGTCCACAAGCAACCTCTTTCCCCAGCTCTGGAACCAGGAGCACACTGGTTGCTAATGGCTTCAGGAGGGCTCCGGGCTCCATCTCTCATGGGTAGAGACCAGCTGGACTGATGATTGTGCACTTCACAGTTGACGGATGCCAAACCTCCTTGCGAGTGGCTGTTTAATGTTTAAATGTGCGAACCCACATGCCATGATCACTGAGCACGGACAAAGGATTCGAGAGCGATCCAGGCAGGTGTGACTAATCTTCCACCCTGGCTATCCTGAGAATGGTCCATCCCGGTCCAGCGCAATCAGACACACAGCGCAGTGGCATGCACATGAATTTGTAGCTATCTGTTCTCTCAGTTGCACGTCAGTTCATACATGTTTGTCTTCTCAAATTCATCTTTTCCATTGTACCTGCTGTCTCCCCTGGGTTATATTTAACCTCTTGATTTGAGACACATTAAAGCTGGGCAGAAGGATGGCAATATGGCAATATGGCTAGTGAAACAAAAGCTTGGGGAGGGCAGAGAGAAGACACCAGGCCAGACATTGCTGCTAAAGGGCTGCTTTCTTTGCTGCCTCTGAGTAACCAGTGCTGCTCCTGTCGGTCTGTACTGCTAAGGAGGCCACAAAATCGAGATTCCACTTTCCCTTCTTCCATCCGATGACAAAGAGCTGGCATGGGAGCTGCTCCCTGAACAATGGCTGCTCTTTCTGTTTACTGTAGTTGCAATAGGCCCATGACCTGGCAGCAACGTAGCAAAATTAAGGTCCTTTCTTGCTGTCCGGGTGTACTGAGGGGCCTGTCAGCAAATCCAACCGAGTAAAAAAATGCAAAACAAAACCATCATCAAATGGTAAAGCGTCCATGAGATCCGCAAAACAAATGGAAGCTGCTCATCTGAAACTGCCTACTTAGTTCAGGGGGACAGGCCAGCCGGTTGTATTGTTATTTGAGAATAGACATCCTTTGCATAATTTGCTAATGGCTGAGAATCCACTAATCACTAGACCCCTGTGTGAGGAAGACAAATGCACTAGAAATTAAGCTCCAGGATGGAAATTGATTATACTAGAGTGGATTAGCACCTCTTTCTCTGCCAGCTGGCCTGCGTCTGTCTGTTGAGCTTGCTGCAGATGTATGTTGTCCTTCTGGTTCACATGCAGGATTAACGACTCCTGAATCTGATGTCCAGTTCTAACACAGGTGGTAGCAGTCCAAACTCCTGCCTCAGTGCTGACTCAGGGGAACTACCCTCCAGAAGGAATGCAGTAGTTGATCTTCATCTACAGGCTTTGGAGCATGGTCCTGCCAGGTGCTGAGTGCCCTGGATGTCCCATGAAGCCAGGGGGAGTTGAGAGCGTTCAGCACTTCACAGGACTGGGTCCTTCAAGAGGAAGTTCCTCTCCAGGGGAAATCAGACCGACAAAGCCACTGACGTAAGTAAAGCCAGAGGGACCAATTACGCTACACTCACAAGCACCTTTCATACAAGCCCCCAGAGCGGTCTGCAATGCCCTATTCATACTTCCTCTATGTTTTAAAAAAGCCAAGCAACCAAAGGCACCACGGAGTGGAGGGGCTGTGGAGTTAATTAAGACTGAAGTGCTCATGTTATACCTGTCCTGCAGTGTGAACTAAATACAACACGTCACAACTAAATTACTTCAAAGGCTCTGATGAGGAGAAAAATGATCTTATGAATAAGGGCATGTGAGTAACATCCCAGCGGCAGCCTGGGCAACCTGGGAGCGACCTGGATTCTTTTTCTTTCCATATGGAGTCCTTCACTTCTGGTGGTCATTAGTCAGTGACTATGACCATCTCACCAGTCAGTGACTGACTAATAGCCACCAGAAGTGAAGGACTCCATATGTGTGTATGTCAGCAGCAGGCTTAACCAGCAGCCTGTCCAGACGCTTGCTTCCCCACGCCCAATCCCTCCATCTCCCTAGATCTTGAATGAACCTTTGACACGGGAAAGAAAAAGAATCCAAGTTACCCCCAATTTACAGGGATGTTCGGTAAATCAGAACCAGGATTCTACTCTTTGCCAGCTACGTTAGCACCACCTGCCCCATCTCTAATTCTGGACGGTTGTCCCTCTCCGGCAGCTAAACAGACAGGGGGAAAGTTCATGCTTGTCTTTTGTCTTGGCCTCCAGCAGCAGGCCCAGTGTGGAAGGAAAGCTGTGGGGTGTCTTTCTGCCCAACTGCATATGTCAAAGGTCTGGCAAACATCGTCTTAAGCCAAGGAGAACAACAATGGGCTTTAGGGACCCCTAAGAGTTGGGAAACGCCTCTAAATTACCACCATCTCATTCCCTTTTCGACTTGCAGTCTATTTTCTTCTGTTTAAAACCAAGGCTTAATTTTAATCCTACATCCATTACCTAAGGGGTTTTTCTTCAATCACAAGTTGCATGGGTGGCATTGAAGTCATTGTGTTTGTAAAAATGAGAGAAGAATTTAGCCTCCATGAGGGGACAATTATTCCATCAGCAGGGTAACTGCAATGAATTCTTCAACAAAGATTTGTTCTCCACCTAGCAGGGCAAATCTCAAAAAGTTGGGGGGGATCTATTCCATTCAGCTAAGTGCTCCAAAATCTGGAAGGTGATTTCAGAACTCTTGGTCTTGAATCCTGTTTCTTCACCCCCCAAAGTCAATGTGGGTGCTGCCAGGAATTTTAGCAGGTGCTGGATTGGACTTTTTGGGTCTGAGAAGGTGCACTGGATTCTTGAAAGAACAAGCTTTCTTCTGAGCTTCACAGTCAAGTCAAAAATCGCTCCGAAACATCCCTTCCTGCGGGATTTCACTGCATCTGTCTTTGTCGACGTTTTGCTGGCACCCAGAAGCGGAGACTCGGGGGAATGAAAGAGACAGATGAAAAGGCAATCATTTTGATCAAGCCTCAGAAATTCTTCACTCCAAGTTTTGGGCCCAGCTCTGGAGTGGTCCGTAGGCAGGGGGTGGTGGTGGATGGGTGAGTGGGTATTTTACCCAAACCAGATTTAATTTTGGGGGTTATCACTCGCTCCACAAAGAGCAAGAGTCAAAGCAGGAATTCTGGGCCAACATCTGGACATAAGGAGAAATATCTGAGCCCCGTCCCTGCCTTCTGAGCTGTAAAGGACCCTAAGTGCAAGGGGGCAGGTGCACGGGATTAGGGCTTGATTTCCTCTGCAGAATCAAGTCCAGCGCATTTGCAACCCCTGTGCCTTCTGAAGCCCAGCTGCTAATGACTCCCTGTGCATCCCTGAGCAACAGGATTTTTAAGTGGCAGACAACTGTGAACCACAGCTGGTTGGATCCACCAGCTACTGTCCGCTGTAGACCAAGGGTGTAGGAGCAGTGGGGGTTCCAGTGGCAGCCACAGGAGCCAAGGATTCCCTCCCACGACACCAAGTCCGGCAACTCAGGCTTACTGCAGGGAACCCAATTTAGCTCTTAATGACAAGGATTGTGTCCTTGATTAGAAAATCCTGCAGTGCCTTTGATGCGGCTAATGGAGGTTACATAACGGCCTGTTCCTCTGTGCTGCTTAGTTTTTGTATGTAGTGAGTAATCCCTGTGTGGTTAATTTTTAAAGGATCCACTTTGCAGCAAAACACCCATAAGTTTTGACAACTGGGACGCAAACCGGTCAAAGAGATGAGAGAGACCCGCCGACGTCAATTACAGCTCTGTGCTCCAGGAGCCCCAAACGCTGCACCCACACTGTGCTTGCTCACAAGAAAATGGAAATGCAACCTCTCCGAGTGCAGTGTTAACACAGCTTCATGAGCTTTTAAATGACAACCGTGTGATTCTCTTACGACTGATGGAAAGTCCAGATGTACATTGCACTGTCGCTGATTGGCACTGGCTAGAGAACTCTGGGTCATCGGTATCAGAGCAATAAGATGTAGGAGGGGGAAAGTGACATCTCAGACTCAGATGGGAACAGTAGAGCTGTCTGATAGACAGAGAGAGATCTGAACACGCGTAATTTTTATTTGGGGTTCTAAAAGGGCTTCCTAGCATCATGTCTCTCAGCATCATTGGCTAGTTGAATAAATGTTGCAGTCTCTATTCTACATAATAAACTGAGGCCCAGAGAGGTAAAGCGACTTGTCCTAGGTCACACAAGGCAGTCGCAGAATCAAGGATAGGATCCAGGATCCTGGATCAAAACTGAGGGATGGTCTCTGCACACTGGCTAAGATGCAACACAAGCTGCGAAAACTAGGTAGTCACAAACAGGATGGGAAGACATAATTAGGGGGGTCTTCCCAGCTGAGGATGTGAGGGAGATTCCCAAACCTGGGCCATTCTTTTTAGGTGACAAATCTAAGAAACAGTCCCAGATTGAGGTGTCATTAGAGGAGGTTTTGGAACAAATTGATAAATTAAACAGTAATAAGGCACTAGGACCAGATGGTATTCACCCAAGAGTGCTGAAGGAACTCAAATGTGGAACTACAGAACTACTAACTGTGGTATGTAACCTATCATTTAAATCGGCTTCTGTACCAGATGACTGGAGGATAGCTAATGTGACACCAATTTTTTAAAAAGGCTCCAGAGGTGATCTTGGCAATTAAATGCCAATAAATCTAACTTTAGTACCAGGCAAATTGGTTGAAACTATAGTAAAGAACAGATTTATCAGACACATAGATGAATACGATTTGTTGGGGGAAAAGTCAACATGGTTTTTGTAAATGGAAATCATGTCTCACCAATATACTAGAATTCTTTGAGGGGATCAACACGCATGTGGACAAGGGTGATCCAATAGATATAGTGTACTTAGATTTTCAGAAAGCATGTGACAAGGTCCCTCACCAAAGGCTCTTCAGTTATAGGATAAGAGGGAAGGTCCTGTCCTGGCTCAGTAACTAGTTAAAAGATAGGAAACAAAGGGTAGGCATAAATGGTCAGTTTTCAGAATGGAGAGAGGTAAATAGTGGTGTCCCCCAGGGGTCTGTACTGGGACCAGCACTGTTCAACGTATTCATAAACGATCCGGAAAAAAGGGTAAACAGTGAGGTGGCAAAATTTGCTGATGATACAGAACTAGTCAATAAAGCAGACTGCGAAGAGTTACAAAGGGATCGCACAAAAGTGGATGACTGGGCAATAAAATAGCAGATGAAATTCAATGCTGCTAAATGCAAAGTAATGCACACTGGAAAACATGATCCCAATTATATATACAAAATGACAGGGGTCTAAATTAGCTGTTACCACTCAAGAAAGAGATATTGGAGACATTATGGATAGTTCTCTGAAAACATCCACTCACTCAAAGTGCCGTAGCAGTCAAGAAAGCTAACAGAAAGTTGGGATTCATTAGAAAAGGGATAGATAATAACACAGAAAATATCATATTGCCTCTTTATACATCCATGGCACGCCCACATCTTGAATACTGCGTCCAGATTTGGTTGCCCCATCTCAAAAAAGATATATTTGAATTGGAACAGGTATAGAAAAGGGCAACAAACATGATTAGAGATATGGAGAAGCTTCCGTATAAAGAGAGATTAATAAACCTGGGACTTTTCAGCTTGGAAAAGAGACGACTACCGGGGGATATGATAGAGGTCTACATAATCATGACTGGTGTGGAGAAAGTAAATAAGGAAGTGTTATTTACTGCTTCTCTTAACACCAGAACTAGGGGTCACCAAATGAAATTAATAGGCAGCAGGTTTAAAAGGAAGTATTTCTTCACACAACGCACATTCAACCTGTGGAACTCCTTGCCAGTGGATATTGTGAAGGCCAAGACTATAACGGGGTTCAAAAAAGAATTAGATAAGTTCATGGAGGATAGGTCCATCAATGCCAGGATTAGCCATGATAGGCAGTGATTGCTGTTTGTCAGAGACTGGGAAAGGCCGATGGGATGGATCACTTGATGATTACTTGTTCTGTTCATTCCCTCTGAAGCACCTGGTATCGGCCGCTGTCAGAAGACAGGATACTGGGCTAGATGGACTATTGGTCTCACACAGTATGGCTGTCTTATGTTCTTATGGTTGTCATAATCCATACACACAAAGAGACAGAGTTAAAATCGCACATGCAGTTGAACTCAGGCACTCCCCCCTCTTGCATGGTTAATGTCCATCTTTAGCATTCTCTGAGGTGAGAGTTTTCGACAAGATTTCTGTCAAAAATCCAAATCACAATTCATATTCATCTGGGACTTTCCAGAAATCTTCCTGGTCAGTATTCAGTCTGGATTCTGGATCCTAGAGTCAGTCTGGGCTCTTCCACTGCGTGATTCCCCAGTGCTTCTTAATCACAAGTGGTGTCAAGGGTGGCACAGGGACCCCATGTGCTCCATTCCCTAACATGAACTGTCCAGAAGGGACATATCCAAAAGGTACCTAATACGTATAGTTCCAGGCCTTTTATTTTAACTAAATATAAGAATGAAGCCCCCTTTGTATGTTCTGATAGGATTTCTATACAGTGCCATTGTATAAGGAAGTATATGTTCATAGCATTGTGCAAGCACCCACTAATTACTCACTTGTAAAGGGGCTTTGTGGAACATTATAAATGGAGGCACAGAAAAGCTAAGTGATCTACCCAAAGCTGCACCGTCAGTGGCAAAACTGAGATTAGAGGTCTCTGGTTCCTGGCTCCCAACCTCACCTTCCTTGCACTGGAGTGCATGGCTTCCACTTTTCACGCTGTGTGAAACGTGTGTTTGCAAACACATCCCGTGATAGATCTAGTGGTGCGTCACAGAACCGGTTCATTTTCTAAAGGGGGTAAATCCCACAGCAAATAGCTTGTGCACTCTATGTGAAGAGAGCAGGGTCTGATTTTGGTCTATCCGTAGGTATCCGTAGGGCATTCTCCAAATCTACACATAATGCTGTTAGTGCCTGAGATAATACTCATCATAGCGTGCACTTGCATTCTTGTTAAAGCAGCTTCTGAGCCATTTAGTAAAATATGACGATAACATGGGATTAGTGCCTGATTGAAATCACAGCTAGTTTGCGAGTTTTGGGGCAACACGGAAACTACAGGGGGCCCTATTCCAACAATCTGCTTTCCCTCTCCCCCCGTCACACACTTTCCTCATGGAAGACACGGGTTTACTCATTCTGGGTGGGGGCTAAAAATTAGTGGAGTTTAGTAAATTGCATTTAGTCGTCAAACAAAAACAATGAGAGTCCTGTAGCACCTTAAAGACTAACAAATTTCTGCGGGCATAAGTTTTTGTGGGCTGAACCCACTTTGTCAGATGCAAGTGGGTTGCAGCCCACGAAAGCTTATGCCCGCAGAAATTTGTTAGTCTTTAAGGTGCTACAAGACTCTCGTTGTTTTTGCTGTATACAGACTAACACGGCTACCCCTCTGGAACTTTTCACCTTAGTAGTCAAGGTATATCTGTCCAAGGAATGGTTTCATTCAGAAGACTCAAATTACTGAGTCATCAAGGACATAAGGGAAAACTGAGACCTTATTTCCCTTCCAGGGAGAATTACCTACATGCAGCACGACTGCTTCAGCTCCCAGCAGGAGCTGAGGAGGAATGTGCCACGCATTTTGAATGCGAAAACAATACCTGCAATTGTAATTTTCAAGAAATTGACTGGACATCTTTAATTTGTGTTTGGGGTGTGCTCTGGGACGACCCAACAGAACAAGTACTAGTGTCTCGGAGGCAATCAGGACACTGAACAAAACAGCCTAGACAAGCACACTTCAAATAACAGCGCAAGCTTCATTGCTCCCATCAGAAAAGGAACTTGGGGAACCAGTGATGCGGAAGGAGCCTGTGATGCTGTAGATGTGACCAGGGCCCACGCATAATCTTTTCAGGCCCTGTATAAACTTGTAACATGGGCTCCCTCCCACACACATATCACAATCCCTCATCCTAAACATACAATCTCATGTGCCATGAAAAAATGTTAATTCTGAAATTACTGTGACATATTCTACATTTCTGAAAAATGCCCCCGCCCCTTTGCTATCTGTTTAACATAGCACCCAGCCTGAGAGTCCGACAAGTTTGCTGACTATTTTGTAACTTTTTGGTCATTATAAAGGTATTATATCCTGTCAATGTCTTGGTTTTGTTCATCTGCTGCCCGAGTTAGTACATTGCCTGACTGCAGAAAGGCCTGGTTTAATTTGCAAAACTGGAGGGTAGATGGGTGTCCTTTAGCTTCTTTTAGTTCCCTTTCTTTTACCTCCGTACACTTCTGGCTGCCTGATTTGTATCTATAGCCACCTCCAGACACGGCAGTATGGGATGTGTGTGTGTGTGTGTGTGACTGTGAGTGAATTAGACACTTACTCACATATATTTTAGGCCTGCAAATCCTACCAGAAGCAGCAGCAGCACTGGCTCCCGCTGTCTTATGGTGCTTTGCTTTGCCCCTTCCACTAGCTGTGCCTCCCTCCTGCCCATGCATAAGGAACTCTGGGACTGGTAGTTCTTGATCTTGGTATGATAGACCATGTCACAGAGAGAAGCCCAAATCTCTCTGTATGTGACCATGGTAAAGAATCACAAGAGTAGCTTTCTTCTTGCACTGAACAATGAGCTTCATAAGAATAAGGAGATCAGGATTAGCCTTCAAATTACTATGCCTCTCTCCCCCTGCTTCACTGCTATCTAGATCCTTCTAGGTCCACCCCCTCCTGGCTGGATTCCTGCCGGAGTTTTAAATAAACAGAACACACCTCATCATGCACTTTACAGGAAAATTGGCCCTCTGTGACGTGCAGTCAGACAGCCTAGCAAGCTGAAAGTTTAAAAAAAGGTAAGAAGCACTTCCCACCAGGAATAAATTGCAAAAATGTGTTTCCGAACGAATGAACGAACACCCACACCCACACCTCCCTTCTCAGCATTTGCGACTGCAGTGCTGCCAACTCTCATGATTTTACCTGATTTTATTTGATGTTTCTCTTAAATTCCCAGCTCCTGAAGTGATGAATCTCAGCTTTCATTACAAAATTAAAAAAAAAAAGAAGTAAGAGCCTATCTCCTATGGTTGTAAAGAAAAGCTTGGAAATGTGAGCTGTAAAGACTCAGAAACCAGAAGGCAACTATTTAAAAAAAAAATCCCAATTTTGTAATTGTTTTAAATCTCATGATTGTTAAGCCAATCTCATGATTTTAGGGGGCCTGAGCCATGATTTTTCGAAGCTTGAGGTTGGTAATACTCCTAATGGTAGCGCTCATATTGACATGGTTTGGGACCAATCTGAACAGTCAGGCGGAAAAAAATCCGGTTCAATTTGAACTGAAACCAATTTTTCATCGCATCAAACAACTCGAAAAACAATTGATTTCTAATGGATCAAAATGTTTTGGGTCAACTCAGACAGAAATCTAATGGTTTTTCGATTCGTTTTGAGCCAACCAGAAAGTTTCAGACAAGTCTATGAATTTTATTTCGACTTTCTCATTTTGCTTTGGCTATTTTCAGGTCTTTTCCACCTTTTTCTTTTAATGGCCAAATTTGAATTCAAATCACCATTTTGAACCAAAAAAGTTGAAATGAAACATTTCCAAATGGTCAAAACAAAACGTTCTGAGTTTTTTGGGAAATAAATAAATAAAATTCTCAGATGAAACTATTAGTTGAATTCGACCCAAGTGTTGTGAATAGTTTCAGAGCAATGAAAAAATGTGTTCTCAATTAAAAAAATCTAGTCATTGAAAATTTTTTGCCCTGCTCTAGCTGATTTCAGTGGTGCAATGCCAGCATGTGGCAGCTGATGAATAGACCCATAGTACTATATCCTAGAAGGAGAATTGAACAAGTGGACCAGTCCTGTTCAGTTCTGCTGGATGCACCTAATCCTAATGGGGCAACTTTCCTTTTTCTGCATGGGGCAGCGTGACGGAGGAGATATTGGTATTGACACCACAGTTTATGCTAACCATGCCAGTGAGATGCAGAGAAATGTTCCTCCTATCGCTGGAGCGGGAGAGAAAAGATGAGACAGAGTTTTCTGCTGTACTTACATTGCAAAGTTGCTGTCTACGAAACACCTGTTTCTCAGCAGCCCTGCCCAGAGCTGTACGCCGACAATCCCAAAGATGAAAAAGACAAAGAAGCACAAGAGAAGGACGTTGCCTAACATAGGCAGAGTATCTAACAGCAGGGTAACGAGTATTCGCATACCTGTGGAGAGAAGGAGAAAACAGGTTACGTGAGCGGTCGGTGAGTCCTTTGAGCAGGACTCCGGAACACAGGACCGGAAGCAAGCTTACAGCTTCTAAGCATGACTAGATGTACAGTTAGGGAGGAAGTGATGCTCCATAAAGTTGTCTCCTGCAGAGTATTTCCTTTTCAATAAAAGATGGACCTAAGGCAACGTTCAGAACTTCCCCAAGGGCTAGGAGGTCTGGATCAGGCACTCCAGTTTGGGTTTATCTCACTTTTAAATTAGAGATATTATAACCCGTATTACAGTGTGGCTACAGATCAGGGCCCTATTGTGCTAGGTGCTGTACAGATAGAGAGAGCGACACTCCCTGTGCTGAAGAGATTGCAATTTAAATAGACAAGACAAAGTGTGGGAGAGGAAACAGGGTGGTGAAGTGACTTGTCCAGTCACACAACAGGTCGATGGCAGAGACAGAAACGGAACACTCAGTTTCTTGGTTCCCGGTCCAGTGTTCTATCCAGTAGCCTACACTAAGTTGACTGTTTAGAAGTGCCCAGCATTGTCCTAGCTCTGTTGCCACTGAAGTCAGAGGTAAATTTACCCCTCCCCCGGCTCCGTACCACCAATACCATAACACACTGCATGGTACACAAACACCGATGACTTTGCAAGCTAGACCATCATTGTGAAATGCCCCCCAGAAGAGGCCAGTCCGTCTGGCGTTCATCTACTCAGCTCTTCTGAAAAACCACACTCCATGCAGCCGGCAGGAACCCCGCTGACAAGTTTGTCTTTTTAGCATTAGAAGGCATCAGAGCTGCCCCTCTGCACAAACTACGAACAGCCGGAGAGGCTGGCAAAATACGTATTTTTAAAAACGTATTAAAGAATTTCACAAGAAGCCAACAATTTCCTTCTCCCCAAACAACGCAGAGTCTGGCGTGGAAATGGATGGTCGTTTTAATGCAGATGCTCTCCGCACTTTTTCCAGAGACTCTTTATCCATCAGACAGGCACAAGCAGTGCCGGTTTCCCTCTAATTATCCTCCACCAATATGCATTAGCCATTAGTTGGAGGCAACATCACCAAGGGATATGAGAGGGGCTGATGCTCCATAGCCTAGTCCATCTTGACCTCTCTGCTAAGGCTGTTTTTGCGGGGGTGTTTTTCTGTGATGGGGACACCTCTTTCACTAGGAAGTGGACTGGGATCAACTCACTTTATGTAGGCCGCTGGTCAGCCATCAGGATACAGTCCTGTAAGCTGGATTTGAACCGGTGAACTATGCAAGAAAGGCTCCGTACTTCCTTACCAACTACTGTGCAATGCAGATATCCCATCACACAGGTGTTAGAACAGCCTCTTGCCACCCACCCTTGTTAAATATTACTTTTCCTGCCTTCATTTGCAGCTAAGACTTGGGGCGCAACTCAGTGGTCTCCCTCCCAAAAAACAAGAAGCCTTCAAGAGAAACCACCCATCTCCCTTTGACTCAACCTTTGTCAGGCGGCTTCCGATACATTGGGTAACACATGTAGTTCCCCAGTGTTTCCCGTCACTTCAGTGCCTGTTGCCAGGGTTGACGTTATGGGAAATGACAACCTTGCAAGGGCTTGGAGAGAAAAAACTGAGCGCCTCCTGCAATTGCAGGCATCGGTGTCTAGTTTATCTTGGTCACTCAGCTAATGAAACTTCCTGTGTGCGCTTGGGGAGCTATTAAAAGTGGGGAGGCAACAGAAGGCTCGGTATGTATCAGATGCTCCCGGAACGTTTATTAACTCGGCATCCTCTCCTCCCGCTGTTTATCTTGCTTTACATGCAATCATTTATATTTACCCGGGCCACGTCCTCGGCTCTGTCCGGGGAACACACAGTGCAGCTCAGAGAAACAGGGGCATCCCAGATCCAGCCCATTTTGTTTGACGTTTTGAACTTAATGATTCGCCTTGCTGCTTTTTTCAGACGCCCCTTCCCACCCTGAGAGGTTTTACTTCCTTGGCTGCCTGCATATGGCTTCCCGCCAAACCCCTTCCCTGTTTGATTTCAGTCACGGGATATAATAGGGCGGGGCTGGCATAATCCTTGCAAGAGTCGGTGAAATCAACGGAAGTGAGGCGAGTTCGATAAAGATAAACTCCACCTCTCGGGACGGCATCTGAATCACGGAATCGGTTGCTTGCGAGGCAGCTTCCCAGGATGCTCTGGATGTGGGTGAATCGAGACTTAAAGTTTTAACAATTTGCACAGGCTCATCTCCACTGAAGCTGCCTCTTACAAGCTGGGAATCCCTCCCCCCTTCGCCCAGGAACTCAGTGTTATTCAATGGAATTCACACCGTAGGGCAGAGGACGTGTGAGACCAAAGGCTGGGCCTCTCTGAGGACTATGGGCTTGATAAGCTTTTTTGAGAAACTTCTCTACTCTTCAGCCCACCTGCCAGCCTCACCTTCTATTCAAAAATCTAACTTCTATCTTCTATTCAAAGTCTAAGGAAACACACACACAAACCCACGCCAACAAATAATTCACTCGACTCCCTGAGAAATCCTTTCCTACCCAGAATTCATCTGGGCAGAAGCATTTAACAATATCCTCCACCTGTCAGCGCCTCCGCTGTCGTGTAACAAATCCTTGAACTACAGACAAGAAGCACACTCATGTAGGAAGCGGGGCTAGGAATCTGGCCTTTCCACTCCAATAAACACGGGCTTCTGCCACTGAAGCTAAAGAAATCTCTCCCTACCTGACGGTAGCAGTAGGTCTTTTATCCTCCCTCTGAACCAGTCCCCCAGAGGGCGACGTCACTCTGATATATACACTAAGTCAGTGCTTTCAGTGGGCCCAAGATATCATTACAGGTGCCCATGGATGTGTCAAAACCTGCTCTCCACAAGCAGAGGAAACTTTAGTTTTGGTGCAATATTTATGTGGCAGGAGAGAAAAATGGTTGGAACATGAGGATCCCAGAGGGTGCAAACTATGAACATGACGAGTGAACATTACCTGAAACACACAGGCGCTTTGCTGGCAACACTTTAAGCCCATCATGCCCACCACCCTCTCCCAGAGTGCTCTCAAGTGCTGTCAGACTGTGCTGCTGTCAGGCCGCCTGTCCTTTCACAATGCCTGACTGATTGCCTGGCTGTCTCTGGGAAACAGCACGGCAATCCTTTTGGCTGATTAGAACTGAACCATCAGCGGATGGGGATTCCGGGACGCCCTTTATCAAGCATTTTCAAAAGCCACTAGCTGTTCCAGAAGTAAAAGGACAGGTCTGTAGAGTCGTCCAAGGAGCACACCAGGATTTCGATGCCATTTATGAGGACGGGCACAGGAAGAAAGCAAGCGAATGTGAAGAGTGTGCCTGTGACTTGTGGAGACAGAGGGGATTAACCAGACCGCTGCTCAGCGTAAAGGACCTATCACCACCTATCCTCTTCGCTTCTTATGACTCTTTACCCGTAGCTAGACTAGAATTCTTCGATAGAAGCAGTGGCAATAGGAAAGCCCTGTGGAAAATCTCCCAGGCATAGATCACTAAGGAAGGATGGCCCAGTTAAGGCACTGGTCCTGGAAGTGGGAGACATGGGTCCAAGCCCCTGTTGCACCACAGTCTCCCGTGTGACCTAGGGCAAGTCACTCAGTGCTTGCCTTTGCTGCGTTTGCTTGAGTCGACTCCTCTTTCTCTAGCCTAGATGGAGTGAGCGAACCACAACACCTGAGCTGCCCAGGGTAACTGTATGAGCGGAACAGAGTAGCTTTGTCCCCACTGCATCCTTAGCTCAAATGCCGGCAGCACTCGACCTCCACGCCACATCCTGACAGGCCGGCTAGCTTGGGTTTAAAGCACCACTTAGCTCACGCTGGAGGCGCCTGTGTGTGGATGGGAGTCAGGTTGGGGCAACGCTTACGTTATACCTTGAGCTAACACTGCAGTGAAGACAAGCCTCTTGCCTCTCTGTGCTCCAGGCCTCCATCTGTCAATAACGACTGTGATGCACTCAGATACGGCAGTAATGGGGGCAGGGGAAGGAGGTATAAGTACCTCGGGCTGTCAGATAGAATTCTTCTTCTTAAAAACCCAAATATTGCAGCTAGGGGCAATCCCGGGCTCCTTATGTTGTTTTTCGCACAATTAAGGGCATTTGACTGGGTATCAGGGCCAAATACCAATACAGGCAATTATATTTTGCCTACCAAAAATGACTTCTCTTGAAACGAATCATTATTAGTAGTAAGTATATTTATGACACCCAGCAATGTGCGTGCCACTTTAGAGTACCAGTAACTTTAAGATACAGGCTGGGCCCCAGTCTGCAGTCTGCAGTCCAATCGGAATACAAGGGTCTTCCCCATTTCCTGTACTATACCGTTGTACAATATCGCTGGTGTCATTCTAGTGGCTGCTGTGTTCCACCATAGAGATGGCTGGATTTTACGGGTGAGCGACAGAAACCCACCCCTACTTGTATATGGTTTATAATTCCGTGAAGAGCTCGGACGACTGTAAAATGAATCCATTAATAATCATCTTTCCCTGCCATTTGTTCCTCACATGATGAAATAGGGACAGACGGTGAGCCGGCGTCCACGCAAACCCAATCCACAACCCAAAAGCAGTGAAAACGTGACGGCAGCTGTGCTGGAGAGCCAGACAGCAGAGAACCCCTCTGAGCAGTGGGCCAACGTCTCGTGCGACTGTCGCTCCAGTTAGTGGAAGTGAAAAAAGTAGCACGTGAGATTTTCTCCTCCTGCTGTTTATTCCTCCCCCTGCCTAGGTAATGTTGCAGAGGAAGATTGTGAGCCAGATACTGATAACTGGAGCAGAGCCAACTCAGGGGAAAGGCTCTGCTCAGAGGAAATTGTGCTGCACCCCGCAGGGAAAGGAAGGAAACCTCAGTCACGATACCTACTTCTTCGGGGCCCAGTTCTCCTAATGCGTGGCGTTTGGTGCCGAAGGTCCCATGCTAAGTGTGTGTGTGAGACGATGGTTCATTTACACATAGATGCACAAAGCTTCCCTTAATAACGCTCAACCTATCACCTAAACAAGCCATAGCAAACTAGTACCATTAATGGCCTTGGCCACTGTGGGAGGAACCATGTTTCAAAATGACTGTTGGAAGCATGGTTTCCTTGACTACACATAGGCTTTGCAGTGTTTGCTGTAGCTATGTTAGTCTCCGGATATTAGAGAGACAAGGTGGATAATGTTTTATCTTTGACCGGACCAGCTTCTGTGGGTGAAAGGGACAAGCTTTTGAGCTTATACAGACCTGAAGAAGAGCTCAAAAGCATGTCTCTTTCACCAAAAAAGCTCAATCCAATCAAAGATATTACCTCACCCACCTTGTGTCTCTCATATTCTTAGAGTTGGCAGAATTTGATTTTAATTTTTTTAAAATTTCAACTGATAATTTTGACTCATTCTGTATTTTTAAGCATGTTTTCCCAATTTTTATCAATTTAAATGTTCACAGTGGTCGGAAATTATGGGGTGTGTGTGTGTGTGTGTCAGATAATAATTATTCAATGACAGTAGAGACAGAGATTCCAAAAGTTAAAGCTTTGTAACGGGTAAAGCACAAATTGTCAACATCATATGTCAAAATGCACAAATTAAATATCCTTAAATCAACTCTAATAAGTTTTCAAGCAGCATTTTTCTTACTTTGCCTATCTGTAAATTTCGATTATTTTGGATGGGAATTCCTTCTCATTGACTTGTGTGTGTATGGCGAAATTGACGTTGACCGACATTTACCATTAAAAAAATGTAGCCTTCCAAGTTTAACTGTACTGGTCAAGGACTTATGGATGGGCCTTACCTACCAAACCTGAGATGCTCAGAAAGGAAGGGTCAAACTCTGCCTTCGCTCTGTGCTTTGTAATTAGAGGTCAGGGTGACTTCCAAGTATAAGTTAAAGCAAGAAAAAAACCCATCCTAAGAAATAATGATATGCAAATTAGGGGTTCAATAAAGGTTAAACGAATCTTTGCAAAACCAACCAACCATAATTTGAACAGTTGATAATTGTAGCTCTGAGAGAAAGAAAAGAAGAACTAAAAAACCCCAACATTGCTAAGTTCACAAAAAGGAAAGAGCTTAAGGAACTGCACATTCCAACAGAAAACATCACGCATGATTACAGCGTGGTGCAAATCAATCTGTCTGACAGATAATGCTGGCGGCAGTGCAGTCTTCAGGGGCATTTTATCCCGTGAAGAGGCTGCTCTGCAAAGTACTCTCCTTGTCTGTGTAGAGCTATTTCTCCTTTAATTTCCCCCCTGCAAGATGTTACCCTCCATTAGTTGTCCCATTTGGATAGAGAGTGGCATTTAAATGCTTATGTAGTTTCTCTCTTACCCTCTTAATTTGCGGGTTGTTGCTTCTTCCAGCCAACTCCCAAGTCATGTCTAATGCATCTCCTAGTAGTTCTTAATTACACAGAGCTGCAGCTCAATGTCCTTTGACTTCAGAGGAAGTTTTGTCTGCATATGGGCTGAGTAAGAACATCAGGATTTGGACCAGTAGCGCCACTTTTTTTTGGCATAACGGGTCTAGATCTTCAGCTCATGGCAACTGATCTAGCTGCACTGAAGTCAATAAAGTGACACAATGAAATGACACAATGAAGTGACCCAGCATGCATATTAAATATAGATACATGTGCTGCTACGGTATGGCACATTCCATCTAACGATCTCAAAGCACTGTGAGCGCATCCACTACAAACAATAGCTCAGATCGTCTCATATGCTGAGATTAGCTTGATGCAGGGGGAAGGGGAAGAGTAGCGAGGCAAGTTATGCCTCCCTAATTCCACGACCGCCGTTGCACCATTTCAGGCCTTTTGGCATAAGTTACGACAGATCGGGGGCTCCGGTACTTGTGGGATCTTGTATAAGTTGTGAATTAGTCTAGTGCAGACATGCTCCACACCACCCTCAACACATGCCCTCCCACCCCCATGGCAGGGTTTAGGGGGGCAGTTAGCGTAGGAGATGGCTATGCTCCTTTACACCACCTGAAAACTGCACTGTGGCAAGGGAACTGTAGGGGAACCTGTACCACTTAGGGCCAGAGTCCATCACTTTACCCTATCTGAGTGGAGCAAAGTGGCTGGATCAGGAAGAGAAAATCCTGATCATTAAGATAAACCACAGCAGTAACAACTAGTCTCACAACGGCCTTGACACGCAGAAGTTACCCCCTGTACAAATGGAGAAACTGAAAGACTGACAGCATAAATAACTCGTCAAAGGTCACAGAATGAGACAGTGGAAGAGCTAAGAGTAAAACTCAAACTTCCCCACCTCCCAGTCTTGTGCGTTAACCATTCAACATGTTGCTTCCTCAAGGTCACTCAAGAGCGCACGCTGGAGGAGCTGAAGTGTCACAACAAATATATATATTTTTAAAATACAGTAGGAGACTCACTTGAATGCACAAAGAGTTTTTATTTCATAGCATTCATTCCCAATGCACTCTGTAATTCTAACCCCCAAGGAACACATTAAATAGCACTGCCCTTCAGACTTGACTTACAAATCTATCTTTGGAAAAGCAAAAGGATCCTGTACTTCCCAATGGTAGCAAGAAATTGCTCTTATCCCCTTCTCCTCCCCCCACTGAAATCCTCACCCTCTTTTTCCCAAAAATGGTTAAAATTTATCTTCCTCTGCCAGACACATTTTTTTCCTCCCACTTAGTAACATTCGGTATTTCGGGTTTTGTAGTGGCACTGCTCTAGAGATAGCTAACAGCTGGAATCAATCTATGAAAGGCACTACGGACCCTCTTAGTAAAATGGCAAGTGTGCCATGGGAAAAGATTATTAGCATCAGTTAGGCTGAAACAAGCATCGTGATTTCCTTTCAATTTCATTACACTGGTGTCCGTTTGAAACCACATTTGAAAAAAACAAAAAAAAAAACCAAGCCAGCAATGAAACAAGCTTGAAAACAGTGACCACTATTAAAAAGCTTACAGCCCTTGCCAAAACCATAAATCGTAGAATTATCTTTTCCCCCCGTCATTTCCAAGGAATAATTTCTAATAGAGATGATGTTTTTATTGGCTGGGTTCCTCCTTTCTTTCTTTTCTTTAAAAAAAAAAAATCGGGTGGGTGAATTTATTGCACATGAAAGCGAAGGGGTAATAGAATTGGATGGGGCCAGGCAAAGTGCAAGGTTGTCGTGTGGATAAATTGCTGTGCTATTTTTGACAGAGTTCCACTTTGGAGGCTTTCAGCTCCGCGTTGGAAGGAACGAGAGGAGAGTTCTCTCGGCTATGCAGCAACTGCAGTGAAAATCTGCTTCGATTATTGTTCTCCCGAGGCCGAGCTCTCGGTGCAGTTAGCCCTCAATACCCAATCTGGTTTTTACCAGTCTATTCAAAACACCAGCTGCCAAGACCATTTTCCGTCCCCATCATTTTCACCATGTCACCTCTCCCTGCACTGGACTCCTTCACTGGCTCCCGCTTCGCTGACTCACCAGTGTCAGGCTCTTTGCTCTGGTCATTAAGGACGTTGCTAGCTCTGCCTTTCCATACTTAGCCACGCTGGGCTATTTTCTCACTGTCCCTCATCCCCACCCATTCAGCCGACCACCTTCCCTCGCAAACGTCTGTGCGCGTCATTCCACATTGCCTGCATGTATGAAACACCCTCTGACCAGTAAATCCCCCCTTCTCCATCACCTCAATATCCCCTCAACTGATTCAGTTAGGGCCTGATCCAAAACTCACTGAAGTCAGTATCAAGACATCCTCTGAGGTCAGCGGGCTGAGAGTCAAGTTGTCATTGATTCCGTTGGATTTCCGATGCTAACAAGGAAGTCAACTCATCACAAACTTGGGGGGCCTTAATGGTTATTGAAAACCACAGATAACTCTGCAGACAGGAAGCCTGTCAGACAGAACCAAGAGCCACTTCCTTTCTCATGCCTACAAGAAAGGATAAATTCAGATGTAGCCAGGTATAACGGAGGGGTTTTTAATTCATTTTTTTCAGGCACATAAACAGGAAACAAAAAATTGATAATAGAGGGCTCTTCAATCTAGCAGGCAAATGTAGAACAAGATCAAGTGGCTGGACGTTAAGGCTAGACAAATTCAGACTGGAAATAAGGGGCAAATTTTTAACAATGCGAGTAATTAACCACTGGAACAACTGGGTTCTGGTGCATTCTTCATCACTGGACATTTTAAATCAAGCTGGGATGCTTTTCTAAAAGATCTGCCAGAGTTCAAAATGGAATTAATTCAGCCAAGTCCTATGCTCTATATTACACAGCAGGTCAGACTAAATGATCATAATGGCCCCTTCTGGCCTTAAAATCTATGAACCTATAAAAATGTGCCCAAAATATGTTTGTGTGTGTGTGAATCTCTCTCTCCATCTCTTTATACATCACTTGTCTTTAATTACAGTGTAAGCTGCGTGGGGCACTGCTGCAACGCTAGCTGTACATACAACTTTCCTTTCCTTCCCTTCCAAAAGGGCCTCAAGACCAACCTAGCAAAAGAAGAAATCTCAGCTGTTTTCTTATTCCATCCCAACTGGGGGAAGCAAAATGAGTACCAAGCTTTCTGGTTAGATCACTCCCACTAGATTTCCTACATCAGCGGTTCTTGCCACCCCACTGCCTTCCCATGTGGATAAATGGGAGAGGTGATCTGGTATGGATAAGGTAATGGAGGGAGGTCCCCAAAGGACTGGAGTAAGGCAAAGGGAACTTGTGCTGGGTTCTGGAAGCATGTGACTGTTGGAATCCAGATTTTTTTTTTTAAAGTATGTCTCTGCCCCTCGTGATTGCAAAGCAAAGCTTGAAAAACGTGACCCCATCACAACTGGTGCAGACAGCCTGAAACAACAGCTGTGAGAGGGGTGAACTGCACCATACATCTCAACGGGGTGTTAACTCCACCCAGAAGCTAGGACCAGCACTACCCCAACAGAGGGCTGTGTGTGCGGCAGGAGAAGTTTACAGCGGGCCTGGTCCACTCACCCAAACAGATGCACCTCAGCTGCTGGATTAAATACGGGGGTGCCCCCGGCTGATCTCCTGCCTCCGTGCAGGGGAGGTGAGCCCTGCTGCCCCAAGAGAAGAGGTCCATGCACCATGCTGCTGTTCCTGGAGATGGGGGGGGAGGGGACCATGTTATTGCCCCACCTCGCTCGGAGGGAACAGATTTGTCATCCCTTAATGGATGCAGGGGGCCACAGTATGGGGGATGGGCATGGGGGAGTCCTTTGACTACTAGTGGTCACTATGCCAATGGCCTGTGATGGGACATTTGATGGGTGCGATTGAGTTACTACAGAGAATTCTTTCTTGGGTGTCTGGCTGGTGAGTCTTGCCCACATGCTCAGGGTTCAGCTGACTGCCATATTTGGGGTTGGGAAGGAATTTTCCCCCAGGGCAGATTGGCAGAGGCCCTGAGGTTTCCTTCCTCTGTAGCATGGGGCCTGGGTCACGTGCTGGTGGATTCTCTGTGCCTTTGTGACGGGGCGCCTGCCCCTCACTGCCAGGACAGGGTTAAGAGGGCCCTTAGAAAGGCAGCGAATAGGAAGGAGCTGCGTGGCAGCCAATCAGGGCCCAGGAGGCCAGTATATAAGGAGCGACAGAGCAGAGCAGAGCAAGGAGAGTGCCTCCCATGAGCTCGAAGGGGGGAAGGCTGGCAGTGACCTGGACAGAGCAGTGGCTGGCTACTGGGAATCAGCAGAGCCAAAGGCCCTGAAGCAAGAGCAGGGATGGTTCTGGGGCTGTGGGGAAGCAGCCCAGGGAAAGCTATGGAGGAGTTGGGGGAGATGCAGTGAAAGGCTGCCGCACCTAGGGTTCTTGGGCCGGGACCTGGAATAGGGGGCGGGCCTGGGTCCCTCCCTTAGCCCCTGATTGCCGTAGCACTGGTGGCAGGACTGCAGTGGCCACCATGGGAGGTGGCCTAGAACGGACTGCAGAATCCCCCGGAAGGGGGGGAGCGCGGACTGTGACTTGAGCGGGGGGCCGAGCCACGAGAGCGAGGGTCGAGCGGAGACAGGCTTGAGACACCGCAGAAAGAGGCGTCTGCCCGGCTGAGGGCTGATTCCCCAGATAACCAGCAGAAGGCACCAACGGGGGAGTTGCACCAGGCTACAACCTTGACGTCTTGATTTGAGGACTTCAATAACCCAGTCATAGGTCAGGGGCCTGTTCCAGGAGTGGGTGGGTGAGGTTCTGTGGCCTGCGTTGTGCAGGAGGTCAGACTAGATGATCAGATTGGTCCCTTCTGACCTTAAAGTCTATGAGTCTATCACAGAGCAGGAATAGCCAGTAGCAGTTCAAGGTGGGAAGGGAACCCCTCAGCCCCTTTGCTCATAGGCTCAATACTGTTCTACGTCTCTAGAGGAGTTTTGTTTCTATGGCCAATTAGTGCCAGTTGCTATGGTGATTTATGGGATCAGGGGCCTTGCTCTGGTTTTCAGCCGGGGCGGGAGGTGTGAATTTCCCTTGCTGTTAAGCTTTGGAATCCCCCTGGATCAAAGCTGCCTGCCTGTACAACCGTAAGTCATCGCTGCTCCAAAAAAATTAAAATGGGGGTTATCACGATCCAGTCGTGGCAGATCCTGGATCGTATCAGACATCAGGCTGGAGCACTAAAAATACCAAAGTCAAAAGTGGACAGAGTTAGTGTCTTATAAACAAGAAACAGTCTGTGCTTATCTACCCTCCAGGAACTGAGATACTTCTAAGAATACTCATCTTACTTTGGCAGCAATTCAAGATGCTATTAACACTATAAGGCGGTCCCAGCCACTCAGCAGGCCAAATAACTCAAAACATGAACTTAACTCTTTGGATTGAATCTCCTTGTCTATTAATGAAATATTGATGAATTTCTATTACCCGTCTTCTGAAGACAAATCAAAGCAGGGATTGTGGCACAAAATGCCCTAAAAAATCCCACTTCAAAGCCTCAGTAGCAAACTCAACAAACAGAATCACAGAGCCGAGAAATGGAGCAGAGCCACAAAGTTTGGACCCGGATCAGAATTTTCCCACAGTTTTGGAGGCATTTGGAGACAAGATTTTTGCTTCAGACCTATTTACTTAGGTTTAGTCTACATTACAAAGTTTTGCCAGCATAGCTACGTTGGCTAGGAGGGCTAAAATCTGATACCCCCTAGCTGACATAACCATGCCTGCTAACCCCTCCGATGTATAAACATACAGCTAGATCGAGAGAAGAGTGCTTTTGCTGGCATAGCTAATCTTGTTTGGGGAGGTGATGGAGCTAGGCCAGAATACGCTGTGTCTCCATATAATTATGCTGGCATAGCTCTGCTGGCAAAGGCTCTATAAAGGAGACAAGCTCTTAGAATGAAATGATTGTCCTTATGGTCCCAATTCAACCAAGCACTTAAGCATGTACTTAAGTTTCACTGACTTCAAGTTAAACATAAGTTGAAGTGCTCTTCTGAATTACAGCCTAAAACAGCCTCTAATTCAAAAGGCAGCTAGGGGTGGCTCAATGGGCACAGATAAAATAAGAACCAACTGGAAACTTTACCCCAAAACCTTTCTGGAGGTTCAAAGAAGTTCAGAGAGCTCCCTTACGAACTAGTTCATATTTTTGTTCCACTCTCCACTTTTCCCACTCCCAGCCAGCACTACAAACAACAGCCATGAGAAAGGCTATTCCCCGGGGATATTGGCCTGATCAGAAATAGCGATAAAATTCTGAATCCAAAGCTTATGAAGTCCTGTCAGTCCTTGTGTGTGCCCTCTACATTTTTTCCTGACTTGAAAAAAACGTCATCACTGATTTTAAAAAGAAAGTTAAAAAATGTGAGCGCTGAGAGAAACTTCAAAGAATATTCCTGCAGGCAAACATCATCTGTTCTTTTGCACGTTCATGTAAGGTATTGGAATCGGAACAATTTAGTGGGAGTTTGTTTTGCTGTCTGTAGCTGCGCCGAATTGTGGGCAATTAATCTAAGTGGGATGCTCAGTGAAAATGCAATATAATTTCAAATGCATTTTTTAAAAGGAGCAGGAAAAGCAATTTCTGAAGAAAACCTGAGGATTTTCAAACAATTACACTGTCTCTCAAAAAAGGGGATTTCAGTTAAAGAGTGATGAAAGGGATAGGGAATTAGCATATCAGTGAAGGAACACTCAAAAGAGGGTTGGTAACAACAGGAAACTATTTCAACTGGTTGGCTCATCTTTCAAATTGGATTTAGTAGACAAACAGCTGAATCCACTTGAAAATGGGTTTAGGGACCACTTGAACTTTCCATATCAGGTGAACCCAATTTTGTTCCTCATTCCAATAAACGCTCTTCGGTATCTTACCAGAAGCAGAGACTGTCGTGCAACTAATCCTAAACACGGCAAGACGTTATGCATCAGGTTTACAGGTCTACACTTACCTGAAAATCCGGCGGCACTCGATGGAAGTTACGCAAGCTACACAGAGTAACTTGCGTAACTCCTGTTGATTACTTCATTTCTGTTGTGCGTGGCATCTTCACTGCGCTGCGCCGACAGGAAATGCGTTCCCATCGACGCAGCGCTACACCACTTGAGGGGGTGGTTTTAGTGCGTCGACTTCCGGATCTATTGAGCGGGTCTTTACTGACCGTTCTATTGATCCAGAAAGATCGATCTGATGGCAGCGAATTCGCTGTCATCAGTGTGTACATAGCTTGAGAGGAAAAACGAGCCTATTTAGAAAATCAGGATCTTCCCTAGCCCCAATTTTTTTTCCCCTTAAAGGAACGTTTTTATTTGCATTGAGATACCAGTGTGCTGGGAACTTTATTAGATAGGAACAGATACTAGCTTCCCTGCATCAAAGGGTATGGCTTCACTGATCGCCGCTGTCAGATCAATCTATCCGGATCGATTGAGCGGTCAGTGAAGACCCGCTCAATCGATCTGGAAGTCGATACACTAAAACCACCCCCGCAAGTGGCATAGCGCTGCGTCGATGGGAACACATTTCCCATCGGCGCAGCACAGTGAAGGCACCACACACAATGGAAGTTAAGAAGTTGACGGGAATTATGCAAGCGACGCAGAGTCACTTGCTTAACTCCTGTTGACTGCCGCTGAATTTCCAGGTAAGTGTAGACCTGGCCAAAGAGTTTAAAACAGCCTTGGAAAATATCCACAGAACCAGAGAAATGCGGGGCTGGAAGTGACCTTGAGAGGTCATCAAATCCAGCCCCCTGTGCTGAGGCGGGACCAAGTATACCTAGACCATCCCTGGCAGGTGTTTGTCCAACCTGTTCTTAAAAACCTCCTAAGATAGGGATGCCACAACTTTCCTTGGAAGCCTATTCGAGAACTTAACTACTTTTAAAGTTAGAAACTTTTTCCTACTACCTAAACTAAAACTCCCTTTCTGCAGATTAAGGTCCTATCTTCATGGACATGGAGAACAATTGATCACTGTCCTCTTTATAACAGCCCTTAATATATTTGAACACTTATTAAGTCCCCACTCAGTCTTCTTTCTCCAGATTAAACATGCCCAGTTTTTTTAACCTTTCCTCATAGGTCAGGTTTTCTAAACCTTTTATCTTTTTTGTTGCTCTCCTCTGGACTCTCTCCAGTTTGTCCACATCTTTTCTAAATCATGGTGCCCGGATATGGACACAGTACTCCAGCTGAGGCTTCAGCAGTGCCGAGTAGAGCAGGTCAATTACTTCCTATCTCTTACATAAGATGCTCCTGTTAATATGCCCCAGAATGATATTAGCCCTTTTCACAACCACATCACATTGTTGGCTCATATTAAATTTGTGATCCACTGTAAGCTCCAAACCCTTTCCAGCAGTTCGACCCCGTAGCTAGTTATTCCCCATTTTGGAGTTGTGCATTTGATTTTTCCTTCTTAAGCATTGTACTTATCTTTATTGAATTTCATCTTGTTGATTTCAGACCAATTCTCTAATTTGTCAAGGTCATTCTAAACACTGGATTGAGTTACCTAGGGAGCTGGTGGATTCCACCCTCAGACATTTTTAAGGCCCAGCTTGACAGAGCCCTGGCTGGGATGATTTAGTCAGGGTTGGTCCTGCTATGAGCAGGGGTTGGACTAGATGATCTCCTGAGGTCCTTTCCAACCCATATCTTCTATGATTCTATGATTTTGAATTCTAATCTTGTCCCTTAAAGTGCTTGCAACCCCTCCCAGCTTGATGACATCCAGAAATTTTATAAGCACATTCTCCACTCCATTCTCCACATCATTAATGAAAATATTGAATTGTAACAGAGCCAGGACCAACCCCTACAAGTCCCACTGAACACGCCCTCCCATTTCGACAGCAAACCAGTGATAACGACTCTTTGAGTACAGTATTTCAACCAGCGGTGTGCCCAGTTCATAGTAATTTCATCTAAACCACATTTCCCTCCTTTGCTTCTGAGAATGTCATGGGGGACTATGTCCAAAACCTTACTAAAATCAAGATATGGTCTTCATTCTCCCTACCTGGGGCGGTGACTAAAGCTAGTCACAGCTGGACTGAGGGGCCAGACAGCCAGTGGCAATGTGATACACAAAGCACCCCTTGCTTTAGACACCAGGGACCAACTCTGCATTGAAGTCCGTAGGAGCCACACTTTCTTAGATCCTCGGTGCTGCGCTACTTTCCCCAGGCACGTTCTGAGTCGCATACAGACTTGTGCTCACCACTCTGGGAAAAGAAGGATTTTACTTACTTGGGACCCTGTTAATGGCTCGAAGAGGCCTGAGTACCCGGACCGTTCGGATGGCAGACAAGCTCACGTTGTGCCCGTCCAGAGAATATTCCATCATGCTAAGGAAGAAAGGGGAAAAAGAAATCAGAACAGAGGTGTCTCATCTTCTAGGCCTCACAAATGCGTGGGGCAGCCGGATAGTCCTTCTGCGTATGGGCTGTTCCAGGCTGGCCAGGTAGACAGCTGTCGGTTAGCTGGGCAGTATGTGCCCTTGCTATCTCAGGATTCAGTGAGACAATGGACGCCACCATGATCTGCAGTATGAGCAGTAGGCTACCGCTGCAGCTGCCTAGCTCACGCTGTGATTTGACTGCCGCATGTGTGGGGGGATGTTTTATGAATGAAACTTCTCTGAGTGATCCGGCAGCCTCTAAAAGCACCTGCCACAGTGCATTACACTGAGCTGCAGCGACTTATTGAAGTGGTCCTCCTGAAGTCTTCGGGGCCAACCACATGCATTAGTGCCACTCAACAGGACTACCGGCTGCAAACTTAGACCCACAGAAATTAGCGGCGGAGGAGGAGGGAAGGGGGAACCCATCAATCTCCATGTCAATGCAAAACTGTTCTTTACAGTATATTTTCTCATCTTTTTGCCATGTCCTGAGCACTAGAGATCCACAGATTCCAAGGCCAGAAGGGCCCATAGTGATCAACTAGTCCGACCTTCTGCATAACACAGGCCAGAGAACTTCCCCCAAATAGTTCCTTTTAGAAAAACATCCCATCTTGATTTAACACCTGTCAGTGACAGAGACTCCACCATGACCCTTGGTAAATTGTCTAATGGTTAATCCCTTCCCTTGGGAGAATATTCTGCAGCTCCACACAACTCACAGTCAATAAGATTTTTCTCATATTCCTTTCTCACTACTCCTGTTATACCCCCGTGCATCATCCCTGGTATTTTCATGACAGTTTATCTTTTCTTCTACCACAAAAATGTACAGAACAGATCTGGGGAACAACATTAAGGCAGTCTGGCCTGCATTGCATTATTAAAAAAAAAGGAACATTTTCTTTTTCATGTTTTGTTGCCATTTAACACGTCTCTCCTGGACCCAGAAGGATGTTACATTTAGTCAGTTGAGTTGGTCTGGTGGTAAACCTGTGTCGTGTATTTTTATAAAGATGGCGTTCTGGCTAGTTAGCTTGGTTGTAATGACAATTTATAGCGATTGAGCCGACTACAGGGAACAGCTTGTAAATATGTCACATCTCTCTCACTACTCCTGTTCAGATACCATAACAGCATCAAGAGCAAGACTGTGAACTCATTTTTGGTACCATAAAGATTTTTATTTTTTTAAAATAATACACAAATGGCAAAAGCAGAGTGGGAAGGGGTGCATCTGACAAAAACAAATACACAGAAATGTTTCCATTCCCTATTTTAAAATGTCAGTGGAAATCATTTTTATTTTAAACATTCCACAGTAGCGTTAAGGACAAAGGCACTGAGACGGCCCAGGACACAACCAGGAAGTGAAAGTGAAACTGGCTAAAAACAGCCCACCTTGCTTGTGTTCGGGGGTGGCACTTGATGTGTGCGAATAGTCTTCACTCATGCACGCGGGCCCGCTGCTGTCAGTGGGTTACTCACGAACATAAGGTTTGCAGCATCAGCTTTTTACAAATATATTTTAGCCTCATTTAAACTGTTCTCTGATTTTGATTTCCAAGCAGAGTGAAAGGCAAGAAAGATGAATCCAGAATCTCAGCTGATGTAAATCAATCGCATTCCATTGAGCTACACTAGTTTATACCAGCCAAGGACCCGAGATTTAAAAAATTCTCTACTTTCAATAGTCTAAGGGTACAATACAGTAACAGATCTGCAATTTCTATTTTAATACATCTCAGCTTCCTGGTGACAGCATCTCTCTCAGCAATTACCCAGAAATTTCTAATTGATATGTTTATGCTAGCAAGAATGTGGGAAGCCAAGGTCATGTTCTGCAACAATAGTCTGATAAGATACAATATGATGGAAACCTCATCACTGGAGCATCCAGATGGAAAGATAAGCATGCCAACAATGTGGTGGTCCCAGTTATCATGGAGTCACAGGATAACAATGTGTGGGGGGTTATTATGAAGCTGTGATTGTGAATGCATAGCAGAACTGGAGAACAGGACAGCTATGCACCTATTTCTTAGAGTGCCTGCCTAGATTTAAAAATGGATTACCTTTGGCTTGTGCCCCCGTATGTTCACTTTCCACAATCATTTGAATAGCTGTGTGTTAGCCACATAAACTTTCTCCTCAGAACAAAGACCTGTCCACATGCGACTCAATATCTCAAACTTTTGTGCAAAGTGAACACAAAATTGGCTTGGTCTACAAACTGAAAGCGTTGCTTTTTCATTTTTTCTCCATCCAGATTAGCACCTCTGAATGCAACTGAGAAGTCTGGAGTGTGACACTTGGAGGGATTTGCAGCAATAATTTTGAACATCTGAAAGTTCTGCCAAGGAGTCAGCATACTTCAACTTCTGCCAGTGTGAGCAAATCTGTCTGTCTGTCCAACAGAAGTAAGTGTGGGTATAAGTCTGTTCAAAGTGATTGGTGATACAGTAAGGGACAGAGTTAATGCTATTTGGGAAGCTTAATTTGGAACTTTTGATTTTTCCCATACCTTTGGCTAGAGTTATGCCTGATATACCTCCATTAATTTAACTGGTATTATACCAGGAATGAAATTCCCTTTAATCTTAATTTAGCATTTTTTGGACTTTTTTTGTTGTTGTTTTTAATAACTTTTTTTTTTCCTGAAGTAGTTTACCACCCTAACTTTACCTTAGTGTTTGCCTCTAGGAATTAAATTCAAAGGAGATGGGGAGCTGTAACATTTAGCACTGCTCCAAAACAGTTTGGAAAACTAAGCTGCTGCATCGAGCAGCCAGATGACAGAATATCAGGGATGCAGCACTGAGCAGAAGCAAGGACCACACAGTGGGAAATTTATAGCAAACACCAGTTTGCACCTGCTAGTTACAGTAACTAGGCCTGGAGCCAGCACCAGGTGTTCACTTTAAACAGATCTTTCAGGAACAGGCAAACCATTGTTTAAAGTCACTGAAATGAATAACACTGGCTCTTGAATCTGTTCCCTGCCTGTTGTTCCAATAAGACACGCTTGCAATTTATCAGGTGGCTGAGTAAGTGGATTCTACTGTAATTGGACACCAGTTTTAAAACTACTAAGAGAACATAAAAGCAGTTAGAAAGTGCTCCACTGGGAGTTCCTACGCTGTCTGGCTGGGCGGGTACGCCAGAGAACGAAACACAGGTATAAAAGTATTAATCGGCCAAGTCTTGGGTCTAAGCTTTTATTCAATCTTCATTCAAGCCTACTCCATTCAAGTCCAATGGAATGTCGTCTTTAACTACAGGCTTGGGTTGATCTCTGGGTATGTAATTAAGCCATCAAAAACCTTCATGCCCAACTCAAAACAGCGATCTCTTTATGAGTGAAGTGCTTTAGATCACTTTTCTTTTCTTTGCCATTCATTCTCATTTGCACACACCGCTGACGTGTTCAGTTTTGACCCACCTAGGAACAGGACGCAGCAAAAATCTTTACCCATCTTTGCCAGCTCAGATGTACAGGTTTGAGAGGTTTGGATGAACATTTGGGTTTTGAGCGATTCTCTATGCTAAATCTCTGAACCTTCTGTGTATAAAATCGGTGGGTGTGACTCTCAGTTACACAAAGACCCCTTTATAGTTCTCTGGCAAAATAAAGGGGCTTTAAAGGGTGTGAAAGAGGCTCCCAAAAACTCCACCTGTGCAGAGGGTCTGCTGATGTAAAAGTTCCCCTGTTCGGATGAGGGTTGGGATATGGCAGGAATGCATTGCGCTGTGATTATTTTTGCTTCCTTGGCCGAAAGGGGTCCATTGGAAGCACACTGGAAGTTAGAGCAGCCTTAGGACTGCTCTAAACTTACCCTGCTGGCTGGAGAGATCCCTGCAGAGCCCCAGAATGCAAGGATTTTAAAGTTACCTTTTCCCCCTGTCTCCATCCAGGCCCCCAGTACAGGAATGGAGTAACTGAGAATCAGGCCATCCGAGTCTATGAACTTCAGCGTTAAATTTTCATTGCATGGTAAATTGAGAGTCGCTTTGGAGCGATCTGACAGTTCACCTTCTCACAGTTATACTTCAGCTTCCAAAGGAGGGGCCATGGGCCCATAGTTGTTGTTATTAACCAGGTGCATTAAAGGCTACACTGGAGCCAGACCAGAGAAAAAGTTGGGTACAGCAACTATCACAGTGCCAACCAGAGAAATAAGACGTAGGGAAATGAAGACAAGAGGAGAGGGCAAGAGAAGGGCTGACATGTAAAAGCAGTCATGAGGGAGGATGGGTGTAGCATGGAATAGTAGGAGGCAGTCTGCAAGGTGAGTGACAGGAGGTGGAAAGAAAGGGGGAAGGTCAATGAAGCGAGTGCATCAGTCCAGTGAGAATGGAAGAAGGGGAAAGCTATGTGGGGATGAGTGTGAAAATAAGGGCAGATTAGAAAATCATTGGTCTAGTCTGGCTCCAGTGTAGCCTTTAATGATGCTTTATATGGGATGCACTGGAAATACAAACTCTTATGCACTGATGCATAATACAGGAGGATGGCACACACAGCCCTTTGGGTACAAAGCTACAGAAGATAAGATACAATATAGTGGACTTGAAGACCCTGAACATCCATGGGAGAAACAGTCACTGCCTTGCTTGCATGTGTCCTGGCCTTCAGCATCATCATCCATCATTCGTACAGACTGAAATATTATCATGGCCTGAATATACCAGAGAACAGAAGTCACAACTCTTTCTGATCTGCTCCACCGAGAACTACTTGCTTGGCCTGAACAACGAGAGTTCTGTAGCACTTTAAAGACTAACACATTTAATTTCAGCAGGCATAAGCTTTCGTGAGCTTCAGCTCACTTCCTCAGATGCAGTTGGTAGCATTTTCTACCAACTGCATTTTCTACCAACTGCATCTGAAGAAGGGAGTTGAAGCTCACGAAAGCTTATGCCCGCTGAAATGAAATTTGTTAGTCTTTAAAGTGCTACAGAACTCTCGTTGTTTTTGCTGTATACAGACTAACACAGCTACCCCTCTGGAACTCTCTTGGCCTGGGGAGAGATCAGATTAATGGCATCTTGTGCATTTCCCAGGACACAGGGGCCACTCTGCTGAGCAGACATAAGTGGCCCACTTGACATGAGCAGTCAGGAGGGGTTGAATGGCAGATCACATTTTTGTTGGTCGGACAATGTTTGTCCCCCGCCCGGCTCACGGTCGAACTCAGGGCACGCCTGCCCTGCAGTCGGGAGGTGTGATGGCTCAACGTGTACATATGAGCGAGCGAGCTCACTACAAATAGATGTGAAGCAGCAGCAGTACAAGGGGAGGGCAGCTGCCCAACGCCTGCCTGTGATCCTGCCGCTGTATCCGGGCAGCTCGCCCACGTCACCATGGCTTCGCAGCTCATTGTCGTGAGTTATCTTCTTCAAATCTAGCTGGGGCACACCTATTTGTGCCGCAGTCACGCATCCCGACTGCAGCAGAGGCATGCCCTCAGAGGAAACGGAGCCAGCTTTCCCCAGGCTGAAACTTCCCATGGTACTTTTCTTCCACAAGCAGAGACAGAAAGCGGTCGCTGCTTGAGCAGCTTTCAGATGCAATCTGTTGCTGTCAGCAGAAGATCTGTTTATTTTGTAGTTTTCCCGCTTACTGTCAGGCTTTCCTTGATAACCGGGGCTATTAGCGTAAATCAGCTCACTTAAGGAAACTGAATAGGGCAAATGGAATGGCTGGCAATGCCCATTTATCACTCACTTGCCTGCTTATCGGAAGGGTCCCATAATAGGCTCCAACGCTTCCAGGTCCACTTGCCAAGAAAAACAACCCACTTATTATGTCGCACACTCACTGGTAAAACTGCTGTTGCCCAGGAAGGAAAGAAATAAGTTTCCAAAGGTCTTTTGCGATTAAAGTCACTCTCCGATGCTCTCCTTTCTTTAGATCCGAACATGAAAATCCAGGCAGCTTTGGTGAGCGAGACGGGGACACAAGGGCTTGTTAGCCAAACAGAGAGTGAGAAGCCAAATTAAGAGGTGAAATGATTCGTGTTTGGACCCAAAGTTCAAGTCTCTTCGGTGGGCGACAAAGTTAGAATTCTTACGGGCATGCTCCAAACGTACCAATGGTCACAGGCAACACGGCACCTGCCAACTGCCTTGAGAGGGTCTTGGGACTGGTTTGCAAATGGTTCATTCTCAGCATCCCACCAGAACAAGGGCTTCCAGCAGGTTTTCTTGTGTTTATATTGGTTTGATTCTCCACTCTCTCTTCCACCTGCCTTTTATGACTTCGAAAAACAAGGCTGGAAAATTATCTAAAACAGACTTGCTTGCAAGTTTTCCTGTCTTTCCAGCTTCTCACTGGGCTACAAATACCACAGCCAAGGAAAGGTTTATTGTTAAGCAGCAGCAGAGGGCTCTCCCTTTGTATCTGAGTGTGTGGCATTTTAATAGGCATTACTCTGAACCTCCCAAATGTTAATGTGATGCATAACCTCTATCGTTCCCAGGATGAGTTGATGTTATCTGTATTCTAAAGGTGATTTAGCGTAAAGTCACACAGAAACACAGTGGCAGTGCATCTGGGTATAGATTCCAGATCTAATGGCTCCTAGACTGATGGTCTATACCCAGAACTATGCTTGTACCTCTGGTTACTGGCTATACCCTAAAAAAATACAGCAGTACATGGTGGGTCTAAAAAAAAAAAAAAAAAAGTTAACTAGATTTTTTTCCCCAAGCTGCAGCCAAAGGTTGGTTCAGAGGAGTCACAGCTCAGACTGTTTCATGTTTTATTCATACCAGTAAATCCATTCCTAATTGTATTCCCAGACAAAAAATACATTAAGGTGGAGTCAAGGTAGAGCGTCTCTACCGAAAGGGTTAAAAACACATTGCAGTGATGTTGTAATTACTCTAAAATCAAGTCCTAAAAACCCAGGACATTCAGAGGTAAGGTTCCACTTCATATCCAAACCAGTGTGTCCATTCCCAATGGTATATCGAGCCGGTAAAATTGCTTTGAGTAAATATCTGCCATTCTTAGGAGCTATTTAGTTTATTCTTTGGACATTTTTTAACCAGCTAAATACTTCTCTGCAGGTCCCTGGGAACCTGATGTTTGAAGGCATCAGCTATTCCAAGGGTGGTTCAGAGTGTAAAATAACCTGCTCCATAAACTTGTCTCATGAGACTAAGCAGCTGTGGGGCGAGGTGCGTTCAAACGTAAACAAACATCAATTTAAAGTAGAAATTAGCATGTGTTTATAATTTATGAGGATTAGAAAGTGTGCTAGACAGCCAGCTTCCTGCCCTTCCCCCTGCGGCTAGCCTCGCTGATGCTTTAACCTTCCTGAGACAGACGTCTTGAGCCACATTCTCCTGGCTGAGCTGAATTCTGCCTTCTCGACTCACCCTAACAACACTGCTGAGGTCAGCCCGTCACAGCAGCTTTCCAGGGACAGAGTCAAGTTGAAAATCTCATCCATTAATTCAATCCCTACCTACGTTGCCAACACCTAGGTTGTTAACATGGACGGCGCTCTTAAGGAACAGATTTGCGTTTCCCTATTTTGGCTCTTTACTTTGTGCATCTCTCCAAGCCTGGACAAGGAGAAAGCCAGTCAGTTTCAGCTTTGCTTGCGGTCGTTTTCCCGTCACCGTCCCTTTCAGGTGCTCAGGCACCAGGGCAGGTTGCAACGTTCCAGCAGCCTGCCCTGCAAGAGACGCAGGAGGGGTCCCGGCCACAGCTGCTGAAATCAACGGGAGTTTTGCCACTGGCTTTTGTGGGAGCAGAACTGAACCCTGGCACACTTTATACCTCTGTTCTCGAGAGCCTTAACGGTGAGCTTTGGGGACGTGCCAGTTAGTACAATGCCCAGATCTGGATTTGACAGACATCAGGTTAGCGAAGACTGCTGACGAAGAGGCCTGACAGCTCGTACTTTGGTACACAGGTTCACATCAGTGGTTGTCAGGGGCTTAGGCAAATGTCTCTGGTACTGAAGCACCTGGGTTGCCAGCATTCCAGCTGGCACTTCCCCTGCAACCTCCCATTGCTGTTTTGGCCTCCTCTGTACTGTAGGGAGCATATTGGCCCGTGAAGAAGCTCCAACATCCTCAGATGGAGTTTTTGGCAGGACAGTAAGAATCAAGTGGCTTAAATGATAGCTTAGGGCCAATCACCTTGCCATCTTACCCCAAACCGCCAAGGGCTAGAGAAGATCACGGTATGTCTACACAGCAAAGAAAAAACCATGGCAGACCCGGGCCAGCCGACGCAGGCTCACCGGGCTCAGGCTGCGCGGCTGTTTCATGGCTGTGTAGACTTCTGGGCTCAGGTTGGACCCTGTGGGGTAGGAGGGTCCCAGAGCTTGGGCTCCAGTCTGAGCCAAGAAGTCAACACAGCAGTAGAAGTCTTGCAGCCCAAGCTCCATGAGCCTGAGTTGGCTGGCACAAGGCAGCCGCGGGTGTCTAGTTGCGTGTGGGCATGCCTAGAGAACGCAGCATGCTGCTGCAGAAAAGGAGCCCCCTTCCCTCCATCCTAATCCTCCAGTTCAGGCCGGGCTGATAAACAGCAGCTTCCCATTGTATATTGCGCAGATGCTTTTGGAAAACCAATTACAGCTGAACTCAACAGCGTTTTATTGCCTCCCAGATCAGGTTTTACAAGCCTTTTCTTTGGCTCCCACTGGGCAGCTTCCTGAAGAAATCACCAAAAGCAGTCAGGGTGACTGGTGGATTTGTTTTTGCCACCAGTGCACATGGTTAATTTATGAGCTTTGGCTACTGACCCGGCCATGACGATGAAGAAGTCCAGGCGATTCCATGTGTCTCCAAGGTAACACTTCTGCCCGAAGATCCCCAGAGCTACCATTTTGATGACCATCTCCACAGCGAAGAAGGCGAAGATGAAATGGTCAAATGCCTAGGTCATAAAAAAGATGATTGCAGTGAATTCTACTGGGGTTCTCAGCAGTGAAAAAAATCAACAGGCCCATGTATGTTTCTGCTGTATTGACACTGTGTATCTACAACGGGGGTGATCAAAGCATGACACATGGAGTACTGAAGTGTCACCGATAATACCCAAAATACATCCCAGATTGCCTGCTGGGTGGTGATAACGCTGACTGCAATGCACCTGCTGGTATTTTATTGCTGGTGAACAATACACAATCTCCATTCATTGAGTGACAACATACAAGTGCATGAACGCATTATGCTTGTTGCGTATTTACTTTTGCATTTAAAGCATATACTAATCGACATGCAAATGCCGGCGGCCCTCAGGGTCCTGGCAAGCTGCCATTGAGAAACTCCGAGTTACACATGGCTGTGCGTATGGGGTGCTCAGGCTTTGCCTTATAGCCAGGCTGAAGCAAATAACAGACTGACCCCATGTGCTGCAGGAGAGGAACTGAAATATTAGGAAACGGGCTCATTTCTAAATACATGTTGCCCCATAAATTATGGAGATGCAGCGGGATTTACTGATTGTTGTTAGTCACTCGGAAAAAGCTTTCCTGTTCTGAAAAACCTCCTCAGGCAAGTTACAGCAGCTTCTTGATCCCCATGCATGAACGTGGACAGATCTGCCACTCACACCACTTTCTTTGTGATCATAACAGTCAGCAGAGCCTCCTATGTTGTGTCTCTGGCCCTTTCATTATGAGGCCTGAATGGATTATTGCCCAACATAACACAAAACAGGCAGCTGTAAACTGGCTTCCTTTTGTATGCCTTTGGTGCGTGCACCTGGGGGTGCGTGTGCATGTGAGAGAGACCTATCTAGTTTAGCTATCTGCTTACCTACCAACACTCTTCCTTTACAAGCTGCATTGAACTTGTTCCAACACTCTCAGTTCATTTGAAAATTGGCATCTGTGTTGTCTCCACGATGCTTCCTACATCACGTTTTGGCTTCCGTTCTCCCTGCAGGCTGGCGTGGGGCAGAGGTGAAAGGTGGTTGATTGTTCTTTGTATGCTTAGCTCTTTTCTGTCTGCTAATCCTTCACAACATGCTCTGATTTTTACAAATCTATCTGCCGTTTTGCAATCATTCAACACTTAATGCAAACAATGATCAGCGTGTGGGCTCCTCGTCAACTGTTCACTTAGGCTCATTATTCTGGTGATGACTGGTCACTTAAGTCACGAAGGTTACATCTACACAGCCCGCGGCAGGGAGCTTCCCAGCCCGGATCAAGAGACTTGGGCTCGCGGGGCTCCGATGACCGCACTTTGCAGACATTGTGGCTCAGGCTCTGAACCTCAGGAAAGCAGGTGGACTTCAGAGTCGTACCTCCAGCCTGAGCCACAACTCTGCACTAGTATAGCCCAAACCTGAGCCTGTCAACCTGGCTTGGGAGGTTTTCTGCGGGTGGGCTGTGTAGATGTACCCGTAACATGGTTTCTGCTACCCGATCTGATGAAGTTTTATGAAGAGAAGAAATAGTGAGTAATCAATAACACAGACTCTTGCTCATGCAGGAATCCCTCTGTTTGCAGGCGGATTTGGGTAGGTGTAAGAATGACTGACATCCACCAAGCCAAGATCCATTCATGTGAACGTTTGCACCAGGCAAGAGCATGGTTGAGAAGAATGGGCACCCTATGCTTCAGGCCAGCTGCTATCTGATGGGGTCTAGGAAACTGCTTTCCCCATGGGCAGGGTGTTCCATGACTGCCTATCGCAATTTTTTACACCTTGCTCTGAAGCAGCTGGAACCGGATGCTATCCTAATCCTGGGTGGCAACTTCTACGTTGGACAACCATTTTGAAGCATTTTCTCCGCTCTGTTCTACAATTTTTTCTGTAACAAATCACTGGTGGTGTCTCTATTGGTCTGGTTTGTTCAGCTCTGCACCTAACATCCCACCACTTTGGGCTGGAAGGGTTTTTGATAAGAAAACCCCTGGTTGTTGACATTTGTACATGATCCTTGACGAGTCCTTAGAGGTGAATGCACCTCATGATGCACTGGGGGGTCCCAATGGCCTTCTGTTACCGTGGAAGGGTCTCCAGGGTACCCGGACATTACACAGACACATGCCAGCAGTCTTTGCACCGGTTCATGTAATGCTTCAGAAAGACTAGGCTTCTCAACAGAAGTCTGTTTGGAGCCTATATGATTTGTTAGTGAAGGAGATGCAGACTCAGAGCACAGCTGGAGCTGCGCTGAGAAAGGCAAATGGCTCAAGATGGCCAGTCCCGTGGCATGTGTCAGCTGACTGCCAGGCTAACCTGTTGCCCCCTTGAGCACTGGGAGCTATTACGTTTCCAGGATAAGGGTTTATGAGCCCAGGACTAGTGCATGGTCCCCCGTGGACAATAATCGGCAGCTCATTTGGATTTAGTTGGCAGCCGCAGCCACGGAACAAAGCAGGCCCGGAAAATGAATTCTCTCTTACCTCGAGAGAGAGGGATTGAAAGGAGGCAAGACCACTAGCTCCTTTCACACAGGCCAGTGCGCAGCCCTCAGAGTTAGCTCGCTGACGGCCTGGGCTGGATTCCGAACTGGTGACCTGGAGGTGAAAGGCTCCACAGCTGATTTATCGGACCTCTGCAGTCATCGAGTCCCCTCCAGGAAGGGCTCTTAGTATCCTTAGGGTCATGACTGGGGATAGAACCCAGGAGTCCTGGCTCCTGAATGAATCACCAGATTACAACGCTCACTGTACTCCATTCACTACTGCGTTACCCCCCAGCTGTGAAATCCCATTCTTACCTCCAGGATGGTGCATCGCTCCGACTTGCACTCCACGTCCTCGCAGGGCTGGAACATGCCCAAGGTGACGCAGTTCAGAAGGATGACCAGCATGCTGACGTGCTCGAACCAGGTGAGAGCAGCGAGTTAAGGAGGACACACTGGGTCAACGATCGGCCAAGACACGGAGCGTGTCAGCAGAAACCTGGCACCGCTGACATAGCAAAGAACCCGCACTCCCAAACCTAACAACAGAAACCACCCTCAAAATATCGAAGATACACTGAGAGCTGAAGTTTCTGGGAACCGAGAGGAAAGGGTCCATGCAAAGGGGAGTCCTGCTGGGATGAAGGGACAATAGGTGCCTTTCATTTTATACTGAGCAGTGAAGGCAGAGCAGTGCAATGAGACATTAGTAGATTTCACGTGTGAAGTACCACTTCTCCTCATCAATTTCCATATTTTGTACAGGCACAAGAGCAGCGGAGGGCCCAACAATAATTCTTTGTCCTTCCACAGCAACTTGCATCTCCAGATCTCAAAGGCCTTTATCAGCATAAATCACACAAACCCTCAAAAGCTTGAGACAGGCTAGTGGTAATAATTCCTGCATTACGAAGATGGCAGGAAGTAGTCAAGTGATTTAGCCACGGTCACGTGGTGAGTCAATAACAGGGTCTGAATTACAGCCCATAAATCCCATCTGACAGATCCTTGCGCTCCAACCACACCGCATCTTACTTCATTACTTTCCTCAGACTTGGACCTACTCTGTGCCTTGCGTGCACCCGAGACTTGCTCAGTGCTCAGATTTACATTTCATCATTTGCCAAACTAAATGGCTTCATCCCCCCTTTGTTCCCATGTGACATTCTCAGAGCGATCACCAAATGCTGCAGGTCCAAGTATTTCCACAACTCCTCATCTGCGCAGTATCTGGGGCCCTGGGAGAAGGGAACTTCCATGCAAGTGCCCACAATACGGGCAAGGTGCTGAAGGGAAGAGCCAAATGAAGTCAGCAGCAGATGCTGGTTGGGAGAGGGCTGATGTCAGGTTGGGACCTAGGCTATAAATCACAGGGTGATAGCAAAGGAAAGATGTGTGATTTGGACCTGCCGGGCTGTATTTCTGACGCAGAGCTGGCTCAGTTGGCACCATGGAGCTACCGAGTTTCTTCCAACTGTCTGATCACAGCCACAGGAAAGCAAAAGGCTCTTGCTTAGAGAACGTCAGTGCGGCTGAACTATCAGCTAGAAGAAAATCAGAGGGCCAAATTCTGATCTTAGGTCACAGCGATGTAAATCCAGTGTAACCCCAGTAATGTCAGTGCAGTAACTGCAGATTTATGCCAATGTAAAAGACAGTGCAATTGGATTTAGAGGGTTTCCCTACTACTGTTGGGACGATTAAAAAAAAAAAGAGAGAGAGAGACACACACACACACACACACACACACACACTTTTGGGAAACAAATCTTGCGTTTCACAAGTGTGTGAGAGCACTGTACATCAGAAAATAAACATGACCACGAGGGAGCACAAGAGGAAGAGGATTATATTATATTCTCATGGGGAAAAAATTCCCTTCTCCTACATCAGAAAACCCCAGTTGAAAACAATCAGATTTGCATCAATAGTTTCAGAAAAATTACCCTCCCCTGTCTTGTCCAATTCATTGCTATCCAGTAAATGGTTTGTTCATTATACTACATCCTTATTCAAGCCCCCTCCATGCGGCCTGACAGCTCAGTGTTTTCAAGAGCTGCCTGGGTAATAAATCCAATGTTTATAGTCTGAAGATCAACTAAGGTTCATGAAAACCATCCAACAAAAACTAGAGCTTTGGTTATCGGGGCTTCTCATCTCTTGAGAAATGGCTCTGTCGTTTTGCCCCGGTGGCCCTATTCTTTATCCTTTATTTATACCCTCCATGTTTGTGCCTTGTTGTTATTGTCCCTGGAGATGCTTTTGAAAACATTGCCTGGGTTTGCCTGGAATCTAGGTTGCTGGGCAGCGTATGCGTGTGTCCGAGAGGATGTAAACCATGCACCCAGGAGGCAGCTGGAATCCTGCTGCCATCCAGATTGCTTAATCAAACTCTGCAGCATTCCAGGCATAATGACCAGGAGCCTCCCTAAAGCCACAAAACAAAGAGGAGGAGAGGCAAGGAAGGAGAACTTGGTTTCCTTTAAGTGCCTGGGAAGCTTTTCATGATCAAGCCCAGCCACAGACACCCTCATAGATCAGAGCGAGGGTGGGATGGGGCTGGAATGGAAAGCACGATCATTAAAGTCACATCAGTATGAGCACGGTTCTGCAGAACTCAGAGGAAGCCTACAGGGCCAGGTCTTCAGCCAGTGGAAACTGTCAGAGCCCCGTTGATTTCAATGGAGTGACATTAATTGAAGATCTGGCCCAAGGTGTTCACACTGTGCTTATGAATGTGGGATCTGAGCATCTAAGGGTGTGTCTATATTGGACTTGGAGGTGAGATTTCTAGTTCAGGTGGACATACCTGCCCTAGCACGATAAAAACAGTGTAGTCTCAGCTGCACAGACGGCAGGACAGATTAGCCTCTCTGAGTACGTACATAGGGATTCAGATAGGATTGTACTGGGGCAGCAAGCCCATCTCACTGCCCATGCAGCCAGGCAACACAGCTATTTTTAGAGCGCTAACTTGATCAGAGTTAACACGGGTATGTTGACCTTAGCTGCAAATTACACCTCTCGTGTAGACATACCTCAGAAGACTGCCCTTGCTCCTAAGAGTGTAACACACACATAATTGGCTAAATTTTCTGCTGGTGGAACATGACTGGTCTCAATGGCGTGTCCCCAGCAGAGATTTGTAATGCGATCTAACGGAGCAAGTCTGGAGGAGACCTTTAACAGCCAAATATTCCAGCTAGACATACCTCCCATATGGGCAAATCAGTCAATTTCCACTGATTTCAAAATCACGGAATCAGAGCAGAACAGGCAATGGCAGAGCTCCAAAATTTTTTGAACCAATGTACCAGTTTATCCAGAAAAAAACCCACTCACTACAGCTGTGGCAGACAGCGACTGCCACCTGCCATTTCGTTATGACCCCGCTCAGCAACCAGAGAACCTGGGCTAACTATGCACATGGAGAGTTAGGGTCAGCACTATTGAACGGATGCAGGCATCACCAGGTCCAGGGCGCAATCTCAGCCTAAAAAAAGGGATAACGGTGACCTGCAAACAGCAGTCACAAAAGACTAAAGCACCATACACAACTGGTACTTGGACCAGGGTTCGACAGCCACTGGCCAGCAGCGAAAAGGTTAAGGCCCCAGGGTGGAATGAGAACGGAGACAAGCCAAAATGGTGAATCTCTCCATTAACGTGCACGTTGTTTGTACGAGTCATTGCCCGTGAACTCTGTGCGCGCTGGCAGAGCTGTTGTTAGTATGATGCAAGGATGAGGTATGGCTGCAGACGTCAAAGGTCATCCTCCCGTTTGGGAGGTGAGGTACTGAACATTAGGGGGCTGCAGTCAACCCCGGGCTTCGGTTGCTATTGTAACAGGGGGGTTGTACTGTTTAAATAGAATTCGTTTAGTTGTTAAGTATAAGCTCTCAGTGTCTTTAAAAGAAGACCAGCACCACGCCGTCTCTTCCTGCCGTGGAGCCAACTTTTGCGCTTTTAGGCACAAATCATGATACTTTAGGCACCGTATTTCTTAAATCCCCAGATCCTGGAGTCAGGTGATTACACTAGGAACGGCAGCTTTCATTTCAAACGACGATGTCGGTAGCCCCCATGGCAAAACTTGAAAACATGCCCCCTACCGTCCCTGTCCTCCCCGCCTCCCTACGCATCCTAACATCTCTGAAACCAGAAGGCAAAAAACCAAACCCCACAATGTACTATTTCTAAGAGCTCGTGCTTTTTAATCTCCTGATTTGGGAGGAGGGGGGATTCTGTAGATCAAGGTTGCTGGTGGCTCCACCGGACCCCTGGCTTAACTGTCCAACTCCCCCACCGACAACAGCTGAAGAACAAGGGGAAACAAGTGCAAATCAAAGCACTATCTTGAAACACCGCCCCCCTACTGGTACGTTAAAGGTGTTTTGCATGGGCATGTTCCTGCCTGAGCCTTTCTATTGACTGAGTGGGATTTGGATGAGGCAGTTCAGGAAGTTGGCAGGTCCACAGAGGAGGGGCCGGAGGTGGGAGGGTGATCCCAATGGCTGGGTACGGCACCTTTGGTTTTGTGAGAGAGCCATTAAATCGGAACAATCTGTATCTGGGAGAATCGCCCAACTAAAAGGTTTGTGTTGAACATGTTTGATTTTTAATTTAGGAGCTTCTATAGAAATAAACATAAATAAAAATTCAACCAGCAATGCTGGAGGATGCCAAGGTCTCCTGTGGAGTGGTATGCATGGCTCCAGGCTGCAGCTGCTGGCCACGGTCTGTAAGAACTCGTCTCTTGCTAAAACACCAGCTTGAGTTTATTTATGTTTTATCCCCCGCCCCGATGCCATTAAGTTTTGATTTCTGACTGTTTTTAAGGCACGTCTGGCTCCACCACGGCCTCGTCGTCGGGCTAATGAGAAGCAGAGTCAGACTCCTGTTCCATACAGAACACAGACCATGTCAGAACCAAACAAAAGCCAACCCCACTGCTGCCTCCTACTTACAACATTTGCTTAGCTTGATGGGCTTCATGTGGAACGCTGTGTAAACACAGCTCCTGGGTTACCCCCCCCGAGGCCCGCATGCACAATTGTTTCACTCTTTATATTGTTTTCTTCTTCCCCCATTTAAACAACATTCTTCGCGTGCGGATTTACTGCGGGCGAAAGGGGCTGGAGTGACAGCTCCAGAGAGAGCGTGCCTCTTGCTTCCCCAACGAGGAGATTCAGCACAAACAACAGCAGTGCAAACTTTGCCGCTGCTGGCATGCCTCAGCTCTTTCCTAGCGAGGCCACCTACGGGAATAAAGGGGAAATTCACTGTCCATGGCCCTGTTCATCCTTGACTTCACCGTTCTGGTTAGTATAAGCTGTGGTGGCCTCTGTGACACGGAGTTGCCCGCTAAGCAGTTTCCCAGCCTCGCTTGAACAAGGCATTTGACGCCACATTGCATCAGGGGTTGCTTTTTCGAGATATCAGGAGCGGATGTGAGATTTGGCAGCCTTTGTGACGTGTGTTTGTGGGGCTCACGCTGGCTCTCGGCAGACAAGCGACAAAATCCACCACTACAACTGGCACTAAACCATCCAACCATCGGCAGCCTTGACAGACAGGCCAAGAGTTAAGCGGCCTGTGCATGATGAGCTGCTCCCTGACACGCAAAAGTGTGCCTTCAGAAAAGAAAGGTACCGAGATCTAACCCGCCACGTGGTAGCAAATCAGACAATCGTGATTGGTTTAAAGCTCAGTGCTGTTTTCTGCTGGATGTAGAGCAATCCTGTAGAGATCATCACTTCCCTGTTTTTAAAACTCTAATCCCACTTTATACTCAGCAAGGCCATGTCCTGCTCACAGAGGAGGAAATATCACTGAGGATGGTTCCCAGACTAACACTATTTAATTAAAAGGGACATCGTCTCATCAGATGGAAGTTGGCCCTCCAGACCAATCAACAGCTCCAAAGACAACCACTTTCAGCACCCAGTTTTAATCAGGAAGGTCTGCTCATGCATTTCACCAGTAACTCAGACTACAGTCATGAGCACAGAATGAAAACTGCAGATTGATTGCACTAACCAATCAAACTAGCACAGAGGTTACCAAAGGTTTAATTTACTCCATCTAGTTTCCTGGAGCAGCAACGTAACAGCTTCCAGCATTTCCCTGTAATAGATTCGGTGGCAGCAACAGAATAATAGATGCTGTTTAAGAGGTGGAAAAATATCCAGGAGATCATTTTGTTCATATATCTGGCAGCTCAGGATTGTTTCCTACAGTGAATTCTCCAATCTCTGTTGACAAACATGGGCTTTCATCCTTCTCTGGCTCCTCTCCCATGCACATCAATGAAAGCAACATCCTTCATGCTTTTCCTCTCATGACAAATACATTTATGCGAGTTTCCAAAGCCCTTTATTTTTATTGCTGTTGAGTGCCTGAACTTAGGTATCGAAAAGTTAGGCACCACAAGTAAAATCCTGATCCCTCTGAAATCAATGGACGTTCGCCACTTACTTCAATGGGGTCAGAACTTCATGCCCCATTGATATTTTGACACCGAAGTCAGCGGCCTGATTTTCAGATAAGCTGAGGACCAAGCAGTTCCCACTGACTTCATTAGGTGCGAAGCATGCTCAATCTCTCTGAAAACCCGGCCACTTTCATTTAAACATGAATTTAGATGCCTCACTCTAAGCACCTACATTTGAAATTTTGGCCACAGAGTTTAAATCAGCTCAGCTGAGTCCTGGAAGTTAGAGGCATTACTGTCCCTCATTCGTTTCATGCCAAAACCGAGCCCAGTATTTTCCAGGAAGTCAGAAGTTTTTTTTTTTTTAGATGGAACGCGAAAGTTTGGTGGCACAGAAAGATCAAACCACGCTCATTAGAGAGTGGTGGCCATGCCCAGTAAAAGGCATCACTGGAAATTCCCAAGAGGAGCAAAGGTGTAGAACAGCAGAACGTGGGAAGAAATTAGGAAAAGGAAAATTTAGGGTGAATATGTTTAAAAGCTTCCTAATGTTGAGATATTTTAGATGCTGGACACTTCAACTAGGACTATGGCTACACGGACGGTGGTAAAGTCGCGGTTCCCATCGCCACAGTGCAGTGAAGATGGTGCGCAGAAGAGAAGCAGTGACGTCGACGGGAGTTACGCAAGTTTTTTGCGTCGCTTGCGTAACTCTGGTCGACTGCCGCCGAATCTCGAAGGTAAGTGTAGACAAGCCCTAGAAGTGGTTGGAGCCTTACAACTGGGGATATTAATCCATATTGGGAAAGCGGTAGAGAATATTCTGTAAGGGAGAGTCTTTCACTGGCAATGTGATAGACTGGGGGACCATGGAAGAATTTTCCCCATCTCCAGCACTATGAAATTTGCATGTGAGCATATTCCTCCATCTTCTGTCTTTACTTCTACTTAAAAAGACCAATTACTGATACGATCTTGAAGAAGCACTCTGAATTTGAACTCCAGCCTAGTGCAGGGAAGTTTGCTGTTGTTCTATCTCACCAGACAGTGTTCTCTTTCTGTGACTGGGGTTTTGTACAAATGCATTAAGCGCCTGGCCTATTTATTTTCACATCAGATTAATGACAGTGATTTGTTCCATAATTCAAAACTGGGATTACCCTGAGAGCTGTGGTCTAACGGAACTAATCCTCCTTCCCTGTGGTGCCCAGAAATTCCATACAGAGGCAATTTCAGTTCATTCTCAATGTCTCTTGACAATGAACTAAGCTGAGAACGCTATGTCCCTTGCTCCGAGCGAGGGTAGTTTGCACTGGGAGATGTTCCAATCTGAAGGAAAATTTGTTTTGCTTCCTGTTAGATGAACTGCTCTGAGGCTCAGATTTAACCCATGTCTTGCTACCTTTGTAAAGTGTCTTCAAAGTAGCGTCAAGCTTCAGAAGCAATCCTGAGACTCTCCTAGAACATGTACTGGTCTACAGACATCGCTGCAGATGGTGGGATTTTGTACAGAGGGCATCGTGTCACGGCACGAGGCTGGAAATGAGAAGCATCACCCACTGTACCCAACTGGGCAAAAGCAGAGCCCAAGACTGCCTGCCAAAGATTGCCTTTCAGTCACAGAGAACCTGAGTACAATGCAAAAGAACCATGGAAACCAAGTGGGATTTCTCAACACTCTGGAATCTCGGCTGTCACAGATGTATTTGAATGAAATGCGAAAGATTACATCTTGTTAGTGGGCTACTACTCTTTTAAACCCAAGCTGTTGCACAACACATCAAGTGGCAACGTAATAACACATTGTAAACAACAGTTTGCTTGCTGTGAGATTCCAGATGATTTAACAACAACTAATGGTGCACAACACATAAATGGCTCATTTCGGCAATTCTTTCTGGCGTATCAGTTAGAACATCTCATCCATCCCTTACTATGTGCACAGTCAAATGGGCCAGCCAACAGCAGGCCTGGGTCAGTGTAAATAGCAAAAGAATTGATAAAAATAAAAGCCCCCACTGGGTACAAGCAATTCATACCTAGCATTACTAGAATACAGCAACATTCCTCACAATGGGAGCCTGGGATTAACAGGTCAGAGACCTTTGGAAAGACAAAATCTTATTGCTACCATCTATTATAACAAGCTTCTTGATTCAAAGTGAATTCACCCTGAAGTAATTGCAGAAGAGCTATAAGCTAGGAAACTAGAACCGAAAGAATGCTACATGCCAAATAGTTACCCTGACTGCAAATGGGACAGATTATTAGATTCCAAACAGAACGCGGCTGGTAATTTACACCGGTGACACCTACAACATCCGCGTTATTGTCAGACATAATAACTACCCCAAGGGTGAGTGCTACTGGAGGACAGTTACTTGAAGAAATTCAGAATGCTGCAGACAGTGCCTGTGTGTGCAACGACAGCATAACACATCCACCCACCCTTTTTCGGTGGATCAAAGGAAACGGAAGAAGTTATACTACAAAACACTGGGATGTGATTGCTTAGCTATTAGCATCCGTTATTATTTTCTGTGTTTATTTACTATTAAAACCATACATTAAGTAGCACGACATCCAGCAGTACAATGATAACTATGTGAAATGACAGCATGCTAATGGAGAACAAAAGTAATAAAAACATAATTTTAAAAACAAACGAACAAATAAATGGAGAGGAAAGCACCATTCACAGTGGATTACAGGAAGCGGAGCACCATTCACAGTGGATTACAGGAAGCGGAGCACCATTCAGGCCGTCAGACCAGCACAAAAGGCAAAAAGTCATTGGCAATGAAAGAAATAAGTAGAAGCAAAGACAGCCTCCCAATGATGGATCCACTTCAATGGTGAAACAAGCTGCTGCAGCAGGGACAGTTCTGAGAACAGGAAATGACTGCATGATTGGAGATAGTAACTTTCCAGCAAGAGGCAGGGTAATCCTGTCATGTGTCAAGGGATTCAGATCACCCACCGTGCCGCCCTCCATATCAGACATCTCCATTTGTGTATTATTCACTGGATGTATTAGTCTGCAGTTGGCAAGTTTGGATGATATTGTGTTTTCAGTATTGCCAACCCCACAGGTTCAATATCATGGAGTAGGCCTTAAGAATCATGAGTGGGGCTTAAACATCATGAAATTAAAAAAAAGAAAAAAAAAAAACATTCTTTTCATTGGCTTTCTTCTGAGCAATTAGAAGCCACATTTCAAACTCCTCTCTGCACCCCTAAGGGCTGGAAACCCAATTTAAAAAAAAACCAGAAGCATGAGATTCTCATGTAGTCACATGACTCCAGGAGCTCAGGCTAAAAGAAAAAAACAATCTCATGAAACGAATGATAAAATCATGAGATGGTCATGATGAGAGGGAAGATGTAACGGGCAGTAACCTTTAACCATGTCAGGTGACTGGTACCAGGAAAGGGAGTTCACTCTCTTACCAGCACTCCTGTTTATCACAGCTTCATTGCCATTTCAAAGCCAGCTCTCTTTGCCCAGCAGAATTTCACCAGATCGCATGCTGTGTTTGGATCTGCCGGGTCTGGATTTGCCTCGATGTGCAGATACTTCTTGCTTGCTTGAAATTCTTCAGGTTCCCCTTTATTTCGCTAATGTCATCAAGATTCACCTGTAATGGCTACTGACCCATTAACTGTATCACTGTGCAAAAGCTGGTAACTTTTAGTTACCATGGAAACTGTTGCTCTCAGAGGCCTATGAATTGCCACCCTGTTTAAAAGCAGCCGAGTCAGTGATTAAGCAGAGATTTAAAAATAAAGAGACACAATAGGGAGATCTACTGTCCTCTGTCACTAGAGGTAATGATAATTATAAGAGATTTGCTTACTATTTCTGTCTGTACTGCAAATTCCAGGGTAATGGCATCTAAAACAGAACTAGGAAAGCTCCAGTTCCCACCTAAACCTGCAAACACAAAGCTGTTAAAGAGACTGGTATCAGAAAAGATCCACTGGGTCACCTTGTTCATCGCAGGCAAGACTGTTCTCTACACTGCATTACCGAGAGCTTTGTCCAGACTAGATTGAGAGGTCTCCACCAGACAGGGTTTCCAAGAACCATCATCTTCCAAGACCAAGAAGCAAGTATTCAATTAGCCATACTTCCAGTACTTTGCAGATTAGAAAACACTATATAGTGCTCATCTTTATGAATGCATGAATGCATCTCCACTGCAAGACTTCAGTTTATACACCCAAAGCCAAATTCAGAGGTGATGTGTAAATTGGTAAGGTCACCTGAATCGAAACAAGGGAGTCTAATTTAATGAAACTTACATGGCAAAGGCCAGGGAGGATATGAAGTTGTAAGTTAAAGAATGAAGGGTCTAATTTTACCTAGACTGTTTCTTTTCCTGCAACAGCCCAGCAGTACCACTCAGTGAGTAAATTACAGCAACTTAAACTCACCTTCTAAAATGTAACTTTCACCTCTGGATTTGGTCCCAAACTTAGAAGCGGTAGACTTTAAAACCAGCTACTTCCAGGAAATAATGTTAAGTGCAAAGGATGCTAGGGCAGTTGCTAAACTTATGTACTCAGTCACTAAAACAAAGGGTTTAACATTTCTTCATTCAAATCAGAAATTACCTCAAAAGAAAAAAAAAAGACTTTTGGTTCTGCAGATCAAGAAGGTCAGATCTGCTGTACAATGATCAAGATCATCTTTCTACTCTGTCCCTAGCTTTGTCAGCTTATCTGGCAAGGATCTGACTTGATACAAAAAGAGATGGAAATCTAAGGACTCATTTGCACTAATTGCCAACATCATGGCAAATCCCAAAAGAATTAGCCTCATTGCAGAATGAGTGCCACCCAGATCAATCTCTAGTTGGTCCTTAGGACGGTTTTGTTGGATGTCCAGTCTATGTCCATCATTGGAGACCTTATCACACCACCAAAGCTTTTGGTGTCCGTGTGATTTGCTGACCATGTAGCAGCATTCCTTGGTAAACACTCTTTGTAATGGGTTGATTTTCCATCCTAGTAATACACACTAACAACATAGGTCCATTCAATCTGAAATTTCCAAATAGCACAAGGCAACTTTACTTCTGGAAATATTAGAGCTCATTTTAAATTAAAGCAGCGAAAATAAAATAAATTGGGTTGGATTTCAGTTCAGCATGGTCTGTCAATTAATTTTAGGGGGATTCATTGTGTTTCTGAAGCTTATACAACCCAAAATAACAAACTGCCTAGCACCAGTGCGTATTTGTCTTGAATGCAGGCTCTTGGCATATGGTGGTTATGACAGCCATTGTCTTATTCAAACAGAAGGAGTTCTGACAAGGCTTACCTGTCACCAAGTCGCTCTCATTTCTTGTTTAAGAGGCATTATTGATTAATTAGGAGATCAGGCTAACAAGCAGCAGAGAACATTTTAGGCTTTGAAATTGACCTAATTGGAGTTGGAGCAAGATGGATTGTCACAGACACTTTACATTTTATGGTGTACAGCAGAGATATTTTATGCATTTTTCTTAATGCATCAAGTGCTTCCAGAAGCAGAGTCTTATTTTTCTTCTAATTCATAGATTTATTGGTTCCTGATTTGAGTGGGGGAAAAAAAAAAAAGGCTGCACAGCTGCTGTGTCTGGTATTTCCAATCCTTCCCCACAAAACCAAGTCAGGGAGGAGTCTGTCCAGCAGGGGTTTGTTGTATCTATCTATTCCTTCTGGTGCTTTGGTTGATGAGACTTTGGCTTGCCTACGTGAGAAAGTTACACTGCTGCAACCTACAGTGTGAATTTAAAACAATATAGTCAAACTGGTGCAAAGCCCTGTGTGGACTCTCTTATTTCAGTTTAAAAGGGGCTTATTTCTGTTTAGCTTAAGTTGCTTGGGAATACCTATAGGCTACACAGAAATAAGGTGCTCTTACATCAAAGTAAGTGTTCACACTAGGATTTGCACCAGATTAGCTAAATTGTTTAAAATTAAACTGGTGTAACATTCCCATGTAGACGAGGCCTGAGCTTGCTTTCTGAGATGGTCTGTATTGTTTTCCGTTGTGACGCTGAAAGGGATGCAGTCAAAACAAAAATGAAACAAAACTACAGAGGCAGTGTTGTCCAGTCGATTTGGACTCAGGAGACCTGGGTTCTATTCACAGCTCTGCCACTGGCCTACTTAGTGACCTTGGGCAAGTTACTTTACCACTCTGTGCCTCAGTTTCTTCATTTGCAAAATGGGGATAACGATACAGCTTCGTAATGCGCTTTGAGATCTACTGGTGAATAGTGCTAGAGAAGAGCTGGGCATTAGTAGTATTTAAAAACTAAACAAACAAACAATTATGTTCCCTATCTATGTGTTGTGGGGCTGGTGCAACACAATCCCTTTTTGGAGTGGGGTAAAGGCTGCTGCAGTCTTGCGGCTAAGTCTGTTCATACCCCCTTAGCCTAGGGGAAGTGTGGCTTAATGGCCAGAGTCAATCTAGGAGCTCAGGTAGACAACAGACAAACACAGGCCTCTGGGCTTAAGCTGGGGAGGCTACCTCCCCAGGGCTGGGGTGGCAGCAGGTGTTAGGGGTCCTGAGCCCATCCTACTCCATTGGGTCCCAGCCCAGGGCCCTAAGAGGGGTGCAGGGTCAGTGGGGATCCCACTGCAACACGCTGACAGCGTCCAGTCCGAAAGGTCACCACTCTGAGCCACATCCTACCCTGCCTCCTTGTGTGGCAGTCCAGGCATCCCCGGCGTCTCAGGGTTCCCTCGGCTTGGGAGGCTCCTGACGGCTCTGACTGCTCCTGGGCATCTTCCATTGTCCTGGTGTTCACCTGGGTCTCAGCGCGTCTGTCTTCGGCAATCGGAGATTCAGCAGCTCCCGGACTGGAGCCGGCAACTTGCGTCCTCCCTCTTCAGCGATCAGCCCCGACTGAGCTGAGTAGCTCCCTTTTATACCTGGGTTCCAGGTGGAGCATGCCCAACAGAAGTGAAGGGGTGTGGCCGCTTTGGCCTATAGTGTGGAGTTAACCCCTTCTGGGCCAAGGCTGGGCTGGTGCGCCCCATCACACTATGTCACTAAAACACTTGATTCTTAGCTCAGAAAAATCTGTGACATTCAAAGGCAATTTTCTACATTGATGCATCCCAAGTTCATGTTTCATCTTGGCCAGCAAAACCAGATGGATCAGTTTCACTTCCTGTTTCGAGTCAGTTTCACAACTCCTGCGTCTCATACATTAGATCAGTGTCATGATATTTGGGGTTCCAAGGCTGCAAGTACAAGTTTAATCCCCCCCTCTCTCTCTCTCGCTCTTAATGTTGAAATCCACCCTGAGTTTAAAATCCATGAAAATATTTGTATTCGTGTTTGGATGGTAGCTTTTGGTAACTACCCCACCAAAGTTCCTTTTTGTATTGAAATGCTGACTGTGGTCTCTGTAATCCCTGCTCTTGGCTTGCTGTCATTGCATTGTTCGCCGTTCAGACTCCATGGAGTGAACATTAGGGAACTCCAGTCAGAACTAGGTGTGGAGAACATAGGACTGAAGTGTGAGGAAACCTGGCTAATAGCTTGTCTCTGATGCTGTTACGCTGTGACCTTGGGTAAGTCCTACTCCCACACTTCACATCAGGCGTCCCATTTATAATATGGGAATAATACACCTTATGGGAATAATCAATGTTACTCATATTTGTAATTCAACAAAGATTTTTGAGATAGACACATTACAAGTGCTAGAATTGTGTTATTTTACAGTGTTGCCAATAACATAATCTTATTGCAAGTCTCGTGATATTGGGTTTGTTTTGTAAAGCCTCATTAAAAGGCGGGAATCTCTACTTTCATAAAAAAAATACGTAAATTTTTAACCCTACAGGTTGCGGAAAACAGCTTGAAAATGTGACCTTAATGGGATTATAGGCTTAAAAAATAGAAGACAAAGAAAAAAGACCCCAAATTTATTATTTTTAAGTCAGTCTCCTGGGGTTTTCTGGGAGGGATTGACTCATGATTTTTAAATGCTTGGGGTTGGCAATACTATTGCTATTCAGCCATACTGTAGATTTACTGTACTGCGATGCACCATGCGTAAGTCTTTGAGGAATATAAGAACAAGTGCTGAAAGCCAAGTTATAATTACATGTGTTCTCAGAAGAAGCAGTCAGCAGAACGTACAGTTTTTATAGTCTATGATGTTACTAACACACAACATAAAATGTATGGACTTTAAAAAAAAAAAATTCTTATTTGACGATAGCTGGATTTTTAAAGAGGCGTAAGGGAGTCAGGTCCCCAGCTCCCATTGTAAGAATAAGATTTGGGCATCTAACACCCATTGGTTCCCATGAAAATCACAGCCTATGTCCCTTTAAAAAAAAAGTCAGTTAGAAGCCTAAAGACCCAACTTTGTAATTTACAGATCCTGCACCCATGTGGTTCTGTCTCTAGGATCGGGGGATAAATTAGGAGTATAAAGCAAGGGGTGGCAATTTCTGAAGCCACCAAGATTGCACAACTCCACTGAGTGCAATGAAGTCACTCCAGATTGAAGCCAGTGTAAATGAGATCAGATTCCAGTTTGGATGGTCCAAGGGCTAATTTGTCACAGATGTCACTTGTGCATTTTCTGTGCCTATGTGCCACCGCCTCTAACGTATTTCAGAGGGGATATGAGTATTTCAGAAAGTATCAGAGTGGGGGACAGAGGGGAAAGGAAAGAGACAAAGTGAGAATAGCAGCTGTGCAGACATGGAGGTTCTTGTGAGGCAGGACCTAGTGCCAATGGATTTCTCTTTCTCGCTCTGTCTGTGAGCCATCTAAGAATCTGGCTGCCCCAGTCCCGCTAGTCAAGAGAGAATCAAAGAGCTGTATGCCAGATGTGCACAGCTGTGTGCATGCCACTGCTGCGCCATCTGCAGAACAGTCCCTCGTGCCATTTGCTTTGATTTAGGGAGGATTAAGACAGATGGGAGAATACATTAGGGAGAGAGAACGGTCAGGGAAAAGCTCTTTCTGCTTTCCTCTGATTATCCCTCCCTAACATTTCAATCCCCCTGCCCCTCCCAAATTTCCTCCACCCTGGCTGTCTACCGTGGCAGCTCCTGTCAGGAAACATGGAACCGTCAAGAACAAGGGTGAGGCCTGGAGCACCAAGGGGCAGAACTTTCACAGCTGCTGGCCCAAAACTAGAGGCCCCAAGGGATCAGAAGAAGGAGGAATCTCCCTACTTTCCCAACAAAGTGTAAGACCTTCCTCCTCACCAGGGTTTCCTCGCAACCGCCCCCTGAGCAGGGGAACCATGGCCACCCATTCTAGAAGCGGCCCCTGAGTTTGGGTGCCCTGCTTGGGACAGCGAGAGCTTGCTCTGCAAAAGGTGCTCACAGGATCCGCAGATCCAGCTGAGGTCGATGGGGCTCGGCCCTCTGAAACCCAGGCCAGGGACATCGAGTCAAGCACTACAACACTCAGGTTCCCTGAGTCAGTGGCCAGTTTCTGAAGCCTTTGTCCCAGGTCACTAGTAAATAATGGTAAAAAGAGGAGGGCGAGCTGAACCCCCTCCGGGTTTAAGCTCTTTGTTGACCCTGTCTAGGCCATTGACTTAAACAGAAGCAGGACTGAGCTTCTTATAATTTTTGCAAAGAGCTCAGATGCCATGAGGAACTTGGTGCCAGATAAATACCTAAACATAGATAAACAGGATATCACTTGACTGGGATCCATGAGGTCTGGATGAGATTCCTGGCTCTGCCACTGAATTCCTATGTGACCTTGGGCAAGTCACTGAATCTCTCTCTGTGTCTCAGTTCCCCCGTCTGTAAAAACTAGTTTGTAAAAACACATACATGCACAAACACACACACACATACACACACATCCACTAACAACTATGAAAGCATCTTATGCAACATTCTCATTCCACTGGCAGTTGTGCAAAAGATAACCTAGCACTACAGAATGAGTAGTATTTTTCCAAATGCGTAAACAACTCATTTTGCCGTGCATCGCTGTGCAGTCAGCAATTTTTTCATAAGGACATCTAAATCAGGGTTAAGATTTCTGAACCCATCCCCACACTATGCTCGTTGTCTCCTAGCTCTGAATACTTATTAAGGGCCCAGATCTGCCCTGGGAAGTGGAGGGTGCTCAGCTCCTCATAGGATCAGGCTCCCTAACTTCTCAGCTGTGTAATTTATTTTCCCCTTTCTCTGTGGCTTGCATTGTCAATGTTTTAAGTTACCATACGATGCTCTGTCCTCTGCTCTGAGAGGCTTCTCCTCCATCCCCAGCCTTTCTAGGAATTTCTGACAAACCACTACCCGCATCCTGTTGCTATGAAGGGAAAACAGAGGAGGTGGGATGTCTGTGGAGAAATGCTGGAGCTGGCGTTTGTGGTTTATGACTGGAGCATCCTTAAAAGCAACTATGCAGGCAGCAGCACATCTGGGTCAATTCTGATCAACAGCTCATATCTTTTGTCCCTCTGCAAGTCCTTCGCTGGGCAGCCGGCATGTTCCTGCCACACAGGTTCCCCGTGAACCGCAGAAATCAATAGGATGTCGTAAAGAATATTACCAGCATCACACTAAGTGTGCCTTGCAGTGAAAGCTCCCTTTGCACAACTGTGCTCATTTGCAAATCAGAAAGCCTTGAAGAGACAAGAAAGGTTTTATTCGTCTAGTGGGATTGCTTACTGGAATCACGGAACTTAAGATACGGACTGGAAATTGAACAGCTGAACGCCAGCAGCTTCCCCTGAGATCAGTGGGAGCTGAACGGGCTCAGCGTCTTGCAAAAGCAGGCCCTCATTCAGCAAAGCATTAATGCATGTTCTTCACTGGGGCTCAGTGCAGGGGTAACTGGCTGAAGTCCTACGGCCTGGGTTAAACTGGAGGTCAGAATAAATGACCTAGCGGTCCCTTCTAGCCTTAACATCTACAAATTGATGATCTTCAGCGACATGCACATTACCAAGCACATTGAATTCGGTCCTGGTCTTTGTTGAGGAAGGATGGACTTTTGCCTGTCATTAAAGCCTGTTCCTTAGGCCTAGTCTACACTGAAAAGTTAGGTCGACCCAGCTACACTTCTCAGGGATGTGAAAAAGCCATGCCCTTGAGCGACGTAGTTAGGCCGACCTAACCCCCAATGTAGCCAGAGCGAGGACAATGAAAGAACTCTTCTGTTGACCTAGCTAGTGCTCCCCTGGCAGGCAGATTTCCTACGCTGATGGAAGAACCCCTCCCATCTGCGTACGTAGTGTCTGTGTTGAAGTGGAGTCGCTCCAGTTGTGCTGCTGTAGTGTTTTAGTGAATTGGGGCCTTGGCTCTCAGGAGCGTCTCTAAACCAAGCTCCTTTTCCTCCACACGTTATAACTCAGAGGAACAAGGACCTATTTCTCCACTTGCCCAGGTGTGACTTCAGAATCTGCACCTGTGATCTGAATTTCATGGCTGAGCCGCATCTTGACAATGGCACCAAATCAAAACCTGGCCCTCAGAACCTTAACTTTTGGCAAGTCCAAAATCTGGCTCCAAATTTTGTAACTCAGGCCGGTCTCTAATGTAAACACCTTGATAGCCCTTGATCACAGCTACAATACTGTTCTGCTTCACACTGGAGCATGTCAGAGCATTTAACAGATGGTGAAGATGAGTCTCAAAGTAGCGAAGCAGTTTACACACGCTAACCTAGGCAGTGCCAGAGTCTGGATTAAAATCCTGACCCCCTAATGTGCTCTAACCACTAGACTGTTTCTAGCCCAAAGAAGAGGTTCTTTATAATCACCTACATCACTGCTGCTCATGTGATGGGATGAACTCTGTAAAGAGAAAGAGTTGACTAAAATGTGAGGGTTTAGTCAAAATATATCCATGCGGTAGAAGGCACACCTGATTTTTCTTTGAGTACATTTTTCCAGCTTCCCCGCTCTCTGTACACACACACATGCTCACTTTTCTTTAAATAACTCTGTATGCTACATAAAGAAGCTTTTGCATTTTTCAGGCCCATAACGAACCCCTCTAAAATACTTCCCAACGATAGGAAATGGTGAGGTTAGAGACACTATATTTCTGAACCTCTGCGAAAATAATTTTCTGTGAACATAAATAGTCAGACATACTAAAACAAGGGAGACGTGCAGAGGATACATGCTGTGGAATGATGGTTATTATCCTCCTAGCAGAATGAGGGAGAACGGAGATGCTGGTTCTTTAGCTGGCTTCAATTTGTTGCAATCCATTCACACCATATAATGGGGCAAGACCATGCCAAACCTGTCAGAGCATTTCTCTGGCAAGCAGCTAGCTAGGAGTAGTGCCTGCACATACACCTTCATGGAATTGGCTAACATTTTCACAAGATTTACAGCCAGATTTTCAAACACGGTAGGCACTCAAATGCACAGGGAATTATGGGCTTAACCTGAGTGCCCAGTTACTGTTTTTACCGGTGCAAACTGGAGAACTATGTGGTACACTACAGCAGTTATCTTCATTCACAGGTACCTGGTTTGCACATGCAACATCTCAAGCCCTTTGATTATTTTCAATGTGCACTGGTTCCGGTGGGAATAGTAAATGACGAATATTAGCACCAGATTTTTTGTTTCACAAGCTCTTAGAGGGTCTGGGATTCACGCAACGAGGAAAAAGAAAATACCATGTGACATCCGTGACCAATCAGTGCCGTTACCAAACAATGTCACAATGAATACACCTCAAGTACCCAACCATTTATTGGCAAATACTGGGCAACATGCACATTTTAAAGATCAAAGTCTGTCCACAGATATGTCCCCAACAGAAAAAGGGGCTAAATCAATTGAATTATTCATTACAAATAGCTAGACAACCTTTGAAAACCATACAGAATTTAAAAGAAAGTGAGTGCAAATCCCTGTCCTGTGCCACTCAACACACAGCTTCATCTATCCTGCCTGTTGTCAGAGTTTTGCAAAACTGTTATGGTAGAAGCCATAACAAAGCAAGACACAGCTTTTTTGGATTAAACTTCAAACTTAAAAGATAAACACAGCTGCTAAAGAACCTCGGGCGACACACACACTCTCTCGCGCTTGTGATGACCCCTGAGTCAGTGAAACTATAATCTGTCCAGGTCTTTGAGCTTTCTAAACCTTGAAGAATAGGCTTGCAATATGCTCGAATATTTTCTGCTGGATCATGCCTTACACCTTTCCATTTGAAAGTTTTTCCACTACAACTGGCACTCCTGCTGGCATTCTCAGAAGAGAGGTCAAGAGATGAAAAGTCAAAGGAGTTTGAACTGCTCTCTTTCAGAGAGCAAGTAACTGCTCTGGAAGCTTCCCCACACTGGATTGCTGACGTGCATCTTCCATGACTTAGAAAGACGCCTCCATAGTAAGAGGATAGTTAAATCTCTTGGTCCATTCACTCCTTGGAGTTGCAATTGCCAACAAGGGACTATTGGCATCAACTTGGATCGTGGCAAATGGATTTTGTTTGACCATTAACTCACCCAAAACATGCCAGTGAAGAGCCACCAGCAGATAACTTTTGGTTCCCAGCAAGGCTGGTGTGAGATTTTGGAAATGTTGATGAAAGATACAAGAGAGATTCTGAGACAATTTTCACTCCATTTTTTGATGAGCTACAATCACTAGTCAACCTGGATTTGAGCCAGCAATCTAGAAGCAAAAGGGTTTATATCCTGTTATCGATCTTCTAAACCATATCATCCTGCTGATTGCAAACAAAGAATTACAATAAGCATCCTAAAAAAGGAGTCAGAGAACGAATGAGTTAGACAAATACAATTTATGGGGCCAGATCCTCAACTGGTGTAAACAGGCATTGCTCAAATTCATGTCAATAGAATCATAAAAATGTCAGGCTCAAAGGGACTCAAAAGGTCATCTAGTCCAGCACCCTCTGCTAAGGCAAGTCTAGGCATATCTAGATCATCGCTGACAAGTGACTGCCCAATGTGTTCTTAAAAACCTCCAGTGATGGGGATTCCATAACCTCCCTTGGTTTATCTGTTCCAGTACTTTATCCTTAGAGTTAGAAAGAGTTTCCTACTATCTAATCTAAATTTTCCTTGCTTGTTGCAGATTAAACCCCTTACTTTGTGTCCTACCTTCGCTGGACATGGAACGCAACTGATCACTGTTCTCTTTATAACAGCCCTTATCCTATTTGAAGGCTGTTATCAGGTCCCCCTCAGTCTTCTTTTCTCTAGACTAAGCATGCCCATTTTTTTTTAACCTTTCCTCATAGGTCAGGTCTTTTAAACCTTTTATCATTTTTGGTGCTTTCCTTCAGATTCTCTCCAGTTTGTCCACATCCTTCTTAAAGTGCAGCACACAAAACAGGACATACTACTCCACCGGAGGCCTCATCAGTGTCGACCAGAGTGGGACAATTACCTCCTCTCTCTTACGTATGACGCCCCTGGTAACACACTCCAAAATGATATTTGCCTTTTTTGCAACTGCATCACCTTGCTGGCTCATGTTCAATTTGTGATCCACTATAAACTCCAGATCCTTTTGAGCAGTACGACTGCCTAGCCTGTTATTCCTCATTTTATATTTGTGCATTTGATGTTTCTTTCCTAAGTGAAGAACTCTGCACTTGTCTTTATTGAATTTCATCTTGCTGATTTCAAAGCAATTGTCCAATTTATCAAAGAATTCTAATCCTGTCCTCCAAAGTGCTTGCAACCCCTCCCGCCTTGGTGTCATCTGCAAATTTTATAAGCATACTCTCCACTCCATTATCCAAGTCATTAAAGAAATTATAGAATAGTGTCAGACCCAAGGCAGACCCCGGTGGGACACCATTAGGTATATCTTAGTTGACAGCAAACCATTGATAGTGACTCTGAGAACAGTTTTTCAACCAGTTCTGCACCCAGCTTATAGTAATGTCATCTAGACCACATTTCCCTACTTTGTTCAAGAAAATGTCATGTGGGACTGTGTCAAAAGCCTTACTAAAAATCAAGATATATCACGTCTATTGCTCCCCCCACTCCACTAGGCCAGTAACCCTGTCGAAGGAGGAAATTAAGTTGGTTCGGCACCATTTGCTCTTGACAAATCCATGTTGGCTGTTACTTATCACCCTATTATCTTCTAGGTGTTTATAAATTGATTGTTTGATCATTTGTTCCAGTATCTTTTCAAGGAATTAAGTTAGGCTGATGGAGCTATAATTCCCCAGGTTTCTCCTTTCCTCCCTTTTTAAAAGTAGGTACCTATGTGTGCCCTTCCCCTGGGATCTCACCCATCCTCCCCGACTTCTTGAAAATAATCACTAATGGTTCTGAGAAGCTACACTGGCTGACACCAGTTGAGGATCTGGCCCATGCATTTCAGAACCAATTACTTTACAGAAGGCTCCAAAGTGGGTGGTTTAAGTTTTTCTAGTGTGTCATGTGGACAAGTCATTTGGCTGGGAGACAGGAAACCTAGATTCTAGTCCTGTTACAGACTTGCTGCATGACAGTGGACAAGTCACCTCATCTTTCTATTCCTCAGTTTGCCCACCTTTAAAATGGGGATAGAATATTTACCCGCCTTTGTATAGTGCTTTGAGCTATATGGGTGCACGGAGTTACATAAGCGCCAAGCACTCTTATGACAGACAAGATCAAATACAGCTATTTCCATTTAATTCCAGTGAAGACAAGACATTTCCGCCACTAAAGCTTTTCCACTAAACTGTATCTCCAGCTATTTAGTTTCTATTTCATAACTTTCACCGCTTCCCTCAAAAGCCACAGAAAAAACATTGCCAGTCTTTAGCCTGAATCACAGAATGGTTTGTTATTTATGGTTTTTCAGACTCTGTGCAATATACTGTAGCAGCTGGGATGAATCAATGACCACCCAGAACTTCACAATCGGAGGAGGGATAGAACTGAGATCATCCTTCTGCTCCAGGAGAACAACTCCGTACCACTTGCACAAATGGAGAATCGTTCTCCTTACCCACAGGAATAGTAGCAGGGCTTATATGCCTTTTGTGGCCTCACCACAAGGGGGCAACATACTCGTACTCTTGGGCACCATTTGATGGCAATGTTGACCCACAGACATACAGGCTAGCCAGAGTGTGACACATTCCTGTTATATCTCCCGATAATTAAAGCTTGCAAAGTAATAGCTTAGATCACAGGGAACTGAATCAGATTGGATGGAAAGGTCAAACGCATTCACAAACTGTCCCTACTCTGCCAGGTCGGAGACTTAAAGAAAGATCATCCTCATTCAGAACCGCAAATCATACGTTGATACAAAGGGTCCAATCGTGCGAGGTGCTGAATGCCCTTAGCGCTCATTAAAATCAGTGGGATTAAGGGCAATCGGCATCTTCAAGGAAGTGCTCAGGACTTTGCAGGATTGGGCCCCAAGCGAACATCCCTGTCAGCACCTGCCTGTCACTGAGTCAGGGATCGAAGCATTTTTTTAAACAGAGCCGTCAGTGCATCGTCTGACAGCGTGACATGCCTGAATGCCTGGGATTCATTCGATACAATGATGGTATCGGTTTCCACAGAAAGCAATACAGCTGTCACGGCATCTATTGTTGTTGCTTGCCTCTGGCACGATGTTCACTCTTTTATTCTGGAATTCATTTCTGTGCCCTAAGAGGCCCCTCCCCTCCTCACCCACAGCCCAGTTTTTGATCCAATCTGTATCTCAACACACCTCCTTGAAAAACTCTCCTGTCGGGGTTTCGGAGTGATTCAGTCTTCTGCGCCCTGCCTTTTTTTTTTTTTTTTTTTTTAATATGGAAAATTAATTTGGAGCTAGCTGGACAGACATGGGAACCAGAGGCTTTGAGTTATCCGATGGGCAGGTATGACATGGCTGGATATAGCTCAATCTGGACCTGGGAGGACAACTGTAGCACGACATGGGACGAGAGTTCAGTTACTTTGGCCCGCTCTCGTTTTGAGAGAACTCAGAACAATACCAATGACTGTCCTTTGTGCTGGTGTTTTTTGTGAGGAGTGTGCGGAGGGGGAAGGGGGGAAGACACACACTGAGATCAGTCCCATTTCACACAGGCCATTTGAACAGTCATTGGACAGTTCGAACAGTCAGTCGCCAGGCTACGTTTCTACCTGTAATCTAGAGCAGCGGTTCTCAAACTTCGTTGCACCGCGACCCCCTTCTGACAACAAAAATTACTACACGAGCCTGGGAAGGGCAACCGAAGCCTGGGGGGGCCTGAAGTCTATAGCCTCAGGCAGGGAGGCTGTAACCTGAGTCCCACTGCCCAGAGCTACAGTCCTTGGTCTTTGGCATCAGCCTGGGGCGGTGGGACTTGGGCACTGTGTGTCAGGTCTCCACTTCAATTCTTCCCAGACCTGTGCATCTCTCCATTCATGGCAGTGGGAATCAAGCAAGCACACAGAGGAGGAATAGGGTTAGGAAATTATATTAATTATTTCTAATGATTATAATATAATAATTCTATTAATATTGCACTGGAGATCAAGAAGTGAAGCTGAAGCTATTTCCATGAGTCTCTCAGAAATGGACGGGAGTGTAGGAGGGAAACTCCTGCCAGGGAATCTGGACCACAGTGGCTAGGTCTACAGTTCAGGAGCTGGTTGAAGTGCTTTAGCAACTGGACAAATGGTGGGTCCCTTTAGGACAGAAGCAAACTTCCAAGGAAAGTCACCTGCGAAGACCTCTATCCCTGCCACTCCATCCTAAATATCACAAGACACAGAGACATTTTCAACAGAGAGCTACAACTCACCCATTTGGTGCGTGCAAAACCCACACTTGCGTATGCTAGATGGATATTTGTCTGTGCCAACTTCAACTGTTCACAAACCTAGATTTTGGTGTGTGTTAAACAAATGATCTGCAACATCTGTGAACACCAATTAGGAAGTCATCGGAAAAGTTGGTCCAAAAGAGAAATACGCATAGGGCGTGATTCTGACTTCTCTTACACCAGTGACATACCACTGACTTCAATGGTGCTGCTCCTGATTTACAGGGGCGTAAGATCCAAAGAGAGATCATGATGTCAGAGATCAACTTAACTGCAGCTTTACTCGGAATAAACTCAATGGACCCTTAAATACACCACAAACTATTCTGCCACTGAATTAAAATAAATATATATCACACCGGCTCATTGCAAAACCATTCCTTACCTAGGAGCTGGGGGAAAAAAACAGGGATGCTTTGCCTTGTCCCTTCTGTGCTTATGTGACTCATTTGATTAATATACATATATGTATATCTGACGACTACACCGGATGAGCAATCGGAGCAGATAATGACTTGAAAGAGACTGGAACGTGGGTGAGAGACCACAGTCTGGGAATAGGGTCAGCAAGGGCAAATGAATCAGGCACATCACTGTATCCTTGAGGATGGTTTGGTGTCATGGCAACTCAAGGCTTCATCCTTAACACGTCAGCGTGAGCTGCTCAGGTGCTGTTTGAAGGCGGCACTGGGGTTTTAGTGAGTTAGTCTGATAAATAGCTCTACCCTCTCCAAGGTATGAAATGGCACCTGCTGGTATTTGCTTGCATAGCAGCTTTCCTGGTACGGCTGGAGACCCTGGCAGATTGGCCATGATGCAAGTGCAGGGGTTGGGGAGAAGGGAAGCAAGATGGATGGGAGTTAATTCTTCATCGTCAGACCCTCTTCTGATCATGGGCCTCATTCAAATGTCTGGTCTCTCTCGATACACGATATCTGGTGACATAGGGCCAAATCTTTCATGTCTCTCTCAGGCAAGAGGCTTCCTTGAGTTCAATGACGGCACTCACCACGGAGAATTGCAGGGGAACCCAGGAAACGGACGGGTAGGCCAACAGACTCCGGGCGTTCCTCAACAAGGGATGCTTGGGAGGGCTGTGTTTGTTGCACATCCACACAGTAGCATGCGCACCAAAGAGTCCTTAGGCCCCACACACATTCACAGTGCCGCTTGTTTTTATCACATGCAATGAAATGCTTTTATCGTATGTAGTTAAATGTTAATGCGCTTTTATCTTCCCCAGATTGAGTATTTCATAATAACTAGCTACCCCGTGACTTAGTAGTCGGATACAATTTATAAGCCTTCAGATCTAGGACTTGACACATGCTTTTCATGGAACAAGAGTATAAATATTTGTCCTTTTTTGTTTGTTTCAGTTAACTAAATAACTCAGAGTGGGCACAGAAAGTGATTCCCCCCATAGTCTCAACATGAGGGCCATTAGGGACCAAAGGAAAATGAATCAGAGCTGTGATTAATACGGAACACCATAGGAGCCATAGCTAAGGGGAAGCTATTTTTCCATATGTAATGAGCAGCCAGGTCAATGGCAAATGAAGCCGCTCTGGGGCTGAAAATTCACACAGAAACAGCTCACCAATTAATCCTAACTTCCTTTTCCCTACATGCTCCACTAGCAAAACACATGATGTTCCTAGACTGAGTTCTGCTGAATTAATCTACTTGGCTGCCTGCCAAGGAAGCTGAATTTACCTAGATGCACTGAAATCCTGGTAAGTGTAAAGAAAAGACTACGACTTTGCCTTTCTCCGTGTCTTCCACCCAACCAGCAAAAGTGCTTTACAAAGGGAGTAAATTAAACTTTGCAAAACTGTTGTGCTACAGTTAAGTATTCTCCCCATTTTACAGATGGGAAAAACTGAGGCACAGAGAATTAAGGGGTTTATTTTCAGCTGGGCTGAGGCCCCTCATTCCTGTTTCCAACTGCAATTTGCACCCACTAAATGAATCGGAAGTGTAAATTGGGGTAGGTGCATCTCTATCTAACCTGATTTGCACCTGCAGTCAAGTAGTTAGGAGGCGTGAAATGCACAGATTTGTCCCCACAATTCAACTGGGGATGCAAAAAGGCAGGGTAGATTGTGCAGGCACAAATTGCACCTCTGAGAAGGAGGACACCCTTCCAAAAACACACCCCCTTCAGCATCTTAGCCAGATAGCACCTCTGGCTGGGAAAGGAGGTCAACCCTGCTCTGATTCCCAGTTGTTTGCTTTAACCTAGACCACTCTTGTTCAAGCCAAGCCTTTTTTGGCAGGAAGGCAAAGTGAACGCACACCTTCAAAATGATTTGTGCCTAAGCCCAGTACCTTACACTGCTCAGTCATGCTATGACTCAGAATTACAGTGAAGTCAACTCTTATTATAGACCGTAAATCATGTAAAATAGAAGATGATTTTAATTAAGCCACAGTAGTGATGTGCATCCGACAAGCCTTACATTTTACTGAGGAGTTTTCTGTTTGAGTAACTCTCCTGCACCCAGTTCCTGTCCCCATTTGGAAGTCTTCAGCTAAGTGATACAGTGGAAGATCTGGTCTGAGTCCAAGCAGGAACATCAAGACTAAGGAACAGTGTATGCTATGATGGTGATAGTTAATATTTCCCACAATTGTGCTATATGCAATGAACAGTGGTGGATCAAGCTCACATGGTTGTCAATTCAGCTTGGATAAGCATCCCTACATTTTGATTCTTTTCCAATGCCGCATAACCACTTCTATTCACAAAACCTGTCTGCAGCTCTCATAAGAACAGGCTTCTTTGTGAATAACACTTACACAGGTACCTACAGCACAGGTGAAAGCATGGATCAGTTCTGATTTAATCCAAACAGGTTTGCAGATTCCTAACAACAACTGCAAGGACAAAAGGTAAAAGACTATTAAAAGAATAATGGTTAGATAATCCCCCATCCCTCTTCTTAGCGTTCAACTGGTTACAATAGTAAGGATATTAAAAACACCACCACCGCCACTCAAAGAATATTGTAAAGGTTATGAACTTTCCTGTTTCAGGGCATAAACCAACCTCTAATTGATGCGGTTAGGAGGAAACTTTCCCGTTGAACAGTGTAGTGAGTGGATGTGGCCTCCCTCTGAAACCGACAAGGAGAAACAGGCCAGGCCTGTGGGGGCGGAGCCAGAGACTGCCTGTCCACCTGCCCGGAAGCGAGGGGGCAGGACAGGAAGTATAAAAGAGAGGCCCAGGAGCTCAGTCGGCGGCCAGCTCCCGGCGGGGAAGGACGTCCCTCCCTCCCTGCCCACCAGAGCTGCCTGTGGCCTGGTACCTGGGTGAGCAGACTGGGACCTGGTACCTGGGTAAGCAGACCAGGGCCTGCGTCCGGGCACTGACGAATGAGCAGCGTGCAGCCTGGGGCCCAGAGGTACCCCCGGATCCGACCACCCCGCCGGACCCGGTGATCCAGAGGGGCCAAGACCTGGAGGAGCTGCTGGGCGCAGACGAGGAGGAGGTGGCCATACTGGGGCCAGACTTGGAGGAGTTGCCCTTGGAATTGCCAGAGGTCGACGACGAGGTGCGGGCCCTGACAGGACCGGACCTGGAGGAACTGCCCCTCGCCGACCTCCCTGACGAGCTGCCCGACCTACCGTCCCCCGACAGGAAGTAGCCCAGGGGAGGGTCCACCCAGTCCGGGGACTGGGGAACCGGACACTGAGTCAGCATGTTGCGGTTGGAAACCCGCTGACTCCGTGGCATATCCCTCTGCCTCGGCTAGGGACCTGGGCCTCTCCCTTCCCTGACCACCCCGCCAGGGGCCTCTGAACTGGTTGCTGCCCGTTGGAGCTCGGGCTTGCCTTTGGACTGCACCGCCTGAGCCTGGAGACTGTTTCCCTGCTCCGGGCTGGGCCAACCCCTGCCGGACCACGGTAGGGAGTGGGTGTGGCCTCCCTCTGAAACTGACTAGGAGGGACGGCCATCAGCTCTACAGACAGATTATTCCATAACTGCCTATTGCAGGGTTTCATGCCCCTTCCAGCAGCTGGTAGGAAGGTGAGAGAGAGGATACTGGAAGAGATGGATCCAGTGGTTTGATCTAGCCTGCCAGCATCTATGTTCCTCACTGTTTTGGATTGGTGTGTACCAAACCAGCTCATCTTTGCCCTCCAACCTCCTGACTGAGCAGCTGCGATCACCCAAGCATGCTGAGCTCCTCTGTTGCTTGTAAAAATCAAACTACTTCATTCCAGAACCTCAGAAGAAAAAGAATTAAGTATTTAATTCTGTTTGTGTTTCATACCCAAAGCCCCTCAGACTGGAACACAGCAAGGAGGGAAACATACATGCAAGTGACTCTGGTCTGATGCAATACGGGGAGCTCAAAGATGTATTTTAAAACAAGAAGAAAGCAGCTTTTGACCTACTCAGAAAATACCTCTTGTAAAGGCTTTTGCTCTCAGTTCTGCAACACTCATTGACTGCCTGGTTCCGAGGACCCAAACAAACCTTCTACAGGACTGAAACGGTAGGTCATGCGTGCACACAGTGAGCAAGAGAGAAATGTACTTGAGAGTTTAAAATTAAACAAATGCTCTACATCGTACATCCAGGGCAGTTGCATTTCAGTGCACAGGAAAAATACCTGATGGTGTGGAGTAATACCAAGAGGTTTTATTGGCAGGCATTTTGGGCAGCGGGTAGTTCAGGTTTTCCCAATGGAATGCCAGTCAGGACATTGCAGCATGCCACTTCATCGCACATTCTCTGTGCCACTGTCCACATCCCTTAACCTATATAGATGTTCTCCAATGAACTTGACTCAGCTGGATAAGCCTGGTGAGGACAAAGGATTAATCATGTATCTGTCAAGTTTTCTTTTGGAACGGGAACTGAAGCAACTCAGTTGTTTTGGGATGCTGGAAATAATCCCTGAGGAGATGGATTAGTAGCCTGTCAAAAGATACATGTTATTTATCACATGGTTCCTCTATTTATCACATGGACATTGCTCCACCAGGTCTGTGCGGTTACCTGTTCATCTGCAGGCATTTATTAAACATCTATCAATGTACCATCCAACTGCGCACACGCATTCTTGTTTAGCACCACCTATTATGAAGGCTGCCTCACCCTTCCCATTAGAAGATCCTGTTTTCAGTTGCTTATAAACTTTGCCAAACTTTAGCCACTTGGGCTGAAGTTTTCCATACCGGGTGTCTGCCTCAAGCTGAATTTGTATGAACAATTTCAGCCAGGACAGTTCAGTTGTTTCCGAGTGTGTTAATAATGGTCTCTTAACATAGGTTTTTGTGTGTGTGGAGTCTTAAACTACAATTCTGTGCACCGAGTTGTAATAGGTTCAAAGAGGCAGAACAAGTGCCCTGTACTTAGTGTAACTGGGAATTTGCACAACGGATATACCTGTGGGCAGACTGATAGATCAGGTTCTCTCCCTGTAGCACAGGCCCGAGCTCTCTAGCCTGTTAGGTCTTTTTATCATGGAGTCTCTCATAGCTGTCGTGGCAACCATTGTGATGGAATGGCCTGACAGGATTAAAGATACGAGTGTTTGATATGTAACTTGCCCCAGAAAGGGTTAAGTGTAAGTAGCCTTCCCATCTGCCCAATGGCTGACAGCAGCAATGGCGCCCCGTTGGCCACGAAGGGGATTGGGTGAGTTAAATACTCTTTTGCCTGAGTGGAGGCCAATGCCAAAGGATGTTGGATATAGCCACATCTCTCTGCTGAGTTCCTTCCCATTGCCAAATAGCTGGACAAAAGGACAGTTGATGCCGAGGGCCCATCTGAACAAGTCACTGTCAGTACTGAGAACAAAACTGGTGGTAGTACAGATTGCAGAAGGGCCTCTGGAACGGTGTGTGCTGAGAGCAGGAAGGAAAACCCAGGCCTCTGAAGGCTTCACAGTGTCCTCACTGGAGTTACTGCCTGTGGAATTATCTCCCTGCTCTTCTGAACAGCTGCCATGGTGGGTGTGGATGGAAGAGGCAGGACTGAAGTCCTAGGTAGGGACTTCCAGTTTAACACTAGATGAGAGCATCAGTGTCAAGAAAACCAGCTTTTAGAAGCAAGCCTCTATTCTCAGGCCCACATTGCTTTCCTTACCAGCTGCACAACAGAGAGAACGAAATGTACTCATTGGAGCTGACATCTCCTCCCTCGGAAACAGCCTGTACCATTACACCAGTTAAAAAGGATCAAGCGGAGGCCGCATTTGTCCTGAATTCTATCAGCCCGCATTAGGGTCACACGGTCACTTAAAAAGAAAACTAAATTCCCCCTTCTTTCTCCAGCAGGTTGAGAACAGAGAGGCAGCTGGAACCTAGCAGATTACAAGGGGGAGCGAAGGGGCCTTCCCTCGGGGCTGCAGAGAGGTTATACTGCGGGTAGTGCGCGAATGAATGCAGCACACCTCTCTCTCCTGCCCATTCGGTAAGCCAGCGACTGCATGTTTGCACGATACCAAGTAATTGCAAAACGGGCAGAGCGACGATGAATCATGCGGCAGGGAGGATTCCAGGATGGCACGCTTGGTAGTCACACACTCGCGCGGCACTTCTCGTTCAAAAACCCACGCTACGGGTCAGATTGTGGCTTCAAGCCTTCTGGCCGCCCTGGGGGAGGGGAAGGTGCCATGCAGCTGTTGGGGGACCCGGGAGGATAGGGGGGCGGCTGTCTTAGTCAGAATTCCTCCAGGGCTTCCGTAGAGCGCAGGCTGCAGCGTGAACGGACATGGCAAGGGGTGCAGCGTGTGCTTACCCTCTGCTTGTAACCTCCGGGGCGAGAGTGTTACAGATCCCCCACCGGGCCTGGTCCACAGAGGATATGAGATTCCTAGAGCCCCTGCCAGCGAGCTTTAGTGCACGCTACAGCCACTTGTGCTTCTAGCTCTAAAAGTCCCCAGTTCAATCCCTGGTGTCTCCGTCAAAATGGCGGCGCTCATACCAGTTCAGTGGGCGTCTCAGGCGGCTAGTACTAGCCCAGAGCCACGTCTGTACTCACCAGCCAAACTGCCTGGTTCCTACAGCGGAGTATCAATGCGGGAGCTCCTGCCGCCATCCCTCCCCACTTGGATACCTCCCTAAAAAGCAGACAACATTTGGCTCTAAGGAGTTAATCCTCACCCAGTTTTACAGAGGGAGACAGACAGAGGATCAAATTCTGTTCCACTCTCCACGCCAGCGGCGATCTCCGAGGAAAGGCACTGCTGCAGTTTACAGCGGGATTTGATTCAGAGAACCCATGCAATTTGTCCAGGCTGAAAGAGGAGTTGATTCCACTGCCGGAAAGAGAATTGGAGAGTTTCTGGTTCCCAGGCCAGTACCCAAGTGGACGGCCGCCTCAGTACTTCAAGCCTCGGAGAACTGGGAGCGCCTTGCTAATGAAGTACATAAACGAGGACCTGACATGGCAGAGAAGTTAACAGCCAACCCCGACATGGAGATTGCGCTTTCAAAACCAAGTTCCCAGATGTCTTGGATTCGGAAAGTGGCATCCGCAAATTCCCTCCCTCACCGGAGAAACCACCCTTTGATCTCAGCCTCACATCAGCTGGCACAGCAACAGGCTATTACAGCGACAGAATCTCTTTCGAACCCCCGTTAGCCCCCAGAGGTTCTGCTGTCCATGGCACAGCTGACACAATCAGCACAAGGGTTGGACTCTCATCCCAGCAGCCGACAGCCAGAAATTATCTCATCAGAGTTTAGAAGTAGCCTGAGGCACTTTCAAAAACCTTAAATATTTAATTTCTTATCAGCACTGATCCCCGTTCTAAGCAGCCAAGCTGCCTGCAGAGATAGCAAAATTTCACTTGACTTGATTTTATATAGGTATATACGGGTGTTTCGCATTTAAACTGGGTCACCTAGATTGAAAGCAGAGCGTTCGTTGCATTTTTAAATACAATGGTCTCACTAATTTTTATGCAGCATTTTTAAATATTGCAGCAAAATAAATTCAGCCCTGATGAGAATAGTTACAACTCCCATTAAACTCAGTGAATTATACCTACTAAGATCTGGGCTGAAATTAGCCTCATCTCTGCACATTTATAGCATCCCATGGTGAAATAAAGAATACCTGTTACACAATAGAATCCCGGCACCTCTACAGATAAAATGCGCAGTACTCTTAATAAGGTAAGTTGGTGTGTGGAGATAACAAAACTATATTGTTAGCCGAGGCCATGAATTTAGCAAGATTTAAAAAGGGACTGCACATGTTTAATGGGTAATCAGAATATCCAGAGTTATAATGGCTAATACTCACGAATTTTGGAAGGGATGTTAAACCTCAGAGTTTACGCCAATCTCTATCTCTTTGAGATCAGGATGAGATCCAACATGGGGGTAGAGTACCCCTTATCTGTGACTGTGGGGTTCTTCCAACATCATTACAGGCATCTGGTGCTGGCCACTGTTGGAGACAGGATATTGAACTAGATGGGCCTTGGTTCTGATGCACTTTGGCAACTCCTGTGTTCCCAGCTGCCTCTTGTGGTACCTCTTGTGATATGCCATAAATTAAACGAAACAGAACGTCGTTTGGGCTGTTCCAGCTAGCTGAACGTTCACAACATCCTGTTCCATAAAACGCAGGAAAACAAAATCTCCATCATGCAAGCACAGAGCAGTTTCTGCCAGGTACTTCAGTGCCAAAACCGTTCATCACTTGAAAATGGGCTCTAATTGGCACTTCCACAAGCTGTCAAATTCTTTACCTGCAGCCAAAGACAGTCTGGCCCAGGCTCCTGGGAAGGCTGAAAGCTTCCTGGCCTGTTTAGTCAATGGCCTGTGTCCTTGCCCAGTCTGAAGAGCCAGTCAGCATTTAAAAGTTGTGACATCTCCTAAGCTACCAGAAACAGCAACTAATGCTATAAAACACAGAAAAGACAGTGGCTCATATTTCCAATGTTATATAACCTACAGCTTAATGGTATATAATTTTTTTCTAGCACTGATGACTTGACAGACAGCAGACCTTAAAAAATCACATCATGCTGATTCCCATCTTGTTTCCCTTACCACACACTTCAATTGCAACCTTATTTAAATGGCTAGTACCTTGAGATCTGAGACACAGTAGCATCATTTTCCAGCAACTGGGACCATCAGTTAAGGTGGGTGCATGCATTCCCAGGCTGCTTACATGACCTGTGGTACTACTAGTATAGTCTGGTCTGCAGCTGGGTGGCACTCAATGGGTGCCGAAATTTTCCTATCACAGAGAAAGAAAAACCAAAGAAATAATTAAATGGTCCGTTGTTCAGTATAAGCAAGGGACAAATGCACCGTGAGCAACAGAAAATATCTTCTGGACAGTGATATTTGACCCATACAGCTGAGTGATCATTACAAGGGATGACTGCTGAAACAGATTTCCACTCTTTGTGATGCAGTGTATAATGAGAATGTGTGATGAGTCATCAAACAAACAATACCAATGACCAGAAAATGCCACACCAGAAAAATGCCTGGTTCTCAGCTAATGCACCACAGAAATCAATTCAGTCCATGCCAGGGGAGGAAAATTTGATATAAAGAGAGATGTCAAGCATTACTCAACCTGGACTGTGTGCATTTATAACTATGTGGCTGTTAAAACCATTTTTCCAAAAGTTCTCAAGACAAGAATAGTTGGCTGTACACAGTATAAGAATTCAGAATGATATGGACCACTAGTCAATTTGCTGGAAACAGTGACACTAGATTTTAATGCTGACTTTATTTTTTAAATACATCAGGACTAATCACATAAGCTGCCTTTCTTGCCTCTGCGTTATGATCAGCTCGTAAAGGAAATGTGCTGTTAAGAAACTCGGTGGTGGTTGTCAACACCAATATTCTGTTGGTGGCCATGTAAATGTCACTTGATTACTAGAAATGTCATCACCAGAGCCCTAGGGGCCAATAAGCAGTGATATAAAAATGTTGCCCTGCATGAATATGTGTTGCATAGCTGGGAAATGCAATAAAAAATGTTGCCCTGCATGAATATGTGTTGCATAGCTGGGAAATGCAATAACGGCTTTAAATCAGAGATGGGCCTGGGGAAGAATCTGAATTTCCCAATGTTTGAGAGGTGGTCAGTTTCTGGTCCATCTTTACCTTACATAAAAAAAAAACCAATAAACCTCTCACCCAAGAGGTAGCAACATGCATTCGATACTGGCTGAGTGTATGCCAATCTCTGCTACTTAGTCCTGGTTTGTGCCAGACACCTCACAGAAATATAAGACAATGCATCGGGAATTAAACTGATCTTGGCCAAAATACTCTGCTGCAGGCCTCCTCGGTGCAGGAACATTCTGTGCACCAGAAGCAGCAGCAGCTGAAACACCTTTTGTTCTCTCTTATCCCCCAAGGCTGATGAGAGCAATGATGGATCTTGAAGTTAGCTTCAGTTCCAAGCAGGTGCAAAAGCCAAGGAACACAGCCTCAGTCCTGGGGCCCCCAGACCAGGGAGATGAACAAGCAGAAAGCAGACAAATAGGTCTGACTGCATTTTGCAAGTAGAAGGGGTGGAGGGTTTGAAGAGCAGATCAGCATGTCAGATTCCGGGCAGCCGGGAAATGAGTGGAAAAAGTCATCATCCCTAAGCAGTTGCTGCCAACTTGTGGCATTTGCTCTCCTTTCCAGCCAACATGGGGCACATGCTTCCCTTTCTGCTTTGTGCCCGGCCAGCAACTGCTGCGCCCTTGAACTTCATGTCACCCTTCCTGCCTCAGCAGAACAATCTATTTCTGCCAGCGTTGCTCTTACTCTACACGCAAGCCTTGCACTAGGATGGCATTAAAAGCTTTTCTTGCCCGGACACAACCTCTGAAAGATTCCCTAATGAATGTTTTCCACATGCTTGGATGGAAAGGAGAACGGGAGGCAGGGATCCATTGGATTTCGTTTTTATTTTAATGCAGCCATTCAAGAAAGGGCCGGGCTGCTGGCATGTCGTCTATTCCTGGATGCCGCTTCGAGATGTATTTATGACATGACAGTTCTAATGATCTTTCCACGGGTATGTGGGAAATTAAGGAGAGGAAAAATAATCACACCTCAGACTGAATTAAAATGAAATGTAACTACTGTCTGGCACTGTGTTTAATGGAAAACTGGCTGAGAAATGGGAAATGGCGATAGGTGCAGTGAGATATTGGACTTATCGCTTACAATATCTGGGATTTCCTCTGGATGATCAGTTCAAGCCCTATCGTCAGCCTAGCAGATGCCAGTCAAATGCTGTTCGTTCCTGAACTTCTCATCTCACAGTAGCATCGCTGGGATGCAAACAAAGCTCTGGATGGTGGCGGAATCCTTCATGTCCAACACAGCTTTGGCCCTGCCCTGTATCCTGCTATCATTCATTGTCCAATAGGGTCTTTCTCAAAGCTAGGTCGTGGTGGCAGGAGGATCAGTTGCAAACAGAAAGGAGGATGTTCGCTGGTAATATTGAAGCCAGATGGGCTTTTCGTTTTTGGTTGCGTAGCCCTCCCCGCCGCAGGACCCAGAACAGATATTGATTTAGGCTGCTGATAGACCTAAAGAGTCAAGGAACCAACCAAAGTAACAAAACAAATAGTATCTAAAAAATAAAATTAAATTAAAAAAAAGTTACCTAGGTTCCAAGTTCCTTCAGTGACTTCCCACTCACAGCAAATTTACAGTGGTTAGTCAAGTTGAAGGCATCTTTGCTAAAGCACCAGAGTCCCAGGGAAGGCATCAATGCAATTTTGGAAATACACATAGCTTGTCCTGTTCCAAAAGGCTAGTGCGCCTACTTTTTGCACTGAGGTTGGCTATGTATTTTAATTCACCAGCAGGAGCCTGGAAGTCTATTCCCTGAAGAGCAGAATGCTATTACAGTCAGAAATGTCACAATATATTTGCCTAGGGAGCAGCATCCCTCTGACAGGCAAAAGGGACCCATCTCTATATTACAGGTTGATGGATTGACCCCTCTGTTAAAAGAAAGTTGTACCAAGAAAACCAAGATGGCTTTTTCTGAATGCAAAATTGAAAGGGGGAATAATAATTCTTCATCCAAATTCTCCATGTTAGACTCGGGATCATTGAACATTCTTCTGATGAACAGGTAATTATTTTTCAGAATACTTTAAGCGGCTTTGATTCAAAAGGCAGTTTAGAAAGACATTTAAATGAGCTCCAGCTGAACGGGGCTGTATCATCAGCTGGTGATTTTCTACTTACTGCTTTAAATAACTCCATGCCCCACGTTCGCAATGTAATAACTCCTCAAATTACAATAATCTCCAGAGGCAATGGACCTTAATGATTTAGTGACCCATTTCGTCATTGGAGGAACTCTTCATTTAAAAAGGCTGACAGGAACGGCCTTCAGTGATGCAGGAAAACAACCCTACACAATCAAGTGCATTTGGTTGCCAGTGGAGACATATTGCAACACCTTCCAGGAATACACAGGCAAACCCCATGGCACTTAAATAATACATCAAACATTCCTTGTTGGAAGAACTGCAAGGTTTGGCTTTGATGGAGACTTTGGCACTTGGGGGCTGAACTTGCTTCCTCTGAAGTTAGTAGCACAACTCCCATTGACATAGGAGCCAGATCTGGGCCAATTCATACTTTCTGCTGACAAATTCCTCTTCAGCATTAAGCCTCCATGGTTGTCCCAGACTAGTTCTGAGTCCAGGTGGGCAGTAAGCCAATTGAATTAAGCCAGGGTGAAGTAGGAGACAAAGGCAATCCTGAACCTTTGCCCAACACTTGAAATGAATCTGAATCAACCTTTTTCTGAGACGTGAAAAAGTTCTGATGACTTCCCACTCTGATCTTTAACATTTCCACCATGGGCCTTGAATCTAAGGGCTTTGGACAGGGCCAGAGCACCAACATACCAGAAAGAAGTTATTTTTTGGCACTAACTCACTCTTGGGTGATTTACCGCAGTCTCAGCAAGCCTAATCAAACATCTGAACTTCTGAAAGTTTCACAGGGCCAAATCTCAGCCTTTTACCCCTTCTAAGGGTCACCCAGCTCTAGTCTGCCATTCGGGAGATTCTAAATGGTTGATTCCAGTTGCCAAGTTTGGCACATCAATTATAGCTGAAATATATAAATTTGCCCCTCCAGAAAAATATTCTGAGGGGCTTCTCTGTCAAGGTACTTCTGAACTTCTTTACTGTAGTACCCAAGTGCTGCAGAATCACGTGTGGATTTCTACCTGTGTAATGCAGTTACACATTTTTCACATGGAAGAATCCCTTCGTGACGCTCGTTATGCCCCTCAGCACAACTTACATTGCAAATAAACATAGGTCCATTTAAACGGACTATCAGGAAAGCTGCCAAAGTGTGACCTGCATCCACCCGGGGAATACACTGAGGCGGCAGTGCTGCTGCGTGGGTGAATTAGAAATCACGACAACACCAGATCAGAGGGTGCCTTGGAAGAGGAATAGCTGAGGTTGCTTTAATTGTCATGATGCTGCCAAAGTAAAATAATGCTGCCCAGACTGCGGGCAACGTCATTAAGCCTTTTAATGATACACAATAGGTGAGTTTATTTGCGTTCACAGATTAGCGCCGTTAGTTTTACACCAAAAACTGTTGCCAGGGGTGGGGGAAGAGCATCTACCCACAGGCCTGAGTCCTCCAGTCCTGACAGCATTCAACCATGCGTAGCTAGTCAGTTGCATATGCAATTACCAAATACATTTGCAGGAAAAAGCCTGTTGGTTTCCTTATTTCTATGTTTCACAAAGTCTGCTCTGCTGAGAAGATTTGCCAATAGCATTTTGCTTTCTCTTTCCACTCCTCTCCCAGCCTGACAGAAAAATGTTGTCTCTCTGGAGACTAAATTAAGCTCTCATAAATAGAAGGGGGTGGGAGAAGCACAAGAACACAGTTTGTTCTGCTTTTTAATGTCCTGCAAGCACAATCCCATGGATGAGCAAGAATCATAATACCTCTGAGTAATCGGGTGACCTTCTGGTAATATCCTGATAATGTTGCTTATATGTAGTAAAGTATCCCTCTCCACTGAACCATGCTGCAGATTATGAGGTCGCCAAAACCCTCACGCACCATGGTCAGAGCCGGCCAATACTTGCAGAGAGGGCATCTTAGAAAAACTCAAGTGATGCAAGGAATGGTGTTGATATTTCACCAAGTGATGACTCCCCTTCTCTGGTAATAGCTGGCAGATGGCCTAGTCACTCTGCATGGCTTTAGAGAGCTCTGTGCCATCTCTAGAGAAGTCAGAAAACAGGCCCTGATAACTTAAGGCGAGGAATATTTATCTTTTTTTATGGTTAGAAGACCTGAGGCTTTACAGAGCTTAGGTGATGCTGGTCACAGAAAAAGCCAGTGTCGGTTCCAGGATTAAAAGCCAGAGGTCCTTGATCTCAGATCCTTCTTGAGCCACTTTGCTGCTCCTTTAAAAGAGCTAGTCTCTTGCATTGTCAAAACCCCACAGCTGCCCTGCCTGTCCTTACAAATACAGGAGAGACACATGCAGTGCAAACAACATGGAAAGGACATGACTGGCTCCTTAGAAAAGCTGGCAGCTCTGTAAAAATGCCAAAAATTAGGGATCAGCTAACCAGTGACAATAAAACAAGAACCAGCCAACCCTCAGGAGCGTGAAAGACTGAACCTAACCTTCTGAGAGACCAAAAACCATCCGAGTCACTTGTGCTCCCCCATTATTTTTCATTTCTGTTCCCCTTGGATTTTTTTTCAGCACTTCCAATCACAGCCAGAAGCAAGAGAAAACCAAGTTGATCTCTTCAGAAGTTCAGGGCAACAAGAGAAAGCAGTGCTGTATGTGATCCTCTTCTCGTGAGATTCCCAGGCTATTTCGTTTATTCCCAAGATTCAGATATACACACCTTCAAGTGGTTTGCTGTTCATGCAACAGATCTTTGGTGCAGGGTTGCATTTACTAAATCTTAAATGGAAAGAACGCCCCTTTGTGCAGCTAAATAGGTTTTTGTTTTACTTTCTCCCTCTTTCGCTCCATGTGTTGATCAGCAAAAACCCGTTATTGTGGCTGCTAATTACCTCTCCTTTCTGCTCTTCCCCACAGGGAGGATAGCAGTGTGTTTGTTCACTTTGGGACTGGTGAGTGCTTTGAATGCAAGCACCATCAGGACTGCCAAATGCACTGTTGATCCAGGCTCCTAATTAAGGTAATGCTGATTAAACACCTGTGCTGATAATGAAGGAACAGGGTCAAGAGGAACAGACAGAAAAGCAAAAGATGGGGAAAAAGCAAAATAAGGGAGCGTGTGGGGGTGGGGGCAGGAGGTGGGCAAGAGAAATCCTGAAAAAAAGACAGCCCTCTGGTTCCCACTACATCCCGAGGAAAGGGGAAATGATTGCTGCTCCATAAGGTCTTTTAGCTGTAAGGGGTAAAAGAAATTGCAGCTGGGAAAATGACAGAATGCAGCAGAGACATAAAAGCCTTATACAGAAGTTCACCATATGAAGTTCAGCGTTAGAGGTATTACACTGGGATCCTGGACTACTTGCCGGCTCATTTAGCCATCTTCAATAGCGTTTCATTTATTAAGTGGTCTCAAACTCCCAGATGCTGAGCTTTGGTCAGAAAATAAAGTGGGAAGAAAGACAGTAGAAGCATAAAACCATGGAAGCAGAGCCATAGAATTAGAAGGAACTGCAAGGGTCATATAGTCACCCCCTGCCATGATGCAGGATTTGTACAGAGAATGTAGAGGACATGCAGCACCCATTTGACTGTGTGCTGGAGGAGAAGCCTAAACGCTGTTGTGGACCTAGGGAGGTGGTGGAATCTCCTTAGAGGTTTTTAAGGTGATCCTTAGAGGTTTTTAAGACCTCCCTGAGGGCAGGCACTTAAAGAAGGATTATAGACGTTACCTCATCTGGATGTAGTGCACAGTATTTGAATTAGTACGAGGTTATCACTAATAAAGCATTTCCCTATATTGCACCTGGAGCTGTGTGAATAATTGGTTTTTCAGTGCAGTGGCTGAACCAAAAAAATTGAAAAGAAAATCATTTTGGGTTGCCCTAAAATATTTTTTTTTGACATTTTGGTGAAACAAAACAAAACCAAAAAGGAAAATCATTCCAGTTTGAACAAAACGTTTTTTTGTTTTGTTTCAGGGTTTAACTTTAAAACTGCAGTAAAATTCTAAACAAAATGGCATGTCAAATCGAAAAATTGAAACATTTTGTTTAGAAAATGTTCAGCCAAGAGGCTTAGATTTTTTTTTCCCCAGAATACTGTTTCCTAGTGTTTTTCAGTTGAAACAATTTGGAAAATTTGACCCAAATTCACCAAATGTTTTGGTTGCCCCAGATTTGTGATTTTCAAGGGGAAAAAGTTTTCGCTGAGAAACTTCTTCCAGATCTAGTAGCAATTGCAAGAGCCCCTCTGGACTCCTTGCTCCAGTCTGCACCAGAGCTCAATAGATGTGTTCTTGTTCATAGACAGGATGTCTTGGGTCTGCTTTCTGGAGAGATATCAGGGTCAGGAGAATCCTGCAAAAGACATTGTACTCTGGATTTGTTTTCACTTTCATTAGGAGTGGCCAAAATAAAGACAATGAGCCACAAGCAACCTATGGAGTTTAGCAACATATCCCATGGCCATCCACCTCCGCACAATTCAATTGCTGGCAGCATGCAGAGCCAGGCTGTTGGGATTAAGCAGGGATCTGTCGTTTCAGCTGGCTGCACCTTGTTTGGACAGAGTTTGGATAGCCCTGACTTCAAGAGCACCTGTGTGGCTAGGTACATGCGCATTTCATCGGCTGTACTACACGGATGTCCTAGTACCTGCCATCCCTTTGACCTTCTGCTGCAGAACACGAAGGCTTTCCTAGATGACATCTTCATTGCATGTGCTAATGCTGTGCCAGGCTTTTACGCAAGGATAGCTTTGTCATGTGACAAAACGTTAATCAAACGGGCCCTGCCTGAACAAGCACCTGCAACATGCCATGCATGCAAAGGCTGTATCTCAGTCGGAGTGTAGGATGCTGCAGGAAGGGGCTGAATGACTGGCTGATGCTGACCTTTAATGGTGCTGTCTGCATCTCCACTCTTTCCTCCCTGGTTTATATCTGTATGTTGACTTTTTTCCCTTTGTTTAAAAAAAAAAAAAATCTTTTATATAGTGAATTTCACACTGGTCTATAAGTTCTGTGTTGACAACCCTGGACACTGAAGTCCTAGGTATCTATCCATTGTATTACTGTAGCACCTAGGAGTTCCACTCATGTACCAGGACCATTGTGCTTGGAGCTGAACAAATACAGAACAAAAAGACAGTCCCTGCCCTGAGGAGTTTACAATCAAAGTACGAGACAAAAGACGTTTCCACTTCTGTGGCCCTCCTCACCATAGTATCTGAGTGCCTCACAATTAATTCAGTTTCCCTACCTCACAGCGGTATTGTGAGGAGAAATATTATCCCTATTGCACAGATGGGGAACTGAGGCACAGGGCAGATTAAATGACTTGTCTGAGGTCACATAGGGCGGGGCTGTCCGCTAGACCATTCCACCTAGAAGTAGGAGCCATGCCCCAGCATTGCCAGCTCCCCATTAACTATTAACCAGCCCAGAGCAGCAGGATGCTGACAAACTCCGACCGGTAACTCGTTCAGTCTGCTTGCAGAAAGATGGTGCCGGTGACAAGACCCGGAGGTGAGCTGGGTGGGTACCATGGCTAGGGAGAGTTTTCAGCATTAGAGGCCTGGAAGAGAACCCGCAGTTGGTGCAGTTTCTCTGTTCTCCCTGAGTTTAAAAGCTGTGCTATGGCTGAAACAGAAGTCGTGGGCTTGAGGCAGGAATCAGAGGGGGAGGTTCTATGGCGGGTGCTATACAAGAAGTCCGACTGCAGGGTCACCGTGGGCCCTTCCAGCCTCAAAATCTATGGAGCTATGAAATCTAAAAGTAGAATATCAGATTTTCTTTGCATTTGAGTGGAAGCTCCACAAAGCCCTCATGAAAATAGGGCGTTGTAGACCAGTGGACTCCATCACCAGCAACGGACCATGCCCAGATCAGTTCATGGCCCTCCCCTCTGGGCTCTGCTTATTGTTCATCATGAGAAGGAAAATGTGGAGTCAAAACAGAACATAGCAGACCTACGTAGATTGTAGGGACCTCTAGACTGCCCAGCTTAGGGGGCAGGACCCTACCCAGCCTCGAGCTGTCCAGAGGTCTTCCCAATCCCCTGTTGCACAACCTGCAACCTGGACTGCAGTGCCAGGAGAATGTTCTCCCAGCTCTCTTCCGGTCCCCGGTGTCCTAACGGAGCTGAGGCCTTCATCAATTGCCCCTAGATGGTCATCATCAGACCCAATCTCCTGCTGCTGCCTATCTGGGTCGGATCATTCCCCTCAGGAATCGGGCTGGCTACTCCTGGGCCCTTCACAGGGCAGACGGGCTGTTAAATGGAGTAACACAGCCAATGCTACTGTCACATTTACACCAGGAAAGATGAAGCGGCGATGGCATGTCCCTGGAAGGGCACCGCAGAGCTGTGTGACCTGAGCTCGCTCCCTCAGCCGATAGGAGCGGCCCACGGCACTCAAACCGTGGCAGGGCGTGAACCAGGTTGGAGCAGCCCGTGTGCAGACAACTTCTGGTTTGATCTCAGCCTGAGAAAGAAAGTCAGTGGTGGGGACGGGGCAAGGCCACGGTTACTAGAGAAGAGTTCTTAGTACAGCAATCGTGGCACATGCCCCTGAGGAAGGACAGGGAAGGGAAAGCACTGCTCTGCGTTGTAACTGCGTTGCCAGCCCAAATCCAAGTTAACAAGCCCCGTTACAGCGAGATTCGGCTCCCGCGGAGGTGGGCGGAAGAAGTCTCATTGACATAAGTGGGTGCAAAACAGGACCCCGACTTCAAAAGGCAGGCAGCTGGGCTTTGAAAAGGGGTGTGTGGGCGTGTTTCAGTCACATCCAGACTGTGCTTTTGAGTAGAGCACATGCCTTAGAAAAGTTCAGGACCTCTGCCTCAGTGGAGATTGATCAGATACACACACCTGTCAAGAGAAACTTCTGGATGCTAGTTTCAAAGCATGAGATTGGGGGTGGGGACGGACAGAGGGAGGGGGAAATCCTCATTTTTACTGTAGCGGGGAAACCTGAGAAATGCATATTTTTAGTCTGCAAAAGTTTTCCATCCTGATTTTAACTCAGCCCTGCCTTGCAAGTTCCAAATATCTGTGTGGGTTGGACAGGCCCAGAGATCTTGAGATGCAACAAAATTAAATATAGAGGGTGGCCTGCAAGGAATCGGGTCAGTACATAAATAATTTAGCACCCCTACAGGGTTCCTGTTCCCGCGTTATTCTTCCATTTAAAGGCTGTTATCACAGTCAGATCCTCCTGACTAAACGCCACAAACAGCTGAAAGAAAGGAATCAAAGACGGAGCTATATTGCAACGACTGGTAAATCCCCCTCTGTTGCGTGATTCCAGTTCTCCCCTCCCCCCAGGATCACTACCATTTAGGGAACAAAGCCATCCATCTCCTGTTTAGATATGACAAGTAAAATTGCTTCATATCCCCCCTCCCCACCAAAAAATATGGGATGAAACCATGATTGATTTTAACACATATTCAAAGAGACACTGTCAAGTAGTTGAGGTCCAAAATGTGGGGTTTTGTAAAAAAAACCAAGCATGCAAAAAGATTGACAAAGCCTAACGTTAATAGAAATGTTATTGGGATTTTTTTTTTTTAATTAAAATTAAAAATGTTTGTTTAAAAAAAAAAAATCCCTCCACAGTGGTTGCAACCCAAAACAAAACAGCCCCATTCTGACCGATGAGAAATGGAGGAGAAGCAGGGGTGAAGATGGGGAGCAGCAGCAGATGGGGAGCATTTTGTGCCCCTCTGGAGAGAGGATGAGAAAGCAGCTTTGAGGCATTTTGCACCTCAAGCCTGAAGCCATCCGGGCCCTGCTCTGATCCCCAGTATAAGACAGAGCAGAGGAGCTGGCAATGAAGGCGCACACAGTTCATATCCACAGTGCAGTTCTTACAAAGCCCATTTACACAAAGCCCCCATCTTTTCAGTCGTCCCTTTATTTAAGTCCTGCTAGGAGCTGTAGTTGCCACTGTTAGACCACAGAATCATGGAAATGTTGGGCTGGAAGGGACTTCGAGGTCATCTTAGTCCCGCTCCCCCGCCCTGAGGCAGGACCACGGAAATCCAGACCATTCCTGACAGCATAAGCGGCGGGTATAATAGTTCTGCAGAGGCTCCCACTCTGCCTCTCCGCCCATGCTCCATTCCCAGCCCTGTCACATCACGGTCCAGCTCACATCACTAGCCTAAGTCACTGCCCCGGATCCTCAGGTGAGCGTGTAACATGCAATGAACGCTTAACACTTTATCCAGTCGTTTCTCTTATTTACTGAGATTTCTGGCTCACTCAGGGTGAGGTGGCTGTGTTAAGAAGAGGCAAAGCCTTTCACCTCCAGGTTGCTGGTTCAAAGCTGCCAGGGTCCAGCCGTTGTCACTTGCTGAAGGCTGGTGAAGTGAGTTTGGTGTGTCTCTTTCGTGTAGGTTCTTATACCACGTCCCTCACCGTGGTAGCCGAGAGCCTTCCGTTAGTGCAGTAAGTGATGTGACTGACATCTGGCACGTGTGTGTTCTCAGCCCCTCTCCAGGGCCAGAAGCTTGTGTAGTGGAGGGTTTTGTTTTTGATCTCACCCCCCCCCATGTTTTTGTTAATGTCTCAGTTCAGTTCTCAGTGGGCCTGTGTCCTCCATTAAAAAAAAAAAACGTCTTTAGCATTCATTGGCACCCACGTTGGCAGAGAAGCCAAGGGCTGAAGGGGTTAGAAGCACCATTCTTTGTTTTACGGATCATCCTGCCAGGTCAGAGGTGAGACACAAGGGCAGGACCACATGGAAGATGCTCATTTGGCCTTGTCCCCACCAAGCAGATAAACGCAGGGCAAGTCTACCCTTAAAACACCACATTGGTGCAGCTGTGCTTTAATGAAGAGGCTCTGCCTTGATGGGAGAGCGCTCTCCCATCAGTGTCGTTAATCCACCGCCCCGAGAAGGCGATAGCTATGTCAATGGAAGAAGCTCTCCCTCTGACACAGCGCTGTCTACACAGGGGGTTCGATGACTGTAACTGCGGTGCTCAGGGGTGCAGATTTTTCACCTCGCTGAGTGATTTAGTTGTATCGATATAGGTCTGTAGCGTGAAGCAGACTACTCTCCAGCATTGACTGACCATCTATCTATGCACCCATCACCATAGGATCAGAGCACCTCAATTTTAAATGTATTTATCTACAGTCCCCCTATGAGGCAGGGCCAGGGTTATTATCCCCATTGTATGGATGGTCTCTCTTTGCCCAGGTTCCCCAAGTGACTCGTCTAAGGTCACCCAGGAATTCTGCAGCAGATCAGGGGATTGAACCCATGCCTCTCAAGTCCCAGGTTAGTGCTTTAACCACTGGGCCATTCTTCCTCCACACACGAGAACAATGCTGAATTCCTGCCACCCCTCTCTCCCTCTGCCCACCAGCCCCTCACACACACAAAAAAATCGATCCATTCCCAAAAGCAGCAAACCATCCCGAAATGTCCACTTCACTGAGCACACACACAACTGACCGGGGAGAGAAGGGGGCAGAACTTTTCAGGGCACAGCTCAGGACAGCACGCTCAGTTGCCTGGCGAATGCGCTCAATGCAATATGCAAATAGAAACGCAATGAGCTCATGAATATTCCAATGCCTAGGAATTCCAGCCGCCTTGGGTGGTAAACTGACAGCCACAGGTGCCCATCAGCTGGGTTTTCTACAAGCAATTAAAATGATGGATTATCCACGTACAGGGCTCGTGGGCCCTAGCAGGGAAATATATTCGTCAGGCAGCATGAGGCTGACACGATTATGTAATCAGTGCCAAGGGGTCAGCAAGTAACCTCTGTGTTTCCAGGCAGAAGAATCCACCCATTCAGTGCAGCTATCTGAAGAAAGGAGGAACGAGAGAAGGGGCGGACGACAGGCAACCTGGGTGCACGCAGCATTTGGGACATGGTAGCATCCCTGCTACTTCTGTTAACTTAGCGGGCTGCTGTGTATTACCCGTCCTTCTATGGCTGTGTATCAGTGGTACGGTCAGATGGGAGATCGCTTACACCTGTCTCAGGGGTCTTGCCACAAAGTCAGCAAGGAAAAAGACACACAAACACGAGTCAAGTCCTCTGCACTTGCAATGCCTTCTGAAATCCTGCGCATTTCAGGATTTGGCAGACACATAGACACAGATAATTCACTCGTAAGGTTCTGCTCCTCCTCCCTTTGGAGTCAAGGGGAAGTTTGTCAATGGCTTCAGGAAGCAGTGCCGGGGCTTAGAACGGCGAGATTCCCCACAATGAGTCATGCGTTGCAACCCCGGCACTAAGGTGACAGGCATTCAAAAGCATCCCTGCGTTTTAAGGAGCTGTTTCTCAGTAAGAATACGTATTTCTTTTAGCCAGAAACATGCCACATTTTTCAGCTAAGCCATCTCTCAACTACAGGAGAACAGCTCCCGACCTCAACCGATAGAGGTCGGGGAATTGCTCAGTTAAAGGAATTGCTCAATGCTAAATTCAGATAATGGGGTCAGATTTCTAGCCCATCCTCAAAGCGGGGCCATGTTTGGGTTCAAGACCACGTGTGGTTCTGTCCAGAACCACTCCTTTATCGGTGGGACAAGTGGTGTGGTTGTAACAACCTCTCTTGGAAGTCCTGCAGGCAGCATCCTAGTTAACTCACTCAGTTACACAGAAGGAAGCTTTTCCCAAAAGGTCCTTTGATCATCATCTTTCTGTCTTTTGAAGCTTCCATCATTTTCCTTAGCATAAAGCTCAAGGCATCCATGAACAGTTCAGAAGGAATTCTGTTGAGCCAAATGAAACAATCTCTCCTCCTGCAAGGTGCAGGATGTTTCCCTCTCTATAGGAGAGACAACTCTGAAGCTTTATAAGATGGCAGAGCAGAGTGTTGTATATTAGGATTTCAGCCTGACTAAAGCCACATAACTAATGTACATTAAACATTTCTCTGTTCCCGAGTCTGCTTATAACCCTCCTGCTCTCATGCTATCCCTCCCTCTGACACCTTGGTAAATCAAGACAAAGAAACACACAAGGAGGATGACTGTGTTGAGAACAGATTTCACATGGAGCTCATATTCACAGTGCAGTAGAGTGGAAACACTTTCATTCCATCCTCTACCTTTATAAACAAGGGCAACCAATCAATATTTAAGCCAATTTCACAGGTCATAAAATTTGCAGTGATGAGGCAGAGAATGTAGCTAAGTTGTAAACCTAGCTAGAACGGCTACATGTGGCTTCATGGAGATGTGGAGAGGATGCACAACCTAGGATAAATCTGTCAGAGGAAAATCCACTTCAATACGTCATCTCTGCTGCCTGGCCGGGGCTACGTGGGAAGAGACCCCGGGGCAGAGATGCAAGATTCTTCATTGATTGCATAGCAACACCTGATGGAAGGCTTCCTCAGCGAGTCAGAGGTGGCAGGAAATCAATTCTCTTTACTCACAACATCTCAGAACAGGTGCTGCGTGTCACAGGTCACAGCGTGTTGCCTCAATGGAAATAACAGTTCATGGCAAAAGTGGCCCGGGTGTCAGAGCCGGTTTAATTAATCCAGGTCATCACTGCAGCTTCACCTCATTGGCTGTTGCAGGTTAGTGCCCGCCGCTGGGTCTAAGAGGAGAGGTTTAGGTTTTATTAAAAACTTGATTGCCTTTAACAGTCGGAGATGAAAACAAACGAATAGTAATATATGGCTCTTATCCAGTGCTGGTCACCCTGAGACTGCAAAACGCTTTAAAAAGGAGGGAAGGAGCAGTAGCCACATTTTATAGCTGGAGTCCCTGAGACACGGCAACTAGCCCAGGATTATCCAGCAGGACAGCGGCAGAGCCCAGGTCTCCTGGTTCTCAGCCCAGTACCCTAACCATTGGACCACACAACCTGCAACCGACTGCTTATTAGTGCCCGTCGTGCGCAAAGCTGTCCTGCATACTTCCTGCTGCTTTGTCAAATTCAGTTTTCAACGCCTTGTATGATGGGGCACCAACCACTCCATTCTGAGACCCTTCCATGGTCCAGTAGATCTTAGGGCTTGTCTATAATACAGAAATTCACATTGGTGTAACTGTACGGATGAATTACACCAGTGCAACCTCCTAATGTGGATACACGGGACCAACGTGTCTTACGGGGTACGTTGGCATAGCTAAATAAGTGCAAAATCGCCCCCATTTACTCCCCCTTGGCCATACGAAACAATTTGATTGTATACAATTTGATTTTGATTGAGATGTATTGAACTTAGCAGAAACCTGTAACAGGGAAATGTTCAAAGGCACAAATGGCAGGTAGGTGCCCGGCTCTTCCTGAAAGTGGATCACAGTTGGGTGAAGAGCTGCCATGTGTGTCTTTGAACATCTTCTCTCTGCATTGCTTACCATTTTTCTTAAGCCACCTACATAGAATCAGACACGTGAAAAGGAGAGAGTTAAAGAGATTTCTGCTCCATATGCCGCTGTAGCCCTAAAACAAAAACAGACGCCAACTTTCCCCCACAAAGTGTAAAAACACCTACAAAATATCCAAAAGAGCCCCTCAGACCTGGTTGTGCTTCCCTAGGGCAAATCCATTCAGGCATCATTTAGCCCAGCTGCATATATTTAGTTCTTCCCCATTTTCCTCACAATTTATTAATCACTCTCTCCTGTCCACTCTCCAATTTCTGTCAATGCCCTTCTCCAAGTTCGTGCTGACTTACTGAAGCTCTCCTGGCTAGGAGATGCCTAGAACCTTACTTGCCAACGCAGATGTAAGTCCAGAATCTCAAATTGTGCTCGGCTCAGCGCCTGGCGGGATGGGAAAACAATGGGCTCTATGTTACATTGCAGTCCCCACGTCTTGGGGCCAGCTACCAGTAACAGGGATAGCTGGCTGTATGCCTCCTAGGGGTCCCCTTACACAGAGGGAATCCTAAGGTAGCCAGGTAAGTTGGATTTCAGGTAGCTTGCACTATGGGAGTGGTTCAAAGAACTCTGAGCACAGGCCAGAATGCGACCGAAGTCTTCGTTTATCCAGGCGCCACATTGGGAAGTGGAAAGATTGTAATTTACACTTGAAATGCGTTAATATTTTTGAAGTGTTCTTGTACCAGCGCAGGGAACTGTCAGAGCACCCGCAACAAAATGCTAATTCATCTGTGCAATCAATGGCACCTTTCTTGGAAGAGGCAGGATAATTACATCGAAAACAGAAATGAGTTTTTTAAAGAGGTAAACAGCTGAAATTCATTACCCCTCTCTCACTAGCTATCTGCAATAGATTGGCTCATTTGGTAAATGCATATGCGTACTGAGCACAGTAAATTTACAGCGGTGCCTGATTCCTAGTGGTTCAATGGGAAGATGACAATTGAACCAAATGCCAGGCCGTCTACAGCAAGTAGACTAAATCCACAATTATTTGCAGAGGATGGCCCTGGAAGAGTGGGAAAAGAAGCAGCTCAGAATTTCGCAAGGCGGAGCCAGTTGTGGATTTCTCTCTCATGTCAGGTTTTGTCATTCCGAGTGAAGATGATGAACATACGCAAGACAGAGAGCAAACCTGGAAAGTGTCAGGCAGGGCTCATTAGGCCAGTTATGTGATATAAAGTGGAATGAAAAGGAGAGAGCTTTGAAAGAAAAGAGGGAAGTAAATGACAAACAGTGGTTCAACGGGGATTCATGAGGGTGACAGATTAGAATGGAAATTGGGAGGAAATTAATCTCTCCTTATTGTTCCTGTGCAAGATGATTAAAGATCCAAAATCTCACCCCCAAAACCTGGCTTTCACATAATGGTAAGGCTTGCAAAGATCAACAAAGAATGGGGAATTTGCATGTATTTTGTCCGTGCATGGAAGGGTCTGGGCCTCAGGACAGCGTGCGATCTCAGACAATGGTAATACCCGGGATGCAATAGGGAAGGCCAAGAGGAGAGAATGTCACTCACAGCTTTGGATTTCCAGGTTGACGTCAATTTGAAGCAGATGCATAGGAGAGTGACGTGATTACTAGGAACAGAGGACTACCCAGATTGGATCAGACCAGTGCTCAAGATGGACTCACAGGGACACAATGCTTCCTGGAACTCCAGAGGAAAACAAGTGAATTCATTCCTATTTAAGTACCTATGTAGACAGATTTCATATCCAAGTCATCAGATGGTGATGAGTTTTCACCCACTACCAATTGGGCTAGATATAAACCTGTGACCTACATTTAGGTCCTGATCCGTTAGGTCCTGATCCATTTACTTTTCTTCTCTTCTCACGTATATATTACTAATGAACTTATTATAACAAGCAAACCCGGGTTCCTTTCTATCCTTACACCAGTCCACTTACTCCACTGATCTCCGCAGAGTTGCACAAACAAAGTGGGGTTGGCCTGCATTTTCACGAGCGAGGGTATGTTAAACCAAAGAATTGGCAAGGCTGAAAATGTGCATTATCTTAAAGGTGGCTGTTGTGTGTGACATCGATTCGGAAATCAACACAAAGCAGGTAGCATCACACAGACAATCACAAATGAGCTAGCGACAAATGGGGAAAGAAATAAGAGTAAAGCAGAAAGTAGCGAATTCTATTTCAAAGAGTGGAACCCTGCACTCACAGAGTTCTGGTCCCATCAGCAAGATTCTGTGAAGGTGCAAAGATAAAAATGCAGGAACAAGGCCGTTGTTAGTACCATTCTGGACTTCATCTGAATTTTTACACTCTAGTATAACACCAATACTTCACTCACTCAAGAGCCTCAGCTCTTCATTGCAATAACTTAATTTATCATGAGGGTCAAGTAAATTGCTCCTGCTCTGTGGAAGTAACATTAATTAGTATTGATTTTTCAGTGCATGTGACGTTGTTCTTGCATAGAAATGTAAAGCATGAGAAAGGACGAGTAACGAGCTTTTACTAGCTGGAGTTTTATCTCAGCTATGCCAGTGTAAAAGGCAGTAACTCCTCTGACATCTGTGGAGTTAATCTGGATTTAGTATGCAATATACTTGGTGTACAGAGTAAACATTAGAAACTTGCAATATTTTCAAAGAGGTCTCTCAAACCATCTCAGTACATTAATTCCAGATCCTTCTGTGGCAGTGGTGGTGGGAAGCACAACAGGGAAAGCATTGATCTTGGATCTTATCTAGTTTAGATGCTAATGCAACTTCGGGCTTCCAAGCCTAGGGGTGACACAGGAAATTGTCTTCCGTGCATGGAGCAACTTTTATTTTAATTGCTTTTACTATAAAGGAACCAATCAGAAAATGCTGACTTGGGTATTAGAGAGTAGAGGCACTTGGCTCTTACTAACTTTTCCTTCTGCCAGTATCTCAAGTCCTTCTTATGGGAAGTGTGATGGGAAGTCATAGTTTTCATCATGCATTCAACCTAATTAGCATATCAAGCTACGGTATATTTGACCCGAGGAAAATCCTCAAGACCTGAGGGTACCCAAAGCTGATTGAGTGGAGTTAATTGTAGTCCTGATGAATACAGACCTCGCACCTCATGTGGCTTCGACTTGCCTGCTTTCTCCACCTGTGGTCTTTATTCTCAAAAGATGCTCAATCCTTGTGTGTCTTTTACCCAAGAGCAACAGACTTGGATTGCAGAATGGATGTGATAATATAAAAGCGTCTCATTGGTATATGCCAGAGACCCCCACTGGAGTTCCATGGGGCGAGTATGGTGCACGCATACGTCAACTGGGAGACTAAACCCCAAAAGGCTGGGCAAAGTGTTAGTACATTTGTGACTTCGCCTACATCGCCACACACGGCAGCCCAGTGTCATCTAATGAAGCTAGAGCTCAGACACACATTGTACAAGCATCCCCAGGGAACACAAATAATATCCAGCCTCCACTGACACTTGTGCTTCACACAGCTAAGCTTCTAACCTTTCCTTTTTCCTGTTTCTTGGAGGAAGCGCATATTTTCCTTATCTCGGAGACGGACTGATGAAATAGGATTTATGCTAACTAGGGCTGCTGTAAGGAGACGGCGAATTACCTTTCCCTCACATCTGAGCTCACACGGCAAGTCCTCCCCTGCCTGTTCAACAACGCCCACGCACCTTCCACCAATGATGCCACCGGGGAGAGGGAAAGCTTTGCTGAATCTATCTCAGATTCTATTGAGAACAGACGCTCGGGTTTTCTATTTGGAACACTACTAAGAAAACGAGTCATCTTTTGGCAAGATGGGGTGCTCTAGAGAGCTACCTGACAAGAGCTTAGCTCCTATCTTATTCCAGGTACCGTTAAAACGTTGAGTCCACATAACAAGCAGAGATTAAACTCTGACCTTTAGCCTGTTAGTATCTTTACCATCAGCTAACACTGAGCTCCGGTAATTATAAAGTGACCTTTATCTAGTGCATCTGATGGCCAGCAACGCAGGAATGCCAGGCAGGATGTATTAGGCTGTAGGCACTGATGTCACATTGCTTCCCTGAGATGGCTTGGCAGTCACTCTCCGGACCCACCGGATTTCCTGAGGACCTCTCTCAAGCTATGAGTGTGTTAGTTGCCTGCTGCATCTGCCAGCTAGTTTGACATTGCTGCAGCCAGTCGTGCCCCAAAATTTGATACTCGCAGGTTGTACCTCATCATCTGGCAGGGTAGCATCGCTCCAGGAACATGTTCCTAAGCACCAGGTAGCTCCATATTTGGATTTTTTGACACACTCCTTCTCGCTTGCAATGGCTCAGTAAAAGATCTATCAGGATGTCACAGCATCTTTCCTTCCTCCACAAAGATCTATCCTTTTACTCACCAACACCTTGATCACCTCGCATGGAGTCTACTCCAATAGTACATATCTCTGGCTTCAGAGCACCCCCTTTCGATCAAGTGAAAATGCTGCTACCAACATAGCCTTTTCTCCTGCTGCTCACACCATGGTGCCCCCACTTTTCTAAATCCCTCCAATGTTTCCTCTGATTGCTTTCCTCAATTTCTAGCTACACATCTTCCCCTGCAAGACCCTCGATAATCTCTCCCTAAAACACGTTTCTTCTGAAGAGAGTTGCATCAATTGTGGGACATTTTGGGGAATGAATGAATAATTTGTTTGAGTTTGAGAATGAATTTCGGTTCTACTGTGTTTGTACTGGTAGCTGGTCAAAACTTTTCAAATGTTGATGACATTTCAAACTTTTAATTTAAAAAAATAAACTGGGGAAATGTGACAATATTTTGACAAAATGTTCCACTCGACTTTCGAGGCAGTCAAGCTTTCTACTAGAGCGGGGTAGGAAAATTCCAACAAAACCCTTTTTATTTTTGGTTGGAATTCACTGATTTATTGAAATGAAAATATTTCAGTGAGATGGAGAGATTTTAAAAAAGTTACTCCAGAAACCAGTGAGGATTCTGACAGATCCTTGCATGACAGGCTGGTTCCTGATTGACATCCGCCTGGTTTTCCTGAAGGTTTGACTGGCAGGCTGCTGGGGAGCCCCACGCTTCCAGGGTCCGCGGATGCAGGAGAACCCACCAGGCAGACTGCCACACAGCTGGGACTCGATTCCCTTGCAGGGAGAATTATGAAATTTTGGAGGTTTGTTCCAAATCAAAATGTTTCTTCTCAGCCAGTTCTATTCACTAGCTTTTCATGTTTGCTTTTCACAAATTTGCCTGGCATGCCTCCTCACAAAATGCAAATTACAAACCTGAATAGTTGCTGAAAGCTATTTTCAAAATGTTTATGGAATGGGCAATTCTCCATAGGGTGGTTATTTACATAACTCCTCCAATCAGCGAACAGAAGCACCACCTTGGGACTTACATTCCCTTGGGATTTCAACAAATCAGCCAATTCCAACAAAAAAGTGTTTCGTGAATGAATAACATTTGCCATTCGCAAGCAATCCGCAAACCAAGAATTAGTCACTAAAGAAATTCATGAATTGTTGTGAACAACAAACCCATCCAAGAAGTTCACAATCAGTTTCTAAGCAGAAAACAAGGAAAAAAATCCACAAATAAATTATCTGCTCTTCTTTAATTCCAAGTGTTACCAATTCCTTCACCTTCATGAGAAACTCAGCTGGCTGTTTCTTCTACCCAACTATTAGATCTGGTTATCCACCTCGCTTTTGAACACAGCGATGATGACTATACGAACTCCACGCAGTCACTTATCCCCTTGTTTCCTAACTAATGAAAATGATATCTTTCCACTGGGTAGGAGGACATGTTTTTGTGCTAAGAACTGTAATTTTTATTACTGTTTCCTTCTTGCATTTGCTGGTCTTGGCCACGGTAAAAACCAAAAACACTGCATCTGGAAGAAGAGAATATTTTGCTGGCCCCCAAATCCCGCATCAAGAAAAATAACTTCCCTCCTCGTGAGACAGAAGGTCAAAGAACTGAAATGTGGCTCTTACTCTCCTCGGATAATTTCTCTCCTCGGATAATTTTCTCTCCTCGGATAATTTCAGTTCCTGAGCTATAGCAGAGTCAGGAAAGGACGGTGCAGAGATGGCCCATGCATTACCCTAATTTCAGGCTGAGCCAGCCCCCCCCCCATAAATTATGTTGGGTTCCCGTGGCATGGAAGGGTTGATGTAACATCCAAGGAGCATAAGGAAGCCATGACTACGGCACTTTGCAGCAGCAGGGAGAAGGGGAGGAGGGGTATAGAAGTTGCTACACTCTTTGCCATTGGATGGTCGCTATATATGGGGACGATCCTCCCACTGCTGGCTAAACCGGCTTTTAGGACAGATTCCAGCAGACGTATCTAGTGCTGCGTCCCTGTGTAAGTCCCTGAGTGAGTGTGTGGTACAGATATAGCACACAGTCTGCACGGCTCCTGAGGCTATGGGCTGAAAATGTTAACAGGATGCTGCCAACTACTTTCACTTCGGTTTAAGTTTCTGTAAATGCGTTTGTTATTTCTTATAACATCAGAGCTGCAAACGTCCTTGCGCCAAGTCAGTACTTAGGTATTTACCGACAGTCACTGCATGGTGGTAATCCAAAATGCCCACAGTTATTTCCTGGGATAAACCGCAGCATTTCAGACAATCCTGTGTGGGAACCTGACTTTTTAACGGGGATTGCTGTGCACAAAGACAAGGTCCTTAGGCTTACAGTGTAACACAGACAGGCAAAGTTCTTGGAACGATAGGTCAACAGCAAGCAGAGGCATAGTCTCTGGAGGAATAAAACACGGGGAGCCTTTAGAGACACAGGTTTTTAAAGAAGGATTCGAAGACAAGAGGAAGGTGCATGTTGACATGAGTCAAAAGGGTGTCATGAAAGAGGATGCAAAGCTGAGGATGGGGGAAGATGATAAAGGGAGCGGCTGAAGTAGGACAAGGAGGAACGTAAGGGCAGAAGGAGGAGAGGAAAGATGTAGAAACAGGAAGGTGTGCAAAGGTGAGGACAAGGAGTTGGACTATGCGGAAGACTTGGAGAGGTAGTCAGGGGAGAGGCTAAAGGAGGCAGCAACAGAGACGGTATGTGGCAACCTGCCACCAGATCAAGGAGAGCCAGTAAAGTAATACCAAACATCAGTCCCCAAGCTCAGTGCGTAACCCTGCCCCAGGTGGGTCGCACCCTGCGGGATCTGTCCGTTTCTTACACTTTGGCAACACTTGTATAAAGTCTCGTTGAATTGAACTGAATTGGTCAGAGGAGGGGGGGAAGGAAGCTAGACTTTGCTGTGGTATTTTTGTACAGATTGTGAGATGCCAAAGAGAAGGCAATTACAAGAGTCGAGGCGGTTGAGGATTAAGGCATGTATCAGTATTTGTAAAACCCGCTCAGAAGCCTAAATAAATTAAAGTTTCTCTCTCTTCTTCCTTAGGCCTTTTCCATTTGATGTGTTTCTGGGGGAGTTTAAGGAGTAGCAAACAACACTGCTATTACCTCCATTACTTGCTTGCTCCAGAATTGTCAATGGAACATGCACAAGACGAGAAATATGCTCTGTTGGTTATATTGTGAACCCTCTGGAACAAAAAGGTAGACAGCGGCTATTCATGTGCCCACAAACAAATACTTTTTTTCCTTTTTGACCACGGAGTGAATGTGAAAAGAATAAAATAAAATTCAGAAAGTATTCCCCATTTAGAATCGCAAAAAAAAAAAAGTAAGTCATGCCAGAGGTGGCATAACACATTTAACGATGTTTCTGAAACAGAATTAGAAAAGTCACCTAAAAACTGCTTGCGGCCTAATATTGTTTCATTGCAACAGATGCAAATGCAGAAAAGCAGGTTGAGTGCTTTATTGTCTACTAACAAACTGCATAGGAAAGTATTTAATCAAACAACAGATGAGGAAAGTATTTCGTGCCCACCATATAAAGGGACGCGCGCACACCCGATGCTCAAGTAACTGTTTTCTTTCAGATGGCGTGGTTACCCAGGGACAGCAGTTCCCATCCATGGCACAAAGCCATAAGGAAGAACAATTGAAGAGATGATTCTATGGAAACCTGTGTTGTCTCTAAGAGAGCCCCAGAGCAGTGTTTGCTCCTATTCTCTCTCGCTGTCGCCTCACTCTCTCCTTCCGGGTGATGAATAATGGGAATTAAAAGAAGAAAGAAAGCAGTATGACAGTCAATTACTGCCTTTGTGATTTACTACCCAAGAGCTGCCTGCTTCAGATAGCACTTGATGCTCCTGTTACACGAATTCATTCCACTGGATCCTAAGCCGGACATTTAACAAGGATGCTAAAAATACACTGATTTATTTTATTATTTTTCTGAAGTATTCACAGTTTCCTAAATGTTGATGAATCAATCACAGAGAGAGTTTGGAGAGTCTATCAACAATATTTACAAACAACCGCCTTACTGTTGTACGTGTGAACCCACTTCATCCTAATTAGCAAAGGTGGGCTTTTTTTCCTCTCCCCTTTCTTTTAATCAATACATTTAAAGGAGAGAAAAAAAAATAAGGCGAGAGAAAAAGCTGAATCTGTTCACTGCTGAGGACCGGAAGTTCAATAGAGTGTTCTGATACCCACCCGGTTTTGGCCAGAGCTGCAAATTTCAGTTCACACTGACCTCTGAAGTCTGGGATCAAGGACAGATGCTGGAGTTGAGGTCCTGGATTTTAATTTGGCACATTACAGAGATAGGGGCTAGATGCAAGTTTGCGTCAAAAATGAAGTTGGGCAGGAAAGAGTTCAAGGGATTTGGTTCAGGCCCTCATCTGATACTCAATCAGGGATTAATCTACACACCTTCCATCCATGCCTAAATAAATACTAGCAAAAGAAAAAATTTCAGCCTTAGATTCCCATATACAGAGCTGGGAGCTCCAGGATGAAATCCTGCCATGAAATTTAATTACAAGTTTTGAGGAAACCCTTACTAGCAGGTCTAGGAAAAAGCAGCACCCTACCAAAAACACTTACCGAACAAAGGAAAGGGTCACCTTATAAATGAAATCTGTAGAGCTCTACATACAAGGTAGCACAATGAATTTATGTAGAAGATAATGAAATTACCTATGCAGCACACATTAATCAAAGCATTCTGACATCCTATTGTGTCCAGTTCAAAAGAGGGAGAGGCAGGGTCTCAGAGATGAGCAAATTATTAAACTATGAATATTTGTTGTGAATTTCTCCTTCTTTTGTTCATTTCCCAAACAATCTTGATTTTCACCACATAGTTTTGCCAAAGACTTTTCAGCCTTTTTTTCCTCCCAAACTGTTACTTTGGCTCTTCATTTTGATGGTGCATGACTGGCCAATTAAATCAGAGCGGGCAGACTCTTTTCCCTGAGCAGATGACTGAAACGTCTTAAAATAAAATCAGTTAATGATTAACAGCACACAAGAATACACCAAGGATGGCAAGTACTTTTAGTATGTGTAAAAATATATTTACTTGCAGTATACTATTCAGCCACCAGATGTCCCTGTGCACTATTTAGAGTTCCAGACAAACTGTGGCTCCTGGTAAACAAGGGAGAAGAAGCAGGAAATTGAGCTGTGTGGAAAACTATTTGTGTCTGTAGTTGAAGTTGTTTTCTTTAATAAATGCCTCTTGTTAGAGAAGATCTTTGATTCTGATCTTTGATACCATGATGGTATCTGTTTTCAGATAAATAATCATTTGTGCCAAAATACATGAAACTATTGGGCTCTGATAATACTTTCACAAATACCCTACAACTGGCACAATACTTCCACAGCAAACAATATGACCCTCTGAGCAGTAATGTAGTGAACTCACTTTAGTTCATTCGTGACTATATAATTAAGTAGCATGTTGACTCTTTTGTTACATACTCTCGTGTGTTTTTTCCATTATTCTGCTGGCTCTAATCTCAGTGGAACAGAAAGCCTGAGACTGCCTGAATTCTGAACCCACATAAACTAGCCCCAGCTTTTTATAGTGCTCAAGAGTTCAGTATCTTTGAGAGTTACATGTGGGTCTGTGGTGTTACAGTGTGTGTGAAGAAGAGATGTTAGAAAAACCACCAACCCTTATGTTAGAGCCACACAATGTTACCACCAAAACAATTTAGCACAGTAATGGGAACACTTTAAATGTGTCCAGTTCTGGTGTCCACAATTCAAGAAGGATGTTGATAATTATAGAGGGTTCAGAGAAGAGCACTGAGAATGATTAAAGGACTGGAAAACATGCCTTGTAGTGATAAGCTAAACAGATTGAGCTCCTGGAGTCTAACAAAGAGAAGCTTAAGGGGTGAATTGATTAGAGTCTCTAAGCATCTATATGGGGAATAAAATGTAATAACCGGCTCTATCTAGCAGAGAAAGACATAATACAATTCAATGGCTGGAAGTTGAAATTAGACAAATTCAGACTGGAAATAAGCTGAAATGTTTTAACAGTGAGACTAGTTAACCACGGGAACAATTTATCAAGAGTCATGGTGGATTCTCTATCACGGACAATTTTTAAAATCAAGATTGGTTTTTTCCCTAAGAGATACGCTCTAGGAATTATTTTGGGAAAGTTCTCTGGCCTGTGTTCTACAGGAGGTCAAGCTAGATGATCTCAGAGGTCCCTTCTGGCGATGGAATCTATGAATCTATAAATGAAGGTGCCATTTAGAAATGCTTTATGAATATTTATTAAATGATTATTAGACGCAATGGCTGCACATTCTTTAAGAGCTTATTGTAAATCATCATGCAATAAAATACATTAGCAATAAATTCTCAACCGCTGAGGCTCTAATAAGCCGCTATAAAAACAGATCATAGCTTGTAGATGTTGCCAAACCTAGGTACAGACCAGGTTTAAATTTGTGCATTACGTGGATTTAAAGCCAGTTGGGGAGGTAATTGGAATGATTATACAGTGAATATTAATAGAAAGTTGTTGTGCCATCATCCTTGAAAAACTCCCAAAGCAATGTCTTTGTACCCGTCTACATTTCTTCTCTTGTCCCCATGCACATTATTCTTAACATGCCCTTCCTGTTAGTGAGGTTGTGCAATGCATACAATTGCGTCCACATTTCTAGTATTGGAGGTTAGGCTAATCTGACACAACTACCAACTCATTTACAATTAATAATCTAAACAAAATTTATCCTGATGGCTAGGAGGGCCTCGACCTCAGATTCATAGATTTTAAGGCCAGAAGAGAGATCATCAAACTGACCCTACTGCATAACACAGCCCATAGAATTTCCTCCTACATCAAGCCTATAACTTCTGGTTCAGCTAGAGTGTATCTTTTAGAAAGACATCCAGTCTTGATTTAAAGATAGAGAGTAATTAATCACTGGAGGGACTCATGGAAGGATGAGTTGGATTCTCGCTGTCCATTTTGCACCTTTTTTTCTGGTCTGAATTTATCAAGCTTCAGTTTCTAGACGGCGGATCTTGCGATGCCAGAGTCTGCTAGATTAAAGAACTCTCCACTATTGGAAATTTTCTCCTCATGTTGATACTTACAGACTACGATCAAGTCTCCTCTTGGATAAACTAAATAGAGGGAGCATCTTAGGTCTCTCACACTCCTGCTACCCCATCCCTCTGCCCCCTCTTAATATTGCTGATGCTCTCTCTGCCTTGCTTCATGTGCCCTCCCCTTGGTTCAGATCATTATTCCACATGGCCTAAGCAGACCTCTTTCAGTTTTAGTCTTAAGCAGCTGTCTCTGGGTGGCTTCTTCCCTCATGTGGACATCTTTAGGGAAGGCTCTTTCCCACTCAGCAGCCCATGACCCGCTATGGATCCCATTCTTACTGTTGACTAGCGGGAACAAGCTGACTCTGCACTAAGCGTAGGCACTCTGGTTCACGCTAGTGTCCTGGACTTTTCAGGTCCTGTTGCATGTGAGAATTCAAAGCAGAGACATTGGGGTCAAGTACAGAGTCACCTAGACCTGGATTTTTAAAGGTATTTAGAGGTTGCTGCCCTCAGCGTTGCAACACCTAACTGATTTCGGAGCCAAAATCCCCATCAACTTTCATTAGGATTTAGGCTCCCAAGTGTTTAAATCCCTTTTGAAAATGATATTTAGGGTCCTAAATCAGTTAGGTGTTGCAATGCCGAGGGCAGCTACACCGAAATACTTTTAAAAAGCTGGGCCTTAGCCTGTACAAGCATGTCAGGGGAAGGCAGGCAATAGTCAGTGGATGGAAGAGTGAAAGGATTCACAGTGAAGGTGTGTAGCGGGGGGATGGGGGAGGGGGGAAGGGCCTCTTTAGCTAAACCAAATTGAGCTTGACAAATAAAGTGTGCAATTTACTTAGACAAAGGGGTGAAAATGTAGCCAGGTTTGTGTCTTGCACAAACCCTTTTTTTTTTTGCTCATTATTAGTTACCATCCTAGAAGTGCTGCATTTTGCCTGCAAGCAGGCAGAGTAAAGCCTATACTAAGATGTCCAAATTGTCACCCCCATGTCCAATTTTGCATGCTCGGCCCGTACTGCCCACACCAAACCACAATCTGTGCACACAGCCCTGTGAAAAGCCTGCAGTGTGATGACTAGCTGTCCCAATTCACGTGCACCAAACCCACCCAGTGCCTCATTTCCCAGGGGCAGTCAGTGGTGTGGGCAAAATGGGAGGCCAGGAGGAGGTTGGCTGAAGAGGTCTACTGCAAACAAAGGACTTTGGAATGAAAGATGCTCTTGAAATCCAAGGAGCAGGGGATATCACCAAAGCCCACGTGAGTAACCAGCTAGCAACCGGAACAATCTCTCTTGTCCTGTGAATCAGCCAGTAAATCCAGCAGAAAGAGGCTAATTTCCAAGCAGATTATTTCCTCAGGTCTGCTGTAAAAAGAAAGCAATCCCCTCTCATTTTGACATAGTCGGGGCTGGAAAACACTGCCTCCGTATCCTAAAGTCAACAGTGAGAGACATGCACACAGAGAGAGCAAGCAGCCTTGTTTTATTTTTACCGTCGTCCCTGCACATTATGGCAAGGCTTGCCTTGGCTAGGTGACTGATCCAGTGCATGGAAATAAGCGAGGGCGGGCAGCTCGCCTGAAGCATTGCAGACCTCTCTAACTGCTTCTTGTAAACTTTGTCGGAGCTGGAGAATGCACTGAGACGGGCTCTCTCCTCTGGCAGACAGGCAGCAGGCTGCACCAGAGACATGGAGATTTTTGCTTTGTCTGAGCCAAAGAGAAAGAATGTTCACTGACTGGGGATGGGAGGGCGGGGGGAAATCAAGGGAGAGTCTCCTAGAGATTGCCAAGAGATGGGAAGAAAAGGAGACCAAAAAAAAAAAAGCCCCCAACCATCAAAGAGTCGTAAAGTAGAGAGGCTGCAGGAGCAACTTGGACAACGTCCAGGGGCTTGTATCTCACCTTGCACATTGCGGACGAACTCGATTTCACTAAAAAAAAAAAAAAAAAGGTCTGTGCTGTTTTCTCTTTCGACTGAAGCATTTCCAGACAAGATACGCGTGAGGATCGGGTGGAGTGGGCCACCAGGTTTTGATCTCAGGGATTTTTAGAGGGGCAGCTGCTGTTGGCTGCCTTCTCTCCCCACCCCTTTTCTCTCTCCAGAAACTGTCAGAGTGTAAAGGGAGATTTCTGCTGAAGACGACTCCCCTCTGTGCTTCTGAAATACTGCCCCCACACACCCCTTCTCTCCACACCCCTGGTTTAGGAGAGACAATTCTGTAATGCTCCGGAGAGCTCATCTTTAGCCTGTGTCCCCCACTTCCCCACTGCCACATTCTGTCTGTGAAGCTGGATACAAGCACAAGGAATGCAGTTTGTCTTTTTTTTTTTTTTGAAATGCAAATACGTGCAAATTAGGTGCCTCCCACACGCTCCTAGCAAGTTGCTACTTCGGCACTCCGGTTCTAGGCTATACAAGGTCCTATTCCTGTCCCCCGTCTTATCCTCCTCACAAAAAGAGCCCTCATGATTGTGTATTCCCATCAGTTCCTGGGCCAAGCTCCCATTTATCCAATTCTGGCCTTTTGCTTTAGTGTTGACAATAGCTGACATTTTATAGCACTTTCTGCTGCAAGCTTTGGGAACAAATGGTTTTCTTTTACTTAAAAGATCTCCATTGCCTTTTGATCGGCAAAGCGGGGCTGCCTATTGTAAATCTCAAATGTTTAGCTGCTGTATCTTATCTTTTTGGCTGTGTTGGAAAGTCGGTGTTTTTCATCGCTTTGTCTGTAGGCGGGATGCGCGCAGGTAGTGCGGCTATGGGTGTGTATATATTATGATCTCCATCTTCAATGTTGCCTCTTCTGGGAATTGAGAGCGTAGTTCAAGTTCTTTAAAATAATCACACCACATTGCTTCGGGGACATTCAATCTGCCTCCAAAAAATGATGCCGTTCACAAAAGATAGGCTCCTTAAAGCCTGGAATGAAACAATCCGGCTTTGAATGGGCAGAGGGTTTTTTCCTCCCCCTGGATGTAATTTACTTCACTGAAATTCAGTGAGGCCACTAGCTTAAAGCGTAGGGAGGCCGAGTTTTATCGCAGACTTCCTGTGTGATCTTGGTCCTTTACCTCGGTGCAATAGGGATAGAAAAGCTCTGAGGATAAATGCATTAAAGACTGTGTGGCTGACCGGATACCACGGTGATAGGAGACATATAAGTACATCAGACAAAGGGTATTAAATTATTTGTATTGTGCTAGTGCCTCAAAGCCCAGCCCCATTGCTCCAGGCAGTGTACCGTTATGTAATGAAGAGATGGTCTCTGCCCCGATGAGCCTAGTGCTGAGACTAGAAACTGGACGAGACAACAAGGAGACAATGATGACAGCATGCTAAGCAACAGTCAGAACACACAAGTTGCCTAACCTTGTCTAGCTATGGAGTCGTGGCCAGAACACAGGGAATATCTGAGCAGAGACCATGTGACTTGCTGAAGGCCACCCAGGAAGTCTCTGATGGAGTGGAGAATTGAACCTGGGTTTCCCAAGTCTTAGGATAACCCCCTGACTCCCGCACCATCCTTCCTTTTGCCCTCCCAGCACCAAATCATTCAAATCTTTTTCTGGGGTCAAAACAAAATAAGGCAGAGGCTGCCCTACCCGTGGCGAGATACACTGTCCCCTCCACCACCTTCACACCTTTCCAGGCATAGGTTTATTCCTGACTGCAGAACGGATCTGCTAGGAGTCTATGTGGCTTGATTAAGTTCCTTCCACACTCCTCCAGAAAGGGGTGTGGCACGCACAAGAAGAATCACGTAAGTGTCTCTCACACGGCCACCTGCCCACGTGACTCAACTGTGAGCTGGTGGAAGCATCTCCAGGGCAGCTCATCCTCCAAAGGCCAGTCAGGTCTTAGCCTCACCGCTTGAGACTCCCAACAAAGAGCCAGTTAGAGCAGGTAGTGATTTAGGGTCAAATGCACAGTCCCGCAACTTCCAAGACAACTGGCAGTAGTCATCCCGATGTCCAGAACAGTTCTGGCCTGCCGACTGTATGCTGGGGTGCCAGAGGGCACCAGAAAAATGTGAGGGACGTAGCTTGTCTTCTCAGATGCTAGCAGAGTGGGTCACAAAGTCACATGTTCACACAGATTCCCATAAAGAGAGAATATCGGTCAGGGTTTCCATTCCTATTGTTCAATGAGAGACACAATCAACAGAGGTATTGGGTGTATCCCAGGAAGAAAGAGAGGCACACTTACTGGACAGGAGCACCTCCATCAAGGGGACAGGTCCCCCTAACTTTTTGCCTTTCTGTTGATATCCCCATCAAATTCTTACAAATTCTCACTGATCCCCCTACATTTTCTGTAACTGGGTTTGCAGCTATTGTGAGTGCCCTAATTTCCTGTTCTCAGCACAAGGGAACACTGAGTAGAACTTGCTGAAATTTTTTCATTCAAGATGTTTGACTTTTCCATCAAAATGGAATTTTCCATGGGAAATGTCCATTATCAACAAAATATGCTCAGGTTCTTCATTGACAAAACAAAACCAAAACCCCCTATGAACAATTTTAAATCAGCCTAAAACTGGGAAATTTCAGGCATCCGAGCCAAAATTCTCAGTAAAACCTAAAACCTCTTCCCAATAGGCCAACATTTTTCAATTTTAGTTCCCCCAAAAAATTCAGTTTCTGGTGCTTGGTTTTCCAAAGAAAACCTAAAAAAAAATTAGGTGACTTTTTTTGCAGGAAAGCAACAGTTTCCCGACTAGTTCTAATTGTTATAATAGAAACTGCTGTGGGTAAATTCTTCACCTTTAAATGGTAAGGCCTGTAGCTAACTATACTGTTAAATTGTCTGGACAATGGCAGCATTCATTCGTTAAAGGATCATCATGTGACCCAGAAAGCCACAAGTCCCACTGTTTTTTTTCTACAATCATTTGAAGAGTGCAACCCACCAGGAAGGAAGAACCATTGTTCTTGTGGTGTATCAGTGGGATTTTTCAAGGAAAGTGAGTGATGGGTTAAGCAGAAGAGCAGCAACCATTTCTTAACTCTGACTTTTAGACTATGGAATGGCCTCCTGGGTAAAGTAGCTTGGGTCATCGTCAATTAAAATGAACGAATCACTGGAGAACGTGCTGTAAAAGCAGAATCGTCTTTTGGCCGGGGAGGGAGATGGACAAGCCAATTTAACTGATATTTTGCATCTCTAATTTCTGCCTTTCTTTGATGTCTTCTCCTGCCAAAACAGACCAGTGGAGCTACCCTGATTTACATGTCAGCTGAAGATCTGCTCCAATGGTGACAACAGGCTTACAAATTAAAAAACACAGAGGACAGACATCTAGATCCTCCGGCAATTAGTTCACAATAAATGCTCTAGATGAGAGATCGAGAGCAAGGTAATATACAGGAGTCACTAAAGCAAAGTGAGTTTTCAATACAGATAGCTCATCAGAGTTGCTTTCATGTTGTAAAAACACTTCTATTTCCATAAGATGTCTGCGTACGGAAACCTTTCTTGAAGGGATGCGCTGACACGGTCTTAGGAAGGATGCTGAATTGGATTTTGATTATACCCTTGGCTCTCAAAGCAATGTCGACTGAAACAGCACCTGTAATTTGGCCCTAATAACAGAGTCCTCAAGACAGGCTTTGCAGCTCTAAGAGCCCGGCATGGCATTTCCCAGATGGAGTAGCTTGGAGAGGGGCATAATTTTCTGCTGGAAGCTTTGAAGGTATTTTCAGCTTTCAATAGAGAATTGTTTTGAAAAATGAATTCTAACATCCTTTCCCTTTCTACCTGTCCTAGTGGGGAATTCCATTGAAAAACACTTACTTCCTTGCAGAAGGACAAATGTTCATGTTAAAGGGCCAGACCTGTATTTGAGCTCGGTTTGCTGGAATTCAGGTATTTGTGAACCATCCCTTACATGTATTGCTCCTGCTTCAGTTTCGTCCTTATGCACACATCCGGAGCCTATAGGGTAAGCTCGCCTATTATATTCATTGGCTTGTCATTATATTTAGCTGCTTTTATTATATTCAGCTGTAATGCAAGAAACCTACAGGCCTGTATCCCGTAAGATATGAGCTGAAGATAAGTGTGGTTAAGTAGGCTGCAACCCTTGGCATAGATTAACTTTCAGATTTTGGGAACTTAGAAGAGGCTGCTCAATGATAGACGTTAGAATGTTCCAATGAGTGCTACTGCAAGGAACATGGAAGTAACAACCACAAATCTGCTTCAGCAAGGGGTGACGGGTATGACCATCAGCTGAAATGGTAGTTTCACGTATTATTGCATTAACCTATAGATGAAAGATTTCAAAATTATTAGGAGGAGCAAATACAAATAAGGAAAAGGGGAAAACCCCTCCTGAATATGCATTAGATATAGTGGCGTCAGCGGAACATATTATAAAAGTCACATCTCAGCCTGTGAGTAGTAGGAGAAAGAGAAATGTGGCCCTTGGAAGGGGCCAGAATAATGGCCACTGGTGATGAGGAAGATAATGGTTAACCCTTCAGGTTGTCCTGCAAGGGACATGTCCCTCCAGGGGATATGGATGTTCAGAGGCACATTCTGCAGTTTCTCTATTTACCTTACAGAGTTAAAGTGTTTTATGAATGCATTTAGCAAAGTCACAAACAATCTGTAAATACAGAGAAGTTCCTATAATGTGAGTGTTGCAACTGTGTACAACGGGATTCCCAACTACATAGTAATTTTATTACTGGGCCTGATCTTGGGACAAGAACCTGTCTACCGTCAAAGTGATGATTGGGAATTCTTAAGTAATCAATATAATTAATATATAGTCTATAAATCAGGCTACACAGCTGTCATGTTCACCTACTAGAAGAGCTGCCCTGCACACACGGGGAGCTCCAGGAATGGTACTGCACAACCTGGCCAGACATGGCAATGATATTCCCAGAATGAAGAGTCTTCTGGAGCCACTTGGCAATTCCCGCAGCTACATAAGTAATTGAGACAAACTGAACGGTACCTGCAAGGAGGTGGTATTTATACACTGGTCTGTCTTAAAGTGCCATCCTCGCCTCAAAGACAGATTCATAGAATCATAGAAGATGAGGGTTGGAAGGGACCATAGGAGGTATCTAGTCCAACCCCCTGCTCAGAGCAGGACTAAGCCTGACTAAATCATCCCAGCCAGGGATCATTACCTGCTCTAACTGGCTCCTTGTTGGGAGTTTCAAGCGAGGCCTTGAAAACCTCTAAGAATGGAGATTCCACCACCTCCCTAGGCAGGTTCATTTCTCCTAATATAGACTAGGGCTATACTGTTACTTAGAGGAATATTCTACTATCAAGAGTGGGTTAAGAAACTCCAAATGTTAGTTAGTTTTTGTTGTTTCTGTTGGCCAAGAGCAGGTATAGAACGTAATCCCTGAGATTACTGCGAGTAGCCCAGAATTTGACCAAACAGCAGCTAAAAACAGCTAAAAACCGAATGCTACATGGCTCGGACTGATTTTTAAGACTTTAAGAGGCAAGAACAAACTGTTGCATGATTTTCAATGTTAATAATCAGAATGGGACAAAAAGTTAATGTCCCATGAAAATGGAAGCAATGTTTGGACAGCCGATCTTGTTTTTAAAATGCCCTGACGTATATTGTTATGATTAAAAATGTTGTAATAAAAAGTAAGTAACTTGCTGAAATTAAAAAGAACTGGTGATCCACAGGGGTTACTGTGGTGATGCCTTAGGAGTCACTGTAAGTTATGTGCTTTGTTTAAGTTAGCTATAAAAAGAAATTAAGCAAAAAACACACTTGGAACAGTTCAAGGGAGCTTTCCTTCGGGCAAGGAGCTGACACCTAAACTCCCTAAACAGCTGGATGGAAGAAGGCTCCCTGGAAGCCTGACCCGTAATTAAAAGAGATTCTCTACCACAGCCTTTTAAATAGGCCTAGCCCGAGGCCTGAGTTAGAATCACAAGCACATGTGCTACACTGCTTCTACTGCATTCTGGATCCATACTGGATTCTACTGTGGTTTAAATGGCAAAATCCCTTTGCATGTTATCCTCTGTCCCTGGGCTGCACCGGGAACCTAGCAAGACGGCTATATTTATTCCATAGGTGATGCCACAACACGCTGAGCCTGTTTGCTAGATTCGTTAATGAAAACGGTAGCCTTAGTCAGGCATCGAGTATCTGCCTGAAGGTCAAGCTGTCAGCGATCTGTCTCCATCAATGCCATTAATAACGGGGATCGCGTGAACGGAAAGCAACCCACTGCCAATCAGGGGAGAGGGGGAGGAATTTACTTCAGTGGAAAGTAACTGCACTGTGTAATTTTGATGTTAAAGAAAATAATAATAAACGGCGGGCTGGAAGGACAGCGCTTGGTGCTCTCTGAAAGACAGAGTGGCAATATGAGCTGTATTTGAAGGATATAATGGATATAATTGACTTCAAGCCTAGCCCATAATTGTGATATTGACTACCGCTGAGAGATGAAGGGGCCTGTGGCAGCTCCAGTCATAACAGTAGCCGAAGGGGATAATAGAGCCAATTAAGTTGTGCCAATACACAGTGTACCATGGCAATGTGCCCTGACCGATTGCATGGGAGTGGGAGATAGGACAGATGTCATTCCTGGTTCAATTTGCATCTTGGGGGGGGGGGGAGGGGAAAGCAAACAAGCAAGGCCAATTGTTCGATCTACAGTCCTTTTGGGCTTGCAGAAATAACCCACGAATTCCGACATAGACAACAAAATACTCACCAGACCTGTGAGTTTGAGACTCTTTCAGTCCAAGTTGCTTTATCTTTGCACTTCGTCGTTCCGGCCAGGACCGAAGGCGAAGGTGACAAATTGCTGACTGGAATGCTGCTGTCGTGGCATGGCCTGCCGAGACCACATTCACAAGGGAGGAAGGCTGGGTTTTATGGATAACACACTGCACTGGAGACCTGGAAACTTGGCTTGTTCCCCCAGCTCTTCCCTTGGCTGGCTGGCTGTGAGGCTTTTGGAAAACCACTTGATCTGCGTATGCCTCATATAGTCCAGGATAATAATGCCAATCCACCCTCACAAGGGTGTTGAGAGGCTAAATTAACATTTGCAAAGCACCTTGAAATCCTTAGATACAAGTAAAGCTTGTGGTTATGTTATAAGAATGGGAGTTCTCATAACATTTCCGGTTGGCACCTTACAGGGAAGTGCTGAAATGTTATGAACAATGGGGAGGGGGTTATTGGAAGGTGATGGTGGGAGAGGGATGAGGTGTGGGTTCTGCAGTCATGGAATTGCTTTCAGCTGGTAACCCACCACAGCCAAAACATCTTGATATCCAGGGTATGTTGCAAAGCTTCTATGTTCTCTCAGGCGTTATTGGTCTGTGGCGGGTAGGGCTGAACGGGTGGGAGTGGTTACGCGAAGGAGGGCCCAGTTTGTTTGGAAAAGGGAGAGGTTTTTGCCCATAGGCCCCCGGGTACTCTCTCTGTTTTGTTAACTTCTCTGCACGTGCCAAGGACAATGGAGGGGTACATTTTAAAGACAACAAAATAAATAAGTAAGGCCTCCGATCACGCAATCACTATTGATGTCAGTTGGATTACTCACGAGTCAAGTTAAGGACAGGCCTAAGTGCTTGCAGAATCAGGGCCTAATTGCCTCTTATAAAGGATCCAGCTCAATTCCGTGGGATCCGAGTGGTTCTGATAGCTTCACTAAGCTTTTGATAATCATCCTGACGTTTGGGTCCTTATGCAGACACATGCTGATTCACCGTTGCCTGGTTTCACTCTAACATCCCCATTGAAAACAGTGACGTCACCTCATCGTTAAGCTGAGGTCGTACAGAGGTGAATTAAACCTACCACCTTTTGGAAGTTAAATGCCATGGAGGCTGAGGACTGGTCCCTCTGGAAAGATAATACAGCAGCACCCAGCTCATTTCCAGTGACGGCAAAACCCCATCAGTCCTGTTGAATTGCAAATGTGGAACTGCTGCCAAGGCTGTATTACCCCACAGGCATGTTCCGGCACCAGGACATCGCTGGAATTCATCTAAATCAAAACGTTCATAAAATGAATGAAAGAAAGACTTTATGAAATTGCATTTACGCTGCGGCCGCGTGAGTAAATGGATGTGCGTGTGTATCCTTTTCTCATTTCAGCTTGTCTCCCTGTAATGATCGGAGATAAGTTTATCAAAATCTCCAGAAGCTGAGCTGTAATAACAGAGCTCACCTCTTGATAAGACTGCCAGAGGGGTAGACGACTAACTCAGTGTGAGCTCAGAATACAGCCAGTACCAATTAAACCGAGATGCCTTTGCGTACGACTTGAATTTTGGTAAAAGACCACTACAAAGGGGAGGGGCCGAGGATAGGAGAGAGGTAGAATAACCGATTAATCTGGGACTTCCAGGGCCAGATCCTCAGCTGGTGTAAATTAGCATCACTCCATTGACTTTAGTAGAACTATGCCAATTTTACACCAGCTAAGAATCTGATCATCAGTTTGGAAATTCCAGATTTAGACATACGAGCAACCTCCTTTTCCTGACCATTTTATACCATTTTACGTCAGGGGGGAGGGCAGGGTCCTTTCACGTCAGCCAAAGTTGGGGAGGAGAAAAGTGACCCTTTAAGCTATAAGGAAACTCCGACGTCGATCCTTCTCTGGGTTACTTTTGATACCATCGCTGTGGAAGTCTTGCAGGGGAACGTCACGCCATCCTTAGAAAGACCGTGATTTCTGCAGCAATGGCCTATAGACATGCTCCTTGTAGCTGGGCCGCACCTTGCTGGATATATGTGGAAATTGAGCAATCACGTATTCCCATAACTCATCTCTTTTCCTCACCCCTTCCTCTCTCCTGTGGATGTTTTATTCTTCACTTGTCTGGCAAGTATTTTGCCGCTGTTTGACAGACCGCAGGGTACTCTGAGTAATGTAGGCAAGGCACTACTCAACCTGCGTGAAGAGTCAGGTTCTGCCACCCTAGACCCCGGTCCTGCAACTTGTGTTCAACTGAGTTCAGGCAGGGATCCTCTTCCCCCCTCCCCGAGTAAATTGTTGGATCAAGGCCCCAGGTTTCTCAGCTCTTTGGAGGAGGGACCGGTTCTCTATGAATTTCCTATGAAGCATCTAGCAGGCTTGAAGGCGCTACAGCAATAATAAAGCTTCCTCCAAGGACATCCCCAGCCATATATGGTGGGCTAAGGACCTGAGCCTGCAAACAGATGTGTCAGCACAGACACTTAGACCTGTGAGGAACTCCATCAACAGCAACAGGACTAACATGTGGCATGTCCTGCCTGACCTGCACGCTGAATCAGGAGCTTCAGTGTGACTGGGCAAGAAGGGATTTTTTTTTTTTTTAAATAAAATGGGACTGCAGCCTCTCTCTCTGTGTGATGTATAAACAGGGCCTGAAAATTGTTTGAAATTCATTCTCTTTTCCCCGCTCCTGCTCCACCCTTTCCCCAAGAGTGGCCTGGGGGAGTCTGCATTCTTTGTACCTCAGAAATGCCAGCATGCTGGAGGGCCAACTGGATGACGCAGAGCCTGAGTTCTCACATCGTAACTGAAAGGGAAGGGGCCACAGACTAACTTTGGAGCAGGGAAACCTCCGTTAAAGAGTCAGTCACTGAAGTAAAATAGCTGGTGACAGGAAAAGCGCACAGAGAAAATAAAACGGACAGAAATTCCCTTCTCCTCCCCGTTGCTGCAGCCTCCTGAGAGGTGATGTCATTGTCTCAGCAGCTCTCCAGTCACCAGTCTGCGCTACGGTAGGCAAAGGCTGAGTTTTGGATGTAAAATAACCAGTGAGACCACCCCCCACTGCGCGACTACATCCCAGTCTTTCAGCCCCCCCTAAATTTATCAAGAAGAAAAGTGTGGCACATGCCCCCCCCCCCTTTTCTCCCCTTGCGTCTCACTTTTAAGAACTTTAGCTGCTTGGACTAAGCCTCTGAATTTGTGTCCTGAGCAGCCCCAAACACGAACTCGGCCCCTTTGAAGTTCTCCCATGGCCCAGTTCCCTAGCTCAGCCCGGTGATCTGCCTCGGAGGCGACCCAGCCCAGTGGAGGCAGTTTCAAGCCATTTCTGCAGCAAAGCTCAGATCTCTCTTTAGCGACTAGCGCAAGCTTTCGTTGGGGCTCATCAAAAAATCTCCCGTTCAAATCCAATCCCCGGCAGCTAATATTCTACAGCTCCTGTGGACCAAGGTGGCTCATCTGAGAGATGTTCCGAACGGAGCCCAGCTGCACAGTAGTTTTCAGCCGTCACTGATGCGAACTTGCAGCTGCCTAGTCTGCAGGCTGACGGCAGAAAACGAAGTGCGGCACCCAGGCTTGCGCGCGCGTCCACACACCCGGAATTCACCAGAGTTACTGCAAACGCTTTTGAATTATTGCTATTAATAAAAGACAAAGCGTCCCAGCAGCATCTCTTCATAAAACTCTCCATGCGACGTCCCTGGTCTCTAAGATTTGGAAGTGAATGTGAGTGGCCTAAAACCCAGGGTCAACAACTAAGTAAATAAATAAAACATATATATTTCCCACCCCATTCCTTTTCCTCATCTCTGGATTTATTCTGCTTTTAAGTTTTTTTTCCCTACAGTCAAATTATGAAGGAAGGAAGACAGAAGTATATTGTCTTGCAGAACATACAGAACATTTCCACAGTGAGATGGGTGGAATCTTGATTGTAATGTTTACTGAAGGTTTAAAAAATAAGGGAGAAGCTGGAAACTTGCTTAAGATTCCCCCCTCACACCTAACCCAGCATATGAAATTTGAGTCTGATTCAGGGAGAGGGAGAACAGATTCTTCAGGATACAGAAAAGAGCAAAACAAGAGAGGCGGCTACTTTAACTTTCTATTAAGAATAGAAACTTGTCTACACTTGAAATGTTACAGTGGCACAGCTGTACCACCACAGCACTTCCGTGTAGATGTAAGCTAAGACACTAAATGGTGCTCTTAAACCTAAATCAAAGCATCCATACAAAGGACACGGATTTAACTTCATCCTCTTCTAAACCATTTACTTATATCAGTTCCATTTTCTCATGTAGATGAGACCAGATGCTCTTCTCAAGGAAGGATGCACCAGATATTTCTCCAGGAATCAGACAGCCATGAGATTTCTGATGACCTAGGCACAGGAGGTTCAATGAAGATGTGGTGTCAGGGCCATGTCTGGGTGATAATGTGAAACCCCAAGTCTGCAGTTTTTTGGGTGGCCCTGGGTTTGTCATGCTTCCTCAGTAAACTGGGACGCCTATAAAAAACTTGACAGCACTTAGGCAGCTGGTCATGATGCTGACCAATATGATCTCGTTTCCTTGTACTCCCCTAATTGTCTGTCTGTATCCACCTGTTGTCTTTTGTCTTATACTCAGATGGCACGCTGTTTGGAGAAGAGACTGTCTTTTTGTTGTGTGTTCGTACAGCACCTTGCACAATGGGGTCCTGGTCCCTGACTGGGGTTTCCAGACACCACCATCTTACAAATAATAAAATAACCATTAAAAACTCGCTGTTTGTTGAAAATGGCTTTAGGAAAGACTATTCTCTCTGTGCTGAAAGACCGTCAATCTAGCAAAATGGAACAGAAAAGCCTGCTAGCAAAATCCCCAGGACTGCCATAACCTGAGACTGTTTATACGTGACAGCTGCAGTTCACTGGAATTAGATGCGACCAGGTCATTCCACTTAGAACACTTTATCCTCAGTGTGGAATGAGTCTGGTCTCTCTGCTCAGTGATTCCTTCGTCTATCATTTGCATTGCTTTAATCTGTTTGTTTTCCTCTCCCTCTTGCTCTCAAAGGATGAAGACGGGAAATATTTGTGATCCGGTTCAAAGTCATTACCAAAGCTATAGAGTTTTCAGTCCTAACTGAGTGGAAAATCTTGGCATTTAAAATCTGACCATCCGAAGCAGAAGCAACGTATAAGACACTCATCCAGGTGCCACATGGCTTATGGAACCAGGCATGAGGGAAAGAAGACTATTAATGTTATTCTTACTGGGACGTGAATTTAGCTTGTGTGGACGCACATGTTCAGATTATAAACCAAGAGTCAGAAATCGCTCGCCATTTATGGTGCCTATTTCCCCTGGCTTCCCGCCCCCCCCCCCCCCCAAACACGTATTCTCTGGGTAAGCAATGGGGCCCGTTTTACCTCGCCAGCGGTATTGCCACTGTGGTTACTTTTACAATGCCATCCATTTTTCACAGCGCTGCTCAGTTCCTTTGCCTGCCTGCACAAGAAAGAGGCGTCTCATTTCATCATGCTCTGCAGTAGGCGCTGCGGATCACGGCTGACAGTGGCGTGAAAGCCGGGGAGCCGAGCGTGCTAAAAATGGTGTGACCGAGCCTGAACGCCGACCAAGTGTTTTCAGGAGATTCCTGATCCAGTAACTGATGATACGTGCGGGCGCTGGCTCAGAAGCAGCAAGCTGCAGGCAAGTGAATTGTAGTGCTGGAGAAAGACACCCAAATTAACACTCCTGACACTAAAATCCTGTGGGTCCAGACAGCAATTCAGACTCCAAGCGCACGTAAGAACCTGCCTGAATCCCTTTCAGGGGTTACGTAGACTTTGGGTCCAGGAATGTACCAGTAAATGCAACAACTTGCCTACTTACCTCACTCCCTGGAGCAGGTGTGGGGGGAAGTGGGCAGAACTGGCCAGGGTAGTTGAGGTGGGGGTAGGGTCCAGGTGAGCAGTAAATTGGAGCAAGGAAGGCGAGCCTGAGACTACAGATACACAATGAGCTCGGGGTGGGATTTCCAGCTTCGTGCACAGGCTCGCGCTAGCTCTCATGCAGTAATGCAGCCGCTGTCCATGCTGCCGTGGCTACCCTGCTATTTATACTCCCACAGGCTCTCATCAAGCGAGCACGAGCATGTCTATGCACCCGCAGCTCGCAGAGTAGAGGTAGCTAGCCTGAGTCACGATGCAGATCAGGGCCACACCCAGGGGTCAGCTGCTATGTCCACCCTTTGCTCAGAGCTGAGCCTTGAATCACAAACTTTGTCCCCTGGTATTCCCTTAACTCTGACCGCACCAGCCTGCTTTCCAGCGCTGGGCCTCAATACATTGGTAGGGCAGAGACTCACAGTTCAGGCCCCATGTACTGGATTCCGAGAGTCTGATTCTGCACTCACACTGGCTGGGCAGCAGCACACATCCATTGATTCAAGTGGGGCTACCCCTGAATGATGCCAAGGCAAGAGCAGAATGGACGTCCTACAGGGAATTCTGAGAGATCTACCTACCCTCAGTTTATGAGCCTCACTCAGCACATGCAGCTCATTCTTAAAAATATGCCAAAGAGTATTCCCCGCTCCATTTCAAAAGCTGGGGGTTGTGGGGGGGAATGTTCTTTAAAATAGCATTTTGCAAAGTTCTGAATTGGTTATTGGCCATAGAACATATAATTCTGGAGACATATTAGCAATTAAAAATGACTAATGGCAAGAGAGGGATTTCCCCAGCTGACTCATTTGGGTTAATAAATAAAGAGAATATTCACCCACCCTGTACATCACACTTCATTTCCCAAGGCTGGTGATTTCTTGTGTGTGGGGTATAGTCAATCTTTTGTCTAATTGCTTCTGACAATCTACCCATCACTAGCTAATCATTTGTCATCTTAAAATGACACTCTTTTCTCTCTCTCTCTTTTGTGTGTGCACGCACGCGTCACCAACTTAATTAACGCTCAGCTGTGAGGCTGGTGAGATTAATGCCAGCACGGCTAAAGAAGACGGGGAAGGATAGGTCTGATGGGGCAGGAGCATTTTGATTCCCGATTTGCCAAGCAAGCGTTCGGCAGACACTGGAAGAATGACTGTGCTTTATTGTTTCTCTCCAGATATATAATCAGAAAAGGCTGATTGTTAAAAAAATAAAACAAAAAAAAACAGCAAATGCCTCTGGTTTGCAGTTATGAAGACAGCTGAGATAGTGTGTAGCATTATACTTTGCCAAGTGGGAACATTTTATACGGCACATGGTGTATCTTCTGGTTACAAATGATAATGGTATCACATGCTTTTGTAAATCATCATGGAATCACTTGACGGACTCTGGCATTTAGCCTCCCAGGTGCAGAACGCAACAAACGGCACTGGTAGAACATGTCCATTTCATCTGTTATGGACAGAAGCAGCTTAGCTCTGAATTCACGAAGAACACAGGAGGCATAAATTATGGAAGGGGGCAGCATAATCACATGTGGGGGGGAGGGGAGAAAAAGAGAGCCTCTAGGCATATCTCCATGCTAGGAAGTCCTTCCACTGATCGGGATCTCTTTTAAAACTCTGTAGACCTAAGACACAAGAGATTAGGCATAGCTGCAGATTTCAGCCAAGGCCACTGTACCTCTCCACACCTCTGAATCATGATCTGCTGAGGTTTGTAAAAGAATACAGGGACGTAACATCTGTTGGTCTAATGCAGAGCAGCAGTGATAAAGAAAAGTGGGGGGGGGGGTTGCCTACATTTTTTTTTCTAAATTGAAGTTAAAGACAGCTCCAAACCAGATCTACCAACATGGGATGCTGTTAGAACCCTGAGGGTCAGAGCCTAGAAAAAGGTAAAGAGTGGGTGTGTATTTTAATCTTATTTTGGTTGATCTTGTGAAAAATCTGGCGAGCTTGTTTTTGAAGTTCCTTACTAAATTATTATAGAGTTTGCTCTCTCTCTCTCTCTGGCACAGACAAAGATCTGGGGAGTTACCATAATCATTATACTTTACTTAGATGTCTGTTGTAACTAAAATATGCCTGGTGCTTCCCAGATGTAGTGAGACACATAGAATGACATGGCTAGAAACCTCTGAGACACACGCACCCACCCACTCACCCCTACCTCAAAAGTGAATGTGGTGGTCTTTCTAGGCTCACTGAAATCCATTGTCACATCCTTATGAAGAAGAATTCAATGTTGTTATAAAATGTTTTGCACGTCCATAGGACTAATTCAGAGGAGCACAAAAGAGTTCTACAGACATTACTTAAGCTTCACAGCTCACAGGGGTATTGTTCCTATTACACACATGGGTAAATTGAGGCATAAAAGGTAAGTAATTTGTCCAAGATCACACAGCAAGTCACTTTTTTAGTCCAGAGTAGAAGCCAGGAGCTCCCCATTCTCCAGCTCTAACCACTGAGAAATAGACCCATGAGGAGATGGAGGGGGAAGGGGAAGGAACTTTAGTTTTTCAGGTCCTATTTTAACAGTAGGAAGGAAGATGCCTACCATAGTCAACAGACTTAGCCGCTTATGAACTTTATGCCATGTACATTTGTGAAGCTTGATGAATGGATGGGTTTTCTATGCTAGAAGGATCAAACGGTGAAGCTTTAAAATTCATTAAAGTTTTACACCAGTTTCTGCAGAATCCAAGGGAATCTCTTAGGTTTACACATCCCATTCGAAAACGTGACAGCAATCAACACAACACAGCCAGTGCTTCAAAACAGCTTGCAAAGATTTAGCTGCCTAGAGAATTTGCCATGAGCACACAGGGCTGCTTATTTAGAGGTAGCCCTTGAGATATTAACTCAAGCAGCACTTACGTGCAGTAGCTACCACAAAAAGGCATGAAAAGGCCTCTGCTCCACTCTCAGCTATTCTAACTCACTCTTATTTTGGCAGAGAAATGGTTCATTGCAAGTATTATTTAGACAACTGTCACTCTACTGTGTCATTAGCTGTAATGCATTTCTCAGCCAAACCCTGTTATGTACAGACGTACTGTAAACCTGTAAGAACCTCCTGTAATTCACTCAAGAGTTCTGTCACAACGGAATGTGACCTAAATGACAAGATTACAGACCTTTGTCTCCCTACACCCTGGTTTCCTTGCAGGGAATGTGCATCAGCAGTAATCAAGAGCACATTTGTAGGCTAATCCTAATCAGGGTTTTTGAAAAGAAACCCTGACTAGATTCTGAAATTTCATCAAGATCGTACAAAGACAGTAATCTGCTAACAGAGCAGTGGTGTGGTCTTGTAATGGAAGGGGATACATTTAATTTTCATTTACACTTGTGTTAATTCCAGAGTAATTTTCGAGTTATTCTGGATTAGTATCAGTGTATATGAGTGTAAGATTTACTCCAGACTTTACATTCTCTTCTGGTATCCTACACAAAATGTATGTCCTGGCTATAACATGGTAACTGAAGACTCCCAGGGCAGTTTTTGCAAGAGTTACACCTTGTGTCCTGGGAAGTTATTTTTCACTTCTCCTACTATGGCATGATCCCGAGTGCACTGAAATCAATAAGAGATTTTCCATTGACTTCAATGGGCTTTCCATCAGACCACTGAAGAATTGCTGTATAGTGTGGCTGGTTGTTACACTGTAGCCTAGAAATGATTGCATTTCAGTGGTAGGTGAACAACGCTACTATATACATTGAGTTAGAGTGCTTTGAGATCCATCAAGATAGCAGAAGCAGTGTAAAAGTGTAGGCTGTTGTTATTACTACTACTACTACACGACCAGCTCATGCAGCAGCTTTCTTCCACCACTATTTTGTTTTTGAGTTTCCAAAATGTGTTTAAATACTTTTAAATAAAACAGAAGTGCAATCAGATGCAAATGACTGGAATAGTGCCAGTATGCTCAAGAAATCTGTAATATTTCCTGGGCTTCATACTGCTCCTTTTTCTGAGTTTATTCAAGTGGCCATTCCATCCCATGTCCATTATTTGTATTAGTGCCTTTGAATATTTTAGATGAAAAAATGTGAAACAAATGTAAAACAGTTGAATTATTCTGTGTAGAAGTACATTCCCTTATCCCCAGTGTCCACCTCTCCCTCCTCAACCACTCCACACTCAGGGTCCAAGCATAATTTTTTCGGGCCCAGTACAAACTTGTAACACAGGCCCCCTCCCACACACACCCATGGGGTTGCAGCCTGGGCCAGACCCCATAGGGCCTCTGGGTCCTGGTAAAGTGTACCTTTCCCCCCCATGTGGGGGCCCTGTCCACACTAATTTGTTTGCACCTATATTTTATTAGGGTTTCTAATATGCAACAGAAGCAGCCTGATTGTCCTCTCACGAATCCAGTTGTTATCCCAATGTAATTCCACTGACTTCAGTGCAGTGAGTCCCGATTCACACCAGTTTAAAGGAGAACTGAATCAGGCCCAATGCATCTGTGTGAACGCCACTTGAACACAACAGATCCCACAGGCTCCACTGGCGCAGATGACATCATCAGGTTAATAATCAACAAAAGATGATGGGTGGAGCACTTTCAAAGGATGCTCAACAGTCCATCACTACAAGAAACTATGAACTTTGACAAAGAAATGAAACACCGAGAGCAAGACATTAGAATGTCTCAAACCAAGAAGAAGTGAAAGACACAGTAAAAAAGTTAAACCCTGGGAAGCTGCTGGTGGATACTAAGTCACCGAGGAAATGTTGAAAACGTGTGATGAAACCACTGATAAAAATCCCCAAACTTTTCAACACAGTACGGGACCTGGAAAAGCCTCCAGAACAATGGGAAAACAGCATTCTGGTCAAAATACCAAAAAAAAGTGACCTAAAAGCTACTGCAATAACTGGCAAGGCGTTACATTCCTTTCAGCGATACTTCACAAGACTTGCCTACCATATTAAACAGAATAAAGGAAGCAGTTGAGGCAAAAGTAAGGGAACAGCAAGCTAGAGTTAAACCTGGAAGATCACTTTTCAATCGGATTCTCATCCTAAGAAGAATCATCGAAAAGACCAGTGAAGGGCAAAAGCCACTCGTAAACGTCATGGATTTGAAGAAAGCATTTGCCAGCCTCCATCGCAATTCACTCTGGAACATCTTGAAGTGTTATGGTAATCCAACAAAAATAGTGATCATCAAGGTTTTATATCAAGGGGCAACGTGCACAGTTAAAGCCAATGCAGATATGAGTGGATGGATTGATATAAATACTGGTGTCAGACAGGCATGCATTGCCATTGGCTTCATTACAAGAAAAAGTAGAGATGGATACAACACAGGTGCTGCACGGTTTAGCCACAGTACAGTAAAAGATTTAGATTATGCTGATGACCTGGCTCTTCTAAGTGACAGCTCAACCAATGGGCAAGCAAAGACCGAAAGACTGTCCAGCAAGAAAAAACCAAATCTAACGAGAACCTCAGCAATTCGCACTTCAAGCATTACATCAGAAGGTAAAGGAATATAAAAAGTGAGTTGATTCACGAACCTTGGCAGTAATATGCAAGCCAACGGGGGATCTCCGGAAGCAAATAATGTCACAGGTTGGCAAGGTGGCAGCTGCATGCATTGACCTAAGCAAGATTTGCTCATCGAAAATTTGTGACTTAAAACCAAACTATAAAACTTCAGCTCAAATATTGTTCTCACCTTAACCTTTGGATGTGAAAGACATAAATCCACCAAGGTGCAGACAGATGTCGAAAGGCCTTCGAAAGCAAAATGGGCTAAAGTCAATGGATAAATTGTTTGCAACACATAATTCAACCAGCTCAATAGGAACAGAACATTGCAAAGTGCAGCTGTCCTTGGTGCTGAAACAAAGGCCATTGGAATGGGAAAGAACAGTAGTAAAACCTGCTTCTCTAAGGCCTGGTTGCTCGTACCGTTAATTAAACCCTCTGCAAAATGCACGAAGAGTGAGGTAAAATGCCACTGTTCTGACATAACTGGATTTACACCCACTTCACATGGGTGGAAGGGACTCCGCAAACTGCAAAGCAGTGGAGAATCAGGCCCTGCATTGGCTCCGAGATCCATTTCTTTAATTATGCTTGTCATGAATACTCCATGATTTTGATAACTACAGCCCATCTGATTGATTTCAGTGGGAGTTGTTGCCGCTCAGTGCCCTGTCCTGGTCAGTGTTATGCCTTTGGGAGGAGAAATGAATTAAACAAGAGGCAACAGATAAGATTTTATGTAAGGAAAAACAACCCAGACATATTTGTGCCTACAACAGTTTCTGGTGCTTGCCTAGTGGAAACAATAGTCAAATATTTGCCATTGGAAATAACTGATCAATACCAATCTCTCTGATGTAAAACTGAGCCCAGAAGAGTGGCTTAATGGTTCATCCATCATACACGTTTATCAGAGAAGGGTATTAAAAAGCATAATATTTAAAAAATAAAATTATTTAAAACAGTATCTCATTTTCCCCAGCTCTCTGCAAACTGACCAATTTAAGGGGCCTCTGCACTCAAAGAACATTAAAGATGCTATAATGGGGAATACATTTAACAATGTCGAGTGGGACCAGACAGGATTTCTGATGCACAGCCAACCATGGTTAGCAGCTTTGGGGTCTGTTGGCTGCTATTTGCATTTCTACTAAACATTTGGTCACTGCTTCAACGGGACACGATACAGCAAACCTGTAACCAATGGAAGGAGTGAGCGTTTTCACTAATGCAATGTAATGGCTGTTAAAGCTGCCCATCGGAAATGCAAGTTCGAGTAGCTCATCTCTGCATTTTCTTGGTGAGGAAGGGAGAAACACTATGAAATTCATTTTTATTAAATCACCCAAAGCAATGGCTATCCAAAACAACACCAAACTCCATCCTGAACTTAGAGAGACTGGCTTACTGCCATTTCAACTAATTTCAGTGAATGTATTAAATGTATCCTTTGTCTACATGTTGCTTTCACATTGTGCAGTCTACTGTATTCCACCCAGCACTTTACCAAAGGTTTTTTCTCTCTTTTTTTATGTGTTTTCATTTCTTCCAGGGGTTCAGATTCAGGGTTAGCATATGAAAAAGAAGGAGCCTGGGTCTTCATTGAATCAACTCATTTCCATGGCTTTTACCAGGCACTGTGAACAATAGATAGCTTAAAGAACAATGCACATTCTTAATTAAATGGTGCTGCAAAAATATGCATCGGTATTGGCCCACGGCCAGGCTTTTTAATATTTATTAAATCTGACAGGTTATTTTGCTGTGAATATTCTTGCTCCTTCATAAGGAGTGCTCAGAAAACAGTTTAAATGTGCTTTTGATTTAATTATACTTCCTACATGCTTCCCTCATTGTCGGCACATTTGTATGTCATGAGTTGACCTCCCCTGCAATGCTTCCTCTAATAAAAACAGGCTAACAAAGAAAATTAGCTGGTGTGATCAGTCTGGTCCTCAGTGGAAAGGTGTCATGACTGGAACACGGGTGGTCTAACCTGGAGGTCGGAGTAGGAGTCGGGCTTGGTCAGATACCAGGAGATCAGAATCTGAGATATGCCAGAGGGCAGACCGTGTCAGCTTACCAGGAGATCTGAGTCAGGCACTAGGAGCAGGAAGCACAAGGGAAGCAGTCCTAAACAAGGGAAACCCAGTTGCATGGACAATTTCCTGTTCCTGTGCTTGGTTTAAATACAAGCAGGAAACTAATTAGGATGCCTAGAGTTCTGCCAATCAGATTCAGAACTGGAGTCCTCTGTGGGAGTTCAGCTTCTAGTTCTGGTGACTGTTAGCCGATCACTGGGGGGGTAGGTTGGAACGTACTGGCTCCCAAAAGCCCTGGGGACTAGGGTTTGAGACTGGTGCTCCCTGCCAACAGGAATCCACATGACAAAGGATTCACCAGCAGAACTAAAGGGCAAAGGCATGAACAGGCAAGGACCCCTAGAAGTGGCTCCTGCATTTCAGTGATGAGACGCATGGGGAACCTTGCATTGTTGATGCCCTGAGGTACGTGTGCTATCGGTAAAAAGAGGAATTCGGTGTCTGGGCCCTCCAGTCATACACCGCAGTCCTGATTCAACAAAGCACTTAAGCATGTCCTTAAGCATGTGAGTAGCCCAATTGGCTTCCGGTTAAATCCACATACAAGGCAACTACAGTCAAAAAGGCAAAACACTTGGCTTTGCCTTCCTCCTGCTGTCATCATGTTCCATTGCCTCTGACAGGTGCTAATGCTATGGATGCAGAGACGCTGCCCCACAATTATGAGAGATCTCCCAGGGAGCCTGGATAAGGAAAACATGAAACAGGAGACATACCATACCAACAGTCTTTGCTTTTGTAAGCTGATAGCAGATGTGGCAACAACACCCAGTTCGATTCAAGCAGTATCTCACTTTCCAAATCGATGGCGAACATCTGATCTGCCAAAAGTCTTTTAGGCCCAGCAGTGAAAGTCATTTCTATCTCCCTCCTGTGGGATAGATGCAAAGTCGTCCAATTCTTTGCCGCTTGAAACAAGTGACGTTGTTTTAGGGGACTGGGTGAAATGGATCGGGTAAAATAAGACACAGTGCATGTTTCCAGAACATTTTTAAAAAAATAAAAGGCTCAAAATTAGAAGAAATGTTGAGTTTCAAAAACATTTGGAAGATCTTTAGAGAAATGTAGGGTCTGTGGGAGCAGAGACCATGAGCCACATCACTACACTGATTTACACCAACCAACGATCTGGCCCCATAGAGATTTCATTTGTCTGTAGAGGGCTATTTACTTTTAGGGAGCTGAACTGTCATCATTAGTAGTAACAATAAGTAACTAGTTTGTTTTTGAAGTGAGTTTTTTGATGGTGAAAGATGCTGTATTGAGAACCCTAATTACTAAAATCCTATATTAACAGAGCATCTATTTATTCTATCTACTGATTTGGTCTCCTAGACATAATATCTGAGCTCCTCACAGGCATTAACAAGTTTATCCTTATACACACCCGTGAGTATACAAGCTACGAGTAGAGAAATATTACCTCCATTTCACACATGGTGCCAATGACGCATAGAGATTAAGCAATTTGCACAAGGTCCAGGATAAACCCAGGAAGTCTGGACTCCTCACTGAGTGTCTTAATCACAAGACCGTGCCTCCACCCTTAGACACGGGGAAAGCATGCACAGAGGAAGGGCAATGGAGTGGTGAGTGACGGATTCAGTAACTCTGCCCAGATCATCCTTGGTGTGTCTGCCAAGAATGTCAATTGGGATGTGGACACAAGGCCTCAGAGAACTAGAGTTCTAAGTTGAAGCAATGTACCGCAGCAAAAACACCCAGAAAACTTTACAGAAGGAGTTGCTTGGAATCCAGAACTAGATCTCATTTTCTCACTTGGCCCATCTCCAGAATAGACCTAATTAAAGACGTGATCCAAACCCTCCTGAACTTTTAGGAGAACTTTAGATCTTGATTTTGCATCTCAGTTTCATCTCTACTAGTAACTGACCTGAAATCCACCAACTCATTCCAATTGGGCCACACAACAGCCGGATGCTAACAACTTAGAGATTCCATCCACATGGCAAATTTCTTCTGTCCCAGCTGAGTAGGTGTGTAATTGATTAAAACCAGAGTGTATGTCTGGACAGCATGTGGCTAATAGAGCTGTTTGGAAAATGGAAGTTTCATCTCATGACATTTCAAAATGAGTTTCTAGTGTGAATATGAATGGAAAGTAAACAATACCCAAAACATTCACTTGAAAGGAAGATTCCGAGAAGGTTTTAAACCAGAAATGTTGACAAAAGGTCAACGTTGTCGATCAAAACTAAACAAAAATGATTTCTGAAATGTTGATTCACAACCAAAACAAGATGTTTCAATATTTCTTGCCAAAACCAGACATTTTAAATCAGAATGGATATTTTTTCCCCCCCACACAAAAAATAAAAACAAAAACATGCTTTTGATGAGGTCATATTGTGGGGCAGGAAAAAAACAAAAACTTTCTGCATGAAGAAATCTTGGCCAGTTCTACTTAATAGTCATTTAATAACCAATGAATCTGTGGTCCCAGTGGTCATTTCATTTCTTCTCCTGCTCATACAATCCAACGTTGGACAGAATCACTGTGATCATCTACTTTGATCTCCGGAATAATTTTCACTTCACCAGTCAGGGTTCCCCTGGGGTTTGAGCCCACAGTCACTAGCACTGTAGGTGAGAACCAGATCATTAGGTCACCAACAAACCGCTAAGCACAGATCATTAGGTCACCAACAAACCGTTAAATGTGATATTTAGAGATCATGCAGTAAGGCATGGAAGTGCTTAGAACAAGGTTACCAACCCCTCTAAAGAATTAGAGGTCTGGATAGGAGGCTAAAATTGATTGAAACACCCCTTCTCATGCGCTAATCATGGAGAACTGTACTAAGCTGACTGTTAGCGAGAACAGAGGGATTGTAACTAAGGATTGTCCTAAAACGCACCACTAAAAAGCTTTGTTTTCATGGTCCAGTGGCATGTACATTACTTAATGTTTAATCCATACACTTTGGGAAGCTCAACAGGACGTCATCGGCATAGGCTGTACTTAAACATGTTAAAAGCTGCAGAGATAGTATTATGATGGATTAGAGATGAATAGGGCTTTTATCAAACAAACTCGAATCAAACCAAATCAATCTGCTTACAAAACAGCATTACGCTAAGTCCAATCAAATGGTTGCTCTCAAATACACTCTAAACCAATAAAACATGTTAACCTAGACGTGCCGGGCAATGGTACTGCATGCAAAAGTACCAGCGAGATCGTTTTCTGGAGCTATGGCATTGCCAAGCACTCTTGGACCGACAGCAGATAATTGAACACATAAAGCCATCGTTAGAAACATTATGGATGACCAGCTTTGCGGCTTAATAGTGAGAGAGAGAGACTCGTCATCTGAATCTGAAATAAAGTTTATACCTGAAGTACGCTGCAGGGAAAAGTAGGTTTCTGCTGGGTTTGATACATTAGCTAAAATATAACCTTAGAGGTTCTGCTGTAGACGCCGGCTGGTGTCAGGGAGAGTTTAGCTATTGATCTCAATGGGAGCAGAAGCAGGCTCACAGAATACAAGATTTCTCATCAATGGAATATGCTGTATGCGCCTTGTCTAATAGGAGGTCAGATTCAGGAGTGGGCAGCCTGGGTCACGGGCCAGGATTGGATGAGCCATTGGTTCTCAAAGTGGGGATTATGAGCTGTCAGCACTGACCATGGCCAGGCATGGGGCTGGGAGACTTCCTGCTTCCTCTGTGCCCCTGGAGGGGGCTGTGATGGGGGGGGGGAGCGAGGAGCAATGCCAGAGCTCCCTGCATCCAGGTCACTTTCCCCACCTGGGCTGTGCTGCGAGGGGAGTATCAGGAGCTGCTGCTCTCTGCCATCCCTTTACACAGCCCAGGTGGGGAAAGTGACCTGGATGCAGGGAGCCTTGGCGTTGCTCCTCATTCCCCTCTCCCCCCCCCACAGCATGGGGGAGCAGCCGCTCCGGGCATGCCGGTTAGCGTCCCCAGGTGGGCACGGAAGGGAGGGTGCAGGGCTTAGGGGTGAAGGAGGAGTCGGGAGTCCATGGGGGCTGGAGCGAAGGGGGAGCCCACAGGGGCAGGGGGTCACGCTCAGGCTTGCTGTATGAAAGGGGTCACCGATACAAAAAGTTTGAGAACCACTGCTCTGAGCAAGCGCACATCACAGTGGATATCTCCTCACCCGTTCAAGTGCTGCATCCACCTTAAATGCTGGTTCTGGGTGCAGGTATGTAGTGCTGCTGGGGCTCTGCTCTCAAGAAAGGGACTGCTTAGTTAAAGCTTGCGGGCACAGGAGTAACATGGGAGTCAGGGGGATGTGATTTTCAGATCAAATATCCCCTGGGCTAGAACAAACCGCTATGCATCCTTGGAAAGATGGCTTCCCTCTAGGATTCTTGCTACATGGCATTTTTCCAGCCCACTCGGGTAAAAGTCAGAGAAGTGCCCAAGTCCCATTGACTTTCAGTGAGACTCAGGCTCCCAAATACCTAAGCGGCTCATGAAAATGGGATTTAGACTCCCAAGTCATAGTGGCGTTTTAGAACATGTCACTCCCCATCTCTCCTGGTTTCACAGAGCCTCAGTTAAACAGGAATGTCCCTGGAGGAAGCTTATTCTATGAGCTGACTCTGACAGGTTTGCGTTTCTGATTGTCCAAGTGAATAAAACACTAGGGGCAACCTGTATTTTGAAGCATGTTTCCTACGCGGGACCAAGATTTTTTTTTCCCCCTTAAAACAGCAAGCTTTGTGCATTTTCTACATTAATTCAACCCCTGGAAGAGTCAGGGTTTTAAAGGCAAAATGTAACATCTCAAAGAACCTCTAGGTGAGAAGTGTAGGAGAGAAACGTTCTTTTGTCAAGTGCATTTCATATGCTGTGCTGAAAGCGCTTTCTTCTGCTAAAAGCAGGAGACCACAGGCCTCCTCAAGCGGTTTGTGGGGGCACAGAAAGTTGGCTCAGGGAAGAAACTTTCTTCAGGTGAATGCTTTGCTTTCAGCTGTGCTTCTCAGAAAAACCCTTTCAGGCACCGAAGAAAAGAGGCGGCGGCTTTCTGCTGATCTCCAGGTGCACAGGGAAAGCTGGGGGTTGCTTTCAATCATATTCCGCCAGCTCATTGACAGAGGGCAAATGAGGCAAGGGAGCACGGTCTCTGTTGTAGAGATGGTAAAACTGAGTCAAAGAGATGCTAGGGAACTTTTCCAGGGTCACAGCGCACAGCCTATTAGACAATACAAATGCTCTGGCTCCCAGGAGCTGCTCCTACCATTAACCATTTTACGGCTCAGGTTTAACCCCCTAAGCGCTGAATCGTAAGCTACAGACACATCCTGTTGAAAATCCAATGAACCAAAGACCGTCTCTCCAGCTAGCCATAGATCTTTCCCTCCTCCCTTTCAGGAGATCTACAAAGCAGTGGAGAGAGCCCGGTGAGTGTCGAGGTGTGTAATGTACTGGCTTTGTGTGCGCGTGAGTGACGGACACTGCCCTCTAGTGCAAACTCACAAAGAGGATAAGGAACCTACCACTGCTAACAGCTAAAGGAACTCACCCCTTTATGCTCAAGGGGTAGAAGCTGAAGGACCAGGGATCCAGCCCTGATTTAGTTAATAACTATATCGGTTGTGTATAGCACATGGATTTTGTACAGCTAGGAGGGGTTCCCATAGATCCCCACCTTTCATAAGGCTATGCCCTTTATTCATTCCTCAGCCCTATCCAGCACCTCCCTCCAGAAGGGAAACATTAACTAGGAAACACTGAGGTGAACTTTTTGGAGTTCTCTGGGCCCGTCTCTTACTGCAGCTTTGGAGATCTGCGACGGCTCATTGTCTCACTGTCATTAGCCTGCACGCTGCAAAGATTAGCCATGGTCAAAACATATCCCATCCCTTTTCAAATCCAGCCACGGCATGCGTCTGAGAAGAGACATTAAAATGATTACGAAGGCGCAGCAATATTCCTCTCTCAACATCCTGTTGTAAGTCTCTCTCTCGGGAAATGGATACTCTAAAGAATATACTACAGAGTTTGCACAATAGTTCTTCCCCCCTCCCTCCCAACTCATTATCCCGGTCCATTACTCAGCAAAGCAATATTCCTTTGGCGCCTTCTTAAATGTAGACGACGGCTCACTCCACTCCAGCCTTTCCAGGGGTTCTCAGGACAGGGCTGACATTTTTTCAGTGTGCTTGATACAAACCGTTGCTGCATTAAAACCTGGGTTAAGGCAGGCTCTGGTTGTGGTTGTGAATGCAGAAGTTCAGATCGAACATAAGCCAAAGGACAATGGTGCAACTTAATGCACTTAAACTTGGAGTCAACGGCATCGAATGGGATTCGGACTTTGATCTCAAGTAGCTGCACTCTATTTATACTGTAGCGACTTATCGCAGGAAAGATGGAGCTTGGTTTTAATGAATAAGTATCGAGGAGGTTCTTTAGTGAGACTGCTGGATATAAATAGACCCCGTGGCTCTCTCTGACTCCCAGACTAACCTGATCTGTACTGCCTAAACTAACAATACAGACCTGGCCTGGATTAGGCTGTCATAGAATGAAAAGGTCTCTATATGGCCATGGACAAACCACATGGTAGTATCATGCTGTGAAACTCAGAATTAATCACCATCATTTCCTTACTAAAATACATATAACATCCTCACATACGTCATACTCCAGTTGATTACATCAGCTATAATGCAGAATTTTGCTTTTGACATATTTTCCCCTGTGGGAATTGATTACCTGAAATTGATAAAAGATGTACTATTTCCTCCCCCTGCCCCCCCCCAACCAAGTTTCAAATTGGCCTCTGGAACTCATTGCCACAGGATATAATTGAGGCCTAGTGTTTAATAGGATGAGTAGCCAGATGTCTACTAGTTAGGATTTAAAAAAATAATAAAAATCAAGAGATTTGGAAGGAATGTAAGACCTCCTGCTTCGGCGTATAAACCGACCATTAATTGAAGGGGCTTGGGAAGGGACTTTCCCCACTGATAGGATTGTCCATAACTGTCTTCTGTAGGATTTTTTGCACCATTCTTTGAAACAGTTGTTATTGGCCACTGTCAAAAACAGGACACTGGACTAGGTGGCCCTTGGTCTGATCTAGTATGACATTTCCTATATTCCCACTTACATTACAGAGATCAGAGAGAGAATTTATACCATCACTGAAACACAACCTCTTCTAGGGGAACGGGGTGGAAGGGGAAAGCTTTGAATATTTTTCACTCCAGCAACACTACACAGCCTCTTAGGGAAGGTATAGAGAGTTACTTTAGACACGAAAACGTAACAGGATCTTTTTTCATTTAATATTACAGAATAATAGACCTATGCAAACTGGGCTATTAAATCTGTATTCTAATAACAAGATTGCTCTCCTGCAATCCCCTGAAAGCTAATGCAGTTGATACTGGTTTAATCTTCATTAAAACATTCATTCCCCTGTATTTGCGAGGCTTCTCTCTGCCTTAATCTGTTTGCAATTTCCTGTTTTTATTCAGATCCCACTATATCTAATCACAGGTCACATTTATGATTTTCCCATTATGAAGACAGGCTCATCCTTCTGACATACCCTACCATTTAAGGGGAAAAGATGGCCTAGTGGGTACCACACTGGGTTAGGGACCTCAAATACTTGAGTTGAATTTCTGGCTTTGCCACAAACTTCCTGTGTGACTTTATGCAAGTCACTTAATCTCTCTGTGCCTGGTTTCCCCATCAGTAAAATGGGGATTTCCTTCTCCCACTTTTTGTCTATTCTTGACTATTTAAACTGCAAGCTTTTCATACAGGGACTGACTCTTATTATGTTTGTACAGCACCTAGCACAACGGACCCCTGATCTTGGCTGTGGCCTCTACACGTGCTATTGTAATACAAATAAATAAAAGTAGTCAAATCTCTCTAATATGCTGGGCAAGGGGCGGGACCGAGCTGCAGAACTTTGACATCTCTCTACTCCTGGCTCCCTTGCCCTTGAGGGATTCTTCCTGAGGAAGAGCAGATGGTTTTGCTGCCTGCACCAACCCCGACGGCAATGAAGATGCACAGGTGCCATTTGCAAACATTACAGATAATCTGGTGTCATTGAACCTGTGATGTGTGAAATGGAAAGAACCCAATTTGGTACTCTGACCCTGGGCTGAATTTGCTGGCCCAACGGGCAGGAAAAAATGTCTTTTTTGCTTGCGAGATGAGCAATTTGCCACGGAAGTCACTGAGACACACACACGGAACCTCATAAAGCCATCTTCACAAAGTCATTTTAAAGACAAGAGCTAGACGTCAAGCAATAGGGATTCAATTGAAAACCGAAATCTAATACTATTGCTCTCTCTCTCCCAATTCCCTCTTTTCACTGGGCAGCAAGTCCTTTATCAACTCGGAAGCACTTCGTGGGGCTCAGCCAACCTCAAAAGTTGAAGGCGCAATGAGCCAAATATTTAGCTGTGCCTCCGAAAGACCTGAAATCTTGAGTCTGAATATTTGGGATGGAAATCTTATGATGAGGATTCTGGTTATATCCACATCCATTCTCAGCATGAAGAGCCACCAGGAATGGGAGACACTGTGCAAAAAGCCTTTTCTGTGGCATTTCTGACCCCAGTTCAAAAGCAGAGATGAAAACACCCTTCAAAACCGCTCAGCAGCTTCTGTGGGTCTCAAATGGGGGAGTTCTTTTATATTGGCCAGCAAAGCTGCTCTGGTCACACTGGTGAAGCACCTGTCAGTCTCCAAGCAATAAAATGCTGGCTCCTGCTTGTTGCAAGACACTTCAAAAGGGGGTCTAGTCACTTTTCTAGCCATCTAAGTGTAAAGCAAAAGGCAACCCAAGCGCCTATGTACACTGCCCTGTGCTTGGCTGCTTCATGACTTTGTCAGGTGTTTCCTCAGTTTAAATTCAAGCATAAACTAAACTAAACACCATCGTCTCTTCTCATGCCCATAAAGCATGTCCTGCTCCTAGTGCGTATGGCAGTCTAAACATTTTCAAATTACATGCATGTTGAGATACATGTGCGTGCACATGCACATGGTTTATGCTTTCACCAGACTGACCAATTCCTACATTCTCACATTCTCAATCTGTGGTAGGAGCACAGAAAACAACCATCCCTCTTAATACGCGTGTGTGTATGTATCTTCACCCCTCTGGTAAGCGGTTACAGATTTGTGGACCATCCAAGTCTGTTTCCCACTGGAGGAAAAAATCAGGAATACAAAGTCTGGGTATTTTCTTAGTATATCTTGCTTATTTACACTATATCCACCAGTCCTGGAACAGAGGTGGTCAGAAACAGCACTCGGGCAAACCCCTCTAAGAAATCTCCGCCCAAATATCAATGCTTTGTTCTAAGGAAGCAACTCTGCACCAAGAAATGACGCTACCTAGAAAGGTCAAAGCCGAGGGCAAGTTCTCTTGCTGCTTGCCACATCTCTCAAAACCACAAAAAACTAACGATACAGCATTGTACACTGCTCACCGGCTAAGAAAAAAGAATGTTAAAACTCCGTAACAGCACCATCCGGTGACTCCCACCACAACAAAATGGCAAATAGGAAACAAACTTAATACAGATGTCACTGCTGCTGCTCCGATTACAAAAAGGAAATGAATGGTATGTGTTTTTAAAAATAATCTTCAATTTTCATTCTGTACATCAATAAGAGAAACATCCCCCCCCATAAAATAAAGTGAACAAATGAGCAGAAAACGTTGGAGGCAATTGTTCCATTATTTTGGCATTATCCTGGCTTCAGATGCACATCTCATTGGTTGATGCTCACCTCTGGCGGCCGGCCTACACAAAGGATAAGGAATAGAGCTGGTTGGGAATTTTTCAGCCCTTTTTTTAAGTTGGAAAATGCTGGTTTGCCAGAACTGAAGACTTGTTGCAGAAACATATCGGTTTCGACTAAGCTCCCTCAGACCTAGGCTGGAATGGCTGGTTGAGAGAGAGATGCACTCCGGATGAGTCCAGCATGTAGGGCATTCACCTGGGATATGGGAGACCCAGCTTTCAAATCCCTGTTCTTCCTATTCTGGGGTGGATCTCTCTCATGTAGACCACAGTTTCTCAACGTGTGGTACGCGTACTCCCGGGGGTATGCGAGACCCAGTCAGGGGGTACCCGGGGAAAAACTGAGTGAAGGTGAGGAGGGCAGCAGCCGCAGGCTTTTGGGGAAGGTGCATGGCAGCCGCCTGCTTCCCGCTCAGTCCCATCTCCGAGCAGGGAGGCAGGTGGCAGCCGCTGGCTTCTGGGAGAGATGGGCAGCAGCCCCCTGCTTCCCGCTAGGTCGCAGCTCACAGGTGGGAGCCCAGTGGCAGCCTCCTGCATCTCGTGAGCTGGCCTCACAGCTGGGTGGCAGCCACCCGTGCCCCAGCTCCGAGCTAAGGGACAGCCTCCAGTGCTCCGGCTTGAAGATGGGCAACAGCCACCTGCTCACATCCCTGGGTCCCAGCCGGTGCGGAAGCCTCCTCTGCCCCATCTGAGATTGGGTGGCAGCCAGGCGGCAGCCGCTTGCAACTTCTCCAGGGGGCAGCCCCCCTCCCTGGCCCAACGCCCAGTGCACAGAAAACGTGTCCATTTCAATGCTCTAGCTGACCAGTCAAATTGACAACTACCACAGCCCCAGATTTTACCAGTTACCCTCTTTTCCTGTCTCTCTCTCACCCCTTCCTCCTCTCAAATCTATGGCAAAATAATTTGGCACTGCACTTTATATTCCCCAGCATTGGCATTCCACTCAAAGCCTCCTAGCTTTGGCCAACATCACCTCTAGCCCAGGTACATACTTGAGTTGTGCACCCCTGGTGTAAAGGTGGTACCCCTACCCACACTAGATCTGACATCTGTCATATCACGGCCTTATATACTCAGCCCTTCTTCCAACATTGGTCTGTAAATATAAAATCCCGTGGAAAATTGAGTATTGGGGTACTTCTGAAAATTTTCAGAAGTTAGGGGGTACTTGCTATTTAAAAGGTTGAGAAACACTGATGTAGACGAGACTGAACCGCTAGCTACTCTCGGGTGGGGAGATCTGTCTCATGTTTGTTCACCGAAAAAAGCAAAACAATTCAAAAGGTCTCATTGTTCCCATGTGGAATGAAAACAAGTTTTGAAATGCTTACATTTTTTGTGAAAACTGAATTCTTGTTTCCCAGCCAGCCCCACTAATGGAATCTGTTACTACCTGCAGCCATTGGAGTTCTCCTTTAGCTCAAAAGTTGACTCAGCCCGTGGTTTTGTAGCTGAATGAAAATTGTTGGATTATTCAACCAGCTCTGGTGGTGAGGTTTAATTCATCAGTCTTTCTAAAGTAATTTAAGATTCTCAGATGAACAGTCTTACATCAATACAAAGTATTATTTTTATTAGTAATGAACACAGTGAGGCTAAGCAGTCTAATGCAGTAGTAAAATAGTGTGTGTATACAGAACAAAAAATATTTTAAACAGATTAATTAGGGAAATGCTAACAAGACCCTTGAGATCTTTACTTGGTGAAGAAAATCAGTCTTTGCCATATGTCTGGAAACTAACCCTAAATCCGGAGATTGGAGAAGCTCCAGTTCCATTACAATTTCATACAATGGTCCAGATCTCCAATTGCTTATGCTGCATTTCCATTAAATGTTAAATTGTTCCAGTCTCCGCTGCAGCTGGGCATCATCATTAGAAAGTTCCATGCACACAGAGCTCACCCAGAATTATTTCAATACTGGACCATTGCCAACATAATGCCAAAAGCAAGAGTTTTTCTTTTGAAACATAAACCTGATGCTGTGAAATGATGAAAACTAGCAGAAAGATGGATCTTTAAAAAAAATTCTCTAATATGGAAGGAAAAAAGGTATTAAATGCCTCTTTTTAAACACATTGGTGCTAGTGCTCCATTCCCTACACTTTATGTGATCATTTACCCAAGTGCAAAGTGAATATAAATCATTGTTACTTTCATTTAATAGCATTTTATATCCACTTTGCACTGGTTTAAACAATTGGGCAAGATGCAGGGACATGCAGAACATGGTTCTTCTTTTTCTTTGCTCATCATAATCACTGTTTAAATGTTCTCAGCTATTTGCTTATTAAAAATCCCAGCTTTCTGCTAATTTACAAGGCGTCTCAAAATGCTTGAGTGATAGGTGCATGCTGAAGAAAAAAGACAACAGAAACACAGGGATGAATCAAATATTCTGCCAGTTGAAGGTCACAAAGTTTAATGCCTTATACCACCTTTGAACCCGACAGACGTTTATTTTAATTCATTCCCAAGGGAATTACTTACCCCTCTCTCCCCTGAAGCTGTTCATTCCAAGAATAACCTTACAGCAGGGGTTGGTTAACACTGCAACTCCCTTCCCCAAAGATAGCATCCACCCCAAGTCATTCTTCCATGCATGGTGCTTGCTTCTGCCACCCATTTGGAGTGTCTGCAGGCGCATGTTCATGTGTGTGCACACGCGCATGTGCAGAAGTTACAGGAGGGTAGGGCCCCAGACCAAATATTTGGATTCTAGTGCAACTACAGTAAGTGCCAACTCCTGATCGCACTGAAGACAATGGAAAATTTGCTACTGACTTCAGAGGAAACAGGATTTGGAGTTGTCCCTCTTCACAAGGGCCTCTTCGATGTTAGACCCAAACTATGGCCCAAATTAAATCCTTCTGGTTTTATGATGGTCAGTCGCTGATGACAGAAATTCTGAATCGGGGAAGTTGTAGGAAAGTGAGACTGAATCCCAGATCATGGGACGTGCCCAGCACAGCTTCTATACTTCGCTCCACCATCGTGGGCTACTTCCAATATTGGGCCCTGGCAGGTTGAGTTAGAGTCTCCAATGGGCACTTTCCATCTCTGATCTTCAGTCACTAATGGAGGTACAAAGGGCAAGATTCTCTATGTAACTGACACATGAACCATTGTCATGGACCATTGGAACCACCAGAGGGTTGATCCTACAACTTTCACTTACACAGATAGACTCACTAAGTCAACAGGGGTTAAAAGATCGGGCTCACAGTTCACGTCATAATTTCTACATAAACCACACTTTGGCACACAGGGGCATATGGGCCCTGACACAGAAAATCACTTAAGAGTGTGCTTAGCATTCAGCACGTGAGCAACCCCCTCGAAATAAATGGGGCTGGCTCATCTGCTTAAAGATAAACATGAGTATAAGTGCTTATCGGGGCCATAACTCACAGATGCAATAGCAACCGAAACACTTGTCAATAAAGTAAATACAGCTGTTGCCCAAGGCTGTATACCTCTCCTGTGCTCCTGTAAGCAACTTGATGGATTGGTGGGAGGTGTGGCTGTCATATTTCTGAGCCATACATTTAGCCACCGCCTGAAGAAATATTATAGCCTTAACTGAGCTCCGAGGTTGAAGTCCTGATTTCCTGTTGGTTCCTGTCCCTGGCCCAGATTCTGACCGTGGTCACACAGGAATGAATGGGAGCTTGGTCTGTGCCTCTGAGTTTAACTGCTAGGAAGAGCCTGTGTGCAAACAGTATTTGTGATCACGTGCAGCTTAGCTTTAAACTTCTTGATGCTCCAGAAGCGAATCTATTGTTATCTTTGCATCATTGTCGAGAGCAATGGAGGCTTTCAGGTCATGGATTGCTTTATCGTTAGTAGCTGGCTGGCACTCACTTTCTTCAGCCAGCTACAAACTGCTGGGGAATGCCCTTCCCACTAGTCACTGGTGGCTTAAATTGAATTCTTCATCCGCTCTTTTTTCCAGTGGGATCCTTTCAGTCACCAACAGCTGACATGAGATTGAAACCTATCACGTCACTTGCAGACCAGAGCAGAGCGTGGGGAATTCCTGTAATACAATGATGGCTTCTCCAGTCTTCCACCTCCTGAACGCATTAAATCCCTTGCCTTGTTTAGAGCAGCATTTTCTTATCACCCTGTCAATCAAAACAGCGGGATATGGCTTCCTTAATAAGGTGCAATAGCTCACCTGTCGTGGCAGGATCTCAAGCATTTAAAGCCTGAACCAACTATTAAGGCATGGTCATAGTGGCAGATGGGGATCTGCTCTTATCTCTCTGGAGGATTCTACTTCATCAAGTTAGATGTAGCAGCTTAGAAGGTTACAGAAAAAATAATGAAGTATCATGGTTTGACTGGCATTGTTCCCATGGTTTGCTCTGGTGGCACTACAGAGGCATACGGTCTGGGTCATTGTCTTTCCGCCAAAGGCAGGATCCCCCATGAGGATGAAAAGAGACAGATGACTACTGGAGTCATTAGGAGGCAGAGGCGGTCCTTGGGGCAGATGGAGAAATCCTGCAATATCCTGAACAAACCATATGGAATGAAGTTAAACTTTATTGAACTAAGTTAAACCTTATTGAATTAGGGTAGCACCTAGGGGGTGCATTATATTGAAAATGCAGTTGTGTACGTGTCGTTGTGGCATTATGTGGACTTTTTCTAGTAGGGAGGGTGGTGCTAATGTACGCCCTCCGCTGTCAGCCTTTGAAGCCATCGCCTTCCTAGGGTGACCAGACGTCCCGGCATTTGGTGCTTTGTCTTATACAGGCAACTGTTCCTGCCCCACCCCTGAAAAAGAAAAAGTAGTCCTGATTTTTCACACTTGCTATCTGGTCACCCTACCGTGACACTCTGTACCTCAAAATAGCATCCCAGAACCTCCATGTTCACCACTGTGATATGACTACATGTTTTGTACAAAGTTTCCCTTGCGAGGCATCATTTGAGAAGGTTGAACATTACTATCCTGTTGAATTGTGTGTGTTACCTTTGTGTGTGAAGTTATAAAGTTGTGCTGTGTGTGTGTCACCGAAATGTGTTGTGAATGTGGGAGATGCCCACAGCTGGTCTTTTGGTGGCAAGAAAGGAGCAACTAACACCTCCGGAGTCAGATTTACATTAGGACTAGCCGGCCATGTGTTGATGGCCCATTAAGGAGAATCCACTCTCCTAGAGGATAGACAATGGGGATTGCTTAACCCAGTGACTCAGTAGGGACATCGAACATGTGATTCCTGACTCCATGTTTGAGACGGTATCTTTCCATGCACACAGATTGGGGGGTATAAACTGGAGTCTGTGACATCAGTTCAGGGCCTCTCTCCTCCCTTACCTTCTCTGAAGGCTACAAGAACGTTTGTAAGGTAAAGATGTTGAATTGGGGAGACTGGTCCCAGGCTGATGCAAGGATTCAGCCTGTGCATTAAGAACTAGGAACTGCTTACAACACCTAGCGGCTGTGTGTATGAGAGAGTGTATGTTTGACAATCCAGACACAGCTTCATGTATATGCACGTACATCGATATACACAGTGAGTTTGCAAAAGGCCTATGTGAGTTAGGAGCAAAAGTCCAAGCGGCCTGCACAGCAAGTCAATCAGACTTTTACTCCTATCAGGTGTTTTAAAAATCCCACCTCTGACTTACAATACTGCACATGTACAGAGTGCCTTGAATTCAATGAATTCGGGTGCTGTACAAGTAGTCACTCAACTCGTAAAGGACATTACGAGGTCATGCAGGAGTCCGTTTCGTACTGTAATGCCATCCACGGTCATGGAAGACAGCCAAAACTGGGACCTCTGGCGGGCAGGCAAGCTGTTATTCTGACTGCTCTTTCACAGATGCATGAAATGAAGCACAAGGAGGTCAGGTGACCTGCCCAACTCCCCACACTGAGCCAGAAGAGACTCCATCCTCGTGCAGTCAGAGAAACACAACTCTTTAATTTAATATGCCTCAACTTCCTCTCCCCCCTCGGCCCCCCCGCCATAGTACGTCACCCATTCAATCTACTTGGCGTTCTTGACGTCTTTGGCACTGAGACCCTTAGCGCGCTGAGTTCCCATACGCCCACACAAAAGGAAGTTCAAGCATTTACAAGACAGTAACGTAGGAGGCAGAGACTCAGCCAATTAGTGCAGGAAAACACTGCTTATATGAAAATGCTTCATTCTGTGCTTCTGGTGTTTGTCCCTTATTCCAAGGCTCTGCTTCGAAGGGCCGGGGAAAACACACCTGTGCATGGATGATAAGGCAGAGTTCTGACTTCACAGTAGCTCCCCAAGTTCTCCGCGCCAAGAGCCTACATCTGGCACCGCATCTGTCCTAGGATCCTCCCGTTTCTCCCTGTACTAATGGATTCCCACATGGATTTTGAATGATTTGGGGGCATGTGGAAGTTGGCACCTGGACAACCTCCGGGATGCCCTCTGTCCATGGAGCCTGGGCAGTGGCAGAGCAGGCATCCCGCCGGCATGCTTTACCACTCAGAGGCGTAGCTTCCCAGATCCAGTCAGTTCTTGATCTCTTGACCTGAGCCGCTCAACTACAATATCCGTGCCAAACGTGATGGTGCTTTCGAAAGAACGCTTCCCCAGTATGGGCCAGTTCTCTCAGATTGTCCCGCTTTAGCAGATCTCGAGCCCTAACGCCACCAAGTCTCAGTGCAAAAGCAGCAGCGTCTTGAAAGTGAGAACTACAGCCAGACCCACCCCCCAACTCTGATGGGAAGTCCTCCAAATACCCTGGGCATAGTGACATGCCATGGTGTCCAGTCATTGCTCTCAGTAACATCTCAGGAAGGCAGTACACACTGATCCCCTGAGTGCATTGGACACACACAGACAGAAGGCTTACGGGCATACCACAGTCCCTGACCTCTCTCTAAGCTGCCAACTTCATACCCAAAGATGCTACTTTGGAAAGAATTTCTCAAGACCCCTACACAGCATTCAGCGCTAGGACTACCTGCAGCTAAGCATCTTTCACTTCCTGTTCGCAAACTTCATCTACAGCCAGGATTTTTATTATTATTATTTCCACCAAACCCTGCTTTTCCAATGGGGGAAAAACAGCAACATTTCTGCCCCAGGCAAAACTGGTTTAAATAAAGAGGCTTTCTTTTCCTGCACTTTTCTGCCTGCGAAGCCCTTTTGCAAAAAAAGATAAAAAAAATTGAAGGCAACAATGAAAAATATTTTGCTTTTTGATGATTTTTTTAATTTTGGGGCACATCTACAGAGACATGATTTTGTTTTGCTAATGGGGAGATCTTTTCCAGGCAGCTCTAATGAGCCGTCATGCCAGTGGCAAAATTCCCTGCTGGGGAACCAGTGTCAGAGATAGCTTTGTTTGCTGGCCAAGAGTGACCTGGGAAGGTATTTTATTTTCTCTGTCTCTCTCACACACACACCCTCCCTCCCCGCTTCCCCCTCTCTCTCTCTCACACACGCACAAACGCCATCTGTAGTTCTCTTATCTTGTAAATATTGAAGCCAGTACCAGAGCTGACCTTTAACCCTCATGTATACTGTCACCATGCAGCCCTGAACAGCTAAACAACCTAATGGTGGCACAGCACTAACATTGCCGCCTTGTGACACCTTAAAGGCATTATGGGTCCAGGGGTTAAGGTCCCGAAAGAGATGGTTTGTTCGTAAAAATCACATGAGATTAATGCATGCGGGAAGATGTCCAGTGACGGTCTAAGATACCTGGAGCAATGAGGACAGCCATTGTGTTAAAATTGTAAATGTTCCCCAACCAAACCCAAGCTCTGCTATGGGACAAGAAAACCCCCGGACTTCCAGCTTTGTGAGCTCTGAAATCTGGGTGGGAATTTCCTCGTTCAAGCCCACCTTACGTTAGCATGCACCAGGTCAGGGGGCAAGCGTGTGTGAGGGTGATACCTCTTGAGTGACAAGCGCTACGTCAGTGCCTACTGCCCTGAAAAGTAAACAGCTTCTTAAATATTTCTTGAATCTGTGGAACGGATGAATTGATGTTAGACAGTAACTGTCCCCAACAGCGCTGCCACTAGGTAGGGAAAGGGGAAAATCCTGGCTCTGAATTTAGAGGTGCACCCAGCTGCACAGATGAAACTGACACAAGAAAGGAAACTCAGTCCACTATGACAGCAGGGCTACATACCTACCACTTTGATGAGTCATGGTGAACAGATATTTTTATATGGTCGGCACTTTACATCAATAACAAAGTGTAGCCTACTTATACAGAACAGGGTCAATGCCAGTAAAACCCACGAACCTTAAAATTAGCTGCAGTAAAAGACTGCTTTAAGCCTAGGTTTGAGAGATCTATGGGAATAAAACTGTGCAACTTGCATTATGGGGAAGGAGTTTGAGTTGAGTTACAGCCAAGGCAGATGAATGATGGCACCAAGTGGCAAAGGTGAGGGATAAAGAGACAAGTCAGAGTCTGATCATAAACTGCAAGCTGAGATGTGCACGAACAAACACTGTTTTACCGGTACAGGGTTTCAAATTAGTAATGTCTTCGCCCTGAGAATGGGAAAACTTCCACTGCCTTCACTGGGAGCTGGTCCTCAGAAGCTAAATGGTTTACCTGTCTGACAAAAATTTTCAACATTTTGGAATTTTTTCCCATTCCGACTGGATCAAAAATTCAATTTAAAAAATTTTCAGAACCCAAAACCAAAACAAAAATTGTCTGCTTCAGAACAATTGAAGTGTTTCATGTTGATCATTTCAAAGCATTTTGGTTTTAAACAATTTTTTTTTTTTTTTTAAAGTTGTACTATAACTACCTTACATTTCAAAACAGAACGTTCTTTCAAACCGGAAAGCCAACATTTTTTGTTTCAACTATTTTGAAAAATTATTGTTACAAATTTTTTTTTTTAGAGTCAAGAAATGTGTCAAAACCAACCTTGGGGAAAATTTTGATTGGACAGCTTGGCATTTTTCCCACCAAAAAACATTTTGTTGGAAAAATTCTGACTGGCTCCAGTTTGTAATTATTCACCACAGTGACAGCTGGTGCTGATGGTCAAATGAAGAAGCCATGTGAAAACTGGAGGAGAGCAACAAGCAAGTCAAAATAGCAGCAGTGGATAAATATACTACTGCTCAGCTGATTTTTCTGAAGGATCTCGGAGTTATCCTCTGCTGATCACATTTGTTAAAAACCAAGTTGACTAGATATATCCAATGATCTATCTACCAAGAGGTGCTTGTAGCTGGGTCCACACACCTTACATAAGGGCAGTCCTTCTACCCACTGCCAGGATATTTGATCATCCTACAGAAGCACTGACTTTTTATTTCATTTGCAAATCTGTTTAAACTGATAAGATAGGGAACCAAAAAAGAAAAGGGGGGGAAAAAAAAAAAGGACAAAACCCACAGATTGAAACCATTTTATGAACCACCTGCTGCTAAACAGTTATTCTCAGTTTGCTTGTGCCTCCTGCATTGCTTTCATCCACCCTCTGTGGCTGATTGTTCCAAATGACTGAAAAAAGAGAGAGAGAGAGAGATGGCCAGACAGTTTTAAACAAATCCATCTTGATTGTTTCAAGATGCAGGTTGTACCACAATGGAATGCCCTAGATTTCCAAGACACATTTTTTTGCAGTCTTCTGGACCGAAAAAAGAAAATCCCAAGTGTGATTTCTCTTGCTTTCCTTCAATGCAGATTGACATATTAATAAAATGACTGGCGGATAGGAGGACAGAGCAGGCAGGAAGATATAAAAAACCTCGGATTACCATGGGACTGAACACTAGGTTCAGTTTTCCCCTCCACTTCTAAATTTTTCTGCATGTGTAATTTGAAGAACTATACCAGGAAGTCATTTTTGCCAATAGGAAAATGTAGATTCTTGTCCCAAATGCTCAACAATTTAAAGCAGCCAGAAGAGGACTGAAGATCTAGCCCCTTGCATCTGTGTTTGCAGCTGTTGTTCAGTCAGTTATTTTGAAGAGCTTTAAGGAAGCCACGGAGAAGTCAGAAAAGGCCCATCCACGAGCAATGCTGGGTCAGAACCCCCTTACAAATGGACATAGCTCCACTTACTTCAATGGAGCGACCTCAAATTTTTTCCACCTGAAAGACTGCAAAATATATTCACTGAGCTTACAATTTTGGTTAGGACGGATTTAAAAAAATCCATGACCCCCCATCAAGCCATATAAAGTGGTGTCCAGTTCAAAGGAAGAAAAGATAGACCACGTTAATACTACCAGCAGCAAAGGCTTTGCCAATACCATGGCGAAAGCCGTGCCAGTAAGCAAGTATATTCAGAGCTAAGAGCCAACCACACTTCTGTCAGAGCTATGATGGCCAAGAGCATTTAGGTGCAATTATCACTCTTTTAGCTCAACCCTAAGACAGTTTTCTGTACAGTGTCATTGTATTCTGAATAGAACTGTACGAGCCCATACATTTTTCTAGGCTGCTTCTCTCTGGTGGATATCACAGGTGCTTGGAGCAGTCGTAACATTCTTTCTATCTTTTTTCTGCAGACAGGCTGTATCACCACTGTACTAGGTCGCAACCAGACTTGGAAAAACTGCTGCCAGGGGGGCAGAGCGGGAGTGGAAATAATTCCACCCCGCGGAGATCACAGCAGCAGGTTTTCAAACCATCCAGCCAAACAAAAAGCTGGTGTGCACGTCTTCTTCAGCCCTACTCTCTGCGGGGAGTCTAGGCGTAATCAAGAGAAAGCAAAGCTGCAACTGGGGAACGCTCCCTTTTGGATCAGCCAGTAGGTTTGCTCTGGTATGAATCTTGACCACGGTAATGTGCAAGATACATACGCTCACACCCTCCCCTAGTGCAGCTGTGGACTGGGAAGACTGCTGAAATCCATGCTGGTTTTTGGCAGTTGTGCCAGCTACTTAATTTACATGGTAACTCCCAAGGGTTCTCCCCAGTAAATCCCCTGTAACTATATAGCAAGTACACAATCCTGCAAACTACTTGACACTTACAATGTGTCAGGCCTAAAAATAACAGCCATGTGGCCTGCACTCACATTTGGGAGACAGAAATAGCCATGCATTTAATGCAATAACTGGATGGTGCTCGCTGTGTCATTAAGTGGTTGGACGCAGAGTTCAGTATTTCCCCAACATACTTTGTGATCCATATCCTAAAGCGTTACCAGGGAAACAGCGCTGAAGCATTAGAAACATACCTGGCAGCTGCCAAATTGGACAGGATAACCTGTGCATGTGTTAGCAGTTAGGTAGAGCAGTAAGTTAAAACGCTAGCCTCCCCTGATTTAGTTGGGGTTGGTCCTGATTTGAGCAGGGGGTTGGACTAGATACCTCCTGAGGTCCCTTCCAACCCTCATCTTCTATGATTCCTGGAATCCTGGGTACAAATCCAGCATTCAATGACAAGCAAAAGGGTTTCAGGTGAGTCTCGTGCTAGTCTCGAGTGATATTCGTTCACGTCACAAGGTGACTACGTGGACTGTCAATTTCTGCTATGGAGAGGTGTCACTGGTGTTGCCCATCAGGACTCAGGTGCATTGTAAGAAACAACCTGCCCAGTATCTTCCTTCGTGGCTCTTATTAGTTCCACACTTTTCTGTGTATTAAATTAATACACAATGGGCTTGCTCCAGCATTTAGATAGTATGAGATTAGCCAACAGGAGACAAATCAAGCCCTCAGTGGAGCAGGACTTATAGGGCAGCCCAGTTACTAAGGGGCTGCTGCTTCTCCTCTGATCTAGTTTATTTTTAATTTGTAAAGGGGAAGTTAATCTCCCCTCCCCATTTCTGCACACTTTCTACTCAAGTCCTTCAGCAGAGCCATATCTAAACAAGAAAGACAACCATAAATGTATAGCCTCATCTCTTTCAATTAGCATCTCAAACTCCTAGCTGCTTTCTACATTCATCAGCGGCATTTCCCCACCTAAATTCATTATTCCATAGATTTTCATTCCAAGCAGCTGTAACACAAAAAGGTCTACCTGCCATTTTTTTTTTTAGTCCTTCCAGGGCTTTCGCCTCCGAATGATTTTACAACCACCCTGTCCAGCTTCGTTATTAAAAATCTTTCAATGCTGGCAAAAGTCTGGCTGATGAGAACCACATGGGGTGTGCATGTGGAACTCTCTTGCTATTTGATTTAGCTCCACACTTACAGGTGAAATTAAAAACAAACCCCCACAGGTCTTTTAGATCATGTGAGAGCACTTTTCTCCAGGGTGCTTTATAAAGACTGGGACTGGATTAGAAGGCTGCATTTAGAGTTCTGGGGTTTTTCCCTATATGAGTGGTTTTAGTGCTCACAGAAGATGCTGGACTGACTGCCCTGAAGCCTACTTATTCACAGAACAAATAGACAGCAGTACGCACACAAGCTTCTCCGACAGACTTCTGCACACCACCGTGCCTCATCTCAAATCAGAAGGACCGCTTGTAAGTGTGGAGAGGGGAATCCAGTTTCTGTGGCCAACACGGTCCTTTCGCCTCTGCTTAATAACCACAAGGATGCTCAGCCAGAAGGGTGGCTTTGCGCCGCTGACGCTTGTCTGCTAGAAACCACCAACTCTTTTCACAAAGGCCACCAACAATGTCTTCTAGCTACGAAGGAGGGTTGGATTGAAGCAGGTGAATTTGATATGAAGGGCTTGTATATCCTGGTTCAACTGCTAATCCCTTGAGCAATCCAAAAGCCAACCCATGCCAGGCTGTACCCTGGGAGAAAAGAGAGCCCCTGCCCGGTGTGCTGTCACGTCAATTAACTTTTCCCAAAACGAAGGTGAATCAATGAGGTCAGCAAGATGGAACACGTGTTACTAAAGGGAGAATTTGGCCCAGTACATCCCATTTCAGCTGTTTCAACCAGAAAGACACTGGATGATGCTTCAAAGGGAGTGCAGGAAATCGGCTGGAACATTCATAGCTGTCTCTGATCACAGAGCTGCAATGCAAGTCGACCGTTCCGGATGGCACATTTTATAGCAGGCTATGTTCTCCTTACCAGAGGGCTCTCTGGAACGTACACTAACTCGTATTAATGTTAACGGTCAAAAACTTCCCTGGGCAAAGAGATAGGAACGCCCCACCCCTGGAACATCTTTCTCCATTCCTAGCTGTCACTGGCTGCCAAAACTCATTGGCTGTGAGAAAGAAATGGAAAGCACTCAGCTTATATCCCTTAAATTCCTTCCCTCAGACAGAGCTGCACAGGAGAGACCCTGGTATCTATTACCAGACAACCCAGCCTGAGTCAACCCCCGCTGAAGTTAATGAGAGTCTTTCCACGGTTTGGAATGGGAGATAGATCCAGCCTGCTACAGGGTACGGGGCGTCAATCTGAATGTCACTGCAAATCACACAGAGACCTTTTCTGTGGTATTTGGCTTGAGGAATCCTGCCTAGGGAGCTGGGAGTGGCTGAGAAGTCTTGCCTCGTTTTTTTGCATGGTGTGGCTGGGTTCTGTTCCAGGAAACCGCCCCCCCACCCCTAGCCTTTTCATAACAGAGATGCACTCAAGGCAGGTACTGTCGTTTACCCTTCCTGGAGCAGGGTTTTTCTAAGAAGAATGAGGTCCGTATTGCTTTTGCACAACAACCAGCCGTTCACTTCCCAGTCGGCCCACCCAAGGGAGATGCAAACCGTCAGAGCACTCTACGCCCATCAAATGGTTAAAGAAGCTCTAGTGCTTCTGGAATGACTATCATTCAGCATTCGTCCCTGAGCATAAATACCTGAGAGGTCCACATAATAGCCTGAAACAAGGCAAAACAGCGGGTAAGCGTTCAAGTCTATCATACAAGGAAAAGCAAGTGTTGGAGAGCTGGTCTCCGTTCCGACTGACCCCAGCCACATGGACACTTTTCTTTTGGATGAAAAGAGGGCCTGTCTGAAGGACTTTTTGCTTCTGACAACCTTCTCTTATTTGAGATAAAAATGATGTTCTTTGATTTGTGTCTTCAGGCGAACACACTCTTTTACTTCTATCATGAGGGGGAAGGGGGAAAAAAAAAAAGCCCTGATATTATAGCCCTTATCTCGGTAATAAGGGTCAGTGATTCTATACACTTGACTGGTGACATGGCTTTTCCCTAAAAGCTGAAGGAGATATAATTTCATTTTGCTAAACAAGCCCAGAACAGCTTTGCAGTTATCTCGGTGTGTGACACTCGGAATGTGAATTTGCTTGATGGCAGAAAAGAGGCAGCAGTAAAGGAGAAATGATTTAGCCATAGTTCCCCCCTTTGAAATGTCAGCCGAAGATAACTCAGAGCAGGTGCAGGATATAGAGTCACTTTATGAGTCTGCATTTCAGCTGGAGTCGCTGTTGTGGGCAATAAACTTAAATTATATATATAATAATAATACACATATCTATCTCAATCGTAGAAAGGAGTTCTTCTGGCGGTCTTAAGTTTACGAAATAATTCACATATTTCTATTTTGTCTCCTTATCTTTCCCCTTTGCCGGTTACAACTAACTAGTCAACTCTTGGGTGGCACAGATCACATTACAGGGATGGTCAGAAATTTTCCAGTCAAACTCTCCCACCCTCCCGCCAAAGAAAATGGAATTTTCCACTGAACAAAAAATGTTTGCAAAAAACATTTGCTTTTCAGCAAAAAAATAAAAAAAAAATCACTTTTTAAAATTAAAAATAGTGAACATTTTTCAGTAGTTTTTGCTGAAACATTTTTGGGGGTAGGGATGGGTTTTGCAATGAAAATGAAACATTTTCTTCTAAGAATATCAATAGAAATATATTTGTTTGATTTTAGTTTACATTTTTAGTGGAGAAAAAAATTCCAACCAGCTTTACTCCATTTAAGGAATGCCTGTTAAGCAGCTGTTCGGTTCAGAGATTCCCAGGAACACACGGTACTGGTAGAGGTATTTCCACTTTCTTTCATGAAAAAATTATGCACTGCACAAAACCATAATGCACTGGTGTGTGTGTGTGTGTGTGGGGGGAAATAACTCTATTGGAGCAAGTGGAACTCATTTAGCAGTCATTTTGGAGCTTGTGAAATGGACACAGTGGGTTATATATATGTCATGCCAGTAAGTCACAGTGAAGACGTTTGCAGCCAGTACTAGATGTACCACTTAAGCGGACTAGATACCCTATTTATCGATTGCTTAGGGCCACTGAGCCATACCTCACTGACTCTGTTCCCCCTCTATTGGGCATGTTAAATGGAAACCGATTTATCACAATCTGGATAAACAAAAAGATCCATAGTTTAATTCTCTATCATGGAAAGCAACGATGAAAGATTCCCCTCTATTTGCACCCGATATGTTACGTTTCACCCCTTGGACATGGATATTAAAAGAAATGTGCCGTGCATGCCACACACAGAAAAAAGCGAGTTCCTCACCATATGTCATGACCGGATAAAATCGAGGCCGACCAACAACACGGTCCATGGACAGTTAACGGCGCAATTCCCAGCCTCGTAATGAAGAAATGTAGGCAGGTCATAACACCATGCAGAAGACGCAAACCATTTACTCCCCTGACTCAACACAGAAAAGTCAGATAACACATAGCTCTGGTGATAATCAACAAAGGGTTATATCTGTGAAAAGTAAAGAAAATGGCAGCACAAGCATCAGACTGTGTGCTCTTTGCACACACACACTTCCGTTTTCTGTAAATATACCACTTAGTAGAGTTCAGCTCCGAATTCGAGGCAAATAGTTTATTCAGTATGTTTAGCTTCTCTTTCTGTTTTCAGAACATGCCACAAATGGATCACAATTTCCCCAGATTAAATTCCTTATCTGAATTTTTTATTCAGATATATTTCAGGGTTTTCTTTTTCAAACCCTATGGGTGAATTGCAAGTGGTTGAGCACGAGTATTTGAGACTCGATGTGAGAAACGCAGGCTGCATCGGTTAGCTGTGATTGGGACATGACACACACTTTGCCAGTGTACTATAGATACGGGATTGGACAGGCTGTCTTTCAGTTCTGCTTCATTATAGGACACCACCCTTACATTTGAAATCCCAGTCTCTCTTCAACCCACACACTACCTGCCATTCTTTCCCTCCCTAACAGCAATATAGGAGCAACGCTAATTTCTTCCTCTGCCCCTTGGTCCCCTGCCTGTCCTAGCTCTATCTCAGCTGCTTGTAGCCTTGTTTCCAAGATACCCCCACCCCTCCAGGCGGCCACAATCCTTCAGCTAAGGTGTGGCAAGTAACTACAGCAGGAATCATTTGTGCATTGGATCCTGGGGTCATGTCTTAGAACCAAAGCTCTCAGGGTGCAAGTAGCTGGGCTGGGAAAGGCAAGAAGAGGGGAACTGGGACAGATAAGATATTGAGCGAGTTACTGAGTTGGGGACAATAATAGAAAGAAGCTGGAGGAAGAGAGGATGGGGGCAGGATACTGGCAGAAGCGGGGTTGCCACTCCAGGCTTTGGAAAGATGGGGTGAATATGGTATCAGATTCCACGGTCCATGAGGTTGGGGGAGACAGACCATTAAAAAACGCTTCTCCACAGGAGCTTAGCAATGGGGTGTCTTGGGGTTGGGTGGGGAATTCAGCATTCAAGCCATACTTTAGTCTATGCAGATAGCACCAAAGAAGCTGCAGGGAGTGCCCGCTGAGATAATGGCATTTGCTCTCCTTGCTTTCGGTTCAAATCTGGATGTGCTGAGAGATGAAGAGAAAAAAATACGATGGGGGGGGAATAATATGGAGTTTTCAAAATGTAAAAATAACCCCAAATGGGTATGGCATTGATTGACGGGGCAAGTGAAGTCTTAATTTATAAAATCTGGATCCAGATTGAGCATCCCTATTTAATAGGTTGTTTTTTAAAACTCCCCATGAAGTGTCAGAGGGCTTTTTCAATCTCAAGCCAATAAAGATCAGTTTTAGTTCTACCTACCCTTCCTTCCCCAATGGACCACCACCAAGGAGCTGAGGAAACCACATGCCAGGAAGCACTCTGAGAAAAACTACTAACATTTGAAATTTGTAAGGCCTGGGAGTTGTTTCCAGAAAACGTGAAAATGTCAAGATAATTAAATACAAAATAACCGAGCTATCTCGATTCACTGCTCCCTCGTGATCCGGGGCGTTGTTATGCCAGACATTCGGATATCCCAGACTAACAGCTGTTCCCTTCAGGCCCTGGGGTAGCTTACTTCCATCGATAAAAAGAAAAAATACCTCCTGTCTCTCTCTGATGGCAGCACATTAAAGGAAACAGCTGAGTAATTGCCTGTAAAGTGTGGGGTGGTTGGGAGAAGAAATGCATAGCAACCAGTGTAAAGGCAGGGTGGTAGACAAGAAAACCTGGAAAACAGCCACTTGCTCTCAATACTATCTTATGCAGAAAAGAGAATCTATGTAAATGGGCATTCTCAGCCTATGGATGGTCTTATATGAATGCGTCTTACACGAGAATATACGGCTGTTGTTACTATGTCATTCAAAATGGTACGCTTCTAAAACCCAGTGCACTAGGACAGATTCGGATACCTTTACACTTACTTTGCAAGTCCCACTGGAGTGAGGTGCTACGAAGCTAGAATTAAGGGTATCAGAATCTGTGAAGGTAATAGACCACCGGTAAGACTTTCTGTCTCTTGTCCCCCGTTTAGTCAACCTACATTTCCTCATTATTTCTTCATAGATTTTAAGGGGGTCTTTACAAATCATCCAGCCTGACCTCCTGCATAACATACAGTCATTCCAGAATCAAGGCCAGAACTCTGGGTTGAACTAGAGCAGATTGTTTAAAAAAAAAAAAAAAAAAAAAGACATCCAGACTCGATTTAAAGACTTCAAGTGATTTAAAGATTTAAAGACTTCACCTCCCTTGGCAAGCTGTCCAATGGTTAATTACTCCTCTCTGTTAAAAATTTGCAACTTATTTACAGCATGAATGTGTCTCACTTCAACATGCAGCAACTGGATCATATTACGCCTTTGTCTGCTATATTAAAAAGCCAGGCCATTACATCTTCATTTTTTCCAATTATCCCTGTGAACCACACTAAAAAATTCCTCTCCCATGGTATTTATGCCTTTCCAATACTTGCATAATGTTTTCCTTCATGTTCTTTGTCACCGCTTACCCAAGCCTGACATATTTAGCTCTTAATTTTTTGATCCTTCCATCCCCTGGCAATTTTTCTTGCTCTTTTCTGAACTTTCTCCAGTTTGTCCATGTCTTTTTTTGTAATGGGATGCTCTTAAGTGAAGGTAATAATCCAGATCATATCAGTACTGAGATGGACTATTACCTCCCTGCTCCTACGCCTTTGCACATACTATTCATTCCCTACTAAAATTTAACTTATAAGTGTGCTTGCTCTTTGGGTGAGTAGCTCTACTATTTAAACACACAGTATGATACATATCCAAATTCATAAGGCCTGAAGACCAGACTGGAGGGCTGTGGAGCAGTGATAATAGTCAGGAGAGCATCCAGGACACTAATTAATTATCCTCCACACACCTCATTCAACCAGACAAACTACCCAGATGTTATTTCTCTGAGCTGAGCTTGGGCTCTTTGATAATGCATTTTGTATATAGCCTCAAGTACCCGTGTCCTAGAATAATTAAAACTATTCAGCAAGACTGTTTCATTGATGTTTAATGTCAATTACTTCATAAGCAGTCTAAATGAATGTTCTCTTCCATGTTGATCCTTAGCACTTACGGATCCATGGAATACTAAGGGTGCTTAATGTAACGCTGCTGCCTTCACAGGGTTCCCTCTTGTCCAAAGCTAAATGATATGAGTAGGGTAATTCTGGTCCATTTTTGAATCAATAGCCCAGGAAAGTAATATAAGGCATGTGAAGTGGCTGTAAAATTTATGATCCTGATATTTTCAGGTGCTTCGTTGGGACCTATAACAACAATACAGTTTTTATCTTCATGAACAATAAATTACAAACTCACCTTTTTTATCCCAGGTAACACAAGCATTGCGTATCTTCACCAGAAGACCTCATAAATAAACACGTGTCAAGAAAACATATTCCCCGAGCCAAACGAGTTTTCCCATTATTTGATCATCTACCCAGCAGCGTCTCAGAACAAGAGGACATGAGAATGTTAACTGCATCCCTATTCAATCAATTATATGTCATTTCCTGGGTGTGACATTCATATCATAAGGAAAAACCAGAGAGGAAGAACATGGATGGGTTTAGAGAGGGAAGATTTCCATGTTTCCTCTACTGGATTCAGCAGAGAAGTTGCTTCAGTCAGATGGCTTCATGAAAGATGAACTCAAACTGGAACAGAGAAGGGCTACTAGGATGATCTGAGGAATGGAAAATCTGCCTTGTGAGAGGAGACTCAAAGAGCTTGTTTAGTCCAGTGTTTCTCAACTTTTTAAGTAGCAAGTACCCCCTAACTTCTGAAAATTTTCAGAAGTACCACAACACTCAATTTTCCACGGGATTTTCTATTTACAGACTAATGTGAGCCATGTGTTGGAAGAAGGGCTGAGTATATAAGGCCGTGATATGACAGATGTCAGATCTCGTGTGGGTAGGGTTACCACCTTTACACCAGAGGTGCACAACTCAAGTATGTACCTGGGCTAGAGGTGATGTTGGCCAAAGCTAGGAGGCTTTGAGTGGCATGCCGATGCTGGGGAATATAAAGTGCCTTCCCCAAAAGCCGGTGGCTGCTGCCCGCCTCCCCTTCACTCAGTTTCTACCCGGGTAACCCCTGCCTGTGTCTTGCGTACCCCCAGGGGTACGCGTACCACAGGTTGAGAAACTATGGTTTAGCCTAACCAAAAGAAGGCTGAGAGGAGATAGGATTGCTCTCTAAAAATACATCAGAGGGATAAATACCAGGGAAGGAGAGGAGTTATTTAAGTTCAGCACCAATGTGGACACAAGAACAAATGGATATAAACTGGCCATCAGGAAGTTTAGACTTGAAATTAGACTCAGGTTTCCAACCATCAGAGGAGTGAAGTTCTGGAACAGCCATCCAAGGGGAGCAGTGGGGGCAAGAAACCTAGCTGGCTTCAAAACTGAGCTTGATAAATTTATGGAGGGAGTGGGATGATGGGACAGCCTAATTTGGCAATTGACTGATCTTTAGTAATCTTTACTAATGGTAAATATGCCCAGTGGTCTGTGATGGGGTGTTAGATGGGGTGGGTTCTGAGTTACTACAGAGAATTCTTTCTGGGTGTCTGGCTGGTGAGTCTTGCCCACATGCTCACAATCGCCATATTTGGGGTCAGGAAGGAATTTTCCTCCAGGGCAGATTGGCAGAGGCCCTCGGGGTTTTTTGCCTTCCTCGGCAGCATGGGACATGGGTCACTTGCTGGTGGATTCTCTGTACCTTGAAGTCTTTAAATCATTATTTAAGGACTTCAATAACTCAGTCATAGGTTAGGGGTCTATTACAGGAGTGGGTGAGTGAGGTTCTGTGGCCTGCGTTGTGCAGGTCAGACTAGATCATAATGGTCTCTTCTGACCTTATAGTCTATGAGTTGGTCAGACTTATATTATACAAGACCTCTAGTTTATCTGATATTAATAAGTTAATGAATTTCAGGGAAAAGAGCATGAGCGCGCGCACACAGTGTACACGTTAGATCCCAAAAGACAGCCTCCTCTTTTACCTCCACTTACTCTGAGGAACTAGCTTCATGGCCAAAGTACTAAAGACCCCCTGTTCCACAAGTTTCAATGCCCACAACACCTAAAATGGAACCGCATTTCTGATTCCTGGCAAGGCAATGCAGCCCTTCATCCTTCCTATGTACGCTGCACACACTGTCAAGGATTTTCAAAAGGGACCAGTTGTTTTGGGTACACATTTTGATGCACCATTAAAGTGGCCTGATTTTTCAGAAGGTAGGTGCTCAGCATTCTACAGAAAGCAGGCCCCCTTTAAGATAACTCAAGCTGGACATTCAAACCTGGGCACCCCAAAGCACCAAGCACTTTTGAAATCTTGATCGTTGAGTCCTAATCGAGCCAATTATGTGGAAACCTAGTAGGTGAAGCCTTAAGGACCTAGGACCTGTATGAATGTTCCACTGGCATTTCGGTAAGAGTGGGCATTTCTCCCAGTGTCTTTTGCAAACATCCTCCTTTCCATCTCTGCCATCCAACCTCCTGCCTGGCCACTGCCTTCCCCACCCTAGCAGTGGATGTCTTTCAGTGGTGAAGTGATTCCCGTAGGTACTGCACGTCATTTGTACAGTGCTTTGGAATCCACTGGTGGAAGCTGCTCTACACATAGTAGCTACTGCGATTCATATTATATTTATAGTTTTAATTCATTTTTCCAAAGACAACAAATAGACCAAAAGATATTATTCATCAGAAAGCACATCACATCTGCCAGAGCCAAGGGAGACCGGGGAGAGAACAATGTGAAACTAGAGGATGTCAGAGGCTTCCTGCTGAATTCAGAGGGGAAATGGGCAGGGAGCATACACAGATGGTAACACTATTGAATCAGAGAACATGTAGAGAACAAGCAAAGGTGAGTTGACAGACGGCAGATCTACAACCAAAGATGCCAGAATGTTGGGGGAGCATGTGGGGAAGGATGAGGAAAATGCACAGAAAAACTAGACTGAGTTGGGAGGGAAAGTGGAAGAAAAAAGTCGTCGTTAAGGAACTCTAGAGTTGCCAATGAACACACAGCTTACTGGCTAAACCACAAGAACAGACCACACTCAGATATGGTTGTGTACAGTCTTACAGACTAAGGCAGTAGGGAGTAGCATACAGCATAATCCAAAATCTGGCTGATGATCGCGGATTATTTAACGAAGCGCCAGGAACCAGGCATAGTGATTAAGAAAAGGAATTTAGCATTTATAGTCATACAGACAAATTCTTGGTAGGAAGTAAACGGAGTTGCACCCACTTACACCACCAATTAATTTGGCCCTTAATGTATTATTCCATTGTTTAAACTCAATTTGACCTTTACTTTTCCTAATGCCAAATCTTTAAATCTCAACACTGCACCAAGATTATTTCACTGCATTTCATTTGCCTCTTTTGGTTAAAACCAGCTGGTATCCCTGATCTAGACCATACAAATATATGCTTAGAAACATCAAGCAACTGAGCAATTCAAACAGGAAAACAGCTTTGGTTCTATGACTCAAAATAAACAATTGCTGGAGAAAGCCATCCATCCTCCAAGACGCACTGCACAGCAACGGAGGACCAAGAGTGGTGGAAGAGCAGCACATCAAAGCACATCAAAGAGGTCAGAAAATGAATGTGACAACTGGAGTGGGACTGAACTGAAGAGACAGCAAGAAATCTTTAGGCAGGAAGGGCAGCACAAAAAGAATTTGCAGCTCCACCACTTTGACAATGTAAGGGGAACAGATGGCTTTTGAAGTGATAACATTTTATCATCTCTGGTTATTTAAAGAAACTGGCCAAATGCATTTACAGAGACTTTGAAAACCTGTGTTTCTCAAGAAACACAAACACACAGAGTGTAATAGTCTACAGAGCAGATTAATTCTTATTCCACCCACCCACCCTAACCATCAGATTAGCAAAATAGCTTGAGATATTTAGGTATGGGACAGAAATGAGAACAAGAAAAATATTGTGTAACACCTTGCAACACGCAGATCCCTAGTGTTTTGTGCGTGTATACCTATATCCATATCTAAACAAGTGAGCCCCCAACAAATCCGTCTTGAAACCCATATCAACAGCCCTTTAATGTACCAATACTACGCCCACACTTTAAGATTTGTAATGAAGAGGATGACTATCTATAGTGGAATTTGCAGACAAGCTACAGAGCAACAATTAATTGGAAATCAGTGAGACTATCAGGTCTCATGCATTATTATCACAGAAAATATCTAGACTATTTATTTCAGTTAATTCTAAGAAAATGGAGCTTGTGCCTTCTCTTTATGCCAGATTTCTTTAAAAACAAGTCTGGAGGAGAAATCAGTATGCCTGTGCAAAGCTTTACTGTGCAGCTCATTTACATTGAATTTCTACTAGCAACATTGATGTCACAGCAAGTAGCTCAGCCGTTTACAAATCCCCTCCCACATGCTAAAAACGCCTTGCATTCCAAAAAACATTTGCCTGCCGTGCAAGCACCAGATTATTCTCTTTTACTTTCTGAATGTTGCAGACATATGCAGGTCACTGAATCACGGAAGAGACAAGGAAGGGAACTATCAAGTTCATGCAGAGTTGTGAGAACGTGGATGAGAGAACAGGGATCAGAGAACTTGTTTGGCCAAATTTAGAACCTCCTTGGACCAGAAATTCTTGGCTTAGAACAGAGCTCAGCCGTTTGGGCCTGAGACCCTCCACAACTCAGCAAAGCACCAACACACGTGCTTAACTTTAACATGTCCTTAAGTGCTTGGTCCAAAGGGTGAGATCCTTAAGAATGCCTAAAAGAGCATGACCAAGAATTTCATGATTTGGGACTCCTCCAAACAGATTCCTTAAAGGGATTATCAGAAAATACTCAAGACCCACTCTCTGAAAACCAGGCCCCTTTAAGGTGTTCCAAGAATAACTTTCAAAAGGGTCGTGTGCTCCTAAATCACATAGGAGCTTTTGAAAAGCCCACCCAAATTTCAGTGAAGCCAGCAGCAGTCTTTTCATTGACTACAATGGCCTTTGCATCCGGACTTAAGTCCCGTAGATGCCAAAGGGATTTAAGTAAATGCCTAAGTGCTTCTTTTATTCAAACTGGGCCTATGAGAACTGGGGTCTATTTCTAGCAAAAATGAGAATTCCGGTTTTCCACATTTTTATTCAATCTCCTCTTCAGCCTAGAAGCAGAGCAGGAATTACATTGATCCAAAAATCTTAATTGACTGCGTTGCATTTAGTTCCGTGTTCTTTTTCATAAAAATTTCCACATGACGATCATTTTAATGAAAGGGAAATTAATCATTTGTTCCCGAGGTGTGGCAAAAGTCCGATTCAGCCCTTTGCTCTTCAGTTCTGAGGACCCGATGCTGCATTCTCTGGGCACCCAGACATACTCTACGGGTGGAACATTACTTACTTTTTAGACTTATCCTTTTCCCAGAATACCTTTGAAAGCAGTGAACTGGGGTGTATGATGAGCGCAGGGGCAAGCTCCTACTCCTTACAAGACACTCCTCCCAGCTTGTCCTTCTAAGCATTTAGACGGCTGTCGTCATGTTCTGGACTCACAGGCATGGGCAGATTCAGCGTTATTATGTATCATGTTTAATAATACAGTCGTGCCAAAAGGGACATCCAAGAATGAAGCATTGCACCAAGGAGTAGACGGTCCCTGCCCCCAAGAACTTACTAGAGCATTGCAAGAAAATCAAGAGGCTTTCTAACAAGACACACCTTTAAAGAATAAAAATAAGCCGCTAAAACTGTAGTATTTCTTTGCACATTTTGTCAGGATGGGCTGTAGGGGCTCCTGGGTGCTATTCTCCCATCAGCCAGTGACTCATCATATGAAACAGGAAGGACTGTGTCTGATGCCTCAAAGTGTACAAACAGTTGCAAGGGAGCCTTGAGTAGTTCTACTGACTTCAGTGCATTTCAGGTACTTACACTGAGAGTTCCTCATATAATGGGGCTCCGATCCCTGATTAGGAGCCCCAAGTGTCCCCACAACACACATAGCTACTAACAACAGTAAGTACCCACAGGATTGGGGTTTCAGTATCTTAGTTTCTCCAGCTGCAAAAGGGATATAATACCGACCTACCAGGCACTAGCACTGTGAGGCTAAATTAATATTTCAAAAACCTTTGTGATCTTTGTACAAACGCCCTGGAGAAATATAAGAAGAGGAATATTAAAATATTGGCAGAATTGTGGATTTAGGTGGTAGGGATTTTTTCTGGATACCACATAACAAAGCTCTCAAACAGAAAATGATACAAAATTACCGTGTGTGTCTGTATATTTGTAAGTGCGCCTTTTTGTGAAAATGTGTTTAAATTACTTTCAGTGCCAGAGTCTAGTTACCCAAGTGAAATCCATAAATTCATACCTCTCGGTTTTCTTCTCTTTTATGTAACTGTGTGAGTATGCAAAATATTGTAATTTAAATGACAAGCAGAGATTTTTTTTAAAAACGGAATAGTCGTATTTGAAAAAAAAAAAAAGACAATTTGAAAAATATTTGAAAAGAAGGCAAAACCTCTATGATTTGCCTTCTCTGAAGGGAAAAACGCTGTAACTGTCTCAAATCTAACTTTTCAGCAAATTTTGTATTTTGGAGGTGAAGGACAGCATATATTAGATGCCTGTCTGATGTATTGATTTCATAAAGTTTCTCTCTTTTTCATCCGTGTGTTTGTTGCCATAGCTGCAAGCTGCTGTGAAGGTATAAAAAAAAAAATCACATACATAATAATTTATGAAGATTCCTCTTTATTGCTCTTGGCTGCCGGGGCCCAATTAAATACGTTTCCAAAAGGTTTCTAGGGAAGGTGATTCCCTCACCTTCTGAAAGGTCTCTCCAATCATGTTCCCGGCTCATTGGCATGGACAGATTCAGCATTATTATGAATCATGTTTAATATCACAGTCATGCCTAAGGGCCAGCCAAGAATAAGGCATTTCACAAAGAGGTGTAGACGGTCCCTGACCCCAAAAAGCTTACTAAAGCACCACAAGGAACATCAAGGGGCAAGCTCAAAATGATGCTCGTTTCCTCTCTTCTGCAAGTTAGTAATTGCTGCATCTTTGTACTAAAGCTTGCTCCGTGCTTACTGAGCTAAAAGCAAAAGCAGGTTGTATCCAGTGCAAGCGGAAGTGAAGAGCTCTGGCAGGGGGAAGACAGTGGGGAAAGGCTGGGTCTGGAGCTTTTCATTGCTGCCCTCCCCCTGCTAGAGCTTTCCCGTACTGTGCGAGCCTTTTCCTGCGTCGGTGAAAGGCTCCAGCGGCAGGGAGCTGCTGGAGCTTTTCCCCACTGCCTCCTCCCGCCAGGGCCTTCGGCAGCACACTGCACCACTGAAAACAGCAATGTAGACATGAGAAACGCGGCTTGGGCACGTAGCGAGCCGGGTTGGGTAGCGGTTCCCAGCCTTTTTGGCTCGAGGGCCACAAATATCATTTTTACAACACGGAAGGGCCGCCCGTCTGTCAACTCCTGAAATGTACTGACGGATGGATACACCATGGAGGGCTACAAATCACTACATATTTAGAGTAAATATTTTGACGCTACTGTGCTCGTTTTTACATTCCCTGCTTTACACCTGCCAGTTACTCATGGAATGTCACACACTCGCAGACAAAGCACTGGTGTAGACGGGTGACTGTCACTGCGCACTGAAGCACAGGGCCTGGCAGCTAAGTCACGGTGGGGAGGCTTGCTAAGTGCAGGCCCACCCGGAAGGCACTGATTTTTAGAGTCCTGCCCCTCCTCAAACATGGTGGGTCTTTGCTGCTCTGCCTGCAGCCCCCCTCCTCACCCCAAATACTGCAGCCAGATGGAGGAAGTTAAGCGAGGAGGCTGCCTCGTCACTGATCTCCCATCCCCCTGGCTGCAGCAGGGAAACCACCTGGGTCCTGTAGCCCCGTGCACTCCAACTGTGTCTCTAGGCAGTGGCTCTCTTCTGCAGCCAGGAGGATGGGAGATCAGCGCTTCCCCCTCTCTGGCTCCAGCAGAGACCCCAGCGCCTAGGAACCCAGGTGGAACGCTTTGCCGTGCTCCCTGCTACAGTCATTCCCTCCCATCTGATTTCCCCTCCCCTTGGCTGGAGCAAGGAGCCTGCACTGGTCTTGTAGCCCCCCGGCAACATGCTCCACCTGGGTCCTTAGGCAGCGGCTCCCTTCTGCAGCCAGCGGGAGGGGAGCAGCAGGCCACTTCGGAAGACCCGGCAGGCCACGCATTGGGAACCTCTGCTCTAAGGCTCGGCTATGTCTTTACTCGCCTTAGCAGTGTCTCGCCATCCACACGGTTACGTACAGCTGTGCCAGAGGGACGTGCAGCCCATGTACTCTGCACGCAAACGGGAGTGTAGATGTAGCCTCAGGGGACGGCTGAGCCTCTGGCAATAAGCAGCACCGAGCTTTGAACTAGAAGCACTGTAGAGAGCAGCGGTTCCCAACCTTTTTGGCCCAAGGACCACAGATCTCATTTTTACAGCCCTGAAGGGCCACCAGTCTCCGCCAGCAGCTGTGCCCCCCCCCCACTGCAGCCAGATGGAAGGAGTTCAGCAAAGAGGCTGCCTCCTCATTGATCTCCCGTCTCCCTGGCTGCAGCAGGGAAACCCAGGGAAACCGCACACATCCTGTAGCCCCGGGCACTCCACCTGGGTCCTTAGGCAGTGACTCCCTTCTACAGCCAGGGGGATGGAGGATCAGTGCTCCCCTCCAGCACGGACCCCAGCGCCTAGGGACCCAGGCGAAGCACTTTTCCCTGCTCCCTGCTACAGCCAGGGGGAGGGCAGCGCTGATCTCCCATCCCCCTTGGCTGCATCAAGAAGCCTACACCGGTCATTTAGCCCTGCGGAAAGACGCTCCACCTCGGTCCTTAGGCAGCGGCTCCTTCTGCAGCCAGCGGGAGGGGGAGCCACAGGCCACTTTTGGCCCCCAGGCCACAGGTTGGGAACCACTGGCACAGATCTATACTGGTTTGTTGAGAAAATGTAAAGGACTGAAAAACATTTTTTTTTTTTTACTTTTTAATGAAGAGAAGTGGGTGGAGAGCGGGGAGAAATGACCTACAATGGGCCTTGCATTGTCTTTTTATTTTTTTAAATAGAGTAACTCAGAAATTCTATTTGCTTCTTGATTAACGGCTTCTGATCCTCGGACAGTCTGACTGGCTGTATAAGACAAGACATGGAGCGTGATGCTGACCTGCCCAGGGAGTTTATAATCCAATTACTCAGCATTTATAACAGCGCTTTGCGTCTTGGAAGCCACGTATTCCTGGGAGGCAGGCCTCTGTTACCCCCACTCTACAAATGTGGAGACCAAAGCAGAGCAACATAATGGCTCCTTGAAGACCACACAGAGAACCCATCCCAGTGCTGGGAGATTAGGGCTATTGATAGAGTGAGTACAGGGTGTCAGGCGCTTTCCAGGGAAGATAACAAGTTCCTTGCCCAATGTAAGCAATCTAAGGCTGCGATCCTGCAAAGACTGACTCGCATGCTTAAATTCAAAGTGCTGCAAATGAAAAAGAACTCCTCATGCGCTTCAAATTAAGCATCTTTGCAGGACAGGGACCTAGAAAAGGCTTTCAGTCCTGTGCTCTGAAAACTTCTCTCATCTCTTATCATTTACCCGCGTCTTGATCCCAAGCCCTTTCCCTTGCTCCCCTCAAAATCAGCTCTTCACAAAGATGCATGTCGGAAACGCTTTCTTTTCTTGTGGTAGCACTACTGTGAATACCATCAGCTCAGCAGCAAGCCTCTGGCTCAAACACTGCAAGCTGGACGCAGTCAACGAGATGTCTCATTTCCCCTCCTCTTCCCAAGCAACTGTTCTTAGCTGACAACATCTCCAGCAGAGATCATGAAATCCTCTACACCTTGATATTATTTGTTAGAAATCCCTTGCTGGGATTGAAACTCGCTGCATCAGAGAGCAGGAAGATCAGCACATGAGAAGCAGCGGGCAGCTAAGCACATTCATCCAACTCACTTATCACTTCTAGCACTGGGGTCTGGATTTCCCCCAAGGAAGGGTACTAACAAAACACACATCCAATGCATTGTGCACGCCTATCCTGGGACAGAAGCCCCAGATGCCACAAAACACTTAAGCACACGATTAACCTTAATCATCATGCGAGTAAGTTCATCGCTACTCAGGCAAAGCCCTTCAGCACGTGCTTAACTTTAAGCATGTGCCCAAGTTCCACTGAAGTCAACAGGATTTCAGTGAGACTTAAGCTCGCGCTTAAATGGTTCACTGCACTGAAGCCAGAGAGAGAAGTTAAAAGAATAAAAGGAACAACCTTCTCCAGTGTGTCAATATTTGCAGGGAGTGAGCACCCTTAAAACACAATTTTGTCCAGCAAAGATGCAGACTATGAATGCAGAATAATTGGATTAAGTCTTGGTGTTTTACTAACTTGCATTGGGGAGGGACGTGAATTCAAATATTTGTATTTTTCGTGTAGAGTCCACACACAGTTAGGTGTGCAATTTCCATAGGGAGACTGAGCACAAGACATACAACCGGTCAACACAAATGGAAAGTCTATCGGCAAGTGTCACAATAGCCGAAACAGCAGGGGAACACACAGTCCCGTTGCCAAATACTGCCCACAAAGGCACCTACAGAAGCAGCACCCATTTTAATAATGATCATGTCATCACTTCCAGTATGAAGTAGCAGGATTCATTCAGGTCCATCAAAACTGCATAAAACTATTCCTGTCTGAATTCCTTCAGCTACAGTCCATTAGTCTGTTTGAAACAAACATAGCAACCGGCGTGTTTGGCTAAGCTTGGTTAATGCTAACTTGTTTATTGGCATATGGTAAGAGTCTCTTTCCCCTCAGGCTTCCTACTCTCTTGCCTGGAGGTCACAGTTGACTTACTTCCTGCCCGGCTGGAATGAAACTTGGAAATAATCAACTGCTAAAATAGAAATATCTCAACAATGCTGCTGGGGTGCACAGAGCACTGCATATCAAGTGGAGCAATATTGTCTCATTGTTTCTTGTACTCCCCCGTCCGTCTGTCTGTCCCCATGTGTCGTCTCTTGCCTTATGCTTAGATTGTAGGCTCTTTGGAGAAGTCACTGTCTGTTGTTCTGTGTTTGTACATCACCTAGCACAATGGGCTTCTGGTCCACAGCTGGGGCTCCTGGGAGCCACGATAATACGAATAACAAACAATAATAAAGCTGACCAATCCCCTAATGGTCTTTAAAGTGTTTCTTTTCCTTCTCTTCCATGCAAACACATCATATCTCAGTATCAGAAACTAGGGGACAGTTTGAAATTTACAATAATGAGGTAAATTACTTAAGTCCTATTTAAGTTCTCAGTATAAGGACAGAAGTGGCTTTGTGCTGGCTCTATCTCCAGTGACAAATTTTACCCCATGTACCTAAATATGGGTGCAAATTATGCCAACAAATTATGCAATTGTGTACATAACCTGAAGGTGATTACATGCACCACTGCAAAGATACCATTTATTAAGCATATATACTTGCAAATATGACTTTATATTTTAAAAAGGAGCATATTTTCAAGATAAGAATTTCCAAAAGTTACTAAGTCTTACTACTTACTAGGTATTTTGAAGAACTCAATCTTAGCCTTTAACGGAAACCTACCAAGAAAGAAGGAACATGGACACAAAACTATTTCACTCAAGTGCCATTGCCTCGAATGTTTAACTACAATTATATTACATATATCTAAATGCATTTAATTTCATCCAGTTTTCTAGCAAATCATTAAATTTTAATTTCAATTTGGACGGGAGGAAGCTGGCTGAATTTTAATTTAAAAGATTTATGACAATTAAATAGAAAAACTTGGGCACTTGACTCTCCACCAGTACCTTTGGCCGTAGGTAATTTTCAAAAATGAAATGGTGAAAATTGCATTGTTTCTCTTCAATTATTTTCTTATTTTTCTTATGGGAGGTTTTCTAGTAGGCAGAAAAGTATCATTTGCTCATTGGAGCAGGACTCAGAGTGAGAGAGCACATGAATGTGTGCAAAATTCCGTTTAAAAAAAGGAGACATGGCATTTTTTAACCACAATAAGAATGCCCATATTCATAGAAGGGCACCAAAGCCCATGTTGCTAATTGCACGATCTATCAAAGAGGACAGTTTAGTTGCAGAACAATTAAACTCTAACAGGCCACAGGTTATGATTATGAATCATTGTGACTATTGTCAGCTAGCAATATATACACACAAACCTTAATAAGGCGGTTAATTCAAAACCGCTAGTTTTCTGATGAAAATTCCTCAGAAAATGAGAAGCAGGGAAAATAAAAGATTTACCATTGACAAGATTTATTGCACTCCTATTGCACACAAGAGACAACAGACCTGCTTTAATATTCTGCATCTTGCAGGAAATCTTTGGGGACTTTTATCAAAAACTAAATAAATCCTTGGAATTCTTCATGATGCCTGTACTTTAAAAGTGAAAGATTTCACGGACTGGCACTGTCAGACCGTCACTAAGCTATTAGCACTTTTCTGAAATGGTTTTCTTTAGCATCTTAAACTGAAAATTTTCTAGTGTTTCACAAGGGCGTAACCTAAATAAGTCCATTGCTGAATGAAATTTATCTTCATCGGTGCCATCATCTTATTCCTCCTTTTTTTGAAAAAACAAACAAGGAATTATTGGGATTGATTTGACCAGTGCAGTCCCCTTTGATGCTTTGGAGTTCATAGATTTCAGCCATTGATTGCCAGAGAAAGAGCATTTTGTTGGCTGTAAGTCGGAAACACTACATCCGGATCGGTTTGTTTAATTATTGTACCACTATAATTATACCTTTAAAGTTATCCCTCATCAAATTGTAATTTTGCAGAGCATTAATTAAAGTGCCTTGGCATTCAATACAATAGCCTCGACTAATTTTTATTCTCATCCACCTTCCAAATCCACTGCCCAAGAGGATTAAAGATGGAAGTTAACAATTACATTTAAATCCACCTACACAAAAGAGGAAAAGAAACTTTCAGCTTTGCCAAATGCAATGTTAAAAATGAGCACTCGAGAGGAAAGGTGCAAAACTTGTTCACTTCATGAGCATCCAGCTCAGCCCAAGTCAGCTCAGACTTCTGCAACCTACTGATCCACAACGGGGAGGCGAGGGGTTTAACACAGTCACTTCCAGACTAATAAGCTGATAGTCACCCTTACACACAGCAGGCAAGAATACGCAAGTATCATGATAGGCATTTAGGCTCTGAAATAAGGAGTGTTCTAAATGCTGTCTTTCTTATGTTAGCATTTTAACCTGTTAATTACACGTCAACGTTTACTCCTGCCTTTTGCTAAGGAGAAGACAAAGCTACCCAGTGAAATCTGTTTAAAAAGGACCAGCAAAACCCGGACACACCCAGAAGACACGGTTTAACTAAAAAGTCAAACCAAGAATTTACACATGCAAAGAGAACAAGCTTTAACATTGTACCAGGGCAATATATCAACCAGAGTTTCAGCCATGAACCAGTGCTGAGGCAGAGATCACTGGTGAGGAGGGTAGAAAGATGCTAGAACACAACGGGCATGTGGAAGAGAATTAGTAATATAGCAGAAAGGAACTGCTTTTCTCTTTTATATCCAGAGCCCTCAATAAGACTCTACAAAACCTAAAGACAGCTTTGCCTGGTATTTCAGTTGTTATGGCCTGGTTAACGATGACTCACCATTTAGCAAAAGCTCAGGCAGAGAGGATAGAGGGAATAGGGAGATTTCCAAACATGGCAATGTTTGTTTTAAATTCAGCCTGAAGTAGATATTCTGGAAGATCTATAGAAAATATTTTCTTGTAATTAAGCTCACTAGCTACTGGAGGTCACCAATAGTGCACGGAAATACAGCTGGAAATGCTATAAAAGCATGGCAGTGAAAAAAAAAAAACCCTCTGAAATGCTTTCATTTATGGGTCATTGGAGTCCTCTGTAATTCACAGTTTTACTTGCATTGCAATGGTTGCTCATTGACAATATGAGAAGCAACTGTAAGGCAAAGAGATAATCCGCTCCAGTCTTCTTAACCATGTCAGGGTTTTTCTATGTTAAGTGCCATTTAAATAAAACGCTTCTAAAACCACAGTGCAGGTTAAACTATCGACTTCTGTATGCACATTTAGGGCCCAATCTTACAGTCCATATTGCCATTGACTTCAGTCATGGTGGACAAGAACAACCTTTCTTTGTGCGATTTACAATGTGTAAAGATGATAGAATCAGACCCTTAGCTTCCAAGTAAGTTGCAGGAATAGGTAATACCTATGTAAGTAGTTAAGGTATGCGGCACGCTGAAGCTATGCATTTACCACAGAAGTGGAGTAAAATAGCCCCAGACCACACACTTTTACCTGGAAAACTAAAAAGTGTTCTATCCAGCCAGCATTTTGCAAGCTCATTAATTCCCCGGATGATTTTATTGCTTCAGTGTAACATTTTTTTCTGTTTCATACGGGTCACCCATTCCTTGTATTAAGGACTTAATATCAGAGAAAATAGAAACGTATGGACACTTGATACGCTCAGTGAAATTGTACAAAAGTTGTCCTTCTCGTATGGAACATGACAGAAACTCGGAAGGATGGGCCTTCAGCGAAAAGTCTTTCAACTCATGTAGTCCGCCTTGTTATATTTGGACCCAGAAGAGAAGGAGATAGACAGACAGACAGAGTGGAAAGTGCTCGTAATTTAAAGGAACAGACCATCACATACACCATCAAAATTACCCTCTATATATTAGTTATTGCCTTTCCCAGTAGGCTGGTTGGTAAATTGGAAAGCCAGCACTGGACATCAGCCAGCATAAGAATTTTAACATCCTCTTCCTGATCACACATACGATGGGACTCAGAATGCAATTTCTAAATGACAGGAGCAAGGACAAGTTTGTGGAGAGGAGGAAATAGGGAAGCATGGGACAGTTTAATTAAGAAATTAATCCTCTGGGTGCAGCCCAGGAATACTGGATGGAAAACTGTTGTATCTTATATCTGTTCTCAAATATTTCAATCTACAATCCAACCCTAAAGTGCAAAAACGTAATGCGAGTACATCAAGATATGCCAACAGCAAGGGATATTTTTGCCTAAGGAAAAGCCCTGCATAAGTAATGACTGTGACACCCCAGAGTGGAATTAATCATATTTCATTCGCCCATCGATGTGAAAAGACGTATATACCTACAGGAAAGACACTTCCAAGATTCTGCCATGAGTCTTCTTTCTGTTAGCAGAACAAATCAATAAGCAAGCAAGGCAGTATGATCAAGCCCAGCACTGCATCTAGCAATATCCTAATAGTAGGCCTGACAGGAGGTGGAGTTGAAGGAATCCCTGGAAAGGTCTGTGTTTCTACCACCGTAACAAACCTACATACTGAATGCGTTACATGTAGACGTCAATACTGCCAGCTAAGTCTCACATTTAAAAAAAAATGAATTTATATGACAAAGTCACTTAATAAGGATACTGTAATTAGTGTAATTACACTGCTACTACACTGTGATACTTGTAATCACTACTAATTCATTGCATGACTGAGAACAATTACATGACAATACAATTTAGTTAATACACCTAGATCTAAATTAATACATCCCAGAACATCACCGTGGGACGTGTTAGCAGGAGTATTGTAAGCAAGAAACGAGAAGTCATTCTTCCACTCTACTCTGCGCTGATAAGGCTTCAACTGGAGTCCTGTGCCCAGTTCTGGACATCACATTTCAGGAAAGATGTGGACAAATTGGAGAAAATCCAGAGGAGAGAAACAAAAATTATTAAAAGTCTAGAAAACGTGACCTATGAGGAAAGATTGAAAAAATTGGGTTTGTTTAGTCTGGAGAAGAAAAGACTTGAGGGGGGACATGGTAACAGTTTTCAAGTACATGAAAGGTAGTTAACAAGGAGGAGGGTGAAAACTTGTTCTCATTAACCTCTGAGGAGAGGACAAGAAGCAATGGTCTTAAATTGCAGCCAGGGAAGTTTAGGTTAGACATTAGGAAAATCTTCCTCACTGTCAAGGCAGTTAAGCTCTGGAACAAATTGCCTAGGGAGGCTGTGGAATCTCCATCACTGGAGGTTTTTAAGAACAGGTTAAACAAACACTTGTCAGGAATGGTCTAGTTATTACATAGTCCTGCCTTGAGGACGGGGGACTGGAGTAGATGACCTACGGAGGTCCCTTCCAGTCATACATTTCTATGATTCTGTGATTTTAATTATATATTTAATAAGTAGTGTAGTGAAGGGATCATATTAAATAGTTGGTTCATGTAGTTAGCACACTTGGTTATCTGAATGCTTGGTGAACTTAGAACGAAAAGCAAAGCTGCAGTGTTTTTACCTTGTAATTGTAACTGCATATTAATGACAGTACCCTTGCTATAGACTGTGACCATACAGAAAATAATGCAGCATTGGAGGCAGAGTGCAGGACTTCAACTCAAGAAACAGCCTCTGTCTCCGAGTTAAGTGATATTCACCTTCACCTATCTGTCAGTAATAGTAGTAGGACTTTTATATCATTGTAGTCCGGTCACTACAGATCCCATTGTTACACAGCCAGCGCTTTAAGGTATGCTTTCACTTGCCATTTCCAAAGAAATGTTTATATCCAAACCCAATAAGTCTATGACGACCCAGTGAAGACACCTCCCGGCTGCTGCAGAAGTGGCATTACAGGAGGCAGAGGGCAATACCCCTGAAATGAAGTTACAGATTATCAGCAATTGTGTTCTGTTCAATAGCGAGAGAGTAACTTGAGCCTCATGTTCTACATCCCTTTCCTCGCTTCCTTTCGCCATAGAAATGCTGATTCCTTGCTGTAAATTTGCTAAATAAAATCTCCTGTAGTTTAATATCAATCCATCCCTCGCACATGCACGCACCCTATTACATTACAAATACATTTGGCTTGTTTTGTCAGCGGAAACGTCCATTTCCATTTAATTAAGGAGGAAGTCAGAAGTGCAGGAACTCTCTGGTGGAGAAGCCAGCGCTGTAATTGAGCTGCGTTTCCTTTAATCTGCCAACAACCAGACCCAACGTCCCTGGCACTTTTGGCAGGAGGGGATGAGAAGAGCCCACAGTGCTGCAGCAGCGATTTAGCGGCAGGTACCATTGCTCTGATTCACAAAGGAAACAGGCACTAACGTTCTTTAATGCAAAGAAATAACAGTCAAACCTCCGCTTTAAAATGGCGTAAAAACCAAAACAAAAATATCCCAGTGACTCTTTTGTCCAAAAGACCAAGATTAAAGGATCGGTCAAGTATAAACCTTTATTGCTTCTCTCTCCTTTCATCCTCAGACGAACTACTATAGAATGCTTCGTTAAAATGTGCATTTAAGTTGCGATTTGATTGCTTCAGAGGTCTCCGTAGGGGTTCTGTGAGTGAAACCAACTGTAATGCCCAAATGCAGTTTATAATGAATCTCTTGCAGAAAGTGCTGACTCATACAGGACAGTGAAATGCTTACAGATGGGAACGTCCCAGACAACATTGCTGTATGTTATCAACGGGCCAGAGCTGATGCACTGTAGCCGTGGACAATAAAATAATCATATAATTTTTATCACTTGCATAACACCTCTCATCAGAGGTTCTCAAAGCACCTATGGTGCTCCTGAAAGTTATGACATCTCTGCTGTTGGTGGAGGCTTTAGACCAGACAGCAAGTCAATGGTTCTGCTCTAACCACTAGACCAACACTGTTCCTTCCTATGAATTGCTCCCTACTTTTACACATTGTTGTCTGTCTTTGCTGCTTTCAGTAACAACATTTTGACTTCTTTCATGGTCCCTAAGCTGCTGGTCCTGTTGCCAGACCCACCTTGGCATAAAACTTGCGTGGAGAATCTCAGTGACGTCAGTCACAAAGCTGTGCAGAAAGCAGTTTTCCTGTCCCATTAAAAATTTGAGATTTTGGGACAATTTCCTGTCTAAACCAGGACAAAAAGCCAAATTCTCAAAATTTTCCCCAAACTGAAAATTTAAAAAAAAAAAAAAAAAAAAATTGGGGGAGGGTGTCAAAATAATTTTGAAGTGTTTTATTTTCAACCATTTTATCATTTTTATTGTAATAGGCTTACATTTCTTAGCAAGAAAATAATTTAAAACCAGAAACCTGATTTTCTGTTTTAAATTTGTTTTAAAATATCCATTTCCACACTTTTCCCCCCAATTTTTTTGAGTTGAAACACATGTTGAAAGTGACGCTTTCCCATTAAAAAGTTTTAGCAAGTTTAAAAGAATTGACATTTTCTAATCAAAACAGATTTAAAACTTGAAAAATTCCCAACCAGCTCCAATCAGTAGTGCTGTGGGTTTGAATAGGGTCTGCCTGCATAAATTCAACTGCAGAATCAGAACTTGCATGAGGAAGTTACAGCCAAATCTCTACTTTAAAGTGGTGTACAAAATCGGAATAAATCATCCCACTTGCCCCCCTTACACAAAAGACTAATATTAAAGCACCAGTCAAGTACACAACGTCACTGTCTTCTCTTCTTTCATCCTCATACAAGAAGCACGGCTACCACAGAAAGTGTCATTAAAATGTGCACTATCAGCTGATGATTTGGACATGCCAAATCCCACATTTTGCAGCTGTCCTGGTCTAATAAACCTTCCCTAGTGAAAGAAGGTGAACTTTAATTTTTAAAAAAGAGAAAGCTTTTTAAGTGATCTTTTAGAGAATATTATTAGAACTGCCATCCTGGCTCAGATCAATGGTCCATTTAGCCCAGGATCTTGTCTCTAACAGTGGCCAGAACCAGAGCCTCAGGTGGAGTGTACAAATCAGGGCAATTCCGGGGACATCCATCCATCCGTCCTTCCTTCCTGTTTCTGGCAGTCAGAAGCTTAGGGTTGCCCTGAGCATGGGGTTGTGTCCCTTACCATCTTATAGCCACTGACCAATCCTCCATGAATTTATCTAATTTTTTTTGAACAAGTTATACTTTTGGTCATCACAATATCCCATGGCAATGAGTTCCACAGGTTAACTGTGCACTGTACGGAAAAAGTACTTCCTCTTCTTTGCATCAAACTTGCTGCCCGTTAATTTCATCAGGTGACCCCTAGTTTTTGTATTATGGTTGAGAATGAACAACACTTCTCTATTCACTTTTCCCACACCATTTCATGATTTTATAGACCTCTGTCATAGACCTCTATCATAAACCCCCTCCCTCCGCCCTCCAACTGTCTCTTTTCTAATTGCACAAATGCATCAAAACCTTTTTCCGCCTCTTGATTTTTACACTTGGCCGTAGCCATCAAGCTATTGCAGGACTCTAACCACTATGGAACCCACTGGGGCATGCCGAGCAGTAAGGAGTCTTTGTAAGCCTACAGGACATTATATTGCTCGGGAAAGGATTTTCAAAAGCACAAAGCAGGAGCCAAGCCCCCAACCCCTATTGGCTTTCAGTTGCAGTTGGTTGCCTAACCCCTCGTCCCCATCCCTGCCCTCAGTCTCTAGAAGGAAGAAGCAATGCTTACACCCCCCGTCCTCGGGTGTGGTGGTGGTACAGGAGAGAAGCGGGTATGCTTTATCCCACTGGATAGTAACAGAGATCAGGAGGCTCTGAAGGGAACTTAGCTGAGCCCTGTCAGCCAGAGAAGAGTCATGCTGACACATGTACATCATAAAAAGGGAAGGTTTCATTGGGGGAGGGGAGAAATAAAACCTTTATGACAGTGCATGTTTGACCTTGGTCTGTCCGCTGTCACAGCCCAGGATTAAATGGTCTGATCAAGTTCCTTTGCCTGGAAGGGCACCGGTGTCTCCAATTCTAGTTGTGGAGAGCTAAGGAAATCCAGCAGAGTGATATCTGGGGGGAACCGAGCTTCCGGCAAAGCCACTTGTGCTAAGTGCTGGTCACCAGGTTTGCGAAGTGTATCCCAAAGGAGGCTCACTACAGCCCAGGTAGCGTGCAGAGAGTTGGTCTTGCAGACAATGCTCCAATATTGCCGACAAGGCATTTTTGGTAGACAGGTCAAACGGAGTCTCTCCAGAGCGCACACCTTTTAGGGTTGCCCTGCCATGCGTCCGACATGCATCGGCTCCTTGGCCAGCTGCACATGGAGAAGCAGCAGCCAGGGTGTTTACCAAGTTCAGGGGGGAGTGTTATCCCTTTGCTTGTTGATCACCGGACGGGAGCTACAAAACCTTTCATGGGCCTATTCCTGCCTGCCTTCCAGCCCTGTTGACTCCCTTGCGGGCCTGTCTGTCTCTCCCCTGCATGAGCGCCGGGGTAACTTGCCCCTAGCTGGGCAGCAAATCAAGATTTCCAGGATCGCAATGGCCATCAGTGCATATTTCTAACCAGACAGATACATAACATTCCACTTTTCCACTTGAACTGCAGCAGGAGAAAATCCAAGTTGCTCAGCGTGTGAGTTCAGTCCAGAACCAGACCTCCAGGGGTTTCCTGATTCAGGGTGACAGTTTCATTATCCACAGGTTTTTCAACAGCCTCCTAGCTGTAAATAAGCAGCTGTACCTATGAGTCTCCCTCCCTTTCCACAATGCTCACACCTGTGTCTGTTACTAGAGCAATTTTGAAATCATGACATGGAAAACAACAAACAGAAGAGCTGCTGCCGTACAAAGTGACATCAAGGGGCTTTTCTTCCTCTGTCATCAAAGATCTCTGGAGAAGTCGGAAACAAAAAGCCGTATCTGATATTTTAAAATTCCGTGCGTCTCTGATCCCCAAACAGCTCCCAGGGATGTTTTCCCTTCAGAACTACTCCAGCAAGGTTTGATTGGAAAAAGAAAAAAAAAACCTGAATGATTTACAGTAAATCATAAAAGTCAGCTCGCCAACTCTTTACAGAGCCACGTTTCTCCTTGCGGAGAGCAATGCTTGGAAAGAATCCCAAAAAAAGAAATCGGCCTGGAATCATTACAAGGGTGCAATGACGGCGTTGTACACCACACATGCCAGATGCCATAAAAAGTGGGGCATATTTGAAGTGTGGGTAACGGTCAGACAAAGGACTATGTAGATATGGCACTCGTATCTCTTGGGCTGAGTCACTGTTGTATAGTTCGTGGCGGAACCGGGGAGGAAAGTAGGGGGTGAGGAAAGGCTAGCACTCCCTCCCAAGGGAAATACTAGGGGAAGAGGTGTTGTTTGCACGCTCCCAGTGTTGTCTATCCCCGCTGCTCTTGCCGAGGTGGGCATGGAGTGGAACCCAGCTATGTTCAGTCCTCACACACACGTCGGGGGAAGGAGGTGAGCAGAGACAAGAGCGGGACCCAGAGATGGGGCTGGGACGGCCACCAGGGAGCAGGCAGGACTCCCCGGGCCCATGCTGACCCTCCCTTCCAGCTGCTGCGGGTCCTGGCAGAGACACCCAGCCCTGGGGAAGGGTAGCAGCACGTGTGCCAGCCATCAGGGCGGGGGACGGGTCAGGGCACCAGCATCTGGGCGAGGAGCAAGGGGGTGTTGATGCACAGGGCTACCATGCTGGGGTTGGAGGGGCAGCCACGGGCAACGGGCGCCAGCCACCCAGGAGCAGGATGCTGCTTCCCAGCCTGGAGCCGGTTGCACAACTCCCCCGGACCAGTGACAAGAGCCCCCATCTCTTGCCCTCCACCTGCTTCCCCGACCCATTTGTAGGGAGCTTCCGCCTCCCCCGAGGCCCTCATTTGCTAGAGAAGAGAGGAGACAGCCAGCCTCGTGTTCCCGGGGGTATGGCCACACCGCAAGCAATCCACAGCTGGCCCAAGCCACCTGACTTGAGCTTGTGGGGTTGTAAAACTATAGTGTAGACAGTGGGGATCAGGTGGAGGCTGAGCTCTGGGACCCCGCAAGGTGGGAGGGCCTTGGATCCCAGACTCCAGCCCTATCCCAAACATCCACACCGCAGTTTTACAGCCCCGCTGTCCGAATCCAGTGAGCCCCGCGGGCAGACATACCCGAAGAGGGCTTATTACCTTTGGAGATCTCTACCCCGTCCCAGTCCAAAATAGCCCAGATCAACTGACCTTCCGGGCATCCTGCAAAACCATTCTGTTTTGGTATGGGGAGATTCAAGTTTTTGCTCCTGTTGTAACTTGAGTTACTTGGCTGCCAATTCCCTTGAGTTAATTAACGCCTCTGTAAATGCTAATCTGGACACACCACAAACATTTATTCCAGGACACAAACAGTGCTGCCTTACCCTAAGCTAGGGTTTTCCTACAGGAAGTGGCAACCTAATGGTCTTTAAACTTTTCAAACTTTATTTGAGGACTTCAATAACTCAGTCAGAGGTCTATTCCAGGAGCGGCTGGGTGAGGTTCTGCAGCCTGAGTTGTGCAGGAGGTCAGAGTAGATGACATAATGGTCCCTTCTGACCTTCAAGTCTATGAGTCTGTCTAGCCCTAGAAGACTTAGAAGGTGAATTTGTGCCAATTACTCCAAAACAAGAACCTAACTCTCAGGCATTTCCTAGAGAGGGTTATGTGGTGCTTGCTCGGGAAAGTCAGTTGATTGAGGGCCTGAGTTTAGTTCTGTTACTGAGGTCAGAAAGATGAAGGAGGTCTTTTTTTCTTTAAGATTTATGGATATGACCCTGACATGCAGTCACCATGCTTTATTCCATCAGTGCTGTGTCCCCGATTCAGTAAAGGATCCATATTCAGGAAAACACTTACACACGTCAATGAGAGTTAAGCATATGTTTTAAATGAAGCATATGTTTCAGTGTTTTCCTTAGCGGATGAGATAGATACAGTTAATACATATACATTACTAAATACATCGGAATGGCTGAAAACATGACTGATCTATGTGTAGATTCTAAGGCCAGTGGAAACCATTACCATCATCTGTGCAGCTGACATCATGCATAACACGACATTAAAACCTCACTGTGTAATTTCTGCAGCAAGCCATAACTTCTGTTTGAGCTAAAGCACAGCTTTAAAAAGTCAGGAAGAAAAGAGAAACTGCACCGTTTGCGGGGTCTCTTCCAGCCCACTAAAGCTGAAAACTCTGTGCCTCAATGTTTTTTTCCGGGATGGTTACTCAGAACACGTTACTAAGTATGTTGGCCAGCTCAGCAGGAATATGACACTAGAGATGTCAATGACCAACCCCTGTGCTTTTCTCGTCCCTTTTAAAAATCCATTCTGAAGCCAGATCTGACATTTACTACTTCCAGCAACTGAGTGAGACACGGTAAATAAAGCACTTTATCAAGTGAAACACAGGCAATGGGGCTTCTATTTATTTTGTTAATTCCATAGCTGTGAAATACTTATCCAAGGCTCAGCTTCCATCCAATGCAAAGCAATAGACCTTGATCCATGTCGTTACATATTTCATGCTCATCAGTTTCTTCCTGTCATCTCATTACTTATTATTTTGTTTAGAGGGGGGAAAAATAAGGTGACTTGAGACAAATAGCTGCAGGGTTTCTAAACTGATATCACTTAATTTAAGATGACCGTTCTCAAAATACTTTTATTTTTGCTCAGTTCTACAGTAGCAAAGTTTTTGGGTTGTATGTTTATTTTAAAATATACCTAACCCCTCCTAGAATGCCACAAGAGTCAGGAGGATTCTGGTAAGTGTTGACTTACAAGTCCTTATTCTGAAGAAGTTTATAACTCTGCAAATAAACACATCCTCTTGGCTAACATTTTCTGACCCTTCACCCCCCCCCCCCCCACAACTGTTAAATTAGGCAATTTTCAGCTGCATAAGAAATAAGTTTGTTTCAGTTCGATACTTGGACCCTAGGATTTGAAGAAGTGATACAAATCCCCTCTTTCATGCACTGGTGTAAATCAGGAGTAACTATAATGAAGCCAGTGGAATTACACTGTTGTGAGTAGCGAATCAGGCCCTATAACCAATACTTCTCTCTAGAGTAGGGGAAGTTTTTTTTTTGTTTCGTTTGTTTTCCCCCCTTTCCTTTCTCTGGAGCTTAGACAGAAAGTCGGAGCACAAGTTGCCACACACTTGTTAAACTTTGTGTGGTTCTAGGCTGAAAAATGACCCTGTAAAACTGGCACCTGCTTAAAACAGATTTGCCCCTTTGCATGTTCAGAGCCATAACTGCTGACTTTAGTGACAAAAACATTTTTTCCAGCTTTTCACTCCTTATGGCCACCCGGAGACACTACAGCTATGGGAGAGGGTGCTAGAATCTCTCTTTTCTTGTGTGTCATCAATAGAATTGTTTGCTAAATTCAACCTCTCTGATCTTGTCTTACTAAATTCACATCAGACACAACTGTGCCAAGCCACTAAAAGCAAGGGACTGTGAAGGCATCACTGAGGACAGGGGAATTGTACAGGCAACAATGAGGCCATAATTTGGCCTGCAGAATTATGCATGAGAAGGTAAAAGCCCAGCTTGACTCTCAGATCCCAGGATAAATTTGCAAAGCTAGCAGTCATAAAAGAAAAAGTACAGTTTTCCTCTTGTAAACGGAGCACATTTGATCTGGAGCCATTAAATGAAACAGAGCCCTGCCACATCATTTCTACAAAGTGGCTTTTCAGAGGGGAACCATGTTTTATTCTGACCTGGAAAAGGATCAGCTGTATGGGAAAGGCGTTCATTCCTCATATCCACTGGGAGCTTGGCCTGTCTGCTGAGATGGCCAACAAGGGAGCTGATCAATGCTATTTGGGGTGGATCACAAAGAACAATTAACAACCCTCTGGCTTCTTTCACGTAAGCTATTCTGACACCGCTATCCGATGGCAATGACCTTCAGTCAGTACCGAGCTGAGCTAGTTTCAGACTTGTAACCCAAGACCCGAAAGGCTCTGTACCCCACTCCCACTCTTCTAAGCCAATCTATTCCCTCCTCCTCAATTTTAAGCCATCTACAATTTTTCAATGAGATTTTAAGTGCCACTCACCAAAAATACAGATTAGAAACTTTCTACAGCATCCCAGATCTGTCCATTGCATCCTGTGCAACATCATGTGCAATCATTTTTATACCCATTTTAATATACATATCCATACTAACATCATCAGGGCATCTGTAGTGCAGATTGACACAATACATCAGGCTGGAATGGCTGCTCTGGAGCTTTTACAGTCTATTGAGGACCTAACAGGATTTTGAAAACATAAAACGATGTATTTACACAATAAACTAGCCTATTGTGCAATCTCTCACATCCATCCAAGAGAGTTTTTATCGTCTCTTGTTTAATACTACCTTAAAGGGGCATCGTCGAAGCATTTTTCCTAATTAAAAAAAAATTATCCTGTCTCAAGGAGGAGAGAACTCATTTGTCCTCATTTCAAACCGACTCAGATTTGACTGTGGCTGGGTTTGAACTCCACTCCGAAGAGTCTGGGAAAAACGGAGCAAAGCGAATGACAGAGTGAGACTGAAGCCATGTCTACACTTGCAAGCTTACAGCTGTACTGATACAGTGCCGCTGTAATAGCGCTCGTGCAGCCGCGTTATGCTGACGGCAGAGAGCTCTCCTGTCAATGTAATAAAAACAGCTCAATTAGCGGCGGTAGCTATGTCGATGGTAGAGCGTCCCCTGCTGACATCGCACTGTGCATACAAGCGCTTGGTGCCAGCAAAACTTGTGTTGCGTGGGGGGTGTTGTTTTTTCCCCACACCCCTCAGCGACAAAAATGTTGCTGATAGAAGTGCTAGTGTAGACGTGGCTCCAATAAAGAACAAGAGGAGGAAAGAGAAACATTGTAAATGATATCACCACTGGCGATCAATGAGACGAGGTCCATGTGCCATTGACATGTACTACATGCACGTATCCAGGGCACCTGCTTGAACCAGTCTATCTTTCATGAGTTTTAGTATACAGAAAACTTCCCTGAAATGAGAAGGCACTTAGCTGTGCTGCGGGCTTTTCTACAAAGGTAGAGAGAAAAGGTTTTAAACCGAATCATGCAAATGCCGAGGCCTTGAAGCTCAACGTCTCGGTTTATTTCCTGGGTCACTTTCTCTCGTTTCCTCTCGCAGTCTAGTTTCCAGGGTGCGATTTACACTGGACACTGAAAGCTGAGGTTACAGAGGAGTCCCTAGATACAGTCAAAGTGATGGCACAAAACACGGAAGGAAGTAACACCTCTAGACAGCCCAACTAAAAGGGGGTGGGCTCCTTCACTGCTGATGAATGTTCCAGGGATTATCACGTGCGTGTGACCTGTGTGATTGTTTGTATTATAGCTGCACTCACAGGCCTACACTGAGAGCAGCTCCCCTTGCCCTGGGTGCTGCACACACGCACAGGAAATGACAGCCCCTGCTCTGACGAGCTTAGCGCCTGAACAGACCAACGGTGGCAGGTGGACGAGGAACATAGAGGCGAAGTGATTTGCTCGACAAGTCAGCGGTGGCGGCGGGAAGAGAAACCAGGTCACCTGGCTCCCAGGTTAGTACCCGATCCACTCCACTGTGTGGTGCTATCTTTTGTGTCGAAGCTTCATTGGTTTATACTGTGTATCTGTTGCAAATCAGTTATTAGGCAGCATTCTGAACAGGAATGTTTCTTGATGAAGCTGTTCTACAGAAAAAGAGGTGAATTTCTTCCTGATTCCTTCCTGGACTTATTGTAGGAATGTTGTATCAGCAAAATACCATCTGAAGGGAGGAAAGAACAAGCTCATCCAATTGTAACATGCCTCTGTCACCTGCCCCTCTCCTACACATGCATGCCAGAACTGTCACCTGCTGCTCTCATCCGTGGTCATCTACATAGCCGTGTCACCAGGCCCACTTCTAAATTTGGGTCCAACAAGATGATGATTGTGGAAAGCAAGACACACAAGTGGAAGGATTGCATGGGAGAAACGGATTTGTTGGGCTGGTTATATATAGGAATTTGCCATGGCCAGAAATAACTACAGCTTACATTACTTTGCTCAGTGAGCTACTAAATCTGGGTGACCCAGGGCATATTAAAGATCATTTCATGGGAAAAATACCACAATAAGCTTGAATGTAAGTTTCCATGTTGTTTACGGGAGTCATGCTGAACATTGTACTCTTCAAAATTTCCACTGATGTCAAACGCTAACTAAGGAAGCTTTTCCGATTGTAACATCATTATATTGTAATGAATTTTCACTGCCATTTGAGAAAGAATAAATATTTACTATGAAAGAGGCACATCACCTTCTGAAGGCTGAATTGTTTTACCACCCTAGCTGAATTTCTGTCAAAAGAAGTCAAAACTGGTGGTGAGGAAATACCATAAATGGCGTGTGATGCTAGACACAGATCCCGATAGAAACTTCTAAAAAGATTTTCACTTGACAAGAAGGTGAACAAATATATGAATTCGGGAAATTAATTTTAGTGCTGGGGAAAGGAGTCAGAATGAAGTTTTCCGAGCCCCACACAAGCAGTGGAAGTGACTCGCATTGCGTTTCAAAGCCTGTTCTGGAGCAACCACTAAGTGTGAGAAGAGAGTTCAGCCTGACTAAAAGTCTTTTCCCTCCTTGGCCTTTCAGCTCAAGAAAGGATGTGGTTGACATGGTTGTTTTATGATGTTGACACCTGTCCAGTTACAACCAAAATGAGGCCTCCAAAACATGTCCCATAGCCCAACAGCCATGAGCACATCAGTGATGTGACCCAGCAACGGGACATACCACACTGTCCATGCCCAAATCACTCTGGGCGAATTCACCCCTGCCCAGCGTGCTAGCAAAAGGCCCTGGTACATCATTTAAGCCCTCAAACAAACAAAGGGGAACAAAACTTTTTTTCAGACCACAAAATTTTGTCTCTTTCCAAAAGCAAGACAATGTGGTTTTTGTAGCGTGTATAGAGATGATGATTCAATAGAATTGATTACCAGATTAATATTGAAGAATATGGTCATTAAGCCAGCCGTTTACAATGAGGGAATACGTTGCCAACTTTCTGACAAGCAAATGCAGAAATTCATTTAGCACTAACTGCTTGCAGAATTGTATCACTAAGATTTTTCTCATATCACATGCAAAGTAAGGCACTAACCCAAACCTTTTCTATTATGTAAAATAGTCACAAAATTAAACTAGAAAGATATGCCTTTTTCCCCCCTTTAAACTTTATCTAAAGCCATTGTAATTTTAAATCATTGCTAGCCTGGATCAAACTGTGAATAGCAGAAAGAGTAATTTTCTTCTCTCCAAACAAAATTTTCATATATCTGAAATCTGGTAGGTTTGATTAGTGGTTGGATTCAAATCAAAATTGGAGCTCTGGTGCAAAGCAGGTTTCAAACAGAAAGTCTGAAGTAAAATTACTGGGTTAATCCTGATCTGACTTTCTTCATGGCCTATCAGTTATCACAACTGCTCTAAAGACCAACCTTTAAGACTCATCGACACCTCCCGGAAAACTCTGAAAGAGATTCAGATCCAACGCCAATGTTACATCTCAGTTTTTTCCTCCCTCTGCTTTTTTTTTTTTTCGTTCTCCTTCCTTTGAGGAGACCAGGAGCTGAGGGTTTGCTTTTTTTTTAAAATCATCAATTGGGTTTATTATGGTTTTTATGAAGGATCAACCAAGATTGGGCCCCACTGCGCCACACACTACGCTTACACAAAGAGCTTACTATCTAAATACAGACACAGGGTAGGGGAAAGGGGGCAACACACAAGCAGAATGAACAGTGTGATGGCAACAAACAGCATATTAGTTCCCACAAGCTTTTTAGGGGTGGGTTTATTTAGGAGGAGATCAGCTAAATGGACTAAGGAAAAGGAGAGGAAGGATGGTGAGGGGGACAGGGCAGAAGAGGGCAAGTATGGAGTGAAGCTGAGGTGAAGAGACTATGGGGAAGAGACAGGGTTGAAGCAAACAACCAGTCAGCATGGGGCAGGGAAAGTCCAGTAAAAACTGTGTGGTGGGGTGGCCCCAGTTGGTTGATTTAGGAGTTCACCCACACCTGCTGCTTCTCCCCGACCTCACAGCAGAGTCACTCCCACAGCAACGAATGGACATGTTACCATAGAGGAATGTGCAGGAAAGTCTCTGGACTGAAAAACGTTTCTCAGTTGGTCTACACTACAAACTAATGTCGGAAAATGCACACACCTGGGCGGCACAGTTCTACTGATCTAACTCCCGGTGTAGACAGCACTATGTCGACAGGAAGGCTTCTCCCGTTGACATATCTATCACCTCCCAGGGAGGTGGAGCACCTCTGCCAATGGGAGAGGCTCTCCTGTCGGCGTAGGCAGTGTCTTCATTAAGTTGCCGCACTATAAGTGTAGACAAGTCTTTAGTCTTCCAGGAGCAGTACTGGGCAATGTGGACTGGACCTAAGAGGGGCTGAGAGACCCTCCGCCCTCCGTGAGGTAACTGGGGATTGATGGGGGCTCAGCACCCTGTGGGACTGAGGTCCAGATCTCTCCCACACACATACTATCCCTGCCACCTGGGACAGCCTTCCTGCATTTAATAGACCTCCTGATGATTATAAAATCCCAGCTCAAGACTTTGCTCTTCTCTCTGGCCTATAAACTAATCTGCAATCACACAATCAAATCCCATTCTCCTCAGCCAACCAATTTGCTGCTGTCTAGGTATTGTCCTCGGAGCCCTTGGGCCTGGCCCTACCAAATCCACAGTTGCTGCTGCAAACCACGTGCTTTGCAGTAACCTCTGGAGTTCACTGATATCCGGGTGTGTTGGCCGTACCCGGCCCTAAAACACGCTAGGACAGCTTAGTATACGCTGAGCACAAACAAGTCTTATCGAGTCTGATTCTGATTCTCCTCTGAACTGACTGGTGCGAACCAAGACTGACTCAGTTGAAGTCAACGGGCCCGATTCCCCAGCGTACTAGGGCTGGTTTTCACCATGCCAGCGGCACAAAGCAGTCCTAGTGTCACTTCAGTGAGACGCTGAAGGATGAGTCCGGCGGTGTTAAGGTGTGTGAGCAGCTCCGACTGCACCCCTTCTTCCCCACAAACCGCTGGTGTACGGCGCAAGGCCAGGACATCCATAGGCCCTGACATTTCTTCAGAGCCATGTCTCCCTTCAGGTGGGCTGTTGACACCCAGTATAAGTTACGGCAGGTTGTTTTAATTTACACCAGGGAGTAGTCCAGTGCCTGGACAGCCCAGGACAAAAGGCATATGGATAAAGGGCATTTTTGCAGCCTTCCTCCTCCTGATTTGTGCTAAGCCCTCCTTGGCCAGAGCTGAGAATTGGGACCAGTGGAGTCAACAACAGGAGCGTCAGGCCCACCATGGGAGGTGGCTAGTTGGGTTCCATCTGAAACAAGCAACATACAGAGTAAGCCACAGGCAGTGGCGCATCCAACCAGCAGTGGGATCTCGCGCCTTTCCTCTCCTTCCAATGCTGCTGTCTCTTCGAGTTCCTTGAGCGCCCACAGTTGAAAGCTTCCCCTCGTTCAACCCAGTAAGGGCTCCAGGCTTCCTCGTTATGGTTTCACACTATTATTAATAAGCACTGCCAATAACCGTAAGGAGCTAGCAGCTGGGCCACTTGCTGTTCTACTGCTTCCCATTCCACCTTCTTTTTATTCCTTTCACTTTAGCAGGTTGCGTCATGGTTATAATGATGATGATCATCATCAATATTTATGTGCACGTAATTGGTATATTTTTCTTTACAACAAACAACGTCCAACAGCTCGCTGATTGCAAGGGGTACTTTTTCCTATTCCCTAGTGGTAACATTTCATTTGAAATTCACCTCTCTGCTCCCTGGCCAAGCCATCATCTCTCGTGCTGCAAGAGAGCAGTTAATCATGTTCATTACCTCCTACCTTGCAGTAGTCTACTTAGCAGCTAGGTTTCCAAGTGAACACATTTTTGCCTGGATATAAGATTTCCTGATTGGGAAGGTGGCCCTGAGCAGAGTACTGTATTCACACTGACACCATGCACTGCTGGAACCTGTCATCTAAACACTGCCCCATGTGAACAGCATGAAGCAGTTGGGATTGCTGTCTGATTTTCTTTAGTCAAAGAAAAGATTTAACATGAAAGACAGAGCTAGGAAGCTGCAACCAAGTATTAGGTAACCAGTAAAGAGGCAAACAAACAGATATCACCAGGGCTGTTAACTCTGGAGTCCCAGAGCAAACCTCGCTTTGTGCAATTACATTTAATTTCTGCTGCAGTTTTAATGGGATACGACGTTTTTCATAACCCAATATCATGTTGTGTTGCTGAGCATCGTGAAACAGCTACTACACCCCAGAAGTGGCTGCGCTTCAGTGACAACTGACTCATTGACATAAAGAGTTTGTCAAGTGCTTTGTGATCCTCCCAAATTAAAGGCTCTATAGAAATAGGGTGGAAGCAACTGGGGGCAGGCACTGTCATTCACTATATGTTTATGCAGCACTTTTATGTTTATACTGCACCTGGTCATGGCCTCTTGGTGCTTCTGCAATAAATAATAATAAACGTAACCATTACCAGTGCTTGACAATAGACTGATTGGCTGCTAGCCCAGGTTGTTTGGGCCATAGTAGGCATAGGAAATAGAGGACGAAAACTAATTGCAGTGAAGTGGATTCTACAGGTCACAGTCACCTGTTTTAAACTGACAGTTTATTTTTTTAATTCTCACCTTCCGTAGCAAGTCAATAGTTCAAAGCTGCAAAGTATGCAGCTTCCAGTCAAATATTCAATTGTTCTTAGATAACTTTGCCTTTGTTTTCTTGCAGCGTAGGTGGGTTGCCAGGTTATGCACCATGCAGAGCACCTGAAATTGCATTTCACATGGCTGAGAAAACTCTCCAGTACAAATAGCCAGTATTTATGATTTTGGCTGCATGTTATTACCAACCTATGAAGACCGAGAGAAATCAGAATTTAAGAGCATAGTTTTTTCTCCCTTCTCTTCTAGCTTTTCAAACTAGGATATTAGAACAAGCCACACGAGATCTAAGCATCAGTCTGTCCAGTCCAGGAGCAATAAATATCAGAGCTCCGCCCCTGTATAGCAGGTATTCTGGTTTAGGCTAGGGAAGCTGATCTTTGCATGGTATCATTTATCTTTACTTATTAACATTCTGGCTTGGCTTTGCCACCGTTTCTCCTGAAAGAAAATGCTTGAAGCGCATTCTCATGCTTTACAAGTCCACATACTGATAGAATTGACTAGAGTAAGCCTCTGTTCCACAGAGCATCTTTCATACCCCAGGTATTGCAGAACATGTCACAAACCAACATGTTCTTGTCCAGTGAGCCTGCAGACAAATGGAATGACAATTCTGTGCCCATCAAGAATTCAAGTATGCTCTGCTGCAGCTTGATTTGTTGAGAATATTGACCGGAATGCCTCTTTGCTGCGAGATTTGTCATTTGTACCTACATAGCACCTGGGTATAGACAGAAGAGATATGGGTTGAACATCTCTTCCAGGATGCTTGGAGTAAGGTGCCCTCGTATCTGGGTAACACATCAACTGCACATTGTCAGATGGAGGTGTGCCCCTGACAATAGTTTGCTATGGCAGGGGACTGCCTGTAACTGAATATTAAAAGATCACCAGTGAAATCTTGGCCCCAGTGAAGTCAATGGCAAACTCCCAACGGGCCAGGCAATGGCAAAACTCTCAATGGGGCCAGGAAGTTCATCCATTATTCTGGAGGGAATTGGGTGGAAAAAGCATTTTACTGTATAATAAAGGGACACATATTTAGCTTACGGGAAGAAAGCAGTAACAACGTATTTTCATCACTAAAGGTGACATTCTCCCCAATGCAGAGAGCGTGCATGAGGTCGTAAGCAGAGCTGATCAGAAGTTCTCCAACAGAGTGGTTTTCAGTCACAGAATGTAGATTCATAAAATAAAAGCATTTCATAGAAACGGCTCAATTTCGATGAAGGTCCAATAGAATCCTTGATTGCCCAACCCCGTGCGGAGCCACATCCTGGCCGATGCAGAGCCAGGAGCCTGGAAGCCCTGGCTGAGGCATGAGCCTCAGAATCTACGGGCCGGCTCTCCCCAGGCTCCCTTTCGGCCTGCCAGGCCCAATTCATTTTGAAATTATTGAAACAAAATCCTTTTGATTTTTCAAAATGACTTTTTTTTTGGTTTTTGGATTCTGTTTCGTGGAGGAATTTGAAACTTTTGAGGTATGTTCCAAATCGGAACGAAAGCAAATTTCTAAATCCGATGCAAAATGGAATTACTGTTCTTTCCCATGGCTCTGGTCTGAAATTCCACTTGAGTCCTATCCAGAGGATCAAAACGGGGTATAGGACTAGTGCTGGCTCTGGGCACAGAGGTGAATTTCACCCTCAACAAAGCAAGCTATTGGTATCCATGCCACGAAAACGGACAATATTTGGCACCATTGGCTTGAAGGCTCAGTGCAAGGAACATAGAGACCGTGGAGAATGAAATACCCCTTACTACTAGAGATGGTCCCCGCCAAAGAAAAGCCAGGGCATGTCAGTGGGCTGGTGTGTGGGAAGTTTGCATTGTCACTGCTATACCTGGTTGACTTTTGTCTATGATGCAGTTCATTTTGGCACCTTTCAATAAAACTGGGAAACAGGAAAATTACTAACCACTGCTACTGACACTGTAGAAGGTGAAGAGGAAATAAGATTTGTTAAGTAACTAGTTCTAGTGGGTGAGGCAGGCAGGAACCCCCTGAGACACATGGAGCCATTTGAAACAAAACATTCAGAAGTGTAATTTCAATTAATTTCTCCTTTTCCTTTGTACAGAGAGAATCAGAGCGTCTAGGATCCTATTACTGAGATTTCTAGAGATGAAGAAAAATGTGTTAAAGTGGGTTTTGAAGGCCCTTGATGTTTTGGGATATGAAATATACTCTTGGTGGAACCCAACCTTTTGAAAGGTTCCATAGTCGATGTACAGTAATAACAACTTTGCATTTATCTGTAGAATTTGAAAACCTTTAAGGGTGGTTAAGAATGATCATTCCTTGTTTTACAAGTAGAAAACGGAGGGTAACGTTTTTTAAAAGTGCCTAAATGACTTAGAAGCCAAAATCCCATAGGAATGTCAGTGGCACTCACTCTCACAAGTCCTATGGCTCTAACAGCGTCTAAATCACTCAGGCACTATTTAAACCTTTCTCCAGAGAGATTAAGGGACTTGCCTGATGTCTCCCAATGAGTCTATGGCAGAGCTGAGACTAGAACACAGGTCTCCTGATTCCCAACCCGACGGCACAATTCACTGGACACGTTTCCCCTTTCAGAAAACAGCATTTAAATGACTTGGGTAAGTCGTACAAGATACCAGTTAAATAGGTGGGAAGTGGTAGTTTGGAGGAACGGTCGCATTAAGAAGATCCAAAACTAGTCCCTCCAAAACAGAGTTGAAGCTGATCTTGTTTCCGTCACATGGAATTGCTGCGTGGGGTGTGGCCATTTAATTCCTCTTAGCCTCCCATTACAAAATAAAACCCTAGAACATTCGCCTGAAAAGGTTCAAGCCACCGCTGCAGTTGGGATCATTGTTGCAGGGTGCTGCAGTATCTTTTATTTAATAAGAGCCAGTCTCCTTATCTGCAAAGAGAAGCTAATACTTCTAACATACCTCAGGGGAACTGGGAGGCTTGATATTTTAAAGGGCTTTGAGATCGTGAATGAGTGGGGCTCTGAAATTGCAGAGCAGTTGTATATGAGCCTAGGGAACATATCAATTTATCTGCTCTTATGATTCTGAAACATTAACACACCTTTTGTTCCAAGGCCCCACTTAATTTTTATAAGGCAGGATCCCAAGGCCACGAAAACCAACAAGAGTCTTGCTGCTGATTTCAATGGGCTTTGAACAAGGTCCATGAACTACTTTTCATTTGCAAAATGATTTCCAATATTAACCAACTTATCCCCCCTTCCCCGAAGGCAGCAGCATCAGAAACCTGCCCGTATCTGACTCTCTCCCGAGTTACCATCCTCCAGTTATATTGCCAACATTTCTTCTTATGTTCCCAATCGTGTTTTAGCGACACGGCACAGAGTGGTGTTTTTAATGGGTTTATTTATGTATTTATTTTTGCTAACACATAATACGCTATTACATTTTATAGCGCCAGACAGCATAAAAATTGTTTACTTCGGTTAAAAAAACAACCCAGCTGGGGGGGGGGAGGGGATGACCCAGGAATACCTCATTATTTACTGTTAGTTAAAGTGAGTTCATTCTCTCTGCCAGGCAACTGGCTGAAGGGAAATGCCATCTTGTAAAAAGTCCATTTCTACTCAAGCTTTGTTATGGGGGTTTTTTTGGACGGGGGGAGGGGCGCTACCCCACAAAAATCAACTCAATTCATCATTTCCAAGGCCAGAAAGGACCATTATGACCATCTAGTTTTCACTCCTGTAGAAAACAGGCCATAGAAATTTCCCTGAAACAATTTCTAGAGTAGATCTTTTGGAAAACATCCAATCTTGATTTTAATATTGTCTGTGATGGAGAATCCACCATGACCCTTGTAATTTGTTCCAGTGTTAATTACTTTCACCGTTAAAAATTTACGCCTCGTTTCCTGTCTGACTTTGTCTAGCTTCAACTTCCAGCCATTGGATCATATTATACTTTTCCCTGCTAGATTGAAGAATCCATTATTAAATATTTGTTCCCCATGTAGATACTTACAGACGGCACTCAAGTCACCCCTTACCTTCCTCCTTCTAATTTCCGTGGGTATGCTGTGTAACCAGACACACATCAATATGAAACAAATACCATTGGTGGTTAATAACAGCAGCATGCTTAAATTCACTGCTCTGCAATCTACTGCGAGGTCCCCCCCATCCTCATAACGGTTGCTTAGCAACAAGGCACTAAAAAAGAGACAGAGGGAGACAGACAGACAGGAAAAAAAACAGCTGTTCTCCAGAGAAATCCCAACACAGTTCACTCAAAGAATTTCATGTCTGTCAGGCAACACAGTTCAATGAATAACAAATTTGTCCCCCCTTTCTCTTTCGGCTGGGCGATAATGCTTGCACTAGAGGTTGCTACATATTTTCCCCCGGTAGTAGGGGCAGAAGCATTTTGTTTTAGTCACAGGGAAACTTCAGCAAAACAAAGGCTCATCCAGAGGATCTTCTTTTCACCAGCGGCATGTGGAAAAACAAAGGCTACTGGCCACTCACATGACAGTTCTTTAAGAATCTGAGCAGCTAACCACTTAGAACAAATAAATAGTTCTGTTTTCTCAAATGATTCTTCATCGGATTTCATGTGAAAGCTTTTGATAGTTAGAGCTTATCTATTTCTTGATCACTTTATGAGCCTGATCGAAAGTCTAGTGAAAAGAATGGAAAGCACTCCATTGACTTCAGTCATCTTTGGGTCAAACTCTGTTTTTTCAATAAAAGAAAAGAAAACAAAACAAACCCCTCTATGGACTTTATTCAGTCAGTCCTCACAGTAACACGACGGAGGCCTGAAAGAAGTGGTAAAATTGCTGTTCTACAGATCGGGGAAACTGAGGCACAGAGATTTAAGTGAGCTGCCCAAGGCTACGCAGTGAATTGGGGGCAATGATGGGGTTAGATCTCAAGGGTTCTTGGCTCTCTGCCATGTGTGTTTTCATCAAGTGTCTTAGCGGGGTTTACTAGTAGTGTTACGTAAGGTATCTAAGGATGTTATTCCTTGTTCCGATGCAGAGAATAGACTAATGCAATACATTCTGTGCTGATGTTCTATCTTAGTATTCTCTAATGCAAATAGGTTACAGTCTGCTCAGAAAGCAAGTAACAAGGAAATATTAAAAACCATATTATGAATGGGAATTTGTAAGCTGTCTACAACTGGAAAGAAAAACCATATTTATATTGGAAGAGCTGGATGCTGTTTTGCAATGTCCCTTTTCTGTTATTGAAGAGAAAGGGTTTGGATAGGTGCTTCCTGCCTACTCAGCTTCTCCTGCCCAAGTCATAATCTGCTGGCATGAAAGTAACACTGTTATCATCTTGAATCTGTGACAGTTACTGGAAGATCAAATAGTAACAAGAGGAGGCTGTAAATGAATCAAAATACAAATATTTTTGGCATATACTTGGCAGCAAGCAAACATCAACCAGAAGTTATGCGCTTGATGTTGGAATTAGTAAGTGAAATTCTGCGGCCTGCCTTAGGTTACCGAAGATGATTGCAATTGTCCTGTCTGGCCTTAAAGCCTATGGATAAAATCCGTGACATTAATGATAGGAGTCGGGATTTCACCCTATGCATCTGTGGAAATAAGGGAAAGTGATGAAAACCACATGAAAGGGAAATGCATTGATGTATACGTCAGATCTACTTGAAGCTATTCATCTGTCTAAAAATCTCTCTCTTTGGATTCTTAGCTATGCATAAATTGTGGCATCACGTAAGAACTGTACCTATTCTGCTGAAGTGGTGCAGATTCTTTGGAAAAAGAGACCCTTCTGGCCTAATGACTATGGGGCCAAGTTCAATGAGTTTGAACGAAGTTCTGGACCCAAGTACTGCATAACATTTTCCCCAGAAAGGACTTAATAGCTAACTAATTCATAGTAACGCTCACCGGGTAAACAGCAGCCTCATAGATAGGGAGAAAGAGATTCCATTCAGTACTTCCCTAATGGATCATCAGAGTGCTATATGCAGGATACCATGGTGACAAGTGTGATGCAACTATCTAGAGAGAGCTGAAAGAAATCGCGTATCTACAAACAAAGCAACATACACTGAAAAAGCTCCAAATGGTACAAAACACATCAGCCTGTCTGCTTAGCGACAGAGCTGGTAATGTGCAGCGGCTGGGTAGTGCGGTATAGTGGAAAGCTTGATGTACAAGCAGTCACAGGTTCACATCCTGGCTATTGTCTCAGAGAAGCTGTAAAAAACTCTGAGCCTTTGGGAGGAAGCAAGGTACAGTGGCTAGCCTGAGACTATGGAAACCCAGGTTCAATTCCCTGTTGTCACAGGCTTCTTGTGTGTGACCTTGGACAAGTCCTGTATGGCTTGTCTACATGAACAATTAGACTGGGGCAATCTGGAGAGAGACTCTAGCCTGCCGTTCATTAGAGCACTTTGATCTAGTCCTATCTGACACAGGATTAGCTCAAAGTGCATTAATAACGCACATCAGCAGGGTTCATGTTGATAGAAGGTGGCAGGCTAGCGTGGGGTAGATTCACAACCCATCTTGCCACAGTCTAATTGTTTGTGTAGACAAGCCCTTGGTTGCCCTGTGCCTCAATTCCCCACCTGCACAATGGGTATAATAGCACTGCCCTGCCTCACAGGGGTGCTGGGAGGATAAATGCATTAAAGATTGTGAGATGCTCATTTACTGTGGCAACAGGGCCATATATAAGTATCTCAGACGCATTGGTTGCTGTCAACATGTCACCTCAGTGCTCCATTCTTTGCACCAGTTCTCCAATGAATACAAGGTCCAGTTCAACATCACTCGAAGAAGGTGGTCCAGTTCAATCTTTCTGTCCTATAGTCAAAGCCCTTCATGAGATGTCATGGTTCCCTCTCTCTCCGCAACAATGACCTCCCATGACAGCTGCGGGACATTGGAACAATAAGAGAGGTAAGATGGGTGAAGTGATAAAACTTTTATCGGACCAACTTCTGTTGGTGAGAGAGAGAGATCCTAAAGAAGAGCTGCACGTGGCTCAAAAGGTCATCACTCTGACCAACAGAAGTTGGGCCAATAAAAGATATAACCTCCCCCACCTTGTCTCTCTAATATCCTGGGACGGACATGGCTACAACTACACTGCCTACTGGAACAATAAAACACTCAACCAATCAGAGGAGGCCCATAAGGGCAGGAGTCAGAAAGCATCATTACTAAACACGAAGCATCGTCAAGGTTAAGGCTGGATTTTGCTCGTTTGCTTTGCATGGCAAAAATGTATTATGGGGGGGAAAAACAGAATGGAAAAAAGCAAACGAACACCCACAAAAGTCATGATTCTGCTAAAATAAATGCACAAAGTTCCAGGTCACATTTTTTAATGCAAACAAGTCAATGGAGCAGGAACAAAAGAAAAGGAGTGGGCGCATAGATCAGTAACCTGCTGCAGAACCCCTGGATCAGCTGCACATTAATCTCCTGCAAGAGGTTCCAGGTCAATGGGAGGAGCAAAGGCAGATTTCTCAGACCCCCACAGTAGGCCAAATAGCAAGAAATCACAGAGATCCCAGGAAAAAGCCAGAAGTCTTGGCATCCAGGATCCCCATGACTAATATCCAAACCTTCCTTGTTATTATTAAAACTCAACAAACAAGAATGCAAGGGAGCAGAACAATTGCTATTGTCCTCCTGATGGATTCCCCCCCCCCCTTCTTTTGTGCCTTGTGTGCTGAATAGTTTCTTCCTATTCACAGCCTGACCCTGTTTCACGTCTGTTCAGCAATCTCGCAGCCCCGCTGGGAAAGGCTCACACTGAGGCAACTCTGAACTCCACCCGTCCATCTTGTGCTGTCTTAACCAAGCAACTTGCAAAAACGTCAGGGGCTACACAAGACTCCAGCCGTTCTAATTTCTCTCAGTGCTTGGGGGAGACCTGCCTTCTCCATCATTCTGATCTTCCCAGAGTGGAGGAGTGGAATTTGACTACCTCCTCGCAACACGAAGTCCCATTCTGAGGGGGCGACTGAGAAAGTCATCTAGCACTGGGCACGGAGTTTGCTGTCTGGCTAGGAGGAGAATTCTGTTCCCCAATTAGACATGAGAAGTTCAGTCCCTTCAACTCACACATTCTATTTTCCATTCATTACAGCAATGACAGGTCTGGAATACTTAGCAAGGGTTCAGTCCACCCTCTCAACAGGGAGGGAGAAGGGCCAATAACCCAGGCCACTGCCCCTCTCAACGCACCCGAAAGGCCCCCCAAAAAGCCTTCTCTTCTAGTAGGTAGGAAATGTCACACTGGATCAGAACAGGATCCATCAAGTCTAATAGCCTAGCACCAGCTGCCTCAGAGGAAGATACAAAAACCTCTGCACATGGAATAACTTGCCCAACAGAGAAGTATCTTCCTAACGCACATTGATTACTCCCTGTAGCGCCGTGTCTTTAATGTCCAAGCATTGCCAACATGTTGGGTAGTGGAACTAATTCTCCACTGTGAAGCTGCTCAGGTTCCTAGCATAGACTGCCTGTGGGAAGTATTCCCTCAGCCCCCGGACCCAACAGCCACGCATCCGTAAATGCATATGTATGTACATGTGCACTCTCCCCAGCAAAAGCTGGAGTTGGATCATTTGGACAACAGGGAAAAGGAGAAACGATCAGGCATGATATCTGTGTCATGCAAGTCTGGTCTGCAGCGCCTTTGAACAAGAGGGGACTATGCAGCAGATAAAAAGAAAATAATTAGGGACAGAAGAACGAACCATGCTAAAAAGGCAAAACACATTAAGGCACCTGAGGACCTTTCAAGATCAGGGCAGCAGCCCTGCTCGTTGCTAACACAAAGACAAAAACAAGCCCCTGATATTGACAAACACGCAAACCAGTGCACTGTTACAGACATGAATCAGAGGCACACATTGCTGACAGAACCCTTCCCTGCTCCATCCCGCCTCTACGCACAGTTAGCTTGTCATTCATTATTGCTTAAAGACCAGATGCGAGCCTGTCAGTTCCCTTAATTTGAAACATAATGTCCCCAAGAACATCCCTGAGATAGTAAAGACAGACACCAGTGACGAGTGCCCTTCTCTTTTCTATCAACTTTACAACCCTGACTTTGTTCCCATCTCTGTAATATTTGTGCCAGCTAAAACAATACTGGTGACAAGGGAGCCACTTTAGTTTGCTGTCACTGATTTATTTCAAGAAGAATGAATTCATTCATGACACGCAAATACATAGACTGTGAAAGCACAAAACACCTTGACGTCCTCATCAGGTTGCAGAAGACTGTCAGTGCAAACCAAACAACCCAACAAACAAGGCAAATGGCAAATTTCTAAGGCTGCCTGAAAATTTTTTCACACAAACCTTTTTAGAAGGAATACTGTTGTTTCCACTAAATGACAATTTGCCGCAGGAAGGGGCTGCTTTTCTCAAAAATATCTAGATTTCTCTCATAGAACCTCCTCCCCACTGGTTAATTTTCAGTTTTTTGATGAAAGACTGAAATTTTCCAGAGTCAAAAAAAAAAAAAAAAAAATCCCAACTTTTCTGACCAGCTCCACAAATCACCTTTGATGGACAGAATCAGCACTGTGAGCCCATCCCAGTGTGAAAGTGCTTTGTACCCCTGCCTGCAGCTGTGTAGATTGTCATATTAGCATGACATCTGTGGCATTTTATGCTAGATGAGAAAACTATGGGAGCCCGGATTTCCAAACCAACTCCCTTACCATGTAATTTTTGCTTTATTGACTAGTTCTTACTGTATGCTACAGGAGCTTGCTTTTCTTCAGCGACAGGATCCAGGCCAAAAGAACTGAACATTTATACCATGGTCTGGGGACATTAAGGATCCGAATTTCAGCAAGAAAATGCTTCAGTCCTCGGTCTCTTTCATGGGACTCCAAACAATGGTACTAATTCTTGCTAGCCTGCCTTCCATCCGGAAGTCTTGTGACGTCTAGATATGGAAACTGGTGCCGAGTGGAACAATCCTCTGTACGCCGCACCAGGGTTTGGAATTCATCCATTGGTCCAATTCAGGGCAGGGATTGGGGGAGAGAAGGGAACTCCCTGTGAGTGCAGGGAAAGGAAAGATAAGAGGGCAAGCGAAGGAAGCCACTGAGACTGGGAGGGTCAGCTGGCTGGGCAGAGTTCCTACTGCCATTCCAAGGGCAGTTCCTGATGCCCTGTGTGCACCCTCCTTCCTCAGTGGCCGGCACCCCATCCACTGATGTCTCCCTGTCCCCACCCAGGTGCCTGGGCCCTATCCCATTCTCTGCCCCGGTGGCTGGTGCATGTTCTCCTTCCCCTCCCCTAAAGCTGGGTGTCTCTGCCAGGACCCAGGCGGCTGGAAGATGGGACTAGGCTGATCTGGGAATTCCTACCTGCTCCCTGGTGGCTGGCCTGATCTCTTGGGCCACCATGGCCCACCACAGCCCCTCCTCCAGGTTCTACTCTCATCTCTGCCCTAGCCCCATCCTATGCATGCATGTGGGGCAGAACATAGCTGGGTCCTGCTCTCACCTTTGAAATAGATTGCAGGGGCAGGGTGCAGACACATGGATCACCCCCCCCATATTTCAATTTCAAGTGTGCTAGCTCCCTCCGCTCCCCCGGTTTCACTGCCTCTGCTCCAGTTCAACATGCTCACGTCATTGATACATTTCACACTCCAAAGTGGGGTGGACTGTCTGGGTCCAGAAAATGTCCGCTAGCAATGACCAAACCCAAGTTTTCACACACCACCTCCGGTTTCTCTTTGCCTACCATTCTCGGAAGGTTCTTGCTTCCTCTGCTCATCTATGCCATTTTGGGCAGTGGAATCAATTCCCTATTTTGAAGTGTGTGCATGCGTAGATTTGGCCATCCCTTTCTAACTAAGAAAACCAGTGTTGAGGGTCACAGAAGCACAAGCATTCATGAAAACAGCATCCACATTTTTCTTCCCGATTACAGACCATGGAAAATAGGCACATTCATGGTCTGAGATTAGGTTATTATAAATATAGTCATATTAGCGCCTATATGCAATTTCACAGCACTGCCTGACACTGGATATATTGCATACAGTTCTACATGTATATCTAGTGTCACTATGCAGCAGACACTGAGTTTTGTACAGCAATCAAAGAAAAAATGGAAAGCACTTTAAAAATTAATGTAACGGGTGTTAGCTCAAATACCCTAGCTGTATTTCAAGTGACTGGAGCGCTCTTCCTTTCATGTTGTTAATAATGTCACAGTAGCTCAAAAGAAAATTTCCAAGGTAGTTTTCATATTTTTTATGAAAATATTATTAATAACCTCTTATTTTGAAACCAAAATTGGTTTCCCGTGACTGCGTACATGCTAGTTTACACTTGTTGGGTTGCTCAAGAATACTGGGATATTGTCACTGATTATAACAGAACATTATGACCCAAGATCTTCTTAAGGCCAACTGACAAGGGGCCACAGAGGGTTATAGGTATCTACTGATTCTGGTACGGACATTCTGGTTCACCAAAGAATGTCATGTGAGGTCTCAAATGAAAGCTAGTGTCACACTGGTTATTAATATCATTGTGAAATGTGTGTACTGATACTATTAGAGGAATAAGGTACTGATACTATAGAAGGAAATATTGTATGTATACTGAAAATATATGTTCTTTTACTCTGTAGCAAGGTGCTCACCACCAGCAGAAGTGAAAAGCAGGTTTTCTGTCAGATAAGTGATGTTTATTGCCCTCTTTCTCTGTCGGGATGTAAATGAAGCATTGTAATTTAACACAATGGATGCCGATTTACATACAAAGTCAAATGTTAGCAAAGAGACGTGACATCAACAGGCAAGCAACACACAGAAAAAACAAGCCATGGGGCGTTATCCTGTCTGGGGAGCAAAGACAATGAACTTTGGGGGTATATCTGCAAGGCAAAGATGACACCTCCTCATCCTGCAGCTAGGAAGTAAACAGACAGCATATTTACATTAATGAAAACAGGATCACAGCCTGGCTGGAAAAGGCTGCAGAAGGCTTTGGATGAGATAAAACTTCTTTAGACAGGAGGTTAACCTATTAGTTAAAGGTTAGTCTCTAGAAAGAGGGTGTTTTATATGTAACCATTTGTTTTCATTATCCTTACTAGCACTTGAATCTTGGATGATAAACCTTATTCTTGTTTTCACTATAAATATAGCTCAAGACTGTTGCATTAAGCAAAGTGCTAGATCATGACTTGAATTTTACAAGCCAAGGTGTTCCATACCACTGGGAGCCGACAGTACCCAGTGTCAGGGGCTGGATATCACAGGGAAACGCTTCAAAGGGACTCAGAGACTGGGGTGCGCCTATTGTAACCTGCAAGGCAGAGTAAAGGCTGGCATAGTTCAGGGCAGAGCGCTTTAGTGGCTGAAATGCTGGTGGTAGGGAGCTGATACCCAGCTAAGCAAAATCAAGACTCCCTCACGCTGGCATAACAAGGTGACTCACAGTCCTGAGTACCCTAAGAACTGCCACAAACACAACTTTTACTTTTGAAACGCCTCCGCAACATGGATTTTGCAACAGCCCAAAGGAAAAAGCAAAAGCGATGTTTTAGAACCCAGCAGCCACAACTGCAGATCCTTAATTGCTAGCACAAGCTTCCAGATGACTCAACCAAGAGGTTGATGCATTTACATCTGTCTGTTGCAGAAGTGCTTTGTGTTGCCAGTCCCATGGGGGATCCCTACATTCTGGCATGAATCATGGTTTGGAGTGGGAGGTTAAGTGCACTATAGGGTGACACCAGGATGGGTCTCTGTCATTTTCCAAAACTCTCTGGATATGATCTAACTAGATCAAAGCTAGCTGGTGTTTATCCACGCATGCTGCAATCACACTTCTTGATTGTAGTGTAGATTCATCCACAGTCTGGCTGGCAGAGCAGGACGGGTCTGAAAGAATTCTTTAAAATAAGTGTAACCAGGAAGATGTGAGGAATTTAAATGGGTTTGATAATATGCATTACCTCTCCCCTTCTTCCAGGTATTTGCTGGATTACCTAGTGGCTTGAGGCAATAAATATCCAGAGGATACATGATAGTTCGGTTCACATTATATAAATCTCCTAACGCTTGCAATTTCTTAGCTGCCCATTACTGGACTGGATTAAAACCTCTCTTCCCTCTGTCTAATAAAATGCCTATAACATATCCCCTCTTCTTGGCTCTCCATGTATCTCCATGAATTTGATTACTTCTAAAAGTCCAGGCTTAAGGCACCAACTTTCTTGGACTGCAGTTAAATGCTTTCAATTTGCTATGCTGCATTGCGTCGGGTTAGATCTTAGAAAGGTAGAAAAGGAGAAGTCAACATTTGCCACTCTGCTTTTTAATCCAACTCTTAAATAAGCGAACAGATGTTGCTCTTTTTAAATGTGACATTTATTTGAAACCAGCATGAATACAAGAGTATAAAAATTCCTATTTGCAAGGTCCATAAGTTCAAGCTGCTTCCAGCCAAATCCTGCAGTGTAACTCCATAACCGCATTCCCATTACTCCTGGAAGACCATTTACAGAACCTCCAGGTGCTCAGTTCAACTAAGAGAAGTCTCTCTCATTGCTCGACATTGAACACTTTGGCAGAACATTGCTTAATATCTATTACAAACCTTAACCGAAGACCAAGGTTGTTTAACATCTTTGCCAAGAACAAACAGTGTTGAATTGATTGATTGGGGTAATGCTTTCAAGCACTCAGGAATCAAGAGGGTGCCTCTCTCAATCCACAGGCGGAGAAAACAATAAGCCCAAAGGACCCACGCTGAGGCTGCTCCCTGGAAACAGGCATGGAACTCAAAGAAGCCCATCCATCTCGAAAAAGTTTCCCCAAAGAAAAATCTCTGTAGTTCTCTGCCTAGTATTAGTTTGGTGGGCCAGGACTGGGGTGGTGAGAAGGAGGTTCTGTGTTTGTCATCCTAAAGAGCCCTTAAAACGCAGTCAGAAAATAAAGTAGAAACAGCAACTACTCACTCCACGTATCTGTTGTGTCTGTCTAGGAATCATTTATTGCTATGGGTATTGCAGTAACAGCGTAGTAACTGAGATTGCGCTAGACATGTTACAAACCCAACAGGCTCATCTTCATGGCTACAACAGCTGCCTTTTTAGCTGTGATTCTACTAACATGCCCGAACTAAGCTGAGGTAAAAACAGCGAAGACAAGGTACTTTAGTTTTACCACAAGGTAAACCAGGCAAAGTAAACCAAAGGCAGGGGACTAGGTTTGCCACAGGGGACATTTACCTCATGATCAAATGAAAAAGCCTTGTCTTCATTGTATTTTTACCTCAGGATGGCTCACATGAATCAACCACCCCAAGATAAAAAACAAGCCACTGATTTTTGGCAATGAAGACATTCCCATAGGGAGGAACAGTCCCTGCCCCGAGACAGGCCATGGATGGATGGGAGACAGAGGCGCAGAGAAATGAAATGACTTGCCTGAAGCCATGTTTAGTGTCAGAGCCCAGATCGCCCAAGTCCCCATTCAGTGGGCCAGCTCAGTCTCCACTAGATCATGCTGCTATTTTATTTTGTTTAGTGCCTAAAGTAGTCCGAATGAAAAAAGTGGGGGAAACTATCATCATCTGAGAGGTGCAGCTTTGACTAGCCAGTGGTTAAAGACCACCTGTCTGTGACCCAGCTCCATTTTTTTTGCCAGCTCTGCAACCCCTTGTGACACACCCCGCCCCTTCCCTACACACCCTTTAAGCACAGACCTACTTCTAGAACCATGTATCTACTGACGTTGCTTCTCGCACTAAAAAGCTAACATAGCTATGAGAGAGCAAGCAGGATTCTATTTTGCCTTGTGGGTCCATCCACACTAAGCTGTGGTGCAAAATCCTTATCCTTGGTGTTAATGTGAGAGTGAAAAGAACACAGCCTGATTTCCCGATTCCACGCTGATTTTACAGTGCGGCTGGCTGTGAGCTGGTAGCCTTCTCACTTGTAGTTAAATGAGCACGACTGAGGTGGAACACATAATATGAAGTTAATCATTTCTCCCATGCATTAAGAACCACCATGTACTTTTAGTCTAAAATGGCTTCAATTGGGGAAAAACACAACAAGAAATGAACAACACTATCAAAGTCCGGATGGAAGAGCACACATTGTGTGTCTTCCAACATGACTCTGAGAAAAAAATGGCAGCTCTGCATGTGGACTTTTTTCCAGAAATTTCAGGATGCACACACACACACACACACACACACACACACACACACACACACACACACACACACACACACACACACACACACACACACACACACACACACACACACACACACACACACACACACACACACACCAGAGTTTTGTAGCCACCTGCACACCATGGATTTCAGCACGTTCTTTTCTCAACACAAACTGCATTTGAAGAGTCTAACAACCAACTTTCACTTCCATCATCTAGCACAGCCAGTAGCTAAGAAGTTCAGAAAACAGACTTAGGAGCATGGATGCAAAGTTCAACCCAAAGGAAACTAAGAATCGCTGCATGGTTTGTTTGTTTTTTGAAAACAGGGTGAGTTTATCGCCGATGAGAGTTTCTAGGCTGACATTAATGAAATGCTCCCGTTTATTCTCAGAACTGGGCGAAGCAGAGTAAAAGCACATCCTTTCTTCTGTGGATGGGCCTCAGCCCTGAACTGGAGGTGAAATACACCTCCATACTTAAATAGTCTCCAAACTGTGGTGGTCATTTGCTAACTTTGGTGAGACCACCCACTTCTCTGTTGTAGAGAGACCACCGAGCAGCACTCCAATGGTGAGAACTTTACATCACAATTGGTCTTGGCTAATTGCAGTCACTGAAATAGAACTCAAGGACTCCATCTCATCACTACCCCCAATGAACCACAGCAGCGCCACCTCCTCCTCTCTCAGGATGCCACTGCTTTCAAGCTGTGGACAGGCTCTGTACCCAGACGACTCCTTCGCAGTATTGGAGCTGTGACAATAGCTGGGACATGAACAAAACTACCTGCCTGTCTTAGGAATTGTTCAGGCACCCTAGTGACATGCTGTCTAAGCAACATCAGGCGCAGACTTCCAATAAAGTCACATTCTGTTCAGAAAGTTCCCCATCTAACTACAGAGACTTGCCTTTGATTTCACAGTAAGTGGAAACTGAGTACACAACAAAAAGCGGTTTGTGCATTGCAATACACTGAATAGTTGGAACTTTTAAAGTGAGATACTTCAGTATAAACAGAGTTTTACTGTGCTCTAATTCACTCTAAGTGGAATCCATCGTATTCAATGGTATTCTGGTGATATGTTGAAATACTGAAGTTTTCAAAATCTTTGTTATGTCCCTTCCTCCACTCGTACTATAAATAGCCATGATATTTACAGCAGTACAGCATGCCTGGTAGAAATTTGATTTAAAACTAAAATTGGCCGGACTCCTTGTTAAATTATTATTGTTATTCGTCTTTGGAGATGTCCTCCTCGTTCAACATTGTATGATCTACATTTCGTGCTAAAGGCAAAGATGTGGGGTGAAGTCACTGGAAAATTCTCCCAACAAATCTCAGCCAGTGAACCGTTTGGTATATTTTTCTGCTTCTATAAGAGGAAATCTTGACATTTACATACTCTTCACAGATGCATGTCGGACTGCGTCCCATTCTTCCACCGAATAAAGCTCATTGCGCAACTCAAACGGCAAAGGACAGCGAGCTTTATAAGTGAGCAAATTATTTTAACGGAGAGGAATTCATTAAAGTCTCTTGGATATTGCAGGCAGCTGAATGGAGGGGAACAAGAAACACTTCTATGAGCTCTACTTGCTTGTGCTTAGAAAGGCTTTCTTCCCCCGGCTGGTCCAGCTCAGAAATAATTTTAAGTAGAAAAGTTCCTTAAGTTTCTGACATAAGCATCCGCGATGCAGAGGTGCCATTAAAACCTACACAGAGCTACCTTTGCAAGGAGTTAATTCCTGGTATTACCTATACTTACAGGTGAGGAATTCTGTGAACACTGCAGTGATCTGCATTACCTGCAGTTAGTCCTGAAAGATTTTAATGGCAGCAACTAATTAATACACTAATACTGATAACACTAATTAATACACTAGCCCTTGCTAGATCAGTAGGTAACATGACTCAGGTCTGGAGGGGGACATTCGAGTGACAGTGACGCCAACGGCCCCGGCGACAGCTTGCCAGTAGCCTAAGGATCTTACTTCGCTTACATTCAGATTTACAAATCTTTCTACCCCCAAATAAACGCACATCCACAATCTCTGCCTCTCTTTACATCTTTCCCGATGAACAAAAACAAACCGATTCATGGCTGAGTTTACTAGCCATGAGAACCAAATCAAGGATTCCCCCAAATCCCGAGAAGGGGGAAAAGCAGACTCGGACTCCCACCTGCTAGAATCATTAATCGCTAAGATCATACCCCTCCCTTTGAGAGACAGCGAGCTAGAAGGCAGCTGCAGAATATATTACAGGACTCGGCTAGCTGCATTTGGCTCTGTGGGCATTTCTGTTCCAGTCCAAGTGCACGGGGGAGTCAAGTCAGGAATAGCTGCATTTGCAATCAAGCAACACCCTAGTTAATTCATTGCCATCTGTCTTTATTTTTGGTAAATCCACTTAAAACCAGACCTTCTAAACATAAAGGATGGCAGCTTTTAGGCTGACTTTTCAGGCACCGGCTACCGGGCAAACTGCAGTAAGGTGACCCAGCAGCTCTTCCAAATTAACATTGAGGGACTTGCGTAACCGCTGCAGGTCTGATGGGCAGCCTTCCGGACCCAGTTCCCTTTGAAGTAGATCATGGCTTTAGGTGTTACACGGCAGCAAGACCAGAAGCACAATCTTCAGCCGATGGATGATTGGAAATCCACCCCCTCCGCCCCATCACAGCAAGCGCCTCAGGTCTGTTGGATTAGGAAGATGGGATTTATCAGACCTCAACGGTCAGCACGACAGGCCTTCAGAAACCACAGCGAGGCGGCCAGAACAGCATGAGTAATGGGACGATAACAGACACCTGCCGACATGAAGCTGGCACAAAGGAAGAACGGAAGAAACAATGTAATTTGGCAAGGTGGCACTAAAAAAACACCCAACACAAACAAAACCTGCCCCCAAAACCTAGTGCCCTGCAATTGGCTTTGATTGGAAACACTCTCTTTTTCCCTTCAAATTCACCAAGAAACTTAGCAGCTCCCCATGTTTAGAGTATTCTTAGCAGCGGTACATGGGCTGGTTACACTGCTCTATTTGGGTCTTTTAGATCCAGCCCTTCTGCCTAGCAGGTCCCAGATACGCAGGCTAGCAAGAGAGCACAACCCCAGGGCTGAAGATTTAGTCAAAGTTGCGCTCCACTTTTCCCTGGATAATGGTCCCAGCAAACAGTGCAAATGGATGATAGCAGTCAGACAATAATCTGATAATTACTACAAGGCATATGCTGGCCAAGACCCAATATTCGAAGACATTACAAACTGCTGAGGTTAGGTGAGGGTTTCCTGTTTTCTCCTTCAGCTGAGGAAAGCTTCCTGAGAAAATTACAGTCAAGGGATTGCCCGGATATGTTTGTCTCTGTTACACAGCCAGCTGCTACTAGGGAAGGTAATTATCCACAGCAGAGCAACAAAAGGGTTAATACAAAAATATATATATATAGTTGCTTATAGTACAATGCAGTCCTTGTCACTTCTGTAATACAAATAGCAAAACCTTCACTGGAGTTAAGTGTTGGTCCTCAAGGGGACTGAGAAGGAGAACCCAGATGCAGACGTGATTTCCGGCTCCCTTTTCCCAGAAGCACTTATTTTAGAAAACACCAAGATCTGAGCATTCCTGCCTCATCCATATCTTCCTACCTGAGTTGAGTTTGCCATTGCATCGGGGAGAAGCCAGGAGCAACATCTGATGGACCCGATTTTAGGTCATGTGATGGGGCATGGGAGCGCTCCTATTTATACCGGTGCCCCCTAGTGCCAGGCATGCAGTGTTGCAGTTTCCCACAAGAAATCTGCTAACCCTGTCTACACTTACCTCCGAGATTCGGCGGCCGTCGACGGGAGTTACACAAGCTACACAAAAAACATGCGTAACTCCCGTCGACGTCTCTGCTCCTCTTCAGCGTCCAGTCTTCACTGCACTTGTGAAGATGGTCTTAGCACGTCAATTTCTGGATTGACTGAGCGGGTCTTCATTGACCGCTCAGTCGATCCAGAGAAATTGATCTGACGGCGGCAATTTTGCCGCCATCAGTGTCGCCGTAGCCTAAGTCTCAGTCTGGCCTTGGTTTGTTCTAAATCTGGTGCCTAGAGTCCATTGCAGTTATCAAAAATACCTACGGCATGTGGATGTTAATAGTGTAAGTTAAATGTATTTATATAGAGAAGTTTCTAAATTAAAGTCTCCTGTTCTTGATAACGTCAGTGGGTTCTTTTATTGGGTGTAGTTCATGGACAAAATCACCAAATGTATACATCTTTTCTTTCGCTAACTGCTATATATATTCTAGTTTCCTGCTGTATGTACATACCTCATCTTGATTTATGCGTTTTCCCAGTTAGGAAAAGGTCAAGCAACTGGACCCAGCCCTTCCATCTCTGGGCTGTAAGAGCCTTGAGAAGAAAACCCTTCCAAAACTGCTTTTGCTTCAGCGTGCCCACAGGTGACAAGTGCACCGTTTGATTTCGGTGCCGGTAAAAATTCAACAGAGGGCTTAAAGCCAGTTGAGGTTGGGGGCATCGTTTGTATGATCTGTTTGCTACATGCACTTGTCAAGAAGCTGGACACGCTGAAGCTGCTGCTGTCACACAAAGAGCGGCGTTAGGAGCAGCTCGTTAGCTGAAAGTGGCATGGCAGGCACCCTGTCTGTTCTGCACAAACAGCAAAGTTCAAGGTTTGACCACCGCCTATGACAGGTGAGCTCAGTGCAAGCGCGTCTCTAGAGCTTGCTTTACTTTTATCTCATGTCATTTTAAAGCGCTAGTCTCCTCAGCAAAATAAAGTGGGATCTTCCTTCAAATATCTCTGAAATGAAGATGGGATTTTTTTGCCTCTTTCAGGCCTCTCTGAGCCGTTCTACTCTGCACTTCTGCTTTGTCAGCAACTTCCTAGAACCAAAATAATAATAAATCAAGTAATGAAATAATTAAAAAATTATATAATGATACTTTTGTTTATGTGAACCCATTCATCCCAGGATATCAAAGCACTTGATAAATGTTAAGCTTCCTCCTCCGTTGAGGTGTTGCCAACTCTCACAATTTTACTGAGGCTCTGATGGTGTATGGCGCTGTTATTTGTAAAAGCCCCAGCTTCTGGAGTCATGGGTGGAGTGAAGCTTGGAAATGTTGATCTCATGCGCTCAAAAACCAGAAGGCCGATAAAAAGAATGCAGATTGATCATTTTTTTAAAATCATGACTGTGTCATGACCTGATCCAGGATTTTTGAATGCTAGGGGTTGGCAGCATGGATTCCACCGATTTTAATGGTTAACTGAGATACGGGGAGGTTAACAGACTTGCCTAAGTTCATAGAGTCAGTGTTGGTCCTTACCAGTACTTCACAAGTCACTCCTAACTTAATATGATGCATTACATTTGCAGAAAAGTTGTGTTGTACAGAGAGGTAACTAGGGTGACCATATCTCCTGACATTATAGGGACAATCCTGATATTCGGGGCTTTTTCTTATATAGGCGCCTATAACTCCCCCATCCCTGACCCAATTTTCCACACTTGCTATCTGGTCACCTCAGAGGTAACACTCAAAGCTACATGCACCTCTCAAATCTAGCGTTGTGTAAGAGTAATTCTTTTCCACAATCTTGATGGCTGTTTGCCAGAATCATAGCATGAAACATCAGAGGTAAAGGATCAGGTAAAACTGTTTTAATTTTACAAGACCTTCAATCAACTGATTCTCATTTCCAATCAGGTGTTAATTACAGCTCTGAGTGACTGAATGGTTAGTGCATACAGCACCAGTGCAAATACTACAAATGCCACATTATTTTTGTATAATGGAGAGAAATACTTTAAGCTCCTGTTGGAGGAATCCAGCAGAGTTATTATGCCATCGCTTGCAGAAAAAGCAAAAAAAGTAGAGTATTTAGAATCCATTAAGCGCAGGGAACTCAAATGACAGCAATCTCAGAAAATCCAAGGTCAGCAGGACCTCAGGAAAAGCTTACGTGAAAATGCTACTTATAAGTCTATCCCCAAATCTGCCCACAAAAAAAGGAGGATTTAATAATTATGATACTTTGTGAGTCCAGCTTATTTCTGTTGCTCTATCCAAGAATGTAGATTGCACTCTTTGCTACTGTCCTGTTTCATCTCCTTATTGATGAGAGCTTAGGTACAATGGTGACAGGTGTTATACAGAACCTTAGAGCAGATGAGCTACTTGGACCAAATCTTGCTTACTTTACTCCTGCAAATTGTTCCACTGAGTCAATGAGATTACTCGTGCTTTAGGCAACCAGGATTTGGTCACTTGATTCTGCACAACTGGGCTGGAAATCGAGAGAAATCCTGATCCCCTCAGATTTCCTATAGTTCTGGCTTCTTGTACTGCTAGAAATACCACGATGAGTAGTACCAGAGGGGTAGCTGTGTTAGTCTGTATACAGCAAAAGCAACGAGTCCTGTAGCACTTTAAAAACTAACAAATTTAATTTCTGCAGGCGAAAGCTTATGCCTGCAGAAATGATGATTAGTAGTATTTCACCACCTCCTTTCCCTTACCTGGCTGTTACAAGGAAGGAAAGAGGCAGCACAAGAGTTATACCACCTTTTTGTGACGCTCAAAAAAGTTTGCCTGACTTCCAGGTGAAGATTTGAGTAAGTTCTTACATCCAAACCAGTTCACTCACCCTTAACTTAAAGCAGGTGACTTCACAGCCAGTACAACAGATAAATAAAATGACCTCTTCTGAGTTTACTACTGATTAATAAAAATTCCAGGTGTACGGAAATTCTTTGCTCTTAAAAAGAATCTTGATCTTCTGCCCATTCAAACGAGGCAACACCTCATTTCAAAGAGAAACATATTTGAGAATCTACTGTGAGCTATTAAAGGCAAATCTCGGGTATAACATTTTAAAATAAATATTTATGTCCCTTCTTTTAAAAATAGCTCCAGTTTTATCGTTCATATTACCAGGGAAAAGGTTTTTACTTCTTGGTTGATTCAGGAGTTATATTAAGTCAACACTTTAAGGCAGTGTAGTGATCAAGTACCACCCACATTGCAGAGCAAAGAACAATCCCAAATGAAAGAATCACCCTGCAAAGTCTCTGGAGAATTCAAAATACTTCCTCTAGCAAAGTAGAGATTCTCAGGAACTGGCCCATATACAATAGTTTCTGAAATGCAGCAACTATTTCCAGGCTTCTCCATTCTAACACTAGTCCAGGATGGATGACATACCAGAGAAGGGCTCAGCCAAAGTGACAAGCGATTCTCCTTTTTATCGTAGCGCACTGACAGCTTAGCTTAAGTTGTAGCCATGCATGTTTCCCTCTGGACGTTCCCCTGTTCAATGCCCAGTACATCAGCAAAGATGACAGCTATGACTCCTGTACAGAGGAATAAGGGGAACTAAGACCCCCCACCCCTTAGACTCCTGCATGGGCTACCACAGCAGGTACACAAGAGGAAGCCGATTTTGCAGGCACACTTAATCCCCCTATGGAGCAGATTGGCAGGCAATGGTGGGAGCCCTGTAATAGGCCAGCACCAAATGACTGTCCTCTTCATGCAAATGGAAAGAGGAGAATTGAGACTTGGCGGGAGCTGCTCCCGGAGGGGGCCAGTGTATCTGCCATCCCTTGCTGACAGCTGTGCTTGAGGCAAATAATCCTTAGCAGTCTATTTAAAAAAGGTAGAAAAAGGATTGTAAAAAAATGTTTTTTTTTAAATTCACTGGTTAAAAACACAGAGGATTTATTTAAAATACCCCTTGATTGTATTAAGACACCATGCTTACTGCATGTCCTGACATCCTTCTGGGTGACTGGTCTATTGCTACGTCCTGCACATGGCACTGCTAGATTCATTACAGCATAGCCCCAGGTGGCTGGGAGCACAGCACTGAAGAAGCTGATGAATATTAACATGGAACTTTCTTCAGGATGAAATTAATGTGAGTAGAGCCCATGGACAATTAATATGGCCTGAAAACTAACAAAGGAATATTCAAAACAACTGTTTTAGACCAGGGTGTTTTACATTATAGAGAGTTCAGATGTTAAGAAGAGACAAAACATTCACTTCAGACTGAATAAAGCAGTGGGGACCTTTTTGTTCAAAGCTATTCGGATTTCACATTTCACTATATATATTATTATATATTAATATATACATTAAAACGGGGAATTTGGGATTTACAAACTTATTTTACAGCCAGGTGAAATCTGAGTTCAGAGTGAAAGACAGTAACCTTTATTCCAGTCTTACATGATTTATAAAAGTATTTCCAAGAATTATAGAAAGCAGAGAGGAAAGAGACTTGTTATGTCATCTTATCTATCCATAGTCAATGTTGTATTGTTCCTTTCAATGTATTCTCCATTGATTTGATCGGTCTAATTAGAATTGTTTCAAGTGATTTGGGTTTCCATCATTTCCCTGCTGTCGTTGGTATGAAATTTGCCCAATATTCAAGTTAAAAATTATTTTCTGTTGTTTCTTTCCCATTAATTCTATTTTTATCCTCCCCCCCCCCAGCTCACCATACTTATTTTAACATTCAAGACCTTTTCACAATTATTTCAGAACAATTTACCTGAATCTGAGCTTTAAGTTCTTCTTCCTTAATTTCAGTCTGAATTTTTCCAGTAATATCTGTAAGTGTTTTCAAGGGTTGGACAACTGGAACAATTAATATGAAATAAGAACGGATATAATAGGTTGGATTCTGCTCAGTTATACAAACACAGGCCCAAAGTAGTCAGGGAGACTGAGCAAGTGCGAGTAGGGTGGAATTTGGGTAATTATTTTCATAATGTGTGTGCAGTGATTTTTAATTCTCTCCATGTAGCTGAAAAAAAATATTAATTTGTACCCAGTGTATATCCTGAGCCAACCCATTTATTTCAACATAAATCTTTCACGCTTGCTACACGAGACAATGTATCTTGCAATCATAAAAATTCATGAACCAAAAAAATATAGATCTGTAAATTAAATTAATGCAGTAAAAAGAGACAATTCATATTGTCACAAATTACAACTATTATGAAAGTCTTGATACTCAAGATCAACACCTACATACTGCTGGAGGCTATCCAAGACATTCCAGGTTCATACCTAAATGTAATACAAAGCAGCCTTGCAATTTGGCTGTAAAAACAATTACCAAATGATCTCAACCATTGATACTTTATTGATGGGAACCAGCAATGTTGTGAAGCTTGTGCATATTCCAGTCCATGCTCATATTTGGTTGAATCACCACAAACAGAGAGCTGTATCCCCACATGATCGTACAGCTTGATGGAAATAGTGTGCCTATGACTGGCTGTATCTGCATTCGTTTTAGATTTTTCGCTTCCTTCCAGGATGCAAATGAAGTTTGTGCCGTGACACACCGTGCCTGATGAGAGTTTGGGACTGTTTGCTCAATCTCATGTTAGCAGAAAAGAGAAATTGGAATCCTCTGCAGACCATTAGTGTGCGCGTGAAAACAGGCTGAAAAATGGAGGAAAGATGGGGGGGAAAGAAAAAAAAAATCTAATGAAAAAAGGATACCTTTGTGTCTAAATTATTGCCCGGGTTTTGGGGAGCTCTTTTATCCCTAATTCATAATGCAGGCCACACTTTAGCTGGGGTGGAGGGGTACCCAAAATCCTGAATCATCCTGGAAAAATCCATGGGTTTAATATGAAAGAAGTATGTGAAATTGAATTACTCTAGTTTTGCAAATCCAAATGACAGCACCTGAGGTCTGCAAAATAAATTCCATTTTTACTATATGTATCTATACTGTACATTGATTCAAAGAGTCACATATTTTAAGGTCAAAAGGGACCATCATGATCATCTAATCTTACCTCCTACATAATAAAGGGGGTAGAATTTTACCTAGCAATTCCTTCATCGAGCTCAAAACTAAGAGCAAATTTAGGCTGGAAATTAGAAGGTTTCTGACCATCAGAGGAGCGAGGTTCTGGAACAGCCTCCGCAGAGGAGCACTGGGGGGCAAACAACCTAACTCACTTTAAAAGGGAACTTAAGTGATTGAACAAGACTGTCTGCTGGGGCAGCCTGCAACAGCAGGGGACTGGACGAGATGATCCAAGGGATCCCTGCAGTCCTACATCTCTTACCCACACACTTTATATTTCTCTAAGTATTTATCTGCCTGTCGGTTGTCGGAAACTTGGATTCACCAGATGAGATTATTGGTTCATCAAAGCACCCATGTCCCAAACTAATACTGGTACATGGGTGAAAACATTCCCTCCTGACCCCTGCAGTATCTTACCATCTCTAATTATACACATCAGATGTAATGAAACTGGGCCGGGAAGCCGTGGTTAGAACACTCGCGGGCTGGCTGCATTAATGCTTCCCTGGTTATCACCCTTGGAGCAACATCTGTGGTAAGGAGGGAAACGTCTAGTGTAGACACCCTGCTGGGTCATTCTAATCTTTTTGTGCAGTTAGCCTCTCTTTGAGCCAACAGCCATGAGGAACTTTTCTGTTCGGTAGATGGATGAACATGTCAGTGTTCCAGAAAGACTCTGCTATGCCCTTCCCAATGGAGGCATCAGGCCTAGGAGCTGTATATGCTAAGCTAAGCAATTGAATGTGCCAGGAAAGGGTTTTAAGTGTATCTTTTGAAGTCTGCCTTATTTTCCTTATTACAGAAAATACAGAAAAACAATAGATAATTAGTAAGCAGAATAGACAGGCTTCAATTTATACCTTTCAAAGGCTACACCTCAGCACTATCTATATTAGCATATACTTATTTTTCCTCTAGCTTTGATCTCGCTTTCTCTCTCTTTGTAAGGACAGCATCTACAAAAATGGGACAACTGGCAGCAATGGAAAATGAAGTAAGGATGAGCTGGTTAATTTAATATTTCTTCGCCCCCCCCCGCACACACACACATCTCCTCCAAAAGATCAAGTTAACAGACAAAACTGAAATTGTAGATCAAAAGGTCTGTTTGTTTCTGGCAGTTGGCAATGTAGCGACTACAGTAAGATATTTTACAAAGTAAACGGTGAGGGATAAATAATGAATCAGAGACTGGAATGAAGGAAGGAGATTTATATCCTTTCTCAGCACAAATAGTACAGGATGTTCAATGTGCTCCACGATTAGCATAGTTGGAGAACTCTGGAAACACTTCGTACTTCACACGTATATTCGAAAGGCAGTATGGAAAGGTCAGTTAATCAATCCCCACATAATCCACACTAATCGCATGTTGGTCTTTGTCCTCTTCTAGCGGCTGGGGCATGTAAGGGATTTATGACTACTTCTGCCCCCTCATTAACGGGCTTGGTCTTTTAGCTGACAAAACAGAGGCTCATTCTTTTAGATTCACACGTCCTGGGTTCAGTCCCTGCTGATGTCCCAAGAAGAGGGCTATTACACTTACAAGATCTCTAGGAGAGGAGTAAGCATTATACGTGTTTTATGGATGGTGTAACTGAGACGTAGATTTGGCAACACACCTGAGGCTACATAAGGAATCAGTGGCAGAGCTGGGATTCAAGTTCACTATCTTTTGCCTTCTAATCTTGTGAGTCCTCCCCGAGACCACACAGCACTGAGATGGCCACTTGCCACTACTTCGGATAGAAACATGCTGGGAATTTCAGTGTTTTATGCTGCTTAGCATTCAACAGCTTCCTCCCACAATCCCTGCTGGGGGAGACGTACAAAAAGAACGCCAACCCACCAACAGAAACCAGTGGTGAGCGGAATGAATGTTATACTGTTCAGAGTTAAAATAAAACACCTGAAAGTTTGGCTGCTTATCCAGACTTCCCAAGTCTGCGCGTTTGGCTGGAAATCTCACAAGAACAGGCTCTCTTGAAATTTCCACAGAGGCCAGAAAAACTATAGGAAAATCCCTTATTACAAACCTTTCCAACCCCACTGCTGACCAGAACCACAAAGAGAAAACAAGCACAGAATTAAAAATGGGATGTGATGGGGCCCCCAGGAATGAACAGATTTACTTTGCTCCAAAAGGGCCCTATCTCAGTTTCAATTTCACACCAAGGATTGGGTCAGTTCTGATCCCAGTTAAAGCTCAGATACTGGTGACTGTTGCAATATCTGCTGGGGATTCCCCCTCACAGATGGAGCTGGTTGGAAAAAATGAGGGAAATTTGTGAACATTTTCTCAAAAATGTCTTTTTTTAAAATGGAATTTTAAAATTGACTAACTGTCACTGAGAAAAATTAAAACTGGGACCATTTTGACTAGCCCCGCCTTCCAACACTCCACCTTCCACCAAATGCCCCTGAGTTCTGGTCAGCTTCTTCAGGAGCTACGATTCACTCGGAATCTGCAGCGGCAGAGCAGAAGTGAAAAGGTTTGAGACACCCCTGCACCAGAGCAGCCACTCTTAGGCCTCATCGTCAACTCCTCTGCGGTTCCAGTGCAGGAACATACAGGATTTGGGAGTAAGGGAAAGAAGCAGCAGAGGTTAAAGAGACAGGGGGAGCTATGCTGGCCAGCTGTTGTCCCTGGTCATACATAGCTTTAGGACTTGCTTTCAGAACTATACGCCTGTGCCCCCTACGCCCTACAACTGAAAGCCGCAGTACAACTCACAGTACACACGTAGCTAAGAAACAATCTCTCGTTAAGGACTGAGATATCAGAGAAAGGCATACGTGTCTCAGTTACAGAGCAAACCATCGGAACAACTGGTTGCTATGGGCAGATAGGAAGTGCACTGGATTCTCACCTCTTTAACCATGATTTAATTAGAAAACCTCCTTGGAGCACCCATGAAGAAACATGGTAAGGTGCATGTGAGCATGCTACCTGCTATTCAGATCTCTGGAAGGTTTTCTTCTGGTTTCTTGTCCACAATCAAGACGTAGTTACTTAACAAAAAGCATATCTCAATGGGAAGCATTCAGCTAAACAAAATAAGGAAAAGGCATGGGGGAGAAGTGACAGAGGGCTGGGGCTGCTTTTGCAATGAACACCTATAAAACAGACTTGTAAAATGCCAGTAAAAAAATCAATATGGCTATCAATTAAATGTCAGTGTTAGAAATCTTTCTGCCTCTCAGTCCCCTCCTCCCATTAATTCGACTGCCAAGAGTTAACTCTAGAGGTTGTCTTTATTCAGTGATAAAGTCCCAGCCAGGATCTGTTTCACCCCAGACTCAAATCTGGATATTTTCTCAAATTTTAATGTACTAAATATTTTTAAAAGGCGTGCACGCAGCAATAAGCATGTCTCAATGCCTCAACCTTATCATATCCTCTCTCCATCCTCAGTTGTCATCTACCGTAGAACTGATTCTAATTAGGTAGCTGATCACACCTGCTTGGTTATATTATTTAATACTGTTTCAGAATTGCAGTATTGGCTAGAGGCTAATAGGGGTGGGGGCCTCAATGTGCTAGGTGCTGTACATATATATGAATGAAAACACATTCCCCGTCCCAAGGAATTTACACCGAGCGGTCCTTTCTCATTTCTACCTCTGCATCTGACGAAGTGAGATGAACCTCACGAAAGCTTATGCCTGCTAAAATTAAATTTGTTAGTCTTTAAAGTGCCATAGAACTCTCATTGTTTTTGCCTTATGCAAGTCTCTCCCATTGTCCTCAATAATTAATCATGTGAGTGAAGATTAATCATGTGAATTAAGGGTTTGCAGGATCAAGCTGAAATACTATAAATTCCTCAGGTGAGGAACCTTTCCCATATGTGTTGGTCTCTAAAGCTCTCACCCTACTCCCTAATAATTAGAGATTCATTCAAAATATAAATCAGGCTGTTTAAAATCCCTTTCAAAACTCTTCTTTTGCACAAACTACTATTACGCTGGATAGTCTTGTTACCCACAAAAGAGTCCAGCCTCTCTTTGCATCTTACTAAATCCTTGGCCCCAGTGATCATCCTGTGACAGTGAGTTCCACAGAAGCCACGGGATGGAACTAAACAAAACTAATTAGGATGAAAACCTGGAAGATCTCCCCGACACGGTGATCCCAAAAGAACGGGCAGTAGCCCACTGACCCTGGACAATGACACTAGAAAGTACGCTGACGTGATCATTCCTGCCACGGCTGGGATTTGCAATGTATGTGCCCCATTGGGAACTGATTTCTTCCCATCTCTAACTTTTACAATGCACAGGCATACTTTCACCAAGCCTACATGGCCATTCAGAATAGGGCTTGGCATCATCTGATCCAAATCTTTCCTGTGAGATAGCAACAACAGTGGTACAACCAATTGACTAGCTGGAGAGCCTTTGGTGTGTTCTCTTAATATGCATCCAAACATTTAATGAAATCATTATTCAGTTTCCAGACAGTCACCCTCTCTGTCTCCAATTTCATCAGACCCCTTTGTAGTCGGATATGGTCATCCTAACCACCCAGGAGACCTCTTCCAGCCCACCCCCCCAAACAAGCTCAGGTCAGAGTTGACCCCCCACCTTTCCCTGTTGCCTTTCATGGACTGGAAGGCTAATTATCTCGGCGATTATAACAAACGTCCTCCACAATCTTTTTATGAGCAGCATTGTTGTACACCTTCCCCCACACCAGCACACATACACACAGGGAAAATTTAGTGACGAAAAAACCCACAGTGTTTGCTATCACTATCTTTCTGGTCAAAAAAATAATGCTTTAGGTGACTGCACACACCATTACAAGCCAATCAGTCCTATTGATTAAGATATAAGGGCAAGTGTCAGTGCAAAAAAAGCAGCAGGAATTACCAATCTAATTTGAAGCAAGCTGTAAAACATTACCACCTTCTTTGTTACTTTATGAGCATGCTGAAGGCTCCCCGTCTCTTTCACTCGCCTGTTTTGTACAATTTAATTGGATAACAAGTCTCTGTCAAAAAATGAAATACAAAGGATTTTTCTCTCTAGACTCAAAAGATGCCTCTTCAAGAGGCGAGTGCAAAAGACGAATAGACAGAGAGAGGGCGCTAACCAGCTGCTGATTAACTAAGTAATTCACCGTAAAACTACTAAATGTCTCCTCTCCATCATAATGATAGGATGATGAGTGCTTCCGGACATTACAGCCTGATCCTTAGCTGGTGTAAATCCATGCAGCTGCATTGATTTAACTTGCACCAGCTGGAGCCGTGGCCCTTGGTCTTCATTTTATTTGTTTTCTAAAGGAAAAACAGAAGATTAACAACTGGTCTTATGTCAGAGTGTAAGTTGGAGTGGGTCAGACAATCAGCTTCTGAGTAAGGGGAGGAAAAGAAACAAATCTTGAGATCCTGGAAGAGAATATGTTAATGTTCACTTTTTCATCTTTTCTATTAGGAATCCTCCATTCCTACTGCATCCTATCTCACACCAGTGGCAACGTGAATGTCTTGTTTAAAATATTAGGGTCCCGATTTTGTCCCCTCTGGACTCTTGGGCTCTCGCTTGCAGGTGTATATGGAGAGGTATTAGGTTATTGCAGTTACAAGGGGTTTCTTTCTTACAGGGGCATTCAGGATCAGACTTGCAGAAGAGAGGATGCCCCCAGCATTCTGCCATTAGAACTGGGACCATTCAAATGGCAGGGCATGCAATTTCATTTCTGAGCGCTCTAGTGAACCTTGCTACTGCAGCAACTGTAGCTGTTAGCTGATTTATTTAGTCTCGCTGAACCCCTAAGGCAAAGTAACCCCAGTGAGGTTTGAAAAGCCAGTGTTTTCCTGAAACCCCTGGGAGAACTTTGGGAGTGTAGCAGGCAAATGTGTAAGCAGCTTTTCCAGGGACGATTTATTTATGGTACAAGATTTATGCTTCAGTTTAGTCTCAGAGACACGGGCAACTGAAAACAGAGGTAATCCCATATATTATATACATCAGATCTGTGGCTATTTAGGAACTTCACGTTATCAGTCATTCTGATGTGCACCAAGGCCACTTAGAATTTCCCAGGGACAAAGAAGCAGAACTTGAATCCCCTTGCTCAGAAATCCCCTGGTGGCACAGAGGCCCTTTGAGCTGGAGGAGAATCTTCGTTCGCTGTTAGCAGCATAGAACCTATGACACACAGCAGAGCTACTCTTGCACACTTGGTAACAAGGTTTCTCTACCCTTTTTCTTTCTTTCTTTCCAAAACTAACTTCTCTCTCTCCCCATGCGTCCCCTAAAAACAGAAATTGGATTATGTTTGTAAACTCTCTCCATAGGTTGACTGACTGGACAGTGTCAAAATGGTTTCAGCCCCAAGTGGAGGCTTTGTAAAAGAAAGAGATAGGAAGGGGTGTGGCACACAATGACAGAGCCTTGTAGGAATCATTTAATCGGTCTTTTTCGGTTTGTTTCCTGCTCTTAGATTTAACCCTGCCTGTGCCCCATGTGGAATGAAGGAGGAAGCAGGGCCCCAGGACTTGCATGGTTCCTGAGAGCCAGGCAGATCCCTGAGCTTTTGCTACAACCAACGAGCCCCGCCAACCCTGCGCCTTCTCCTCCCCCCGTCGCAACCATCTGCGGAAATTTGGATGAGGGGAAATGCTTCCCTCGCCTGGCCCACTCTCACGGGTGAGGTTGTTCAGTCATATCCTGCCAATTGGCGGCCTTTTGCTATGGGCCTGGGTACCTGTTTTGATGTCCATGCTGTCAGCCAGATATTGGGGTCCAAAACACTTCCAGGCCGCTGTAGCATAAAAGGGGCTTAAAATGGCCTTAGTGCAAGTGGGACTCAGACCCTGTCTGTTCACGTCAAGCACCTGGCTGCAGGAGGAGCCAGTCAGCGTACGGATGATTCTCCCTACTATCGGTATGCACGATGAATAACTAAAGGTGAACTGTCAGGCCAGATGGTTTTCTTGGAGAGGATGGAAACCTCCCATGCGGGAAAGCAGCCAGCTGCTTGTTTTCCGTTACTTGCCGTCTCTCAGCTTTGGCTAACGACTGCAGCAGAAGCTCTTTTGATTCTCCCCTTGCTTTTGCTTTTCTTATTTCCCAGAGATGCAGGATTATGGAGGGGATTGCTGAGGAAATGCAAAGGAGGGGAGGAGAAGCAACACACGGCACAAGATCTGCAGGGATCTAACCATGCACAGCTCAAACTTTTAATAATAAACAAATGCTCTGGTGGAGCTGGGGAAACAGTGAGACAGAGTCAGCTCGGCACAAGTGTCAAGTGCTATATCTTCAGTCCAATGATTACGGCACAGGAATCAACAGATAAATAAAGTCCAAGGCACGGGGACGTTTAATACTAGATGACATCTGCAAACAGGAGCCCACTGCCTCTCTGTGCGGAAGCAGCTGAGTCAACTGAAATGGGGATTTTGCTGCCGGAAAGATTAAAAAAAAAAAAATAAAGCCCAGACTAATGATCTACGACACAGTAATCCCGGGTATATAGCGTGGTGCCTTGGAGCATCCCAACCGACAGCATGTCAGCATTCCCCCACGCAGCAGGTAACAGCAAACAAATCTGAGCTACATTGATTGCTAGCAAAATTTGCCAATTGATAGGGGATTTGATCTGAAGAGGCTGGAGACTTTGGAAGGACCCTCTGGACCCTCTGGCTCTGTAGCTTCACAGCCGGCTTGGAGGACTGCACTGCTAGTTAACCATATGCATTTAGATGCATGGCCAGTTCTCTGTTGAATAAAATGTATCGCAGTCCCCTCTCCCAGATCTCTCACTAAAACCTGTCACTTGAAGACCAGAAACCTGTTCTAAGGCAATTAGGTGAAGCTTCCACTTTCTCCAGTAAAGCAGCCTCGTGAATTTTCAGGTGGATAGTGTTTGAATAGGAGGAGATGTGGAGAATTTCCCTGCCTCTGCTGGTCTTCACTTCATTCTTGGACCCTATGATCCAGGTGATTTGGTTGATTCCTGCCTTATAAAGCTACTTCTAATAAGGACAGCGAGAGAAGGGCTGACCTCAGGAGGACTAACTCTATGTTCCCCTTCCTAATACTGGGATCCACAGCCCCTGCCCCCTCAGCAGTCCTCCAAACCTCTCCATCACAGAAAGCAGATCTGAGTTTCCCTTTCTTCTCTTCTTGTCGGTATTTCTATGAAAGGATACACATTTAGCCCCATATTTAAGAAGAAAAATATGTGAGCAGAGGGTCCAAACAAGTTGCAGCAAGTTACAACTTACCTCCTTTCTGGGGTTTGTCTTTATGCACAAAAAGAACTAAAAATGGAACATAAGCGCCAAGCCTTCGTCAATGCTCCAGACTTCCCAGAGTTCCTCCAAGGGGACTGCTCAGCCCACACCCTAGATCCTCTCTTTAAAATAACAATCCCACTTCCTTTACATCCAGGTGAGGGTAATGAGCCACTTTCAACAATGAGTCAGCAAAACACAGGGAACATTTTTTCCAGCAGGATCACCACCTGCTTACAGTGGGCAGAGATTTCAATGAACCATAGCAGGCCTGTTGTCACATCAGCATTGCCACCTGTCCCGATTTTATCACAAGTCTTATAATTTTTTATGTTTCTCTTAAAAACCCAGTGTAAGCCATTGCCCTCACTACCATAGCACCTTGTTATGTCCAGCTGTGGCATTGCAAGACTCCCTGGCTCTTGCCCCTGCTGGTGGCCACTTCCTTGGCTTGTCTCTTTCTGGATCTCCTGTGTCCTGGCCCTCTGGACAGATCACATTTAAGATCAGTTCAGTCCCCTTCCAGGGTAACAAGTCCAAGTAGTCAGACTAAACATCCCACCACAAATTCTGCTTTTACCCCTCTTGGGCTATTTGTGCCTCTCCCCACAAATTTTTCTCAGGGCTTCCCCACTGATTTTATTCCCTGGGGACTCTGGCAACTTTTCTCAGGGATCTCGCAGCTATCTACAAGACCTATCTCAGAGCCACCCATAGCTGCCTGCCCTTCTCCCTGCGGTTTTCTCCAGCGGCCTTTCACCAGACCCATCTCAGAGAGAGGAAACATCGGACTTTGCTCTCCAGGGCTTCTTGCCTTTGACTGAGCTCACAGTTCTGTTCAAGTTGTCCTCTCTCTGATCCTCCTCGGCTGAGATGAGACATTATAATTAAGTCTCCATCACAGCGGGCTGTGAGAATAGGTCTAGTCACCAGCAAGGGTGAACGTGGCAGCTGTAAAGAGCCAGCCAGCCTGTGACACCCAGCTTCTGAAAGATTTCTTTTTCTATTTTTTATTTTTAGTCCTCATAGTTCTAGAGAAAAACCTGAAAATGTGATCCGAATGTACCCTACAGGCTGAGAAACCAGAACCCTAATAATAAGAGTCCCCTCCATTGTTTTTTTTTTAAATATCTCATGATTTTTTAAACCAATCTCATGATTTTGAGGCCTGGCTCCTGATTTTCAAGTACTGCAACACATCTACAAATCACCCCTGGGATTATTAAAACAAAAAGAACTTTAAATCCAACGTCCCGCTCATCATTTTTGCACTTTACTTTTTCCATCCCACTGATTGTGGTTAATAAAAACAAATGAATCAATTACAGTTTAGCTTATAATTATAACAACAATTAATAATAAAAAAGTGCTTCACTTTCACTTTCTGGTCTCGTGTCCAAGCACAATGCTGCAGTGTTTCAGCTGAAAACATTGTGGTGCATGCTGTTTGCCACAAAACCCCTTGATTTTAGCGGGGAAGAAGATTTCACTGACGTTACAACTTCATGAGCACATTTCTATTAACAGTAGTTTAATGATTTCTTTCTGTTATTTAATAACACATGTAGGGTCTAGTGCACATGGATGTGTGCCACGAATGCAAACACTGGCTGGGCAGAAACTTCTTCCAGTTTTCCCGTTACTTTTGTTCGATTAGAGAAAGTATAATATAAAAATCAATTTATGAAGGACCATTAACATGTTTGCCTCATCAAGAAACAAACCCATTTTTTTCATTTCACCAATTCGGTGCTATTAAATTGGAAATTAAATGCATACAAGCCCTCAGAAGAATTTCAATGTGCTGACAAAAAAATAGGCAAAGACCTTTCTTCTTTTCATTTGTCATGTTTGGGGAGAAACAATTTGAGCTCCGACTCATTTCAAATGTTTTGACAAGAGGTTATTTAACTGAGTGATCAGGGAGAACTGGACCATTTTTACCTAAATTGACCCTGGCCATCTTGTTGACTCACACATGAAATACGTTTTTTTTCCCCTCTTGCAAACCTAGAGCATAATGTTCAGACTAGGAACATGAACTGAAACTTCAAAGTGGTTTGGAGCCAGACTGGTAATAACTCACTTCATAAATAGTGCTATCGATTCCATGGGATTGCATATGAAGTAAGATACAAATCAGTATGAGTGAGTCTATCACAATCTGGGCTTTGGAGATTAGTTCTTGGGGAACCTGGGTTCTGCTGTAGATTAGCACAGATTTGGAATGGCCCAAATTCAATCCCTGCTCTGAAATCCTACATTTTTAGGAACAAGCTACCAAAAAGAACAGGTGCTCTTTGCTTTTGGGAGTTCTGCCAACAGGCCCCCATCTCACCTCACCCCTGGAAAGACTTTCCAAAGCTGCATTCAGTCTACGGAACATTTCAGATGTTTTTGCTGCTGTTACTGGTAAGCACCCTCTCGTAGGGCTTGGGGAGAAGCAGGTATGGGAGCTCCCCTAATCCAACACGTGAAAGCGATGTCATCGTGGTAGTTAATGCACGGAACAGGCTGTGTAATGGACAAAGCAAAACACTGAAACTGACCCCATGTGGGGAGATGTCAAATGTCTAAACAACAACAACAAAGCAGAAAGTGAACAAATGAAGGCGATTAGAGGGGGGAAAAATACCTGCTCCTTACATCTATTGTCATCCAAGGGCTACTTGTAACAACTGTGAATACAAAGGATTCAGATGGAAACAAGGGGTTTTGAGTTGACACAGTCCCTTTAACATAACACCTTGACAATCGTTATCAAGGCTGATGTAACAATGCTAACGGTTTACAAAGAATAAATTGTTGAATGGAAGGGTGAAAGGCTCGCTGGTCAATTGGCATCGCTCTATACTGAGATGGTTGGTGCCAACAGAAGTTAGGCAGAAAGACAGAGATAGATTGTATACACAGGTGTAAAAGTGACCTTGCGTGAGAGTTGCAAAAGTGCCTAAGTGAGTTACGCACCTAACTTACATGGACTTCCAATGGGATTTATGTGCTTTTGAAAAATCACAGAACTGGATTATATTCCAGTCCAACCTCTGAATTTATTTTTTTTTTTTTGGGGGGGGGGGGGTGTTGTTAAGGTGGTACAGAAGAAACATGGTCAGACTCAACCAATTAATCCAAACATTATTTAAAAACAACACAAATCCAATACTGAGCTCTGGTGACACTTTAAATCTTGGGAGCATCATCAAAAGCAATCGATGGAATTATTCCCTTGTATATCACTGCAGCACATCTATAATTCTTTTTTTACTCTATAACTTATTTCCTTTCTCTCTGGCTGTTTGGACAGGACAACAGACAAGCCGCTACAAAACCCAAAGCAATAATTCCATCAAGGTGACATAAAAAAAAAAAAAAAAAATCGCAAGAACTGATCTAAAATGGAATCTCCAGGCATTACACATTGTTGAATTTTTATATATATAAAAAAGTTGGTACATTTCCATCTGAAATGGGTGTGAGAGAGCACTTCATATTACAATAAAAATTCATTAGCATTGACACTGTGCCATATGCATATTAATACAGTGTTTTCTACTCTCTGCAGCAAGGGAGACATTCTTCTGACACTGCTATTGTCTCAAGGCTGGGACAGTGCTGGAATTGGGAGACCTCAGAGGGGAAACATAGATAATGAAGGATGTAAGGTTGGTGATTTAAAAAGGAGCCCATTGAAGGGTCTGATCCTATTCCACTGAAATCAATAGGAGTTTTACCATTGGCTTTAAATGAAGAAGGATCTGGGCCTAAGTCAGTGCAGAACTAGTGCCCTGGTTTGGATTAGACACCAATCTGCCATTACATCTTCCAGCTGAGTGCAAAGAGATGTCCTGATGACCTTTGAAGATCTCACACCCCTTTTCCCACCAAAGTAGGGGTGTCACTCCCAGTGTCCTGCCCCAGTTCCGACATAAGTAATTCCATCTACCGGCTTCCCCAGGTGGGTTCATTTAGATGCATTATTCTTCACTTCTTGCCCTAGATGAATGTGTGGGATTGTGTGCTGTTAAAGGGATGCTGTGCTTCACCCTGGAGATGGCTGCATTTCATTGGTGGGCAAATCTATCCTTTGAGAAACATGCAGAGATCCCAAGGGGTACTCTATAAATTGAAGATTATTGAATGAAATATATAATACAAGTTTTGTCTGAGAAAGAACAAAGTAAAGACTTCAGGATTTGGTCCTATAGTTTATAATAGCTGTACTGAAGATTTAAAATTAAGCTATATTCTATAAGGGTGTCTTATTAACCACCCCATCGTTACTCACTTCACATCACCTATACACAGAGAACTAACTGGCTTTTACAGCATTTCAGCTGGGTTTGAGCTATCATTATAGGCAATACCAAATTGCTGTAAGACAACTGTTTTGGCTCAATAGGACTTCATGAGGAAATCCAAGCTTTGTGTGTTTTACACTGAAAATTCTAATTAAAACTAAATTGCCACCTGAAATTCAGACTAAGTAGGAAAAAGAGAGATTCTCCAGAAGCCTGACTTGAATTAAGAATACACTATTCTAGTTCTGCATTAGTATCGTCTATCTTTCCCTGGTTCCACATTTGAAAGGGTTCTTTTTTGCGTAAAGAGCTAGCCTTAACAACAAAGGTATACACTGAAGTCGCTAAATTGACTGTCTTTGCAGCATTGTTATATAATCATATGTCACAAAACTAACTTGAGCAGACAGTTCAAGGTCTTTCAGGATTTCAAGACTGAAATTTGCAGAAAAGGTGTATTCATAGGAAGAAAGGGAGACTTGAAGCTATGTTTGTTTCTGCTGTGATTTTATAGCATTTGTCTTCATTATCTACGATGTTCTCCACTCATCATGCCATGACCTTCTTCAGAGGGCAGAAGGAAATGCAGAGGGGCTTTTCAAGAACTGTGCAAACTCTATTAGCTTAAAAACCTCCACTCTGATCATAGGAGCCTGGTTTCTTAAAAAAATAAAATCTCCTTACAAAATGATATGATCAAAAATGACATCCGAGAGGTTAAAAAATTTGGGTTGGCATAGCAACAGGAATAGTGGTCCAGTATTAGATTAAAGACTGGTCAAATATTATTAGACTAAATAAAGTACATGTTTTCTAATCAAATTCATAACAGGTGCCATTTATTATAAGACGACCATTGAACATCTTGCTGTAGAAATGGCTATTTTTTTTACCACTGAAGGATTTAATAATAGCCTGAATTTGATCTAACTGAAATATGCGAGTCCTCTTCTAATTGAACAGAGATTGGGTTTTTTTCTTAAGTAATAACTGAAGGAATTGAAAATAAAAAACTAAATTGGTGCCCACTAAGCCCCTGCAAGATAAAGAAATATTGGCCTCATTGTCCTCTCATTTACAGTAATATAATTATCTTGACGTCCATGGAGTTACTCTTGATTTACCCCAGTGCAAGTGAGAAGAGATCAAACCCATTGGTGTAGAAATCCTGGTGCCACTGAAGTCAATGGCAAAATTCCTGTTGATTTCAATGGGGGAGGGGGCCAGGATTTCACTCCTACAGTCTAATCTGCGACCTTTAGGGTAAGAGCCAACTCCATTAAATCTGGTGTTAATCAATGTGGCTAAAGGCGGCAGACACAGATGCACAGCAGAAACCTTGGGGAAAGGTATTTTTTATTTAATAAATCTTGTTGGAACCCAAGCTGCACTTCTTATGCATCCAGAGTTGCCCCGTGTCTCAGTGACACCACAAACCAATGGAAGTCGTTTGTGCAAGGAAAGCAGGCTCAGGCCATTCTAAATAACTCCATCAGGAAGCTGAATTCAAACTGTCGTCTTGTTTTCCTGCTTTTCTCTGGACATTGGGGAATGAACTCAGGCTCTGGATCTCAAAGGCTGGCGAGTGTCACTGCAGCTTTCAGTAAGAGAGGGAAACAAGGGAGTTACACTTACCCTGCAGAAACTGGAGATGGAAAAGGCTCTTTATAGTCTATGCCCTGCCGATGCAGACTTGTCCCTCTCAGAAAGAATTCCCAGGTACATTGCTCTCTGGGATGCTGAGATACTTGATGGAAATTGTTGAGATCATTCACAATCTGTAGTTTTGGGTGCTTTTCCCTAGGAGTCCTTTAGAGAGGTAGGGAAGAATCCTGCTCTCAGCTACGCTGGTGTAAATCTGGAGCGACTCCTTTGGGCCAGATCCACTCACCAGCTTGGTCTAAGCCAGTGCAAACCAGACTGCAGCTCCCTGGAGGTGGGAAATCCACCGTGGAATGGGGCTACAGTGGTGGCAACTGCCCTCAACCCCTGGCTTCATGGAGGGGGCTGACCTAGAGCCCTCAAAATGAAAGGTTCTGGCTCAAGAGTAGGGAAGACAGAAGAGAGATTCAGAATCACTCATCTCCTCCATTGACAAGGCTTTTATGGACCCCGACTGGATTTTCAAGCTGCCCTCCCTCAGAAATGAATGGTGTTGCAGGCTGCATTTTGCAATCCCTGTACCCATGAGGGTGAATCCGGCCTTTTGGGCTCAACTGACTTGCTCTAGATTTACCCGGGTGGAACATCATTTTGGCTTGGGCGTCTCTAACGAAGCTCGTTGGCCACAGGAGTGATACAATAGAAGGCTCTTCAGCAAAGCAAGGAAATAGGCATTTATCGGACCGGTTTCTTGCATGGGAAGAACAACATCAGCCTATCAGGAATGGTATAAAATAGGTCAGTGCGGACGGGTGCCCCAGTGATAACATTACAGTGCATAGCAGAGATGAGTGCGGCAGAAGAGACAGGCTGCCGGGAAAAGGGCGGGGGCAGAAAAAGTCATTGTATCTTTCCTACTTGGAACTTCAGAACCCCTTGAGATAAACAGTCTAAATTAAGAATCAAAACATTCCAAGCTGGCGAGCAAAGGCGTATATTTCAGAATAAGCCCCTTATAAAAACAAAGCATCCGCTGCGGAGGAATGCTGTAGCTCAAAATATTGTACCATGGCTCTGAATTGCCTTGTACCCAATTAAACGATCCTCCGACTTGCTGGACGTCTTTCTACCGGTCTGAGAAAGCTACCGTATATACTGATGGACCCACCTCAGAGCTCAAGTCACTTTGGGAAAGATCTTTAACTCCCCTATTGGTTCCAAATCTAAATAATAAATTTAGCGTTACTGTACATGCTGTACATACTCTCTCACCTAGGGAGAGCAGAAAACCAGCATTTGATTACATATTTATCACACAAGACAATAGGAGGAAAAAAGGAGACATTTTCTCATGGGCTTTGTGGAACAACAACAACAAAAAAATCACCGTAAGGGACAACATTTCACAAGCGTGGCTGTGAAAACAGATGGAAAGCTGACCAGCAGTGGCCCTGCCCATTCATGAAGAATATACAGCTGTCGTTGCCTATTTTTGGTAGCATGTAGTAACGTTGAAGGGAAAGTCTGGTGCGAAAGAGAGAGCATCACATGTGCTACTCTCTTTGCAGCCAGAAGCCTCTTTTTGGGGGAGACGTTTTGAGCACTACAAATCTGATTCTTCTCTCTTCCCGTGCATTGTATTCATTAGGAACATTAGAGCAGATGAGCTGACTCCTGTAATAACCTGACATCTGTTTAACAGTGAGATTGGATTAGATTTTTGGTTCTTCAACGAAAGGGCATGAGCGAAGTGATATCTTCAAGGACAAATGTGAGAAAACAGGGAAAGAGGAGAAGAGCAAAGTGACTCGATGGGAAGAAAAAAGCAGCCATGTCAGTTCCTCTGCAGTCCCCTTAGACACAAGTTTCCTGCTCTTAGCTCAACAAGCCAGCACCATCCACGGTCTCTCTCACATTTGGCACCGTTTGCCAAGCTGTCACAGGGCCTGGTCTCACTAACCCAGTGGAGAACGTGGTTTCTTTTACGCAGGGCTGAAGTTGAGGAAGATTAAGTCTTTCCCTCTGCAGCTAATTAAAGCATTCCTCACCTACACAGACAGGGCCGGATTCGGTGAGGGCCTGAGCCCCCTCAATTCTTCAGGACAGCAGTGGGATCCGTGAGCTCTCAGCAAGTCCCAGGAAGTGATTCAGCAGCTTGCAGGATCAGGCCCATAAAGAAAAGTCGGTTCAGCCGTTACTGCTATAATACTTTCTATTTGCTGAGGGGCAGGTTTGCAGAAGTGCTGAGCCCCGACAAGTCACACTGAAGACCATGGGAGTAACAGGTGCTCGGTCAGCACCTCTGGGAATCAATCTGATGATGTCTTACGTATCATTACGAGGGATGCAAGGGAGAGAAAAAAAACCAGCCCCTGTTTTGTAGTGGCTGGTATGTGCACCAAATGATTTTTAAATGATTGTTTTATCTGGGTATAAAGGAGTATAGATGAAACATTGAAATGGAACAGGTCTTTAACATAAGGTATTTTTCTCTCTCACTTTCTTGGATCATCTGTACACTTTGTTACCAGACAATTACAGGTCACACAGCTACCATAAGCACACCTCTGTCCTCGTCATTTGGGGAATCTGGAAAGATTTTGAGCAAGGGTTGATTTCCTTTGGCTCAAGAACTTCTACCAAAATCAAGGGAATCCTGCCAGTTACCTGCTGGTCTTGAGAGCTGGGTTGTTGTTTTTTTTAAATTTCTGTCTGCACTGTAGCAATTTCATACTGTTGAGAGTCTGACTTTTGGGGTTTTTTTAGATAAAAATATTAAACCCCACATTCCATTCACTGCTTATAACAGCTCGTTCGCTTTATTTATGAGATCCTAAGTACTAGATTTGCTTCAGTTTACTCATCGGTAAAATGGGTATAATAATTCGTACCAACTTTACAGCTGTCGGATAAGTTATATTTCACAAAGGCACCATTGAGTCACCTTATTTCATACCTGTGTACGTGTACATATACACACACACCCACACACACACACACTTGTGTGATAGCTTTCTTGCTTAGGGGCACTAGTCTGGTATTTGGGAGACTTCATGTCAATTCCCGGCTGTGCCACAGACTGCCTGTGTGACCTTGGGCAAGTCACATAGCTCCTCTGCACCTCCGCTCCCAGCTGTAAGATGGGAACAATAGGCCTGCCCTGCCTCACAGAGGTGTTGTCAGGGGAAACACATTGAGGACTGTAACGCACCTTGAAATCTGTGGATGAAAAGTGCTACGTAAGAGACAGGCATTATTATTATTTTGTCTTCTGACTAAACTAAACCACAGCAAATGAGTGGTTCTCTGAGAATTGCTATGCTATGCTGGTGTTACTAGAGTCTAAAGATTAGATCACCGAGCCAGGATTCTGGACTCTTGTGTTCTATTCCTAGCCTTCCATTGTTTCACTATGGATAAGTCACTTAACCTCTCTGTAACGCAATCCATCCCATCTGTAAAATGGGGATAATATCTGCAGCACATGAAGTCTGATTCTTTAAGGTCTGTAAAGTGAAAGAAGATCCTCCAATCAGAGTTGCTATAGAAGGGAAAAACATCATACCCAAACTCCAGGATTAAAGGGGACTTGGCTTTTTAACCAATCAGTAAAGGCTGCCCAGCAAAACAATATTCACGGTGGATGGATTTCACTGTACGCTGTGCCTGGAACAGCAGAAACGTCGTCTTAGTTATTCTGCTTCTCTGTTTGTAGACAGTTTACAGTCAGTGCTGACGACTGTGCTATAGCTAGCAAGGGGTAGATCAACAGCCAGCTCCCTAAAAAGCTAATAATAATAATCTATTACACATCCTTCCATTATTTGGCAATGAGAGATTGCGGCTGTTGAGACTTTCCCCTCGGTTGTATTGGTCATACATGGGGTGGGGAGCCACATCTCATTATTGGATCTTCTCGACTGACCCCATTCTTCCCCCATGATTAAACTTCAGCTGATGCTACTTTCCTGTTCATAAACAGTAACATCTAACTGAGGAAGCTCTTGATTTTACATTTTGGAGGGAAATGAATATTTACTATAACAGACTGTGGTCTCCAGGGCAAAATTTTCCATGGCAGACTGGGGAAACCAAAGATGCCCAACAAAAACCAAATTTTTTGGCTTTTGGCCAAAAACTTTTCGGTATTGGTTCTTCAATGAAAACTCAAAATTCTCCATGGGAAGCAGGCACTTTCCATGAAAAATTTGTTTAATCAAAGCCCCCAGTTTTCCATCAGAAATGGTTTATACATGGAAAAGTTTGGACTAGCCATAAGACTGACCACACAAAAATAATGTCGTGTATCTCAGCCTCAGAGCAAGATGTGGCGTATCTTAATGAACTTGCATTAAATGTGTTCATGGCGCTGCTCTGGCCTTTGCTGGCTCTCGGTATAGGACAGAAGATACAAGGTAATTAAAACATCAACAGGAGCACATTGCCTATTAATGAAATGAACTTCCTTTTCTATTGTTACCAGAGTCAGTATTAAACACAAATGCAAGTGTGTTCTTTTTCCCCTCTACTTCTTCATTCACATCTAAAGTCTGTATAAGGAGGGTGTAGTGCTTGAAAATGAATCTTGAGCTAATTATTAAAGTTACCACTATATGCCAGCTAATAAAATTTACACAGACTACTACAATTAAATATATATAAATATTAGCAGGCAAATAAAAATGCTTTATGCATTCTTCTAGAAATAGACATGGAACAGAACTATATGGGAACTGTGTGAGTGTGTGTATTTTAATAGAGAAAAACCCACATCACAGTATTAATATTACATAGTTAAAAACTGAAGATAAGCTCTAGGGAAGTTAAGACTGACTGTACAATCTTAACTTTGCCTCCTTCTGTACATGCATCATGACAGTATCTTCAGTTGAGTAATCACATATAAATGCAGAACGTTTTTCCTAGCACCGTACATACACACGTACCTAAGATGACATGTGACCAAAAATGACTATTGTAATGCATAAAACTTTCCCTGTCTCTAATCTGATTTCTTACCTTTGCAATCTTGCTATTATTTGAATTGCGATGGCCCCTAGAAAGTCCTATTAGGTCAGGAGCCTCATTGTGTTAGAAGCTATACATGTAACCCATACTAGATTAGCTGGGTCTTTGTCCCTCTTTAGTGGCTGGTCCACAGTGTTATTGTCCCAGCTAGCACAAGTAGGCCTTTCGTTCAATGACCGAGGAACACGCTAGTAATACCAGATTTTCAGAACTTCTTAGCTCCCATTTAGCACCAAAATAAATGGCCATATTTTCAAAAGAATTTAGCAGGTTGGTTGAGATCTTTTGAAAATCGGAACTTAAGCGTGCAGGCTGACCATCTGAAAAATAAAGTTTTGAGCTCTTTGGCTTTAAGTGCTGAAGGACCCAGGTTCAAGCCCTACTCTTGGTTACACACAGCCATTGCATTAAAAATCTACTCCTTTTAACTTCCTGGGTTGTTTTGGGTTTTTTTTAAGAAAAGGGAAAAAGGAGAAAAGCATTTACAAATGGCAGGGGAAAAGAAGAACCATCAGCTCCAAGGGTTCAAAATTCCGTTGACTTTGCCAGAATGACAGCTCCCATCTTGGCCAACGTATCAGGGATTGAATGAGGGACTTTGAGTGCTGAAAGCATGAACTTCTACTATTTGAGGTAAAGAGCCAAGGCTTTATTATTATATTATGTATTATTTGCAGCACTATAGCACTTAGGAGGCCTACTCATGAGCCAGGTCTCCACTGAGCTAGGCATTGTAGAAAGCCAGAATGAAGAGACAGTCCCCCTGCCCCACAGACTTGACAATCTAAGTCTAAGACAAGAGAGAACAGATGGATACGGACAGGCCGACGGGGGAGAAAACATAAAGGGTCTTGTTTGAAAACGTAACCAGTGAGCAATGGCGGCTGGCATCGTGGCTAATCAGAGGCAGGAGTTGACATTTTGATAGCAAATGAGAAATGATAGTTGGGTGGGGATAGACCACGAAGAGCCGTGAAAGTAAAGACAACTAGCTTACGTTTGATGTTCTAGAGAAGCAGAAGCCAGTGGAAGGATGTCAAGAGAGGCAGACATGGTCGAAGCAATGGGCCTTCTACCTGGGTCTGTCCCTGCGGTGTGTCACACGCTCATCAGTGGGCTGCGCCAGCAGAACTTGGAGGTTTTCAGAGTAAGGCTCACTGCATAAAAAGGTGAGGTCCTCTGGCTTCATCTGAAGAGCAATCCGGATCCCAACCTCACCTCAGGGTGCACCTGCTCCTACCATACCCATTGCAAAGGGCCTCTCTAATATAGCAACTGTCCAACTAATTCAAATGTTTCTAACCATTTCCCCCCAAAAAAGTTGATCAAATGACATACTCTTCCTTGGGGAATACTTCTGTGTCAAGTGGGGCATTTCAAAGTGCAATTGTTTGTTTAACAGACACTCCGAAGAGGACATAATCCCATTTTATTTATTTATTAATTTTAAAGGCAGGAGGGAAAGTGCCTCATTCTTACTGAACAATTTTCATTCAAGATTTAAGAAAAACTTCATTTTTTGGCCATAGACCAAAACATGAAAAATTTCAGCCAAGATGTGGATTTTATTTATTTATTGGTAAATTGAAAGCATGTGAAAACAGGGTGGTTATAATGGAAACTGTTTTAACTAAAGTAAAACAATACCACTTGTGTACAATTCACTTACATACACCTATAAAGTGTCTGTGATGTGCACACACCCACACATACCCACCCACACACACAGTTGTTTTAACACCACATTACGTTTTGAATAGTGAAGGCTGGTTGATCATATAAAGGCCAGGGATGTCTTTGAATCCCAAAGAAGTGGGGAGAAATATACCATTTGGTCCACTTAAAATCTTTGTCCCCACTTCATCATTTTCCTCCTCTGGAAGGAATAATGTTTTGAGCTGTCTAAAGCAAGAACAAAAAGAAACCGCTCAGAACTCCAGCAACTGCTTCTGAAATTGATGCCGCAGGAGCCAGACAATAAGGACCAAAAAGCTTTAGAAACCCGGCATAAAAAAATAATCCAATGTCACTTCCTCTCTCAATTAGGGGAAGTTCAGCAAAGTAGAGCAGACTGCAGAAATGCATAGCAGAGACAAAGGCAACGTGAGCAGGTACCTTTCCAAACCTGTTCTGAAACACATTCCATGCACAATGCAGATGCCAGACTTGCCCCCTTCCTCGGGTTTAACGTTAACAAAAAATTAACCAGAAGATAATAAAGTTCAATGCAAATCTTCTCTCTGGGCACGACTGTTCCCATTGATCCTCCTTCAGGACTGCTCAGCCCAAACACTGGATCCTCTATCCTCAGAGAGCCACTCCCACTTTCCTTATATCCTATTAGGGTAAATGAAACACCCACCTCAGTGAGTCAGCAGAACCAAGGTAGCCCTCTACCAACAGGATTAAGACGTGCTAACAGAGTTGGATGCTTTAGGCAAATACTGGTAGCCTGTTACTATTATTATTATTCATTATTTGTATTGTAGTAGCACCTAGGAGCCCCAGTCATGGAGCAGGATCCCATTGTGGTAGGGGCTGTCCAAACACAGAACAAAAAGACAGTCCTTAACCCAAAGAGCTTAGACACCTTACAGATACAAACAGTAGAGCCAGGCAAACACGAAGAGGTTTAGATTGGATGAGAAATGGGCCTAATCAAAACTCCAAATCAGAATACCCCAAAGCTGGAGGTAAGTAGAGGTCAAATCTGAATCTGAACCACTGGCTCCTATATCTATAGCAGGGTGCCGGAATGCAGAAAACAGCAATAGCTCAACATGACCTGGCCATATCCCCTCCCACACCCATAACCCTTCCTCCTGCCTCTACGCAGGAACTGGGAGCAAGGCTGATTCGTAGTGCTGTGCTGGCCGCCCTACCTCAGTTGGAAGCACCAGACCCTGTGCAGAGGGGATTCTCCAGGGGCCTGTGTCCCCCTTTACATTGCCAGAGTGGTGTAAAGGGACCTCCGATTAATGGAAGATTAGCCTAGAGAGTTGGGACTTCTCCCCCCAGTTCCTCCTTGCTCATTTTCTTTCGCTGCTTCCAGCACTTCTCTATACAGCTCCCAGCTGCTTTAGTTCTCCCTCATCCGATGTCATGAGTGGAAGGGGAAGGTCTCAGGAGTCAAGAGAGGCATCGAAGAAGGGGACATGGGGGGGACAATAAAAAGCCAGAACTCAGCGAATGATTGTGTGTTCCATATGGAAACCATCTGCTATACGAAGGCTCAGACTTACCAGGCAGTAGGAGTTTGTGGACTCTCAATACAATAACCTCCTCCCACCCCGCCAGTCTATTTATAGATTTTGATCCCAGCATGCTGCAATGCTTATGAATAACAAGTCAGCCATGAGACGGGAACTTGGGTCTTCCTGCTTGTGACTTTGTTGCAGTTGCTACACCCCCAGGGATAGGGTGCATAAGAACAGACTTCAGTTATGAGAACAAAGTCGTAACCCTTCCTACAACTCAACAGCACTGCTATCTAGGGAGTGCCAATAAGCGTGAAAGAAACCTCATGGATACAGACAACTAGCATCTGTTTCAATCATCCATGACCCTATCATAATTTTACTGTTTGTATCCACTAATAAACAACGGGGACCATATTCACCGGAAGCCACCGACGACTCAAAGCAGCTGTAACTATTTCGACCAGTTAAATCAGCTGGTCTTTACCAGAGTTTACTGGTGAATCTGGCCCCGTAATTACACCAGGAGGCAGTGGGTGCAGATGCCCGGAGGTCAGACTATACGTGGTTTGGCTAATGATTCTGCCTGCCTGGACATTTCTGTGTCACCTTGGCAGATCACTTAAACCAATCAAAGGCCCTGTCCTCGGATGCTGAACTCTTCCAAGGTGTGGAGAGCCCTCAACTCCGGGCAAGGATGATGGGAGGTGCATAAGGACCTGCTAAGAGGTGCATATCGCCTCACAGGATCAGACCCCAGCTGTTTCACGTCGATTTAGGAACCAGCGCCCTGATTCGTCATGCAAAAGTGGGTTTAAAATAATAAGGAGTCTGTGCGTGTAAAAGGAGACCCTAGTACCAAAAGGGATACTCAGTATAATGAATTTAGGAGTCACAGATTCACCCACATATATTAAATGAAGAATCCATGTATTCCAGGGTAGTCAGGCTGAAATCAATGGAGCTATACTGATTTCCCCAGGCTGAGAAACTGGCCCGTATTTCTCCAGAACCGTTTGGCCCATCATTAATTCAAGGCATATTTTAACCCTTCCACCTGCGTCAGACAGCTTCCACTCAATGCTCCAAGAAGCACAGATGGGAAACTCAGCCACTGAGCTAGTTACACGGCTAACTCAAAGCTGCCACGTGCCTCTTTGAAAACGCAGGGATGCGAATTAATTACCTTACGGCTAATTATCTGGCAGCTCCCACGCTCTGTGAGACGGAGCTGGACACAAAGAACTCAGTGGAAATTCCCGTCTGTTTCCTAGGCTTTCCACCCAAAGCCTGAATGCTCCCAGAGCCGTCGTTTCAATAGAATGGGACAAAACACTGACTCAGTCGAGGGGAGACGAGGAGGGGTGAGTGGGGGGGAAAAGCCAGGTCACAGGTGCAGATGTAGGCAGTAAACGGTACCCGTGTCGTAAACACATCTATCGGTCTTCAGCGGCTAAGCCGGGGGAGAGCGAGAGAACGGGACCTGGTTTTATTCTTTGTGGGAGATGGAAGAGAGGTAAAAATCTCCAAACTCCTATAAGGGGAGTCACGAGTTTTAATCTCCAAACCCAACTGACATAAAAGACTCTGCCCATCTAACATAACGAGGAGTTTTATCTGTCCATATGTGGGTGAGGCATAGGAGCCAGGCTGGGTATTAGTGACTTCAGTTGCCATGGAAACCTTATTACTAGGAAACTCGCTGGCATGGAGTGCCTGCCTTTAGCAACTCTGACAAGGTAGAAAGGAAACCCCAGAGATTCATTAGCAAGAGGTTCCCATAGCAACCGCTCTAAACTCATTAATAATCCCCTCCCCCCCACTCCAACTTAATTGTGAGTGTGGGTGTCAAAATCCTCTGGGGGGGGGGATGGTAAAATGGATGAGTATATATTTTAAAAAGACCTCTCTGATGTCCTGACAAGAAAGCTGACTCCTTAATAACTAAAACATCCAACTTCTGAATAAAGACCCAACTAATTCAGGTGCTGTTTTAACCCCCAATATGAAATAAAAGCAAAGGAGCAAGGCAATATCAGGAAGTTTAATACTCCTACTTTAGATTTTTATAGCATTTCTCAGAAGATCTCTAAGTGCTTTACACACATTGGAATTGAGCACTTTGGTGCGGTAGGTCAATATTATCCCCATGTGGATGCACTCCATTAACCTCATTTGGATGCAGATGGGGAACAAAGCAGAGAAATCTTAAGCATATTGTGCAAGGTGACACAGCAAATAAAAGCACCCCAAAAAACCTGAATCCCACACCCTTGCTCTAAGCACTGGATGACACTGCTTCTCAGTGGAAGGCAAAACGAAACCCTACATTTCCTGCCAGCATAGAGAGCCATTTCAAATGTCACAGCAGATTTTCTCTTGAGCAAAAAAACGGATCAGTCATGGACCTTATTTTTGCCAAGTGTGTTTAGAATATGTCAGATAAACAAGAAATGCTCCAGATGAACAGCACGCATAGAGAAGAAACATTACACTTTGCAGAGTAATTTCCTCTGCTGCAGGAGACGTTGTGGCCTCCATCTAGTTTAGAATACAGTTGTGAATTGGAGGAAGATTGTTAATTCTGTGGAGCAGGAAGCATGTCTTCGAATATGTTCATATAGCACCTGACACAAGAGTCCTGATCGGGCCGCTGGGTGCTACCGGAATGTAAATGCTAAGTAATAACAGCAACATGTATATTTCCAATCATAAAGCAAAGCGGAGTGATATAGAAGAACTGCCATGTTTTCTTAAAAACTCTCTCCCTTTTTAATTGTTTCTTAAGTTTTGTTGGGTTGCATTTTCCCGTCATTAACATGCTTTCCACCTCATTCTCTTTAGGGGGGTTCCACAAGTGTGATGGAGGGAAAAATTGGATCCTTTCCTTGCTTGTCTTATTTCTGGGCCAACATGTCCCTTTTTTTGATCCCATACTTTATCCTATATTTTCTAACTAAGTTTTAACAACAGAGACAAATTGCTGCTTATAGAAGATCTTGGAAAACTCATAAAGCATCTGAAATAATGGGTTTGGAAAAAATATCAGGTTAGTTTTCTTTTGCTAATTCTTTGCATGCACATTTCTAATGAATAAGTCTAAAAACTACCGGTTTGCAACAAAGTCAATACAGGGCTTGATTCTACCACCCTTCCTCATTGATTTCATTGAGAGTACTCACAGAGTGTGTAGGTATTATTGAGCACAAGTAAGAACTGGGCGCACAGCAGTTTGGTGTATTATGCAAATGGGGTTTAGAGAGCACAGCCCCTTTAAATCTTTGCCCCGGCCGGGGGGAGGTGGGGAAGGGAGTGCTGATGGTGCCAGATTTTGCAGTGGCGGGTTTGGAAAAATTGTGCATCTGTGTGGGGGAGGTGGGAAAGTGAGGAAAAGACGCTGACATGCTGTCCTGAGATGCCGTGCTCGCGTCTCTCTATAGGGAAAGGCACAGGACCGACCCAGAATTAGAATCTACTTGTCAGAACCAAGGATCACAATTTCTTCCATCTGGCCTCTCCTCATACGCTCCTCCTTAAAGCAGTGGCTCCATGATAAGATGTAGCTTCAAGCAGAGTGTCTTCACTTTGTTTACACAGTGACATGTGGGTCCAATGGTCCTCTCCTTTTTGGTCTAACCTGTTGTGTGCGTTCTTGGCTGCTGTCAAATAGCTCCACTTTCCACCCCAGAAACAGCACACTGATTCCGATGAAGTACAGCCTCCGTTATCCGAATCTCCTCTAACCAAACAGGGGCATCAGCTAAGTTCCCAGAGATCTGAATATTCATGCCTACACACACAGTTTTCCCACCGATGCTCTTGAGATGGCTGCTACCTGCCCTTGATTGCAACCAGTGGATCTAGCAAGAGCACCTCCATTTAGTCAGGCTTCTTCAAGGCTGGCCAGCTCACCAGGTCTCCAATGTCTGCCAGGGTGGATCCTCGATTGCCTGACTTTTTAGGCATCCCCCAAGAGCTTCAATTAATCAGGGCTGTAGGGTCTGAAAAGCCCTTTCTGAATTCCAGTGATTTTTTAAACATATAAATCCGCATCCACTAGATCAGTGCAAGATGTTATTTTTATTATTATTATTATAGCCTCAACAAAGTTTACTGCAACAAGGCGCATCCCAAAGCGTGTTGTGGCAGCCAATGCATTTTGGCACAAAGAATATCTTTTAAAGATCAAATCAATATCGGAGAGATCATCTTGCAAGGGATTAGATCCTACACTTGCAGGGAGGATTTGATGTTCGTCATGTTCCATCTCTAACTTCTCTAAACTTTAGGGCCGCACTAACGCTTTTTAATTTAAAGTAATCAGTGTTTTGGGTTATTCTGAGTCCCCTCTGCCTATGCCCAGTTAATGCAGGGGTGGATTTATGCTGAGCTGTTTAGAAATACTTCAATTTTCAAAAGACCTGAAAGAAAAGAAATCACCATTTTTGAACTCACTGACTTTGTGGGTGGTTCCAAACACTTTCCAGAATCACGCCCAGATCTGATTTTTAAAAGACACTATAAGGATGTGATAAATCAGTGCCTACAAAGTTGCTGATTCTTCTCCAGCTTCTCCATACAGAGGTCCAATTATGAATGCATTGTACTATTGTCTCCAAAACCGTGGCCTTCATGAGCGCTGTAATTGCAGGACACATTGTTTAAAAGGGCAGCCTTAGCCTAAACTATTAATCTAATAGGGGTGTTTAATTGGCATAACGAGCAGCATTAAAAATAATTTAGCCTGTGTAGGATTAGACTAGGATATTGTAATGCTACTTATTATATCCCATTAAACACTGCAATTAAGTTAACACTGGCCTTCTTTTAAAAAAAAGTTGTAGCTCTCCAAAATCCTAGCTGCACCACATTTTTTAGGAGACAATATTTATTGTACAAGATCATTTACCTTAATGGCCTGCTTCGCTAAATTCAAAGGGGAAATGATATGCTGACCTGAACTAACTGAAGTATGTTGATTTTAGACCACTGTTTTAAAAGGAGTGAGACAAAGGCCAAAAAATCCCTTTTTAGTTTAACGAAGAAATGTGTGGGTTGAAGGGAGGATGTGACACTGACAGATTTCATGTTGCAATCCTTAAGACAATATATAAATAGGCAATATGGATAGGATAGACTATTATGGAGTCTTTTCTCCTTCGGCCACGGATCTCAACCTGCGGCCCGTGGGCCGCTTGTGACCCAATCAGCACACAGCTGTGGCTCATATGACATTGTCAGAGCCATACAGGTAGTATTGGATGTGGCTCACAATGGTAAATAGGTTGCGAACCACTGCTTTAAGGTTACTGGTACAAATTCAGCCCAATTTGGGAACGTCATTGATGCCAGAGAGGAAGATGTTCCAGTGGCTAGGACGTTAACTTAGACCTCAGCAGCTCCAGATTCAATTCCTTGTTCTGCCAAATTTAGCTGAGGTGAGTCCTGCTTTGAGCAGGTGGTTGGACTGGATGACCTCCTGAGATCCCTTCCAACTCTATGATTCTATGAAAGACCTCCTTTGTGACCTTGGACAAGTCAGACCTAGTCTGTTAAAGGTATTTAGATGTTGCTGTGTCAGCACTCAACGGTCAATTGGATTTTGGCTCCTAACTATTTAAATCCCCGTTGAAAGTGAGATTTAGACTCCTGGATCACTTAGCTGTTGCAATGCCAAGCACTAAATATCTTTGGGTCTTCAATTCGGGCAGTTTCGTCTTCCTCTGCAGCATGAGGAATGGGTCACTTGCTCATGGATTCTCTCTACCTTGAAATCTTTAAACCATTATTTGAGGACTTCAATAACTCAGTCATAGGCTACGGGTCTATAACAGGAGTGGGTGGGTGACGTTCTGTGGCCTGCGTTGTGCAGGAGGTCAGACTAGATGATCATAATGGTCCCTTCTGACCTTAAAGTCTATGAGTCTCTGCACCTCAGTTCCTCACCTGTACAATGGGGATAACAGCCCTGCCCTGCCTCACAGGGGTGTTGTGAGGATACACACCTAAGGTAAATTATTTTAGGGTGCTCGGATACTACAATGAAGGGAGCCATATCAGAACCTAAGTTGGACAGAGCCAAAGTAAAACTGGTTGGTCTTTGTTCTTGGAAAACGTGTCAAGGAAAAGGAAAAAGAGCTTTTGTGTTTGTTTGAATTTTTTTTCTTCAGAAGTTCTCAGTTTTTTGTAAAACCAAAACCAAAACAAAACCTGAATTTGGGGTGGGGAGAGAGGTTGGCTGAAATTTTTCTGTTCTCTGCAGCAGGGGGGGGAGGGAAATCAAAAAAAGTTTGCCTGGAAAGGGTATTTGTTGACAAACCCCCAAAGAATAGGACACAAATGGATATTTCCTGAGGAAATGTCCATTTTGATCAGCCCTTTTTGGTAAAGAAAATCCCTGCGTTGAACAAAACATTTCAACCCGCTCTAGTCTCAAGGCCATTTGGTTGCCTCAGTGAGATAAATTAGTGGTAACAGTTCTGTCCCTGGGTAGGATTTAATATTAAAAATAGAGCAGCAGCCTTAATTAGCACCTTCTTGGCCATATGTGCTGAGGCCTAAGAGAGATGGGCCCTGATTCTGAGAGATGCTCAGCTCCCACAGCCCCAACTGACTTCAGCAGGAGCTGCAGGTGCTCAGTTTCTCATTGGGTCAAGCCCTTAATCAGCATGACCGCCTGCTCGTGCTTTCATTGACGTCAATAACAAAACTTGCAGTAACTGCAGTGGAAGCAGGATTGGTCCCTGAACATCTTCAGATGCTCCCTCAAAGCAGGGTTGAGGTAAATCGGCGGGGTGAGAACGAGTAGGCAGCTTGCACTGTAGCTACCCTGGCTGGACTTGTTCTGTAAGGTAAAGGAATTCCATCTCCAGGGCTGTCAAGTCTGGTACCTTCCACCAGAGCCAAATTCACTTGAAACACGTAGGCTTATAAAGAAAAGAAAAATCAAAGTATTTAAAGTCCTGACATAAAAAAGCAGTTTCTTATTCTGTCCTCAAAGGCAGCATTTTATCTGCCATATAACGAGATGAAGAAATCCCATCGCATCAAAACAAGAGTTAAAAGTGCTGGACAAACAGCTCTAGGTTCTCCAAACCACTCTGAGGGCTTGTCTACACTTACCTCAGAGATTCGGCGGCCGTCAACCGGAGTTACACAAACTACGCAAAAAACTTGCGTAACTCCTGTCGAGTTCTGTGCTTCTGTTCTGCGCACCGTCTTCACTGCACTGCGCCGACGGGAACCGCGTTCCCATCGACGCAGCGCTATGCCACTTGAGGAGGTGGTCTTAATATGTCAATTTCTGGATGGACTGAGCAGGTCTTCACTGACCGCTCAGGTGATCCAGATAAGTCAATCTGATAGCGGTGAATTTGCTGCCGTCACAGTGAAAACATAGCCTGTATCTCCACCACGTGGATTCAGGAGATGGTTTAATCGCTCAACATCTGAAAGGTCTATTGACATCCACAGCCAAAACCAGAGACAGGGTGTGGCCCCTTATGAGCTCTCTTTTATCTGGCTTTGTTAATGCTCCATATTGCAGAGGTTTTTCAGAACACCAAAACAATGGGAAATAAGGTTGCAAAGATCTGCCAAGAAGATTCCTTATCTCCATGCAAAGAATAAAGATTGCTCCAGGGAAAGACTGGTTCACTGAATTGCAGTACCTTTAAGGTTGGACTTTTTAGGTTTTAAACCAAATATTCCCATTTCTCTTTCATTTTATGCAATTTCATGAATTGCTTTCAAGGGCCCGACTATCAAGCAGGTGGACTTATTGCACAAAGGAGGGAGTCAAGATACTCAACACCGGCACCGAGAGCAGAATTTCACACTAGTGATAATGTAGGATTGGTCTCTGCACCTCTTTAGCTAGTCCCATAAAAAACAGGAGTTGAGCCAGTTAAAACAGTCGGGGTTACTGACCAACATTAGACCAGAATTTTCACAAGTGATCACTGACTTTAAGGTGCTCAGTTTCAGATACCCTGCACCTGATTTTCAGAAGCCCTGAGCAGTCCGACTTCCGCTGAAATAAGTGGGAGCTGTGGGCGCTCAGCACTTCGCAATCAGGCATCCAAGAACCACGTACACCCAAAGGTCACAAGCCCCTACTGAAAATTTTGGCCTTATTGTCTCTGGTTTATTTACAGCCAGAAAAATCCTTCAAAACTTGCACAAAGCTAGTCTCCATAGTCATATGCTCCTTTCACTGGCTACGTCTACTCTGCACACCGCAGGCAGCGGCCTATAGGGTATGTGTCGCTACACACTGCAGTAAAACGCAAGCTGTGTCCACACTGCAGTGCATAGCTACACACATTAGTGAAAGACTCCAGCAAAGGGGAGGCAGTGGGGAAAGAGTCTGGCAGCAGGGAGCTGCTGGAGCCTTTATCCACTGCTCGTGTCATTTCCTGCCGCCTCCCCTCCCGGCATCTTTCCCAGTGGGAGGGAAAGGCTCTAGCAACAGGGAGGCAGCAGGACACGACACTGCTAAAAACAGCAGTGTAGACATGGGAGGCATGTGGGTGTGTAGAGAGCTGTGCAGGGTACATACCCACAGGGCTCAGGCGTGTCTTTATTTGCCTAAGCAGTGCCTCACAGTCTACACTGCTATTGGGATGTGCAGTGTATGTACTCTACATGCCACTGTAAGAGCTGTGCAGTGTAGACGTAATTACTATCACCCACTTTCTCTCTCCTCCCACTTGGGTGTTACACCAGCTTGTTGCATCAGATCTTAACTGAGATATTCAGATTTTTGGGGGCAGGGACCATCTCTTCTGATGTATTTGTTCAATGGGGCCTTGATTTGACCGGAGCCTCTGGGCACTCGTGTAATTCAAGCTAGAATAGTAATAACTGAAGTCACCGAAGTCATTCCAGACTTGTGCTGGATGAAACAGAGCTAAATTTGGCCCTAAGAATGGAAGGGCCATGCATTAGTGCGGTCTGACGTTTCTACAGCTGCTACAAGTTGGCTCAGAATGAAGCTTTTATTGTTCTGCAATACCTGGGTTAGCTTCAGGTGCCCAGGTATATTTATTCTACAGACGCTTGCTAATTTAAAAGCACAGGCTCACATCACTCCCCATGCATCAATACAAAATTATAATCTTTACTGTTATGGGTTACTTGTCCTGTTCCAAAGCAAGAAGACTATACCGTATTCAGATGAAACCTGACAATAAAACGATTGCACGCTCTGCAAGAACCAAACAACATTTGAATCAATGCATTTTTACTATACACTAAATCTACAAGCTGGCAAACTTGCAGATGCAGTGATAGTTTTAAAAAATTGCATGTAATACGATGTGCGTGGAACTCAAAGGTATAATGCAGATTGCTCTGCGGTTTGGCTGGTGTCCACTTTAAACACCTTGTATAACTAACTGTTCAAGACAAATCAATTATTGTATCCTGCTTGGTTTTGCCAGCACGTCCACCAGACAGGCTGAATGCACTGCCCTGAACCTCATGAAAGCTTTCCTCTTGCTTCTCCAGGCATTCTCTACCCTGGGGACTAGCCCCCATTTCAGCCACTGGTGGCCAGGAACTGGAATAGCTACACTGATGAAAACAAGGACAGATGCAATTTGTACTAGCTGAGCTCACTCTGGTTTCATGCTTGGGGTTCCCTGAACGGGTGCAAACTGGGTGCTCTCTCTCTCCCCCAACCCATCAGAAACCTGGAGAAACCACCCAATTAAAATGTTGTCCAAACTGAGAACTTCTGCAAAACATGTTTCGACAGAAAAAAAAAAAGTTTTGAAATAAATGTGTTGACCATCTCTTCCTCCCACTCCCTAGTGTGAGTTAAATAAGAGTCAGGGCTACTCAAAACTTAAATCCAGCCGCCAATGGCCATTTCAGAGGTGCTGTGTCAGCTGTATATTACTTGAGGATTCCCTCTGTACAAGGGGCTTTCTCTCAGCAGGGAAACTGGCCTGCTTTATAAGGCGATGAAGACACTGGGGGCTAGTGAAAAGGGGCATAACAGAGAATCCAGCCCGTTCTGGTGAAGTTACAAGGCAGAAGCAGCATCTATGCTAGATTTCCCAGCCCTTCTTCCATTTCAAGTCAATCCCTTGAAGTTATTTTAAGCCTAGTTGCTTTGCATTTAACATTGTTCTACATTGATTTGCTCTGTAATGAGGCTATAAAGAGAGCACATCAATCCAGATTAGGTTCAGTCTGGTTGCTGTATTGCTACTTACTCAAGGCTTGTGCGCCCATATCGGGCACGGACAGAACAAGGAATATGAACGCTCACAAAGAGGAAGTCGCCCAATGGACCACGAGGGAGGGACTGCAGAAATCAACCAGAATAACCTCCAAAACGGGGGAGAGCCACCAACATTTTATTCCACCCTATGGGATTTTATGGGCACCAGTTTAGAGGCTTCCTTTGGTTTTCTGTTGATTTTGCTCTTTCTCAAAGCGGTAAGAGAGAGTCCTTTACAAACAGGTATTATCCGATTAATGACAGGCAGGGTCTGGTGGCTGGAGAGATCGACTCTGGACAACGGGGATGAATTTACTCCTGGACAAGTTGGGAGAGGCGGTCCATTCCTGGCTCTGCCACTGGCCCACTGTGTGACCTTGACCAAGTCACTTCAGTGCTCCGGTGCTCAGTTTCCCCATCTGTAAAATGGGAATTATAACAGCTCCTCTCTTTGCAATCCCTAAATGAAAGGCATATGGACCACGGTTCAAGGCCAGGGCCTAGTTGGGACAGGACGTGGTCTGAGTTCAGTCTAGAGGGTCGAGACCAGGAGCAGCAGTCCGTACTAATGTCACACCACAGAGTCAGGTTAGAGTCAAGATCCATGAGCCACACTGGGTCAATGCCAAGTAAATCAGCCAAAGCAGAGTGAGTGAAACTGAGGTAGGGCGAAGAGTCAGGAGCAGAGCAGAGCACCAGGAGAGAGGCGAGGTATGACAGCAGGGCTGGGGCTAGAAACCAGGAGCTTGGCAAGGGATCAGGAGTGTGCGGCAGGGTCTGTTTGCAGTCAGGGACCTGCCTAGATGCACAGACAACCTCCATGTGTTTTCCCTACGCCTTAAACAGCGTGCCTGGGACAACCAGGGCATGCGATAGGCTCTGCTGGTCAGGACCTCTGTGGGTGGGCCAGCTGGTGGTGCTTGATCCTGTAGGACCCATACGCTACTGTTCCCTGCTTCAGCAGGGGTGGCAGCGTGGAAGTGGCAGCTGCCTATGAACTCGCAGACCTCACTTCTATGCCGATGGAGCCTCCCCCAGTTATTAAACTCACTAATGAATATTCCGGGCTGAACGCTGTCTTGACTGTACATATTCCGCTGCCATGCAGGTGGGATTCACCCCTAGAGAGACCAGTGGTGTTTTTACACTGCAATCCTCCTTCCGGGAGTCCGCCAAGGGAGAACAGCTTTCGGGGGGGGCTCCATGAGAACCACCCTACGACAGGGACTCACCATGACAGCATAATCTTTGGCCATGCCCCTGCGCCAACCAGGTAAGGCTCTCTCTGAGAGGAGGTGTTGTAGCTGCCTTCCACAGTTACATTCCTCTGCCCACCCCTTACGCAGGTTTGCTAATGGTAAGAACCCCAAGTTTTGGGTTACCTCAGGGACAAGTCTGATCTTTTATATTAGAAACACAAAGCCCAATCATTTTCCCGTTGAGGGCAAAACTTCCATTGATTTCCATGAGAGCAAGATTAAAACCCCCAGGGGCTCAGACAACAACATGCAAACTGCCCCTGCTTTTCCACCCAGCATTCGTGTTCCTACAAGGCATTAAAATTAACACCTGATTGATTCACAAACAGCTCTCGCTACCAGCCAGTTTCCCGGGCACATCAGCAAGGGAGGAGATAAGGAAACCTCTGAAATATTTAAAACCACCCACCGCGACTCCATCTGTAATGCCGCATCGCTCGGCAGCACAACTTTATTCCTTCCACCCTGCAGCCCCACAGCCCTGTCCAGACTTAAATAACACAGCTACAAAGGTTCACAATAATAGCAGAGGAAGCGAGCGAGAAACAAGTGCTAGAAAGAAGGAGGAAAAGTTATGCTTTCATCTGAGCTTTACTGTGAGCTGGAGTATCGATGAGCGGGAGGGGGAGTGGAATGAATTGTTCTTGTGCCGTAGCTACCCTGTTTTCAGCCACGAAAGGAAAGGAGGAGCAGATTGGTTCAAAATCGCCCTTCTTGTTTTTAGAGCCCCTCCCTTTGCACCTTGCCTTCCTCTTGGCTCTGACTGCTCTGCTTACGTAGCATTGAACTCCTGAACCACTTCACACGGTCTAGCCACTGTGGATGCAGGAGCCTCCTCTTCAGCAGTAGCTGTCACTCAAAACAGCCCAGGTGCATTTATCGTGCACCCATCGCAGTGGGCCCAGTATCTGATTTCCAAAGGCTGGGGAAACTGAGGCGCGCACACAAGATAAATGGTCTGTTCAAATACAAACAAGAAACACCTGGAAGAGCCACGACCACAGTCAAGACTATCCCTAGTACTCCTCCCCATTTTTTCAGTCTTTGGGTTCTTTCTTAACAGCATCACGAGACGCTCTCCTATTATTTAAGATCTGCGTTACTTAACTTGCTGATGTGTTTTGAGATACAGTTTGCTGGAAAGACGCTATGTAGAATAAAACTTTATCTTCTATTTTAATTTGTTTCAGAGGCTAATTACCAGTTTTATTGGATTTCTGAGCATGAACATGTATTGCATTTTATGTCTGGCACAGCTGTGCTGCGGAAAGTGGTCCTTTGAGTATAAGAACTTCAGTATTTTGTTTTAAAAACAGTTGGGGAATGGGAGATAACAGATGATAGCTGTGCATTAAATAGGTTCCATCCTTCATCCTGGTTTTTTGGGTTTTTTTTTTCAGTGTCGAGATAGAGATTTTCCTGGTAGACCTTACCACACCTGTTCTACATTCTCAGATAAAGAGGAGGAGGAGAAATAGTGACCCAAATCAGTAAATGACCACTTCTGAGGATCTCTTAATATACCCACACTGGAACATTATTCTTGAGGCGAGATAGAGTTTCTAAAGGATAAGTGTGTTCAAATGGAGCTATCTGAAAAGAAGCTTTGGCCTATTTCGGCTCCGCTCTCCCAGGAGGGGAGTAAAGGCTAGCGTTTGCAATCTGCCTACTACACAGGAAGTAGCCTATGGGAAAAGAGAAGCTCCCTTTAGGTTGCTGCAAAGATTTATCTTGTTTAGAAATGTTAGAGTTGCTCAGATCAGGGTTAAAACACGAGCAAATGCAGCTTGAAATTCAAAAACAACTTGAAGTCTGGGAGAATTAGGAGAGCACCTTTTTTGAGCAGCAAATGAACTAGATGAAAAGTGATTTGTATGCATCCCCGTGATAACAGGTAACATCATTCCACTTTACCACCTGCATGACGATTAATCTGAGCCCTGCAGTAATGGTATTGATAGGAACTACTCTTACAGAGGCATTAGCAGGATTATAACATCTTTGTTGTTTGTGTTAAACCAATGTTTAATAATCCCCTCCCGTAACAGGTCATTACAGATTAATTTGAAGAGTTCTGCCAATGTGTTCAGATGCCCCTGAATGAATTCATGGGACAACTACTTATCATGTAATATGTACGCGCCAACATCTGCAGAGGGGCTTTTGAGACAGTGCGCAGAGTAGCAATGGAATCTCTTTCAGAGATTGATCCAAAACCCATGGGAGTGACTGGAAAGACTCCCATTAACGTCAATGGATTTTAAAATAAGGCCCACATTCCCTGAAGCCTTAAAAACAGATATGAAAGTAGAGTTAGCTGAAAAAATGCTTAAGTATGTTTTGTGGGGAAAATAATCCGTTTTTAAAAATGTATTCACAGTTTTTTTTTCCAATTCTCCAGCTTGACAAATAAACAAAAATTCAAAAACTGGAAGAAAAAAAATGTTTTTCAGTTTTTGTTTTTCTTCTCTCCCCCCTTTTCAGTGGAAAAAAAATGGAAAACAAGAAAAAAAATGGGTGGGAAGGAAAGGAGAGAAATAGAAACCAATTTTTAAAAAATCCATTTTTAGTTGTTTTATTTTTAATTGAAAAATGGAAAACAGTGAAAATTTTCGTTGGCTTTTTTTCATTTTTTAAAAATAAAATTATGAGGAAAAAAAAAACCCAACCTCTTCTTTCTTAGCAAGGCTTCTTGTTTCCTAAGCATCACAAGTCGATATCTCGATCTTTCAGGCCTCTGACTGCTACTTCATTGAGGGTAGGAAGGTGTTGCAGTCCACTCTTCAAAACTGTAATTGACTCCACCATATGTTTGACCATCTGCTTCACTGCCCCGCAGTCACACTGTGAAGCCTGGACTAAGCCAAATTTCCACATTGTGGCAGCTGCTCTGCCATTCCAGTCAGCAGCCTGTTAAGTCTGGTCCAGGATCTGCGGCCCAGGCTGCCAACAGGTGGACGTAACTTAGGGCTTCTGAAATTTAGCAGCATGCCTCCCTCTCTATCCCAGAGGTGTGGCCCTGAGATGCTGCTGTTCATCTGAGATTGGCCCGGGGCCAGCAGCCCTGGAGATCAGTGCATGAACAGCTGCTGCAGAAGGGTATCAAAGTCAATCATGGCAAGTCAGCGGGAACTGCACAGGGAGACGTTTTCTTCTGGAGGTGGGCAGCACTTCCTGTAGGACGTGTGGGCTGCTGATGGGCACATATTGGAACCATTGTCAGCCTTGTGTGCAGCAGCTTGTTTTCATCCATCATAGCCCTCCTTTAAGGGTCATGGCATCTCATCGAAGTCTGGGGGGAGCTGTCTGAGTCAACACGTCTAGATTAGAGGTTAATGTGTGGCAAAGGAAACCATTAATGACACGGGTGGCTGTGTTCACCTGCAAATGAAGGAGATACACATGCCGTTCACTGCCCCAAATGAACAGGGGTATTTTAGCAACCAGCCAGGTGTCCAAGCCACTGCCAATCATTGGGATGGGCTACCAATTATTCCGCTTGCTGCTTTTGGCCATTTTCAGGCCTTTTCAGGAATTTAGCATAACTAGGCATACCAGGCGGGGGGAGAGGGGGGAGGGGTAGACAATGAAGCTGTGAAGTGAGCTTGGCTCAATGCGTTCTCTCTCTGAATGTGCTGGGGCAGGTGCCTGTGAAAAACAGCAAATCTGGATCTATTTTAGAATTGTCAATATGGGGAAATTTAGCTATCAGACTAACAGCTTAAAACTGTTGCTTAATAATATATATATATTTTTAGTGACGTGTCTCTGTAACTCCTGTTTTCGCCCAGTGATTAGTTTGTTTGGTCAGCAAGGTAACATTCTTTTGATTGACAGGTCTTTGTAACTGTTGGGGTATAAGAGGGAGATAGCGAGTCTAAGTCAGATGGATCGTTTCATGGACACATTGGAAAGAGATCCAGGCACACACCGAAGGACTGGCCATCTGGAAAACAGTGAGTGACTCACCCAAAGACTGTCTCAGACTTGTGGGGTAACGATCAAGTTTTGGGGTACTCTAACCACCTATTGTATTTGTACGTGCTTAAGACTAATAAGTGAAGACTTCCGGTAAAAGCATTCCGATGGGAATTGCTGGAGACCAGTAAAGTAAAGCTTTAAAATGAAGAACACTTAGTTTCGACTTGTCTATGCCAGCCATATAGCAGGCAGAGGTACTGCATTTCCTTGGGTTTATTTCCTGATACTGACTCGCAGAGACTAAAAGATGGGAGCTGAAGTGGGCACAAGAGAAGACTGGGGAGGATCAAGCGTGGAACGTGTTGAGCAGCTGGCGAGCTCTGGCGGCTTCTGGGTCAAGTCGTAGTTGAGCTCTGCCCCTCCACCAGTCAGGCAGCGCAGTCACTCAAGCTGCCCTCGCCAGGGCCAACAATGCCCAAGGTGTTGCTGGAAGACTGAGCTTGCTGTAGCTGGCTCCCTGACAAACACAGACTGTGGGGCTTGAGTAGCCAGGCAACTGTGCAGATGGAAGGCAGGGGCTGGGGACTTGCATTAAGTGACTCCAAGTCTCCACTGACACTGGTAAGTGAGCAGAGCATTCGTGTCCTGGCTGAGTGACCCTCCACTATCATGTAGCTGATTACCCACATCTGCACATATAAACTTCGTTGTTGGTAGGTCATCAGTATATATGCTGAAAAGAAGAGGAGCTAAAACAGATCCTTGCGGGAGTCTTATGGAGGCGCCTAATCTGGCTGACTTTGGCTCCAAGATGAGGCTCTGATTTGTTACCATTTCCATGATCAGCTTCACCACAACTTGCTGGTCGGCCCCACATGCCAAACAGTGTCACGTGCAACTGACCCATCCATGAGAAGGGCACCACCCTTCCTGCCCTCCTCCAAAGCATCTTCGATGTCCTGTATTAGGCGGATGACTTGATCTTGGATACACCGTCCTCATCTGAAGCCAGCCTGAGCAAAGGGCAGTTGGGATTCAATAACCTCATCCATGCACATCACAACCATTTGCTCCATAAGCTTGTATGTGACACAAAAGAGAGACAGAGGTTGACCCATCTCTTTGAGGAGGGCGACAGGCGGGATATCGCAGGGAAGTGCCTGGGGAAAAGGCAGGCGATGTCCGATTTGTGACCAGGATGCTAACATGTCTACAAGCACCCTACTTTCCAAGGCAGGACTATTTCTCTCATGGCCTCCTTTGTTGCAATAACTCACGTGACAGTTTGGGGAGAAGGACTGTTTGTTATTAACTTGCAACTGACTGGAGACCACTGCACTCAGTCAAGATATAATTAGTAACCATAGGAAACATCGCCCTGGCAAGTCACCACACCCGCCCTCCCTTCCAGAGCTAATATTAAGACACTGGCCCTTCATTGTTCAGAAAGCAAAGGCCACAGATTTACTTTACAACACAGACGGGGTTAGCTTTATATGAAGGAGAAAAAAAACAACTTGTAATGTCAGGATTTATACTCCCACTTGATCCCCACAAGCAGACCTGTGTCAACAGGGACTAAATCTCGATAGTAGTTGGAGAGGAACGTTATTGTCATTTGTTTGTATTGTACTGTATAACACACTGTTATGTTGTCAGCTGTAGGTGCATGTCAATAATGTTGCTCCTTAAGATGGGAATCCTTACATGTCTAATGCTGATACCACCATCTAGCTCTTATATACACAGCCATAGATCTCAAAGCGTTTTACAAAACAGGAATGTTGTTAGAGATGGGGAAACGGAGGCAAAGAGCAGAAAAGTGACTTGTCCAGTGGCAGAGCCAAAAACAGAACCCAGGGCTTCTAAGTCCCAGTCCAGTGCACTAGCCACTAGGTACACACTACCTCCTACAAAACCCAGCCTGCTAAATGAGCATTCCCCTCTAATGCGGCAAAATCCTATAGGAGTTGGGGAGGAAGGGACTGATTTAGTGATGTACTGGACAACAAAAGCCCTTAGTTTCGTTCACATATGGAGTCCTGTTTCTGTAACAGAAGCTGAGCAAGCATACGGGATGAGGGATGCATGGGAATTCGGGGTAGACCTACCCTTAGGCAGTAGAGGTCTCTTGACTTCCCATTTCTATAAGAGAGGATCAGAGGCTGAGATGGAGGCACGGCTTCTCTCAGATCACCCCTGGGCCTGCCTATTCCTAGAAGAGCAGTTTTCCTTTCAGTGCGGGTCTCACTTTGTAGCCAGATAATCCTGTATCTAATCGACACATACAATAGGTCTACAACTGTGACCGCCACAGACCCACAGCATGGATGCAGGGAAGAATTTCCTCGAGAGTTCGGAAGAGGTGATGCCACTCAATTCTGCCACCAATTCCGGTGTAATTCCCATATCTCAGACATGACATGCTACATAAGCCCTTATTGCCTTATGCCCTTTCCTTTCTCAATATATGGTCGGCGGGGAGCCAGGAGGGGAAAGGATTCGATATTTTTGGGCTGAGGGTTCATCTCTACAGCACAGTGATGTATTCACAGATAACTCCACTGAAGTAAAACAGCTGTTGAATTGGAAAAGAAAAAACAGCAGGGGGTGCCCTTCCAAGCTCCGCCCACCAATCAAACGCCACTGGAGGCACCAGAATGAGATTCCACCCACATTACATCTTCCCAATATGATTAGCCCTCACTTTTCTTGGTGGCTTAAATCAGCAGCAAAATGGTCAGCCATGTTGTCATTTAGCCCATCATCATTATAATTACGGATTATTTATAGTAAGATAATGCCCAGAAGCCTCAGCTGCACTCCTGGCCATGTTGTGCAGTGCTCGCGTGCGCACACACACACACACACCCACAGCAAAAGGCAGTCCCTGTGCCACAGAAGTTGAAATTAATAAGGGTATTTCACACCACTCAGAGCTATTGTTTCAGGATGTAGGCAGACATCGCTGCATCAGTTTAAACATGGGTCACATTTGAAAGGTTTTCTTTGAAACCAAAAAGGCTAGAGACATTTTGTTTAACTTGTGTTAAAGCTGAGATTCTGGGAAACAGGAGGGCAGCCTCCATAAAAACCAAAAAAAGTTTCAGTTCATTGTACTACTACAAACCAGCCCAGTTCAACCCCTGAAGTCAACAGAGTTAAACTAGTTTTACCGTTGTGTATATGGGGAACAGAACTAAACCCTTAAAGAAAGGTTTAAAAAACTAACCTATGAGAAAACGTTAAAAAAAAAAAAACTGGGCATGTTTAGTTTTGAGAAAGGACAACTGAGAGGGGGCCCTGATAATAGTCTTCAAATGTGTTAAGGGCTGTTATAAAGAGGACGGCGATCAATTGTTCTCTACACCCACCGAGGGTGGGACAAGAAGTAATGGGTCAAATCTGCAGCAAGGCAGATTTAGTTCAGATATTAAAAAAACTTTCTAACTCTCAGGGTAGTTAAGCTCTGGAATAGGCTTCCTAGGGAGGGTGTGGAATCCCCGTCGTTGGGGGTTTTTAAGAATAGGTTGGACAAACACCTGTTAGGGCTGGTCTAGGTTTACTTGATCCTGCCTCAGCACAGAGGGCTGGACTTGATGACTTCTCCAGATCCCTTCCTGCCTCTATGATTTGATGAATACAAAACCCTGCAGTGAGGCCAGGTAGGATAACAATCTCCAGGGCAATCAGTCCTTGTGCGTCAGACTATGCACTGATCACCATATGGAAAGGAGGATGAAACTGACTTTTCCTCTACTTTATATATATGGCTTTTAAATCTTACTGAGAAGCATCAACGCCATATCAGCACTGGAGACAGGATGCTTGTCTAGATGGGCCATTGGTCTGTCCCACGATGGCAGAGGCTCTCTTCCGATTAACTCAAGTCTTTCAAAATGCTTTGCAAATCTATGTTAAAAAGCCTCAGTAATATTCTTGGAGAAACTGACACTGTCTGGATTCTATAACCCAAGGCACTGAGATACAGTTACACGGTGTCTAACAACAAGCTTTCCCCTCGCTTGTGAAGCTCACAAAATTACCAATTTCATGGTTGATTTTTCTCTTTGCTCCTCTCTGTCTATAATTCTAGTGTTCCCCACCTCTTCCCATATTCTGTGCAGTAGAAGAGTACGCTCTGCCAGGAACTTTGAAATGCTCTCAAACCACCCAGGCTCTTTCTTAATTACAATGGAAAATACCCATGCAGTTTGCTCCGCTCAGCACACCCAGCCCTTTCCTTTCAAGTGTACTGCGGAGCGCTCAGCGCCATTCGTGCACAAGCACTGGTACTGGCAGATCCCACGCTGTTGTCCTTTTGGTGCATTGAACGTCTGGCTGTGCGCCCTGCTGTTCAAAGCCACCAAACATCCCTCGCTGTAATTTATTACTTGCTGTTCATTGCATTACCCCCTGCATAGCAAAATTAGCAGCTCAGTCACTTTCTGCAAGTTCTTATGACCCAGGCATCCCTTGGCATTATTGTCTCTCATGAGCTGCTCCTACCCTTATTCTCGACTTTCGTAATCTTAAAAACTTTAGCTTGAACGAAAGAAGATGAGCCCAAACTCTTACTATCCCCCTGCTGATAGCTTTATTCGTGTCCTGCTTTTCACTGAGATAGCCTGCACAACTCTCAAGACCTGATCCTCATTGACACCAAGGCCCTTTTACACAACTCTGGCCATATAACGGTGCACTGAAGTGGGCATATATTACACGTATGCTTAGATTAAGGCCCCTTTACATGATGAGAGCCATAAATCAGAGCTAGGCCTTCACTTTCCAGTTGTTTCCCCATGAATGTAAGTGAAAGGTTTCACGTTTTCACTCTGTTTGTTTATTTCACTGCATTCATTATTTATATTCAAAGCACCAGAAGAAATCAGCAACCCGCCTGAGTTAGTTTCTAGCCAGACATCTGGAGTATCACTGGTTGAAGATGCAGCTTGGTACCCTGTCACAGACAGACACATTAAGGAATTAATTCCATCTCCACTACTATTAAGTCCATGAATGTGGGGGGATAGGAGGGGAGGGAATGACAGTGCTAAATACTATTGTAATAGAAACGTCATCACATTTTACTAAAAAAACACCTAGGATTCCTAACCTGTAGGGTGTTTCATTTCCCATCCCCTCTGCTCTATGAATGAGATGTGGAAAACTAGATGCACATTAATCAAAAGTTTCAGATATTCATTGTGGGACATCAAGAATCTATTCAAAGGGAGAATGGGTAAGATCAATCATGCACTGATTTCCCATGTCGGGCTAGTTTTTATTTAATGGTACAGTTCTCTAAGTCATATACCTCTGGTGGCTTCGCTTTAAGGAAGCATAGCTTGATGTTTATAGCAACAAATCTGATAATCAAATATAGCCTGGAAAATGACAAAGTGTTTATTTTCCTCCCATGAGGAATTCTTATAAAGCTGTTGAAACATTCCATTTAAAAGCCATTTACATGGTGATGCTCAGGGTATTGCCATAAATCAGGGGAAGCATCCTTCTGAATGATTTCAGAGGCCCACCAGCCAAAAAATAATCACAGGCATGAGTCGTCTCTTCATGGCTTTATGAAAGAGCACCAAGAGCTAAGAGTAGGGGTGAGCAGATCCAAAAAGGTCTGGAAGTTTGGGGCCCGGATCCCGAGAGTCATTTAAAAGGTATGCACAACTAGTGCCAAATCCTGACCATGATGAATGAAAATTGGCCAAACTCTGATCATCTAACCCACATGAGTCATTCCATTGGTGTCAACGGGGCTACTCTCACGAGGAAGGCAAACTGGATTCGGCCCAGTGTCAAAACCACTGGAGTATTAATTTAGTTGATAGAGGTTAGCCATAGAACTATAACCCTCCTCAGCGAGCCACAATATTCTCTAAACAACATTTTTAAATAAATGAATCACTCACTCAGTCAATGCGAGAGCTAAATGAGGAATATGACATAAAAATGAGCACTTAAAGTGCCATCCCAGATAATTGGCTAAATGAAGAACCTTCTTTGAGACTTGAATAATTGTGATTAATTTCAGACCAGGCTAAGGGCTGAGATTTGCAAAGCTGCCCGGGGGGGATGGGGTTGGAGGCCTAATTCCCATTAAATGTAATGTACTGGAGAGTACTGGAACGCTCATTAGAAGTTATTGTTACAGCTTCCACTACAATTTATAGGGCAAAGCAGCTTGGGGATGTTTAGAAAAGCTTTGAATAAGAAGCAAAAACTTTTGGAAGGCTGTCCAACCCTCCAAGTAACTGCGGGGAAAGATGCACCCAACAAAGCAACACAGCAGGATCAAGAGTTAATTCATGACCTGGAAGCTCTTATTCTTCCGAGTAATCCTATTAAAGCTAACGAGACAGCTCACCTTGATCAGGGTTGCAAGACTGGGCACTAGGATATGAAAGAGCATAAGGAACAGGTCTGATCCCTCTGCTGTGAGAAGCAATGGCTAACAGTTAGTCTCAAAAGGCATGGTTCTCCAATTCTCCATAAAAATTGTACGGAACCTGGACAGGATCCAGTATACAACTGGATCAGACTCAGGACACGCTCCATGGACCAAATGCACACTTTACTTGCACTGTAAATACTTTGGGTCATCATACTTGTGCCGAGGCCTGAATCCCTGATTGCGGTCTCCAGACGCTACTGCAACCTAACACCTAATAATTTCTGGAGTAATTCCCATCAGTAAGTTGCACCAAGGGTGAACTTAACCCATCCCTTTAGAGTTTCAACCATCCCACTTGCTACCGGCTGCTCCCAAATATAAAGCAAATGAACCCCGTCACTTTGTTTCACCAACATCTTCTCTGTTTTGCATGATGTGCTTTACGTTATGAAATTGCTCTGCCTTCCAAGAACATGGGCTAGGGAAAGGAGGAATCAAAGTGATAAGAAGTTTCAAAGAGCTTTCCAGGGCTGGTTGGAGGAAATGAAGAAAGTGCAGCTTGCTAGACACAGAGAAACAAGCCTATGTTTACTGAACAATGGGACTTAAGTAGGTCTACAGACATTGTAGGACAATACAGTATATAACTGTCTGCAGGAATGCATCCACACAGAGGAATCGCAGTGTGAGACTATAGATTTCCATGTGTTTTGATAAGAGACTGTTAAATGCCCACTCCCGTAAACACAAGTCACATTTTGTATAGATACAAGCTTTAAATGTTACATTAAAATACCTCAATCGCCTTGAAGCTGATTCATGCCTGGCTACTGCAAAGAAAAAGAAGTGTGCCCTGGATGGCTCAGCTCCTCGACTGAATTTTATTTATAATCAACTGACTGAATGAAATGTAATGGGCTGAAGGAGCACAGGAAGCCGCGATGAAGCTTACATTTCAATTCATCACCCACACCACAAAGGCAGCGTTCAAACAATGTGCTAGGTCTGGCTTATATCAGCCATAGCCAGGAAATGCCGGGTTACGGCCGACTTCAACTTGATCCTTAAGACACCTTATGGTGCTGTGTATTCTTAGGACACCCCGTCCACTGGAAATCCTCAGGCTTCGAAAAAATGACTTATTGTTTGCTGTTTGATCTCTTACACGAGATGAGATTCCGGGGGGGGTTATCTGAGGGCTCCCCCGATTCCCCACTTTTAATCCTTTCCCTCCCGTTATGGCCATCCCCCGCTCTGGCGAGCAAGGCTATGCTGTCAGATGCATGTGACCTCTAGGTGGTAACATAAAGCACTGCCCAGTCCTACACACCGGAGCTCTGTCTACAGCGCATGCCCAGCTCCTGTTATTCAGAGGTCCAACGAGCTTGCGATCCACAGGCTGATCTGACATTTGCACTGGCACTAGACTGCAGGGCTGGGTTGGTGACGTTATTTCAGGGCAGTCTGCCCTCCTGCGTAAATTTCTTTCCTACCTGAGTAAGATCAAAGATTGTCAACCACTGGTTCAGAGTGTGATTTCCCCCTCCCTTTAATGTCCTGGTGGGACAAACATTGGTCTAAATTGGCCTCAGAATCATCCTTGGTCCATTGTTGGACCAAGGATGATTCTGACCCATTCTGGATAAGCAGAAACATATGACAGATGCTGTCAAATGTGCCTTTGTGACACCCCTACTGAGAACAATATTGACAGCTATCGGAACAAAGTGATAAGGAGCAGGATCTGCGTTATTTTGCCTTTCTGTGTTGGTGGAGGCCAGATCCCACAGCCCTTTCTCAGCTGAATAGTTCCTTTGGCGTGCGGTGGGACTATTCTCATGAGGATGTGCCGAAAGATCTGGTCTTGAGATGGTAAATGTATTAAATAACTCTAATAGGTGGGCTTACAACTGTTCCCAGAAAGCAATGCTAAGATGTTCAGTAAGTTCACAACGAGTCAAGATGGCATGTGTGTAAGCAATACACAATATATAATAGGTATAGTTTATATGCTATTTATATATACCATTTGTCTAGTGTTGTTTCTGTTCCCCTGTCCTAAACCTCTGTCTGCTTGTCCAGCTTCAGTCTGTAAGATTTCCAGGTAGAGACTGCCCTTCTTGAGTATTTGGAAAGTGCTTGAAACATAGTGGATGCCATAAAATAAATAGCAGCAATAAGAAGTGCCCATTTGTAAGACCACATTTCTCTCTGCTCATATGGATACAAACTCATTTAAAATATCTTATAGAAAGTGCAGGGAATGTGAGACACTTAGAAAAGTGGTGGTTCACCTTTGCCCCTGAGCTGCTGTCTCTTCATCTCTCTCTACCTTTTTATCTGCCTTCTTTATATAAACTGTAAACTCTGCACCATCTTGTGCAAGTCTCTTCATCCCTCTGTACCTTTCTTTCCTTTCCCCCTTTATATCTGTCTTTTATATAGAGACTATAAGCTGTTTGGCGATGGAATTGTCTTATGTACCTATACAGTGCCTGGCACAATGAGGCTCTGATTTGGGGTGGGGCCTTAAACAATACTACAAATAATAATAATATGAAAGGCTAATTAGTTCCATAATGGATTGTCAATACACACGAGAACCCAATCTATGTTGAAAATCCCTTTACAATATGCATTTGGGGGAAAAAAGTAAATACTGGAGCAGCAAGTGCACTGTTCAGCTTAAAAAACAAACCTCAGACGGTCATGACTCAGCTGTGTCTGGGAAAATTTCAATAAATGAGAAACAAAAATACTGAACAATAATGATGCAAAACAAAAACAAAAACAAAGAAATGTAGGGAACCACTATAGTTTGATGTTACTGAACTTAGTGAGGAAACTGAATTTCTCCCATCCCATTGCACCCCACTTCCACCAGATTTGCAAACTAAAATAAAATTGATCCCAGCCTGTCACCTTGCATGTCAAATTTTAACTTGATGTGGAACTGCGTTCCGGGGCATCGGGAATGATTCTTAACTCATTTACACTAGTGTAAGTTAGGAGTGATTCCACTGAAGTCAATGGAGTTATTCTAGTGTAAACAAGAGGAGGACCAGACCCAGAATTAGAGGGTGAAATTCTAGGCCAATTATAGGCAATGGCAAAATTTCCAGTGACCGGTTCAAACATGGTCCTGTTTGACCAAAAGCTATTACTATCAGAAAACTACTTCACAGCACACTTGAAATGAATTAGTTTCTCACTCCAGTTCTTACAGGCCAGGTCGGAACCACTCCACAAAAATGCTATCATCACATTGGGCACAATGCTGGAAGCCTCATTATAAACACGAAGGACTGAATGGTGACCGAAAACCCTTCTCACTCCGAGATCTGGATCCTTTGGGGTAGATCTGAAGAACACTGGCAGGGCAGTGGGGTGAAACTGGCATTGCACTTGTTTTATGTCTTCGTAAGAGCTTTAGCTCTCCAGGGCAGTTAATCTGGCACCTTTCATAAACTCTATATTCACATAAAATAAATAAGATTCAGAGTGGAGTGAATTTTTACTGCAGCCTTTAAAAACCTTTAACAAACCGAGGTTTATCATGGAATGGCTGAGACACCCTTAGCTACAGCACAATGATGCTAGCGGCAGCTACTCTAATAAACACGTTTACAGAAAAGGCATACGCTTGAAATTGCAGAAACAATGTTCAACATCACGGTTAAGAGAGAAAGCGACACAAGTACATTTCAAACAAAAGGCCCGTTTGGCTTCATTTCTTCCATTACTGGTTCTGATAGAGCCGAAATTGAATCCTCTCTCGAAAAGTAAAGACAAAGGAATTTCCACCACTTTTGTAGACCCGGCATTTAACCAGTTCTCTTGGGGAATGGATGGGAAAATTCTGAAGACGCAAACAGACATAAAACTAAAGCTACTATTCCATGGTGTGCTGCTGCTGATTACGAACCTTTCTCAGCCCCCTGCATATGTCTAGAAGTCTGAGGCTGTTGAACAAGAACAAAATTGTTATACTCCTAAAAATAAGAGGTTCAGGGGAAGAAGAAGATGGGATAATTTTTCCAGCAGTTGCTCAGTGTCACCGATGCCTCCAGGCTATGAAATTAAATAATCCTAATGAACAGATATGAGCCAATCTTTCTAGTCTCCACTGACAGCACAGTTGAGCTATCTTAAAAACAAAATTACAGTGTACAGTACACAGTTAGAGACTCCAGACAAACACACTAATAAGAGGTTGGTGATGCACAATGTATTTAGGGCTAAATCCTGCTTGTGGAGCCATAGGCATGGTTCTTATTGAGGTCAATAGGAGCTACACGCATGTGTAGCCAAAGGAAGAATATGGTCCTGATTTTAATATATCAAAGCTGCTCATTACTTCTGTACTGAACCTATACTTCAGGGGTGAAATCCCGGTCCCACGGAAGTCATTGACAAAACTCTCAGACTTCAGTCGGGCCATGATTTCACCCGAGGATTAACAGCCTTAATTAAAAAGTGAACTAAGAAATAAAATTGGCTGATAACCTCCTGCACAACAACTGCTTTGATTTCTTTATAAACCAAGTGAGAGGTGCAAACAACCCAGCCTACTAGGTGGGACTGTCCATAGAAAGGTCAGTGCATATACAAAACACCACCTGTTGTGGCTTCTTTACGTGAGGGCCTAGGCCAGCCAAACCTCACCTGTGGGGAGAGTAAACGGGAGCAAAGTATGGAAGCAATGCTGGCGTGGGTTGGGACGAACAGGAACTGGGTTTCCAGTAAGATCCGGAAATGAATTCATCTCTGTGTTTGAGGTAAAGCGGATGCTTTTTTGACAACGTTTAAGCCCTTGTACTACGCAGTATAAATGGGGAGGTCTGGAAGGCACCCACTAGCACATTCTATACTGTAACAGTGAGCTGTGATTCCAACAGAGAGAGTCAACGCCCACGAAGAAAACCATGAACAGTAAAAACTAAATCAGTAAAGAATCCAACAGAAATGTTGTAACTAACACATCACCTGCGAAAGGTGACCCTTCCTCATTGAATTGTCCCATTGATCGTGATGGCTGCATTGGGATGACTCAGGGAGAGGAAGGGTTTACGGGGGGATTTAGAGACGGCATGAAATCTATTGCTGTTGATTGTATGTGGAAGGCGCCCCGATACCACAGTGACGTGTGGCTGTATAAAACCCTCAGGAAGATAGAGGAAGTACCAGAACGCGATATGGGTGTGCAGAGGTGAAGGGGAGTGAAAAGCCCAAGGAACATGCTGGCAATACAGGGGCTGCTCCTTCACTGTGCTAGGAACACGGTCGCTCCCCCTCAACACTGGCCACAGACTGAATCACTGTGAAGCTGGTGCAATCCCCTGGCTGACCAGGCTACTTGGGAAGCAGGTCTCCCTGGGGTACAAATCGGCACAATCTTGGGAGTAGGGTGGCTGTGTCTATATAGTATTGCACTTAGTGTGTTCCCATTTGCTTTTCGTCAGCTGTGCTTGAAACCTCAGTCCCAAGGAATGTCCCACTTTCTTCCTCTGGTGGAAAGATGCAATATTCAAACCGTGGGTTTAATTCATTTCACGGCTACTTTCCCAGTCTTTTCTGCATCTGTCATCTTCAATGCAAAAGGTGTCAATTTATGTTTTCCCTCTCTAATGACATCATAGTGAAATCTGAGCAGCAGTGTGTAATTAGGAGAGACAGTGATTAGGTGAACTTATCTCATGTAAAATGGAAGGGCCTAACTATATTTAATAGATTATATAGATATAAATATATTAGCTAGTAATAGATAAGCAACTGCATAATCAATACTATGGTTGGCCTAGATTTCAGGGTGGACTTTGGCTTTTTTCGAAGGAGTGCAAACAAACCATTTAGCTTAATAAGTATCCTATTCTTCAATTCTTGAAATGTCCCTGATTTGGGTACAGGACAAGGACGAAGTTACATTGAAAGGTTACGAGAAACCCACCAAATCTGATCAGAATAAACAAGGAAAGTCCCAAAAGTCCCTGTCAAATATTAAGATTAATAGTTTTATTATTGCTAAGAAGTAGATAAACAGATTATATAATCTGGTCTGTACTGCGGAATTTTATATTTGATCACAAACATTTATTATGCAACAAATCAGAGGAGGGGGGTGTTGATTAAAAGTATGGTGCCATGTTGGGTATAAAAGAGTGTATGGAGACTTAAGCCTTTGTCTTTGTCCATGTCAGTATGGCCAAGCCATTGGCCTGGCATATCGTACTTGATCACTGGGCTGTGGCATTGGACCTATGCTGAAATAAACCTGTTCCTTGAATCTGAACTCAGAGTTAGCAGTGGTTTTGTCTATACAGTAAGAGGTGGTTGTCTGCTTTGCTAGGTTGGTAAAGTAACTTGTGGGCCTGGTCGGTGGTCCTGAAACATCTTTACACAATGCCTCCAAGAAAGGAATGGATTCATATGCAAATACTTGGGAATCCCTCCGAATATATGCCCATTTGAACAAAAATATTAAAACAAACAAAAAAAAATGTGCGGGATGAAGACGAGCCTGGTGGAATCAAAGGGTTCATCACAGCAGCTTCTCAGAAGTTTCTAGGGGCTGAGGGCGGTGGAAGAGTTTTCCTACTCTTCATTTGTAACATTCATCAAACATCATTGCTCCTCAAACTCGTCATCCTTCTGGCGCATGACAGATGTTGCAAACAACCATGAAGCATAAAACTTGTGGTTTACTTTTCCTGCAGCAAAATTTGCCAGAATGTTAGACATTCAAGCAAACATTCTCGTTTGTACAGCAATGACAGAAAGAGTAGGCGAAACTTGCAAATGTAACTTGTATTCACCTGCCTTTTAAAAAAAAAATCTAATATCTTTTTTGAACTGCTTTCACCAGCACTGCTTCTGAGTGAAATTACTAGACACTCCTAACTTTGTGAAAGCGCACAATTTCCATCTGTCAATTGAAATGGGCAAAATTAGATCTTGAATCTGTGCATTTAGTCCATTGCCAAACCAGTCAGACTGGTACAGCGCTCAAAACAGATTTTATTAAGAAGGAGAAAGAGAGAAATTGTCTCTTACAGCTGCATCTTGTCAAATCTCTACCCAAGGGAGACCAGTTCCAGAGTGACCAGTATAAAATTTCATGCAACAGGAGGCTCTGAATAATTCTGGAAGACTGTACAGAGCTAATCAGCAAATAATTCACTTTAAATTTGTCTCTATGCAGACTGATGACTTCTAATTGCCTGTGCAGAAATACAGTATGTACCCTGATGATTTTAAGTTGTTCCAAGTTATCACAAAATTAACTGTTAAGGGAGGCAGATAGCTTCCCTTCCATCCCATGGAGCTAAATATTCACTTAAAAGTAAAGACAAATATGACCTCACTTAAAGTACAAGGCTGCTGCTACAACTGGATTAAGGACTGGATGTAATGCCAGATGCTACTTTAAGAATTAATGGCAAAATCTGGACCAATGTTCTTTTAAAACATCTGTGTCAATAGAGGTAACATATTTTTGCATGAGTTTTAATGTCAGTGGCAAAGGCTTTCAGTGTATGGTTTGGAGGCACCCAGGGTATGAATTCAGAGCTGGAATATGTCACAGCTTCACTTTAGTGGTGAAAAAAAGAGTAACTAAGCATTGAGCATCTATAGCTCCCATTGATTTCAATGGGGCTACTCCTGATTTGTGCCAGCATAAGTGAATGGAGATGCAAGAGTCACAATTATAATCCAGTAGAAAGCCAACAAGATTAGGCATTGGAGATAGGCTATTCTCCATGCCACTTGGCTTCTGGAGTAGTTTAAAGACAAGAGGACTGATTCAGAACTCACTCACTGAAAATCATAAACCATTATAACTCCAATTGCCACAGTGGAGTAATTCCAACCTGAGTGGTGAATCAGGCGTCCAGTTTAGATAGCACATGGCAGCTGAATTTAAGATCCTGCTTCTAATAATGTCTATCAGAATATTGCTAATTGACCTCAAGGGGCATAGCTTTTGAACTTCAGCCTTTGAATAGCGAGAGAGAGAGAGAGAGTAAAATAGCTGAATGAGACCTGTAACAAACTCTGTGTGGTTAGATGACTGTTAATGATTCCTTGCCTAAGTTCAGTGACTATAACTTTAAAACTAATCCTCATTTAAAAAATTCTATGTGACTCTCACCCACCCTGCCAAAAAAAAAATCTTTAAGAAAATTAAATTAAATTAAATTAACGTATGATGTTTGGGAAAAGATCTATACCCAACCTGGGACAGTACTGCATACAATCCATTTCTAAAATCAATATTTAGACTTTAACTTCTTAAGGTATAGCTACTATACGTAAAATACATGCATGAAGTAGACCCATGAGCACAGATCCATGGGTGGTGTAAATTTGTGTAGTCCCACCAATTATGTTGTGCCAATGTATACCATCTGAGGATCTGGCCCATGGATATAATGGAAAAAGCAAACATAACCATGTTTTACACATATGAGCCAGTTGTAAACAAACTTGACAGCATTAATTGGTTCCTACCAAGTCAAAGAGGCAGAAAAACCAAAGGTTATTCCAAAACTTTCAAAAGATCCTTTAGGATTAGTTTTCTACATGGGCTGACAAGCAGCCAGTTAAATGTTCGGTGGTTTAGTGATGTGAAATATTACAGATGCACTGAAAAAATAATAAGCACACGTACAGAGCAATTACAGCAAGAAGATTAGGAGTAACCTTGAAAAAGATCCTGGAGTAACAGTGAACTCTCTATAAATCGCCTTCTGATAGGTAATTTAGCAGAGAACAATTTCAAAAGCTAGTGAAAAAAACATGTAACAGATTAAATTTAATTTCTCTGATGAGATCGTATATATTGTGACTATTGTGTGTGGGGTGGTATTGTTTTAATTGTTGGGTGAATTGGTCTCTTTGGAAATAATAGTGCTGACCAGATTAAGGGAAACTGGGGAGATATGTAGACGTTTCCTACATTCATTTCCCAATGAATACCGATCAACAGTACCTCTTGCAATTTGGGTTTAGGTCTTTACTGACTACAGATGCATAACTGTGGTGAGCTCTGCAATGGCCTTGTACTGAAATTAAACATCCATTAAGCAAAGAGAAGAGACTATTGTTAAGGTCATAAAATCCATAATCATCTTCACTACAATGAAGTTCTACCAGGAATGAATTGAGACCCATATATTTAAAAGAAAAACTTTACTTGGGTTATTAACAATACCTCTTGTGTTTAATACCAAAATAATATTAAAGCTCTAATTTAATTTTCATTATGTATGCCCCTGGTTTACTTGGTGCACTTCACTCAACTTGAATAATGAAAACAGTCTTGTCAATTACACTTTTTTTTTTTTTAATAATAAATTTCCCTTTTTTATTCTTACACACCAGCACAACACGGATATCTGTGTTCACTACATTCATGGCCCAGCGTATTCCACAGTCACAGAATTTCACTCTTTGCTGCAAAGCCATGATCCAGAATTTCAGCTTTCATTTAAAAAAAAAAAAAAAAAGTTTCCAGCCCTTATGGTTACAAATATTATCTCAAAATATGAGCCGCTTTTAAACTGACACCCGTGAGAGTCTGCAAAAAGCCTAAAACAATGGATCTGAGAGGTGTGACTGAACAATGATTCCACAGCAGTCACACAAACACAGAGGTCAAATAACCTTTCTACTCCTGTTCGAGTTACCCCTGTTTATGCATCTGAGGGTTGCATTAGCTATTTTGGCCACAGAGTCATTCTGGGAGCTCATGTTCTGCTGATTATGCATCATGACTTTTTCAGGCTAGAGTCCCCCATCCTTTAAGTATGGCCTATACTGTTTGTTCCCAGGTGTATACATTTATATTTAGCCATATTAAAATGCACCTCTCGGATATTAAAAAAATTACTTATTGAATAGTTATATACAGCCCATCCTTTCTTGATGTAAGACCACTGAAAATAATTCATTTAAAAAGTGGAGATTCATCTGGCCAACAGGGTTAGGCGGCCCTTAAACACATTTGTTAAATGATGGTTTCTTCTAGTGCATATTAAATATTTTATTTGAATTACATGTCAATATTTACTTCAGGCAAATTCTGATTCAGGTGTTACGCAGGAAGGCGGCTTACAGCAGGAGTTTAGACTTAACAAGAACAGGCTAAAAGCGGAGTAAAGATTTCATGACACAGCCCATCAAGGCTGATACAACGGTCTCTAAAAAGCAAACATACAGACAGACACACACACACACACACACACCCTGAAGTTTGGGCTTAAACGCCTGTAAATTGACAAGTCTGTCTATTCATGCCTCAACTAAAATGTTACAATATAGGCTAAACAATTATGTCGTTAGAACACATGTATATGGTTGTGTATCACAGAGTCCATAGTAACCACTGTTCATAACAAGAGTGGGATGAGGAGCTAAGACCCACAAATTCATGGCACCTGTCAGAAAACACTGGTGAACGTGGCCTCGCTGCAAACTTCTTAAATCAAACCCAAACAATCGGATGCTGTTGTGAGGATGGCTGGGAGATGGAGGCCACGCCTTGAGCCTTTCATGAGTGAATGAGTTGAATCTCCTTGAATGAAACATGCTTTTCCCATCCAAAACTGATTCCATTCTTACTTCAATCACTTTCTTTTCTCAAAATAGACCAAACAAAGCATCTAGCCAAAGTGCCTGAAGCAATCTGTTCTGCATCCCTCCTGCAAGAAGCATTAGGAACTAGATGCTATGGGATGCTCTGAAGTAACAGGCAAAATAGCACCACAGTCATTGGCCCAGATCCCGTAGCGCCTATATGGAAAGCTCCTACAGGTGTTCTTATTTTAGGGCTTGAACCAAGTGTCGTGAGGGAAAGGACATTAAAGATAGTGGGGTGCTCAGATTTGAAGATAATGGGCCCATATAGTACCCTAGACAGAAAGACTGACCCAATGCCCACTGGAGTCCATTTGACTTCAATGGGCTTTAAGATCACACTGCTAGTCACTTGTGAGATGAAGTCAAGGGGGGTTTCCTCTGAATTAGGAAAGCAGAACTGGGCTTTTTATGGTAGCTATTCAGTTGTCAAAAGCTGTTCTTGTCTCACCAGACCCATATGAACCAGAAAGCTGAGGCAGTTTTCTGTCAGAATGCACAGATTTAATTACTACTGGGGATTATATGTTGAGTTACAGTATGTTCCTACAGCCAATGATAGAGCAAATATTCTGTTCAGTTGCATACACGGCAGCGACTGCCACAGAGTCAGCATTTCACATTCCAGCAAATTAAACTGCTGTCCGTCACATACTTGGCCCACGCTGACTGTAAATTAGCACCACAAACTGGTCCAGCTATTACACGTTCATCAGCCAACAGCAGCCATAATCTTAGAAACAGTCAAAATCCACACTCAGATACGGAGTGCAGAGATACCCACAGATTGACAAAAGGTGACAACACATCTTTTACTGAAATGTTACCAACGGTAAAATCTACATTAAAAAAATGAACTCAGATTATTTCTATAGAACCGTTAATTGTTGTAAATAAGAACCAGGAAAAAAAAACCCTACAAAAAGTCAAAAGCTAACCCTATGCTATACCAGATGACATGCTACCATACACAAAGGTCCTACCCACAGACCTCTATAAATAAACCTGTGTAGGAGATCCAGTGCTGAGAGAAATAAGTAAGTTTGCTTCCAATTATATTTTTTTTAAAAGCAAAACTAAGTAAATCAATAATGACAGAGGGGACAAACCCTTTAGACATGATAGTGAAAGATTAAATTTAAACCAGTGCTCACACTCACAATAGCTCCTTTCATGCTGTTTATTGGTTTTGTGCTATCATATATAAGGAATTTATTGTTGAAATAGAATTTGAAAGGTAACATTGAAGGTTTCTGGTTTTTTTTAAAAGGACTCTATTCCTATATTCAAAAGATAACTTGCTAAACTATAGGAAAAGAATGATGCTATTTAGCAACAGCCTGAAAAAGCAACCATATAGGAACACACTGTGAATCAAACATAAATCTAGTTGGGATGGGTTTTTTTCCCCCTCTTTTGGTGAAACTTTAATGCAGTTTGACTAAGTCTTGTATATAGCAATAACATTGTTCATTTGCAGACCTTTTGCATTCCATGAGGCTTCAAAGCATGTATTAACAGAGAAACATACAACCTTTTGGGAGAATCTATGCAGGGTCTTCCTTACTCCTGTTTTCTTGCAGAATCTACAACCACCACTTAAAAACAAACAAAACAAAGAACACCCTCCCAAATGTGGCATCTATTAACTGCCCACTACACATTACCCCAGTTTTTATACAATTCACAGACATTTCCAGGAGGCACATGCCTCCTGCCAGACATGTTCAGAATGTCTGACCTTCGACCCCTGCAGTAACTGATCCTATGCACACCTGTCTGACATAGAAAACCACGCAAAATCTTTTTTTAGCTATTGGTAAGCCCTGTGGTAACCCCTTCTGCTTAAACCACAGAAGCAGGTCATGTTTTTGGACCATATACTTAGGACTTACACCTGCTGTAGGTCATAGATCCAGGCTATCCACAAATATTCCGAGCTGTTGGGCTGGTTTCATGGCTAAATTGAGCTAGAGTGACAAAGGTTTCACTAAGTCAGAAGTCTGCCCACACTTTGGGCTCATTAAATCTTCCTGATCTGCAGAAGCATTTGGTGTTATCAGTACAGATCCAAATAAATACATGGAACACACTGTTTATGTGGTGCTTGACTGAGCACTCGCTGGACATTAGTGGAAGGATTCCCACTGATTAGTGGGCGCTGTACTGGATCCTCTGAGAGGAAGCCTAGCCTGCACTGCAAGAAAGGAAGGGTCTGCTCTGTAATAGAAGAAGGGGATTCATTTGCAGAGGAAATGAACATTAAAACATAATAAGATGCCTTCATTTAAAAAGAACTCATTTGCGGGTTGCTGGACGAGTATAGTTCCCTCCCAGCCCAGTGGCATGTTGGTGAAATTCCTTCGCTGAGCTGTGCGGGGAGCCACACACAGGTCTCCAACACGCCAGCTTGGACAAAGAATTCTTAGCAGAATATATTCAGCAAATAGGGTGACCAGACAGCAAGCGTGAAAAATTGGGACAGGAGGTGGGGGGGTAATAGGCATCTTTATAAAGCAAAGCTCCAAATAGTGGGACTTTCCCTATAAAATCAGGACATCTGGTCACCCTATCAGCAAATGATAATGCAATTACAGAAAAAATCAGAGGATAAAATAAATGCACCTTCCCAAGCTGCATTGCTTGCCTGGATAGACACATAAATTCCCTGGGTCATTACATATTTAGAGTCAATGAACAGATAATTTGGTGAGGAAAGTGCTTCCCTGGTTTTTTTCCCCTACAAATAAATCACTGTCTCAGACAAACTGAACAAAGAACTAGTTTTGCTTCAAGGAAAAGCGTAACCTAATTATGAAACATACTCCTTTGCTTAAGGGGATACTGCATCCTAGGTGACATGGCACTTCAGCCAAGCTATTCCCACTGGACCTTTAAAAGAACGTAAAGAGACTTCTCTTCTTCTCATAATAAAGGGAACCTTGAATGCAAAGCAGCTCATTATTGTGGTTTATGGAGTCACACTTCGGTAGGCATGGAGAGTCACACAAATTGCATACCTGGTTAGACACCACTTCTGTGAATCTGACATTTCTTTCGAGGTAAGTTTTTCCAAAACAGGTGCTTACTGAGTGCTGGGCCCTTGTTCCATCTACCCATGCACTCCCCTCAGCCATCTGTCTGTCTGTCTAGCTGCTTTTTAAGTTTCACAGAAATGCTTTGGCAGCATTCCTTCCAAAGCTGCTTGACCTTCAACTGAATGTGATTTGAAATGCATACAATCCTTAGAGATCAGTACAGTAATTTGGATGGAGCATTGTTTCAGGGGCATGTTTCATTTACCAACTTCTACAGTGCTTGACAAAGCCCAGCCAAATATCTGCAGTGACACGGTCATCAATAAATGTTATTCCTCCCTCTATCTTTAAGAAAGTTAGAGTCAGGATTTAAAGATTACTTTCATTACATAGAATGAAACTGCCAGCAACTGGAAACAGTGAAAGCTAGAGAAATTCCAGTACAGATTTAAAACTTGTTACCATTTTACATGTTGTAAACACTGTTCTGTTAAAATAAAGTTTCCCCCTCACCAATTCAACTGGTAATACACTATAGCATAAACCTTACATTGTTTTTATTAGACTTTGCCTCATTACTAGTCAAACATCATAACTATCCATCTAAGTCTACTATTTATGTCATACAGATAATTTGGTAAGGGAATTTTGTTTCCTATAAATACAATTGAAAGATTAGAGAAAAGTTGAGGAAAAAAATCAGGCTCTATTGATGAATAAAGAACAGTAATGCTATACAATGGCTTGAATGCGATTACTGTTCCAAAGAAGACACTACGACATAAGACTCACTCATATAAGGAAGATGTAGGTTTCTTTTTTCAGAGCTGCAGGTTAATTTGTCAATGCTGTTTATTGGATTTTGGGATTATCATTCTGATATGTAATATAAAAGGACAAAGATATTCCTTGAATCTGAAGAGAGGGTTTACCCCCCCGCCCCCCTTCACTCCATAAAATTGAAACATGATAACTTCGGAGGGGAGATGGGGGGGGGGGGGAATATTTCAACTCACTGTACAACTTAGATATAAAAAGAAAAAAGGCCACCCTTGAACATGGGTTTTATTACATTTCTTGGTGTGGAATCATCATATATATTTAACATTTATGCAGCTAAAATCATCAATGAAAAAGCCATTACTTTGTTTTATTTTCACTTTTCTATTTTAATAGCTATACGGCCCCATTCTGCTGTCACCTCCGTTCAAAGCAGCAGTATCCTTATTTAAGATAACAGTTGGTGTAAAGCTAGTGTAAGTGAGAGGAGAATCAGGGCTATAAAGTTTGTGGGTTTTCGCTCCAAGCATTTCTCTTAATAACCGATGATAGCAGCTTTCTGAAAAGGAATGTGTAATTCCTTCAAACGACGGCATATGAGATGGTTTGTTACTGAGGAAAAAAGTGATCTCAGTTGCATACTGGTTTCATTGGTTAACTAAAGCTAAATCAATAATAACCATATTAATAAATAATGCTTATAATAGCAACGGCAGGATACAGGCAGCAACCTACTGGCAGGTATCAAGAATATGTAAGCATTAATTATCTGCACAATGTCAGCGCTACCTACATGACACGTTTACATGTGCAGCAAAGCTAAAAGCTCAATTCCTGAAGATGATCAAGACAGACTGACAACTCTGCTTTCATACAAGCCTTCTCTTGCATTGCCACTGAAATTCAATTTTCTAGTTGTCACAACTAAGAACACGTTGCTTTTTTAAAAAAATTGAGTGTGTGTGTGTGTGTGTGTGGGGGGGGGGGGGGGGGGGGGGGGGGATGAACTTGGAGTGGTGCATCTGGGGAAGAGGAGGGGGTTATTTGCCCTTTCCCCATTCCCAGTTGTGAATAAAATAATACAGAATAAAAAGAATAAAATAAAGAATAAAAATCAAAAGGAAGCTTTCAGAACGCAGAGTGAAAAAGCATGCGTGAACCAAGCTTCTCAAAACCAATTTAAATATGTTTCATTTTCTAGTATGAAGTAACACACATGCACTCTCAGATCTCTTATATAAACAGTTAAAGGGTTACTTCTGGTCTCAAATTCCCCACAGCTTTTAACACAAATAAAGGGATGTCTTTAAACTTTGCTCTTTTCTGCCCCTCCAGGACAAATAAGTAAAGTTTAAGGAATTCTGATCGTATTGGGGTTCTTTTGCAGGCCCCAAAATGAATTAGCTTTCACTCATTTCCTCCCATCAGGCTTGTTTTCTATTTGCATCCAAGAAAAGGCTTAAAGTGCACAAAGCCATGGGTGTTTTCTTGGACGGTTTTTCTTCTTGAATTTTACTGGGGCTTTATTTATTTATTTATTTTTAGCTTAAAGTGTATTTTAATGCTTCCTACACAGTAGCAGGACTGGGACAACCTTAATTTAATGCCAGACCTATTAAACGGGACACGTGTGCTGATTTTGCTTGAGGCCTTTGGGTTCTATGGCAGTACAACAAATAATCAGAACAAAAGAAGAGAAGCGAAAATCCCAGGTCTGATATGAGCCACTGCTGCTGCTTCTTTCCCTGCAGGGTAGCAGAGAGCACTCAACGTAGCACAAGGTGAAAGAAGCTCACTTCGCTCAGAAAGGCACACCTCTAACAACACGGCATTCAATCCTAGGCCAAAGAGGCTAGAACCTGCTCCTCAAACCAATTCCTGCTAGATCAACCAGGATCCCTGCAGGTCTCTTCCTCAAGGATCCACAAACCAAGTGACTTCCAACTTGCCCTAAAGTTAGATTCCCTTTAAAGGCTGCAGCCTGCCATGCTTCTCTGTCTGCTGTAATCATCCCTGACTGCACGGAGTTAGCTGAGTTACTCCAAGAGAGGAACCTGATGCATTCAGAAAAACAAACCAAACCAAGCGGGGTTCTCCCAGCACTGCCAGAAACCCCAACGCCAGGTGCTGGACACAGATGGCCCTCGAGGGTGAGGGGCAGAGGGAAACCCCCAGCAACACCATGCAGCCAGGACACCCCAAGCCCCAGGCTTGGCAGGTTACAGACCAGGAAGGATATGGGTTACAGACCAGTTTGAGGCACCAGCTGCGTGGCCGGGTGGTTTGCTTGAGGCAGAAGAACACGGTGGGCGCCAGGGCCGGGTAAGGGACCAGTTCCTCCTCCTCCTGGGCTGGATCCCGGGCAGAGGAGCCTCCAGAGCCCAGGCTACCCTGGATCGACTTGCAGGCGCTGAGTACATCCTCGTCCTCCCCTGGCTGGGCTGCCTGGCTGGGGAGGGAGGCTATGGGCACCCGGACTTCATCGCTCGCCAGCGGCTGGAAGGGCTCTCTCCTCTCGCCATCAGTCATGATAGCAGCCGGGACCTGCAGGACAAGGAGCAGGAGACAAGGTCACTCGGGCATCGTGTCCCCCCTGGGGACTGCAGGGCAAGGGTGGGGTGCCCTATCTACCTGGATGAGAGAAGCCATGGGGAGGGGAAGGTCCAAGCAGTGGTAAATCCAAGTGAGTGAAAGTAGAGAGGGGGAGAAAAGATAGAAGGAGAAGCAGGAAAAGAGGCGAGAGAGAGAGAGAAGGGAGAAGCTAGAAGGAGGAGGAGGAGGAAAAGAAGAGAAAGGGGGAGAGAGAGAAGGGAGAAGCTGGAAGGGGACAGAAGGGAGACAGAGGCGATCAGGGCTGGCCTGGGTTTTATCCTCCCCGCTGAGCTCCCACCTGCACCCCGCTGTTGGAAAAAGAGGGAAATGGGGTCCCCCGACTGAACTCGCCCCTGGCGGGGGCTAAAGACACCGCCCCCCCCCTCCAGCTGTAACCGGGCTGGGGGTGACAGTGACTAATCCCGGCCATGGACCTGCCTCTCCCAGCCCCACCCCAGCCAACTTTGTCAGGGTCCTGGGCGGAGGCCTGAGCCCCCTTCCAAAAAAAACCCAACCAGACAGACACAAGGCAGGGGACTCAACCCCCTGCCAGCACCCGCCCGCGCTGCCCGGGCTGGAGGGGGGCCGCTCCCAGCGGGGATGGTTAACGGGGGCGGCAGGTGCCTTTCTTGGGGGGCGGGGGGGGGGGGAGCTGCTGCTTACCTGAGTTTCGCGGATGCTTGGCTTCCCCCCAGCATAGCCGGGACTTCGCGTTCACATGAGCCCAGGCAGGAATCCACTTTCCCGGACTCCGGCTGCAAGGAGCTGGGGGGGGGGGGGGAGGTGGGTTTGGCCGGGGGGAGCCGAGCCGGACTGGCCCCTTTGTAAATCCAGCCGCGGAGCGGGGTTGACGCCGGACTGGGTGGAGGTTTTGGGGGGGGGGGGGGTGCAGGGAATCTCCCCACTCCCGGCCCGAGTAAGAAATCCCCGGGCACGGAGGAAGCCGCCGCCGCCACCAGCCCCGCCGCGCCGCTTCTTGGCGAAGCTTCGCCTCGCCCGTGCGAACAGGAAACTTCGGATTTGCCGGCGAGGGAGGCAGCCGCGAGGGGAGGAGAAAAGCGGAGGGGCGGGGAGGGGAGGCGGAGGCGGAGGCAGCCCCCGGACCCTGCGTGTCTCCGGCGCGTTCCGCTCCGAGCACCGGGGGATGTGCGGGGAAGGGACCCGGCGCGCCCGGCTGCCTGGGGGAGCTGCAGGTGCGGCTCACCGCCGGCCTTTGTTCCCCCTCGCGGTCACACGTGGAGCCGCCGGGACGCGAAGTGCGCCGCGGCTGCCGGCGTCGGAGCTGGTGTCAAAGGGCTTAAACCAGATCCTGCCTCGGCGGCGAGCCACCAGCCGGACTTCGGAGAGGGCCCCCCCGCAGGCTTCTCCCTCCGGAGTTGGGCCAGCGTTTCTCCCCTCCCCGTGTAAATGGGTTGACTTCGAATCCGTTCCGAATCCGCCCCCCGGCGGTGCCCGGCAGAGGGGAATCAGGCCGCGTCACTGGAAGGAGAAGCACATTTCGGGAGAGGGGAGCGTCGATAGTGATATTAACTCTATCCAATTATCCTTTAGTTATGATATCCCTGACTGATATTCGTATTGGAGAACTACGGCCAGGCCGGTGCCTGTGGAGGGCTGGGGGGGTTGACTTTTCCTGGCATGCTGCCCTTGCTGTCTTCACAACACTGCCTCCTCTCCCGTAAGGAGGTCATTCGGGCACCTCCTGCTTTTAATAAGCGTCTGTCTGTTTCCGTAAAGATGGTTCCGGATTCATTTAATAGCCTGGAGAGGGTGATGCTTATAACAAGGGGAGATTTTTATTATTATTATTATTTTTAAATCCTGCAATGTGAAGAGACAGAAGAAGTGCCCAGCCCTTTGTTTTACAGCTCTCACGCCAAGGTGGGAATTAATTCACTCCATGTTTTAAAAAAAATAAATATATAAAGCGAGGTTGGAGGAGTAGGCATTTTAATAAATTGCAATGCTTTTAGCTAAGTAGCTAATCTCCTCCAAGGGCTTAACTTTGAGGGATCACAACGAACAGATACCCAAAGTTGTTAGAAGCACTGTCCCTTACCCACTCTGTCTAAGAAGTTTTTATTCTTTGGAGTTATTTCAAATTGCGTGAACAATATGTGGCTGTAAGGTGGGGGGAAGGGAATAGCAGAAATAAAAAGCTCTTAGCCTGATGCATTCCCCTCAACTGGAATCTTTTAAAGGATGAGTTCATTATATACCACCACATTCAATTTGCAAATGCAGTTCCCTGTGCTATTCTTCATGATTAACAACTGGGAATTGATTGAAAAGGGAGGACGTGAAGGCTTCAAATTAGAAAGAGCCAACCCTAACGGAGCTAGCTAGAGCTGGTTTTATACACAGATGCCCACTTTTCAAGGGCTGTTTGATTAGATGTTTGCAGGTTGCGATGGACCGTATTAGGTGACTTTATTATTGAGCAGACAATGCTCTGACATAAAGGGAAACAAACAGAAACAGACTGCACTTGGAGTTTCCCCACGTTTTTACAAACTGACTAGGGCAAACAATAAACTACCACCTGGAAAGGGAAGAGTTGTATTTGACTGGGATGATGCTAGTCTAAGCACATTGTTTTCCTGTTGTAAATCGCCCTCTGCTTTGGGTGAGAAAATGGCCTCCCCTGGAGCTTTACTAAAGAGGAAATATGGAGAAATGAAGCCCAATCTAGAAGAGCTGAGTAGCTCAAGCCGTTCGTGTGGGTCTCCCAAAAGAAAAACCGTTCCATTTCATGGACTTTCTATTTAAGTGCATCTTCCATGAAAGCATGAGGGCCAGCCACCTTCAAAGGTATTCCCTGTCCTTTGGCAGGTAGAGACTATCACATATATCACTATCACAATCCTTTAGAAAACATTTCCATAGCCCGACAGAGCATGTTGAGTTTGACATTTTGAAGGTTTTAACCTGTTGCCGTATTGAGGGACTAATAAAACTCTATACAGCAATGGCAAGGGCTATGCACTATTATGTGTACCTGGAGGATTTGAATAAGCCTTGGAAATAATGGGCCCAATCCTGATCCCAAGGGGATTTTTGCCTTTCACTTAAAAAAGGGAGTTGGATTAGTTCCAAAGTCAGTAGCTGATAAAGAGATTTTTTTGTGTTGGTGGCAAAACTGTTTGCTTCCCCCAGTTAAATCCACACACAGTGGTGAGGAAGAGTAGGCCAAATTCTCCCCTCATTTAATCCAGATTTACCCCCATTGTAACTAATGACTGTGATCAAATCACTCCAGATTTACAGCAGTGCAACTGAGAGCAGAAGTTGGCTTCTGGTGTCTCATTAATGAACCATCAGGCTTGTGGAGCTTGATGCTGAGTTTAGGATACACACGTATAAAACGGACAAGCACTTGGCTTGTGATATCATGGCCGAATTCAATGAGATGTGTAATGCTCTTAGCTGGCCTTAATAAACAGTCATACGCTGGCGTTCAGGCGGGTGAATTTCAGTCTGCATGCAGTGCAGAGCGAGGATGTGAAACATAGATAGTACCATCACCAGTGCACATAAGCATCCATGCAGAAGCAGTTCTGAGAGGGGGTTTGGGCGGATTCTGTCCTTGCTGGCGTTTGAGATGCATGAATATCAAGAAGACAGTGGCACTGGGCTCCACCATGTGGAAAATAAACCATCTCAGGGGAACAAAGCAGTCAGCACTTGATACAGTTGTCAGCAAAAATGTAGGGCTAGAAGCTCAGCTGGTGGAAATTGGCATAGCCGATTCACAACAGCAAAGGATCCAGCCCTCTCTACCTATAATTACAGGCAACATATTAATTGAAGTCATTTAACCTTGCCTCTTGAAACAGACTGTAGTTATTTGGAATCAAATAGTTTGCTTAGTAGTATTTTTCCCATTTTAAAACATAAAGTTATGGTAGAACTTTATAAAGAATTGTCAATTGTCTCTGAGATTTTCCTTAAGGGAAAAAAAAACATGTTTAACTCTCTTGCTTTGACCTTGTCCAGCACCTTTCATCCAAGGCTATTAAACATCATCTGAGCTTCACAACAACCTGCAGATTTTTAAGTGAGAAGACGTATATCCAGACTGGTAAACTAAGGCTGAGTTCTGCTCTGTTACAATCATTTAAATCAGGACTAACACCATGACCAGATAAGAATCAAGCTGACTTCCCCAAGGTCGCAAAGAAAGCTGAGAATTGGACCCAACCATTCTGACCCCCAGTTCCCAGCTCTTACCACTATACCACATGTCCTCTGCTACTACAGCAATTACAAAAGTGTTTTCTTAAGTCTACAAAACGTGCTTGGTGCCAATAGATTGGTTCTGTCCGGTGAAATCAAGACAGCAAATAAACCAATGTAGTGAAGTTTATGCCTTATTCTTTGAATGCACATGATTTCACAGTCCGTTTTCATAGAGTTGCAAGGGTCACTTCAAAAAAGCTGAAGAAAAACAATTCTGTACTTGACTTCAGGGGTTTGACACTGCAATTTTTCTGAAGTCAAAATGAGATCATTTGGTCATTCCCATAGTCAGAAAGAGTTCTATATTTTATACGTATTAAGCTGGCATTACAGATATGAAGTCAACTAGAAGGTCCTGAGTGCTTTATGTAATATTATTTTTACTGGATCTAATTCTAGCTAACTCAAATCTGGGTTTTTCTGATTACAGAAAAGCCTTCAAACAAGGGACAATCTAGCTAATAGTACTTGCATAAATCATTCTCAAAATAATGAGTATCTGTGGAATGAATTCATTTAGCTAAATAGATGGAGGACCACTTAAAAGTTATTTGGAAAGATTAACAAAAGAGAATGAAAATGAAAAACAGAATACATTGATGAGAGAAGGGAAAACAATGAATTTGTAATACATTCAAAATGTTGAGCAGAATATTTTTTTTAAAAGGAAAGATTGGCAACATGAGAATTTGGCTACTCTGGTGCTAAAATGTATTTTTAATTAAACTACACAAGATGTTAAAATGCGTTTAAAAATAGATAGATAAAAAGGTCCCCTGAAGTTAGATTTTTACTTCTCTGGCATTCATTTTTCAGATTCAACAATAATCTGTCATTTTTTTCTGTAAGAAAAAACAGCTATGTCCTCCGGGATATTTCTTCTATTTCATTAAATGTATAGGCTGTACCTTCAAGAACAACTTGTCTTTCACTTCAATAAGGTAAACTGCATATATCCACTGGAATAACAGGGCAAATTCTGTTCTCACTGATACCCTGCTCCTCTTCCCAATGAAGTCAATGTCCAACCACCTATTGACTTTAATAGGAGCAGGACTTTCCTACAGATTTAGGTTCTGAACTGTAAGATGCTGAGCATGTCCTATGAGGTGTTGAGTGATCTTGAATCCTAGAGGAGTGCATTTCAGTGCTGCTGTACACTATTAATAATAATATTTAGCTCTTATACAGAACTTTTCCTGAGTAGATCTCAAAGCATTTTATAAAAGAGGTAAGCATCATTATCCCCATCTTACAGATAGGGAAACTGAGGCACGGAGCAGGGATGTGACTTGCCCAAGGTCACTGAGAAAGCCAGAGGCACAGCCAGGAATAGGACCAAGATCTCCTGAGTCCCAGTCCCATGCTCTATCCACTGGACAACATCACCTTTCCAACAGCTGCCAAACAGTTGGGTGGATTTCAGTAGTCAGAGAAGCGATTCTTGCAAGGTCCCAAGTTCCCTTTGCTTCCTAAATCCAGATGAATTCTCCTTTGAACACAGTAGAGTTACAATCTTCCATACATATAAAATCTTTCCCCTGGAGGATCTCAGACTACTTTACAAACTGAGGCTAAAACTCTTCTCTCCACTCTACAGTGTAGATTTCTTATCTAGACAGCAGGTTTTTATTGCAGACCCCTTCATTCCATGGGAAAGATTCTCAGCTGGTGTAAATTGTGATCGCTCTGTTGATTTAAGAGGGGTAGGCCAATTTACACCTCTTGAGCATCTTCTCCCACATGCAGAACGTCCTTCAACGTGAGTGACAGCTTTGCAGCCAGATTAAGTTATGCGCTCCAGTCGGCATTATGGTAAATAGACCTACAGGCTTGCTCATAGAGTTTTGCTCCATAGATATGTACAAGTATCACTGCATGGACTACTGCAAATGTTCCCTGTTCTGGAGAGGAATAACACACAGCAACGTCAAAATGCGCCGCACTAACATAGCCCCCCCCATTCTGCACTTTCACCTCTATGAGGTTTAGATTTTCTGACAGTTGTGCCCTGGTTGTTCACTAGTTAATATTGTAGCCACTTGCAAATGGTCTGAACGGATTTATCCCTCTTTGTAGCATTAACACTCAAGAATGAGCAGTAAGTCAAAACCCACGTAACAGTGGTTAGCAAGAAACCCTTCCCATTGCTGTGAAAATCAGCCAGAAGAAACCCTCCTCTCATATAGGCTGAATGGTTAGCAGCTTAATCGGCTTCTCCATGGCGGAGAGACCCTGATCTCTAGCTTCTTCACTGCCTCTGTGAAGGATTTCTAAATAGTTTATTTAAAAAACTTTGCTTCCGTAGGTATGGAAATACTGTTCTTAGCACAGGTCACTAGACTGCTCCCTCCAGTGCTCTTTGAATGTGGTCCTGCTTGTGTATTCCCAGCATTTGGAAGTAAGAGGATTTCTTAGGCTACTGTTTTCACCAGTTTGCCAGCCCTATTGTCTTGGAAGACTAGATGATTTTTGGGCACATCTAACAGAGCCTTGTCCCATTGACTTCAGTGGATGTTGCATCAAGCCTGCAACACCAGCATGTCTGGGTGTGGAAGAAAGAGGTTTTTCCATACACTAATAGCCCAAGAATAACTGCGAGAGTCCCGTAGCGCTTTAAAGACTAACACATTTAATTTCTGCAGGCATAAGCTTTCATGGGCTGTAACCCACTTCGTCAGATGCAAGAAATAGAAATCAGATAGGAGGTATATATATACATATCCAAGGGTAAGGAACAACAATGGGGAAGGTAGATATAAGCAAAGTCCATTCGGTTAGAGTAGTTGATGCCTATTCACAACCATTGATTAGGCGGTGAGAATGTGTGAACAGTGACAATTACTTCTTGTAATGAGAGAACCATTCCAAGTCCCTATTTAGACCCAGTTTGATTGTGTCAAGTTTGCAGATGAGTTCCAGCTCTGCAGTTTCTCTTTGATCTGATTTCTGTTCCTTACAGCTGACGAAGTGGGTTACAGCCCACGAAAGCTTATGCCTGCAGAAATTAAATGTGTTAGTCTTTAAAGTGCTCCAGGACCCTCGTTGTTTTTGGTTTTGCAGTATACAGACTAACACGGCTACCCCTCTGGAACTTTTCACCAAGAATAACTATTTCACTTGGGGAAGAAGGGAAAAGGACAGAGAAGAAGGGAATAAAAAGTGAGGAGACAAGGGTAGTAGGAGGGAAGGGACAAAAAGCTCCTTTTTCCATTTCCCTCCAGCCTTCCTCTGTCTCTCTCAATCTTCCCTGCACTTTTTCTTCTTATTCCACATTTGAATATAGCTTTAGTTCACTATGCCCTTCCTTCCACTTCCTATTTGCAGTGTTAACTTTCACAAAGGTGCCCACTGCTCCTTTAACTCTCTGGCCGGGAATCTGTGTAAACATATTGGATTGTCCTGCTGCTGTTTTGGTATCTAGCGATCATAGTAACGGCTCTATATCTGCATCCCATTGGTAGCAGGAGACCAGACTTCCTTTGCTCACCTACAGCGTTTTTTAGTGAGTAATTTTTTCTACCCCAATAAGTTACATATCAGGCTTTGATGCCCTTATGGAGCAGCCTACACATTTTCAGACCACTTACACTGCTGGAACAGAAGCTTTGACTTCAATAAGCAGTGTGTGTGTGAAATTCACACAAGCAGTTCATAGACCCAAAGTCCCACCTGAACCCTAGAATAGGGCTTAAATGAGATTTCAGAGACGCATGAGCCTTCATGCTTGTGAACATTTGCACAGGGTCAAATTTCACCATTTGAGTTTCCTATCCTATGGAAGAGGTTTATTCTTCAACAAGTGGCTTCCTCTAGCAATCGGCAGGGGTGTGTGCGGGCAAAGCCCAAGCCATGCCATCTTTAAGAGCTGGATCCACCCATCACATGAAAGCCCTGCTTTTATTCTTTCATCTGAACATATTCAGAGGGATGTATTTGAAATGTGATAAGTGTATTTCAAGCCCACACGTTTAGGGCAGGGTTGAAAATTGCTTCACAGTTTTCTCCTCCCTCCTTGCGTTCACTCCAATAAATGTATTTACTTTTCATATCATGTCTAGAATTGCTAAATATAAAATGTGTTCAGAATAAGTCATAAAATACTCGTCTCTCAGTTCTGCATTCTTATGTTGTATAATTTTAGCACATACTGTAAATAAATTATTTTTGCAATAAATATTTGTTAAAAATGATTGCTGTGCAAATTTAATGCTCACCAAAATTACTAGACTAACAGCTTTGGAGAGTGAAATCATCTGTTCACCCACAGTACAGGTACAGCCTAGGTAGTGACAGTTCAAGCTTTCCCATACTACTCTTCAAGGTTCCCCAGAACCTATTATTGTAATGCCTAGGAACCCCAGCCATGGAGCAAGACCCCACTGTGCTAGGTGCTGTACAAACAGACAGCTCCTGCCCCACAAGAGCTTATAATCAAAAGATCCATCAATTCGTTTCTTATAGGCCATCAAAAGGCATCAGCTCTTTGATACTATTGACTAGAGACGGCCAGGAATGTTCTGTCCATCAATCATTCTGATGGAAAATATCCTTTTCACAATCAACATTTTCTGTAGGAAAATCAAAATGACAGCTCCTTGGTAGCCCATCTTGGAGGCTCTTGTCAATTTCAGTTTCAGCAGCCATCGAAAGTGGTCCTGGGGAGGCTGAATGCAGAGGTGCTTAGCCTCTGGCAGACAGCTTGGAAGGGTCTTGTCAATGTCATAGCTTGCAGGATCAGGATCTCAGGGTGTGTCTCCACTGCCCTGCAGTCAGGCAGTGGCATAGCTACAGGTGGACCATTGCCCACCCACTTTGAAAGCAGGCCCACCTAATCAGATTTTAAGCAATTCGTGTTTTTATCAGTCTCTGTTTCGCTTGTCACACAAGACTTCTGCCCACCCGTGTCAACCACGGGTCCTGCCAAAAAATCGGTTCTGGCTATGCCTCTACAGTCAAGAATAAAGGGGGCTGAACAGCAGCGTGCACCAAAGTGTTACGCTGCAGCTGCCCCCTGTGGATGCTGCGGGAACTTAAAGGTCCTGAGTCTTTGAAGAGAACTACATTAGTGCAAACTTTGGATCTATAAATTTGCACCCACAGCGTCTGGGAGAGTTATAGCGCAACACTTTGGTGCGCACTGCTATTCACACCCCTGTAGTCCGAACTGACGGGCAGTGTAGATAGGCCCAGATGTTTCAACAGAAGGTTTAAACCCTGCAGAAGGCAGATGTGGGATACTCTGTCCCCACGTTAGGTCTCATCCTGATCTCTAATAGTTAAAGACTGGCCTAAGGGGTTTAATATCCCTTCCACAACATTTGCTATAATTATGATAATTCTGGATAGTCTTGATATCCATCCAAATATCCAATCCCTTTTTGAATCTATGTTCTTTGCCTCAATAGCTTCCTGTGGTAATGAATTTCACAGTCTAATTATGCATTGCGTGCAATTGTGGAAAAGTATTTCCTCTTATTAACTTTGAATTTCCCACCTTACAATTTCATTGACTGTCCCTTTGTACTTGGGTTATGAGACAGGAAGAACAGAAGCTCCCGATCAACCTTCTCTAGACTATTCATTATTTTATATCCATTTTCCCCTTTTCCCATCTCTTTTCTAAGGAGAAATAAAACAGATTTAAAATAAAGCAGCAACTTGTACAGAATTTTAAATCTAGCGGTGTGTTAAAAAGGTTTTCATTCTGGGTCAGCCCCTTTTAGAGGAGTAATTATTGTAACTGATTTCATTCTTGTTTGCAAATGCATTTATGGTGCCACACAGAAAATTTGAAATCACTGAAGCAGAGTGCTGATGATGCAGTTCAGCTATATTTACTGGATGAGCTGACCTTTGTTATACCAAGAACAAAATCTTATGGGAGAAAAATCTTTTAAATAGCTTCTATTAGTTTTAACCAATTACCCAAGACAATGTTGTTAAAAGGAATAGACTGGTTCATTAAATAATGTTTTGCACAGGAAACAGTTAATTTTGTTTGCAATATCTATGTTGTCATTATATAAACATAGCCACAGACAGGTAAGTAGTTTATTATACAATCTTAATGACTGTCTTGTGAGAGACAGAGAATTATATTAAACTAATAACAATGACTTAGGAAAGTAACCCAAACATTAGAGAGTATGATGGGATTCCTGACCTGTAGAGTTATTCGTAGATTCCAAGGCTAGAGGAACCATTGTGATCATCTAGTCTGACTTCCTGTATAACACAGGCCGGAGAACGTCCCCAAAATAATTCCTAGAGCAGAACTTTTAGACAAACATCCAATCTTGATTTAAAAATTGTCAGTGATGGAGAATCCACCATGACCCCCAAATCTTTTTCAGAGTTCCCTTCATGTAAGTATGGTCTACACCCTTTGTTCCGAGATGCATACAATTGCATTTAGCCATATTAAAATCCATATTGTTTGCTTGCATCCAGTCTACAGCACTTGCTCTGTATCCGTCACCTTGCACTTTTCATTATTTACAACTCTCCGAACGTATGTGCCATACACAACTTTATGAGGGATGATTTTATGTTTTCTTCCAGGTCATTAATAAAAAATGTTCAATAGCATAGGGTCAAGAACTGATTCTTGTGAGACCCCACTAGAACCACACCTTCTCAATGATGATTCCCTGTTCACAATTACATTTTGAGGCCTATCCGTTAGCCAGTTATTAATCTATTTAATGCTAATTTTATATCTTTCCAATTTTTTAACCAAACTGTCATGCAGTACTAACTCAAATGCCTTACAAAAATCTACATATATCACATCAGTACTATTACCTTTATTAACCAAACTTGTAATCTCATCCAAAAAAAAATCAAGTGAGTTTGACAGGATCTATTTTCCATAAACCTCTGTTGATTGGCATTAATTATATGTCCCTCCTTTAATTCTATATTAATTGAGTCTTGTATCAGAGGCTCCATTATCTTGTTGAGGCTCAGTGTCAGACTAATTACCCAGATCATCCCATTTACCCTTTTTAAATATTGGCCTGACATTAGCTTTCTTCTAGTCTTCTGGAATTTATTTTGTGTGCCAAGACTTATTGAAAATCAACATTAAATGGTCCAGCAAGCTCCTCTGTCACTTCTTTTACTACTCTTGGATGCAAATTATCTGGACCTGCTGATTAAAAAATTTCTTATTAGCTGCTGTTTAACATCTTCCTGAGACACGAGTGGAATGGAAAGAGTGTAGTCATATCACATGAGAACATCAGCTGTTTTCCCCCCAAATACAGAACAGCAATATTTATTGAAAACTTTGCCTTTTGTGCATAATTATTGATAATGCTACCATTTCTATCTAGTAATGGACCAATACCATTGTCAGGATTCAAATTAGTTACCAAGGACATTGAACTACATGGAAAGACACCCATGGACTTCAAAGTAGGTCGATACACATTATACACAAACATATGTATCCATATATATGTTTGCATTAATAGATAAGTAGGTAGATATACAACTGTGGGACAAGGCTAAAACGCAAAAGTACTTGGTGTCCTACCTTCATAATTTTAATCAGTGCAATTATAAACGATTTTCATTCTGATGCTGTATGTTCAGTTAACCCGCACAACATGCAACTGTGACCTGCGTACCACAGTTTAAAACTGTTGCTCTATTTCATTTTTCAAATGTAAATTTTAATACATTTTTAATCTTATACATATTTGCAGCTACTGCTTTGGGGTGGAAAGAGTCTTAGAAAGGCCTCTCACTTTCCCTTTCAATTACACACCCAATAGATATCCTGATATTGACTCATTGCTTTCTTGTGCTCCCCTCTCTGCCTGCTGTCTCCACCTATTTTCTCTTCTCTTATACTTAGCTTGGAAGCTCATTGGAGTAGGCACCATCTTGTTTTTATAGGTTTGTACAGCTCCTAGCACAATGGGGCCCTGGTCCAAGAGCGAAGCTTTAGGTGCTATTGCAATAGAAATAAAGAATATTATATATACCATACAAAGCAGTCTCATAGTCAGTCTGTTCGTCATAGTTTTCTTCTTGGGTAAATGGCTTAGGTGATCAGCAACCAGATACTTATGTTTTTGTCCCATTTTTACCTTCCTGGTAAAATGAAGAAAAGTTCATTCAGTAGATACAACTGATCACACCATCACCACCTGCTGCTTCAAGTACTCTGGAATGCACCATAAATGCAACAGGAAAATACAATTTAGCCAGTGAAGAGATCCTCCTGCAATTGTGATTTCCCTCATGACATTTCCAGCATAATACTATTCTTTACCGTACAATCCCAAATGGATTTATATAGTTTATTCACATCATTCATCGTTTATTTAATGCTTGGCTGATTCTCACTGCATCTCTGTAATGCAAGACAGGCCAACAGCAGTTTTAAAACAAGGATCAAAACACCCTTTAATTCTGTAGTCCCAGGTCAAAGATCCCAACTTCTAATGAGGATATTTTTTTGGTGCCCAAGTTCCAGACCCCAGAGGAATTCCCATTTATGTTGTGACCATCATCTTGCCTGACACACCCAGGATTGATCTGAGGGCCCCCAGCACTAAATGCTTGAATCTCTTCAGCTTCAGCTAAAAAGTCAACCTCTCGGAGAGCAGTAATAGTCGCATCCTCTGTGGAATGAGCATGAAGGGAGACACACAATCTTTTACAAATCTGACCCCATGACAACGGTCTCCAAGAATGGAAAAGAGTGTCCTAAAGAGGAAGGTGATCAATTGTTCTCCCTGTCCCTCCTGGACAGTACAAACTCATGATAAGTCAGTCATTTCAACAAAGGAAAATGACAAGATGGAGTTTCTCCACACATTCTAATCCAAACACACTGGTTAAGATAAAACAATAAGATAAGTTTATTAACTACAGAAAGATAGATTGTATGTGATTACAAGTGACAAGGCATAAAAGTCAGAATTGGTTACGAAAGAAATAAAAGATAAATGCGCAAGCTAACACCTAACTTACTAAGCTAACTTGAGACAAAACCTTTGCTTTTGTCTCACTATATGCTGTTGTAAATGTCACAGGTTGGGTCTCCTTCCGGGCCGGGACCATTCCCTTAGTTCATTTCTTTGACAGTCTATGTTCTGAGCAGTGAGATCAGAGGAGAGGTAGAGGTCATTGTCTCTCATTCTTATACCCCTCTTCCTTCTTCAAGGATTGCCCCCCACCAAGATGCAGACAAACAGCCTGCAGGGTCGAGCTGTCTCTGAGATGAAATGCAAATTTCTTGTTTACAGCTTCCTGGTGTTGATGAATGGCTGCTTAAGTTGGTGATCACTTTTTAACACTTGACTGGGGTGCTAGAGTGTCTCTGTTGTAACATGTTCCAGAGTCAGAAAGAGAGGTCCCAATCAGTTTTCAGAGACAATGTTATACAGCAGAAACTTATAACTTTACATACAATGTTGATACACATATTTTACAAGGACACTAATGTTCAGCAGATTATGAGTTTCCAAATGATACCTCACAAAGCATATTTTGTACAAAATTTATCATAGTATTGTGAAAGGGTGACTATAGTAATATAGGCTACCACAATTATCCTACTGTACTGGAAATGGGATGGAGGGGAGTTTTAGGGCCATAGTGTGAGTTTAAAGCACTACAGAAATAGAACATCCCAGTGGAGGCTCTAGGACAGTGTTTCTCAACAACTGGTCCATGGACTGGCACTGGTCCCCGAGATCTCCCTGACACAGTCTAGGAAGCCTGAAATCTCCCAGACACAGAATAGGAAGCTGGTCCCTGATATCAAAAAGGTTGATAAACACTGCTCTAGGACTCATTCTACTTGAACCAAGTACAGATCTCACAGGCCTCTGGGGAGCTCTGGGGAAGCAGGAGCTCTGCACCGCCTTGGAAAAAGACACAGCATTTCCTGATAGCTCTTCCTCTCCCTGCCCCATTTTGGGGAGCCAGACACCAGCAGTAGCACTAGCTTTATATGGTCCTTGCACCAAGGGAACTGCACGTGTGATCAGCTCATGCCCAAGTGGCAGGATGCTCCACGTACCATCTCCCTCCACTTGTGCATCCACATGGGCTGAGGCACAATCTTGCCATAAAGGAAACCTAGAACTATAGACCTTGCTCTGAAGCTGCCCCATTTATGTCTATTGTCTGCAAAATTTCCAACAGTATAATGATCATTTAACTCATAACAACCTGACTTTTGGAAAAAGCAAATAGGGCTATGTGAGCTAAATGTCTTAGAACCTGCTGCTCGACCAGATCCAGAGTGATCTGTTACTGGACCACATCATTATAAAATGATGAAGCTAGTGGATGGAGAGAGAGGAGGACCATTTTTCCAGTGTTTTAATGGCACTATATAGGCAGAATGGAACTGTTTAGGGTAATCCAAGGGAAAATGGAGAGCTTTTGCTGAGCCTGCATTATTCATTGCTCACTTTCATCCCATTACTCTTAGCTACAAGTGAGACGTATTAGACATTGTAAGGGCTTCCCCAGGGAAGTGATATAAGCCCCATTGTTTGGATAATTTAGAAGTAGATTGAAAATAGCACTCAAGAATATACCTATAAGAAACAAACCTTCATTGGCAAGGCACATGGCGGAGGACCTGATGCAGCTGGACTTCTCCACCATCTAATTGTTATGAATAACTATTGCAGGCAGGTGAGAGGGCCAGTTCACTAAAAGGAGTACATATTGGAAAATATAGTGCAGGTTTACAGCCAACTCCCACTGACATAAATGGAAGCCCATGCAGCTGAATCTGCTTTGAGGATTTAGGGGGACCATAAGTTTTCTGCAAATTCAAGACAAATGAAAGTTACATATCTAGCTCCATCTCATCCTTGTCCCCTTTCACCACACCCCTAACTGAAGCTATAAGAAGCCCTAAGACACAAGTAAACATAAGACCAGATAAGCTAGCAGCAATAGCTAAGTATGATAGCTTCATGACAGAGAACAGCTGGACAGAAGTGCTAAATAGATATCAGGATGCTGAAAAGTTTAAAACAACAGTGTAGATACAAATGTTAACAGTTATGGGACAATGACTAAGACTTAATATTGGCACATTTATCTCCAGTAATAGGCTCTGACCATTGGCTGAAGAGGATAAAGACAAATGAGGGTTAGGCAGCATATTTCACCATGTAGGGAGATGCTGAAGTGAATTTCCTCATAAGAACATAAGAATGGTCACACTGGGTCAGACCAATGGTCCACCTGGCCCAGCATCCTGTCTTCTGATAGTGGCTGGTGTCAGATGCTTCAGAAAGATGAACAGAACAGAGCAATTTATCTAGTGATCCATCCCCGGTCATCTAGCCCCAGCTTCTGGCAGTCAGAGGTTTAGGGACCCAGTGCATAAGAGTTGCATCCCTGACCATCTCAGCTAATAGCCATTGATGGGCCTGTCCTCCATGAACTTATCTCATTCTTTTTTGAACCCAGTTATACTTTTGGCTTTCACAACATCCCCTGGCAGTGAGTTCCACAGGTTGACTGTGCACTGGGAAAAGAAGTACTTCCTTTTGTTTGCTTTAAACCTGCTGCCTGTTAATTTCATTGAGTAACCTCTGGTTTGTGTGTTATGTGAAGGGTTTAATAACCCTTCCTTATTCACTTTCTCCACCCCGTCATGATTTCATAGCTCTATAATATTCCCTCTTAGTTTTCTCTTTTCTAAACTGAACAGTCCCAAGTCTTTTTAATCTTCCTCATATGGAAGCTGTTGCATACCCCTAGTCATTTTTGTTCCCTCTCTCTGTACCTTTTACAGTTCTAATATATCTTTTTTGAGATGGGCCAGCCAGAAGTGAAGACAGTATTCAAGGTGGGGGCATACCATGGATTGGTGTGCTGCATCCACATGAGTGCTTTGCCAGTATAATATACCGGTGTTCTTGTACCGAAAGAAGCACTCCTAGTGCAGACATAACCTTAAATTTACACCATCCAGCTCTTTACCCAGCACCTCTGAATCAGGTTCCAAACTGGAGAGCTGTGCTAACGGTGAGGTGACAACATGCAACTATATCATCTAGTCTGCTGATTTCGGCGTAAATGATCTTTCCACGTAGCATGTGTCACATTCATATTAAAGCAATTTAAAGCGTGAGGGGGCAGGACTGAAGATTCACAGATGGAGACATTTTTATTAGTTAACACTTCCTACTTGGTCTATAAGTCAGAGTTTCACGTCCCCTAAGGCCCAATGCAAAACATTAGACCTGTTTTTTCCAGCCTTGCTCATATTTCATTCCAAAAGAGATCCACCACTGACCCTTCTCGCATTAACAGTTCCCTTGAGACGGAGCACACTTATTTAAAACGATCTATCAAAAGGACCAGAGTTTTTCAATAAGATATTGTCCACTAGGATTCATTATGTAAGGCATAGGGCATGTACGGAAGATAATTTGCATACACACAAATATTCTTTTCAGGTAACAGGTGTAAAGGGCCTTCGCGGGATTTTTTTTTCCTTTTCTTTTTAGATTCTTGATAAAGGAAAGAACAAATGTTAATAATGGCTTCCAATTATTCCACTGAAAGATGCTGTGGAATTGATTATTACGCTAGCATGGTGTCTTTTTGTTGATCAGAACTTACTGTACTGACTGCAGATAATGAATACATGTCTCCATTAAAGAGCACACCATGCATTTCATTCGCATTATCTTCCTGGGTAGGTCTGATATCTGGGTAAGCTGCAAACATCATGATTTCCTCCCTCTCCTCTCCCCATTAATTTGGAAGAGAAGCCAGCTTCGGAGAAAGGTGCTGGATGCATTGCCAGCCCTGGGGAATTCAGCCAAGGCTTTAGCTACAGAACAGGTATGGCAACTCTCAGCTAGAGACAGCGAGTCTTCCCTGGAACTGTCTTGATGATGTATCTCAATCCTCAGCTGGAAGGGTCGACCCGAGACACCTTTCCACATAGGATCAGAGTAACCAGATTTAAGGTCAGGACAGTACACTGGGATGAGTAGATCAAACCCAATGCTTACCCCCGGAGTCAGTGAGCAGGACATAAACCCGCTGCAGCCACTACTCCAGCCCCTAATATCCCTCTAGGCCAACAGGGTGTTTGTGCAGAATCCAGGAGCTCTGCCATAGATCCCAGGGACTCTTCGCCTGGCCCACTCTTGAGGCTATCCTCCAGGCTGGCCCTTTGGAGGATGAAGAGGTTCCCCCGCTGTTTTATGGCTTCCTCGCTGGCATGGGACTAACGTGTTATGACGGGGCCAAGCCTGGGCCTCCAGTTTCATGCTGCCTGTAAGCATCGCGCTTGCCTTTAAAGGAACAATGGCTGCCTAGTGCCCTCCGGAATGGTTAGAAATCTCTGTGTCTTCCACTGACGCATCTTTGTACCATGCACCGTCCTCAGCATATGCCACTGTGAGACGTTCAGTGACAAGTTATTTACACAAAACGACCAACTCGGCCGGCGATAGCCTGGCTCTACAAAGAGAGAGCTATGCCTAATGACGGTTCCAGAGCCTCACTAGATGAGGATATTAAAGATGATGGAGAGAAAACAACCCTGCCGCAACATGGTCATCTCAGGCTCGTCAGGAGCTACTAACTGAATGACGCCAGCCGTTTGTGATTTGCTAAGCGTTTTGAAAGGAACACTTGCAGTTTATAGAGTCTTAACATTTGGAAAGACGAAGACCTCGGGAAGGGACTGAAGAAGCTTCCATTTGTGCAGGCTGCTGAGCAGATGCACAAAGCAGTGTGGACGGGAGCTGCATGGAAAGCGTGGGGGGTGCCCGAAGTCAAAGCATCGTATTTGGGCTTCTCGTCTTTAAACGGCAAAGCCTCCATTTTCAAAGTAGTGCTTTTAGGCACCTCTGGTTTTGGGTCATCAACATATGGGCGCTTTAAAGGGGTCCAGTTTTCACAGAGGGCAGATCAGGCACATTCTAAATGTCATGCCCCTTTTAAGGGTGCAAGCCACACCAACCCCCATCTGCTGGGTAAAGGGGCTCTAAAAGCCCAGCGTAGGGCCAGAGGAGAATTTCCATATGCAACAGGCACTGCAGAGTTGCCAGGTGCCTGGCTTTCAACCAGAAAGCCTGGTTGAAAAGGGGAGCTGAGAGAGTCCGCTCAGATCTACTGACTGGACACCAAAAGTCTGGTTACTGTGGGCAGGGGAGGCATCATGCCATCCCCTGTGCTAGCTCCTACTTGGGAGACGGGGTGGGGCATAGGCGGGGCTACAGAGAGAAGGGGCGGGCCGGGGTAGGTTCCAGCTCTCCTGCTGGAGTGTCTGGTTTTTAAATATTTTCAAAGTTGGCAACCCTAAGTCTGTAAGGACAGCTACAGGCAGCTTCCAAAGACACCTCACAAACTCAGGTGTAGGGGATCACTGGGGATGGGAGGGGGTGTGCTGGGGACCTGCACCACGTAGCACTTCAGCGATTCTATGCAGTGCTAGGTCCATAGGGCAGCCACCTCCCAAAGTTGCTCCAGCCCTCATATCAGCCTAGGATGAAGAAGGAGGCCAGGGTATCCCTCACTTCTTCTGGGTTGAAAGCTCTATGAAAAACCAAATATTACCCTGGGTATCGCAAGTTGGCCAGCCAAAAATAAATAAATAAATCACACATTGCTTTTGAAAATGTAGGCCCTGACCGGTTTGGGCCAGAGGTAACAGGCAGTGAGAAGCAGGAAAAGCAGCGGTGGGTGGGGAATATCACAAAAACAGTAATGTCTGCAAGAATTCAGTGTACAGTTAGAAAGAATATTAGCAAAACGGTGTGTAAACTGCACACACTCATGCATGGACGTGCGGTAAAGGGTGAGGTGTTTGAATACAGGCCCAGGAGCTAGAGTCAGATCTGATTTCTGTTCCGTGCTCTGACCCTCACGACTTGTTGGGCAATTCAGTGTCCCTATTTTAAAACGAAGCTCAAACTAACATAGTCTACCTGGTAGGGATATTACCGATCAGTTAAGTCCTATGTGGATCTGACCTATTCTTCTTAATAGAATGTATGCCCTCTGCTGGTGGTCAGGTCCTGCAAGAGCGCAGCAAAGAACAAAAATATTCTTGAGTCATGTGGGCATTTAAAAAAACTAGTGACACAGAATGAGGGATTGAAAGTGAAGCAGTCAGAATTTATGAATGCTTTGCATACTGAGCTCACCCCAAGCTGCAGTTAGTTCAAATGCTCTCTGGCACCAGCTGTTCCATTTGTGCAATGGTGAAGTAGCCCTTTCTCTTGCCCAAAGGATGTTAGGACTGAGTGATGGATTGCAGAGGGCTGAGGAAAAGTAATGAAGGGGTGAGGAGGAGGAGGAGGAGGAAGAGGAGGGGTGGGGGAGGTAGAACCACAACAGCAGCAAAAACTGGGAGGGGGAGGGAAATGCAACACAAACATCAGATCTCACTCCAGTTTAGTTTAGTAAGAGAAATAATCAACTTTTCTTCTATGTACTGCACAGTAAAAGGTGGAATGCCTATTTTCTGATCATGTTGGCAGTCCGCTAGGTGCTGGACAAATAAAGAGGATTCATAGTCCCTGCCCCAGAGAACATACAATGTAATTACATCCAGATTGACTAGAAGGCAGTGAGTGAGTAGCAAGCTAACAATTTTGCTTCCAAGTGATCCATTTCTGTTATGCCTGCAGATAAGGTCTTCTGGGTAAACGGTGGTTTAAAGAGAGAGTTTAAGCGGCTATGCAATGCTAAACAGTGCCCGTTCTTCTCACAGTTATTCAGTTTGAGTTATTTCCTACACACCCCTTCACTTTTAACTTTAAAAGTGAATCATTATCTTTCACGTGCCATTGTACATTATAACCATTCACAGCAGAACACGCATTTGAACTGGCAGAGTGTGAATGAATTGCCCTGGGCATGAGATTTGATTGTATCAAAGCTTTGGCATGTTATTCACAGTTAATCCCAGTGGTACAGATTGCCAGTCACACCTATTATATGTGTCATTCGAATATAAATCACACCTGGTGATAGCAGATGATATATACAAAGCTCTGGGCAGGTGGCCCTCCAAAACCATCCCTACCTGTGGATGAGATGAATGAACCAAAACTAGGCAAAGACGCCACAGTGGATGCTATTCTGATGAAGTGCATCCCACGAGCAGAGCTGGAGAAGTCCTGCATGCAGTTTCCAACAAATATTGACATTTCTAAAGGAGTTTATTTCAGCCCCAGTCACACCCTTGTGCATTTGCTTTCCACAAACCCTGGTGCAATTGCATTTTATTTCCATGTATGCTCATGGAATGAGAATTTGCAGCTATTCCTCATGCTTTAAGATACGGTGAACCAAGAGGGGCTATTTTTTTCCCCTTTTGAAATTTCACTTTTTTCTTTGAATCTTTTTAATTCATCTCCAAAACTGTTTCTGTTCTTTTCCAACTACCTAGAGCCCCTTAGCATCTAATTAAAATCCAACATAGATGCCAAGAGGCTCCATCATCAGTGCCAGCTACACAAGGAAAGAAAGGTTCTTCTAACAAGTGCTCAGGTCAGATGGCAAAGCCCTCACCAGCAACCCCTTGGAAGCCTAGTGCTAATCTATTTTAGTGCGCTGCTTGCACAGGCCCTTCTCGCATTAAGCAAAACCATGGAGAGCACTCAGTAAAATAGGCTGTGGATAGTGGAATGATGCATGTTCCAGCTTCTGGCAGGGGCTCACGGCATCTGGTCACATCACATATAGGAGAACCACACTGGTTCCATCACCGGCAGGATCACGGATGGCCACAGAGGAGAGGGTCTATGTGGCGTTAACGTCCGCCCCTGTTAATCTGGAAAAAGGAGAAAGAGAAAAGAATGAGCCAGGCCACAACCTCTGCACCCTCCACCGATAACTTATCATGCAGGAGGTGGGGTGACCTGATCCTAACATATGATTCCCACTCAGCGTTCCAGAGGATGGTCTGAACGAGCAGCAAACCTGCAATCTGTTGCCTAAACTCTTTTCCAACCTCAACTCAGACATTCAGTCAACCCCAGGCATGTCTGTCTTCACTGCAAAAAAAGAAAGCTGTCTTTTTACATTGCGCTGGCTAGCTATCTCCGGGATAATCCTGTTTCCAACCTTGATGTATCTAGTAGATGTGAATCCCAGGTGGGAGGGGACAGAGTTGATTTTAGTTACAACAAAGGTAGAAACTACCCATGCCTTGTCTCGGATAGGATTTTACAGAGAGCTACATTGATGTAAAAACTCACCTTTTTGAAGTTAAGGCATAGCCCAAGTCACTGTGGTTGAACCCCAGTCCCAGAGATTCCTGACAAAATTCCTCTTACAGTCTAAATTGGCTTGCTATCCACCTCATCAGTGTAAACTTGCCATGTTCATTATCATTAATTCATGCACCTCATTAGGTGGAGAACAGTTTCCTCACAGTGAAAAGATAAATCAGGGAGGATGATCAGGGGTATTAGCACTTCCCCAGGTAATTGGCACTAAACTTTTGAGAATGATTCTTTGACTTTGTGCAAGCTCAGGGACTCCTGGATTGGTAGCAGAGAGAAGTGATTATGACACATCCATTAGTCTGGCTTATTTAATTAGGAGCTCTGCTATGGCACATATCACCTTAGCATCTGAACTCCTGACAAACATCAGCAGATTTATCCTCCACGCTCCATGAGGGCGGGAACCACCACCAGCGTGGGGAATGAGACACAAAGAGGTTAAGGCGTAGAACTCTAGCTGGCGCAGAACTCCATTGGTTTTTATTCATACTAGCAGAGGAACTGGCCCTCAGTCTGATCTTCCCAGTACCGAACATCCCCTGGGTACGATTCTCTCCTGCACCGAGCCTTGTGGAATCACTGAAACAGGTGCAACGCGAGTGCAAACTTCGATTCCAACTTCGCACTGGAGTACGCGGCTCCTCCGGGATTGAGGCCCTGGGGAATCAGGCGCATGGACTTCAGCCAAGCTCTTCTGAGGGAGGAAATAAACAAATAAATAAAAATATCAGCCCTTAAGTGATTTGCGTGAAGTCAGACTGTGAGTCTGTAGTAGAAGCAAGCACAGAACCAGAGTCCCAGTCCAGCAGCCTATCGATTCAGCAATCCCTCCTTTTTCTAGGGATGGTTTCCATTTGAGTATCAGATAACTGTGAGACAGGGAATGGGGCGGGAAGGGGCAGTGGGGAAAGCGAGAGAGGCCGGCATTTTAAAAGTTGCTACAGAAGACTCATGCCTATCTAATCACAGTTACCACAGCCTTCTGACCTTCAAACAGTTGAAAAGACAATTTTCCGTTTGTTGGGCTCACTGAAAAAAAAAGCCAGCAACTAATTAGGGTATTATTTGTAGCTGTACAGACAGCAAATAACGTTTATCTTAGTATTCCCCCAATTCCTCCCAATATAAAAGTTAGTTTACAAATTTCCTTCCCAATCTAGTCCATTGAGGCCTTTTTCCATTCAAGCCAGCGGCAGAGCCAGCCTGGATAACCGTTCAGAAGAAAACTTGTCTACAAGAACATTTCCTGTTAGAAGGGGATGCTAGAAAGAAGCAAGCATTGCTGGGAATGATAAAGCGCATTCTTTTAAACAAGAGATTATAAATGGACTTTTCCCATCCGAAGGAACATGGAGCAGAAGCCTGTCTCAGTGGCCTAAAACTGAACGAAAAGCAAATGTTTAGCACAAACACGAACTGTGAGACAAGCTATTGTAACGACGTTTGTTCTGTGACCATCAATAAGCATGGGCAGTAAAAACAAAATTATAATTCACTCAGGAAAGGAGACAATTGACACAAGACTCAGTGCAAGCCGGGGTGCTGGAACAATTTGTGTAGAGGTGGTGCTGAGAGCTATTGGACCGAGCTGTAAACCCTGGATATGATAGAAACCCTTAAAGCCAGGAGGTGCAGCAGCAGTCCCGTCCCCTGAAAGAGACCCACCGCTGTTGGAAAGCTGATCAAGGGCCCAGTCCCGCAAGGTGCAACGTGCCACCAGTTCCTGCTGATGTCAATGGCATGGGTAGGTGCCCAAAACTCTCACCTGATCTGCCCCTGATCTGATCTGCAGCAAAAAATAAAAATAAAAATAAAAATAAAAATAAATGGCCAATGCAATCTGAGCTGCAAATGCTGAAGTATGGCAAAATGCAGCATCTCTACACAACTCTGAGCAGGCTGCCCCTGGAATCCTGTGTGAGTTTTGGGCATCTCAGGGCCAGAAAGATGTAGAAAAACAGAAGAGGGTCTCAGAGAAGAGAAACAAAGAGCTGGGCACGTTGATTGCTGAGGTTGAATTACAAAGAGAAACAGGCACAGCTTGACTAAGAGATAACTAATTAGGAGACTTGGTAACAGCCGACCGCTATCTGAAGGATGAAAACAGCAAGGAGGGAGAGAATTTATTTGGTAGGCTGGAGGAGGTAGAACTAGGAGCCACGGAATTAAATCAGGAGAGAGAAAAGTTTGGCTGAATATCAGGAAGATATTCTTGACAGCGAGACAAATTAGATTGTGAATAACCTCCACAGGGAAGCGATGGAAGCCCCATTGCTTGGCATTTAAAACTAATGCCAGTGGGTACCTGCGGAAAACAACACAGGACCATTCTTTTTCGGTATTATGGTAGCACCTTGGAGTCCTGACCTTAGCTGGGGCCCTTTGTGCTAGGCACTGGCCAAACAGAGTAAGGCAGTCCCTGCCCTGCAGAGCTTTCAGTCTAAACAGACAAGGCAAAGAATGGGACGGGGGACCAGAGAGGTGATGTGACTGGGTCACATCAAGGTCAGACAACAGCTCACTGGCAGCCCGGGGAATAAAACCCAAATCCCTTGAGTCCCAGCCCAGTATCCTGTCCATTAGACCATGCAGCCTCTCCCTGTACACAAAACAACAGTGCCTCTAAATGTTTGTTTGAGTTCTGAATGGCTGTTGGGTTCCCCTCTGTTGACGCCCCATAGTATTTGTTATCCACAGACATTAGTGTGAATGGGCTTTTGTTCACACCAGTGCATGGGAGTAGCTGGTCCTTCTACAACTGTTGTCTTTGCACCAAGACAAGGGTACACCAGTGGGAAGTGTAAATTGCTATCCACTATTCTCCAGTTTAAGACGTATCAGTCATCCAATCAGGGACCATGTGACTAAATTAAACAAACCATATTGCGTGAATGGTCAAAACAAGCAGTTCTCAAACACCCACTGGATGAAATTTGTCAGCGTAACTTATCTGACAAAAGTTTGCAGGTAGCAAATATGTTGGGAGAAGCCAGGTTCTCTTTTCCTAAGCCGTTCTTGAACAGAAATAAAAAGGGCTAAATTCATCAGTTAACTTATTCACCATGAATAATTCAGGCAGATCTATTTAAAACTTGCACCGAACAAAATGCATTGCAGAAATCAAACTGTCCCAGGCAGAGAGAAGGACAGAATGTGACCCCAAAGGGCTTTCATTACTCTAACATCTGTGATTTTGATGAACTTTATCCAACTGAATCTGGAAGTTCAAAATGAAGACACAGTGGAATAGAAGAAGAGACTATGAGCATAAAATGGAGCAGAAGAGAAACACAACATAAGAAAAGCAGAATTAGCCATTGATCGTTTAAAAAAAAGGATCCCCAAATGCTCTCTTTTATCCTCATTATGTTGAAATATGGGTATGATTTTCTCTACTATTTCTGTTAGAGTTATGGCCAGTTCTTTTCCCATTGGCATCATGTCAGATTTTCAGTGTCAGGGTATCATTACTTTGCCTAGCATCGCATTTATACTCTCTGGACCAGATTAACTCCTGATGTAATGCCTTTGGCGTCAATGGCGTTATGCCTAATGGGGCAAATTGCACTCAACAGTGAAAATGAGAATTATCTCCAGAGGAGTCAATGGGACAGATCCTTAGCTGGTGTGACTAGCAGCACAGAGGGTGATTTGCAGCCATTGAGGATCTGACCCAGAAGAGTCACAAAAGCTGGCGGTATGTTTTGTATTGTAAAGGTGGGAAGCATCACTTTTTGGGTTGCACACAGCCAACATTGAAGAAACCACTGGGAGCGGAGTTTGTTTTTACATACTGCAGTCCTCATTTCATGATGCACTAGAGCAGGAAAAGGTCTTTAAAGAAAAATAAATTTAAATGGGGGCAAGTGCTGCCAACACTTGCATAAATTTAGCATCAGATAGGCAGTTCCCTATAGTTCCAGTTAGTAGCCAGTCTTACTGTAAATTTCACAATAGCCTATATCATGCCCTCTTTTTTCTAAACAAAACTCCACAATGGCCCAGTACGAGTAAACATTTAAACTTCTTGCTGGCCAGCAAGTTCTTTTTCCTCTTCTTTTGGCCTATGTTACCATTTCTTCTGGGTTACTAGGAAAAACCTAGGAAATGCTGCATGAGCCTAAAACACATCTGGAATATAGAGAAGTGGACTGAAATGCTTAGCTGACTCTCTAAATTACAGCTGAAGAACGGTTCACTCAAATTCGACTAGTTTTGTGACGCCACCCCCGAAAACAGTTTGAGGGATTTGCAAAACTGCAGGCTCCTTGGGGTTTTCCCCTATCTCTAATATACATGGTGGGAAGAGAAAGAGAGAGAGTGCACATGAGAGTAAGCGAGCACATCTGCACGCATCGTCTGGGCCTGATTCTCAGTAACCATGGCCCAGGTTTTAAAAGGTATTTAGACATTGCTCCACTCAATGCTGCAAATCTGGAGACCTTTAAAAATCTGGGCCTATGTCCCTCCACTTGGGGCAGAATGGAGTGAGAGAGGAGTCAGTGTGACTTTAAGCCACTTTGTGTTTCCCATATTCTGGGGATATGCAAGTCATTGCCCTGCCCCCACTGTAAATCAGAGCAGCCACAGGGCTGCTCTAACCTAGGCTCTGTTATCCATAGACCATGGAAAGCAGAAAAGTAGCATAATGGACTCTGGCTATGAACCCTATACCAGCTAGGGATCCCTTTTATACAGGGAGTATCGGCCGTGTATTTCCATCCACTTTAACCCCCTTTACACTGTTAGGGTGGTGCACAGTGGCCTTATATAACAGGCCTCCTATGTACTAAATATCCTTAGGGTCAAATACTTACGAAATAAAACATCATATTTAGATCATTTCTACCTTCTCCACAGATTCTTACCTTGCTTTGAGTTCTTTCCTATTCTTAAGATGAAGCTACACTTTTTATCATCTTTTATTAATAAAATCAGCTTTTAACAGTCAAAGTGTTCTTCACAGGGTATGTAAAGAAGCTCAATGTACTTTGGCTGGAATAACAAGCTTCCTGCACATTAAAAGGTGTTGAGATAAGGGCTGTTACGTATTCCGGGCCCCTTCCTTTCACACAAAGAGAGAAACAGTGGTTCTTTTTCTTCCTGGCCATCCTTGTTAAAATTTACATGTCCTTCATTTATCTCTTTCAGGTCCCAGTTATACAACTGAATGGCTTGGAGGAGCGGATATCATCTTTGAGCTGAAGAAAAAGGATCTGAAAGTAATTTAAGTTAGATTTTCCATGAGAATCTGTATCTTCTACATGGACTATGAGTAAGCAATTGGCTTTTCCTCTCCATACAGCAGAAGTGAGATGTAATGAGGTGGTTTTCTAGGGATAGGCAAATGAATTTGGCTAAAACAATTACTGGCTTCTGTGATTCCAGGGTGAAGCCAAAATGGTCCATAACCAGGTTTCTGTGCACTATGGTAATACAAATGCAACAAAACAACAACAGAGCTGTGCAAATGACTGATTTTCCTGATTTGCTGGCTGTTCCCCTCCTCTCCACCCCCGGTCCAAAAAATGTTTGTTTTGGGTCAGCCCAAAACAAACATTTGCTGAAATTTAATTTCCGAATTTCTGAAATTTCATTCCAGGGTTTACTTAAGCGATTCACTTCAGCTGAGCTTTTATGTTTTTACATTTTCTTAATACAAATTGAAGGAAATTTCTAAACAAAAACATAATTTCAAATAAAAGAAAAATCAGAAAGTTTCATTTAAAAAATCATCACCATGAAAAAAATCCAAGATATCAAAAAAAATTGACCAAAGCAATTTGGGGAAAGTTGCATGTATTCGCAAAGTGGTCTGGTCAACTTGGATCTGCATTTTTTTGCTTAAAAAAAAGTTTTGGCCAAAAAACCCCAAAACAAAGCAAAAACCCTTAAATCTGCTGTGTTCGTCACCAATGCCCAACTTCCAGGTGCAAGAGGCAGGGCCTCTTTTCTTTAGAGATGAACCTGGACTGCAAAGATATGGATCCAGCCTCCCCCCGATCTCTGCAGTGTTAAGATTTGGGTGTTGGGATCTAGTCCACATCTGTTTATTCCCTGCCCTCCAATGTATCTGTGAAATAATATATTTTTGAAAAGGCTAATTTTTTCTCTATATTATTTTAAAGGGAAAGCTGGGGCTATTACTATTGGACTACAAGAAGCTGTTTTCAGGCAGTAAAGGGGAAGGTTTCCCCCATGAAAATAAAAGGGCTTAGCTCTGAACTAACAACAAAACAGCCATGAAATTTTCCGAACGTTTCCTTATGTCGGTCCCCTCTTCTCATCTCTTTTCATTTTCCAAAGAGCTTTAGAAACTATTACTATTTTTTCTTACTCTGCCCTTCTAAGGCAGGTAAGTATGGTTATCCCAGTTTCACAGAGGAAGATATTGAAACACAGATAGCGTAAGCTTATGTCTGCCCTTAAAACGCTACAGAAGTATAACTGTAGCGCTTCAGTGTAGACACTTATTACAGTGACATAACTGCAGGTAATCCACCTCCCTGAGAGGCGGTAGCTAGGTTGAAGGACAAAATCCTCTCTTGAGCTACTCCTGTTTACGCCGGGATTTATGTCAGCTTAACTATGTCTCTCAGGATGTGGATTTTTCACCCCGCCTTCCCCAAGAGATGTAGCTATGTAACTTTTCAGTGTAGACCAGCGCTGAGATTATTAGCCCACTGTCATGGAGGGAGTTGGTGACAGTTCTAGGGATTGAACCTAGAAGTCTTGTCTCTCATTTCTGTGCTCAGAACATCAGACTAAAAGTTTGTAACGGATTATCTCTCTGCCCAAACAAGGACCCTCTAGCTAGAAAGTTCATTCCCAAAACTAAGCTGATCTTTTCTTTTTTCGGGTTGGGAGAGGATGAGGGAAATTGATTTATTTTGCTACAGCTTCTTCAAAAAGAGTTTCACAGAAGATTTTTTCACTGAAATTTTCCTCCCCGTCTTTATTTTTCCACCTGCTCTACATGTCTCTTATTTTTAGTTTTCCCTCCCCCTTCATACTTTCCAGTTGCAGCCAGAACCAGAAGGGATGCAACACTGCACCTGTTCTCAGGGTTGCTTCTTCCGCAGATCAGGAAACTCTGCAAGTACCACAAGAAACCCTGTTCCCATCAGATTCCCAGCCCAGACACAAGCCATTCTAAGAAGCAGCTGAAACTTTTGAGGTTCATTCTTCACTACTGGTGATACAAATTCACCATCCCTATTATCTTTAATTGGATCACACTTGCATTTGAACACCTGGGGTGAAATCTCGGCTCCAGTGAAGTTGGTAAAAGTATTGTCATTGATTTCAGTGGGACCAAGATGTCATCCAAGAGCCTTTTATATGTAAATCTGTTATTTAGGCCAGTGATGAAATTTCCCTTTTCAAGTATAGGGGAGGAGCATACATAAGCAGGAGAAATTGGGACACATTAGCTTGAGTAGCCATGGGATTAGCTTTACAATAATGCATATTACATCCACATGAATGCTGAAATAATACAGCCTGGGCAATGGCCCTATGTTAACGGCCAAAGGAAGCCATAGATAGAACTGGTTGGAACTCGGAATTTCAATTCCACAGGAAATCCTGACCTTGAGATTTCCTTTCAGCACAATCGGAACAAAACAAATGCAACATTTCCTGCAAAACAAAATTTCTGAAAAATTTTCATTTCGACAGGATCAACGCACTTCATTTAGGCATTCGCATTATAATACAAAAATTGAAACAGTCAAAAGGAAGGAAGCATCTCAATATAAAAATTTCAGCAAAATCAATACATTCCTGCAAAGGGTTTTCATGTTACCAAGTATTTTCCTCAATGGAAAATCATGCCATCAGAAATTTTTTGACCAGCTCTAGCATGAATGACTTGCTCTGTGATCCCCTTAAGCTGAGGTCTCCAATTTTACTGTCTTTGCTTTGCAAACAATGTTAATGAACAGCAGCACTGTGAGCTGTTGGATTCTGACCCCTCTCTGTCTTTTGCAGGCATAGATTTAAATTTTCAGAGCCACAGACAACGCTGAAGAAGAGAAGCTGGTCCGAGTCTTCTCAAATATATTATGATAGTGATTTAGCTGAGTGGAGTCACCCATTCAGTTGCAGGGAATTGCAGTGGAAACAAACATGACATGAATACCAGAACTCTGTTGATAATGCAAGAGACTTGAGCACCTAAGTAGTGTTATTGTAAATTGTGTTAATTTAAAAGTGCCAGTTGTATTGATACTAAAAGTCTGCAAACTCTATAGGGCCTGTTAGCCCTGGATCTCAAACATAGTCAGCTAATTAATTCACATATTGGCCCTGGAATTTAGATCAGCAAGATTATCCCCACTTCACAGACAAGGAAGTTGAGGCACAGAGATTTAGTAACGTGCTTAGCAAGTGTGAAAAATTGGGACCGGGAGTGGGGGAAATAATAGCTGCCTATATAAGAAAAAAAGCTCCAAATATTGGTACTGTCCATGTAAAATCAGGACATCTGATCACCCTACGTGCTCAGGGACACACAGCTGATAAGCCCCAGAGCCAACAATAAAATACACACTTCTGCACTAACCACGGGAGACATCTGCATCCGAAATACACCATTCTGTGTGGTATGGCTGGAAGTTACAAATTCACCGTCCCTGCATCCTGCAGATTTTCACCCTGGGGAATATTTTTCATAAAGGAATGAACCAGGCTCATTTTAGAAAAACCTCAAATTGGCCTAGGGATGGAGCCCAGAAATGGCAAGTATCTTGAAGTGATTTGCAAATCCAGTCAGATAGATAGCTGCCTTAGTGCCATAAAATGTACCCTAAATTATCAGCATCTGCAAAACTATTTTCACATCTGTTTTCAGATATTACACCCCATGTTATTGTTGCCCCTTCGGCCTGAGGGGCGAGCCAGCCTTTGAGTCCCTGCAGGGTAGTTTCCAGTATGAAGAGGAAGGTATTATATCAGGTATATTCTCAGAACAATCTTATGGAGTGTACACAAATTCTAGTCGAAACAAACAGTAAGTGTTTTCTTTGCTCAGGAAACCTCGTGTCTACCCCAGGACTTATTTTTTGGCAGGACCTGTGGCTGACTCGAGTCAGCCTGGCGGAAAAACAAGCACTTCTGACTTATGGTCACATGACTGGAAGCAGGAAGTTCGGGAAAGCGACTGGCTGAGAAATTAAGCGGCCTGACGCTCCAGTTGCCAACGTAGCAAGTTGAGCGGAGTGTTGGCAGCAGAAGCAACCAGTTGGGTGGGCCTGCTTTCAAAGTGGGTGGGTCATGGCCCACCCAGGCCCAGCTGTAGCTATGCCCCTGGTCTACCCCTCTATCAAGCTCTGTGCCCCAAAAGTTCTGTCTCTCTGCTTCCTCTCAGGGTCGTGCTCACAAACCCATCTTCCAGAGTTTTGGCTTCCAAACGGTATCCTAGGCCCGGTATTAATAACCAAGGAAACCTCTCAGTCCACAGGTCTTAACTCTGGGCATGTCTATACTACAAATGCAACAGTAGCACAGCTATGCTGCTGTAGCATAGTCATTTGCTACAGTGATGGGAAGGGGTTTCTCCATTGTAGTAGACCCAGCCCCTTGAGAAGTGGTAAATGAAAGAATTTGTCTGTCGACGCAGTGGTGTCTGCACTGGGGCTTAGGTCAGCTTAACTATATCTCCCAAGGGTGTGAATTTGTCACATCCCTGAGTGACGTAGCTAGGTCGACTTAGGTTTTAGGTGTAGACCAGGCCTCTGACCAGCCACACAGCCTACTGCCTAAGGCAATAGTACCACAGCCCTCAGCTGTTTTTATGACAAAAGCCCATTTCACACTAAAATGATAGTCTGACCCACCTACGTCGTTCAGGTGTGTTCACACCTCTGTGCGATGTAGGTAAGTCGACCTAACCCCCCAGTGTAGACAGTGCTAGGTTGGTGGAAGAATTCTTCTGTTGCCTTAGCAACCACCTCTCCAAGAGGTGGATTAACTACAGCAACGGGAGACCCCGTACCATTGCTGTAATAAGTGCCTATACTGAACTCTACCGCAGTGCTGCTGTAGGGGTTTCAATGTAGATGTAGCCAGAAAAGGGGACTGAGCGCTCCTTCTGTGGAACCGGAAAGAGTACTTGGTACACCCATTGGCTAGCGTGACTTTTGTGATAGTCCTGGGATCCAAGACCCAGCTGCTGGCAGGCATTAGCACCTCTCAGGGTGGTTTTCCAAATCAGGCCCATGACTTCTAAAATATAAGACGGCCAAAAAGCCACCCAACGATATCTAAAAATACGCAGCAGCTAGAAATAGAATGAAAATCTCTTATATGCCCATAGACACATAGCTGAATGTATATTTTGCATAGTGGCTGCTTCTAGAAGTCCCAGTGACAAAGGGAAAAAATGATCCTTTATTTTTCATCTGCAGTTTTGCCTGAGTAGTTGTTGGTGCAATGAACTCTGATTTCCTCACTGCCTATCACCAGGCTTAAGATGAGTGGCTGCATACAAAAATGGAACTGCTGCCAGGCTTATTCATTACACTACATGTTAAAGTTAATTTAACAAATTGTCACAGTAAAAAGAGTGCCAATACCTGAGCAGGCTCAGTTTCCGCTGGTTCGTTTGGAAATTCTGATGCGAATGCCAACTTTTCTGGTTGCATTCTGCTGCAAGATTTCACATTTAGCTTCTGGTGCCTCGTTTAGGCCCATTTTGCTCTTGGTTTTTGCTCTTATGCCAAGGGACGGTGTGAAGGTCAAAAATACAACTGGGTTCAAAGAAAGAATTAGCTAAGTTCATGGAGGATAGGTCCTTCAATGGCTATCAGACAAGAGGGTCAGGGATGCAACCCCATGTTTCGGGTGTGGCTAACCCGCTGACTGCCAGAAGCTGGGATGGGACAGCAGGGGATGGATGGTTCGGTAATTGCCCTGTTCTGTTCATTCCCTTTGAAGCATCCAACAATAGCCAGTGCCAGAAGACAGGATACTGGGCTACATGGACCATTCGTCTGACCCAACATGGCCGTTCTTAAGGTCAGGAAACAGCTGTGCCCAACATCTGTCTGGACACCAGAGTAGAGTTAATCAACCCGTGGAGCTCCCCATCCATCAGGTGTTCCTAAACGTGTGTGTGTGTTTTCTCTCTTCATCCCCATAGCACCACCACAGAATGACATATAAGCACCAGCTCTACTTCGTCATCTCTCCAAACTTGCAGAACCTGTGCCTTTCTCTAGTGGAGATTGGCCTTTTGGCTGTCTTACAGCCACAGAACTCAGCACTGATAAGCCCAGATGTCTGTTGAGTATGCAGCCTATTCTGACGATGAGCTGTGTGTCAAGCATTTTGTGTGTGGTTTAAAAAACAGAAAAAGCCATGAGGGGTTGTAGTTGTCCAGCTTAGACAGTTTGCGAGAATGAGGATTTAGAACACACTCTTGGATTTTTTAAAGTGATTACTTGGTGTTATTGTGGCCTTTCGGGCCCTATCCGGATTGGGTCCTGACTGTGCTGGGTGCCTGTGCACACACATGCATGAAAAGACATGGTCCCTGCCCTACAACCTAATTTACCAATGCACATTGAAAAAGTATATCAGCTAGCCATCTGAGGGAGGTCTCAGTCCATGCAGCAGCAATACAGCCCACATTCACATAGGGGAGTCCTGAGACATTGGTGCTATTTGTTTATTTAAAATTGTGGGTGTGTGTGTGTGTGTGTAAACACAATTGAATAGGAAATGTATGCCTCTCCTCATTTAGCTTCAGGTGCATAGTTGTATTATCATTCTCTCTGAAGTAGAGTTGACTTGCATAGAAAACAATGAGTCTGAATAATCCCCAAATGACTGAAAACATTGATCATTCCAAAAAGCTTTATTAGTGTAGCCTGACTGTAGGTGCTTAACAAGGCCAGGTTCTTGACTCAATAGCCTAATGTCACAAACTAACAGAGGTCATTCCGCAGGCGAGTTAAACCTCCATGGACTGATCAGCAAGTCTCCAAGGATTTTCGGCTTGAGTTTGGTGAGAGTGGTAACGCACTTGGCAGCACGTGCATCATCCAGACATACTATGGAGGCATCCCTGCTCCTGCAGTGCCATGGGAGTTGTCACTATGGGAAAAAATGGCTTTCAGCTTCTCCGAGGATGAAGATTCACTGCAGGAGAAGGCCATTCCAGCAGGGAACTATCATCTGTCATCACTTTTCTTGACAAAGAGCCTCCTCCTTCCTGTCCAGATCTTGCTTCTGGCATATTTTAAATCTCTGATTTATACTAGTTCTTTCTGAATCAGTATCTTTAAATACCATTGAAACAAAACTACGGAAGGCAGCAAACAGTCTACTGCTGCTCAATGTCTCAGCAGCTCCCAGCCAGCCTCCCACAACCTCTCCCTTGCACATGATTCCTCTTTTAGATGCAAGATGAATTCTTCCCATACCACACTACCTTCTTCAGATTGGTCCTTAATCTTAGCAATAAGATGTTCATAGCAAGCAACTTCTGTCATGTCAACAGAGCAATTTATTAACAGTAGAGCACAAGAGCTACCCTACCTTCTAAAAGATCAATCTCTTCGGCTGACCAGGGGTTGTGACAACATGTGTGTATATAGTTTTGAAGGTGACTTGCAAAGGAAAACCTAACTGGCTTTGTGCCCTTCTTTGCAGATTTAAGATTACAAAGGAGGCCTTGAAGAATTGGTTTGTTCCCCACTTGGAATCAATGGAGCGACACTGATTTCTAGCCACTGAGGATATGGCCTTTCATTCTTATTGACCCTGGAGGATTACGGAGAGGACACTAGAACTAGTAGGTTTGTGGCCTCACAGATGCTAAGGAATTGTAACATGATTAATTGTCAATTACAATCCCTAGGGAAATGGAGGAACAGCAAATGGGAAGTGAGATCTTGGCAGGTGGTTGTTCGAGAATGGGTTTTACAGAGACACAACAAATTAATTTCAAGAGCAAAGCGCTGAAGAAGTCCTCCAGCCAAAAAAGGCAGACAAGACTGTGCAATTCTGAGCTCTCCAGTGTTCAAAACCCATCAGGCAGAAAAAGACCCAAACCCCTTCAGGATTTGCATGTTTATATCCTCTTTCAGAGTCCAGCCAAAGGGTGGGGTGAAGGGAGAGGACAAGGACACACCAAGACCTGGTCTACACAGATTTTGTACCTATATAACTATTTGGGTTAGGGGTGTAATTTTTACCAATAGTTGTAGTGATACAACTCCTACTGCACACACCATTCTTTTGGCTTAAAAGGTGTCATGTAGCCATATAACTTGTTCTTCTATCTCTATGACAATACCTAGACTGGTATAAAAAACCTTCATATAATTGCATTCACAATGGAGGGTATTTACTGCTCTAGCTAGACTGGCATAGTTAAATAGGTACAAGCTGTATTTAGACAAGCCAACGTGTTAAAAACTTACAGGGGTAGATCCTCAGCTGATATAAAACTGTCATAGCTGCACTGAAGGCCATGGGGCAGAGGATCTGCCATATACACAAGAGAACCAAAAAGGGGGCACCATGCTATTTTCTTTTGAAAGCCACAGTTAAGGCACGTGTACTGAAGAAAAATCTTGTTGCTCTTTTCGTTATCATTTGGGATAAAATTTACCCCTAGCTGGAAGATATGAAGAGGCCTACATAACACTTGGTTCCCATTTGAACCCTATTTTGAAGGCTTCAGTAGGATTTAGATGTTGGGCTGTCTTTCAGCACAGGGGTGAACTCTTCAGGAAAGTAAGTTTGCCTACTCATGATCACAAGGGACCAGCTACTGATGCCTTTATTCTTGTTAAGTAGCTCTTCACTCCAGGATTGGTCCCAGTGACTGCTATCCATCAGGAAGAAGGATGTCCCAGTCTGGCCCATAGAAAGGAGAGTAGATACAAAGTTTCATCCAGTCTGGGCATTAGTCTGCCTTCTTACTCATGCTGAGGAGGGTTCCTCAAGTAGCCCCATTGACATGGATGGAGGTACCTAGGGAGTAGGACACTGCTTGATGTGAGCAATGTGGCAGAATCAGATCCTCTGTGCTTTTCAGATGGGCCACATCTGGATTCCTCCAGGGTTAAGGAATTATTAGTATGATGCCAATTGCACCATGCACTCCACTGTTTTCCCAGCTCTGCTCATGACACCCATAAAACAAACAGAGCCAGGAATGGAGAGAGCTGACCTTGAAAATCGGCTTACATCTAAACTATAATAGCCAATGAGGGATTTTGTTTTGTTTGCTTGTTTCAAAGCATGGGCTGCAAATTCGTGTAATTTGGAGTTCTCCCTTTGAAGTCCTTCTCTTTCCAGCTTCTGCCTCCAGCTGCATGAGGGAATAACTTGTCAACGGAAAGTTTATTTCTTAGCTATCCACCTTGCCTGCACAAATGCTCCCTTCATAGTCTGGGGGCTGAATGGAAGCTCATTAGAGACTATTAACATTTGCATTACAGCAGGGTAAATCTCACCCTAGGGTTTGCTAACTGGCTAATAGTTTCATAGAAAAATTGAATCAAGAACTAAGAAGCATTTCAGAGCCTCTGAAATGGTAATTAATAACAAATATGCTGAGAGCAGCAAATGGACGGTGAAACAGCATTTGCATTTTCAGCCAAGTCTTATAGCAGCAAGCGATTTCAAATAGAAGAGCTCCCTGTGAATAGGCATAATAATAATAAAAAGAGTGGATTGTTTCCCTGGCTTAATTAAATAATTCAAGAGGTACAAGAACATTGGATCAGAAAGGTCTAGCTTATGTGATTTTATGCACAATGAAAATTGTAAGAGAAGGCAAGGAGTAGGGGACACGTTTATCTAGTGAATGAGGTTCAGAGTCGCCTCAGACCAGCTCCTCATGTAGACATCTACCCTATGGGGTATTAAAACTGTGTTAAAATGATAAGCTATCACTTCGAGTTGTAAGGGGTTTCCTGGTTCTGCCTGCCGGCTAGAAGGCTCTGTAGGAAAGTGTGCGATCAGAGTCACTCTTCAGCCAGCCCATTTAGAGTAAGGTGGGGTGAGTTGCGCCTTTCTACTTGAAAGAGCCGCCTGCTTTGTCGCTGCCTGTTTTTGGGTTTTTTTGGGGTTCAAATCAAAGAAATAAAGTAGTGTTATGTTGCAACCTTCCAGCAAGAGTATTTTATGGTTTCATCTAACTTCTGTTTGAATGCTGTGAATATACCATACCCCACTGGAAAACGAGAAATACAACCAAATCCGTAGGGTGGCCTTTTTAAGCCTTGTGCACAAATGTAAGTGACTACACAAGGCGCAAGGAATCAGGCCCTAGGAGTTTTCAAGATCAGGCCTCAACTCAGTAGATTCCTATCCTCCTTTTTTCTGTCTATGAAGAAGAGGTAAGTATTGAAAGAGCTGTCTGATGGCCTTTGATAACAGGCTTGTGGCTGGGAGAAATGAACTCTTCTGTCCCTAATTCATCTTCCCCTTATCAGGCTTTATGTAATTTATGAGCCGCAAGCTGATGGCCACTTTGCTATCATATGGTCATGATTCTGTGTCATTCTCAGTTATATTTTTTCCCTTTAAAGCGCGTTGATCCATCAAGTAGTTCAGACTTCGGATTTGGAGGCCAAAAAGGGTTTTGATATAGCAAGACATGTTTTCCAGCAACTTTCTCTGTGTTTCAGTCATCTGTAGTTTCGGGAAGGTTGTTTTTGTTTTTAATTTTCAGAGTGAAATGAAATGCTTTTTAATATAAAAAAGGATTAAGACCTTAAACCATTAAGGCCCATGTCCCCACTGCCTGTTCATAACCTGAATACTGGTGTTGCTAACTCCCACAATTTTAACATGAGTTGTAAATTTGGGGTTTTTCTTAAAGCATCAAGTTGCTGGAATCGGGTAATTACCAGAGAATCTCAACTTTAAAAAAGAAATCTTTTAGCCTTCTAGGTTTCAAAGAAAGGCTTGAAAACATGAATCTAAATGATGCAACACATGAAGACAAAGAAAAGGAGCCCAACTCTTTACAATTTCATGATTTTTTTGTCCCTGACTCAGGGTTTTGGAATGCTTTGGTTTAAGAGATCTGATAGTAGGCTGTGCTATGGAGATTTCTCCTGGGAAGTAGGTCAGGCATCCTTTTCACCCAGGCCACTGAGTTTCCAGGAAGGGACTCCGTGGATGCTATTACAGCCCTGAACTTCCTAAACACACCCCTTAAACAGGAGGGAAAGGTTTGAGTTTCCTGCCTCATGGTTCCCTTGGTCCCAGCCCAGGTCCAGCTGCCCAATGTGTATTTGTGTGCAGATAACAGCTCTGTGCTGTTCTAGTGTACAAATCTGCCAATCCTCTCCTACAGCCATGTAGTGGAACCCCATTCAATCCTGCTGCCACCTGCCCCTCTGTACCTATGATGGGGGTGGCGAGATTTGGCCCCTAATAGAAAGCTCATGTAATAACTTTAAATTCATAAATCAGTCAGAGATGAGCTCAAGCTGCAGAACTAGGATGCATCTCTCTAAGTGGAGATGCCAAAGATTTGGGCCGCTCAGAACATAGGTTTCGGATCAGCCCATTGTAAAAGGAGAGGAGTCATTAGCAATGTGGATCTGGGTTATGCTTTCAAACACACCTCTATATTTTAGGGTTCTGTGGATTCAGAGCTTGATTCAGATCCATTTCTCAACTAAATCAATTCTAATAGTAATCTGAAAAACTTGTTTCCACATACCAGTGTCTGAGTCATTGCTCAGAAGCAATTGCCAAACATTTTGTTTGAAAGCTCTATCATGATTAGAGCTGGTTGAAAAATTTGACTGCACCATTTCCCATGGGAAAAATTGCAGTTTTGTTGAAGTCTAAATGTTTCACGGGAACAAATTGATTTTAAAGTTTGACCGGAAAAAGATGAAACAAATCATTTTGAATTTGTTTGATCTATTTAGTTTAGAGACTTCTATTTAATATAATATTGAAACAATTCAAATACTGTCAAACCTACTCAATGGTTCCAAGTAAAACTTTTTGCACAATTTCTGTCCTGTGGGAAATTCTGACATTTAATAATTGGTCAGACAAATTCCATTTCCTGACTAGATCTGCCCATGCTGTAATTTTTAAATTCTATCGACATATTATTAGATTAGTGATATTCTAATTTTGTGATTGTTTTAAAGGCATTTTCACATCACCTTGACATACAGTGTCGCCAACTCATGATTTGGTCACAAGTTTTGGAATTTCTGGTATTTTCATTCAAGATCCTACCTCCTGAAGTTGCATTTCAGCTTTTATTTAAAAAACTAAAGTAACTTTTTTGGTCCTCATGGTTGCAAAGATGACCCGAGTCATGCTTTCAAGTTTAAGCCTAGAGTAAAAAAAAAAAAAAAATCACCCAACTCTTACCCTCGAAATGGAATGCAAATAAAAAGAACCCAAAATATGTTAAGAACTTCATGATTTTAAGTAAATCTCATTACTTTGGGGGCCTGATTAATGAAATCTGAACACTTGAAGCTGGCAGTATTGAGCTCTGGGAAACATAAATGGAGGAGAATTCTGCTAGATCATGAGTGAGGTATTAGGAACTGTGCATTGAAGAGCTAAGCTTCCCTAAGCATCGACCTGTCACTGAATGCCACAGCGGGAACCAGAAAGTGAGACCAAGTCTTTTCATTTTGCACCCAGCAAGACAAGCGAAGCACAGAGTTAAACCATAAATGGTGAGAAACGCATTCAAATTTTAAAATTGTGGTGAGTGTTACTTGTACCTGAAGGCCAGAGTCGACTATTTTTCTGCAGCAGCTGGCATTTCAATTGAAACCAGAAGGGTCTCAGATCCACCAAGTTGTGTTAGCCCTCTTTTATGTGCAGCCTTTAAGCATGTGAGGTTTAAAGTCCAGCATGCTGCCCACTAGGCCAGATCGCTCCACTCTTTTGCCTTTCCAACCAAGGGGATTCTTTAGATATTGATGATTTTTGTTTGAAAGTAAAGATTGATTTACTATCCGAAGGCTCACTTTTGCAGGAAACAATTGGAGTGGTTTGCTACACTATGCTGATGGGAAAGGTGACAGCTGTCTACCGCTGACACAGGGAAGAAGTGAGTCAAATCCCCTAGTGTGAGATGAATTTAGTACTGGTGGTCCTGGAGGCAGAAATCTGGAGTTAAGAGAACAGGGACAGCATGGGAACACACTTCCCCCACAACGATACGTGGGGCGTTACATTTCAGTGCCTGGCTGTTGAGATTGCTAACACAGCTGGCACAGCAACAACTTTTAGTCCCTATGGAGCTGGGAGGTTTTGAACCAACAAGGCAGAGGGGAAAGACTATCTTCCACTACTAATTCTCCGAGTGCCCCAGTCCCCAGCGGAGCAGACATCCATGTGCTTTGAATGAAAAGTTCTCCTTTTAAACTAGTTTATACGCCTACCCCAACAGGCCTTCCTGCGTCCTCAGGCTAGGACAAGTTATTGGAGAGAACGTGGGGGTCAAACCTCGGCGAGGTGCAAAACATCACTTGGGGACGGGATACACTTGCTGCTGTGCTAGGGTGTGAGGAAGAGACGGGGCAAAGCCAGCAAAGTGGCGGAGAGGCAGCCAGAAGGCTGAGCTCAGGCGCAAGGAACGGAGCAAGGCCATAGATCAAGTCCCACATCCATCTGCTCTGACGCCCAAATCCAGCCCCCTCCTCCAAAGGCATGGAGGTTCCCCCGGCAGCAGAACTGGTATATTCTACTGGACAGGAGGTGGGGGGCTAGGTGAGGGTGAGAACATGCGAAGAGCATATGCCCCCCCCACACTGTGTGAAAGCCAGCTCTGCAGAGGGGAAAAATCATGTGTTAGCCTTGGGAGGGGTGGGACGGGGGCATGCAAGGGGCTGGGAGGTTGTCAACTCTACTGCAATGTTGTGACTTGGGGGAAGAGGATTCTTTCCTCCTTGTGCGCCGAGCCAGCATCCGATTCCCCCTCCTCAGCTGGGCACTAGGATTTGCCCCACTCCGTACACACTAGGTGCCGAACTGTAAAAACCGTGGATTCCTGAACATCTTTCCTAGGTGCCCGTTCTTTCTGCACTTGCACTGCTGCCTGGTGCTTTATCTTACAATGTTGACTATGTTCGGCTCTCTGCTGAGCTGCAGAAGCTGGTTTCATCATCCATTTTTAATGTGCTTTTTATAAACAAAGGGGCCAAAGTCTGCACTCTGACAAACGAATATTGCTAGCGCATGTCATTGATGCTCTGCCAGCCTTTTAAAATGGCCTTTGTGCTTTTCAGTCATCCTGCTGCAAGTATTCACACTCCTGCCCTCAGCACGGGGGCGTTACTCAAACAACTCTGAGTAAGGCTAGTTCACACCATGCTTTTCTGTAATTAGTTAATAGGATTTTAGAGAAAGGGTATTAGGGTTGGTAAAACAGCTCATTAGGAAGAAGGGCTTAGCTACAGGAGAAATTCGCCCTGGTTTAACTTAAGTTGCTTTAAAAACCAGTTTAGTTAAACTGGTGCAAAACCCTCTGTAGACATGCAACTAAAATCAGATTAAAAACTGCATCTGTAGTGAAACTGGTGCAAACGCATGCTTGGACAAGGCCTGCCATTCATTAAGGACCATGTTGGGAATGCTTTACCTTCTGGGGTGAGTAGATTCTCCTCACTGGAGACATGTGAATAATTGATCACGGTGGAGTTTCCAATCTGGACTCCAGAATTTAGTCCCTTTTCAGGTTCTGAAGTTGTTCGCCACTTGACCCTCATTTTATTTGATTTGGCCCAGTAAATTTGGAGAAACACTTTTTGGAGTATGGGTTGTTCTTGAACTGGCTGTTTTAAATATTCATTCACCATGGCATGTGCTTGCTCACCTAAGTCACCTGGTATCGTTTCTGCTTCGTCCTCGTGGTATGCTGGATCGTTTTCAAAGAGAACACTAGCGTATGCTGCTGTTTCCGGGGTGGGCATGGCCGTTACTTGAATACTTGGGAATGGCAAGTTATCGCAAATGAAGAGACCAGCATATTTGGGAATGATAGGATTCTGGGTTAGAACTACATAATTACCCATTTGGAATTAAGACAGAAGAGTAATACAAGGCCCCTATTCTTGTGAAGGGTGTCAAGATTTTTAATGGCTGCGAGCTGTCAGAAACTTTGGTTTTGAGCACGAAACCCTGAGCCGCAGTGACTTCAGTGGGGCCAGGATTTCACCACAGAGCCTAAAGTCAGCACCTGTAAGTTCCTCTAGCCTATGGAAGAGACCTACTGCCTTGGCATGAATCATCATGAAAGCCACCCCCTTCCAGCTCCGTTAGCTCTGCTGGGAGATCTCCCATCCAGTGTTTGACAGCATTCTGCACGAGCTCCGCCTAGCAAAGGCTGGCTTTTCTCTCAGTGGCCGTGTTTACTGGCTACATTATGAGAATTCTCATTTGGTAATGTTTTAGCCAACCAGCAGTGTTGACATGTTGTTCAGACTTTTACAACATTTTTTGTCTGCATGTACAATGCTTCTTTCATGGTGTTCGTGGTCATTGTTCTGAGTTTTCATGCGTGACAGCACAGATTTGGGGAGGAGGAGTTGTTTTGGGGCACAGGTGATGGGGCCGTGTTTATTTATAATTGAAGTTAATAATAGCAAGGGCTGCCATTAGCAGGGGGAATCTGACCGCGCCGAGAATCCATCTCAGGGGTCTCTCCTAGGAAAACAAACAGACTATACGTAAATCTGTTTCATAGTAAATTGGTGCCAGTATTTGCAGAGGTTTAATATTTAACTGAAATCAAACACTGAAAGAAGCTCAGTTAAATCAGTTCACGCCTGCAGGTTCCTGGGCCATGATGTATCTTTAATTCAGAGTCTCTAGCCACTGGTTGTTAACGTGAAACACACTCCGGGGCTAGTAGGCAAAGAACTGGAGCAGTCAGAGCAGCAATGCTTCCTCAACTTCTTACCACTTCATGAGAGCTTTAAAGTTTAATGTCCTTTTTAAACGCACTGTCTGCTCACACTGCAGGTCATAGGTAGGCTGCCTCTCACTATATAACAGTCACAATGCATGGTTTACATGCAGTTTACTGGCCACTCAAACAAACTTCGCAACCAGAGTAGTCAGATGAGCTTTCTCCTAATGACGCCTTTCCTTCGTCCCACTTAGTCAATTAATAGAATTATGATTCCACCCCCCATATGTTTGAGTATATTCAAGCCTTTTAAAACCTTTCACAGACAGGGTAATTCCTATGCTACCAAAAATACAGTATTTGCCTGATCATTTCTGTCATTTTATGTAACACAGTATCTAGGGAGCTTCATGGACATGAGAGACAGTTCCTGCCTTAAGAATTTACATTCCAGTGCCCCCACCCTGGCTCCAAACGTGTGTTCTTATGTAGATCTGTGAGCACGCCTACATCTAATGATTATTGAGCTGCATACCACAGTGTAGCGTATTTATGGATTTCAGAGAGACTCTTAGAGGGAAGGAAATGGTTTCACCCATTCCACACAGGCACCAGTCACAAGGTACCAGTCACAGACCAGGGATCACAAGCCGTTAGGGCCAAAGGGTCTAATTGTCAAACAATGCCCCTGTGATTGTTCTTCTATTCTCCTAGAGAGTGTGGCTGGATGACTGGGGAAGAAACCCCTCTCCCCACACACTCTACAGTTTGAGGAAGACTTGATAACTTGTCCATGTAACAAATACATTGAGCTATATATTATCTAGGCCTCAAAATGTGGGTGGGGGCTTTCAAAAACCCCCAGCTTCCCCAAGGAAAAAAGAAAGGAAACGGACTACAGAGACAGGACCTGGAAGACAGTCAGACCAGGCTGGATCCCAAGAGCTTTTTGGCTTCCATAAACAGTGGAAGTTGGTTCTATTCTCTTTGTAAGAGGAAAGTCTATAGAAAACTTGCTTGCAATGAAGTTTAAGTTCAGATGACCCTAAACAGGTAAGTACGCTATTTTAAAATCATTTCCAACTGCTAAATAAAGTACCTTCTTGTTTTTAAGAAGGCTGTTGGTCCCTATCACTGGTCACAGGTGTGAGATTGGGTGTATGTATGTCAAACCGTGATCTCCATTTTGTTCTAATGCCAATTTAGATTGTAACCTTGACTTTGTGTTGAAGCCTCCATGTTGGATTATACATCCAGGGTGTGCTACAAAAAGCCAGCCTAATATTGACTAGGTCTGTCTACGTTAGATGCTGTTCTGCTCATGCTAGGAGTGTGGGACAATGAGAGAACTTTGAAGAGTCATCAGTGGTGAATGTCTCCCTTACTGGAACAATGGATCTTCTACCAGTAGGGCCACTGACTTCAAATGACTCTACACTCTGCTATAGAAGTGCTGTGCAGAATTGCTGATGCATTCCAGCCCAGATGTCACTGCATTTCAGTGACTGGCAAATGACCCAACAACGGAGTTGGTAAAGCTCCTTGGAGAGTCTGTCTGGATGAGTGATGCTACATAGAGATAGGTTTTACTGTATTCTTCTCCACTGGGAACATTTCTCATTAAGCCCCAAGGATTCTCCTCCGTTTCCTCCTCATCGGCCTCAGCATTCTGGTTGCCTCAGGGAACTGCTGACCTCCTAGCAGCTGAGGAGGAGATGGAACTCCCTTCAAAGCTCATCATGGCTGCTCTAGCTAGAGGATTTCATGCTGAATGAATAGAGACACTCCTTTTCCCACTCCCATGGGCTGTTTGCTGCTCCCAACCTCTGCTGGCCAATACAGTGGAAATATAAAAGCATGCTAAGAAAGTGAAGTAGTGTAATTCACACCTTCTCCTCCATTTGCATTCTGCTACAACTTAAATGACAAGAGTCCAGATCTTCTACGAACAAACGAACTCTGGTGCGAAGGAACTTTTCAGAAAGCAAAAGGGACACCCAAGAAAAGCATCCCTCAATCTTAGGTCATCCCCACCTCAGATCCTTATTCAAGCCTACAAAATTAGTCTAGGAATGACGATTCTCCAGACTGGGAGTAGTGCTGTAGCTAGCAGCTGTGTTATTTCATCTCCATCCCTGAGGAGTGGGATTACCTCCTCCACTGAGCCAGCATTTCTGAAGAAGGCAATGAAGCAAGCATTCAAATCACAACTTCCTCACAAGGGCGGATGGAAGCAGCAAGGCATGAATAATGAATGTCTCAGCAGACTGCAGGAAGCTTTGCAGGGATTCAAAACTATATAGTGCTTCTAGATTGGAGAGAGAAGATAGAAGAGTTTCTTTCCCCTCTAATTCTCTATGATTGTCATAGACTTTGAGATAAAAAGAACAGCTGTTGCCAAAGACACTGGTATCGTTTGGACAAGAGAGAAGCTGTGAGACAGATTTTGCAGATGTTATAGTTATGCTGGTTAAAAACTTGGATGGAGAAGACTCTTTATGAACATAAAAGCAGAAGCTGTTTAAGGGGGACTTTGTATCAGTACGCAGCAGACCAAGGTCATGGTGATAGGAAAGAATGCTGTCAACACTGGCGGATGTGTGATTGACGGATAAGGATATGGATGAACTGATGACTCTGTCTATCTTGGAAGTGCAATATCTGCTAATAGTCAGATCACTAAAGAAGTGAAGGCAAGAAATGGCGAAGCCAGTGGGTCATTTTCTTACTTGTCAAACATCTGGAAGCGTCAGAAGATAAAATCTCATTTTAGTATGTAGATGTACAACACTATTGTCTTCCTGCCACTACAGTATGCTGCAGAAGTGTGACAGATGATGGAATTATACAATAGGAAGCAGAACACATTTCACTAGCTTTGTGCAAGAAGAATCTTGGCAATCCACTGGAAAGACTGTGTAACCAATGAGGACATGTTGCGTTGCAGGGGTCAGCAGGCTGCTGGCTCTGTTGCCACACAGACAACTATGGTGGTTTGATCATGTCATCAGGCCGACAAAGAATATAACTCCACAAGTCACAGTGGACCTTCTGATAGGGTCTGCAGATCAGAATGTACCCATATAGACACTCTACAACGCTCCAGTTCATAAGTTCATGATGATCCTTTCTTGTTTGTTAAAGCAGACAGGCAAGGAAGTGGGAGTGGGTGGCTCAGGAGAAAAGAGAACTGGGATAGAGAGTCTTAGCTTCATAATTTTGATTCAAATCCAATCCAGATCACGTATGATCAACAGTCATTGCCTTCTGATGCCTCTTTGACCACAGGGGTACAGAGGGGGCAACTTCAGTCCAGTTCTTAGTGGACAGTTGTTCACATCACCAAAACCTTCAATCTGATTGGTTTATTGGCACTGACTTTAGGGTAGAGGGGCCACTCTCTTCCCTTCCACAAATGATGGGTTAGGAGAGAAAGAGGAGTCATATATCTTTGTCAAGGTACAGTAATTCTATAAATAAATAATACCTCCCTGTTCTCTAGCACTAACACAACAGCCCGGTGAAAGGTACTTTGAGTCTAGACACAACTTCTTTCCAGAAACACTAATGGGCAGCAAGGGACTGTTTTGTTACAAATCAAGGAATTGTCAAAAAAAATTATAGCATAGTTGTGTAAAAGCCACAGTCCCCTTTGCAATAGTAATCAGATCCGGGTCAGCCCAGGACACAGAAAGAATCAGATACAGTCCCAGGTCTGGAACTAGAGGTGTGGGGGATGCTGCTGCACCCCTGCCTGGAAGTGGTTTCCATTATATATAGGGTTTACAGTTTACAATGGCTCTCAGCACTCCTACTATCAAAATTGTTCCAGCACACCTGGATCCAGTAGACCATGGGAGGGGAAATATTGTACCACCTTAAGGCAAAACCTCTGTCCATGCCATACTTAGGATTTCTGAGTCTATTTAATCTCACAGCACCTGTCTGATGCATTCCCAATGAGGTTAGGATAGCACAGTGCCTTTGTACAGCCTAACACAGTTGCATTTGTGCAAGACATAATAGCATGAAATTGTAATTCCCTCTTGGCTTCGAGCTGTCTTAGCCCTCAGCTCTCCACCCTGATTTAAATAGTCCTCTTTTTCTCTACGTTCCTTCCCACTCATTGTAAAGCCATCTGAGGATCCAAAACGTGAGCACGTAAGAATAAGAGGTTATTAAATGGTTTTCATGGTCAAGGAATTCTCTCTAAAGCTGCTGTGTTTCCGTAAGCTTTGGGTTAGAATCCCAGAATGAGATGCCTGTTCAAGCCTTATCCATCTTGTGCGCACAGCCAACCTAGGCAAAAAAAAATACTCCCCACTGTTATTGTTACTTTGTCCTCCTACCTCCATCCATTTGATTGTCTCTGCCACATGGGGTGTCTTTCCTTTAGATTTTAAGGCGAGATGGAACCATTGTGATCATCTAGTCTGACCTCCTGGATAACACAGGCCATACAATTTCCCCACAACAAATCCTAGAGCAGATTTTTTAGAAAAACATCCAATCTTGATCTAAAAATTGGCAGCGATGAAGGCAGTGATCGCAACCATTGGTACACTGTTCCAATGGTTAATTACCCTCAGTGTTAAAGTGTGCACCTGATTTCCAGTGTGAAACTTGTCTAGCTTCCACTTGCAGGCATTGGATCGTCTTCTCCCGTTCTCTGGTAGGCAGAAGAGCTCATTGTTAAATATTTGTTCCCTTGGTAGGTATTTTTACACTAATCAAGTCACCCTTTAACCTTCTCTTTGTTAAGCTAAATAGATCGAGCTGCTTGAGTCAATCACTATAAAGCTTCTGAACTCTCCCCAAGTTATCAGCATTCTTCTTGAATGCTAACTTAGATTGTTAAATGCTTAGGGCAGAGACTTTATTATGTGTTTGGAGATTGCCTAGGTCCATGGGGTCTTGATCCCCACTCTGGGCCTCTAGATACAGCCATAATAGCTGTGTTCCCTCCCTTCCTACTCCCCATCTCCAATTTTCCACTCTGGGTCCCTGCTTCCACACCCCAGCCACTAAATTCCTTGAGTCCCTGCTTCCCCCATCACCACTGCCCATCCATCCATTCTGTTGCAGGTCACTGCTTTTCCCACACCTACTTCCTCACCTCTGGGTTCCTGCTTCTCCCCTCCTTCCCCACCAGTGACCCACCCCTCTGGTGCCTGCTGTTTCCCCCCCCCCCCCCCCATTTCCCCTCTACACTCTGCTTTCCCCTCCGCAAGTCACCACCTCCTTCCTACAAACCCTCCCTGTAAGACTCTCTTATTTCTGCTAGAGTCCAGGATACAAACAATTTTCCCACACAGCAAATTAGGGGCACTGGAGAGATTCCTCTGCCTGCACCACCAGGCAGCCTGGGGGCCTTGATTTCTCCAACAAATCAGGCATTTTATGGTGTTTGGATGTGTGCCCATTGATGCCTAGAACATTTCCTGAAGATTTGGAACTGCTTGGATATGGCATTCCGAAGTGATCGCGTTCCCGGTGGACAGGTACTAGCCAGTTGCGTGTCAGACTTCATACAGAAATAGGATAACCTTTTGGATCCGCAAGACTGGGCTGGGAATCTCAATGGAACAAGCCTGTGTGCAACCATGCTTCTGGTTAGCCAAAGATAGCATAGGAACAGCTCCCCCTGCACCCCCTCCCCACCCGCCTGAGTATTTTTGCATTTCTGGTCCCAGGCAAAGACCAGGGGTTCAGAAATAGGCTTTAAAAAGCATATTCACATTATCTCAAATCCCCAAAAGGCCTCATTTCAAGATCTGCTGGGTTTTGAGTGACAGTTCAGGTCAGTATTTTATCCAAATAAAGATGGGTCAATTAGTTTGAGAGGCAAAGGGTCTAAGTGTACCACGAAAACAGAGGAAGGGGAATGCAAAGAGCAAACCAGTCACACCATTGTAAATTAAGCTCCAGATGAATTTTTATCTACTTTGCTGGTATATATTTCCAACTCCCAGCAGGACTACACCTCCCAGATTGAATCTCAGCTAGGGGGTTGCTATCATCCACCCCAATGGCTCACCAGGAAGGGAGAGACCATGGTGCATTGTGGGAAACATAGTCCTGCCCTGGATCCTGGCTCATAAAGCAGAAAAGGGTCACGAGGCATCCCAGGAGAATTTCCAAATCAACTTCTTTTTGGTTTTGGACCAAAGCTTTTTAATTTTTCCACCAAAAGAAATCAGAGGGTTTTTGGGTGTTTTTTTTAAAACCCGTATTCTGACCAGCTGTAGTGCCCAGCGTGAAAGTCACCTGTGTGAAGGGCCAGCACCGACTGACCACCCCTTACGTCCATTAGAGTCCAGTTCTAGTCTCTGGATGGATTTTTCAAAAGCACCTAAGACAGTTAAGTGCACAAAGCCCATTGAAACTGGATGGGACTTTGGCACCTAAATCCCTTAGGCACTTTTGAAAAATCCCACTGTGGCATCAGAGGTGTCAAAAGCTTGCATTGCCCTGGCATGGGTGAGTTTTCCCTGAAGCCAATTGTGCGTTGGTTTGGCTGGAGAAAAGGCAAGAAATATGAGCTGTAGCAAACAGGCGTCTCTAGGCTGTGTACTCCAAGCTTTCTGTAACGGCCGAGATAAAGAATGAGCTTGAAGACTGCCCATATTAATACACTGACTTATACCAGAGTGAGAGATTCAGTTGTCACAAAGCATGACTGAGCAAAACCAGACGAAGGGAAGAAAGAAGAAGATTATGCATATTCTATGCTCACAACAAGGGAGACACGTCTCAGCACTCTGTTTACCTCAAAGATTTCCTCTTTGACTTTAAATTCAGCTCTCCCTTGTCTCATGATTTTAAAAGTTGTTATAAAAAAGAGGTTGCCTGCCAGGTAGGTTCTCTTAAGCTCTCGCAGTTCTGGCTAGAAGTCTCTCTAGGCTTGTGAAGGAGATAGTTACGTATCCTTTGTTCCTGGCGCAGGGAAACCTAAACTATCAAATCATTCTAGAATTCTTTTTGTAATCAGAAAGAGTATAAAAATGGAGAGAATAAAGAGATCTCAGGCCTACCCTTGGTTTAACAGCATAGTAAATAATACTCAGCACTGCAGCAGCAATTCTGGTCTGTAGATCTCAAAGTGTGTGACACCAGCTCCCTGAGACAGTCTCCATCAAGGGACTCTATCCCACCCTGGCAGGAAAATGATGGATTCGATTAATAAACTTCTTCCATAACTATTGTGGCCTATGAGAATGAGTGCAGGTTGTTAAATAAAGTTTTCTCTTGCAAACTCAACTTAAGCCCAGAAGGAATAACAACAGAAATTACAGACGTATGAATAATATAGCATATGTGTGATATTAATATGCTTTTAATAAAGCACCATGTAGTCAGAAGGATCCCAGGGTGCTTTGTAAACCCTTCCCCACAGCACACTTTGAATGTTAATGGTGAACAGTTTCAGGGCAAAGTGTTCTTGTGGGCAGAGCAAATCCCTTTGAGAAGGCAAGCCTTTGGCCCAATGGATAGCTGAAGGACTTGGCTGGGAACCACAAGCTCTCAAAGTTCTAGACCACTGGTCATGAAACAGCCCTCCCCCCCTGTCTCAAAGTTATCATCTATTGCCGATGCATTGCCCTGTCTGAAGTGAGTTGGGGGCGGGCAAGTGACCACATCCTGGTTCCACGTGACTCCTTTCAGGGCAGTCAGCCCAACAGCTAGAGATGGCTAGAACGATGAGACTGAACTAATTTCCCCTCTCATTCCTGGTTGAGACATACTCAGGGCAGTGTTGGAGACTCTTAAGCCATGGCTGCCATCTTGGCTGACCAGGATTGAAGCTGGAACTTCCAGAGCCAAAAGCATGAAAAGTCTCCAGCGCTTGGGCTGGACTCAGCTAGAGGTTATAATAAACTGACATCCTTTGTGAATTCGATACTGAACTGTAAGTTACTTCTTGCTTCAAGGACTGTTTCAGAACAGCGGCACAAGAGTCTCAGTTTCCAGGGCTGTCAATGGGACAGGTTTCACAGAGACTACGGTCACTTAAAGGCCCTGATATTATTTAGAACAATGGGCCAACTTCTCTGCTACTGTAAAAATGGCTAGAACCCCACTGAATGCAATGGCACTTGATTCCTTTGCACCAGCAGATGTTTATTTTACCATTTGGAGAAGTGTTTTCATTTAAAAAAAAATCCACATTTTATTAGGACTTCTTGCCTTAATAACATTTGAGATTTTGTGTTTTTTAGCTTGGCCTTTGTGTTTAATCTCTAACTTCTAAAATCTCAGGAGTTAAATATTTATGACTGGCTGCATCTCTCACACTTGGCTTGAAAATTCTCTCTTGAAATGAACTGCCTCCCAGTGAGTTCTCACAGGGAAGGTAGATGGTGGCTGAGAAGACAGAAGTAGGCAGAATGCCTGCCAATTCCAGTTCTTCCCTGGTAACTTCCATTCATTAGACTCCTGATATTCTTATCTTTCACGAGCTGGTAGGATTCCAAGATTCAGTAACCACAATGGATTTCTTTAGAGGTTGAAGAAATTGCTTCTGGACTGATGGAAATTGTCCCCCCATGAGACCTCTTTGAGGAACAAACTAAAATCTTTTCAGGTAAGTACAAGAACAGAAGGACATTATGACACCCTTGGAACGTAGTTCTTGGTGGGCTTAGCTTCAAGTTAAAGAAGTCCCATGATGAGCAGCCCTCAAAATGTGTATGAAAGTGAAACCAATAGCCACATACAATCCCAAAACAGAACAGAATTGGCTCATTCCATCAGCCTTCCCCATATTGGTGTTTAAAAACCAACGTCTACTGAAGTGAGATTGAATCAGAAGAACAGATCTCGAGAAGCCACTTTTAAAAGATACAGGTCTCTTACTTCCCAACTAAGTTCTGACTGCTTGATGTGGGATCACCTTGCAATGAAAGTCTAGCATGTTTAAAGATGCCATTTACTCTCTCTACTATGATGCACTCTCATGCACTGGGATTGGAGTAACAGGAAAGTCTCTGCAGTTTGTCAGCAAAGACAGGGAGAAGCAGCTGAAGTGTGAATGACAAAGGTCTTGCACCTGTGTCTCAGCAGAAAGCGAGCAGATTACAGGAACAGCCTAGCAGCAGGTTAGGGAGCACCTGATCTAGGCTTTTAAAAACCCCCGCTCCCATTAAAGATTTAAAAGCATGGCTTTTTTTTCAGCTCTATTAGGCTGCAGAAGTCAGAGGGAATGGGGCTCTGGCATGAAAGCTCTCGAAGCACAATAGTCAAGTCACAGCATGGCTTGGCTTCTTTTGATTCAGAAGAAAATCTACTGCTGGATTATACAACATGTCTGATGCCCTTAAATGGCGCTAAAGAATTCTGCAGCTGGGGTGCCATCTTTTGGGTGAGGCATAGCATTGGTATGGATTACTAGTGGTCCGTAAAGGTGAGCGGTAAAATTTTCAAAGGCGTCTAAGTCCCATTTTCAAAAGTGACTTAAATCACCTAGGCACCTCTGAAAATTTTACCCTTAATCCCTTTAACATTCTGACAACCTACTCTGAGTATTCCTAGTGCTTACACCTTGTCTAAACTCATCGGGATAAATAATTGTATCACCTTTGAACATGTACTCTTCATGATGCACCCAATTAGCACTGGATATCTATAAGATGCCTCTGTTACCTATTTTCTGTATTACTGCATCTGAAGAAGAGAGCTGAAGTCTCTCGAAAGCTTATACCTGCAAATATTAAATTTGTTAGTCTTTAAAGTACCACAGAACTCTCATTGTTTTTCCAATTAGCACTGTTTCCCTGGCTTCATAGCAGTGTTTCACTATCAACTTCAGAGTTGTTACACCAGCATGTGAGAGGTAATCACACCTTATAGGTAGAGGAACTCTCTCTCAAACAGATAAATAATTTCTACAGACTTGAAAGGGTTTTAAGTACAACCACTGTATTTTGTGTGTCCCCATGGTGCATCTCTCTCAAATCGGTGCCCTCTATTTCTAATACTCTATTGATATTTAAAAAATAGCTTTGAAATGTATATGTGGTTATGGTCTTGGGAGAAAATCTCTAGAGAAGCAATTTACTGAAATGCCCTACTACTTAAAAATATTTATATATGTTAGGCAGGGATTAGACTTAATTTAACATTTTTCCCCTCCTTTAAACCTCGTTTAATGCTGCATTGGGCTTCAGAGGCGTAAATTGGTTTGAAAGTTATGAGGGGGAAAAAAAGGAGAGCTCTTGAAATAGTGACATGACATTGCAATGAAAAGAAAAAGAAACCTAATTACTCAGTAGAGTCCAGATGATCTAGTTTATATGATGCTGTGATGGAAGAACAACTCACTCACTCTAGAGGACGTTATTTCATGCTCTCAGTTCAATAGCCTCTAATTACAGACTGCCTGTCCAGAACTGGAGAAAGAAATTAGGTTCTTATGAATTTCAACAAAAGAGGAATACACATTTGAAATAGTGAGATAGCTTCAACCAATAAAATAAAGAGACCAAGAAGATTTTAATAGCCAAAGTGAGGGGGGAAAAAACCACTAATATTAGTTCACATTTAAAGAGGCTGTTGTGTCCCTTTATGCTCACTGTCTGATATTCCAGAAAGATTTATTAGCACAAACCTCCCAAAAAGTATTTTTAAGTGTTAGTGTTTGACTATTCATCAGGTCTTGAACTGCATCGTTAGCCAAGAGATGTGATATTTGGGATACACATTTTATATTCAGTTTCATGCTATAAGGGCCAAATTCCTTACTTCTTTTCAGTTGCTCCTTCCTCCATGTATAGCCACACAGACATCATTATTTTCTGACACAAGTAAGAAAATCAGAACCTGGCTCCGTGTGATTTATGTGACTAATTAAGGGCCAGGTTCAGCTAGTCAACATGTTTAAGTTGATAGATTTAAGGGAACTATTCCTGGAGCAGACTACTATTCATTATGCATAAGGGCATCAGAATCTTCCCCTTAGGGCTGAAATGTCAGTTTGCCACAAACCCTGAGTAACAAGCTGCATATAGTTCCAGAGAGATCAGGGACAACATGCAGACTCAGTCTTAGGTTCTTGATGCCTAGGAATTGCCATATTGGATAAGGCCAATAGTCCATAGCTGCCAGGGCCTTTCTACTCCCATGGAAGGTGCAAGAAACTTTGCAGCAAACAGCTATGAGATAACCTTTGCCCCCAGAGAAAGTTGTCTCCTAAACCCCTGTAGTTAGAGTTTGGCTTTTGGGCCAAAGCATGAGAGTTTAGAACAGTTCCGAAGATATTTTACAAAAGTAGTATTGGGTATAACAACTCTGGACAGTTTTGTAGTCTACATCACCCAGTGGTGCTGCTACAGTCTTCCAAGTTTCCCAGCACGTCAGTAAGTTTTGACTCTTGGGAACACATGCTGGGTTGTTAGTTTTGAGTGTGAAAGAGGTGCATAGAGGCAGCGTCAGTTGAGAGGGAACTGTGCAAACTACAGGAGAGCTTTCTTTCTGCTTTGAGCTCTGATTAAGTCACGGAGGCAGAGTTCCTGTGTAGGAACCTAGCACAGGTGTTGAGCTGAGATTCTTGCAAGAAGGAATTGCCTTGCATGCTGTTTGACCATTTCATTCCAGGACTAGTACAGGTAAGTAAATACAGTGAGATCGCTTCTCCACTGGGAAGCCAACCTGCAAGGCTCTATCTTTTGTATGCTGGCTTGATCAGAACTAGAGAGGGTATTTCTCCTTCAGCTGGAATTTACACCACCTGCTTGAAGTGTAGACATAGCCACAGAAGGATCTTGGCTTTACAGGAGAATGTAAGGGCTTATCTATACATGGAGCTACCCCTGAATAACTCCACCTGTGGGCACTTATTCTGGAATAAGAGTACCTGATTCTGTTTTAGCTTAATCCACTTTCAAAGGCACTCATATTCCAAAATAAGAGTGTCCACAGATGGAATTAAGGAATGGCTATTGCTCTTTAAACTCACACCTATCTTAATCTGAATTAACACTCAAGTATAGACAAGCCCTTTAAATTGGTGCAGTTATGTTCCTAAAACTTACAAGGAAAGCCTCTCTAATATGGCTTGTATCGAAGCATATGTTTAGAGGAGACTAAGTATGCCTGCAGGCCATCTGTCATCCTAAAATCCCCTTTTCTCTAATGCTTGTTCCAAATGCTAAATAAAAACCAGTTTGTTTTGAGAAGGTCACAGGTTCCTGGAGAGAAGAAATGCAGGTGTCTGCAATCCAGTCAGGCCTGCAAGGCAATAGGCAGCTGCTATGCACAGGGTAGCATGCCCAGCTCCCAGGTTAAAAGTGGAAGAATTGGGTGATCCCCCCCTTCCCTGAGGTAGGTGAGTGCAAGAGGCCAAAGACCGGATGGGTTTGCACTCAGGGACCAGAAATAGTTCAGAGATGCAGCTCACCCCGCAACAGGGAGAGAAAGTTATTCTTTGCTGCTTGTGCAGCCAACACAATAACTCCAAAAGGAAAAAACAGGGTCAGTTGTGGACTAGTGTCATGTTGCATCCAGGGCACGCTGTGTAACCTCAGTCTACATCAGCTGTGTCAGGCATCTTCCGTCTGAAGAAAGACAGACTTTGAGATTGAGTGTTTGGAAACAGACATTTAAATTATATGCAACACCAAAGCACAGGAGCGTCCATAAAGGCAGGCATTCTTCCCTTCTAGACTAACAACCATAGAGCCTATCGTCAAGAGACATTGGGCAGGGTGGGCCAGGGTGCTGAAATACCACTGAGCATTCTGCCTCAGGTACTTGACTGGCCGGCTCTTGCTCATGTGCACAGGGTCTAACTGATCACACTACATGAAGGTCAGGAAGGAATTTTTCCCCATCTCAGATTTGCAGAGACTTTGGGGGCTTTTTTCCACCTTCCTCTGCAGACCTCTCTCACTGAATTGTTTCCCGACCATTGCAGGGGCCTCAAGAACTGGTGAACCGCAGTCCCTCTTAATCTCTGCCTGTTGCACATGATAGTTTCACCTCCTTTGGTGTAATTTTCACTGTTGGATTTAGTGTACTGGGGCTGGGTGGTGCTGGCAGCTAGGGAAACACAGGAGGTCAGCCTACACAACTGAGTGCTTCCTTCCGGCTTGAAACGCTACGACTCTAAAATACATCTCTAGCAACCAATGTAAGACACAGGTCAGACGCAAGTATCTACTTTGATCTGCATGTGTAGCGTTAGCCACCATCCAATATTTACTTTGGCTGGAAATGTCATCAGCCATCTGAACAAAACCATTATTCAAACACCGAACAGAGATATACAATACACTCATTCTCTCTCCCACTAGATCTGGCCCAAAATCAATTGGCAGAGGGGAGGAAAACTTGTTGCAAAAAACGCAACAATTTAAGCTTCTTGTATTTGTGAGAGCCCCTAAATTAGGTGTAAGGTTCAGGAGCCAAAAATAAAGGCAGCCCAAACCACCAGTAATTTCTGAAGATCTTGGCCTGGATTTTTGGAAACAGAGGTCATTTCAATAATTGTTCTTGTGCTTTACAGGCTCAAAGCCCCATGCCAACAGTAGCTTGTTAATACTCCCCCCAGCATTGGAAAGTAGGTAATTCTCACCCTTTTACAGTTCAGAGGAACCAAGGCCCAGAGAAGTTCCACATCACAGAAAGTCAGGTGCATCTTTGCCTTCAGCTCCCAATAACAGGGTGTGCCGGCACATTGGTCCTCCCATTTGAGAGGAGGTAAAAGGCCAACACAACAGGCTTCCATAAACAATCCTTCATGTTCCCCAGGCTACATCCTTCTCCCAGACTGCAGAGGTTTCATACCAGGGTTTAGCCACAGTTTTGCAGGTCTCAGTAGCCCTTTCCCCTCCTCAGGCCTGCACTAGTCTCAGCCTGTGATGCAGATCGTCTCCCCATCCTCCCTAGAAACTCTAACCACTAAATGAGAACCCATGCCCATTCCAGGCCTCCGATTCCACACTTCTGCCCCAGGTCTTTTCCTTCCCCTGCTTCCAGGGTCCTTCTGCAGCTGCTTTTAAGCCACTCCCTGAGATGCCTCACAGACTTCTTGCCACACAAACTTTTACAGGTTCTTTCCCCCTGTCTCAGTCTAGACCCATGGCCCCACAAGAGCTTCCACTAGCAAACCGCATCCAGCTCACCCTTACTGGACAAGCCCAGACCAAATCTTCCCCTGATCACTAATCTCTCTCCATATGCCAGGAAACTGACTTTATATAGTCCTTCCATTCTTTCCCAGCAGGCCATGTGTCCACCCTGCTGTCACATGATCCCTGGGGAACTATGGCTCCTGGGATGCCTGTCCTTAAAGGGTTGGATTTAGCACAGAGATGTGCTGCACCTGGGCCTGCTCTTACAGGGCTAACACCTGGTGACATGCTGTCAGAGCTGGGATTAGAACTGGTTTGTGTGGGGTGCACAAACAGCTAGAACAAGCCCCATTCTCTGCATGAATAGTAATTCTTCACGTGGGTCCTACCCAGAATACCATATGCCTGCACTTTCTTCTGAGGAACTTTAATACAACAGGGATGTTATTGCACAAGTGATTCAAAGATTGAAACTCTGGGTTCTGCCAGTTTGAAGGAGAAGTTTAAACAAACACAGACCTAAGGAACCAGGCCTGTCACCCAGCAACAGTTATTTGTAAGCCCCAAGTGTTTTGAATTCATACATATATTTGTGAAAAACTGATTCCACTATTCACTCAGCTCCAGTAGCTAGATTGCTGTGGTTTTAGAGGATAAACTGTTGTGAATTCCCCACTGAAAGAAAAACCAAAGAAGCTTTTTCTATTTCTAATTATTTTGTATTTCTAAACCTTTTCATCTGTTATTCGATCGTATCTCTTTCTATCACCTTTGCCAAAGAAATGATAATAAACCGGGCATTTTCTGATAACAGTGTTGAATGATGAAATTAAAATCACCCCCACACATCCTGTGTCTGTTTGCAGCAGTTCATGGTGTATAGCAGTGTTTCTCAACCTTTTAAGTAGCAAGTACCCCCTAACTTCTGAAGATTTTAATAAGTACCCAACACTCAATATTCCACGGGATTTTATGTTTACAGACTAATGTGAGCCATGTGTTGGAAGAAGGGCTGAGTATATAAGGCCGTGATATGACAGATGTCAGATCTAGTATGGGTAGGGGTACCACCTTTACACCAGGGGTGCACAACTCAAGTATGTACCTGGGCTAGAGGTGATGTTGGCCAAAACTAGGAGGCTTTGAGTGGCATGCCAATGCTGGGGAATATAAAGCGCCGTGCCAAATTTTTTGCCATAGATTTGAGAGGAGGAAAGGGTGAGAGAGAGAGACAGGAAAAGAGGGTAACTGGTAAAATCTAGGCTGCCATAGTTGTCAATTTGACTGGTCAGCTAGAGCATTGAAATGGACAAGTTTTCTGGGCACTGGGCTTTGAGCCAGGGAGCGGGGCTGCCCCCTGGGCAAGTTGCAGGCAGCTGCGGCTGGGCTGCCAGCCCGGGAGGTGGGCAACTGCCACCCAAACCGAGCTGGGGCAGAGGACGCTTCCATGCCAGCTGGGACCCAGGGATGTGAGCAGGGGACTGCTGCTTGTCTTCAAGCCGGGGCGCTGGAGGCTGTCCCTCAGCTCAGAGTCAGGGTGTGGGTGGCTGTCATCCAGCTGCAAGCCCAGCTCACGAGACTCAAGAGGCTGCCCCCAGGCACCCACCTGGGACCTGGCAGGAAGTGGGGGGCCACCGCCCACCTCCCCCAAGAGCTGGCGGCTGCTGCTTACTTCCCAGCTGGGAGCTGGGACCGGGTGAGAAGCGGGCTGCTGGAGCCTGGCTTCCCCAGAAGTCGGCAGCTGCCACCTGCCTCCCCTTCACTCAGTTTTTCCCCAGGTACCCCTTGCCTGTGTCTCGGGTACCCCCAGGGGTACACGAACCACAGGTGGAGAAACTATGGTGTATAGCAAATGGGTCTGCCTCTTTTCAGAGACCCACGGGGCCGATGCACTGGGGTCAAACTACAGGACTCAGAGGAAATGGGTGGAGTTAGGCATGTCAGACAGGAAGCACTGATCTGGGGGCTTGAGAAGGTTTCTGGCAGCTGACGTGTGGGGTAGGCAACGGTCTGGAATCTGGCCTGGAATGAACTCCACTTCCTGCGCTGAGAGTTTCTCAAAATACCCTCACCTCCTGTGGTCCCATTTTCAACTGGTCAGCCCAATACGACCACTGGGCACGGACCTAACAGTTTAGAACCAGGTCTCAGCTCCCACCACACATCATCCAGGGGTATTGAAACAGGGTCCTTTAACACTGCACTCAACTACTACAGCTAAAGGAATAATGCCACACCAACAATTAGCGTCTACAGCAGACTCTTGTCCCCTTTGTGGCCCAGCTAGGAAGTGGCTATAGGACGTGCTTGGCCAGGCCGTTCCACAAGAAGCGTGTCTGAAGGGGTGGGGAAGGGATCCGATTAGAAACAGGAGCAAGCAGCAGGGGAGGGTGAATGGAAAGGCAAGACGAGGCATCAAGGTGAGAAGGGGTATAGGCCAGTGGATTCAGTCACCCGCCTGGGACACAATAATCAACCACGCCCAGCACAGTTCATAGCCCTTCTGCCGCAGGGCTGCTTGTTTTCCTGCACAAAAAAAAGTGGAGTGAGAACATAAAATCATAGTCCTGTTCCTGTAGACTGTGGGGCCCTGTGACCTCCAGCAGCTGAGTGGCTAGGGCTTCCACCCAGGTTACGAGTGTCCACAGTCCTCCACTGCTGTTCTCCATGGGCCCCCTGGCAATCCTGACAATGTTCTCCCAGTCCTCTCCTGGTCCCAGATACCCTCATGTTGCTGGGGTCCCCAGGGATAAGCCCGTAGCTGGTAATCGTCAGAACCAATCACCTGATGCTGCCCAGCTGGGTCAGATGATGCCCCACACCTGCTTGATGGACTCTTCTCCAGAACAGGGCTGGCTGCTCTCCAGCGCCTCCACCCTGTTATAGGGGGAAACAGGGTGCATTGCAGTTACAAAGGGCAAGGAAGGAGGGCATGGGTCGGGTCTATTGCAGGCTAGCAAAGAGAAGAATCAGAAGCTGCGGGAGAAATAAAAAGCTTAGGATTCTTTGTCACACTTTAAGGACCAAGGTAAATAATTGGCTGTACCAGTGAAATATCAGTCGATTGGATGCTAAAGCTGGTCAAAAAATGAAATAATGTTTCATTAAAATTGTACCTGAAAAAAAATATTGATAGTGGCCTGAAAATCGTTATAGACACAATTTTTCAACCAGCTATTCAGGTGGCCCTACCTGAAAATCCTGGCACGCACATTCAGTCCCAGGGGTCCCAATGCCTCTCTCAGTTGCTTCCTGGGATGAAGTCACTCGCTTCGCAATAGCTGTGTTGACCCTCTACAGGCAATTCTCTCCAGCCCTTAGCAGAGCGGTTGTGCTACGTCAGCCGCCTCATCCTCTACAAAAATGGAAGTGTTCTCCATGTGGAAAATAAAATATTGCCTCTGGAAGCAATGTGCTCAAGAGGCTGGAACAAATGAATTCATGCACCACTCAGATCACTGCACAAGCTCCTGGTTTGATTCGGCTGCGTGTAAGCATAGGGAACAAAGATATTGCTAACCAGACATTCGCTCTCTGCACCATCCAACTGCCCGTCACAACAAAAAAATGTCCACTGAGCCAGCATTGTAACTGAGCACACGTCTGTAAACAGAGCTGGTTACATTTTCCGGATCAAGCACCAATAATGATATTAGTGTACAGAAACACACTTGAGTGTAGACAGCAGTGGGCAGGGGAACATATTAGAGATAGGGAACCCACCGTACAGTACACTGCAGTTATTCCCATTTAAGGGGTCAGGAGACTCTGAGTTGTTGCTCACTGAGTTTCCTACAAATTCTTCTACTGGGGGACATGAATTTTTTTCTTCTTCCCCTCCCTCCTAAACACCCACACCAGAAAACAAAGGGGACTGGGTTTGCCAAAGCCATGGCAGAGGCCAGACTCAAGATCATGGAGACCTTGTACCTCTGCATTAGGTTCTCTCTGCCCCTTGTTTGCTCCCTGATTAGCTTTATTTATGAGGGACGGGGTCTTTTCAAAGGCACGAAAGGCAGTTAGGTACTTAATTCCTATGGACTTTCATAGCTTTAGATATTTAGGTGCCTAACTCCCATTGATTTTTAATGAGAGTTAGGCACTTAAATACGTTTGAGAATCTGGTACCTAACTGGTCTTTGTACCTTTATAAATCTACCCCTCTGTGTTTTCTGGTAGTGACCCAGATTTGCTAGCTGCTTTCAGTACAGAAATAAGGCACAGGGTGGGATCGTCAAAGGCATCTAAGGAAGTTAGGAGCCCAATTCCCATTTAAAGTCAATGGGAGATGGATGTCTGAATCACTTAGGCACTTTTGAAAATTTCACCCACGGTCCTGGCCGCAAGCCTCAGTCTTATCATCAAACAAGTGGGCAGATGCACAGAGGGAGGTTAGAAGAAAAGGGCACAGCACATATTTGGAGTGAACCAAAGCTGTGAACTTTTCAAGGATCACTCATCCTTGTGCAATCGGCTGTTTTGGAGATAAAGAATCAGCCATGTGCTTTTTGGGACAAAATTCAAAGCAACCAGCTGCAAGAATACATCTGAGTTTGGAGACCCCCCAAGGAGTGGACACAGACCTTCCATAATCTGTGACTTTTAACATTTGTGGTATCATCTGATATGGTTTAAGAGATCATTACTGCAATCTTCAGATCTGATTTCCCTTCCCCTGGGTAGGCAATGTTCTGATATTTATGAAGCGTGATGGGTATGCTCTAAGAAGCAAATGTTATACACTTGAAAGCAATAATAACTCTCCCCCCTGCTTCTCTGTGTTTTGGTTCAGATCCTTTTAAATATTGGTGCAGAGGAGATGTCTTGAATGTTTACTGCGGGATTTTATCTCTTCTCTTGGCTCATTAGCATGGGAAAGCAATGGATTATTGGTCACACATTTCGAGACTTTAAATGCATGTATTGGTCCACAGGAGACGAGCTCATCTTGGGACATGTTAATAGCAGCAGTGTGTAATATGACGTGATATTATGGCAATGGAGTGGTCAAACAATTCTAATATTTTATTTTATTTTTAAAATCATTAGGGGCAGCTGCTGTTTAGTACAAATAGAAACCTCTTATTTTTGAAATCAAAGTGTCTCCTGTGTTATACTGAAACAATTTGACTGACTCTTCTCACAAGCAAATAAGATAAGCACTCACTGTACTAGTAAGCTGCTACTGCTGACATGTCATCAGTTAATATAATGAAAATAATAAAAAAGACTTCCACTAAAACATATAATATTTTATAACACGAAGTTTTGCACAAATGTTTTTGAAATAATTTGCATGAAGCATTTCCCCCTTCATTTAAATCATTATTTTATGTGACGTTTAAGGCAAGTCTACACTGCCATACAGCTCAAGCTACAGGGGTGTGAATATCAATGCCTACCAACGTGCTGCGCTGTAACTGCCCTGGGTGGACACTGCGGGCACAAATTAAAAGGTTCCTAGCTCGCGTTAACGTGGCTCTCTTCAAACAGGACTACATTCATGCGAAGCAGCAACCTCTTAGTTCACGCCCCTGGCACCCACATGGGACGAGTTACAGAGCAGCCCGTCGATACTTACTGCTATTCCCACCCCCAGAGTCTGAACCGTGGGGGCAACGTAAGCATGCCTTAAATTTGAAAATGATGCTATCAATGGACTGGTAGCCTGTAATATACAAACAAGAAATGATTAGTATTTTAAAGTAATTCTCACCCTGTATCTTGGACTACAGGGAAAATAAAATGAAACACAAACAAAAAAACCCCACTAAATACATCCAGCAGGTGAGAAGTCATATTTGCAAGAACCAGATTAAATCTGAAAGTCCAGAATTTTTAGTTCTCGTCTAAATGTATAAGTAAAGGCCTCAGAAGCAAAGTTCAGCGTCAGAACCAAACTTCTCCAGACTCTGGCAGCATTTGGAACCAGGATTTTGGTTGAGGCCCATCTCCTTTTCATTGTTCAACAATCTCTAAGGCTGAGATTTTCAAAGCTGCATGGTATTGTTCTACCTCAGTTCCCACTGAAGTCCACGGTAAAACTCCCAGTGACTTGGAGCAGAATTTGGCCAAGATTAAGTGCTTTTGAAAACACCACCCTTAACCTGGGCAAAATTTAGCCCTAATCAAAACCTTTTGAACCCGACATGACCACCTGACATGAGAGGAGACCTGATTTGTGTGTCCATTGGGTATTTGCACATGTAAATCGTGTATGTGCTCTTTGTGCGGACAAGCCCTGAGTGCCTTGTCTTTGTGAAGCTGCGTACACTTCAGACTAGATCAGAATTTGGCTTTGTACATACTAGATTTTGCTGTTGTTGCAAATCAAGAAGGTGCATTATCACAGCTGTGAAGGGAAAACTGCCCTCCCCATAACTGCACTATTCCCGGTTGGTGATTTAAATTCCTTCATTTCAAATAACCCACTTATAGTTATTTCTAAAAGGGAAGAGGAATGCAGAAATGTCAATGCCCTGCTTTATGACTCAACCAAGGATTCCTCCTGGGGTGTTTCTCTCTCTCTTTTGCTTTCTAACAAACAAAAAATGCTTGATTGTGAGAATTAAATATTTAACAGCATTTAGATGCACCACATTAGCAACTGCCTGTTCAACTTCTGTCTCCATTTCCATTTCCATTCTGTTTGCTGTTTCAAAAGTAGCATGATTCCCCCCTCCCGTAACCAACCCCCCGCACCACCACCTCCCTCTGGTCCCCGTGTATTTCCAGACTTATTTGCTGACATGAGGCCCCAGTTATTCAGCTAAAATGAAGGAATGTCCACACGCATTAGTCAGTTAACATAATCACAGGCTGCCACAGTCTAATTGTATACAGAAAAGAGAAGGCAAATCCATTAATAAAATACCACATTGCTTTTAACCAAGACACAATTAGCATTTGTATTTCCCAAACTTTTCCAATCTCTTTAAACACCATCATTTATTACAAACCCATCACACTCTACAATAAAAGGAAACTCCTGCTGGGAAGACAGGCAGTATATTAACAGCGGGAAAAGTTCTACCCTCAAAAGACAAGTCAGCCCCAGTATTTAGTATCATAGAAGATGAAGGTTGGAAGGGCCCTCAGGAGGTCATCTAGTCCAACCCCCTGCTCAAAGCAGGACCAACCCCAACTAAATCATCCCAGCCAGGATTCTGTCAAGCCGGTATTTAAAAACCGCTAAGGATGGAGATTCCACCCCCTCCCTAGGTAACCCAGCCCAGTGCTTCACCACCCTCCTGGTGAAAAAGTTTTTTCTAATATCTGACCTAGACTTCCCCCACTGCAACGTGAGACCATTGCTCCTTGTTTTGTCATTGCCATCACTGAGAACAGCCTAGCTCCATCCTCCCTGGAACCCCCTTTCAGGTAGTTAAAGGCTGCTATCAAATCCCCCCTCACGCTTCTCTTCTGCAGACTAAACAAGCCCAGTTCCCTCAGCGTCTCCTCATAAGTCTTGTGCTCCAGCCCCCTAATCATTTTCGTTGCCCTCTGCTGGACTCTCTCCAACTTGTCCACATCCTTCCTGTAGTTGGGGGCTCAAAGCTGGACACAATACTCCAAATGTGGCCTCACCAGTGCTGAATAGAGGGGAATGATCACTTCTCTCAATCTGCTGGAAATGCTCCTACTAATGCAGCCCAATATGCCATTAGCCTTCTTGGCAACCAGGGCACACTGTTGACTCATATCCAGCTTCTTATCCACCGTTACCCCCAGTCCTTTTCTGCAGAACTGCTGCCTAGCTCGTCGGTCCCCAGTCTGTAGCAGTACATGAGATTATTCTGTCCTAAGTGCAGGACTCTGCACTTGTCTTTGTTGAACCTCATCAGATTTCTTTTGGCCCCATCCTCCAATTGGTCTAGGTCCCTCTGTATCCTTCCCTACTCTCCAGCGTATCTATGACTCCACCCAGCTTAGTGTCATCGCAAACTTGCTGAGAGTGTAATCCACCCCATCATCTGGATCATTAATGAAGATGTTGAACAAAACCGGTCTGAGGACCAACCCTGGGGCACTGTGCTTGATACCGGCTGCCAACTAGACATCGAGCCGTTGATCACTACCCGTTGAATTCAATGATCTAGCCAGCTTTCTATCCACATTATAGTCCATTCATCCAACCCATACTACTTTAACTTGCTGATAAAAATACTCTGGGAGACTGTATCAAAAGCCTTGCTAAAATTAAGGTATATTAGTCCACTGCTCTCCCCACATCCACAGAGCCAGTCATCTCATCATAGAAGGCAATCAGGTTGGTCAGGGATGACTTGCTCTTGGTGAATCCATGGTGACTGTTTCTTATTACTTTCCTCTCCTTCACGTGCTTCAAAATGGATTCCTTGAAGACCTGTTCTACTGCTCTTCTGTGATCTAAAGGAAGTATGCCTTTCCCCCAAGCTTCCCTGCAAAGAAACCCAGACCAGGACTTGACCGGACACTGGATTTCTGCATTTGGCTCTCAGTGACACTTGTGTTAACCAGGAGAAACTCATTGGCTGCAGTGAACTTGCGCCAGATTTACTCCAGGGTAACTGGGGGCAGAATTTGGCCCATCTTTGGTCTGTTTATCTTGGCAGCTACTCTCTGCAGGGAGTGTCTCTCCCTATGTGTATGTACACCACCTAGCACAATGGAATCCCAAGCTCGACTGGGGTAGCTAGGGGCTACTCATATAAGAGAAATAATAACGATGATGTGCTCCTAGTCCAGCGATTGCATTTTTTTTAAATAGAGAGAAGAGGGTTCCTTTGAATTTTGAATATATTTTATAGACAATTGCAAACTAAAAGTCTGAACTGAACGCCAGGCCCCCACAATTCACCCCCACTGGGGGGGATTTTGAAATGTAAATCCAGATCTAGTGCTGAAATTTCTGGTGCAGACCTAGTTCTCTGAACAACATTTCCTGGAGTTCTTTAGTGAGTCCTTGGGGCTTTCTCCTCTTGTTTCCACTCCACTGCTACAGTTCCTCCCCATGGACTAAAGCTGGTGGGATATGCATCTTGTTTGGTTTGTGCATATTACCCACACCTCCACAGCAGAGAATGTTCCTGTCCTTGGAAAGATGAAGTGTATAATCAGCAAGCCACAAATACAGATGATATTTACTTCTCTCCTATAGCCCCCCTGGTGTGCCCCACGCCCCACACCCTCTGGAGTGATTGTTTTGTTCCTGAGGCTGCGTAGACAAAGAATCAAAACCAATGAAGCTATATCATAACGTCAGGCTAGGGAGCAAGAACAAGTGTGAAAACACAGCTGATAAAACCTCATGCTTAGCTTATGGATCAGTGAGGCTCATTTGATAATACTCCCAGGGCAAATAGTGGAAGGTCCAGTGCTTGAGACATTTAAAGGGGAGCTGATAAAGCCCTGATAAACATACTGTAGAGAATAGCCCTCTGGCAGAGGGATGTACTGCACTAAATGGGACCTAAGAGGTATTTTCTGTCTTGAATTTCTATCATCTTTTGTTCTTGCCTCAAATGATTTGTGTAGTGCTCTACAAAACTCAGCAACTTACATGGTGAACTGTTCTTTTCAGTTTTGGTTCCTTAAACTTTGGGTATGTGTTTTGCATGCTGTTCTACCTGAGGTCACAAATCAACCCAGGTCAGATAGAAGGATCCATGGTCATTTATAGCTTGATGCAGGTTCACTTAAAAAAAAAACAAAACCCCAAAAAACAAACGTGCCCCTGGTCCTCTCTCAATTCATCCCAAGCTTGCAGAAAGATTCACAACTCTTGGGGACCAACCTGGCCCACATTTCTTCATTCCACGAGTACAGCAGATAGGAGGATGATCAGTGACTGCCTGGGTGCTGGATTAAAGGACATGATATTAATTTGCTGTTTGATCAACTTTATCGAAGGTTTCTGAGTCTCTTTTTCAGATGCCAGAAAATAAGTTTGACATCATTACTGCAGCTACCTGTGTTAACCGGGTAGATCAACAGCTGGCAGATGCTGTTAATTTTCCCCATCTGCATATATCCTGATAAGAGCTGGACAATGTTGCAGGTTGCTGCGATACGAAGCTTTCAGCTATCCAGTTCTTGCCAAGTTACCAATCACAAAGTACGTCCTCTTCCCCCATGGGGAGGGAGAGAAAAAGAAACACAAATAATCGAGAGGGCAAGCGAGTCTCTCACTCATGGGCTGGTCTGCCAAACAAAAGTCAGGAGATGCAACAGCTCACTCCGGCGAGTGCCCTCAACTCTTATTGGCGACGATGGGAGACAGTGGCAGGATCAGGCCCAAAGACCATAGCGCTTGTGGGGTATTGCCCTGTGAAGAAAGAAAACATGAATTCAGTGGTGGAGAAAGAGGCCAGATTGCCAGTGCTGGAAATGCCTGAAGGACAGACGCCTGGACAACAGCGAGACACGTTTCCCGAGCAATGCCCCAGCAATACCTCTCAAGCCTGATTCACAGCAATCATGGGTAGGGAGGAGAGATTGTTTACACTCTGTCTCATAAATCCTTGGCCTCTCTGCTGGAACTGCTAGTCAACTCCATTTGTGGTGTGGACGCCTGTGACTGCCCAAGGCCTGATTCTGCAGCCATTTCTCAGACCAGCCACCACTGAGCCTCAGCTGATTTGATACAGGCCACAGACCAGCCAGCAGATACTAATGATGTTTGATCTCTTCTGACCAGAGGCACATTGAATCCAGAAGCCTTCCATCCTATCCCCCATCCCATCAGCGCTTAACAACATATAACACTTTTGCCAGAACTATAAAGAACAACATCAGCCAGACAATGGGGGGGACTCAGTGTTATGTTAGTTTTCTCTGGGCACGTCTACACTAGAAACATAAGGCAATCTATCTTAGTAATTACTGCAGTGGTTCATGTCCACACTACCCTCCTTGGTTCGGTGGTGTGCGTCCTCACCAGGAACACATCCACCGACCTAAGAGAGGCAGTGTGGGGAGATGAGAACCTGCCCTCTCCCGGACTCCTGGCATGCTACCCCCGCCCCATTTCCCCACCAGGAGCCGGGGGAAGCATCCCAGGGCTTCTCGCCCCCAAGGAGTGGGGCCCAGCTGCCCCGGCTTGTCAGCACCACCCTCTGCCGCTGAGGTGTGATTTTGACAAGGCTGCCCTGCTTCCAGCAGGGTCTGAAGCCACCCAAACTTCTTGCCTCAGCTCCAGGTGGGAGGCCGGTCTGGCTGCCTGGGCTTCTTGCCACAGCTCCCAGCAGGGAGTGGGGTCCATTCTCCCCTGGCTCTCATCCAGGAGCAGGGTCCAACTGCCCAGATCTCTAGGGAAGCACAGGGCAGCTGGGCTCTAGCTACCCGGCTTTCTTGTCAATTTCACGGCTCCTGCCATTAAAACAAGACAGCCAACAGCCCAGTGTCTACACAGACACACATTCCCATTCAGTATGTCAGCTTCATTCTATTTGTGCCATCTTTCCCCCACCTTCTCATCAAAGGGCATACTTTGTGCCTCGCCGCTCTACCTCCACTGCGCACAGTTTTGAAGGTGCTCCCGGTATCTATCAGTGGGCTGTCCTGGAAAGGAATAAATGTCATAAATTTTGGTGATATCACAGACCATTTTACAAGATGAACGTTTGAGAAGCCAGGCGCTGGGGATATGACTAGAAAATGTGTTAGAAAAGATAACAGAATGAGAAGCAGTTGAGGGTTAGTTTTAATTAATGCAGTCGAGTTTATTTTTAATTTTTGCAATCCCAAAACGTTCCAGGTCAAGTCAAACTTTTGAAGCAATGATAGCCAGAGGAGGTATAAATTAGGCACCAGGTTTGCCCATTCCTGCTACTACTGAAACATGGCACTTATCCATCACTTTTCACATACCTGTCTCAAATTACCTTACATGCATTTATAATTTAACCCCTTCATCATTAAGCCCTGTTGGCGTCAATGGGATTTTGATATGGACCTACGTGATGACCTAAACTGCAATGCTTTCCACTATTAGGGCTTCTGTGAGGTAAGTTTGTACCATTATCTGCATTGTACAGACAAACTCAGGCGCAGACAGGTTTAAGGTCACTGATTTTGGATACTTCTTTTTTTTACGTTCCCAACTTGAGACATGTAGGGCCTGTTTTCAGGAGTGAAGTTAAGGGGAGCCGCTGGTGCTCAGCACCTATGGAAATCAGGCTTAGCATGTCTTCAGCTGGACATCCAAAAATGAAGGCAACCAAAATCAATGAGCCCTTTTCAAAATTTGGCCCTGTGACAAGGGGAAAGCCAGGAACAGAACAGAGGACTCCTGAATTCCAGTCTCCTGTTTGCCCCACTAGATCACACAGCCCTCCTAAAAACAACAGGAGAGTTAGATCGTAACAAACTTTTCTCTCAATAGGCTCTTTACAGTCAACTTGACATTAAGGCTGAATTTATTATTAATTGTTCTTCTTATTATTAACATAATCATAGTGCCTATGAACCTCAGTCATGGACCAGGACTCCACTGTTCCAACTGATCTATAAACACAGAACCTACATGGTACTTATTTTTGATCACAGCTTTTCCTATTTGGTATTTGATTAATATTAACGATACTTGATCCTGCTGTAAACACCTTAAATAACCATATCTCAACTTCACAAGGTCCAGCATTGATGAATAAAGGCTAAATAACTTGCATAAGGTCAGTGATAGACGCAGGAATTGACTGCCCAAATTCCCAGCATGCAGCTGTTAATTTAACCTGTAGGCCTTGCCCATCTCTATGAATACTACCTATTGCAACAAGGGATGTGTTTTAGATCTGCAGAACAATTATAGCTATAAATAAAAGAGAGAACCGTTATGCATTTGCTGTGAAATCAAACACAGAACAAAACGTGCTTAGGTGCAATGCACAGACATTACCAGTGCACTCAGCTCCTCTCACACTTTCTTTCTCAATCTCTATCCTTCCTCTTCCAGTTTCAAGCCAGCATCCATTCTGCACTTGTTTTCTCGTTCTCAAGGTTAATACACATTCTCCTGGCAACACAGTTTGTAGTAACGCAGCAAAAAAAAAATATTTCTCTTTGCTTGGGAATGATGCTGACTGTAATCAAAAGACTAAATTCTTATTGTCAGTGCTGCTTGCATAGGAAGATTTTTAATGCACCCAAGTTTGTGTTAAAATTAGCATTTAGTTCTGGGGATTTTTTAGAAAGGACATTTACATGTAACATGAAGCTGGTTTCCTTCACCTTACAGTCAATACTCAAAACCTCTAGCTGTGGATAATATTAATTCCAGTTTTATTAGAGAGTTTTAAAGTACATTTTTATAACCTTTTCAAGTTAGCAAATGTACCAACCATATTGCCAGGCAGATAGGGTGCAATAAAAACCCAACTCAGACATAGTTTAGCAATTCATACAGGTTTATAGTGGAATCAAATGGGCAGCTGCTTGAAGATTGTTTCCCCATGGTAGACAGGAAGATTTCTACTGTGCAACTCAGTGCTGATGTGATGGTGAGATCAAGGAGGGGAAAGGATATACATCTCAGATTCTCAGCTGATGTAAATCAGCATAGCTCCACTGACTTCAATGAAGAGACAATGATTTACACCAGCTCAGGATGTGGCCCTGGATCTTTATTCTCCAGGTTACCTTCCCCGTTCCAGCCTAGGGGGCCTGTTTCAATTTCACTGAAATCAAAGGGTGCGTTTCCACTGACTTCAGTGGGAGCTGACTCAAAGGCCAGATGGCCCAGATCTTCAAGGATATTTAGGCACCTAATTTCCCTTCACTTCAATGGCAGTTAGAGGCCTAAATACCTTTGAGGTTCTGGGCCTATGTGAACAGTGAGCAAAGTCATTACCATCTAATTCCTACCTGGAGGCCTTGAAGGAATGAGCTGCTGTTCTCAAATCAGATGGCACACAGCTACCAAACTCTCCAACATCTCTCTGGCACTCACAGTAGGAAGACTAGGAACTGATTGGTTATGGAGACCCAGAACCCAGAACAAGGCAAGGTGCCATAGTGCAGCAATGGAGAGGGAAGCACATACCAAAGCACATAAAGAAATGACTTCAGTCCTCCGGGTTACCAAGCTGGAACTTTTCCTAAGCACTAAAATCACTTAGGGTCACAACCTGCAGCCTCTGAGCATAGATGCAGAAGGCCCTAATTCAGGAGAACCACTACGATCCTGCTGTGGGTAGGTGCTGGGGAAGGCATAGCTCCAAGCCACGGAGAGGCGATGCGACTTCAGTTTTGCGTGAGGATTTTCTTCAGTTTCAATCCACCAGAATTTGCCCTGTGCTCCACCGAGTTCCATTCTGAGTTCTGGGTTCTAGTGAACAACCTGACAAGCCTGGGGTGAATTCTCCCTTCTCCAATCTACCCGCTAGCCGCAGTTACATAAGACACGGCAGAAAAGCTCTGCAATAACTCCACCCACATGGGGCAAACTTCCCTCAGCAGGATGGCGAGGGCTGCAGGCACTAGTCAGTTTCATTTTCATACCTAGTCATCTGCAGTAGGTGATAACCTCTTTCCATTCACTCTCACTTCCTGGTTCCCATGCACTAGAATGAGGTTACAAGGTCTCATTTCCAAGCCAAAAAAGGACATGTTGATTGGTTTAGAAAAAAAAAATCTGCTGGGTTTTATTTGTGGTTCAAGTGCTATGGAAACATTTTTTCTTGGTCTAAGGTACTGGAAATGCTTCTTTTACTATAATCTAAACATTGGGCCAAATTCGCCTGATCACATTTCTTGAATTTAAGGGACCTGCCAACCTTGACTCTGTCTCTTTAAACTGTGTATTTTACTATCTCATGCGCTGCTAAGATCCTCCTTCGATACCGAAATTATTTTGATAGTATCTTCATTATTTATACAGAAGAAATGAAAGGCACCTGAAAATAATGAGGCCGGCAGCAGAATTCCCAAGTGACTGAGAGGAATCGAGATTGTGTCTGCCAGACAATTAGTGAAAATGTCACTACATAAAATTAATTACAATCATTAAAAGTATTCATGATTATTCATCACCTACTTCTTGAAGGATTCGGGTGGCTTTCCAGACTTTAGTCCACCTCATGTCGTATAAAACTTTATATTCACTTATTCTGAGGCCCAGACCAACAGCCAGACCATCAGCACTGAGGTCAAGGGAGCTATGGCAACTGGCCCCAGCAGGGTCTGCCCCTGAGCTCTGCTGTCTTGAGAGAGAAATGTTTTAAAACAGGCAAAGCTGAAGGGAGAGTTCACGCATTACTGCATACGTTTGATTTAAACACTTCACGCTACTTGTCTGTACTTTCAAGGTCCTTCCTGGTTTAGCTTCACCTGATCTATCATCTTTTATACACTATCAAAATGTCAACTCCGGCCTCGGATTGGCCAATGTCGTCTGATTTCAAAACTAGGACACGTATGAAACTAGTTGCTCTTCCTGTTGGCAGTAATTAAAACAGCTTTCTTTGTAAAAAACATCCTGTTTAGCTGGGGAAAAAACCCCATTAAATGTTTAATTTGTACTTTCTGACTATCCACAGCCAGGCTGGAGCCCAGGAATTATTCTAGTTTCTCAGCAAGGACAATTGTTTCTTGCGAATATTCCAAAGTAATATTGTAGTTCATAATGTTTTACTTATAAAGCAGCTTCAGAAAAGATGTCTCAGAAAGGCTTTATCTTCCATAGGCAGCAAATGGAACTGCAGAAAAATAAAATCAAAACCCTTTGGCTCCTTTTTCCCCACTGTCTGTATCTGCTTGGCAACTTCTGGACGCAAGACCGGTGTGTGTGGGTGATGCAGCAAAGACACCATATAATGACTGCAATCAGAGGTGCAAATAATCCCTGTGTCATAACTGCTTCTCCTCTCTCTTTGTCTACACACCATGTATGAGGATGTGATAGCTACCTAATGAGCTGCAGAGCCATGTGATAAATTGCAATCTTCTTGCACCTTTGGTCTCCACACACTGTTCTGTCCAGTAATCCATCTCCACCAGGACTAGAATCACAGAATCATAGAGTTAGAAGGGAGCGCAAGTGTAATCCCCTCCTAAGATGCAGGATTTGTGGTGTCTCTTTCTAAAATTCCAAGGCTCTCAGCAAAGAGCCCCCATTTTGTCAAATGCAAACTGCCACAAAAAGATTTCCAAAAAGGGGGCTTCCCCCCCCAAAAAAAATTACCTGTCTGTCTGTCTTAGGGTTATACAGTCGCCCATCACCGGAGTAGATCTGGGCCAGATTTTTAAAGGGCTTTAGGCACTTAGAAATGGATTTTTCAACAGCACCTACATGAGTATCTGCTATTGCTATTAGTTTTCCATGGGAGTCTCTCAGGGCCAAATTTTGAAATGTGTTTAAGCACCTAAAGATGCAAAGTCTGTAGTGAACTTCATGCAGCCTCTGGCACTTCTCCCTTCTCAGGGTAAAATCTCTGCCTTAGGGAACAGGAGGGTTTGGGGATTTTTTTGGTTTGGGTTCGGTTTTTGATTGATTGGGCTCCATTCCAGTGTACCAGTTTATTCTGTGTTAATGATGGGTTTAAGGTCTGATATTAAAATGACCCTTAGGGTCAGGAATGGGACCATTATATCACTGGGAAGAGAAGATCCCCAGCTTTCCCTGGGATCTCCAGCCCTTGCTTCTAACCCTGACACATCAGCCTGGATGGCTTTGACATTTGTTTGTACAAAAGAGCTATTTTAGGTCAGTTTTCGAGAAGAGTTAGGAGACCTCTTTCTCTTCCTCTGTGTCACGCACAGTCGGACTAAGTAATTCAAGCATTTGGGCCAATGCTTTCAGAGAGTGGCTTCTGATTTCAGGTGCTTCAGTTTTTGAGCGTCCAGCTTAAGAAGGCTTGGGCCTAATTTTCGGAAACGTTGGGCACCCTATTCCCACTGACATCAGCGGGAGTTGCAGGTGCTCAATGACTGAAAAATCAGACCCCAGGGACATTGAGCATGGAAAAAATGTGGCATCCAAAATTACAGGCCACTTTTGAAAATTTGGGCATTGATTTTAATGGATGGAAAGATACAAAAAAAATAGTCCCCGTATATAATGCTCATATAGATCTTCAAGTCATTAGAAATATCATATAGCAACACCCTCTCTGGGTTTTTTTATTCATGGTTGAAATTTGTAATAATTAGAAAAAAACAAGAAAATTCCAGATAAAAACTCCATTAAGATAGAGTTACGGTTGAGAGCACATAATAATTCAGGGTAAAATACATTACAAGGATGTTGTAATTATAAATCCAAGGTACTGAGAGTTAAAGTTAACCCTAAAAAAACCAAACATGGGAAGATAAGAAAATATAGACTTAAGGCACCCAAACAACCTTAATTCTGTCCTGCATGAAGAGGAGGAAATGGAAAAAAAAATCTAATGTGTCTTTTAAAAGCAGTTTAATTAAAACTAGGGCAACAACAGTATTATGGAGTAATCATAAATGTCTGGTTACTTCATGGCATGTGTGTAGGTGTATATATTTATTTACATATAGTGGCAGAGATTGTTACGCTATTTTGGCATCCTTTTATGCTATTTTATGCTGTACTTTCAGGATCACAGACATATTCTAATTTCATTGCTTGAAACTCCTGATATGTCTGATGGGAGTTACAATCTGATTCCCCTAACAGCAGGATCAAGCCCTTTGAGGTGAGAATGCAATTAAGAGCCTTAAATCTGAAGCTTTTGCCTCATCTTGGTGAACATGAAGGGATTTTTTGTTGTTGTTGTTTCACATTTGTAAGAAGAAAGAAATACAAGGCCTGGTGGGAAGGTTGCCTAGCAACCCAAGCTGGACTCTAAGACTATTAAATGTAAAAGATAAGATGCAAAAACTAATTTAAAATAATGTTATAGGTCTCATCTGACAAGGACCAAACAGTTCTGATAAGGAAACCACCATCCTTATCGGTGAGGGTCTGACTAGCAGAGTACTGTACTGCAAGGGGAATATTGCACCCATTTTAATGCATTTTAGGCTTTATTAATCCAAAAGGCTACTCATGTTTGACACTTCTTTGATTTCTATTCAAATGCAAGGTCTGAATTGGACTCGGTTAGGTTTGGAGGGATCAGGAATTTCCCAAATCTGCGCCAACGTGACACTGGGGTCATTTGTCACCCAGAAAACGGCACTATTTAGTTAATGAGTAGCTATGTCCTTGCCCTTCTGTAGCCGCTTCCTTCTGCGTACCTCACAGCACGTTACACGCATTCATTAAGACTTTTTTTTGCGAGGAAGACAAATATAATGCTGCAACCCATAGGCCAGCTCCCGATCCCACAGAGGTCATAGGGTGAAATCTTGACGTCAATGGAGTTTGCCATTGACTTTACTGGGACCAGACTTTCACCCATGGATATCAATGCTCAACACCTCTGAAAACTGGCCACAAGCAATTTTCTTACCCCTCTTTCAAACCCCTCCTTAGAACTCACTTCTTTCATTTAGCCTTGCATCACTGATCTCCACTCCAGAGATACCCATTCCCACTCGTGTGCCTGCTTCTAGTCCATCCTAGTCATTTATTTCTAAGCTGCCAATCACAGTCATATCTAGCCCTAACATACACACTATGATTTGGCCCCAGAACACACAAAGAGCACTTAAAGAGATTTTAACCTCTTGAGCACACAGATGGGGGAATTGAGAATCAGACCTCAGGAGTCTTGTTCTCTGAGTCTCCTGCTCTGACCCCACATGACCTCAGGTTTCCTGAGTTGCAAAATGGCTATTTTTCACCTGCATAAATTGCCCTTTTGAGGTTCTTTCTTCAGCTGTGTGGAAAATGTCCTCCCTCCTCCCATGAAAAATGTCAACCTTTCATCAGCAAACGGAAATGTTTTTTGTTTTCAGTTTCCCAACAAAAATTCGGAATGATCACAGAAAGCAGATACTTTTTTTTTTTTTTTGCAAAAGGAAACTTCATTTAGCTGAAAACCCAATTTTCCATCAGAAAAAGCTTTGATGGAAAATGTTCAGCCAGCCCTAGGTCTTTGTGGAAACCAGAGAAAATGAATTAAATAAGACTAACCCAAAAAATGTTTCCCCATTTTCACAAAAAATGCCCCAACGCAGAATGTTTCTTTTCCTACCACATTGCCCTAGCTAAGGCAATTTCCTATTTCCGAGAGGAAAGTGTTCAATCACATTCTGCTTTGATATGATGCTGGACACCTTGATCACTGTTTTACAGGGAATCCCATCCCACATGTGCTCCCTCTGCCTCTCTCTCTTATTATTTCCCTTCCAGACCTACCGTTGTTCTGCTTTATAACCAATGCTGGGCTAGTTCTTGCTCAAGCTCTCTCTTTTTCAAACACTTTGTTACTTAAAAGTCATTTTGACTCTTAAGGTTTCTTTTCTTGCTTTGTATTTTGTTCAGCTGTAGGCTTCCCTTTCATCTCTTTTTGCCTTTCATTCAGAAGGTTGCCCTCTCTCTAACAAGACCAAATGGAACGAAATCACATCTACCTGTGAACAGAACTATCTGGCAGCCTTTCCCATCACCTGCTGTTAACAGAGGCAACTCACCTCTGGGATGGCTGGTTACAGAACTGGATTTATAGGATTATAGAGATAAAAAGATCCTCTTTCAGAGACAATTGCATTTCATTGCTTACACAGATGCACGTGCGCACCTAATGAAGTAGTTTAATATGTGCCGCAGTTTCCCAGCACATGGATTGTATTGGAGGCCCAATGATCGATAAGTTCATTGAACTGATTGTTAGGATGCTAAAGACGGATGGTGTCTATTGGGTATGATCCCAGTAGGGGGCAGTTCAGAGTCCCACAAGGCCTCACATAGGTGCTTAGAGAAGGAATATGCCCACTGTAGCACCACTCAGTATCCCACTTCCTCTCCATTCCCTTTGGACGGCTAACGGTCCAGGCAGTGTCAGCAGTGAGTAATCCCTCTATTCAGGAAAGCATTGAGGGCAGAGAATCCAGTACAGTATGTGGCTGGAAAAGAAGTTGACTGCCGCAAGCCAAGACTGGATGACAGGGGATGGATCACACAAGAAATTGCCCTGTTCTGTTCATTCCCTCAGAAGCATCAGGTATGGGACAATGCCAGAAGACAGGATACTGGGCTAGATGAGCCATTGGTCTGACCCAGTATGGCCATTCTTATGTTCTTATGACACAATGGTTAGAGGGCCACTTTCCTATTCTAGCAATCCCACAAACAACATAACCAAATCGTCTATGCTCCACTGCAGCTCCCATGCCGTCCTTGGCTTTCATTGCTTATTTACCCAAAGTCCTTTTATCTTAACAGGAGGTGCCGTCTCCTCTCTTTTTTGGTAACCGGCTTCATCTCCTTGCCTGATTCATTAGCGGATGGTATATGTCAGTTTTTGTGATGGCTGGAATTGCTTCCATTCTGGTGGCACCCAACACCGGGCTAGTGACGTATTATGTCGTAACCACATGGGTCGGATGAGCAGAAGAGGAATGGCTCATTGCAAAGCCCCATGCTGAATGGCTCTCTCAAAGAGCTAGTTGGCTACGGGTAGTTGCTCAAAGGAAGTGGGGGAAGCCTCACTGCTTGGGATGTTTGAAACTAGATGGGATGAACGTGCGTTTTAGTGAACACATGCACTGTGCTGATCCACAGCAGTGAGATGGGTTGGATGACTGAAAAGGTCTTTTCCATCTCTGGTTTCTAGGATGCTTTTAAAATGTATGACAGAGACTTAAAAGAAAGCTTGCAGAACAGCAGGGAATAAAATGAGGCTGGATTAATTTCTTTAGCACAAACGATGCTTCTTAGATGCTCAGTCTCAAGATTTATAGTTTGTTAGTCTGTCAGCATTTCTTAAGTGCCTATGTCCGCAATAACTATAAAATAACAATGGACTATTCAAAAAGGTAGTCACTTCTCTGTCCTGCATCTGGCCTAGATGCTGAGATAGCTTTGAGTGTGTTCCTGAATTCTCTTCTGCTTAGATCCAGTCCCAGAAGGGACTTTGAGAGGTCATCTGGTCCAGTCCCCTGCACTCATGGCAGGCCCAAGTATTCTCTAGACCCTCCATGACAAGTTTTTGTCTCACCTGCTCTAAGAAATCTCCAACAATGGAGATTCCATAGCCTCCCTAAGGCAATTTATTCCAGTGGTTAACCATCCTGACAGTTAGGACGTTTTTCCAACCTAAACCACCCTTGCTGCAATTGAAACCCATTGCTTCTTGTCCTAGCCTCAGAGATTCAGGAGAATTTTTCTCCTTCCTCATAACAACTTTTATGTCCTTGGAAAGTGTTTCACCTTCCCTCTCAGTCTTCTCCTCTTCATACCAAACAAATCCAAGTTTGCTAGACCTTTAATCGTTTGTGTTGCTCTTCTCTGGACTCTCCCTGATTTGTCCACATCTTTCCTGAATTGTGATGCCCAGAACTGGACACAATACTCCAGGTGAGGCCTAATCAGCGTGGAGTAGAGTGGAAGAATTACTTCTCGTGTCTTGCTTACAACGCTCCTGATAATACATCCCAGAACGATGTTTGCTTTTTTTGCAACAGTGTTACACGGTTGACTCATATTTAGCTTGCGGATCCACGATAGCCCCCAGATCCCTTTCTGCAATACACTCCTTCCTAGGCAGTCATTTCCATTTTGTATGTGTGCAATTGATTGTTCCTTCCTAAGTGGAGGACTTTGCAGCTGTCCTTATTGAATGTCATACTCTTTACTCCAGACTACTTCTCCAGTTTGTCCAGATCATTTTGAATTTTAATCCTATCCTCCAAAGCACTTGTAACCCCTCCCAGCTTGATATTGTCCACAGTCTTTATCAATGTACTCTCTATGCCATTATCTAAATCATTGATGAAGATATTGAACAGAACTGGACCCAGAACTGATCCCTGCGGAACCCCACGCGATACACCCTTCCAGCTTGACTGTGAACCATTGAGAACTACTCTCTGGGAATGGTTTTCCAACCAGTTATGTACCCACCTTATAGTAGCTCCATCAAAGTTGTATTTCCATAGTTTGTTTATGAGAAGATTATGCAAGACAGCATCAAAAGCCTTCATAAAGTCAAGCTATTCCACATCTTTGCTGCTTCCCCCCATCCTCAAGGCTTATTACCCTGTCAAAGGCTATTAAGTTGGTTTGACATGATTTGCTCTTGACAAATTCATGCTGACTGTTACTTATCACCGTCTTATCTTCTAGGTGTTTGCAAATTGATTCCTTAATGATTTGCTCCATCATCTTTCTGGGTACTGAAGTTAAGCTGACTGGTCTATAATTCCCCAGGTTGTCCTTATTTCCCTTTTTCTAGATTGGCACTATATTTGCCTTTTTCTAGTCCTCTGGAATCTCTCTGGAATGGGATGGGGAAGAGATTCTTCTTAATGCAGGATCTTGGATCTCCTTTGGGAGAGCATTCCAGAACATAGCGTTTTATCACTAGCTCCCTCAAGTTGATATCTAGGCTCCGTTAGTCCTAATAAGCAGGATAATTGTGGAGCCAGAAAAGAGCGTGGGGGTCCCCAATGTGCTGTGAGCCTATATCCATTTATAAATCAGTTCCTAGACCTTGGATGGGATTTGGTAGTGAGTGGGGATCCAGTGCAGACTACAGAGCAATTTACATTTACATACTGCGGGTGGCTTGTCTCCCACAAGAGTTGAGTTGCTGCATTGTGCATCGGTAGCTTTTTCCTGAACTTCTTACCATCTAATTACGGCAGTCCAGCCCAGAGGAGACACATGCATGAACTGCTGTGTGTTCATTGTACGAAAGGAATGGCTGGGGGTCTTTTCGCCAGCTAGAGATGGAAAAGGGCATTTTTTGTGATTGTATCACAATTTAGAAAACTTAAAAAAGAGAAATAATTCCAAATTTGCAAGGGATGGGAGTAGATTTTGGCTTAAAATGAGCGAGGTGTCTCAGAATCATGAGAGGCCTGCACAGTGGAGAGCATCTCCCGGCACACACTAGCAATGGGAAAGGGAATACAAAATGCAACTTAAGCGGTTTAATTGTTTTTGGTTAGTATCTAGCGCTGTGCATGGACGTTACATTGAAAGCCCTGGAATGTACAATCCTCTCTGTATCCCCTGAAAAGGTATCATCTCACAGGAACTGGCAATTGAAGCTGCCTTCCCAGCAACATGCACGACGCCTGACTTGGAAAACCCGCTCTAAGGATTATTCAGCCTCCCAACCCATTCACTCATTGTCTTAAGGATGAGAGTCCCAACAAGAGTGTCAATGAGTGCCAGCTGTGGTGGGGAGTTGTCTCTGAGGTGGACTCATGCTACTTTAGACCCACCGAGCTCATTTTCAATAAGCCTCCAAACAGCCCCCAGATGGGATCAACGTTGGTTCAGCAGTGACTAGACATTGAAAGGTTCCCTGGCCCCTACCAAAGCCTTGGGATATCTGACGAGGAGCACAAGTGGCACTAGCATGCCAGTGAAGGTCTGATCTGACAAACACCTGAGCGCCCTCAGCAAGGCGCTAAGCACTTTCAGCTACCAAGGAAGCGGGAGTAGTTTGGCAAATTGCAGATTTAAAGAAAGCCTTTAACCAGTTTTTCAGTTGAAAACAAACATCAAAATGTGCTGGCATGTGGCAATGGCCCTTTAATTTGGTTTCCACACCGTGTATGGAACTGAAACGGATGGACCCAGGCAGAAAGAACGGATACTTAAACCAAAGCTTCCTGCAGTGTGGTGGTGTTCCTCTGTTCAATGGAAAATTGAAAACAAAAAAAACTCACACTATCTCAGGGCAGTAAATGTTTATATTCAATTAACACTTTAAAGTGCAGTTAATTTATTTGGGACATTTAAATTTAATTTGAGTCTAATTGGAGTGCTCTTTGGTATTTTAAATGCCAATTGATTATTCAAAATATATCTATTGTATTGTGTCCTAACAAGCACATAAGGGATGCATATTTTATTGCAGAGATGCTAACGCTTCAATAAATGTTTTTAATAATCTCAGATGGTATTTAACACAGAAGTAGCGAGCTGTCATTTTAAAGCTAGAGAGACACATCAACTGGCGAATAATGGCAGTGGTTACTGCGTATTGCTAAAATGCCAGCCGACTTGTGCATAGTTTGCTTTCAGATATATTTTGAATAATTAATTAGCATTTAATTGGCCTAAAGCAACTACCCTATTGAATCTATATTGAACTAGTCACGGGCAAAGATGCAGAACGTTAGCACTTCAAGTTGGATTGTAGAAGCAGCAGAAGTTCTGAAACAGGTATTTCCCTATAGACAATTCCAAATGCCAGTGCATTGCACTATGGAAGATGGGGGTACTCATTACCTAGCTGGACACAGCCCCTTGGGGAGGGCAGCAATATATGGGAGCACACAATGCTGCTCCCTTCAAAAGAAGCAACAAGTGACTCCAGCTAGCATGTCGGCAGCATATATGCTGCTTGGCTGGAAGTGGCCTTGGTTCTCCGGTTGAGGAGTGCAAGGGCTGAGTTGGAATCTTGCTCTATAGTTGTGAAGGTTGTAAGCAGCTCACTATTCTTTTTTCCCCTATTGACACCTCCATGCAACACAAGACAGCATCTGACCCTATGAGTGTTGTTCCCAGCTGCCCCTCCTAGCAGGGATACTGTACTTCATTATTACGGTAACTCTCCAGTCTTGGTTACTGTACATTGGTCCTCTAGACTGGTCTACTTGTGTCCCCTGCATTGCTTCTGGACAGTGATATTTTCAAACATTTTGCACTGCCATTCGTTGAATTGCCTGTACATATTACCAATTATACATTACACTTAAATATCCAATCACAACTGTTTTAAAAGGTCAAGGCACCGCATTTCACCTTTAGGTGGCTTTCCCTGTATGTTCTCTCTGCGTTAGTTGTCAATAGGTGGCAGGTGACATCAGTTGATTTTAAAGTTTATTATACCTTTTCAAAGAAGAACACAAAATGGGGTAAGAAAGCACGTTCTTTATTTATAAATTTTAAGTTTTATTTATAAAGAAGTGAGATCATAGCTAAATGCTGCTGCATATTTTGTCTGGCCACCTGAATTTAAAACCTGGCATTTATGTTTCTGAAAGCCTTCCGTACAATCTGTCATTTAGGCAGTTTTCCTGTTATGCAGCATGGGATGTCAAATTTATCTCTCTAACAAGATTTTTGATTGACAAGTGTGTTTTTTATATATGCATCTGAATTTATGTTTATCTACAACAGGATTTCAACGTTGTGGAGTTTTTGATTTGATTGCCAATCTCTTTCTCCAAGAATTTTAGCCATTCCTAAACTGCATTACATTGTCTGTGAAAACAAAGCACTTAAAAGATTTCAAGCGCTGGCATAGGATTCCTAGAATATTCAGTTATTTTTTGTTTTTGAATGGGGAATTATAACGAGCACAAATTCCTGTATATGTGATATGAACAAATAGCATAACGAGTATTTAATGAGAGATGAGCCATAAACAAAAGCCCTGAATTCAAACATTCCAGCCTAAGAAACCAAATTCTGCAAATGGTCTCTATAAAGGCCCAGACCAAAATCCAGGCTGAACTCCTGGCCCCATTGAAGTGTAGGGCAAAATTTCTACTAACTTCAAATAGGGCCAGGATTTCACCTGCAGGATCTCAGCTGGGCTGAGTTCCAGGCTGTTTGAATATGGATCTGATTCAAAACCTTGCTACTTAAACTCATCTCTGGGATTCAACTTCTTTACTCTCTCTCTTTTTATCTGCTGCATTCTGTCTTTCCAAAAAACAATGGAAAACACCACTCCCTGTTTTTCCTTTCTATGGAGCTTAGTGGCTAAATTGAGTGATGCAGTGTGGCTGCATCAACACACTCTGGGAAGGAGGACAAGTAAAATTCACATGAAAGGAGAAAGCCTTGTCCCTCCTCATCCAATTATCACATGGATGTAGATGCTAACTGAAGTGACAAGGACACTGCCTTTGGTTCATCTAGAGAAATTGTGGATTTCCTAAATAAGAACGTTTCCTGTAGCAGTGGCTGCGAACACTGTAGCTAATTTAAAATGTCGCTGGAGCAGTAGTAAGCAAACAACACAGGAATTCAGGCAGCGCTGCTAATTCTGCTGCATAAAAGGCCTGAAGTAGCAACCTGCAGTTTACCTAAACTCAGAGCTCGAGGGAGATGAGACATGGCTCTTGTATAGCCTCAGCCAGGAGGAGCAAGATTGTGGGAAGCTGTAACCCAGCTTTTTCTTTCCTTTTTAAATGCAGTGAAACGCGCTTTAAGCAACCACTCAAGGGAGCGACCAATCTAGGTCACTCCAAACAGGTGAACTTCTAAATAAAATTGATGCCGAATTGCCCATTGGGGAGTACTTCGATGCGATCTCTTAGATAAGAGGTTGCTGAAATAGGATGGAGGTTTGTATGAGTTTCACTGCAAATATTTTATTTTACCCATCGCAAAACCACTTGTTCTGAGCCATCTTCGCCCAGAGTAATCCCAGTCACTCTGCATGAGACGCAGGCATGAGTTTCTTGTGTTTACCAGAGCCATCTGAACATCTTGGATCCGCAAAACAATTATGGGAATCTTGTGCGGCAAGATTTCTTTTTCCTCCCTCCTCCAAGGATTTCTGGTACTTCCTGCTTCTGGGTAAGCTGCACAAATGGCAAAAGTCTTTCTTGCCAAGAACTGCTTTGATTAACATATTTAATGGCAGGAGACAGATACTCAAGTGGCATGAACTCACTTCAATGGAGCTACGCTGCTTTAGACCACACACGTGCACGCACACACATCAAATCACTTTCCACCTCCACGATTTTTCACTTTCGCTCTTCTCCTCTCTTCCGAGATCCACCCTGAAGTAGGAACCGAAGTGCCACACTGTCTCTTCTGACATCTCTTGGCTCCTGGTTGATTGGAAGAACCAGAAATTCCAAGGGAGAGCCTGTTCCTGTGAGATTGTCAGGGCTCTAGAGGTGTTGCCTCTCTCAGATCAAGTTACAAGAAGCAGCTCAACATTGTAGAGCTCATTCAAAGAAAAAAGAAACTCTGTGCATTACAGAGGAACCCAAGCCAAAAGGGTCACGGGTGAATGGGAACTTCCCCATAGTTTGGGGTGGGTCTTAGTGTTTATTTTGAAAAATACACTAGAATATTTCACTGTAATAACCCAACCCAGAGGATGCTGTAATAGTGCCACTGCATTGAGGTAGTTGATAAAGGGAGTTATTGCAACGTTTTTAACAAAAACCAAGGCATCGCATCCTCCAAAGAATGTGGATTGGATCCCATGTCCCCATCAGCCCTTTCCGAGAGCCACTCAGCGGCACAAATAGGCTGTGACCCACCAGGCAGGTATTCATCCTACAAGACATACCAGGACAACTGTAAATGGGGGGGGGGGCATAGTCAGGAATCAGTGAAATAGAACCCCCCTCATCCCAGAGTTTAAGGCCCAGCCCCAATCCTGAAAACATTTAAGCATGTGCCTATTTTTACTTATGTGATGAGTCCCATTGATTTCAAGGGGAGAAACCTTGTGAGTCACGTTACACATGTACTCACTTCAATAGAATACTTCTCTGCCTGTCCTATTTCCCTGGAGTTCTCAGTTTAAGTAAATTCCAGGCTGCTGCTTCTGTCCTTTCAGCATCACAATTATCGGCATGATTGGAACTGCACAGTCATCTGGTTAGATGCCTTCTCTCAAAATTATTTGCTTTTGTGGTAGCCCTATGCCGCCAGCCCCCAAACGAAGTGTGGTTTCCTCCCAGTGTTGCGATCCTGTGCTCCACCCAGGGACACCAAAAGAAATGGGTCAATGGGTTTGACAATTAAAATTTCCGGACACCGCATCCTCCCTGATGTTGGTTGATAGGGAGAAATTAAAAATGGAAGATACCAATACTTCCATATTTCCATTATAAAACCCTGCCTCACTTCATTATTAGTGGTATCTATATCATCGAACATATCGAAATGGGACACAAATGAGTGTCAGTATTTACCGTTGGGCCCGGTGTTGGATAACCCTTTGAAGACTGTGGGCATGTACTTACGGAACTTCTTAGGCCATGCAGTTAGCTGGCAGCCTGGAAAATACCAGTAGCCTAAGGTTAACAACATGTAAGATGTCAGAGAGCCAGTAATTTAAGGTAATTTGGTCAAGGCAGTTCTCCTGATAAGCACCTACACTGGTTGAACAAATAAATGGGATTGTTAATCACGATCATACTTTGAAGAGTTTAAAACAAAGGCTTGAGGGACTCAAGATTCACACAGGAAAAGATAAAGCAGCCACAAAAGAAGGCACGATTCAGCTAGGAGAGCTTTTGCAGCCAGAAGCTCCAACCACTTCCCACACTCCAACAAAGTTGCAATGGAAGGCACTTTTCCAGGCGACACGGTCATACGACAAGAGATAATGACGGGCAATTTAATTTTATGTTAGAGGCAACAAGGCATCAATCAAGCAGTTGTAAATTAGTATAAATGCTATTCATTTTGTCTGTAAGTCAATAGTGTACAGGATATCTTAAGTTATGCTTTTAATGCTTGCATATCATCAACTTCAAAACCACTGGCAGCTGCTTCATATCATTATCACACTGTGTTATAGATGGCTGTTTCTGTGTTTCTTTTTACTGAAATATTAAAAAAACAAGCCACTCAGGTAAAGATCTTCAGCTGGTGTAAAATTGATGTAGCTCCACCGAAGTGACACCAGTTTGTACCTGCTGTGGCTTTGGCCCTATAGTTTTAAAGGACTAAAGGCATGAGGCATATATTGCTGTGTACATGCTGCTTTCATGGCAGTTCACATGAGGAAGCCACTCAAAATTACTTCCTTCTCTTGATTATGCTAGCTGTCAACTCTGGATCAGATCCTGCATGCATTCTCGGCGCATGGAATTTCCTTTAGATGTCCCTGGGAATTCTATGTGTGAAGTGCCTACAGGATCTGGGCCCCTTAATTTCTAATAGGGAACCCATTCCTAATTCTAGGTTATCAAGAGACATTACTAAGCCAGCTAGGTTTGTATCCCAGCCACTCAGTTTCTCTTGCCCATTTGAATATGCGGGCATCCATCTCCCCACCACACAAATTGTAGGGTGGGGTTGTACAGGGTTTGCATCCTGTATTGAACTGCATTCTTGGTTATTGATGGGTTCAATACACCGCAAGTTAACCCTCTGGGCTCCCTCTCCACATAGAACAGCCTGCTGAAGTATCGCTGACGGAGGAGAATGAGTATGGAATGAGATTCTTCTCTTTGCTGGTATCATTCACAGCATCTCCGTGTGCACACTTTTTTCCCCTACAAGGCTGCTCCAAAACAAAAGGCCCAGCATTCTCAACTACTTTGTAGTCTCTCGGCTTGAAATCTGGAGAGTGGGAGGGAAATTCTGCAGAGCGCAAGCTAATCTACATTAACCAAAAACTATAAAGGAAACATAAATAGTACAATTACCGTGACAGGAAATTAATGACTTCAAATGTTTGGCTTGAGGTGGTGAGTTACTTAAAACTACAGGGTCAGACGCTCAGCGGATGTAAATCCTCACAGCTCTGTTTTCTTCATTGAAGCTGCACTGATTTATATCAGCTGAAGAGCGAGCCCACAAATTTGAAATTCCAGACCCAGAAAGAAAGAGCGTCTGAGCTGCAAAACTGCAATATCAAAAGAATAAAAAATGACAACTTTCCAAATGTTTAGATCAGTGGAACAGTAGGCAGATTATTTCAGACTATTTATGATCCACATTTCCATTTGCCATTCCTTGTTAATGGAAAGGCCTACCCCTTTTCCACCTCTCCTGAGCAATCCATCATAGGGAGCCCTTCAAGATCAGAGTTTTCTGCCGCATGCATTCGCGTCTGTTTAGATAAAGGAGGACTGTGACAGGGCAGTCAGAGAGCAATTGGAATGGATACAGATTCCACAGCATTCAGGCCAACAACACAGCTTCCGAGTCAGCTAGGAAGGGCAGAAACTGGAAATTTTTACTTACACTTCCACCGGTGACTCTGAAATATTTAACGCCTGTTGGAAGGTAGGTTGCAAATACGTCAAGGTTTCCAGCATCTCATAAGTGACCAGTGTAGAACAGGGGTTCTCAAACTGTACTGGGATTCTGCTTTCAGGTACGCAGGAGTAACTTCATCGCAAACAGTGGAGTGTAAATCTGGTGGAAATGAGAACCAGAAGCAGGTGCTGTGCATGAGGAAGGTTTTTACCAGACCTTACTTAAACTCCATAATACACTGGGGCCAACACAGGGTTTGGGGGTCCACAGTAGCTTTGCCCTATCCATCCATCACAGACCTTCTCCATTCCTCCCCTTCTCGGTCACTGTTGACATCATCAGCCTCCCTGTCATTCAGACCTTTCAACCTGTAGTTGAGAGAGCAGGTGGAGGAGGTCATTTCTTTTTATTGGATCAACTTCTATTGGTGAGAGAGAGAAGCTTTCACGCTACACAGAGCCCTTCTTCAGGTCTGGGAAAGATGCTCAGAAGGGGCCATTCAAGGTGAAGTGGTCTGTAAACATTCCTGTAGTCATAGGACAAAAACAAAAAGAAAAGCAGGGCGGGGCGCAGGAGGGTTAACCCACAAACCCAACAGAAATCAAAGATATTTCCTCACCCACCTTGTCTCTGGGTGGGGACCAGCACAGGATATCCTAGGACTGACAGGACTACAACACCACTGTGTACACGCTGTGTGCTGTGCAATCCTATCAACTCCAGTTCAACCCACACAGGGACAGGGAATGGGAAGGAGGCATTACAGGGTTATCCCTGGGCCCCAGCTATCCTGCACCCCTGCAAAGTCCTGTAGAAGTCCTTGAAACCAGCATGCAGGTTACAGCAGCTCTGAAGACTGAGCCTGGGGCCAAACGCTGACCTCTGAGACCCTTTGAATAAGGGAGGCCCAAACTGCTTCTCCTTTGCATCTGCCCCAGGGATGAATCTGGCCCCCAGTGTCTGTACGGAGCCTGGTACTATAGTCTCTTGCTCCTGTAATATAAATTAGCAATGGTGATCTAGCCTGTGCTCATGACCTTGGCATCTGAGCTCCTTGGGCAGATGAACTTGGCAACCACTCAATAAATAGTCCGTGAATGGTGGCTCTTGAGTCTGCAAATTGGGTAGGAAAACAGGATTTTTGGTGGAATTCCTGGGGTTTTTGCACCTGGTCAGTCTGGAGATGTCACAAAAACAGCCTTTCTAAGAGCATTTTGTCTGGTCTTGCCCATGCTGGGAAAAGGGGTCAAAGACTGATGCAGATAATGGGCCTCATACGCTGATTTCTTTGCACAACCATTCATGAGGAAGGAAAGCACTTTTGCTCTTTCATCAAGGCAGAATATAGCCTCAGACGTCGAATGTGTACAAGGCTGAATACAGGAACCGATGACACAGAGACCTGCACCATACAGCTTTTCTCCCTCCACATACACACTACCCTGGCGATAAACAAATCAGCAGCAGACGGTGCACGTGCTGTCCTGTAGGGTTGTGGAGCACTCCCCATTTGCATACATCAACAGTTTGTATGACAGACAGTGATTTCCCGGGCCCCTTGCAAGGCAAATTTTAAAAAGCTGGGCTCATTGCAACGACCTATCTGTCCTGTCTAAAGTAATTCCATCCCTCCTCCCACTGCAAAGCCTGCAACCTGGGCGGCAGGAAATGTCACACAAGTGAGAAAGCAATGTATCGTGCATGCATTGGCTAGTAACATGCTGGAAGGCAGGATGGCATGGTGTTTCCCAGAGGTGTTTTTTACCAGGTAAAATCATGGGTTTTACCACCCTGGGGAAAAATTAGTTAGACCAGCGTGAGGCATTTTTTATTTTACAAGCTGTTTCATTGGTGCACATGGTATTACTCTTCGTTACATATTCAAATTGCGGTTACATAAATCAGTAGATTAATTTAGGGTTGTACAAATAAAAGGTAAAACTGCAATGGGCATAATACTAATATATGTAATTATAATATTGAACATCAGAATATCTGTATATTTTATATATATATGGATATATTATATAAACAGAAGTAAAAAACATTTGATTATATGTAAACACTAATGCAGAATTTTAGGCTTGAAGCGTTAAGGAACAAGAGGCAGGCAGAGCTGCAGACTATCAGTCCAGGTCCATTTGGCCATGCAGTATTCTGTAGCCAAAGACCACTTTTGATGTGGTAGATAGACCAAGCCTGTTCCTCAGTTTTGAATGGCTGGGTCCAAAGTTTTAAAAGATTTGTTCTAGGCTTGCTGGACATTGATGCAATTATTTTTCCCAGCTTCCCAGCGTAATCAGGATTTAAGCGAGTATTTACCAACATCCTGTTCTAAACTAGTTTTTCCCAAGATATTGCAAATCCTGCTGGAAGGCAGCCGCTGTGTGAGTACCTGTGTGTGTGTGTATGCATGTATCTTCATCTTTCTGTCTCATTCCCCATAAATCTCAAACCTGGTGCAAACCCTGCCATATGCTGCATAATCAGAAAGATAATAAAACAGAATCAGATAAAAATTGCTTTCCATATTTGATGTGATTATTAAGCAAATATTGTGCTTGTGAAGCAACTGAAAGTGACAAGTGCCTTTGCTGCATAAATTGGAGAAGTAACACTTAATACAGCGTAGCCAGCAGATGTGCTGGATTAGGCTGCTCACGGGTGTTAAGTTTGGAAATTGGTGGCAATACACATTTAGGTCAGTCATATTTCATTATGTGGATTTTACCAAGATGATTTGTCCCCCTGCCTCTTTCATTAGCATTTCCTCTCTGTGGAAATGCTACAAGAGATGATTTCAACTGCTGACCCATTAAGACAGAAACCATCCCAGAGACTGGAATGGTTGCAAACTAAACAAAGAAGTGCAGATCTGAAGAACACATGGCAAGGGCTGTTATATAATCACAGTGCCAGAGCTGGCCTATACACAGGCCTATGGGTGAGCTCTGCTCGTCCTGGGACCAGCTGTTGGGTGAAACTTAAATCTGAACTTCTACTCCCCACCCCTGTGGTCATTCAAGATCACATGGCAATTTTCACAACTTTGGGGTAGGTTAACGGGTGGAGCAAACATTTTCCACTGAAACTTCCTTGCAATGGAAAACTGGGTTTTTCACAAAAGGAACATTTTTGCTTTCCTCAACATTTTTTTCTTATCTTCTCATCAGAAAAACCAAAACTCCAGAATAAATTTGCAAAAATAAAAAGTTCCAGCAGTTTTCAGCTGACATGTTTCAGCTTTTGGCTGCCAAAACCACAATTTTTTTGTTTTGTTTTTTATATTTTCAACAAAAAATAAAAATTTGCCACAAATAAATGCAATCCATTTTCTAACCAGCTCTATTATCACCCCCAGTTTCTTGGCTGAATTCCAGTTTGGATTAATAGCTAAGGGCCTAACTGTGTAATCCTTACTCACACTGGCAAGCACTAGCCCATGGCTAATGAAGTAAACAGGACTACTCAGATGAGCACATACCTAGATTTTAAACTCTTCAGGGCATGGAACTGTCTGTGTCATGTTTATACAGCTCCTAGCACGATGGCCCATGGCCCCCAGATATTACAGTAATACAAATAACTTAGACAGCACCTAGCACACTGGGGTCCTGATCCATGACTGGGGCTCCTAGGTACTAGGATAACAAACAACAACATCAACAACATGAGTAACAACTGCATTATCTATCACTAAATGCTTTCTTGAGATCATTCACCTTGTTGTTTCCATTGGACAGAATATAGATCTGTGGAGCCAAAATCCTGGTAGTCATCCTCAAGTGAACAGCTGCACTGAAGTCAATAAGAACCATATTCTGCCAACCTTACTAGCACTGGTTTAGTACCTTATTCTGCAAGTGTCCCATTAAGTTCAATGAGATCATTCATTCAGCAAGATCCTGAGAAAGAATCCATCTTAAAAAAAGAGAGAGAGAGAGAGATTCGCCATCCTTATGTTGAGTAGTACCTTACTCAATGAGCAATCCAAGTGATGTCAACAGGACTACTTATGTGAGTAACTGGCAACCAACAGGAGTAAGGTGTTCACAATTTGGTGCTATATCAATGATAAAAATCTATTAATTTGTGCATAATACATTGCTTAAATATATCACATCACAACTTGGCCTTCATTTGTAAAGGTTTATTACTTTGGGCAGGGGGTGGGACTAGACGACCTCCTGAGGTCCCTTCCAACCCTCATCTTCTAGGATTCTATGATCAATGATTACTATTAATCATTGTTATTAAACCCACTGTGAATCTATGTTGTTAAACTGTATAGATGTTGTCAACTGGTAACACAGAACAAAAGGAAGAGTCCACAAACAATCTATTGGTCTTAATTCAATCTCTCTCAAAGACAGTCAATCAGTGATGGAGCCTTAAAAAGGGGCTTTAATTTTTATTTCAATTTTGATTTAAAGATTTAAAATCAATGGCATTTTTCCAGCTTGAATCCCAAGAAGCTTATAATAAAAGCAAGATTTTAAAGCAGCTTTGCGGGAATTAATTTGCATTTTTAACATTCCTGATTTAGATCAAATGAAGCTGAATTTAGGTCTAATACATGATACTGGGCTTCCTAGCTCAGTCAATTTGCCTGTGCTGGCCTATCGCATTGGATGGCTCCAACAAAAACTGGGTACTGAGGTGCAACACCAGAGGAGCTAGACTGCTGCGTTCCACCCAATGCACAGGGTTGGAAACTGAACCAGCAAACTGGGATGCTTTGTTACCCAGCCCATGTCTACAGTATTCCACACAGCAGAGAGTTTCTATGCCATGAAAAAGATCTACATTAATATACATTGTTTTTCATCGAAGGAGAAGATGGACCCTTTTAAGTGTTGGTTCCCAGTGGTGCATACTATTAGTATTGATAGTCCAATAGCACAAAGGAACCAAATACTAAATCAGGACCCTATTGTGTTAAGGAGGAAACAAATGGAATAAAAGAAGATTGCATCAGATTAAAACGTTGGTGTGACAGATATGGCAATATCCTTGAAAGACTTTATTGTATTATTTGTATGTATTATTTTGCACTGGAAATCATATGTAACCTCTGGGCTGGAGGAGGGAGCAATGTGATGGATGTGAGACCTGGGAGCTCAAAAGACTATGCCACACAAGTATGGACTTTTGGGACAATAACTGTGAAGAGGATTTCCTAAGGAATTCCTAGGAAATGGTTAATGCAAATTCCCCAACTCCGATTATGCAAAAGCCCTGCCTTCTGAAGCTATGCCCTGTGGAAAAAGTCATTGTCAGCAGATTACCTGTTACAGATGGCCAAGATGAAAGATCCGAGCTGTACAAAAAAGCAGCTGATCTGCCCAGTCAGGATTCTGGTTGCAGGAAGAATAAACTTGAAACCACAGGGAAAACCCAGTTGTAGGTTTTGAAGACTAAACCATCCAGAACCTTAGGTTGGAATTGGGGTGATCACTGCTAAACTTTTTAGCATGTGTGTAGATTCTTTTATTCTTTTAATGTTTTCTCGATAAATGCTTTCTCCTTAAGAACAAATGCGCTTGCTTAGAAGGACCTGTGTGGTGACTTATAACAGCAGGCAATGCACTGGTCACAGCCCTCAGAGAAAGCAAAGCGCAAATGCTGGCCTTTTAGGCAGTCGGGCTTGCTGAGGATATCACAGTGTAAATCCTGGAACAGTGCCACAGCCTTAAAAAACCCCAGTCAAGAGGGAGATAGACGCAGGTATCCTCCCAAGATCGTTGACACATTGCCATAAGTCCTCTTGAGGTCCCTTCCAGTTCCAGGATTCTATGATCTAGTGGGTGTTCTTGTTGGACCATGGAAGGGGAACACAAAGGCAGTTACCCTGAAACTGACACTAGGGTTGGATTAGTTTTAAGGCAGGGTGGTTGCTCCAGGCTTGGGTTAGAAATCGGGGACCCTGAGTGTATGGTTACTGTGGTTGTGGGTAGTATGACTGGGCTAGGGGCTAGAGCCAGTATTTGGCCAGTTTGCATGGAGGCCAGGAGGTTTCTCCATGTTACAGTTCTGTGGCTAGTTGATTTGACCTAGCTATGATTAGGGTTGGGGCTGGGGTCTGCTTGAGGTCCTAGAGCACTGTTACCTTTGGGGTTCGGTTTTGGTCCAGATTTTGATTTTGCACACCTAGGAAACAAAAAATGCCACAATTCTTCTTTTGCAAAACTCCCCAAATTATGAACAGTCTAAGATGTTCATTTTGGTATAAGAAGCTGATTCTCATGCCACCTATTGGATAGATAGGAAAATTCCACTTCTGTATTTGTAGGAATACATCAGACATCCACATGTAGCTGAAATGGTTAATTACAGGAAGGCTAGACATGGACTCTAATACCATTCCACTGTATGTCTGTTTGATTTTTAGAGGTCCACAGATCCTTTTTACAGCATATCGTGTTCTTCAAACTACCTCTTTCTTCGAAAATATTTTAATTAAAAGTGGCAGACGCCAATAGGAAGAAGGTTTAACACTTAGCATAATGTCAAGAACAGACAGAGATGTCCTTATTCCAGAACGATCATAGTCAGGAGGGAAAAAAAGCCTAATTTTCATTCCAATAAAATTAATTTTACATTTTAATTAAAGAGACAAGATGGCTGACGCAATATATGTTATTGAACCAACCTCTGGGGGTGAGTGAGACATGCTTTTGAGCCACACAGAGCTCTCCTTCTGCTCTGGGAAATATACGCAGGGCTGGCCTACACTGGCGGCGGCAGTTGATGGGAGATATGCAAGCTACATAACATAGCTTGCTTATCTCCCGTCAACATACTTATTTTCACATAGCATGGTGTCTTCAGTGCACTGCATTGATGGGAGATGTCCTCTCGTTGACACAGCCATACTCCTTTCGGGGATGTGGATTAATGGAGTCGACCAGAGAGAATCCAAATCTTGGTGCATACATCTAGGAACAAAGAATGTTGACCATACTTCCAAGATAGGGGACTCTATCCTGGGAATCAGTGAGTCTGAAAAAGATTTGGGGATCAGGGTGGATAATCAGCTGAACATGAGCTCCCATGTTATACCATTGCCAAAAGGGCTAATGTGATCCTTGGATTCATAAACAGAGGAATATCAGGTAGAAGTAGAGAAGTTATTTTACCCGTGTATTTGGCACTGATGCTGGAATACTTTGTCCAGTTCTGGTGTCCACAGTTCGAGAAGGATAATGAAAAATTAGAGAGAGTTCAAAGAAGAGCCATGAAAATGATGAAAGGATTGGAAAACATGCTTTTCAATGATTGACTCAAAGAACTCAATCTATTCATCTTAACAAAGAGGTTAAGGGGTGACTTGATCACAGTCTAAACTACCTTATAAAAGGAACAAATATTTGATAATGGGCTCTTCAATCTAGCAGACAGAGGTATAACATGATCCAATGGTTGGAAGTTGAAGCTAGACAAATTCAGACTGGAAATAAAGCATAATTAATCACTGAAACAATTTACCAAGGGTCGTGGTGGATTCTCCATCACTGGTATTTTTTTAAATGAAGACTGGATGTTTTTCTAAAATATATGCTCTAGTACAGAAGGAATTATTTGGGAAAGCATGGAGTTTGTTGCAGATTTAGGGCCTTGGTATGAAATTCACCCCTATATTAATGGCCCATTCAGGGCCTTAAGTACAAAGTAGAGTTGAATTATTTATTATGGTAAGTGCTGTTATGAACTTAGTCCTATGGTTTTAAATTAGTGAGTAGTTCATAAACTGATCTTGCGGTTCTAACGATCTGCTTACAGATAATGATTTTTTGTATAGATTTGCTAAAATCTGATTAATTTACAAGAATAAACTAAATTAGAAGAACTCAATAATTGCTAACTTTAACTTATTTACACTGAATGAATAGACTCATTTTTTAGGATGAGAAAATTACCTAGATTAACAGTAATGAAGTATTATTAATAGCACCTTTATGTTACTTATTACAATTCTTTAAAGTTGTGGATAAAATAAAATTAAATTAATGGAGATTTTTACTATCAGTTCTCTTTTGGAATTCATCTGTTCAATTATTGTTTCCATCAGTTTCATTGCATTGCAGAAAAAAAGCATTCTAGCTCTCCTCTTTCAATTAAAGTCAGTTTTGATTTGCAACAGGTAATGGATGGGATTTTTTATTACCATGTGCTGGCAAAGTTCAGTGCACTACCTTAATTCCAACTATTGTTGATTTCTTTTCAATTTGGCTAGTCAATGAGTAGGAAATCCCAGGTCCTTGCAGGAAGTGGTGCAATAATGTTGCAATATCAAGTGGAGATTGCCTATGGCAACCTTTTCACTTGCTGGAGTGCCTTTATGTAGGTTAACAAGGAAGTATGAACAAGCGGTAGGCAGGACTTGAAAGTATTATATGTTAGAATGCAGCATAATTAGAACTTGTTTTCTCCTTTCAAAAATGACTAATGTTGTGTTTGAGGAAAATAATAATGGCAAATCTGCTAGGTGGATTATTGACCTATGATCTCTTTCTCTCGATTTTCTCCTGTTAGTACAAAGGATAAGTCATTTCAGTAAGAAACAGTTAAATGGAGGCCCAAAAACGTAATTTGCAATGTCTTATAACTGTCATCATCTCCCGGCAATCCGCTGAGTTCTTAAATATTTATAAAAATCAACCCCCCACTCCGGCACCGTAAAATCAAAAAAGCCAAAAGCCACTTCTTAGGCACAAGGCCATGAGTGGACAGTATTTTTCTTCTACTGATGCAGAGCCAACCAGCAGAGGGAGCACATGTTACGACAAACCTGGCTCCATTAATTTGCTAATGCCACCAGGGTATTTATAGTTATGTTGATAGCAAACAAATAAACGATCATATTATTACCCGTGTTCCATAGTGTTTGTAGAGCCTAACCCTCTTCCCAGTAGTCAATCAGAGTACTTGGTTTGAGTGATGGGGAACTCTGTGAGGCCAGAGACCTAGACCCTCCAGGCTTAACATACACACCTTCATGGGGTGAAAAGAACAGAGAGTCTGAGCCATAGAGGATCCTTTGGCCTTGTCCCAGTCTCTCCTCAAGCTGTGAGTTGCTGCAGTAACTACAGAGACCCCAAATGATGGAGGACCAAAGCAACCAATTATCTGGCTAGATCTTAAAACCTATCTTATCTGTGGAATTCATATAGCCTCCATGACTGTAATATCTGAGCAACTCACAAATCTTTAATGTATTTACGATTTCAATGGGAGTTAGGCACCTAAATACCTATACAAATCTGGCCCCAAGCGATTTGCCCAAGGAAATCTGCGGCCAAGCAGGAAGTTGAATCCAAGTCTCACCATAGGCTGGTGCCCTGACCGCTGAACCATTCTCCCTCTCTCACCAACACGGTCTCCAGGAACCTCTAGTGGTTGCAATACACCCATGGCTGGATCAAAGCCCCCTGAAACCAGTCAAAAGACTTCGTCAACGTGCTTTGCATCAGGCCCATGCTGCTCAAGTACCTTATTGTAGATGCCTGTTAATCTTCAGTTTGTCTCTCTCTTGTGTCAGTAGGTGTTGCAGTCCCTGACAGATATACAGAAGCACTGAAAAGATTCTGGGGGTTATAGTGGATCACAAATGGAATATGAGTCAGGGATGATCTAGGTTTACATGGTCTTGCCTCAGTATAGGGGGCTGGACTTGATGACTTCTTGAGGTCCCTTCCAGCCCTACATTTCTCTGGTAAGAGTATCCGGAAGTAAAGCATTAACCGTTTCTCATGATCTGTAAAATCACACAACCAGCCCTTCAGGACTTTAACAAGTAAACTGACACTTCAAAAATGCACAGTCCATGTTAGAGCTGAGAACTAAAGCAGGAGCACTGAGAAACAGGTCTGACAAACCACTGCCCTCTCAAGGAAAACAAAAGAGCCCCAATATCTCAAAATCCATATAAAATATATAAATGCAACCACTTCCTTCTCCTTGCGGGAGATGCTGGTTTGAAACATATGGACACATTCTTCCCTTTAATTAAAATATACCTGCTTTGATAAATTAATCTTCTTTAATAAGTAAAATTCACTGTCCTCTCCAGTAACTTTTGCATATAATATTAATTAAACATGACATTCCTTGACAATGCCTCTAGCTATCAGCATGGGGCAAAATATGCACCTAAAATGCATGAATCTGCCAACTATACATCAATCTTCCCAGCTGCCGCAGATTCTAGGGACTCTGATATAGATTCCAAAACAAAGACAGTGGAAAGTAATGCAAGGGGTTACTTAATTTTCAAATGAAGCAAAGAATCCATGTAAGTGACCTATTATCCCATGTTTCTCTAGTGCAGATTCAAGAAGCTAGGGTCACTCTAAGGGCAACATCAGGGCAATAATCAGGTATCATGGCGACAGGGTTCTCAATGACCCTTTCTTCCATGACCATACTGCAGTTGAGAGCAAAAGGAAGATATGAGAACAAGCTTCAGCCGCACAATCAAGATTTCACAGCACAATTGCAATGGGAAAGCAGCATCACTGGTTTTGCGCATAGCTACCATAGATCTCTGTGCAGTGTATAATTTCCCCCAGTATCATTTTTAATTAGAAGCTACTGGTTATTATGACAGCCACAACTGGCTCTGTCCTTTTAGGCCAACAGGAATGGCACATGGGCTGTGCTCTGCAGGCAGGCAGAGCTGATACCACTTTCCAAGACAGAAGCTCCCCTTTATCCCAGAAAAAACTTCGGAGGAACTAATGCTATTGCTGTTCGAACTGAGCTCTGTCTGTGTTTCAGGAAGCAAAACAGAGCTTAAAAACCTCACTTGACCTACTAAAAATGGGACAGGCGTCAACCTCACGTACTGTAGCTAGGCCAGGAGTGCCAAACTACGAAGGAAATAGTTGGAGACCCATTTTAAGATTCAATTCTGGCCTCCCTTATGCTGTACATGTGTCAGACTTCTGTAAAATTTGAAAGGAAAAGCCACTTTCACGGATTGGATGTGTCAGCTGAAGAAGCCTCCAGGCGTGTTTCTGTTGTAAGCATCCCTTACTCAGCAGATGACCATAAATCTCAATGACCTTGGCAGTTTTGGAGGGGCAAATTTAACTGCTGGATTAACAGTCTCTGACAACTTCCCAAATGCATAAAGCGTGGAAAGGTTTTTCTTCGACCTCCGGACGGCTCACTGTCTCAGCAGGTCTTCACTCCCCACTGTGCCTCCCCCAGCAAACTCTCTCTATTTGGTTACTCAGAAGCGCCAGAATTCCAAGGGTTGTGTCGTTTTCTCTTTATGCAACAAAACAACGTGAAGCAATCACACAGGCACAGTTGATTCCCAAATATATCTGTTAGTAACTACACACAAGCACAGAAGGCCTAGCTGTACACAGACTGCTGCTCTGACTGCTTCTCCCCATAGAACATGGTGAGCATTCCTAGAGGGCTCTAAGTATTTAAACGGGTACTACCCTATGCTCGTACACAGCCGTAAGCACCTGCTGATCTTTATAAACAAATATTATTATCCAGGGGGTGTAAGGTCTCTCGTTTCTCTGGTGTCCGGTGTAGCACTGCCTCAGTTTCTCTTCTGGCAAGTAATTTCCCTCTCGCTTGTTGGGTGGTTTAATTTCACCCATCAGTTAAATTCATTACCCTGGAAGGATAATGAAAAATTCCAAACAAAATCTTCTCTGGGTCACCACATTGGCGTGATCTATTCATTCCCTGCTCTGACTCAGGGATCCTGTAGAAAACTTAGTGTTAGTCTTCAAGAGCTGGAGTTCCACACATCCACCAGGGAGCATTCACTGTAATGACACACTCACATCTCAGGGTGTGGATCCTCTTACTGGTAGTGCTTACTGCTGCTCTCTGCCTGATCTAAAGTCTGTGGAAGTCAGTGGAAACGCTCCCACTGACATGTTGAACACAGGCACTCAAAGCAGAGAGATGAGTAAATAAAGACTCGTTGAGTCCCTTTTACTCGCTCTTAATATCTTGCTATGCAGACAGCAAACCCTTGGCGGAAACAAAGCGATGAAGGACAAATTAGCTTTAGAAATAAGTATCAATCAAATATTCATTTCATTAATAGATATAAATAAGTGTTTTCCTCGGCAGAGTGTTTAGCATTTAATAATAGAATGTAATACACTGAAATTAAGTGACTGCCAAGTGAATAATATACCTACAGTGCAACACAGTCTGAATTGTCAGAGCCCTGTGGAATAGCATGCTGGAAAATAACCTGATATTAGAGAGAAATACTTCAGTGCCTTTTGTATTATGAATCAGAAATCTCACATGACGTTCAACACTCCTTTCACGAGTGCAAAACTTACGCTACGAAATCCCAAACCATTGAAAGTCACCCGCGTTCTGGTTTAATTACAATCGCTAAACTCGGGCTGACAGATCTATCGTGTCAGCCTTTGCTCCATTGGTAGCAAAACTCTCAAACCATTTCAGTTTGGAAAAATCAAATGGAACTTGGAGGTTTTGACTGTATTTTGGAGTTTCTTCAGGAGCCCGGACACAAAGGGCAACTCATCTAATTCAGAGTAGAGCTGGACCTGAACCAAAACCCCTGGATCAGAACCACCGTGAAGTTGAACTATAGGGAAGTTTTGATTTGGATCTGAACTTTAAGGTGCATCTCTTATCTACCGCAAAGTTTCCACGAACCCAGTAAGCTGAAATAGACTGGGTCCACACAGCTTCTGGACCCATGTGCCTGAAATCTGAACTCACAGCGGATCTGAAAAGCTGCTTATTGCCCTCTATGTGCGCTACGTTTGCCTTGCCTCATAACTTCCAGCAACCCAGGAAAACGTATTAGATGATATCAGAATAATGAATGAATGGGTGAGAAAGCAGGTACCTCTGCAAGTGAGTCCTTTGTTCTCTCTGCTTACTCCTCGAGTCATCATAAACCTCTAATTGGTAGCATCACACTTCATTTGCAGCACCTGTAAAAAGTGATTTACAATTTGTTTTGCATCGTCCACAGGCTACTCTATTTGTTTGCGGAAGAGCATCACAGGGTGTCTGGGAAAGGAGCCCTGAAAATATGCAGCTGACATAAACCAACCTTTTATGTTGCCTTTAATTATTAATTTACCAGGCTGATAATCTAAAGGGCTTTGAGAGGAGGGACGGCCGTGCCACAGCAACGCTCCATCCACTACAATAAAGAAACTGCTTGCAAACCAATAGCAGGCGGTGGCCACTGCTGCTTTGCGATTGTGGAGACAGGGTCTCCATATAAGGACATGTTTCGACTGGATACACTGCTATGGGGCTTGATTTAAAATAGACTCATAAAGTGGCAAACAAGCCCAGTCCGTGCTGTTGACAGGCTTGGAAAAAAAAAAAAAAAGAAAAGAAAAAGATTCTATACACATGGGTTTGTGGAAACTGAAATTAAATTGTTTTCGCAGTCATTAGAAATGTCAGCGACACATAAAGATGAAAAACTACCCCTTGAAGTTGGAGGCTGTCAAATAAATACACTAAACCTTCTAAAGCACAGAGTCTCTTTGAGTCAGCAAACCTTTAAACACTGGTTGCTATGCAACTTGAGTAACATTAGATGATGAACAGCTCAGTGAAGCGCACGGAATGTGGTAAATACAGGGTTTCAATATTTATGTATCACTATTTATTAAGGCATTTCTTTATGCTGTTGACGGACCCTGATAAAGCAAGGACAGGGAGACCATTAAAATCAGATCTTTTCCTGCAAAGAGAGGCTGATCAGTGCTGCCCAGATAGAGGATGAGCTGCCCGGTATGTCCCTACAGGTCGTGGGGCTGCCAGAAAATGAGAGATCAACCAGGCTAACAGCTGTCTGCCTGGTGTGAAATGTCTTTTCACCAGTGTAGAGCACAGAATCAATGAAACGTCGGGCTGGAAAGGGCTTAGAGAGGTCGTCAAGTCCAGCCCCCTGTGCTGAGGCAGGACCAAATAAATCTAGATCGTCCCTGACAGGTGTTTGGCCAACTTGTTCTGAAGAGCCTCCAATGACGGGGATTCCACAACCTCCCTCGGAAACCTAGACCAGTGCTTAACCACCCTTAAGAGTTAGAGCATGTTTCCTAGTAACCAACCTAAATCTTCTTTGCTGCAGATTAAGCCCATTACTTCTAGTTCCACCTCAGTGGGCGTGGAGAACAGCTGATCATTGTCCTCTTCATAACAGCCCTTAACACAGTTGAAGAGTGTTATATCGTCCCTCAGTCTTCTTTTCTCCAGACTAAACATGCCCAGTTTTTTTAACCTTTCCTCCTAGGCCAAGTTTTCTAAACCTTTTATCATTTTTGTTGCTGTCCTCTGGACATCTTTCCTGAAGTGTGGTGTCCCGAATACAATACTCCGGTTGAGACCTCACCAGGACCAAGCAGAGCAGGACAGTTACCTCTTGTGTCTCACATATGACACCCCAGAATTATATTAGCCTTAGATAACTGGAAACAGATCTATCTTCCACATCACAAAGTGTGCGGGGCAGATCCACATAGTTTTCCATTGAATTCACAGAAATGATTGTCCATGGGCAAAGCCACCAAGTTCGTTATCTGCTTGCAGGTAACAGGGAAGTGCTGGACTCCTAGGACTTAGTTCTGTCACTTCTGTACAATGGTTTTACATTCATGGAGCTCTCTTGACTTCAGTGGAGTTACTCCTGTTTTACACCAGTGCTAGAGGAGAAAGCAGGACCACAGCATCTTTCAAAGCCATCCCAGAAAGACTGCAGTGGCAGGAATGTGGATTAGAAAAATTAAAGCAGAGGTTTTGGCTGCTACTCTTCTGTCACCCATGTAGTTCCCCTTCTAGGAGCTGCAGTTGCAGGGAATTATAGCATCCCAGGCAGAGATGCTCCTTATTCTGTGGTCCTGAAGGTAAAAAGACATGGCTCACCTTGCAGAAGAGAAAAGCAATGAATCGCCTAAATTAAAGGGACAAAGACAAAGCTGCGGAGTAGTGGAGGCTACATTCCAGCAGGCATGGGGATAGAAAAACAGAACCCCAAAGAGCAAAATCTAACATTAGCTGGGGTTTTTGTATTGTTCTGGCAGGGGAAACTTTACATTGATGAGAAAAGGAAAATGAAGATGAGCTCTTAAGCGAGTGCTTTGATTATGGGAGAAATAAATGAGCAGATTTAAAGAGTTCTTGTATGTGGCTAGTATATCTGCATTAGTAGAAAGTCTGTGCATAAGGAGATAACAGTATAATTTTACATTTGAGATGTGGTAGGATTTTATAAATATTGATGATGATGATGAACAACTTGCAGCTGACAAGATCTGGGCCTGTTCAACCTCACCTCATTTTGTCTATATTGTATTCCCTTTTCCCTATCCTATATCTGTCCTTTCCTTTTTAGATCATGCACTTTCTTCTGTGTCTTCCTCTGTTTTTCAAAAGCTTCTGGCACATTTTGGGTTCTGCCACAATTCCAACAACAAAAAGCTGTAACTGGTGGTAGTTTCCAAGGTGGCATTCAATTATCAACAGGCACACGATTCCTTGGTAATCACACCTTCCCCTTTTAATGAGCATTTAGAAAAAAAATGAACAAATATCTTTCTATCACACCTTCTTTGAGTAATCCTTTTTTTTAAGTCAAAACTTATCTGACAGCAGAAGGTCACTGGATGAAATTAAATGGCAACAAATGTTTAAAAAAAAAAAAATCTTTTTTTTTTTTTTTTTTTTTTTTTTTAAAGGAACTCACTACCACAGGGTGGCATTCAGGACAAAAGCTTAGTAAATTTCAAAAAAAAGATGAGACAATTTTGTATCCTACCTAGTTTAACTGTAGCTGCTATCCGTTATCCTTGCTCATGTATGAGCTGTAAGTGTCGTGTACTTCTGTACCAGGTTTGGACTGCTCACAGAACTTGCTTATAGACACCGGATGTATTCATCAAAAGATCCTTTAATGCTCTGCCAGGTACGGCTGAGGTTCCTTTAAATCAGAGGTCTCCAAACTGGGGAGCACAGAGGAACATTCGGGGGGGCAGGGCCTGGGCCAGCCCCCATGGGCAGTGGGGAGGGAGCGCCACCCAGCCCCGCTCTGCCCTGAGCTCTGCTCTGGCCCCACCTCCTAGCTGCGGCCTCAGCCCCTGACTCAGCCCCTGGTCGCAGCCCCTGGACATGGTCTCTGCGCCCAGCCTCCACCTTGGCCCCGCTCCCAGAATCGACCCCCGGCCCTGCCCATAGCACCCCGACTGTGGCCCCGCTCCCAGCTGCAGCCTCCCACTTCACCCTGCGCCTGGCCCCTCTCCCAGCCTCAGATGGGGGAATGCAGGGGGGTGCAGACAGGGATAAAGGGGGGTGCGGGATAAAAAGTTTGGGGATCATTGCTTTAAATATTTTACAAACAGTGTCACCTAGTGGCTGCACGGTATACTGCAGTTTAGCATTCCAGTCCATCTTCCCCTATGAGTCCTAGTTCCTACCAGTTACAATATTTATGCTATCACTCTGTCTTTGAAGTTCAGTAGGTATCAGTCTGTTAAGTGTCTCTGAATCATATTGGGTTTTTTTAGTCACATGACCCAAAACGCATAACACTTGGTCATCTGGCTGTCCATTAGCTGCAACAGCTGTCTGTGTTCGGTTTGGAGTCCTTGAGTCTTAGAAAGGACAATCTGAGCACACTCTACAGAAGGCAGATGCAGAACCAGAAGACTAAGGAACAAACTGCAGATGTTGATGGTTTCTGTTGAACTCTCCCGTCTTGATCACATATGATCTGGGTGGTGAATGCTTGTTCTTTACGCCAGCTTTTATCCATCCTTTTTTCTCCATCCAACTGGACATGAACAGGGTCACCACGCTCTGGATCTTGCACTTCTGAGTGATGTCTGTTTGCATTTCAGTCTCTTGATAACACTGCAACACACTATATCTTTCAAGTACATTATTTCTATACACCTGGAAAAATAGTCCACCATGACCAAGTAATGATGTCTTCTGAATTTGCAGAAATCTGCAGCTAGAGTCTTTCAAGGTGTAACTGGTAGAGGTGTTGTACACTGTATGGTTTAGTATGGTCTCTTCAATTAATTAGTAGTGGATCTCCTCTCAAAAGTCTGATATCAAATCCTCTGTCGAGTTCTTCCACCTTTCTTACTAGGCCAATCATGGCTGCCAGGCTGAGAAGGCTGTCGGTCTCTGATCCTTTGATCACATGAACTCTGAGTGCATAGCTTTTGTCCTGGTAAGTTGTTTCTGTGGTGAACTGGCCCATGCAGTTCTGAATCCCTCCAGGACTCTTCAGAGTTGCATTAGGTGACTTCATCTCTGGGAGGGGTTGAAGGTGATTGTAAGTCCCGTCTCAGATGACTGACACATCAGTTCCTGAATCAATTTTGAAGTCAATAGTCTTGCCATGAATATTCAGTTTCACTCTCCAGGCAGGCACACAGGATGGATCCCAAAAACAATGACTCTTGATTGTCTGTAATATGAGTCAACTCCCTGATTACTTCGGTGTGGCAAACAGCTGCAAAATGTCCATATTCCATGCATGTATTACACTGTGCACCTCTGGATGGACATGTATCATCTCCTGAGATATGACTTTTTCCACACCTTGTGCGTGTAGGATGGAACTTGTCCCTCTTAGACTGGGAGTTCTCTCTCCTTGCCTCAGGGTTTTATGATAATGATTTTTAAACACTCAAATGTCTGTTTTTAGCATCTAGTTTCAGGGTTTTCAAGTTGCTCCTTTTGTTCTGTTGGTATAGCCGTGGCTAGGGTTAAATCTCTCTTCAGTTGTAGCTGCTGTGAAAGGTTTTTATCTGTTAATCCAATAACCAACCTGCCTTTGATATTTCCATGTTTTGCAGTCCCCAAATCAGTTTGCAGCCAATATATGCAGAGCTCTTATAAAGCATGCAACATTTTCTCCTGCTTCTTGAATTATCTTGTGGCAACATGTTCTTTCATAAACCACATTTCTCTGAGGTATAAAGTATGCATCAAACATAGCCAGAACCCTTTCATAGTCATCTCTGTGACTGTCTTCAGTAAAGTCAAAGGACTTAAATATATGCTTTACTTGCTTCCCCATGGCATAAATTAAAGATGATACCTGTATATCTCCAGTTTCTTTGTGCAGCTTGTGAAATCTTGCAAAACACTGTTCCCATTCTGTCAATTCTGAAGGGCTGTCAAAGCGGAAGTTCTCTGGATCATTGAAGAGTGGCATGTTGATGAGATCCTGCAATCTTTGTTGCTTTGTTCCTTCTATTTGCATCTGTTGTTGCTGTTTGCCTTCTGTTTCTGGTCTTAGTTTACTCCTGACACCATGAAAGACCTCATTGTGTCAATACTATCTCAGTGTTTCCTTGTTCTCCCTCATCTGTCTCTCTCTATCCACCTGTTGTTTTTTAGGGTAGGTCTATATTACAGCAGCTACAGTTGCACTGTACCTATGCCGCTGTAGCATGGTGGTGTAGACACTTCCTACAGTGCCTACAGTGGAGGAAGGGATTTCCCATCAATAGAGTTAATCCACCTTTCCAAGGTAGCTATGTCAACAGAAAAATTCTTCCATTGACCTAGCTGTGTCTACAGCAGGGGTTAGGTCAACTTAACTACAATGCACAGGACACAACATTTTTCACAGCTGTTTTTAGGTGTAGACCAGGCCTTAGATTGTATGCTGTTTGGAGCAGGGACTGTGTTTTTGTTCTGTTTGTACAGCACCTAGCAGAGCGGGGTCCTGGTCCACGACTGGGCTCCTCGGTGCTACCACAATACAAATAATAAATGATGATATGTGTCAGGGTATGAGATGATCACTAGAGTCAGACGTTTCCTCTCCCCGCTGACATAGGGTATGTGTAGGATTACATCATTCGGTGAAGCTCCTGACCATTGCCAAAGCCAGAATCAGAATCCTGGGCTCTTACAAATAATAATAGTAAAAATATCACCTAGTACATGTACAGTGTGCTTTACAAACATAGGCTGAGATGTGATTCCCTATCCCAAAGAGCTTATAGCCCTAGACAAAGGCATGGGAGAAGTTCAGGTAAGGCAGGGCGTGGAGAGATTGCTGAGGAGATCAAAGGTGGAAGGATTCCTAGAAGGAATGGGCTTTAAAGAAGAGGAGCTGTTTGGTGCATAAGGAGCAGGTGATTCCAGGAGTAAGGAGGGAGAATGAATGAAAGCACCAAGCTGAGAGAAGGAGGAGGAGATGAAAGCCCATATTCACTACCGGTAGCCGGTACAGTGATGTCAGTGGGAGCTTTGTCTGAGTAATGTCCTGAGTAAGTCTCCTCAGAATGGAGATGCAGCCCTATGTGGCATTTGTTGGTAGAAAACTGAACCTTAAAGTATTGCCAACTGCGAAAGACCAGGCTTTATTTACCCAGTGCACTACATTAGGTCAGCTCCTCAGCTGATGTTTAGTCCTATCTTGTGTGCCTTCACTTCACTGCCCAGGGAATCCCGTCATGGGGAGTGTAAAAGCTGCACAGCTGGCTCTGTGTCACCCACTTACCTCTCTGCATGGAGGTTTGATGGGGCACACGTGCCACTAGCTAGATGACACCCTGTGGTCATTCCAGCCAGCACAAGTGAGTGGCTGCTGTAACCAGCAGCAGGGGCTGGTTTGGGTTCTGGCCAGCTTTGGTAAGTTAAAAATAACATTGCTTAAAGTTTCTGCCTCTAACGGTCTAGCAAAATCCCCAGACTTCCATGGGTGATGTTGATTCTTGGAATGCAGTGACTTTAACATCTGGATCAGCGCTAGGGGACGACTGGTTTTTTGCTTGTGTTTACCAGACAGCCATCTCGAGAGGCATTCCTGGCCCCCTCCCTCCTTCCTCCCTCCCACAAATGTGATGTGGTTTTGCCCTTTGAACGACCTCTGCAGGCTTTGCTTATTTGCTATATAGTGAGTGCTATGGCAAGATGCTGAAGGCCTCTTGAAGCCTCTTTGTTCTAATGGATGGAAGAGCAGATGAGGAGCAAGATTTCCAAGCAGCAGATACTGTCCTTGATCCAATCACTCCTGCTTTGGCTTCATTCAAGATCTTGACTGGAACAGGGTAGCTAAAGAGTGATGGTGTTGGGACAAGGTGATAAAACATCCGGGCTGTAATATCTCCACTTCTCCAGGACTAACCTGACCTCACTAGCAATTCTGACTTGTCAAAGGCATTTGCTCTAAAAGGAACTGCCATGGAAACATGATGGCTCGAGGCAGAGTGACAAAATATAGATCTAATACAGTACTTGCAGAATGATGTAATCTTAAATTACTGCAAAAGCGCTTTATTTCTAATTCACCACTTGATTATTAAAAGCCTCTTTCCTAGATTGCTTAGTTTTCATTTCATGGTTGAGTTATTTAAATTCTACAGTTTCAATCCTACTTTTATCCTACTCATGGCACCGGTTTCCTTCATCCCCTCCTAAACCGAGTTTTCAAGTCACATCAAACACCAGCCATGTTTTCCAAAGCCAGATTCTTAGTAAATATTTTTTTCACCCAAAGTATTATGGTAACTTCAAGCATTTCCACTGGCCACAGCTGTCGAAAGAGCAAACGTCTTCAGTGCCGAGAGACGCAATGGTACTTTGCTCATTTCAGCTCTTAGAGTCCAACCCTGCTCCCATCTCAGTCAATGGGGAGAATTTCAGAATTTAGCCTCTTAAAGACCAGAAGTTGAATCCAAGGAAATATAGAGGCATTTGGGGTGACTCCAGCTCTATATTAAGAGGTAAGGATGATTGATATTGAAGGATTTGTGGGTACTACTCACACACACATCACATTACACAGAATATCGTTAGCGAGGAAGGACAGTGCCTTCTGCTGAATGGAATCACAGTTGCTCATTTGTTTATCATAAGCTCTATAAGGTTAGCAACAAATAGAGATTCTCTTTTAGCTCAAGTGACGGGGGGCCCATGCTTTTGCAGCAATAGAAGTTGTATTCTGGCTGTCAGCATGAAGTCACACGTGAAGCAGAATGACAACTGTCACATTCTTTGCAGGTGAATGGTTTGCCGTGGTCTGAGGTCAAGTTACTGTATTAGTGCTAGCCCTGGTGAAGAACTGCTATTTGCTTATTGATTCATGTATTATGGATTCATTCCTTCCTTCCATTTTTTGTTTTAATTATTTCTCCCTCCACACCCTGCTCCGGTATGCTTTGCATGCACTTTCTTTTTTGTTGTTGTTGGTCTCTATCTTTTTTAGTCTCTCATCTCTTGAGAAAACTCTCAACACAATTAAGACGACTAAATCAACCGGACCAACCTACTCACGTTTGCTTGGAACATTAACAGTCTTTTCATAGTGGGTGTATTACACACAGTGCTGCCTTCTTGTTCTAGAAGGTCATTTGAATGTCTAACAATTGCTGAGGTGTTATTGATCTTAATGTTGCCCTGTGTTTGCAATTGGCCCAGATGCCTGTCCGCTTGTATTACTTTCGTATGTTCCATTAAAATATACCAAAGACCTTTACTATTCTTTCTCTAAATAACAGAATGGGAATGTGGAGGAAGGTTCTACTTCTTATAAGATTCCCAGGGGTAACTCTCCCTTTCAGATGATAAACCCCTCCCTTGCTTTGTTGTTTGTTCCCTTTTATTCCTGGTCATCCCATTCCCTATTTTCTCTGAACCCTAAGATCAGAACCATGCAGCCCCCAAAAATTGGCTTGCTTGGTAAAATGGATTGGGAAGAGATATTGTTCTTTTCTCATGAAATATGACAGAGGCAACATTAGAGACAGAGAGATATAGGAACCCAAAAGCCATCAGGATTGCGTATCAATACTTCTGTAGTCCTACCTTACGCCTTTTGAAGGTCCAGGCTACTGGGTCTTCTGTGTCTTTAACTAACAACCCAACAAGAATGGCGACTAGTGCTGTTGCTTTTGACAAACGCTTCAGAATAATTCTAGTCCAAATTTCAAGGCTAACGTCACAGGTTGGGGGGGAGGCGGCTGGGCTGGTAGAGACAAGATGACCTCAAGTTGCCCAAGGTCACAGCTCTTGCTTTTTGCAAAATGTTAACCAAAGTCTGCATTCTTTCCCTGCAAAAAATCAATAAATAAACGGCCTGCAAAGCAAGCCCAGTGAGTTTTGCATCACTGCTCAGCAGCTTTGTTCGTTACGGGGCTGTGGTTGAACTCCAGGAGGGAGCCATTCCTTTCTTCCCTTTCCCTCAAACACTGTTTGCTCACATTGCTCCTAGCCCACTACCTGCCCAGACACTGAGGTGCTGGCAATGGAAGCGTATCCTCCTGCAGTACAGAGTACACAGTCAGAGTCTTGCCAGTGTAAATGTTGTTATACTGCAGTCTTGGAGTGTAAATATTTTTATACTTGTAAGCCAGGCCGGCTCGCTGTGCTGCTCTGCCCCCTCTAGTGGTGGTTAGGCCAACTAGAGATTAATGTGCCCGCTATAATCTTGGTCGGGGGAACTAGGTCTTTTAGTTCAGGTGGTAGAGGCTCATGCGTTAAGATCCCAAGTTCAATCCCCACTGTCGATTACATAAGGGAAGGTGCTAAAGGCTAATCCTAGACCCTGATTAAAGTTTATGGGGATGCTAACCACCTTTCTTTCTGGTGAAATGGAAGGAGCAATTTATAAAGCGAGATAGCTGGAGATAATAGAAGCTACTGCCCAAGGCAAAATTGGCTACATGGTAAGGTCTGAGCCAGGTACTGTTTGGTAAGCTCTGTGTATGCGGCGGAGGGCAGGCCCACAGAGGGATAGAGGTCCTTAGAGGACAGGATGAGCTGGAGGAAGGCTTGGAAACTGACTGTGAGGAAACTACACCAGTGTGGCTTGTTTTTACCGTGTTTAGAGAACAGGACTGTGTGGACATTCTTTGAAAATAATCAGAATTGCACCAAAACATAGATCAGACTCCTATCATCAATTTTTCCTCCTAATGGAAACAACCCTGCATGACCCCATACACGGTGGCTTACCACTTGGGCCGATGGGGAGACAACACTGTCAATCATTTTGAAAGAGAGATGCTGCCTTTTATCACAGAGGGCAAAAGACTCTTTGGAAAAATAAGTTGCATTAGAAGCAGCAGCCAAAGTTATGAAGCATTAGGGCAGATGAGAAAACTAGAATGATTGATACGTGAACTGAGAAATGATCTGGCCTGTGAGCTTCAATGTTTGTGCACCTGGTTCGGTTAAGGACAACACTGAGAAGAAGCTAGCATCCAAGAGAAGAGAGAAGCTGTAATATCAGGAGAGGCAAGTGTTGTGGATTTACATAGTACCATGGCATGCCTGTGTGTCGGGGTGAATCTCCAAAGAAGTGGAGTTTGGGCTGGGTTAAGAAAAGCACTCAACAGTTTGGATGCTCATCCAAAGTTTATATGAACTGTCAGAATCCCTTGGTCTAGAGAAGAGCTGGAGATCTCCCAAGGACAGATTTTCTGATGAGGGGTGACATGCGACAGGTACCAGCCTCTCTCTGTGTTTTAGCCCTTTCCCTTCTAAAGGGAGGAGGAGGTAAGAAAGGGGAAGGAATATATCACATGCATCCCATGCTTAGGGATCCTGCTTCTTTGTTGGAGGACCTGGTTCTGTGTCTCAAGCCTTTAGCCCCCTGTGGCCGTGAAGAGAAGCCTGGAAACGTGAAACAAGCATAGATCAATTCAGTGACATCTGTCCGCCTGAGTCTGCAGACAGACTCCAGCAGCCTGAGAAACGACAGCCACTGTAGTCGGGGAAGAAGCTACTGGCCCCACACCCAACACCAGAGCAGACCAGGCTTCTTCCTCTGCCTCCCTCCCCATCCAACTTCTGCTATTTGGGGGGAAAGGGGAGAGACTGCATGGGGGTGGGAAGGGGAAGCCACCGATTCACCTTCTGCTGGGGTGGAGGTCATGGGACCCCCTGTGTGAGGTGCACCAAGGGCCCTGAGTTATCCTTGTCCAGCTCTATTTGATGACTCAAGGTGAGAGACGGGAAAGAATAACTGTTAGCAGTATCTAAAGGCTGAACACCCTTGGCCATTTGTCCACCTGGGTAAACTTTGCTTAAGCAAGAGAACAACAAACAATTGACGTGGGGGAAAAACATGCAAGTGCCCTGACTGGAAAAGCCCTGGATGACGTGTGACCAGATGTCAGTTGGAACATCTTCATTGCAAGAAAAACACCTCACTAAAGCTTGTTATGCCTAGCCCAGTAAAAATAGAAGCGTCTGATTTATGCAGATGCTTCCTGGAAATCAGGAGGCGGAGTACTTGAAAAATGTGCAAATTTACACATGGAAGTCAAATGTAGTCAAGGGGATTCTCTTTTTATTGAGCATATAATGTGTGTACGTGAATCCTCAAGTGCAATATTTAAATGGTAATTCATTCTGGAGCATTTTAAGTGACTGGTTTTCCTTCAGCAACAAGTAAATGGCAAAGAGCTGTCAGAAGAAGAAATGAAGTGCAAATTAGAGCAATTTCCTACAGTAGATGTAAGCCAGATCTTTTATGCTGGGAGTACTCCCAGTCTACCAGGTCTTGGTGTGGGGTAGCAGACAGAATCCAATGAGTGTGAATAGAAATATATGATGAAACATGGGCAGCAACAACAGGGGATGTAGGATTCAGGGATTTCTAACACAAAGATAACAGCATGAACATGCAGGTTAGATAACTGTCGTAAAGGAAGTCTTTGACAAGATCTGTCAGGGAAGCTTCATGCAATAATGTACTGGCTAGTTTGTACTGAAACTCAGTGCCAGATTCTGATTTCACTCTGGTTTTTACAAACAAAATGGCCCATTTTTAATCTGGACAGTTTTCAGTGTCAGTGGCTAATGTCAGCGTAGAAATAAAACAAGACACACACATGTCACATGATCTATTTATGGTTTTCTTCTTATACCTATTACCCTAGTACCTAAACACTCCTGCAAGTAAACCGGCAGAATGAAATAAAGAGAAGCTCTTGTTACATTTCCTCAAATGGTCCATACGTTGACTTCCATGGAACTACTCTTGCAAGTAAGGACTACTCACGCAAGCAATGTTGCAGGGCCAAGATCTAGAAGAGAGGCATATGAACAGAGGGGAGCTGATCCAAAAGCATTTATAACAGAGCTGGGCACATCTTTAACAACTTCATATAAAATACCTTTAAATTCAATCCTCACCTCCTATATTAGCCAGGCACGAGAGTGCTGACAGGAAGGGTGCTACTAAGAGGGATCCAGTGCCTAAAAATGAAACAAATCAGGTTGAGCTGCTGGCTGCAGACAGCCACTCCAGGAAGTCCAAGGGTTTCGTTAATATTCAGTGTGCGTCTTCTGAAAACTTCAGCATCCACTTTTATAATTTCACTGCCAGATATTTTTTGGGGCCTGGAAAGACTAATATAAAAGGCTGTTATGGATCCTGTGGAGGGTTTTCATATTTGCACTTCAGCCAACCGAGATGATAGAACCGAAACTGCGTTTGTGTAGATGGAGTCTCAATGGAGAGGCTACATGCTGAATTGGCCATGGAATCCGAACTATCCTCTTACTCAACAAGGTGTGGTCCCTCCACTGTGAGCCTAGGGACAGCTATCCAGCATCAGACTAGTGGCCCTTCTTGTCCAGTAACCTCTCTCCAACAGTGACCAATAACAAAGGCATCAGAGAAGGGGCAAAAAACCTTGAGGTCAGCAATTGTGGAATAATTAACCCAACAGGGAAATGTCTTCCAAACTCTCTCAGTTATGTCCTGACACTGCTTATGGGGAGTGAGGGAATCTTGCACCATTACCACCTATAATGTATCTAAGTCTGTGGACAGAGAGGTCCAAACTTCAGAGAGGCCATTGTGGCACATTTCACAAGCACTAAAATGACTTGAAAGAAATAGACAGATTTTTCTCCGCGGGGAGATCGCAGCTCCTCTGATGTAGCTCATCCCATCATCTTCCCCAAGAAGTGCAAATTAGAAACAGGAAGGTCTGATACACCATCATCTTTCCTTAGCACTAGGGAGACTGCTTCAGCAGAGGCAGAGCAGCTGTCCTCTTTAAAAGTGACAGCAAACTAGCCTGACCAGAAACCTGTAGTGGAAGACGATCCGGACTATGCCAGTGGTTATGAGCCAACAGGTCTTGAACCCAGGTCTGTGAGGTTCACAGGAGCAGCCACTCTCCAACTCTACATCACTAGCAATAGCTTACCTGAGACCCATCAAGTCCAGCCCCATTGTGAGACTCCACCCCTGAGGTCTGATTGGCAGGGTTCCAGAGTGGCTGACTGGCCCCCTGGCCCTACTTAAGCCAGCAGCAGGAACAGGAACCTGAATAACTGGGCTCTGCCCTGCTCCAGACTGTGCTTTGTGCTTCCTGCTACCCTGGCATCTGGTTTGTGATTCCTGACTGAGTTTGTCTTGTGCCTCTGACTCCTGGTATCTTGACCCGGCCGGACTCCGATTTCTGACTTGCGCTTCTGATCTCCACTTTGTCTCCTGCTTCTGACCTCCCAGTACCCAGAACCAGCGGACTCTTGAATCCTGTCTCACGACTGTTGACTCTAGGTCCGACTACTAGGTCTGGCTGCCCACAGCTCGGCTGCGACACTGCCAGAGTAAGGACACTGGCGGATACATATCTAATGGAAAACTATAGATCAAAAATTGTTGCTGCCCATTGGAGAAAAAAAAAAAACTATTCCCCCAAAGTGGTGGTGCAAGAAAATGTGCCAAAAAACTGGGCTGCATCAGTCTCAACAAAGCTGGTAGTCTCAAAGTTTAGGCACATCTCATCTGTCCTCACAAAGCAGCTATGCAGGTCCATGTGCCTAACTCAGTCCATCTCTGGCATCGGGACAGGACACTCGGTGTCTATCAGCAATGACTGGCTTGTGCTGTTCATGCAGCCCATGTTCACTTTCTGGATCAACTCCACCAAATCATGTCCCTTTATGCCCATCTGCACCCTCATGCATGGACTAAGTGAGGAAGGGGCCTTCTGCTGCTGCTTTTTAAGATAAAATGAGGGTGTAAAGCTTACTCAACACACTGCAATTCTCTGCCATGTTCTCATAAAGCATTTCCCCTCTCTCATATGTCCCAGTGTAATTCTAACTCCAATTTGTCCCTATGTTCCTAGACTCTAAAACATACAGTTGTCCGCAAAAGCAGCATCCTTGTTGCAGCCGTTCTGCTTTCCTAACCTCATTGTTAGTATCCTATCCTTACTGTGGTTGCAAGAACACCCTCTTTAGAAAAGAGAACATATACACAAAGCATTCTAAATAAGTACTGAATACTTTAAACATCAAAATAAAACGTGTTTTCCATCCACAAGCATTTTCAATCAGATGGGGGAAAAAAGAGGCTTAAATTACTCTTTTGCAAGAATATTTTTCTAAATTACTGTATCTCTCTGATTCTCCAGGAAAAAAATCAAATCATGTGAAGAACCGTCTCTACAGAAAACATTCACCTGGAAGTTTGCAGAACATTATGAAAACAAAAAACCTGAGTGAGCGTCTCTATCAGGGGTTCTGCCTCTAGCATGAAGAGAGTGGAATACAGCTTCATTAGCGGCTTGATCGAATGCTTAACGAAGTCCATGGGAGTCATTTCATTGACTTAAATAGGCACCAGACCAGGCCCACAGTGTGTTTAGACTTCTGATTTACATCAATGTAAGTAAGATCAGAACAGTCCAGTGCATTCGGCTAACGAACATGTTGTGAGAAATGTATTCTAATAGAACGTGCTATGTTATGAAATTATTCCATAGTCAATAAAATCTTAAAGAAGAGGCAAGAAAGAAAAGAAAACAATATCGATATGAAAGAGTTAACTATACATCCAGTGTTCCTCTACATAGTAGCAACCCCAAGTAAACACACATTAATAAGGATACACTTCAAAGTAAGTACTCTTTTCAAAAGGAAGAATTCTTATTTAGTGCAGATAATTATAAGAGCAAAATAAACCATCTTTCTTTCCCCATAAAAATGTTTTACACCACTCAATTAAAGCCTTTGAGATAAAATCATCTCTCCTGGCTGTTTTCCTTTGCTCTTCACTTTGTCGGAAGTCATTTCAATATTTTACTAGCTTGCTAATAAAAAATACATAATGCCTTGCCATGCAATATTATTTCCACAGCCAACTTGCTAGAAGAAGAAAATGTGCATCGCTCAGTTGCCTCATTTTACTTTGGAGGAAAAGTATGTGACCTAATGCCACAGGGGTGGGACTGGAATTGATTCTCACAGTGAAATATATGAGGTTATTTGCTTAGGATTGACACAGTGCCCTTGGATAATCAGACTGGACTAAGCGAGCTGTTATCCCCTGAAAAACATTGGTCAACCACGGCCTATCAGCCACTGCCACTATTCAACATCCACCCCAAATTCCAATTGCAATGAAGGAGGAAGAGAATCAGCATCTTCCTAAGCATCAGTAAATCTTCACCATCCAATTAAATTCCAAGAAATACCACGTTTAACTGGTTCCAAGCGAGATAATTCATCCCTACCCATATATTATTTAACACTGTGCTAAAACTACAATTACTTTATTGCCCGGCACTGGTAAACAATACTTTAAGTGCTTCTAGCAAATCCCAGTTTTATAAAATAATTATTCAATTCTAATTTTTTTTTTTTAAATCTCAATCAAGTCAGTCTTCAGTGGGCATTTTTCAAACCCCCGATATTTCATTTTAAAGCTGATTTTCCATAATAAAGCGATGGGGCCATCAGAAGGAAAGACATGTGTTAAAGGAATTTCTTTAGGTTTAAAAAGAAATACAGTAAGGGAAATTTAGGACAAATACTAGGAAAAAGACTTCTTGGGGCACGTTCAAGCCCTGGCCTGTAAGGTGGCAGAAGTCCGACGCCTTTATGCTCTGTGGGTGTCTAACAAATTTCACATCCTGCCTACCATCAGTTCAGCGCCATTGACCTTAGCAGCAGGGGGAACTCTAGTGTAGACAGAACTATATAACGTGAGCTTAAAATGCTGCCCTGTCATAGTAAATCTGACATGAGGCTTGAATAGCTGATGGGCGCCAGCGTCAGGTCTTTGTTAGCATTCCCACTGCTGCAACCACCCGTACTGCTCAACTGAGTGGTGGGGAATTTATGGGAAAAGTCTCACAGCCGACATGGCTTCAATGCGGCTTCTTTCCACTTAGATTTCTAGATCTACTTATATCCACTTATGGATACGGGCGCGAGCGTAAAGGAGTCTAGGATGAGCTAACTTACACTCTAGGGAGCCAGGAATAGGTGTATGTTACATTAATTTAGACTCTCTCAACACTTAATTCACTTCTGCGTTTGGCCCATTGACACTGAAATCTATTCGGTTGTGGAACAGTCTCCTAATGGAAATGATGGAAGCCTAATTGCATGAGACTTTTAAAGCTAAATTGGAAAATGCCCTAAAAAGTCCATAGTAGGGAATGATGCTGACTGGCAGAAGGGCAGGCGTACATCTGGGAGGGAGGGAGCAGTAAACTGGAAGCCAGTGATTCAGTCTAGTGTTTTAGAGACCAACTCCTCAGACACTCGTCTGATTTTGAGGATTTGTCCTCAATGCTAACACATGGCCTGTATCTAAGAAAGGGCCTGGCCCTGTGACCTATGTTCACATGAATGATGCTCGTTTGTTACACGAGTTCTATTCAAATCAATATGCCGTGTCCATCACCACGGTATCTGTGCGCATAATAGTCTGACTTAGTGAGATTAGTCTGGTGCCTTAGTGAGAATTATCCATGGGATGATTTCTCATGCAAATACGGACTGCAGGATCAGGTCCTTCAACTGTGTGCTGTTTTTGCCTGGTCGCACTGACACATCTGCTTGTGATATACAGTTTTTCTATGACTTGTTCCAAACTTCAGCTTTTGGTGAAAGCAGTGAACTCACAAGAGATTAAGGAGGGTTAAAAAGCAGAATATAGATGCTGCTGTAGAGCATCCTTACCAATCAAGATGCAATTAGCTGGCCAGACACTGGATTATGTTCTTCATGCTCCATTAAATAGTTAAAATGGATTTTATTTTTTTTAAATCATGCATTAAACAGTTCCCAGGGCAACTCAAAACAACATGGTTGTTTCCCATAACAAACCTCACTCAGTGCATTAAAAAAAAATCCACAGGAACAATTTTTTAAAATGAGAAAATGGATTTTTTTTCAAATTTCATTATTGCTTAGTTCAAAAATGGATATTTTTTTTCCCCCAAGAAGAGGTTCTAAACAATTCACCTGCAAAGGAAGAAATGTAAGCCCCAGACGAATATTTGAGGGCAGAGGAAGGAAAAATAATGATTAACTGAAGATCAGGATTTAGAATGGAACATCCGCTTCTCAGAGTTAACTATGGTGCCACTAAAACATACAGTGCCAGAGAGAATAGACCTAGTGCTCTTGGGCAGGTGTACAAGAGGGGAGATGGTGCAAAGATACCTTCCCCACCCTGCACTCTACACAAGGAACTGCCAGAATCCTGCTTAGTGTTATTCCTGGGTGAAATTCACTCCCGGTCAGAGGATCACCACTTAAGCTCTACTTTGAGGACTTAAGCAGGACATAAGCGGTGCATGGGCCCTGCACTGGTCCTCTTCCCAGGGGTGACTTGTGCCTGGCTGCAAGATGCGATGGAGTCTTAGCATGACCAAAAACACCACACGCCCCAGAGGGGACACAGATGTGGGGGAGGGAATGGGGCGGCCCACCCTGCCTTGCACACTGGCGGGGGATGGAGGAAGTGCATTCGGTACAACCAAAATGCAGAGGTGTGAGCACCTGCACTTCGCACAGCCAGAACGCCTCCAGTCACCACCCCTGATGAGGTAAACATTTCCACCAACGCTCCTGCAGGCCGCTCAGGCTTCGCACGCCAACGGCAGCTCAGTTTGCTAAATGAAGGCGGTGTGGGCTCACACACACACAAGCTTCCCCACAGTCTCTCATGACCTGGAGCCAGGGGACCACCTCTAAGATTCATATCTCCATGGCCCATTCCATCCTTGACCTCTCTACTCATCCTGCCAGGGAGAGTTACCAGTCATGGGGGTGCTTTTGTGCTGTGGGTATTTGCACAGTAGAGTCCGGAGTGATTGTTCCTTTCACATAAGTGCTGGTTTTATCCATTGTTTTAGCCTTTTCCCCTCCCTCTCCTCTTTCAAGAAAATACTCTTAAATGTAATGACTCCCTCCACACCCCGCTGCGAGAACAAAGCGGATAATAAACCCCTAAGGAAACAAAACATCCTGTTGCGTCATAGAATCATAGAAATGTCAGACTGGAAGGGACCTGGAGAAGCCATCTCATCCTGCCCCCTGCACTGAGGCAGGACCAAGTAAACCTAGACCATCAGGTGCAGGTGTTTGTCCAACCTGTTGGACATGACAAATAGGGTGATTCAAAGACCTTATAACTAAGCGATGAGGAATGCAGGAGCTCTAAGAAACGGAGGCAGAACTGTTAGCTTAATTAGCACATTCCCCAACATTTCTCAGGATGCGTTAGCTATGGTGCAAGTGAAATATTTGATAGGGGAGCTCCCTTTCCCTGTACACCTCTTCCTATACACTATATTGAGCAAACCACTTGCTTTTAAAAGGGAAACAACTAATTTTTGGCTCAAAAGGCCTGATTCCCTGCCCCTAGCGTAAGGCAGGCAGGTGCGCAAAACCTTGCCATTTTTTTTGGTAGCTTTTACCACCTACTTCGCCCAGGCGCAAAAGATGACACACACTGCAGAGCCATTGAGGACAAGGCCTGGGACGCAGATTTTTGGGTCAGAACCTCAGCTGGTGAAAACCACTCACTTCCATGGAGCTACGCTGAGTGAACCCAGGTGAGAGTCTGGCCCTTGGCTTTTAAATAAAAAGTAGAACAGAAATGTTGGTTGCCGCCAATGAAAATCACTGGGGTTTAGACTGCCCTCCACAGGCGGAAAAAGGGCAGAAGCCCGGAGAAAGCTGTCTGGGGATTCTGTAGCTCGTAAGTTCTCAACCTGGAGGTTTCAGCGAGTCATGGCCACCCACTTTCTCTTAATGGCTAGCTATTGGAGTGTGCCCCTTTTCCATGTTATAGCACGGAGTCGCAGTATGGCTGGGAGCCTTTGACCCACCAGATCTTCTGATTGGGGCCCTAGCTGGGTGCTGGGCATTGGAGGAAATGTAGAGGGTGGAGGCGGGGGGGGCGAAGGAGATCTAGGGGTAAGCTGGGACTCTTGGTGGTGGTAGCTGGGTGGAGATGGGTGTCTGAGAAAGCTGGAGAATAGCCGGGTGGGTGTTGAAAAGCCTGGGGTGGTTGTGGGGTCCACAGGGTTAGGTGTGTGCCGTGGTAGCTGGGAGGGGCAGGGCACAGACCATCTTTTTGTTCTGTGTTTGTACAGCACCTAGCACAATGCTCCTGTGATACAAAGAATAAAGGAAATGTAGCAAAATACCTGGGGTGGCTGGCCGTGGTCACAGAGGCACCTGGGGCTATTGGAGATTTACAATGGGGAGAGGCAGGCGCAGCTGGCTGCAAGAGGAGGAAATCTCACCTTCTGCTGCAGTTGCCACCTGCTCCTTCCAGCCTCTGATCCAGCATGGGGACCAGCGAGAGGGGAGGCAGAGAGATCCCCTGTTCCACAGGCCCCACAGCAGCCCCACCAGGCAGGAAGGTACAACTGCAGGCCAATACCGGAGACCTTCCCACAGCCAGGCCCGTCGAGAGAAATTCGGGGCCCCGTCATGTTCGCTGGAGGCCCACCCCCTCCCATTGCACTTTATTTACACAGATTTACAGCTGTTTTGGTGGGGGCCCTCAGAGCTTGGGGCCGCAGGACAATTGTCTCCCCTTTTCCCCTCCTGGAGAATTTCACAAAGTTCCCCCCTCCATCGCCATCGAAGGGCGGGGGGAGGGCGACACTGCCAGTCAGGGACTACCAGCTTAAGCGAGGTTGTAACTGATGCCCTGCAGTCAGGTGCAAGGCTCCCGCTCTGGTTTCAGACACTCTACGCCTGCCTGTCTCCTGCCCGCTCGACACTCTAGCTTTCTGTTGCTATGGTCTCAGCTGCTCATCCTGTCCGTTCCCCTGGCATAACTGGTGATACCAGAGACAAAAGGAACTGGCTTTCCACTGAGTCATAGACCCAAGAAAATATATATTAAAAAAAATATTAAAAATATTTTTTTTTTAAAAAAGAAAGACCACACTCCCTCCCCCCCACAAAATGGTTTTAAAATATTTGAGCTGCTCTGACTATGCCACTCAAGCAGCATGAGCCTCTTTTTTCAAAAGCTGGGTTTATAATAATACAAAATGCATTAGCAGCACTAGCATAATAGAGCTGGATCTCACCATGCCAAAAGACCAGTGTCTAACACAGTAGAAATGAGGCACAGAACGGTGCAGGAAAGTTATGTGCACAGGGAAGCAAAGAGCAGCGTGGGTACTTCTCAATGCAGAATAAAGGCTTGGGAACATCTGAGACAAAGCACCGGAAATAAATCGGTCCTTTGGAATGCTCCCCCAATGATGTCAGCATTTGTCCTTGAGCACAAGGGGCAGGCGTGCACATGCACAAACGTACACAAACACACACACACAAAATCATGCTAGGGATACAGAAGAAATTCTCTTCTCCCCCAAGTTGCCAAGGAAATTGCCCCACACTGAGTCTATCTACTCTCTATTCCCTGGCCCTAAACATTTACTAGCCATGTAGACAGGGAATATATCTTCCCCCTCCACTCGTCTTAGCTCGGATTGCTTTTGTTTTCCAGGTCGCTGAGTGGCAGTAGGGCTACCCTTGATCCAAACATCAGTCCTAAGGTTGTAATGGCCCACACTGTGCACGGGAAGCTGGCTAGTAGATCAGCACTGGGGTGGATCCATCTGTCCCCCCATTCTCTCTTTCCCAACCCTAACTTACCCCTACCCCAAACAGCAGGGATGTGGAAAGAACTCCCATGGCACACGAGGCTCCCTAAACACACACACACACACACACACACACACACACACACACACACACACACCCCCTCCCCTTCCATTGCAGTAGCCCAGCATTATTCCACTGCAGGCAGGGTCCTGCATGGCTTTGGAGGGGGGGAAAAAAATAGGCAAAATTTAACCCTTCAAAGAAAAATGAATCCATTAGCCATCACAGGGCACTGCTCCCAGTTTCTGTTTAAGGGCCCGATCTGCACGAGTGACTAGTGGGAGATTTAACACTGGTTTCAGTAGAAGCAGGAGGGGGCCCACCAGGCTACATTACAACAAAACCAGGAGCTGCACCTGCACAGATCTCGGGTGAAATCCTGGCCCCATTGAAGTCAATGGCAGTTTTGCCCTTGACTTCAACGGGGCCAGGATTTCACACTAAGGTATGGCATGGTCCTACCTGCACTATGCTTAGTCAATGGCAACTGGACCCCCCGTCCTACCAGAGTGTCCCAAGAAAATGGGAATCCTTATACACCCAACCGCTGGCTGGCTGACAGCCACATTAAACCCACGGACCCTAGGGGCTGTTAGAGGAAAGTGTTGTGCATAAAAATCAACATTATAACATAAAAAGAACGTAACGCAGCCATCTCTGATTGAATGGAAATGCTGCCTTACCCAAATCATGGAGCCTGTGTGTCATTTTTCACTGGTCCCAGCAGCTATTTAGCCAAATACCTTTCATGCTCCTGAAATGATCTGCCTAAATCTGACTTTCATTTAATGAAATCGCAGGTCTAGCGAGACCCCCCGGAGCCTGAAATATTCTTTTATCACCTGATGTTCAGGAGTTTCCCCTCTTCCAGCACTGCTTTGAGGAAACAAATGACAGCCGCAATTTTTGACAATACCTCACGTTTTCAATGCGATAAAAGATTTTTTTGCTTTTAAAAAAAAAAAAAAATGGAAAATGGGGTGATTGTTTGATCAACATTTGGACCAGTCTCTTTTGTCAGGAGAATTTTTATGCTGTTCCATTCCTCTGGCTAATCAAAAGGACTCTCTGACTGAGATGTAACATTTCCCCAGCTTCAGAAAATCCCCACTTAACTTTTAACAGGATTTCCTATGGGTTTGTTACAACGTGGATTTTTTTTAAAATGTGCTTTTCCCCTTTGGCCGTGGGCGTTCACTCAGCATAGTGTGCTTTTATGGTTTGTTTGAAGGCGATTCGGAAGCTGAGAGGTCATAAAGCATAGAAACAAGTTGATCTGAGAATGCACATTAAATCCACGTAGACTCCTATAGGTTTACAGGATAGATTTCTGCACAGGATTGAAGAGCTCTCAGTAATCGGTGAAAGCTTCAGTTGATGTAAAACATTCTGCTGTGATGTGTGTACACACACACACACACACACACACACACACACACACACACACACACACACACACACACGTTCCCAAAGTACTCTGGTTCTTGGAAGAATTCTCTTAGTAGGAACACAGGACTGGAAGTGACCTGCTGGATCATTGAGTCCAGCCCCTGCTATACAGGCAATCTCATCATCGGATGGTAAACTCTCTGGAGCAGAGACTGTCTTTTCGTTCTGTGTTTGTACAGCACCTAGCACAATGGGGCCCTAGCCCATGACTGGGGCTCCGAGGCACTACAATAATACAAATAATACTAATATAATCCCATTCATAAATGTATAAAGCTCTATTTTATTCTTAAGAACACTGAAACCAGCATTGATTGTTCAGGGTTTTGGAAAACGTGCTCGTTTTCTCGGTTGACATTCTGCTGTTCATCAGGGATCCAGCTGGGAAGGTCAGAACATTGAAGGTAGCTGATGGATCTGAGAAGTTCCAGGAGCTCATCTTGGTGAAACTTGGGCCAGATCTGTCACAGAAGGACAACGGTCCATCTTGTGTTTAGAATGAAAAAAGCTCAGCAGCGATCTGTCTCTGAGGCACGATCAGCACGGAAGAGTGAGTCTGGAGTGTACAGTATGGAGTTTGTGGGGATGGTGGTTCTTTGGCTAGAGTTTGCCCAAGGAAATGTGAAGACAACGGGATAAAAAAAAAATAATCACAGAGGGAGCATTTTAAAGCATTTCTAATGCAAAAGTTAGGAAGTATTTTTCCTGGGAGGAAAAAACAATCACAGGGAAAATTCAACTGTCTGAAGAGGTACTGGGCCAAATTTAGAGGTTAAATTCAGGCATTTAAGTGTGAAAAAGCAAATTTTGATCCCATTTTTGTGTGCACATTCAATGCAGCATGAATGCTGGAGTCACTCCTGATGCCTCTGCACAAACAGTGTGGGCCAGCTTGTGCCCCCCCGCTCCAGGACTATGCCAGTGAGTGGAGATGGTGCAAGAAACCAGCCCAGTGCAGTTACACACCTTGCACTCCTGAGGTCTGTGCTCCTGGAATGGGAGAGACACTAAATGGTAGGACAAATGACAGAACTGTCCTCCCCCCGGGCCCATTCCACACCAACCAGAAGAGCAAACTGTACTCTCAGGAGAAGGGACATGCTTAATCTCCCGAAGGAGTATAGTGGAGGTGGCGGGGGGGAGCACACTCCCCTTCCATGCTGGGGAACTCCAAGAAGCATCCCACACCCCAGAGGTAGAATTTCCCTGGAGCTTCCTCCGGTGAGCAATGCAGCTGCACAACAGTCACTTCTGAAAAGCCCTTTGGGGGAGATTTCAAGGGAAGTTAGGCACCTAATTCGAAAGTCAGTCAGAGTTAGGCACTGCCTAACATTGGTGCATTTGAAAATCTTCCCTTTCATGCACCCAGCTTCCATTCAAGCGACCCCTTCTTTCGCCCTCTTTCCTTCCTAAATGCCAGTCAGCAAAAGAACTTGCCTAGCCTTTTATCCCCAGAAGAAACACAGTTTTTTTTTAAAAAATATATAGCCCAAAACATTAATCCACACATTACAGCTACATTCCAGGCCAGATTAAATATTCATTGCGGTCCCTCATTATTTTCCTCCCCTGAAAGCCTTTTTTTTTTTCCCTCTCCCAATTTGTGTGTGGAGGGGGTGGGGGGAAATCAGGGTTAAGACTTTTCCAGTCAGTCATGTTAATTTCCTTCCCTGTTCTAGACAACTAATGAGATCTGCGTGGGCGAATGTCTCCTGCACCGTGTCAGAACTACCCTCACATGGATTGAGACATGTGACTGGAGTACCATTGTGTGTGTGTGTGTGTGTGTGTGTGTGCGCGCCTGCTGTACGCTTTCAGACTGAGTTGGGGGGGTTCGCCGCTGATGATGCACTGCAAATCTCATCTTGCTTAAAGGTTAAATCAATATATTATCCACTTTATTAGCCATTTGCATGCGGGGAATATTTGTGCAGAAAGCAAGTGGGTCTGTCTCTTCCCCATCCTTGAGCTGGGCTGGTTGTCTTAGAAATGAACTTGACAGAGTTCAGCCTTTAACCCTCTCTTTGTTTGGGAGACGCTGGCACAGGAAAAAAAAGTAGATGTAAAAAGCACGTTGCATGCTTCATTGTCCACGGTGACAGGGTGTTAGGACTACATTGTGGAGAGGATTTAGGAGTGAATTTAGAGCTCATTGAAATAAGGGATTTAAAGCACCGGGGTAAGCCAGGAGCTGGGCGAAATGTCTGCAAGCTCTCCAGCTCTGCATAAAACCACACCCCACCGCAGACCTGCATCTCTTCCTGCTCGGACAGCAGTGGAGGATTACCCAGCTACTGAGAGCCGGGATGAAACAAGGCTGGCAGGTCGCAGACCTTTTCCCAGGGGACAAGCATCCATGTCACATACTGACATTAACAGGAAAGAGGATGAGGTGTGAATAGAGGCCACGTGGTGTTGCAGACAGGGCATGGGACAGGCCGTCAGGAGACCTGGGTTCTACTGTGGTTGTGCTTACTGAGTCACCTTGAGCAAATCTCTTCACCTGTCTATGCCTTTTTTCCCCCCCTTTGTCTTGTCTTTTAAATATAAGCTCTTTCAGGTAGGCACTGTCTCTTCCTATCTCTTCGTGCAGCACCTAGCACCATGGAGCTGCAATCTCAGCTGGGGGCCTTTGTAATAAAAATAATCAGTAGAATCAGCAGGGAGACTAAACTGCCTGGTCTCCGGTAGAGGTAGTGTCTCCCATTCAGGGATGAGTTGCCTGGGGGAAGCTTGGATTGATTCTGCCTGAAGTCAGTGAACCTGTTCTGAGATTAAGGAGAGGATGTCAGGACCGCCCTTCCAGCATCTTTCACCTGCTTGAAATTCACACAAGCTCTCAGACAAAGAGAAGCAGGGGCAAACCAGCAGCTGAGGGGTTGGGGTTCGTTTGATGTGCACCAACAGGGAGAAGGATGAGACCAACGTCCTCATTTCCACGTGTACCAGACATGAGCTCAGCTTTCTAGATGCATGGTGTACATTAATTAAAGTCGTGAGGGAATTTTTTTAACAACATTTTTTTTGATTGAAAAATGCAGTTTCCACAAAATCAGAATTTTCTGCAGGAAACTTTCAATTTTGCCAACATTATTTGATTTTTCCATCAGGAAAATCAAAACAGAATACTTCTTTCAGGTGAGGTCGAAGTGAATCAAAATGCTGAGTTTTGGGTCAGTTCAACATTAATCTCTGTCCCCCTGAGTTGCTATGGTGCCTCATGGGACTTGTAGTTTGGGTGTCTCACACCCCCATTCTCCTCAATGGGCTGGACTTCCTGCCTGGACTACATTTCCCATAATACCCACCTGAGGTTGAGCCACCATGGTGCATCATGGGAGTCACCTGTCCACAGTGCATCATGAGAGTCATAATTCATCCGGGGTGCCCAATCCATAAAATGGGGATATGAAGCACTTGAACTACAACTCCCAAGAGGTACCATGACACTGCAAGGAAACACAGACAACTGTACAACTGAGATTAAATGAAATTTGAAATTGAAATTTGAAAATGAAAACATGAAACTTTTTGACATTTCCCAACGAAAATCTGTTGGAACTTTCTGTTCCATGAAACACTTTGGCATTTCCTTTTTGCATCCCAATTTGGAACCAAAACAAATGTTAAGCTATTGAATGTTAGATGGAAATTCTGATTTTTTACCTGGCTCTAATGTTAATCTAGAGTCTCAATGAGCTCTTTGTGGACTAAATCCTGATCACCTTAGTTATGCAATTTACCCCCCATGTGTTCCGACTAGTCCCAAACAATCCCTTCCTCTCTCTTTTAATCTAATTTCTTTCTGGATTATGCCCTGTCTAACCTAGAATGCAAGTGCCTAGGAGAGGGGAGAATTTCCAAGATCTTCAATAAATGGTTGTCACAGGTTTAAGCATCTAAATTTGAATTTAGGAGCTTATCTTTAGGAACCCATTTTAGAAAACCTAAAACAAGGACCCTGCTTCTAGGAGCTCACAATCTGGGTTAGATATGATGCAACATGACATGGCCCAGGGATAAGTTAGCTTATGCAAGGGAAAGGTGGGAAGGGTTGACTGGAAGTTCAAGGACTTCAAATTGAAGGGGTCAAGAAGTCTGAGAACACTTCGGATAAGCAAAATTGTGAGTAGTTATCCAATATGAACTGAAGATCTGAACTTCTTGAGGTCTATTCACTACGTCAGCAAACCAAGTAGGGTATTAAAAGCCAGAGTTAAAATCTTACACTCAATTATGGGAGAAACGGGACACCGTACACAAATCCATTTGCTCCAAGCAGAACGCTCCAGTGAATGCATCAGCTAAAAATAAGCTCATTTCCTCCAGCTAAACCTCATAACTGCTGCCGGAAACCTGAATCGTAACGTCAGCAAGATATCAATCTCACAACACAAACAGCACCTTTGGCTGCTGAGAACTATTTGGAGAGAAGTGGGTGGATCCCAATGGGTTACATACACCATCCTGGAACAGCCAGAAATGAACATATATATGGCAAATGGAGAGAAACCATAAAAAGAGGCCAGATTCTCAGCCGGTGTAAATCAGTGTAACACCATCGGCTTCCGAGGAGCTGTGAGGATTTACACCAGCTGGCCTGAAGTTTTCCTTACGGAGACTGACTGCATTTAATTCCAGTCCTGGTGAAAATAGCAGCAAGGGTTTTAGCCAACATGAGGTGATAAGTAGTCTTCTCACCAGATCTACCACCCTGCATTGGGTGGAGATGAGATAATTACATGGTACATCCTCTCGGAGAACAACAGAGGTTTATCCACCTGGACTCTTCCCTGGCCACGCCTAGACGAGCTTCTTACAATAAAGTAGCTAATACTTAACTGGAAGTGAATGTGAACGTACTATTATTTGTGAGACACCGTATCAAGTTCTTTACTAAAATCTCAGCACACACCCAATTACAGCTGCTCTCTTCCTTTCATCCACTCACTCTGTAATTACATCACAGGAACGCGATCAAGATTTCCTAGCAAGATTTATTCTCCGCAAACCTATGCGGTTTTATACTCCTGAGGTCTGATCCTGCAACCCTTTCTCAGGTCTGTCTAAGGTACCATTTCTGCAGTATCTGAGCACCTCACAAGCTTTAACATATTTACTCTCACACCCCCCTGTGAGATTAGGCAGTGCTATTATCCCCATTGACAGATGGGAAACTGAGGCACCGCATAAGTGACTTGCCCAAGGCCAGCCAGGGAGTCTGTGGCAGAGCAGAGAATTAAATCCAGGTCTCTCAAGTCTAAGGCTAGGGCTTCACTTGAGTGGCTTAACCCACAGGAGCACTCATGTGAGTTAAAGTTGTAGGATCAAATCCTAAATATATGGGGCTAGATTGTGCCTTTAAAACATGGTCTTGTCCTGGGTGGGGTGCAGGGTGGCACCAGGAGGCCTTCTTCCTAAGACAGGCACAATCCCTTCCTTATCACCTTTTGGATGGCCAGGTGTTTTGAGTAGGATGAAACATTAGAGAAACAGTACAATAGAGATGATGATCCATTAGTTTAATCCGATCTATTGGCTTTCTAGGTTCTTTTTCCAAGGTGAATGTCATGTAGATTTAAACAGCATGAGAGGCAAGAGTAAGAGAGAGACCCAAATCAATGGGGAAGAGGAGTAGGAAAAGGACGGAATTTGGTGCTCGTGGGATTCCCTGGGCAGCAGTTTCGCCTCAGTGCTTTGTAGACAGTTACACATTTTATTCTTTTCTCAGTGGGATTAATTACATGACAGGCAGAATTTAAGGAGTATGATGTCAAAACTTTTAGCTTCAGAAAGACTTGCCTTGGTCAATAAAACCCAGCTGAACGATGGTGTGTGTTAAATAGCATGTTGAGTAACTGGTTGTAAGACCAGCACGCCAGTAATATACGCAGTTCCCTTAAGGGCTCTAACATCTCGGATTCTTCTGATGGGTGTTGGTCAGCATTGCATCTGGTATGCTCTATCACTTTATATCATGTTGCACTTAAGTAGATTAGACACGTAATGTGAACGAAGCAGAGTCAGAGAGAGAAGTTTCCGTGTCATGAGTGAATTGTATCATTCTCATTGAATCTGGAAACCCTGGGCCAAATTCACGACAGTAAACTGCTTTCGAAAAGTCATTTTCAGCCTCACTTTATTAGTTTTCCACTAACAGAGTCAGGAATGGAGTTGTGTGAATAACAGATTTTTTTTGCGGGGGAGGGAGGTCACTGGAAATTCCAAAAAAATAACAAACAAATTGTTTTGGGTCAAACCAAACTCAAAATTTCTGGAAGACTGAAGAGTTGGGGGCGGGGGGGGGGGGGGGGGGGGGGGGGAAGGGGGGGATGGAAATCACACTGATGGTCGAATGAAAAAAGTTTTCTTATGACAAAAATCAAAATGCTTCATTTCAATTTTGACCATTTTTACTTTTTTGGTTTTTGTTTTTTTTTCAAAATAAAATGTTAGGACATTTTGAAAACAAACAAAAAAAAATTGCTAACCAAAAAATTCAAGCTATTTAAATTCAGTTTTTTGGTTTTGTTTGTTTGTTTTTAAACAGGAAACAATTCAGCGAAACTGCCACATTGGCAAAACATTTCAGAAGTGCAGAATCAGGGTTTTTCCACTGAAAAACAGTTTTGGCTGAAAAATTTCACCCAGTTTTAGGAGAGTAATGAGGATCTGAACCTAGATTTGCTTGATTAAGCGTATGTCCACACTGCATGCCTCTTTTACATGTGTGCCCCCCCAGCACAGGTGAAAATAGCAGTGTAGACCGTGAGGCATGGCTTTGACTCAGGGCAGGTCTACACTACACAGTTAGGCTGACATAATGTGGCTTCCATTGACCTAATTACGTCAGTGTCTACACTACAGCCTTCCTCCCAGAGATGTAAGTGCCTTACTACACCGACATCATAACTCCACCTCCCTTACATTGGCTGTTGGCTGTCTTATCAAGTTCGCAGGCAGCCTGGTTAATTTCATGGCTCGGTGAAATTGATAAGGCTGCCCAGATCCTGGCGGGGAGGGCTGAGAAGCCAGGACAGCTGGACCCCGCTTCCTGGGAAGCTAAAAGCCCCGGGCAGGTTCCTCCTGCTCCCAGTGGGGAATGAAGAGCAGAGGTGCGAGGGGGAGATCAGCCCACCGGGAGCCTATGGGGCAACCAGACTCCCAGCAGGGAGCTGCCAGTGGCTTCCCCAACCAGGCTCTCAGCTCCCCACATTGCCCCTCTTAGGTCGGTGGAAGTGATCTTGGTGCGGACGCGCCCCTATGTCCCAAGGAGGGTCGTGGGGACATGCACCACCCCAGTAATTGCTGCTGTGGTTGTAAATCGACCTAATATAGGTCGACTTACGTTCATCGTGTAGACATCCCCTATGAAAGACACACCTGAAGGACATGGGTATAAACCCGAGCGCTTACCCTACATGGCTGCCTACTCATCCCAGCTGTGTCTGCCTGTTGACCCTGCTCTTTGTAAAGCAGCGTGACGTCCCACTGCCTCCCTGGTGCCGGAGCCTTTCCCCGCCGCCTCCCTTCTTCCTGAGCTTTTCCCTGACCCAGGTCGCCACACGTCGCAGTGTGGCCGCCGCCTGCTTTTCTCTGCAACATGTAACGATGCTACCTGCCGCTGACGGTGGTGTGTCGTGTAGATGGATCCTGCGTGGAAAACAAGGCGCACACTCGGGTTGCATGTTCAGAAGACAGCTCCTCTATTCCCTGTAAAGGGGGCATCTGCAATTATCCACAGACAGTTTGCTGTCACAGATAATTGGGCGCTTGCGTATTGCTATTTGCCATGGCAAAGGCTGATTAAAATTGCGATGCGAAGCATTAATTAACAGTAATTTTGCCTTCATTCAAGCTCAAAAGAGAACAGTCAGTGAAGCAGCCCTTTATCAAATGCAGCCCCACATACATTGACCTTGATCGTTCTGGTGGCTGCACTGATCTTTCCCCACATTCTCAGTCTTAAGATTTCGTCCCAGTATGGAAGTATGTTACTGTACTCAGCTCCTGCAGTACATCACTTTGCTGTCGCTGCCTGGGTTTTCTTGAATACCAGCATTTCTTGTGCACTTTGGTTAAGCTGCTGATCCTGAACTAGGGAATCTATGCAAACATTAGCACATACTATATACATATTGGCCTGCATTCTCCTTTACATTCAAGTCACATTACAACACTCTGGCCTCAGAATGGATGTAAGCTCCATTTCTGCCTGATTTAAAGCCGCTTTACACTGCCAAAGTGGTGTAAAGTAGGCCAGAGGCTGTTCCCTGGTCTAACGTTTGGGGGCAACTTCCTCCGCTGATGATTTCACCTGGCAACAAGATTGGCAGATGGTCAAGATTCAGAAGAGAGACTGGACACTTATGTGGAGGTCAAGAATACCCAGCGTTATCATAATGATAACAAAAGTTTGTGGAAGGGCTATTAAAACTCATGCTTTAGCCAAACTCTAGCTATTAGAGATTGGGATGAGACTTTACATAGGGGGCACAGACTCCATCTACTCTGGGGTTCTGACTCCTTCTTCTGAAGCATCTGGTACAAGCCACTACAGCACACTGGACTAAATGAATCTTAGGTCTGCCCCCGTATGGCAGCCCCTGTGTTATGCAAATTGCTAGCCCTGAGCCCTGCCATCTACAGAAACATAAGGCTGCAGCAGTGTTGGGGAAAATAATACACAGAACCTTTATGCTGGGATGGAGGAGAACCAATTTTTGTGTGTGTGAAATGCAGGATTCATAAAATTGGGCTTCAAGACGTTAGGCCTTCTGAGCCTTGATTTCGGAGGTGGCAGCAGCCGCTGGAACTTAGCGCCGCTGAAAACCAGGCCATTTAGTTAAGTACCCACACATGGATTTAGAAATGTTGGCCTATACAAAAAAAAAAAATGCTTTCTCTAATATTATTCGTCTTCCCACACAGGGTCAATGGCTCAATTGAGCCGTGAGGGACAAAGATCACAACATTATAATCCATTTTCTGATCAGCTTTGCCGGAGCCTTTCAATCGACTTTCTTCCAGTCCAGGTAAACTATTCCTTACACACTTACCTCCGCGCTACTGTTTATTGCTAAAGGGGAGGAGGCCAGATTGCAGTGCAATTCAGTTGCATGGAAGAATTGGAATGAACAAACAGATCCAAAGAGAGAGAAAAAAAAAATACTGCGCTCCACAGAGCTGAAGGACTCAGCAGACAGGGCAGGGCAGGAGGAGATTTCTCTCCTTGCTGATTTATTCTTAGGCTTTCGGGGGGTGTTTTAAATAGGTTATGAGCCAATACACTTTGGGCTTGGATTAAACTGATTTCATTTCCCTCTATTTATAAGATGGCAAAGGCTCAGGGAGCTGTTGGCTCACGTAGCTAGGAAAAAGTACTATTTGGTACTTTGTTAGCTGGACACACCCCACTGAGTCTAACGAATTCTCTCAAAGGCTGTGCTAATGTTTTCCATCTAGAGGGGATTAGAATGGCCTGTCTCAAACTTCATACCCTCCAGGCCTATAGGGGCATTTGCCATAGCGTATAAATTGCTACAAGATTCATCCTTTCAGTTGACCTTGGCAGCTTCTCTTTTTCAGTCATTGCAGAGGAAGGCTGTTTAAAGCTAGATTCCAGCCATGCTTCTGATGTTCAGCTGGGCCGCCCCACCGCGAATGCAACGCCAGTGTTTCCTGTGGCTTATTTCATCTGTAGATACAGCTGTCTGAAGCCTTCCCTCTTAGTCTGGCCCACGCCAGGCTTTCGGGGGAGTCAAATCAATGGCTTGGGCGCGCCAAAGTTTGCTCACCCTTTAGGATTCATGCAGACTAGCCTGAAGACTAGCTGTCAGCCTGTAAGCAAACTCAGGCCTGGTCTACACTGCACTACACTTAGGTCAACGTAAGGCAGCTTAGGTCGAGCTAATGACATCAGTGTACACACTACAGCCTGGTCCCGCCGATGTAAGTGTCCTACCACACTGACATAACTCCACCTCCAGGAGAGGCGTAGGGCTAATGTCAGTGTAGTTAGGCTGATGCAGACACCGTGTTACTTACCATCGGCTGTTGGCTGCCTTATCAATTTCATGGCTCCATGCAATTGGTAAGCAAGCTAGGCAGCTAGAAGCCGGCTGCCACTCCCCACCGGGCTGCACCTACCTGGCTCCCCTCTCCAGGAGGCTGGTCCCCTCTCTCCCGGCTGGGAACGCGGAGGCAAGAGCCAGGAGGAGTCAGCTGGGCTGCCACAGGGAGTCGCACAAAGGGCTCTCAATAATTACTGCCGTGGCTGTAAGTCAACCTAACATAGGTTGACTGAGGGATGTAGTGTAGACATGCCCTCAGTTACCCCTGAAGCAGGTCTGAGCTCCCCCTTCTGCTCTTCAAATGTGGAGGGGGGGAGAAGGAAGCGGAGAAGTGGTCTAGTACCTCCCCTTGATGCAGGAAGGATGTGAGTTGACGGCTTCATTTGCATCTTTTTGGACCGTCTTTTCCTCCTTTAATTACTTGCCAAGATCTGAGTCCAGGTTTCTGATCTCATTGGCTATTCCAGGAGGAGCACAGAACACCTCAGCTTGACTCTTGGCATGGATAAATGAGAGTACTTTTTCTCTTCACCTTCATGGCTTGGATTTATTGTCCTGTTCGGGGGCGGGAGAGGGGGAACATCCCCCAGTACTTAGATGTGAGGGTGGGCACCAGAGAGTCAGGACACCTGGATTCTGTTCAGAGCTCTGCCACCCATCTGCTGCCAGTAACACTGGACCACCACTGACCTGCCTCTCAAATGTCCTGATGTGCCCAAAGCTGAGGGAAGGTGCTTTAGAAGCACCTGGGGTTATTCATTCCTATGACTGCTGTCTCCTCTGCTTGTTTCACAGACTTCCCACCCTGCTAAGTCTGAAGACCTTACAGAGCAGCCTGGCACGGAGCACACCACTCACCTCTGCCTGGCCCTGCCTCCTCCCCGCTTCGGGGAGTAGCTTGAGGTGGGGGCCCTCCTTCCACGGTTGTTTTCCCCCCATCTTGACTCGATCCGCACCTTTGCTCTCTCCCAGAGCTGAAGCTTTCTCCTTGTGGCTTGGTCTTCTGGCCGGGTCATTGAAGTCCCCCCATTCTGGGGAACCACGGTCTATCCTAACTCTGCTGTCTGGTTGGCGTCTCCCACACCCTTAGTCAGTATTTAGTGACTGGTGGGAGGGGTGGGGGAGGACACAGGTCCGCCCACTGCTCTGGGTCTCGGCCCAGGGACCCTACAGCATTCCTTTGCCTCGACTACCGCTGCATTTCCCTAGGCCACTTCCCCACAGCCACAGCATCCTCCTCTGCCTCAGCAGCCCATCCAGAACTCCTTCCATGCTCCCTGGTCCCTGCCTACACGGCTCTGTCCAAGGTGCTACAGGGTCGCGGCCTCCTAGAGACACAGTTTTCTCTCCTCAAGCTCCCAGCAGCCACTGATCCCCTGCTGCCCCATGGCTCTGCTTATATGGGCCTGCTTGTTATATAATGTAAGTTCATATACGAATTTAGGCCTGTGTATTTGCCTGAGATAGGATTCTGGGCCTCGGGGCCAGCCTGAAAGTTAAATTCTCTGAGGTACACGTTAGCAAAGAGCAAAGACCTAGTGTGTTCTTCTTGCAGTGAAGTGAGTTTTTCTTTATTACGGTAAAAGAATTAAAAATGCAGATAAAACCTTTCAAGACATAGTAAAAAGTGTAGAACATAAATGCACAGGTAAGGGAAAGCTCTAACTCGTCTTCAAGACAGACGCCAGAGAGCAAGGCCAAGCAACTGGCTAAAAAAACCAAAAAACCAAACAAACATAGGGCCATAAATGGACCATGGCCAAAATGTGGCCCCCCTCTCTGCCCGTCCCATAAAGTACAAAAGGGGTTGTACCAGAGCCCCCAGAGCCAGATGCCACAAAACAAAACATGACCATATATTGGAAGGGGTGGTACCGGGGGTGGAGCGGGGGTCCAAGGCTACCAAGAGGAAGGAGGGGGTTTCGTCAGCCTACCATGGTCAAGGGAAGAGGGAGTCCTAGGAGCGTATAGAGCAAGGGTTGGGGGTAAAGGAAACTATCAGCGTACAGAGAAATAACCCCGACTGGTGTGAACGGCTCGGAGGTACGGTTCTGGTTTTCAGCTTGTCAATATAAGCCCCAATAAACCCTTCGCAAAGTGCCTGCAGACTGAACTCTGGACTGTTGTTTTCCGGCAAACTGTGTCTAAAAACGAAGAGGGGAAAGGGCAGGGAGCCCCAACACTGCTGGGCCCTGATTGGCTGCTCCTCACAACCCCCCCTGCTATTGACCGTCTCCCCGTGCAGCCTCCCTGGGCTTCTTTTTAACCCCTGACTTGCGAATGTGGGCAGACGCCCCCTCACATAACCCCTCAGCCATGTTGAGCTGGCTGGTTTGCATCACTCCGTCCCAACTCTCATCTGAGCTGCGTTTTCATTGTCTCTCTCATTCCTTACATACGCAGCCAGCCTCTGGTGGCTGTTTACTGCATGTAAAAAACCAGCCTACTATAGACTGCGCTGATGAATTTCTGCCACAGGTGAGCTGGGAATTCAGTTACCCCGAGTTTCCTTGCTGGTTGCATGATGTGATGGGCAGATTTCCGCAGAAGCAATGGACGAGTCAGGCCCAGGGGGGAAAAAACGTGCAGCAACCCTTCCCCGCCACGGTACACAACGGAGACTAAACTGCCACTGCAATTAATCATACAGCTATCAGCACCTGGAGTAACTTCTCCAGAGAGCCATTTCAATTATGGAGGCAGATAATAATACCGGTGAAAACACACAGGAACAATGTACTACGGATGAGTAAGGGAGCCCGGCTGGGACTAGCTCAGCATGTCAGCCCTTTTGTTGTTGTGAAATTTAGGAATCAGGTTAATTTCATTACAAGCAAAAAGATATGACCAGATAAGCAGCATGGTCTAGTGGGTAAAGCAACAGCCGACCACTCAGGAGACCTGGGTGATATTCCCAGCTCTGTCACTGACCTGCTGTGTGAGCCCTCTGTTCTGCTGTTTGCCTTTCCCCTTTTTGTCCATTTATTTTGATTATTTAAGCACCGAGGCAGCGACTTTCTCCCACTTTGTGTAGTACAGTGCCTGGCACAATTGGACTTTGATCTTTGGTGGCTTTTTTAGGTGCTAATGCCAATCAATAGTAATAAAAGTCACAATAACTTTTTGATACTCCTTTAGAAGTTTTTTTATCATCTGTATTTTAATTTTTTTCCTAACAGCAACCATTCCACATTGGTGAGTCATTCGGTTATATCTTTAGCTCCACCCAAATGCTTTGGCTTCTGTTCCAGGATTATAAAGTAATTAAGGGATATTAATGAATTAATCCTCACGGTGTCAGAAGTGAAACACAATTGTCCCACTTTTCCATCTGGGGGAAATCAAGGAACAGAGTCTGTGGCTTGCTAAAGGCCGCAGAAGAAGTTTCTTTTCAGAGCAGGGACTAGAACTCGAAGGGGCCTGGCACCCAGGTGAGTGCTCAGACCCATAGACAGTCTTAAATTCTGTAAAGTGAGGCAGAAAGGAACCCTCGTCTTGCACTGGGATCCACGGGGGCAGATCCCTGCATCTTTGCTGAATCAAGGACCTTCGCCCACATCCCCAAAGGCATTTAAGTGCCTAACTCCCCTTGAAATCAGTGGGAGTTAGGCCCCTCAGTATCTCTGAAGATCTAGGCTCTAGTGACTAAAGACCTCTCCAGCAGAACCACTTCACTTCCAGACAGAGGTTTGGCAAAAAGGAAACGCGATGCTTTCTCCCCCAAGCACGTAGCACTGGAGACAATGGCAACAACTTGATGCAACTTTTATTCCAGAACTGTTTATTGTGTCAAAACTGGCCCCAGTGCCCAGGTAGCACTGGGCTGTAGTATAATGGGCGGTGCAGACAGCTGCTATTCTTTATGCTCTCTGCTTATTAATTTGTTAATGCATAAGGACCATTCTACTTCAAGCTATACTTGCAAGGCAGCCTGACAGCAATCAACTATTTATGCTTGAGACGTACATAATTTACACATTATGACATGAAGCATTTATGAGCTAAACTGATTTCTCAGGAGTTTATGCATATATACATAGGCATCTGGGTCTATATATTTAGTTTCATTAAAAAGATGTGTTTTGATGGGGCCTGGCTTGCCAAGTGAATCAGTTCATGCCGCATCTGTGGGGTTCTCTTCTCTATTTGCCACCCGACGTACCTTTGTGTCATCTGCAAACATGATCGGCAATTATATTTTCTTCCTGGTCATTGAATATTGAAAAATACTGAATAGCACAGGGCCAAGAACCGAACCCAGATGACACTTCATTAGATACACACGCACGCACGCTCTACTGAAAGCTTCCTCTTTGACTTTAATGGGGCAAAGTTTCATCTTTGACTTGGTTCCTGGGTCTGGCTCCTCCCATGTTGTGTGGAGGTTATCTAGGATCCTCTGGGGCTGCCTCCCATACAGTAGCTCAAATGGGGCTAATAGAAGAGGGGGGATCAACTGGGCCCAGTGTTGAGGGATCTGAGGCCTTGGCCCTCCGTTCGGTTCACTAATTCAGTGCTGGTAACCGAGACCAACAAAATGTATATAGTCCAACCTCCCCACATAAGAAAAGGTCTTCAACCCACCTCTGGTCGCCTGTGAGTGGCCCACCCTGGGTTCAGGGCTTATAATGTCTCTATCCTCTCCAAGGGAGGAGAAAGGGGTTTATGTCCCCTCCACAAAAAGGAGGGTCGTACAGGAGCCCGGGCTCTCCCTCTCCATTGGGCATATGGTTAAATACCTCACCTGTGACCCTCCAGAAGTTAAATGGAAGGGTTCTGTCATCTCAGGGAAAGGTTAGCCCCTCCTCTCAAGCCTGGCTACACCTGCCTCAGGATGGTCAGAGGGTTCTTTGGGAAGCACTGGTGAGACCCCGAGACATAGATCCTGGCCTATCTCATTCACATCCCTCTGTGGGCAATTAGCAAGGATTCATGGCAGGATGACAGCTGGCTCCTTAATCCATGCCCTTAGTGTCAGGGACCCAAGTGGCAGCAGCTCCTGCCTCCTCTGCCCCCCAGATCCTCTGGATGTGACCCTTGCTGGTGTCATTGGGGTTGCTCTAACCCACAGACAACAGGCCCCTCCGAGGCAGAGTCCGGGAAGTGAGATGGTGGGAAAATTCTCACTGAAACCGTTTTCTGTCGGAAAATCCCACAAAACCTAAACAATCTCCCGTTTGTCACGAAGCGTTGAATTGTCTCATCACACACAAAGAGGAGCCACTTTGAGCTGGAAAATTAGATAAGATGCTCCTGTCTGTGCTGCGTGGTTGCGACTCTTATTTCAAAATAATAAAATACAAATAAAATGGAACATTTCAGAGACTATGTCATAGGCTTAGAGGACTCGACGTGAGGGAACACCTCATATTATGTGCTGCTACTAGTGACACTCAGAGAGATCCTCAGAGCTCCTCGCTCTCCACCAACATGATAGAGGGAGGAAAGGATTGTTATCCTGACTTGACAGAGGGAGAAACGAAGGCTGAGGAAGGTGAAGTCTTAGCTCACATAACCAGTCCGGGGCAGAGCTGGGAATAGGACCCAGGAGTCCTGACTTTCAAACTAACCATTTCATGCATTGAATGATCAGAATTAAGTGCTCTCAGATGAGCTACAGACCCACAATTGTTCATGGTAAATATTCAGTATGTATTTCAGAAGAACTAGAACATTAGAGAGAAACATGACCTGCTCAGAGACAATGAAAGGAGAGACGCAGCAAGATTAATCATATACATGATTGGTTAGGACTTATTTGCTTGGTCTTAAAAGGAAACAAAAAGGACCCGAGTCTCCCCCTTCTCAATAGCCCCCAGCTTGGCCAATCAGCGTTGAGACTCTGAACGGTGGGAAGCTGTGGGATCTCCCCAGGTCACACCCGGAGGGGATAACTCTCCAAGCACTAGTCCAGCCCCACCTCTTTGTGAGGGTCTCCCACAATGACAGCAACACCTCCCCCCCCCCCCCCCACACACACACACACCTTCTTGGTGGAGGGAGGGAAAAGGGAAAAAAGAAGCAAGAGAAAAAGAGAAAGGAGGGAGGGAGAGAGGAAAAGGGAAACCCAAACGGCCAAACCTCAATGCCCCCAGTGCTTCTAAGGGACAAAGTCCTAGGTAGGAAATAAAATTCTGCCACCTTAACCTAGAGTTTTCTGTGCCTAGAATTCAGGGATTTTTGTTTTCTAGCAAAATCAGTGGGAAGAAAGGAGAAAACTCTGAAGAGATTCTTCCCCATTTCTAATATGAATTTGTCTATTCTTACCTTCCTGCTGCTGGGCCTTGGTCTGCCTTTCTGTAATGGGGTCTGTAAGCCCCGTTCAGGATTTAGGCAGCAGGGGGAAGGGGAGCTTTCCCTACCTGCAAACAAGCAGACCTGCCACGCCCACACGCAGCTGCAAGAGCTGCCAATCCTGGAGGCAGGCAGCCACAGCTGAACCTTGTGAAGGAGGCAAAACCCAGTATGAATGAGGAAGAGCAACAAAGGCAGAGAAGCTTAAAACGGTAGAGCAGTGACAGCCCTGGGTCAGACAGCCTTCCCGAACCTTTGACGAGGCAGCGTGTTCTAATAAACCCAGCGAGGGCAACCACCACAGAGGCTGCCCCTGATTGCGGGGCCCAGCAAGGAGCCCAGCACAGACTCTGATGGGAACCTGTGACACTTCCTCTGCGAGAGTAAAGAGCCCTTTAATGCCCAATCTCTTCTCTTCCTGAAGGCATTTAAACACTTCAATTAAGTCATTTCTCGGTCTTTTTTTTTTTTTTTAAATAAACTAAACAGATTGCTCTTTCAATAGCTCACAAGGAGGCATTTTTCTCCAGCCCTCCAAATACTTTATGGTCCTTTACTGCATCTTCTCCAATTTTTCAACATCTTTTTAAAATGTGGACACCAAAACTAGACGCAGTATTCCAACGTCAGTCTCACTGATGCTGTAACTCCTCCTTACACTACTCCCTACTCCGTTCATAGGTCTAATGGTGGCCTTAGCCCCGTTCACCACAGCATCGCTCATGTGGGGGGGGGGCTAAATCCTGGTCAGAGTCACTGCTTTCCTGGGTACGGTTCCCCAGGGAGGTGGGGTCTACATGCTTTGTTGCTAGGAATATGACCTTGCATTTGTCTCTGTTAAAACTTGTTTTGTTTGCATGGGTCCAGCTTACCAATTGATCCAGATCTCTCTGTATGACTGCCCTGACCTCATCACTATTTACCACTCTGCCAGTATTTTGTCAACCACAAATTTTATCAGTGGTGATGTTATATTTTCTTCCAGTTCATTAATATAAAATACCTGCTCCTTACAGCACAGCGGGAAAAGGTTATCCAGCCCTGCTGTTACATATGGCTAAGCACAGAACACATGCAGAGGAGCTGTGTTATCCAGAGGCTCTGACATACGTATGGTGGTCAGCTGCTTACACATGCACTGCAGTCCTGTAGTGTAGACAGACCCCAACTGTGTCTCAGTCTCCTACCCTGTAAAATGGGGATAATAAACGAAACCTTGATTATCTCTGTTTTATAGTTGGGGAAACAGAGGCGCACAAAGGCAAAGAGATTTACTCATGGTCACAAAACCAGGAACGGAAAATGACAGGTCTTGCAATTGCCAGTCCTGGGCCCTAGCTCTGATTATCCTGGCCTCTGGGCTCTAATTTTAGCCACAGCCCAACTAGAGGTGTCCTTCTTCTCCATGTCCTTTAACTCCACATCACAGATTTTCTGTTAGCCACGGGGCTGTAATGCACGTGGGTGTCTTTTCAAAAAGACATGCTCTGGCTGAGTCTCACGTTATGGGTTTGATGCAGGAATCACGTGGTGATGTTCTATGGCCTGTGTTATATAGGAGGTCAGACTAGATGGATGTAACGGTCTTTTCTGACCTTAAAATCTATGAATCTATACATTTTTCTGCTGCTAGTAAGGTAACTCTGGTCATATTTTCTATCATTCACTTTCAGTTGGAATAATAAGGCAAAACTTTCAAGCACACTCTACTTAGAGAAGTTTATTTATTCAGCATTGGCTCCTAATCCATAACACCAAATTAGCCTTCTTCCTTCTCTGAGCACATGCTTTGTCTTGCCTCCTTTCCCATCTCCTCCCCCATTCTCTCTCCTAACGAACTACCAGCAATTTGCAGCAATACAGGATAGAAGCCGGCAGAGTTATATAAAGAGAGCATGGGAAAGGCAGGGAGAGTGTGCAGCAGATACATGCCGATTATAGCTTCCTCTGTTTATCTTTATTAATGAATAACCTCAGATAGGGGTGCATATATTTAGCCCTGGAAAAGCAATTACATGTTGTCTGCATCCATAGAGTAGTGTGCTGCTGTAATATTTCACAAGGTAAGCAGCGTCAGGGTGGGTTGGTGCTTGGCCAAGTGACCTCTAAAGAAAACGATGTGCCGTTGGAAGTACTGTGGATGTTTTAGTAGGAAACATTTCTCTTTGAGTCAGTTTGGAATCAGTGTCCCAGCAGGATGCTGCTGGATGTGCAGCTTTTTGGGAGATATGGAAGAGGATGCTACTGACCCCCTCTGACGCTCAGAAATCCTAGTCCCAATCTCCCGGCCAGATGCCAAGGAAAGAAGCTACAACCTGCCTATCCAACCCCCCACTGAATATAGTATGCTTTCTTAACTACCTGTCCGCAACCGTTTTGCAACAGTTCATGTTAATGCTGCACAACTATCATCTTCCACCCCAGAGGTAGCTGCATTTCAGTAGAAGATAAAATGGTTCCTCTTGTATGAATCGGATTTAAAACACAGCGAAGTCAATGAAGTTGACAGACTCCTAATGATCGTTGGTGCAGGTTCTATATGCATTAAGGAGAGCCTTATTAGATCAGAACTTGATCAGACCTTTCTAAGACTTATTTTGTATGAGCAGATCCTACTATAAAAAGTAATCCTATGGTAAAGCATTTATCAGCCTTCTGGAGATCCCTTGATTATGTCTGGAATGGATTTCAGGCCAGCCAGAGAAATGAAGGATTCTGGAGTTTCAACACGTCTATGATGGGATTCATTGTAAAACAGGTAAGTAAATAGGAAGAATGCCCTATGCCGTTACGGGTCAAACACAAATACAGCTGGACTTCTCTAAGGTGCATGAAGCCAAGAGCAGAGCAAAAGTCTAAAGGGTGTGGCTCTGGTCCCTTTTCTAGCCCACTTCCTAGAGATCCTTCCTCCATCATTCTTCATTGCCAGACCACCTTTGCAAACCAAAAATCAGCTCATTTTGTTTCAATAATGCTGAAACATTTTCATTTTGATTTCACTTTTATTATTATTTTTTAACTTTTTTTTCCCTATAAATTAACTTAAATTTCAAAATGAAGTTGTATCAATTCCAAAAAATTAGAACTTCTTTACTTGGAAAATGTTGAAAGTGGGGTCTTTTGACAATTTGGAAAATATTTTTTTTTTCAAATTTTGTTTAAACGGGAAATTTGTCACCACCATTCTTTTCCCGTGAGCAGCTTCAACGAATCAGCATTTACCAATGAAAAAGCCTTTCACCAAGAAATTCCCACCCTGCTTTAGATCCAAGGGTTAGCCCCACTGCTGCTGTGAAATTCCAAGTGGCCAGAACACGACAATTATGAACTCCAAGATGACTTCTGACCCCTTGCTTAATACAATCCACCTAAAAGGTTAGAATATTGGATGCAGATACTGCCGTGATCTGGAACCAATCCCTCTCTTTCAATCTCTCCTGTCGGAGCTGTTCTACTTTGTATAAATATTCATTGCACCAGAAACAAAAACTGACTCTATAACTTTGTGGGTAAGAGCCTGACAACCAAGTCCCTGCGCTGACTGATTCAGCTGGGGGTCTCTCACATCCTAGAAGACTATCCCAACTATTGGTTACTCTGGGGCCTCTGTCTCTCTTGTGTTTTTTCACACCTAATTTCAGAAGGCCTCATTTTACTTCTACATGGGAATGAAAACGAACTTCAAAACCTTGCAAATTTGTGCAAAACAGAATTGTTGTTTTCCAGCCAGCTTCAGTTACTGCCTTGCCGTCCGTAGCTATTTGTGACAGAGCAGGTGGAAAGTTAGACAGAGACACCACACAGCCTCACAGGAAATCGTAAAATATCTTTTCTTCTCCGACAGGAAGCAACTCTTTCTGTAGCATTGGGCTTTGCATTGTAAAGACACGGCTGGCCACGCAGTTCTCTGGTCTATTCTAGCTATTTCTTCGTTAACAAAAAAAAAAAAAAGGGATGTTATTACCACAGGAGAACTAATGTGTGTTAGCTAGCTCACACTAAAAATACAGCAGACCCAAGTCGCTGTAGTTTTACCGTGAGGTGGACTAGGCCAGGTCAGCCATGGGCAGAGGGATAACACTGATCCCGCTTAGTTACCTCACATTAAACACTGCAGGTTTCTTGTCCCTATTTCTGATTTTACAGCGAAACAACTATCACACATTAGCCATCCTGCTGTACGAACTCCACCCTTCTGTCAGCGAAGACAAAGCCTTGGAGACAATGAACCAAACCTTTTCTCCATTGCAAATGTCAAAGGGGGCTGGAGACAATCCAGCCCGTGGTACAACTGACTGGTTGGCCTGATTCTGAGCTCCCTTGCATTGGTGTCAGTCAGACGTTAAGGGAGTTATGCCAGATATGAAAGCAGTGTTGGATGGGTATCATGCAGTCGTCTGTACCTTTCCCTAGGAATAAATGGCAGTGCATCAGGAGCGGTTACTAACAGGATCCTGGTGCTGCTTCTTTCAGGGATGTTACATGTCAGAGCTTCAGGTTTCTCAACTCCCTGACTTTGCGGGATAAGCCTTGTGTCCTTCTCTACTTGGCCTTGTTAAGCAAGGGAGGGAGAGTGGGCCATTTTCTCTGCTCAGTGCCAGCACTGTTTTCTCTGGGGCCTGGAACTGGTATGGCTGACAGAATCCTGCTGGGGCAAAGGGAAGAGAAGGTGAGTGTGTGTGGGAAACTGCAGTGAGACGTAAGAGAATGGCATGAAAGCAGAACACTGAAGCAGAAAAAGCAGCAGATCCTCACATTGACAAAGGTCCTCTCCTAGATCAGTAAGTGGTTAAAGATAGGAAACCAAGGGGAGGAATAAATGGTCAGTTTTCAGAATGGAGAAGGGTAAATAGTGGTGTCCCCCAGGGGTCTGTACTGGGACCAGCACTGTTCAACATATTCATAAATGATGTGGAAAAAGGGGTAAACAGTGAGGTGGCAGAATTTGCAGATGATACAAAACTACTCAAGATAGTTAAGTCCAAAGCAGACTGCGAAGAGTTACAAAGGCATCTCACAAAACTGTGTAACTAGGCAACAAAATGGCAGGTGAAATTCAATGTTGATAAATACAAAGTAATGGAAAATATAATCCCAACTATGCTTATAAAATGATGGAGTCTAAATTAGCTGTTACCGCTCAAGAAAGATCCTGGAGTCATTGTGGATAGTTCTTTGAAAACATCCACTCAATGTGCAGCAGCAGTCAAAAAAAGCTAACAGACTATTGTGAATCAAGACAGAAAATATCACATTGACTCTTTATAAATCCATAGTACGCCCACATCTTGAATACTGTGTGCAGATCTGGTCGCCCTATCTCAAAAAAGATATATTGGAAGTGGAAAAGGTACAGAAAAGGGCAATAAAAATGATTATACTTATAAATAATAAAAATGAAAAGCTTCCATATAAGAAGACTGGGACTTTTCAGTTTGGAAAAGAGATGAGTAAGGGAGAGATATGACAGAGGTTTATAAAATCATGACTGGTGTGGAGAAAGTAAATAACACAAGAACTTCCTAATAACCAAGAGCTACGTGGTCACCAAATGAAATTAATAGGCAGAAGGTTTAAAATGAACAAAAGGAAGTATTTCTTCACACAAAGCACAGTTAACCTGTGGAACTCCTTGCCAGAGGATGTTGTGAAAGCCAAGACTATAACGGGGTTCAAAAAAGAACCAGATAAATTCATGGAGGATAGGTCCATCAATGGCTCTTAACCAGGATGGGCAGGAATGCAAAACCATGCTCTGAAGTGCCCATAGCCTCTGTTTGCCAGAAGCTGGGAATGGGTGACAGGGGATGGATCACTCGATGATTTCCTGTTCTGTTCATTCCCTCTGAAGCACCTGGCATGGGCCACTGCTAGAAGCCAGGATACTGGGCTAGATGGATCATTGGTCTGACCAAACCAATGTTCTTATGTACCTGCTATGAACATGGCTGCAATGGCAATATGCTGATTGTTGAGTCCAGGCCAAGGCAGAGACCCCCATGTGGTAATGTAACCAGATTAGAGGAAGGTGATATACTAATGTCAGCTACCTTCCTGTATCTCAGCTTCCTCTTCTGCTGTGGCACACATCAGAGCTGACTTCACACACACACTTTTAGCTGGTAGGAGAGTCACACAAAAACTCTAAGTCTATATATTTAACCTGTCTCTCTGCATGTGTATGCACACACACACATGCCTAAGTTTACTCATAACCCTTGAAACAAATGTAAATATTGTCAATAACACGTCTTTTTAAAAGACACTTCAGCAGCTTCCCCGCCAAGTTAGTACTTGCTATTATCACAAGTTCAAATACAGTTTAAGAGTAAAGATGACACCCACATTTTTATGCAATTATATATTTTATAGAGGAGGAAACTGAGGCACACAGCAGGTAAGTGACTCACTCAAGGTCACGGGAGGACTCAGTGGCAGAGTGGAGCAAAGATCCCACAAATACATACCCGGTACTTCCATTCTAATGCTTTAATGCCTGGAGAGAAAAAGAATGAAGCTCTGATATGAAGAACTTAAAACATTCTTGAGGGAACTGTGTGTTTGCATGGCGCCAGGTCAGAAGAGAGATGATAAGTGAGCAAATGAAGCAGAGCTATGAGGAATAAGAGAGCAGATGCTACTGAAATAGAGGGGGTAAAATAATTATTTTTAAAACACAAAGAAATATTATTCTAGACAAAAAGCCGGAGCATGACACAGTGTTGACAGAACTATGGATCTGTTCCTTTTTGTATAATTACATGGGTGACCTCCATAGCAGCAGTGGAATGATAAATATCAAATGACCGGAGAACACAGAGGAAAATAGCACTGAGATGTCAGTAAACAGAAAGTAAATAGTTGATGAAGCTATTCAGGCAGCCATCTCATCATCAGAAAGCCATGGTCTTGACCTTGGAAGGGAATTAAGTGGCCCCATATAGACTAATCTTCCTGCTTCTCGTCCAACATCATTTGGAAATAAAAAAGTAGACGCAGCCTCCGGTGCCCTTGCGGAATTTCCGTGTATTAGGTAGAGTGCGCAGCATCATTTTCTCTCTTAGTTCTTTCAGATACTTCTTGTAAAAAATACAGTGATCATGAAGAAGAAAAAAAAGGAAGAAAAGGAGCTTCATGGGAAAAAACTGCCAAAGCTCGTGAGCTCCAAGATAAATATCCCTCACAAAGGGAGATGGTTTGGTTTTGGTGGAAGTGGAACTTTTAGCTCGTGAAATAAAATCCCTATAATTGCTACCACTTTTATCATTAAGAGCTGTACTCTCCTACTGATTTTGTCAAGACAATGGCTTTATTTGGGTGTGATGCATTTCCACTGTCTGACGAGAGCAGAAATACTGCAGAGTTATCCCACTTGTGTGGGCAGCGCCAGTCCAAAGAACTGAGTTTCCTTTCTCAATAGGATGAGCCAAGCAAAGGAAGGACTTTACAAAAGATCTAAGGCCCAAATCCTGAAAGGTATTTAAGGTCTCCTATGGAGTTAGGTACCTAAGTATCATTGAGGACTTGGGCCTAAATGACTCAGGAGTGCAAGTCCTACTGGAAAGTTATAGGAACCAATTGGATTTGTGCTTCTGAATCACTTCACATGTTCTTGAAAACCCCACCCAGAATTTTTTTTTTTTTAAATCATGACAATCAGGTTTTTCAAAGAGTGTAGCTCCCATTTAGACAGCTGCATAACTAAGCCTACAGTGATGTGTAGAGTGCATACTCTGCAATCCCCTAGAACAGATATGGATAGCAGTTTAGACAGTGAGGCACGGCTTAGGTGAGTAAAGACATGCCAGAACCATAAGGTATGTACCCTACAAGGTTCTCTACATGCCCAAGCAGTGCCTCTACTGTCTGTAGGCCTGGCTTGACATGAATAATTGGACATGGGTGAGGCCTTGTCTTGGGAGAGAGGATTAAGGAAGTAAATGGACCAGCAGGCTGGAAACAGAATGCCTGTGCTCGCTAAAATAAGGGAGAAACACCCAAGGAACCATTGACAATGGACAAGATAACAATGGATAAGAGAAGTCGGGAATGTAAAGATGACATAAAGAGTAAGTTGAACATGGACTGTGTGTGGACAGAGCATGCTGCACAGGGATTGCTTCCTACAGAGTAACCCAGCCAATCGTGAAAAGGAGTGATGCCCTGTAGAGTCCATGCAATGCAGTGTGTGAATGCATATAAAAGAAGAGGTTTGCTGTCTGACTTCAGATGTGTGGTAGGCCCTACGCCCACCTCCATGCTTGAGTTGGATTAACTCCATGTGGCTTTGCTGTATGTCAGATAAAGGAACTTTAGTGATGAGACTGGAGTGGGACTGAACAATTGGGGACCAAGTGGAAGAGATCTCGAGGGAACCCCACGCTGTCTACAATACTATTCTCCTGCTGCTTCTCCATGCTGGAGCCTCTCCCCACTGCCAGAGCTTCTCCGCTCTGAGTAGCTGCACACCGCACTGTGGGCACAGCCTGCTTTTCAGTGCGGCATGTAGCTATACCTATCTTATGCACCACCTGGGTAGACAAGGCCTCAGGGGGAAGATTTTCCAAGGCACAAATGGTGACCAGACACTCACCTCCCCACTGGAAACCGACAGGAGTTAGGTGCCATTTGTACCTTTGAAAACCAGGCCACGTGTGTTGACACTGCTGGGTGTGGAAGAACAAGTAGGGCGCGTTCTGCACGGCCATCGCCCCTCAGGATGGAGAGAGGCCAGGAGGTCTGTCTGGGTGTGGTGCGGGTGGTGCGCCTTCATTTCCCCCTCACCTGAACTAAACGCTCAGGCTAAGCCTCCCCCTAAAAGGCCGGCCATGCAGGGGGGAAATGCTGCAGGTGTGGCATGGGTCACCCCTCTGGAGGGGCACCAGCCCACTGCCACTTTTGGAGCGCCAGAAGCGAAGCTCCATGGAAGGGGGGGGGGGCATTAGTGCCCAGACCATTGCCCCAGCCTGCCCCCACTCTGCCTCTACCCCCGAGGCCACCCCTTGCCTGCCGCTCGCTCATCTCTGCCCCTTCCCTCTCACCTATCACCTGAGGCAGGAAAAAGCGATGGGGCCTTGGGTCCCCTATTCTGGGAAGGAGGTGGAGAGAAGCGAGCGGCGGGTGGTAGGTCTTGAGGGTGAGAGGAGCTAGCGGCGTGCCAGGGGGGGTTTTGTGGGACGAGGTGGAGAGAAGCAAGTGATGGACTGGCGGACCTCCTTGGTGGGAGGGGGCAGGGAGGAGCGAGCAGCTGGCGGGGGACCTCGGGGGAGAGGACAGGAAGAGGTGGAGCGATGGTGGGCAGGGCCTCAGGGAAGGGGCAGGAAGAGGCTGAGCAGGGATAGGGCCTCGGGGGGCGGGGCCATGGTCCAGGTGCCGGTGGCCTCTCCCACTTCTAGGGAGCTTCTGGTACGCACGCGTGAGCCTCCCCAAACAGAAGACTCACGCGTCGCCTATGGTTACACAGAAGGAAGATGCAGCGCCTTGGGCCCTTGCACACTCACGCTAAATCTCCAGCCCTTTCATGGCTCTTCACAGCCCTCCTCTAGGGACCCATGCTCTGGGAGTCCCTAAATCTCTGACTGCTAGAAGCTGGGAGTGGATGAACAGGGATGGATCACTCGATAAAGAGTCCTGTTCTGTTCATTCCCTCTGAAGCACCTGGCACTGGCCGCTGTCGAAAGACAGGGTACTGGGCTAGATGGACCATTGGTCAGACCCACTGTGGCTGTTTTTATGTTCTCAAGGCTGCCCTGGATAGGTTTTTAGCCCTGTCCCTAGGCTACCAGACCCAGAATACCTGATTTGGAAGGGAACCAGTCATGGAAAAGGGCAGTGAGCCTGGGCCACAACCGTTCTTAAAGGGGTGAGAGTCCCTTGTTACAGTGCATCGCTCTTTTCTCTTCTTGCAGACAACACTAGGTGCAGTGGACGCTGGAGTATTAACATTAGGTTAACAGATTGACAGGAGAAAACTCACAAATCTTATGCGCAGACAATGTAAAGACATTTATCGACCTGATTCACTACTCTTCACATCAGTTTTATGCTTTTATCATGAAATCAGTGGAGTTGCATCAGTGGAAAACTGATGTAACAGGGTAAAAAATTGGGCCCAAAGTGTGACTGCCAATATTTTAGCATTTTTAAATGGGTTGTCTTAGTCACTCTTTAGATGCTTAAATATTTCTATGTAAAAGGGCAGTGGACAGACAGCAGTGGATGATAGAGGTCATCATCAATAAAACACTGAGTTTAACATAAAGGTCTCTTTCTCATGTCAGGCAAATACACTGGGATTTTTGCATATCCAGAGCCTCATTTTGGAGAAGCTGAAAGGTGGCAAGATTCATGCAAATCAGCCCAAGCATTTTGCAACTAGCAATTACTATCCTAGCAGATTTGGCTTCTGCAGAGACGTTATGTGCAGCATTAAGAAGCCAACATGAGCAGGAGATGGTGCTTCAAACAGGGAAGGAATGATTTTCATGGTCTGACACTTTTTCATACAGAGAATACTGTTGGTCTAGTCAATTGTTTTAATCACGAACATGTTCTACAAGAATATGCAGAGAGGCAGAACTCTCTGCCTTCGCTCCCTTGCACACACAGAAGATGGAGATCAAACTCTGATTTGGCAGTATTGCAGAACTGTATTTACAAGACACCCATTAATTAAATCGGCTAATTCAGTGTTGGGTTGTGTCTTTTTTTTTCCTACATAAGTTTGGGTTCTAGTCCAGCCTCCAGCTCCTTGAGGCTAGCCCATCATTAACAATCCAAAGGACCCATTAACAATATCCCGCTCATTCAGGGAATTCTTCAATCATTCAGAGTCCCAAAAAGTCTGTCCCAGGACATGGTTCTTACCTCAGAGCCTGGGTGAGCAAACAGGGTTTCTTCACAGAGTCTCTCGTATCAGATATCTTATGGTTGACATGGATGAAACTGTCATAAGTGAAACCGAGGCTGATAAAAACGCGGGATGAATTGCTTAAAAGCTGATTGAGTGGGCCTGCTTTCAAAGTGGGTAGGCCATGGCCCACGCAGGCCCACCCGTAGCTACACCACTGGCTTGTAGCTGCCCTATCCACAGCTGACTGCCTTGTAGCTTCTCAGGATCAGCCTTCCCCTGGCCCCGCTTCAGCTCTCTTATGAGAAACCTGCCCCAGGTGTCTCTGGCTGGCTCATTTAGCAAGCCTACTCCAGGCTTCAATTTCCTGCAGAGCAGCTCTCTTACTCTTTTGCTTTGAGGATCTGGGCCCCCCCGCACCCAACTCTCCCTGAATGTCAGAGGGAATTTGACGCTGAACTCCCATAAACTCTTTTGAAAACCTCAGCCCTTAAGTTCATCTGGAAGAACTTCAGTGTCCATTGATTGATCTTTGAAGCACAAACTGGTCCCCTTTGCTACTGGAGTCAGTGGTTAACATATTTTGGGCGGAAGAGAGCTCCCTTTCCAGCTATGCTTGATTATCTTCAGGTGACCTTACCTGAGAGAAGTATAAATTATTTTGAGCCAAAATTGAAATGTCAAATTATATTGACATTTTGGGCATCCTATAGCCTGCTTCACATACTGTTTGGATGGAACCTTAATGACCAAATATTTTGGGGCCGTATTCAGAGGTTAACTGAAATCAATTGTTAAATTGAGGGATTTACATATTGAGTGGGCTGAAAGAAGGTGTAATTATACCAATTTAGGCTCTCAATCTCATTGTGGCCAAGTCTATCCTGGAAAAGCTTTGCCAACACAGCTATCTCAGTAAATCCTCCTAGTGTAGACGTAGATTATCCTGACAAAAGAGTACAGTTTATACCAGTTCTTTGAGTGAAATCAACTAACAGCAGAAGGACTTTTTGCAATATAACTGCATCTACACTAGGGCTTTTGCTGGAATAGAAACATTGTAAAAAAAAAAAAAAATCACACCTCTAACCAACAGTTCTATACCAGCCGAAGTTTCTTTGGTGGACCTGTCCTTAGATTCACCTTTGTCTGTAATAATTTCTGACCCTTTGTCTGTAACAATTTCCAGCTCATGGAGGAAGACATGTATTCCCATATTGTGTGACTGAATTCTCCCGGCATGGATACAAACCCTTTGTTCCTGTGGCACGGAGTAAATTATTTACTCCACTTACCTTTTTAACTACTCCTTAATTAACCGTTATCTGTGTTTGCAACACTGTGAATTACCAGAATCAGAAAATTAAATGATTCAATATCACAGGTTCAGGGTATTCTTGTTCATTTAAGCTAAACCGCTCTTTGAACGCGTTTGTGCAATGGCACCACTATGGTAGCAGAATAATTACTATAATTGTCACAAATTGTTAACTCAGCAGATGACAGGGTATAGCACCGTTCATTCAAAAATGAGCTACACAATCCATGCAGCCTTTTAAAATCAACTCCTTTGCTGAATAAATGTAGCCAGAAGCCTTGCACTTTGTCCCGCTCGCTGAGACTTGAGGAGATTCTTAAGCTTTATACTTTTGCATAGAATTAAAACAATAAAGGGGACACATATGGAGAGGCTGAGGGAACTAGGCTTGTTTAGTCTGCAGAAGAGAAGAATGAGGAGGGATTTGATAGCAGCCCTTAACTACTAGAAAGGGGGTTTCAAGGAGGATGGAGCTAGGCTATTCTCAGTGGTGGCAGATGATAGAACAAGGAGCAATGGTCTCAAGGTGCAGTGGGGGAGGTCTAGGTTGGATATTAGGAAAAACTTTTTCACTAGGAGGGTGGTGAAGCACTGGGCTGGGTTACCTAGGGAGGTGGTGGAGTCTCAATCCTTAGAGGTTTTTAAGGTGCAGCTAGACAAAGACCTGGCTGGGGTGATTTAGTTGGGGTTGGTTCTGCTTTGAACCGGGGGTTGGACTAGATGACCTCCTGAGGTCCCTTCCAACCCTAATCTATGATTCTATGACTTTTTGGTTTCAGCAAAAGGGCTGTTTGAATTCATATGATTAGCGAAGACTGGACCCAAATATATTCATCATGATGTCTATTAATATCAGTGGCAGCGCTAGGTTAGAATTTTAGCTGGAGCTAGCTGAACGTGTATACTTTGCAATAGCTACACCTGTGCTCATTTAATTAAGTGAACTGTTGAAAGTGTTGCTCCGTGATCTGCTGTGGTTGCTGGTCTATTCAATGATGTCTTGATGATGATTCGTCTTTGAAGCTGCCTTCTTCAATATGCATGAAGGGACTATACAGTGTGAGAGAGCTGTCCCTCATCCCTGCACAGAGTTCCCATCTGGAAAAACTGCTCTGTAATATTAGCATGAGAGGTAAGCTGGAAGCCAAGTCCCTGGATCTAACACCCTGCTCAGTATGGAAGTTCAGGTCTGGTTTTGCAGTCTGGGCCCCTCTTCAATTAAGATTTCTGAGACACGAATGGGAAGATGATAACTGTATTGACTCTGAATTTCTTCTTTTTGTGGATACAGAGGTGCAGTGGCTTTGCTAATGGCCACGAATGATCTTTCTATAAAGACTTCTTATGTAGGAGCTGGACCAGGTCCAAATTTGTAGAAACATTTCTTCAATGAAAAACTAGCTTTTTTTTTTTTTTTAATGAAAATTTTCTAATTTAGTTGCAATTTTCTTGTTTTTCTATGAACATTTTTCAGGTTTCGGTTTCCCCTTTTTCACTTTTCCCCTTTTCCCTCCCCCCTCCACTTTTTCCAGTGGAATAAAAATGGGAAAAAGGATGAAATCCCCAAAAGTTTTCAGTTTTCTTGAAAAAATTCTGCACAATTATTTTTAATGTGAATTTCCCATTTCTTTCCCAATGTTTAGCAGAAAATACTTACCATTTTTCAGTCTTCTCTATAGGCCAGTCTAATGGCCAGATTCCAAATCTATTTGGTGAAATTCCAGATGTACAGCAGTGCAAGTCAGATCAGAATCGGGGCATAACCTCAGGTATCACTAGGTTCCCCACAATGCTCCTCTGGCTAATACCTGCAGGAGTGATGCTTTCCGATACTGCCTCCACAGATAACAGCAACTGTATTCACAAGAGTGATTCCGTCTGACTGGGCGTGTAAAGTACATGTGATACTTGTAAGGCGAGGCAGCTAGAATAACTGGAACGTCACGCATTTCAGACTGATGTTCCTAAGGTTAATAAGGCCAGGTCCACATTACAAAGTTTAGTTGGCAAAACTATGTCGGTCAGGGAGTTGAAAAAAACAAAACAAAACCCACTCCCTGGCCAACAACTGTCAGCAAAACCTCCAGTGCAGGTGTTGCTACGCCAACAGAATAGTGCTTCTGTCAACATAGCTAATGTCGTTCGGGGAGATGGTGTTACTATGCCGACAGAAAAACTCCTTCTCTCAGCATATGGGAGTCCCAGCATATAGGGGCTCTGCTCATTTAGCTCCATTTGTACTCTAGACAAGGCTTTAATCATTCTATTCCATCTCGGCCCGTAAATTCACTGAGCAAGTTCGGCCCAATAATATCTTAATGGAGCTGACAGCCCTTCCCCTCTCCCAGGTACTCGCTCTTGAAATCTCTGACTGTTCAAAAGTGAGAACTTATTTTTAACTGAACCTAATGGGAGAGATATTTCATTTGGGGGAGGTGAATTAGTCAGTTTCTTCACCATCCTTCTTTGCTTTCTGTCCTTGCCTGCTGGTTTCCAAAGTTTCAGAATAGTCTCCCTTAATCTGAGACTGACCTTGAAGTATACACTAAGTCCAGGAGCTGGGGCCATGCTGTGTTAAAAGAAATGTGACTCAAGGCTATTTAGGTTAGTCTTTGCCCTTCACAGTCATCATTCTCCCTGAATCTTCAGACCTCAGTGATGTGAGCCATCTCACCACTAACCTGGATTGATGTTCTGTGTGAAGCATCCCCCCTCCATCTTCTCTGCTGATCTTGGTGTTTTGTTTCTGTTTCTAGTCATAAAAGACCAGGAAATCTCCCCTCTCAGCATAAAATAGCTAATGAGTATGTTTTCTGTTACCTCTTTCTTTGCTCTCTCTCCTTGTGGGTTTGTTTTGGAAGTTGTAGAACTATTTACTGCAAACAATACTTCAGAATCAATCTATGATTGGTTCCAGGCATCTGGGCCATGCTGTGTAGACAAATATAACAGAGCTATAAGATACTTACTCTCCATAACCTTTTCCCTTGGCTCTTCAGGTGATAGGCATATAAATCATATGCAATAAGATGATATTTTTAATCCCGATTGAAGACACGAACGAATACCCATGCTTATCTTGGTGTAACACATCCCATTCCTTTTGCTGATAACTTACACACTGCTTCTCTGGTATTTCAGCATGTTAAAAGAGCCTGTTCATATTTTCCTGACTGACAAAAGGCTGAGTCTGTTAGTGACTGATGCAAGCACTTTAAGAAGAGGAATACTAACGTTCAGGTTTACCAGTACTTATGCAGTCCTTTCCACTGGTGAGTAGATATTAACTAATGTATCTTCCCAACATCCCAGTGAGTATCATAGATATTAGCCTGGTTTTATAAGTGAACAGACAGAGGGAGAAAGGTGAAGTAAGGAGTGTGCTTACGTCTTGTCGGATAAAAATATATCATAATCATCACAGGAGAGTAGGGCGGGATGGGACCTTAAGAGATCATCTCATAGACTTTAAGGCCAAAAGGGACCATCGTGATTATCTAGTCTGACCTCCTGCACATTGCAGACCACAGAACCTCAGCCACCCACTGCTGTGATAGACCCCGAACCTCTGGTTGAGTTCCTGAAGGCCTCAGATCATGATTTCAAGACTTCAAGTTACAGAGAATCCACCATTTATGCTAGTTTAAACCTGCAAGAGACATGTGCCTCCATGCTGCAGAGGAAAGCGAAAACCCTCCTGAGTCTCTGCCAATCTGACCTGGCGGAAGATTCTTTTCCGACTCCAAATATGGCGATCATCTAGTGCATCTCCCTGTGCTGAGAGGGGACCAAGTATACGTAGCTAATCCACAGATCTCAAAGCCCTTCAAAGGTCAATATCATTATTCCCATAATGATACAGCTAAGGAAACTGAGGCACAGAGAGGGGACATGCCGTGCCCAATGTCACGCAGGCAGCCTGTGGCAGAGTCAGGGAATGAAACCTAGATCTCCTAAGGCCCAGTCCAGTGCTCTATCCACTAGGCCACACTGCCCGCTCACCCTCTACTCTCCATGCATCCTGTCCCTATTTCACCTCCTGTTTTTGAGAGTAAGTGCTTGAGACTTACTAGAGCTGCTACTACTCAGTACCAACTCCTTTAATCGGATCCAGGCTCTTGCACTGCTTCCGTACACACTCGCACTGGAGCAGAAGAACTTTGAGCTCCTTGAGACTTGAAACATTCAGACCCAAGTGTGTCATGTTCCTCTCCGAATTCGACCTGCAACAGTAAGTCCAGTACGATCTCCCAAAACTAGTGCTATTTATTTCGAGAATCTGCAGCTCTCACTGTTTTCTTTAGAACTGAATTACATTGCACAACATTTCTAAGTAGAGTATCACAGAATACACACTGTGGAGATTAAGAGAACTTGTTCACAGGAATATTGTGGTTTTGTTAATGGACCAAAAAAAAAAAAAAGGATATTTTTGTGAGCTTGGCTGACATACGGAATTAGCACACATTACCATGTTCTAATTGCAAATGGCTTGACTGGGGACTTTAAAAGGCTTTCAGCTCATGTACAGTATTTGTTATATGTCTTTTGATGCTTAGCATAGCTATAAAGGTTGCATTATTATTGTAAATCTCAGCAGCATTTTTAGCAAATGATCTATCTCACTCCCTTTTAGAGAGATGGCCAGTCCAATGCAGATACTTTACTGACCATGGGAGATTGGAAGCAACATGAATTTAAAGATGCCCTGATAAGACAAAAATCATGGCCCCATACTTGAAGTCAATGAGAGTTGACTGAGACAGGAACTGAGTGATAACTGAGGATTTGGCCAACATGTATCACTTACCAGGTTACTAACGGCATCAGAAACATCATGAAAACTGAAGACCTGAGTCTGCATGATCTCCTCACCGAGAACTCAAATGGTCTCCTAGACAGTGCTGAGTTTGCAGAAGCTTTACTTCATTTTTAGCTATGTACTCTGCTGAGCTCTGAGGAAGTGAAGTTTGCATAAAAGCAGGCTACGCACACACCCCTAGTCTGAACTGTGGGGCATTCTAAACATAGGTTTAGGAACCTATGTCCCATTTTCAAAAGTGACTGCCACAGTGGGCCCAGATCTTCAGTGGGAGTTAGGTGCCTGAATATCTCTGAGACAAATCCTATGTCATTTAAGAGCTTTTGAAAACTTTATCCTCAGTAACTTGCCTGAGGTCAAACAAGAAGCCTGCGGCAGAGACAGGAATTTAATTCAGATCTCCTGAGTCCCAGCCCAGTGCCTTCAACTTTCAGTGAATTTGTTTTTTAAGTGTCATGGCAACATTTTTGTCTCTATTCAGGTTTGCAACTCCCTTTTTTAACACCACGTCTAAACCTCAGACTACTTGATGCTTTCTGTGTAAATAAGCATTACAAGATAAGGGAAGTGGAATAGCATGAGGAGAAAAAAGATTAAATCCCCTTGTGTATGTTAGGTCGTTTAATTAGCTGTGAAATGCTTGATTAAGAAGCCTCATTCTATCCTTCCATAGACAAAGAACATCAATTAACAAATGTTTACCTGAAGATTTGTGTGGCAGTGTGGAATCTGAATAGTGACTAGCTTATCCCTCTGCCTCTGTCTTTAGCTCCCTGTCTTAAACAAGCACTTAAAATAAAATCCAGTCATGTTCGGCCAGGTAATTTTGTCACAGCAAAATTAGAAATGGGGTTGAAATTAAATAAAAATCAGATGTAAGCTGGTTTGGTAAGTGTGGTACACTGCAGTAGAATAGCCTGATACAGTATATTGGCTGTATATATATACTGTATATATACAGTATATTGGCTGTGGGCTGTGGGAATTGGTAATCACATTTTCAGTTTTAGAGCCTTTAGGATGAAAGACACTACATAAATGTAAGATCTTGCTATTAATAATAAATAAGGCATTGGACTATAAAACAAGATTGTCTGAGACTCTTGTTTTCTGTCATTTACGTTTGATCTCTTTATGTGTCTTCCTCTTTTCTTATAATTTAAATATGAAATAGTCAACAATCTTTGTAGATAGTCTGTCTATTAAATCTCCACCTCTCCTAACAATGCTTTAGTTAATTATCTTTAGATAGCTATTAAGCAATAATTTTAAAAGATAAAAACCTGAACGAGAACTTGCTGATGAAAGATCACACACAGGCATTTGGGCTGTACCCAGCATTTACACATGTAATCTCAGAGTGCCATCTTAATGACGCCGAGGAACACACATCATGAGATGGCAGTAACACAGGGTGATAATTTCATGCATATGACACACCAGGGATTGGGGCTGGGGAATTGCTAGTAGAAACTTAAATATATATATTTTTTTTAAACTGCAGGGAAAAAGCCCTCCCCCCCTCCCCCCCGCTCCCCTCCTCCAGCAAATTGCAGCCCATCTGCAGGCATTGTGTGTTCTGAAGTAATTAACATCAATGACACTTGCTGACATGTGCAGAAGAGTGAAGTCAACCAGTCTGGGCCCAAGTACTCAAGGCCATTTTCCAGTCAAGAGAAAGAAAAGACTGAACTGCTGCTTAGTGCCCGGACCCGAACTGTGACGCTGTGTCTTGTACGCTGCCTGTTTGTTGTCTCCACCTGTCGTCTCTGCTTAGACTTGGATCAGCAGCTCTTTGGGGGCACCTTTGTGTTAAATACACGCGTACAGGGCCCAGCACAATGGAGTCCTGACCTGCCAGGCACGTCCATGGTACAAATGATAAATACTAGTGTTAAAAGGTGTTACAGATTAGGAGCTGGGTTCTGATTTAGACGATGGACTTGCACACCAGAGTAAGGACTCCTCCCCTTACACCTCTATATGTGACCAACCCTTTGGTCCAGGGGCATAGGAAAAGCCAGGGCTACTCATGTGCTAATGCCTTTCCTGGAGCAGGTGGGCAAGAAAGGAGTGAGGAGGGCAGGGAATGGGTGGGGCTTGACTTCAGCCCCCACCCCTAGTTGCTGGCCTCTGGAGGGGAGCCAGGGTGGAAGGGGTAGAAAGTTACTTACGGTCTGGGCCAGCAGTAAATTAGTACTCCCCAGGAGCGAAAGGAAGCAGGGGGATGAACTGTAACGTGGAAATGTGTCTCCGTGTCCCGATGTGTCCCCCAGGGGCTGCTCTGAGTTGGTGCAGTTTACTCCTCAGACCCTGTTCGGGAGGGGGAGGGGTGTAAGGTCACCACCTCGCCCCAAGTGACTCTAACCGTTGTGGCTCCCAATAGGTTAGCAAAGAACAGGAAGCCTGATGCTGAGACTGCTGGAAAGGAAGAGTAACTCCATTGAACGGAGTCCCACAGCCAAGTTGTGGCACAGCGTGCTGGCTGGTACTAATTTCTATATTTTGTGGAGGGGAGAAAATTAACTGGGCTTTTTTGATGTTGTTATTGTTATTTTTTGGGTAATATCTGAGGTTATGAACATGCATCCCTATGTTGTAGCAGTTAATAGGGCTGTTCATTGAACCGGGAAGGAAAAGCAAGCTGTAGTTTATTTAAATTGGCTCTTGGCAAATACTAGGAGACCCACAAAACCTAATTAGGAGAGGATACATTGCAGCGTGTGAATGAACCTGGGAATCTCTGCTCCTCAGCCTCCTCCATCCTCTTCAAGAAGAAAAAGAGATGGCTGGGATGAGAGGCTTCGTGTGTTTGAAATGACAAATGAGCTAAGACACTCCTCTTAATTAATTTCTCTCCAGGAATCACAGTGTTTTCCTTTCCATAAAAAAGAACTAAAAATATCATTTTAAAGCGACAAGGACACAGAGATAAGATGAGTATGTAACTGGATGCCTTTAATGCACCGGAAAGCATGGTGTGCGAGAACCTTCCCAGTTCAACTTCCCTGGGCTGGCTCTCTACACAGGGGGACAGATTTGACACTAGAAGAGTGGGCAGCACTGCACGATTCTCGAAGGGTGAAGTTCAGCCTAGTGCAGAGTCATTGTTCACAGACCCCCTGCACCCCTTAGGTAGGGGCTTTTCACGGAGCTCAAATGGTACAGAGGAGTTCAGGTTTGCTTTCTGCACTGGGAGCTGAGATTCACTCCTGTGCAGAAAGAAGACACCACAGACCAGGTATATAAACCACACGGGAGGAACAGCAGTTCAGTCTGCTTGACGTCACGCTGGGACATGGAACTCTCCTGCCTGACGGAGGCAACAGACTCCTCAGGCCTTAGCTAGCTCCAGCCTGAACATCTGATTCTGGCTCCAACCACTAGGCCTGACTGTTTCAGCTCCAACCACTAGGCTTGACCATCTCCATTCTAGGAATAAAAGCCCAGGTCTCTTGAATCACAGTCCAGTACTATAACCACTCGTGCACACTGCCTCCCGTATGATTTTCCTCTGTTTCGGCGGAAAAAAGATAGCATGTCACCCACTGTTGTCCCACACAGTTTGATGATATCAGTGAGAGTGTTGTTTTTCATGATGATTTCATGAAATTGACGTCTTTCCTGTAATAACTAAATTCATGCAACCTTCAGATAGTAGTAATTGTTGATGAATAACAACCTAGACTGGATCTGAACTGGTGACCTCTAGCTGATCCTTGAATCAGCATAGCATATGCCTTCCCAGAGACCAAACTCTATGGCTACTGTTTTCATCTTTCTTTCAACTGTAATGCTTAGCTATTCTTACAATTTTTAGCTTTATGGTCTTTTTTTTTAAATTTATTTCATTTTGTTCACACTTTAAGGGTTGTTTTATATTAAGGGTTACATTTATGGACAGTTTATAAAGGGTTAATAAAAGATTAACAGATGTCATAATAAATGGATCATCAATTGCAAATTGTTGTAAATGATGTGGCGGCGATGTTTGCAAATACATTTATAAAGCGTTTGTTTAGAAATTATAAAGGGGTGTTTTAATAAATGGTTAAGTGACTGTTATAAATTATGTGATGGTAATGTGAGTAAATGTACAAAACCACCTGAGAAAGTGAGACTTTACAGATTGCTATAATATCATCTTTCGTTATACTGACTTTAAAACAGCTTATTGATGTTTGCTGCACGCTAATAACAAAGTGTGCAATCCCCAGGCTAAAATGTCAAGTTATTTCATTTTTTAATCTACATCTATTAAGCATTTATTAACCCTTTATTATACCCTTAATGTAACAGTTACCTTCATTATTCTCTTGCCATGCTTTGCTCCATATACATATTTATAATAGAACTAGGAGGTATGTCACTTTGTGTTAGTCTCCACTGGAAAAACCAGTGATCGTTCTAATGCAAAAATGCAGCCTCTCTATCTCTGTGAAAGGGTTCCTCTGATTTAATAATACTGGAAATGAAACGGCAAATCCTCTATTCCCCTGGAAGGTATTCTTTAGAACGACAGAATGAAATCTTTCTGATACCCACTGTAGGAAGCTCTTGTCTTTCCGCTCTGTGCTGAGGAATTCTTTCTAGCAGCTGTTGCTTGATGTGGTGGTATGCCTAAAAGAACCGTAAGACGAACGTAAATGTGTGTCCTTCTCTCTTGCACATTACCTGATGCAGTTATGATCTTGGAAATTAACTTTGGAGTAATCACACTGCTATAATTGTCGACTTGACTTGCTAGCTTGTGTCCTTTGTAGCTATTATCTGCCAAGGCAATTGGTTTTGGCAACAGATTAGTCCATTGATGAGTGTGGCCTTGAACTCCTCCCAAATGGCGTAGGAGTAACTGAATGGAATTACAATAGAAAGACATTTGCAAAGGCCTATCATTTACTCTGTTCTGCTTGAAGATGAGAGGGTAAATATCTGTGAATGTGATTCATACCTTAGTCCCACATTCCATCACCTTTAAGCGGCGACTTAAGTCTGTTACTAACCTTCTGTTTCTACAATATGGAAAGGGTTTTTTCTCTTGGTTAGATGGAAGACCCTTAAAAGTTATTGATGGTGACATTTTACAAACGTGGCGCCTTTTCCGCAGCCATTTTTCTTCAGAATCGCTTACCTCCATGATCCTTCTTTGTCAGATTCGGCAGGTAGCTCTTTCACATTTCACCCGCGCACAACGGCTTTTCATCAGCCTCCAACAGCAAGGCAGATATTCATCACGCACAATCACAAGGCTTCCTGACTCTTGTACCTGTCTAGGACGGGAGCTACTGGGCAATAGGGACTAGAATGTGCTAGCCCTTCACCTGTGCGAATGCATTTCCAAATCCTTCTTATGATCACAAGCATTGGTCAGTTCTGGTCCCTTGACCCTAGTTCCCCTTTCTTCACTTCACAAAGCAGTTTCACTTCAGAGCAGGAATAACTAGGGGGGTGTTGCAGCAAAGACCTTTATTTTACTTTTGAGTAGGTTCATGAGGCTACTCTTGAAGTCAATGGGAGGCCAGAATGCATGTCTTAAATCAAAGGCCTAGATTTTCGCAAGGGGCTGGTGATTTTGAGTGCCCAGTTGAGACACCTAAAGGAGTCTGATTTTCAGAAATAGCTGAGCACTCGCCCTCTGAAAATCTCTCCACCAAGTTGGCATCCCAAATGCTAAGGTCTTTTGAAAATCTTGGCTGAAATACGGCCCAGAGATTGCGTGGAAACATGTATGTGTGCAAACTGTCTATATTACAGAACTGGATACATTTGTTTTTTTAACTAAAAAAAGTTAAATGTATTCGCAAAAATGTAAATGAAATCTAAGACTTTCATATGAAATATTCTCTATAAATCCATGATTCTTCATTATTATAAATACTGTATAACAAGAGAATTGGAATTAAGTTATGACAGTTAGTCCCCTGAGTCCCAGTCCAATACTCCCTTTAAGCTATTTCCGATTCTGCAGTTGGTCTGATGGATCACCTTGGATAATCACTTCACTGCCTTCTCCCTCAGTTTCACCATCTGTAAAACAGGGATGATGATACTGACCTCCTTTATAAAGCACTTTATGATCTACTGATGTGGTACACAAAGAACGAGGTATCTTGTTGTTGTTAAAATACTCAGATTTCAGTGTGTACATTTTTAATATTCATTAACAATTATTTAATGGAGGACTGTTTTGTTCCATGGTTGCCCAAATTATGGTTGTAATAATAATTTCCTTCTGGGTGTGAGTAACAAACAATGGGTCTGATCCCGCATTTCTTGTGCATCGAGAACTGCTGACTTCAAATGGGAGTTGGGGTCTGCAAAAGATCAGGCCCAGGGATTGATTGAACTGAGAAGAAAAGTGTAGTGTAGCTTCCTTTATGCTTATTTAATACCAGTTAATATCTACTGCATTGAATGTCTACTGCATTACTATTACATTTTAATTCCCCCTACCCCCGCTTAGTTAGCATTTAATTAACACAGAAAAACCCCTGTTTTGTTAAAGTCTGAAGGAAATCTTTGTTTGAGACGGTTAATTTATTGTGTGAGAGTTTCATTTGATTCCAGTGAATGGTTTGCCTGGCAACATTATTGCTGAGGGCTTGGTAATGGGGCTACAGAACCTTTCATGTTTATGGAACTGGTTCAAATCCTGCAGTTCAAGGTTATTACCACGGCTAATTTTTCAGTGCCTTCTATGAAATGAGTTTGGAAGTCTCTGTCCAGTTCCCAGTGGATTACTTACATTAGTCCCAGGCACCTGAATACAGAAACATAGAGATGTAGGGTTGGACAGCACTTCAAGAGGACATCAGGTCCAGCCCCTCTGCTGAGGCTGGACCAAGTAACCTAGACCAGCCCTGAGAGGTGTTTGTCCAACAGCACTGATCCTGTAGATTTCTGACACTGAGTGACTTGCTCAATGTCACAGAGCAGCTGTATCAAATCCAGGAATTAACCCCACCTGTCCTGAACTTTAAGCAAAGGCAAGGAAGTGTTCAATGGGAAGGCCAAAGATGTGGGGAAAATCTAGTTTCTCTATCTCAATCTCTGTAATTAATAATGTCCCAAGACATCTGCATTGGGTATAGCTAATGGTTCTTCTTGGCACGTTTTCATGGCTTCTTCTAAATGTACTTTCATTATTGTATCCAAGTCACTTAATTATGCCCCTGTGCTTTATCTCTGAAAACTGCATGCATTCAAAACAGAAGAAAAAAAATGTTAAGTGCATTTAGAGGGACTGCAACCAACGGTGACACATTTACTTTCTACTGACTGTTCCATCCATAGGTTCAAAATTTATATTGATAAGAATTGACTGTGACAATGGAAAAATTAACAGCTGTCTACCAAATCTATTTCCTGACCTCTATCTATCATTCAGCAATCTAATTTAATCCGCCTCGCATTTAATTTAGTCTGTTACATTCACCATGCAACTATCACTACAAAGTCTAGGTGCCAATGTAGATGCTACCCAGCGACATAGTTAGACTGGGAAATCAAGGTGGTATTTTCTGAGGCTGTGGTGTAGTAACGGTCAGTCTTTGTGACTTTTTAATAGCAACTATGGAGTTTAGCACTTTTCACTGCGAGCCCCTAGAGCACTTTGACCGGCAAGTTTTGAAACGCCAGGACACCTCTGTTTGTAGACACTCAGATGGGAGATGTTATCGGCGTGTTATTGTCTAGTCATTCCACACAGTCATAAGATAGCCAGATCCTTAGTTCATGTTAACTGGTGCATCTCCATTGTCTGGTTTACAGCAGCTGAGTATCTGACCACGTTGTTTTTAACAAGCATATATTGCTGCCATCATTTGAACCAAGTACTGAATCTGGTGAAAAGGGGCAAGTCTGGGAAGCAGCCCAAATGAGGGCGAAATATACAAATCAAGAAAATAGGTTCCCAACCAGCCCAGTGGGAAATAATACACACACACACATTAATTGTGGCCATAGGTGCTGGAACAGCCAGAAGTCTTCAAAGCTAAGCTTTTGAGGGCATATAGCTTCTCCTCTTAGAATCATAGAAGATTAAGGTTGAAAGGGACTTCAGGAGATCATCTAGTCCAACCCCCTGCTCAAAGCAGGATCAGCCTCAACTAAATCATCCCAGCCAGGGCTTTGTCAAGCCGAGCCTTAAAAACATCTAAGGATGGAGATTCCACCACCTCTCTAGGTAACCCATTCCAGTGCTTCACCACCCTCCTAGTGAAAAAGATTGTCCTAATATCCAACCTAGCCTCCCCCACTGCAACTTGAGACCATTGCTCCTTCTTCTGTCATCTGACAGCACTGAGAACAGCCTAGCTCCATCCTCCCTGGAACCCCCCTTCAGGTAGTTGAAGGCTGCTATCAAATCCCCACTCACTCTTCTCTTCTGCAGACTCTTCAGTGAAGCTCCGATTAAGCTAGTATGCTGAGAGATATGGTGAGCATCTGATACCATTATCTAAACTAAGACATGGTGGTATTTAACTATGATGATTGCTCTGTTGCTGAAGGAGAGATAGAAGCAGAGTGAGCATCGCCCACCCCGTACCTCATAAAGGGCCAAATCTACACAGCTTCCTGTCTTCGTTTGCCAAAATAACTTCCGATACCACTGTTATTTATAATGTAGTAGTGCCCAAGGGTCCTAACCAAGTGCTCTGCACTGTACACACTCATGGTAAGAGACAGCTCCTGCCCCTGAATAACTTACAGCCGAAATAGACAAGGCAAAGATTAGGAGAACAAGCAGAAGCAGAGAGCAGGAAAGTGATTTCAGTAGTAGTGTGGCAGAGCCAGGAATAGTACCTAGGGCTCATGAATCTTGAGACAGTGCCCTAACCACTGGAGAATACTGCTTCTCCATTCCCTTCTGTAATGTAAGCCATGCTCAGTGTGGCTGTCTGTCCCCCTCTAGTGGCGTCATGGCCAACTAACTCAATCTAGACAACTTCAAGGGGGCTGACTACGAGTCACAAGCTTCTTTTGACATCTTCTATTAACATTTTGCTGGGCTTTGACTTTTGAGCTGTTCATGTGGCTGTGAAAAAAAACATCAGCTATTTGCAATGTGCTGTTTTCCCTGGTTGATTGTGCCTCCTTCTGAAACGGAATAGGTTTCCCAGCCAAAAACCAAGCCACAAATGAACATCACCTGGAATTTTTGGCACGACTGAAAGCCAAAAATGTGAATTTCTTACTTAGAAATCCGGGTGCGCTTTGCCATCCAGCCAGCCACAAAATGAAACATCTCTTGATTATTTCTTGGGTGTTTGTCACTCAGGCCTCAGGCCCACTGCTACTGAAATCAATGGAAGCACTCGTATGGATGCTAAGGAAAGTTGGATAAGAATAATACTGTCAAATCTTAAAGCTGACACTGAATGTATAATTCTTGGCAAGACACACACACACATTTAGATTATATACAGACACACACACACATCTATATGCATGTTGTATATGTATTAACACACATGCACACCCACCCTTCCATATATGTATTACACACGTGTACACACAACGTTTACATTCATTTAAACCGAATTTCTATATGCTGGACAATTGATAAAGACTTTATGCCAGACGGTGACATGAGTTGGCCATGCAGCTAGGTATTAAAAGCGCCTATTCAAGCTTGAGGCACCAGGCTGGCATTGGGTAACCGCGTGCACAAATGACTTGGCTCTTTTAAGCAGTGTGTTTCCTTCCCTTCGGCGTGCAGCTGAGCTGACACGTGCACGGCCGTTCTTCTGTCCTTACTTTGCCCCTTCCTGCCCTTGTTGGAGCTGGTAGCATTGCTCTCACTGCTAGTCTTGAACCATCTTTTGCACTCACTCAGTGAAAGGACTGGGATTGTGTCTGGCCCCTGCTTAGGCTACAAAGGAGCAGAGAGCACAGCATTCCAGTGAGGTATTATTTAACATTTTCCCCATTTTGGATCCATTATGGAAGAAGGCCTACACAGTGCCCTCGAGAATGTTAACTTTGCTCTAGGTTGTCTTGGGCAGCCAAGAGAGGAACAGTACAATACTCGTTTAGATCAGAAAACCCAAGGGAAATTCATTAACATGACCAATTGGATTGCACTTGGCAATGCAAAGGCATAATACAGATGCTCGATGTACAGGGAGTTTATATGTCACATATGCAGGAAACTAAATGGGTTAATAGCCACAGCACTGCCCTTTCTTGGCAGCTCAATGAGCTCCTCTGTGCAAGGTTTTAATCAACTTCTTCTGTCTAACTTCAGCCAACAGTCATTCGTAATTCACACACCCGATTCACATAGACCATCCTGCCAGGCACTGAGCAAAGTTAGCACTTCCATTTGGAATGCAGTCAGGAATTACACTCCATTTGATGAGCTGCTGGGAAATACATTTCCTGTCACCTCTCAAAAGAAGCTTCATTGTGCAGTAATCAGTCCAAGCAACCAGATGCCAGGTTTGCCCCTAAACCAGCACTTTGGAAACAGTGCCTGAAATCATAAAATCTTTGTACGCTAACTAAAACTGAGCAAAAGTGCTGGGATAGCTTTCTCTCAATAGCCAGCAGATCATGGGAAATCCCTGGGTTAGCATCTTCTTGGGCTGCTTTCCCTTTAACCCGCAGTGGTAGGCTCAAGCTCTGTTGTGGCAGCCTTTCCAGATCCTTTAACACCCAAGATACTCATGAGAACTCACCACGTTGAAATGAAACTTTGTGGAGAGCTCTTCTCTTCCTAGTTAATATCCAGATCTTTTCTGAAAGTGGCTTGCACAAAAATATTGGAAGTACATGGCAACAATGACTACACATTCCCAGATAGCGTTTATCCAAGAATCTCAGATACTGTAGAAGGAAAAGATTTATTTGATCATCTCCTCCCTCTCCCTACAATTGTAATATCTATACAGTACATTGCCCAGTACAGCGTCCACTTGAGCTTTAAGAGTCATAAGTGATGGAGCTTCCACAACATCCCTCGGGGTTCTACTGTGTCAGGATATTTTAAAGATGTGATCCTTATTTTGGAATATCACGCCTGATTGTTCTTTCTGTATTGTGAGCGCCAGTTAGTTGTTTCCGGTAGCACCCACAATGTGTTAGTGTACATTAGCTGGTGTAAAACCAACTGGGAATTTAATGCAAATGAATGGATTTTTAACTATTATTTTCTAAAACACTATTGTTTTATGGTTATAAGTTTAATGTAATACCTGTTTTTTCATTTACTTAAAAAAAAACACCCTGCGTTGCACAATTAACTTTCATATCTTACATCAGAAGAAACTCCTGGTACAGCCATTTAATGAAATTAGTACTATGGACAATGTTAATTTAACGAGAGTTCTGTAGCACTTTAAAGACTAACACATTTAATTTCTGCAGGCATAAGCTTTCGTGGGCTGTAACCCACTTCGTCAGATGTAAGGAATAGAAATCAGATAGGAGGCACATATATACATATCCAAGGGAAGTAACAACAATGGGGAAGGTGGATGAAAGCAAAGTCCATTCAGTTAGAGTAGTTGAGGCCTATTCACAACCATTGATTAGGAGGTGAGAATGTGTGATCAGTAGCAATTACTTCTTGTAACGAGATAACCATTCCAAGTCCCAATTCAGACCCAGTTTGATTGTGTCAAGTTTGCAGATGAGTTCCAGCTCTGCAGTTTCTCTTTGAAGTCTGTTTTTGAAGTTTTTTTGTAGGAGTATGGCAACTTTCAAGTGAGCTATAGAGTGTCCTGGGAGACTGAAGTGTTCTCCAACTTGTTTATGGATATTACCATTTTTTATGTCTGATTTGTGTCCATTTATTCTTTTGCGTAGTGACAGTCCAGTTTGGCCAATGTACATGGCAGAGGGGCATTAGTCTTTAAAGTGCTACAGAACTCGCGTTGTTTTTGCTGCATACAGACTAACACGGCTAGCCCTCTGGAACTTTTCAAATGTTAATTTTACTTTCCTTCATGTTGCTGCATTTATCACCAGCACTCTGTGTAATGGGAAGCCACATTCCACTTTAAAATCCATTCCTTAATGTTGTTGCTTATTGAATTAGACATCCTGAATGCAGACCACTGCGTCAGACGAACTCACGATATTTGGGGCATGTGTCACAATTCCTAAAATGTCTAATTTGTCTTGTTAGGATAAGTTAGTGGAGGAAGTAGAAGTCACTTCTTGGATTCTGAGCGATTGGATGGAACATGCACTGATGTTTTATGGCTGGGCACATGTCTGTAGTAGCAGGTAATGCAAATTAAGGTATCTCATGTACGTTGTCCAGGGCTTATAAACAGACCTTATTTTGGTGAGTATCGGTAGACTGCATGAACAACGCATTGAACCTATACAGTGACACCTGTTATAGGCAACCACTCAAAAACCCAACAGAAAATGAGATGGGCTCCTGATAAAGTGGGTTGGCAGAATCGTACTCAGAACAATAGTGGATGCTTTGAGATGGATTTTAAGACAAGAGGTTAGCTAATAAGGATGTTCTCTTGTACAGGTTTTGCTGTGTGTGAGAGGGCTTGATTCTTTGCCCCACGCCTCCAGTACAATCTATCCTTCCTACTTGCTTAACCAGCACATGGAAGATCACATCAGTGTAAAGGATACCCTTCAATGATACAGAGCCAACGGAGAGACCCCCCCGACCTATTGTTACAGCTGAAGCAGACTGGTAAGACTGACAAATGGTCTCACACATTTTTATTTAACCGGTTCTCATGGGCAGGCCGACCTCTTATTTTTCTCCCATCTAGCGCCGTTATCGATGGTAATTTGAACCCTACATGCGGCAGCCTACATTTTCAAAGCCACCTCTCCTCTGAGCCATGGCAAAGTTACGTGCTTCTGGCACTGCTCCTCCACTTCGCAGGTGCAAGTCATCTCTTCAAAGATCGCTGCCCACCCAGTCTTATACCTGGGTGCATGCACGTATTCAGCTTTGCTGCCACAAAACCCTCAAGGGGCTTGCACATGGTTGAATTTTCACCCTCCGTGTTAGAAGTGTTTATGGGGAATGTGCTTACACCCAAAACCGGAGGGGGCCACCGTGGTTATGTGCTATTTGGCATGTGCACCCATGAAGGCCAGGTTGAGGTCTAGCTGAAACTATCCCTCCCTCCCCACTATATGTCTGCTGAGCCATTGAACCCTCGCTAACACTGCGTCCCCTTTACACCCCCTCTGCATTTGTAAAGGGGATGTGGAGTGGGCACAAAGTGCAGCTCCATGGTAGTGTGAAGAGTTCTTTGAACCTAGCTGCCACGCTTTGTGCAACTCCATGCATGACAGGCTTTACAAATTATCTAGAAAGGTAATTTGTATGTGCACAACTAATTTGCATATAACTATAGACTCAGTCCTTAAGTGGATGACATAAAAGAGAAGCTGCCTCAGTATTTTTAAGCAAAATATTCAGCTGCGTCTCCTTTCTGCTTCTGGGCAGCATTAAATCCATCTATATAAAAGAAGAAATTCCCTCCGGGAAGTACACTGAAATGCAATCCCCTTTCCCAGGGCTGGATAGGGCAGCTCGTGTTTTCTGACAGGCGATAATGTACAGGGGAGATCACAATCTATGCCCCTGAAGAACACGGGACTGGCCCACTGCCATTCTGCAACACCACCACAAGGACACATCTGAATTGATCTCCCATTCGGTGCCATACTGGAAGGTACCTGAACCAGTGCCATAAAAATTAATGAAGTCTCCTGAGCGTGGCACAACAGGGCCAGTGTAAACAAATGTGTGTTTTAGACGGGAATGGGTTTTGCTAATTGAGTTTATCCTTGAAAATCAATAGCACATCTGAACTTCACTCAATATCTACAACCCTCACTGACTCTGCCTTGAGGAGGTAAGTCGAGACTGAATTCCCTTAAACAGCACTTTCCCTGGAGAGAGTAATAAGGCCTTTGTCACTTTTCCTCACCTGCAAGGGTATGGAGCCAGCATCCCAAATTCACCCTTAATAGGAACAAGAGCCTGATCCCCTGGAAAACTCATGTCAACTTGGATAAGAAGTTGGTGCCATTTGCAGAGATGAAAGAACAATTATGAGGCCTTTTCTTCGAATTCAGGACTGGCTTGTATCCGCTTAAGGAAGGCAAAGCCTTTGACGGTAATGTCATTTCCCCACCACTGGAGAAAGAAGTCTCTGGAGGATAGTTTTGCTGCAGAAGGGTTAGGAGCAATTGGCAGTATTGCAGCAAAGAGGTAAAAAGCTATTTTTAGTTCAAGCGGTGGGTTCATCCCCTATTCTTTTTCTCCAGTGGTGGCGGGAAAATACAGACCAATGGACAAAGCGAGCAACCGAGAGGCAGAATCTCCTGCGTTCTAGACCTCTACTGCCTTGCTGTGCGGATTTGGACAAGTCACATCATGCCGTATTCAATAAGCACACACCTCACTTTAAACAGGGACTTCATTTCAGGGGGGCTAATCCCGTGCTTAAAGTTAGTCATGTATTTAAGTATCTTGCTGAATGAGGGTCCCAGGGCCTGATTTTCATCCAGGCCTCAAGCCAGCTTCCATTTTCCTGAGCTCGTGTTTAAACTCGCAGCCAGCTGGGCCTGCAGTTTTGCTTCCGCAGTTAATTGCCTGGCAAATATTAGTAACCAGGCACCTAACTGCTGATTTCCAGGTGCAAACACCTACCACAGTTATGTAGCTGACTATTAATAGCTGCGCTTGCTTATTCGTTGCAGATGCAAAACTTTGTGGGAAAGTTGTTTGCAGGAACATAAGTGAGACGGTAGTTGAAAGTCAAGCCCTAAATCTCCTGTTTCAGTTTTTCCATTACTACCCATGGGGATATTTATACCCTATTTGCCTACTTTAGGGGAGTTTAAAGGGTTAACTAGTTAATATTTGTACAGTTCTTTATGTTTTTAGATAGATAGACACACAGAGAGATAGACAATAGGTGATTAGGTTGGATGGACCTGATATGATAGGCTTCAAATTCCTGAGTCAATTCATAGAAACACTGTTTTTGAAGCAGAAAAATGAATGCTTGAACTTTCCCAAATATCACCCTATTTACTGTATGGCAAAATCGTGTTTATCTTTCACTCTTCACATTTAAATGTCAGCGTATCAGCATGTCTAAATCCCACATTCTCAGATGGAAATGGTCGATTTTTAAATACAAAAGGTACACAGGAACGTAATATACATATTACTTTGTGTCGGAGCCTAACCTTTGAGAGATGCACTTTAAAAGCATGGCTTAGGATGAAGCCAGCGAGTTTACTCAAACAACAATTTACTGACCCCTGGCACCTTCATCCTAAATGATTCCAAACGACTGTGCAAAATGACACAGTTCAGCCCCTCTACATTTGTATACTAATGATGAACATGATATAATGAACGTGTAATGAACACTTGTAGACCTTGAGCCTTTCTGGTCCTAGGACTGAAATAAAAACAGTAAAGAAGGGGTCAAGAAAAATCTAAAAATCTATATGGCCATTTGCCTGTACTCACATTTTCCCATTCGAAAAAAAACAAAGCAATAAACCCCCTCCATTCTCCAGGAAGCACTCTGCATGCATTATTTAAAATGCCATTTTTAAAAACTGAAGTAAATGGCAAGCACTTTAACTCCAGCACAGAGGTGTGCGTTCTGGAGGAGACAGACTACATTTAGTAGCACATCAGTCTGGGGGAATCTTTCTCCTTAGTGCCTTTCATAGACATGAAATGGAATCCTGGATTTTGCCCTGCAAATTAGCTGTCGGGGCAGAGGACTTACTCTGCACAGAGCCCTGACAACAGTCTGTGGAAACTCTAGATTCTTATAGCCCAGCAGACAGGAATCTGGTGTCATAGAGGTGACATATTCAGGTCTCCTTCATCATCACGAAACAGAGAACTACCGGTGCACACCTTGCTCAAGGTAGATTTTGGGATGTGCGCATAACCCAGTAAGTTGTTGTCAGAGTGAAACTGTTAGGACAAGCTAGAAAGAAATGCTGCAGCTTAAAAGAACAGTTTAAATGAAAGTAGCAATGGGCAACCTTGAAAAGGTTTGATTTGTATAAGCATCCACAAGTTTAAGGCTGTAATTTTGCAAGATGCCGAGAGGAACTAGGCACCACATTTCTAGTTAATTTCAATGTGAGTTGGGCACCTCACTCCCTTAGGCTCTTTTGAAAATCCTATCCTAGCTGCAAATCTATTGAGGAACCCTCTCTTTACCTTTTGAATCTGCAGAAGGGGTTGGAAGTGTCACAAGACCTGACATTCCCAAGAACAATTTTTATAGACTGTATTTCAACGCTAGCATGTCTGCTCCTAGCTGGACACAAAGATGAAAAATAATGCGGTGAAATGAAAAGGAAAAAAAAAAGGAGAACAAATATTTGCACACATCAGGGTCTGGCTTGGGACTGCGTGATGGACCAAAACCTGGGAGAGAGGTTTCATCTCAGAGAAGCTGTGTCACTTTCGCTACTTTTGTCTTCCAAACTTTCCCACCCACCTTTGTTGCCATTTTGTTTTATACAATTTTCCTCCCTCCCTAAATCCCTGAAAAAAAAAAATCCATTTATCTGCAGCTTCGATGAAGTGGCTATTTGCACGCTCAACTCACGGGAATTCACACAAGCTCTGAATCAGAAATCTATTTTTGCTCGAAAAATGGGCCTGGCCCATAGACACTCAGGGTTATGTTCATGAACTGGCCTTTTCCCCTGCAATAAGGACCAAGGGCTATGTGGGCGTTAGCAAAGTATTCCATGAAAATGCACTGCAGATTTTAAACTCCCCAGGGCAGGGACTACTCTTCGTTTTGGGAGATATCCATCCCTCTGCAGGGGACCACCACCAGAATTAGCTATCATTTCACTCCCACTTTCATCTCAGAATAAGGATGTATCTGATACCTAAAAGTCTTATTCATTGGGGTGAATTTTGCCCTGTGCCTGATACGGTACAGACTGCACTGTCATCCCGCAAAATGGGACACGCTTTACTGGGGCCTGCAGAGCAACGCTGGGCTTTTAGGAACAAACCCGCGCAAGGGCTGGTGGGCAAACGCGTTGCCCCAGCACAAGGGGCTGGGGTTCAGAGTCACTTCTCTTGCAGGCACAGTTTCATCCCCGCGGCCCACCTGTTCTGGGAAGCAGGGCAGGAGGGGTGAGCATCGGCTGTGTGCCTAGACCAACAGCAAGTTACAACGCCCTCCAGCCTGGCCTCTTCCTTTCTTTATTTCTTTTACACCAAGCCCTCTTCTGGCGACCCCATCGGACTTCACCGTCTGGGGCAGTTTGGGCCTTGTACCTTGCCGTGTGCCCTAAAAATCCAGAGTATTGCAAGCCGGGGAGCGTGGGAAGCCTGTCCCAGAGCTCGGCTTCGTTGGACTAGCACAGGCAGAACCTTGGCTCTGCCCCACACCTGACCCCGCCGGCTCTGGGGCAGACCAGCGCCGAGCATCCTGTTGGCCATTGTAACTGAGCCCCCTCTCCACGAGGACTCCCCCTCGCCCCCCGCGCACGCCGTCACGGCTCTCTCGCAGGGCTGGTGCCCCCTGCTGATGAGTGCTCCGGCGCGCTGGTGGTTTCTCTGCCCATGACCCAGCCTCCTGGCCAGGGCAGAGTTTCGAGTTCCCCCGCCCCTCCCTCCTGGGGCCACAGTGGCTCAAACTTAAAAACGTCTTGAACACCAAAGAAATATTTTGCCCTCTTGGGGGCTCTGCCTCGGCCAGCCCTTGGTTCAGCGTGCTGCCCCTTGCTGGGCTGGACAGCCACTGCGGAGGGCTTGTGCACCCCCCTCCTTGGGGGTGTATGGGGAACCCAGTCCCGCCCCCACTCTGGGCTCCAGCCAGGGCCCTGTACGGCACGGCTAGGTCTGCTCTTTCACCCAGAAGGCAGTTTTCCCTGGGCCACTTCCTACCTCACCCCTTTACTTCCCTTCTGGAGCTCCCGGTCTTGTCACGGGTGGATGAGGATTTCTCCCAGGCCTCCCTGCCTGGAGGGATTTCTTCGCTGTTCTGCGCTTCCTTTCCTGCTGTGATTCTCCTTCCGACTCCACGCCATCTCTTCCTACCACCTCTTCCCCCAGCTGGGCCCTGCCCGCACTCCAACCTGGCTTCTTTTCTACAGGAAGCCCCTGATTCCTCACAGGTGGGGCTCATCCTGTAATCAGGGTTGACTTAACCCCAGGCTCTCCAGCCCAAGGGCAAGCCACCCTGTGACAGCCGTACATACCCAGGCCTAAGGTCCAGGAAGCCTGCACAGAGACATCACGGAGAGTCTTGCTCCCTCACATGCGTGTGAAGGCTAAGTCACAGTCTAGCCTGTAGCAAAATGCAAGAAACCATGCATGTAGTTTTTCTTTGCTTTTCTTTGCAAACCTTTTCCACACCTACCATTCCATTAGCTGCAGTTGGACGCCCATTCCCTAGTGCTGTAGTAACACGCTTCAGCTAGGATATCTGACACCCCTGTCCTTGTACAATGGGGCTAAAAAGTTGTTAAAAACATCAATTCCTTCCCAGCAGCATAGCTAGACAAATGTTTCCCTTTATTAATCTCCCATTATTTCCCTAGAAAGGTCCGATTTTGCAGCACCATCATTTCTTCTTTATGAAGATGTTTGAAATCTCTACAGCCCTTCAGGCAATTGCTGTGCAAAAAGGCATTGAAAATAGTAGCATGTGCCGCGCGTACCTAAGGAAAAGACAAATGGTGGCTTGCCAGACATGTACTCCCCTAGGCTACCCACTCGAGGAGCACAATTAAAGTGATTCAGGAAGCCGGGCAGTGTTTGCCTCTTCCAAATGGATCATCATGGGAGAAGATTGGACAAGGCCCATTGAGAACCGCTGATGCGGAATTGATTTTGTGTGTCTTTAACTCTGGATAATTTGCATTGTTTTAGGAGGCACTGTTGCCTGGAGAATGCTGATGGATGGGCTGACGCCAGGCAGAGTTTGTTACATGATGTCACAGCATGCAACAACCAATATAAGCTTTCAGAACATCTCCAAGCCAAAAAACAGGAGGTTTTCCATTGTCAAGGATAGAATGAAAAGCTACCCAGAGAGATGGGGCTTGCCCAAGGTACCGTACGCGATCTCCATTTAAAGATACCTTTCTGTATGTCGAGAAACTCTCTCTTCCTCTTGCTTATGGTGCCCAAGAGATTATTCTTCACCAGTTACCATGTTATTAGCTCTTTTAAAGGACAAAGTAAACAGGCAATTGAGTTCTGATTGCATTAGAAAGTGATCTTTTTTCTTTAATTTCTTTTTGCCGGCTGAGTTCAGGTAATATATTCATGAAAATAAGACAGCGCTAGCTAGGGCCGGGCTAGTTGGGATAGGCGTTATGCAAGCTTCTCCCATACAGCTCAACTAATACTCATTATGTCTCACACTCAACACTTCCTGCTATTCCAGTCCTAGGCCATCATACAGTTCTCTACTTCACCTCCATCCTTGTCCAATCCTGGGTCCCTACGTTCATTTCTGCCAATGCACCTTCATCGTGATCTTGGAGAAAGGGGTGGTAAAGTACAGGACTGGCTCGCTGTATGACCTTGGGCAGGTCAATTCTGTGACTATTGCTCTGTGCCTCAGTTTCCCCATCTGTAAAATAGGGATAATGATACTGCCCTACCTCACTGTGGTGTTGTGACATTTAATACATTAATGCTGGCAAAATGCTTTGAGATCCTCAGATGGAAGGCTCTGTAGCAGTGCACAGGATTATTTTATGCAATGCTGCTCCTTTTCCAGCCCTGGCTCTTTGCTGCTCAGAGACTGCTAGCTGTGTTGAACTGCAACAAACGGGGCAGTGATGTAAACATAACAACTTGGTGCTTGAGTTGTCAGCTTCGTTTGATCCTGGGGACCTTCTGTGCTGCCAGTATAAGCCTCTACCATCCGAGATAAGGGAGTAACTCCCTTAGTTGTAGCTGCAGTAAGCTCTGATCCTTACATGTGGACCAACTACTAGAGGGAGACAAAGACCAACATTGCGCCAGAGTGGGTCCGGGGAACAAATACCCATTAGGGACTAGACTGCATCTAATATCCCCTCCATACAATCTCCCTCCATTGGTCTCCTGGGTTCCACCATGATAAAGTCTTGTGCTCTAACCCAGTTCACTGATTTCTCTGTCCACCACGAATCCCCGAGAAGTGCTCCTTTAACAGCTTGTTGATGTCTCTATGGAATAAATAACTGTTCTATTAAATCACAATGAAATGCTTGTTTGATACCCTTCATTAGAACAAAACTCTCTGGCATAGAGAGGTGAAGAATGGGCAAATTAATCTACTAATTGCATTACAGTCAGTCCTCTGGCTTTGAAATGTATCCTTTAGAGTTGTAATCACTCAGAACTAGAGCCCGTGAAGGACAAATGGAAAGTGTACCAGTGTGTAGTATTTTGGTGGAGTCAATGGCTTTATTTCAGTGGCAGCCTTATGCAAAGCACTGGTGAGGCTGCATTTGGAGTATTATCTCCAGTTTTGGGTCCCCCACTACAGGAAGGATGTGGACAAATTGGAGAGAGTCCAGCAGAGGGCAACAAAAATGATTAGGGAGCTGGGGCACATGATTTATGAAGAGAGGCTGAGGGAACTGTGCTTATTTGGTCTGCAGAAGGGAAGAGTGAGGGGGGGTTTCACAACGGCCTTCAACTACTTGATGGGGGTTCCAGGGAGGATGGAACTAGGCTGTTCTCTAGGTGGCAGATGACAGAACAAGAAGCAATGGTCTCAAGTTGCAGTGAGGAAGGCTAGGTTGGATATTAGGAAAAACTTTTGCACTAGGAGGGTGGTGAAGCACTGGGCTGGGCTACCCAGGGAGGTGGTGGTGTTTCCGGGGTTCTGCCAACCCAAAGCTTGTGGTAACTTTACTTTGTGTGAGGTGGTATCATTGGAGGATCCAAAAGCTGTGTCCAAGAAGAGATCTCAAAGAGTCCAAACCTCATTTATCCTTGTTAGTAGACAATAAGACACCAAGAAAGAGGGGGAAAGTTTCAAGAGCTAGACCTAAGGTGGCCAGAGGACTAATGAACTAGATGTGTATATACAGAATCTGCATATCTTAAGGTCTTTTCCTGAAACACAGAGCCCAGCAAATCCACCAGAGCATCAGGAAGGGGGAGATGCAGAACGGAAGCAGCCTGGGGTCTGTGCTGTTTCCTGTAAGCCAAGGGTGCTGTTCCACCCCCCAGCTCGTCGCCCCACTGGGCGGGGGAAGCTGTTTTCACCACCACCCTCTGTTAGGCGGGGAACAAGCAGCCCAGGAAAGAAGCTGCAGCCTGCCACAGGGAGCTACTGAGCTGTTACTGTTGTGGCCAAAATCTGGTCTGGAACTGTAGTGGGAGCCAGAGTCGGAGGCTCAGAGCTGCTGCCTGCACACTGCGCTCTGGAGATGTTTTAAAGGGCCACAGCCTGTGCGCCGAGGCGGCCCAAGTTTTGCCCGTGGCTGCACTCCTGGATCCTGCCAGCACCTCTGGGAATGCAAGGGGCAGGGGAGGGAGGCACTGGCAGCCGGCTGGCACCAGCCCCCTGCCACGTGCTGCTTCTGGAGCCAGATGAGCAGTGCACAGAGCAGAGCAAGTCCTGGGGAGAGGTGGCTGAGGGCTGCAGCTCGTAGCACTGAGAGTGCAGGGCAGGGGTCCCCCCCCCCCAGTTCAGCCCAAAGGCAAGAAACAGGAATAGGGCAGGGAGCTGCTCGCAAAGCAGGCAGCGCTGCCAGGTGTCACCTTTGCAGAGATCTCTCCCACCTCCGCTGGGGGACACTGACTGCAGGGTCTGCACCGTAATGTTTTGTTCAGAGTGACGAACCGCCTCCATTCCCGAGGTGTTCGTATCGCTGAGGTTCTCCTGTGCGTGTATTTTAGGGCCTTCTATTGCACCTGTCACCACTGTATCTAAGTGCTTCCGTCAACCCCGCAGCAGGGCATGTTCAACTCCAGCCTTCTAGCACTACAGAAACCTACTCACACGCCCCTAGCTGGATAGCCACTGCATGCTATTTATTCCAGACCCCTCCACCAGTACCGTTACTGCTTTGCGCAGCAATACCTTCTACAACTTCCCTTGTAACCTCAGCCCTTCCCCAGGGCCCAAGAGGAAGAGCTCTCCCTTCCTGGAGATCTCTCTGACTCTGGACTCAGCTGCTCCTCTCTCTTGCATGTCTCCTGTGCTCCTTTTTATCAATCCTCAGCTGAGGGCTAATTAATCTTTTAGCTCTCCCAGCCTGTTCTCCTGATTACCCAATTACATTTCATTCCCCAATCAGTCCTCTCTGGGGACGCTAATTAGTATCATAGGGGTCAGAGTGTAGGCTCACCTGTCACAACCCCCCTTTTGCAGATGGAGAACTGAGGCACAGATAGATTAATACCCTCATTTGCAGATGCTCTGAAAATGTCTCATTAACTTTAATGAGAGTTAGAGGTTCTCGGTATCTTTGAAAATCAGGACCTAAGTAGAGCTGGTTGGAAAATTTAAAAATATTTGGGGGGGCAGGGTTTGGCTGGGGGATAAAAAAGTGGGGAAATTTCAACAAAACCAAAAATATTTTATATTTTGGAATATTTTATTAGTCATTAATAGTCATTGACCAGGTCCCCATGGTGCTAGGTGCTGTACAAACGCAGACGAAAAAGACAGTCCCTCTCCCACGGAGGACCTTGCTATACCTTCAAAGTCTGCACTGTTGAAAGGTGGCTGGTTCCAGCCTGACCCTTCCGCCTGAAGGAATGCGGAGCAGCAACGCACTGGTCTTCGTCCCGCAGCGAGCTGAGAAAAGCAGAGTTGAATAGATCTCTCGCTCCTTTGTGTTTGACCCAAGAAGAGGTTTCTAAGGCTACGTCGACACTTCGAGCCCAGCCACTATGAGCGTGGCTACACATTGCAGTGAAAGGCTCTGGTAGTAGGGAAAAGCTCCAGCAGGTCCAGGGTGCCAAAACCTTTTACTGAAGCAAGGAATGGCTCTAACAGGGGGGAAACAGCAGGACACACACTGCTAAAAATAGCAGTGTAGAGGTGGGAGCACAGCTTGTATGTGCAGAGAGCTCTGTAGGTTATGTACTGAGGGGTTCAGGCATGTAGGGTACACCGCTCCATTCACTTAACGAGTGCCTCACTGTCTACACTGCCATTTGTACCTCTGCTCGCTGGGTGTGCAGTGTCTGTACTCCACACGCCGCCATAAGCCTAGACGTACCTTTAAATGGAAAGAGTTATCAGTCGGGATTACATACTTAATACAATAAAAGACCTGTAAGGACAGACAATGGCTGCTGCTACCTATACCTGTGAGCGGAAATAGCATAAATAATGCAAAATGAGGCCTCATTATTTAATCACCAGCCCTAATTAAGTATAATCTCGCTGACATTACCAGTGAGAAAATAGCACCTTTAGGCTAAACTCTGCCATTATCTAGCCTATTACCACGAGATTTCATTAACAAAACCATTTTGTGGGGAAATAAAGGGAATAGTTTCCCTTTTATGCAAAGAAAATAATTTGTTCTATTATATCGTTTGTATCATTTCATTTATGTTAGGTCAATTGCCAGTGCACATGCTGGGATCTTTTATTATGTGGATGCCTCGTCTATAAAAGGGTGGGAATCTTGTAATCAAAGATTGTATCATAATGCAGATGCACAAGGGGACCAAATTCAAGTTGCATGGGCAACCTGAATACAGGCAGGTCACAGAGTTGGCCCCCCCAGTGCCCCTGAGGGGTGGTAGCAGAGCCCTAGATACATCCAGCCTCTGGTCCTCCACCCCAACAGCATGATTCGGTGGTGGGAGACTCAGCCCTCCGGCCGAGTCTGCAGAAGTCCTGCCCTTCTGGGTTTGTCAGGTCAAAAAGAGAATTGAGCGCAAAGGAACTCATTGAAGGTTGTGGCGAGACTCTCTTCCCGTAGCACCGGGTCTCAGAGAGTGAGTCGGCTGACGCAGGCTCCTGGGGCTCAGAATTGCAGTGTGGACGTTCAGACTCAGGCCGGAGGTCGGGCTGTGAGCCCCTCCCCCTCCCTCGCGGGGTGCCAGAGCCTGGCTCCAGCCTGGACTGAATGTCTACACTGCAATTTTATGGAACAAATTGAGACCCAGCATGGGAACTGTCAGCCCAAACGGTTAAAGTTTGGCAAAGTTATAAGCAACTGAAAACAAGGTCTTATAATGGAAATACCTTTAACTATAGGCCATGTGACCAGATCGGCCTGTAATTACTGTTCTATAATTCTGTGACTCATTAAGGCACCCATGACAAAATGGATAGTTACATCAACACCCAGCGGATGCTTCATAGTAACATCAGAAGGGCTGGCGAATGAAAGCTAGAATTCCCATTGCCAAAGGTGAGAGAAGATTCTGGCCTGGGGCACCCCGGGGGAAATTATTGCCTCTGCTCAATGGAGAACAAAATGTGAGTCCCACACCAATGTGAAACTCTGAGTCACTGATTTTACAAAGGTCATGTGATCCCTGGCGGGGAGAGGGAAAAAAAAATCTCCCGTCCACAAAAATGCATAAGCCAATTACGTCATGCAGCCAATAACTGCGGACGTTGCTCTTCCCCCCTCAGTCGTGTGTATTTGCTCTTCACCCATCACTAGGATTTGTTTTGTTTTCCTCCTCTTTTCATTTATTTATATATTTAGGTCTGGTCCAAAGCTTTGCAGCTGTCAAAGAGAGCACGAGAGCAGAGTGCCTTCCAGTTGGTAAAGTGGATTATCTCCCACATCAGATGTTTGTACATGTAAACGCTCGGAGGTCAGTGAATGTTATGAATTCACAGGTTCCCTGTTTACGTGTTCTGAAGAGGTTAGAGCCAATGATTTAGGAAGCCAGAGAGATCTAGCAACCATCTTACAGCAAGGCAGTATATATTTCTATACACAGAAAATCAGTATGTATTTTTGTCTCACATTTTTCCAAATGAAGAAGCAAAAACATACACTGTATTTGATATGCAGAGACACCAAAGATAGACAGACAGATCTCAAACCCTACAAGGTTTTAACCAGTAATGACTGAGCTGAGACAGTCCATCATAAGACAAGCTTGATCTGTCTGGTTCACACATACAAATGAGCTAAAGCCCGCTGAGCTGTGACTCAGCTGTTCAGTGGCACGGCCACCTTTGAGACATTACATGTTAATTACCACTTTGAAACTAACTGCAGGCATATGTACATTACGAACTTTTGTCTAAGTCACTTGGCTCAGCTCTGCACACACACAGCAAAGAAAAGGTGGATGATTTCAAAGGCTGTTCCTTCAACAATGCACGAGGCAAGCATTTCCCTGCAAAGCCTGCGAGCATCAGAAATGACCCACAGAAATAAACTGTCACTGTGGAGGAATCTAAGCGATAGGGATGAGAGCAATTCACCGCAGAGAAACTGTAGTCAAGAGAAAGCAGTTGCAGTGCCTCCCGCTCTCGTGATTTGATTGGGAGTCTCATGGTATTTGATGTTTTCCTTAAAGTGCCAGCTGCCAGAATCAAGGGATTACGTGAGAATCTCAGCTTTCATTATTAAAGAAAGAAAAGAAAAGAACTTTATAGCCCTTGTGACTGCAAAGAAAATCTTGAAAACATGATCTGGGTGCACACTGCAGGCTCAGAAACCAGAAGGCAAATAAAAAGAAACCAACATTAAAAAACAAAAACAAAAAAACCCACAGCAAAATAAAATAAAAAGATTTTTAAGCCAATCTCATGATCTTTAGGGTGATTGTGAAATGTTTGAGCCTGGCCACACTACAGTTTGTATTATAGGCGGGCCTTCACCAGTGGGCAGTTTTGTAGCTGCATTATGGAAGAGGTGGATTATAAGAAGGGACTTGAAGGAGGATCTATGATGGCCGTAAAACACTCTCCACCCTTGTTGGATGAGGCAAGGAGCAGTTTGAGTTTTAATCCTAAACATTTATAGGACATTGGGTGCCAACTCCCACTGAAATCACCGGGAGTCTCCGTTTTCTTTAACAGGAGTTCCATCATTCATTAACTTCTGCGTCAGTTTTCCTCATCTCCCCTCTCCCAACCACCCAGCAAAGTGCAGCCTGGGGCTGAACATCATAAAGCAACAAATCTGAGATGATCTCATCTAGCAGCTAAACAAGCGGTTGGATTAATCCGTTTGTAACAAATCTTGTTTGCCAGGGGCAGAGGTGGGGGTAAGGGAAATCTCAAGTCAGTTGTTCCTGCAGTGCGAATTCTGCAATAAACCTTGCGTGACTCTCACTCCGCCAGCGTTAGCGCTAAGAGTAGCTCTGGCTTTCCAGAGAAGAAACGAGGCCTCAGGAGAATGTGACAGTATTTCGGATTTGCTCGAGCCATTCGAACCACTGAGAGCTTGATTTTGACCATGAACTTGTCACTAGTTTAATCTTCCCCTGGGGCTCTGGATTGATTATAGACATAGAGCTCAAGGCAAATGGCAATATCTGTGGCTGTCTGACCCTCTCACAGCCTCGGAAGTGCATGGATGCAACTGCAGAATCAAAACCCCTCTCTCCGAGGTCCTTAGTGGTGGCGTCCCAGGGAAGAGGAAATTCGACCCATTTTTGGCCAACCAGAATTGCTAGTGTTCATTTAACCCCTTTAATGCCACCAGGAGGGTGGGGAGGGGATAGAATGACTGTCGGGGCAGGCTTGGGAGGTGGGAAGGGAGTCAGGATGATTTTCAGTGCCATGGGAGGAGTGGACAGCTGCTGGCGGGGAATGAGTCAGGTTGCTGGCCAGCATTCCCGCCACCTCTAGAGTATTTTTAGTAAAAGTCAGGGACAAGTCATGGGCTTCTGCGAATTTTCGTTTATTGCCCCTGACCTGTCCCTGACTTTTACTAAAAATACCCATGACAGAATCTTAACCTTCGTCGTTCCTTAAGACATGGATTCTCATCTTTGGTTCTTGGTGACATCCAAGTTCTTAATCCAACCAGCACTTACTCGTTGGTCTTAAAGTGTTCGCTGCTTAATATTGTATATGAAAGACTTAAATGCTGTAATTCACACTAAAGTCTAGAGCACACGAGAATTCTATGTGCAGTGCAAACCAGTGGATTTTAATAAAAACAATCATTTGCTAGTTGGAACAAAAACTTGGTGGTTGGAGATCCCTGAGGACATGAATTGGTCCCATTTTGGTTTAAATTTTGCACAGTATTTTGCAGAACCTGCAAACTTTCGATCAAGTTCTGCTTGGTTTTTGAGCAAACTCATATTTTTTGACGATCAAGGATTCACACACTCAACCCCTTCAGCCCCGGGTAGCCTCCTCTCTGCTCTCCTGTGTGCATATAGAATGTGGGCCTGTCACTTCCAGAGACTGACCCTATAAAACCCTGTCCAGGGGCTGTCTGAGAGACTGGTCCCTGTTCCAACTAGACTCTTCTCTCTTGCAAAAGAGAGAAAGAAGAACCAGCCCTCTGCTAGGGAACAATTGCCCCAGAGAACTCCCCACAAGTGCAGCCACTGGAAGTAGAGAGACCTACTGAAGGACAGTGAGACCTAGAGGGGCTTAGGGAGTCCTGCTCCCTCCTACAAAACCTAAAAATGGGAAAATATGTATATTAAAATATAGAGGGTCCGTGCATGTGTTGGAAATACCTGTCGGTGTCCGCAGTATCTCTCTGTTCCCAGAAACGGAGCTATTATGTCTCCATAGCAGCTATCATTTTAATAAGGCCGCATCGTACCACACACCAGCAGGGGATAGGATAGTGAAAATACAGCTCACAGATTAAAGTGTTTCAAAGCTGTTGTACAGCCAGGTGGATCCTTTAAAAACATTTGGCAGTGGGGTTAGTGTAACTTGTTCTGGCGATTATCACAATGAGTTGTTTTTTAAGGGAACCGTCAAATGCAAAATCACACTGTAGGCTGTATTTTGGGGGGGGGTTGGCCTATTATTTCTAGCAATAGATCCCTTTGAGCAGAAGGGATAGAGAAATAAAATCTTTTCTGTCTTTATTTTTGCAGTGTGTTTGAGAGTTGCCGGCTCACACAATGTTATCGTGAGCTTCATGGTAGTTGATGTTTTACTCAAAGCCCCAGCTTCTGGAGGCAAATGAGTAGGTGAGAATATCAGCTCTCATTAAACCAAAGTCAAAGGATGGCAATACAATGGGGTCGCAGTCAGATGGCATGTGACCAGGATTCATCACCAAATTTGGTCCGCTGGTTGGATCATTGGCTGGCCTGGCCTGGGTACTGACGGAGAACACAACATGAACGCTGATCCATTGCCCTGCAATGAATAATCACTCTCCCGTCACTGACCCAACCATTTGTCCACCAGGTTTTGATCTGCCAAGTCACCTCTGGTCATCTCTGAACCAGTTTCAAACAGGACAGAGCAACTATGCAACCGATCTCTTTGACCTGCAATGGAGCTGCGGTCAATTTCAGACTACGTCGTGTATCACTGTTGAGTACCCACTGATTTTTTTCGATGACAGGCTACCATCTCTCCACCTGACTGATTAAACGTCATTAAATGACTGGCTACATTGTGCATACATTGATGATGATTAAACCAAAAAGTAGGTGTCTAGCACTCGTAGGTAGGGAGAAAGACTGGAAAGACATGACCAGAGTTCACCCTAAAAGCTCAGAAATCGGAAGCCAAATGAAAAGAACCCACAATGTATTATTTTATTGGTTTTTTTAATTTAATGATTTTAAACTAAATCTCAATTTTGTGGGGACTGACTCATGATTTTGAACATTTGGGGTAGGCAATACTTTGTGGATTTTACAAGATTTTGTGTCTAGTCAGCTTCGTTGTTTCCCTCATTCTGCAACTGATTCCTGGTGGGCACATGCCTGTGTCGTCACTGAGACCCATCGGCCCAAGGATCCAACCAGGAGAAACTCCAGGATTGGGGCCTAAATTACTCCCTGTTTTCCCCATCTGCTGTCAATGTAGGGCTTTCCCCAAGCAACAGGATAGAGAAAAATCATTTTAGAAAAAGGTAATTGTACAGCCACAAAATTTGGCCAGGGAGCCTGGTCTGCGGGGCAGGTAAATCACCTGAAACTATCGATCTTCTGGGTTTTTTCAATTGACTAGATTTCGAGCTGGCAGTTTGTCTTTAGGAAATGAAATTTCCTAGACAGATTGGATCTAAAATGCCAGTTTGAGCCTAACACTACTGAACTTTGGGTGAGCGACAGAGCTGGGCTAGGATCCCCAATGTCCTTTGCTTCTTTCACAATCCTTTCTCTTAGGGCTTGATTCTGATCTCACTTTAAACCAGTGTAAATCAGAATAACTCCATTCTAGTCAATGGAGTTACAGCAGGGTGAAAATCGTGTGAGATTAGAATTGGGGACTTAATGGAGTGGTGATGGATACAGACCCTTAACTGCTATATTATTTATTATCAGTAGCATATATTCACAGGTCTACTCTCACCTTGCTAGAGAGAGAACGTACGTGTGATTTGAACATTGTCTCGCTAACTTCAGAGCCTGTCTGTTCCTCAAATATGATTGGTTTTGATGTCAATTACACATTTTATCAATTTTAAAAGCCTTCTGATCTCTTCCAGTTAGACTTTAATTACATTTCCTCATTCCCAGCCCACTGAAAGATCAAACACAGAAAGTGTCTTTTCTTTCTCACCCACCCCGCCCCCTGTCTTCACTGGGGATTATAATTTGTTACTTTGCATGGCCATGAGATCATTAAGTACAAAGCAGCAGTCAGCTAGCAGGGTCTATAAACTCCACGCTCTAAATGCTTGTGGCAGGATGCCAAGCGCAGCAAATAGGACTTTGGGGTTGTGCAGTTGGTGCTTTTAGCTTTTAAAATTTCTGATGGGGGTGGAAAAAGACATCGGCTGGTGCCCTTATTCTTAATTTCAGTTTTTGATTATGCAATGCTCAGGTAGATGGATACAACTCACATTGAGTCTGACATTTATTGTCCACTGTGCAGACTGCAGCAGCCAATGGACATGAGAGAGACAATCTTGGCCTCCTTTGATCTAGGGAGCTCATTTGCGATTGGCCTTAGAGGTTGCCTTAGATCCCCAGTTGCTGTCAGGCAATCAGATTAGAGCCTCGACCAGGCTGGCTTTTTTCCATCGGGGCCTGGCCAACGGGCTGTGAGACACTCCAGTGAATACGGACCTCGCTGCTGTCATCCATGCCTTTGTCACCTCCAGATTAGGCTATTGCAATGTGCTCTACCTCGTAAGCATTCAGGAAAGCAAAACTGGTGCAGAGTGTGGCAGTATCTCAGGGTGTGCCCGAGATCTGCTGATGTAGTGAGAGGTGCTGCCCACTCAGCGCTCCAGGCCAACATCAAGTTCCTACATTTGGTAGCAGTTCTAGCCTGGTGGAGTTTATAAAATTGAGCCTGAAAACGACCAATTTCCTTATTATCTAAACAGAGCTACTGTCACCCAAAGGGATTGGAGAACTGGATTTTTCTCTCATTTGTATTTGACTGGACAGAACTCTCTGACAATTACGTAGGTACCAAGTTATCTTTGGGTATATACAGAGTCTAGGCCCAGCGATTCCTGACACCTGCACATATGATCTAACGGCCAATTTTGGGGACAGAATGGAATCTTCTGCCATTGGGATATTAGCAGGAACACCAGGGTCACTTTCACAGCACTTTGGAGCTCTGCCGGTTCCCCACGGAGCACCCAGTGCCTGCATCTCTCAATTCTACAGTTGCATGGGAAGTGGATCGCGCGTGAGCCTGAGTCCATCTCAGCTTCGATTTTTACGACAATGACCCTCTTGGATCCTCAGTACCGCATAACATCGCTTGGTCACGGGTCGCAAGCCTCTTCTCCGTGTTTTCTCTTAGTCCCATCGTGATTCCAGTAAAAATAAATAAATAAAAGTGCCCTGAGCAGCCAATGACCAAACGTAGTGAAAGTATTTTTACAGCACTAATAAGCAGTTTTACAGCGCTCCATTTGAACACATTTATTGAAATTTCCCCAAAGATCTGGTAATGTAACTGCTGCTGCTAAGACCCTAACTAAGACGACCAGCCTCTGCCCTTGGAAATGCAGTTCCTTGAAAATGACCAGTTTTACTCCCTTTGCTCTAGTGTGTGAATAAAATCATGGACTATCATGCAGCAGAGTTGGGATGAGAGCGGTAACACGTAAGATCAGACAGACTGGGTCAGAGCAATGGTCCATAGCCCAGTCTCCTGTCTTCTGACAGTGACGAGGAGCAGATGCTTCAGAGGGAACAAACAGAGTGATCCATCCCGTCATCCAGTCCCAGCTTCTGGCAGTTTGAGGTTTAGGGATACCCAGAGCATGTGGTTGCATCCCTGCCCATCTTGACTAATAGCCAGCAATGGACCTACCCTCCATGAACTTATCAAAGACGTCTTTGAACCCAGTTATACTTTTGGCCTTCACAACACCCCCTGGCGACGAGTTCGAATGGCTGACTGTGCGCTGCGTGAAGAAATACTTCCTTTTGTTCATTTGAAGCCTGTTGCCTATTAATTTCATTGGGTCATCCCTCGCTCTTGTGTGATGTGAGGGGCTAGATAATACTTTCTACTCACTTTCTCCATACCATTCATAATTTTATAGCTCTCTATCATATCCACCCTTAGTCGTATCGTTTCTAAGATATACACTCCTGGTCTTTTTAATCTTTTTAAGCCCAGAAGTAGGCAGGGAGAGCCCAACTGCTCATTTGGGCTAGAAGCGTTGGAGGACAAGGATGTCTCCCCACCACCACAGGAGCTGGATCCTAAGCGCTGCAGCATCAAGTAGAAAGAGGCGCTGCAGGCACTGCTGGGGCTGCCGCTAGCTGTCTATCCCGAGGAGACCAACGACCCTGAAAGCCCGGTACCCTAGGATGAAGTGGTAGGAAGTAGCCCAGGGACTGCAGATGATAGTCTCATTTTGTTGTGGCCTGATCCTAGGGCAGCATACTTTGGATTGGACTCTGTTGACTCAATGGTGGAAGGTTCCACCACTGTTAGGGCCCTGGGCTGGGACGCAATGGAGTCAGGCAGGCCCGCGTCCCCTACTCCTTGCCACCCCTCCCTGGGGGCGGCAGCTACCCCACTGTAGGCCAGGAGGCCTGACCCCTGCCTGTGAGCCCAAGACTGTGTAGGGTGCTCACCCCGGCCTGGAGCCATAGTCTGCCTGATTGTCCTGACCTGCCGGAGGGCTAGGGCCCCGAAGCAGCTAATTCCCCATTTTTGAGACTGTCTTTTTAGGTGCAACAGTGAGGGGGCATGGCTCCCTCCCAGACTGTTATAGATTTGCCCATCACCTTGGGGCGTGCTCATTTATTGGGGTTATGTTCCTGGAGGGAGAGCGGGGGTCTGTCATTCTATCAATGTACTGCTTGCGTCACTTGTGTTTCCATACAGAGCTCTGCTTCTCCCTTCTGCAGGTCTCCTCCCAATGGAGCTACCCTGCAGGACCTAGGTTTCCCAGGGCTGGAGGTGCCCAGCCCCAGAATCAGATGAACACGCCCACACACACACACACACACACACACACACACATTAACAGCGCATGTCTGACCAGCACATCCCAAACTGCTGCCACAGGTTCAGCATATCCCTATCCCCACTTTCACATTACAATTGTTCTGGTAGTAACCCCCTTGATGAGCAAACCCCACAGGAGTTTTGGGCGTTCCAGGGATCTTTGGCTTACGTAAGAGGAGCGTTGCTGCAGAGCAAAATGGGGAGAACACGCAAGAGTAAACAAAGTCTAGAGAGAGTCTAGCAACCAGCTTGAGTATAAACGTTATTTTATTGCCCGATATATGAGACTTATGGTACTAGCAGTAACAGCCATGCAAGGAGAGAGAAACAAACCAAACCGTTACAATTTGACATGATTTCAATTGGGGAAATCTAGCTCAAATTTGATTACAAAAGTCAGGTTTAGAAAGCTATACCTGGAGTGAAAAAAGAGAGAGCGAGGGAGAGAGAGAAAGAGAGTTGGGGTCTCACCTCTCTGGGGAGCTTGAACCAGCTGAGGTTCCCTGGTGGTTATTGTAGCTGAGGGTCCGGAGTGCTGGAGCCAGGCAGGACAAGGTGAAGTCCCAGTGGAACTGATGCAGCTTTTGGATCCAAGCATCAGAACTGAGTTTTGAACTTGGGTAGGGGTTTTTGTAGGGAAGAATCAATGGTCCGAGGGAGGACACTAGATTTGTGTATGGGTAACTGATGGCTCAAGGGAGTGTACCAGAGTTGTTTAGGCTGGACAATAGGAACGGATCATTCCTGGCTATAGGCAATGTTACTTCAAGGGAGTTCAGAATGCAATCAGGCAGATTCAGCATTTTGGAGACCAATAAAGTATTCATGACTAGAATTGGTCTGATAACTGCTGAGCTGGGGGTGTGCAGGTGTGGGTTCATTAACATCCAGAGCAGAGATCACCCATCACGCTGTGCTTCCCTGCTTCTCTGGTCCCAGAGTTCAGTGCAGTCCATGCTTTGGACTCTTTGTTCTCCATTCTGTGTGCTAATGGAGATGCCTCCCTGTCCCTTCTTTGGTGCAAATGAAGCTAGGGGAGTTGCCTTAATCCTGTCACCCTTGTCCAGGGGGTTTAGGTATGTCTCCCACTGCCTTTTCATTGCTTTTTGTAAGTCTTTCCTCTGATCAGTGCTGGTTCAAGCAGAGGCTGGGGAGGGATGAGTCCTTTGTGAGTCAGACAGGCTGGGTACTGCACCCTGGTTCCCCAAGAACACAGAGCTGACAGGTAACATGACAGACAGGGAGGGACAGCCACGCAGCGCTACAGTGGCATTATGATATTTTCTGTTTTACTATCTATCCTTCGCCTAACGGTTCCTTACATCATCAGCTTTTCTGACTGCCGCTGCATATTGAGCAGAAGTTTGCAGAGAGCTAGCCATGGTGACTCCACGATTTCTTGGATGGGTGTGTGGGTGATGGTGTTGAAGTCTCACCTGCGTGATTGCTCCTGAATGGTTTTCAGTCACAAAGACCAGATTCTGCTATGTGTTACCCGGCTGTAAATCTTGAGTAATTCCATTGATTTTCAAGGCGTTGCTTCAGGTTTATACCGGCATCACTGAGAGTAGAATTTGATTCCATGACTATAATGCAATTCTTCATGTCCAAAGGAAGAGATCCTTTGCTCTGGGATGTGAACTCTGCAATGTGAATGCTTCGAAAATGGGGTTTGAATAGTGGACAGATTTTGATAACAGGATGCAGAGCCTTCCCCTTTGGACGTCACCAAATGTGGTCTGAGCCACTGGTGACCACTTGCTGTCGTATGTGGAAAAAAATGAACCCTTCCTGCAAGCATCATTGGTGAGTCTACTGGTATTCCCGGTGTACAGCTGTTCACAACACAAACATCGCCCCTATACTTGGCAGCACTAGCTACCCATTTTGGCAGCCTCCACAGAGAGGCCAAGAACTGACTACGCCATGGAGGCTGACCCTACCCTTTCCATCTAGAGTTAGGGTTCCCTCAGCTGAAGCACATTGGGCATGGGGAAAGCTTTTCCTGCCTTTCTGCACAAGACAGGCACCCTATCTTATCTTACAGGCAGAGGTTTTTCTTTAGCCAAGTAATTATCCTTCCCTCCATTATATTCCTCCTCCCCCATGGCCTATAGGTAATAAATCTCTATAATTTCAAGGCAGACTTTGGGAAATTGTGTCTAGGTACCGTAGCATCTTAGCAAAGCATTGTTAGCAACTGCATACGAACTTACCAGTTCAAATATGACAGCAGAATTCCCAGCTTCATAATTTAGGAGGGAAAACTAGAGAAATGGGGAGGTTGGCTTCCATGTGGATTCAGAAGAAACTCTTGCCTTTGAAGTTAATTCCATGTGCAATGGACTTATCTAAAGCAGCAAGAAGAGGAAGGGTAATCATTTAAAACGCACAGGCGGCTGTCACTTGGACAGCACAGATGAAATTTCCCTGCTACTGCTCCCATCTCAGAGCAGCTAAAAGGTTGGCAGGACTATCCTATGGAGACCTGCCACAGATGAGAAGATGAGTAAGGTGTTGGAGAGAAAGTGGAAAAGGCATCAGTGCCTGAAGGGCTAGGGGAGATGATAAGCTTGCTGGATGCACTGGAAACTTTCCATAGCTGTGCCCTAGAGGGACCATTTTCTTGATAGACAAATGTTCTTTATACAATCAAACCTTTCCAAAAGAGGTTTCCCGTCTTGGTGAGAGCTAATACAAGTGACTTCTCAGTTCTTAGGTCTCGCTCTCTCTTTAAGAATAAACATCAATCATTTACAAAGTATGCTTGTTTCTTTAAGAGACACTGGACTCTCCCATATTGCGAAATCAGATGGAGGAAAGATACTTGTCCAACTCTCTAAGAGATTGGTAGGGAAGGCAAACATTTCCAAAGGCAGCAGGGACACATCTGTGTGTGAAATCTAAGGTGATCTACTCTCTCGTCTGGGTGGGATTTTCAATTTGGGCCACTATTAATGTAAATACAGAAGCAAGAGGACAATCTTGCACCAAATGTGGAGGAGTAAATTAGTCACTGATGTTAAGAAAAAAAGTGATGATTTAGGACTGCTACAACATCTTACGATGAAAAGTGTCCCCATGAATGTACAGAGCCCCAGGAGAAGTGTCCGTTTGGCATATGTCCATTCAAATGAAGAAAATCCTGTAATGCATTGCTGGCTATCAGTCCTACATATTGCTTAGTAGGGGTCATCTTCTACAAAAGAGTGAATGAGTCTAGACAGCTGCCACAAACCAGAAAGACTAGGGTGGAGTAGCTGTATAATTGAGACAAGGCAGAGCAGAGGAGACATAACCTAGCAGTACACTATGGATGAGATTCAAAGAAAAATGTGCTGTTGTGCTTGGTAAATGAAGCCAAGAACTGGAAAGTGTTAGTACTTTGCACCTGTATAGCAAATACAGAATCTAAACAAGCTTTATTAACATTGATTAGCTGCTGTAAGTTTCACCACCCCCCTTATTAATGATGGAGGGTTAATATTATAATTAGGAAAACAGCGAGAGTCCTCTGTCACCTTAAAGACTAACACATTTATTTGGGCATAAGTTTTTGTGGGCAAAACCCCACTTCCTCGCATCCGACCAAGTGGGTTTTTGCCCACGAAAGCTTGTGCCCAAATAAATGTGTTAGTCTTTAAGGTGACACAGGACTCTCGCCGTTTTGCTAAAAACAGACTAACCCGGTTACCCCTCTGGAACTCATTATAATTAGGGCTGGTCAAACGTTTCTGTCCAAGTTTTTTCAACGGAAAAATGTGTTCTTCCAAGAGGCGCACATTTTCACAGACCGTATCTGCTTTCTGAAAAAAAAAAACAAATGGGTTTCTTTGGGTTTCGATGGCTGGGGGGAAAAAAATCAGATTTAACGTCCCTTTTTCAACAATCAAAATCCAAACATGCCAACAGAAAATGGAAATGGAAATGACATTTTTTTTGGTTTTGTTTTCATGAAATATTCTGGAGAAACAACCACCCAGTATCTCAGCCAGCTCCAATTAAAATACCCATTAGACAGCTGAAGGGTACACTCAAGGTCACATCGCAAGTCAGCAGCCTGGCTGAGAATAGAACCCAAGTCGCGACTCCCAGTCCCCTGTTCTAACCACTAGGCAGACTTGTCTCTTGAAGACAACATGAAAGCTATTGAAGGTCATTCTCCAGGGTACAATCAGAAATCAAATAAGGACTTGTTTATGGAGAGGGCTTTATAAAAGCCAGACCACTGACTTTTTAATACTATGCTATTGATTGGGCTAGCCATGGTAAAGCCACTGGAGACTGTGCTTGGAGGGAGGAAAGCATTCTGTTTTTAAACTGATCCTTAAGCAGTCAAGATGAGATGGATTTTTGGACTCCGTCCTAGGAAATGAGCCAGGTATGATAATAAGACAGGGTCTGGGGAATACGTAAGGCCAGTGAATTGCACAAGCCGGCTTGAAACTAGAGCGGTCTCACGTCTCACCAGTCAGGATGAAGTTGCCTCCAAGCATCATAGCACCTATCTAAAAGGTCAGAGCTAGGCATTGTTCCCAATTACTCAGCCCCTGAAGCAATGAAATGGCCTTCCACTCTAATGCGTGGCATAGCATGGCAGCCCTCATAACGCTCTTGACACTCCCAGCCTGAATAGCGACCAAAACTGCGCTTCAGAAAGCGGTGCTCTGAAATTTTCAAAACCGCCTCATGCATTTCGACTTTCCATTCCCATGCCCCATTGGGCACAGGGCCGCCAAGTGGCCCCAATGGCTTTGCAGGTCTCCACGCTATCTCCCCCTGGGTTATCTTGCGACAGGGACCGATGCTGTGTGGGGTCACCTTCATGGCAAACGAGGCAGAAGGGAAAGAGGATAATTGTCCTAATTTAATCCTGGCAGGCCTGGTTAGGCTGGAAGCAGAGTTCGGGGTCAATCACGACAGCCCACGTGCAGAGAAAACCAGCTCCCGAGGTTGGGTAGGTCTGTGCTGCCAGTCCAAAGCCACTGTTAAAGAATTTTGCTGGCCAGTGGAGGATTCTCTTTATGTAGGGGGTGGCATAAAGCAGATGTTGCAGCTCCTATGTCACCCCTTTACTGGTGCAGGGGGTGTGGCCAGGGAAAGAAGGGTGTGCGCCCCAGGATCCGCATCTCCATCTCTGGGAGGGCCACTAGCAGCGCCGCAGATTACAACAACCTTCCGAGTACTCACCTGGGACCAGCCCAGCGCCCAGACTGTGCTAAGACAGGGAGGAAAGAGGAGAACAAAGGTGTCTTCAAACTATCTAACCCCCCCACACCACCCCGACACACATTTTCACTGAACGCGCCTCAGGAGGCGCAGAGCTTCAGGCCCTTACTGTCCGATGAGAGGTGCGAATGAGATTCTCTTTGTGCCATTCCAGTGCCGAGCCCACGGCAACAAAGAGAGAAGGCTATTTTATTTGGATTGCGCCGTGGCCCCGCAGGTTGCCACCTGGCACCCCTTCCCGAGTTAAAAATAGGCCCTTCAAGGTTCTTCTCCATCCATCAGTGCCACCAGCATGACCACGATACCCGCTCTATCCTGAACCAACGTGAGAAAATCAGCTGTTTAGTCCCTTAAAACTCAGTCTCACCAGTGAGAGGCCTTTCTACAAAATCAAAGTGGAAGCCAGACCTCTCCTTTGCTGTGGAACAGACAGATCCAGGACCCTGTAGCCCATCACCAATCCAGACCAGAGCACTGGGCCACAATCCTGAGCTCCCTTCAGGTTGAAACCGATGGACTTCAGTTCCATTCCTCTTTGCATAAAGCCTGAGTAAAGGGGGAACTATGTGGGCTTCTGGGAATGAGACTGAATAACTAACAGCCCGGGCACAGCCCCGCCATTCTCTCTGTGTGGCTATCATAGAATAATAGAAATATAGGCCCGGGAGGAATCTCAAGAGGTCAGCTGGGCCAGCCCTTGCTCTGAGGCAGGACCAAGTAAACCTAGGCAATGCCCTTGACAATGGATGCGCACCAGGGCGTATCTAATGGCCTCTCTGCCTCAGCTGCCCTCTCCGCCTCAGCTTCTTCAGCATGAACCACCTTCCACACCATGCAGTGAGCGCACAGGCTGCCCTGCTATGCTCATTGATTATAAGGTTTTAGAAGCCGCGTCGGGTGCCGTGCAAACACACTGCACTGGGTTGAATTTCACACAGGATGAGCAAACTGCAGATCAATAAAAAGACTCAGGCCCAGAACCAAGTTAAGGGCACGCACAAAAATCAAACACAGCTTATTTAGGCAGCAATCGGACTGAGGGAATCTTCCAATGGCCTGACACCAACATGGATGCTTCCTATCAGTGCAAGCCACAGATAAATCCCAGACTGGATTTCTCCTCTGAAACTGATTCTGGTTCTATCCCTAGGTGAGAAAGATTCACCGAAGAGAAACCTATTTTCACATCTTGAAAAAATACACCACACACACCAAGCCCAGCGTTTATGTTCAAAGCATCTCTTTAAGCCCTTCCTTGCCGCTGGAAAAAGCAGGTGGCACAGTAAACGTTTTGTAGGGAACAACTAAATGGTCTGATTCCACAGAGCTTTTGGTGGGACATTACCTTACGGAGCCATTGGGGATGAAGGATGCCTTGGGATGAAGGTCACGGACTTGTCCTCCAGAGATCTGGGTTGAATTCCCTCTCAGCCTGTGTGACCTTGGCGGGTCACTTCATTCTTCTGTGCCTGGATTCCCCGGATGCTACAATGCTGAGAGAAGGACCTACCTACAATGGCTACCTAACATGTGATTTGAGATGGAAGCATTCTCCTTGAGAATCATCCTGTGTCTGTATCACATTTGCTGCATTCTGCAGCCCTGATTCTTTATTAATAAGGCCATTTATATGTAAACAGGAGCTGTGTTTCCTAGGAGTTCATCTGCTCCTGTTGTTCACTTCCCACCTGACATTCTGCATGGGATGCAGTAATCGCTTCTATTTCAACCACTCTCAATGTCATGAAGTGGTAAATCCTAAAATGACCTAAGCCCCGGCCGTGGCTTAAAAGCTGTAGCTCCGCTATGCAATGGGGGCAGAAGAAAAGACCTCATGCAAGAGGACTTGACATGTGCCTATCCACCATGGAGAAGCTCTCCTTGGTGGGTCTCCATTCCTTCCCCACCCAGGTGGGATTGGTTGCACATCAGAAGCATGGCTAGCAGATCCATAGACTGCAAGCATCCATGATTCCTCCCCCTGTCCTGAATTGGCAGCTTTCACCCTGTTGCACAGGCAGTTAGAAGGACAGGGACGGAGGATCCTGCGGTTGCTTGTGACCTCACCGTTGTCACTAAGCTGCACGGCTACATGAAATGTACAGAGCGCTGATCTACCTGCTCCAAAAGCCCAAGGCGGCTACCACGCGAGCCAACAGCACCATAACAGAAATCCCTTCACTACATCCAGGAAAAGGCACTGATAAGGAAACCTAGACAAGCCCAAAGCCACAACCTCAGACTCCACCCGGACAATGTTCCCCTGACATGGACAGAGACAAGTTCTGTGAGGATGCGCCATCCCATAGCTTGATGCACTTATCCAAAATGGAGTCCTTCGCTTGTTCTTATTCAGTTGCGGACATGGCTTCACCGTACCCATGTCACGGAAAATTAAATCCATTAAAAGCATTAGAAGGTTGTTACGTTTCCAGAGCAATATCCTTCAGTCTGTGTCCTCTTATGACCTGCTGATCTACCTCCAATATATATTTTTTTAACTTCAGTGGACAACCTCCTGCAAACTACTGAAAGGATACTGCGTAGCTGTGTAGGTTTCAGAACCAGTGGCCTCCTCACTTGAGTCCCCTCCATGGCCTATTCTTATCGGCTGCCAGGAACGCATACTCTCTATGAACACTTGCCTCAGTCTGGATTCTTCATTAAACTGAACCTCCAAGAAAACCCTTTTCAAATCTACTCAGAGGATTTCACTCTGCATTATGTGCTCCAGCTAAAACTCCTTGGCTGATGGAAAGTTGGTGGGAAGAAGTTGGGGGACAAGGTGAGAAACATCAGTCTAGATTTGTATGCTAATGAGGAATGTCAGCTGCAGACCATTCTGAAGACAATATAAGTTAGACCAGGAACCCATCGTAATTTCAGGTGGGTTCCTGGTTGTCCAAACTCTTCATACATCCCTAAACTATATCCCTGGTGTGACAATACATTGCTGATGGTGTGGGCGGAGCTCTTTCAAAGCGTCTGCGTCCTATTGTGGCGACTAGTGAGGGGCGAGCCGCCAAATGTTCCAAGTTCCTGGTAAGGCTCCAAATGTCTGGAAGCTGATCCAGATCTTCTCTGAACTGTCGGCTCTGTGTGAGTCTGCAAGAGTGAGCGGGAAATCTGGAAAGTCGCCGTTCCTCGAAACGGCACCGCTGACGCAGCTTTCAAAATTGATGACATAACCTCAGACAATGCTGCAGTCAGCTGTAATACCCTTCTCTTCCAGTGGAAGCTACTTCCTGGAACATCGTGAAGAAGTAGCAACCAATTCTGAGTTATATGGTATGTGTATTTTTTTTAAGACAGACAGAGATCTTGAAGTTTGCTGCTAACAATCAACCATGCTTTACTTTTCACTCTCCCAATACAGACACACCCAGCTTTCCACTAAGAATTCTGGGTGATGTGGTCAAACAGGCACGTGGTCAGTAACTAAACCTCTCTTTGCCTCCTTTTTAGAGCTACTTGAATCATTAACTGATTTGCAATCGCACCACATTTGCTTTGCCATTCACGGGGCTGCATTATTTGTTCTTCACAGCACCTGGAAGGGTATTGAAAATATTCACAAACCCCATACGTTTCCAGACTTTGAAAAGTGATACTTAGTCATCCAAAAATACGTACCAGAGACTTATCTGTTTAAAACATTTCAGTCATAAAATCAGAGAATGGAAACAAGACGAGGCAACTCAGCTGACCAATCGTGCAATGTGAATAATGAACAACAAACATTCCATGCAGAGGAAACAGGCTGGAAAGTACCTGGTGAAGCTATTCAGTAAATAGGTAGTAATAACTACTAGATTTGCAGAAAATCATGATCTATTAATGAAAGATTTACCATAAAAGGATACACCTACTCCAAGCAACCAGCACTGCTCAGTTTCTCCATAAAATGTGGATAGTACTTAACCATCTACCTCAGAGAGGGGTGATGAGGATTAATTTATTGGTTGACCTCTGACCAGTCCTTCAAAGATACATAATTGTTAAGCATTATTGATAAGTATGATTATCCTCATCATTTGACTGTGCTAAGCAGTATAATTAGTACTACCACTAGAAGGTACTCAAGAGATAGTGGGAACATAATGAAAAACTGTTTCAAAGAGCAGCCTTCATTTATGCACACACAAGTACCTGCCCACGCACTCGTCAGACATTATCAACTGTGCTCAGGTGAAAAAAATTACATGCCCAATTCTCTTTGCTGTTGGAGTCTATCATTTGAATGCACAAATGCTTAAATAGGAAGCATGGAGGTGTCTGTAGGCATGGATTTGCCTGGGTATGAACGGAGAACAGGTGGGGGGTCCCTTTAAAACTTTGGCCCAGTGTCGCAATATTACCCTTGGCTCACCTATTAATATGGAGACTGCCAGCTAAGAGTTCTGATGAAGTAGGAATTTACCAGAACAGATGACACCAATCACTCACCAAATGCATTCACACTATTGTCAGGTTTTTGACTGATTGGTGCTAAACTTTTTATTCCCTCCAGTGCTCTTTGGCAGAGTCTCTGAAATGAAGGACTTTCCACCATTTCCCCATGAATTTCCATTCAAAGCACTGGCCTGAGAGTGAAACATCATGGAAATTTATATGTCAGAGCCCTTTACTTTTCCAGAAAAAAAAATCTGGTTTGTGGATTTATATTTTATTTCAGAAATTCCCTTTTCCCCCCCTTATTCCTGTTCATTTTTACATTCTGTCTTTTAATTATTCACTCCCCACCACTCAGCTCTCTGCTTGCATCTCTTTTTCCTGCCAAAGCATTATCATTTCATTCTCCATACTGAGAACTCTGTAGGGGCTCTGATCTGTCTCTGTAAAGTAGGATGGAAGGTCACTGCTACTGACGACTGAACTTCAGAAGGTTTGGCGGCACAGTCCAGAGAAGCACCTTGAATTCTGGAAGCAGCACCAAACTTGTTCTGAAATTCTTATCTGTAAAGCTAGGCTGGAAGTCATCTGCAGGGGGGTGCCATGTCTGTTGCTTCTTCCATCACCAGCATTCTATTTCTGACACCTGTGTTACCCTTTGCTGATGTCTGGGGCTTGGCAGGTCAGCTTCCCAGTGGAGGAGAATCCTGTGGATCCTGAGAATAGTCTAAGTATAACTTATTTTATTTACACACACATACACACACCAGTCCTGGAACAGAGACGGTCACAAACAGCATACAGCCAATCCTCTCGCTCAGAAATCTCAGCCCGCACACCAGTGCCCAGTTTTCAGGAAACTCTGTCCCAAGAGTAGCCTCCAAATATAGAAAATAAAGCAGAGGACAAACTAACACAATTAATAAAAGTTCTGCATCTCCTCAAACACTAACAACTTGCTCGCAGACTAAGAAAAAGAACTTGCATGTCTATGTGTAACAGTGCCATCCAGTGACTCCTGCAATAACATCTCCTACCTTACTATAGTCAATTCTTGCTCATAGTCAGATCACAAATACTTCTTTGACAGTCTCTTTTAATATTTAATGTAATTAATGTTAGATAAATACTTAGCATATATGTACAGTGCTTGGAAATAAAAAGCTCTACTTATCCAGGAGCAGTACTGAGCATTACCTTCAGTGGAATAATGCTGACAGAGAGTTTGGTATAAGGTGCATTATTATAGATGGACTCAAGATGAATGAACTTGCCTCCAGATTTTAAACGCCCTCATCTTGAGGTTATTTGTACCCGTGGTTCTGGTTCAACCAATGATGAGTGTGTTACAATGTGGCAATGATTCTAAATTGTTTTGTAAAGTGCTGTGTGTCCCGTTTTTGGAGCATAAGGCATGTCTCATTCCCCTTTGGGTTGTACAGGTCAGACAAGGTGATCACAGTGGTCTCTTCTAGCCTTATAATCTATGAATCCCAGAGTACATCGGCTGGGCTCCTTCCCTGCCATGCATAGGTTACATTCTGCTCTGTTCCCCTGCAGGTTCTTCCCACCTCACATGCCCCCATCATAGCTATGTGAGTCATGCCAGCGTGTGGCCCTAGATTTTAGTTTGCTAACACTCAAATCAATTACTCTACCCACAGCCTTGTTTGCTGCCAGGTCGCTCACTGCTTGTGCTCGGTACATTTCCAATAGCAAACACCATCTCTGCAAAGGGTGGCAGCTGAGCAAAAGTAATTTCCAAGTGACTCATCAAAGGGTGCATAAGCAGGTGAAAGCTTGTGCGATAAAGATTATTGGATTTTCCCTGTTCTGATTCATTCCCCAGAATGAAACTGAAATTTGCAAACAGCATTGTGCTTTTGACTAGTGGTGCCTGAGTTATCAAAAGCTACTGTATGTCCAAGATCGACAGCAGAGAACAGGAACACTGAACCATAGACGTTAGAGACGGGAAAGACCCGTTAATCATCTGGGGTCAAATCTTGCTTGCCTTACTCGTCCACTCACTCCACTAGTTGGGACTCCTGATGGGAGTAAGGAAAACAGAATACAGGTTATAGCTCCTTCCACGGTAGCAAGGTCATTTCATTCAGCACATTCCCCCAGACTTCACCCAATCCAGTTCTAAGTGACTGAAGTAATAGGGGTTCCACAACTTCCTTGGTTCAACAGTCTAGTATATCTCAGCAGCAGATCTCCCCTCATCCTCAAGCTAAGTTTTCCACTGCTCTCTTTCATTCCCTCACTCCTAGTTAGAGCTCCTTTGGCCACACTAAACAATTTTTCTACTGAGCTGCAGTTATGCCCTTCAGATGAGAAGACCTGGGAAAGAATTACTATCACCTGTCACAGACTTGTGATGTAGTTCATTGTCCACTGGCAAGGAAAGGGAAAGCTACAAATGCCATTTCACTTGTGACCTAAATAAAGCAGAATTTAACTCCAGTTTTCAAGTCCAGTGTCTGAGAAACCACCTCTCTCTACCATGCAATGCTGTTGAGCTGTGATCAGAAGAGGGGCTGGAGCAAGAGTTCCCTCCAATTATAAGACAAAGGGGCTGCACGAGGGCCACTGGCCTGGATGGAAATCGAGGATGGAATTTTCAGAAGTGTTCATCATGAACTGAACTCCTTTCCTATTGAAGGCAGTGGTAAAACTCCCATTTACTTCAGTGAGAACGGAGTTAAATCAATGCGGAGTGCTTTTGAAAAGAAAAAAATCCCTTAGGCAGCTTTGGAGGGTCTCCGTTTCTTTTGAGTCCATGATGGCTGCAGGTCTGGAACCCCTGTTGTGGTCTCCGGCACTTGCAAAGATCACCAGGCTTGGACTTTTTATGAACTCGGCCATATTTTACATAATGCAAAAATAAAGCACTTTGTCTTCTGATACGCATACCATAGGGGGCAAAGCCTAGCACCTTTGCTTATGGTTCAGGGAAGGAATGGCGCAGAAGTACTAATGCACTGAATCAATGACAGTTCTTAACTATTTATGAACTATTAAAAATGGGTTTAAAAAAAATAAACAACCACAAAACTTTTATCTCGTCATCACACATTTTACACATTGCTCGTGTTTTACTGTTAAAGAGTTTGCTGCTATAACTCCCCAGTCAACGTGTGTCACAGTTCTCCCACTATGCCATTCCGCAGAGGAGAATATAATTATTACAGCCCCTCCTCGCTCAGTGCATCGGCTCTTTAGCTCAAGCTGTTGCATCTCATACTTGTAGCTCTGGAAGTCCCCAGTGCATCAACAAAAAGAGCAACCATTACACTACCAGACAGCTGCATGGGGACCCAGCAAGACTGCATATATCTAACTAACCTGGCTCATCTGCAAGAATGTTACGAAAAAAGATAAATGGGCTTAAAAAAGAATTAAGAAATGCTGATGAGCAGGAATCATTTACAGAAATACATGCAGGTGTTGAAATGGGCAGTAACAGCAACCGGAAGCTATCCGGGCAGCTATGGACCATTTTCAAATTTCCAAACCTAGGTCCCGATCCTGCATCCCTTACACCCATGCTGGCGGCAGTGGGGCTCCGTGCCATTCGAGGGGTCTGTCTGTGTAACTCACGATGCAGAATCAAGGCCCTAGTTTGTTTCTGACAAAATCCTAAACAGGTTTCCATCTGACTAAGCAGCATCCCTGCCTTTCCCTTCAATTACAGAAGTACAATTTCTGCTGCAGACACAGGCCTAAACTACGGAGCCGGCTTTATTTTCCGCTGCAAAGTTGGAAAAAGCTAGTAAAGTACAACTGACTAAAATTGATTTCTGGAGCTCCAGACCACAGTAAACTCTCAGTTCCGTGTGAAGAAAGCAACTGCCCTGGGTGATAAATTGATTGTTTTCCTGTTAGCTTTGGAATTCGCCAGCACTGTAAACGGCTACCCTTGCCCCGGGCCCCTTGTCCACAGAGTGAAGCTGAAGAACAATAAAAAGCTAGTTGGAAGATTCTTAGATCGCCTCCATTTTAAGCAATCAGCTGCTAAACTCCATAGGGCCGGCCATAAATTGTCTGATTACCTGCAAGCAGCATCTTAAGCAGAATAAAAGATTCCGTGTGGGGCTTGCTTCCTATAGAGGAGCTCAATAGAATAATAGCGTAGGCATTTCACGTATAAACCCAATGCCAGGATCTGCAAAAGCACAGGACACACTCCCACTTCTTCCCTGACTGATGGCAATTGTTGGAAAGCAAAAATAATTCTGTCTGACTCATTATTCCTTTAGGTCTAAGTGACATATCACCATCTCCTTAATGCTGGGAGACAAGTCATTCAAGGAGACGCAGCATAAACTCAAAGACTTAATAAAGATTCATTATTTTCCTCCCCTACCCACGCACTTACCAACGGGATCTACTCCCAGGTGTGTGGTGTTTGATTTAAAAGGAAGCATGTGTTAAAAATAGACACCAACATGGTGTGTGGAAGATCACTGGGGAATCTAATAAAATAAAATGACATCAAAAGAAAATAGCCAAATGGAATTTGAAAGTCAAAAGCTGAGAGAGGTTTAAGGAGACAGTATTTCTTCATGCAGGTTCTTGCTATAAATATAGGGTTACATCCTCAGATGGTGAATCCATTTACTTTAATGGAGCTGATTTACAGTGGCAGAGGAGCCGGCTCGTAATCAGCAGCCTGCCTAATCTTCCTATTTTAAGTAAAATAATACCTACCCCAATCTCTTCTAATACAAGAGTGGAAGCCAAATAGCAGGGAAATGGCATAACAATATTCTTTCCCCTTGAAAGAGTGTATCTGTTACATATTAGCAACTCCCTCCTATGTCTACCAGGCTAGATTCTGGAAGAAGAACTTGCCAGTTATCATTTTAAGTTCTTCTGCATGGCATAAAATTGAGAGGACTTCTTTGCCAACACAGGAGATGCCAAATTAGAGGCTCTGGACTGACGTTGCGGTTCAATTTTCTCCTGGAACAGGCTAGTGTAAAGTGATTCTCGGGGACCTCAATTATTGCAGATCATCTGTCTAATGTTATAGGGGAAGTGACAGCTTTGACTCTGACTGGACAGGAGAATGCAGTGATTTTTGCTAATTATCATCAACCTCTACGCTTGCCCCCCAAAATGAACTGTCAGTTTGACATTCCCAATGTTATGTAAGCAGTGATGTCCTTGCTTACCATCATCACGTGGTAGAGAAATCTTGGCTCACTACTTCCACGATCCCACCAGAGTCAAATGAGTCGCACAGGTAAGGCAAGCTATACTTTCTGTTCCTCTTCTTTTCCTCATCAACTGTGCTTGTTCAGTTTAACTTTTGCCTGTTTCCACATCTGGTTTTGATCAAATACATCCCTGAACGTCTTACAAGCCACCAGCCCAAACATTGTAATTAAAATGATTTGTCTAATGCTCCCCCATTAAATTGAATCTCACAAAACAGAGAGTGAGAATTCTTAGAACTGATGGAAATTGAAAGTCAACACAGTGTCACTCCAGCAGAGATGGCAGTCACTCAGATTGATATCACCTCCTGCAACTATCTAATCAAACACATTCTGCCTCAGAGATGTGAGGCTAGTGAAATGAAACTTTAAATGGTGTTTTCATCTAGGCTGCTATGACAGGATTTGTGTTTTCATTTGTTTGTGGAGCAACTGCTTTTTAAAAACGATGCTAATCGTAATAACAATGAACGTTATTTAAGGGAAATCTAAACCAGGTAGGGGACTACATGCCCCAAAACAGTACAGTCGTTTCGAATTTCTGATACACTGAGCCAATATAAAAATAAAGTGTATACTCTTATGTAACCTTTGGTCTCAGTATATTTCTAAAATCAGCACTTTTGGTATGTTTTTTAATCTAAAGGTGAAATGTAATGTAATGTTTTGCCAATATGTTGTTATGGGAAATGAAATTTCTCCTTCAAACTCTTTAATGTTTTTATTCATATGTTTTGTTGCTTTCAGGCAGGGGCTGTGTATGTCATATGCTGTCTTATGTAAAATAAGCAACTCTATTTTCTTTCTTCTAAATTAACACATTGCATTTTCTCCCTATCTATCATCTAAATGAATGCATTGTGTTGTCAATCTATCACATTTCTAAGGTGCTTGTCATCATAGTATGCAGGCAGTACATAAAAATATAATGAAGTTAAATTAAATAAAGAAAATCAATACTCCACTCACAGTAAAACTGGGACAAATTGCACAGAGAGTGTTGCCAAGAGGAGAATTTGGCCCTCCAATCGTAAGCACAGGCCCTTCCAGAAGTATCTTTGCTAGCAGCAGCAATGATATCACATTGTTCTCATGGCTTTTGTATCTGTAAAATACCAGTATTGCCAAACCAAGACATCCAAAAATCATGAGCCAGGCCCCCATAATATCATGAGATTAACTTACAATAATAAAATGTGGGGGTCTTTTTTTTTGTTTTTTGTTTTTTTGAGCCTTTTCTGCTCAGCCATGGCATGGATTAGATTCTTGCTTTGTTATAACATGAAAAGCAGGGGTTCTCCTGTAATAACGTGACTCCAGGAGCTGGGACATTAAGAAAGGCAGCAAATATTGTGTAGCTCACAATAAAATCATGAAGATTGGCAACACCCAAAAACTCCTAGTGTTGTAGGTCTGCAGCATTAGCTTCAGTGAATTTACCCCTGATTTATATTCAGGCTTGGCAGAATTCAGATTTTTTTTAAATAATTTTGATGGTTAATATCAATTATTACTTTTAAGCGTTTTTTCCAACTTGGATCTATTTACATTTTCACAGTTGTGCAAAATTATAGGTTTTAAACATTTTTTCCCCCAATTTTTATTCATTTAAATTTTTACAGTTCTGAGAAATTATGGGAAAGGACAGAAAATAGGGGGCTCAGACAATAATTATTGAGCTACAAGAGAGGTTGAAATTCAAAAAGTTAAAGCTTTATAACCATTAAAACACAAATTGTCACCATCACATCAACATTTGCAAAGTAAATCTCCTTAAATTCAGTTCTGATAAGTTCTCAAACAACATTTTTCTTATTTTGCCCAGCTGTAAATTTCAATTGTTATAGACAGAAATATTTTTTGCAAGTGTGCCTGTACATATGAGTGTGAAATTGACATTTACCAATAGAAATCTAATCCTTCAACCTCTTTAGACTGGTGAAAGAGGAGAATCAGGCTCATTGGTTCAGATCCTCAGCTGGTATAAATTTGCATAATTCAAGGAGCTTCAGTGGATCGATGCCATCTTACCAGCAGAAAACCTGTCCATTTGTGCATATTGCTATGCAATGGAAGTGTGCATTTGATTCCAGAATCAGGGCCTTAGACTGAAAATGCAGTGAGGGTTGCGCTCATATCTCCCATTTACTCTGAGCATGCAACTGGTCCCCACAAACAATACATCATAAAAATGCTTATTGTTAATAAAAGAGAGAGATCAAAGTTTTAAGCAAACCTGAAATAAAACAGGTAGGCCAGTTCAAGTTAGCCTGTATCCATATTGCACATTTTAAGTTTTGAATGTACTGTCACTCAATTTCACCTAAGATTTTTCCATCAGAAAATGCTGAGTTACAGTTAAATGACAGATGATATTTTCTCATCGTGTGACCAATTGCTTGGTTTTGTGCATGACTGGCTGTTTGTTGGTTCTGAGAGCTTCAAAGCTTAGCCGCCCCGTTTGTAGCTCAGCAAAGAAGCTACGCTCTTTGAGAACCCATTAGATTAGTTGAGAGGCAGGAATCTTTTTGGAACTGCCTATGGGAAGTACAGAAGTACCTGGGGCTGTCTTTTATGTAGAGGACTCACAATATGCTAGTTTACAAACTAGCTGCTAGAACAACTCAGATGCAGAAAAACAGAAATCCACAACTGCATATAGATTGACCAGTTCTTATCTATTCAGGGATACAGTTTCAAACAGCCTCCATTAATGCATCCTCAAAATTTGTAGGCACATCTTTTTGCACAGTTACAATTGGGTCACTGCATGCCTGGCTTCTCGGTTTGTACACGACAGATGTGCCCCTACTTCTTGAGAATATAGTTTTAGAGACCAAGTGAAAAGGAGGGGGCCTAACTGTTCAAAAGATTCTTCTGGCCTTAGGCATATGCTGAGATGCTTTCCTGAACTGGGACCTTACATAACTTCTGCCAATGTCCCATTGACTTTACTGGGAATTAAACGTGCTTGCAATTAAGTGTGTGCTTAAGTACCTTCCCGAACAAGGTTGTTTTCCTGAACTGGGGCCAAAGGGCAGAATTTTTGGCTGATTTGTTTTCCAACCAGCAGATCAGGCACATGATAGTTATAAAATTTCAATTACTTTGCCTTTTGGAGTCTTGGTTGTGTTTCGGGGTGGGGTGGGATGGGTGTGTCTAAGAATTGATTCGTTACAGTGTCTTCCGCCAGCTGTTTCCATGGTCCACCCAGGAGGCGAAATAAGAAGAAAACATTTAGGATCAAACAGAGCCTGATCCGAAGCCCACTAAAGTGGACAAGAGACTTTTGAGTGACCTGACTGTGCTCTGGACCAGGCCCATACTGTGCATAATGCACAACGCCCATTCCCAAGACTCAGGCTAGGACGAGGGATGCATCTCTAGGGAACACCATGGCTCAGATCCTCAAAGGTGTTGGGTGCCTAACTCCCTATGGATCTGGGCCAGTATCACATCTGACCCTGCCAAAGCCTCTTCTACAAACAAGGCTGCTGCCTTCCAGAAGCAGGCCAGCCTCGCAGTGGGTAAATCACAGCTCTTCTCTCAGCAATTATCCCCCTGGAGTTATTTTATGTGTACAGGCAGGATGCACACAACTTTGCTGCCTGCTTGCCCAGTTTTGGCTTGACATCATCCAGTGAATTCTGTTTATGCAGAATAATCAATCTGGGGCACTGTCTGCAGTAGATCTTTTTACACCAGCCCAGCCAAAGAAGGTTTATGACATGCAATCCATTCCTAGTTAGGTTTCCCTACATTAAATGTGGGAACCAAGTGCATCTTTCCAAGAGAATAGATGGCAGGAAGTTATATTCTCTTGTTCTCTCTCGCTCGCTTCTGATCCATCTGTCCCTTAATGTGACTGTGTTTAATTTGTATTTGTGCTTGTTAATGGAAAGGATGAAACTGTGAATGTGTCTCTGCGCTGAGATTCCATTTAGCTGAGAACATTTACTAGAATGCACCAGAAATGAAGGAGAAGCGTGTTATTACAGCAAAGGGAATAAGAGAGCTGTGTGGTGGTTGATAGACCCCACATTGGCAGCGATGGAGCTAAAGAGGCAGGTGGGGCTCCCCACTGCAGACAAGAGGGTGAAGGAAGTCTTGTGGACCCATCCCAGTTGCAAGCCAGTGTCAGGCATGGAGAGGGCAGGTAACAGGAGGAGGTCTAGCCCAGTTCAGAGCTGATCAGGGAGGGGTGAAAAGCTCTACATCTCTCTGGAAGGGAAGCCTGGTTCCAGCCTGAAGCTTGAGACAGCATGTTACCTGGAAGAGTCTCCTGGTAGAGAAGACAATTAGGCCTGGGAGACAGTCAAAGAAGACTGGCCTCACAAACACCTGGCCACGATCCCTCAGATAACCCTGAGTTTTGAGTTCACAGTTTGCCTTTGTTTTCTTGGACTTTTAAAACCCCAGAAGGGGTTGGACTCAAGTGTGTCCAGCTGGAGGGCTTAGCTACTACTATGTGGGACCAGTGAGTGGGGTGAGCTGACCGCCAAAGCCTCACACCTGGACGAGTCATGCCCCAACCGGCCTCAAGGGGGGGCGTCGCTTAGACACCTCAGTTACAGAGTCTCTGTGGAATATATGGAGCAGCCCTTCCTCTCCTTACCTCTCGAAAAAAGAATCACGCGAACAAACAGACAAAACAAGAGGAAAGTTCAAAGCCGCAACATGTTTGTCCTCTGAATAAAATCTCTGCAAAACCCCAGCACCTCTCACTGCGGTTTTCTTCTGATAACATTTGGTGAGTCAATGGATTTGCACCCCCGGTTGAATAGTATTTCCTATATTTTGACCCCCAAAAATGGAAGGATTTTTTCAACCCCCACGTCACCCCCCTGAAAATGATTAACATTTAGAAACATGGAGCAGTTTGCCTATCTGTGCAGGAAGAGCAGAGCTGAGGACAAAACCACAACTTGTAAAGCCATTTAGAATATTGGCTGTGTTCTTTATGAGATGGTTTAACAGGACACTGTTTTATTCCCCTCTTTCACTGCATTATCCTTCACATTTAAATTCTATGCATCCCCACCAGAGCTGGCCCTAAAGATGTGCAAATAACAGGGCTTCATGTGGACCCCAGCAGGCCCAAGGTGGCTGAAGCAGAGAGCAGCTGTGATAAAGCAGGTTTTTCTTTTATAAACAGGATGAATATGGATGGCATGAGAGTGGTGGGAGACTGATGCAGAGGGTGAAGAGAGCAGTGCTCCCTGGTGGACAGAGGGGATTAAGAAACTGTTACCTCTTTTAGGCAATTCTTGAGATCTCTCCAAATTTTACGTCAAGAGTGTCTCCGATCTCCTTTCCCAGGCACATGCTGGATTTCATTTAAAAAAAAAAAAATGAAACAGACACTCAGAAACAGACTGGTCTGCTAGGAAAGCGCTGCTATGGCAAACCACTGACAACTTACTCAATCCAGCCACATTTTATCCCTCTGCTAACCCCAAACTGTCATCAATACATTGGCCTGGACAGCAGTCACTGTGCTGCACGCGGTCAGATTTGCCAACCACAGACACTCAAAAACTGTGAGGCCGGACACCAAAAATCATGAAATTGGATTAAAGATAAGGAGTCTAGAATATGCATTTTACGTTTCTTTTCTCTACCTGTTTTAGGCCTTTAGGATTCACTTAGGGCATGTTTTCAAATGTTTCTCTGCAACCCCGAGGGCAAGAAGCCTACTTTAAATCAAAGCTGAGATTCTCACATCCACATGGTTACAGGAAGTGGGGCTTTAGCAGAACACCAGTTATTTTGAGAAGTGGGATAAAATCGTGAGAGCTGATAACATTGCAGATAGCCACTCGGAACCCCACGGTAAGAACCCAGAAGCTTCCAAAGCACAGGCCCCTAGCACTTGGGCTAATGGAGAAGCTCTCCTAGCTCTTAGAAGTACAGGAACGTGGACACTTGATTCCATCCAGTACAGTGCACTGGTATACACACACACACACACACACGCCAGCCAGTTCATCACAAACTCTCTTAATTAGACAAAACCCTTCCTTCGAGGGGTTTTGTTCCCATTCTAGCACCACTGTAGTGGGGATAGAACCTGCACCTCTCTGCTACAAAAGTACAGACCCCTGCTACTTGAACTAAAGCAGAACCCTTTAGTTCTCAGTACCACAGGACTTATGTTGAGCAGTTCTGAATCCATCCTATAGAAGAGGGCAGTGGGCAAATATACAAAGAGAACAGAGCATGCAGGGCTGGCTCTTAGAGTCAGACTATTGCAATTACCATTGATGATAACCTTTAATTGTTACATAGAGTCATAGAAGATGAGGGTTGGAAGAGATCTCAGGAGGTCATCTAGTCCAATCCCCTGCTCAAAGCAGAACCAACCCCAACTAAACCATCCCAACCAGGGCTTTGTCAAGCTGGGCCTTAACAACCTCTAAGGATGGAGATTCCACCACCTCCCTAGGTAACCCATTCCAGTGCTTCACTACCCTCCTGGTGAAAATGTTTTTCCTAATATCCAACCTAGACCTCCTCAACTGCAACGTGAGACCATTGCTCCAAGTTCTGTCATCTACCACCCCTCAGAACAGCCTAGCTCCATTCTCCCTGGAACCCCTTTTCAGGTAGTGAAAGGCTGCTATCAAATCCCCCCTCATTCTTCTCTTCTGGAGACTAAACAAACCTAGTTCCCTCAGCCATTCCTCATAAGTTATGTGCTTCAGCCCCCTCATCATTTTTGTTGCCTTCCTCTGGACTCTCTCCAATTTGGTACACAATGTCCTTCAAACTAAACTTAAAGAACAACACAAGACATAAAAAAAGGGTGGCATTTGGCTGTATGGAGAGGAAACAAGTTTTCTGTAACAAAGGATTCTAGCTAAAGGAGACTGTCATCAATTGCATGTCAAAAGATTTGAGCTGGAAACCCTTTCTGGTCTTTTCCTCCCGTCTATTTTGTCTTGTGCTCCAGGAACATCCTGAATAACTGTTAATAATGTATACAGCACAGTGGCATATTAAATGGCTGCAGTTCAGCTATTGGGATGACATTAAAACACAGTCCCTGTGCCTGCATTGCAAAGTGATGGCAACTCCAGAAACTGCACAGACAAGTGCAGGCCACCGGGACATTATGCATCTGTAGACATTTGAAATGAGATATGGATTGGCAATAGTGCTCTGCCCAAAAGACTCTCCAAACTCTGTCTGACTGGCTGATCCTGGGAAATGGTATGCAGTCAGGACAGTAACCATAAAAATCCCGTTTGAAGGAATGTTTATACCCGGGCAGTAAGGTTTTGAATATCTCTCTGTGGAATTTTTATCTGACAGGGATACAGGACTCCAGGGATTCTCATTCCAGTTCTGGTACAGGCTCCCAGTGTAGCTGTGGGCAAATTGCATCACTGCTTTGTGCCTCAGTTTACCCACTGTAAAATAGTGATGATAGCATTTTTCCTTGAGTAGGTTGTCATGAGGGCTCCCTAATATAAAGTGACTAGGGAAGTGTTATTTACCTCTTCACATTACACAAGAATCAGGGAAATTAATAGGCAACAAGTCTAAAACAAACATACAGAAGCACTTCTTCACACAACACACAGTCAGCCTGGGTAATTGGTTGCCAGGGGATGTTGTGAAGGCCAAACGTATAACTGGGTTCAAAAAAAGTTAGATATGTTCACAGAGGATAGATTCATCAATGGCTATTAGCTAAGATGGTCAAAGATGAAACCCCATGCTCTGGGTGTCCCTAAACCTCTGACTGCCAGAAGCTGGGACTCGATATGGATCATTTGAAATTGCCCTGTTCCATTCATTCCTTCTGAAGCATGTGGCACTGTCCACTTTTGGGAGACAAGATATTGGGCTCGATGGACAATTAGTCTGACCCAGTACGGCCATATTAATGTTCCTATATTCTTAAAGCTACTATTTAACAGCAAATCATTATTATTATTATTTTATTAAGAAAGAGCAAAATATTCTAAAGGCCCTATTCTGAAATGCAACATGTCAGTGTGTAAAATAATTTGATGCAGAATAGCTTAGCAGGTGCTCATTTTGCCTGATAATCTGTCCACCCACTGAATGTTTAAAACGTGAGACCTGCATATTCCACCATACAGAAGCAATGAGAAGATGAAAGAGAAAGAGACAGAGGGGTGGAAAGTGGGGTCAGAAGAAAGGATACAATGAAGGAAAAAGAGAAAGATGGAACAGATAGAGACAAGAATACGTCATAATGTGGGCTACAGCAGAAAGAAAGAAAAAGTGTCATGAAGGAAAGAAATGACCAACACCCTGTAAATCACACAGTAAATTACAAGGTGCTAAGGAAACGCTATAGCATCTGCCAGATCAGCTCTGGAAATGCTGTATTAGATGTCAGGGGCCCGCTCCACAAAGGTATTTAGACTGAAGACTTCCATTGAAATCAGATGCACACAGCATGGGGTACCCAAGCCAAATTGTACCATGCTGGATACAATCAGAGCTAACAGGAAACTCTCTATGCTGAGTGCACTGCAGCTCATGTAACAATCCAGCAGTGAACAAAGTGTCAAGTGCAGATACATACCTAACCTATTCCAGAACATGCTTTTCCAAAATACTGCATGTGGGCAAGCAGGAAAAAAAGGGTTATGTGCCAGAGATACCTGGAGAGTGACCAGAAGTCACCACTGGGGAGACAATAAATCTTCCAATACATAAAAGGTTGTTACAGAGAACGGTGATGAATTCATGTACACCAAAGGCAGGACAAGAAGCAAACGGCTTAGAACATTTTTCCTAACATCTAACTTAAATCTCCCTTGCTGCAAACTAACTCTCAAGGTAGTTGAGCTCTGGAACAGGTTGCCTAGGGAGGGTTTTAAGAACAGGTTAGGCAAACACTTGTCAGGGATAGTCTAGGTATACTTAATCCTGCCTCCGTATGGGTGGATAGACTAGAGGACCTCTTGAGGTCCCTTCGAACCCTACATTTCTATGATTGAGGGACCCATGTGAAATATGGGTTAGATGGGTCTCGATCTAGTTTCTACTGGGGCAAGCATTCAGCATCACAAGAAAACATCACCCACATTAGGCGCCGATGAACACCTGCATTGGCAAAGGCTGAGTAACTGATTGGGACCAAGCCACTTTCTCAGCTCTTTCACTTGCAAGGCTAAGATACATTGGCAGGAATATGAGGAGACTTGCACTGCTGCAGCTGACGTTGTGCCTGTTCTGTGAGTTTGCTCTTGGGGCTGTCAGTCAGACACCTTTCGCCAGCCACTGATTCATGGAAAATGAACACCTATTTTCTATCTATATGCATGTCTATGAGAGTGGATAACTTTTCTGGATATTTCGAGCCTCTCGCTACATGCCAGTTGAAGAGCTGATTACACGGAATGACACCAGGAGGAATGAGGAGCACACGGTTTTTAAAAATCGAAATGACATTGAAGATAAGGGGAAGTCGTATTTAGTTACAATGCAAGGGCAAGAGCACCCTCTACTGTCAGATGAGTTATCACCTTCTGTTTTAGGCTGATCTCTCTGCATTTCTTCCCAAAATTACAAACAGAGGATGAAATACTCATCACCTTCCGGTCATATCTTTTAACTTTGTGCAGATTTTTATTGAATGTGTTGATGGGCCTGATAATCACCCAGATAGCTACATTTTATTTCGAGTCTCTTGCCGGCATAAGCGCCTGTGTGCACAGTTCTGGGTCTGCGGGAGATGCTCTCCTGCAGACATAGCTACTGCCGCTCATGTAGGTGCTTCGTACTCATGTAGAGCTGTCTCCCGCCCACACAGGGCAGCTACACAAGCGCTTTTACAAGGGCACAGCTGGACCCACACAGCTGGGCTGCTGTAAGGTTTAAGTGTAGACTAGCCCTGATCTCATAACTCCACCTCCACCAGAGGCATAGGGCTTCCGCTGGTGTAGTTAGGGTGACGCATTGTCTGTGTAGACACTGGGTTACTTACAATCAGCTGCAGCCACGAGGGTCAGCCACTCTGCACAGCCACCGGCTGCTTTCCCCCAAACCAGGTGCTCTGGCCCTTTAAAAGCAGGAGTACAGGCCCCCGCCCCCCTTTCCAGGCCCTGCAACACCATTGGTTGGTACCGTCGCTCCAGGCAACCGGGGTCGGGGACGCTCACCGCTTCTAGACTCGAGTTTCCCTACAGCGTAGAACGTCGCCCGGGAGGATCTGCTCTCCCATTGGCTGCCATCGTCGCCCGGGCAACGACGGGCGCGCTCAGGATGCTCGGGTTTCCCTGCCCAAGGGTCCGTCCCCAGGGACGCTGCTGCCTCATTGGCTGGCCGCCGTCGCCGGGGCAACGGGAAGACGCGGCGTGAGGCGCCGTTCGAACCAAGGCCCCGCATCGAGCCGCGGCCTTTCCTGATCGCTGCGCCCGGGGCAGGGCCGCTCTGAGGTGGGAGGGCGGACATGGCGCAGAGCGGGGTGCTGCTGACCAGGGAGCCGGCGCCGCAGGCGGTGCCGGTGTCCGAGCTGCCCATGAAGGTGTACGAGGCGGCGCTGAACACGGGGCCGGACTCCTCGTGCGGCCTGGCCACGGCCGGCTTCCGCAGCGCCAAGTACCTGACCGAGGAGTGGCACCAGCACAATTACGCCCAGTACCACGAGGCCTTCGCCGACCGCGACGGCTCCGAGCGCTGCCGCCACGAGTCGCAGAGCCTGGCCGCCCACGCCGCCGCCCTGGCCCAGCGCACCCAGGAGGACTCCACCGCCAAGCTGGGCCAGCGCCTCCAAGACACGCACTTCTGGAAGTCCGAGCTCCAGAGGGAGATCGAGGACCTGACGGCCGAGACCGACCTGCTGGCGGCCCAGAAAGTGCGGCTGGAAAGGGCCCTCGACGCCACCGAGGTGCCCTACGCCATCGCCACCGACAACTTGCAGTGCCGTGAGAGGAGGCAGCCAGCGGACCTGGTCCGCGACCAGGTGGAGATGGAGTTGCTGAAGGTGAGTGGGGGTGGGGAGAGGGCCTGGGGCCTGTCCTGAGCCCCTGCCACAGCCGCCCTCATCTCCAGAATGCCCAGAGGCTAGGATGGTGGGCGACGCGACGGGACCCCGAGACAGGCGGATTATGGAGCTCGCAGTCCGTGGAGACGTGTCCCAGCAGAACGCAGGCCTGGCGTAGTGTCGTCGTGTTCAGAAGGGTTTGGTTCCAACTGCTTGGGCGTGTGACATAGGTAGACAAAAGGCCCCTGCGTGCTGCCTCGCCATCCCGATCTTGATATTGAACCCCGTCCCTCTTGTTGCCAGCTCCACCTGGCAGAAGGGTCACACAAGCAAGATCAGAATGGAGGCCTCTGAGATCGACATGGAGCATCCACATGCTGGCATGAGACATCCATGGCCTCCACCGTCATTAAACTGCCAGGACCTGTGCTGTCCACAGGCTGCAATTCCATACAAAAGATAAGGTGCAGCTGGAATATTTTATGCCAGTTAAATGCTACCCTAGGCTATTGGCTAGCTGCCAGTTGCAACCCTGGGGTGGGCAAAGTCTGGCCACCCTTCTCATAAGTGTATTCCTGGAGATGGGATTGTTTTTGTCCTGATGAAGGAAAGAGAGGTGGTATTCCAGCACTGCACTACAATGTCTCAACACAGTCCAGGATCTTTATCATACAACAAGATTGATACTGTGTTGAGATTACAGGGTCGATGGGTGACAACTGTGTGGGGTGACAACCCTAGGCAAGCAGAGCGCATATACAGTTAGTACTTTTCTGGCTTACTTTAACAAACCTGAAATGTTCCTCAAAGGGAGCCTCCTGCCTCCAGCAGAAACTTTATCACATGCTTTGGAGATGCTGGGATTTTCAATGCGATGTTGTGTGCAAAATGTATTGGGCCAAGTTCTGCTCTCATAACTGTGCAATTCCATGGATGTAAATTGTGGTTGCGTGGTGTAACTGAGGACAGATTTTGGACCCATTTTACATTCTTGAATGATCCTTATTCTTACACCTAAGGAATCAGTTAATACCTACTCCTTTGCAATCTCCAATATATTCTGAAGGTGCCAAAATTGATGCAGGATTAGTTATTGATCAAATTAAATGGCAATATTAGTACTTTGAAAAAAAACAGAGCAGGACTTCATAGTGGATGGAATATTAGAGGAGTTCTTTAACTGGGATCATGCAGATGTGGTAATCAGTGTTCATGGGAATATTCTAGCTGATAGTAGAAATATGAGATAACTATTAGATAGCATAAAGGGTACTGCACTGATCTATCCTTCTGTCTCATAAACAGTAACATGATTATACACAGATTATCAAGCAGAAATTCTCTTAAGCTGTTGATGCTTTATAGAGAACTTTATCAACCATAGATTTACAAAAATATTTTTCTGGCACAGCTTGTTTCCTGTGTTTCTCACCTGTTACTCACTGTTATGAAGGATACTTGGTTCATTTCTAAGAAATCCATCTGCTCCTGCTGCTAGTTCTTCATTTAAAATCATAATTCTGTTTCTGATGACACAGCATCAACAGCCAACTGGGGATGTCATAAAGAAAGAATTATGTGATTTCAGATAAGGCATAAGCACCAGAAGCAGATGAACTCTGGAGAAGCTAAGATTACCTGTTACCATGCTAATGGTCTTTGCAATGAGGAATGAAGGGAAAGGAATGCATAATGTGGGAATAACAGCAACAGTGCAAGAGTTAACTGAAATACATGGATTTTACAGCACAGATGTTTGCAAATAGAATGTTTTTAAATGAATTGTTTGTGGCTTTGCCAACTCTTTAAGACCTGGTTATGCTAAATGCCTGACTCTCATTCCAGGAAATCAATCTCTATCTTGTATTTCTTGCTCTTTCCAATGCAGAATAGTAATTCTTGTCACTTGGCCATGAGTTCTGACTGCTCATTGCTCAAATTTCAAAGTCAATGGTTCGATTTGCTGGTGGGTTTATTTCCATTTGCATATTGATTTGGAAGAATTATGCAGTTTTATTAAAAAACTCATGTAATTGTTCCAAATCCTATTCACCTGTCCATCCACCTTCCACTCTAACCCCTCCCTCAAGCAATGAAGCAACAGAGCTGCTCATTCTAGGTTTGCCTGTCCCCCTGGAACTGGGAAGAGGACCATGGTCCATATGTTATCCTCCCAAGCAAAAACTCCTAGGTAGGGGAAAAGTGTTCCAAAGACACTACCTGGTCAGCTATGTGGAGAGTCTGACATACCTTCCCTTAGGCAGAAGGTTTTTTGATCACATGGGGAAATTGAATTCCAGGGCATCTGTGCAATCGATTCAGTCCCTCTTCACTGATTTCATGCCCTCCCTTCCCTAGTAGCAGGCTTGGCTCACTCCAGCCTTATTCCCGTCGGCACCCCTACTGTGCACTAACATCATAGAACTGTTGAGCTGGAAGGGACCTCAAGGAGGCTATGCTGAGGCAGGAAGGTATACCTAGACCATCCCTGACAGGTGTTTGTCTAACCTGTTCTTAAAAGCCTCCAATGACGGGGATTCCACAACCTCTCTAGGTAACCTGTTCTGGTGCTTAACTATCCTTAGAGTTAGAAAGTTTTTCCTAATATCTAACCTAAACCTCCCTTGTTGCAAGCTAAGCTGATTACTTCTTGTCTTACCCTTGGTCTTGGAGAATCTCATGGAGATGTACTTGGTGACGAGCAACATTCATTCCTCCTAGGAAATCTGTCATTTGTGGGGAGGGATGTATCAAGTAGACTGGTTACTCCCTGGCCCCCCAAATCCACACAGTTGTAGATATGTGGGGGTGAGGAGGAAACATGCAGGGCAATTATTGCTCTCCTTTCTTGTCATTTGTTGGCCCGTTTACTGATATGTGGCTTCCTTTGCTCTCCTCTCCTCTGCTCTGCAGTGGAAAGTATTTCTCAGTTTCTGAAGGTCAGATCCTGTATCACGTGAGTCCCTGAATGATAAGCACCTTCTTAGCAGCGACTGGGCATATGCAAGTTAGGAGCCTAAATACCTTTGATGATCTGGGCCATGATGTTTAAAGAGACAACACCAAACAGACACACACAAGCCAGGAAAAACCTTGCATGGAAGTGTAATTTCGTTTTCCTTCCAGCAGAAGCCCTTAGCAGATGACCCCAATAAGAAACCATGGGTAGCTAGAGTGAGGATTTCCTACTATTATTTTTTGTTGTACAGAGGGTTTCAGCCTCTCTCTCCTAGTGATTTTAGAGGGAGGAGTCATATTGAGAACACACAGGGTGATGTGTAATACTGCCTGTTTAACTACTACCATAATGAGGGATGAATACGTTTCAGTGAAAGCTCTTCAGGTGACTAATATAAATCAGCTGTGGAATACTTAGGTGACTTTTACTCAGAAAGACATGAATCAACTTAGATGACATATTAAAGTGATATATTTTAAGTGCAGTTCCGGTTAGGAAAGGGAGGTTGGAGGAAGGAAACACTTTTTTTAAGAGCAGAATGGTCCTTCATGATGAATAAAGATGATAAATCCATTTAAGCTACATCATTTTCTTTCTTCCAATATCAGACTACTCCACTTGAAATGTCTGAACTTGGGAAAAGCTAAACATGTATCTAACTCTGAATGATGTGTTTAACGATCATAGCACATCTTGTCATCTACTCTAAATCTCCTCTGCACCATTGTAATGCCAGTTTAATAACTTTGTGTGATAAATATATTACATATATATATATATAATATATATTTAAATATATTATAAGCACTAGCAGAGCTTGTCACATGATGGTATGTCATCACTAAATCATGTGTCATGTGTGTATAGTCTGTATGTCACATTGTATTTCTACACATGTAGCATCCAGATTGATTAACTGAGGGCCAAATACCATCCTGATGTAAGTGGGTCAGAGGAGTCAACTCCTCTGCCCCATCCCAGCTCACCCCCTTCAGCTCTAGAAACTGGAACCCTGTGGAGCCATGTGGAGGAGCTTCTGTAGCTTTGGCTTCGGGATAGCGGGAGCATGCCAGAGAGGCAAAGCTTGGAGTCATCGGAGTTACCACAGAATTGAATTTGGCCCAGAGTGTTGATTTTATTTTGCTGGACAATTAAATCAGCCGTGACTATTCCCTGATGCAGAGGGCAATGGCATTAGCCAGGATTGTGTCAACTACATTAAAATGCAAGTTTTGGGGGTTTTTTTTTAAATGGAGAAAAAGTACGATTGTGTCTCTTTCTGCCAAATTAGACAATGGAACAAAGGCAATCAACAGAAATTGCTTTCTAAGCACTGTGATCAGTAACTTTGCCAAGCAAACTTGTGTTCAGGGGAGGTGTGCACAGTCAACAGTCTGATTTTGCAGTAAGAAAGTCCTGTAAATTGGTGACTGATTTAAAAAATAATAATAATGAAGCAACTTTTGAGATCTCCGTATCATGAGCTTTCAAGTGGGTAATTGTGGAACCAGATCAGTCCAATAAGAAAAGGACAATCAGGTGGATAAAAAAATATAAGGACAATAATCCCTCCTCGAGCCTCAGTTTAAAAAAAAAGCCAACCTCTTTCTGTAAAAGTGTGTAGCAGTTTTTGCTTTAAGCTTCAACTCATTAAGGTTCTCAACCTAGCTTCCCTTTGTGTGCCACAATTATGTTCAGGTACACTTGATGTCATTTAACTACTGTACTGTAGTTAGACATCTAAGTTACATCAGTTGCCTCTGCAACTTGCAGATGCAAAAAGAGAAACTGGATTCACTTGATTCTAAATCTGCAAAGTGAAGAAACTCACAAACATTTCCTCTTAAAAATTCCCATGATTTCCTCCAGGTGTCATTAGTAAGATACATGCAAAATTATGCATTGTGATGGATTTATCACTAGATTCATGTTACTAAAGAAAACACCATTTATAACACCATAAAAACTAAAAACTGTAATAAAATAAAAACAAAATGAACATTTTACAGTTTAAAATTACTAGGTAATTTAACTGACAATCATTTCATGATGCCCATAAGAGTTACTATTATTAACTATGGAAAAGAAAACTGAAAATTAACCAAGATGACTTTAGATTTCATAACATTTCATTTTAATAGATGAGATGACAAGATATACATGAGAAAATTAAAGACAGGAATGAGAATATATGGTCCATCAATTCCTATATTTAAACTCTGAGAAATACAATCTACATTAATGTCAGAGTCTGAACTACAAAAGTCCTGCTAGTGACTAAAATCCTTTAATATCTCTTTCGTCTCATAATATATGCAGGGCCTTCAAGCTGATTAATACTACAGTTTCATGCATATTCTACATAAAGATAATATAGACTCACAGAATCATAGAGATGTAGGGCTGGATGGGACCTTGAGAGGTCATCAAGTCCAGCCCCCCCTGTGCTGAGGCAGGACCAAAGAAACCTAGACCAGCCCTGACAGGTGTTTGTCCAATCTGTTCTTAAAAATCTCTAATGACAGGGATTCTACAATCTCCCTTGGAAGCCTATTCCACAGCTTAACTACTCTTATAGTTATAACAACCCTTAATATATTTGAAGACTGTTATCAGGTCTTCCCACAATCTTCGTTTTACTAGACTAAACATGTCTGGTTTTTTAACCTTTCCTGAGGTTTTCTAAACTATTTTTCATTTTTGTTGCTCTCCTCTGGACTGTCTTTAATTTGTCCACATCTTTCTTAAGTTGTGGTGCACATAATTAGACACAGCACTCCAGGTGGGGTCTCACCAATGCTAAGTAGCATGGGACAAATACCTCCTGTCTCTTACGACACTCCTGTTAATACATCCCAAAATATTAGCCTTTTTCATAACTGCATCACATTGTTGACTCATATTCAATTTGTGATCCACTCTAATCTCTGGATCCTTTCTAGCAGTACTACCACCTAGCCAGTTATTCCTTGATTTGTAGCTGTGCATTTGATTTTTCCTTCCTCATATAGATTCTATACATATATTCTACTGCTTGTTAAATCACAAACCTCTCCCCATGGGGAGTCACACACAGAGTGATGGCAGGATTTGGTCCTAATTAGCTGTGCTTCAAGACTCTAGCTCCCGCTATCATGAATGCTCATGGACGCAGTGAAATTTCAAGCAGCCTCAGGCTGTGTTCCCTTGTAGGCTTTGGGGAGCCAACTCCTCTGCCCCATCCCAGCTGGTTCCCCTCTAAATCTGTTGCCTGGAACCCTGTGAAGCCAGAGGGAGGAACTTCTGTAGGTTTGGGGTTGAGGAAAGAGGGTGCATGGTTCAGAGGCAAAACTTCCTCTTTTTGTAGGCACCAGTTCCATTTCATATATAGATATGAAGGGGAGCATAGTGCAATGGTGAACATGAGTCATACGTAGTTCAGTAATACTCATCCCTTTCTTTCTTATTTGGCATGTTGTCTTTGGTTCTGAGCCTGTGAAGATTCACACAGGTGCATAACTTTGGGCACTGAGTAGGCCCATTGAACTTCGTGGACTTAAAGATAAACACATGCATAAATATTGAAGTATTGCGGCCTGAATTGGAAATATTTAGTGTCCAATCCCACAGCCTTTATTCAGGCAAAACTTCCACTGAAGTTTGCCTGAGTAAGTAATGCAGAAATTGGGGGCGTTTACATGTCTTTTGTTAGTTTGAACATACTCCACATTTTTTTGCACACACTATTTCAGGGTAAGAGGGTAGCTCACCTACTTTAAGGTTTGGAGTTAAATCGGAAATACTGACTAAACCTTTCCAAAGAGCTAAGAGGCACGGTTACTGAAGTGGTTTCTGGCTGTATGTTTCATAAGGTTCCTATGCCAGTTTATACAGCTTAAGAATTAGCATGGAGTTTATTTTAAATGTCATGAGAAATCATATGGCAGATCAGCATCCAGAAGCGGTTGCTATTTAAACCTGTGTGTCTGGATCCCATTAGTTTTATCTATTTCCCACTAGTATTATGTCTGCCATTGATTATGCATACTGCTTCTGGATTTCTTGTGTATTCTATTTAAGTGCACATTTCTCCCTGCAGAAATGCAGTTACTTTTATTGTAAGTCATTCAACAAGAGTTTCTTTTATTTTAGCACTGCATCACTTTTTCCATGGAAGAGATCTATTAATTGGTAATAGAAGGTTTTTCTTATTCAAAGCTATGCAATTAAATTGCACACTGATCATAGGTAAAACTATTGCCTCTTTATTTATACCAAGGATACACAATACAACATGAAATCAATTATTTTTAATGGCATTTCAAATGTCGGGTCTTGCTAAATCTTTTAAAATATTTGTTGCAAAATGGTACTTTCTAATGATTCAGCCCTCATAACATTTCCTTCCTTGGAGAACGTGGGTTTTGGTATTCCCAACTGCATGGACATTTTATTAAAGAGACACTGTCAACTTTTTTTAATAGGTTTTATTAACTGTGCTCTCTTAGAATATTAAAAATGCCATTTTCGCCCTGATCACACTTGTCCTTTTTCTGTTTAGAACAAACTGTTCTTTATTATTTTCCTCCTTTGTTTCTTATAGAGAATAAGCTGATATGTCAGTGGCTTGTATACACCCTAATTTGTCTAAAACATTGTTATATAATCAACTGGTCCAAGCACAGTTCTCCGAATAGGGTTTGTTAGTAGATACATTCTCCCTCTGCTGGCTGGATGACTGTCATTGCAGTAAAACAGCAACATTAATGAGGATTTATTATGTACTGTCGCTCTTTTTAATGTTTCGGCCACAAATAATAAGTGTACTAGGTAGGAAATGTTGGATCTTTTACTGGACCAGCTAATAAATAACACTGCACAAACTTCGAGGTCAGAAAGGTCACTTCACTGAGTACTGGTAGTTCAGGAACAAATCAAACTTCTTACAATCTAAGATGCTTCCTTGTTCAGTAAAGGATATTATAAAATATTTTAGAAACTTTTAGCTTCCTGTCCAAATAAATTATCAAGGTGGGTCAATTCTTCAGGGCATAAACTAATCACCTGTTGGCTTTAGGAGGCAGCTGGTCCTCCATCTACAACATTGTTTAACTGACTAGATGCATTAGGAGATTTTTCATATTCCTCAATGCTGACCATTAGCAGATGCAGGATTATGGACTAAATTAGTCTGAGCCAATATGACAAAGCTGTGAAATTGAATACATTATTTTTGCATGGGTGCCTTAAAGCCATTTAAACATATAATAATTTTGTAAAAATCTAGCAGCAACATTTATATATCAACCTATACAGTTGCAAATCTTGTATTAAATATGATAAAACGTATTCCTTTCTCCTAATATGCATTTAGTAATAAAACAATTAATTCTTAAGACTGGAAATATTTTAAGCATTAGTTCCTTTTTAGATAAGCGTCACAAATCTATAATTTATCATTGAGTGAATTCAGTGTTCATTGATCTACCTTATATTTGAACCATGTCTAACTCCTCAGAGGATCTTGACAAAGTCTTTACAATAATGAAAAATACCACCACAAAGAGAATGGGTAATGACTGGACAATTTAGCAACACACCAGTGGCATTGAAAGCAAATAACTCTAAAAATGGGATGTACTGACTATCATCATTTTTATATTTTTATCTAGGAAGTTGAACTTATCAGAAATGTGCAAGAACTTCTGAAAAGAACTTTGATGCAGGCTGTTAACCAGATGCAGTAAGATGCTTTTCACTGTTCCCAAATACTTAATAATTTATAGGACCAAATTCGTTCCTGGCTTCTATGGCCACAGCTGTCAGTAGGTGAAATTCACAAGGCATATGTACTATCTAACGTTCCATTTAAACCCTCAAAATAGATACAATTATGTATATGGAAAGGCAGCATTGGAAGCAGGCCAGATGGTGTAAGAGAAATGCCATGTCCTTTTGTAATGATAGTTTCCATTATTCTATAACATTAGGTCAAATTTTTCATCTTGCTTTCAAATATATCTGTCTAGCTCTGTGATGGCTCAAAATTACATTTAAGTAGAAGTACATTAAAAACATTTTATTCTGTTGAAGTCATTGCTCTATTGCATTGGGACTAGAACAGCTATTTTAAAATAGCTTTTTAAACAATTTGTTAGAATAAAGTACCTTGTTTTCCCCTGAACTGTTGCCATCAGATGTCAGTATGAACTAAGGAAGTGAAAAAAACTGACACTATCCTTGCTAATAAGGAAGTCTGTTGCGCTGGAAAAGTAGGGTTTACTTTTATTTTACAATATTCCAGTTTGGAGATAAGATGTTTATTAAATGCAAAGGTATTTTGAGGTGACACGGTTAATTAATAGTACAAATTACCTTTAAAAATCTTTTATTCTTATCAGCCAGCATTTGTCATATTCTGTTAGATATAAAGCAGAGTATTATTTTAATAAATAATGCTTATTAAAAAGGGAGTCATTCAACAATTTGAAGTAGTTTAATGACCCCCATCAACGCACAGTAGAGCGTCTACTGAGTGTAGATTTTAGTTTGTATTAGTAATTGTTGTAAGATGGTCTTAGCATAGTATTACAAAGGTTAACATTTGAAGACTTTTTGATTCCTTAGTTCATACTGACATCTGGTGGTTACCAGCAAGAGAAAAATGGAACTTTTTGTAACTAACTGTTGCTAAAGATCTTTTAAATTAATTGAGCTAAGCAGGAGAGATTTAATTTAGAACAAAGCAAGCGCTTTAATTTTGAATGTTGTTATTGTGTTTTCTGAGGATCAAATCATGCTGTCTTCATGGTAAAACCTTTGGGTGGGAAAGAGGACTCAGAAAACCACATGAGTCTCATGGAGTTCCCATATGGGCCCCCTTTCCACCAGGATTACTCTGTGAAACCCTAGGTTCAGCCCCCACCTCCTGTTCCCAGAGCTCCAGCTATGCAGTTAGTATAGACTAGAGGAGAGTTGAAGGGTGAGTGGAAGTGGGTAGCATGTTGCCGCTGCACAGGGTTGGGGGAATAGATTTTGTGTTAGAATTTTCAAAGGATCTGAGGAGGGTTAGCTACCCAATTTTCTTAGAGAGTCCTAAACTCTGAGGCTGGTATCATACATTTTCATAATCTTTTTGCAAGGTCGTATTCTTTTTCCAATAGTGATTTGTGATAATTTTGAACTTTTTAGATTAAATCGAGATCACAAGCAGATTTGTGAAATGGATTGGTCTGATAAGGTCGAAACATACAACATTGATGACAAATGTGGAAGATACAATAATCAGAGTACCAACATCCAGTTCCATCCCAGCTCGTCAAAGTTTGAGGAAAGGTGAAGACTATTTGTTATTGATCTGTACAAAGAAAGCCATTGAGATGTAAAGGGTCCTCTACATCAACTACAACCACACCATTTTTGTATATAAATATATTTTGTATACCGAACAAATACATATTGTGGTTGCAAAAATATCAATTCTTAGTAAGAATTTGTTACAAACCTTTGCGGGAGTCATCTAAAACCCATTGAAGTCAATGCAAAGGCTCAAATAAATTGAATTACAGGAGGGCCTGGCTTAGTTGTTGAAAGGAAAGTTGCATTCCTCTTATATTGCACACAGTTTTATTGCTTTAACTATTATAAATGTTGTCGCCTTTTTCCTCCAACCACTATTCCAGCTACGCAGTTTACAGAATGTTATATTGTTCCTTCTGATGCTCAACAGATGGCAAAATATTACCACGGAACCATATTTCAATCTGTTTTGTAGATAAAGTAGACATGGATTGTAAAGCTTAATTAGCTAGAAATCCTAGTGCATATGTACCACTGTCTTAACAATGTTTGCCACTCTAAGTATAGTTAAGATGTAAGAGGGATTCTTATTTTTTGTTTTGCCTTTATTCCTATTTGCTAAAGGTGATAGAATTTCAGATGATTCTGTCTAGTGTATCTCTCCCTGCTTGAAAAGTGAGAGGGCAGGTGAGAGTACTCCCACCTGCTGTTACACCATGTTTTATTTATGCTAATACTAGAGGGTGCATGCCATAGCAGGAAAGTTTATGGGATGATAAAACCCAAGGAAATGAAATAATTCTGCTTTGGCTTTTCTTTTCCTGAGAGAGATTTCTGCACTATCTCTTACAGTGCCTCAACGCCTGAAACCTGGGCAAAATTCAGCCATGACAACATCTATAGGGCAGAGCGAGAGCGACTGGCTTCCATCAACCTCCGTTTATTGATCGACAATATCCTTCATGACACAGCTGAGGATCTGCGCTTGCAGTGTGCTGCTGTTGACGAAGCTTTTGCTAAACGCTGCGAGGAGATGGAAGATGCAAAACACAAACTGGAACATCATTTGAGAAAAGTAAGGGTGCCCCTTAGTTCACCAAGCTGCTTCCATTAGTTTTCACACATATTGAGATAATGACAGTAGAATTAACAAGAAAGAAGAGTTGCTTAATCCTTTTAGAGTATAGAATAGTATTTTGTGTCAGTTTAGTACCTGATAGGGACTCCAGCTGTGGATTATGACCCCGATTCAGCAGAGCACCTAACCACATACTTATGTTTAAGTATGTGCTTAAGTTCCATTATCTTCACTGTTTAACTTAAGCACGGTGGACTTAAAATACATGCTGAAAGTTAAGCACATGCTTAAGTTCTTTGCTGAATCAGGGCCTAAATCCTGTCCTAGCAAGGAGATGAATTTTATAATCTAATAGATGTTTCCCACCTGTCTGGCTGTAAAATACTGAGTCAATATGCATCTCAGATCTAACCCCACTGAAATCAGTGGAATTAACCAAGGGATGGATTTTTCCCACTGTATCATTGTGTGAACAGTACACACTATGTATCTTGCTGTACATGCAAGACACATACAACATAGACTCCAATGTTTAAAAACTATTATTAGGGCTGAGATGGTTTCAAGATGTTGGTGGAGACAGAGTAAAATGCTTTGGATCCCATTGAAGGGTAGCTCTGGGCTAGCAGAGGACAGAGTGGGAGAGAGAAATGGTAAAATTATTGTGAACAAATCACTCCTAAATAGAAGCATCTACAGTACCTTGCATATGGTGCCTTTTCCATAACTTGTCTAATGCACTAGTTAGAATATTTTTACTATGACTGTTCCTCTCACAGGGAAGATTACAGTAACCAGTATCATATACATCACCACTAATAACCACTAGTTGCTTCTCAAGGTTATTATTTTTATTAATGTTATACCCTTAAAAAGCAAGCATTTAATGTGGTACACTATGCATTCTAAATGTATTACCTACTGTGCGTAAGGACAATACCATTGGTATAGTATTTGTTTTTAAGGGCTTCCACTGTAATACTACTGAAATTCTGTGTGTATTAATGTCAATTTCAATTTTGTTTTTTCTCCTTAAAGTCCAACCGAGGGGCAGGTGCAGCAAACCGACATTCAGCAACTCATGGCTGAATAATTCTGTGAAAACGTATACTACCCTGTAAAAAAAATAATCAGAAATACAAATTCATAGGCCTTGAGTCTGCTGTCATGTACCCTGATAGGATTCTGGAGTAACTCCATCAAAGTCACTGGAGTTCACTGGTTGTAAATGAGAGGTGAATCAGTATTTCTCACCTTTTTATTGTGATTCCAGTTTCACTAATGCCAGAAATCTGTGAACATAAGGTCAGGTAATCTTTTTGATCTAATTCAAAATAGCCTGTCACTTTGAGTAATTTACATTAATTACAGTGTCAGAAATGATTCACTGAGATGGATTGTGCCATGAACAGGTTCTGATGAGAATACAAATAGACTGTAGTATTTAATCAGCTGCAAAAATTCTTCAACTTCTCTTTAAAATGGATATCAGGTTTTCCATTCTGCTCAGTGTCGGAACAGAGATAAGGAGACAAAAGAGCTTTATGGGACCTTTGCACCTCCCATATTCTGGCCTCAACTAGCAGGCTACCTGGCAATGGCAAAACTACTAGTGAATCCTTGGAAGCATGAAAAGATTCCATTATTAAATGTCTGTAAAGTGGTATGCATACTAATAGTACCATATACATTACATTTATTGTCTTAAACGTGTCTCTTTTTGTGGATATTCTCTTCAAACAGACTCTTAAGGAGATTGGAGATCAAGAAAACAACATTGCTGCTCTCAAACAAGCTATTAAGGACAAAGAAGCTCCAATGAAAGTGGCTCAGACAAGGCTGTATGACAGATCTTTTAGGCCCAATGTTGAACTCTGTAGAGATCCAGCACAATTCAGGTAAACACATTAGAAAGAGAGACCTTAAATACTTCAATTATATCAAAGACATTTTAAGACAATTTCTGCCTGGCAGAGACATACGGTGGCAAAGAAATAAATGGTTTATCCAATCACAATAACATATCATTGACTTCAATGGGTTGACATAGATTGAATGGAGTTGCACCCATTGATGCCAGCTGTGAAATGTCAATTATCTAACCCCCAAGTTTAACAATTTCACTGCCACTGTTATACGAAACATTTTGACATTTATTTTTGTAGCATGTGGCCTTCATCTCTTAACTATTAGGCCTAATTCCGATACCTTTCACTTACATAAATTTGGGAATAACTCCATTGAAATGAGTGTAAAGAAGATCCGAATCAGGGAATCCATAAACATATTTATGTCCACTTTCTTCTTTGAATAGTGGGGTTCTTTACTTATTCAACTGATCCAACATCATCTGACAGGTTGTAGATAATATGCAACCCTTACGCTGTTGGCAGAGGTTCACTTTGAGGCAGATTATGCAGTGAATCAATTACGCTTCAAGCACTGCGAATGTAAATGGGCTGTGCATTTCCACAAGCTCAGAAAACTCATCAGCTCCTCCAAAGAATTAGCCGATGGCATTCGATTTTCAGTAATAATCCATTTAAAAACTGGAGGGCAATAAATCCTTCCAAATTACAGGTCTGAATGTAATTTGTCACTCTTGATCTCATAATAGTGCTTGTAATTGATTCTCCCACATCTGCTTTTTTTTTTTTTCCTGCCCTTTGGAAAAGTTTGTGAACAGCTTTTCCAGTTGTTTATAGCAAAAATATACACCATTCAAAGTCAAAGCTGCTTCTTTCCTCTATATAGTAATGTGATCATTTTGCATAATTCAAATGCTTTATGCCAGCTCAGGCACATTTTTTTAGGCCCTGATTCAGCAAACCATCCCTATTCAAAGATCTTAAACATGTGCATTGCATGTAATAGGACATAAGGACATGCTTAAGTGCTCTGCTGAATAAGGATGTGTTTAATTGCTTTGCTGAAATGGGGCCTTATATTGTTTCACATTACTCTTCTCCCCTCAATACATATCCATTATATAACATCCCCTTTTCCCATGAAATAAACATTTGGGGAGGAGGGAGATTTTCAAAGGCCCAAAAGGCAGGTAAGCACCCAACTCCTGTTGAGTTTCAATGAGAGTTGTGCGTCTAACTGCCTTTTATGCCTTTGAAAATCTTCTCCACGATTCATTCTAAATCTAAGTGTTGTGATCTCACTTACATCAGTGTATATCTGGAGTGATGCCATTGGCTTCAGTAGTTCCTCCAGTTCTACACTGTGAATGGAGGTAAAAATCTAGGTTTATGTGAATGTTCAGCCAGTCAAAAATCAATGAATCATTTAAACCATCTTTAGCCCTTCAATCGTTAACAAAGGAGGCTTGGAGAGTGGAATAGTATCTGTGACAATGGATCATTCTTTTGTGACTATTCCGAATGGGGAAAGGTTATTCTAGAATTCATTGAGCATATTTTTTACAATCTAAATTTTAGGAGACCTTTATAATTATGGTAGTTTTGAAATTATTCCGAGCTTTATGTTTACTGAAAGAGACTTAATTCAAAACCCAGAGAGCAGCTTCATTTTATAATCCTGTAGCTCAAAATCATGTCACCCATCAGGCCCCGCTAACAGCAGTACAGACTAACACCTAATTACTGTGCTGTTGAGTTTCAGAAGAACAAAGATTGCTAATTGTAGAAGTATATCAGCTCACATGCTTTTGGGGCCTTCCTCTGATTTTTATTACTAATTTAATTCTGTTCAGGTTGATCAGTGAAGTTGAAGAACTAACAGAGTCCATTGAGTCTCTGAAGCAGAAACTACTAGAGGCTGAACAGTCTCTGAGGAACCTGGAAGATACGCGGATGAGTCTAGAGAAGGAGATAGCTGTGAAATCGAACAGCCTTTTTATTGATAGGCAGAAGTGCATGGCCCATCGCACGCGATACCCTGTTGTCCTTAAACTAGCAGGCTACCAGTAGCAATGCTCCCTATACTAACGATGTGAAGATTGGTAGAAAATCTTAGCCTAGGATATTTAATTTTATAATAAGTGTGTAATATTATATTCAATAATAAAGACAATTCGCTGTTAATTTCCTTTATTTAAATAAAAATGCATCAGCATAACATCATGGTTGGCTGTAGTTCTTGCATTTGGAAGTTCAGTTTACACAGCTTAGATGACTGTCCAGAGTTTCAAAGAATATTGTAAAGGCTGATTCATCCCATCTAAAATTTGATCTCTGTTTTTCTTATGCTTACATAGTTCATACAGTATGCAATGATTTTTTTTCCTCAAATCAAATGAATGAACATGGGGGGTTTGGAACAAAGAAATGAATTTCTAGCTCTCGTTTTCAAGCTACCTTACAGTGAACAAATAACTGTGCTTGGATAATGGAACGCACACTTCAGTAAGGAAGTAGACTGAATAGATTTTAGTTTCAAGCTGCCCAAGAGTTATGAAAATAAAATGGTAGTTTGCACCGTCCGGTGACAATCTGATTACTAACTACAAACAGCAAACCCATGACATCTGGATGTATAATCTGGTATGGAGTGAAATGACTTTAAACAATCAAAACCAATTCAGTTTACTTTTAAAGAAAAGATAAACAGTGCGTGAACAGGGAATGCTCCTTTTTCTACTGTCTTACTAGTGTCAGAGTCTATCTTTGATCTTTTCACATTCTCCCACTGACTTCAATGGAAGTAGTGTATGTGGATAAATAGTGCAATATATGTCATTCATCCATCCATCAGGTTACAGGTGCCACTTTGCTGGATTTGTGATATACAGGGAAAAAAGGGTTAAAAGAAATAGACGACCATTAAGGCAAATGCATTGTTTCCTACATTACATATTTTTATTTTTAAAAGATAGTTTAGAAACACCTTAACTCTGCATGAATAGCTCTGCCTTATTAATCTATGCATGAGAGTACATTAATGTAACTGTTTCATTCTCAGGGTACCTCTACACTGCAATAAAAAACCCACAGCAGCAAGTCTCAGAGGAAGGAGAGTTTCAGAGCCTGGGCTCCAGCCTGAGCAGCTACATGGTTATTTTTAGCCTCATAGCACAAGCCTGAGTGAGCTGATCCAGACTCACTACCACAGGTTTTTATTGCAGTGTAGACATGCCCTATGACAGTTATTTGTTCATCCATGGTATTAGGAGGTTTTAGGGTTACACAGGAGGTGCATATCAGCTTTGGACCAATACGATCCTGAAATAAAAGTTTACCACTGTTTCTCTGAAAAGAACTACATCAGTAAAGCATATTGTGACTGTGGCTTTGATTGCTAGAGTTGTTTTGTATTCACCAGGCGTTGTTTTTTTTAAAAACATTCTTCTTGCAGTGATCATATTTTTATAGCCTGAATCACAATCATTAGAATCAGAGGTGGTATAAAGCGAAATACGGAATGTTTGTTTACCGTGTCTCTCTAAGCACAGGCCACTAAAACAATATACTAAAGAGAGAAACACTTTGGTAATAAGCTCATGTGTTGTTCCTTTCTCATTCATCAGGTTCTTAGGCCTTCCCTCTCTTTGGAGACTTAAGAGAGGTTTTGAAGCTGGACAAGGATTGATTCAATATTAAAATTCCAGAATAGGACTTTTTAATCACCTTTCATCCCAAAGGACCACATGACCCCATGTAACCTTGATTTATGTGTTCCCAATTATTACTTTAAAGATAAGGAATAGAACCACACTAAACTCTTGAAGGTTCAAGCCTCTGGGAAAGTTACAGATAATTTAATTCAGTGGAGGACTGTGAATGAATGATTGCATTAAAGATTGCATTTAAAATAAAATAATTAGTTAAAAGAAGCAGGCATCACAATATAACCATGTGCTCTATTTATACTCACATTCCAAGATGAAATGGTGCATGCAGGGGTGATTGTTTAAAAACATATCAAGAGTACCCAGTACCCTCATCTATGCTGTCCTGGCTATCAGGGAAATCTTGGCTTGTGAAAGGAATCAAATTGAGGTTTAAACCCTCATATGCTGCAGTCCAACACATACCGGAGCAGGAGAACTGAGGTTTAAATCTGAAGTTAATGATGTAACAGGACTTGACATTTGCAGACTAGGCCAGCGTGTATGTGGAGGTTGCCTCAGGGTCATAAATGCATAAGGATTTTTAAAATAATAGACAAGGCAAGAGTTTTAAACTGTTATTTGGATCTGAAAGCACAGATTTAACATTGCATTGCTATTGGTTTTTTTCGTTACATGGAGATCCAGATGAAAGATCTAGTTTTCTTTTCTGAAACAGAATGTGGAATATCAGTATCTCTATGCTCCTTGGTGGATGTATATGGAGGTTTCACTTGCTAAATCCTAATAGTTTAATTTACCTTTGCGAACCAATTATTCGACTTTTACTTCAAACTCAGCAAGATAATCTTATTCCAGTAAATGAAACCCATTGACAACAGTCTAATCACTGTCTTATTCACATGCTAATGGTTGAATACATGCAAATGCTAGAAGCATGAACCATATATACAATAGCTTCAGTTTCTCTAATTACTGATTTTCTTTTTTAAATGCTAATCAGAGCCACTGTTCCAGGACTGTAAACACAGTTTTACATTTCCCCCCAGAATTCCTATGCAGTCCAAGGCCTTGTCTTTATTTAAAAAAAAAAAAAGTGTTCTCAATTTGCATACACTAACCAAGTAAAATCCTTAGTGAAGACGAGGCAGGGGACATATTACCAGAGTAGTAATAACAGTAATAGCTGTTGTTATCCATAGGTGAAGCTTAGAACAGCCACATAATACATTGCATCTTTTCACAGGTCACAAATAAACCTGTAACAACAGCACGGGGCCAGTTTTTTAAATGTGGATGTTGCTTCTAGGGTATGGTCTTCTGTCCACTCTAGGTGCTTTCCAACTAGGTGCCGATCTGCATCTTTAGGTGCCTAAGCAACTTTTAAAACCATGTCCATTGTAATTACTAACGCCTGATCCTGTCTACACTATGATTATCCAAGATTACAATGTGTGGTTCCAGCTGTGTTTTAAACTAGAGCATTAAAGATGAGATTTGAAGGCTGGAAGGTATTTCCATTAATCTTTGTGGTTCTGTTCCAGGTGATTTGCACTGTAATTACCAAATAACCTCCACAGAGAGGGAAAGTATTTATGTAACATTTTGCTACATAATTGCAGGGTAGTTTCTTGGTTCTGCTGGTCTCTTGAAGTAAAATTATATCTTGAATGTTCGTCTCAGGAGTAATATGCATTAAAAGAACAACATTTATCACTGTACAGAATGCTTATTAATTGCACATTTCTCCTTGAGCAGGAGGATGTGTCCCATCCATAAGATGCATCTGATACCAAGAATGTGTACTGGGCTAATTGCAGAGTGTTCATTGCTTGGCATCATAATATCATTACTGTTCTCTTGTCAATTGCTCTGCTGCTGTTGATCATGGCAGACCTTATGCGCTGGAGTCTGGCGTTCAATGTTAGTGATATAAACACATGCGGATGCAAAAGGAACGAATCTCAATTACTTTGTACCTATCCTTGTGGCCATCTTTGTATTCCCTGTATTCTGGGTCCAGACAAGGGCCTGCTCAATGCCTGTGTAAGGTGGGAAATTGAGTCTCATGTTCACCCGATGTAGGCATAATTAATTTTTGCCTTTATTTATAAATTGAGACAGAATTATTGTCACTTATAATTTCTGATCATTTATTTATGCCAGACAATAAACAAATAACATGGTACAGGTAGGGACCCAAGTTACCAAGTTCCAAGATGTTGGGGAGCTTTTGTCCACTACATGATTGTCATCTCAGTTTCTGACCTGGTCACAGAATTATAGAATATTAGGGTTGGAAGGGACCTCAGGAGGTCATCTGGTCCAATCCCCCTGCTCAAAGCAGGACTAACCTCAGCCGAATAGAGGGGAATAATCACTTCCCGTGACCTGCTGGCAATGCTCCTCCTAATGCAGCCCAATATGCCATTAACCTTCTTGACAACCAGGGCACACTGCTGACTCATATCCAGCTTTTTATCCCAGCCAGAGCTGCTGCCCAGCTCTCCCCAGTCATAGCTGTGCATGGGATTCTTCCTTCCTAAGTGCAGGACTCAACCTCATTAGATTTCTTTTGGCCCAATCCTCCAGTTTGTTTAAGGTCACTCTGTATCCTATCCCTACCCTCCAGGGTATCTCCACTCCCCCAGGCAAACTTGCTGAGGGTGGCCCCAGGACCGACCCCTGGGGAACTCCGCTTTTGTCCACTACATGATTGTCATCTCAGTTTCTGACCTGGTCACAGAATTATAGAATATTAGGGTTGGAAGGGACCTCAGGAGGTCATCTAATCCAACCCCCTGCTCAAAGCAGGACTAACCTCAGCTAAATCATCCCAGCCAGGGCGCTGTCACCTTAAAAACCCTAAGGATGGAGATTCCAACCTCCCTAGGTAATCCATTCCAGTGCTTCACCACCCTCCTAGGGAAAAAGATTTTTCCTAATATCCATCCTTGACCTTCTCCACTGCAACTTGAGACCATTGCTCCTTGTTCTGTCATCTGTCACCACTAAGAACAGCCTAGCTCCATCCTCCCTTGTGCCTCCTTTCAGTAGTTGAAGGCTGCTATCAAATGCCCCCTCATTCTTCTCTTCTACAGACTAAACAAGCCTAGTTCTCTCAGCCTCTCCTCGTAACTCATGTGCTCCAGCCCCCTAATCATTTGTGTTACCCTCTGCTGGATTTTCTCCAATTTGTCCACATCCTTTCTGTACTGGAGAGCCCCAAACTGGACACAATACTCCAAATGTGGCCTCACCAATGCTGAATGGAGGGGAATGATCATTTGCCTCGATCTGCTGGCAATGCTCCTACTAATGCACCCAACATGCTGTTAGCCTTCTTGGCAATAAGGGCACACTGCTGACTCATATCCAGCTTCTTGTCCGCTGTAACCCCCAGGTCCTTTTCTGCAGAACTGCTGCCTAGCCAGTCGGTCCCCAGTCTGTAGCAGTGCATGGGATTCTTCTGTCATAAGTGCAGGATTCTGGTCTTTCATTCTCATTCCTTCAATTTTCTGTCTGGTATTTCTCCAAGTTTGGCCCCAGTTCACTTTATTCTTATACTTTTCCACATTACATATTTATTAACTTTCCTCTAATCAATGTTATGTAACATTACACATACGCAGTTACTCGTTTATCCAAGTTTTCATGATTTGTTTTTCATTCATCAGTCTACATTATAATAAATCATTAACATTACATCACTGAACTAACACCACCTTGTGCTTATTTTCTACCACTCAGCAATTTTCTTCACATGTATATGTGAATCATCCTAAATTAATCATTAACGTAACTCTTCTATTTGAGTAGGAAAGTTATGGGGGTTACCATGTCCTTAATGTCAGCAGGTGTTCAAACATGGGTTTTCAGGGGACTTTTGTGCTCAAAACCTTAGCACTCTGTTTGTAAATTATTCAAAAGCCTTGTCAGTAACTTTGCCAGTTACATTTTGTGGAATTTTATTCCATTTTACAGCCCAGGTATTTAATTGTTCCCCGTTACTCCAGTGTAAATTAGAGTAGCTGCCTCAGTGAATGACGAATTTGACTTGCTGATCTTTGGAACATCATCATGTTTGTCATTCATAAATATTCCTACAGCCACTGATATTCAATGGAAAAGTTCATTAATCTTGAAAGTTTCTTGAACGTTCACTACTTCTTGAAAGTTGACCTTGGCTAGGCTGCTGAAATGAATTCCTATCTTGCTGACCAGTTTCATCATATTGTTGTCTGGAACTCCCCCAGTATCCATCTGTTGTCTCTTGTGTTATACTTCGATGGAAAGCATTCTGGGGCGTTCAGTTTTTGTACAGTGCCTAGCACAGTGGGGTCCTGGTCTATGATGAGGTTACTAGGTGCTATGATAATGCAAATAATAAATAACAATATTTGTACCCAAAAAAGTCATCCGTTATTTGCTCTTTTTCATTCGCTATTCTCCTATCAAAAAGCTGCATTAAAAAGTCAGCAAGTAGAAAATAGTCCATTGTCCACCTCCAATGGCATCCAGTCAAAGTGAATAGTTCAGGACCAAATCATCATTTGAAATGTATTCAGCCAAGCTAATCAGCACATGTTAAAGGATAGGGAACATGTTCTCTGCCCACTGGACTGGTTCGCTAAGGATTAGCACGCCAAAATTGTCCTAAATTCAGCAGATTTTTGGTTTGTTTAATACTATTTGATCAGCTCTACCTATTATAATAGACTTTCTTCATTATTAAAAGGTCCTATTCCCTGGTGTTTTCGCTTCCACAGGACTATAGGAATTGCTACACTGGATCAGAACCGTAGTCCATTTAATTCAGTGTCCTACCAACCAGATGCTTCCCTATCTGCTTACTTCAGAGGAAGCTGGTTTGAGGAAGGACTGCAGCAGGCCCTCTGGATTTAGCCTGGCCAGCGTAATAGGATGCCACGTCTTCAGAAAACAAGACTTTAACATTCAAGATGCTACAGAATAGGAGCCCATTTCCGCAAGCTGCTGTGTACCCTTCAACCCCCACTGAAATCCAGTCACTCACAAGACGCTGTCATTCCCTCACACGGTCACACCTGACTACAGAGCAGCCTGTTTCCAGCTCTCAGAGGGGAAGCAACAATCTGTTTTTATCATTCCGTGGATGCAGCCGTTTCTATAGCAACTCACTATGGCATCTAAGTCACACAAATTGTGGGATATTTTGACTTTGACTGCATCTTGCTCAGGAACGTGCAACTTCTCCCATATAAGTCCCACTTAAACTTCCTTTATTGGGCAGAAAGGAGGGTTGGGAGGATAAACAGGCGGACAAGGCCCTGGCTTCGGAGGCATAGCTTCAATTCCTGGGTCAGCTGCAGACGTCCCCGTGTGACTTTGGCCAAGACACTTAACCCATTCTGTGCCTCAGTTCAGCATCTGTAAAATGGGGATAATGCTTCCCTGCAGCTCCCAGGTGTGCTGTGAGGATAAAATTCATTACTGATTATGGGGTGTTCAGTTACCATGGATGTGAGAGCCCTCTAAACAGAGTTTGCCGTGTAGCCATGTTGGTCCCAGATTATTAGAGAGACCGGGATTTTATTGGACCAACTTCTGTTGGTGAAAGAAACAAGCTTCCACCAGCTTCTTCAGGGCTGGGAAAGCTCTGTGTAAACTCAAAAGCTTGTCTCTTTCACCATCAGAAGTTGGTCCAATAAAAGATATTGGACCTCATGGACGCTGTTAAATTAGCTCTCTGTGCAGAGATCAATTTCACCCTGAGTGCAACATCAGGTATGAACTGGGACTCTGCTACCATGCTTCAGTCTGCCTAGCTAGCAGGGCTGTTAGAAGACAATGCATTTTGGAAAGTGTAGCAGAACAGAGTATGACACAGAGTTATTTATTTGCATTGGAGGTGATCACATACTGTGCTACTTACCCTGCTCTCCGGGCTCGTTACACAATTAGTGATTTTAAACTATTGTGGACAGTGATTAGCCTAATTGTATAATTGGTTCTGTTGCCAGAAAGTTATTTTTGTTTATACAGGATGTGGTAATTAATTATTGCGGGTCTCCCCCCCCCACAACAAGCTAATGGAATTTGCTGAGAAGTACAGCATTATATAGTGTTCATTTGATTAATGGCACAGCGTTAATAGGTGCTCCGAAGCTCAGAGCCAGCCCAAGGCGAATAGTTTTCTAGTGCCTCTCACCTCCTCTGCAAAACAAATGTCCCTTTCCCGGCTCCTCCCAGCTGCTCTTTCCATTCCCCAACTCCACCCAAGTCTGCCATATTCCCAGCTCACCACCATTTCTTTTTCCTCCCACCAGTCTCACTCCTCCTTTGGTACCAACATTTCTCTTCCCCTCCCTCTTGCAAAGGAGATAAACCCGGCCAGCTGGCCCCCTCCTCCAGCCTACATCCCTTTGGCTGTGGCTCCAAAGAGATGGTGGTCAGCTGGTTTAAGTGCCCCTTTGAGGCATGGTAGCCCCTGAAGCATGATACCTAGGAGTTCGCCTCTCCATCTGATTACTCTAGTACAACCCATCTCAAAGGACATCTCTAAAAAAGGCAGTTTGCTACAGAAACTCGCTAATTTGTCATCTGTTTTCCCCTCTCTTCTTTTAGGTTTTGCGATAAATGGAATAAAAATATTTATTGTCCCCGTTGTGATGTTTTTCCGTACACGACAAGCAAGCCTAGATTAAATGCCCTTTATGGTCCATTTAGGGCAGTGGTTCTCAACCCATGGCCTGCGGGCTGCTTGCGGCCCAATCAGCACACAGCTGCGGCCCATGTGACATCCTCAGGGCCATACAGGTAGTGTATGTACTGTGTGGATGCGGCCCACATAACACACAGAGAGCTTCATCTGCGGCCCATGATGAGAACCACTGATTTAGGGGAAAAAGAGAAAGAAAAGGATGTAAAATCAAGTCTCCATGGGATAACATGGACAATGTGAGTCTCCTTGACCATACTGCATCAGCTCTGCCTTAAAAATGATTGTTCTAGTCTATCCGATGTAGATTCTTACACTGAGCTTTTCACCGTAGTACCTGAACGCCTTCTCATAGTGCGTTAAGCAACGTGACTAACACCTGCCACGTGTTGTTTGTTCTCACATCCTCTCCCCAGACAGAGAGAATTGTGTGCCTTCTTCTGAGCTAACTCCTCGAAGACGCAGACAACAGAGCAATAACACCCCGATGGAAAATCCTGTGCAATTGAACGAAAATGGCAACCTTTCTATTGCTTTTTTTACACTATTATTTCATTGAGGACTCAGAATTTGATATATAAATATACCAACAACGAAGAAAAATAGAATCATATTTTCAAATAGTCATTCCCAATCAATAATAGAAAAATTCCCATCATAGATCAATCAGTGGGTACAATTTTTACCCATCCACCAGCATTTACCTGTTATGGAATTCAGTAGGGTTGGGTTCTAGACTAATTTCTATAGAACCCTGTTAGTTTCCTTCTTTTAAAATCACATAGGCCTTTTTCATAAGGCCAGGTACATAGCTACAGCTAACACTCTGCATTTGGTATAAGAGGACCCTTTCTGATTATTTACGACTTGGTGCTTTGAAATGCTGAGTGGCCCCATCTCCCCTTGGATGGATAGTGGCTGAAATGCCATGCAGGGTCAACCTCTTACTGTGCAAACAACACCACGCGTTGTGGGAGGACTGTGAAGTTAGCTGAGCACCTTATGGATAGATAACATCTGGGTTTTGCACAAATCACACCAAAACAAATGACGACACCCCATGCCCACAGGTGTGCGTCTCCTTTTTGCCAGCAGGTCCTATTTCACCTCCTTTCGCCATCCCCCCTTCACTAATTCTGTCCATTGTCAGCGTAAATACATGGAGAATGGAAACAGCAGGGAGATGGATTGAAACACTGCGTGGGGGGAAGAGAAAGAAAATGAGAGAGCTAAATATCATTTTCTCCCTATGTCTTTCTCCCTAGCTTGTAAATATATATCCCCAGTGGTTATGAGATAAAAGGATATTTTACTTGTGTATGAACAATTGTATCAGCTCTTCTTCGGCATTTAATCAACCTTCTAACACCATATAATCCTCTAGTAAATTGAATGGGCCAAGAACATTATTCTTCCAGTAACTGCAGGGAAAAAAGGGTCCATAATGTGGTCTCGCTTGAGTTGGGACTCCCGGAATTTTATCACACTTAAAAACCAATTTCTGCTCCAAGGGTAAATGAGGCCTGTGGAACTAGAAAAGCGATAATAAAGTTCTCTAACTACCCTCATACGTATCAATCAGCCTAAGAGTTCGCTTTCCGCTGAGGAATTCCAAGAGCTCTGTTTAAATTTCAAGGCCCTTGTATAAATGGACCTTTTCAAATTCATTGGAAGTGCCTCTTCTCTGATTTGTCTTTACATCGGCTCAGGGAACCGGCAATGAGCTCTAAATTTTACCTCTAAATTTCTAGATCAGACACAGTGTAGGTCAGTGGTGATTAAAAGTCACTGTTGCCATTTGATGGCTGGCCAAGGCCTATGTGAAATGAATTTGGTGGACTTGTTCTATTTGCTAACATCTAGGTACCAACATCCTGAAAACCACCTCTCCGCTTTGCACTCGGTGGCAGGCTCGCTAAATGAATCATGGACTCAGTAGACAAGCAGACTAAATAATAATCAAGGTGGCAGTTTCCCAGAATCTGTCTAAGGTACATTGACAGAGCACAGTGGGGGAGTTTGTACTGCCACAGCCCATGCTGCGCCAGTTAGGTGGAAAAATACTTAGCTTTTACATAACGCTTGCCATCCACAAATCTCAATGCCAAAGGAAAGTATCACTATCCCCAATTCACAGATGGGAAAACTGAGGCCTGGAGAAGTGAAATGATTTTAATCATAGCAATAGCAATCAAGGAATAGTGCATTTTTATAGCTCAAAATTAGTGTTGGACGCCCAGTGGCACTTACGTGCACACATAACCAACTCCCTGAGAGTACAGTTTGAATGGCCCTCTGATTATTCTGACAATGGGGTTTGAACTACAGACCTAGAGAGCTAAAAGCATGTGCTGCTACACTTAAGCTACACATTAGCTATCATCAATAACAGACTCATGAATCTCTAGTGTGGACCAGCCATTCGAGGAGGACAAAGGATCACACACACAAAAATCTTTCATTAATCCACAAAACAGATGGTGGCAACACAGGCTTCCCCCAACCCGCCCAACCAATTTGAGCTGGTCACACTATTTTGTTCAGTTAAATGAACCCTGTTTTCCTGGCATGAATTGCTCACAAACAACTCACACCTTTTACAAAATTGATCATTGTACAAGGTGGTTGGATGAATACTTTCCACTAACACATTTGCACTGTAGAATATCCACAAACTCTGCACAGTGAGCATTTGGTCAAGATTTGTGATTGGCTAATTCAGCTACCTGGTATCATTTCTGTTCCCTGACTGGATGACTTCAGCTTTGTAAACTAACAAAGTGAAAAGGAAAAGCCAATCCACTGCATTGTCTGAGAGGTTGAAACCCACAAGCCAATGAAAGGGCAAGCGGCTGGGAAGAAAAGATCCCTAATTGTGATAAAGAGAAACACCGTGAAGTAGACAAACATAAAATATCCAATTCATTGGAGGATTGGGGCTGATGATTAAAAGCTTGCTAGATGTGGAGCCTTTTATACTCGAGGCTTGAATGAACCTCATGCTTTTCTTCTGAGTTTAAGAAAAATGTAAAAGGAAATGCCATTGAGGCTCTGTCTGGCTAATTATTTGAAAATCACTATATTTAAAAGTGATCTCTGAGGAAATACCTTGGAAGAGTCCCAGAATCTAGACTGCCTAATGGCAGGTCTGACAAATTCAGTTCCAGATGTTGGGTTGGCTAAAGAATATTAGAGGGTGGCAAGGTTACCTGGACCTGCCACGTGGCTGGATTGATAGTGGTATTGAGGACAAAGGCCAAGAAACCAAATAATAGATATGGCCACCCCTGTAGATCTGCGCTTTCATCCTACAACGGCAAAGGCTCTTTAAGAGCTCATAGGAAACATTAATAAATAATATTGATTATTAGTAATATTCAGGAGGTTCTCCCACTGTGCTAGGCATTGTCCACACATACTGGAAGAAACAGCATCTAACCCATGGGGTTTGTAATCTAAGACATATGTATTGAACCGCTCAGATTTAGGAAGATGCCACAGGTTGTTGCCTGATGGTTCTTTATCATACATTGTGCACTTAAGTTGACTTGCGTTCTGTGCTTCCACAAGTAGGTTTGACTTGTCACAGCGGGGTCAGTGTCTACCCTATGTTTTCAAGCTCGATTTGCAGACTGAACTGCAGCAAATCCTGATACCGGAATACAAGTGCCTGTTCGCTCCATGATATTTTCTTCAATTGAGAACTTTTGTGTTTTTCTCTTTAAGTAGCAACTTTTGAAAACGTATTTGCCTGGATAATTAGAGCAGGGAATTACAAACACAGCTAGTCTGCTTTCTGTCAAGAACATGGGCTTTTTTTATCCTGAAGAGGAAAGGTTCCTTCTTTCAAACTGTTTAAGTGTTTTCGGTACACAGTGTCGTGGGCAAATCTTTAACGGTGTCGCAACCCAGGCCTCCTCTTGCAGTGCTTTTCCTCTACGAAGCATTGACAAACATGAAAAACTGTATTGTCCTTTGCATTTCGGTGCTCCAGGATTTAAGAGAATCTCTGTTAGGGATTAAGATGAGATTTCCATGGGGAACAGGTTACCCTACATCTGCTACTGCCCCGCGCTTTGAGGGGCTCCGCGCTTCACGCCAGGACCTGCTGGGAGGCGGGCGGCTGTGCACCAGGACGATTTGCTCCAGGCCCCGCACCCCGCTAGGGACGGCACTGGGTTGGTGCTTAACAAAAAGGCATAGCATGCAATACTCTGAGCTTAACACATATAATAGCAGTGGTTTTCAGTGAGAAGCAAAAATCGGAAGGACAAGTTCCTCTGTGGCACCTACTGCCTCGGGAGTCACCCATTATTTTTCATGCACCTTGTAATCTGCAGGGGACTTTGAAAATGATACTGAAGGCTTTTTTGCTTTTCTTTCTGTTTTCTGAAGACTGACGAAGCGAGAAGAGGAACCTCACACGATCCGTGATCAAGGACCAACCAAGCAGGAAACAAGGTGTTTCTTGTGAGCTAGGAAATGATAGCGCAGAACACCCTGCTTGCGTTATTACTGTCTGCAACAACCAAGGCTCTCTCCTAGGGTTCTTCCCTCACCACCAGTCCTGGCACCCGTCTTGAAACCAGGCCTAAAAGCTCTCATTTAGTGGGTCACTGCGTCCCTTTTTTCCTAGCTGTACTCTGATGATCATAAAGAAACCTGCATGATAGAGATCAGTGCACTGCACGCATTAGGCCAAATTCATCCTTAGTGTGCTTTTGCAGAAGGCGACGGGCTTCCACCCACACCACTGGATGAAGGAGTTATGTTCATTCCCGATTGTTTTGCATGAGACGTGAGAGCAGAACTTCAAACAGCCGTGCACATTCCTTTTACAAAACAGATGGCCCTTGAATCACACGTGTGATCTGGCACCTGTGAGGATGTTAAAATATTACCGTTCCCTTCAGGGGCTATTCCACTAATGCACGGGTATATATCACTATCATCACAAGCAGTGTACTTCCTTGCTACCTTCCCTAATTACAAATCACAAGGACGAAACAGGTTGAAAAGGGAAGGTCTAATGAGATGGGGTGCTTGTTAATTAATTTCGGATCATCACTCATGGGAGCAATGGCTCTAAATCAGAAAACGGCCACAACCCACTGCGGCACCTTCTCTAGTAACCTATTCCGACAGATGTTAGGTCTAATTTTTCTCCTGAAGATGCTGCTCCATACGCTGCTGTTTTGGCTTCTGCAGCAACATTTGTTCAGTGTTGCAATTCTGTGCTTTCTTTGCTTTACAGACAGGACTGATTTTTGAAAGAGGGCTCAATGTCTCTGGAGTTCCTGATGTAAAATTGCACCAAGATGCCTCTTAGTTACAAAAGTGAGTGAATCAGATACTTTTGCAGTGCAAAATATAGCACTAGCTAGAGCCAGAGACAGTCAATGCAGGAACTCTGTAAGTTTCCACACAGCCTTGCCAAAGCACCATGAGCCTAACCAATGATACCCCTTACTCTGTTATTCCAAACCAGTCCTTAGCCCCCACTTATCTTTGACAATGTACCTCATTCCTGACCTGTACCACCACTTGCAATTCCAGTCTTGGGATCAGCTTGACTGTATGGATACCCACACGAAACCCCCCACTGTTATTAAAAACATACAGATTCCCAGAGCGCTTCAGACCAGTGGTCCATCCAGTCCAATATTCTGTATCCAAAAGTAGCCATTACCAGCTGCTTCAGAAGAAACAGCAAGAAACCCCACATGTACAGCTATGGTTGCCCATAGGGGAAATTTCTTCCTGACCCCTGTCAATTAGAGCTTGGTTTACGCCTTGAAGCATGAGGATTTATATTTCTTTTTAAATGTTTGTTCAAGTTAATGTGAGCGTGGATGTTGTTTATTATTCATATGGACCCCAATTCAAGAAGCCATGTTAGTTAAAGGGCATTCTTAAGCACAAGCCTAACTTTAAGCATGTCCTGAAGTTCCATTGAAGTCACTGAGACTTAAGCACTTTCCTCAGTCAGGGTCATAAATATCTAATCATTGTTTTTAGTGCTGCCGAGTTCCTGGGGATGTATCCAACCAAGCAGCCCAGCCGATAGAGGAGAAAGAGCAGGAAGCAGCAAAATTGCAGTTCCCAAGAGGCGCCACTGCACGATTTCTGAATTAAAAAAAATGTTTGGGACACAGCGTGTCTGCTTCAAAATTCCAGCTGACAGCATAATCAAAGCTCAGACAAGTACGTTTTCCCGGGTGCGTTGCCAGCATTGATTAGTGTTATGCCTTCATACTACTGAGCATCACACAGAGATGAGCGAAGTGTTGCATATGAAACATTTGCTTTCATCCCTTTTCTATTACTCACTGATGATCAGCCTGGTGTAAATTTGCTTCTGTCAATAACTGAAGCTGGAGTTCACAGCCCCCTCTGGGATGCACCCATGTAGGATTATCAGATAGTACAAGTGGTTTGTTCTTTTCTTTTAGTGGGCCAATGCTATCTGCTTGGAATAGCATAGTACAATGCGCCTGGATGACATTTTTCTGACACACTGACTAGAAACTCTTTAGAATTTCTCTTCGGCTTTGTCATAGTCCCTATAGAACTGCAACTGAGCCCTGGCTGTTGAACATCAGGTACAATCAGGGGAATTGTACAGCAAAGAAACTTAGATTTTGTTAGTTGAAATGGGCGAGCAGAATTTGCATAAAGGCTGTAATTGTTCAATTGACCTTGCCTGGTGAACCGTCGTGGGAGAAGATGTTTCAGTGATGGATGGGTGAACGAGTTCAGATGAAACTGGAACTGACACGACCATACATACACAAATCAAGGAGAACCGAACCTGAATGCTTTTGGAGGTTCAGAAAAGTTCAATTCACTTTCTGTGTTTGTGGTCTTACAATTTATATGGGCCTGTCCGTGTTTCCTGGCTTCATTCCTGGGGATTTGATAGCAGCCTTTAACCACCTGAAAGGGGGTTCCAGGGAGGATGGAACTAGGCTGTTCTCAGTGGTGGCAGATGACAGAACAAGGAACAATGGTCTCAAGTTGCAGTGGGGGAGGTCTAGGTTGGACATTAGGAAAAAAATTTTCACTAGGAGGGTGGTGAAGCACTGGAATGGGTTACCTAGGGAGGTGGTGGAATCTCCATCTTTAAAGGTTTTTAAGCTGCGGCTTGACAAAACACTCGCTGGGATGATTTAGCTGAGGTTAGTCCTGCTCTGAGCAGGGGGTTGGACTAGATACCTCCTGAGGTCCCTTCCCACTCTATGATTCTATGATTCAGAAATGTAAAGACGGAAATATCACAAAAAAACAATGGTTCTTGTGCCAGACACTGCTATTTTCAAGCAGGCCACAAACGATGAAGCGTTGAAAATATCATGAATGAGATGCACTCTCACAAACTCTCAGCCCAAAGATAGTCTGTGGGTGTTCACCCATTACCAGCTCCAGAGGAACTATGATCATGCTTAGCTCTTATAAACTTTATGGCCTAAAACCTTAGCTGCAGTAATGAAGCACAGTGTGCAATTGGAAGTGTGTACAGCAGTGTCTATAACAGATCTTTGCATTTCCCTTGTCCTGGGCCAGCTCCATGCTACTCTTCTCCCCTAGAGCACCATTTAAGTGGTGGATAATCCTCGCAAAGAACTTCTTGGTGGGAATTTCATCCTATTATATTATCACCATCTTATAGATGGGGAGACTAAAGCAGGAGGTCTTGTGACGTGTCCACAGACATCAATGAATCCTGAGGCTTCTGAATCCTGGGCCTCTATTTGTACCTCTAGGCTATACTATCTGTCAAGGTATTCATAACCAGGTATCTTGAGTTGTCATGTCACCAAAATCTCTCACCATGGGACTATGCCACACCACCTTGCCATGAAGATGAGAGGAACCTAGCCAAGGGTTTATACAGATTACCTTTCTCATATGAGAGCCTCATATAAAAATGACAATGAAACTGTAGAACAGTATGATGGAGTTGTCAGCCCATTTGACCTTTGATTTTTGTTCTGTGCTTTCTCAAATGGAATATGTTTTATGTGAATAAACTTCAGCCACTGAGTTGTCTTCATGCTATTGCTGTGACTTGCTTTTCGAACAGTCGCTATTCATAATGACTGGAGCCAGTCCATAGTTTTTTAAACGTAGAGAAAAACGTCAACGTTATTTCTGTGTCACAGGGTTTGGAACAGATCCATTTTCAACATTTAATAAAAAAAAATTATTTAAAGTATTAGACATTTTTCATTGGCTGAAAACCTGACAGTTGAAAAATTCTGAACCATTTTGATAATGGCTTGGATTAAAAAAAGTTAAAATGTCTTTTTTTTTTTCAAATGTGTCTTTCAAGCCCAGCAAAACAGAATCCAGGGAAAAGAAGCTTTTGCACAGGATACCGATAGACAAAGATCAGTATAAAAAAAGAAGAGAAGAGAAGAAATACAAGTAGATTTTAGATACAAAATAGATGGGTTCACATTGGGGAAGAGGACCTCTGTCGCCCCTTGGTGGTCTGTCTGAGAGCACACAGCTCAGGTCATTCCAGACGGTACCCCACTGAGAGGCACTTTAAACCACAATATTCATACAGAAAACACCAACCCAATAACCAGGCCAACATACAGTATTAAATTGTTATAGGGCACATCGTATTTGTCACAGAGACCTCATGCAACGCAAAGGAAATAGCTGGAGAATTTTTTTTATGCTACTATACTAAGAATTGATTTAAAAATATTTTTCTAACTGATCAGGAAGTAAGTTGTATTTTCCATTTTTCATTCCCTACTGTTCTTCCCTATGATCTGAGAAAAGGAACCAAAGGAGTACATTTCAGCACGGTGTGAGCTCTGATTGCATTATTTCAATCCACGACTGTAACCATTTTCATCCAGAGATAAGAGAAATAAAGCACCAGGAAGATTTCAGGAAGGGATTGGAAACTGGTCACGAACTGAATAAAAGATAGTCGCAGCAATAGCAAGCGGACATCCAGAGAAGAGGCTGAAGTTTAATAAAAGCGTGGAGTCCGTTGGTGTCAGGAGTAGCAGCACTTCTCATGGAGTCGTACATCATACAACTGTGGATAACAACAACACTCAGTATTGCAGGCCCCAAGCCTGGCGAAAAATGAGTCAGGTCTCCAAAAATGATGAGATTGGCTTCAAAATCATGAGATTTTTCTAAAAATAATAATAATAATACACGCTCTCTAGGTCGCTAGTTCAGTTCTATGGACCCAATAGACACATTCATGTTCAGAGTGCTCTTCCCAAACAAACTGAATTTAGGGTGCTCCCGAGGTTCAACCCCCATTAGAAAAGAGCCCCCTCTCGATTCCTCTACCAATCCATTCATCTGTCACTTATTATATTGATGTGTGGAACCCGATACCCAGCTCCACCTTCATCGCTTCCACCCCAGCCCCTTCAATAGTATATTCCACTGAGAAAAGGGAACTTTGTGCTTCTGGAAGAACTATTCCCTTAGTAGAACAGCCAACTCCTCAATGCGTAAGAGTGCCATCATCTTGAACTCCTATGCCATGCGACCCCAGAGATGTGTTTGAATAAAACTAACGTCTCCCTTTCTTTTGTGCTGCCAGACTGAGAATCGGTTTTAAAATATTCCTCTGACAGCCACTGACCAAAAAAATCCATTCCATTTTTCTATTCACAACGATCAGCGCTCGCCTCTGTGTTTAACAGGAGACGTACTTATTGGTTTTGCCTCCCAATATTTTTATTATTTAAACCACCTGCTATCGAGCAAACAGATATGTTAGTAGTTTTCCATTGTTACATAAAACAAAAGAACAAGCATGGCACAACTTTCCCACAAGTTGCTGGCGACCACACGGAGTGGTTCTGAGTGACGCAGCTGGTAAATTATTACACATCAATCACAACAACTGTGTAGCGCTCTTGTTCCTGCGTTATTAACTATTGAATTATCTGTCTGTAAACATCATTTACCATTCTGCATGGACGGGCTCTCTGGCTCAACAAAGGGAGTGACTGTGGTTGAGATGCCGATGTTAAATTGTGCTGCTTCAGAGGCAGCTGGTGACTCACAGAAAACTTTTAATAAATGTTCTGTCTGAAAACAGGTGTGCTTCTGTGGATCTTCTATTTTCTTGTTGCTTTAATTTCACTCATCTGCAGTCACAGAGATCCTGCTGTCTCAGGATTGCACCTGCATCTGCTATTTATTCCCCACCTGATGCCCTGTTTTCTCTGTGGGATAGCATAATCTTTTCGACAGCAAGTCTCTGTGATGTCACAACAGATTCCTAAAGCCGATAAAAGCCAGATTGTGGCTCACAAGGCGCACGTGCGGGGTTAAAAATAAAACTGCACATTTCTGCAAGCCAAAATCATTCGGCCTGAGTCCTGACTGCTGATATATCCCAGGGAGAGACATATGGCTGTGGTCATCATGGCTAAAGTGTGCATGGTCAACAAGAAAATACAGCTGTGTCCATGGGGGAGGTCTAGGTTGGATATTAGGAAAACCTTTTCCCTAGGAGGGTGGTGAAGCACTGGAATGGGTTACCTAGGGAGGTGGTGGACTCTCCATCCTTGGAGGTTTTTAAGGCCTGGCTTGACAAAGCCCTGGCGGGGATGGTTTAGTTGGGGTTGGTCCTGCTTTGAGCAGGGGGTTGGACTAGATACCTCCTGAGGTCCCTTCTATGATTCTAATTCTACCCTTCTAATCTTCTGTGATTCTATGTGGCAGAACTGCACAAAGCAGGCCAGTGTCTGGAAAGGCAGGACCTGGTCACACAGTCCCACCACAGGGCAGAGACGAGATGTGCAAAGGGACACGATTCAGAACACCTATCATACAGCGGTAATACCGGGAACTCACCGCACTATTGGGAAAGTCTGAGTAAGAGCTGCCGGAGCAGGAGTGGGGGAGCTGCCCTGGGGCTACGGCCTTTCTCTGAAGATTGACTATTACTCTAAGTAAAATCATTTCACCTGCCTCCCCATCCTACGTGCCACTCAGATGTCAAGAGAGTAAAAGAGAAAGGATCCACGGAGAACAACTGCTTCCGGCCCCCAAACTGTATGGAACACAAGGACACATTTCATCCAGAGGCTCCACACCTAGCACTGCTTCATAGACCAGCCCTGCTAGCCAGAGCAGAGGACTTTCAAAACCGCCTTTAATTCCTGGACACGTGTGCAGCAGGACTACACTGAACTGCTCAGCAACCACAGCCCCCAGATCTGAGGGAGACCTTCTTCAAGGGTGCCCTGGCACACACGAGCAAACCACAGGGCTCTGTCTAAACTAGAGATCTAGGCCTTCTGCTGGGGCCGACTGCTTTCTCTCTACACATTTGCACCTGGAAGTGAACGATCCGGCCTGTGTTACGTTATCTTGCTTTCTCCACAACACATTCTGCACGCAGCAATCTTTGCCTATTCATCCACCAAAAAATCATCTCAACATTCATATCTGGAAAGAAACTCACTCTGAATGCATCCTTTTGCATTTGCTTTCTGCAATTGACTTACCTGGATGCCATGTTCACAGAACCAGTGAATTTTAAAGCTGCTATTGAATGACATTTGTGGAAAGTCAAGTTTTAATTCATAGTTCTGAGTATTCACACCAGAAACCTGATTCTAAGAGTTACCATATGCCAATTCACTCAGGGAACAGCAAAAATACCATGAGATGTACGTATCCAATGGAAACAGCTCCCATTTCAAATTTTGAATATTGAATACCTGCGACAAATTGCTCTTCAACAATCAACAATGTTTTGGCAAATAATTTTGAACAATAAATACATTCAAGAGAAAGCGCAATCTGTTGTGCCACAGAAAAAGGGTCAAATCTGACAAATAGATTATTTGTTACAAATTATTTGCCTGGATTTAATATTTGCAAGCAGTTAGATTTCTTTTTCTTCCTGACAGCTCTTCACAGACTACACACTTAGCAGCTAAGTGAATTAGTGTAACTGGAAAACGGCTGTTCCATTTTATCTGCTTTCATTTTTACACGTGAGAAAAAGGAAAAGGAAAATCACGTCCACTTACGTTTTATCCTCTAGTGAAATTTTCACCGTCTTCCCAGGGTGCTAGATCAAAAGTTATTTCTAAGAAACAAGTACCCTGGCAACTTTCAAGGAGCACAAGGTACATTTGTTTTCTGTAATAAGAATGATTTTAACCTGCGTAAAATTGCAGAGCAGAACTAACTACTGTCAAGTGAAACTGGGTGAATGGTGTAAAAGAAATTCCAGAAATATTTCTTCCAATTTTTAAACCAATTTGCTTCACCTGTGCTCCTGCCCCTTTTGGCTGTGTCTACACTAGCCTTTTGGCCCTAAGATTTCCCATCATTACTATCACTGTTTCATCTATCCCAAAGGTAGGAGCACGAGCCATGACAGTGCTCCTTGGGTTACTGGGGACCAGCAAGGGGGTCAGATTCTGGGTTGCGCCTCCCAGAGACACAGCAGAAAAAGTGCAGCCCCAGGAATGGGGTGGGTAGAGGGGAAGGAGGCAAAGGCAGCTTTAACTAGCGATAAATGGATTCACCTATCACTAGTTAAAAAACCCAAACCGAGACGCATCAAATAGGCAGCCTTCCACATTAGGAGGAAGCGTGAATAGGGTTTGATAAGAAGATATATTGGGCTGCTTTTGTTCCAGACTTTATGGATCTCGTAGTGGCCAGGCAGCTTCAATTACACCTGCCATTGGACCCTGATCCAGCAAAGCACTGACTAAGCATGCACACAAGTGCTGGATCAAGACCTCAATGAGTCTTGCACCCTCCAGCTAGTTTGATAGTCTGCAGCGGCGATACTCAGACCCCAGTGTCTCAGGAGCCCAATTAACAATCAGTATGACACAAAAGAGCCACGGAAGCGTGAATCCATTGTTTCATTTCCTATAGTACGATGCATATTTCAACAGGATGACAGGGGAAATATATAACGAAATATATAATTCTCACAGCAAATCAGTTAATATCTTAGTGCAAGTTGATAACTTAATCGGTTCATAACATAGGAAAAGCCTCCTGATTGGTTAGTAACTTTGACTGGTTAATAATTAAATCACCCAGTGTTTTAATATCACACACTGCAAAAAGCCTTAGGAGACACATGAAAGAGCCACTCGGGGCTCGTGTGCTGCAGTCTGAGTATTATTGGTCTCCACGCTGTTATAAGGCGTTGCACCTAGGTGGGTCGCAGTGCTGTGTCTTGATCCTAGTGCATCTGAGTTTAACGTCTGTGCCTTATTTCTGCAACGACAGAAATAGCTTCTTGGGTTTCCAAGGGTGTGTGGTTTCAGACATGCTTTTATGGGGGCCTAACGCAACGTGGCCTGATCCTGCCTGACAGCATCCAAGCCCTACTGAAATACAAATATTAAACAACAACAACAATTTAGTTCTTCGATCAAACAACAGTCCGAAGTCCCAGAAACTTTCACAGCTCTTGCCACGCTCTCTGCCCTGCCAAGCAGTAATGCCACAGGAAAACCCAGAATCTCACTTCTATCAGGAGAGCGCTAAAAACAATACTTTCATTTCGCTTTATTCATACTTAAGTTCCAGATGGAAGCTGCAAATCAGCTCCATGAGCTTGGGAATAAGGGTGTATGTATATTTGATATTTCTATAATATTTAGGCTTGTAAATATCATTGAATGGCACAATAGAATGTCATTTACCCGATTTTTCACAGCCACACTACAGTTCCTCATATTTTAGCTGTGATACATTACTTCAAAATGAGTGGGTGTCAAAGAGACGGATTGAAATAGCACAGCATGCGAGTCTCAACCCTCTTTAAATCATTTTTTTTTTAAATACAAGCTTTGGCTCTTGTGATTTCTGTGTCAATAGGTTTATCTCTAGAAGCACAAGCTGACTTCTCTCCTCCTTTGGTTTTTTTCACCTGACAGCTACAGCTGTTCAAAGTCAGCTGCTGAATTATGGCTAAGAGTTTCAAAAGTGACTAATGGTTTTGGGGGTGCCTCCAGTTTTGGTTGTCCAATTGATGAGGCACCTTCAAGGGCTGTGACATTGAGGCTATGTCTGCACTGCGAGTGAGAGGTGTGATTCCCAGCTCATGTAGACATACTTGTGCTAGCTCACGAAAAACGGCAATGCATCCAGGGCTACATCTTCACTGATGGCGGCAAATTCGCTGCCGTCAGATCGATTTCTCTGGAGCGACTGAGCGGTCAGTGAAGACCCGGAAGATTTCAGAAAGAGAATTGGAAACTGGCTGTGCTTAGTCAATCATACACCTACCAGCTCAGAAGCTGTAGATAATAATACAATTATTAATAATAAACTACAAGAAAAGTATTGCAACACCGAGTCTTCAAAAATAATGACTCAGTCCCCCCAAAACCATGAGTGTTTCTTAAAATAATCCACGTTGGTTTCATTAGCCTGCTGGCTTCTGAACCTTTACATGTCATTTGGGTCACATTTTTAAGTTTTTCTCTGCAATCGCAAGGGCTAGAAACTTGCAATATTTTAAAAAAGAGAGCTGAGAATCTCATGTTTTTGCATGACTCTAAGAGCTGCGGCTTTAGGAAATACATCAGGTATCCCCAAACTCACAATAAAAAAAAATCATAACAGTTGGCAACACTGTCAATAGTAAAATCCCACTCCCACAGAGCATTTTTCATCCAAGGATCCCAAAGCACCTTACAAAAGTAGGTAGGTATCATTATCCCTGTTTTATATGTGGAGAAACTGCAGCAGAGCACTGCGAAGGGATTTCACAAAGGTCATGCAAACAGTAAGCCAAACCCTGCCATCCTTACTTAGGCAAATCATCAGGACTGATGGATTTGGCCTTACATAAATATTGTACAGATATCACTTCAACCACGAGTAACATGCAGCTACTTCTGGGGTGGAGGAAGGCAGTCAGGTGGCTAACTAGGGCACACCGCATAACGGTGGGAGGGCTGGGAGAGAGGGGCCAATCATTGCCCTTATCTAAAGTCCCATGGGATCTTTAATGTTTACAAAGAGCAGTCAATCTTGTGGCAGATTCTCTCATCTGCTAATTTCTCTTCCCACCCTGTAAGGGTGAGGAGGGGACATTTTGGGGGTGGGCTGGGTTGTATCAGAGGAGGAGGGGGATAACGGGGAACTTGGTTTCACCGTGTGTATCCAATTAGAGTTGGTCGGCGGGGAAATGTGCAAAAAATGTTGACTTTTCAGCAAAAAATGAAAAGTGAAAATTTTCAACTGAAGACTTTCAGCTGAAAATCAAAAATTTCAAGTCAGCAATGCAGCCGCTCGGCCTCCTGGCTAGGTTTGGAAGGATTTGATTTTTATTGGTAAATGTCGATAAACGTCAATTTCCCCAAACACACATACCAACGGAAAAATATTTCTATCAATAACAGAAATTTACAGACAGGCAAAGTATGAAAAATGCTGTTGGAGGATGTGGAGTCTGATTTAAGGATATTTACTTTGTATATTTTGATGTGATGTTGATAATTTGTATTTTAATGGTTATAAATCTTTAACTTTTTGAATCTCAGTATCTACTGTTGTTAAATAATTATTGTCTGACCCGCCTCCCATTGGCTGTTCCCTGAATACTTTTCTGCAACTGTGAAAATTAAAATGGATTAAAAAAATCTAAAAAATGCTTAAAAATAAACATAGGTACTATCCATCAATAGTATCAAAATATAAAAATTGAATTCTGCCAAGCCTGGTTATAGCTAAGCTATGGGACTTTTAATCCAATTACCTCATGCCCCTACTCCTCTCTGGGATGGGCTTCCTGATCAGACTACATCTCCCATGATGCACCATGATCTCACATCTTGCTGAGCTGCCACAGTGCGTCGTGGGAGTCCCTGGCTGTGGTGCATCATGGAAAAATCCAGCCCATAGGGGACGATGAGACAGCCGAGCCACAACTCTTGTGAAGTACCATCGTGATTTTTCTAAAGAGAAATATTTTGGGTTTTGATTGTTTGACGAAGCGTCAACATTTTTCACAGAAAGCGGAGACTTCACAAAAAAAGGGCATAGTCAAAAACCCAATTTTCCATATTTAGAGGGAACATTTTTTTAGCAGCCCTATATCTATTTCCCGATGGCCTAAATTACAGGGGCCCCTTGCTGCTCTACCCTCCACCAAGGCTGAAGGTCCCAGGGAGCAGCACTGTTTCCGAGCACAGCTCAGATGAAGTAGAGAAATGAGGCTTCACTGTTTGAGGACTCATCGGAAAGATTCCCGCACACGTGAAACTGTCTGGAACTCAATTTATCACTCTCAGAAGGATGAACTTTTGCCTGTTTTACCCTTTCTGCAGGCAGCTCAAGAGAAGTGACCCAAAAGGCTCAAATTAGCTCCAGATCCTCCTCCTGTGCCGAATTCTGCGAGCGTCTCCTAAAGAGCATCTTGTAAAGAGCACATCACCCACTGAGACAGGGGCAGGCCCTTCTGTGAGAGATGATTTATCATCTCCAATTTTGGAAACACATGGGATCGATATTTCTGAATGCTCCTATGATTTATCTGAAAGCCGCAAATTGAAAACATCAAGCTGTGCACTGCTCAGCAGGGAAATGGCTATGGAGGATTAGGAATCCGACGTGTCTGCAAGATTGATAAGGACCAGACGCTTCCTATTTGGGACATTACTGCTTTGTTTGCAACTTTAGAGTGAGATTAGTTGCTCTATTCTTAGATCTAACTCACAAAACACTGCTGGAATCAGAGGTGCAATTCCATTGCAATTCTGAAGTGCTTTCCGAAGCAGCAACATCAAATCTACAACACATTTATTACAGATAAAACTCACATCTCACACGGGAGCAGATGCCATACATTGGATACGTGGTAAATCTGGTTTGCTGTAAGAGTACCTGCTTGTCAATTATGATATCTAGTACACAATCCTGCATTCCTTTCACACAACGAGCCCATATTGATCCTAAAGAACTCCTTTCTCCTTGAATCTGTTTACTATTGTTTTCCTTAAACCATTACAGATCCATATCAGTTAAAACAGATGCTTCATTCATTGAATAACTAACCAGTTCCAACAATGTCCTTATAAAATCAGTTATTAAATACTGAGAAATATTAAGTATACAGGTCATGCCAAAAGCAATATAGCATTTGCTTCAACACACTGGGAATTTGATTTTTCTTTTTTATCCCAAACCCTGAATCCCAGGTTCAAAGCACCAAGAGACCAATTTGTAATGAACTAAAAAAAAACTCCAAAACCTTTCAGACCATGGTTTGTGAAATGGCTCTGAAGGTAAATGTGTCATCAGGCTTTCGAACTATATTCAGTCAAATTTACCTGTGGTGAAAATAATTCCAATCAGTTCTTTGGTCTTAAGTTTCACCTATTATGGAACTCATGGTTAGCAAAATCACAATACACACTTGTAAAGATATACGGCCTAATTCTGATTATAATACTTATCCTGGAATTTTGCACTGATGTAGCTATGAAAATAAGTGGAGTTACTCTGATGTTCATTGGTGTAACTGAGATCAGGATGTAGCCCAGAAAGCTTGTTTTTCATGTAAATCCAGTTATTCTTCCCCCAACCCCTTCACCTATAAATGGTCTTTAATTCTCACAATTTAATTTTGAAAGAACATACACCTAAATATTCTTTCTCCTGGAACATTATAATTTGTTGACATTTCCCCAAACCCATCAGTGGAGAGAGGTTAATTATCCAAGGGGAAAGACGTTAATAATAAAATGATGAAAATAACTCTTAAAAGCAGTGCAGAGAGAGTGTACGGTTTATAGTGCTTACTGCATTCTGCTTCACTCACAAAAAGATTTTTATATTTAGCAATGCTCGTTGTGTTTTTTCAGCTGCCTTCAATGAGTGTTGGTGGCCCTAAGCTTCCGGGAAATTAATAGGAAAGAAAACAACAAAAGGAATAAAAAATAATATAACCAGAAATTAGCCTATTTTTCAAAGCACATTTAACTTCCCCCACATTTATGACACTGAACCTCTGATGGAAACAAGAGTGGCTTATCTGTCTCAAAGGTTTATTATTTAATTCTCAGAGAAGACAGACAATTTTTCAGATAATAGGTTTTAATAATTGTGTGACTTGATGAGTCAGTGAAAGAATTTTTAGCTGGCATAATACAAAAGGACGATTGGCAGATCTGCGGTGCTTTGGAAAAACTCGTTAGAACAAATTAGAGTCTGAGTTAGTTCTACACATGCAGAAAGGGAGTGTGGTTCATGGTAGTAAACCGGACCTCAAGAGACCTGAGTTCTACTCTTGTATCTGCCACTGACTTATGTAACCTTGGGTGAATTACTTCACCTCTGGTTCCTCTCCCACCTTTTGTTTATTTAGAATGTAGCATCTGATGAAGGGGAGGCCAAAACCTGCGGTTAGCAGAGTTATAGGGAAGAGATCTTTATTGAGCATGCAGAGAGACCAGTGTCACATTCTAAGAGGCCTTCTTGATTTGTGTTTCTGAGTCCCTGGTGTCACATCAAAGTACATCCTCCCGAAATCAGACCCTCTTTTTCCAGTTCCACTCACCACACTGCCCTGTACCAGGGGAATGGTGAATCAGGATGGAGAGGGAAAGGGTAGGGGGAAAGAGGAAGAGAGTGATAATATAAATACCTCACTCTTATGTAGCATCTTTCATTAGTCGATCACAAAGTGTTTTACATGGGAGGGCAGTACCATTATCCCCATTTGATAGATGGGTAAACTGAGGCACAGAGCCGGAAATGACTTGTCCAAAGTCATCCGGCAGGACGTCAAGTAGCAGAGCCAGGAACAGAGCCAAGGTCTCCTGAGTTGCAGTCATGTGCTCTGTCCATTAAGTCCGACTGGCTCCAGCAATCCCTTCCATGACAGCTAGTGCAGGCGAACCACCTTAGTGAAAGTGGTGCTGGTGCACTTATTAGGGGAATGCAGAATAAATGCCTAGGAAGACAGACAGATGGATTAGCTCAGATGAGGTTTAAAGAGAATGTAAAAAAGTTAGTGAAGAGAGGTCTTAAATGTCTCCCAGGTAAAAAAAACTAGAGATCAAAGAAGCAGAACAACTAGCAGAGTTGGGTGCTCTCATTATTTGGCTGGTAGATGAAAGGCTGCTGGTGGAGCAGTACATGTAGCTAGCATATATAAAGCTAAGGAAATAACACAAAGGCCCCGATGGGATGACTGACCATCAAGCAACTTATAAATGATGCATAGACACTGTTGTTTATCAACTGTCAGAAATCCTGAACTCCTAAAGAGCCATGCACTGCAATCTGCTGGTCGAGTTTGGAGAATCAGAGAATCATAAGGTTAGAAGGGACCACGAGGGTCATCCAGTCTAACCTCGCAGTGGTGGCTGCTCTTATCCACCTAAGGGAGAATTGACTACACCCCAACAGGGGTCTCCAAACATGTTGGAGGATGATGGGAAGTGAATCCTATTAGTTCACCTTCACAGATGGAGGAAACGAGCAATTATCCTGCAGAATGGCTAACTGCAGTTTCAAATCTGGGCCGTGTCTGCCCCCTTTCAGACTGGACAAGGGGGCAGTCTGAAAGGGAGCAGACATGGACCAGATTAGTGCATGAAGCGAGGGTTCAGCTGAGGTCCCATGAAAAACAGTGAGCTGTACTGGTGAGCAGACATCATCATGACGACTCTCTGAGATTATTTTGGCTGCCTTCGGTTATTAACAATAATGAGCAGACACATAAATGGAACAAATTTTGTAGCAGCGTCTCTCAAACCTAGCCATTAAAATTAATATCTCCCAGTTTTTCCAAGGGTATTAGGTTTGGGGAATATTGAGGGATAGTGATTCAGTTTGAATACACTACTTGCCCACCCATGCATCAAATATTCACTCAAAACCCAGACCCAGTCTGAATTCTGAGGTTGAAAAATAATTTCGTTTCCCTCCTTTCATTATTATTTAAATACCTCAGAGATCTTAACCTCGATGCCCTCACCAGGGATGCTAAGCACCATGAACACATAAAATAAAGCCAAACTGGTCGACATATTTTAATTAAAAACTGGGATTTTCAATTAATGTTTTGTTTTTGGGGGCTTTTTTAAGATTGAAAATTTCTTCTGGAAAAGAAGAAAAGAGGTTAAAAACCTGGAAGGGCGGGGAGAGAGGGGGAGCCATTTCCTCTCTTTTTTCCTTTTTGGAAGTTCCCATTCAGTGGAGCCAGGTTTTCCCCTTGGATTTCCCAACCAGTTCTAACAGAAAAGTCCCTGACCCAGAAAGCTTTCAGTTTAAGGCCTTGATTCAGCAACCACGTACACACGCAGTTAAGTGTCCTGCTGTGGACTTATTAGTAGACCATGAGTTTAAGTGTTTGCAGGATCTGGCTGTAATCACATATACCAGAGATAACAATGGGGGGGAAACAGAACAGCGAGGAGGATGGAATGGGTTAGAATGAAGTGACTTAAAGCTAGATTTTCAAAGATAATTAGGTGCCAAAAGATGCTGATTTGCGACAAGTGGAATTTTCACAAGATCTGTAGCAGGTTAGGCACCTGATTTCCAATGAGAAAGAGGCCCTGATGTTCTGAGTGATCCAATCCAGATGTGCAAACACAAGGTCAAGCAAGCATCCAAACTTTGGGGTGTTTCTCTGATTCCTTAAAGTCTTTTGTGGCTTACCCTCCCTGGAAGTCACTCCACTGGCTTGCTAGATTTCAAACAGCCAAAGGTCACACAAACCAAAGCATGCTGACCAATATCAGTAGCTTCTGGCAAGTCTGTTCTCTGATGCTGTCTCCCTGGTGTTGCTGCGGAGCCTACAGGCCTAGGGGTAGAGGTCAGCAGGTGATCTTTGAAGAGTAGCCAGGAAGGCAGAACAGACAACAAGGTCAAGGAAAACGGAAGTACCTGCAGATACGAATGCAAATCAGAAGAGTTATGATGAAGAAATGTTTTCTGTTTAAAAGCTTTGAAGTGGCATAGGTTCAAAATGTAATGATTTGGTACGGGTGAGAGTGTGAATGTGATTCTTAGAGAGAAAATAATTTTCAAATTTGTGCAGACTGATAGTTTAGCTACAGGAGGGGAAAAAGACTCTAGGTTAAATCGAAGAAATGAATTATTTTCATTGTTTTCTCTGGGAAAGCTAGTAATTATTTTTATCCTAAAAACTATCACAGAAAACGCAATTGTCCTCTGATCGGTAATTGTGGCACGTTTGTCCTCGGATTCAATTTTGATTCAAATTCTCTTTGTCCTTTGATCAGTAATTGTAGTGCATTTGGAGGCTAAATTCAATCAATGAATTAGGAAACAGAGATTTTAATCTTGATTTAGGTAAAAAAGCTCAATGCAAATTTAGCTATCGATTTGCTACTGATGTCTTCAGCATATAAACACACACTCACTCTCCCTCCTTGTCTTTCTGATCAGGATGAGCCTAGTAGGTTGGTCTTATTTCAGCAACAGCAGTGATGTTTATCGGTGGAAAGGCTGTTTGGTCAAGAGGTATAATTAATTAATACCCACTGATATGGAAATCACTCTTTCAATCAACCCACTCAGGATATCTCTAGTGACTTGAAATTTGCACATCGTGGTCAGATTCTCAGCTGGTGAAAAATCAGTGTAATACATTGACTCCCATGGAATGGTGCCAATTTGCTCATTGGAGGATCGGGCCCTACATCCTCATAGGGTTCTGGACAGAAATAAAGGCTCTTGCACCATCAGTGTCAAGTCTGTGCTGAGGATGAGAAAGAAGGCACAGTGGGCATGCCATGGCATTGATTTTTAAGCTGCACTGTCCATTGAAATCAGCAGGGAGCTCTGCTTAAAGACTGAAGGCACGGAATGACTAAATGTGCATGAGGTAGCCTGGAGCTACTATGTGGAGAGTTTTCAGATGAGGAGGACATTTATACAGAACTGATCATCTCAAAGAATCCTAAAGCTTCCTGAGTAGGTACAGCAACCATTTTACCAGACACTGAAATGTAGATTTCACTGGGGTGAGATGCGGCAGCCGCCTAACATCGCAGAGCAGCAGCGAGCCAAGGTTGAAGGCCTGGATCCCGCAATGAGCTCTGCATGAGCAGATGCCATTGCAAGACGAGGGTCCTAGGCAGATTGGAACTGCAGATGAGAAACACCAGGGGGAGTTTGGGTACCAGAACTGGCTACCGGCAATTGCAGTTTGGGCCGGACGATGCATCTAATAACCCCTTCATATTTGCCAGTGCAGCCCTGGGAATCTTTAATTGTGATATTTGGTGAGGACCCTAACTGGACATCCTTTGTGATTAAATATGCTTGTTTTTCAGACTCCCAGTGTTTTTAATGAGTGTCTGTCTGATGTGCATCGAAGAGGTATGAAGCCTGATGCCAACAGGAAAATGAGGGTAGCCATTTGCCTTTGCCAGACAGCTTCAATTAAGTCAGTATTGCAACAGCACCAGTAATCATCTGAATGCTAAAAAATGATCCGCATTCTATCCCCGCTACGATTAGAGCAAATGGCATTACATTTCTGGCCTTCCAGCTTTTCTGAAATGCTCCTAGAAAATGTTTCTATGGAGATCGTATTTACGTTTTATTCATTGCCTCCCACTGCAGCTTCTCTACCATTTTGTTTCTTGATGCGATGGACCTATTTGCCATTTCGTGGCAAGAATTGCCAGGCACCTGTTTAAAAACGAATCTACGGCAAAGGGTGTGCAAAATATCAGCCTTAAATAAAGAAACCACGGAGAAGAGTATAAAAGAAGCCGGAGCCTAGGGAAGTTTCAGTCTGCATACTCTGCAATGAGTTTCCCAGTCTTTCAAAAAAAAAAAAAAAAGAATGTCAGCTCATTCGAGGACCAACATTTCGAACACACCCAAAATGTGATAGATACAGAAATGGTTGTCATGATTTTTATTTAGGAAAATCCCACCCTCCCATCATTTCAAAGTAAAGAGTTTTATTATGCGGATATAAACGTTCCCTTGTAAGGTTAGGATCCAAACACAATAGCGTTCCTTCTTCACTCAATCAGAATGCTGAAATGTGGGTCTTTGTGGGATTGTTCTGTTTAGATGAGAAATCAGTAATTCCTGATAGAATCTGTTTATTTCCAAAAATTGTACATCATGTCCTATTTTCCCAATAGGAATGTGCATCATACAGTCATTTTCTGTGGTCAGCAATCCCCAGGTGATTCTGGGGATTCTGGGGATTCTGGTTCTGGTTACCCAGAAATCCTGACTTTCTGGGTAACCTTGGGCAAGTCACTTCATCTCCCTATGGAGATAATTTCCCCATCTGTAAATTGGAGATAATGATATTGACCTCCTTTTTAAAGCCCTTTGAGACAATGCAAAACAATGACAGACAATGGAAAAGCTAGGTATTATTATTACAGTCACTCCTCTAAGAAAGTGTGACTCCTGTCTTAAAAACTCTTAACAGTAGCTCATTACATCAGCATCCCTAATGTGCAAGAATCAGAAAGTGAAACTCACCAAGTTATCTTGTTCACTAAATTTCACTAGTTTATAGACCAAGTCTTTTGTTTTCTCTGGGAGGGAGACTCCTCATTCCAGATGTGAATCTGATTCTCTGGGATGCCACACGGACTTAATAGGAGGTGCTGTACCCACAGACCCTTCTAGGCTTTATGGTCCCAGGTTGGTTGCTTTACCCGTGGGAGGTCAGCTCACTGGTGACTCAATTTGGGCTGCCCTCGTATTTTTCACCTTTCAGAGAAAAGGGGCAATCTCTGTGCAATTTCTTTTCCCCTCCACTCCCATTTTCCAGGCCTTTGATCTTCCAGCTATTGTATGAACTGTCTAGCTATTGTGAAAAGAAATTTGCCTTACCCGGAAGCAGCTTTGTAAAGTAAATTTGACTCAAACTTCTATGGAGAGCGTGTAATTTCTGCCAGTTTAGCCCAATCAAACATTATAGGTTTACGGATGTCACCCAAAATGTTTATCAGTGCTATGCATGTCCAATTGTATCTCCCCTTCTCCTCACAGGCCATTCCAGGAAATAATCATTCCATCATTCCCTCAATTATTCACCGACAGCTTGATCCTAAACCCGCTGAAGTCAATGGAAAAACAGCCGTTGACTTCAGCGAGTTTTGGATGAGACCCCAGATTCCTCACCCTGCCTCAGAGGCATCCAAAGACAGACTGAGAAAGAATTTTCAAAGCCAACCTCCCTCCCCCGGCAAAAAAAATATTCTCTTTTCTTTAAAATGCAACAAAATATTGAATCTGTTAAAAAACCCTATCATTGAAATTATTGGTATGCTTGAAATAAATGGTTTTTAGGATTATAAATTATTGCAGCTTAGTCTCAGCATTTTATCACTCTCAAAAGCTGTTTACGGCTTGTACACTCCATCATAAACACCAGCCCTTAAACAGATGAAAATCAATCACTGTCAGCAAGCTGAAGGAGCCAAAACATTTGCCACAATCATGTAACTAGTGCTTAACATTGTCTAAATATTACGACACAGTCAGTCTTATCTGACTCAATGACGCAGAGCACCAAGGAATTGAAAAATATTCTAAACACCTACACAGCACAATGAAAAAGCTTAACAGCTACTGGTGAAATGTGGCTCTGTCAGAATTAAATACTCCCTATGCTGCGAAAAGGCAGGTTTGCTTCACTTTTACTGCATGATGTGTTGTGGTTAGCACACTGTCATGGGCCATGATGCTCCAAAGGGAGTAGGGAATTTTAGATGCCTCCTTTTGTAGCATGACCAATTTGCAACACCGTAAAAGCACCTGATTTTCAGGAAGTGCTAAGAACCTGCCCCCTGAAAAAGGTGTTTCAAGCCAAGGGCTGAAAAATGGAGGCACCCATAACAACTTGTCACTTGGAAATCTTGGCTGTGTTCCCTTTTTGCATGGGATGGGGAGGGGACACTTACCTGTAAAAAGATGAGCTTGCAGAACTTCTGAGCATTATCACCTGCATTGCAGAAACCCCTTTGGTGTATGCAAATTAGATGCAAACGAGTTCTGAACAGGGAAATGTCTTTATGTGCGCACGTGATGGTGTGCAAAATGGGTGCATGCACAAAACTTGTGTACACACAATTGTGCCTGCCCAAGTGGAGACCAGGCTGACGTCTCTAATGTTGAGCAAACATTACTTAAAATTACAGCTGGTTGGGAATTTTTCGACAAAACATTTTTTTCTTCAGCAAATGACCACGTGTCAAAACCAAAACTGCTTGTGGGAAAGGGTTGGTTTCAACAAATTTCCCATTTTGGAAAAAGTTTTTAAGTTTTAGCCCCAGAGTGTCCTATTTGACATTTTTGAAACAAAAAAAGTGGCATTTGGGGAGTCAAAATGACTGCATTTTGAAAACGTACGTTAATTTGTAGTAAAAAATAGATAAGAAACTTTTTTTAAAAGTTCAAAATCCAAACAAACTGTTTCAAAATGATCCAAAACAAATGTTTCAGTTGACCTGATCTGATTTCTTCTTCTTCTTCTTCTTCTTTTTTTTTTTTTTCAGTTCAGAAAAGTTTTGACATTTCAACTTTTCATGTTGATTTGAGAAAATTTTTCAAAATCTTGAAAAATATTTGTGGGACAGGAAAACCTTTTCCTACCCCGCTGTACTTTAAATACGAGATTTTGTCTACAATACAAGATACAATCAACAACTATGGTATTGTCCCAGAATCTGAGCAGTCAAAGAGGAGTGGGTTTTCTAGGGCAGGTTGGTTTCTCATTGGAGATGTGCAAATTGAAGCTTTCTTCACAAAAGTCTGTTTTATTCCTCTGGGCTTGATTCTGGACTCACTTAAACCAATGAAAATCATGAACATTTCTTGCTCTTGCCAACTTAAGCTTCTCCTATTGCTGAAATATGTTTGAAAAAAAGATCCATTGAATAATTATGAACAAAGAAATGAGTAAAAATCCATCTGTGATCTCAGATGCTGAGTAGAACAGAAAAGACTCAAATTCATCAAATAAACTGTTCACGAAAAACACCTTGCCCCTGCCTGTTCTCCATTGTTCACATTGCTCCCTGCACGTCACCTGCTGTTTAATTTTAATGTAACTCTCTGCCTGTGTGAATTCAAAAGCTGTATTAACAATCCATCACTGCTCAGAGTGTGACTTGCTATTTCATCCGTCTCTGGAACCACTGTGATTAAACAGAGGGGTCTAATGAGAGCTTTGTGTCATCCATCAAGAAAATCTCTGGATATTACAAAAGATGCAAAAGAAATTGAACCTTCAGGCATACTAACTATCCTGAACATTTTTTCTTCAGGCTGTTTACTTGGTGAACTCTGCTCAGTGGGTCCAGGAGAAGGTGAAAGATCTATGTAGTACAAAGTGACCCTGTGCACTTAACATGAAGCGAGTGTGATCATTCCTCTGCCAAGTTACAGTCCACCTATCAGCTGTCTTCTTTCCCATAAACAGCCCACTAGACCGGGCACTGGACTGGAACTCAGGAGAGTTGCGGTTGATTTTCAGATCCGCCATTGATCATCCGTGTGATCTTGGGCAAGTTCCTTCAACTTGCTACGGCCCTTTGCCTATCTTGTCTAGTTAGATTGTAAACTCTTGGCAGCTGGGACTATCTTTTACTCTGCGTATGTACAGCACGTAGCAGAACGAAGCCACGGATAACACCTGTTATTCTGCCATTCGGATGCGAATCGGTAGCCAGGACATGGCTGGACACAGCACCGTTCTTTTTCACAAGACCATCCAAATGGGAAGCTAAAGTTAACCCTATCATATACTACGTGTACAGCAGTAGCAAGGAAGAGTCTGTAGATTGCGAAGGGTCTGTGAGACGTTCGGATCTGGATTCCTCTCAGTCTCTTCACCTGAAGCTGATCCACTGTGTATTAAATAATTAAATGTGGACTGGATCAGAGCAGGAGTGAGAATGACTCTATGGTCCAGTGGTTTGGGCATTCAGCAGCAAGGGAGGGAACCCCTGTTCAAATTTCTTTTCCGCAGGCAGAGAGAGGAATTCACCGACACTCTCCCACATCCAGAGGCTACAAAGTTTTGATGCCTCCTCCTCCTCCTTGGCCATTTTATGTGGAGTTTGTCTGCCTACGGATTGGGCCCTACAGGTGAGATAAGTGGGACCACACCTAGGTTCACCCGGTTGGAGAGTCCCATTTGGGAATAAGGCGTGAGTCTCAGGGAGGAGCGGGCGTGTCCAGGGCCACAGGGACTTTAACAGTGGGAATTTAGGTGCTAGACACCTTCAGGGTTAGATGGCGGGAGATCAGGGCTTTTGAGGATCTCAGTGGTGCCTAAATTTTGGACTTAGGTCCATAAAGCGGGAGTTACGGTGCCTAAACCTTTTTGTGCATCTGGGCCTTCATCTTTCTTTGCCTGCATTCTCCAGCTGTACAACACGGACGAAAGCACAGTGCCGTTGTGAGGATAAATACATTAAAAACCGAGAGCCTCTGGTACTATGGTAACAGGAACCATATAAGTACCTAGATGTTTGATTGTGCCAGAAAGACCAAGATGTCTGCCGGTATAACTCCATGGATTGCAATGGAGTTTTACCAACAGAGAATTTGGCCCACAATGTCCTTAACATTGACTCTCAAAAAACAGCTATAAAAATTCCCTTCTAATTCCAGTACCAAGTTGGCTGCATTACTTAGATTAGATTCAATGCCCTCTAGGGCAACAAAGCGATTATACTTAATTACAAGAGGCTCTCTCGGCTCATTGAACACAGTACGTTTGATAAAAGACTATGGCACTTGTTTTACAACTACCCTGAAAATATACAAACAGCCTATGCAATTCCGTTATCTGGAGATATAGTCTCTCAGTTTAGGAAGGCACAGGAGAGACACCTCGTCTATGCGCAATACAAGTAGCTGACAGAAGTTAAACTCCTACTTTGTTTGTTTTTTTAATATATATCCCCAATCTCTTTTCAAGAAACTCAAAGATGCTAATAACCTGAGATCATAGAATCATAGAAGATTAGGGGTGGAAGGGCCCTCAGGAGGTCATCTGATCCAATCCCCTGCTCAAAGCAGGAGCAACCCCAACTAACCCATCCCAGCCAGGCCTTTGTTGAGCAGCACTTTAAAAACCTCTAAGGATGGAGATTCCACCCCCTCCCTAGGTAACCCATTCCAGTGCTTCACCACCCGCCTAGGGAAAAAGATTTTCCTAATATCCAACCTAGATCTCCCCCCCTGCAACGTGCAACCATTGCTCCTTGTTCTGGCATCTGCCACCATTGAGAACAGCCTAGCTCCATCCTCCCTGGAACCCCCTTCAGGAAGTTGAAAGCTGCTATCAAATCCCCCCTCATTTTTCTCTTCTGCAGGCTAAACAAGCCTAATTCCCTCAGCCTCTGCTCATAACTCATGTACTCCAGCCTCCTAATCATTTTCGTTGCCCTTCACTAGACTCTTTCCAATTTATCCACATCCTTTTTGTAGTGGGGGGCCCAAAACTGGACACAAAACTCCAAATGAGGCCTCACCAGTGCCGAATAGAGGGAATAATCACTTCCTTCAATCTGCTGGCAGTGCTCCTACTAATGCACCCAATATGCCATCAGCCTTTTTGGCAATAAAGTCACACTGCTGACTTATTTCCAGCTTCTTGTCCACTGTAACCCCCAGATCCTCTTCTGCAGAACTGCTGCCTAGCCAGTCAGTCCCCAGTCTGTAGCTGTGCATGGGATTCTTCCGTCTTAAGCCCTGGACTCTGCACTTGTCCTTATTAAACCTCATCAGGTTTCTTTTGGCCCAATCTTCTACTTTGTTTAGGTCACTCTGTATCCTATCCCTGTGCTCCAGCATGTCTACTACTCCCCCCAGCTTAGTGTCATCTGCAAACTTGCCGAGGGTGCAATCCATCCATCCTCCAGATCATTAATGAAGATGTTGAACAAAACTGGACCCAGCAGTCCATCATATAGGCCATCCGACCCATAATTCTTTAACTTGCTGATGAGAATACTGTGGGAGACCGTATCAAAAGCTTTGCTAAAGTCAAGGTATATCACATCCACCACTTTCCCCACATCCACAGAGCAGGTCATCTCATCATAGAAGGCAATCAGTGATGATTAAATGAAATTTACGAGGAAACACTTTGTAGTAATTTAGGCTATTTACCCCATTGTGAAAGGTACTAGGGAAGAAGACCGATGTCTCAACATGTTGTTAAGATACCTCAGAACATAAAGCAGTGACTGAAGCCTGCAGGCAATGTTCTTTGTGGTCCAGTGGATAAGATACTAAACTGTGATGCAGGACAAGAGAAGTCTATCCCAGCTCTGCCGTTAACTTACTATGTCACTTTCCCTCCTATGCTTTGTCTGTCTTATCTAATTAGCCTGTAAGCTCTTCAGGTCTGGCATGCTCTTACTCTGTATTGGTACAGCGCCTAACGTAATGGGAGCTTGGTTGGGGTCTCCACGCTCGACTGTAATTAAAAATGATAGCAATGAATCTTTACAGAGCCCATCAATCTGTATTCTCTGGGGTGGACTCCAGGATGGTTATATTAAGCTGTTGAATTCCAGCAGTTCTGTGTCATGAACAAGGCAAGAAAATGGAACTGACAACCGTTCTTCTCCTCTCTGCAGGACAATGAGGCAGCCTTAATTAAATCTAATTATAGCTTTCCTTTGCATTACATTGTAAAGCAGAATGTTTTAGATGAATCCATAGAAAAGCAGCATCCAATGTCTCCCGTATTCTAAGTGCTAAATGACATTTGTTTTTCTGCCTGTGCAATATGCAGAAATAACTAGCAACTAATGGCACAATAGGCAAGATGCCTCGAGCTCTGGGTCAGCTGGAGTGTGAGCTCTCTGAGCTGGAGTTTGTATAAATTGGCTGTAGCTTGTTTGTGAAGAGTCACACCTGGTAAACATTACTGAGCATCCATTAATACTGTGCAGGGATGTAACACTGCCAGCTATTTAGGAGAGACACTGGAAAGTGGGGATCGTTATCATTGTTTTGCCAATCATTAACCGCTTTCTTTCTGCTTACTAGACTATAGCAATTAGCTAGAAGTAATTCATAAATCATGACACCAATTATCAGAGATTTAGGGCCCAGTCCTATAGCCCCTAGTCACAAGGAAGAACAGCAAGATCAGATCCATGCTGGCTATTGGCTTTGCATCGAAAAGATAAACGGTCAGTGGACAGCATGGTTTGGGGTTGATCTTGAAAAGTATCAATGCCCTGATGAAGTCACCTGGGAGTTGATGGCATTCAGCACCTTGCTGGATCAGACCATTTATGTGTAGGTAACAGGTAGAAAGGACTATCAGTCACCAGCCAGCTCTCTAGCGGGACATTTCTTGCAGTGGCATGGTCTGCAGGAATAAGCACAGGCTTGGGAATCAGAGAGGCAGGAGTCCTAAACGCAAAACACCAAGTCTGGCACTTCGGGAAAGTCACTTCTCATCTCGATGTACTTCACTTTCCCATCCGAGAAATGGGGCCAGTAGTCAGGCTGATTGAAAAACTGTTTTGTTGAAACTGGTTTTTGGCAGAAAATGGGGTTCCTAGATAAATGCAAACTTTCATCGGAAGTGGCCACTTTCGAGGGGGAATTTTGACTTTTCGACCAAAAACTTTTAGCCAAGAACTGAAAACCAAAGGTCATTGCCAGACAGTTGTGCCTTGCTTGTGTATATGTTCTACACTGTGCTGTTACTCCCTCCTTTCTGTGATCTCCTGCCTCAGTAATAGTCCTCTCAGCCTTGATACTGGAAACTTGCCTAATTGTTCACATCACAACAAATAGCTACATACTCTGTTTTCCAGCAGGTATTCAGGTGTTGTGTACCCGATTCATGGCCAAAAATTAAATGAGAAAACAGTGACAGCTTTACAGCACAATATAGGCTAAGAGAAAGAACCTCAGGCCAGAGTTGTTCATTTCTCCTACAGTATTTGTGCACGATTTTGTTCATAGAGGCCCTGATCCAATGCCCACAGCAGTCCATTCACCTCAACGGGACTCTGTTAGACATCAGTGGGAGTTGGACGAGTCCCATAAATAATTGGTGCAGAGGAGAATGCAAGAGTCATGGATGGAAACACATCACTGTGGTTCCATTCCAATTTGCCTGGAAGTCATCAGCCTAACAGATAATAATTAGAGCTGGCCAGAAGTTTCCCAGAGGAAAGATTTTCCCATCAGAAAATGCCAATTTGTCACCATCGAAACATTCAGCAGGAACGTGTTGATTGTGATGAAATTCCTGTAGAAAGCAGCAGCTTTACGATGGGACCCGGCCTTTTTTTCCTGCCATCTTTGCAGCCTGCCTGTGGACCCAGGAGGCGGCCTGGAATCCCTCACTCTCAAGTTAACAGCTCCTTGCCTTCGCAGGTTCCCGGGGCTTCCAGGATCCCTGGCTAAGGGGCAGCTCACCGGGCAAGCCCTAGCTCCCTGGCTCCGTAACAGCTCTTCTCCTGAGAGCTGCCACAGATCTGCAGCTCCCTGGCATTTGCAGGACCCAGGGACCCCCCATCTCAACAGCCCTCGAGCTCATTTTTGCGTTATGTCTTATGTTCCTAATGCTCATGATTCAGGGTTTCAGATGGCCATCTGCACGGCGCAGGAAGGGATTTTTTTCTTCCCCCACCAGTGTATTCTGAGAGAGTTTTATTTATTTTTTCAATTTTCTTCCTCCAAAGCACCAGGGATGGCCATGGCTGGAGATGGGACACTTGACAGGGAGGGCCAGGCTTCTGAGATGGAACCGAGTAGTCTCCCAGCTGCTTGGCTGGCTGGATCTTGCTCACATACACGGGGTCTACCTCAGTGGTTCACAACCTGTGGCCTGCGGGCCGCTTGCGGCCCAATCAGCACACAGCTTCAGCCCATGTGACATCCTCAGGGCCTTCTGGTATTGGATGCGGCCCACAATGGGAAAATCGGTTGAGGACCACTGGTCTAACTGATCACCATATGTGGGATCAGGCCGGAACTGTCCTCCAAGTCAGATTGGCAGTGACCTCGGGGTTACTTCTCCTTCCTCCGTGGCATGTGGGTGCGGGTCACTTGCCAGGATTAACCTGGGTGTATCTCATCTAATCATTTCCCTGGCATTGCGGGGACCTCGGGTACTGGTCCCCCCTATTCCTTTCCTGTGACACGCCATAGTTTAGTCTCCTGTGGGCTATGATACTTGGGGCTCATTTTGCTTGTTGGGTAGATTGCCGGGCGGGGTTGGTGGCCCGTGATATACAGGAGGTCAGACCTGATGGTCTGGTGCTCTGGTCAGGCCTTAGACTCCATGACCTCACTGGGGAATCAGGTGGCTGCCTGGCTGCCCTCCTGGAGGCGGATGTTCTGCAAAAAATTCAGAGCCCCGGTCTACACTACAAACTTCCACTGGTACAACTACGTCGCTCAGGGGTGTGGGAAATCCACCCCGCTGAGCGATGCAGTTATATTCACCTAATTTCCGGTGCAGACAGCGCTGTATCGATGGGAGAGCTTCCCCCGTCGACACAGCTACCGCCTCTCGGGGAGGGGGCGTACCCGTACTGACATGAGAAGCTCTCCCGTCGGATGATGTCAGTGTAGACAAATCCAGAGATATTTTGGGTTCCTCTATGAAACAAGGTTGTTCGTTGGGTTTTTCCCCCCAAGTTTCGGACATTTCCATGGACGAGAAAACCCTCTTATCAGCCAGCGCTAACAACCAAAAAGAAGAGGTTTCTCCTACCCAGGATCAGTGATTTTGGATCCTGATTAAAATCCAGGCCCAATTCTTTTCTGGGCGAGATTATCCATCAGTCCTAGCCAGCTGTGTAAGGAAATAAGGGGGTGCACAAGGCCCTGTGTGGCATGTCTGGGTCAGGAGCTTCGATGCTGGGGGGAGGGGAAAAAGCAGGCTCCATACTCAGTGGTGGGAAAACCAGGGGTAGGGGAGGCACTAGCGCCCCTGTATGGAGATATTGGGGGGACCGATGTTTGTTTCTCCCCCTGCAACATTTTCCACCCCCACACTATCTGACGGAGGGAGAGCGGGACTTGGCGGAGGGACTGAAGTGGTTGCGGTGCATGAGAACGGCCTCCTGGGAGCAGGCAGGAGACACCCGGCAATGACATCCATCCTGGGGGGGGGACAGGAGTCAGACCAGGTGTGCCGGCCACTTCTGTGAGGTGGGGAACAGGGCACCAGCACCTGGGTGGGGGTGGGGGCAACAGTGAACAAGGCACCAGCACCCCCACCAAGTCACAGTAGCTCCCCTCACTCCCCCACTATTCCTCCCCCCCCCCCCCCACACACACACACACACTGCTACCCATCTCTTCTCAAGATAATGGGGGAGAAAGATGGGAGTAGGAGGGGCTTTAGCTCTGCCCATCACTCCATCAGCCAGCAGAGCTGAGCCAGTGCAGACCAGGAAGGAAGGAAGGAAGCGGAGCCTTGCAAAGAGCCGGAGCAAAGGGAAACTGAGTCACAATCCGTTCCCACGGCTCCTCCTGGAACCAGTGCGTCTATGCACCCCCCCTCCCCCTTTGCTCAGGTCATTGAGTAAAGGCTCCCATGTGACACTTTAAAAAAAACAAAACAAATCAGCATCTCCAAAAATCCTCCGTGGACGATCTTCTTCATCATGGCCTAAAAACGAGAGACGTTCCCATTCGCTTTCGGAAGCTTTCCCCAGGAATAATGGAGAATGGCTTGTTAGAGGGTGGCTTAGTGGTAAGGTGGCCAGTTGGACGCCTGGGTTCAATTCAGTAAGTCATTTAGTCTCTGTGACTCAATTCCCCAGCTGTAAAATGGCGTTGGTACTTCCCTTCCTCACAGGGGTGTTGTGAGGACAAATACGGTAAAGACTGTGAAGTGGTCACGGACTACGACAACAGGGGCCATAGAAGAACTAAGAGAGAGAACAGGAGGTTAAAACAAATTGGGACAACTCTGCTCCTGCCCTCCCCCCGTCTCCCCAGCAGAGTTTCACCAGGGATGAATTTGGCCCATTGAGTTTAGCGATCCATGAAAATATTCTATTCAAATGCAACATCGGAGAGCTCATTTGTAAGTCCTGGACCTTGTGCGCTACTAAAGGGGGACATTTTCAACACACAGTTGCAGTTCTCATGCTGCTAAAGGACCTTGTTTCAAGAGGATTTTCAGCCAGGCGATGCGTTTCTCGCCCTTCACTTTGAAATGCTTCAGTGCCGGTTCATGTCCACCCATCCAGGCCAGATCAGAAACTGGCATCATGGTGAAAGAGCTCAGCTAATGTCAGGGCGGGCCAACTTCATATTCCAACTCCTTTTGTGCGGTGCTGTTATTCAGGGACGGGTGGAGGGTGCATGACACAGAGAAAAGGCAGCTGCTGTCCCCTAAATTCAGTGCCTTCCCCCATCAGGCTGCACAGAATTTGTATGAATGGCAGGCAATAGCCCTTGAGGCAGTTCTGATCCTATCACAGCGTCTGATGCTGTGTCTTCTAGTGGTTACACCGGGTGCTGGGAGTTAGAATGTCGAGTGATTTATTCCTGGCACTACCACTGCTTAGATGCATAGCCTTGGACACATCATCTCAGCTTTCCCATCATGAAATGATTAGAGGGACAGCTACATCACAGGAGTGTTCTCAGGCTTCGTGCTGTACCCAGTCAATGGACACTTGCTAAAACATATTCCCGGTACATGCCAGTGTCAAGTGCTACTGCAGATCAGTGCTAATTGCTACTCTTGCTTCCCATGGTCACCCTACGCAGAGAAAACCGCTTCTGGCTGTTGATCTGAAGTGAGGTGCAGAACTGCCAGAGCCTGGTAGTCAGGAAGGAAATGCTGCATTGCTGTTCTAGACCCGATCCTGCAATTGAATGCATGTGGGCAAGCCCTTCTGGCTGTGTGGAGCATCACTGACTTGGATGAGCCTTAGGTCCATGCATTCAGAACAGTTCAGAGGATCAGGGTCATGCACTGCCTAAGTTAGAGGACAGACCACAGCCTCCAAAAGCTAACGTGGGAAAATTAGCCTCCAAAGTTAACCAAAACAAATTAACCTCAGCATCATCCACTCCTATAATCACTTGCTTGACGTTCACGTTGCTATGGTGACATAGCACACAAGAACGGCAGTGCGGTCTAGTGGATAGGCATTCAGCTTGGAGCCAGGAAAGCTGGCTTCTGGTCCCAGTTGTGCCCCTGAACTGCTCTGAGATGCTGGGCAAGTCACTTAATTTCTCCGTTTGATTTATTTCAATTGTAAGCTCTTCGGGGTGGGAGGACTGTCTTTACACTGCCTCGTACGATGGGGCCCTGAACTCCTTTTGGCAAGGAGGTGCTAATGTAATGCACATAATAGTAACGAGAGATCTCATAAATGATCTCAGGTCTTGGCACAAGATGGGTTTATAGACAAATTCTTGAGGGTTTTTTTTTAATTGGGAAAGTGTGTTCCCTCCCCGCCATTGTCTTCTCTCTGACACAAGGCTGAATTACTGTCACTCACACATTTAAAAAATGTGTAACTTTCTGAATGGAAGGTGAACATTTCTTACAGTTAAGAGCAATTTTAAATAGGAAATGTGCATGCAGTGCTTGCTGATAGGGATCATGACCAGTTCTTTCTTTAGACACTACAGTGGTTGTCATTAAAGCATCAGCATTTAACAACAGTTACCACAGTACCCATGATGGACTAGGAAATAACTGTGGAATCCCAGAGACTAATGATAAATGAGTGTTTAATGGCAATCACGGAAGCTGGGCATTACGGGAGGAACTTTGAATAACGTGAAAGCAAAAATATTCCCCAGCAATCATTGATATCCATTTTTAGTAAAAAAAAAGGAAGGATGAAGACGAGGAAACTCAGAGTCAGGCTAGGTGTGCCTTCTGCAGTGGGAAAGGTCTGCAAAGAGAGTGCTCAACATATCAACACTTTGATTTATCTAATTCCCAAGCATTGCTGTGACTGGAACTCGTTAATATTCCAGGCAGCATCTAAATGTGTTTCTCAGACGTTTCAAATTAAAGAGTTTTGCTCAGAGACCTCGTTAAATATTGCATTTTCATTCTCACTCTACCCTGCGTTCATATCTCCACCTAACAATACAACAGTGCTGTAATCTTTACTTACAGCTTCCTTTACAGGCTGGGAGCCGACAGAACAGCCTTGGGTGCAGAGTGTTTCATTAAACTGCCCATCAACTAAGGGAATGCGCATTAAGGACCTAATCCTAGAAGATGCTGGGATGCTCTCAAACACCCATGGTTGTCAAATAAGTGTTCAGGGTGTGCAGCCCTTCTCAAAAAATCAAGCCCTTCAGACCAGGAAGAAAAAATAACAGTGCAATTTAGCTAGAAAAATTCTTCTGCTCAAAATTGGGAACTTGGAGTGCAATGCTCCTTTACCAAGCAATCATTTAAGTGAATGTCATTTCATACATGAGACGGCTCCTACAAGGTGGCATTGGGAACCTGCTAGAAACCTTGGTTCAAACTGGCCGCCCATCTTCAACGAGATTAAAAAGTAATACTAATAAAATAAAGAAACCAGGAGAAGGTCACTGGTTTTAAAATTGTTTCTTTCTTCACTGTCAACCCCACTGACGCATTCTTAGGGATTCTAAGATTTTAGAGATTATTCTCTGTCGGGGAAGAGACAGGCCCTTTTTTTTTTTTGTGAAAAACAATCACACGTGCTGTGGAATTCTGCCCTTCGCTGCTTCTGTATAAATAGGTAAAGCTATTTTCTCCAGCTCAGAAAAGTGAATTAATTCAGTCGCCGGAACACAGGACAGTGATGTGTGTGATGAATCATATTCCAGGACCAGCCTAGCCAAAAGATTAAAGCAAGCCTCCAAGTCATCTACTATGGAGTTTAACATCATTTGTTTGCTCTATACCATGCCACTGCAAATCATCTAAAAACCCCAAAGGAAATTGGAATAATCAAAGCGTCCTTTGTTCAGGAAACAAAAGTACAAAGAGAGGTCATTTTTACCCCCTTGATTTCAGTGAAAATGAAATTGATGTGATAAACCAATGTAAAAGAGGAGGCTAAGATCCTGAATATTGATATGTATCCACTGATTCCAACACCCTAAGATTATCTAATTCTACTTGGAATCAGTAAGCCAGCTTTTGAACCAAAATATGTGTGCAGTTGCATACCTAATTTGCATGTGCAATTACCATGATTGAGCACACAACTTGGGTAATTATGGGGCAAATTCATCAGGTATAGAGGTCCTCCAGGCAATGAAATCAGTGCAGGTAGCAGGGTATAGATGGATGAGGCCAAAATAGCCTCCACTGCCCATGAGAGCTTGTGTGCTCAGTCATGGTAATTGCATACACAACTTAGGTATGCAACAGCACCCATACTTCGTTTCAATGCATTTGTGTGTTTCCTATGGTAGTCCAGGAGCATCAGGTTTGAAACATCTTGGCTCCCTGGAGCCCTAGGTTCAGATATTAGTGGGGGTACCTAATCACTTCATTCTTTTAAGGGAAAAAAAATGTGTCCCATGCTATTTAGGGGAGTGGAGAGTCTCACAAGCCAAAATCCTGCCTGTTATGGCATGACATTGATGATCCAGTGACTGTCTCAGAAAGTGTATGAACTTCACATGGTACTTTTAGCAAAAATCCGTTCTCCCGTGACTCGTGCGCAATGTGCTAGCTGGCTGGCGTTCTCTCAACCCCAAAGTGGCTGCATTTCAGTGACACCGTAAGTGCGTGCATCTAGGTTGTAAAGGATACGTGGATGAAAATAGCATATTTCTGATCCATCATCTCTATGTGTAAAGTTTGTGTCCTCCACTTGACACGTAGCACATGACTTATTAATGACTGGTTTGGGCATTCTGCCATCTAGTCCGATAGCTACAGCCTTTTAAAAGTGGCCTCTCAGGTAGAGATTGTCAACGGCACAAATGGAAGTTAGGCACCAAACTCCCACTGATTTCTAATGCTCTTTGGACCTTTGAAAATTGTCTCCGGAGTGACAGAATCATACAGCAAGTGAGGGGCAGAGACGGGAATTAAACCCAGGAGTCCTGAAAAACTCTCTGTTCTCTGCTTTGTATAATAGCAAAGTTCCCCTAAAAATGTTGGCAAACATGCTGATCCTTGAAAAAAGAGTGACTCCGGGTCTCCACGGGTGATTGCTTTGCCTGGCCAGAGCAGCTTGCTTCCCTGCTCATGCTAGAGCAGTACATGTATCTCTCATTTCAAGAAAGGGGTCTATAATATTTTTTGACGTTTCCTTCAGTGAAGAGACAAGGGAGGGCATTTGCCATCTGTTGCGACGACCAAGGACCAACACACGGAACAGGTGTTATGATGCTGATGGGCCAGACGCCAGCTCTTGCCCAGGCTGCAGGCATTAGCTAAGAACTGACAAACTCACAGCTGGAAACCAGAGCACTTCACCTGTATGTTAGTTTTGCTCCAAATAGGTATTAGTCTTATAACAACATATTCAATGTTTAGACTCTATGAAATGCTTGTAAGTTGCTGCATACGCTAATCTCGCTTATAATGTCTGTATTCCAGACTGTAAGAAAATATGTCCGTTTTGCTTTATAACTTTGAACATGTTTGTTCTGAACTTGTGAACCAAGGCATGGGAATTGTCCCACCCGCCCATCCAGAAGAACTGTCAATATCAGATGGGCCATCAAAAGCATCACAATACAAAGGATTAGGTAAGGGCCCTATCACACCCATGGAGACGTATGAACAGAAGGCCTCGTCCCATCGCTTTAAATGCTAGAAGAAGGAAATAGAAAGAGTCGATGTGAAGTTTTTTCATCTCTTTGCTGTTTGAACTCTCACAGGGCCAGAAAAACCAAACTGAAGCCAGAGATTCCAAGGGGTTACCTCCTTGGTCCACCCTGAAAGACATTTTGCATTGACAGATCACTATAACTCTGTGTCTCTTAGGATTTAGACTGCCACTGATTTGTGCATGTGTTTGCTTTCTCTGATCTGTAAATAACTTTCATTTCTTTTCCCTAGTTAATAAACCTTCAGATAGTTTATTATAGGACTGGTGACCAGCATTGTCTTTCATGTAAGAGTTAGGGTACAGTTGATCTGGGGTAAGTAACTGGTCTCTTGGGACTGGAAGCAACCTGAATATTGTGTAATTTATGGTGTAAGTGATCACTGATCACTAAGTCCAGTTTGTCTTGGTTGCAAGATAGACTGGAGTGTCTAAGGGGACTGTCTGACTCCATGGTGAGACAGCTATAATTATCCAGGAGTTCACACTTGTTACTGGCTTGGTACAATCTAATTATAGAACATACCAGCAGTTTGAGGAACCTGACCTGTTTTTGACAGTCTGCTCTGAGGTAGGCATTCACGGTCGTGAGCCACTCCACACAGCGTGACAGGCATATTGTTGAGGAACGTGCGGTCCATGCTACTCAGATTGTAATGTTCCTGGTGATTTGTGTTCTGGAAATAGCAATTTTCCCCACATGACCTGCTACAAAACACATGGCAATTGTGGGTGGTTCTTATTAAGAAGAGCACAATCAAACAGGTTGTCTGTGTGTCTAAAACCTAGTAGCAGAGCTGCTAGCCTGTTATACCTGATGTTTTAAATGCAATTGGCAGAACAAGTCAGAACCACTCTTTATACCCCATGGTGGGAAACCTACATACTGTGTCCCATACATCTGAATCAGATACTTCCCAGATGCCAGACTGGGAAATACACCAGACAGCTCCAACACTTAGCTGACTTCTTGTCAGAATAATGCACAGCATAGGTCTAACTGTACTTCCAATGTGCATTTAAAATACCATTACACTGGGATGAGTAAAACCATCTTTTAAAATGAAATCTACATTTTAGGCCTAGGCTACTTAATGGTGTTGATTTAAAAACAGCTATTTCCTAGACCAGGAAAGGACCTGTAAGAGAGAGAGAGAGGTGTACATTTTGTGACTGTGTTATCATGCGTTTGTAAAGCATAGAAATGCGACTAACCCAAACGCAGATTCCCGTCTTTGTGAGAATCCGAATCTAGACTTCAGAACTGGATCTCTATGAATCAATGGACCAAACTGGAACCCTTAAATACAAACACCTCTGAATTTTGTGGGAGATTGACATCCAGATTCAGATGTGTGGCTTGGGTTTATGTCTAGCTACAGTAAATCTAAGGAGAGGCCAAGCAAACCAAAATGACATGAATGAAATTTTGGACACATGGTCAAATTCAGTCCCCATTTCAACTTAGAGCTGGACAAATTCATTCTGAATAATAATCATTGTGAACATTTTCCCTTTATTTGGTTTGCCTCTAATTGGGAAATGATCCTGACTTCTGCAACTATATTTATTTTTTAACTCTCCCTTGAGAAGTTTGGATGAATTATTTGCAGAGCATGAATTATTTTGCAATGCTGTATTGACAGGGTGAAATCCAGGCCCTCATGAGGTCAATAACAGAACTCTCATTGACTTTAACAGAGCTGGTATTTCACCCACATTGTGTGATTAAAAACACTGTCACAAAATTCAGTAGAAGGCTTTACAAGCCATATAGGTCATAGATTCATTAATTCAAAGATTTTAAGGCCAGAAGAGATGATTGCAATCCCGTAGGTTGAATTTCTCCATAATACAGGCCATGGGCCTTCTATGAATTAATTCCCGCTTTAAATCCAATAGTTGTGGTGAAGGTAAGACATATCTTTTAGAAAAACATCCAATCTTGGCTTTAAAATGTCCAGTAATAGAGAATCTCCTATAACTCTCAGAAAGTTGTTTCAAAGGTTAATTACCCTCACTGTTAAAAATTTGCCCCTTATTTGTAGTTTGAATTTGTCTTTCAAATCATTGATAAAAATATTAAATATGAAATATTAATAAATAAATAATAATAATTAATCATTATTAATCATTAATAATAGATATCGTAGGGCAAAGAACTCATGCCTACGGGACCCTACTGGATGATGATTCTCTTTTTATAATTACATTTTGACACCTATAGTTAGCCAGTTTTTAATCCACTTTGTATGTGCCAGGCTGATTTTGTATCATTCTATTTTCAAATGCCATTACAGAAGTCCATTACATCAACACTATTACCTTTATCAACAAAATTCGTAATCTCATTCAAAAAATATATCTATTTAGTCTGACAAAATGTATTTCCCATAAACCCAAGTTAATTGTCATTAATTGTATTGCCCTCCTTTAATTCTTTATTAAATGAGTCCCATTGTCAGCCATTCCATTATTTTGCCTGGGATCAACATCAAGATGACAGGCCTATAATTATTCTGGCCATCCCGTTTACCCTTTTTAAATATTGGCACAGTGTTAGCTTTCTTCATCTTCTGGAACTTCCTCAATGTTCTAAGACTTATTGGAAATCAGCATTAGTGGTCCAGAGTTTCTTAGCCAGCAATTTTCAAAACTCTTGGATGCAAGTTATCTGGATCTGCTGATTTAAAAAATTCTAGCTTTAGTAGTTGCTGTTGAATAGTCTCCTTACTTAATGTTAGAATGGAAAGATTTTATCATCATCATATGATATGAATACATCATCTGGATTTTCTCCAAAAGCAGAACAGAAATGCTTATTGAAGATTTCTGCCTTATTTTTGACAATGCTATAATAATGCACCAATATTGTTAGGATTCCTTTTGTTATTAATATACTTTTAAAACTGATTCTTATTGTCCTTAACGCTTATGGGTATAGAGCGCTTGTGTTCTTTTGCTTCCCTTATCAATTTTCTACAATTACTAGTTTCTAATTTATATTTATCACTATCAGCTTCCCATTTTTTAATTTATTTATATGTACTTGCACATTCTTTCTAAGTCTTGCAGGTTTGTTAACCAGTGTAACCTTCTTTCTTGATTGTTGGATAATAGTTTTTGGGCCATCTAGTAAAATGTTCTTAAAATAGACCTCAGTTATCATTCACATTTTTCTATTTAAATTCTCCCAGCTTATTTGGCTCATAATTGTTTTGGGAAACTGCTTTGTGAAACTGGCCCTTTTAAAGCATCAAGTTATATATGTATATTACTGGTTTGACTTTATTCTGTCAGAGGCTTTGCAGATTTCACTTGCTGTCAATCCCCTGGCTGTGTGCTGGTATGTTAATATTTACAAAGCTGCCCTTCTTCATTTGTCCCACTTTGCTTTGGAGTTCAGTACTGCCAATATTAATCAGACTTTTTGCATCCCCCTTTACATTATCTGCACTGACAACTAACCGCAAAGGACGTCTGACTTCAGTGCATGCTAAGGGTTTTTCCACGTTCCAAAAATCATTCCCCATCAGAAGGGCAGGAGGAAAGTTAGTTTAATATTTAAGGTTTCCATAGGAAACAGCAGGATGTGTTTTGCCATGTGATACACTGGTTGTCATGGTACACAGCCTCGGCCTTGAACAGAGGCGGAGAAAATAAACAGAGAGCACGGTCACTGAGCTCGACATTGCCAGAAAAAAAAAAATAAGAGGGAGAGAAAGAGAAAATACATCCTTTCTCTTAAAAAAATGGTTCTTACTCAGATAGATGAAGCTTCTATTTATGGTGTGTTTTCAAATAAAGGAAGGATAGGCTTTCACTTAAAAAGACCCTGAGGGTTCTAAGATGTTTGTGAGAACTAACTGTTAGTATAATACCTCACATGTATTTAGTCCCTGTTTGGTTTCACATTACCAGGGTGTATCTGTAGCTATAGGCGGAAGGCTCACAGAACTTCACTTGTAATGACTGAAGGCATTTCAGCATCTGGCTGCCCGGGCGAATCTGCCAAACTTCTATTTCCTTTCTATACCTTGTGTAATTCGAAAATGGTTAAACCAACTGGTTCAGAATATGGGCATGAAGACTGGCCACCTAGTGTAGGACCAAAGGCAAACTTCTTTAGTGGAACTATTACAAAGCCCTTAACAAACAAAGTCAGAGAAATGGCATGGGCTAAAACAGAACAGAGAGCAACACCAATCCTTTCAAAAGAATGTTATGAACACAGTCTGATTTCTTTGGTATCCCAGTAGATGAATGAGAGAAGGATCAACCTTGGTATGTTTGTTTTTACAGAAAAACTGTTGCTTGGGTCAGTCCTTGTTCTGCACTCACTTTAAAGTGCTGGAATCAGAGTCACTGGTGCATTCTGGCTGCTTCAGTGATGTGAATCAACCATAACTCCAGTTTACAGTGGCTAGAAGGGAAAGGCAGATGGCTCTGGCTGTTTCAGGCTGTGGAGCAGCCCAGCTACAAGGAAGTCACTGTAACCCCCTGGGGCTGCTCTAACATACCCCGGAGGTCGCACCAGAAGTTTGCATGAAGCATCCCAGAAGGCTGCACTTTCTGGCTGCAATTAACCCCTGTGCACAGGGTCAAAGAGAACAGATGTGCATCATGTAAGTCCTGCTTAAGGCTTCAAAGACAGAGCTGGTATGGTGCATAAGCCTTTGCCTGACCCTCTGGAGAGGTGTGAATTTCCCCATACTGTTTTCTGCAACACAGCCCAGGGTCTGGTGCTTTGTCTAATGGAAGGAGAAAGACTGATGTCTCCAGCCCTGAGTCCTCCAGCTCAAGTGGGCAAAAGTTACATTTCTTTAAGCTGAACACAGTATCTTCAACAGCATCTCAGAATTTAATCAACTGCCTTTTTTTCCTATCTAGAAAAAGACATTTATTTTCCATTAGATGAAAGCAGTCCTGCCAGGCAGTGGCTGCAAAGAGAACATATGACGACTTGCAAGTGGAGCATTTTCTTGCTCTCTTGAAAATGTAAACCTACTGATGTGTATTTTCCAGCTGAGCCTCACTGAATCTCTCCCGACTTTTTAGCTAAAATGCATTGCAATAGCCTCCTCAAACTCGACACATAAAAAAGAGAAGAGAGAAGGAGCACAGTTTTTGGAAGGACACTCAGTGCAGCATGTCCTGAAAAACTCATTACTGTAAATTATATGGAGTTTCTTATTAATTTGCTGCAAGACTAGTACAGTTTGTGAAGCTGATTTTTTTGTTCTTAAAGACGCCCTCTGCGTGGGCGAAAGCCAAGCTTTATTAAATCAACTTTGTAAACAGAAATATTCACCTTCCTTGAATCAGATTATTATTCAGAAAAACTAGGAGGCAGATTCAGTAGGCAAAGGAACTGTTTAGTCTGGAGAGAACCGTTCTGGTGCCAGATACTGGTTACCATAACAGTTTTCCTTGTCTACAAAGCTTGAAGTTAGAAAATAAAAATATCTGTCTAAGGCTTACTCTGTCTTTGCCAATTTCTGTTCAGCTAAAGGAGTTCCCAGGGCACTAAACAGCCTTTACATTGCCTAAAATCTATTGATTATAGTCTGTATTTTTGTATTAACACAAAAGATCATTTTTATTAGAGAGAGCTCCAACCAAGATTGAAGCCTCATTGTGCTATGTGCTGCAAATAACAGTAAGAACAGTAAGAGACATTTCCTGCCCTGAAGAACTTATACTAAATAGGCAAGACAGACATAAAATATTATCTCCATTGTACCGATGGGGAACGGAGAGATACAGGGCTTGTCTAATGTCGGACAAGCAGTTTGTGGCAGAACCACAACCTGAACCCAGATCTGTCAAGTTCCAGCTCAGAGCTTTAACCAAAACCCATCCATCCTTCCTGTTAGTTTGATTTTGTGCTTTTCCTAATAAAGACACAGCGAAGACATCAATGTTTACACCCAGTCACTGTAAATTGCATAGGTCCTTGGTGTGGACAGATTTCATGGTTATGTATTAATTATGTGTTACTTATAAATATTAACCGGAGCATCTGATAACAGAGGAAGGGAGAAGAGCAGAAGATTCTGCCAAGTCATCAAGGGACCTCACTTCCTCTGTTTACTTCACCTGGGAAGCACAAAGGCCATGATCCTGCAAAGACGCACAGAGCATTATGTATGCCAATAGTCCAGCTGAAGATGAATTATCATCATCAAGGCAAAACCCAAAGGGATGTAGTCTCTTTGCAGACTGAGCACCACCTGAATCAATCTCTAGCTAGGTTTCTTCAGACAGTCTGGTAGATGTTCAGCCTATGTCCATCATTGGCAATCTTATCACACCACCAAAGCACTTGGTGACCATGTGATTGCTGGCAGCATAGCGTCATTTCTTGACAAACATGCTTCATGATTCAAAAGTCCTTCCATCCTAACAATATGTCCATGCCCAGAAAGTTGAACCAGTGCTGATGGAAGCAGTTGCTTGGTTCAGCTATTAATATTCACACGGCTGATCTTGTTCTGCCACTTAATATGCAGCGGCTGACAAAGACAATGAGAACTAAAAATGTCAATCTGCTGCCCTTCAGCCTTCCTCAGTGCCCGCTCTGTGACATGTGGCTACCGGGGCTGAATGCTGACACACACACATCCTAAAATAGATAGCTCAATGTGATGGCCTATGAGATTTAATAGGCATTTTCTAAATAACCCTGATCCACTTCTAGTTTTGTGTGTTCATCCCCTGCCCCACAGAAGTTTGTAAAGGCATCCATCCCACGCTGATTTACAGCGTATGGTAACAAACCAACATGACCGAAGTTATGTAGTAACAGGACAGCGGCCTACAGGGTCTTAGCCTCATGCAAAGTCTAATCCAGTGGAGATGTGGAATCCTTATTGCACTCTCAATGCATTGGCTGGGCCCTTGCTGCTCAGAGAGATGTGACCCTGCCTTCAGAGAGCTATGGAAAATACCATCCTGTGCAACTGCTGCTGCTTCCATATCTTCTGGCCGAGGGCCCGCCCCACTCCAGCGCACATCAGCAAGTCATGTCGTGCTCCACCGTTTATCTTCTTTGCTACTGTGTGCGCGGGGAGGGCCGAAATGTACAGCAGCCCTGCTCTCTGAAGTGCTCGGGGAGTGCCATATGCACGATTCAATGCTTTGCTTCCCTGCTGAGAGGAGCTGAATGCACAGTGCTGGCAGGAGGACAGAACGTGCACCCACAGAGCTAGACCATTCAGCAAGTGATGTGCCAGCACTTCTTTCTTTTGGACTGGTCTTACCACGCCTACTGACCTCCCCCCCCCCAATGCAGGCACTCCAGTTCCCCTTTCGCCACACCCGAAAAAGACCAGAGAACCAACCCATTACTAATTTAATCCAAGACTAGACAAATCAGTAAACAAACCAGGGTTGCATTGTATAATACAGTGCCTGTAATTACGCAACAATTACAGGAAAATTACACCGTGGTTAGACATCACAATGCCTGTACCTACCAATGATCCATATAACCACAAAGTTCACTGCGTGACTGACAATAACTACAATGTAGTTCATATCCCTAGTTTCTAATATTAGCTATCTGTATTTTGGTAGTGCGTATGGACCAAGAACAAAGCTCCCGTTGTGCTGTACAAAGCAGAAGACAGTTCCTACCACAGAGTGCTCACAATCTAAACCGGCAAGACCCACAACAAGTAGAGGAAAGGGATAGAAAACACAAGCAGAGTGAACAATGTGATGGTCTGCAAATGTTGTGTTAGTCCCTTGACTTTGGGATGTTTCTGGTGGTGCTGTTGTTGTTTGTTTCCCTTTTAATTCTTTGGGTGGGGATTTGTTAGGGTGGGGCTGATGAGACAGAGAGACAAAGGAAAGGAGGGACATTGAAAGGTGTAGGCTGGGGGCTACAGGTAGGAGGGGAGGAAGCAGAGGAGCTTGGAGGGTAGGATGGGCGGGAGGCTGTGAAGAGAGTGCGTGGGAGAGTGTTGGAACAGTCTACCAACACAGGAGCAGTATATTTATTATAGGTGGCACAGGTAGCAACGCATATGGTTACGGGTGCCTGACACTTTGCATTGTAAGATCCTGTTTCCAGCTGCATATATACCTTTGACAAATTTCAACTGCTTGGCCTGAAGTGTTCCATGCCGGTTTTCTGCGAAAGCTGGATTTTTTAGGCCAGTTCAGCAAAAACAGTTCAGCCGTCGAATGTCTGGGGAACCTGAAACTGTGCCATTTCCTAACTTGCTTGACTTTGCAACTTCCATGTGTCTTTAAGGAAGGGGTTATTTTAATGTAATGGAGAATAACATCAGAATAATAAGTAATTCAGTCATGTAGTTGACTTTCCGCTTCTTTGAAATGGAGGTGATTACCAGCTGAAAAGCAAAACCGCAGTGTGATTATGTTGTCCTTTCAGTGTAATTACAATCACTATATTATAAACCTAACCCACATTTATTTAGGAAACAGGCAAGATTGAAAAACAGTCCAGAAACTAATGGATAAAAAGATTCAGCCACTTTACTCATGCCATATATTCCATCTTCCCTTCCTCCCCCTGGTATGAGCCAACGATAGTTTAGGAGCAATATACAGCATAAGTGACATCCTGCAGCTGTTCATTACCACTCTAATGCTTTGGGGTTATTTTTGGAGGTAGCAGGATTATTGTAAAGAAATTATAATCCAATATTGAATGTTAAGAAGAGTCCATCCTCCTCTTCCTTTTTTTTTTTTAAATATGTAAGTGCATCCCGCAGAGAATATGGTATAGGTCATGTGCGCCTGAACCCTGCATGAATCTTGATCCAAGCAGCTTGGGTGCTTTGCATGCTGGGATTTGTTCTTCTTGGGCAGCACCTCCTGGTTAAAGTCAAGGGAAGCTGCGGATTACATTGTAGAACCTGATGGGTGCTTTTCTCACCGTTATACCCGGTGCATAAAAGACAGAGCTGACTTTTTCCCCCCTGAGAAGATGCTGAGTCTACCAAAGGATAATTAGTTTCATGTGTTTCTAGCACTTTCATCTTCCTTCTGGCCACGAGGGCCAGTTGTGGGTTTTGTTTGGGTTTTCTTTATTCTTCATTTCTGTTGTGGTGAGAGGAGCGGTGCAGCCTGACGGACTTCCTTCAAATGCGAAGAAGGCTCCAGCAAAGCGAGAAAGCAGGGGTCCAATCGAGCACATTTTGATGAAAACAAGCAGCAAAGAAAGATCACTTGCAAACTGCCTGCACTGTAGCTGCTGAGTTTCATAAGAAGTTGGACCGACACTCACTGTTTCCTTTGGACACCAGCAAGGAAGCTGCAGCAACAGAAGCCACCAGACCAACGGCTGAATGAACAGGGGCTTTTATATTATGAAGCTCTCTAGGCAACAGCAAGGAAACTAAGGAGAAGAGGATTTTGAGTCACAAGGTAAGTTCAATGGATCTACATAGATGGACAAAATATCAATCTGGAGTAAGAACTGCTCCCATCCAGTGGCTGCAGGTCGTTCTCGTGAGTCACTATAAAGGGGTGGCCATGCTACTTTGTCTCACTTTCCGCGACATGCCAAATAATGAGAGTAAGAGCATGGTCTTTCCAGAGAGTGTCATTGAACTGGCTCTGATTTGTTCCCACTTAATGATGTTGTTTCATTAGTCACCACTGACATCAAGGCGTGAGGCTATTTTTTACTATTGTTTGTTTTTGGTAAGTGGTGAAATAGTCACTATAAGCCTGTTGTATACAGCTAGGGCCCCAGCCGCCTGTGCTTGCTGTTGTTTCTGAAAGCCTCCTTAGCTATGGGGACTGTCAGCTGTTCTAGTCTGCAGAACAGATGTGATGGAGGAGAGAGGGGCCAGACAGGAGCTATCCTTAGAGTCTCCTGCAGGCATGGAAACAATAACCACAACTAGAAATTCGGCTTCTCCAGTTTGCATGAGAATCACAACAGTTTTGATTGTGCTTTTTTTTCTTAGCCTCAGCCGGGAATCAATTGTGGTGTCGGTGTGGCTCAGGGGAGAGAGAGACCGGAATCAGTTATTAATTATTATTATTATTATTTAGTAGTAGTAACAGCAGTGCAGGTCGCATGGCTTGAAAGAGAAAACAGACAGACAGTCACATGGCACTCAGCCTCCATTCTCAGCTGTTCCACAGGTAGCACAAGCGTGGTGATTTGAAACCGGTACTGGTGCCATGCAGCTGTGCCCCCTCAATTCATGCCATGAAAACACTTTAGTCACTGAAAAACACAAACAACCCCTCCTCGCTATTTCAGCATTTAGCTGGAACCAAGGAAGTCCAAATAGCAGCTGACTCATTGCTGGTGAGTCACCGACACGAACTATTTTTCCACCAGCAAAGCAGAAAGGAGCATAAGGCACAGTCAGGTTTGTCAGTTGCTTTGCTTCGTAGGGGCAGTTGCCCTGAATATTACTTAGCTGTAACTTGTCTCCTCTCTCTACAAAGCAGGGCTGAATCATTGTCTGGACATGCTGTGAAAATGGGATTCCTTTCAAGGACCCGCCCAGTAAAAAGCATGGCCATTTCCAATCCATTGCAATCATGTTCTTGGCAAGTGGCAACTTTGGACGCACACTCCAGATACTGCTCGGGGGAAAGGTGAACTGGAAAGGGGATTTTATTTCTTTAGTAAGTAAAAATAACTGTTTAAGGTCCCAAATTATTCGTGAACCGGAGGGCAATTGACACCTGGTTTAAAACCAGATGGTACTTCTTAGATCACAGTGGAGTTATGTCTGTTTACACCTGACCTGAATTACCGAGATATAAATATAACAACAGAATAATTTGAACCCTTTTGTTAGGAATTGGGTTAAAAACTCGTTGAGCTTCAAAGTTTGGATTCAACCTTTTGTTTAGCCCATTATAAAAGGAGGGACCAACCAGTCAGTGAGTTTTGGTCTAATCCAAGTTTCTGCAGTGTTAAGATGCAGATCCAAACTACCCCAGTTTTTGGTGGCCACCAGCCTAGGGCTTTGCTTCGTGCCCTGAGGAACCCTTTGTGTATGTATCTGCATGTACTCAGTCAAAGTGAGGAAGTTATAAGCTGCAGCATTAAAAGGCTTTCAACCAATTTAGATTCCGCTTGCGCTGCTAAGAAATCTTCCTCAGATTAATCCCAAAATGTTTTGAAAACATCGTGACCAGAGGGAGTTCCCAGTGGGGCATCTGCAAAAAGCTATGAATAACATAGGTATTTTAAACCACATTCCCTCTCTGCATCTAACTCTTCCTCTTCGCAAATTTGTAAGTCAATTCAGGGCTGCAGGAATGTTAATTAAAACTCAGTGTGTGCTGAGGAATTAAAGTCCGTCTCAGAACTATGCTATAGTTTCAAAGAATGGCTGCCCACCCACTGCACCACCAGACATGGCCAGGAGAAGAAATTGCTGAGTGGTAAGCCTCCCCCGCACAGTTCTTGGTTCATTGACAGAAGCAGAAGTTCAGAGTCCAGCAGCCGGCAATACAATGGGTTTATTGGGATAAGAAGACAAGTGTAAATTCCAATTCTTCACGCCAGTGATTTTTCCTACCCCTACTTCCTGTTTGACCAGTTTTTATAATGTATCTTAATCAATCATTTAAAAAAAATATTACAAGGTAATTCTTTAACTGATCCTAGCATAATGCTGCATAATTCTCTGACCAATCATACCCCACTACCTTAATTGATTACAATTAGTTATGGGACAGACAGAAACAACCAACGAATCAGACAGAAATTATCAGAACAGTGGGTACCATAATGACCAAACAATACGAAGTGTAGATTCTACAACCACAACTGTGGACAAGTGTTTAAAACCCAGACAGAATGCTATTAAACAAAGTTTTCTTTAAGCATTCTAGGGTCTTTCCTTTATCTGGAAGGGTTAGACGGTATCACCTTCTAAACAGCCTGATATTACCTTGTTTTAATGTAATTTGTTTGGAACGTGATGGATGTAACTGCACGCTTCCCAGTTTATGGCTGCCCCTGATGCTTTTGGTTTTGCTTAGTCAAAGTACAAGGCCTCAGACTGTCACAGTGAGAGAAGGCCCATAGACAGGCGGCCTGTGATTTTGATTCTTTGTTTTTATACCCCTGTAACTAGCTAACTGATAAGAATATACGTAAAAAATCATAGGTCTTTACAGGCCGACCTGAATATCTATATTCGAACATTGAGCTGTTTGGATTTGTAGACCACTCAGTGCTAACTGCTCTGGAGAGTGTCAAGACCTTTGCATAATAAATCATCGAAGAAGAAACTTTAGATCCTCCAGCAAAATCAAATCACTTCCAAAAGAGAGTTGAGTGTTTACAGTATAACAGCCCTAAAGATCTTTGCTTCCAGCCCTTTTCACCACGAGTAGGGAACCTGTGAGCCAATGCTGGGGACATTCAAGAAGACAGAAGATAAAAAAGGTAGCGCAGATGGCACATTTCTGCTCCTAGAAGGGGGTTCCATCCTCGGATCAATTTGAAAGCCTGCAGCACAACAAATCTCTGTGTATTTTCCAGCTTTATCATACAAGAGGGATCTTTATCTTAAGTCAGCAACTGGGTTTTTAATTGAGGATGTTTATCATCAGTGAATTGGGCAGTGGCTTAAGCTGCTCAGTAAGTTAAAGGTAAGATAGTCTTAGAACTGCTTTTTTAAGAGACCAGGAAAAATCCTAAGAATAAGTGGGAAAGGCTGTACTAGCAGAAATTTAAACAGACATTCTGTGACTCAGGAATAGATCTACCTACTTATATGGCCTTCATAAAACACCACCCATTATGATTGGATTTTATCCTCACAACACCCATGTGCGCAAAGAAAGTATGATCACCATTTTACAGAGGTGAAACTGAGGCATAGGGTAGCTTAAATATTGGCCAAGGTCACAAAAAGCCTGTGCCAAAGCCAGGAATTTAATCCATGTCTCCAGAATACTGTGCCCCATATCCACTAGACCTATTGCCTCTTGTAAAAGCTGCAGAGATTCCCTTTCTCCAGGCTGAGAAACAGAACTGAGTGGTCAGATTGGAGGAGTGTGAGTTGTTCATTTTGCTATTAATCTCCCCTCCCTTTCTTGCATGTCATTCACTTTATTATTTTTTTAAAAAATCTATGTTCAGACAGACTCTAGCACCGTGTGTGTGATGCGCCTGTCTAGAACCAAAAGAAACAGACATGTTCATTAAAGCTGACCCTGCTGCATGCACACATTCAATGTTATCCTTTATTATCTGATGAGTTATACCACCTTATCTGGAGAGGAAGGGTGGACTCGTGGTCAAAGCACTAGGTTGAGACTCAGGAAATCTGGAATCCAATTCTCAGCTATGCCACAAACTTACTGTTTGACCTTGTGCAATTCAGATGCCTCAGATTTGACACGTAGAGCCTGACTTTCTGAGCCCCCCCAGTGGCTTCAGCTGGAATTTTGGGCACTCGACAATTCTGAAAAATCAGGCCCACGCTCTCTCCCAATAGACTTCCAAAAACCGAAGCACCCAATCAGAAGACGTTGCTGTAAATGTTGGCCTTATGAAAGAGGAATAACCATACTTCCCTGCTCATCAATTAATATTTATGAGGTGCTCCAGTACTACAGGGCTGAGTGTCATTAAAAAGCCCAAACACAAAGAATGTGTCCTATAAATAAACAAGACACAAGCCTAAAGCAAAACTCTGAATCTCAGGTTGGACTCTAACTAGACCATGAGCCAAATCAAAGACCTGGATCCAAACTTGAAAGCTTCCTGGGCCCATCTCTAATTGCAGCAATGTCACCAGTTGAGTTTAATTAAAAAAAAAAACAAAAAAACACCATACACAGGAAGGGAAACCCGTATCCTCCTTCCTTTAGTTCCCCAAACTTGAACTAGTGGTTTGTGTGTTTCCTTGCAACACCTGATGGTATCTAAAGGCTTGTGTGGTAAAAGGAACTCAGCTCCTCACAGTGCCTTAAGTGCTGCTGGAAAAAGAACCGAACTTTGAACCTAAGTCGTTCGTGACAGGTAAAAAACTAATCAGTTCGTATGTAAGACAGGTCACCATATTACTGTGTGTTTAAATAGTTTATCAAGGATCACTGACCTGAGCATAATCGTTACCATACAGCAGGGTCCCTGGATTGTGAAAAAACCTTCTGATCCAGTTTATACATAGGCTTGGAAGGATTAGAATTTTATCAGTAAACATCAATTTCACCACACAAACCCAGGACAAAGTAGTTCCACTGATAATAATAAAAATATACAGATATAGGCACAGTAAGAGAAATGCTGCTTGAGAACTTACTAGCATTTGGCTTAAGGATATTTATGTTGTATATTTTGACATGGGATGACTACAATTTGTGCTTTAATGGTTATAAAGCTTTAACTTTTTGAATCTCGATGTCTACTGTCATTAAATAACTATTGTCTGACATCCCCCCATAATTTCCCACAACAATGAAAATTTAAATAGATAAAAATTTTAAAAATTCTTTAAAAATAAACATTGGTATCTTTCAAAATTATATACAAAAATGAAAATCAAATTCAGCCCAGGCTGTTTATACAACACCTCTTTTGCCGACAATGTAAGGGAGATCAGTGCACACCATTAAAGGTTCAGATTTCAGGTTCTGTTTGGAAAGGCACACAAAAGTTTGGACATTTATGTTTTCCAGACCCTGTTGAATTTGCTATAGGGGAGACACACTTTCATGAGACTGTAGTACTTCCTGCTCTGATCTGGACAGAAATACCTTAGGAACCGTTTATGTTATTTTGTCATTGTCATCCTAGTCAGAAGTGCAGAGGGCGAGGGGAAAATGACAAGAAAAGCAAACCAGGCCTTTTCAAGCCTTGCAAAAGGCTTGATTTGAGTTAAGCAGTCTAGAGTTCTTATTGTATTTAAATTAACTCCTACAGCACATCTAATCTGATTTTATAATGACGCCAACACAGACCCATTTAGCATGTCCATACAGAGCCTGATCCTAAGCCCATTGAAGTTACCTGGAGTCCTTCCATGATGCTGAACTCCATGAAGTGGTCTCACAGGCAGCAAGATTCCACTTTCTTGTTATTTTTGTTATTGGTTTATCAAGACTAACAAAAAGGAATCAAAACAGAAGTCCAAAGATCATGGTCGAATCATTTCATGGTTTCTAAATATCCACTTTAATTGCTCAAGATTTTGAAGCTATCCCCATTTAACATCCAAAGACGTTTCATTCCGCCGATTATGGGAGGAAATTTCAGTGTTGTTTGTTTTGTTTTCATTTCTACAAGAACTTGAGCGTGTTAATGCTGAACTTCCTGGGTTCAGAGCAGGGCCCTTGGGAGTATTATAGAGACAGCAAGAGGTTTTTTTTTCTTTCATTGAAAGTGGCTATTTGGAATCAAATTAGCTGAAAAGAAGCATCCCCTTAAAGTAGCAAAAGCTTGATAATAAAAACCTGACAGATCGAAGTATGTGGAGTGCTAGTAATGAAGAAGTATCAGCGCCATCACATACACAGCTTCGTCACTTCTACTATCAGGGAACATGGATCTCGTGTGTAAGGAATTAACGATGGGCAAACCTCAAAAGGTTCAGAAGTTGGGTGCTCTATGGACAAACTCCCCCAAAATTTGGATACTTTTTCAGAGCTTATTTAACCGTTACATGTGCAAAATTGGGCTAGAAATCAGATCTGGTTCCAAATCTAAAAAACCATGATCCAAACACTTTTGAAGCTTTGGAAAGTTCACATTCAGACCCAGGCCTTCTGATGTGAGTTCCCTGAAATGTGAGAGAGTTCAGTTCCAGATGTAAATGTTGTGGGTTGAGTCCCTCTCTCCAAGAAGTCTCCCAAATACCGTTTTTGTTTGCTTGTTGTTTTACTGTATTTTTGCTCCTTTGTTTTAGGGTCTTTGAAGGTTCAGCAAAAATTAAGGAAAGCTATTGTTTGGTAGGAAGGTTGCAAACCCCTGAACTGTATTTTGGACAAGTCCTCCTTTGTCTTTGAACCTCCTCCTAGAACGAGTAGAGGCTAAGAATACCAGATAAATACAATATTTTCTTTTTAATTCTGTGATAGGTGTTAATAACATGATGATCATGTGTATGATCCCATATCTGGGATTTCTACTCAGTGGGAAAATAGAAATTCATAAGCAAGACATTTTAGGATTCTTATGTTCATAGCAGGAAAGTGTTTTTCACAGCAAAGAAATAAGCTAATTTGTACTTCTATTTCTGACCTGCTGCTTCGAAAATGAATCTCTCTCAAGAGGTACCATGAAGGGCGATCAAATAGGAAAAAGATCCGCTTTGCAGTCTCTGGGCATTCATTGTTGAACTAATATATCATTTTAGACACAAGCAAGCACGTCAGATCAGTATCAGAAAGTAGGACAAACATTCCTCTGGTGCAGGATTTTGATTTATTTTCTGAAGGCACTGCCAGATCTTTATTGTAAGTGAAGCTAATGACAATCAGTTCGTTGTTTCAGAAGAAGATAAACCTGCCTTGTTCAGAGAAAAAAGACTATCTTGGTACAATAAGATCCCAATAACTGTCTTTAATGAGAAAAAAGACAACTCTCCCTACAACTATTTCCTGCATGGCTGTTACAGTTTTGACTTTATCTCCCTTTTTACATTTTTCTTTTCTTGTATTTTAACTTGCCTCTTTCTCCAGGTTTCTCATGGGTTTTTCCATCCAATCTCTAGACTTGCTTTTCATCTCTTATTTGTCCCTATCTGAATAGTATTGCTTCTCTGTAACTCAGTGCTTGGTCTCCCTTTATTCACTCATTCTGCTTCCTTGATTTCTCTTTTTCCTTTGGTTTCTCTGTGTCTTTATCCTGAATGGCTTTCAAATTTTAAAATTCTCTACTGTGGGTTTATTAGGCTGGTTTATTCCTCTCCCTCCATTTGCCTCGTTCCTGCTTCTCTCTATTTTGCATCTCCTCTCTACTTGTAACAATTTATAACCACGTGCATGCTCAGACACCATGGTGGTCTCATCTAACCACATACATGGTCCATGTGTCATTCAGATACACAGGTTTCTACCATTAGGATTTAAATCAGGTCTAAAAATTCCATCCTGAAGAGGGCAGTGGTATACACACAGAGACAGTACCATAGGAGTCACCTCCCCATTGTTATGTTTCTCACCCCTGGATGTATATATATACTTCCTATCTGTGGTTTCCACTTCATGCATCTGACGAAGTGGGTTGCAGCCCCTGAAAGCTTATGCCCACAGAAATTTGTTAGTCATTAAGGTGCTACAGGGCTCTCGTTGTTTTTGCTGAGATACACAGCAGAAAACCTAGGTGAGGCCCCAACTCCATAGGTCTGAGAGAAAATATATTTCCTGGAGTTCATAGATTCATAGATTTTAGACCAGAAGGAACCATTGTGGACATTTAGTCTGACCTCCTATATAAACACAGATTCTAGAACTCCCCTGAATTAATTCCTGTCTGACCTAAAGTAGATCTTTAAAAAAAAAATCCAACCTTGATTGAAAACTTGCCAGCGATGTTGGGATATGCTTCACAAGAATGCAAGACCCAACAGGGAAATGTTTTCTTTAGCTTAGTTCTAAGAGCTTCAACCTATGGATGGGTTATTTTCACAGTTGACTGTGTTTTTCATAGCAAAAGGAAATCCTAGCCAAATGCTCGCATTTTTACTCGTGATGGATCATGGCAGAAAACACGGACTTTGTTGATTTCCCCAGTGGCGTTATAACATGCATAGAGCCAGAACACTGCTTTTTTTCCTGAGACTTCAAAAAAACTAAAGTCACAGAGTGGATGAGTTTAATAATTTTTAATGGGAAAAAAACCCACATGGTAATCCTTTTAGTTACAACCACCATTCTTCTGCCTAAGAAGCACAATATATTTTAATCACTTGAGCTAATGTCTGCACATTTATGAGTCTTCCATCTCTGGCCACATTAGACATATTTTTCTTAATGAATACTCTGATTCTCCTTGACTAAGGTATTAAAAACAGGTATAAAGCAATTGTCTCCTAAACTCAATGCTTTGAGATTTAAATTACTGTGTCCTACAATATATACCCATGGTTACTGACTAGAAGGCCAAGACCCTGAGAAGAGCTAAATACCTTCAATTATGGCTGAAATTAAGTTGGTACTGAACAACTTATAGATAGAGTGAAGCTAATACAGATCTTTATACTGCTGAGCATATACAGTAGTCCAGTAAACTTTAGGTCAGGCCTTGAATCAGACACCATTTAAGCATGATATAGTGGTCCAATAGGTCACCTACGTGGGGTCTGATTCTCATTTACACTAAGACCCCCTTACACCTTTACATGGCCAGAGTGGTGTAAAGGGTGGCTAGTGTAAAATGAGAACCCTGTTCTATAACACTGATCCCTAAAATCAGATTTCTGTTACACTGTGAATAAAAAAGAATCTTTTAAAATTATTCTAAATTTCATGAAAAACTGTTCACTGCTTCCAAATGGATGGGTGTTTGTTTCTTTTCATGCTAATGACTAGAATTAGTTGAGCATGTTAATAAACATTCATCAAGTCTCACCATGAGTTAGACTGAACAGAACAACTGAATAATAAAGAATTGTGGTTTCCAATACGTCCTGGAGGATAAATCAAAACAGAGGAAAACGTCTCTTAGAAAGTACCAATACAACCCTGGTGAAAATCTATTCCCTGTTCTCTACATGAATCCATTCTCCGGCTGGCGAAGGCATAATGACCCCCCAGCTCAGAAAATCAGCCTGGCTTACCATGGTTTGGAATCTAGTGTGGCCAGGATCTTTGTGCAAATCATGTACTTCCCATAACTGGGACATCCATCCATCACTTCTTCCACCTTCCCCTAGTACTGAGTAAGAGTTCCTGTGGTACTAAAGAGCTCATGAAGTGCCTGATCTAAAGACTTTTGAAGCCAATGGAAGTCTTTTCTTGAACTTCAATGGACTTGGAGATCAAGGGGTATAATTTTTGCATGAAGCCACTTTCGGCCAGATCCTTCATTAGTGAAAATAAGTGTAGTTTCCCTGGAGTCAATGGAGACTGTGATTTTTTGCCAGCTGGGACTCTAAGGTGATGTTTCTGCTTCCATTCTTTGTGTGAAGACTGACAGTTCTATGCTAGAAGGTCTCCTCCTTTCCACCGTCTATTACAGTTCCCTTCACTCTTCATTTGCAATTCAGGACTTTGGAGCTTGCCAACAATACTGTATAAAAATCAATATAAAAATTCAAGAGCCAGTGTTTGTGCAAAGCAACAGCCACTTATGGCTGTTTGGCTTTCCAGCAGACATATTCTGCAATGCAAATACGAAGCCTACACAGAATTCTGCAGCAAGCAAACAAACAAATAGACGTAATCATAAAAGCATAAATCTGCTTGCCCAGCTTCCTGTGTCTTACCGTGGTTAACGAACAGGCTAAAAGGAAGGTTATCCAGAGCAAATATTGTATATCTTTTTCCAGTTGAAGGCTTTTCTGAAATCAGTCAGTCAGTCACACTCTCTCTCTCTCTCTCTCTCTCTCATTATATTTGAATTTGCATTCTTTTAGCATTGCAATAATTAGAGATGGTAATAGCATATAGCACCAATAATAAATAAATAAACACATAAATAAATAAATGGTCAGTAATACTTGATGCTTTTCATCCAAAGCCTTTGGCAAACATTGATTAGACAACGGCTGTGCAGTAGATGTGCTGTGCCCACTACTGACTACACTAATCACCACCTCGTTGTTATGTCGTGACCCCTCCAATCTTTATGTTGTAGCCATCCGTTGTCTCTTCAGATACACTTAGTTTTATAAACTCTGAGGTAGGTACTATCTCTTTGTGGTGTGTACACAGGCCTAGTGCAATGGGTCCCCGATCCGTGACTAAGTGCTACACCAATATAACATAGTAAATCATAAAAAGAAGTGTATCCTAAGGTAAGTGAACAGATGGTCATTGGTTGCTCTGGCTTACATCACCACATTAACCATTCCTGTTACTCTTCTGCTCCAGCTGGCTCAGCTGAAGATGGGTGCTCTGCTTCTGATGCTCTTGGTATCCACTGTGAATGCCAGCGCCTTACTAGGAAAGGGCTCGCTGAGACGGGAAGCCCGGCGGCCTTCATGTGTGCGATGTTGTGGGCCTTCGGAACAGCCAGTCTCTGTCGTCTCTTCACGATACGCTCGGATGAGCAAAGACCCTGCCTATTCAGTGCCCAAAGTTCAGCCCACAATAGATATCACCATCCTGAAAGGTGAGTCAAGCCGAGGATCACATTTCGACACTTTACCATGACTTCACATGCCACGCTCCTCCTCCAGGGTGGAAAACACTCATAACTTAAGGACCGATCCAGCTCAGTCTATATATCCAAGGTCAGGAGGTAACTTGATCACACTCCGTAACTACCTATATGTGGGAAAGAGGTCTGATAGTAGACAGCTTTTTAATCTACCAGGAGATGGCAGAATGAGCTCCAATGGCAGGAAATTAAAGCTAAAAAAACTCAGAATAGAAACCAGGCACATATTTTTAACACTGAGGGTAATTATCCATTGGAACAACTTACCTAGGGACGTGGCGGATTCTCCATCACATATGGTCTTTTAATCAAGACTGAATAACATTCTAAAAGATGTAGTGTAGCTCAAAGAGAAGTGATGGGCTTGATACAGGAATTATTGGCTGAGTTTCTATGTTATGCATGTTACACTAGATGGTTATAATGGTCCCTTCTGTCATTAAAACATATGACTCTATTAAATGTGGACTTTCCGTTCTCTTTGCCATCAACCACACCCATAGTTTCCCCCTTCTTCTCTGCCACAGAAAGACTGTATGTATGGAACTGTATATATGTAAATGGGTCTGGTTCACAGGCCTACACTGTTTATACATTGAAGTCAATGGGGCCAGGATTTCACCCTATATTTTTATCCCTTTTTTTCTGCCATCCTGTCTCTTACTCAATCTAGGTGCTTGGTCACCTAAATCATAAGTCACTCAGCTAAGGGGTCAAAAATTCTGCATATATTTGTACCAACAAAAAAAAACCTTTGTCACTTGACTGAAAAAAGGTGTGGACATACTAAAAGCAAGCTCTACTTTGCGATTACCAAAGGTTCCATGAAAAATTGTTCTCACTACCTATCCAGCTCTCCTATTAACATAGATTATTGCTCAACTAATGAAAAAAAAGTAGGACTCTAGCCTTCTCTTCCTGTCAAAATTTCCACGTGCTTTTGAATTTTATAGTTTAATCATTCTACTATTCTGGTCATAAATAATAATGCAAATGTAAAACTGCATACACTGGATGATCATAGTGGTCCCTTCTGCTTTTGGACTCTATGAATCTATAATGTATCAGAGCGGGCTATCTTATTTTTGTATGGTTAACATATGGAAAATATCCTAGCAGCATTTTGGGGGGCTGCTGGCAATCATGTTCCTGACTCCAAATCTAGATGTGATTTAGCGATGACAAATGTTTCTCAATGCCCCCATTAAAAGAGTGGTATTTTACCAGTTGGGATGCTGGCTGTCTCCAACCAGATGTGTCTGTGGCTTGTGTTGCATGTGCCCATGTTTGAAACTTAGCTTCTGTTTGTGATCACAGGTGAAAAAGGTGACATGGGAGAGGAAGGAGTTGCCGGAGCGGCTGGAGAGGATGGAGAACAAGGGCTACGTGGTTATAATGGACAAAAAGGTCAGAAAGGCCACGTTGGCCCACCAGGCAACTCCTGCAAGCTACATTACGCTGCCTTTTCAGTGGGCCGAAGGAAACCCCTCCATAGCTCAGATTATTTCAAGCATGTCACTTTTGACACTGAGTTCGTGAACCTCTACCAACACTTCAACATGTTCACAGGGAAATTCTTCTGCTATGTGCCAGGGGTCTACTTCTTCAACCTCAACGTCCACACCTGGAACTTCAAAGAGACATACCTGCACTTAATGAAGAACGACAAGGAGGTGGCCATCCTCTATGCCCAGCCCAGTGAACGGAGCATCATGCAGAGCCAGAGTCTCATGCTGGATCTGCAGGAAGGAGATGAGGTCTGGGTGAGAATGTTTAAACGAGAGAGGGAGAATGGCGTCTACAGTGAGGAGTCTGATATTTACATCACCTTCAATGGCCATTTAATTAAACCAGCCATAGAGTAGCCAGTTCTGCATCTTTGGGCTCCATGCTCCTTGGGAGGATTAGGAAGTCCCCTCTTTGGAAGTGCACATGCCTATGTCAACGTGGAAATAAATATGCAGTCAATATTTTCATGGCCTGATTGTGGCTATCAGCCAGCTGATCTGCTTTTTGGTTTGCTAATACGCCCAGTCAGGGATATTTCTCAAGCAAAAAATCTTAATGTGCAGAGCAGGGATGCATGTATGTGTGGGAAGGGAAAGGGCACTACTAGCAATACCAACAAAAGTCACATGGCGGTGCCAACTTTATGAATACATAGAAGGCCTTAGCTCTTTCTGACCCATGGGGATGCTGTGCTTATTGTGAGCTAGACAGGAAAACGGAAGAACACGGTTCTGAAGTCTTCCATAGGCACTTTGTACCATCTCTGCTGAACAGGTCATCACGTCACTCAGCACACAACCTCAGATAAATAATAGTACATTTGTTAAAAAATGTAACCTATCTGCTCTGTTGTAATGGACTGGCCTAATCATTTTGTACTCTGTAATTATCTGAAGAACACCTTTCAATCCCCAGCTGTCACCAGGGTGCGTAATAGACAAGCTAGTTAACCGTTGCAATGCAAGTAAAGTGGTTGCAGGTTGCTTTTCCTACATAAGCTATCTTTGGTGTTTCCAATCGCTGTCTGCAGTTCCCCTCCTCCAATTTCATTCTAGACCCATCCCTTGCACTACCACTGAAATCACTGTCACCAAAGTTTCTAATGAGTATTTCTGAGGTAAAGCTCAGAACCAGTACTCCATCCTCATCTTCTCTGACCTGCCAGCCACCCTTGACATAATTAACCATGCTCTTCCTCTTAAATCTTGTCCTCCCTTGGCTTCCATGACTCAGTTCTCTCCTGGGTCTCCTCCAACTTCTAATCATTCCTTCAGCATGTCCTTTAAAAATCCCCCCTTCTCAGTTTCTCTGGGGGTCCCACAGGGGCTGTGTCCTTGGTTTCCTTCTCTTCTCCCTCTACACCTTATCTCTGGGTAATCTCATTTGCAATTCAGTTAACATCTCTATGTGGACAACCAGCATATCTACCTCTACTACAGACCAGTCTCCTTCTGTCCAAACAAATACCTTGGCCTGTCTCTCTGACATCTCATGGATGTTTAGTTTTCATCTCAAGCTACAACAGAGCTCTTCATTTTCCTCCCACCTCCTCTAAGCCCTCCCCACTACCTCTTTTCTTGGTCATTGTGGAAAACACCACCATTCTTCCTGTCCCTCAGGCCTGTAACATGGGCATCGTCTTTGACTCAGACCTCTCCCTAGCCTCATATCCAGGCTATACCTAAACCTTGCTGATTCTTTCTATGTAACATCTCTAAGATCAAGCCTTTCCTATCCATCCACACACCTAAAACTCGCATCCAGGCTCTCATTATCTTGCATCTTGAGAACTGCAACATCTTTCTCTCTGCAATGCTCATATGCAGTCAAAATGCTGTTGCAAGGATCATATTCCTAGTTTTGTTGCTCTGACCATGGCTCTCCTCTCTTCACATCCCTCTACTGGCTCCTGCTTCTCTATAACATCAAATCTAAGCTACTTGTCTTCACTTTCAAGGCCCTTCCTGGCCTCGCCCCACCCTATCTATCATCTGCCATTCACTATCAAGATGTTGACTCCTCCCATCAGCCCAGTATGTCCATCTACATCACCCACTCTTTGCATTTTCAAACAAGCATCTTTGTGTTCTTTCACGCTTGGTAGGAGCTCCCCGTAAACGTCCAAAAACTAACACATTTTCCTTCTTCAAAACTCTCTTTTTCCATGGTGCCTACCAATGCCGTGACAATGATTAGGCTACTGGTGTGTTCACACCACAGCCTGTCATGTTGACCAATATAGTCTCATTGTACTCCCTTTTCTGTCTGTATCCATCCATTGTCTCTTGTCTTGCACTTTGATTGTCAGCTGTTTGGTGCACGGACCATCTTTTTGTTCAGTGTTTGTACAGCACCTAGCACAATGCGGTCCTGGCACATGAATGGGTCTTCTAGGCACTAAAGTAATAGAAATAATAAACAATAATACACTTTCCAGTAAAAAGAAAGGGCCATATTCTGTTGTACCAGTCCAGCTCCACTGATTTGGGTGGGGTTGCAGCAGGATTACAGACGTTAGTCGCTCCAGTGCATTTACCTTAAAACGAAGCTGACTCTCTAGCTATAATTCTTTATTTTTAACTTTTCCTAGGAAAGGAATATTGCAATGAGATAAGCATGACACGCCAGGCCAACACAGCACTTAAGAAGGTACATAACTTTAATCCTGGGTATAGCTCCATTTGAATGAGTATTCTGGAGCAGGGCCAATACCAATGACACCACATTGCACGCATGTAGTGCCTTCCATACGAAGATAGCAAAGAGCATTATAGCCTGTTATCTTTCCTTTTTTAATGGTAACCACCATACCATAGCTGAGGGGCTGGTTGAGTCACTGAGCACCGACCACTCTGGTTGAAGTCAATGGGAACTGCAAGGGGATTAACAATGAAAATTAGTGCACTAAAATTTCTAGGCAGCGTAGGAATGATTGAATTGTGCAAAAACCTCCTTTCTGCAGGCTGCAGGGTTAGTTTCTTTACATTCACTGCACACAGCAGAGAAATGATATGTGCTAGAACATGAAAACAGAACAAATAGCAATTTTTTAGTCCCTTTCCCCATCCACACACACACATCTTGTGAGATGTTTGTATGAAGGGCGTATTGAATCATATCATACTGTATGTTTTGCTAGGCTAATTTGTTGCTGCATCTCTCTCGTTACCAATCATTTAACCTGAGAATTAACTGCAATAAAAACAGCATTTTAAATACATTAGATTTGTTTCCCTTACTTTTCATGGAACAGAACGAAAAGCCATAAACTGAAAATCCAGCCCTGCATTGCCAACTATGATGGTGATATGGACTCCTAGAAACTAGACCAGTTTCATTTAGATAGGCCATAAGGAGCCATCAATTTGTAATCATATGGGCAAACCCTGAGGACAGGAGATGCCAGGAACACATTTTCTTCACACTTCCACCATTTTATGTCCTGTTTTGCCCCCTTGATTGCAGCTGAAAAACCAATGCCAATTTTTAGTGAAGTTGCAACATTGGTGCTAACACCACTAACCGAGTCTACATTCAAACCAGCAACACAGAGGAGTTGGGTGGGTTCCATAGGCTATTGACAACCCCTTAGAACAATCCAGTCCCTTTTTGTGTCATATACCGAAACAGCCTTGGAAATGAAAACTGGAAGACGCATAAGCTTTGAAAAGCACATGAGACAGAAAGTGGGTTATCTATTGACCTGCGGCCAGATAAATTACTCCTTGTAAGTAAACAAAAGTCCCAGTCACCTAAATTGGGCCATTACGCAATTTAAAAAAGGCTTCTCTAATCAGCAGCTTCCATTAGGATTGTGATAAAAGCTATAATGGTTGCACTGCTTAGTTGCAACGTGCTATTTAGTATTGAAGCACTAGCAGAGAAGCCTGTTTTGAAAATACAAATAAAAAATGGAAAAAAAAATCCAACTGTGCAATACTTACTAAAGGTATTTTCAGATTTTCCCAGCTATTTATCACATTTGGAAGAATTTAAAAGCTTTTCACCTCTTTTTTGTCTTCTGCTCTACTGTTGAATAAATCCCATCTGGGTAAATTTTGCAACCACAGCTGTCTGGCTGGTGGGCTTCCATTGAACTAAGTATGGTGGACTGAAATCCAGAGGTCAAGTGACAGTGTGAAAAGGAAATCATGAGAAACATGGGAAGGGGTGGACATTACACAATGAAACTCAAATTATAACAGATGTGCATAGCGTTCTTATTTTATTCAGTGATTTCACAGCAGGTTTTGCTCCCCTTCTATAGTTCAACCACATTTACTGTAATTAAAAAGAAAAAAAAATCTAAACCTCTTTTAAAATGTCAACCCAGCTGGTGTTATTGACAGTATATAATCCGGCACTGAGAAAACATGCACAGAGATTGCTCATGTTCACCCACATTGACTTTGCAAATGCTACTTTCTATCAGGAACTGGAGAGAGACGCTTGTAAATCCATAACACCTATGCACACAATAAGAGAGGCTCTGATTATCAGTTTCCGACAGGACAATTTCAAAATGTCCAAGTTGCTGATATGACCAATGTTATCCAGAGCTAAATCAATGAAGCCACTTTGGTTTGAGAGACTGAATAACCCTTTAAAAAAAAAAAAAAGAGGTTCCAATTTATGCAATTATTATTATTATTGGTTATTTGCATTACAGGAGAGCCTAGGTACCTGATCTGAACCTAGTTCCATTATGCTATGGGGAGCTATAAAAAGTCAGCTAAGGCCTGTCCTACAGAGCTTACACTGTAAGTAGCCAATAGAGACAAAAGATGGGAGAAAAGTATTATCCCCATTTTACAGACAGAGTACTGAGGCACAGAGAGATTAAGTGTCTTGGGTGAGGTTACACAGGAAATCTGTGGCAGAGAATGGAACTATACTCTGACCTCCTGAGTCCAAGTCCAACGCATGAATCGAAAGCTGGTCTTTCCTTTCCCATGTATGTGATCTCTGTAAACTTGCCCACTTCAACGTCTGTTGTGAATACCTCTTGGAAGCCTGGGGTCAGATGTTATTGTCTGAACCAGAATGCCCACTGAGGTCCAGGAGCATTGTGCATGTAGACTGAAGGCAGAATATGGCCCTGTGTAGTGTACAAATGCTCAGGAGTAATACGCAGCCAGAACCAGTATCCCTAGCTGCTCACTGTCTAACTGTGGAGAGTCCACGTCTACTGAACATATTCCATGAAACAGGGGAGTCTGATGAGAAAGCAGATGTGATTGGCTACAGTCTAGAAATGTAAACATGTCGTCTTGCCCTCTTTAGTCTGTTCAAGCTGTTTCAGCACTTTAGCCTTCAGCAACCCGCCTTCATTCATGATGCCCCACAGTTTCTTTCCACCAACACCACTCACGCCTTCTGGAACACGTCTGCTTTATCTCTGAGTCCATAGGAAGACTTACTCTAATCATCTGCTCCATCCTCTCTTCTTCCTGACCAGGAGAAAAATTGACGGGAGAGGATTAGTGGTGCCGTGCCTAAGCTGTGCCCATTAACCAAAACTCCATCTCCAACCCCAGAGCTATAAATGATGATATAGAAATTATGGGCATGACTGCATGTCATCATTAGGCACCAGAGTCAACAGCCCATTGTGACGAATGGGGGTAAGTCAGGCTTCTTGGAACTGTGCTTGTCTGTAATGGGATATAGGAAGACACCGTATAGGTTCACTTCACATACAGGTTTTCTTTGCAACCAGAAAAGCTAGAAACTTAATTTTTAATAAAAGTGTAAGTTTCTGTTCTACTTATTACCGGCGTAATCCAGCCCCAGACCCCAGGCAGAGGGAATACGAATTTGGTTCCAGTATTTCTGAAGCCTGATGTGCCTCTGCTCTCCCTTGTGATGAGAATTGTCAGCAGTGCCCACACAACTCCTGCAAACTCCACAGGGAACTCAGAAGTGACTTCTCTTCAATCAAAACTCATTTCCAGCTTTGAACACCAAAGGAAAGGAAAATAATTTAACCACCTGTCACACTGTCAGTTTAAACAGTGGGTTGGTGCAAATACAGAATCCACTATTACCTGCAGTCCAGCAAGTTTTTAAATAGTACTAAATATACTTTCAGCTCTTCTTCCTCAACAAATGTGTTAAGATTTTCTAGTTTTTTTCTTTTTTACAGTTTTATGCCTTTCCTTTGAACACCACAAGAATATCCATACATGTTCCAAATATTAAAACACTCACAGAGTCCTGGATGTAATTATAAGACAAAGCCTCTGACAGAATGTATATAAGCTACAAATACACTGTGCAAACGGTAGATATACATTTGCTCCATGACAACAATTCCGTTATTACTTTATTAGTCTGCTATAGATGTGATAAAAAAACTTCCTCATATACGCAGCCCTCTTATCTAGAAAGATTCTAGAAATACTGTAATGACCAGTGTAGGCAGCACTTCCAACAAGAGATGGCATTGTATCTTTATTTTTGTGTTAAGCTGTCTTATATGTTATTATGTTTAATAATAACCTTGGGGGGTTTAATAGGAGGCTGTCTCTGTCTTTGATGCTGGAGTTGTTACTTGTAGTGTTCCAGTAAGTCCTGTGATTGCTAGAAGCGAACAGAACGTCTGGAAGGCTAAGTAAACAATACTTACAGAGAAATCAAAATGGCCATCCCAGAGAAGCAGCCATCACTGTGTCAGCTTCCTGGACTTCAAATGTTGGGATAAGTATCCCTATTTAAGGGTGCTCCATGAGACAACTATGAAATGTGAGACTCACCCATCGATTTGTAACGAGTTGGCCAGCCGCTGGGCTAATATCTGAGTAGGTTTTTAATTCTTTTTTTCAGATGCTGCCAAGGTGGATAACAAGTCTTTGAAAAAGGCACTATTTAATCCTTTGGAGATATGGCGGTGGTAAGGGCAGGAATGTAAATCATAACAGCTCTGACACAGGACATGAATCATGTTATTTATATTTTTTAAATTAGATTCAGCTCTCCTAAAATTCACCACATTTTGGCACAGCCTTTGTTACCGTGCGTTTCTGGGTTTTGCCATAATGTTCTTTCGAATCTTTCAGGGAGACTTTATTGCCCATAAATGATACAACTGCCTTAGCCAGTATAAAAATTTGGCTACGCTTGATTCATCACATTTATTTTATTACAGTAGTGACTGAGCAACCCACTCGAAGATCAGAGACCCATTGTGCAAGACAGTGCACAGGCAAGCAACAAAGATGAGCATGAACCCCTTGGGGCAGGGACTATGTAGGCAGGACACAACATTTGGATGAGACAGAGAAATGGGGCTGGGAAGATGAGGTCACTGACAGATGCTGATATGAATCTCTGCGCAGAGAAAGCCATTGCAAAGCACAAGACCTTTTATCGGTCCTACACACCAAGGCACTATGCTACATATTCCTGAGTGCTAGCTATTGGCACTTTATCAACTCATACACAAACACAGAACACTAGTTAAAATAAAATTACCATCAAATCTCAGCTCACTAAGGGCTTAGCCAGTGCCAGTGGACAGTGATTTATAAGCACTGGACATGATCCTCAGTTTAAAGAGGGCTTTAAAAGATAAAGTGGCAGAAGCAAAACAATCAGTGCTGTCATTGGCAGTGCAATCTCCTCCCCGGTACACAACACATCTAGCTTTGTGCTGGCTGGACAAGACTCTGCAACGGAAGTAAAAATGTTCTAATGAGGGTCCTTAACCTGCCTCTTTGGAGACAGAAATCCCAAAGCCACTTCATAGGACCAGGTGGAATTAATTACTCGCCATCATTCACAGGCTGATCAAGGTCTGACTCATCAAAACCCTACCTTCTCTAACTTATTTAGAAAACTTGAGATTGGATTAGACCTGTAGGCTTGTGTGAATTTATGTTTGAGGAGGGGTTGAAAAGCAAAGTGGAACCTCCTCATAGTGAAATTCCTTGTACAGGGAAGTGGAATGAGAGCCCTATATTGTTTCAGTTCAGTCCTGTTGTAATCTCAGATATCAGCCTACATGTAATGAAGTGCTGGGGAAATAGCTTGATAATTAATAGGACTCCTTATTTGCACCACTGAATTCCATGTTCAAGCTGTCTCCTAACTTGCAAATTTGACAACCCATTACCCTTTTTACACAATTGCACTATTACTTTATGGTTTCCAGGGTTTCCATAGAGCTATGGAACATTACCATGATTATTTCATAACTTTGCTCATTTCCACTAGTCTACCACATGTAGAGGAATGATGGAGGGAAAACCTACCACTAGATGATGCATACGAAGAACTAATTAGATATAATGAGAGAGTAAAACTAGGAAAAAGCACTCAGTGCTTATTTCAAACAAGAAAAACCCTATTACTTGAGCAGAACTCGAGAGAGAGGAAAAAAAAAACTCTTGGCATGTGGATGAGGCATAGGGTATCCACAATGCTTTTTAACCCTTCTTTTAAAGGTGGCTGAGTCTTGAATTCTCATTTATATAGAGAGGCTTTGCTCCACCCAGAATACACCTGAAACAGCCTCTTCCTGCTGAGCATCTATATAAGGGGAACTACAACAGCTGCTTGATGCTTTTTTTTTTAACCTTGATTTTTTCATGGTGTTCTCAGATTAGAACAGAAGTAATTGTGGGGAGGGAGGAATGACCTGGTATGTAGTGTAGTGAGGGAAGAGGTGAGGGAAAATGATACATAGGAAACTCCTTTTACACCCTGTGTGTTAAAACAGAACTGGATATAAAGCATTTGCCTGTTTAATACTTCCAAGCTACAGCTAATCAGCCTGCTGAAGCTACATCTACGAACACAGGTATCTTCACCAGGCATTGGCTTGTTATAATCAACCACAGCAATAATGAGAACAAGCTCTTCATTATCATGACTCTGGGGTTCTCCTTCTGGTGCCACAATTTTCTTGCTGAGTATGTGTCAAAAAAAAAAAAAAAAAAGCCTGTTACTCTGTAAAAGTGTTAAGCCCCTTCCCTGTTTAATGTTTGTGACTGATTTCCAGATACTGTCATGGAAGGCAAAACAATGAGAGCTCTGTGGCACTTTAAAGACTAACAAATGTACTCTGCCCACAAAAGCTTGTGTCCAAATAAATGTGTTAGTCTTTAAGGTGCCACCAAACACTCGTGGTTTTGCTGAAAACAGACTAACCTAGCTGCCCCTCTGGAACTTGTCATGGAAGGCACTCTAAAGAATTGTAATAAACAAGTGGTAGGGGAGCAGACAGAATTATTGCAACATGGACCTGTGATGTTTGGTGAACAGTGTGTAATCCAAACTGGTGCTTAGTGGCCCAGAATTTGAATGATGGGACAGAAGCTGAACATTTTGGAGTATGTTGTCTTTTGGGTACTCCTGTTTCCCACTTTCCCTTGATTTAACTGTCCTGCTGCCACACCCATGTCTCCTCTTTCTTGTTCGTGTAGTGATGTCCTCTGCCAGCCCTGTTGGGTTTAGGGCATAGTGCTATAAACTTGTTACTGCTCTAATTTGGAATCCTGCGATTTACTTAATCTCCTTCAGATTGGTTACTGTCAAATTTACGTTTCACTGGAGGAGCCAAGTTGTTTAGGAATATCCAGTTTTAAGAGCCTGGTGAAGCCCAGCAGGTAGGTTTCCTATTGAACAAATGAGTAAACTGAGGCATAGACGTTAATTGACTCGCCCAGGCTACATACCAACAGTGAATCATCAAAACAAGCTGGGAACAGGACCCCAGAGTCCTGATCCACAGTACCCTGCTCTAGCCATTGGACATAACTCCATCACGGAGCCAGGAGTGGAATCAGAGGGTCCTGACACGCCACTCCTTGCTCGGGTCATTAGACCATGCTCTTTTCAGCTTCCAGAAGGAGCCCCCTCCTTGACTTTATTTCAGCCGGTGGTAGGAAAGCCTCGCTCAGCGTCAGAAATAAGAGGCTCTTGAGCTTCATTCCAGCAGCTGAGGTTCTGAGCTTAGCAAATCTTGTGAAAGGGACTCAGATCAGCCTCGTGAATCTGTTCAGAATGACTGGCTGTATCCGTGTTCTGCTTATTATCCAGCCTGCTTTCCTGTTCCTCTGAACAAGGTCTTTGCCTCTTGAAATCCCCCCTCTACATAATCCGAGCAGGACCTGACTGTGCATGCAGTTCTCCTCTGTGGGCTTTTCACGCTGTGCCTCTTTATGCAGGTCACACACAGCAGAAGCACAGAGTCCGACGCTTGTTGGTTTGCTCATAAGCCTTCCTGGTGCAGGGTAAGTCCCTCTAGCAGCTGAGGGCCGCGGTTACACCTCCCCTCTCACCTGTTAGTGTGATTGCCCTGCAAATGGCAGGAAGCCTTAAATCTCCTGCCAAAGGACAGGCTGCAAGCAGAATGACAAACAGGGTGTAATACTGAGCGGCTCTTATGGTCCAGATGCAAAGAAGTGAGCCCTGACAGGGAGCTGAGTGGCACAACTGTGCAAAGGTGAGGGGCCAAATACACCAGAGTGCAGCTCTTATTCCCATGGGGCTGCACCAGAGGGGAATTTAACCCATCGTCTTTGAATCACAGTTCAGTCACTCTTTGAGGTTCCAGCTTATTCAGTGCCAGTCTCTTTGCAAGTCCCTTTGTGTGTCACTGGTGGTGCACCCCGGTTTCCTCCTGACCCTCCACTGATTCCCCTATCGACTAGGCTGGACAAAATGTCCCAGGAGCCCTCAGAATCATGTGACTTCATGATGCACCACTCAGCTTGTTATGAGACAAGTCTGCGATGCATCATGGGAGATGTAGTCCTGTCAAGGAGCCTGGCCCCTAGGGGATAATGGGGCAACAGGCACCTAAATGACAGTTCCCAAGAGATACCACAGCATCTTGGGCAGAGGCAGTTTAATGGCAAACGAGCTCAAAACAAACTTCTCTGTTCAGTGAAACACACTTTTTGCTTAGAAAGCTAACAGCATATTGGGCTGCATTAGTAGGAGCATTGCCAGCAGATTGAGGGAAGTGATCATTCCCCTCTTTTCGGCATTGGTGAGGCCAGATCTGGAGTATTGTGTCCAGTTTTGGGCCCCTGACTATGGAAAGGATGTGGACAAATTGGAAAGAGTCCAGCGGAGGGCAACGGAAATGATGAGGGGGCTGGAGCATATGAGTTATGAGCAGAGGCTGAGGGAACTAGGCTTGTTTAGTCTGCAGAAGAGAAGAATGAGGGGGGATTAGATATCAGCCTTCAACTACCTGAAGGAGGCGGTTCCAGGGAGGATGGAGCTAGGCTGGTTTCAGTGGTAGTAGATGACAGAACAAGGAGCAATGGTCTCAGGTTGCAGAAGGGGAGGTCTAGGTTGGATATTAGGAAAACCTTTTTCACTAGGAGGGCGGTGAAGCACTGGAATGGGTTACCTAGGGAGGTGGTGGAATCTCCATCCTTGGAGGTTTTTAAGGCCTGGCTTGACAAAGCCCTGGCTGGGATGGTTTAGTTGGGGCTGGTCCCCCTTTGAGCAGGGAGTGGGACTAGATGATCTCCTGATCTCCCTTCCAACCCTCATCTTCTACGATTCTGTGATTCTATGAAATATTTTAATTTTGAGTCAAACCAACCGGAAATGAGAAATATTGTGTAGATTGTTCCTGAGGGAAAATAGAAAACCTCTTGCAAAATTGAAACACGTGAAAAACTTTGGTTTTGCGTAAACTGCATTTTCTGGCAAAATCTTTTTGAGGGAAAATTCCTGACTGTCCGTCAGGGAGCTCATGGACCCTTCCCCTCTGGCTTCAAGGAAACAGCAAGAACAGAGGCAGTTTGCTGTATCGGCCCACACACAATAGCAGTATTACAGTGATATGAAACTATTGTGTATTTTGAGCCTAAATATTTGCTCTTCTTGAGTGCAGATAACTTCCTATGGAAAAAATCAATAAGCTGCCTCAGTGTAATGCTAAGATATTGATGTCAGCTCATACATACCATGAGCCCTTTCAAAGTTAGTTTGCCAAAATCTGTCAGCCGTTTCAATACCTGTTAAACATTGATGAGTCATCCATCCTCGGGGATTTCTGGTGGATTTAGCTGTTATTTTTAATGCATGAAGGAAAGAGGAAGAAAGGAAGGGCAGACTCAAGAGTTGGCCGTGGTTTAAGATTATTTATTTATTAGGTCTAATATCGCAGTGAGAGTTTCAAAACCGGTTTATATTACAGACGTAAAAGGCCAAGTGGAGCCAGGGGGTCCTTGAGAATACAGCAGATCTAATTGTATGCTCAGTTAGGCCCCCCGGAACATTACTGATTGTCCCCACAGAGTCTCAGTTTCAGTGTGGTTGCAGATAAGCAGGATTTGGCCCCTTGAGAGTAAAGTTAGTGCATATCAGAACTCGGAATTTGGCCCAAAGCGTAATCACGCTTCTGATCTGCTAGTAACCAGATCCCAGCGGCTTCAAACTTCCCTTCTGACAGGGAGTTGTGCAAGCTACGGGCACTAAGCAGACTATCTTAAAGATATACAGCCAGATTTTTAAGAGCATGGCACTGATATTTGGTGCTTCAGTTTTGGTGTCTTGTTGGGCAATTAAATGGCTCAAAATAAGTGGTCATTTAAAAAAAAATTGCTATTCAGGCTGATGTTTGAGGTGCTGACTGCTAAGAACCCCGGTGGAAACCAATGAGAGCTGCAGGTGCTCAGCATCTCTGCTAATAAGATCTTGTATATTATCCATTTGATGGACTATTTGAGATTGCTGATAATGCGCCATTGTTAGAAGCCACTCTTCTTTCTCTTTTTCTCTTTGCTTTCTGCTCAATGCACTGCGATTAGCTATTCTTTGTCAATCTCTTTGCATTAGTTTGTTTGACACAAAACAAAAATTTGGGGGGCTTTTTTTTTTTCTTTTCCGGCCACTGAAAATCTTTTGGTTTAGGTTAACCAAAATGCAATTTTTTTGTGTATGGTTTTGGGGTTTTTTTCAGTTCACCCACCAACTCAAAAAATCAGTTATTCACACAGCTCTGCTTCGGGCTTTAGCTGTTTTCACTTTCCTTCCATCAATAAGGAAACTCTGTTTTATGACAGGAACAGCCTGATGACATCAATGCAGATAAGGAAACCCAGCAACGAATAAAGCTAATGGGTTGTGATTAGATGAGTCGAATGGGACTTAATGATGGTAGTATGAACCTATTTGCTTACACAGATTTAAAGTAACAGATAAAAATGTTTAAGTGTTAAGACAAATAGAAACCACTTATATAGCAGGGGGTAATATATAGCTAAAAGGCTGTGCTACAGACTTTGGACTGAACGTGCTATGTAGAAATTAGTCTCCATTCTCTCCTCTGCCCTTTAGTCTAGTTGTACAGGGGAAAGTTTGAACAGCACTTCATCGAAAGCCGTAGTGCTAAATTCTGGCGCCCATCCCCAAAGCAGACGAGTTGCATGCAGATGGTTTTCATGGCGATTAGGGGGAGCCGAAGCCCCTCCTCTTGATCTGCTCTGCAGTGACTACTGGAGCCTCAGCGCAACAGTTGGCCCCCTGGTCCTAGTGTGCGCCCTTCCTCCCAGCCTAGGGTGGGGAGAGTTGGACGGTAGATCCCAGGAGTCACGGAGCACGGCCCTGTGGGCTGCTGTGACATCTGACTCCTTGCATCCTGCCTCCCTGCGCACGCGCCCTCTGGTTTTTCCATGGTAGCCTTGGCTCTCAATGTGAAGATCCAGGGAAAGAGTTCGGAAAACAACAGGCCCCGCTGCCTCCGAGCCATCTAATGGGCCCCTTAAAACTCCTCCCCAGCCTCCCGCTGGCCTTATCCATCTTGGTTTAAGGCCTGACTCTGTGAGGTTCTGAACACTTCCCGCAAGGTGGTGAGTGCCTGGCAGGATCGGGCCCCTCTAGACGACTCAAAACTGCAGTGAAGCTGTGCAGATGGACATCCTAGTCCATCAGTGTCACCATCCACAGCTCTGGCAAGTGGGACAGTTCCTTTGTCATGAAGAAAGAACCCTGCAGCCAGTCAGCCTTACACTCTCACACGAGAACAATGGCTCTTCCCATAAGGGAAACATTGACATCTCTCCATCGCGGAACCAGCGTCCCATCTGTTAGCACTGGCATCTCTTCAGGAGATCAGGAAGGGTATGTGGGGCTGGAGGAAAAAACACTTGTTTTTGTTTTGACACACTGAGATTTCATTCACACCTCTCCAATCTGCCTGAAGAGCCTGTACCATCAGCTTCTTTCTCCCCTTCTTAAAAAAACCCATGAAGTTTTCACAGACGACAGCGGGGACTCATGCGCTGTTCGAAAGAAATTGCAGACGCAGCCAATGATCTGGCAGACAAGCCTGGCACCACAACAATGGTTGTCATACACTGGGCACGGCAACATAATGCTGTTTGCAGCTGCTTTATTCCAGAAGGAATTGCATTAAGCCACCTTCCAAAGAAATTGCTTCCTCTGCGGGGCACAGATGGAGAGGCCACCTGTGGAAGGTCATGGATACTGCGGCATGACAGCAAAAGCAAATCTCACTTTGGCTTTCGTGATGTTTAAGGAGCATTTAACAGAGCAACACTCTTGTTGCAGGAAACAGAATTAACTGGTAGCCACAATTTATTTCCTTTTACTGAGGACATGCCACCTTGGTTAAACGCTGCTATGTATTTGTCTTATGGTAATAGAGGCCTCAGTGGGGATCATGGGCCCATTATGCTAGGAGCTGTACGGACCCACAGTAAGAGTCACAGTCCCTGTCCCAAAGAGTTTACATGCTAAATAGATGAGATAGACAAATGATGACAGCAGGTGGAAACTGAGGCAGAGAGGGTGAGGTGACTAGCCTAAGGTCACATGGTAAGTCAGTGGCAGAGCCAAGAACAGAACCCATGTCTTTTGATTCCCAGTCCAGGTCCCTAGATCGCACTGCCTTCCTTTCTCAGTTGCACCTTTGACTCCCTGAAAAGAACCAGGCTATACCAGTGTCTTATACCCAGGGATTCTGGTTTTAGGTTAAAACCCCACCCAAGCAAAACTGAATTGAAAATAGATTATAAAACACACTCCAGAAGGTATCTAGATATCACAATTTAGTAGGGTTGAAAATTCTTTGTAAAGGAGGCTAGTATGTCCTACAGATCTCCCCTGCTCACTGACAGAACATTACTGACAATACGGGGGCTTAGCAGAAATCAATTTTTGGTGCAGTTGAAGGAAAGCAATTTTTGCATGGTCCTTTGAATTTTTTTTTTCAAATATGCAGAGTAAGATATTTGCTGTAAAAAGCAGGGCATCCGGTATACAAGGTTAGGGTGATGGGAGTAGATGAAAACCTGTATAGAACAGGAGATAAGGGGAGTACAGCAGAGCTGAGGCAGAATAAATTATAATTTTCAGTAAGAATGTACACTGCTATAGAAGTTTTATGTCATGGTTTTTTAATTAGTTCATCCCACCTTGATACATTTTTCCTAATACAGTTCAGTTGTCAGTCACCTACAATCACTGCATATGTCTCTCTGCTTTTCTTAGTCAACCCTGGGCATGTCTACACTGCAGTGTAAACCCAGGGTCAACAGACCTTGTATTAGCACAGCTGGGTTTGTTAATTTAGGGTTTGAGCGCCTACATTCATTTGTAATCCCAGGTTAGGAATTGTTTGAACCCTGGATTCTAACCTGGGTGTCCAGCATCTACACTGCATTCTGCGGACCCAAGTCCAACCATCCATATCCCAGACTTCCTTGTGCCTTCCCCAAACATGGCTGCTCTAGCCCTTTGTTTGCGATGCAGTGTTGGAAAACTTGACTGTCCACCAACCTTGACTGTCCAGAAGACAAGTCGGCCCATGACATTATGGGATACTTTTGGGGGACTCCCAGAGCACAAGTCCAGCAGGACTGTATCTACATTGCAAAGCAACAGGGTTTGAACCCTGAGTCCCAGCTTGATTCTGGCTCAGACTGTCCTTTCTTATGGGGTCCTAGGACCCTGGGTCTAAGCCCTGGGTATGTGCAATTTGTGTATAGATGGAAGAGGGGTTAGGCTTGATCCTGTGTTTGAACCGTGGGCTTCCATTGAAGTGTAGACATACCCCCCATGTCTCTAGTGCTTACTGAATTTTTACAGACACTGTGCAGAACGACATCTAAAGTGGTCACACTTAATCACTGAAAAACCTTCAGTGCAATCGTGCCAGTGTGTCGGCTGCATTCCCATCAATGTGAAATGTTGCTATTACATTTTAGTCTATCAGGAAATTGGTAATTCCATAACAAGAACTGGGTGCTGTATCCCTGCAATTACTCTCAAATGTTGTGCATTTTATTTAGTAAGATGCTGAGCAAAAATATCTAATCAACTTTCCACTGTTCTCTCCATGAGAGAGAACTTTACTGTTTGTATCAACCCAATCCCACAAACACTGCAATCAATAGGAGTCTTTCCAATGACTTCAACTGGCCTTGAATCATGGCTTACATCTTTCCACTTGTCTGGAGAAAATAGTTCAATTCATCTGAGCTGCCTCCAGCTGATTACAGAATTGAATTTTGGAGTCTATTTTGTGGCTGTCTCTGCTCAGACTGGAAGAGTATTCCAAATAATCTAGAGGGATGAGCTCACCCATAGACAAAAAGATGGATAAGAAGTCTTCTGACTGGTATTGGAGAAGTTGTGGCCAGCTAGTGTCCTTTGACCTCATGTGGTGGGCCTGCCCAAGAGCATAGACCTCCAACTGTTCTGTAACAGAGCACTATCTTGGAGAAGTAAATTAATTTACCTCTGAGGGTCCACCCACTGTGGATCAATGGCAATGTTAGCAAAAAACAAAAGCAGCCTTGGCCAAGTTTTCTTAGTTGTTTGCAGAGTAATAGTTCTGGGGACTGTTATTCAAGTGCTCCACCCTTAGAGAGGTTGTTTGTTGGCACAGGGGACATTCTTATGCTGGGGAAGATGAGTCTCAGAAGCAATAGATAAGGCCGGACTATGTCCAGCCACTGCTTGGGCACACAATGGAAGAAAAAGAAAGCCATCATTCTTGCTTGTGCCAACCATAGGGCTTCTGATTTTAGGATTTAACCGATAAACACTGATAAAAGCACCCCTGGAAAAAAAAAGAAATTGGTGTTTATCCAATAAACACCTGAAAAACACAGGAAATAGTTTCCTGTATCTAAGGGCTTGTCTACGCACAGCAGTAATACAGACGATGGGGGCGTGATTTCTAAAGTGTATTAACATGCGGCTCATTACATTTGGTTCAGGTCAATCTTGCTGAAGTGCACTAAATATTTCCTTGGGCAATTAAATGTAGAAGTATTTGAAAAAGTACTCCATTAACACGCACCAGGGAACACTACAAAGAGATTACTCCTTACAGTAGTATACTGTATAATGTATGTACCATACATTACTCCTTACAGTAAAGAGAAAACGAACCTCCCAAGCCCCTGAGTCGTGGATGTCTACATAGATATACCGTAACCCTAACCTCTAAAATGGCTAAAAATCTCCCCTCTCCCCCGAATGAAATTAATCAACCCCCAAAACCCTCCCTAGGTACAACCTTATGTTCAAGAAATGCAAGGATTGCATGAGGTTAGAAACACTGCCAACATTAGGCTCTTAAGGAGAGGCAGGAAGAACTGGGGATGGGTTGATGGCTTCATCTCTCCTCCACAGCTGCCATCTCTAGCAGCTGTGCTCCCCATGGCCCGGACAGGCTTTATAATTGCCTAACGCGCAGTGTTGCTCCGACTGAAGTGATGTGTCCAGGGCCCAGGGCCCTGGGCCTTCAGTGCACAATGGAGCCATCCTGTACAACAAATCTATGCCCAGCATCCAGGGAAATCATTTTTTGCTGATGGCCAGATCCAGTGGATAAAAGCCCAATTACCTGCCAAAAATGATGGACACAGAAGAGAAGCAGGCGGGATGGGACTCTTCCTGCTGCTTGGATTTGGGGATGCAGTTGCCAGCTTCCGGAGAAACATTTGCCAATTACCTCTGTCATTGAAAAGGATCAGAAATTCAAGCTACAGAATGGTGTGTTCAATACCAGGCAAGGAACTTACATCGAGCTAATTGTAGGAACCAACTATGTTTCCCTCTATCTACCTAAGGCCCCATCACCATAGTACCACATAATATTTAATGTATTCTCCTCACGCCACCCCAGTGAGGCAAGGTAGTGCTATTACAGATGGGGAACAGAAGCAAAAAGAGACTCTGCCAGTTTTAAAATCAAGATTCGATGTTTTTCTAAAATATATGCTCTAGCTCAAACAGGAATTATTCAGTTCTGTGCCCTGCGTAATACAAGAGGTCAGATTAGATGATCACCATGGTCTCTTTTGGGCCTAGAACCTATAAATCTAATCTACTTGCTCAAGGTCACATAGAAAGTCTGTGGTTGAGTAGAGAATTGAACCTAGATTTTTCCCACCCCAAGATAGTGCTCTGAACACTGAACCAGCCTTCCTTTTCGTAGGCACTTCCCTACATGGACAGAGAGGTCCGAAGAAGTAGAGTGGACTTCCTTAAGTTTTTGCCATTTCTACTGGATGAAAGATTTAGTAAGTACATGCAAAATAAATTGTTCAAATATTCAGGTGAATTCTAACTGCAGTGTTCATCTGAATTAACACATCTGGAAATGCAGAGTGTCATATATGAAATGAAGACTCTCCGGTGTTTTTCCAGTTAATCAAATGGCCCTGTTTCTTAGCAAAGAGAAGCTCAGATCAATTACTTGACGAGGTTATTTTCCCACCATTTCTCTGTCGGTGCTCTTCATCTTCCCTTCACGCTTTTATCATACAGAATCACTATTCCTTCTCTTGATTAAAGAGACATCTATAAAGCTGAGAGCAAATTACATGCACTGATGCAAAAGGGAACATTATGTCTAAGACAAGCACTAACATCCAGTGAAGAAAACAGTCTTTGGTTTTAGAGTTCTTTGGTTGCATTTTAGTTTTTATTTGCTGAACCTGATCTACCTGAACAGAATTTCTATGCATGGCTAATAGAGTTGGGTCATAAAAGTGTCTTTCCCTTTTCTTCATTTGCCTTTTCACATTCAAGTGAGCTACCAACTTCTTAATTGAAAAGACTGGTCAGATTCCAAATCAGTCTTGGATGAAAGTGATGAATGTTGCTCTCTAACACCAAGGCTGTTTTCTCTGTACTTCACCTTTACGTAGATAGGCTATCTACAAGGGCAATTTCTCCAGGATTTAAGCCAAGATGGCTGCTGTTAAAGAGTGAATCACACACACTGTGCTCTCATGGAGACTTCATGTTGGTTCTTTTTTTTAAAAAAAGTCAACCAAATTCTGTTTAGTCACACGGTTTCAGCTTCCACTGAATGTTGCATTCAAGTAACGGAGAAAAGATTTTGTCTCTTTTTTTCTTCCGATTTGTTTTTTGGGGGGAAATGCTGTGTGATACAGCAATTTCCTGCACGCTCCTGGATAAACCTTATTGAATTAATTCTGAATTAAATTAAACCTTATTGAATTGAGTTGAAGTATATTAGGAGTTCATTGTATTAAAAAATGCAAATGTTTATGTAGTATTGTGGGATGGTATGTAGCGTCTCTAGGAGAGAGGTGACTAATGTAATCCCTGGGAAGTGTTATGGTTGTCAAAGGGCCATTAAAACAATGGGCCAGATAAGAATGAACTCTGAGGATAAACAAAGTTGAGGCAAATTCCTCACCTCCAGACTCAATCTTCTGAAGTTATGCCTTGCAGGGAAGCCCACTGCCTGGTTACCTGTCCACGGTCTCTAAGGATCAAAGACCCGTAATGTATAAAGGAGAAAATGCAGATTCCTGGGGATGCTTGTTATAAACTTGCAATGACAGGAAAACCTCTTGGTGGGGTTGGCAGGACGGAACACTTACCAGAGCTCTTCTTGGGGCTGGAGTGATCTCTGTGAAGCTTATTAACACGCATGGAGGTTCTTTTATTGTTTTTAGTATGTTTTCTTTGCAATGGTACCTTAAGAATACCTGCGCTTGCTTAGAGAGAGCTCTGTGGTAGTTTAAATGCGGGCAGTTACACAGTTCATTCACTGGCTCTCAAACTTTTTTTCTGGGACCCCCTTTGAAAATATTTCAGGCTGTGATGACCCGCCCCCCCCCCCCCCATGTCATGCCACCCTTACTTCTGTGCTGCTAGGGGCGCAGCGCTGCCTTCAGAGCACCCAGACAGCAGCCACTGCTCTCTGGCTACCCAGCTCTGAAGGGCTCTGGCTGTCAGCCATGCACGGGGCATGTGCGGGGGCTGACAGCTCGCGACCCCATCCCCCATAATAACCTTGCCACCCCTTGAGGGGTCCCAACCCCCAGTTTGAGAACCCCTGTTTTATAGCCTCCGGAGAGAAAGCAAAGCAAGCCTGCTTACGCAGTCTGACTTGCTGGGAAATCACAGTGCTGGCAGAGACATGCAGCCTGGAAATACCTCAGCCAGAAGGGTGAGATACACGTCTCCGCTCATCAGAGGTGACGCCTGAGGAGCTGGAAGCCATGAGAGCAGATGCCCTTGATGGACCATGGAGGGGGAATACAGGTGCAGCTGGCCTGAGCTGTGACATGCTGTATGTCAAGTTCTCAGGCGAGTGGAGAACTTACTTACGGACTCACCGCTTGATCTTGGGTAAATCACTATCGGCCAGGTTTTTAAAGAGATTTAGGCACCATCAGGCGCACGTAGACGCCGAGTGGGATTTCTAAAGTGCCTTGGTGTCTAACTCAAAATTGGTCCCAAATGATCAAACATGACCCCCTAATTTTCAGTTGTTTGGTGCCTGGGGCCTGTTTTTCAGTGGTGCAGCGCACTGACTTCAGCTGGCGTTCTGGGTGCTCAGCAATACTGGCCGGTTTTTGTCACTTTCACGTGCAGTCGTGGCCTGAATCAGGAAGGAAAGAGGGAAATGAAGACTACAGAGGAGACAAAAATAACCAGATTCTTGTAAACCTCAGTAAAAGCTTGGTTCAGGATTTTAGGCTTTGGAGAAAAATTCTGGGAGTCTTCGTTTTCATTCTTATATTGATCATTTGGAACAGATGCGGGACCGGTATCTGTCCGTCTCTAGAGACATGCTCCCCTACACAACATGTTAAAGTTAAAGTGGTGAACATTTCCCAGGTTAGGTAGATGGACTGACAGCCTCCTAAGGCTTACACAAGTGACTTATCCTCATTCTCAGTATTTTTTGGTGTCCAAAATTCTATGTTTTTTTTAAAAACAGGGGTAGGGATGGAGTGGTTCCCCCACCAGATAATGTGTATTTTGGCTCCTCCTTGCTTCTGCCTGGTGCCTACGGGCACAGATTGCTATGCCTTGTATAATGGTCCTGGTGCTACAGAGTCTCTTGATTGGTACTGTATGTTGCAGAAGGGTTTGTTTTTTTGTAAGCCTTACTGCTCTCCGGTGCATGGAAATGTACTGTGGAGGTGGAACAGTGCCAAGGTACCAACTAACCAGGAACACAGGAAACGGGAGATAAGATAAAAGGCACACTTAATCTGGGATGTGACGATAAACACGCCGGACCAAAGGTGCACATGGTGTAACTCCATTAGCTCTGGTGGAGCTACACCAAGGATTAATGAAGCCCATGCCCTTCGATTGCTCCTGGCCTTGTCTCCCCTGGACCTTGGTAGGCACAGGTACAATAGATCAATATAACAGTAATATTTTTACCTGGTACAACCAGAGATGAGCCAAAGTTAGAACCTCAGTTCTGAACCTCTTTGAATTTGGCATAAGGGAAGTAAGAAGGGGGGATTGGGAGATTCACACTCCTGGATTGAAATCTGCCCAGGCATTTTTGGCCCTGGATTGATATAAACTGGATATAATCTATTTCCAGTCCTGGTTGCGTGTGGCTAACATCTTCTTAGAATATCCCATGACATTCTAACACCATCCAGCCTGAACCTTAGCTCTAATTCAGCCTCCAACCCTGAACCTCAGCCTACAGTCAATCTAAATGCAGCAGAAGCCACCATACGCATGGTCTGGATTGAGCGTTTTCTGTTAATGTATTTACAGAGATGCCAAAGTATCGAAGAGGCATGGATGCTGATATCACCAAGCCTGGGTAGCACCATTATCTAACCAGCCCACTTGGTTAATTGACCTGCCAGGAGGTTTAAAGTGGAAGATAAAACTCACATTTTGCTCTATAATGCTTCAAAAGTCGAAAATGCCTGCAGACTCTGCTACTGTACACACCTGTCCAGGGGTGTAATTTTCACAGTCACAGGGAGGGTAAAGAATAGAACTGGTTTAAAATTTTCCTATGGAACTTTTTAATGAAAAGTTACTTTTTTTTCCAATGTGGACATTCTGCCAGACATGTCTGTTTTTAACTAAATTTTTTCATATTTTGGTCCCAAAAAAAGTAAACCCGAAAATGGACAATTTTTCTTTTTTAGCAACCAAAAACTGAAAAATGCCTGCCAAAACCTATGCTGGTTTCAGGTTTCAAATAAATTTGTTTGAGGCTTGGGGATTTTCAGTTGTCCAGCAAACACTTTTGAAGAAAAATCTAGCCAAAATTGAAAACGTTATTGCTTCTGTCACTTTTTCAACAGAACAAAAGACATTTCCTGACCAGCTATAGCAATTAGCTCCTGTATCCAGGTTTTCAGGGGGTGCTGCGTTGCCATGCTCAGAATAGATCCCCATTATGCATCCCTAGGTCAGCTCTCCTCTAGAAAAGCAAAATTGCTGAGCTGCTACCACTGATAAATGAGAAAATCGCCACATGGTCAGCATTGAGTTAAGTGCGATGGTGCGAATGTGAGAGTGTTGTACGAGCGGGTAAAGTTGATTTCACGATAACCACAATAACAAATAATGTCTGGCACTGGAATAACAAAGTTAACTGAAGACTCAGCTAGGATTCTGCTCCTGAATTAGCTACATGCTTGAGAGAGATCAGCTTCAATGAAGTGACATCAGTTTACACCAGATCAAGATCTGGCCAATATTTGATACTTTTCAAGTGTTTGGAGAAGTCCTGTTAATCGTTTGTTACGAGGTACTCAGCCCCGAAGCTTGTGTGTATTTAAGGAATGTTACTATTAAATGCCTCCTGGCAGCATGGGATATTGCACTTCAGATAGTATTCAATCAGCCCCCACTGAAGTGGAGCAAACATCACTTATTCGCTATATTAACTTCATCTAATTGAGTCTCTTTACACCTGAAGACCAACAGTCGTATTAGCAGCCATAAAACTGCTGGCTGTGTTTATTAATTGCAGACAATGTCATTTGTTAGGGGCTTCAGGGGAGAAAGTGGTGGGTGTTTATTGACTACATGACTTCTGTCAGCAATGTCAAACCATGCTTTGAGGACTTCAGTAATGCAGCCAGAAGTTAGGGGTCTATTACAGGAATGAGTGGGTGAGGTTCTGTGGGCTGCAAGGTGCTGGAAGTCAGACTAGATCATCATGATGGTCCCTTCTGGTCTTAAAATGTATGACTCACTGTGCCGTATAAGCTCTGACAGCTGACATTGTGTCTGGCTGGGTACATTATGGGGCCCTTTTCACTACAGCTGGTCAGAAATTTTTCAACTAAACATTTTTCCATTGGAAAATGCTTATTTGTCAGAACTAAAACTTTTGGAGGAAATGTCTCGGGTTTGACAAAGCTTCTGTTGAAAAGTTTCTCCGGTCCGGACTGGAATTTCTGGTTGAGAGAGAGAACCAACTTCCTTCCCCCGCAAAAGAAAAAGCCAATAGTTGTATGGCACTCCCTTAGGACGGGGAAGACCCAGGTTTGAGCCTGCTTTGACTCAAGCAAAGCAGTGATTTGAACTGGCTCTTCCACCTCCCCAGCGGGTGCCCAAACCACCAGGCTAGAGAGTCAGTCTTGCTCTCGCCTACTGAATATTTGATTATTTAGACCCAGTGGAACAGCTCCAGCAGGAGAGCTTGAGAGAGACTGATTCTATGGCCCAGTGATTAGGGCATTCTCCAGGGTTGTAGTGAATACCCTGCCCACCAGGGTATTCTGGGGATCTCTCTCTCTCTCATGACTTTTTGCAAACAGTTTAGAAAGGTCTTGGCTTCATTCCTATGCATAAGCAAAATGTCAAAACTTGGAAATTTTTCACCAAATGGAATTCTTTTTTTCCATCTGTCCTAACTCATCATAGTATCCGAGTGCCTTGTATCGCAGCCGGCTAGCTCAGAGCACCCCTCTCTGTGTTCAATGGACCTGGACCATTCTGACACAAGCCAGCAGCTGAAATATACCTACAGTCCCAATAAATCTGATGAGGCACAGAAGCACTTTCCATTCCACTGCATGACTTATTCACTTGCCGACCAGACGACGATCAAGCAACGGGAAGTATTGGCTCATGATGAGTTTCCCCAGGCATAAATTTCCTTGTGATTAAAATTCTGAAAATTGAATGAGCTGATCTGGAGCGCTGTAAATTATCACCCTGCCAGGTATCCTGCTATGCCCTTTACTAATGAATATTAAGTAAAGGAAAAAAACACAAAGTCACTCTGCCTAATTATGTGCCACATCTTGGAAATAGGATGGTTTGGGAATCACTAATTAGATTGACAAAAATGCGTGTGAAAAGGAATCAGTGGCATTAAGACCAAAATCATGTAACTATTGCCAGTACACACTGGAGCCTTATTAATTTCGGAGGTCATATATTGATTGGCTTTTATATTAGATCCCAGTGACCTGGGTTAAGAGTTCAGTCTCCTAAACAGCTGTCCGGATTATCAGGGTGAGAATCACCATTAGGAATATCATTGTTTGGAGACTTCTAGGATCATATGAGGAACCATGTCCCTGTGCCACAATGAACTGATGTACTTAAAAGTTCTCCACCATCCTTTTATTAAGAAATGTACTAAGCACATACACAATATCAAAAACACTACAACAGTAAAGAGGGGGTAACACAGTATGTTTAGGCTTAATACTGGCATCACTTACATTTCCTGGTAGGGATTCTGTGGTGTCAACCATCATCACCATCACCACCACCACCAGTGCTTGTCATCCTGGCATCTCCTTCCCCCAATGCACACAGGCCAGGATACAGTCTTTATAGTGTGCTATACAGATGCCCCCTATACCCTTATGCTTATGCGTAATGGTTTCACCCCCTTTTCTTATCTGTACTTGTGCACCCCTTTTCGGGTGTGTTGTTTTTCATAAGCTACAATTCCTTCGTTCCTCTTACATTCATGAGCACCGATGTCAATGAGTTACCATGGTAACTCGTGGTCATTGCAGAATTCCTCAAGACAGGTCATCTTGCAATATTGACCAATACATTATGACATATTTTTCCAGTCTATTGCTGAACAGTTTCCAGAACATCAGCACCTTAGCACATCTTTTATGGTAATCTTGCATTTTCCTTGGACAAGGTTCTTTCTCAGTCAACGCATCAGGCTGACCCAATTCTAGGGTGAGGCCTTCCATGGCTAAGCTACATATTTTACTAGAGCCTGCAGTCCTTGCATTACGGCTTATCTTACCTATATACCTAATACATACTCATCAGTGGTACCTACTTATTAGTCCCATAACCCTGTGGTGTGACCCTACTTATATTTTACCACTTAAACTTACAACTCTGATCTAATACCCGTACATGAATTACCTTATCGTACGATTATATATATATTTGGCTACCACATGGAATCTTATACCCTATAATAACTACCTCTAGAAAACCTTCTTCTCTCTGAAGTGCTTTGCAAACTGTGCGCCAGGTTCTGCTCCCATTGTTAGCAATGGCAAACCTGCCTTGTTGGCTTTGCACATGAACCAGCCCTTTGAATTTGGGACGGCTTGAGGTTCTAAGGCATCAGGTCCTGCAGCTGTGGGATTTCCAGCTTCTTTCCTCTACCAGATCAAGAGAGACAGCATCTTTTTAAGCAAGCATTTTTTTGTGCACTTCAGGTTTCTCCCTTTGAATGTTCTGCCATAAAGAACGGTTCTGAAAAGGCACTTACGGCATTTCCAGCTTTATAGCACTTTCCAGATTGGATTGCAAAGCAGCATAACCTGAGCATGAAACTCAACCAGGGGAGCTGTTCCGGCTGCTTGTGCTTATTTTGGGCGCAACACTTTTGAAATGACACTCTAACTGAATTGTCAAGTGCGCGTTATAATAGCCAGCGTGTCGATTTTGTTCCCCTTCCCTTTGAAATCCAGGCAGACTAGAAAAAGAATCAGCATTGGCTATATGTGAGAGTCTATTTATATACACGTTCGTATTGTTGTCGTCACCTTAGGATGTGGGCACATCGCAGAACTTTAGAATGCAAACGTAATGATGTTACTGCAGTGATGAGTTAAATCAGCCCCAGGGTTTCTCCACCAGAGATAAACTATCCCTTCCAGAAGAATGAAGCCTGAAATCAAGGAATAGATGCATTACATTGTATTAACTAAATCCTTCTTACATGACATTCTCAGAAGCACCAACTTCTGGCTCTGGTCAAACTATAGGGACAAGCTACAAGGAACAGAGGATTGATTCTTCTCTCATTGGTATAAATCAAGAGTAATAGCCAGACCGATGTGAATGAAACTAGAATCAGCCCCCAGGATTCTCATCTCAAAATAACCACTCCAGCCTCAACGGAGTCTATTTCTTACGCAGTCGAACTCCAGGGACCATCAGAAATTATATCCCAGGCATTAGGGGTGGTCAGGACCTGGAATTTCCAACATTTTGAGAAAACAATACATTCCGAATCAGAATGAAACGTTGAAATTTTGTAATGTCCTACAAAATGAAAATTGGAACAAAAATTTGGTTTCAGGTCAGTTTTATTGGGTCAAGTTTTTAATTTTGACTTTTTCCAAAAAAAAAAATGTTTGTTTTTATTTTCCTATAATGTATAATAAAGTTTGAAAGGAAGTGATTGGGAACTGAAAAACTGAAACTTCATTTTGAATTTTTTTAAATGAAATTGTCACAGTTGACCTGTCCCGGCAGAGTGTTTTTTATTGTGATGAATCTGCATTTTCTGAGGGGGAAAAAAGATTCCATCAGAATAACATTCATGCTCTCCACCAGCTAGTTTTAGTTAGAGACGGGCATGAACTGGTAAAGGCTGGATGCAGATTGAGATCCAAATCCAGACTTGCCCACATCTCTTGCATGTTCAAATTTGCTTAGCGTGTTAGAGAAATACCATGTGACTAAACAAAAGGTACCAGGATTGTTTGCAGTCACGTGCGGAATGATGAACTCCGTTCCCACTACAGGATGAGATCATTCAGATTTTCTTTCCTCAGCTGTCTGTGGTATCCCCCCATCGCCATATTTATCCTTTTTTTTAAAAGCACTTCTCACCATGTCACCTATGCTGCACGGTCATCCTGCTAGAACAATCATCTCTGCTCCACCGAATAATCGAGCTGTATTGTGCAGGTTGCTTTCCATTTTCGTGGCTCTCTGTCATAAAAAATACTACATTCCCCATTGGCCCAAGCTCTTCACTCTTTCATATATTCTGTGGCATTTTGCAGTGGGGGAATGGAGGAGCTGGCTTTGTCCTAATCCACTCCTGTTTACCAGTCTGTCCCCCTCGCTGCCCCAATGAATGTTGAATTAGTTATAAAATGTGCAGCAGCTCCCTCAGGAGCGATTGAAACACCCTCATCTCAGATTAGCCAATGGACCCGTGACTGGGGCATTTCACCCCTAACGTAGATGACCTTAGTTCAACTCCCAGCTCTGTGTGACCTGGAGAAGGGACTTGAACCCGGGTCTGATGTAGACCAGTGCTTAGGACATTAGCTGAGCAAGAGGTCTCTTGCTTGTTGTTTTTTTACCAGAAATACCACCCTAGACCTGGGAAAGTTTCATCGGATCCAACAGACTACTGCAACATTTTGGTTTGGACAAAGTAAATTTCCAATTTTAAAAAGTTTTGCTGAAAAATTCCTGACCAGCTCCCTGCTTGCTTAGAATGAACAGCCTGGACAGAGCTTGGAGTGGTTTCTGATTAGTTAAGACTTCCTGTACCTTACAAACGGGTTTCAATTCCACAGGGATAAATACAACAGGAGTTTGGCTGTCTTGGATAATTGGGTGACATTGCTGCTCACAACTTACTGAGTGCAAAGAAATGATGCCAATTAGTCGAACAAAATGAATCGCCTCGGTGTGCTGACCATGGAATACGAAATAGCCAATGTGATTTGTGTTTTATAAAAAGATTTAAATGACCAAATTGTTTTAGAGAAATCAAAACGTGATTTGCTCATTCGGTTCCACGGTCAGGAGGGCTAGTTAGCATCAGCATCTGTTTGGAGTTGCATCAAGCTACACAAAGTGAGACTTCTTTTCTGGCAGAGTTAGCAAGACGAAAAATTTCCAGACTCCTGACACAAGAACTATCTACCACTTAGTTCAATTAATGGGTCCTAAAATGCCTTGTCAATTTCACTTATTGTTATTGATTTGTATAATTGTAGCAATTAGGTCATGGACTATGACTCCATTGTGCAAGGCGCTGTAGGAACACAGAACAAAAAGATGTCCCCTGCCCCCAAAAGTATGTAATCTAAGACATGAGACAACAGATAGCTACAGACAGACAAATGTTAAGATGTTGCTACCTACAGAGGCCGGGATTTACAAAGGGACCTAAAGATTTATTAGGATTTGGGCACTGGACTCCCTTATATCCCTGTGAAAACGCTACCCATTACATGCAGTCATTCTAACTGTGGATTCACTGCTCGATTCAGGGCCCTGCTTGCAAAGTATGTGATCGTGCATCTCATACAAGGTTACTCTTCACTGAAATTATGAACTAGAAGGTGTGCAAAAAAGGATAGAGAGAAAGTGAGATGCTTGATATGAAAAGGCAAGTCTCACGACCGCCAGGGCAGACTTTAGAACGCAGAGTGTGAGCCTGCGGGTGTACACTGGCTGGAAACATGTGACTGAATTAGAAACATCTCTGCCTGGAGTATGTGCCTGGGAGGTCATGCACTCAGCTTTGCCTTCATGGAAAGGTTAACAATTTCACGGGGATCAATTGTGCCATTTAGCTGAGCGAATTTGGTGCGGCTGAAGCACACAGATAATGCAGGGAAATGAAGTCCCCTATTAAACCCCAGACAGGTACAGGCAGCTGCAATGCAAGCTGTCCCTAAGCTATCCTGCCAATGTGCCTGGGACAGAGTGCTGATGGCCAGCACTTGAACCAGCACTCTGGACACTATTAATACTAATTAGGTTCCCTTGGAGAAGGCCTAATTGGACAGAGGTATACCAGATTACCAGGCCAGACCGGGGGTATGAGTCCATTAGCAGGGAAGCTTATAAAGGCCACAGGAAGGTATAAAAGACCACAGAAAGGCGTGCTCAAGGGGAAAGAGAAGGAAAGAAACCAATGACTAGGGGACCAGGCAAAGGGGGCTCTGGGAGAAGAGACCCCTTGCGTGCCGCCCTTCTTTCTTGGAGAGGGGGTTAGAAAGTTGAGAGAGGGTGTAAAGGTGTGGAGACACCGGTATGTATTGGTGGAGGGATTCAGGTGCCATAAATAAACGACGGGGTAGTGTTTACAAGCAAGAAAGTCTCCGAGCAGCCTGTGTTTGTGGAAGAGGTAATAGCACTTTGGGGGGGGGTGGGGGTTAGAAGGTAGAGCCGTCTCCATAGCCTTAGTACAGCAGAAGCTGGATTCAGGTTTGCTTTGATGCAGGTTCCTGTGCCAATATTCCAAAAGTGGCCATGGCCTTTGAGCGCCCAGCCGTGGAGGCACCTTGGCCCAGATCCTCCCAAGTATTTGGATCCCTACCCCTCTATGAGGGTCTGGGCCCTTGTGCTGGATTTTTTTCAGAGGCGCTGAGCATCCAGCTCTGCGGCAGTCTTCAGCATGTTACACGTAAGGACATTTTTTTTTTGTAGTGTAATTCTCAGAGCATGTGAATGAGTCGTCTGTGGTATTGAAGCTGTGGCCTGTGGCTTTCAGATCAGGAACCCTTCCTATGCGACCTGACGAATCAGCTCGGTCAGCTTGATGGCAGCAGCAGACTCCTCCACTTCTTTGTAGTCACCCATGAACGTGGGACAAAGACTCAGCCAACATCTGACACATTGTAATGAATATGCCAGTGGTCACACACGCCATTCTGCCTAGCTGGAAAGAATTGGAACTGCTCCACCGTTTCTCTTAAATGCCACGTTGCTGCCAAAGAGACATCAGCAGCACAACCGGTCAGTGACTGTGTATGTCCCATCCCCGTCTATGTTCCAGAGGGTCACACAATGGAGACTGGAGGTGGTTACCAAAAAACAAAAAAAAATTGTGCCAACTGATTTTTCTAGACGCTTCCCCACGGAGTGTTCCGAATGCACCGTGCCATCGAAATCTTCAGCATGTCCAATCATATGATAAGGACCAGCACTTGCATTCAGGAAGCTGCTTTTATCTCGTGGTTTTATATTTTCAAAAGAAGCGTCACTTCATTTATGGGCTTTTCCAATCACCATTTCCCTTGCTGCACTCTGGGGACTGTAAACGGCCTTCACGACGTGCAGCGCCCTGCGCTTCCCACGTCTTCCTGCCGAACCTCAGGGAGCTGTTTTGTTTGTTCACTTACATACAGCTATGTCTTGTATCCGAGAACGTCTCCAAAGAGTCACAAAGGCTGAAATGCAGCCCTGTGCAGACCGCCAGCACAATTGTAGGATTTAAGAGGGTCAGAAACCTGATGCTGGCCTTAGATAGAGTAATCGATTTCACCCAGAATGAACTGTCTCAGTAGATTTGGGGCCAGAGTCTGTCTGGTTTTAGGCCAGCCCCCACCACTGCAGAACCTGCTGCAGGGCCCTGGAATGGTAAGCGTGGAGAGGAGGAAGCCTGCAGTATTGTGAAGGTGTCTCAACTTCCTGAGCACAAGACTTTGCTGCCCGGGAAGCAAGAAGGAACTTGTATCGGCCTCAGAATTTGGCCCACCTGTCTCTTAAAGGCGTTTTGATGGAGTTATGAAGTTTTTTTCTATTTATTCCTATCTGTGTGTGTGTGTGTGTGTCTGTGTGTGTGTGTGTGTGGGGGGGGGGGGGGGGTTGAGAGAGAGAAAAAAATATTCAAGAGTCTCCCTAGATTCATAGACTTTAGGGGCAGAAGAAACCATTGTATCATCTAACCTGACGGCCTGTCTAAGATAAACTGATGTAGGTGAATGCACGGTGCAGATGCAATCCCTGGTGTGGGCTTTAATTGAGACACAATTCGAGCTAAGAACAATCTGTCTCATTCTGTGGTATAGAGGATGTTTCATTTCCTTTCATTACCCACCAGTGCCATCATTTTCTTGTCTTTTTTGCTTCTGCTTCTTAATCGCGATACCTATATTGATAAGTATCTGACGGGGCCACTCAGCTCTGGAGGGGACTCTGGCATCCAGGAAAGGGGATCTTTTAAAACGAGTCTGTAGTTTTGCAGCAAAACAGCCTGCGTCTGTAATATGTAAAATCTATTACACTCCGCTGAGCATTTTTCAGCCCAGACATATCAGCAGCAGTGGTGAATCATAAGTAGCAATTTGAGACTGGGAGGAAAACATGGTGCAGCAAATCGTTCTATTAATTTAATTAAATCTGTTTTCCATTCTCTTGCGCTCTCTCATTTTGCAGCTGACGGGGGGCGTGTGTGTGTGTGTGTGTGTGTGTGTGTGTGTGTGTGTGTGTGTGTGTGTGTGTGTGTGTGTGTGTGTGTGTGTGTGTATCACTGTGTGGCTTCGAGCAAGTCACTTCACATCTCTGAGCCTCGTTCTACTTCCTATTTAGATGATCAGAGTAGGGACTCTCTCACTGTGCTGTTTAGCAGTTCGCACCATGGGACTTTGGGGATCCCTAGGTGCTATTGGAATGTCAATAATAACTATCTCAAGGCAGCAAGCAATCCATTGCACTGGGGTAAATTTGATGAGTTTTTGCTGGCTGTGGTACTGAAGAAGAAATTAGAGCATGACCAGTATGAAGGATATGGCCTCCCACCAGATGAAAAAGCCAGTGGCTGTTGCTTTTGAGACTGTAGATGTTAGTAGAGTGAGGGTGGGGGGGGGGGTGAAGCCAGCCAAAGAAAGGATAGGACAGCAACTGTCAAAGATGTCTGGTGCTGTGTGAGAGAGAGAAGGGAAAGAACCCATCCCAAAGAGAGATGTGCAGAGGGTGCGTATGCTGGTTCCTGGAGGCACTGCAAGGGGCGAAGGTACACTGCCTTGTTTCATTTAAAGTCTGCTCGGCCAGGCAATTTGAGCACTGCTGATGGGCGATGTGACCCCTGCTGACCATAAATGATGGCCATGAATCCAGCCAGGTCTCATCTCTTGGTGGTGCAGGATTTAAATCTGGAGGAAACTGGGTAATTCCTTGGGAATCATTCGGAGCGTTAAAATCCTGATTTTGCAAACATTTAGTCCCAGGAGTAGTAATTCCATGGAACTACGTGGTTCATTGCATGGCAGGGAATTTTAAGCTAAAGATGACTAATGTGGACAAGCCAAAAGAAAACATGAGCAGCCATGGCTACTGATCTGTTATTTATCAGAGATGGGCCAGAACCAAAACCTCAGATCCTTGAAATCTGGGAGAAATATAATGTCCAGATCCATATTTTGTAGTTCACAGCTGTTTCTAATATATGGGCTATACAGCTCCAGCTATAGATACATTCACATGCACTAAGTCATGGCCAAATTGATCCCTTATGGTAACTCCATCAAGGTCAACAGATTTACTGCAAGGATGGGTTTGGGCCCTGCTGTACATACATTGTTTGCACTGATGCAATGTCCTAAGAGGTGAAATAAGACTGAAAACTAAACTGCTCACCTCATATCACCTAGCCTCCGGATGACTCCTAGCCCCAGAAGACAGGAATATTCATCCTCTGTTGCACCTGCTTAATTTGAATGGGCATTAGCCATGCTCTTCAATTAAACATGTCTGAAAGAAAAACATTGTGGTGATTTTGTAAGATCTCTCCTCCGCTTGCTGAAGAGACCAAGGAAAGAGGTCACATCTGATGTTTGATAAAGTTCATAAATAAATCACTGACTTCAGAGTGGCTTAAAGGCTCAGGGTATATATGGTACGAGCGAGCAGACAAAGCTTTCACCTGTAGTGACTTTTCAGGGAAAGATGAAGTGATACAGAGGATTAAGGGTTAAGAGATTACAAAGGGAACTAGAAAGAAAACACGGCTATCATAGAGTATCATCCATCTCGGTGCAACAAGGCTGGGTTAAGATGGGGCTATTCATATGACACAGAAAACAGCCAGGGAAAAATGTGACATGAGGAAGTGAAGGGAAAATGAGCGCATTCAGATATGACTGACCAAGACACTTTGCGTGAGTGAGTTGCAGAATGCCGATATTTCATTATGGTGAAAAGGCAGACTTCTACAAATGGGCTTCAAATGTGCAACTCTTTACACAGCTCGGACTCCAAAGGGGAACGGAAATGTAACAGTATTAGCGAAAACGTATGGTTTAAAAAATAATATAAGTATATGGGTGGGTAGCCTTTCTTTTTAGTGATCATTTTTGCTGCTTCAGGTGTTAGAAATTAGAAGCAAACCCAAACTACTCTGAATTCACAGGAAATATGTAGCCTTTCGGAAAATTGATCCACATCTGAGCGAATTCAACCTCCTGTTTCAGGCTATAAAATAACGAAGGCATCTGTGGCAATTCCATTCCCGGGGTGTCATGCTCTAGCCAATACAATTTAAATTAATGGGACTATAAATTCACATGATTAAAATTAAGCACGGGCCGAAGTGTTTATGGAATCTGGGCCTAATTTAGAATATAATCCCCTTGAACCAGCACGAGACTTCCTACATGTTCTGTGCAAGTGTGGGCACAATGATGACATTCAAGTCACTGGTATCGATACAAATTCTGATAGTTTTCCAGCTCTATTGAGGTTTAAATGAAGGGGTGACGAAGTGATACGGATTAAGGAAATTAGGCTGCCTTTAACAGTAGAGGGGAAAAGAAGGAACTAGAAATACACTCCTGTTTTTTCTTTCACTTATGTCCAGGCAAATCCACAGACCTCAGTGGAATTGCTCCTGATTAAGGTGTGAATTCAGGAAAGCATTTTTGCCTGTGCTTAACTTTAAGCACACGCTTAAGGTGAAATCAGGTCCCACAGAAGTCAATGGCAAAATTTCACCCTTGAAGTTAAGCACCACTTCAATGCCTTCCTGCACTAGAGCCTTATGCTGGTGTCAGTAAGAGTAGAGCCAGGACTGTTGTTAACAGAAAATCAGAGCAGGTAGACTGGGAATCAGGAGTTCTGGGCTGTAGATTTAACTCGGCCTCTGACGGGCTGTCTGAGCTTGGGTAAGTCGCTCACTCAGTCACTCTGTGCTTCAATTGCCCCCGCTATAAGATGGGGATCACTGTAGTGTATAGGAGAAGAGTAGCATCCCTTTAAATAGTCTGAGAGTCCTCTAGCGGCACTCACCAGGTTCTGTGTTTGAGAAAGCAACCAGAAACCAGTTGGAGTGGCAGTATTTATGTGGCTAGACCCAGCATGGTTGGGTAAACGCAGTCACTTGAGACCTTACTGTACCTGTGTGGTTTGTTCATATTTTGCTATGTAAAGAGCAAATGACACAGGAATGTTACAAAGCTTAATAAACTGATGCTGATTAAAACACTTTGAGGAGGTCAGGCGGGAAGGTGCAAATGGTGATTACTGCATTTTACAAATATTGCATGAGTGGATTTTTCTCTATTCAATTCCATGCCCTTTTTTCTGTTGTTAAATAAAGGAAACTAATGCTACATTTGCAAAGGAAATTAGCCCTTTGGCCTGTTCATCCCTTATTTTCGCCGTTCCCATATACTTTAGCATGCCTCACATTTGCCTGGCAATTGACCGTCTCTTTGTTTAGCAAGTAATCTGCATTGATGAATATTCATTATGTGTGAAAACATTAAACAGGAAAAGTGCACTGTGCCCATATTTATTGTAAATTTCATGGAGGTTGGATTGACACAGGGCATGGCCTCTTTTAACCTTCCTTTGCATACATGTGGGTTAGTCTTCACTAGCAGAGCAGGTTTGCTAGCATTTGTTTTACTTCACAAAGCTTAGGGGTCGCAGAGAATTTAGAAGGCAAACAGAGTGGAAAGTTTTCATGCAGCAATGTGCCTAGCCCGAAGCATTCACAAACCATAAGCCGGTCCCTCAGAAATCTTGAGATCGACTTAAAATTCATGAAACATTTTCAAGTTAATAAATGTTGGGTTCGTTTTACATGTTTTCTGGCTTTTGAGTAGAGCTGGCTGGAAAAATTTCCCTGAAACGTTTTGTTTGTCCGAATGTGCCAAATCTTCTAAACTGAAAAGTTTAGTGGGAATGTGTCGATTTTGAAAAAGTTCCGACGGCAGCCAGGTCCCTTGACAGCTTCTCTAGCCACCGGGGCTCTGCCTGCTTCCAGGGTTGGTGGCCCTGGGTTAGCCGTGCTGTGCAGAAGCCTAAATTAATAATAAGTCTAAATCAAAAGTGTGGGAAACACACAGGAGCAGGCGTGACGTTTCCCTGCGCTGCGAGGTGTCTTGCTACCGCCTGCCCTTAGCGTGGGAAAGTGCTGTCTGTGCCTGCTATGTGTCAGTTCTATTCAAGCCACATAAGCATTGCCTTCCAGGCCTTCACAGGCCCTGCTCCCTCGTTACTCTAAATGTGTTTAGAGCAGGTCAAAAATGCTACATTTCTGAGTGCAAGTTTTTCAGTGCAAATCTGAAATGGTTCCCACTGTGCCATTCGTGTTATGCATGGCAATAAACGTGTATCCTGAAGGCAACTCCAGCGTACAGTGGGTCAAAGTTTTCCAAAGTTCACTTTTTCAATGAATTCACTGCTGATACATTCAATTGTGATGGGGGGCAGGAGGAGGGAAAGAGTTGGAATGTTGTGACAGTTTTGTTTTAAAACTCATCCTGTTCTTTTTTTTTTTTTTTTAAATCAGATCTGCGGCTGGTCAATATATTTTGTTGAAAGAATTTGGATGGGGAGAAAAGGGGAGGAAATTTTCACCAAAAATGTTCCAGGGTTTTTTTTTATTCACCTGAGCAGCTGACTGACGGCTCAGCTGTGGAAGGCAGTATTCTGACACAAGTAAGAGTCTGCAAATGCAGGACCTACAAAAAGGGCCCACCCAGTACCAATACAGAGAGCTGGTGTAATTCACAGGGGGTTTGGTTTTGTCTTCCAATCAATGGGGAGGCTTGATCTGGGCCTTTGTGATTTGAGGATCGGGGCCCTGTGATTGCCCAATGAGCTCCTGACACCTATAAAGGCTGAAAGAGCTCAGGCTGAGGAAATGAGCTATTTAAAGCCGGTTGGCTCCTGGGGCAGGGGGATAGACGGTGTTGTCGGAGGACTGGGTAAGAGCTAAGAGCAGGGGAGGCTGCATCCGAGGACTGTCTGGATTTATGCTGAGCTGTTTTATTTGGGGATTTGTTAAAGATTGTGCAGCCAGTAAATGGTGCCCTGAAGACAGGGCTGGAGCAGAAGCTGGGTGTGGTGTTTAATCCTTCCTGGACAGAAGAGACAGGTTAGGAGCCTACGTGGTATTTTTGTTTACTGTAGAGACTGTATAGATGCCAACTAGAGACGCCTCATTGTATTTCCCAACCAGGGACCGCCATTTATTCTGAAATGCAATGCCCTAGACAATTGTTTGCTGGAAAGGTCATTTTGCTGTCTTCTCGGTAATTGATGCATTAAAAGCTTTCCCAAACTTGCTAATTAAATGTGATACATTACCAGCATTACAATGGAAATGTTCATGTAGAGGACTGAAAACTTGAAATGTGGCCTTCATTTCCTGATCATGAAAAGCCCTGATCCCGCAACAGGCAGCATGTGGCTGGACTGCAGCCTGTCCAGGTGCTATACTCTGCAGAACTGGGCCCCAAGGTACTGATTTTTCTGCTGCTGTCCTTTGCAAATTCTTGCACTTGATGGTGGGACGGACCCTGGGAGCTGACTCGAGTCTCCAGTGGCAGACAGGAAAGGAGTTTGGTTCTTCAATTGCTCAAGACGCATTACTAAAATAACTCTCAGGAAGGGCAGGCGGAAGAGAAAGCAAAAGCAGCAAGAGACGGGAGAGGAAGAGGGATAAGAGACGGCACAAGTTGCAGAGGACGTGAGCAGAAGGGAGAAGGGAGGATAAAGGGGGGAAAGGCGTTTGGAATAGCACTGGCCGGGAGCCAGATTTTCTGTTTTAAGGGAACGTAAGCACATGTCCTCACACCTAGGACAACCCCTCGTGCCTGGACATGGTGCTGCAGGAGACTTCTCTCTTTGTCCGCCTCCTCTCAGCAGCCACGTTTTCGGCCGTGCAATGAATGGCCAGTCCCAGCTGGCATCTTCTCCCAACTCCCTTTCTGGCTCTCAGCCCTCTGGCCAAGTCCCAGCAGTTCACCCTCCCCCTAGGTTAACTAAAGGTCCAATGTAAAGTTCACAAACAAGGTCCCCATGTAGAGTTCTTCTGACCGAAGACTGAACTCCTCTACTTCCAGGCTCCAGCAGAGATTCTCTTGAATCACTTCTTCCCAGGAAGGATTTGCCCACTGCTTCCCTTCACCAGCAGTTTACCTCGGGGGACCTCCCTGATCTTTATACATGCTAACTTAGGGCTCCCCTTCTCACAGGACCCCACCCTGGTCCCTGTGGGTGCCTCAGTCTGACATTCCTCTTGTTCCACTCTCCAGGATCTTCCTCTGAGCTCCCATCTTTATTTAAGTAGTTGTCACAAACCCCACGCTTTGGGTGTCCCTAGCCTGGGTGCCAGAAGCTGGGAGTGGATGACAGGGGCCGGATCACTTGATGATTGCCTGTTTTGTTCATTCCCGCTGAAGCACCTGGCACTGGCCACTGGCGGAAGGTGGGATGCTGAGATAGCTGGACCATTGGCTTGATCCATTAGGGCCGTTCTGAAGAATCTGACATAGAAGAGGGCCAGGCGGGAGCAAAAAGGAACAATTCCCAGCTGACCCAACTGTTTCTCTCTGCAGAGCTGCATCAGTCTTGCTCCAATGAACAAATGCAGTTCCATCCTTTTCTGTAAAGTCAACTGATCATTACACTCCATTGACATGAAGACACTAGGCTGCTAATTTCTAAACAAGAGTTTCCCTTTCCAGTCTAAACACTGACCATTACTTTTTCAACTACTATCTTGGTAACACTGGAGATAACTACCAGTAGCCTACACAAGATGTAATGATTATATTTACTTGCCATGTAACTGCAGAGTATTTAAATACTTACACCTACCCCCATGAGGATACCTTTCTCTGTGGGATATTATTGCTGTCTTCAAACTTTTACGGAGTTTAGGGAACTGGGGTGACCGGGTCAAGTGTAGTTTCCTTATAGAGGCATTCTCTAAGGCTCTGATCCAGCAAAACTCTTCTGGTGGCTTAAGTGTAACATAGATGGTGCGTAGCCCCTGTATTTGCCTTCTACACTAGGGTGAATTTTACCCACAGTGGATCATTAGCAATAGAGCTTAGAGATCCAAACTACCAGCCTGCTGATCTAACCGGTAGGTCACGGTCTTTTCTGTACATATGCTAAACATTCATTTGTCTGGCAGTCTGGGGAATGCTACCATTCTCAGTACAAGGGGGTGGACTTGATGACCTCTTGAGGTCCCTTCCAGCCTGACATTTCTATGATTCCAAGGATTTGTGTTTGAGAGACAGTTGCAGTTCTTTATTTGCAGAGATTCTCTCCAGCTTCTTCTTTTGATCATTACAACTTCAGCAGGCTGCAAAAAACCAAATAAATAAACCAACCCCCATGTAGCAATTTGTCAGGCTGTTTGCAGGACCACAGAAGATACCTTATGAAGCATTGTGGTGAATTTCAGTTAAGGAGCATGACAGACTGTTTAATAAATGCTTAGAGGCTTATTAGCTGAGACATAATTAAGATCAATGTTAAATGGGGATCAGATGAAATGGATCTGAAAGTGAATCAAAAAGCGCTAGAGGCTTTCCACCATTTAGATAATGAGAGAATAAACTCTCTGAAATAACTGTTATTGTATCCAGTACTGAAGTGAAATAATACGCTGTGCTGAAAGGAAATACATTTTTGCATTGTCAAAAGGGGAAATTAAACGGGGCAATAAAAGTTTTCTCTGTTCCATTAGAGCTGATGGAACCTCTCTAATCTCCAGCGCACTGTAGGTTTAACCTCTGCAAACACTTCAGGCTTTTGGAGTGTACTTCAGACTAAGCCTGATGTCAGGCTCTTCTCAGGTCTTTGAGCATGAGTCTCATTCCTCTCCACATCTCTCTCTCAAGCTGAGCATCGGGCACATACCTTCAGCTTGTGTCTTGTAGAAATTGAGACCAAGAGACTATCCGATGGAGCTGTGCTTCCACCTGTTCCTGGGATCCTTTTTAAGGGAGGATTCCCACTATGCAGAGCTCCACAGAGAAGGATGAGCTGGAGGTAGTTCCATCCTGCTTCCACCCATGGGGAGGAGATGCATAGTCCGTTCTGGGTAGCACATTCCCCTCCAAAGCTCTGAGTATTCAACCAGCAGAGCTTGCTTCTTTCTTTCTTTCTTTCTTTCTTTCACATTGAAGCTTGATAAGGAGCCATTTAATGGTGCAAGCTTGCTAACTCCTTCTGGAAGGTGGGTGGTAATGAGCTTACTAAAAATGCAAACCTGTCTATAATTACCGGGTTATTTTGCAGAAATCAGCAAGTAGCCACCTACATCATTCAACTTCAATTTGTGTGTGTGCGTGCGTGCGTGCGTGCGCGCGCGCGCACGCACACAAGCAAATGTTGAGGCAGAAATGCCAATCAAGGAGGCCAGTATAAAAAAGGAACAAGTGCTAGAGACTGGAAAAGCCAAAGTGTTCGTATTAGAAGTATTGATGCGGAGGTAGGTGCAAGCTGAGTTCGCTGGTTATAGCTAGGGATGGCATGATTCCAGTCTGGATCTAGTTTGAGTTCTATCTATTTATAGCACTTCTATGGTCCCCATTACCACAGTGTCTGAGCACCTCAGAATCCTTCCATGTCTTTCTCCTGGCAACACACTAGTGAGGCAGGGCAGGGCTATTATCCTCATTGTGTATGTTGTCAGTTGTTGGCTGCGTATGTGTCCTACCAGTGTGTGTGCTGTCCCAGCTCTGCTCAGATAACTGAGACACCAAACCACGACTGGATTATCCAATAAGACTACAGATCCCTTTCTGTAATGATGGCACCAGGCCAGGTTTATTGTCAATCGAGCACGGTAAAAAGCATCTTATTTGTGCTACAAGAACACTTAACACATGTGTGCCCCTGATAATGGTGCTGGCTCAGTAAACGGCGGGACTTTCTGTTCCTCACTCGGCCAGACAAAGACACTCCTTTTGAGACCCTCCTTTATACACTGATACAGACAAGTCGCGTGTTGCCCTTCTGATGTGTATAGCTGCCACCTTCTGACGTGGTAAGATACCAGCTTTTACCTTGTGCCGGATGTTTTGGACAAAACATCGCTATCCATCCTATTGTCATTCTGGGGGTCAGTAAGTCCTTGTTATCTGTGGGCTAGTGGGATGTTCTGGTACCTTTCTGGAACGTGCTTGCGTGAGTGCTCTATACCTTGAGCTTCTTTAGGAATGTGTGTGTCCGCTCTGTGCTGGCCAGTTACTGTCAGCCTGCCAGCAATTCACAGCCTGACTTCTGCCCACTGCTTTGTAACAGCAGGACTTGACCATCAGTTTAGCTCTGGCCTCAGGACTTCTATATCTGGCCTGTGATACTAGGTCTCCTGTCTCAGACTATCACTTTCTACTACATTCCCCCACTTTTTGTCCTTTTTATGGGGAGGACGTTGACCCATCGTCCCAGAAAAGTAAAATGCATGGACTGAAGGTGACCCAGTGAGCTAAACACTGTTATATGGTCACCTTTTACTGCCATTCATGCACTCATGCCCCATCTGTCCCTTAGTCTGCACGTTCCCTCCTACGACTGATGGACAGGTTGTATGTACCAATTATTTTAGTCCCTTATGGTGGGCCTGGGAATGTCAGGCCCGGGACTTTAATTGAGGAATGTAGTTTTATGATTGAGACTTGAGGCCATTCTCAAATATATGGTGTGTAGATATATATGCGTGCGTCCTCCCGTTGTCTATGCTGTCCCAGCTCTGTGCAGATAACCGAGACACCAAACCACTACTGGATTATCCAGTAAGTGAGAGCTTCATAACTGGCCTGTTATATTAGGCCTCATGTTTCAGGCTCTCACTTTCTACTATGGTATAGATGGGAAACTGAGGTGCAGAGAGGTTAAGTGACTTGCCCACGATCACACAGGAAGTCTATGGCAGAGCAAAGATTGGAACCTCGGTCTCCCAAGTTCCAGGCTAGCACATTAAATGCCTCCTCCCACGATCAGCTTTAAGGCTGAAGCAGGGATAGATTTCAGATTTGGGTTGAACGACACAGAAGTTTTGTTGAGCGTTCAACCCCAAATTGCTATGAGTTCACCAGACCAGTTGATCTTGAAGCCTGACATCTTGAATAGAGAGATTCTAACAAGTTCAACTGTTCTCCTAACATTTCCATTGATGCTGGAACTAAGGGTGCTGGTGAGGCTGCCCCACCCCCTGGCTTGAAGTGGTTCCCATCATACACAGGGCTTACAGTTTGGTCCAGTGGCTCTCAGCACCCCCACGATACACATTGTTCCTCCATTCAGAGTGGGATCTCATGAGAAAAACCTTTATCACAAGCTTTCGTCTGCATCTGAACTCTAACACTGCAAATGTAATTCCACTGGAGTAACACGGTGGAGAATTAAGGCCCTAGGACTAGAAATCTGTCTTTTCCTGCTTTGGATCTGACATAGAACTAGAGCTGGTTTTAAAAAAATAAAAAATCAAAAGGTGTAATTTCAGTAGAATTGTTAATTGAAATTACAAATATTGATTAAAAAGCCAGTGGGAATGTTAACTAAATGCAATCCAGTTTTCCAAACAGCCAGTCAGCTTGGAGCTATAGTAGTAGGAATAGATTTGTAACTGGGGATTCAAATCCAAAAAGGTTTGAATTCCTTCTTCTATTTGCCTTTCTCTAGTTATAACAGCACTTCTATATTTCTTGGACATAATCCCAGAATCAGTATTCGTCTGATTCATATAGATTGTTGTTGTCTAGCTATATAGCAATATTTATTCTCATTAAGAATACTGCTTTATGCTTCTACCATGCCTCTTATCCAGGCATCTCAGAGCATTTCACAAAGGTAAATTATAGTTAATAATTATTATTTTACTCACAAGGAAACGTCCCATTCCCTCCCCATAAAAATCCCTCGGCAGTACAGCATGATAAAGGCTTGATTTTTTTTTACAGTGTATTAAAATTAGGAAAATTAAAATTAACAGAATAAATTCAAAGCATCAAAACACCTGGCATGATAGGCAACTACTATTATTATGCTCATTTCACGGAATGAGAAACTATGGAACAGACTGGACAATGATTCAATCGATCTGGATTCAATTCCCAGCCCTGCCACTGATTTCCACTGTGATCTCGGGAAAGTCCCTTAAGGCTTGTCTACACTGCCCCACAGTTTGGAATACAGGGGTGTGAATAGCAGTGTGCACCAAAGTGCTGCGCTGTAACTCCCCTGTGTGGACACTGTGAGCATGAACGAAAAGGTTCCTAGATTGCATTAACATCGTCCTCTTCAAACCGGACTACAATATACTCCCATAATCCGAAGATTGGGGCAGTGTAGGCATAGCATTCATCTCCCCATCTGTAATATAGAGACAGTAATGCTTTCCTTCTCCTGTACTTTGTTGTCTTCTCTGTCGATTGTAAACTCTTCAGGATAAGGACTGTCTCTCACTTAGTGTATGTACAGTGCCTAGCATACTGGAGCCCAGATCTTAGATGAATCTGCTAAGTGTTCTGATAAGACAGACCATTAATAATAAGCGGAGCTGGTGGAGACACTGCATATGGCAAACAGATAATAGGATGCCAAAGAAAATAATGCAAACACCACCAAGGTCAACCCGACCTAGAGGCTCACCACCGACTAGATAGCGGGACATCATACACAGGGAAATGACCAGGCTGGGCTTAGTAGAGGAACAAGCCATGGACCGGAATGAATGGTGGCACAGAACTGCCTCCCCACGTGTGCAAAGATGCTCGGGGATGAAAAGAAGAAAAGCTGAGTGAAATTTTTTTGGCCAAAACTTTTTTTCAGCAAACACGGAGATTCGGCAACACCAAAACATTTCCTGAAGTTGTGTCTGTTTTGCCTAATTGTTCATATAGAAGCCGGGGGGAATCCACAAATATTTTTATTTCAAAATTTCCTTCAACTGTATTAAAAATGATCAAAATTGAAATGAAAGATTTTCAATTTTTTTTGGACTCTCTGAAAATTTGCAAACATTTCCTTTTCAGTGTGACCCCAAATCGTTATTGGGCCCCACAGGCGAGAGAAGTAGGACCACACCTAGAGAGATAACAGGAGGCTAAAACAAATTGGGCCAACTACGCTCTTGCCCTTCCCCCCTTCCCCCCGGCACTCCCCAGCAGAGTTTCATCAGGGATGAATTTGGCCCATTGAGTTTAGCGATCCATGAAAATATTCGATTCAAATGCAACATATGAGAGCTAAGCGATAAAAAGAACAAGGGAAAAGACAACAGAGGGGGAAAATGGAAAGAAAAAAAGAGAAAGGAGGGGGCGGCTACTTACCACCTAATGCATGATGGAAATGCAGGATTTGCATTTCTTATCGAATACTAAACATTCAGTACTAAGCATGGGAAAAGAAGAGCAAACAAGTCATAAACACTACAACGGTTAACTAACCTGAGAACGCCTAATTTCTAGAAAGCCTGAGCAGTCCACTGAGGTTATAACCCCCGTTTTTAAACCTAGCAGAGTTGCGGGCTTCATCAGAAGGTACATCTGGGCAGCTGGCAGTCACTTCAGGCACCTAACTACTACTTGTTGTCTTTGAAAGTCATGCTAAGCAGACGTTAGTTTACTTCAGAAATACAGAGAAATGGAAATGCAATAAAATTGTTTGTGGAGCAGACAGAATCCAGGAAAAGGCTCAGGATTTGTGTGTTAATAAAGCAGATTGGCTAGTGCCTTCATTGCACTTGACTCTTCATTTGATACTGATCTGAACTGTTTGAGACACCTCTCGCTGAGCTGAGAGGGACCTACGGACATCCTATGACAGGCCCTAGGACCAGAATCCCCAGCTAGCATTTTTGGGGCTTTCACTATAATATCACTAAACTTTACTTGGGCTAAACTGTAACCATACAAATTACTCTGAGTAAGGGCCAGTGTGTAATTGCACTGCCCCAGGAATAGACCAGGGAGTGAGCTGTGGCTCAGAGTCACAATTCAGTCTCTGCTTCCCTCTTGCTCCATGGGGAAAGGAAGCTATGGCAGTGGTTGATCTGCTGCTGTTTGCTTCCCCCTCTGTGCTGGTTCAATGCCCCTGTACATTCGCTCCCTGACACATCGCGTGTGGGGGAGTAGTGGCATACGGGCTGGTTATGTCTCATTACTCCCTTGCATGAGCATGGAGGACAAGGTACAATCCTACCCTTCAAAAGTACCCAGAGCAGCCAAAGAACGCGCTATCACTTGATTTCTCCTTCAGTCCAGTAATGTTACAGTATAGGGGAGACTAGGGTCTATGGCTCACAGATCTGCTGTATCTCAGTACCAAGTCAGAATCAAACCCAGGCCATTTGGGCTCTTTGCCCAAAATATGGTAGTGAGGTTACTATTGGTAATGGATTGGAGACAGAGAAAGGGCCATATGGGTTGGGAAAGGGAGATAGCTACTTATGGGAGAAGCACAATAACATGCCGATGCCCAGATAGTCAACGTAACCGAAGGATAAGAACCAGGGCGTTAGAGAAGGTGTCTGCAATCAGGGGAGCAAGCTGGATAATTCAATTTTGGATTTTTACTATATGGCAAAGGTACAGCACCCAGCAAATCCAGACAATCCTCACTTCTGCACTGCGATGCGCGGCAAAGCTGAACTGCATCGAAGTCGGAGGGATGCCTCCTGAATTGACAAGAATGGCATTAGCATCTTTTCCATCACATTCCCATTAGAGGTGATGGGTTTTAGGGTGTAATAATACACCTCTTCTCATCCTCCTTCAGCGGGTAACTCCTGCTTGCAAATGGAGCTTAGGGCTGAATGTAAGGACTGTGGTGCTTACAAATACATTTTGCAAACCGGACGGTACCGTGGGACTGCTGCTGCTCAGGCTGAAATTGTTAATATTTAACAGAAGGAAAAATCCTTTTCCCTTCTAGCCTCTCTTTATTAGTAGTCTAATTAATTAACTTAATTTTACCCCCCCAAAAAATGTTTCCCAACCCCTCGTCAATTCCCTTCTGTCCCTAATTAATGGCAAATCTCAGAAGCTTGGCGTCAGATAAAACACCCCAAAGCCGGTATGTTTGCCCAAACCTGATCTGAACTACCCAACCCCTTGGATCTTTAACATGGGGCTGGCTATCTCACATGATACCTGGGAAAGCCAGAAATCCAAGGAGAAGAGCCTACTTTGTAATATTGGAGCACTTCTGCTTCTAGCCAATAACAGGAAGCACAGAAGCACTGAGAAATGACAGGTAAAGGGGCAGGATTAGAACGAGGAGACAGATGCTTGATGTGTTCAGCATCTCTGGTCCAAAGGTCTCATTCTTAGCTGGAATAAATGTACACCGTTCCACTGAAATTAATGGCCAGCTCCGCAGGCGACTTGAACGGAGCTATTCCTGTCCACATTAGCTGTAAATCTCGACCCAAGCCTTCTCCCTGTCCCAGTGAAATGTTTTCTTCTTCATCCATCACCTCCGCTCATCACTGCTGCACCTTCATTTTGCCAGCTCCTTCATCACCCGGGACTGAGCTGCTGCGTAATTGCTTCCATTAGAGGTGTCGGCTGGATGAAGTCGTCCCGATATAAATGGCATTCCCAATCTCAGCCAACTTTGTGGGTTTCACCCCCTGAACCAAGACTCTCTTTCTTCATTATTTCCTGAATGGTTTAATTAATTAATGAAATCGCCTAATTGCACGTAGCCTTATTCCCTGTCACCACTCTGTCAAAAAGAAAAGGAGAGTCATTAATCATGCTCAGTGCCTTTGTCCCTTGCAGGGACAGAATCGGATTGAAAGCTCTGAAGAGGTCACAGGCTGCAAGAAAATCACATAATAAAGATATATCGGAAGCATGTTCTCGCCCACATAAGCTGAAATCCATGTGTGATGCTAGAATGCCAGAAGCACTAGAATTAAAGGGCTTCTGTTTTGCTGTATGACTTGCTTTATGTTTTTGCTCAGTTTGCACTGTTGCCACGTAAAGAGTAGTAATTAGGTGTCAGCCTCTTTTTTTTTTTCCTGATTTCATCTCAGCTACCAGATATGGGGCCAAGTTTGCAGCTGGCAAAACTCCAGAAAAGGACAGCAGAGCAACGCCAGCTGAGAACTGGGCTCAGGCAATCTTTCCCTCACATGCACACGTGCTCTCCTTCCCTCTGAAAGATAAGAGGTACTGTGTTAACTTGACCCAAGACACATAATCCTCTCTGGCAGCACAACAACATAGAGTAGATCTCACTCTCGGATAAATGCTGGCCTGCAACTGAAGAAGCTCTTTGCAGGACCAAGCCTTTTCTCATTGAAATCCATGGGAGGTTTGCCAGTGAGTTCAGAAGGAGCGTGCTATGCTCCCGGTATGAACAGAGATAAATTAAACGAAAAAAAGAAAAACTCCGGCTGGAAAGTTGCAATGTGATGTCACTTTGTATCTTAGAATCCAGAATGATTTCACACAAGAACCCGGACACCCAGAGAAAGAGAAAACAAGCTGGTCCTGAAGGCAGAGAGGCACAACTCATCCCACTTGCGTTAAGATGGCTTTTCAGACTGACTGGAGGTACATCTGCATTTGCAGGGAGTTGAAGGGTACAGACACTACACACCCAGCTAGCACCGGCATAAATAGCAGTGTAGACAGTGAAGCACCTCTTAGATGTGTAACCTAAACCCCCTGAGCGTATATCCTACATGGGCTCGCTACACACCCAAGCAGTGCCTCCCACGTCTACACTGCTATTTTTAGCGACGTAGCAGCCCGTTGTTGGAGCCATACGTTGCAGTTTATAGCTACACGCCGCAGTGCCAAGTGTGGACGCAGCCTGGTTTTCACTGCAGCATGTAGCTACACATGTAGTGCCTGGCCTCTACATGCCACCATAAGTGTAGACATAGCCTCTGATCACACGCTTTGCTACAGAGCTCCTAGCAGGACCAGGAACTGCTTTTCTACCCCCCTCCACCCCCCCCCCCAAAAAAAAAAAAAAAAAAAAAAAAGCTCACTTTGCAATTGCACCACAGTTCTCAATATACCGGAGAGCAGTAGCAGGCCTTTGCATTTTAAATACACTTTTCCTTCATCTGTGTCCTGAGCGGGAGAAAGTTAAAAGTGAATCCAACAGGAATCTCTGCAAAAGCCCGTGTGCAAAACTGAGTCGATTGTTCTCCCTCCTTGAGAGCAGCATTGAGTTTGACAGAGAGGCACCAGACCATCCGCAGAAGAGCCACAGATAGGTTGTGCATTTGCAGAAATGTCACTGGACCCACTCCTGCAAGGTCCTGGGTAGTACTGGAAAAGTGCTGAGCCCCCCTCAACCTCCATTGATTTCAGCCACTAGTCAAGTCCTTGGGTTATGATTTCATAAACTCAAAATCTAAGGCTGCATGATCTCATCCAGATGAAAAAGGAAAGGAACCTGAACCTTCACCTACAGGTTGGACAATCTTTGCTGGTTTGGAAGCTCTCTCTTACACACGTTATGTTCGTTTTCTGCACCCCGGCTTTGTATCCTTGTTTATAAACAGAGGTGCTGAAAGGGTACAGAAATGGCTGATCTTGCCATGTACTGCATTCAGTCAGCTGGCGGGCAGCATAAAACCCTTCAAGAAAACATGTTGTGGTGAAATTTCCAGTTAAGTCTGCTGTTCCATCAGGTTCAGAAAAGCTTCCAAACCCATGGGTGCTCAGTGCTTCTCCGCACTGAACCTTTGCATTTTTGGATCATCTCACATCACAATTATTTATCTGCCCCTTGAACTATTGATGTCAGCTTTCTGCATCATTCTCCATGACTCCCTTTTGGCCATGTCCCCTTCCCAGGATGAGGGAGGGGGAACAAGGAGAATAAGCTGTCCTGCACAAAAGATTGGAACTGTTCTTGTGAAATGGCCTTTGAGCAGTTGTGCAAGGGAGAGAAAGTTTTCTGCACATGCCTGCCTTCCTGTGTGACTGTATAAGGGCCTTCACCATCATGCCTTAGTATTATTATTTTCCAGTGCCCAAAAGTGTTATAGGAGCCTCCCAGTGCTGATTAAAAGACAGGGCCCTGCTCTGAGCTTGCAAATATATTTCACAGGCAACACAAAGCAGCGTTAGTGGGTAAGAAAAAGAGTAGGGAGGGATAGGCGGAAGGCAGCTGATTGGAATTATGGGTTTTGATGGAATTATGGGTTTACTCAGCACTGGCTAGTGTGACCCACATGTCCTTCTCTGCGCCCAGCCCATACAGATCTGAGTCTGTTACTGGCGTTAGCTGCAGCAGATGTATCTTTAGCTCAAGCTGTACAAACTCATGTTTATAACTCTAGAGATCCCCCGTGTTGGCCAAGATAGCAACCAGCACCCAGCACGATGTAGCACATGTTTTATAAAGGAGTGCATGTCCGATGTGCAGGGGTTGGGCCGGAGCCAGTGATATGCCCGACTTTCTTTCCCAGCTAATCCTCAGATGTTGTAAATTGACTTTTGTGGCGTTATGCTGATTTACACAAATTAAAGATCTGGCTCAGTGGCCACAAAGGAAATATCTTGACAAGATCTGGTGCTGTGAGATAGGTGGGTGGCTATCCTCCTTAATCCACTGAATTGCTAATAAATCAGAGAGAACCACAATTTCAGCAAGGCAGATTGCATTTCTAATAGACTAGGAGGGTTGATAATGATCCTTCAAGCTGCGCCAAGCTGCAAAAGCTTTGGCTGGTGAATAGGCCAAATTCTGTTTTCAGTTACACTGGAGTAACCATTGACTTGAGTGGAGTTACTCTGGATTTAAATGGGTGTAACTGGGAGCAGACTTGACTCTTAATCTTCAGCCTCAGATGATGATCAAGTTCCAGACATAAAACAGCATAAACAGAGTATTTTAAAACTGTTCCAAACAGACTCTGATTGCAAGTTCATTCTGGATGCACTTTAGCATTAATGAGTCAGTTTAGCTGAAAACCCCTAATACATGCTCTGTTCATTTCATTTACAAGAAAATCTGTTCCAATGCTAATTAGAATAATTTTTTTGAAACATATAAAGAGAATTTGGCAAAACCACTCTCCTGGCTTTTTTCCTCTTATTTTAGTAACATATAAGAAGCTTATGTCTCAGAGACCACACTTCCACTTTACATTCTTTTCTGTATTTTCAAAGCATAGTCATTAGCAGCTGGTGGCCAATAAAATCAGTCAGTACTATTTAGATCAGAAGTGGTCGGTTATAAAGCATGGGCAGAACACTCTCACTATCTGTGCTTTGACATTAGTCATGACGATAACCCAGAAGATGCTCTTTTATAATTCACCCATTGAATGTTTTAGTTGTTTGTGCAAAGAGTTATCTTAGTCCTCCAGACTGGACTGCAGTGAAAACTAAGAATAAACCATTCAATGGCAAGAATTGTATTTACACTTGACACAAAACGAGGCTCAATCAGCTGTGGGTTGTGATGACAATGAAAAAAAGATTCATTTTTTTCCCCCACTTTAAAAAAAAATACCTAACAGGTGCATAACTTTTTTCTAATGTCATCGCAGTGGCTTGTGTTCAAATCAGAAGCAAAATGGCACTCTAATCGTAAACCTCTTCAAAGCAAAGCTGAAGGGTAGGAAATACATTGGTGGCACAAAGACAGGAAGGGAATATGAAAGTAAGGGCAAATCTCATCATACTGGGTCAGAAGAAAGCTGAGCTTAGATCTCAAGGGTGGAACCACAGACTCCAGTATGAGCAGAGTTAGGACAACGCTGAAAGTCCTCCTCCCAAGTTGTACGTGCTAAGGCAAGTGAGGGTGATAGAATGGACAGATAGGAAGATGTGGGTGAGATGTTAATTCTGAAAGATCTTCTGCAGAGGAAGAATCTGTGGGGTAGATTCTGATATCCTCACTCCATGAGTCATGGCATTGATTTCAATGGGGAACTACTCAGTGAGAGTTATGGTATTACCAACTGGCCTAGAGTGTCAGCCAGCACCACTGAAGGATGATGATAAAGGCTGTTAGCAAGAGGAAGGTGATCAGTTGTACTCCATGCGCAGTGAAGGTAAGACAAGAAATATTGGGCTTAATCCGCAGCAAGACCATGCTCTTTCTTTAGCTAATTAGATGATTTCAGTCAACCATGCTGTCAATCGAGCACATTTTACCAACTATAAAACCACAAGAATAAGACCTGTAGGGTTTAGATTGTTTCAGAACCACAACGAACAACTGTACCAACAGTTCCTTTAAAACAGCAACAATAGTACTGCCTAGACAACTGAGATTGGGGCCCTATCAGGCCAGGCATTGAGTACAGCCTCAGTGAGAGCCAGTCTCTGCTCCAAAGAGCTCATGAGGGAATCAGGCGAAGGGTGTGTGATAGGACAGTCTTCTACAAGCTCTGGGACCACTGCAAACAGCCTGGGCGCTTGTGAGTTTGCAAGCATCAGTGCGTTATTTATTGGGTCCCATCCACCAGTACAACCTCGTGCAGCCCCATACAACCGGAAGTCAACTTCCCCCTTGGCCCACTCTCCGGGGAGGGAGAAGGAAAGATTGTGTCATCTTAAGACCCTGTCTCCATGGCCCCTGCCAGCCTTTTGCTTTGCACTCCCTTTAATTGTTCCAAGCTGATGGGTTGATTGCTCTTATTAGCTCATCAACCTCCTGACTCATTAGGCACCTATCTCCCAATTTAGTCCACTCGGGGACGGACGGGAGGGGGTAATTAGTTCCTTAGTGACCACAATGCTGGGTCAGCTTTAGCCCCCCGACACTCTGTCATCGGGTGGAAGAAATTGTTGCCATTTTACAGATGGAGAACTGAGAGCTTGAAACTCGCCCATGGCCAAACAGGGAGGGCAGGCCCGAAGAGGCATTGAATCCAGATCTTTTGTGCTCAAGGCTGGGGCCTTAATCAGAAACCCACCTGCAGAAAGCCTGAGACCCTGGGAAGCCATCTCTTTCTCCTTAGTTATGACATGTTAAGGGATTATATTACAGTGAATTAAATACGTTAGCAACCCTAGCATTTCTTCCAAAATATGTCTTTAGCCAGCAGAGCAAACGATCACGCTGTTTAGTAAGTAAAATTAGTTTAAAGAAAAAACTAGAAAGGAGATCAATGCTATATTCCCCGAATGAAGAGCCTTCCTTAGCCCGGGAGGTCAATGGTACAAACATTTCTAAAATATTGTACTGCTTTTCAAAGGCAATTGAATAGAAACCATAGCCCTGCTCTAGGCTGCAGCTCAGGAGGAGGGACACAAAGACTGTAATCCACTTTTGTTTCCTGGTCCTGGGACGGTTCATAAATTGGGCCAGTCACTCAGCCTAAATGAATGCCCGAGCCAGCTTCTAATGAAGGAGATGGAAAGATGCCCATTGACTTGACTAGGAACTAGATCAATTCATTAGAGCAGCCTTAATTCTACTCTAATCTACACCAGTTGCCAATAGCCCCGAAGGGCCGCTGAAGCAGCTGTGTATTAGCTGAGTGTACCCTACACTAGCAGCCGGGGGTGTGGAGATGGTTTAGGAACTCAGCAGTGATCTACACCACCCAAGGACTGCCCTGCAATGGGCATATCTTCCAAGGGCTGGATCTGCTGTGCCGCTGAAGTGCAAAGCACCCTCAGTGCACCACAGGATGGGGGCCTACGTGGTTCTAATTAAACTGTAGCTTGTCCTATGTACACAATAAAAATACCATGACAGCAATTCTTGCCTTGTTCCTTAGATAATAAAGGGGCTGAGATCAATAATCACCCAATAGTCCTGATCTCCCTGTCTCGGCCACATGGAGATCAAACCTCAGACATTTCACCTTCTCTTTCTCTTCGCCTTCTAATTTCTGAAAGGTTCCTTATTTGTGCAAAACGCCATGGCTATCCCTATGGCCAACACCTTCCCGATCCAGCTGACATTACTGCCCATCATCCCTATGACAAACATTGATGCTTTCCCTTCTTTTCAATGATGCTGAACTGATTATGGATCTTTTAGTTTCAATAGGTTCCTTAGTTTTGCACAAGCATCAACAGCAATGCCATCCACCCTGCCATCACGTCTTCTTGGAATTAAGACCGTTCAGTTTCTTGATGCCTCCTCTACTGGATAGCTGAATTTACAGCGGAGTAGCACGCAGTGTGACTGTGGCATGAGGAAGGCTGGCCTTCGGGGTAAAGCAGCAGATCTCATTTCTGTTCCCAGCTCTGTCTCAGACTCCCTGTGTGACTTTGGACCAGGATGTCATTTGCTATGGGATGAGGAGGGAAACTGCTCCCCTAAAAACCTTGGTTTGACCCCCGTTGTCTTTTCATGGGTCTGTCTGCTCCATGTGGTCTTCTACTTTTTATCTTTCCCCTAACTCCTCCCGCAGATTTTGGATGCAGTAATGAGGAAAGCAATAATTGCCTACTTTTTCTCATTTGTGATTCTATTTGGGACAGAGAATGTCTTATACACTGACCCACCTTAGCCCTCTCCCCCCCAACATTTTTCTGAAATGAATTATCTGCTTTGGAGAAGTCATTTATCTCTCTATCCTCAGTTTCCCCTATCTATAAAATGAGGATAATACTTCCTCTCTCCACCCTTTAAACAGGTTGTCTACTCAGACTGTAAACTCTGTGGGGAAGGGACTGTCTCTATGTGTTCGTACAGCACCTAGCACAATAGGGCCTTGATCTCAGGTGGAATCTCAATGCTATTGTAATGCAAGTAATAATTATGACAATTTGATTATTTAAAAAAAGGTATTTAGAATCCAGAAGGTATAAGAAAAAATGGTTGGCTTGTTTCATTTGATTGGTAAACTATTTGACAGAATCTACTTTTTCAGAATGGATTTAACAGAGAGACTAAACGAATTTCTTTAAAATATGTCTGAAGAACAAGATTTATCCTGAGATAATGGTCTATCAATACATGTTGGCCCAACGTTATGTCTCAGAGAGAGGAATGGAATGTGGTAATAAAAATTCTTGATATGCAGTACGCATATTCCTTGCTCTAAAACCCAAGTTTTTTTTTTCCCTCTAGGGTAAAAGATGGTGGTTTTGTTAGAAGAGAGAAAGTATTAATGTTTATAAAGCATGTTAGCATCAAGCATCGCTTGCTTTTCTTTCCAGTGTGTTATCAAATGATCACAGAAAGAAAAGCAGATTATGTCTAAGCATATGGCACTATTGTAACGGTGATATCTCCTGACACAGCCCTGCATTTGTGTGTGCAAAGCAATAAAATTCTGGATCTTCATTTACAGCACCTCTTTAGTTCCCTACCCTGCTCAAACTGATCGAAATGTTGGACATTGGCGTCTCTCAAAAAGAAAAATAATGCCTTACCGCTATAGAATGGTTGACATTTGAAGTCAGCATTTCCCAGCAATTGTCACCCAAAGGAGAGATGGTTCCATTCTTCCCCAGATGCTGCCCTTATGAATGCTCTTGACTGCTTTCAGCGTGAAACACTGTTTTGCACATGATGGGTCTCTCTCTCTTGCTTTCACTCACTCGCAGACACACAACTCACTCTTCCATCCATTTTATCCATTTTTCTTCACATGTCACCAGTCATTAAGGCCCAGATCCCAAAGGTACAGAGGCACTTAACTTCAATGGGTTCGGTACCTCAATACCTTTGAGGATCTGCACCTGGGTGCTTGATTTCAACAGCAGAAAGTTCCAGTGATTTATTTTCTTTTTCTTTTAAAACAACGCTTCCAAAACACCCCTGGAAATTTTCAGGCTTCTACTTGGAAATGCATCTAAATTAGACTTAGGTCAGACCCAAACAGCCCTGAACTTTGTGGAGGTGGATTTTAAATGTAGATCTGATTCTGAATATTACGTTTGGCCTCCTTTCTCTCTATAATGAGCCAAACCAACCTCCCCCATCCCACCCCTGGGTCCAAATTTGGGATAGTTTTAAATCTGAACCCAATTCTGGTTCTGAAACTTGTAGAATGGTCCCACTTCTAATCCAAATAGGCTTGTGTATCGGACTAGCTTCTAACTTGTAACTATGCCAACCCTTACAATGGCCCCGGTCCTATTATGAATATTTTCTGAAGCTATAAAAGGACAGATACAGCACTTTAAATTGTAGCTCTCCTACTTCTGTAGTACAATCACATATGTAAGCAGTATTGCCTTCCCCAAGCATTTAACAATCATGACCCAGGCATCAAAAATCATGAGTGGTTTAAAAATCAGGATTTTTTTAAAGATAATAAAAGTTGCAGTTCATTTAATTTGTCTTCTGGTTTCTTCATCTTTAGGATTTACTTGCTTCACATTTTCAAGCATTTCTCCACAACCATGAGGGCTAGAAACTTACTTTTTATTTTAAATGAAAATTGAGATTCTCAAGCAATCTTTGGGTTCCAGCACCTGGAGTTTTAAGAAAAACTTTGCCAGCCTCATGATAAAATCACAAGAGTTGGCAGCACTGTGCATGGAGTAGCCTTTCCATTGGCAACAGCTTTCATTTCCTGGTCACCTGGGATACTGGATGTCGTCTTGGCTTCCTAAACTGTAAGGTCCTTAGGGCAGAGACTTTGGCTTCTCTGTGTTCTGTACAGCACCATGCACATTGGTGGCACTCAATAAATTATACCTACGCCTATATAGCGCTTTTCATCCATAGCTCTCAAAGCACTTTACCAAGGAGATGAGTGGCATTATCCCCATTTTACAAATGGGGAAACTGAGGCCCAGAGCAGTGACATGATTTACCCAAGGTCACCCGGCAGGCCATGACAGAAAAATAGACTCCACCAACACCCTACCCAGTTGTTATGGCCACTCTAGTGCTGTTTAGTATATTAGTATTTGGCTTCCCAGAGACAAGTCGCTGATCACCAGAGCTACTCACCTTTTCCAGGCTTGTGCATCCAATTCTGTTTCTTTCCTCTGTCTCAAGGTACCCAGCTGTTACTCTGTAGATGCTGACGTTCCATGCCATTTAGTGATGCACATTACGTAGCACTGCCTAGCTCCGTACGTTTGCAGAGCATTTGACGACGACAAAGCCTCGCGCCATCCCTGTGTGAGGTGTCACAGGTTTTCTAAGTAGGACACCAGTGAAGAATATCCGGTGGCAGCAGATGGAAATGGTGGATTGGGAACAAAAACTGTGTGTTCATTACAGCTCTCCCTTAGTTACACGGACCAACGTGCCTCAAATGTTCCGATAATTCAGGAAACGTATATACACTGCATAAATCAATCAATCAGTGGACACAGGGCTGCAATGTGGTTTCAAGCTACTGCCTCAGAGAGGCGTGAGGGAAGGTTTACACAATGGTTGCAGCTCCTGTAGGCATTGTGTCTGAGCCCCCTGGGAAGGGTTGTTTACGCCTTCTCATAACACAAGAACTAGGAGTCACCCAGTGAAATTAACAGACAGCAGGTTTAAAACGAACAACAGGAAGCAATTCTTCACCCAGTGCATAGTCAACCTGTGGAACTCCTTGCCAGAGGATGTTGTGAAGGCCAAGACTATAACAGGGTTCAAAAAAGAACTAGATAAATAGATCCATCAATGGCTATTAGCCAGGATGGGCAAGGATGCAAAACCATGATCTAAAATGTCCCTTGCCTCTGTTTGCCAGAAGCTGGGAGTGGACAACAGGCGCTAAGTCGATGTATTGCATACCGGCGGCGTGACACACCAACCCAGCTGATGCAAAAGCATTGAGTGAAAGAGCCTGATTCTGACTTCTCTGAACACGCTAGCAAGTCTGCTCCAAAGGCACCGTGGCTGCAGTTATGCAGCCAAAGACTGAATGGGAGAAACCCCCTCCTTGCGTATGTGTGAATATGCAGCTATTCTACTTGGCCTTCTTAAAGGGGAAAAATGTGCCACGGAAAGGGGGCCTTTCAGCCATTCACATAAAGGAAAGGTTCATATATATTTCTGCATTTGCAGTGCATTTACGCACCTCTCTCAGATGGGGGTGGGTCAGACTTGTTGCATGGCAGAATTTTGCCCAGTGTTTGTAGAGTCGTGATATTTTCATGGGATACTGAACAGGGAGGGAGGAGAGCAGCTTTCGCCTCAATTTTGAACTCACAGGTAAATCCTTCCCCTGGTATCACTTTCTTTGTTGAAGTGGGGGCGGACCGTGCTCTGATGTGATTTAGTGGCCGGTTATAATGCTGCAAAAGCATTTCTAGAAGACCTCACCATACTGTACGGACAATATTTTCTTTTGTGTGGGGGAAAAAAACCCAAGTATGTGCTAGGTTGGTACGTGATACGCTTAGCAGGACCACAAGAGCAGTCCAACTGCTGCCTGTGTGCCCAGGGCAAGCGCTTTGGTCACGTGGCATTTTCCGAGCTTAGTTAACAATTAACATTTGGGGTTTTATTTACATTGTTACGCTGATTGATATGGAACACATCAAGGTGAGCTCCCCACAGCTTGACACAAAATCCACTCTCAGGGGGTGGGCCATAATGTCAGATGAAAACCAAACTTGCTTATTATTAATTTGTAGTGGGCCAGCACCTCAGCTGGGGTAACTCCATTGTCAAATTACAGGGGCAACCCTCACTCAAGCTGCAGGGTGACCTGGTGGTTAGAACATTGGGCGGGGCTTCAGGAGACCATGGTTCTATTCCCAGCATTGCCAGTCCGCCCGTTGGGTGACCTTGGGCATGTCACTTTGCTTCTCTGTGCCTCAGTTTCCCCATCTGTAAAATGTGGATGATGGTACTGACCTCCTTTGTAAAGTGCTTGGAGATCTACAGATGAAAAAGCACTGTATGTTTTATGTCCCATAGAAATAATACAGTAAATGTCTATCTGAATGGAAAAACAGCACATGAGATGAATTTGGATAAGCAGCAGGGTTCAGAAAACGATCTGCAGATATCAGGTGAAATTCTGGCCCCACTGAAATCAGTGGCAAAACTCCCATTAACTTCCCTGCAGCCAGGAATCTCTGGATAATGCTGTTCGAAGCCCATTCTATCTGTGGCATCACTCTGCTGAAACAACAAGCTTTTCAGTAAGGACCTGACCCAAAGCCTCCTAAAATCAATTGACTTCAGCTGCTTTGAATCAGGCCTTTAATGCCCAATGTGGTCATGGTGGGTTGTGTGCCACAAACCTATAAGAACAGAAAAGCATAAGAACGAACACACTGGGTCAGACCAATGGTCCATCTAGCCCAATACCCTGTATTCCAACAGCAGCCAATGTCAGGTGCTTCAGGAGGAATGAACAGAACAGGGCAATCATCAAGTGACACAGGTCCACTTGGAACTGGACTGACACACACCGATTCATTCAATATGGAAGTGGCATCATCATCATCACATTCAGAGGTTAGGTTCCCAAAGTGCTAGGCTGATAGACAACGGAGCTATGCCTTTTTATGCCAGCCGGGGATCTGATTCATTGTCTCCATTTTTCTCAAGAGCTTTTTTAGCTTCGTACAAAAATTCATAGTTTGGCATACGGACTTAATTCCCTCCCCCACTGTGCAATGATTTAAAGCCTTTAAAAGCCCTACAATAACAACCCAGTGTTTGCATTTTTAGTAAGGGAAATTGTTTGCATCTCAAGCTCCCAAGGTATTTTTCAAAATCATAAGCAGAAAGTAAATGTCTGGGTGTGGTTGTGTGTAAAATTTAACAAGAACCTCAGAATATGCCCCCTTACTCTATAATAACGCTTCTAATAAATACTTTTTTGTAATATGAAAAGGGCCAAGTTATCATCATGCCCTGTTTACAGCTATTTGCATAGACTGTCTCGTTGCTTATACAAATATCACGCTGACATTTACTTGATGTATTAGGGCTCAGCAAAGCGTCCCAAGATAAACTGTAAAAGGCCCACGTACTATAGGGAGCAACCCAGTAAAGGTTGAAGGGCTGGCATAGAAGGCCTGTTGCAAGAGGTCTTTTCTATCTCTTACTCTCATCTTCCATGCCCTTTGTTTCATACAAATAAATGTACCTATGGAAGGACTGCAGTAATTTGAACTATGTGAATGGCAGTAAGTAGGCAGAGTAAATAGCTTGTTTCAGGATTAAAAAACAAAGGTGCTAGTTCGGAAAGAGGAAAACAGCATACCAGTATTTCTTTCTCGTTTTCTGACGAGAAGCAGATTGGTCCATTAGATAGGGCAATGGGCGGGGACGCAGGAGATTCAGATGTCCTTCCTGGATCTGCCACTTACTTACTGTGTGACCTCTCTTGTCCTATCTGCCTTGTCTACTTAAATTGTAAGCTCTTCAAGGCATAATGTTTCTCATTAAGCGTTAATAGAGTGGCTAGCACAATGGGCCCCTGATCTTGGCTGGAGCACGTAGTCTCTACCATAATAAAAATAATAAATAATAACCATAGTTGAATCTCTGATCAGTTAAGCATCAAGGACAAAGCTGTGTCAGTTTCAGCATGCAGTGTCTTAAAATAATAGGAAAAGATAGGAGCCTGCTGGACGAGAGGGAATTGAACTTATTTTATTTTCTGAAAATACCATTTAAATTCAGATCCATACCTTACATTCAGAACCAATAAATATACACAAAACAGCTTTTTAGGACTTCACAATCATTGTCATTTACATAGTAACAAAGTAATGGCATTACATTTCAGAAGCAGTTTGGTTTAGAATGTTAGATGCACTATGAATGAATTTTCCATTTCACATTCATTTACTATTTCTTTTTCAAGCCATTTTTATTTTGGTGGGTTTTTTTAATTGATTTGAAACACTTCAGGGTACTACGTCTGGAGCCTCTTGTGTAAGTTAATTACAGTAAAACAATGTAAATGGCTAAGCAGCACTTTGGGAAAGGCATATGCATACTTCCAAGATCAGTAAGTTAGTGCTGGGAGCAGTGTTACTTTGAAAACTGCTTCTTAAGAAATAGTGCTTTTTCCTTTTTTAATGCAAAACATTCACCTAACAAACTTTAAAGAATACTTTGGGACAAATTAACCAGTACAGTTTTTGCTGATCTAGTAATGCAAAGCAAGTGCGATGGTTAAAACAGTCTCACAACTGCTTTGCATCACCAGAATGGCACACAGCAGCCAGAACGTACGAGTAAATCTGTCCCCAGCATATAGAAAGTGATAACACATCTGATTGCTTTAGCTATAGTGCCATAAGCATTCCACAGAATCCAATATATAATCCATAATGCTTTCATTCAGGGCAGAGGGGAGAGGGAGGAATCTATGTACATTTGTTTGACCTTGTGGGTCTCAGGATTTCAGTTTTATCTCTGATTTTCAACCCCCACCTCCCCATTTTTCAGCTCTGTGGTTTATTTACAGTTTTTCAAGCCAGGACCTTACACCTTACTTGTTTGCATATGTCCATTGAATTCCAGGTTTCTCTGGGTTAGCATTGCTTCTTGCAAGCGGCTGCTGTTCTCCTGCCTGTTCTTGGTTGGATCTCCATCTTCAACACCATTCCCCTTCCGGAGGCATAAGACTTTCTGAAAACTCTTCTTGAAATTGTCAGAGAGAAATCCATAAAGTATGGGGTTGGCACAGCTGTTTGCATAGGACAGAACCACCACAAAGAAGTAAACCCCAAGTAACCCCGGCTCCTCCGGCAAGGTGGATATCAAATTGATAATGTTCAGTATATAAAATGGGAGCCAACAGAACACAAAGACAGCCACAATGATGACCACCATCCTGGTCACTTTCCTCTCTGACCGCCTGCGTCTCGTAGACCCAACTCGGATCCCAGAAGACTTGACCTTAATCACGATCAGCAGGTAGCAGAGGCATATCACCAGCAGGGGTCCAAAAAATCCTAAAACCGACGTGTAAATGATGAATGCCGCTGACCATATGTTAACTGGCTCTGGCCAGATCATGTTGCAGGTCTGATGAAGTTCCTGGACATCTGAAAATATAATGAGTGGAAGAACCACCAAGAATGAGACTGTCCAGACTGTTGTACTGATCAGTTTGGCCACCCTTGGACGCCGCCATTTGGTGGACTTGAGGGGATGAACCACTGCAAGGTAGCGATCCATGCTCATGACAGTCAAGCAAAAAATACTGGTGAATTGATTAATGCCATCCACCGTCATAACGAGCCGACAACAAAAGGAGCCAAAGGGCCAATAAGAGATGGCGTTCTGAGTAGCCAGGAACGGCAAGCCAAGCATGAAGAGGACGTCGGCTACTGCTAAATTCAAGATGTAAATGTTGGTGACTGTTTTCATCTTGGCATAACGCAAAACCACGTAAATGACCAAGGTGTTCCCACTGAGTCCGATGGCACATACGAGGAGGTAAATGATGGGGATAAGCACTGTGCGAACAACTTTGAACACAGGTGGTTCTGGCGTGGTCTGATTCTCCGTCATGTTGATCAGTGAGGAGAAATTTATATCCTGGGCATTGACTTCCATGCCAAGAGCATTGGACAAATATAAAGGATCTATTTTTCCTTCCCCAATTTTTTTAAGGCTGAGACAGATTAAAATTCACAAACATCTTGTTCCTGAAATCAGAAAAGGAAAGAAGAAAGAATTAAAAGAATTTTTAACAGCCCACATGTTTGATGGGCGACATCCAGAACTGGTTTTTACATTAAGCATCTGTTGCAGGCTTTGCTCAGTGTACCATAAACATAATTACAAGTGTAATCAACAGTCGTTTTTGTATCAAGCAGGTGTTGCACTGCTATACAGCATCCCCAATAAATAATAATATAAGAATCACCACGCTGGAACAGACCAATAGCTCATCACGATAAGGGCCCATAAGTCTAGGTTTCATTCTCAGGAGCTGTTTGTAAAGGAATACGCCTCAACTGCAGAGATGGAAAATCCGAATACAGGCAGAGATTTTGAACACCCCAGGTTCAGGGGCATTTGGACCCATTGATCTAGGTCAAGCCCATTCCTACTCTAATGCTTTGAAACCAAAAAGTGGGTTTTATGTATTGGTTTTTGTCCATCGTTGTTTATAACATTGTGCGGGCAGGTGGGTAGCATGAGCAATCTTTTCCCAAGAAAGCACTGCCAACCCCGAATGTTCATTCTTGCCCATCGTCTTGTGCCGCCTCGGAAGACAATGTGTCATTTGAATGACTCCACAACCCATCTGCCTGACAGTTATGGCTTGCATTTTTCCAGGGACCAAAAAGAGGGTGAAATTCTCTGCTTTCCAGTGTGGAAAAACCACCTGATCGCCAACTGAAAGAGAGTAGACATTAATCGAGGGCCATATTTTCAAAGGGTTTTTAGCAACCGAAGTGTCACAGTAGGACCTGCTGGGCTGAGGTCCTTTGAAAACCTGGCCTCAGCACTAGCTGCTGATTGCTTTAAAATTTTCCCCTGATCTTTTTCGCTATAATCTGGCCTATAATGGCTAGGCATTAATCCATTGGGAGTAGTAACAAGTGTGAACTAAATGTCCAGATCTCAATGCCTTAGGGGAGGAGGGTGTTTTTTAAATCCAGACCAAATCCTGGGTCTCACTTGTGCATCTGAGGCTCACTCCGCTGAAATATTTCCCAGATCTGCCTGCTCACATAGAAGCAATCTGAGCTGAAAGATTCAGATGCCACTTGCAGTCTGGCTGAACCAATTGAACACCCACAGAAAACATTAACATCTGTGTAGGTGTGGAAAAATAAAACCATCCATTACAACACACAAATCCCTAGCATATATTCACTGGTATCTATAACGGGAAGTCCTACATTTTGGAACATTTAAGACTAGACAAAGCATTAGACATAGCACTCACAAATGCAAAGAAAACTGCGTTAGGAGGGAATAGATCAGCTCATTTCCAGCTCTAAATTCTAAGTCCATTCACTTTTCCCATATGCCTTTTCTGCGTGACCCCAGAATATGATTTTGGGCTTTGTGGCAAGGAAACGTGTTTCATGGGCCCAAAGCCAGACTCCCAGTCAGTAATAATCATTCCCAGCTCTTCTTTAGCACTTTTTATCAGCGGATCTCAAAGCACTTCACAAAGGAGGCCAGAATTATCATCAAACATTTTACAGCTGGGGAAAGCAAGGCCCAGAGGTGAAGCAATTTGCCCATGGTCACCCAGCAGTTGAGCTAGGAATAGCACGCAGGTCTCCTGTATCTCAGTCCAATGCAGTATCTCCTAAGCCACACACATGTGGGCAGGTGTTAAGGTTTATTAGTCAAGATGAGTAGAGGGAAATTTTCCAGGCTTCTGCCTGCACTGTGCCTGACTCTCAGTGATGCTATGTATTACTCTATCTCTTGCATGAGCACTCTGTCTAGCGAGGTATTTATAATGCCCCGACTACAAGGGTAATGAGGTGCAAAACACACAGTGTGGAACTGCAAAAGAGTTGACACTAAGAGCTCTGTGGTCAATTCAGCAGGTTCCTTCACTCTTTCATCCACTCCATTCCCAGCAGGCCATCGGAAGTTCCTCCAGCTCTCAGTAACAGGAAATATTTAGTTCTGATTCTGCATTTGCAGGTGAGAAGTCAGCGTTTGAAGAATAGTCTGCTTTGAAATTCGCAGTTGGGGAAGATGCACCAGCAAAGACAAAAATGCACAAGGATTGGGGCAGAAAACCTAAGGAGACTGGCTGAAGAGCACAAGTACGTGCCGCGGCTAAAGTCTTCATCTCTTGATATGTCTTCCAGCTAAGACTGGATACCATTTCTGGACGATACGCTGCAGCCAATCACAACTTACTAGGCTCAGTACAGAAATCAATGGGTGACATTCAAGGGCCTGTGAGCTACGGAAGGTCAGACTAAATGATCTAATTGTCCCGTCTGCCAGTAAACTCTATGAAACGATAGCAAATACGGGAGAAAAGAAACTGGAGGTGAATTTGCAGGCTCTGTGTCTGACAAACTGCCACACTACCTTGTGTGTTTGACCCTGCAGCGATGGCCCTGATAGAAGAGCCTCAATAGATCAGTAGGGAAGTAGCTTCTGAGATCGCACAGCTAAGTTTTATATACTTAGCTGAGAAAACTCCAAGTACCTCCCACCTTCTGCAGAAAGAGGGGTTGGCACTTCTGTGAATGTCGCTCTTCCCTTCTGTGTGTGAGTTTGGACTCAATGTCTCAGCCTGGCTGGAGAGGGAACTTGTGCGGCTGGACGTGACATCTTGCAGTTCAGGTGCAAAACCAAGGTCCTAATGACTTTTTTCTTTAGAGATTCCACAACAGGTTTTTTTTTTTTGGTAAAAGCTGCAATGTTTGCCTCGGCCCTCTGATTAAATTCCATCGGGTGCATTTTGTATTTTCGGTTCCATGGAAACCATTTAGCTGTTGCTTACATGATAAAATGCTCCTGCTAAACTCATCATGCTGCAATTTTTATCAGAAAATCTTTCACAAACATCCATCAATCAGGGATACCCTGAGCGCTGGCGGAATTCACAAGGAATTACCGTCATCCCAACCGTCATTTCAGGACTTGATGCTTTACTGGTGGAGCAGTACAAAGACAGAAATCTTAGGGCTCAGCACGCCCAGTGGGGGAGAGGGGTGGGCAAAGTTTTAACTCTTCAGAACCCTCCAGTTACAGCTGGTTGTGGACTGGCTCTGGCATCCTTGCACCTCCTGAGGGTTGAAAGCCAGATAATTGGTCATAAAACCCGTGGGAATGACAGAAGACAAGGAAATTCACAAGACCTCAAGCAGGTAAGCTGCAATCTGAAGACATTCAAGCTCTGAGATAAACCAATAGCAGGGAGAGTTTGTTTCTGCTTTGTGATATCGAGGCAAGCGTCTAGGGTGGAGAAAGCCTTGAGTTGACATGTCTGTATTTTTCCAGGAGCAGTTCTCCACCCCTGGCTTGTTCTGATGTGACCAATCTCACTTCCTTAATGGGTCCCAGTCACTCCCTCCGGCTGTCCAGGGGGAGGGGGAAGAAGCAGGCCACACCAGGAATGCAAGCTGGGGATGGGGAATATAGTCATGGAGCCCAGAATGGCATCACACAGAGAGGTGCCGGACTGGCAGACTGGAGGAAATGGGCAGGGAACACGAGGTTATCGGTTTGTTATGGGAGCAGCATATCCCAGTGGGGCATGGGGAACCAGGGAGGGATCTTTTCTTCTTTGGGACAGCAATCAGGAGTGTGAAGGGAAGCATGGATCTTCAGTGCGTACATCTACACAGAAAGAAGAGTTTATTCCGGTAGCTCCACTCTTTTTCGTTTGCTATTTCAGCATCTTTAATGAGTCAATAATAATAATACTTAGCTCTTAGATAGCACTTGTCACCCATAGATCTCAAAGTGCTTTGCACAGGAGATCAGTATCATTATCCCCATTTTACAGATGGGGAAACTAAGACAGGAAGGGGAAGTGATTTGCCCAAGGTAACCCAGCAGGCCAGTGGCAGAGGCAGGAATTACACCCACATCTCCTGAGTCTCACTCCAATGCCCTGTCCACTGAGCCAAATAAAGAATCACTTTGCTCTCGCCATGTAACTACTGACAATTTGGGCCTCAAACAGAGCATGACAAAAATACCGGACAGCTTTGAATACGCTTGAGCATAGATCATTTTCCTGTGCATCTAGCTGATAGAATTGTATTGAAGGCGCTAAGGCCCTCAACATTTATGTTGTTGCTGCAGTAATTAATTACTGATCAAATTTCAGTGTCGGCCGGCAATATATAATTAAGGTGTTCTGACCGATTTGTTGTTTACTTTTTTATTTTGAATTAATCCAACATGTTGACTGGAAATTATGCCCAGCTCCTGGGGAGTTTGTGCATGCAAATGGTCATTTAGACACATAATTGGCCATTTGCAAATTCAGCAGTGCAGTTTGAATGTGCGGTTTGGTTAACCGCATTCATAAATTAAGCTTGCAATTCTGTGTACTTGCTCCAAACCGTGCTACACACAGTACCAAAGTTACAATAGCAAAGCTACAGTTTATCAAGCCTAATGCTTCAGGACATAAACTTATCACCAGATGAGATCAGGAAAAAGTCGCATAAGAACCATAATCTTTGTGGGTGAGGATTTCATCTGCTTCGGTGGCTTATTCGCCACCTGGAATCATAATCTTCTCTGTACAGCATCAAATTTGCTTGGTGTGCAGAGAATTAAGATAACAGAAATTTAGATTCTGGGCTTGGCTTTCAAGTGGAGAATAAGCAGCAGGAGCAGATGAAATACTAGCAGATAGATCCTGTTTTAAAGGAAATGATTTTAGGAATAACAGAACTGGGTAAATAGCCAGAACATGTCATGCATCAGTAGGACTGTACCTCAATTTGATTGTTTCTCAAAGTTTCCCAAGATGTGTGAGTGGAGTTACTTGCTTGAATGGGGAAAGGAATGGCTATACTATTCTGCCGTCTAGGACTGCTCCTTTTGTGAAGCAAGGACATTTTCCCCTTCCTCAAATACAATCCTCTGTTTCCTTAAGTCATCTCCCACATAGAATGAGGAGGCAGGGTCAGCTGAACACACGCCACCTCCACCAGGGAGGGATACCCAGCTCCGCATTTAACAGGTTAAGCAGGAGGAGGGACTTGAAATTAAGGAGCAGATCCAACGCTGGTGTAAATGGGTGCAGCTCCATTGAAGTCCAATGAGCGATGCCAATACTACAGTACCTGAGGATCTGTCCTTACGGGGAATGTGTGGAGGGGAGGTAAAACAACATAATAAATCCGTAACTCTGCTAGACACCAAAAGCCATGGATTTAACAGGGATGCTGGTTCTGTGGCTCCTTACAAACACCTTGGGGGTGGGTGAGGGCTTAGTAAACTGCCATCACACTGAACAAGAGGGTAGGCCGTGCCACCTGCATCCTCAAAGGGAAAAAAAAGCCCCTCCCCAAAAGCGGCCCATTAATGAAGTGGAAAAAACCCATGAGCCACAACCTGCCCACAAAACTCACTGAGATTTAACATTTCAAGCCCAATGTCATTTGTTTTTAGCTGGCCAAGGTTTGGTCTACACCAGGATTTTACATCAGTAAAACTGTCTCTCAGGGGTGTGAAAAATCCACCCCCCCCCCCCGAGAAACGTAGCTATACCGACCGTACTCCCAGTGTAGACGGTGTTAGGCTGAGAGAAGAATTCTTCAGCCAATCTAGTTACCCCCTCTCAGGGACGTGCATTACCTAGGCCAACGGGCAAACACTTCTGTCATAGTATGCCGACATTAGCATTTTAAGTGTAGACAAGCCCTTAGCACTGACCGCTACCTTCAAACTCTTTATGCAGAACAATCTAACCCTGGTTGCCCACTTCATTTCAAGTGACCGCCTCTCACGAGTTACCCTTTCTGCTTAACCATCTGTCCCAGCCTGTATTTAGCTCAGACACTCTGCTTCCTTCCCCAGAGGAAAACTCTGTGTAGCTCGAAAGCTTGTACCTTCCACCAACAGAAGTTGTTTCAATAAAAGATGTTACCTCACCTACCTTATCTCTCTCTTAATAATCAGAGTTGGTCAAAGATTTGCAATAAAAAAATTTTTTTTTTACTAAATGCAAATTTCCATTTTTGTGGAAATTTTTCATTTTTCAAGAGGAAATTATTTTTAATAAATTTCAATTTTTTAAAGTCCAACTTTCACAGTTTTTGCTTTCAATCCCTCTTCCCCATGGAAAAAGAGGTGAGTCAGTTTAAAACATGAGAGAAGGTGCTTTTTTTCCTCACTTTTTAAAATGTCCCTTTTTTCCCATTGGAAAAACATTAAAAAAATAAGAAAAATGTTTTTTTTCCCTCATCTGAAATGAAACCAAAATTTCCAATGCATGTTGACAAAATTTTAATATATAAACAAATTCTAATGAAACAAAAATTGTTTCATTCTACATTTTTCACAAAATTTAGCCTATTTTTCTTTTTTTAAAAATAGATCTTTTTTTCACCTGATCCATGGATAACACAAATACTGACTGACTTGGAGAGCAAATACACAATGTATTATCATTTTGGCTTTGGGTAATATATCACATTTTTAGGAATTATAATATTTTGCTGACTGTTTTTCTGTTATTACCCCCATACCCAGTCATTATTTCTTATTATATACATATTAAAGCAGGACAAATAATTCATTGTGATAAATTATCCCATGAACTTCATCCTTTTCAATTTACAAATTGTTCATAAATGCATATTTGCAATTTGCAAGTCTTTATGGAATAGTTCATACAACATTTTTCAGACTTTGGCACAGTCATAAGTTATTCACTTTGACTAATTGTTCATGGTGTGTGATTGGCCACATAAATCACAAATAAATTGTTTCTGCTTCCTGACTGGTTGTCTAAAATGTTTTAAACAGAAGAACAGTGAATAGTGATTAATGATCAGGGAATATTTTTCTTTGTACACAAATACACTTGTTCACGTGAGAGTCATTCCACCAGCCCTACATTTTTATGATTCAGTGATTCTATAATTCATGCAAATGAAAGTCCTTTCATGCAAATATTCATGAAGAGGTGATAAATGGTACAATCATAGTTAGAATGAGCAGTGATGGTTTGGAATTCACACATATACTTGTGTTTGGAATTCACACACATACTTGTGGACACTGCATTAGTAATATTTGACTATACCTAACATATACACAGTAGATATTTTCAGTCTGGATTGTAACCCTAACTACATTCATCACCCATATTGTGTGTTTGTTTCATGAATCAGCATGGAGTATATGCATTTCTGATCTATATGTTTTCACTGTTAATGTTGTATTAGAAATATTTTCCGTATATAAGGTACATACGGGATGTCAGCCTTCTAGGCATTTGTTTCCCATTAAACAAATGCTCTTCATGCAACGTGCCTATGTACTGGTGACTCCAGCACTGTGCTCCACTTGTACAGCTTGCATTGCTATAACCTTTCCAGGTCATTGCTCATTACAGAGATCAAAGAATGTGGAGCATGTCTGTTATGACAGAAACTAAGCACACATCTTCAGTATCATCTCCACAGACAACTCTCTCTACCTCTCTTAAGGGATCACTTTAAAGCATCACTAAACAACTCTGGGCTGCCGTTAAAAACTAACCTCTGTTAGGCAAACAATGCATATTTTGCTGTATGCAAGGTGATTGCTTATAACTGCATGTGTCACTTTTCACTCACTACTATATATGTTTGTATGCATTTCTATGTACAGGGCATAAACACATATGCAATGTACATGTAGATAGGCCCTGAATCATTGATGTAACTCCACAGTTCCTGCTGTGTTGGAAAGCAACTTTTAGCTGTCCATAGCTATGTATCACACATGAACATGCCCACTACAGTAACATTGTCCTTTGGGAAAGATAAACTTTCAGACTATTTGAAGCACATACATTCTCAGTAGGTTTGATCAATGACTCTAGAACTCCAATTGTCTGGTCCTGCTTGAACTTCCATGCCCGTAATATATAGTATAAACATTCCAAAAACCCGCCCAACAACTCCCTGATCAAGGCATGCACAAAGACACAGATGCATAAAACCCCTTAGGAAAAAAAGAGAAGCACCCTTGTATTTGTCCTTCACAAAGAAGCCCCTTTCATCCCTTTGAAACCGGTTCCATGGCTATTTCAGATCTTCCCTAAGAAGGAAACTTTTAAGGAAACGGGAACTCCAGACTATGTATGGTTAAAATATTTGCATTATTAATACAAACTTGACACCATTCTGGTCTTAGCCTCTTATTTACTTCTTATTTACTATTTACTTTGCCTCAGGCAAAGTCAGTTCAGATGCACCTTGCAACCCCCTCCCTGATTAGTTATTAAACCTTTTCTCTTACTAAGAGGTTGCAAGAAGCAGGAGGGAAAGTCTACGCAAATTTGGCTATAAATTGGCTAGGATTTCAAAGGAGCCTAAGGGAATTAGATGCACAGCTCAGACGGAATAGGTGCCTAGCTCCTTTAGGAGACAAAGGCAGGATGGATGCTGCTCCCTTATTACAAACTGGAGAAGAAAAGGGAGACCAAAGGAAAAAGACAGATTATTCCAGTCTCCAAGCCTTGTGCCCCATTTACGGACCTGGTTATTGCCTCTAACAGACATTAGTGAATGCCACAGGCATCAGCACTATAAATATCTCTACGTGCCTGGCTTCCAGTCCTGGCTGCTTCGGGCAAATGGAAAATCAAAAGGGGGCTGGGGGTTACCTGAATGTCCATGGGTTCCTCTTTGTGAAACCAAGGTAGGGAATAAACTGCCCCCACTTCTCAGCAATGCCAGCTGATTGCCCGGTGCAGAGGAGTCCGGGTGGATGTCACACACGCCTGGACCGGAGCTCGGAGCAGACTCTTCTCCCTCCGAACCCCAACCGGACCAGGGGCAAACCTGCGCCTCTCTTTCCCCTCCCCCTCTGCAGGCTGGCAGGCTGGGGCGAAGTGGTGGAAGGGAAACCCGCTTGTTGCATCCTGTGGCCAGCCGCAGCACCACCTCCAGCCCCCCCCCCCGGCAATCCGTGCAGTTCCCATCCACGGGGTGGGGGGGCTGGCGGGGGCGAGCTACCTACCTGCTAGAGCCGGGCGGGTGGAGGGTGAAGGTAACATGCTGCAGAGAAGAGGGGGAAAAAAGGAAGTGAAAGCGCTGCCGGAGAGGCAGACGGCTGCAAAACACGCGTCGCCTGGGTCCCTTTCCCGGGGGCTGGGAATGCAGCGCGGGGGGTGCAGGGCTGACATCCCCATTTCCACCCAGCCCCGCGAGCGGCGGCACGGGTTGGGGGTTTTTTTTGCACCGTCCAGGCTGGCGCCGCTGGGAAGAAGTTAACAGGCGCCGGCCGCCAAGTTCTGCAGCGCCGAGCGAAATCCCCGTGCCGGGGCGGGCGCTCTGCACGACTCCGGAGCCTGCCCGGCGGCGGAGCCCGCACTCCGCATCCCCGGGGGGCGGCCGGGCTCCATTGCGGAGCGGGGCCCGGGGACCCGGGGAAAAGGAGAACCTCTCACCTGCTGCTCCCGGTCCCTGGGCTCCAACCCCGCTGTTGTTAAAGACCATCTGGAGGCGGGGGGGGGGGGGGGGGGGAATCAGCCAGCTAATAACTCCAGCGGCCGGGGGGGGTCCTCGGGAACTTTGCCTGCTGCTACTTCAGAAATGCCTCCTGCCTGCCTCTGCTTGTCTTGTTTTGTGCTTGGAGGGGAAACGCCTCCCCCAGCCCCCGGGGAATCTCTCCTCCTCCCTCTAGCTCCTGCTGGGGCAGCGAGGCCGCCCGCCCTCCCTGGGCTTTGCACCCAGCAGCTTCTCCACAGAGTCTCCTTCCCTCTGCCTGGCGATGCCGGAGTTCTCCGTGTCTGTTCTCAGCAGATCTTTCTTTCATTCACCCACTCCCCCGTCCCCCCCCCAGCCCCATTCATCACCAGGGCATCTGTCACAGTTTAATAATCTTCCTCCCAGTCACTTAGAGTATGTCTTTTTATATCCCTCCTGGATAAAGAAGCAAATCGTTGGGAAGACAAGGATGGGAAAGGATCCATGAAATCATCTGCCCCATCTTCCTACCAGGCCAGGAAAGTCCCCTAAGGATTGACCCATTTGGAGTCTTTACACTGACTTCAGTGGGTTCTGGATCAGGCCCTTAATACAGAAAAACTGAAAATATTGGACTTTCTGGGTCAAATTTTGCCCTGATTTGTTCCCCCTGTTGTCATCCCATTGACTCCCCTGTGGTATTAGCTGGCTGAAATATTTGGCTGTCTGAATGCAGCAAAGGAACCAAGGGAGACACATCCATCTTCCCTCCCGTTCTTTCCCCTGTACCCCCACCCCAGATCAGCCGCTACACACCATCCTTACACACTGAACTACCTACATCTACAATCCACTGCAGCCCCGTGCACTCAAGTTGCTCGCAGGGCTGCTTCTGCATGCTGCAGACATGACCTTGTGCTGCTGCGAGGCCTGTGTATGACCTGGGAGAGCAATGTGCTGTTATCCCTGGGCAGAGCTACACTGGCCCCTCCAGGCCCTCTTTTATTCATCAACATGCACGGAGCGTCCCTCTTCATAACAATTTATATGATCTTTATCCCCTGCCACGGCTTTTCAATTAGAGATCTGCAATTGAGACAACTGCATGAATGCAAAGCATAAAGGAGAAACCGGCTGCTTTCAGCATGTCTCTTTCTAATGCAGGCGGCTGATGTATTTATGATCACGATAAATTAAGCTGAGGCTCCATTCTGCTCTGGCCATGACAATCATCTGATAAAAATAGAGTTGGGTTGATAACCAGAAAAGGAAGCAGGGGTTTTCATTGCCCTCTTTGAAAACATGCCAGACAAAATGTGATACAATTGCCACTGTGGTGAATATCAATTCAAATGAAAATAGGATTCATTCCGTGAACTTCTCTCATAGGCTAATTTACCCAAAAGAGAGAGAGAGCTGCCTGCATTGCGCAGGAGGTCAGATTAGATGTTCACATTGGTCCCTTCTGACCTTAGAATCTATGCATCTGAGTCTATGAGCTGCTGAAAACACGTTAAATTCTTTAAGGTTCACCCCAAAAAAATGACAATTCTGAATAAAGAGCCTGAGCTTGCAAATATTTATTATTATTGGGCAGGATTTTCAAAAGCACCCAGTGTTGGTCTAACTCTCCTCCCATTAACTTCAATGGTCAAACTTCCAATGGGAACAGAGTTAGTGCAACATTGAGCATTTCGGAAAATACCGCCCATTATTATTATATATTTTTTTATAATGGCTAAAGGCCACAGTCAGGTGCTAATTGTTGTAGGTGGAAAAAAGACAGCTCCTGCCTCACAAAAATCACCCTTGAATAGCCCAATTCTGCAAGCCATTCCATGCCACGGACCCCACTGAAATCCACGGGGCTCTGTGTGGATGCCTATGTGAAGAAACTTGAAGGATCAGGTCTCATAAATTCCAAGGCCGAAAAGGATCATGGTGATCATCTAGTCTGACTTCCTGTATAACACAGGCCAGAGAATGTCCCCCAAAATAATTCCGAGAGCGTACCTTTTAGAAAAACATCCGATCTTGATCAGATTTGTGACATTATGTAGCCGGTAGATGGATGAGCTGGGTGTGTGTGTGTTGTGTGTGTGTCTGTGTGTGTGTGTGAATGGGTAACAGTAAAACAAGCACATCTTTAAATAAAGAGAAGTCTCATATTCGTGACCATGATTTTTTACTCCTGGGCTCCTCACTTTTGCCAACAGTATTTATGGTATTTGACATCATTCTAACCATGCTTTTTTTTTGGTGTCTTTTTGTTCAGTGTTGTGCTGATAAAGTTCACTTTTCTCCTTTTTTAAAAATGTTGAATGTAAATACCCGCCCAGGAGATATTGTTTTGGGAGGTGGTTCTATTTATTTTGCCATTGCTCAGGCAGAAATGTAATATCATAATACGGTCTGATAACAATGTATTTCCTAGCAAAATCTTGAATGATGATGACCCAGTGGTGATAATTATAATGGTTAGTAATAAAATTTAAAGTGTAGTGGGGCGGGGAAGTTGGCTGCTATGCGAGAGCTATAAAACCAAGTTGTGTGTGAAGCACCTTTTGTGCTTTAGAAATTGACTTGTCAAAACTCCTCTGAAAATAGAGGATGTATTGGGATTGCTTTAGAAAAAAAACTCTCAGGAAACCTGTGTCAGCTATTTTCCCTGTTGAATTAATTGATGAGCAGCAGAGGAAAGAACAGAGACTGGTCGCTTGAATGGGAAAGAAATATTATTCCATAATAATGAGTATAAGACTTTGGTTTTGGTTCAGCCCAGTTTAAAGACAGGGATTCCAGTCCGGCTCTGGCTCCTGATTTTATACATTTTGGAGGTGTTGTGATCGAACACTCTGTAATTAGAAGGGCTAAGGAGACTTAGCACAACTCAAGTATATCTCAAACTCAGAGGAATGTCCAGACCAGCAGGAAACATACGACAAATTTGTGACTCTTCGAGCCAGTTGCCGCAGTCACCATGGGAATAGTCATTTTCTTAAAATTAGACACACTCTTGCTGAATTGGACCCATAAGCCATAGCTCTTAACGTGCTTCATAAAGGTGGGTGGGCAGCATTCTTTTACAAAAATGGGAAACTGAGGCACAGAGAGGTTAAGTGGCTTGTCCAAGGTCATGTAGCCAGTCGGAGTGTTGGAATATATAAGGAATATATCTATTCATATTCAGAGTACTTACAGTCAATGTAATACGTTACAGTAAGTAATATGTAATATGTACAGGTCATTGAGGCCCAGTATGCATGACGTGAGCTTGACGGGAGCGTGTGGAGTTAAGGCCTGAAATTCAGGGCCTGCCTAAGACATTCTATTGGTTAAAGGTGGTGGCAGCCTCCCCAGGACTTTTTGCTGGAAATTGAATGAAAGACTAAGGCCTTAAAAGGTGACATAACAACAGAGTTGCCAACTTTGCATTTTAGTTTTTACTGACATGAAGATCTGAAGCTGTTTTTTTTTACTGACACGGTAAAGTTTTACTGACATCACTAAAAATACTATGAACAATACAATAATGCCACAAAAGTGTGTACTCACCCACGATATTCTGTACACAGGAATTCGGAATGATGCAATTGTTTTAGCTGCAGTTAATTGATCAATCGGGTTCTTTGGGTGTGTGCAATAATAGAAAACAGGAAACTGATAAAGTCATAATCAGTGTAGTTTTATGATACAAGAAGTGATTCTGAATGATGACAATCAATGTCAAAATATAATATGTTTTATTTCTACCTAATTTTATGGACATTTTCATTTATTTACAGATTTACGGACAGTGTTAGAATTGTACATTTTTTTTTACTGACTGTCCATAAATTTACGGACGGCAACCCTGCATAACAATAAGATAACAACAAGATGGGGAAAATGAAGAAGAGAAACCCTATATGGTGAATGCAACAGCAGGGTGAATGACGTGACGGAAGATACTATAAAGGATCTATAAACGATAGACTATAAACTAAAATTATAAACTAAAACATCAGTACTATGCAGTCTAACATCGAACCAGAGCCCCGACTTCGAAGAGGCATGTAATGCCGGCTCCCCACACCTTAGGACTGGATCAGATCCGACTGGCCATCAGGACTTCATCCTATCTTTGGACTCTGGTGCAGTCTATTTGTGATGTGAATGTGGAGTGAGTGAGTTTACACTGTAATCAATAAAGTTAATCAAAGTATGTGTCTGGTCTTTTTAGCCTTCTCCCCCATCCCGTAGGGGGGCTCTCTATCTCAAGCCTAACGAAAGTTGGGAAATGAATGCAGGTTCCTGACTCCCAGTCATTTAACCCTGCTGCCTTGTTGTAACAGAACTGCTGGCCTTAAAACACAGGGAACGCCACTGGTCAGGAGCTCCTGATGATAAGTCTGATAGCTGGGGGCTGTAGAAGCTGGGAGCCTTCCATATATTTAAATCCTGTCCTATATCTGGGGGAGGAAAATGTCACTGACTGTAACACAAGCATATATCTCACTGAACTGAAAAATATACCCACTTGACAAAACTTATTTGAGTTTGTCTATAAATACTTAGACAAACCTAAGAAATGTTTGGATGCTCATTTGAACCCAGTCCGCGTAATCTCAACCTTCTAGGTCTGTATAGTTACTTTGACACCTGTCCAGAATAGACATTTTCACGATAGCTTATTGACGAGAAGTTTAGGGGATTACTTGATCATGGTCTATAAATTCCTATTCAGGTTAAATACGGAAGGGTCTGATACTAAAAGACTCGTTAATCTAGCAGACAAAGGCATGAAAAGATCCAACAAATGGAAGATGGAATCAGAAATCATGAAAGTGGAAATAAGACACAACTTTTAACAGCGAGGGCAATTAATCACAGAAACAGAGTTCCAATGGTCAATTCTCCATCACCTGGAGACTTTGGGTAGATCTACACTATATATACAGTGTAGATGGCAGCTCCTGTAGACAGTTTTAATCTAGCTAAAAGTAGAAGAGAGGACACTGTATCTGTGGTTGCACAAGCCAACCTCACCCCTGTTATATTCATTTAGATGGGATAGACGGTATACATACCTCAGACAGCCTTTTAACCTTTTATTAAAGATGTAGGGAAAACAGTGAAGGCATTTAAAATGTAAAGTATTAAGTAAGACTTTTATCTTTACAGCATCCCTTATTCCCTGTCCCTTTAGCTGGAGAGCGTTTTTAGAAGGAACATCCCCTACCGTTTGCAGTCTTTAGACAGTGTCAGTGATGGTAATAACTGTCCCTTTTGGGGGGAAGGGGAGATAAGTTAGTTGAGATGGGCCAAAGCTGCTGTTTTTACTGTTGTTGTTCAAGTCCAATCCCATTTCCTCAAAGGAAAAACAAGACAAACACACCCCAAAGGCATAAGAAGAGAATAGCAAAGTTAAAAAGTACAGCTCTGTGTCTCACTTGCAACGGCTCACGACTGTTGACTCACGGCTGGAGAAACACAGGTATAACACCACACAATCTGATTAGCCATTCGGAGAGCTGGCAAGCTTCTACCAGCATCAGGCTGTACATTGCTTTTATCTGCCTTGCGGGTCACAGACTTACAAGAGTGTTGCAAAATATACAGTCTTGGCTGGCTAAGCTAGATCCTTGTTAGACAGAGAGGACAAAGGAGAGGGATAAGAAAGAGAAGAAATAAGATGGGAAAAAGGACACACAAGAGTGGGGGAAGTCTCACATACCAGTTGGTGTTTGGGATTCAGCCAGAGTTGATGGAAGTGTTGATGTCATCTGGGTCATCTGTCCTGGTCAGGTTAGGACAGCTCTCAGGATCAGGTCCAATGATGTCCCAGTGGATCCTGGGGACCTAGGAGATGGTGGGGATGGCAGCCATGATGGTGAAGCAGGCTGCTTCCTGTTCTTCCCTCTTTCTGTCAACCAGCATCCCTATCTACTAATTTCCCCCAAAGTCTCTTCTTTTCAAGAATCCCCAAAAGGAGTGATGGATGAAATAGTCCACCCGCTCCTTATTTTGTTCACCAATTAGGCCTAATTTCTGACACACCAATTTCGATTCATTGACCCCACACTTCTCCTGTTTACCAGACATGATCGTAACACAGTCCTTGAATTATATCAGGAGGGCCTTTTGTTTGGACAAATTCAGTCTTCCTGTCTCACTTGTGCATCTTTTCCCACCCGCCTTTATTGTTACATGCAACTGGAACATTTTGTGGACTTTTGTCCATTTTTCAACCAGGAAAAATTTGTAGCTCCAATAATTGACACTCCTGGGTCCATTCTCATGTGTGCAACCTGTGCTAAAGCTCACCCCCACTGCATCTTCACTGCTATTTTCAGAGAGCTAACTAGATTACAGCTAGTGCAGGTGTATCTACGTGAGCTGCAAATCACACGCAGGTTGCAGTGTAGATGCACCCTTTAAATCAAGAATGGACTTTTTTTCTCTAAAATATGTGCTCTAGTTTAGCTATAAATTATTGGATTTTGCTGGAGAAATTAGTGGGTAAATTATTTCCTCGGTATTATACAGCAAGTTGGACTAAACTAGCTTTATACATTTAATAATCTACCTTCCTTTTCCAGAGCTCAATGCAACCCCTGCTGAAAGAGTCAACAGGAATTGGGTTGAGTCCCAGCCCACGCATCTAACAGGAAATTCAGGGGCAGCAGGGAACTAAAAATAATGACTCACAAGAAGTTAACCAAACTTTTTAGAAATGTATAGAAGACCTGGTTCAGTTCAAATTCTGCATGAAAATTCAAGGCAGGGGTGATTATTTTATCTGATCCCACTCACACATGGATTGGGAACGGCCCACTGTTTTTCTTTTTTAAATGCTTTTAAGAAGTGTACTGTGAAGATTGGAGCAGCAGGATAGATTTTTGGATTTTCTTTGTGGCTTTACAGATGGATGAGAAAAATCAATGGCTTTCAAATTAGTCCATTAGGGACCCCTCCAATCGATATCAGTAACAGACCCATCTGCTGCTGAATTGTTGAATCACCTGCTGAGTAGTACCTATGGCAAAGGAGTCTAAAGTTCTGGTTAGTTGTTCATTACCTTAGTCCAGTTACTGAGCACTGCAACAATGCTCTGAGTGATCCACAGAGGTCCCTCTAGTCAAAGCCCTTTTTAGAGGAAGAGGAAGAATGCAGAGTTCAAAGAGCTGCTTAGATTTTATGATACAATACAAACCAACAACCAACATACATCCAGGGAGATTTGCAATTGACATGAAAAGAAAATCCTGTGGGGGGAAAAAAGACTGTTTCAAACATGCCTTCAGGGGATACCGGGAAGAGAAACCTCTTTTACTAATACCAGGTCCTGTAGCTAGGTTGTCAAGGGGCCGACCATATGCAGTTCCCCACCTGGTCCTCTTGTTATAAATTTATATTCCTTGAGCTAATCCTATATCCATTTAAACCCATTTGAAATCTTATAAAATAATGTTGGGGATTTTTTTTCTGTTGGCAAATGAGTATTATTCCTATTCTTTAATTGCCATAATGCCCAAAATGCACTAGCCACTTTCCAAGCACAGAAGACACAATCCATGCCCTTAAGTTCTTCGGCTGGAGTTGGTCAGAAAATGGAGTTTTGCTTTGATGGAAAATTGGGACAAAATATTTTTTTACCCAATTTTCTCTAAATTTTCCATGGGAAATTCTGATCTTTTGTTGCAGTGTCGAAAAACTGAAATACTTTGGGGTTTGGCTAAAATATTTCTGTTTTCAGCTGAAGTATTTTGATTTTGGGGCCTGCAGTTTTTCGATGAAAGTTTTCTCTTAAAAAAAGCGTTTTGATGGAACGTTTTTTACCAACCCTACTTGTGTCAACAAGCCACAAACATTGGTGAGCTTCCTAAACCTAAACTCTTTTGAGATTGCTCTATAGAAAGCTGAAGCAAGTGCTTCAGGATGCCTCTGAGATTCTTACAGGGGATAAAATTCACCCCTGAGTATAAGTTTAGCACGTGGCAGTTGTGTCACATTATCCCCCAAAATAAGATTTAAAGGGATTTAAATGGTTAACAGAGCCTCGTGCAGGCTTGCTGCTGGTGTAGGAGGGAATATAATTCATGTCAGGGTACGTCTTCACTGACAGCGACAAAGTTGCCGCCGTCAGATCGATCTATCCAGATCGATTGAGCAGTCAGTGAAGACCTGCTCAATCGATCCGGAAGTCGATGCGTTAACACCCCTCTCAAATAGCGTAGCGCTGAGTTGACGGAAATGCATTTCCCACCAGCGCAGTGAAGACGCCGTGTAGAAGTGGAGTTACAAAGTCGATGGGAGTTACGGAAGCTACTGCCGCCGAATTTCCAGGTAAGGGTAGACCAGGCCTCAGACTACAGATGGAGCAGTCAACAGGCTCCTTGAGACCTTTTGGGGTGACTTTTTGTTGCATTGTAATTGCTGGAAAGCAAAGTGATGAGCTGAGTTACTTTAGTGATTCATTGTTCATTTTGTAATTACTGATGTGAGCAGCAGTTTAGCATTCCCAGCCTCCAGCTTTCTTTGGTTTTCTGCCAGACTCCTCATTATACACAAGTAAACACGTGCAAACCATTTAACAGAACAGTCTTTATTAAATCAAGAGGGTGGCTTTATCAAATAGAAAGTTCCAAAGCTCTGATGCCAAATATTTAGAAGCTTGCAGCCTTTTAGCAAAATTAAGTGTTTGGAAAATTAAGAAGGCATCATTTAACAGCAAAGATTAAAAATGTCTGCTATCTGCAATGAGAAAGCCATGAGATCAGAAAGAACGTACAAACTTTAGCCATACACGACAGGTTGGGTGGCTGTCACATCACTCCACTGGATACCAGGCATCCTTGAAAAGGTTTTTCTTCAGTGCAAACTGTTTTCTCCACAGGAGGAAGCATGCTTTTGCAGTTAAAGCACTGAACTGTGACTCAGTAGTTCTTTTAATCTGATCTAATTCCCAGTTTGGACATAGACACACTGTATGAACATGGGCAAGTCATTTATCTTTCTAAGCCTTGGTTGCCCGTGTGTGAAATGTGTTAATAGCACTTCCCTATCTCACAGAGAGGAAAAATCCACTGATATTTGTGAGGTGCTCAGATAATAGGATGTTGGAGCCCATATATGTGAACAGACAGTCCTATCATGTCTGACTCCTCGAGACTCTTCCTCTTTAATCCACTCAGTCCTTGGCCAGTCAGCCAATTAGGTGTCAATTACTGCTGGATGTGATGTGAACACCCCTCTGTTAGGATCTAGACTGAGATCACTAATTTATTTCACAGGACAGCCACCATCATGTGATAGAATTAAATGATACGGTATTTATAACAAAACTCCTTTTACTTCCCTGATTTTTATCATGTGTTTAAATCACTCGTAAGTTATTTCATCTTATTTCCTTAGTTAGGACACTGAGATGTGCAGAACTGGACATCTTAATGGCTCCAAAAGGGTATAAGCTTGGAAAAGATCTGACTCTACTTTCTACTTGGGAGCAACGTGTTTGATTATTTTGGGGTTTTTTTGTTGATAAGACATCAATAGCTCAGCTCAATTATTAGTCAAAGATAAATCAGGACTATACAGAAAAAGTTAATACTGTTACCCAATCCAGGGAGCAGACCTGCAGCTTTACATTTTCACTGCTCCAAAGAATAAAAGCTAACTTCAGGATATATATACACACACACACACAGAGAAATGCTACAACAAAATGGAAAATTTTCCAATTAGTGCAAACCATTTTTTTCTTTTAACTACCGTGTACCTCATGTTTTTTCAGGGAGCAGTGATCGTTATCCCAGTTATGTACAGCCCTGCACCAAACATTCCTAGCATCTTATCTAGTTTTAAATTATTTTGAAGATCACCCAAACTTTGTACTAATCATCCAAGCACACTGATTTCTATTTGGCATCACTCCTGAAAGGTTCTGTATACACAGACAACATAATTTACACACAGTTCACCCTTACCATGGAATAAGTGAAGAGCATGCTGGGAGTTTGGTTCATTGTTAGCATAAGCACAAAAGCCTTTTAGAAATATATGTTAGCTAACACACTGATGTAACTCTGTTGTATGCGTAAATTGTAAGTCCAGAAGGGACCAACAGAATACTGTAGTCTGACCTCATGTATGACAAAGGCCAGAACTTCACAGGACTTATCTCTGATTTACACTGGTGTAACTGTGAGGAGAATAAACCCTAGGCCACAATTTTAAAGTGATTAGTGATTTTGGGTACCTCGATTTTTGGTTGCCCAAAGACGCCTGATTTTCAGAAAGAAATGAATACCCACTTCCTGAAAAATCTTGCCCTTAATGGCGTCTCAAGTTGGGTATCCAAAAATGGAGGCACTCTAAATTGCTGGTCACTTTTTAAACTCTTGGACCTATTCCTTACAAAATACTATGGCAGTCATGCTACCATAACTTTTAACTAAATCAAAATGTGGGTCCAAAGCAAAGATCTATTGATGTGCAGGGCCTCACTCTGGATTTATACTGGTGTAACTGAGAGAATTTTGTCCAAACACCCCAGAACTTTGAAGCATCTGATCAGATCTAGATTCAAATGTTTTAGTTTAACTCAGATCTACCTTTAATCTAACTTTTGAAAAAACTACACTAGTGTTTCAGCAATGATTTAAAAAATGATGCTTAATCCAGAGAGAGAATTCCAAGCACAGGACTGAGATTGCTTTTCAGATATTTTTTTACAAGGGGAAATTTTAGTCTCTTCATACTATTGGAAAGGTCACCATCCCTGCCTTGAGTAGATCACAAATACCACTCAAAGGAGAAGACGTCATAGGTTAGTTACAGTGACACACAGTGGCTCTGTAGCTGTCAAGGATATTTATGAGGGACAAGGTGGATGATGTAATAACTTTTATTGAACCAACCTCTTTTGGTGAGAAAGAGAAGCTTTCAAACTTACGCAGACTCTTCTTCAGTTCTATCTAATAGCTGTTTCTCTAACGTCCTGGGACCAACACAGCTACAACACTGCATACAATGATATTTACAAAATTCTAGGCAAATAGAAAGCAGCCTCAAATTCTTTTAAGCCTCAGAATAGTGTTAGTACCATGTAGCTACAGCTCTAAGTTCTCTAAGTTAAAAATACATAAGGCACCCTAATTGTATCAGAGGAGGTTTTGGAACAAATTGATAAATTAAACATTAATAAATCACCAGGACCAGATGGCATTCACCCAAGAGTTCTGAAGGAACTCAAATGTGAAATTGCAGAACTACTAACTGTGGTATGTAACCTATCATTTAAATCAGCTTCTGTGCCAGAAGACTGGAGGATAGCTAATGTGATGCCAATTTTTTAAAAAGGCTCCAGAGGTGATCCTCGCAGTTACAGGCCAGTAAGCCTAACTTTAGTACCAGGAAAATTGGTTGCAACTGAAGTAAAGATCAAAATTATCAGACATATAGCTGAACATAATTTGTTGGGGAAAAGTCACCATGGTTTTGTAAAGGGAAATCATGCCTCACCAATCTACTACAATTCTTTGTGGGGATCAACAAGCATGTTTGGACAAGGGTGATCCAGTGCATATAGTGTACTTAGGTTTTTCAGAAAGCTTTTGACAAGGTCCCTCACAAAAAGGTCTTAAGCAAAGTAAGCAGCCATGGGATAAGAAGGAAGGTCCTCTCCTGGATCAATAACTGGTTAAAAGATAGGAAACAAAGGGTAGGAATAAATGGTCAGTATTCTGAATGGAGAGAGGTAAATAGTGGTGTCTCCCAGGGGTCTGTACTGGGACCAGTGCTGTTCAACATATTCATAAATGATCTGGAAAAAGGGAAAACAGTGAGGTGGCAAAGTTTGCAGATGATACAAAACTACTCGAGATAGCTAAGTGCAAAGCAGACTGCAAAGAATAACAAAGGGATCTCACAAAACTGGGTGACTGGGCAACAAAATGGCAGATGAAATTCAATGTTGATAAATGCAAAGTAATGCACAATGGAAAACATAATCCCGACTATACATATAAAATATGGGGTCTAAATTAGCTGCTATCGCTCAAGAAAGATCTTGGAGTCATTGTGGATAGTTCTCTGAAAACATCCACTCAATGTGCAGCGGCAGTCAAAAAAAGCTGACCGAATGTTGGGAATCATTAGGAAAGGGATAGATAATAAGCCAGAAAATATCGTATTGCCTCTTTATAAATCCATGGTATGTCCACATCTTGAATACTGTGTGCAGATATAATCCCCCTTCTCAAAAAAGATATATTGGAATTGGAAAAGGTACAGAAAAGGGCAGCTAAAATGATTAGGGGGATGGAAAAGCTTCCATCTGAGAAGAGATTAATAAAACTGGGACTTGGAAAAGAGACAACTAAGGGGGGATATGATAGAGGTCTATAAAATCATGAAAGGGGTGGAGAAAGTAATTAAGGAAGTGTTATTAACTTCTCATAACAGAAGAACTAGGGATCGCCAGTTGAAATAAAAAGGCAGCAGGTTTAAAACAAACAAAAGGAAATATTTCTTCACACAACGCACAGGCAACCTGTGGAACTCCTTGGCAGAGGATGTTGTGAAGGCCAAGACTATAACGGGGTTCAAAAAAGAACTGGATAAGTTCATGGAGGATAGATCCATCAATGGCTATTAGCCAAGATAGACAAGGATGCTGTTTGCCAGAAGCTGGGAATGGTCAAAAGGATGGATCATTTGATGATGACCTGTTCTGTTCATTCCCTCTGACGCACCGGGCATTGGCCACTGACAGAAGACAGGATACCGGGCTAGATGGACCATTGGTCTGACCCAGTGTGGCCCTTCTTGTGTCTACAAGGAGACTGGCACAAGCTGTGATCTTGTCAGATCTCCTATGGTAACTAGGGACAGTACTTGGATGGGAGACTTGTAGGGAAATCCCTGGTGCTAAAGGAAATGGTGCCAGTGATTCAACAGGAGATTCTCTCTTTTTCTCTGGGTCGTCGCTGAGACCCCAGTTCAGTAAAGCGCTTAAACACGTACCTAACTGCTTTGCTGATCAGTGAAGGACTAAAATAGGTACTTGAGTACTTTGCTGAATCAGAGCCTGAACCAATGGCTCAGCCTGGGGCTAGGAGACCTGGTTGGTTTTGAACGAGACAAAAAAGTGAAATCCTGAGCAGCTGTGATTATTAAAGGTCCCAGGTCCCTTTCTGCAAGAGCAAGAGAGTTCACCCTGGCGTCTTGGCCCAAATGGTATTGCAAAGTGCTGTTTAAAAGCTGCTCCACTTTTCCCTCTAGATGTTTTCATGTCAGTGTATAAAAGCGCTCTATGAATATATATGATCATAGGCGTGGCTCATTCCACCACCATAACTTATAAGGTTATAAGACCCTGTTTTCAGTTGCATCTAACTTTGCCAAACTGTAACCATTTGGGCTAAATGAGGCAGGGGTCCTGTGGACAAACTAGCATGTATTCAGGTAGTCAAAGACTATGTCATAATGCATGTGCCCCAGGGGGCCGAATTAAGGCTGCCAGAGTCTCCATTGCTTTCTACTGTGCCAAGCACGCAGTCCCTGCTCAACAAATAACAATAATAATAATAACAATCCTTTCCGCAATGGATGGAGATCAGCAGAGCAGGCGTTTCCAACATGGCCTCGCCTGTCTGCCGCTCTCCAGGGGTCAGTGTAAGAAATCTGAGGGCGTGCTCTTCTGAAACTGAGCGTTCTGTTTGTGCGACAGTTTGAATTTTAAGGATGAGCTCCTCTGGGGGGGAAAAAAAAACACACCGGGCTCATTTTTCAAAGGTGGCAGGAAAGGGAGGTTTGTGCTGACATAATAGCTCTCCTGTGTTAGGGAAAAAAACAGTGCATTGAGCCAGCAACGGTCTCCAGTTCTTCCCCCACCCTCAGACACCATGCTTCTGAGATGGGGCTGGATTCTCCATAGCCCTTGTTCAGGTGCACAGTAACAAGTGGGGAGATGGGGGGGTGAGGAAGTATAACCGACCTCACTGGGGTCTTTAGCCCGGGACCTACAGAGAAAAAGGAACGTGCCTCAGCTGCTTACGCTAAAGGAGAAATTCCATTAGCTAGTTACCGTAGTAGACTCTTAAAGACCCATATCCTTAAAAAAAAAAAAAAGACTTGAAGAGCTCTGTGGGGCTCAAAAGCTCGTTTCTCACTGACAGAAGTTGGTCCAATAAACGATCTGACCGCACCTGCCTCCTCTCGCTCATATTCTGGGACCAACACAGTCACAGCCATGCTGCAAACAGATCCTGAGGGGCCTTTAGGCTCCTAGTTTCCGCTGAAATCCATGGGCGTTGCTCACACCTTTGTGGATCTGGGCCTTATTCTCTTACGTGGACCTGCCATTAGATGGGTCAAAGACACATGCTCCCTTAGTGTGAGCTACATAAGGAGCCTCTAACTCAGCGGTTCCCAAACTCTTTGGCTTGAGGGCCACAAATATAATTTTTACCACCCTGAAGGGCCACCAGCAGGCCCCATTCCGTCCCCCGTCCCCGGCAGCAGCCAGAGGGAAGGAGTTCAGCAAGGAGGATCTCCCATCCACCTGGCTGCAGCAGGGAAACCATGCCCTCCATCTGGGTCCCCAGGCAGTGGCTCCTTTCTGCAGCCAGCGGGAGGGGAGCCACGGATCACTCTGAAAGAAAGTGACCCGCGGGCCACCGGCTGGGAACCACTGCTCTACCTCATGCAGAAATGAGGGCAGAGATTGCTTCCTTATTCCTTCTCCTGGGCACCCAGCACTCAGAGGGTACAGGGAGCCGGCAAATCCAAGGCTGCACCCCTTCTGCCACCTGGGCAGCAGATTTCATCGGCTGTGAGCGCGGAAGTATGCTACAGCCCTGTAATGGTTGTAAAAAGGTGTGCATTTAGCCTGCACAGAGTGCTTGCTGCTGCCCCCGCCCCTGGAGGCAAGTAGCATTTTCTACGCTTATCCCTTTACACGGTGTTCGTTAATGGACAGTTAACAATGCGGTAATGTAAAACACTTTGCCCCGTGTCTATGCCTGTTAAAATTAAGGCTGCTGACAAATGCGCTGAGTTTTATAGCTATGCATTTAATGAGCAGCAGATGCAAAAAAGAAAATTTTAAAAGCAAACAGTAAGTGCTTGTGATGTTTGTGGAATATTATAGCAAGGTTATTAAATCATACAGTCACATTTACTTGAACCTAGGCGAAAGGCTGTCTCGTTAGCAGCCATCGATTCAGAACTAGCATGGTTATCTAGTCAGTGGAATGTATTTTCTTGCATTGTTACTGGCACTTCATCTGTTTTCCTTAAGGAAAAACATACAGGTTGTGTTTTTTAAACCTGTTGTTTCACCTTTTATTCCTTTTAATTCATGACTTTTTCTAAACAGCTATAATGCTTTGCACTTAAACCTTTCGTCCAAGCATCTGAAAGTGCTTTACAAATAGTGATGAATTAAAGTTACTGAGGATTGTCACGCTTATTTGAAAGGCTGGTAAATTGAAGCATAAAGGGGAATGCGACTCACACGGTGCCACTTGGAGTATGTCCGCACTGTAATAAAACATCCAGGCCAGCTGACTCGGGCTCACAGGGGTTGCACTGCAGGCTGTTCAATTGCCGTGTAGCTGTCTACACGGCAATTTTAGAGGACCGCAGCCCAAGCCAGCTGACCTGGGCCTGCCATGGGTGTTTTCCTGCAGTGTAGGTATACGCTTGGGCTACATCTACACAGCCTTTGGCTGCAAATCTCAGACCCCAGTCTGATAGGCTTGGCTTCACACTGCAGAGCAGCGGCCCCAGAGACCATTGGAGAGTGATCCGTGGGGGGCCTCACAGCCAGGGGCAGGTCCCGGGGCTTCCCAAAGCAGTGACACCCCGGAAGCAGCTATGATTTAGTCAGGGGTATTTATAGTAAAAGTCATGGACAGGTCAGGGCTGTGAATTTTTATATATTGCCTGGGAATTGTCCATGACTTTTACTAAAAACACCCATGACTAAATTTTAGCCTTAAGCATAATTAATCAGGACAAATGTTTCTCAAGGAATATTAAACCTTGTGCTTCAGGGCTTAGCCCTCTTTCGAGCCATTTAGGATGTATCCACACAGCAAGCCGCAGCTCACGGCTCTCGGAGACAAGATACTAAAGCAGATAGACCTTGGGTTCTGACCCAAGACTGACAATTCCCATGTCTCTTTCTTGCGGGGAATGCTGAGGGAACTTTATGGCTAAGTGGCACGTACCATATTACAGGCCTGTGTGGCTAGATGTAGGCAACTGAGTTTGTGTGCCACAGCCCAGTCCATTTACAGAACACGCCACTTACTTTAATAAAGGTGGCTTGGAAGGAAAATCCATGATAAAATCCTTAGGATAGTGAAGATTTTGTGCCAAACACATTGGTATGCTCCAGACACACGGGGGACGCAACGGCAGCCATAAACGTCTTTTAACTGGCCAGTTACACTGGGTTTATGATGGCATTAAGTCACTAGAGCGTGCAAAACAGATGGAGAGTATCTGCAAATCTGGCCCACATTATATTTTGTGGCAAGCTATTGTCCAATTATTTCCTTTAATTTTATTTATTTGCTCCAATTAAACTTCCCCTTGGTTCGGAAATCTGGATAGTAAAACGAGCTTTTTGAATGTTCCTTGCCCAGGACGATTTCCCAGTAGATTCAATCAGACGCTGTAACATGCTAGATAAGCACTCTGAGGTCCACAGATTGCGCTAAATAGTCTTCTTTCATCCCAACTTTTTTGTTTTTTTGGTTCAGTGGCAGGCACTGAACAGTCCCAGATGTGTCATTTCCCCAGTGTTCCGCTCCCTGAATTCGTAACTTTATTTTCTTCTTCCATCTTCAGAATAAATATCTCACAAGTTACATTTCCCAGACCTGAAAAAGAGCTCTGTCACCAAAAGAAGTTGGTCCGGTAAAATAGAGTACCTCACCCACCTTGTCTCTCTAATATCCTGGGACAGACATGGCTACAGGAATGCTGCCTAGACACAAGATAACACAGATTTCCAAACAAGATTCAAATACAGTCAAAGCAACAACCATTCTTGTCAAACAGCTTCTTTGAAATACTGCAGCATTTGATGCAATCTGCAGCCCCTGAGATAATGGAGGAGTTATTGTGGTAATTTTGCTTCTAAAACATAGCCAACTTCGCTTTTATGACCATAATCTTGGCCAGGGTTGTTTGAGAACATTCAGTCATGCTAAAACACACCATGTGCTGTAACTTTTGTAAGTAACCACTTTCTATTACTTAGAGCTCAGAAGACGAATGAGTCAGTGTATTAACTTTCATATTTTCCCCTAGACTTTGCATTTAACCTGCTCTCAGGAATTGTCTCCTTATTTATTTTCAGAAAGCTAGGACACAATCTCAGTTATCAGTTTTTCCACGTACTCTGTCTAGGACCATATATGGCCCTCGGAATCGTAGCATCTGAGTGCCTCACAATCGCTGGTGTTTTTTATCCTCACAATACTCATAGGAGTCAGCAAAGTATGATCCCCACATTATAGATGGGGATTTGTGACTAAGGGTATGTCTTCACTGACGACGGCAAATTCACCACTGTCAGATCGATTATTTGGGATCAATTGAGCAGAACTGGAGACCCACTCAATCGATCCGGAAAAAGACTTAATAAATCCACCGGCAAAAAAGTAACAGTGTATCGACAGGAGGTCATTTCCCATCGGTGCAGTGTAGTGGGGACGCCACACACATTAGAATTTAGGCAGTCGACAGGAGATACGCAAGCTACTCTACTGCCGCTGAACTCAACTGACGGTTCAATCTGTCAATCAACCTTTGTGGAGTTGGGGTCAAGTGATCATTGAACACCACCCAGAGCTGGTGTTGCAGTGCCTATACCCTGCCTTGCTGCTGACATCAGAGGCATGGTTGGAGCAAAGGGGAAAGGACATGGGCTATCCCTCGGGTGACCATACATCCCGTTTTGGCTGGGACAGTCCCCTGGGATCGTGAGCGGGCTATGTATCCTGCCTAGAGCATCCCTCAGTCCATTCTCAATTACTCCTGGAGACTGGCCTAGCAAAAAAATCATGTTTTCTCCTTTGAAAGAATAGAAAAATCAATAATAAGATGAAATTCCTGTGAGCAGCAGAGGACTTTGAGTTTTCCTTTCAAATTGTTTCTTTGCCTGTGTAGCATCCTCCAAGTTCCGTTCTTCAGGCAGTTTGACTGATTCCTCTTTTGGATTTCCCTGTGAGAAAACACTTCTAAACATAGGGTTTGATAACCATGTTTAAACAAAGCCTGTGAAATCCACCCAAGGCTATGTTTGCATAGTGATTTCAAACAGAGCCAACGCAAGAAAGCAGCCTTTTAGCTCACAATTATTTTGTTTTGCATTCCACTTGGGTTTTATTCACCAGAATTAGTGTAATTGATTTATTTATTTTGAGGGCACACTGCCCAATTGCTTATCTTCAACGAGCAGCTGCTGAGAAAGAAAGCAAGAAACCGCCAAGCAAATGACTGTGAGAATGAAAAATCATAGTTCCTCCCATCTCACGCCTCCAGAGAGAGAAGTGAAGGACGAGTCAGGGAAAAAATCTTTCAAGCATTGTAACTTTGTCAGTCTGTTTGCATCTCCCATCTGTCATCTTACAAACACTTCCACTTGCCGTAAGGTGATGTGAAAAATCCTGTGACAAGACAGATTGGAGGTGGTTCTGAAGATCTTTCTACACCAAGGAAAAGCAAGTCAGTTACTTGTGCCAGGGGCTACTGGCACTCTACAGAACTCACACTTTCTTCTTTTTCATCTGACGTCTTCATAGGTTCTAAAACAGTCATACAAAACTACGCATACAAACCACCCGAGATTTCACCCTGGAAGTATTTCAAACGTGAAGGGACGGATTCTCCGGTCCAGCAAATTCTCCTCGCACATTTACATTTATGCACTATAATGTGAACCCAAAGCTGCTGGACAATTCCTTCCACGTATGTCGAGGTAGCTGAATCCTGCTACCTATCCCCACTGCACCCTAAAGGGGACGGAGGGGGAGGGTCTGGTGAGGTAACGCAGCTGCAATACATCTGATGCTCCACTGAAGCTGTTAGGGACCAAAATCCTCTAACTCTATTGTTTCAGTCACTATACGCCCAAAGGGGATTTGGATGTGCAGGCTGGAAGTCCAGCCCTGTCTACACATGGAATGGTGATCTGAGGTCAGCACTGAGCAAGCACCCACTGCACGCTTAACAACCACTCCTAAGTATGACCCCCTCAGCCCCCTCTGAGATATTCTCCTTCCTCCGCACGTCACAGGTAGAATGCCTCTGACAACTTCTGCTCAGCCGTCACCTCGCTGCACTTCCCCTGCAGCCTGGTTCTGTCTTTAACAGCCACAAGAGAGAGGCCAAAATAATCAAAGGAATCAGAAAGTTATGCAAGCAATCCAGGGAGCGGGGGGAAAGCCAGCCAAGGAACAAATATCAGTTAACCACAGACTCATTGCTAGTGCTAGTCAATGTTTCTTCCACAACAAATTTTTTCAATAGAAAAAAAGGAGATTTAATCAAAAACTAAATTTCTTAGGCCAAAAGAAAAAAAAAATCAATTTTCAACAATTTTTGTTCGTCCAAAACCAAATTGAAATAAAAAATTTTGGGAAAAAAAAGTTTCATGTTTTTAAATGTGTTTAAAATAAATTCCCACCTTCTCCATATACTTTCCCCCACCTTCTTTTCATGGCGATGCTGGGTGCCATTTCTGGAATGGCTGGGAGTCATGGAGCTTGATGACCAGGTAGGGTGACCAGATAGCAAGTGTGAAAAATCGGGACAGGTGTGGGGGGTAATAGGCACCTATATAAGTAAGAGCCCCGAATATCGGGACTGTCCCTATAAAATCAGGACATATGGTCACCCTATTCACAGGCACTCAATTCTAGTGGAAGTCAAAGGCAGCGAGGGGTGCTGAACACCTCTGAAAAGCAGGTCTGCAACATCCTAAGGGCACACTTCCGACCATGCACCTGTTTGAGACCAGTATGTCTCCACTGACTTCCATAGAGTTACTCCTGATTTACACCAGCATATGTGAGATCAGAATCAGGCTCTACCTCACGGCCAGATTCTACCAAACACTGAGCAGTCCCTTGCACCGCCCTTAATCTCATTGGCTTCGGTGGAGTTACCTGCAGGGTAAAGCACTATGCAATACAAGTCATCACGGGACAATAGAGTCCTTAATGATTACTTTTGTATTTTATTTTACTCTGAATCCATCCCCGTGATGGGTTGTACCAGGCATGTCATGCCCCTGTTGGAGGCCTCTTCACCTTGGTGCACTCCCTCGACCTGAAGCAGCTGTCCTTCGGGGGAAGAAAAAGAGTACTGAGCTTACACATCCAGAAGCTGCCTAGAGAGGCCACCGAAGGTCAGCTGCTCTCAGGATGGACAAGAACTGGTCTTCCAGTAGCTAGGAGGGCCAGGAGTGGGCAGAAGCCAATCAAGGCTAGCAGACAAGATACAAAGGACTGTCCTCCTCCTCCAAGAGGGCAGTTCTGAGTGAAATAAGGACGGAGAAAGAAGAATCCCCCTGCCTTAACCAAAATCCAGGCCTGGGCAGGTTTCTACCTCTGTGACCATCAGTGAAGGGTTGTTTTGTTTTACTTCATGGAATGAAAAGCCCAGGTGGGCCATCTTGAGTTGAAAATCAATGTGAGCATTGTACAAATTAATGAGAGCTCGGCTGGCCCAGGCCAACCAGGGACAATGTCAAATCCCTCTATTTTTCAGTTCTGCCGGAAGTCTAGAGTGATTCTTTTATGTGTATGGATTATCTAGAGAGCAATTTTATTTTAATGGCGATGGCAACGTAGGGGTTGCTCTTGAGCGAGCCCTAGATAAACACAGGGAGACTCTTACTAAGCCAAGATTGGTCTTCAGCTTGCTGAAGGAATAGTGCAGAATACCCTGCTGGCTGATACAATTGAAGTTCCATTCAAGCAGTCTTCAGCTCCTGACCGGGGCAGTTTTTAAGTAGCAAAGATTATCTGCCTGGTGTTTGGTATGCGTCTGCGTATTTTTATTTTTTCCTGGCTTCTCTTTGGTTTACTGACAAAGTCAAAATGGAATCTGAAAAGGAAAAAAAAAAAATCAAGTCTGAGGAGCTGAAAGAAAATCCTTATTATCCTTACAGAGTCGCATTGCAAAATATAGCAGACCATTTACCTGCATTGTTCATATGGCGATAGCATCACTATTCAATAGCTATGCAGAGGAAATGTGTGAATTGCCAAGTCCAGAGTCACAGATTCACAAATCTTCAGGACAGAAAGGACCATTATGATCATCTAGTCTGACCTTCAGCATAATGCAGGCCAGAGAATTTCACCTAGTGAATCCTACATCGAGTCCACCTCTTGTGCTTCAGCTACAGCCTATGTTTTTAAGAAGATACCCAGTCTTGATGTAAGGACTTCAAGGGATGGAAGATTTACCATACCTCTTGGTAAATCATTCCAATGGCTAATTATCCGCATCATTTGCACCTTATTTCTAACCTGAATTGGTCAGAATACACATCTGAATTTCACCTTTCCCAATGGTTGGAGTGTATCTGGATTTAATCTAGTCCAGCACATTACAGAGGCCAGCTGTGAAGTTTCTGGTGGGACAGAACAAGGCTCATGTCCCATAGAATCCTAGAAACTGGTGATGGAAACAATCCCATTAAATCAACCACTGTGGTCTGCCTGTCAGTTCAGAATAATCCTCTGCTACAGTTCCAAGATTTTTGTCCAGTCTAGTTTTAAAAGTCCCAAGTCATTCGTCTTCCATCACCTCCCTTGACGGGAGGCTACTACTTGACCTAAAAGAACTCAGTCAAAAATCTCACTGATCTTCATCCTAAACTTTCCCTTTACTCTTTATGTCTATTATCCTTAGTTACATCTCATTATATTATTTTAATGTAGTCCTCTCTTTCCTTTGGATCAGATTTCATATCCCTTACTCTCTTGCTGCTCAATCACAGTAAAATTTCACCTCTCAATTTGAGGGCTTAGGTAGAAATTAAATGGTACTATCTCACCAGACCTGTGCTGGTCCACTGCATGGGATGAATTACACCAGCAATTAGTAAATTGGCTTCAATGGAATAACCACTATGAGTAAATGCTCCTCAGCCATGAATAAAAGCTGCAGAATATGTCACCCTTTGTATTTTCAGCCTTGAAATATTTGTAGACAATTATATCCCCTATTATGGAGGCTTAACTGAGGTATGGGATTTTTTTCTCTGTTAACCTTTCCTCATAAATGAATTCCTTGAGCCTCGGGATCATTTTTGTTGCTAACACGTTTGTTGCCTTATTTCAAAGAGAGTCCAGCAAAATGACCCTGTAACAGGCATGGAGGATCTGTAAAGCTGCTTTGTCAAATACTCACTGTCGTGCACATCTACAGGGTTTATCAAGTCTTAATGAAGTACACTGTCTGGATTTTATGGCCAGCTATCAGTGTCTCAGCTGTGAAATTAGATTACACTGAAGCTGAGACATCACAAAGTGAGACATTAGGCGATACACAACCCTTGCACGAGCATAGCTTATTTGCCTTCTAACTAAGTTCTTGCATACACGGGGACATGCCGGAAAGATAAGCAGAATTAACTAAAGTGAATTAGGGTGTGTCTACACTACAAAATGATGCCAACCTAAGTTACGTCAACGTACAACCACCACAGTAATTAAATTGCTTTTGCATGTCCACACTATGCTCCTTGTGTTGGCGGTGCACATCCTCATCAGGCGCGCTTGCACCGATTTAACTGTGCAGGGCATTGTGGGATGGCTTCTGAAAGGCAGCAACAGTCGATGTAAGCAATGCAGTGTCTACACTGACACGGGGTCGACCTAACTACATCGACATTGACTCTACGCCTCTTGCGGAAGTGCAGTTATTAAGTCGGTGTAATGGGCAGATTACATCCGTTGGAGTGACATTTTAGTGTAGATGGTAACAGAGATTAGATTGATGTAAACTGCCTTACATCCATCTAATGGTGTAGTGTACACCAGGGCTTCGTTTCCAAAGTGCATTAAGCTAAAATGAACTAAGACCACTTGACTTCTGAATGAGAGCGTCCACACAGTTTAATGATGCAATTTAACTACTTTATTTTAGATTCACACCTTTAGCTAACTCAGTTTAACTTTCCTGAGTAGACACAACACCGCAACTTCCATTCTTTGCTGGGTGGGGTTTCCATTATGTTATCTGCGTCTGATGATGGCTTTGGTTGTCAGGAATTCACCCAGACCTCGGCTTGCTGGAGCACCAGGACTTTTGTGCTTGACTTTTGGCCATAACAAGGAAAGACCTGGTGCTGCTGTAGATCTTAAACCTATTGCCACATGCCATTACACTAGTGTCTGGCAAATAGTGTAGTAAGGCGGCATGGGTGTCAAGTGCTAACAGCAGAGAACTGGGAGTCTGGGTTCCATTCCTGACTCTGTCAAGGACTTGAAATTCTGCCCTTAGCTAGAAACATAGAAGCTTTGGGGGTGTAACTGAGGGCAGCATACGATCCTTCTCTTTTGAATGAAGTGTTATTTTGTATCTCGCATTTTGCAGATGTACCGATATTCCATAAAGCAAGGCTTTCTTTCCAAGGAATGAAGATTTGTTAATCTGACACAGCCGCCCAAAGCAAACCCCTTTCAACCACCCCACTACTGCCCACACAGCCCATTTCCACCTACAGTGACAGATTGTGCATTATCACAAGGAACTTGATGCTGCTTCCACCAAATAAGGTTACAACACTGCACACGTTATCCTCACTCGCAGCGTAATGCAAAATCCCAACTGCAGCCAAACTAATAGCTGCAAATATTCATGGCTGATACATGTGTGCAGTGGGTTATGTGTTTATGGGAGAAGCATTAAATCATAATTAAGGTTTTTGCATTAGTGGACAGAGAGCAAGTGAGATGGGCATGTGAGTGTGACAAATGAATTTATTACATGGCCTTACTATTTATCATATTGATCTCCTCTCCATACACAGGAAGTTTTCATGTGTATATGTAGATAATGTGGCAAATAGTCGGCTCCCCTCTAGTGGGTCCCACGCTTGTACTGTTCGTAGTGGGTCAGGGTGTCCCCAGTACCCGCCTTCCCTGAGGAGGGGGATAGGGACCCAGGCACACCCGCTCCTCCGGGTCCCAGCCCAGGGACCCTATGAGCAGCAGCTATGTGCTGCTGGCACCGTGTTCCCAGCTGCGCTGTCTTCCCCTGGGCCAATCTTCCCCCTCCTTCTGGCTCCTTGAGCCAGGTACCTTTCTTTGTCCACAGGACTCTCCACTCTGATCTGTTCCTCCACATAAGTCAGCACTCCTTATCCTATCCTATCCTATCCTATCCTATCCACAGCACAGCACAGCACAGCACAGCACTCCCACTCCTCCAGCTCACGCCCTGACTGTTTGGGGTGGAGGGCTTTTATGAAGCACCTGGCTGGTCCTTCATTGGCCCCAGCTGCCCCTAATTGCCCCCTAATGGCATTTAGTTAGTCCGCAGGGAACAGAGCCCTGAGCATTCTTGGGCTCACATACCTCCCTTCCACCACTCTCCTGCTGTCCTCTGCCCTCGCTATTTCACAATAAATAAATGACATATATACACCCCAGAATATACCCTATATGCAAGATCTGCTTAAAGTTTTGGGGCTGCAGTTCAGAATCCTTATAAATACATCCAGCACCATCTCTTTCTGATCTTTCTAATTCACATGGTTCAATCAGATGACAGCTTGATAATAAAACGATTACACTGCCTGTAAAATTTTCCACATCAAAGCCAATATGCAGCATGCCAGGACAGGAGAGGTGGCTTTTTAAACATATTCCATGTGATGCTGCTCCATTAATGAAATCTTAGATTCAGTGGAGCTACAGTCTATCAGCTGCAAAATAATTAATCACCACCTTCTTGCATAGCATCAAATGGGTAATGGAAGAATATCAAATTCCCAGCTCTGCTTGCTGCTCCTACTAAGTGTTCAGATTTTACATTAAAGTAGATGAAATTCAACTCATTCTCCATCAGACTTCAGCCACCAGAGGGGCAATGCTTCAAATACTAAAAATACCAGAGATTTATTATTTTTACCCAACCAAAGCCATTGTTCATGGCACCGATAATAAGTAAGATGGTCCCTGCCGTGAAGCACTTACAATCAAAATACATTGGAGACAGTTTAAAAAACAGCAACGGGATTGAGGGGTGAGAGGGACTGATGTGTCAGAAAAGACTGAGGCTATGTCTTCACTGACAGCGGCAAATTCGCCGCTGTCAGATCGATTTCTCTGGATCGACTGAGCAACGTATTAAGACCACCTTCTCAAGTGGCGTAGCGCTGCGTCGACGGGAACACAGTTCCCGTCGGCGCAGTGCAATGAAGACGGCGCGCAGAACAGAAGCAGAGAAGTCGACGGGAGTTATGCGATTTTTTGCATAGCTTGCGTAACTCCGGTCGACTGCCACTGAATCTCGGAGGTAAATGTAGACAAGCCCTGAGAGACCTGAGAGGGAAGGAGGGACCTGATAATAGTCTTCAAATATGTTAAGACCCTGTTAGGAAGAGGACAGAGATGAATTGCTCTCCATGTCCTTTGCAGGTAGGACAAAAAGTAATGGGCTTTATCTGCCACAAGGGAGGGTGAGGTTAGATATTAGGAACAAATTTCTAACTACAAGAATAATTGAGTACTGGAATAGGCTTCCAAGGGAGGTTGGGGAATCCCCACCACTGGAGAATTTTAAGACCAGGTTGGATAATCACTTGGCAAGGATGAACTAGGTTGACTTGGCCCTGCCTCCACACAGTCCTTTCTAGACCTCCCCTTCTGTGACCCTGTGACTTATGGACCATTTGGCTAAGCGATGGACTAAGTGACAAGGGAAACGGTCTGCAGGTATCTGAAGGGTGTGGATCTCTGCAGTTTGATTGATGCTGTGGGGGGCAGTTTCAAAATGCCATAGATTAGCTAAGCCAATGCAAGGAAGAAGATGAATTGATCAAGGAGGTCCAAGAAACTTTCCCAGGGAGAGGTCTGCTTCATGAAGCCAGGGCTACCTAGCCATCTGAGACCAGATTGCCATCCCATGGACCAGATTGCCAGGGACAACCACAAGCCACAACATGTCCCAAGGGGGAAGGAAGGTAGGAAGAGACCCAGGGGAGAGCATTAGCTGGACCATACAGTGCTCACAAGGCTTCCTGAGTCAGGTTCTGGCGGAGTGGGAGGGCCCAGGTTTCCCAGGCCACCAGGTGGGGCTACCACTGCAGACTCGGACCACCCGGCGAAGAGGCTCACCCCAGCTCACAACCGGTGGAGCAGGCAGGCCTGAAGGACATGAGGAAAGCCAGCTGCAAAGCGAGGCAGACAATACAATAAAAAGGGGCAACGTGGAGGGGGAGAAGCTGCTGAAGAGGCCGGGGGGTGCAGCGCCAAAGGCAACGGGAAACCCAGCTGCCACAGCAACAGAATCCGTTGTGACAAGAGCCGGCCACACACCACCAGCAAGCAGCTCAGCAGCAGACCCTGCCTGGGAACAGCCTCCTGGAGGGATCCCTCTGCCGCAGGAAGCACAGATCTGCTTCTCTCCACCCACCGCCCCACTGTGCTGAAGATGCTCCCTTTTAAGTCCCTCCTCCAACCGGAGCATGCATCGGGGACAGGCTTCCCAGGCTCAGAGTTATTCCTGTGCCCTTCTCTCTGCAGTGTGGGGTTTATCCACCCCATCACATTGCCCCAGCATAAATGACTCCAGCTTCAATTGACCCCAAGGGGGCACTTACAGTGACCTGGATACACTTGACCTCTGTGCTGGCTACAGAGACATGGTAGGAATTAGCTGGCACCAGAGGCTCTCCCTGTATTGAAGCCAGGTATGCCTGTTCTTGGGCTGTTTGCCTTCCTCTCCCAACTATTCTGCTTTCCTCTGTTAATTGTTCTGGCTTGTGGTGTCAAGCTGAGTCTGCTTAGAAAGATACGGGGTTTATATGAGTCTCATAATTCATTCTGAACAACAATTGTACTCTAATATCAACTCTAAATCACAGGCAAATTAATTTATCTGTCATGACTATCTTTCCTGAGTACTAAATGCAGACGTGCAGAGATTTCTACGTCACTGGCTCATTGTGAAAGCTAAAGAGAGGAAGATTTTAATGACTGTTATAAAAACCGTGACACTGGCGGAAAACCTTCAAAAAGCTCTCTGCCATGCCACACAGCACTCGCTGGTTTGGATATTGATGGACTGGATGTTCCCAGCAAAAAGCTGCTTGACTGTGAGAAACACTTGACCTTTGGTAGTCAGCCAGCGCAATAAATGTACCGAGTGTAATATTATACATCTGACAAATGCTCTGCTGTATGGAATGGACATTAGTAATGGAAAATGCCAGTGGGTTTTTCCTTGGCCTGAATTTCTGCAGGTGAGAGTTCATTGGACTGCCTGAACTTCCAAGGTAAGATTCCCAGCTGAAGTCAGTTGGCAACAGCTGAAGATCTAGGGAAATATTTTCAAAAGGACCCAGGTGATTTAGGCCCCTATAGCCTATACTTAGGATCTGACTTAGGCTGCCTTCACATTTGAAAATGTTACACATGGCCTCTAGGGTTTATCACTATGAAGCTTTCCCTCTGTCCCTTCCCTGTCATCCAAAAATGACAGCAGCCCCTTCCTCGATCGCCTCAATCACATTATTCTCTTGACATTTTAAGATAATTGGGCTTTTCCCCACTGAACCATGTCTGAGGGACCAGGCACTGTCTTTTTAAGCACATTGTCCCTGTTATCAGAGGCTCCCTCACACAATGAGTCACTGAGACTGGATCTTTAGGAGAAAGACCATGAGGTGGTAGCTGGAGTTTAACAAACTCGTTGGCAAAAAATAACAGAGGCCAATGTTTTCAAACTTGGGCAAGTGAAGTTCAGCACCAGGGCCTGGATTTTCAGAGGAGTCAATGGGAGTTAGACATCCAAATCTCATTGATTTTTAAAGAGATTTGGGGGCCCAACTCCCTTAGGCTCTTTTGAAAATCCCAGGCCCAAAAAAGAGGCCTCAGACCGGATCCTCAGCTGGTGTAAAATCAGCTCAGCTCCATTCTGGCCCTTGACCGTCAGAACTGATGAGCACCCACTGCTCATGTTTCAAAACCAGGCCTCATATTTCAATTCCTAAAAGCAGACTGAGATGCCCAGTGAATTCATAACTGTGGAGAGAGTTTTAGCATTCAAGATGGTTCTCTGGATAGACACATACAACATTTCTTTCTCCAGTGTTTCCTAGCTACTTCCTTTGCTTTCATCATATTGCCAATTGATGGTATCCTGCACGTAGGCCCACATCCTTCCCCATGGACACAGCCCAGATTGTGCTCTGGGGAGTTTCTCTTGAATCTGAGGAAGGAGAAGAATCGTTCCCCCAGCTGTAGCCTCAGGGCCGAAGTAGCCGAAGTAGCCGAAGAAGTCTGTTGCACCACATAACGTAGCTTGCGTATCTCCCATTGACGTACTGATGTTGACGTGCCTCAGCGTCTTCCTATTTTTGAAGGGGTAGGTGCAGGTTTGGGATTTCAGTTCTTTACTCCTCCATGAAGATGCTTTCAAGACTTGAGAAAATGACTAACTCGCTATTCTCACAGAAATTGCCACTAGGACAAGTAGCCTCGGTCTTATTAGTGCTTTCAAAATATTAGCCTCCTTATAATTAGTTACTGTGCCTTCGGGGCTCAATTACCGTGAAGGAATAGAATGATCTTTCTGCTTTTAGTTCTTCTAACAGATTTTGCTTTCTAAGCACCTTCAGGTGCAACTTCACTTTGCTCATAGGGGATAGATAGAGAGAGCAAAGCCAATAAGTAGCGATTAGCCATATAATTATCTAATTGTTTCTGGTTCACATGTCCTTGGGTATGGATACAACTCTTTCCTCTACTTCTGTATGTTCATGGCTGAGAGGTATTGATAAGACCCAGAGCATCGTTTTCTTTGCAAGACAAGTAATGCCGAGCAGAAAAATTCCCAAGAGGTTCTTCACATTGAATGGTAGCCTTAGAAACCTGCATTGGCTACTGCTGGAAATAAAAGCAAGACGATAGCTGTCATTTAAAGTTATGTTCTGAGCGAAGAAAATAGTTCTGAGAGGGTGTCTGACTTGCCAAATGCTTGCTGAAGTGTTAGCTTTGCTTAATAAACCTTATTGTTCAATGCTGAACTTTTCCCTGACTGGCCTTGAGTTTGTAGAGTTCATGTTACCAAGCAGACCGTGCTTAAAGACTTCCCGGTGCTGTAATTTTGCTGATGGGGCTCGGCGGTGTTGTTGAGACCAAAAATCAGAGGAACTGGACAGCTAAAGATGTGTCTCGCTATCAGTCAGTCAGTGTAGTGTCAATTTAAACTGGATGATGATCTGGCTAAGAAAATCACCTTGTGTTATTATGTCCATCCAATTTCAGCTTTTGCAGGATTGTTTCCAAGAACATATTCATGTTTCAAGAGCTTTGTGCCTCCAGTGCTAAATGACTCAAGTCACAAATGATGAAACTTCTTTCTACCCTGGCTGCTAAGAAATTACTCTTGTTTTTTGGCTTAACATTTCCTCCTCGTCCTTTCCCATCACTAATGAGTGTGTTTCAACATGGGTTATTAAGCATCAATATTTATTGCTATCATTATCTCAGATTAATTTCCAAAAACACTGGAAAAACGATGGGTCATATTCTGATATTGCTCTGAATTTACACTGCAATGATCATGTCCAGAGAGAGAATTAGATATCTGCTACAGAACAAGCTGCTTAGGATGCTAACTTTTGGGGGGCAGCTCCAACCCAGGTGCCCCCTTCTTACAGCTGGGATGTCTCTCAGTGGACTGGCCTGGTCACTGACAGATACAGCAATAGCCAAGAGTACCATAGTATCTCACACTTGCCTAAGTCAATTGAAACAGATGGTCATATTCCAGTCCAGTGCTGACGTAAATGACAATAGGTTCTGGTTTTCTTCAAGTCTATTTTGTTTTGTGGGGTTTTTTTTTAATGCATTCAGTATATATCATAACACTTTGAAATTGTTCATTTCTGGAATAAGTTGAAAAGAGCTTGGAATGCTTGATGAGACAGAAAAGGAACAGTTTGGATTGGTGGCCATGTGCTTTATTTGCTCACTAGATATTGTGTTCAAGGCATTAATTGCTCATAAATTGTTTGTTTAATGCAGCCCAGAGAAGTTTACTGGCATAAAAGGAAGGGTTGCCCAATGGTTAGGGCACTAGCCTGGACTTGGGAGAGGTGGGCTCCATTCTCTGCTCTGCCACAGACTGCCTGTGTGACCTTGGACAAGTCACTTGGCCTCTTTGTGTCTCAGTTTCCCATCTGCACAATGGGGATAATAGCATGTGCCTACTTCACAGATGTGGTATACATTAACAAAGATGGTGCAGTGCTCAGATACTAAGGTAATGGGAGCCATTGAAGTATCTTGGATCGGTAGGCATAAGAGTTTTAAGAATCACATATATTAAACCTCTCTCAGAAACACTGTGTTTCCATTGAAGTCACTGAAACATGAGGACTGATCCCACAAACTAACTGGAACAGACTTTCTTATATAAAGTTCATTGAGGCTTCAGGCAGTACTCGTGGCTGCGGGGAGTTATGAGAACACAAGAAGAGGCATGTTGGAACCGATCCATGATCCATGTAGAATAGCATCCTCTCCCTAAGAGTGACTGACCAGTGTTGGATGCTAATGTCAGATGCCCCCAGTGCCCTGCTAATCCTGCAGGACTGGAATGCTAGCTGCTTACACTTGTCTTGGTGTAAAGTAGAGGATTTGGCCCTACAACTTTCCTATGAATCAGTAAATGGGACTCAGAGATGGTGTTCAGCATGGATGCAAAGGAAATAAAGACATTAGGCCTAGAAGCGAACCCAAGCCAAAGTGTGAACACTGCCCCAACTTTGACGGTCAGCTTCATCACTATAAGAAAGAGGATGCAAAAGGAACTGGGTTTGCAATTGGTTTCTGCAGCTAGACAACAGATCCCTACCTCTCTACATTGGAAAACTAGGTCGGTGTTGCCATATGACTCTTGGCACAGTTCCTCCTAAGCAAGGGATGATGCATCAGTGACATTCCTCCAGGAGTAGCCCCAAGATAACTCAGACACTCCTTTAAATGACAAGCCTTTCCTTGCTTCAGCCTTGCTCCTGGGGAACTGGGGTAGTAATTCGGTGGTTCCCTCTTCCACTTTGGCCAACAAGTAGGGGTAATGGAGCTAAGCCTCTGCCCATTCTTCACCACCCCCCACTCTCCACCCATATATTCCTATGTGCCTGTGTAGGCCTGGAAAGAGGTTCTTATTTCCCCTTGCCCTCTCCCATAGGCACAATCTAGTCCTAACTAGACGCTGTTTGAGTAAAACAGAACAGGCTTCTAATTTGCTTTCTGGCTGAACGTTGGAGTTCTTCCATTTCACTCCAACTTGTATCTAACAGTCAATGTTCAGTTATGTGTTATGCAGTAAGCTGATGTATGTTACCTTAAAGATCATGAAAGCAACTGCACAGAGAAGGTTGGAGCTTTAAAATCCTATTCAACGCTGTAGTTAAATGGCACTACATGTTTGTGGGTAAGTGCTGCTGGTTAGAAGAGAAAATGAATAGCGTGGAAGCTCTTCTAGCTGTGTTCTTTCAGATGCTGACAACAGGATGACCTGCCTGTAGTTAATTGTGTATGTCTTTGTTTTAACACTGAAATTTCACTGACAAGAAATGGAGTCTGAGTCAAAATCAAAACTGTAAAACAACAAGCGGTTTTGCCCACTCAACGTGTCCCACTGATCAATAAAGGTGCTTTATTCCCATCATCTTTTTGACACTTCCACCTCTGCTATAATGAATGCAATCTCCTCCAGTCTGCTGGAGGAGAGACCTAACTACAGTGCCACCAAGGAGCTTAATGCAGAAGGCTAGTACAATGCTGATACACCAAACTTGCACCCATGTTACTGCTCCTTCCTTAAGCATCTCATTTATTCTCCCTCACTGCAGATGCGGGCACAGTGAGCCACCCTCAAGACCGTGCTCCATGACATGCCTCTGTGGGCACTGTAGCAACCCCATTGTTCTTTGAACTGCATGGGCCGCACTTCCTCCTGCAGCCGTGGGGATCCTTTTGGCAGTGAGCTCACTAATTTATTTGCCAACTGAAGGGGGAAATGATGAGTAATAATCACATAATACCTACCTGCTGCATTAGAAAGGAATAGATCCCCTCTTTTCCATCTCTGAATTCTATGACTGTATTAACCTTTGTAAGCCACTCATTCGCCAGGACCCTAAAATATGATTTGAGCTTTGTGTCAAGGAAATGCCTTTCTTGAGCTCAAATCCCAGACTTCAATGCGTGTCCTGACAGTCACTAATAATAATTCCTGGCTCTTGTATAGTATTTCTCATCAGTAGGTCCAAATGCACTTTACAGAGAAGGTCAGTATCATGATCCCCATTTTACAGATAGGGAAACTGAGGCACAGAGAAGCAAAGTCACTTGCCCAAGGTCAACCAGCAGGTCAGTGGCAGAGCTGGGAGTGGAACCCAGTTTTCCTGACTCCCATTCAAGTGCTCAAGCTCTAATTCACCTGGCTACTATTGTTCAGCCATCTATGTAGCTGGCCAAGTAACGAAATAATGTATTTGGAAATAGTTTTTTCACCAGTTATAGGCGGGGGAAAGAGTTAAGTCAACTATCTTTGAGCCTTGTTTGGCCAATTTGACTGCAGGAGGAGTTACAGCTCCTAACCTTCTGGATGCCTCGGGCTGATGCTCTGTCCATCGTGCTGAATGTGGTCCTGCTAACACTGCTGACTCAAGCAGACTTCTCCAGAGTCACACCTTCAAAGCAGCTGCAGTGTCCAGGAACCGTCTAGTCTTTGGCCTTGATTTTTGCATTGCCCTGCTCCTCAGGAAACATCTACTCCAGATCAAAGTGACCATTCGGATTTGGTAGCATTTTGCTCCCCTCCCCACCTTTGCCCTGATTTTTTAAATGGCTGCACACAGCACAGGGAAATGAAGGATCAGGGCCACTGTGGCAATAGCATTTATTGGTTGGGAAATATGAATCGGAGGCAGAGGAAGCAAGGAGGGACAACCACCCATTGGGAGAAGTGGTGATGAAGCTACTGACAGCTGCATGAATAGAGACTTCAGCTTCTGTGAATCTGCATAGCTCAATTGACGTCCATGGCTGAGTTAAAGTGCTCTGATCAGATATCTGTTGCATTAATAGCTCAGATTCGCACACCTAGAAGTCAATGGGAATACTTGTATTGATTTCAGTGGGTGCAGGATCAGCGTTGATAAGAACTTCGGTGCTTCTTGCCTGTCTCCATCCAGAACAACTAACAGCTCGGGTGCTGATCCTTAAAGGTTCCTAACTCCCATTGGCTCGTCAAAGGTATTTAGGTGTCTAAATACTTTTGAGGCTCTGGGCCTCAGGGGCACTATCCTCTCCTGCAAGTGTGACGACAGACATTATCCCCATGTTCCAACTTTTATTATTTTAATATTTAATGTCCCTATTGCAGTATTGTCCAAAGGGCTCAATCCGGGATGGGGGTGCAGTTGTACTAGATATGAAGTTACACACAGTCCCTAATAATTGAAGAACCTGCTCCAGCAAAGCCCTTTATGTGCCGTGCCTGACTGGGGCCTACGAGGGCATCCAGCCTTTGAAGGGTAGTGGAGAGGGTGACAGACACATATATACATGTTTATGCACATATACATTTGTGTTTTTCTTAATGGCATCAATGCATAAATAATGAATGCATTTCAGGTGGGTGAATGGTTGCATTTAATAGAAGCTGAGAGGTGGGTAACTGGGGGAGGTTGGTTTGCCAAGTTTAGGGGTTATTGAGCTATATTATTTTTCTAAATTAAATTCTGTTTTCATTAAGTGTTAGACTCCCACAGGGAATGCTGTTAATAAAAATGTATTATATTATGTAGTTACCAAGCACACAGGAGGTAAAAATATCACAAGCTGGGGCAAAGTTAACCTCTCCTCACTCTAGTCCTCTGGATGGGCTTCTCTGATCTCATGAGATCTCTCCAGATAAGACAGGTCAACTCAGATTAATATTTGGTTGTAAGACCTCCTAGTTCTGGGTGACGCTGTAAAGGGGCACCTTGCTCTGAGACTGTGCTCAGCCAATGCCCCAGCCTGCTGTACTGCTTGAGATTCTCTCCTTTTGGATGGCGCGCTGAAAACCAGTCTTGTCTCCCTTCTGTTAAACTACTGCTATGTTGCTCCCCAGAAGCAGCTGCATTTCAACAGTCACTGATCTAACACACGAGCTATATAAAGGAATCAGTGAAAGTGTGTTAAGCTTTAATGGTCCTTCAGGATGAAGGATACTGTAGAAATGTAAGTGCTTCCTTTAAACCACATTTATACTTGGAAACGTCAAATATTTTAATACACAGCTAAATCTAGTCCACACTAGGGCAACCTCAAGGCTAATAAAAGTCCCCGATCCTGTTTTACAGTCTCCCAAGAACATAACCTTTATGAAAATGCATCTATCGGTAAGACAGTGGCTGCTTTTTCTTAAAATCATAACTTTCAGTGTCTTGTTCACTACTAAAACCTTTCTTGTGCACTGATCTGCCCACTTTAGAACATTAGATAATGGATACTTGCATTCAATTCACCACTTAACTTCTGCACAGTCTTTTCTCTCCCTAATGTGACCAGTTTTTGAAGCGCTTCAATTTTTGGATTGTGTTCCTGGCTGAGGCTTAGCTGTAAGGTGCCCCTTGCTAATAATTCCAGCAAGGACTACTTTAAACACATCTTCCAGTGCCAGATTTCCCCTGAAGGGAAGCAAGGAAATTTACTTCAATTTGTTAGACGAGATAGCTTGAAATAAGGCCTGTATGTTTTTTTAAGGCTTTTTACTGTTAATTATTTATTAATTATTATTATCATAAAGCTGTTTTAGATCCATTCCTTTATTTGCCGCTTCTGCCTCAATTACCTTGATTTCAGTGGGTGATAGATCAAGTCCCTGGTGTTGATACTGGACATTTAGTGATCAGTGTGAATACCAGTGAGACACGGTACACCCGATCTGCAGACCAATGAGGTTTAATGTGCAAGGTTTTCTATAGATATACTAGTTGAATACAAAGCCTAACTCCAATATATCATGCTCACTAAGCCTAGAGAGCTAAGCATTTACTTAGAAGGCTGTAGACAGGAATGGCTTTCTTCAGGGGCCCCACCAGGGAGTCAGTGGATCTTCTGGTCTAACCGTCAGCACCTCCCGTGGAGTCAGGCGTTGATGGGGCATGCCCTTTCGTCTAAATAGGGACTTCTTATACCCTTTCATAAACAACTTTCACCTAATTACCTCTCTACTCATTATCACATATACTAATTACCTACATTGGGTTTTCACCCTTAACTCACCACGATAATTGGGGTCATCAAAACAACATCTGGTGATAGGAAGGGCGGTGTAAAAATTTGCCCCTTGGCAATGAAAAAATGTACCCCCAGACGTTCAAGGATAACTTGTTGTTCCCATCACCATTACCTATGTGCAGCTGCAAGCAATACATGTGTATTTTATCTTGTGATGTGCAGTGGTGTGCAGAAACGGAGACATCTGCAAGGTTACTCAGTAGTCACATTCATCTCTGCCAACTGAATGATGTCATGCTACAGGGGTCGGAATAGCCAAGTAGGCAACTGAAGCTATGCTAGGTCTGTAGGACAGCGGTCAAGCAACTCAGATTGTTCTGGGTCTCCAACACCTGGTGCATATCAATCCTTTCTCTGAAGAAAATGGGTCTCTCCCAGGCACCTGAACATTTTTTCTCCAACATTTTCTAATTTGGGTGCCCTAAAGTTAGGTTCTTTATATCAGAGCCGACACATGGATTTAAGGCTGAATTCAGCAAGCATGTGAGAAGTTGTGAGCAGTCCTTTGACTTCTGTGTGATCACGCACATGAGAGCTGTGGTATTTTGAGGGAACCCATGTTTAAAGTTATACAAATGCTTGACTACCTTGCTGAATTGGGGCATGCTCACCTCCTATAGTCTTCAAGGGGAACTGGGGATGCTCCACATGTTTCAAAATTGATTTAGGAGTTTAACTTTCGGTTCCCAGGCTTGAACGTCCTCGCCTCTGCTTTTTAGGTCGTGTTGGAGTAAATTTCTGGCTAGCACTCACAGACCCTGCTGCAGCAACGTCCTTCCTTGTGCTTGAGCACTTAAACACCATTGACTTCAATGGCAACTAAGTACATGTGTAAGGTGGGATGTTTGTTTAAGTGCTTTGCTGATTCAGACTTACTTAAGCACATGCTTAATGTTCAGCAGATGATTCATGCTGGGATTTTTTTACTCGTTGCCTGGGGACGTCGTGAAGGCTCTGTCAGAACAGGTATTCAGGCCTGCCCGTAAAGGCCTATGATTTTTAAGTATATTCTTGTCACTTATCTAATTACAGGGGTATAAAAACAAAGAATCAAAATCACAGGCCGCCTGTCTATGGGCCTTCTCTCACTGTGACAGTCTGGGGCCTTGTACTTTGGCTAAACAAAACCAAAAGCAGCAGGGGCAGCGATAAACTGGGAAGCGTGTGGTCACGTCCATCACGTTCCAAACAAATTACATTAAAACAAGGTAATATCAGGCTGTTTAGAAGGTGATACAGTCTAACGCCTCTAGATAAAGAAAAGACCCTAGAATGCTTAAAGAAAACTCTGTTTGATAGCATTCTGTCCAGTTTGTCAACAGGTGTGGTTGTAGAATCTACGCTTCATCTTATTTGATCTCTATGGTACCCACTGTTCTGATAATTTCTGTCTGATTCTTTGATTCTTTCTGTCTATCCCATAACTAATTGTAATCAGTTAAGGTGGTGGGGTATGATTGGTCAGAGAATTATGTTACCATATGTTAGGACTGGTTAAAGAATGATCTTGTAATATTTTAAAGAAAATGATTGGTTAAGATACACTATAAAAACTGAGGTCAAACAGGAAGTAGGGGGGGAAATTACTGGTGTGAAGAATTGGAGTTGATGCTTGAATGATTATCCCAATAAACCCATTGTATTGCTTGCTGCTGGACTCTGGACTTCTGCTTCTGTCAGCGAACCAAGAACTGAGGGAGTAGGCCCTAACAGGCCAAAGTGTAACTGGGTTAAAAAAAGAATTAGATAAACTCCTGGAGAATAGGCCCATCAATGGCTATTAGCTAAGATGGTCAGGAATGCAACCCCGGGCTCTGGAAGTCTTAAGTCTCTGACTGCCAGAAGCTGGGACTGGATGACGGGGGATGGATCACTCAATAAATTGCCCTGTGCTGTTCATTCCCTCTGAAGCATGTGGCATAGCCACTGTCAGAAGACAGAATATTGGGCTAGATGGACCATTGGTCTGACCCAGTGTGGACATTCTTATGTTCCTGTGATTTTTTTTTTCAAAGGAACCTACCCAAGTCTCCTTGATATTCAGTGGGAGATGAACACCCAATGAGTTTAGGCTCCTCATCCTGGGTGCTTTGCTGAATCAGATCCTTAAGCATGTGCTTAAAATAGTCAATGGGACTTAAGCATGCACTTAAAATGGTCAGTGGGACTTAAGCCCATGTTTAAGTGTTTTGCTAGATTGGGGCCTCTACGCAGAAGGAAAACTTGGTGCTGTTTTTTTGAGTTAACGAAGACACCCAAACTACTGGAAATCAACTCTTTTTGGCTTCTCTGATTGAGACTAACATGGAAAAGCTAGTACACGGAAACACTGTGCGATAAATGTTTTTTGCTTGCTGGAATTGTAATTACTTTGATGGCCTGAGGCTGTTTAGTTTTACTACTTGTGATAAGAACAATAAATGTATTTGCAGGCTGGAGTCGTTTTCATCTTGAGTTTGTTACTGATTGTGCAACACCCTGAGGACAGTGATAACTTAACTACTGAGGAGCAATCAGACAGCAGTCACTTAATTAGCGTCTATATTATAGGGCTTGCATCTGGTGCTTATTTTCTTGTTGCCACTGACAATACCAGAGATAAAGACCTGTAACCTCAAGGGGGTGATGTTAAATCACAATTAAGAAAATGGGCATAAAATTGCCCATAGGGTAAAATGGGTATTTGCATAGCACAGGGGATCTCAATCTTTTCCATACCAAGATCACCTTTTTCATACTAGCATCCAGCCCAGGACCCTGTCCCATCTAGCTGGGTCTAGCCACGATGTCCCTCTCATTTAGCAACATGAGAATGGCAGCATGGTTATGACCCCCTTTATTATTTATTTATTGCAATATCATAACACCTAGGAGCCTCAGTCGTGGACCAGGACCCATTGTGCTAGGTGCTGTACAAACGCAGAACAAGAAGAGAGTCCCTGCCCCCAAAGAAATTTACAATCTAAGTATAAGACAAGCGATGACAGATGGATACAGACAGAGTACAAGTAAACCATGAGACAACATTGATTGGTTCAGCTCCAGACCCCCTGACAGCTGTTTGCATTTGTCCTGGAGGTCATCACTCCCAGTATAAGAACCCAGGGGCAGCGACCATTCAAGTGATTGGAAGGACTTTTGTTGACTTCAGTGGGCTTTGCGTTAAGCCAGATACAAAGGGCTTCAGTATATGTGAGGTTCGCATAATTTCCTTATGTGTTGTTTGTGCTGTGATGCTTTGTCAGCGATGTCTGATCTTGACACCATTTGGGACAGCGATGAATGTCATGGCATGACATTTCTTTTTGAATGCTGTGTCTCCACTGCTATATATGAAGATTGGAAGTAGGGAAACACGAAACCAGACACTTCCACATTGGTAGAAGTGGGACAAAACACCATTAAGTTGTTACCAACCTTAAAAACCTAGGGTATTTAAAAATGAATCAGTTGCTTTCTACCACCTTTCCCACTTCTTCAATTACAATTAATTATGGGGCAGATTCTGACAGTCTTACTCATGTTGACTGGTACTTTACCATTTAAGTAATTACTTTGAAATCAGTGATGCTAAATGAGTAGCAAATTACAAGTCAATGAAAATAGGACGGGCAGAAATTGGTCCCACATAACATATCAGGCTGGAGTAGATTTAGTAGCATTGCTCTAATCAAAGAGGTAGTAAATATAGACCCACTTGGAGGGCTAACATTGAGTAAACAACAAATCCATCTTATAATGAGAATTCAATTTAATTGATTTAAGCTTTTTCAAAAGTGCCAAGACCTCTTCCTGGAATAAAATTAAATCCAGCAGCAATGTAGACAATTTAACAATTCAATGTTTATTCTCAAATTTGTAGGGAGAGACAAAGAAGTTCAGGTTACCTAAAGTACATTCTTGAACCAAATCCAAGCTAAATTTGAAATTAAAAGAAGTTTTTGATTAACTAAAACTGTGGTATAGCTAGAAAATTCCATTCACCCATCCTAGAGAGGGGTTTCCAACTCTACAAAGCTCCATGGAAAGATGAGTTCCTTTCCTTTGCTGGTATAAGAGGAATTTTTTGATTCCAAGAGTGTAAGAATATAAGTTTTTTGCCAGGGCTGATCAGACTTCTAGCAGTTTATGTTCATATCATGCCTCTGGACTAACTGATGCTTCCAAGGAAGGCAAAAAACCTGTAATGCACCTGGACAGTTGTACAATGATGCATATGGGGAGGCAGACAGATTTCTTGCTTGACCCTGACAGAAATCAGCAGTCACCCTGAAGCATGCACGCTACTTTAGGATTAAATCCCGACCTCCAGATTATATTTAGGTAGAATTCCCTTGAAGTCAAGGGGACCTCTTATATGCTTAAAGTTAAGCACTTGCTTAAGTACACTGCTGGTTTGGAGCCTAAAGGCACCCACAAGCACATGACTGACGAAAACCAGTGGCCAACTTCCATAATTGCAATAGGTGCGGCAGGTGTCTGAGTTCTGGTGAACTGGTAAGAGTGCAAGGCAAACGGGGTGAATGGGCATACTCCAAATTCCATCCTTGTCGAGGGCATTTATGGCTCACCCAGAGCATTCTACATCAGCCAGGAGAGAGAATCTGAAGGTAAGTGGACCAGATGACTCAGTCAAGAGAAGACAATATTTTTGTGCTTTATCTGTCAAGAGAGAATGTGCTGGGATGTCTTTCTTTTCTGGATTCCTCTACCTCCACTCTCACCCCCCACACACACTTAAGCAATTGATTGTGTTTTCACAAAAGGATCTCAGAAGACTGAAATTTTAACTTGCCAGTACCATTTTCCTTTGACAGCAGCACAATGGCTAAGTTAAACACCAGATGTACTTTGCAACATAATCATTCTCAGAAGGAGACTGGAGACCAAAACTTGAAAGCAATTGTGCTTTCGAGAGTGGAGTATTATGCTGCCAGTTTTTTAGAGTAACTGCTATTATTGTTATCTCTAATAATTGATCTTTCAATAAAATGGCTAATTCTAATCTCAACATAAATATAATATAATATAAACTACTCTGGTTTAAAACTATGTTAAAGATCTGGATTTTCGCATGCAAATCAAAGGGTATTATAGATCTGTGGTTCTTAACCAGGTCTTCAGGGGAGTACATCAACTCATCTAGATATAGACAGATCATGCCTAGTTTTTCAACAGGCTTCATAAGAAGCACTAGCGAAGTCAGTGCAATCTAAAATTTCATACAGACAATGACTTGTTGATAATGCTTTATATACTATACACTGAAATGTAAGTACAATATTTATATTCCAATTAATTTATTTTATAATTATATGGTAAAAGTGAGAAAGTAAGCAATTTGTCAGTAGCAGTGTGCTGTGATACTTTTGTATTTTGACGTCCGATTTTGTAAGCAAGTAGTTTTTAAGAGAGGTGAAACTTGGAGGTATGTAAGACAAATCAGACTCCTGAAAGGGGTACAGTAGTCTGGAAAGGTTGAGAGCCACTGTTATAGATTAATTAGTTTACTGTTGGCCTTTATAGAGAGAGGACCACTAGCAACGCCGTCTAAACATCATGTAATGACTGGGTCCATCTATCCCAATGTTCATAGAGAGCCTGATCCAATGATCGTTCAAGTTGATGTTCATTGACTTCAATATGCATTGGCTTAGGCCTATGGGGGGCCCTACATATAATGTTATATAGCTCATTAGTTATAGCAGTGGTTCCCAACCTTTTCTCTGCCATGGCACATCTTGATACCTTTAATTATTTTGAGACACACCACCAGATAGTCTCCAAATTAACTCATGAATATTCATTAGCCAATCCAGAACTCATTAAGTAGTTCTTCAAAAAATGCCGTGGCACGCCGGCTCGGGCCTGACGGCACACTGGTTGGGAAACATTGAGTTATATACAATTCCGGTCACCTAATTTCTAAACTTAAACAACAAAAATAGAAAACGCTTAGACACTAGTCAAGGAGGGTGTATGAAGAAAGTCTTTCATAAGGAAGCTATGATAGATGGACCATTTGGATGTCATCCTGCATAACATTGGCCATAGAATTTCACCCAACCATTCCTACATCAAGCCCATATCTTATGGTTGAGTTACATCGTATTGTTTAAAGACTTGATTTAAAGACTTCAAGTGATGGATAACTCAGCGCATTCCTTGCTAAACCTGTTCCAATGGCAAATTACCCTCATTGTTAAAAAATCTGCACCTCCTTCCTAGCATGAATGTATTCATAGCTGATCTTCCTCAGAATGTGTTTGGATTTGATCTTCTAGTTCAGTGCACTATAGAGACACAGGCCATCAGTGAAGTATGGAGTGGGATGAATTTATCTAGCTTCACCTTCCAGCCATTGGATCTTATCAGGCCTTTTATAGATTAAACAGCCCTCTGCTGTCAGAAAACTTCTCCTCATGTAGGTACTTATACCAACCAAGAAAAAGAAACATTCTTCTAAAGGAGGAAATGACAAAAATTTGGGGAAATTAAATTAAAACTCACCAGAAGGTTTCATCACAATCATTGTTGTTACCATTATTTATTATTCTGATTACTATTGAATTGTAAGCCATGGACCAAAGAGGTAGATGAAGTTAAGGGGTTTAACCCTTTTAAATCCTGGGGCACTGGTTGGTTGTGTTGTCACAAAAGGCATTCAGCCACGTTACTGAAAATGTCACTACAGAGGTCGTAATCTCATGGACCGTGTTTGATACCAGTCTGTGGGCAACTGCGTTCAATGAATTGATCAGGCCCACTGAAAGCTTACAGTACATAGCTCACTAGAACTGCTGGAGAAAGAGAGTGATTCAATGCGAGGGCTGTCAATATGATGCTCAGGAACTGTTGTGTAATAAGAAATGAAAACCACCAAAAGGATATCTGTGTTATTTCAAAACAAAAAGAGGAATTGGTTTTTCTTACTGTCCCATAGAGAGAGTTTAAATAGTTTACAGGCCGCATTTTCACCACTGTCTGCCTACATTGGGAATACAAACTCTGCAAGGGCATTGACTGAGTCCTGAAAAATACCATTGGCCTATGCAAAAGTGGATGAATACAAAATGTGTGCGGGTGGGGTAAAGAAGTCACTTCTGAAACTTTGGCCTCAAGCAATATTGGTGTCGGCATCCCATTTGCAATAGAACATTCCCTGATGGTAACATATAGAAGTGCAACACAGGTCACTTGCTGGATCACCTGGGTTTATCTCACTTAATTAGTTCCCTATCACTGCACGGGCCTCAGCCATTGGTGCACCTCGGTCCTGACTGTTGCCTGCCTTTGGCACACAATGGATTTGTGTCCTGAGGGCTGCAAATCTTTGACCTAATTCTGGTTGTGGGGCTTGATGTGGAGTGGCGAGGTTAGGGTTCCTATGGGTCCCCACCCTAGGGTTAGGGTTCCTATGGGTAGGGAATTTGGGCAAGGGTTAGGGTTCCGATGGGTAAGGGACATGGGTTAGATTACCAAGCTGTTCCTGATGACAAAACCTTTCATTCTTTCACTGATAGGTGTAGCTACACATGGCCGTATGGATGTAGCCAGCTTTTCACTGCAGCATGTAGCTGCACACAATCTCCATGCCACCACAAGAGGCATGCAGTTCAGATAGCGCTTAGCTGAGCCAGTGGTCCCTTCTGGCGGTAAGCTCTATGATATTTCAGAATCCGTTTATACCTCGCATGACCCAACTCATTACATTCTTTTCCAGTTTCCGTGTCCGTGTTAATATTCATGAAGTTGTAGCCATTGTCTGGCTTTTCCCCTGGGACTATTCACAACATTTATATTACACTCGGGGATAATATCACCCAGGAGTATGTGGCTCTGTTTGAATGATATAAAAACCAGCTGGAACTACTGCTAAAAATTGGTATAAAACTTTTGGTTGTTCTAAAAGGTTTGTTTCAACTGTTGTTCAATATATATCTATATATATATTGCTTTTGCTACTGCAATTTCCTTGGTTCTGTCTTTTCTCCAAATATTTCTGGCCCAGTAAAAAGAAGAGGAAACAGCAATAGCTTTTTTTTCTGAAAATCTATTTTTCTGAGATTTCCATCCAGTTTTTGCAGACGATTTGAACCCAGGGCCACTTCCTCAGCATCTATAATTCAACATAGTGGTCCAACATGTAGATAAGAAATTGAACAGTAGTGCCAATACTTTGCAGTCGTCCCCTTCTTTAAATGCAACAGCAATTTTCATAGACAGCTAGCTACAATATATTAAAACAATATAATCAAACTGCCCTTACTATATATGGCATTTGCTTTAGATTATGGTTTCAACAGTATGTCACTCATCTCACTGTGAATAAAGTGTTAAAACTGTGAAGATCTAGGCACTAAACCTCCACTCATGGTGCAGATTTAGCAAAAGGGGAGATAATCATGGATGGTGCATTGACTGATGGAAGTAGAGGAAATTGACAAATGTCTTATACTGTGAAATCCAAGCTCTGCAAAATCAATCACCTCATATGAATCTCTGAGCTTTCTGGGTTAGCTTTCTGTTACACTGTCAAATGATACTACAAGAAGGAATGCATCAAATGGGTCTATTAAAGTCCTTACCTGGAACATAACATGCGTCAGTGTCATTTGTACAAAGACATCAAGCGCTGATAGTGCTATTTGAAAATAGATGGTACTAACACCGCAGCTTCACACTCTCAGGAATGTGGAGTTGTTTGCTGTAGCCCATCATGAAAGATGGAGGAGTCTCGGTGATTCCTTAAGGGATTGTTTTGGCATTTCTCAAACACAAGTATTACAAGTATAATTGAACAGACTCTCTGGCCGGCAAATGAAAGACTTAAGTATAAATTAAAGGACAGATTGTGCAATTCTTTCTCTCATTACTGAGGGTTTACTCACATGAGTAATCCCACTGAGGTCTCTGGGTCAACTTGTGTGAATAAATCCTCACCAACATGAGGAAGGGCTGCATAACCCGGCCCTAAATTTTTGGGGCCTGATTCTGATCTCCATCACAGCATCCTAACTCTGTAGTAACTCCACTGATCTGTGACTGAGATTAGAATTGAATCTTTTGATCGAAGTGTTTATAAAATGGACATGACTTTAGTTTCCAGATGCCACGAGGCCCTGCAACCTGGTTATTTGGCCTTTGAAAAATATTGGGAAGTAGTGTTTCTGTTTGCAAGTGAAGTTGCTAAGACAAGGGTCAGCCTCATTAAAAGTGTCAGTTGTATTTAAACTGACCTTATACAAACTGTTGCTACAGACTCTGCTAGGAAGATACACAAAAATGGCATCCTTTCACTTAATTTTTCTGGGCGGTCTCTAGTTTCTCTGTATTCTGCTTAGCCTCAGTAAATTGAAATTTGCGCCAAATTGTTCCCGCTATTTAAATGTCTCACAACAAAGTTAATCAGATTATGTTCACCAGTTCATCCCACAAAGTGCAAACCTTCAATGCAATGGTTCTACTCCACCAGCCTTATCCAGAGACTGCTATTTAGGGACCCGTAAATGTCACCATTGACATCAGAGACAAACTCCCACTGACTGGAGTTAGTGTCAACTCTGTTGCCAAAGTTCCTATAACTTGAGTCTTACTATAAATACATGTGACCTTTATTTGGATTGTTGATATTTAATTAAAAAGGCCAAAGCAGCTGAAATATATACAGAGGGCTTCTGTTTTTTAGGGTTTTGTCAATTTCATTTTTCAGGATTTATTTTTTAGCAATTTTTGAATTTTATGTAGATGTCTAAAATTCAGAGCTTTTCAGAGATTTATTTGTGTGTAGATATAGTAGATTCATACAGTAAAGTGCATAAGGGAACCTTTAGTATTCCCTAGCATGGATCAATTAATGTGGAACATGTTAGTGCATTTTAGAAATCACACCACTATAGTCCGCATTACAGTTCTGTGTAGACAAGGCCTTAGATACAAGCCAAGGAGCAGAGACATCACCTATATAAACAAACTGCACGGGAAAGGGTGAACTCAAAACGAACTGAATAACGTTTCCAGAGTTTATTGGAGAAACACCCATTTCTTTTTTTTTTTTTTTTAATCGGGTTGTTCTATGGGCATTTATCACTTAAAAATTAATATCAGAAGCTCTAAATATATACAGTCACCATCGCTCAGTATTGGTGGGCCATATCCTCAGCTGCTATAAATCGATTTAGCGCTAGTGACTTCAGTGGAACTACATCAATTTACACCAGCTGCGAATCTGACCCAGTATTGCTATCCCTATTGTGACTTCTTTGATTTGCTGAGCACCAGGCAAGTGGCGTTACATAGGGGCTAGGATGGTGTCTGGCTCAAAGTTTTAGACTTGAAGAGGACAGAAACTTCAGTGCAGATGCATAATAAGCCAGATGATCATATTCTGCAGGGGCCAATGTCTAAGTGATGCAGCTGATTTTCTGGGGGGGTTTATTTTTTTAATTTCACTCTGCTTTTCATAGGTGGATTATTCTGTGAAATGCTGACCCAGCAGTACACATCCTGGGGCCAGTCACATATGCAAACACTGGATTGTCTGGCCTGGCTTTACACGCTAATCAAATCTTAAAAGCAAGACATGAAACAGTCATTAAGAATAAAGCTTTGAGCTTTAAGTGATTTCTAAGTCCAGTCAGGATGTTCAAGTTCTATTTTATTGCTTTTTATTCCCTAAAGAAATTGTCAAGAATGTTCACTTTACATATGGGGTTGTGGCAAGTAAAAGCTGTCGTTGGAGATGAGACAGTGTTTTAACACCTGAAGACTTTGCCAAAGCCTTTTTGTCACTAGCAGCCACTGTGGGATGTTGGTACAAATTCCGGCAGGTGAGTTGCAGACCGTTGGGTGGGCTAATTGAGGCTGGCTGGCTGCAGATAGGTTGTTCCAGGACCCGACTGAAGGTGGCAGGACTTGACTCTAAATTAGTTCATTCACAGGCTTGCACGTCATTAACCAAGCAAGAGTTCATTAATGAAGTCTGCAGTGGAGCTGTGGGTGACTGGGTTTTCCTGCGGCAGCCTTGGAGATCACCTACCATGTTTATCGGAGCGCACCCCACTCCTGAAGACATGGTCTTTGTAATAAGGGAGCAGAGCAGGAGGTAAAACTTCCACGTCCGAAGCTTGGGGGGGACAGTGCTTACCCATGCCCAGGGCATAGGAAATCTGGAGTCGTGACAGGAACAAAACATCCCAAAATCAGGTTGCTTCAGCCCCTGGGTGATCCATTCTAGGTCGGAGACCTTCAGGCTGAGCTGCGGACTGCCAGGAATCAGGGCCTCCAGCAGAGCTAGTCTCCGAGCAACTGAAGTAGGCCTGTAGTAGTTGCCTGAGTGGTCACACTGCCCGGTTGACTGGGAATATCGGCAGAGCGGCTCGTACGCCCAGCAGCAGCAGTTCAGTGGCTGCTCTAAGCATTCGCCAATGGCTGTGATAACCCCTGCCTTTCTTGGGTCCCTGGCCCCAGCCTTACTTCACCCCAGGTAACCAGGTTCCGATTCCTGGCCTGTAACGTAGGCTCTGACCCTGGACTGTGGCGTCTGGACTTCGATGCAGGTTCCAACCCTGGGCTCTGATTTCTGGCTACCAACACCTGTTCTAACCCCTAGGCACGACCGCCCACATCCCAGTCCCTGACAGGAGCCGTCAGAAGTTTTAAAAATGGGACTCAGACTCCTGAATCACTCGGGTGCTTTTGAAAATGTTGAGCTAGGTCACTAGCCTGAGGGATAAGGCTGTGGACGGAGATGTTCCTGTGTTCCGATGATCCCCAACTTCTTTGGGACCCTGAACCACTCTTGGGAAAGAGAGAAGACCCGAGGCTGCACTAATTGACATCAGGGTCTCACCTCAAGATCCCAGGACTGGGATGTAGGAGCCTTCAGAGGTTTCCCAGCAATTTCCCTAATTGTAAATGTCTGAGTGCTGGAGATTCTTGACCACTCTTCCACAACTTGAGTAAACGTCACTCTTCTGACACTTCATTTGGTTGCCCTTGAAACTGGGAGGAAACGGGAAATTCAGCATGATCTGAGTTTGATGGATACCAATTTACCTCTAGTGCTTATGGAGCCTCATGCATTGTACCTCTGGTACAGAGCCCACTGGAGTCAATGAACATCTTTTGATTGACTTCAATGGCCTTTAAATCAGGCTTCAAGGGCATTCCTGGGCTATCTTCCGGTCTTGTGAGGTCGTTTAGAGCATCATGTTGTTTGGCAAGGCTTTTAAGCCACCTGGACTTCAGGGGGTGTCACAATTTAAGTGGCTCTCATCTGATTGCCACAAAAAATATATGGCATCTCCAGACATGTGTGAGAGAGATAAACACAGAAGTACCTTCAGCTGCCAGTCCATCGAAACCCACTTTCAAGAGTTTCCCTGTTAAGCAACAGAACAAAAAGAGGCCATGTAAATAGGAAGTCCATAGCAAAGCACAGCAGTGTCCATAACAAAGCATAGCCAAAAACTAGAGATGGTTCTATGCCAGAACATATATGTACACTTATAGAAATGTCCATAACAGGGAATAGAAAGGTCCATAACAAAGGATGCTATGGAAGGAGAGAAAGGTAGTCTTAGCAAGGGAAATGGTCTGAAAACTGATTGTGAATTGTAAGGGAATATCAGATCCAGGCAGGATTATCATGCTAGCAATTTCCGAGAGCTAAATAACTAAACTATGTGTCAGTCCTATGGGTTGAACAATCAAAACAAAAGAATTAGCCTTTGTGTCCCTGGAAAGTACAGTGTGCTCAAAAGAGTAAGCAATGAATATTTTCTATAATTGGATTGCAAAGAATGTGTATGACAGGACAACATTTGTCAAGGGGGAACGGAATTTGCTCAAATGAGAGCGGAAATATAGCTACCCAGGGGCTAGGCAGTAGGTAAGAAGCACATCAAAAGCCGTATTAAGACAGGAATTTACCAATATACTTAAGCATGTGCATAGACCCACTGACTCCAATGCTTGCTTAAAATCAGGACATGTTTAAGTACCTTGCTGAATCAGGGCTTTAATATAAATGTTATTAAAGATTTATCTGCTAACAGAGAATCCACCATTTATATTAACAGAGAATCCACCATTTACACTAGTTTAAACCTGCAAGGGATCCATCCCCTATGCTGCAGGGTAAACCCCCAGGATCTCTGCCTATCTGACATGCTGGAAAATTCCTTCTGACTCCAAATGTGGTGATCAGTTAGACCCTGAGCATGTGGGCAAGACCTACCAGACAGATACCTGGGAAAGAATTCCTAAGGGATTTAGGAGCACAAATCCAATTGAAATCAATGGGACTTGTCCTCCAAAACCCCTTGGATCCTTTTAAAAAGATCCTGTAGTTTAGATATATCCATTGGCAGAGCAACATGGAGATGCTTGCATGGCATGCGAGTCACATTAGCTGGGATTTTCAAAGGTGCCTAATAGAGTGAGGGACATTCTGATCCAATTCAAATTCCCATGAAATTCAGTGGGAGCTGCGCACCTAACTCCCTTATTCGTACATGAGAATCCCAGCCACTGTGCCTGGAACTAGCCAGGGCTGAAGTTCTCCCTTTCGGTAAAAGGCCACATGCCTCTAGAACAAAACAGACTAAAGGGGAATGAGATTTTCGGAGATTTTTGCCACTCAAACTTTATTAATAATGGTACCCACATCCCCATAGATTGAGTTTCGTCTATTCCAAAACAGTTGGGCTTATTTAATCCTCTCTCTTTTCCACATGTGGAATATGCCAATGCTACTAGCCATCGACAGCAGGTGTTCGGTGAAACCTGATAATACAATCAAAAGCAAGGTTAGACACTACATCAGAATTCACAGTTCAAAGCAGAAGGAGGCTTGGTTTCAATTTGATCAGGTTGCAATTTATTTAACTTGCCTTTGTTGCCTTAGATTAGACAGATAGTGTGAGCAATTTGCGTAAGCCTAAAGGCAACCTAGCCATTTTGCTCAGCTCAAGAGTCTGGACATTTGAAAGGTAGAAGTATTTTGCACTAGGACTAAACCGTAGAATGTATTTAGAACAGTGGAAGTTTTTTACAGGAATAGAACTATGGCCCATCTCATCCTTACCTAGATTGGAAGCTCTTTGGAACAGGAACCATCTTCTTGTTCTATGTTTGTACAGCACCTGGCACAATGGAGTCCTGGTCCATGACTGAGGCTCCTAGGGAATACAAATAATAAAATAATAATAATCTGAAATCCTCTCTCCAACACAGGCCAATTACTAATGCTTCAGAGGAAGGAGTAAACGCCTTTATAATACACTTAATTTGGGGGAAATTTAGTCCTGGTCTGAGCTGGTAGATAGGGTCAGTCCCTGGTTCTGCCTGGACCTCCTGGGTCCTAGAGGAATGCCTTCACCACAAACCTGTCCCTCCTTTTAAAGACAATTGATGTAATTTAGAAGTATATTTGTGTGTACCAAAGGAATGTGCACCCCATTTTAATCAGCTAATCCTCCTACCCCTCTTTCTTTCAAACCTTTCTGAAGACCCCCTTTGTCCGCCAGGCCCACAAAAACTGTCTATAGTTTAATTGCAGACAATTAATTAATTCATACATTTAATGTATTAAAATATTAATACTTGAACCATGTATTAATTATTCACATTTTTCAGCACCAGAAGTGTGCTAGGCACCTGATAGTACAGAGAAGAGGGCGTGGTTTGCTGAGAGCAAGAGTGTGTGTCTACACTGCAATCAGGAGATGTGAGTGCAGCATGTGTAGACGTGTGTGAAGCCAGAGCAACAGAGGCAGCTGCATGAATTAGCCCTGCCTGCCCAGGACCCTGGGTACATACACAATCAGCCTCCACCGTGCTGCCAGTGGCTTCACTGCAATTCTAGCTAGATCAAAGCTAGCTTAAGTATGTCTACACATGCCTTAATCTCATCTTCCAATTTCAGTATGGACGTACCATAATGCTCCAACCATGCTCCTGTTGAAGCCAAGAGGAGTTTTGCTGCTGATGTCCATGGCACAGAATCAGGCCCTAAATTCAGATAATGATGCAACAGAATAATAGGATGGAGATGGGGAAGGCCAGGTTATTTCCACAGGAATCCCACCACCACCTTGAACGAGTGGCCTGGTGTGAGGCCCAGGGTTATAAATGGCACATTTCACAAGCTTCCTCACCTGTCATGATTCCATCCTCGGCTCAATCCTTCTTCTTCTCTTTATCCTGTTTCCTCCTTCATCGTCCTCTCTCTCTTTTCCTTTTCCTCTCCCCTTCTCTCCCACTGATCCACTTCTTCTTCCCTCCACATTATGTAACTGTGTGTTGCAGAGCACTGCCGATGCGTTGCGTTGAGTTATCACTTCACTACAAGCACTTCATCTCCGAGTGCAACAATTGATCTTGCTTTGCTCTGAGATGCCAGTTTTGATTAGAAAGAGAGAGGCAACTTGATAGCAATAAGGAGCATATAACTGAGTTTCTCACAATCATATCATCCGTAAAAAATATAAAAGAGTGGCATCTGAATTTATGGTGCATTATTTTCCTTGCTGGCTTTACGTCTATTCCTCTCCTTTTCTCTTTCATTTCCCCTCTTGGCTTCTGTGTTTGCACTAAAGTCTCACTAGGATTTCCTTGGTCTCTTCTCACTTATACTGGTTCTACAGCTGTGTGATTCATCCATGGAATTGTTCATGATTTAAGAGGACATTAGGTAAAGTAAAAACAATGGTTTGGAGCATAATAGAACCAGATGCTCAGCTGGTGTAAACTGGTGTTGCTCCATTAAAATCATTTACACCAGCTGAGGATCTTGGAATAGTAATCATGCTTTAAGGAGAACCTCTTGGGCTATTTCATGGATATAACGTCCTGAGAATGTAGTTAGATTGGAAGAGAGAGTTAATCATATCTTGGGGTACCTGTCACATTTTTGGAATAATGACATAAATGTAATGTCGTGGGATACTATTTGTGTTTGTGTGTTCTGTTCTGTGTCTGTACAGGACCTAGCATAATTAGGTCCTAATCCACAACTTCTAGGCACTAGCACAACACAAATACTAAAAGTGCTTTGTTGACGTTGGTCAAGAGGAGTACTGCAAAGAAATATGGCTTTGATTATTCTGCATTATAAAATCATCTGGACCTAAACTGTAGCTCATTGTCACCAATAATTTCACAAGGACTTTTTGGTTAAATGGAGAAAACCCAAGGACATCGTGAGTATTTAGGGTTCCAAAGAAACCATTAAAACATGCCGTGGCAGCTGGTGATATACGAATGAAAAAGCCCTTTGAAACCTATCTGAGTATTCAGATGCATCCTTCCATACAACTTTCTCTCCTACAAATTTCAAAGAGCCACCAAAATGTATTTGCGGGTTCCAGAGTACAATCAAGTGTGGAAGGCTGTGTGAAGTGGCAAAATCTCAGTCAAAAGCTTGACACTGAATTTGCTTTTAAATCATTACGTCGGTCTTTGGAGATGTATTTTTAACTTCTGTTTTGAAAAAAATATGACCATTAAAGTAAGAGGTGAAGGACGTCAGCTCAACTTCAGTTTGTGTTTGATTTATGCTTTTCTGATTATGTCGTGGCTTCAAGAAAAATCACAATATTTAAGACAATAAATGGAACTGAAACAAAAAAGCCTCCACTATGTTTGACTCTGAACTCAACGCTTAACTCTGAACTGACTGGGTTTTTTTTGTAACTTTAACATGAAGTGGCATCCTTAATTCAAGTTGCAATCCATTCAAAACTTACAGTGATCCCACAGTTTAGCTTGCCAGCTATTACAGGGTCCTAAAATAAGTTTCAAGGCCCACCCAACAGAACCAGAGATTTCTCATTGTAATGTTGCGTCATTACATTACTCATTATATGTATGACAACAGCGTCAAGAAGGATGCCATTGCGCTAGGTGCTCTGCAAACCCAGAACATCGCAACATCGAGATATTATGTGGAAACAAGGGGACATTGCTATGTGCTAATTTAACAGTATAGACATAAGGGGGGTGAAGTAATATCTTTCATTGGACCAGCTTTTGTTGGTGACACGCTTTTGAGCTACACGCAGCTCTTCCTTGGGTCTAGGAAAAGGATTTAGGGTGTCACAGCTAAATACAAGATCAAACAGATAGAATGTGTACTAACAACTTATGCTAAACTAAGGAACCACTAGTTAACAGGCCACTTCACCTTGAATGGTTGTGTTTGAGCTTGTATTTACCAGTCACACCCTGAAGAAGAGCTCTGAGTAGCCTGAAAGCTTCTCTCTCTCACCAACAGAACTTGGTACAATAACAGATATTACCTCACCCGCCCTTGTCTCTCTAATATCCTGGGAACCACAGGGCCACGACAATCGTAGAATCATAGATGAGGGTTGGAAGGGACCTCAGGAAGTCATCTAGTGCAACCCCCTGCTCAAAGCAGGACCAACCCAACTAAACCATCCCAGCCAGGGCTTTGTCAAGCCAGGCCTTAAAAACGATATCGCATACAATATGACATTATGACAGTTCAGCATAAACATCCGAGAGCAAAAATATTTGGCATTTCCAAGCCGCTTTTCTGTAAAATGGCCATTGCCACAAAGTAGTCTGTGAAACTGCCAGGTTAGAGGCCCTCAAATTCGATTGTATCAGTTAAGGTAATAATCACATCATGGAAGGGAGGACAAGAGGAAGAATGGACGTCCAACAGCTATTACCTTCTTTTATCCCTCAGCTTTACTACATCGCTCTGGCCTGACTGGGAGAGATTTCGATTCCTCCTTGAACCAAACCGGGCTACCTGGGCTTGTTTGCAGAAAAAACAATGACCCAAGGGTTCCCCACAAGTGTTTTATAGGGAAATGTTGGAGAGAGAATAAAGGAAACTAAAATTATATCTCCAGTCAACAGAGAGACAGCATGCTTGAGAAGATTCTCATTAGCACAGTGCTGGAGGCCAATGCAGCATCCACCTTTGCCTTCTCCCTAAGCCAGCTCAGTAAATGAATTTTATAGAAACTTGAATTGCGGGATCTGAACTTGTGTGCCTGGAAAAATCATAGGACTGAGGCTGCTGAGACAGTAAAGCAGCAGCCACGTTCCTCCAGCAGTGCACATGTTACTGTACCCATGCTGTTACCAGATTGTCGCTAGACTGGAGCAGGGAGCAGCAATGTCCAGACGAATGCAATCTGCTGCATGAATGTCAAGGACAAAGCATTTCCTTTGTTAAAGCATTTCCAGGGTCAAGGAAGATTTAGACTGCGCTCATGGAGCATTCACTCCCCATCAAACATGTGTCGTTCTAATGCTGTGGGTCACTACAGCCGTTTAGTCACTAGACACCCCTGGAGACTGAAGTCCCGTGTAGAACAATCACAGCACAGACAGCTGCTGTGCCAACTTCCTAGGCTAAAAAAAAATCTCTCAAGAGGCTTTCGCATGAGGTTCCAGGATTCCCAGCTTTGACAGGGATGGAAACTCTGCAAGGGCAGTTTTTCCTGGCATATTTTGGAATTCCAGCATCCCGACCTGAGTGCGACGGATGAACTTTTAAAATCACAGAAAGATTGATTGTAGTCCTCTCCTGGGGCAAAATTACACTACAGTTCCTACGTTACCTGCCCTTGATTTGTTCTTCCCTCTGTTGTGTTCTAAGCAACTTTCTTCTCCTGTGAGAGAAGTTAGGCATGGAGTCCCTTAGAGAGACAATCTACAACTTCAGCAGGAAACATCCTAGCTCCCTGCTCTTCTTTTATTTTCACCCTTCTCCAGCCTCTGGCTGTTGATTGTGCTCTCCTCCTTCCAGCTAGGGCAGCCATGATGAATGTTGATGAGGCAATCCATGATCTGATGCAAGCCAGTTACGTGCAGTCTCTACTCAGTCGGCCTCAAGTCTTCCAGATCAGACACAGAGGGCACAGAGTTCTGCATTTGCTAGTTTGCTCACAAACTTTTGTGTAGCAAAAAAGTCCCGCTGTATGATTGTACAGTAAAGTTACACTAATTGCATCACTCCAATTGTGTTCTCCCCAGACCCCATGAAACATCAAGTATTCAGAGCACAACATGATGCAGGTGAATGGAAAGTGGTACCTAATGAATGCACAGCTCCTACTAGAAAGGCTGCAGTGCTTCCTATAGAAGGATTCTCATTGAAAATCAGTGAGGCCATATACGAGGTGGAAAAAAGTGAATCAAAACCCAGATCTGAGCATCAACAAACTCTGGGAAAGTTTGGATAGAGACAGGGATCCCCACATTAAATAAATACAATATTTTAGAATAACACATTCGAATATGGAATGCTTCATTTGTCTTGTTAGTTTAAAGTGAGCTTTATATTGGCAAAAGGTTGACAGCCCTGGAGACTCACGTCCTTTGTTCATCCACAGAAGAGGTAGATTGTGTCAGCACCAGCTTCTCCTATACTTCACCCCCTACATGGAAACTGTGACAACGTGGTGATGTAGGATTATACATATTTTTTTAAACCTAGAGAGAGAGGTCTCAACCGAGCGCTGGCAGGGCCATCTCTAGAGCGGATTGAGTGCTTCTAACTTCAGTGTGAACCTGACAAAAGAGCCACTGGAAGTCAAATCGCCGAATAGTCAGCTGAGCCGTGAGATTGTGCATCTCTTTTGTGCCTGCCCCATCACAACTGTGGAAGCAAATCAGGCACCAGCATGCCTCAATGGCCACTTGCATTTGTGCGCACACATGCCACACGCACACAAACTAAGAACAATATCGTCCATCTGCAATGTCGGACAATCTGCCTCATTTTCAATATTGCATTTAGCTGTGATGGAAATGATCATGCTGTCCCAAATGGGACATTATGGCTGCAGATGGGGGGGGCGGTTAAGCAGTACGAGATGATGGACCCGTGTTTTGATGCAAATATCCTTATGAATTACAAAACATGGTAAGGGGATAGAACACAGAAAATATATCTCATAAAGTAGAATCCTCTTTTAACAGAAAGTGCGTCAAAGTTCTCCATGAAAGATCAATGGCTCCGTGACATGCAGACTGAACTACCTGATTGTTGGCTTTGCACCATTGCAAGAACTGTCTTGTGGAGGACAACTGTCACCAAGGTTTACGTACCACAAAACCTTCAGCTGTGCCATCTTCAGGCCAGGCTATTGAGCAGAAGTGCTGCTCTCTGGTTGTGCCAAAATGCAGAGCTGTTTGCTCCCATTTGCATGATGAACAGCACCTCCCTGAATCCATACTGGGGTCAGTATAGACTCCGAGGGAAGCAGACCATCCATTGAATCATCAGCTTCCTGCAGCACCTTGGCTTTTCCTAGGAGTCTCCCACTGAAATATTCACCAGAATCGTCTATGCTTGTGATATCTGACAAGGCCAAGGTGGTTCTGCTGAAGATATTAGCTAAGTGGATCTGACTTATGAGCAGGGAACATCTGGCCCGTATCAGAACTAATGAGGACTTTCTGAAATGAGATTCAAACCAAAACACCACTGCAATGCCCTTTATCCTTCTTATTAGCAAAGCTGTCAATTAGCATGTTAAAAGAATAGCAAGTACAATTCCCCTTCGCTTTCCGATACAGTATATCCTGCTGAGTCTGTACATTTCCACAGGACATCCATCACAACATTCATCCCCTAAGCCTCAGTTTCAGCCCACGTTACTCCACAGACTTCAGACTTCATCTCACTGGAGGTACCGCACTGAAATTTACAATGTCACTAATACATTCATTAGATTTTGCCTACCCAGCACCTTGTTGCAGTCTCAGCTTTGCAATAAACTAGCCTGAGTAGCAAAACAAACCAATTTAAATGCTTCAAAGCAACAACCAGAAGTATTTCTATCAAAAGACTTTCAGGCAGCAATGCAAATGGAACCCTTAATGATTGTAACAATCGCCAAGTGTATCTCCTGTAATTCTTTTCTAAATCCTCTATTGTATCCTACTTAGCCCCAGCTGTTTTGCTGAGTGGCTTGCTTAATCAAAACTGAGTTAGTATAAGTATAGGTGAATTTTTTTTTTTTTTTTAAAAAGGCCATGCCCACCTTACAGCGAATTTGGTAGAAAGTGAGTCTGCCTGATTGTGTTACCAGGCAAGAAGGAAAGTGCTTCTTAACTACTTGTTGCCCTTGTGTGATACTCAATGGTTACAATGGAGGAGAAGATTGGTGATATTCTACTTCAATGCTGCCTTCAATCCCAATCTCTGCCCATCACCCCAGGGCAGTTAGAGCTATCTAGGTACTTCTATGACCCTCATCACTACCATCAATAGGTTTTATCTCCTCAATTTTCCCTTGAGACAGGGAAATATCACTCCTGTTACATGGAGAACTAAGGCTTGGGGTGGCTTACGTGGCTTTTCCAAAGGAAAAAGAAGTTTGGGTCAGAAATGAATAAAAAATGTCAGTCTTTTAATCACAAGAGCAATTCTGCTGAAATGAGCAGCAGCTCAAATGTCAACGATCTTGATTCTCCACATTTAAATTGCAATTGTCAGATTTCAGTGTGAACAGGGATGAATCAGGCACTTTGCACCTCTCTTTCACCCACTGAAGGACTCAGGCAGGCATCCTTGCATTGGTTCATGCTTCGATGGGCTCTCTGTAACCATAAGAACCTAATTACCCACCCGCACTTTACATAGCACGGTTCCTGCAGGCACCATCAGAAGGGCAGTCAGCAAAACCAGCAGGAGTTCATGTTGCTAAGACCAGTGCCTCCACAGGATGGCAGCTTCTCTTCCTTCTCCTGGCATGACTTCTTCAGCCGATGTGCATTGTCACCACTCCATCGGCTTCGAAGAAGCTGCACCAGTCTATGTCGGATGAGGTGCTGTCCCCGCGGAGCTGGGAACCGTTGGGAACCATCATCTCTCTTCTGTGTGGTGCCCCCAAACCACCCTCATGAAGGAAGCCCAGAGCAGGAACCCCAAGAGTTTCTCCTCATGGTTCTGTAGGGCCTGCAGGGACTAGAGCCCAGGTCTGCAGCAAGCGGGATGGCCGGCACCTCCAGCACTGCTACCCAGCAGCTGTGATAGGGGAGGGCGCATTATCATAGAAACCCGGTGGAGATAAACACCACAGGAAGTTCCACCTCAGAAGGCCAGAGAGACCGCTTCCCTCATGGCCCCTGATTGGTCCAGATGCCCTCTTTAAGCCCAGGAAGCATTTGTGCAACACGGTGGACTCCCATTCTGACTCCAGCTCTGACCCTTGGCCCTGACGCCTGGTTCCTGACTCCAGCTCTGACCTTTAGTGTTGTTCCTGGCCTCCCACGGCCAGTGCTCCGATCACTAGGCTTAACTGCCCAACCACTGCTTGTGACTAGTTCATGGATTTTACCATTGGGGGGGTATGTTGGGGGCCCAATTTTTTAACTGCTTTTAGCACGTTAATTTCGCATCTCTATTTTCCAGAGGTTAAAAATAAAATTCTCACTTTGTCCTCCTAGGCAGATGAGCATATTAATTAATTTGCTCCCATTTTTCATGAATGCTCATTTATCCATCCTGCTGCTTTCAATCTTTGACTGAAGGCCCCAGTCATGGAATGACGGAGTCTGTGTGTGTAGCAAGCAGAGCCGCCTTTGCGTGGAGCCACGGCTGCATATAAGACTGTGTTCAGCAGTGAAATGTTATCCCCCCTGACAAATCCATAGAATTGTAAAACAAATTAGACAGGACAAGCTGCTGCACTTTCTGTCTTGTCTAGAAGGTTGTTCAACTTTACTGGCCTGTCTCTCTCCTGTTCGTGATCCTGTGGATGTTTTGGTGAAGGAGAATGTAGTTTAATTTCTCCAAGGTGTAAAAGGTAATTTAGCTTAATTTAGAAGAACATCAAAAACATGCGGCAGGTCTTCTTGGGTTGCATTTCATGTTCCTTTCTTTAACTCCTCCTCATCTTCGTGTGGGATTAGAAGTACTTAAGCAAAAACTCCTTAAGGAGCTACTCAGCCTGTGGGAGGGAGGAGGTTGCAGAATCAGATGCTTAGAAATTGTCATGTTGTAGACAAATCTTTTTAGCCCAGGTCCTCGCGTTTCCATTCATTTCCACCTCTGCCTGCAGATCTGCTTCTGAAATAATGCTGTGACTTCAAAGGTGTCCTGTCTCCACCGGCAGCTCCCACTGAGATTTCTGGACACGACGCAGGTCTGCAAATCAAGTGACACGCTCTTTTTAATGTGCAGAGCACTCATTTGGCATCACATCTGATTCCAGACTGAAGGTACACCTACGCTTTGAGCTGGAAATGTAAACTCAAGCGCCAAGAACCATACGGTGCTGAACTAATGCACTAAAAATAGCAACGGAGCCGTGACAGCACAAGTGGTGTGAGGAGCTAGATGCCCCAAATACGGACTGGCTGAGAACCTAGGCGCATACCCGGGTGGCTCGTCCCTCCCGCTGCTTGCACCACCATGACTACATTGTTATTTTTAGCATGCTGGCTCCATCAGAACTAAAGCTGGAATTTACACCTGCAGTTCAAAGTGCAGACATGCCCTTCAGCCCTCTAAGACACCTGCAGGGGTACATGCAAACAGTAGCATTTGAGACATGCGGACAGTTACATGTGCAGATGGCTGCAATCACAATACTTTACCAGATGCATTTCTGGAGGCCTGTAGTAAATGTAACCCTCTAGGTCAATGGTGCCTTATGAACATTTGCCTAAGACGAGGGCTTGTTCCTTGACAGAAAGCAAATTAATTCATGAAAGAAGTACTGCTCGACATGCATGCTCAGATTTCTAACATATCTCCAGGAAGTTTCTGTCACATTAGCGCAGCTGGGCTCCGTTTATCACTGCTCTCTGCGCTTTGTTAGAATTAATTTAAGGCTTCAATAACTGTGCATATAAGAATGAATTTCCCCAGATTTTAGTATTTCATTCCAGCCTAGAAGCATGCAGAGTGATCCAGGAAGGCATATGAAAAATACGGCCCGTAGTGCTTGCAAAGTTGAAGTTGAAAACAGATATAGAAGGGCTACAAAGTGTTTTAGAGCCTAATCCAGAGATCTTTACTGAATGGACCAGGCTCATTCAGTAACCAACACATTTCCTGCGCTGCCGGCCCACCTCAGCATGTCCTGACAGCCTACGCGTTGTAGTGGGAGCAGGGAGGAGATGCTATAATGAGGGGTTAATAGGAATCTGCCCTTGCCTCTTGCGCTCTTGATGCAGTATTTGCTCTCAGCCTGGAGTGGTTAAGTGTGAACCATTTGCGATGCAGACTGCGTAGCTCGCTCCCCTCACCGGACAGACTGCACTATGCGAGGAGAGAAGCAGATTAGGATTCAGAGCCAGCGGCAAGGCAAACAAGTGGAAATGGCACCATGTTTTCTGGACGTACGCACTTCCTCTGCCATCAGAGTAAATATGGATTTTGTTTTAACTGTGGTCCCATTGATTTGTAGCTGTCCTCCTTGTGTACATACAGAGCTTGATCTTGCATTAAAAAATCAATGGGAATTTAGCCTGAGTAGCGGTGAACCAGGAAAGCTTAATTTCATAACGAGGCACATTGATAAGTTCCAAATATGCACTAGACGTTACATAAATTATACTGACAATATTGTTTGAACGACTTCAACTGGAGATTGTAACGATAATGAAAGTTAGCAGCCAGAGCATAAAGGAATTTAAATACTTAATGACATTTAATCCAGGTATAAAGCTACTGATTTAAAGGAGTTACGCTGGGGGTGAATCTGGACCAAAATATCACACCAAATTCATAGAGTTTAAGGTCCGAAGGGACCACTGGATCATCTAATCTGACTGCCTGTATATCACAGACCCTGAAATTTCACCTTGTGACCCCTGTATGAAGCCCATGTTTTTCAAATGTATTGGTCTGATCCTCAGCTGGGTCTGACGAGCACTGAGGCCCCGATCTGCAAAGTTATTTAGGTGCCTAACTCCCATTGATTTCAATGGGAATTAGGTGCCTAAATACCTTGGAGGACCCAGGCCTTAGCGCTTCTCGGGTGGTGGAAAGGTGGCTGCAGGTCACCTCTGTGCTCCCCTATTCCTGGAGTGAGCTGAGCTAGGCCAATCCACCAAGAGCAGCTTGAGGGCTGCTCCGAGTTGTGCCAGTTCCCAACGGCCCCTAATGTGCTGTGCCCGCAACAGCTGGGGATGCAGGAAGGCAGGGGATCCCCTCCCCACACTTTTCCCCCACCTTTGTGACCTGTGTCAGCCACAGAGATGGGAGGGGGACGGATGGAGAGGGCTCAGGAGCCACTACTGGGGTTCTACAACAGACAGCAATCCTCCTCCCTAAGAAGAGACCTGGCTGGGATTGGTGACGCTGGCTGTAGGGCCACTTTGCAGGGGAAGGGCATCGGCGGACTGAGAATCTGGCTCAGTGATGGGTGGTGTGAGGGCTCATTGATGATTGTTTATATAGGGCCTGGTGCAAAGCTCACGGAGGTATCCCTGGGGTATCCCTAAACTAGGGCTTGACTACATGGCTAGTTACTGCACAGTAAGCCAGGCTGGGAATCCACAGTGCACCAGTTTGCTGTACAGTAATATCCCATGCGGACACTGCTACGTTGCACTGAAAGTGCGCCCGCAGTGCGGCTTGGTGTGCTGCTGCTTGAAAGGGAAATAGGCCAAACTGGGATTTTCCGTGTACTGCAGCAGTGTCCACATGGGACATCACTGCTTGGCCAGCTGGTGCACTGTAGATTCGCACCCTGGCTTGCCACATGGCAACTTGCCCTGTTGGCAAGCGAATGACTTCCCTGAAGGATGCAAGGTCGATTATCCACTTTGTCTTTTACAAAGATATATAGACAACAGCTCATGTGTGGGTGGGAAGCCTAGGGTCATGCGCTCTTTCCTTGGGTGAGGAAGGGTGCTCCAGCAACTCAGGTGTTGACTTGGGAGACCTGATCCAGGTTGAATTCCTTGCTCCGCCACAGACTTCCTGTGTAACCTTGAGCAAGTCACTTAGCCTCCGTGTGCCTGAAAGCCACAGCTCTACAAGGGTCATAATAGCACTGCCCTGCTCCACAGAGGTGCTGTGGGGATACACAGAGTTTATCTGACACAATGTTCTCAGATATAAGGAAATAGGGGGCCACATCACCTAAGATAGAAAGCTTCTATCCTCAGATAGGGGAGCATTGCCCTCCCCGCAGAAGTTCACGTACAAATCCAAGGACAGTTTGGTTCATAGCAGATAGAGATGGGAAAAATCAATTAGCGCATAGAGCCTGGGCAGGAATTCTTCCTTACATGTTATTTGCTAATGCGTGGTCTAGCTTATTTTTACACGACTCAAGCGATGAGGCTCCCACTGTTTCTCTCAGCTAGCTCTTTCACAGCATAATGGATCTCAGCATTAGAAAGCTTTCCGGCTATTTAGGAAGACAAGGTCAGCACTCTCGCTTTCCCTGGAAGTTGGAAATGGAGGTGTGACACTGGTGTAAGAATATTAAGTCACTTCTGGAACAGGGGGCTCAAATGTTGGATCATCCTGGCGGCTTTGGGCCAGATCTCGTGGCCTGCTCCTCTGCTTTGCTTCACTCTGGTGGCACAGAGCAGCCATAAAGCCAGCAGGCGTCACCCCCAGCCAGTTACTGAGGATTCCCCCTTTATAGGGGAGCAGTTGCATAACACAGAGTGCCTTGGGGCTAGAGGCAGCTGAGGGTAATTTAGAGCAGCCTTTAGACTTCTGGCCAGCCTGTGAATCAGGGGAAAGGTGACTTACAACCACCTTTGTTCTTGCACTGAGTCTAGTTTAGCTGGACCAAGAGGATCTAGTCCTTGATCTAATGTGTGGACTTCAAGCTGGTGCCAACTGTAGTAGCAGCATTGAAATCAATGGAGCTCTGCCAGTGTATGCCGTGGCCTTTATGCTATATAGTCCCTTTCCTCAAACAATTTCCAAACACTTTGCAAAGGTAAGGAAGTATGATTATCATCGTATTGCAAATGGAGAAACCAAGGCAGACAGAGGTTCACTGACTTGTCTAACACTGCATGGAAAATCAGTGGCAGAGCTGTAACTGGAAGTCTTGCTACGAGTCTCCTCCTCTAAATCCTGAACCATGTTGCCTCATCGCTAAAAAAACACAGCCTCTCAGTTTCATTAGTATTTTAGGCACCTCCGATACGCACATGCCTAATCTTTCCTCTCCAAATCAAGCCCATGAAGGACTATCATGTCTTTCATTCTCCCTCTGTTCATAAAGGACTGATCACCTCCCATCAAGACACTCACAGTGCGCAGAAATATTGGAATGAGCGAATCTGATTATCTTTTATTAAGGGAATGTGTTTTATGGATTATTCTGTACGGAAAGCACATTGCAAGTGTGAAATCGTTGGTATGTGTTTGTCTGGCATTAATGGAGTTCTCTTTATCATGTTGTCCTACTCAATCAGTGTCCCAACATGTTAATAAGCAAGTCATTAGAGCTTCTATTGTTAACAGCAGCAGTTACACACTGTCTTTGGAATTAAATGAGTTATTTAAGAGAGAGAGAGAAAAGAGCAATGCAGAGGAAGGATGGTGCAGTGGTCAGGGCACTGGCTTAGAGTTCAGGAGGCCCAGGTGCTCTCTCTTGCTCCCCCACAGACTTTCCATGCCACTTTGGGTGAATTTCTGTGCCTCGGATTCCCATCTGTACAATGGGGATAATAGCACTGCCCTACCTCACAAGGGTGTTACAAGGAAAAATATATTAAACTTTGGGAGGTGCTTACATACTATGGTGATGGGGGTCATAGAAGTACCTAAAATAGACAGGAAGGAACTTGTACCGGTAACCTGAAAGCAGATTATGGCATGTAGGCTGTTTTACAGGACAGTCTAGCCAATAGGATGTAGAGTGGGTGTCATTAAAATGCTTGTATTTACTTTTTGAAAGCTGTGAGAGTGTGCTGCAACGTTGGATGCCATGCTGGGTACTGAATACAGGGAATTCTTGCAATACTACAGTGACGCTTATTACCCCCAGAAGGTAAGCACCAACATTTGGTGACCCAGCTAGTTAGAAATCAGTTTAAAGGGCAACATTTTATTTCAGCAAAGTGGTGTTACACTGTCACACACTATAATTTATTTCCCATTATTCCAGATTGCTGAATATAGCGGACCCAGATTCAACACTCAGCAGCTGCTCCGTGAATCTCTGTTGCTAACGCTTTGTGTTGATGACAGTGCCTTTCATCCAAGAGTCTCCAAGTGTTTTCCAAAGGCAGCTCTGTACTACTATTATTACCATTTTACAGGTCAGGAATCAAAGGCACAGGGCTGTTACGACACAGCTGGGATTAGAACCTGTTTCCCGTTCCTCTGATTGCTTCCTGGTAGCTCATGCTTATGATAGCCCTGGTGGATACATATATTGGCATTTTGAGAATCACTTACACGTTGCACTTAATTAGCGAGGAAAATCATGATAAACGGATGGCAGCAAATCCATCTTAGTATTGTAGGGTTGATGTAAACTGCCTTGGTCCAACCTAAGTAAAGAATTCTCTAGCACTAGTTCATTTTATAGCAAAAATCAAGAGATGCTCTTGTCTAATTCAGCAGCCACTCTTGGTTACCCCTCCCCCCATATTTAGTGATAAAAGGGTTAAAATTCTCCCCTTTCTGCTGTATCTAAGTTCCTCCAGGTGAGGATGACTGAGATAATCCAGCAATAAGGGAATCTGCCAGAAGCAATTAACATGGTGAGTATATAAGAGGAAAGAGGACTATTTTCTCTTCCTTTTTGTTTGGAGGCTTGGGGTGTTATGCCAATCTCTGGGGCGCTTACGTAGTTTAATTTTATTGGTCTGTAAGAGCTATTTGCTTTTATGGGCTGATAATAAAAGCTCATTTATAATAACAGCAAGGCATTTAAAATCAGGGCTTCTTTTGTGTTGTAACTGGGGCTGCTGATTCTGACTCTGCAGTGCAGTCAATAGCAATGATTAAAAATTAGAAAGCAAATAGTATCAAACTACCTACTCGCAGCAGAAGTGACTGCTAAGTGAGGGGAAAACAGCCCTGGGTTCTGTTTAAGATCTACTGGTGTTTAGAGAATTGTATGTTCTGGCTGGACCAGGCTTTGTGTTAACCCAACAGTACTAAACTGAATTTGCTGCCATTAGTGATTTGGCTTGTGAGTTTTGCTCTCCTCAGACTTCTTACACTCTTCCACATGTGTGCCTCTGGGAGCATGGAGATGTGAGATTTCTTATCCGGAGAAGTCCATTAAATTGGCATCTCTAATTTGATTTGCACAGTCATTATTAAACAGACCTGCTGCTTGAATGCTGTCGGGTGTGGGGATCAACAGTAAAGTTGGCTCTGGAAGCTAAATGAGAATAAACCTGAACATAACTGCAAACCTGCTTCAGTGCAACCTATGTAACAACTTATTCCACATCATAAGGAGGTTGATTTAAGTAACTGCCAGGAGGTTACGCTAGTGGTTTGACTCATGAAATATTTAATGTTCATTTGTGATGCTGCATCTCAACAGCAAAGAAGTTCTGGTCATTGGGATTCCTTTGGCCAATGACATCTGAGAGGATTCCCCTGATCTTTTTACTCTATTGCCCCACACTCCAGAAGGGAGCAATGATCAGCTTATTCTGGTATCTGCTTTCTCACCATGGCAATAAAAATGCAACAGCATTTAAATATGCCATACTTTACCATGGAAGAAATATCTTCCTGACCCCTACTGATGATCAGCTATTGCCCTGAAGCTTGAGGGTTGGGATTTTTTCATTATTATTCGTCTGGCTACTGCCACCGCTTTTGTAATTCTCTCATCTTGTGCATAAATCAGGACAATTTCCTAAATTAGAAGGAAAAGCAAGAGGAACATTTGAACAAGGACAATGATGTACAATTTACAGTAGCTATGATCTAGTGGGTTAGGCACAGAGCTGGGATTCCCCTGATCCTTTTACTTTCTGCATTCAGGAGACTTAGATTCTGCTCCCCATTGTATGACAGGCTTGTTTTGTGTTCAAGTGTGAGTCCCTTAAAATCACACTGCCTCACTTACCCCACGTAGTAAACTGGTAGTAAGACTGCTATATAGTATCAGTCACTCCTCACAGGATTTCCTGCTAATTAAACCTTGTGGATACAAATTAGGCTGAACGGATTGTGCTCCGATTTTTCTCAGGGCCAATCTACACTTAAAATGCTGCATCTACACAGCTGTGCTACTGAAGAGCCTCAGTGAAGATGCTCTACGCCTACCAGAGAGAGCTCTCCCGACAGCAGAGTTAATCCACTCCCCTGAAAGGAGTCGCTATGTCAGCGGGAGAAGGTCTCCTGCCGACACGACGCTGTCTACATGGCGGGTTTTAGTTCTGTCTAACTATGTTGCTCAGGGGTGTGGATTTTTCACATCCCTGAGTGACGTAGTTATAGCAATATAGGTCTGTGGTATAGACCAGACCTCAGTGTCTGCATTATATTCTTTGTCTTATAGATCTTTTACCTAAGCACCGCTATTAACCCCGTCACTGTAGCATCTGAGCACCTCACAGACAATGAGTTTATCCACATTGCACCCCTGTGCGGTGTGGAAATAGCCTTATCTTTAGATTACAGAGGCACAAAGAGCTCAAACTACTTGCCAAAGGTCACACTGGGAATAGGACCCAGATTGTCCATGTTCCAGCCCTATGCTGGAGTTACAGGGCCACCCTTCCTTTCTTTTATTATTTGCATTATAATATTATTTACATTATTATTATTATATATTATATTATATTATATTATTATTGCATTATGGTATTATTATTTGCATTATAGCAGCACGTAGTGGCTTCATTAAGCTCGGTGCTGTACACATAACAACAACAGTACCTCATTCTTATGTAGCACTTTCCATCATGATATATAATAAAAAGACAATCCCCTGCCCACAAAGAATTTACGACCTAAGTATATGGTGGCAGAAAACAGCTGAATACGACAAAGGGAAGGGTGTAGTACATGATTTCTTTGTTTTGTCTAATGCACATAAGTTATTGCAGAACCCAAGTCTTATCCTGAATCTTGAGCGTCAGACAGTTGTGGTTTGTACTGATTGCACTCAGCAATCAAAACTCATAATTTCTTGGAATCCCTGTACAATGACTGGGATATGAGGGGAACATTGACGCAGAGCAGAGTTGGAAGAGCAAACCTTTTACTATATTTACTCGGAATACGTGCACCGCATTCTGAAAAAGACTACGGAAACAGCCTGAAGGATTTCCAAAGAGATGGAAGGTCTGGGCTCTAACCATGATTTTATTCTAGCCATGTGCCCCACGCTTCTGTCCTTGAATCCAACAAATAAATCCAAGTGCCAACGGCCTCTAACACTTTCCCAGTGCTCAGTTTCTGAAGCAGCACTAAGCTTTAGTGCATAAAAACACGCCATCCTGCTGCCCGGCCTTGAAATTTACATATGATATTCCAACTACCTTTGTGAGGGCTGTGGAATAGCAAAACAGGAAAATATGTAAAACAAAGCTTTTATCGCCACCTCCATCTGCAGCAAAATGCCATGGGGTAATGAAGGCGGACACTAAAATTATCTTTGCAACAGCCTTAAATCAGAATTAATTCCCTGTGAGATGCATTTATTAAGAGAACACTATTTAAAATAGGGGGAGCGGTGTTTGCAATTATTTAGTTAGAAATCCAGTGCTCGACATCAGAACAGGATGTGCACAGGGATGATAATTATAGGTTTCACATCTTTACAATTTAAATGTGCTTTCCCTTTCAGCGTAGGTCTAGACAGAAGCCTTGGGATTCTGTAGCCGAGATACACAGAAATAGGAATGCATCGTAATGTATTTTATTCCCAAGTGAGATCATATTCAGTTCAAGCTTTCTACATCTTTTGTCTTTTATTGTGATTGTATGTTACATAACACTCTTATCTTGAAGGGAGGAGGAAGGACATGAAATGGGACCAGCTACTAGAGCACGCACCCAGCATAAGTAACTTTAATTAAAGAACAACAACAGCATTGACTAAATGCCCTGGTTTTTCCTTTTAATATTCTAATTGAACTGTGTGCTGGTGAAAGCCTCTGGACTGACAGCCTTTGAGACGGAAGATCTTTACACTACAGAACGGCATTAGGACTGTAAGCTTCCTAGTGTCTCGCCCACTCTCCATGTCCATTCCGTCCTCTGCAAAATCCTCCCACGCAGCAGGACACCACGATGGTGTTTAGGATATGACGGATGCCTAATTACTTTTAAGCGGGCGTTCTGAGCCCAGCTGGTGCTCAAACTAATAGCTTATAACCCTGAAGCATGAGGACTAATGGCCCTTATAATTTTTAACTTAGCTAGTGTAACTGCTGGTGCTATTTTTATTCACATAAATAATGTCGGTCCAGAATTGGATAGCGTAAAATGGGAGGTTCCTTCACTACGAGATACGATCAGAGAAATGCTTCCATGGAGTTGTTCTCATCTCATCCAAAGCTCATGCGTCCAGCAAACGCTTTGTGCTGGGAAGATGGGAGGATCTAAAAGATTGGCTGCAGTTGGCTTTCTCATTAGGAAAGGCTCCTTGTTCATGCCACAGGAGGAGAGATTCATAGATTCAATTCCCAAGCTCACTATGGGGCCATGTTATTTGTTTTTTCTCTGCCTTACACTCACCATCCTTAAAATGGGAAGTAACGGGGTTTCCCTGTCTCGCAGGGATGTTGTGTAGTTGTGTTCATTCATGTTCAAAAAGGACTTTGAAATCCTTGGATGACAAACGTTAGAGAGTTGCAAAATACTTACCTGCTTCTAACACCAGAGGCAATGAGAGCAGAACCCAGTGGGGAAAGCAGCCCCTGGTCAGTGTTTAGGGACTGAGTCTTACTGGGGTTATGACCGTGACTGTCAAACAGAATGTCTCCTCCTTGGGCAATCTTGTGAAGAGGTCTGCGGGCATTTTAATGTAGAATTCTAGGCCTAATTCTCCACTGCCCTGCAGCTTGTGGTGTTTACCTCAATGCAAAGTGGATACAAAAAGCTACTAAGTCAGAAATGGCCTGATTTGCCAAAGCCATCTTTGTAAATCCACACCCAGCTTGAATCTCACAACCCATTCCCCCTTCTTGAAGTTTGTTCCACTGAGTGTATATTTCCTTCTCATTATATCATGAGTTTATTAATACGGGATTGCAAGGTTGGCAGACACTCCCTGGCCTGTTGTTTTGGAGTGGGTAATACATCCAAACAAAATTTAAAAGCATGTCAGTCAAAAGTCTGAAATCAAAAGACCTGCCTCAATCCCCTGTGAAAGAATTGCATGGTTCCATTTCTGGGATGACTTGAAATCAAGGATGGCCTGCGGAGGAGGAAATTGCTTAGGGAAAGACCACGTCTAAGGCAGGAAACAGGGCACGAAGGGTGGGAAATGAGGCAAACCAACAGAGGGTGGTATGCTGGAAGCAGAGATGAAATATAAGAGGATTACTAGAAAGAGGACATTGATTAATGCAAAGACTAGGCGTACTGGGCTAGGCTGTGCCCTTGTTTTACTGACCTAAGCAAAATATTAAAGGCTCATGTGTCTGAGTCAGGAGGCTAAATCAGATCCTGGATCTACCAGGATCTTAGGTTGGAGTCTGCACCTGCTCTTTGGATAACCCCACCATGAGCAAGTGGGTAGGAAGCAGGTGGAGCCTATGGTCTGTCCCCAACCCCAGGCTGGCTAGTGGAGCTCAGGATTGTAGTGAAGATGCTCCTACGCCAACGGGAGAGCTTCTTTCGCTGGCGTCGTTAATCCACCTTCCCGAGAGACGGTAGCTGTCCCGTCGACATAGCGCTGTCCACACGGGGGTTTAGGTTGGTATAACCACATGGCTCAAGGATGTGGATTTTTCACACCCCCGAGTGACGTGGTTATGCCAATACAGGTCTGTAGTGTAGACGTGGCCTCAATCAGCATCAACGGGGAAGTAAACTGCCTTCTTTCTGGGGCTGTGGTAAATACAGAGCCAGGAACTATGCTGCTCCCTATTGAGCAGGGTCTCAATGAGCTGGCCTCTCCTCAAGACTGAGAATAAACCCCCTGGCAGCCCCTATTATGATTTCGGTGTTTGGAAATGAAACCCACCACATGACATCTCTGCCTCATCACCCACACATCTGCTTGTTGTTGCCGGGTTCCTTTGCACACACTGGTTTGTCTGAACGGATGCGCCTCCGGAGAGCTGGGCTGGGCCTGGTCGTCCACACGGGTGGGATTTAACACACGGTTTTGTTATTGGAGGGCTGCTCCTTGGGGCTTGGTTGCTGGTCATTTCTTTCAGTGAAAATGGGTCCTGCTGTTTTTGTTCTGGGGGCAAATGGCAGCGACGTGATGGAAAGCTTTTGCGCGGCGATAGAACAAGGAAGAAATTATCACAGTCTGAGCTTCCCAGGCTACCTCGAAGTGTTCCTTTAAGTCCAAGAACTTGTAGGAAGTCGGCAATGTAACCATATTTTTTGGAAGGGCGCTGGACAGTGAATCAGTGCTAAATGTCACCTTTTTAGACCTCTGAAGTGTTAAGTGTCCTTGTCATTCTGCCAGGAAATATCCACATTAACACTAGAACATATTGCTTTGTATTTCTCTTTGGAAAGTACAGTGTATGATTTGCTACTTGGTCTGAATCTCCCATCTAGCCACCATCACTGTCATCTTTAGTGTTATGTATTATCATCACTTTAATTCTGGCTGAATGGGGAAGAAAGCACAAGGAAGACTCACAGGGCAGTTACATACAGCATTAAGGGGGATAAATTATTTGTAGAAGGGAAATAAAATCGGAATAACCCAAAGTAGCCATTTGGCCTGAGTGGCTGCGTGATTAAATCCTGTCTTATTACAATGGGAGCTCAGATTGGCTGCAGACTCTTTCCACAGTGCCTAGAACTTGTCGAGCTGGGTTCTCAGTGATGGGCTCCATGCTTACACTGAACGGAAGCTCTTTTCCACCCCAGCTGCGGGGGACATCCTCTTCTAGATTCCTGACAGAGGCAATCCTTCCTAGGATTTACACCAGGCATCCTGGAACAGAACTCCAGAGGTGAGGTTCCACGCTGAGCCTCTAAGAGGCATAGCGCAGAACGTGGCGTACTGTGGGTCTCCGGTGCCGGGGGGCCAATACTTGTATTTGAGCCTTACCTCCCGTTGGTGGCAGTGGCAGCGGTGGCAGCGGTGGTTTCCCACTCTCCCCCTCCACACTGGGGGTGGCGGGTGCAGCAGGGAGTGGGAATGATGCTTCCAGGCTACCTGGCAGGGGAGGGCTGCCTGGCCCCTGCACGGCCAGGTCCCTGTGGCTCCCTTGTTGTGCTCAGCGGGGGGGCGGAGAGGCTAGGAGGTGGAGGGGCCAGGTCAGCACAGACCCTGGGGATGTCAGCAGGTGGCAGCTCCTCCAAGGAAGGCCCGGCCAGCACTCCCCCACAGTCCGGCGCCAGGTGCATGGCCCCCTCCTCGGTATGCCACTGTGCCGAGGAGGGAGAATTGAGGTAGCTTTCAGCTACTTTTGCATCCTTCCCATTCTGGGCTGCTCCCGGGACAAGAGGTGTAATTTAGCTCTGAGGGGCATTCAGCCCTATATTATGGGCCCACCTCCGACATGTCCTTCCTAACCCAACCTCGCCCCCTACACCTGGTGGTCTTTAGAAGACAGCCTGCACTGAGAGAATTCTCCCCCAGGCTGGAGTCAGGGTTTTTAGGGCCCCTTTCCCCTGCTCCAGCCCTTTCACCAAATGTAAAGATGCTGGGAGTTAAATGAGGTACTTGTGCAAGGTGCACATGATCGATAAAGCTCGTACACTTGGTGTTTACTCACTTCCCCATGGAGTCTGTGAGTTAGTTTAAGGAACCCTCAGCACAAAGGCCACAACTCAGGGGTCAAAACAGCACAAGAACTTCTTGAATCTCTGCCTCTTGCTAAACAGTGTACACAAGAAGAACAAGAATGGTTACATTTTCTGTTCGAGAACAAATTGAAAAAGGTAAAAAATTGATCACATCTCTAAAAAGCTTGACTTCAAATGTCAGTTTTCTATGACTAGATTACAAAATTTAAAGATCAAAACCATAAAGAAACTTTAAACTTTACATTTTGTTAAGCAAAAGACAAAAATGACAAAATTTCTTTTAAGGTTTTGGTTTTTAAATGTTGTACTCAAATTGCTATTACAATTCTCCATTAACAGAAATGTAACAATTTCACAAAGACGTGTTTTCATGTATTCTATGGTTGTACTCGATGGAAGCCTCTAATTCTGGCTGGTTTTCAAAGTTATATTTGAGAAACGTCCAAATGTGGGATAATAAATTTTAAAATAATGTGGACACTTCAGGGGAACAAAATATCTGTTTATGTTAGAGCACTAAAGCCGTGATGATGGTTTTTAAATGGTGAAGCTATTACTTCCAAAGTGTTTTTTTCTGGAGATGACACCACAAAGTGTGCTTATACAATTTGCAGATGACACCACGCTGGGAGGGGTTGCAAGCACTTTAGAAGACAGAGTCAGAATTCAAAAGGACCTTGATAAATTGTAGAACTTGTCTGAAATTTTCTTCTTCTTTTTCTTTTTCTTTATGCCAGTTTTCCTGTTGAGGGTCATAATGGCAGCATGGAAAGTAGGGAGGACCAGACCTCCCTTTCTTCCACAACAGGTTCCAGTTCATACTGGGGGATTCCTAGGCATTCCCAGGCCAGTCGGGAAATATAATCCCTCCAGCAAGTCCTGGGTCAACCTCGGGACCCCTTTTCCAGAGGGATGTGCCCAGTATGGTTCCAAAGGAAGCTTAGCAAGGGGGCATCCTTATCAGGCGCCCAAACCACCTCAGCTGACTCCTCTCAATCCAGAGGAGTAGTGGCTCTACTCTGAGGCTCTCCTGAATAGCCAAGCCTCTCACCCTACCTCAGAGAGTCAGCCCAGCCACCCTGTGGAAAAAAACTCATTTCCACCGCTTGTGCCCGCGATCTCGTCCTTTCGGTCATTACCCAAAATTCATGACCATAGGTGAGGATGGGGTCGTAGACTGATCTGTAAAACCAAAAGCTTCATCTGAAAACTTATCTCCCACTTCACCACCAGTGCTCGCATCACTGCCACCCCTGCACTAATCCGCCAGTCCGTCTCCCACTCCCGCTTACCATCGCTTGGGAACAAGACCCCTAGATGCTTATGCTCTTCCACTAAGGGCAGCTGCTCCCCCTTCGCCAAGAGAGAACACTCCATTTTTTTCCCGAGAAAAAAACATGACCTCCGATTAAAGTGCCCCCTGTGCGGAAGGTCTCCTTTATTTGTCAGAAAGTCTCACACCGGTATACCTGACACCCTTCTAGCTCTGCTTCCTCGCTGCGGGCCTCGGTCGGTCCCATTCGATCTGTCACCTCTCTTGAGTTCAACCTTCGCCACCGTTCAGGCACTGCAGCTGGTTGCTTTCATCTCAGGTCACCTTACGCTGGTTGGAGGGAGCTGATGTCAAGGTCCGTGGAGATCTCTCAAGGGCCACCCCACATACTAGGCAGGGCCTTCAGGGCTGTCTGCCCACCATGACTCACTTGCTAGTGGAGTCTGCCCCTTTCCTGAAGCACTTCTTCTGGGGTCCCCAGGCGGTTTCTGTTTCCAGTATCCCCCTGTTTAGATGTTCTGTCATAGGAGCATGCCTGCTGCTTAACCCAGACTTCCTTCCTTGGGAGGTTACCAAGGAAGGTTGTAGCATCCCCATCATTGGAGGATTTGAAGAAATACCTGTCATGGACAGTCTAGGTCTATTTGTCCTGACAGCACTGGGTGCTGGACAAAATGACCTCCTGTGGTCCCTTCAGGCCCTACATTTCTATGATTCTATTAAACATTCTATTAACACACAATATTCAGGCATGATCCTGCCCATCTTTTAGTGGAGTAAATGATATTTTTCTCATGTTCTTAGATTCCCCACACACTGAATTTCTCCCAGTGCATAAGAGAAACACCTGTGAGAAATAACATTTTGCTGTGATGTGTCGAGAAACGTATTTATTTATTTCAACTTATTATTGTTGATTGCTTAAGAATCTATTTATACCCTTTGGTGTTGCTGGGTAACAGATACACCATCATTCCTGACAGCAGTTACGGGATTATTTTTATTCTACATGAAACGCAGACTTCAGTGTATGCACAGTGAAATCTTGACATGATTTCTTATCCAGTGTTTAGAGATGAGACCACACCAAAATGCCGTCCCCAAACTACTCAAGCCTTGGGAATATTCAGAAGTGAAGGCAGCCCATCTCTTCCAGCATTACACCACAGGACCATAGTCTACCAGTACCACCCCAAAGACTCATATGTTACATCAAGCACTGGTAGAGTAGACCATTCTGATGTTAAGGGACAGTCCTGCACAGTGTAAATATTTGCTATTAAACACCTCAAATTTTACAATAAGTTTTTAGAGAAAATTATGACAATAGCATATTATCCTCAGCTGGGCGGTGGGGAAAAGAATGCCGTCTCTTCTGCAGTGAAGTGAGGAGGTACATTATACGGCGTTAGCTAGGAAAATAAGTTGTATTTGAAAACATACAGCATATGCTGATATCCAAGGCCATGCCAGGGAGTTGGCAAAATCCAACCCCCAGCTCTGATGCTATGATGAAGACTATGAAAGTACCTGGATAGACACCCTGGGGGACATGAACTGTGCATTCAGCTTATCCCTCACTCATACCCTAGCCGAGGTGACATTTTTGGTCTTTCGCCTACCTGACTTTCTGGCATTCCTCCACTTGCTAAAGGCAAGAACCGGTGAGTGAAGAATTAGCCGCCATCACCTCCTGATGCACCTTTTGTTTAAGCCGAGCTCTAGCTGTTCTGTGTGATGACAAACCTGTCTGAAGGAAACGGCGGAGAAGGGAGGAGCTGACGCACGCAGATGGTCTCAGACGTTAGGGTGGCAATGGCTGGAATGATCCCATTCATTTCCTTCGCTATGGCATTAGAACAACACAGCAGAAGCTGTCCCGTCTCAGCTGTGGTGTGGACTGGCACAGGGGGTCACTTGGGAGCTGTATAGTGCAGTTCTGTTTAGACCTCCAGCCAGTTGGAAGCAGTCTGTGAAGCTGCTAGTCCTTAACCTTAATGCTGTGATCAATGCATTGACTGAGAGATTACAGTGACTCTGGGGCATACATTTTCGCCTTCCTCTGTAGCATGGGACACAGCTTACTTGCTGGTGGATTCTCTGTACCTTAAAGGCTTTAAACCATGATTTAAGGACTTTAATAACTCAGTCATCAGCCAGGGGTCTATTCCAGGAGTGGGTGGGTGAGGTTCTGTGGCCTGCGTTGTGCAGGAGGTCAGGCTAGATGATCAGATTGGTCCCGTCTAACCTTAGAGTCTATGAATCTATAACACACCCTCCATCCTGCAAGCTTACTAGGTCTGGTCCCATCAATCAATGCCATCTGAAAACACTGCTTTTGGAGAGATGGTTGACTATCTATCTATCATCTAATGCGCCATCACTGCGGTATCTAGGTCAACAATCAATCACTATCAGACCTTGTCAAGGACACTTCCCACCCTCCCTCCTCTTTCTTCAGGATGCTACTTCACATGGATTCCTCTCTGTCTTTTCTTTTCCATTTGGACAGGTGTATTTCCCTGGTCTGCACCAGACCCTGTGCAGCGCTGCGAGGATCCTGCAGAGAAAGGCCGTGTCCGAAATGGGATAATTATTCCCATTGTCCCGCCTAAAGATTCTCCACATTCAGATGCTGCTGCTGCTGCTGCTCCACTAGGGCCTGTTCCAAAGCCCGCTGCAGTTAGTGGCTTTCTTTCCATTGGCCTGAACTGGCTGGAAATCGGGCCCTTGCTCCTCCTCCCACCTGCAGAGTCTGCAGTGCCAGAAGCATTTTCACACCTGGCCTCGCACTGCCCCGGAGGAAGCACTTGCCCCACATGGGCTGGCCTCTGAAACTCTGGAAGCAGCAACAACTTTCCCGAGGCTTGCCCTCTTCCTTGGGAACGAATAAAAAGGTGAGGGAAGCTTCAGTCAATGACTCACTGAGGCCACCTTCTGGAGCAACAGACTTCGTCTGGCCAGGCATTTCCCGAAAACAGCGTCAGGTTGAAACGTGTGCGCAAGAAGCTCCAATTACGAGCCCCCGTTTTCAGATTCTGCGCTATGTCCGAATGCAGGGGCCACCTCATCGCCCCTGAATGGTGTTAGTGAGATGAAGCGGGGAGGGGGGGCAGGAGGCTGACAAATGACTGGGGAAAACGGTGCATTTACCATAAAAATTGGTAAATATCCCTCCATTATCTAAGAAAAAATTAAGTGTCACGCTCAAGAAAAGTCCCTGTTTGACAACTCCAGAGGCTGGGGTCCTCTGTTCAGCCACACTACAGGTGCAGCCGGCAGGGTAGCAATGCAAGCTTCCTGCATTGAAAGTATTCCTGGCCTGGCCTTACTTCCCTAGGAGTGAAAACCAATTCATTCCTCAATCTTTCTGCTGAGATTGCCAAGCAGAAGTTGAATCTGGGCTGTTCACCATCTATGTTAGGCATCTACGTGGTAATACCTCCATTAATTAGCAGCAGTTTTAATTTGTATTGTGGTAGCAGCTGGAGGGCCACAATCCTGGATTCTCGTCCCATTGTGCTGGTGCTGTACAAATATATAGCAAAAAGACAGTCCCTGAAAGAGTTTATAATCTGAGTAAAAGACAAGCGACAACAGCTGCCTACTACAGCCGGGCGAGGAGACTCAAGGAAACAATGAGGCAATGCTGGTCACGCCATATCAGCTGCCTCGCCAATGTGAAGGTTTCGGCAGGCATCACAGGAGAGAGGCGTTTGAGAGGGACTTGAAACAGACTGTCTGCTCAGAGGTGGTCCACACCCACCAACTCATTGCACCCAGACAGCCCCGGTGTGATGTTATTTTTCAGTCTCTGCTCAGCTGTGCGGCTGGGGGAAGCAGCCCGCTAGTGGCAAAAGGTTCTGTATCCCAGAAAGTTAGCGAGTAGAGAAATCGTTTCCGGTTTATAAAGCGAGATCTATCTTCCCCATAAACCTTTTGATCCTGATCCTTCTAAACTGCCAACCTGCAGGAAAGCTACAGTGCTCAACAATGCTTTTTCAAATGCACCTGGCTGCTCAGGAACTGGTAGAAAGATGGGCTCTCTGGAGTTCTCCTTTGGTATCTTTTTGCCCATGCCAGAAATCCTCAGTTTACACTAATATTTTAGAAAACAGTGCTGGAGATACAGGCAAAGCAGGGCAGTTTATCCCCCACAACAATTGCTTTTCAGACCAGCTGGTTTTCGAGTGTTTTATATCCTTTGCCTCTCCATAAGAAATTCATCTGTTTCATGTTAAATCTCCCACTCTTGCTGCTGGTGATTTCAGCCTCTCCCTTCACATGTTAAATGCAAGGCAGAGGAAATAGTCTCTAATAAACTCTGCTCCAGAAAATAAAGAAAACTGCAGGGTTGGATTTTTATTATTAATTATGATTATTATTTACCCAAATGCTGCGATCTAATCTTAGTCGAATGAGGGACTGTTTACCCTTTGCCACGCTGATATGTGTTTGATTTGATGGTAATGGCAGCAAACAGATTCTGAAGGAACAGTGGTAGCCCTTTGCAAAGGACATTGCAGGAGATGTATGCCCAGGCCCCTAAGGCAAAAAGAACTCACTTTGCCATGTGCTGAACGTCTCCTGTTCAATTGTGGAGAAATATCAGCCAAGCAGGCCTCTGTGAAAGTGAGCTGTGTCTGTGCTGATACTGTACTATAAATCCTCCGCATAAGGTGACCTGCGGTAGCTGTGTTCTACAAATTGAAGAAACATCTCTCTAGGTAGCTTGGAGCATGCTCTGAAGTCCCTTAAAAGCTGGGCTCCAAAAGCCACGGTAATTAGTTTGTTTCAAGTATTGTTGGTATTGGTGCCACGGATATCTGGAGACACGCTGTCAGGTGCATATACAGAAGGAAATAACCACGCTGCAACCCGCTGCCCCCTGCGGCACCAGATTTGCTAGCCTCAGAGAGCAGAGAGACAGACCTCTGGGCTCAAGGATAGACATTTCATGAGCCTGCAGATGGTGGAAGGAAGGCCTGAGAGGAATCTTATGCCTAGTTCCAGGTCAGGCCAGGATCAGACTCATGTATTCCTTGCAGCAGCCTGTCTACCTCGCGCTTCTGCTTAGGGACAAACCGGTTGTCTGTGGAACCCATTGGAACATTAGGAATGTTCATCAGACTAGTTCTAAGAAATGGTAGGGGCGTCTGGTTCCACGGTCAAAAGGGAGAGATTGAAGGGATGCCGTCCATGGGGAGGGGCCCACGCCGGGGATGCTCACTCCTTTTATGTGCACGGAAGTGACCAGGGGGGTGAGTGGGAGCAGCCTAATAAAGGACTGGTGCCAGAGGAGTCTCTAGGGTACAGATCATCCTGTCCTTGCCTCACAGTGGAGATACATTGGGGCAACGCAGGTCTACTGTATTTCAGTCATTTAGCCTCCAGCCAGTGGTTCTGCAGCCACTCCATGCTCTGGGGGAGGATTTATTTCTCCTTCCCCCACAGAGATAAACATCACCCAGCCCTCTATTGGGGTTGGGTGCTAGGTCCCAGGATTTGGCTCTTCTTGTAGAGCTGGGCATGTTTCCAGGAGCGGAGTGCCTACCTCGCGGGGAGCGTGAGGGTTAACTCAGGAATGCCTGTGCAGTGATCTGAAGTCCTTAGTTGGTGCACGATGTCTCTTCTGACCCCACATCTCCCCCTCCCCCTCCCGTATCTCAGCAGCAGATGAAAAGAAGCAGAAAGCACACAGCCTGGTTAGCAGCTACAACCCACGAAGAGCCATTAGTCACAACGCACATCACCCACTCCACATCTGCTGCAAGCGGAGCTGACCTGCGGGGCACTGAGTGGCAGATTCTCATCCTCCTCCTCCACCCCAGCACAGTAATTTATACACCACGGATCCACAAGGTGGGTGGCAGCAGCAGTTTATAACAAACACAAAGGTGATGTATTAACACCTGTCGGACAGTACCCAGAGTCTGGGCAGTAGGATCATTGGCAGTGGAGCCTGCCCTTCTCTCCAGAGAGGATAATGACTTTAGACGGAGCAAAAATAGGGCAAGTGCCTAATGCAAGAGAATATTCATAAATGTGCATGTATTTGGGGGGCCCGACTGGAGAATGCAAGCTCTGAAAACCAGCCATTCTGTTTGTTTGGGGGGGTCGTGTGCTGATCCTAGCACCCTGCGAGACAAGGCTGAGAGCTTTTGAATGAGGCTTTGATCCCCAAGTCCCTCTTGCACCTATCAACACTTAACCAGGGGACGGGGCGACTCAGGGAGAACCAGGGTTTAAAAAGCCTGTTCCCAAGCAGCCAGGGGAGCTAGCGAACCAGGGCAGTTCAGCAGAAACTTGGTGGAATGAGGATAATCAGTGGGACACAATACCACGGTACAAAATATATCGGCAAGACGGATCAGGTCGTAGTGGTTGGGGAGTGGCACTGTATGTGAAAGAAAGCATAGAGTCAAACGAAATAAAAATCTGAAATGAACCCAACTTTGCCATAGATTCTCTATGGATAGAAATTCCATGCTTGAATAGTAAGAATATAGCAGTAGGGATATACTACCTGACCAGGATGGTAATAGTGATTGTGAAATGCCCAGGGAGATTAGAGAGGCTATAAAAATAAAAAATTCAATAACAATGGGGGATTTCAACTACCCCATATTGACTGGGTACATGTCACCTCATGATGGGATGCAGAGAGAAAGTTTCTTCACACCTTAAATGACTGCTTCTTGGACGAGCTAATCCTGGAACCCACAAGAGGAGAGGCAATTCTTTATTTTAGTCCTAAGTGGAGCACAGGTTCTGGTCCAAGAGGTGAATATAGCTGAACCACTTGGTAATAGTGACCATTACATAATAAAATGTAACACCCCTGGCAGGGGGGACACCAACGCAGCCCACCACAATAGCATTTAATTTCAGAAAGGGGAGCTTTCACACAAAAATGAGGATGTTAGTTAAACAGAAATTAAAAGGTACAGTGCCAAAAGTGAAAGCCCTGCAAGCTGCATGGAAACTTTTTAAAACATCATAAAAGAGGCTCAATTTAAATGTATGCCCCAAATTAAAAAACATAGTAACAGGATCAAAAAAGTGCCACCAAGGCTTAACAACAAAGTAAAAGAAGCAATTGGAGGCAGAAAGGCATCCTTTAAAAAGTGGAAGTTAAATTCTATTGAGGAAAATACAAAGGAGCATAAATTCTGGCATGTGAAGTATAAAAATATAATTAAGAAGGCCAAAAAAGAATTTGAAGACCAGCTAGTCAAAGACTCAGAAAGTAACAGCAAAAAAAAATTTAAGTATATCAGAAGCAGTAAGTTTGTTACACAATCAGTGGGGCCAATGGATGATCAAGATGCTGAAGGAGCATTCAAGGAAAATAAAGCTATCGCAGAGAAACTAAATGAATTCTTTGCATCAGTCTTCACTACTGAGGATGTCAGGGAGATTCCCAAACCTGAGCCATTCTTTTTAGATGACAAATCTGAGGAACTGTCCCAGATAGAGGTGTCATAAGAGGAGGTTTTGGAACAAACTGATAAATTAAACATTAATATGTCACCAGGACCAGATAATATTCACCCAAGAGTTATGAAAGAACTCAAATATGAAATGGCAGAACAACTAACTGTGGTTTGTAAACTATCATTTCAATCAGCTTCTGTACCAGATGACTGGAGGATAGCTAATGTGATGCCAATTTTTAAAAAAGACTCCAGAGGTGATCCTGGCAATTACAGGCTGATAAGTCAAACTTCACTACCTGGCAAATTGGTTGAAACTATAATAAAGAACAGAATTATCAGACACATAGAGGAATATGATTTGTTCGTGAAGAGTCGACATGGCTTTTGTAAAGGGAATCATGTCTTACCAATCTACTAAAAATCTTTGAGGGTTCAGCAAGCATGCAGACAAGGATGATCCAGTGGATATAGTGTACTTAGATTTTCAGAAAGCCTGTGACAAGATCCCTCACCAAAGGGTCTTAAGCAAAGTAAGCGGTCATGAGATAAGAGGGAAGGTCCTCTCCTGGATCAGTAACTAATTAAAAGATAGGAAACAAATGGTAGGACTAAATGGTCAGTTTTCAGAATGGAGAGAGGTAAATAGTGGGACCAGTACTGTTCAACATATTCATAAATGATCTAGAAAAAGGGGTAAACAGTGAGGTGGCAAAATTTGAAGATGAAGCAAAATTTGCAGATATACAAAACTATTCAAGACAGTTAAGTCCAAAGCAGACTGCAAAGAGTTACAAAGGGATCTCACAAAACCGGGTGACTGGGCAACAAAATGGCAGATGAAATTCAATGTTGATAAATGCAAAGTAATGCACAATGGAAAACCCAATCCCAACTATACATATAAAATGATGGGGTCTAAATTAGCTGTTACCACTCAAGAAAGAGATCTTGGAGTCATCGCAGATACTTCTTTGAACACTTCCACTCACTGTACAACAGCAGTCAAAAAAGCTAACTGAATGTTGGGAATCATTAGGAAAGGGATAGATAATAAGACAAAAAATATCATATTGTCTCTTTATAAATCCATGATACACCCACTCTTGAATACTGTGTGCAGATCTGGTCACCCTATCTCAAAATTGGAATTGGAAAAAGTATAGAAAAGGGCAACTAAAATGATTAGGGGGATGGAAAAGCTTCCATCTGAGGAGAGATTAATAAGATTAGGACTTTTCATCTTGACAAAGAGATGACTAAATGGGGTATATGATAGAGGTCTATAAAATCATGACTGGTGTGGAGAAAGTAAATAAGGAAGTGTTATTTACTCCATCTCATAACACATAAACTAGTGATCAAATGAAATTAATAGGCAGATGGTTTAAAACGAACAAAAGGAAGTATTTCTTCATACAGTGTACAAGTCAACCTGTGGAACTCCTTGCCAGAGGATGTTGTGAAGGCCAAGACTATAACGGGGTTCAAAAAAGAACTAGCTAAGTTCATGGATGATAGGCCTATCAATGGCTATTAGCCAGGATAGGTAGGGATTGCAGTTTGCCCAAAATTGGGAATGCGCAACGGGATGGATCACTAGCTGTGATTACCTGTTCTGTTCATTCCCTTTGAAGCACCGGGCATTGAACACTGTCAGAAGACAGGATACTAGGCTAGATGGACCATTGGTCTGACTCAGTATGGCCATTCTTATGTTCTTAGGTACTAATAAAAAAACGATATTGGGTAAAAATTTGGGATGTGGAGCAGGAAAATATTTGCAACACATTTGAATATCCTTACATTTTAAAAAAGGATGATCCCTGCTAGTTCTTCTAATAAAAGTTTGGTGTGCTGTTTGAGTGAATGTATAACCAAAGTACTAAGAAACAGGTTTAAAATGTATGGCTAGATCCTCTGCCTGTGTAAATCAGTATAATTCCATGGAACTCCACCCTCAGCTGGGGTAAATCAGCATAGCCCAAACTGAACATAAGAACAGCCATAGTGGATCAGACCAAAGGTCCATCTAGCCCAGTATCCTGTCTTCCGACAGTGGCCAATGCCAAGTGCTTCGGAAGGAATGACCAGAACAGGGTAATCATTGAATAATCCATCCCCTGTCACCCAGTTCCAGCATTCAGAAAGTCCTGGCAGTCAGAAAATTAGGGATACCCAGAGCAATTGACTACACCAGTTTACACCAGCTAAAGAGGCGATTCAGTTTCAGCATTTATTCACATAAGAAGTGATAATGATTTCAATTGGCCTTCGCACATGAACTTAATGCCGCTCCGCATGAATAAGTTTTGCGCAATTCTAGCCCATATAGAATATAAATGATCTCACTCGAAGAACGTCATTGTATCATGTTAATACAATAAACTCACATATTTATAGTCTGTAACCACAGATCTATATGCTAAGGAGTTATACCATCAGCGGTATCCGTATAATTGTATTTTATTCTTTATATCTTTCATATTTTTGTAACTTTATGCCTGCTTCCAGACCGCAGTGTGAGGGTGATGGCTTTATATGTTTCAACCTACGCTTTTTCGGGCAGACTATCTAAAAGCCAGTAGTGAGTGGAGCATATGGTTTGTATATAACACTGACTGTGAAACCTGCCATTAGATCCCCCTGAGAATAATGAAATCAGCACCTGCAAGAACAATCATAACAAATTTCACTGTCCTAGTTCAGGAATATGTTAACACTGCCAGCTTGGGTCTGCTTTTATGGATATATCGGACATCTTAGCACAGAGCTCTTTGTACAAGTAGGCATTTAACAGACAAGAGCTACTGAAAGAGAGGAATGTCTGATTGAATAAGACTTAAGAACTGAGGATGGGGGAATGTCATGGACAGTCAATTCCCATCAGCACACTGGCGTGATATTTTATTTAGTGATGGACGGATTTTTACAGTAGAAACACAGGGAATACAAAAGCATATCAGAGCAGGGGTATCCAGCAGCCAGTCCCACATGCTTCAGAGGAAGTTACAAGACATCCTCCAGTAGGCAGTCATAATGGGATAGCCTGCCACTGGGGAAGTTTCTTCCTAAGGCAGGCTTAAGAGGTTTTGAGCATTACCAGCAGATCAAGGGAAGTGATTGTTCCCCTCTATTCGGCACTGGTGAGGCCGCATTTGGAGTATTGTGTCCAGTTTTGGGCCCCCCACTACAAAAAGGATGTGGACAAATTGGAGAGAGTCCAGCAGAGGGCAACCAAAATGATGAGGGGGCTGGAGCACAAGACTTGTGAGGAGAGGCTGAGGGAACTAGGCTTGTTTAGTCAGCAGAAGAGAAGAGTTGGGGGGGATTTGATAGCAGCCTTTAACTACCTGAAAGGGGGTTCCAGGGAGGATGGAGCTAGGCTGTTCTCAATGATGGCAGATGACAGAACAAGGAGCAATGGTCTCAAGTTGCAGTGGGGAGGTCTAGGTTGGACATTAGGAAAAGGTTTTTCACTAGGAGGGTGGTGAAGCACAGGAATGGGTCACCTAGGGAGGTGGTGGAATCTCCATCTTTGGAGGTTTTTTGGCTGCGGCTTGACAAAGCCCTGGGTGGGATGGTTTAGCTGAGGTTAGTCCTGCATTGAGCAGGGGGTTGGACCAGATGACCTCCTGAGGTCCCTTCCAACTCTAATATTCTATGATTCTATGATTCTATTCAAACAGACATCCTTAACTTTAACTTATCTGGTCTGGTTATTTTTAACTTCATGAGAAGCAGCTTTCTGCTGAGCTTTCCTGATTTCCAACAAGGAGGAGGCTGTTTTTTATTAGAAAGACTAAATTTTGAAAGCGAATGTTACACTTTCAAATATAGACGGGCCCCAGCAATCCTCAGTTCTCATTTCTAGGGCTTTTCTCTGTTGGCACCTTCACTGACCATTGCTCCTAGCACAGCAATAATTGTCCTGTAGCTAGGGCCTGAGTTGGGAGACCTGGGATCAGATCCCAGCTGTGCCACAGACTCCATGTGTGACCCTGGAAGTGTCTCTGTATCTCAGTTCCCCATCTGTACAGTGGGGATAATAGTCCTACCCTGCCTCTCCGGGGTGTTGTGAGGAGAAATACATGACAGTTGTCAGGTGCTCAGATACTGTGGCGAAAAGGGCCATACAAGTACCTTAGACAGGTTTTAGAAATAGAGCAAACACTCGTTCTTATTCCCCAAATTACGTCAATAATAAAATTGATTCAGAAAAAAAGAGAGAACAGGTTGAAATTATTTAAATGAGAGTGTAGCAAGGCCAGCCACCTCCTGAGTGCCCCCTCATAGCCGAGGATCATGTTACAGGCAGCTTGCCTCGGTTTCCCCTTTTGGACTGTTTAATAAACTAGTAATAAAAAAGAAAGCCCAATCGTCCACTCTCCTCCCTTCTCAGGTTGTGCTTTATGAATTTAACAAACATTCAGAATAACATTTCCGAGGCCATACAAAAGTTTACACCAAACAAAGGTTTCTTTTTCTCCTCTCGGGCAGCCTTGCTATGGCCTTTCCTGCTTTTGGCAAACCACTCCCCAGCCCGGCCTCACTGGAGTCTCCATCTTAAGTCCAAGGCCTCTTCGCTGGAGGAGCCTCACGCCTAGCGGCCTTTGACCCGTGACCATTTCCTTCCATGATTCTTTTTCCTTTCTGTCTTTTCTTCTTGTTTTGTGGCACAGCAACCCCAGCCTATGACAGACACCTACCGCCATTTTCATAAACGGATCCTCTCACCCCGTCCGGTATCCTGAACAAAACACAGTAACGCTCTTTTACTGCTACACCCCTTTCCCCCTACTCCCGCCAGTCCATTCAGACTATATTCTTTCACCTCGAGGCATCTCAGTTCATCATAAAGCATCTTTCTTTCTGCTTTTTTCTCCCTGCGTTGCCATAGCAGATGCTCAACGTTTTTTTAATTTTGCATGTCTCACACAACCCATCTTTTGCACATTTAGTAGACCCTCCTCACCTTCACTGTAGCCTCCTGCTGCTCTTTATAGGGCAATCCCCCTGATCTCTTCCTCTTGTGGCTCATTCTGTAATCTTGGTTGGCTAGCCCCAGCTCTGAAGGGATGAGCTACCCTGTTGCAGAGAGAAATGAGGTGGCAACCAAAATCTGGCCAAGTTTCTATGCAGTTGTGACCCAGCCAATCTCTGAAAGTATAGAATCAGGTGAAAATGAAAAAATAAAATACCATTTATCAAACTTTTCCAAAACACGTTTACTTTGAGTTGACGACTTGGATCAGTTGTTGGTTTATACAAACTAGTTTCTGCAGCCCCAGGTCCTAAAGGTAATAACTAAAGTTAGTCAAGAAAAAAAAAAAGCAAAAACAAAAAAGCAGGAATAAAAATTGTAGAAAATTCCTCCGTATTTTTAAAATAAAAATTTAAAATTTTCTTACCAGCTGTGTAGATGGCTGGAAAGCTGGATGAATGTTAACTGGGACACTTTCATGAAAATTTCATTCCATTTTCTATTGAAAAGCTGATATTTAGAAAAAATGACCAGTTTAATTTATAATGGCAGCAGATCTGTGTCCCCTAGCTATTCAGAACCAAAGATCCCATTCCTGAGATGCCTACTAAATATTTGTTAACAGTTATCTATTTTGTAAGATAAAGTTGATGCTGAATCCTCATATCGGGAGGATACTGGGGAAATAGAGACTCTGATGTATTACATGGAAGACTGACATACTCTTTAAAGAGTTCTTGAAACTATTAAATTACATTCAATGCTAAAGCATGCTAGGCATTTTCTCTCTGCATTATTTTCACTCAATTCAGAGCTTAAATTTGTGAAACAGGTTGTACCACTAGAGGTCACAGTTGTAATTTAGAACAGCAAACAAGGGGAAAACATCACTGTTAACTTTATCATTTAGGGTTTTTTAAATAGAACATGGGGTCATGATAATAGATGTCATTTGTTCGTGTTTCTTCTCTTTGGCGCTAAAGACTGAGTTTGCGTAAGTATCAGGGGGATTTTGCATGGAGTCCAAACAAGCTGATTTGGTTTCAAGTTGCTTTAATTAACTCTTGATGACCAAAGGCACCTACAACTGTCAGACGAGCAAGGCTTTAGGGAGGAGCTGTTCTTGAAACACTGAATCATATACAGCACTCGTGACCAAGTGGTCACTTAGCTTGGGTTGATAAGAGTGAGGCTGTTTTTAGGCTCATCCAACATATGAGGTCAGCTGGGGAATGTGATGCAATAAATGTCTCTGGCTTTCCCTCTGGAAGAAAGTTTGAACAAAGCAATGGAATGAAATCAATATTCTTGTACCCATCCCTGCCCAGTTTAGGTATGAACCCAAGGTACAGCTTTACCCACCTGGATAGTTGGGATAACCCAGTCCTGTAGATTTTGATAGTCATCCTGCACATAGTGTCTAACGAGCAATGCTAAGTACTGTGTCAACAAGCAAAGCATGTGTCTAACCAGTGCTACCAACTGATTACTTATTATGACAGTACCATTGCTAGCGAGAAGGTTTCTTCCCCAAACTCTGGACTTTTTCTACCTTTGAGATTGGGATGATTCTCATTCCTGACCCACAGAGATTAAAATAATTGGCACATGGCATTCTTACTGCAAACAGATTGCATATGTATGTATATATGATAACTAGCAATGGTTTGATTGGACATGTTCAAGTGTCCAGGTTTGCTGTGGGAGAGGACAAAGGATAACCCACAATTGTTCCAGAGAGAGAGCTCCATCGGTGCTATGGACTATCCTCCATCATGAGTTTGCTGGCTGAGTCAATCACAACCGTGCTGTTTGTTGCATAGGCTCACAGCTTTCAGCTTAGCCAGAGACGCCGCCAAAACAGCGAAGTTCCCCGGCTGGAAAATCAAACATTTTGAAAGTGTTCTTTGACATTTTCTCCTTTTTCCCTCACCTTCTGGAAGCTTTTTTTTTAAACACGTCTCTCTCTTCTCTCAAAAGTTCCCCATGAAGACGCACACTATTCTGGAATCAATGTCACTTTATCCCGGAAGAGTGCCCACGTGGGGCCACATAGGGACCTATTCTGGAATCGCCATTGTGGAGTACATTATGTTCAGTAGCTATTCTGGTCTAATTCCTGTATCGACCAGCCCTCATACAGCTATATTCAGTGATTCCAACGTTCTCCCAAGCTCATTGCTTTGGTATTGGCTACTAACCCATGGGGGCCTCCCGCTCGCCTCACGTACACTAACTTCTTGCCATTGACTTTAAATGATTTTCCAAAGTGTCTTCTCATTGACTCCTGATTTATACCAGGTTAAGTGACAGGAGACTCAGTTCCATTACTGATAATATAACAGCTTTTTGAGCAATTGTATCTGGTTGGCTAATTCTGGATGAATTGGCCCTCCTCCACTATAAGGGTCTGGAAGACATACAATATTTTAACAGCCCGTCTTGGAATTATACCAGCATTTGAACCTGGGACCAACAAAACTAAAACCAAGAGCTTTTATCCCTTAAGCTAAAGGTTAAACCTTTAGTTAGAAGTGTAGCAGACTCATAAATGTCTTATGTGGATCAGCCACTAGAGGGGATCAAAGACCCATAATATTTCCTAGATTTGCAATGAAACTTGAAATTTGACCTATAATCTGATGTTCATAAGATATTGATTATCACCCTAACGGCATTACACTGGCAACACATGTATGATTTTTTTGGTTGGATTGGATTGAATTGTTGACAAGGATAAACTCAACAGAATTTATTAATCACATATTTCACCAGCAAGAGGGAAGAAAGCAAATATTGTTCCTTCCTTGGATTGTTTCCAGGGATGCAGGGATATTATTTAATACACTGCCCCTGAATCTGGGTGAGAAATGGACCATCCAACAATTAGCAAAAGTATTTTTTCCCAGTGAAATGTTTCTGAATTGGATACTAGATATACAGTGTATATATATTTTTAATACAGCGGCCACCCTAAAAATGGAGTGGTTCTGGAGTGAGTGTTCAGAAAAAGCATGCACAAAATCCTTTATATACAATCACTGTAAAAATGCTATTTTTATAATCTAATCATTCTGTTGTTTAACTACAGAGGCATTATTCTTTTGCACTGTTTTGGAGGTCTCAGGTTCACATAGATCTTTTTCCATCTCTGACGAGTATGGTCCTAAAAGAAACATTTTAACAGGCATAGTTTCTAACTCACCCAATAAAATTAGGTCCTTGATGAAAATGGGCTCAACCAATTTGTTAGTAACTAAATTCGTTTATGTAAAGTCTGGTTTATACTTAAAATTTCTGTCAGTACAGCTACGTCATTCAGGGGTGTGAAAAAAACACACGCCCTAGTGACATACCTAGTCCCACAAAACCCCTAGAGCAGATGCAGCTATGCCAACAGGAGAGGCTTCTGTCAACATAGCTAACACCAGTCAGTGTGATGGTGTGTGAAGGGTGACCAGATGTGCCAGTATTATTGGGATCATCCCAGTATTAGGAGCTTTGTCTTATGTACACAACTATTCCGCCCACCCCTGAAAGAAAAGGTGTCCCGGTTTTTCACACTTGCTATCTGGTCACTCTATGTGTGATGAATGTTCTGAGCTTGATGAGTCACCTCTGAGCCTGATGAGTCATTTGACTCCTAAGGGTGTTTCCAACCCACAAGCAAAGGTCTAACCAGGTGACCCCAAGAGAGGTATCTAATGAAAGCAGCTACTCCCATCTGCTCAGTTTTGCTACCTTGTTGAGGATACTCCCAGATGCTTGGTGGTTCTGACAGACAGAGTTCCAGCTCCAGCCATGGCTGGTCACTCAGCTGTCTTGACATGATGTTCCTACATCAACAGAAAAAGTCCTTCTTTGGAGCACACTGCTTCTACATGGGGGGTTATGCCAGCATAGTCAGGCTGATGTAGCTATAGTGTAGACCTAGCCTAATAACTGGAAGTTATCCGAGACATATGAACATTTTTGATGGGTGGAGGAAGCTTGTACAACTTAAAACCAATATAAAAACCCTATTTGGCAAGTAATTTACCGAGAATATGATGTAAAAACTCTTGATATTTTGCAGGGAAATTGCTGACAATTGGATTTGTCCAAAATTCGACTCTGGGATGGCTGAAATTTTGAGGGGATGGGCAGGGGAACTCCTTATTTCAACCAAACCAGTTCAGCTATTTCTGAAAGGCAACCATGGCTTCTTCCACCCGAGGATGTGGGGAGATAAACCCTAGGAAGAAATATTTTTACACCATCCCAGCAGCAGGAATGGGCAGGTATCCTTTTTCCAGGTGCTTACCTAAAATTGAATCTAGCCACTATCAGTGAGTTTTAAAGTGTTGCTTTGCCTATTTCAGTCTGTCCAATGAGAGGTAAACATGACCGGTACGAGTGCAAAAGCTTTGTTAACCTATGACACCAGCCCTAAAATAAATGTGTATTATTATTTGTTCATATTTTTAAATATATTTTTAATTGAAAATCATCACAATTCCATTGTTTGTAGTTACTTAGCAGGAGGTGACCTGTCTGTTTTGGTCAGGTATGGCACAAAAAGAGTTGTGTATAGGCTTGTTTCAACATAAAAATATGCAAAGTGCAGGAAGGGGATCATAGAATCATAGAACCATAGGTTTAGAAGGGCCATCTGGTCTAATCCCCTGCCAAGATGAAAGATTTGTTGTGTCTAAAACCATCCAAGATAGATGGCTTTAGAGATCATTGATAAGTGCCCGTCTAATTTCTTTCCCAAAATGTGTGCTAATTTTCCCCTCCGTCTCTCCAGAAGGCTCTTCTCCTGGCCTAGTGGAGTTAAAGATCGGATCCAAGCTAACTGAAGTCAACAGAAAGACTCCCCCAGGGCTATTCATCAGGACCTAAAAGCAGGAATGGGCACAAGTTGCGAAGTTTGCATCCAGACTTCCCTCAAGTTTAGGAGGGTGTTTGGATCTAGGCCCATCTCTAGACAAAAAGTGTGATCAACTCTCTGCTGTTGCACAAGCAGATCTACAGACGTCTACTGAAGTAGACCTTAGGGAGATGGTTTCCATGAATACGAGATACACCCCCCCACAAACCCTTCTCACCCCCTGAATGTGTTTGAATCACCTGAGGCTAGGGAGGAGAAGTCAGGTGGGGAACGAAAGCTGGGAGCCAGACGGGGAGGATTAAATGGATAGAAGGAAACCAGAAGTGGGTGGAGGGGGCTTCCTGGGCACAAGAAAAGGAAGGTGGTGGATGTAGAGTGCGGGGAGAGGCTGATGAAGGCAAGTTGAGTGGTTGGGCGTAAGGAGGAGCAAGGAGCTGGAGAGGTGAGTGTAGGGAGCCAGCGTCCCATGGGAAGAAGTAGTTTGGGAAGCTAGAGAGGCTGGGAGGAGGAGTTGGCGATATTGGCGGTGGTTTGTGTGGATGAGTCCCAGCACAACAACTACACAGCCAGCCTTTGGTTAGAAGCTGTTGTGCTCATCTCTTGGGGAGATGGTCTGAATTTAAGGATTCATCCTCGCTGGTATCCTTTCGTCCTCCGACTGCCTTCCCCCCATCTCAGCCAAACACTTTTGATGTGGGATCTCTGCTTGTATAAATCAAGCACGACCAAACAGCCCTACACCCGTGGGATGCTTGTATGCAATATATATTTGCACATGTTCTGCCCCAGTGCCTAATTGCATCCTATTAACGTATTTATAAACGTAAACATCTCTCGTTTAAAAAAAAAACCCTTGCTGCAGCTTGCCATAAATCTAGGTCATCAGCTTTCTGGGGCAGGTATCCCAGCTTGTACAGCTCCTTGCACAATGGCACTTCCAGGGGCTACCGCAGTGTGAACAATGGAAAATAAGAAAATACAAAGGCATCTCCCTGTTGCGTCTCCAAATGTCTCCACTGGCCACTTAGAGACTTAGGCTACATCTACATTGCCCTGCAGTTCGGACTGCGGGCATGCAAATACCAGCGCACACCAAAGTGCTGTGCTGTATCTCCCCCATGTGGATGCTGCAGGTGTGAACTAAAAGGTTCCTAGTTTGCATTAAGTGAAATGCCCATGGACTTTAGGTTCTGATAGAAATTTCATAGCCATCTGTCACTCTAGCGGATGTTTAGATAGCCCCTGCCCCACTGTGGTGTCTGAGTACCCCAGCTCTACACACCAAAACCCATATCAGAACTTTGATAACGCTTTTGAATCTGGCTCCAAATCTGAACGTTATGCGGCACGCCTCCATCTGGAGTTTCAACAGAAAACCATAGTTGGATCACCTTAACTTGGAAGTGGGCCTAGATTTGCTGAAAACATTTGCAAACTTGTCAGTTTACCGTAGTCTGAGTTGGTAATAAAAACCAAAAGAATACAGGCGTTGCCAGGTTGGCTCAGATCAGGGGTCAATCTAGTCCAGTATGCTGTCTTGGATAGTGGCCGGCACCAGATGCTTTAGAGGGAGATGCAGTAGGTAGTTATAGAATAACCCTGCCTCCAAAGAAATGTCTTCCTGACCACATCGATTAGATGTTGGCTTATACCCAGGAGCATGCGAATATAGATCTCTTCCAATACTTTTGAGTGGTTTACGCCTTATGGTTATAGATCTGGATGTTTTCTCAGGCAAATATGGTAAATTTCCTGCTGGGCTACAAACATCTCCCAAAGCCTTAATGAAAACCAAAGGCAGGACAATCATGGGTTAGTTTTTGGGAAAAAAGACCTAGGCTGATTTTCTGACATGGCTATCTCGACTGAAAAAAAAACCCCTAGAACTAAAACATTCCCAACCACAAATAAATCAATTGATTCTGTGCACCAGCAGCTTTGCTGTGGAATGCTCTTGCATTTCTGCCAGATAAGGGTTAACTTGCTATGATGTCACTCCGGCCGTGGGGGAACCAGCATGTCTCCTGTTGAACCACGCGGTACACATTTGTTTGTGACTCCGGTGGAGGTGATTCACAACAGAGTTATGTCTCCCCAAAGGTTTTGCAAATAGTCAAACATTAAATCTTGAATTAAATCAGCCAAGAGTTAATGTTTATCTTTTATCAGAGTAATGGGAAAAGTTAAAGCAAGCTGGCTGGCTTCAGGATGACGTCTAACTCCCGAACTGTCTGTTAAATTAGGCCCGGTGGGGGCGTAACTGCCTCCCCTGGGATCTCAGAGCTCTGCTGCAAACGATGCCTGCTCCACCACCAACTCATGCTCATTATGAACGTTGCTCACTCAGCTCACCTCCAGAATTATTTCAGGACCTGTCACCAGAACGTTCTCCCACGAACAAATGTTTCCAGCACTCTTTAATGGGGAGGCTGAGGTTCCAAGCAAAAGCGACCTCCGCACCTGCTCCTCCGCACTTTACTGCCTTTTCACACCCTTGCAAAAGAGAAAGAAGCAAAAGGCTCACGCACTTCTGCAGCATCAGGCAGCTGAAAGGAATCAACGGAGTTACATTCAGGGCTGAGACGGACGGGGAGGAACTGGTCCTTGTTGTAAAAAATAAATCAATGGGGATTGATTGAGATGAGCCTGATGGACAGAATCAAACTTCAGGAAGTTCCGAACCAACCCCAGATCCAAGTCACAGCATGGGCTTACATATGTATGCAGGGAAACAACAGGAGGAAGGCGGGAAGGTTTGCCCTGATAAGGTCACCACTTGAGTCCTGGCTGCAGTCTCACTTCCAGACGTATATAATATGATTTTCATAAGACCATAAAACAGAGTTATACACAACTGGTAGTCAGCTCGTCCATCCCTGTGCCGAAACAGGACCCATTCCTACAGAGGGGTAAATTGACTAGCGCTTTGCTTAGACTGCTTTCAATTTTAAATAGCTACAGTTTTGTAAGGCACTGGCACACACGCAGGTAGCAACACAAACTGACTGAGTTGTCCTCCCAATTGTGAGAGGCTCGCAGGGCTAATAGGGTTCAGAATGACTCTGGCTTTTATTGAATGGATTGCTTTAAAAATCCACACCGAACAAAACACTGCAACATCGACACCAATGATCGCAAAGGAAAACCACAGTGATTAAGCATTGTAACTAATCACTGTTTGTTGAAGTGCTTTGGAAATGTAAAGCATTGGTTAAGAGTTTTAATGAATGTTTACTAGATAATAAAGACACCTGTCGCCATATTGGTGCCTTCATAATTATGAAGAGTGCTGACATCTTTAGTGGAAGCTACCATTTTGATGACACTTCATCCGCTGGACCTCCTTCATGGATGTAAGCTGAAAAACAGGATGTGTAGCTCCCTCCTGGAGTGATTTTAGAGACGTTATAAGCAGAGGCTCAGAGGTAATGCTGAGAAAAATATGTGAAATGGGAGATGACACGCAATGAGGCGGGCATTAATGGCAGAGCAGGACGACGAGACACAATATTACAGGATTGTACCTGACACTGGCACGTCTTTTCCAACTTTATGATCCTCTAACTAACTCTCACAGTAGCTTCTTCCAAGCGGATCACTGCTCTGTTTTTAAGAAGCCCTGTAAACACAATCTTCCCCGCAAAAAACTCTACTATCAAGTAACTAATAAATAGCGGCCGAATCATCAGAATCCCAAACTTTTCTTTTTCTTTTTGTTATTTTAGGAGTCCATCTTACTAACCCAATGACAGAAATACACTTGCATCTGCCAGGGACTGCGCTCTGAGACAACAGGTGACAATCAAGTTCATGGGGAATTTTTCCCTCCAGTTTGTCTCTTTTTCTCTCTCCCTCTCGCCTTTTATAGGGCAACACATGTCAGGGTTCGTGTAACAAAAAGAATTTCCAGTGTCAGGCGAATAATTTTTCCATCTGTGGTTTTTTTTTTTTTCCCATTTCATATTTTTTGAGCGGAAGTGGCATCTGTGAGGTGCTGGTTGTAACAGATATCCCCCGAAGTTGCGTAGCTCATAATCAGCCGCCCTCTGTTGGTATTCCATTTTTGGATGCTCCAGCTGTTGTTATGGATGGAATATGCGTCAGTTAGGTTGACAGCTGCAGGCTTGCTCGCTAAGTGAAAGTTGTTTTTTCCTGTTCAGCAGTTGTCTTATTCCTCCACCCACCCCACGAGCTCTCCCCGGACATAGTGACAGTGGTTTCCTGTGATAGGCTAAAGTTAGAGAGCAGGAATGAATTACTACAATTAAGATACCTTCTAAGTATTCGCTAAACCTTGCGTGGCTTCTTTTCCTGTCCTTTCACAAAAAATTTGTGTTCAGAAAAGGTGGTTGTGCGTGAGTCTAGTTCATTTGTGTTCGTAGACTCACAGCTTCATAGATTCCAAGGCCTGAAGGGAGTCTGTGATCATCTTCTAGTCTGACCTCTGGCATATCACAGGCCAGAGAACTTCCCCAGATAATTCCTGTTTGAACTAGAGTGCTTGGAGACGCTCAGACTGAAGGTGCTCTGGATCTGGGGTAATAATGAGAGCTGGACGAATCACCAAAATTGCCCATGAAAACTATCGCTGAACTTTTTTTGCAGGGAACATTTTCCAAGCCCTTCCCTGCAGCCTCCTCACTGCAGGAGCCTTTTCCTGTAGCCGGGAAAGACTCCGGCAGTGGGGAAGCAGCAGGACACTGCTAAAAATAGTTGTGTAGACAGGGGAGGCACAGCTTGGGCATAGAGAGAACTGTATAGGTCCATACCCTGAGGTTCTAGCGTGTCTTTACTTGCCTAAGCAATGCCTCATCATCTATATAATGTACACCACCCACCGTAAGCCATATGCAGTGTAGACAAACCCTATCACAGCATAATAGAAGATTGGGGTTGGAAGGGACCTCAGGAAGTCATCTAGTCCAACCCCCTGCTCAAAGCAGGACCACCCCCAACTAAATCCTCCCTGCCAGGGCTTTGTCAAGCCGGGCCTTAAAAACCGCTAAAGATGGAGATTCCACCACCTCCCTAGGTAACCCATTCCAGTGCTTCACCACCCTCCTAGGGAAATATTTTTCCTAATATCCAGCCTAGACCTCCCCCACTGCAACGTGAGACCATTGCTTCTTGGTCTGTCATCCGCCACCCCTGAGAACAGCCTAGCTCCATCCTCCCTGGAAGCCTAGAATACCCTACGTGTATTTGAATAAGAAAATCCTACCTACAATGTGTAACAATAACCTCTGTGGTCAGAAGATATTGAACCCTGTCGAATGATTTTACAGGTCACATGACTAGGGTCAAGCAATAAACCCTTAGTCCTTAACAGTACTTCTCTGTATTACACCCTTACTATACAGTGTGGACACTTGAGTTTAGGGACTTTCTGGAGCCATAGAGCCAGTTTTGAGGGAGAGAATTGTTTCTCACTAAGTGTTTTGTGGAAGTATGCTTTCCTTTCCTTCCCTACCTATACACCTACAATAAGGCCCAAACATGTGGCAACAAAAATCAGGAGAGACCATATTTACTTCTCTAGCCTTTCCACAATGTTCTCACTCACTGTAAACATGTTTGCTGAGGGGGGCGAGGGGCTAATAGGGGACTGATGCAAATTGCCCGCTAGGCGATTTGCAGCGCTCACTGATCTAACCCTGATCAGCAGCATGAATCAATGCTGCATTCAGCAGGATGGCAAAGTAAGTGCAATATAAACCGTACATTGTCTGGTTCTCTCTTTGGGAAGCCTGAGAACGTATTGTCAATGTTTGAGAGTCATTTACCTGCAATAGCAAAGGAGCATGTTTACAATATGCTGCTTTGACATTTAAATCAGGAAGCTTTCTACTATAAGAGAGTGACTTAGGGTAAAAGTAGAGGATGTTTATATATCTTTCCAACACATGCAGCATGAGAAAGTTAATTTCCTATTCCCAATAATGTGGTGTAAAATTATTGCACCAAGAAAATTGAAGAAATATTGGTCCTCGTCCACATGTAATTGCCGAGGCATTTTCAAGCACCCTTCTTTTATCAAAGATCACTTTAGACCTCATTTTAATTCTACTTGAAAGAAGGAGACTTTATTAAGTAAATATAATGAAATAACCATGTGTTGTGTTTCTCACGTCACGCTGAATGTTTCTACTTTCAGACAGTATTGATTCCAGACCAAATCTCCCCGGTTCTCCTCCCTAACATTTCAAACATACAGACAAAAATCTGTACAAAGTTCCCTTTATAGTGGAGTCCCCCTGCTTTTGTAAGTGCAAGGAAAGCTGAGGCGATAGTGGGGGGAACATTCCTGAGGATACCGTTCAGATTCAAAATTAAATGTCAATTTGATGGTGGGTTTTTTGACCCTTTCATGCCGCGGTCTGAATGTTCCAGCAATAATACCAGTGAAAAGTTAATTTTAAGCATGAATATTTGTTGAAAGCAAATTTCAAATTGTCTATCTGATTGTAATAACGTTAAAATTTTGTATTGGGCCGGTTACTTTCGTAAACCACTCAATCAGGAAGCAGAGGCAGTACCATGTGACTTATGTAAATAAGTGAAAGAACACATAGCTGAAGTTTGAAAATCTAACATTTACAATGAAACATTCCAGAACTATTCTCATAGCAGGAATTAATCCAGGGGCGTCCTGGTGTTTTACAGAAGATCAGACTAAATGATCACAATGGTCCTTTCGGGTTTTAAAACCTGTGAATCTGGGCCCAAATCCTAAACCCCACACCCATTCTGAGTAGCTCAGACTGCACAGATACATTTAAGTGACTGAAGAAAGGAGGTTTGCTCCTTGAAGGATACTCTAAGAGGATGGCTGGGAATATCAGACCCATGTTATTTCTGATGACTGCAGTTACATTTGGGCTATTTTATACAGCGATAGCATTAAGGCTTTCGCATGGAGGCCGTGTAGATAGAACTATCGATAGAAATGAAGTTAAACATTGAATCTCTGCTATTGACAAGTGAAGGTCAGGTGGCTTGTTTTACTTTGGTGAGCATCCTGAACTCCAGATACTTATCCAGACTTACACAAACCCATCTGATTTGGAAATCAGGAAGGAAATCTCAATGATGATGGAATCAGATGCTCTGTCCTGGGAAACCCACCACTTCCAGATGATTTTTGAGCAGGAAATACCACCGAGAGCTCTCCTCCATTACCACGGGAGCAGTAATTTTGAAGGTCTGAGTCTCAGAAACACTGAGCATTCATAATGCCAACAGAAGTCAACGCGGGGCCATATGAGTGTCCTCATTTCCTTTGAAAATCAAGTCCTGTATTCTCAGGTCAGCCCAGCCGTGCTACACAGAGCATCTCTCAGTGGCTGCCTACAAATAGCAGCATCTCTACATGAGGAGAGGAAACAAACACAACAAAGTGCCTGTCCTGGAACCCCTTTAGTCTCTGTGACGAAGGGGAAATGCCCCTAATATTTTCTCTGAATGCTGTGCGCATGCCTCAGTTCCCCCCCCCCCCCATATGTTAATCATGTATTTCGGTGATGGGACCCGGTATGTGATCATTGCAGAGACCATTAGGGGCTGGACCGGCCTTCCCCAGCTTCACGTACAGACAATGGGCAAACCCCGCTCTGGTCTCCTGGTCAAACCAGCTACAACAGGTTGTAACATCTTGCCCGGGAAAGAGACAAAGGACTGAGAAGGGGCTGGGGGGTGGGTCTGTCCAGTGGCTGGGAGGAAAGGCAGTCTCCTGTGAGGGGTCAAGGGCAGTGGGGCCCGAGAGCGGGGCTCCGAGACCCCACAGTGGGTCACTGCTGTAACTACTAGTTAATCTGCTAACAAAGTCCTTCTTCGCCGTGATCCTGAGAACTAATAAACCCTTTTGACTTCCACGCAGGCTGTGAATCACTTCTGACCACACGGCAGGCGTGCCTGGCCCTTTGGGGCGTGGAGGAGCTTCCCAGGGTCCCATCCAGGAGGTCCCACGGGGGGAGTTCCGGTGGAGCAGAGGGACTGAACCCTCCGGGGCCAGATTCAGGAGGCCGTGGCACTGGGGTGTGGCAGACTCCGAAGCCCTAACTTCCTGACTGGCTGCGTCCCGAGTGGTTCCAGAGCTCTATTCTTGGGGACTCCGTCACAGTCTTGGATGCTGCCAGTCCCTGCCTGGGCTGCAGCAGGAGGTTCTGCAGACCTAGCACCAGCGGTGGCTACATACATAAATTTGTAGTTAAGATTAAGAACCGCAGTAGGAACAGCCCTCTGCATTGCGCAGAAGTATCTCTCAACCCTCTTCTGTGCCCTCTCCGTTAACCGCAGGTGACCAGGATCTAAAAACAGGTGGCACAAGGGTGGAGAACGGGTCTGGCTGAGCAGACATGGTCCTAATACACAGGACACTCCTCATGTTAATGAGGCACTTAGCTACCCACTCTTCTCTAGTTCTGCACCTACACACGTGTAACTCGGCAACCTGTAACTCTGCACAAAGAAAAAGATTAGGTTCCAAGTCCAAATGGTTCCTTTTCACCTGCTGGTTATATGCCCAATACCACGCTAGCACTGGCCAGGTTGTCTCCTTGATTGGAGAGTAAGGCTCAGATGTGCCACAAAACACATTCTAACGCATACATTGTGCTGCGTGACATAATCCGGTATCAGTTACTGCTTATTTCCTCCTTATTGTCCCTTCCACTAGACTCCTCCAGCCACATTCAAATTCTTCACCTCCTACATCAAATGTATTGTGATCCATTTCCTCCAGCCGTAGACACCGACTTGGGGGAAATTTGGCACTAATAGCGCAGTGAAGTGATTTTTTTTTTTCTGCCTTTAAAAAAGCAGTTTAAAGCTGTTGATTTATTTAGAGCTCCACATCTTCCCAGGATCACCAAACATCTGATGATTTTATTTCAATTGCCCGGTTATTCATGGGCAATCTGCTTTTCCACTCACTCAAGCATCTTTCATTTATGAAAAGATTGAAATGGTGGATGTTTATTTTATCTCTTTTCCCAAGTGCAGGAGTTTAATAATTTAGCAGCAGATTTGAAACTGCTCCGTATGGAGTAATTTGGTTTTAGAAAGAAAAAAAAAATCCCTTTTTTTTCTCTCTCTCTCCCAGATCCCCATATATAAAGGTATGGTTTGCTTTGGATCATATTTACTCTCTGAAGAATTGGTTTTGCTATTAAAATCTTTATTTCACTACAGATTATTCTACCATTCCTTTGTCTCCCTGCTATTAGTCTGCTTTTGGAATGCGGCTGTCACCATGGCTTTTAGTATTCTGTTTTCTATTGGCTCCCAGAAATGCTTTATATCCCCCCCAGAACAATCCAATAAAGAATTTCAGGTGTGTTTTGCTCTGCCAAATGCAGCTCATCGAGAAATGTGCAGAAGAGAGAGGCAGGAAGCAGAAGGTTTTTGGCACAAACGTTATTTACCAATGTTGTGTTTTGATTCCATTTTCATTCTGCCTCCTTTGGTGTCCCATCAGACTTTTCCTTTTTAAACTGAGAGTCAGCCTCAGATTGATCTTCAGATCAGAACAGGGCTGGGAGGGTAAATGCACACCAGGTATATAGTCCCTGTGTAATTTATGCATGAGGGGAGCAATTGCAAGTGAGACTAAGTGAATCAAAGAGAGACATATCTATCCTTTGTGACTTAAGTGGAGTAAAACTGGCGATGAATTTGTCACAGGAACTCCAGGGAGCTGATGTGACGTGCTCTGAGGGTAAGTCTGCACTGCACTCCAGTTGATTCAGGCTTACAAGACTCAGGGTGCAGGGCTGTGTCATTGCAGTGTAGACCCAGCTCACAGGGTCCTAGAACCCGGTGTCCAGCCCAAGCCCAGGCGTCTACACTGCAATGAAACAATCCCGCAGGCTGAGCCTTGCGAGACCGAGTCACCCGACACAGGCCAGCCTGTGGGTTTTTAATGGCAGTGCAGACATACCTTGAAGCACCTGGAGGGAGAATGAACTACTCTGCTCTGGGCTCCCATTTAAGGCAACTGCAAAGCTCCCAGCAAAATCTGAATCAGGCCCACTTAGACACTTCCCGCCACCTTCTGCACCACTTCTGAATGACACCTGGAATTTCCCTCGCACCTGCCTTCTCCCTGTGCTCTTATCAAACCCATGACTTGATTTCAGCAACGGGATATGGCAATTGTGCTCAGTCTCGTTTCTAGTCCCTTGGCCCACTGGGGGGGGAAACACACTCACTTGTCTTGCTGTATGGAACGGCTGCCTAGAGACAACAACACCTATGTGAGCCTTGGCCGTGGTAAATGTGCAGGACGCACACACAGATGGAGAGCTCCATGAAGTGCTTCCCCCCGCTCTTGTGTCTGGCCACCAGATGGCAAGAGGCATAGCGCCTTGCTCACCCACTCCCGCCCAGCCTCTCGTACACACGCGACATACGTGCACCCCTCCTTCAGTTCACTTCCAGACCTCCGTCTACAACCTCTTTTGTACTGAAACCAACAAACCCACTGGACCACTGATTCTGGTTCCCCTCCGTTAAATATATTAGCCGGGGGATTCCACAGAAGGGCTCTTCACAGTGAAATGGTGAGGGGGCGCATTTTATTTATATCCATTGCCCCCATTAGCTCCATCTGGGGTCTGACAGAAGGCTCAAGGTTCTCTAGAAAACTATTTCAGTTGAACATGCAACATGCAGGGAAAATGCAGTGTATTTAAAAAACAAAAAACCCTTAGTTAAAATGGAAAGAAAAGAAAAAGGATGGTTACAGCTCCTAGGTGCTTTGGAAAATCCCTCTAGGCACCTTTCTGCATCTTTACCTGCCTAAATACTTTTTAAAATGTGGCCCTTACTCTTCCCCCTGCAAAATGGGATAATAAAACTTCCTGCCACATAGAGGTGCGGTTTAGGATACATGCAACAAAAATTGTGAGGTGCTCAGACACTATGGTAATGGGGGTCAGAGAAATATAAAACAGATTGGAAAGAGGCATCTATCCTAGTGTGATGGCATCTATCACGCCTTCTCTGCCCTCTGCTAGGGGCGTCAGCACCCTGACGCACCTCTGCTCAAGGAGAATCCACTCAGTCCAGGCTACCAACAAGACTTAGTTCTCCGGAGGCCTAGAAGGGCCAGGAAGAGCCATTGACCAATCAGGAGCCAGCAGGCCAGTTAAGAAGGCTTTCCTGCTGTGGGGTGAGGCAGAGATGGAGGAGAAGCGCCTCGGTGCTAGTCCAGAATCCCAAGTCTTTGCCCACAAGTGCTGCAGCTGAGTGCTTGCCTTCAATGCTTTTTGTTCATTGACCGGTACAGACAGCCAAATTCTGAGTCCATTATTATTTATCTCTTTAAAGACTAAAACTAGACATACAGCACAGGCCATCATGCACTACACAGGCCCCACGGTTTATGAATTAAGGCCAGGCGTGCATTCAGCACCACATTTCGCCCAGCAGGGGATGTGACTGAGCAGCCCCACCTGTGACAACTGGAGATCCTGTTTGAGAAAGGAAAGCAACATTGGAGTTGCCCACTTTTGTTATATTATCAGGAATCTCACCCTATTTGATGTTTTTTCTTAAAGCCTCAGCTCCTGGAGTCATGGGATTAGGCAAGACTTTCGTCTTTCCATTTTAATAAAGGAAGGTTCTGGCTCTTGTTATGGCAGAGAAGTTTGAAAATGTGACACCAGAAGACAAAGAAAACTACTCAGACATGCATTTTTTTTTTTTTTTTAATCTCATGATTTTCAAGAGAGTTTTATGTTTTTGGTGACCTGACTTGTGATTTTTGAACTTTTTGAGTTGGCAATATTCACAGTGAGTGACACAATAACGAAGTGACAGTGTGAACAACAGGCCAGATTTCGATCCAGTTTATACATACGCATGTTAATCTGGGGTATTTCCATAGCTGTCGATGGAATTCCTCAGAATTAACAGAGATCAGAATCTGGTCCCATATACATAATGGAGCTGTCACCAGTTTCCTTTGGTAAAGCGGTTTATCTTAATTTAAAACCTTCCAGGGACAACATTTTAAGGTTTTTCACTCATCAAGGGCCTGATCTGGAGCCCACAGAGATTATTATTTATTATTTGTGCTTGGTGCTGTACGAACAGAGAACAAAAAGACAGGCCCTCAATTGAAAGACTTCCATTGACCTCAACAAATTATGGATCAGGTCCTAAATAATTCAAAAGAAAATCTAAAAATGGCCATGAACCAAAGCTCTAGAGAACTATCCAGGTCTAGATGCAAAAGTTGCAGTCCTTGGCCATTATTACAAAAAAACAGCCTGGCAGGCCAAAACAAGGTGCTCTTTGCCCCAGTTCTGCTGAGTTCACTGGCTCTTCCCCCAGGTGATTTGTCTCTACTCTGCCCATGTCCATATCTTCACAATTTATTTGGCTGCTTTTCTGTCTGATGCTCATGCCTTTCTGGAGCTGCAAAGCACTTTGCTTTGCTTTTCTTAGCATGAACCAGCCCCAACTTAACCATACTCCTATGCATCACTCAAACAGTCCAAATGGGAAAAGCAGGATTAAATAAATAGCAAGTTCTGTAATTACTGACTCCTGAGCAGTATCACTTTTAGCAAAGCTGTTTCACATTCTGACCAAATGGAAATTCTTCCTTACAGCAGACGGGCTTTTTGTGTGTGCGTTTGGTTTTTTTATTTTTTCCAATTAGCTCTATTTTTAATAGTTCTTATGGGCCCCCCCCCCCAACCCTCCCCACAATCGTTTTTAATCTGGTAGCCCTGTAATCATGCAAAGCAAAGGATACTGTTCTGGTAATTCCTTAAACAGCCTCGTCGAAACACTCTCCAGATGTGTCGCTGCTTTTTCTGAGGGAGAAATGCATTGCCCCCTTTTTTTTTTTTTTTAAAGTCATTTTATAATTTCCCCTAGCCCTCGATTTTAAATGAAGTGAGGTAGAGTGCCATGTGGGGGCAAAGGGATGAAAAACAGGACACACCAATCCACCCAACAACCTAACGCAGGAGGATTCGGAAGAGTTCTCTCCAGGAAAAAAGAAAAAAAACAAACAAACCAACAAACAGGGTTAGGAACTGAGTGCAGAAATTTGAGCCTCTTTCCATGAAATCTTGGATAATCTAAGTCAAAAACCACATGAATCAATTCAAGCTGGATGCAGCCTGCTATTCTATATACACACACATATATACAACATTTGCTGTTTTATAACATTTTGGCTGCTGCTGCTTTGTTCACTTTTTTCCATCCTTCGGAGACTGTTGGGGAACTCATCTGCTCTGCTCTCACTGCTGGTGGATTCTTTCAAGTGTTTTGATTTTATACGACTACTACTTTAGCACCCTCTGTGTTCTCAAAGAGCTGCACAAGCATTAGCTAATAATCCTCAGGACACCCCAACGAGGTAGGTAAGTCAGTATTGTTATCCTCATCTTCCAGGCCAGGAGGAAGCTGAGACAGAGCCATTATACGCTTTGCCCAAGCCACACAGCAAGTCGATGGCAGAAATGGAATTAATGCTAAGGAGCTCCTGGCTCTCGGCCCAGTAATCAGTCCACTAGACCATGCTGCCTCTTGGGAGGGAACAGGGGGGAAGAATGGATAATGAGTTGCCTGGTGTGATATGTTTCCTGCTGACTGGATGGAATCAGACCAGCTCAACTGTATGTCATAGGTCCTGTACTGCAAACAGGCATAGGAGATTCTCATTGGCTCTGCTGGTTAGGGATGTGTGCTTGTGAGGTAGAAGGTTATATCCCTGCAGTCCATGTGCAGTTGTGAGTGGTCATGGTGTACGGCCTGGAGACAGCAGTGATTGGGTCACCTGCAGGGAGTGAAAGGGGACTTCGGGGTTTTATAAAAGCATGAGACACAGTTTGGGTTAAAATAGCAGGTCTGTTAGCTCAGAGGTGGCGGCAGTTTTATACGCCAGTCTGTGTGTGGTCTGGCCAGTAGGAGGGGAGAAGAAGCCACATCATAAGTTATACACTCACCGTGGATGGGGAGGTTTCTCCCCAGCACCAGACGTCCATAGCAATTCAAATCCACGTACGTACGGGCTGCCGCTTTGCACAACGATTTGCTCTGATGGATGGAGAACCAGGCTGTACACAACCTGTATTCATAGCACCACATTAAAAATAACTAAGAGCAGTGAACAAAGGGCTGGCTGAACAGGTCCAGGGGAAATTTAACCTCTCTGAAGATTTACTCGGGATTTCTGGATTTGCACATGGGTTGAACCTCTGCTAAGCTTCTGAACCCTTCAGGGAAGATTTTTTCACATTCAGATTGAAGCCAGAAGCAGTGGTGGAAAAGCACACAGAGAGCAGCAGAGGCTGTTCTTCTGGCACTTCTGGCTGGGACTGGAGGTGGAAGTGCTTACTGGAGGGCTTGATTAGGCAATTGGCAAGCCGTGACCTCTGCTTTTTTGCTAATCTTCATTTTATTGTTATTTCAGCCCCACTGACCCAGTCCCACCCCATTCGTGTGGTGAGTTCATTTGCTGGATTTTGTCTGACATGTGGGTCGGGAGCTCTCTGGGGCAAGCGCTGTCTTCTTTGGGGTTTCACTGTGGAGTCCCTACTGCAACGGGACCCTGATCCTGGCTTGGGGTTCTTAGCTGCTGTCATCATAATAACCAGTGCGGCATCTCTGTGAGTGAGCCCAGCTCCAACGGCTTCCCACCCAGTTCTGCAGTTTGCAAAGGGAGGTAAATTTTTGGATCCACATCCCTCCTGCTTGCGGACTGCCGGAGATGGAGTTGAGCACAATGTCTACGCTACAGAAAAAGACCCATGGCAGCAAATCTCAGAGCCTGGGTCAACTCAGGCTCACGCTTCAGGGTTAAAAATAGCAGGGTAGATGTTCCGGCTCAGGCTAAGTCAGGGCTCTGAAACCCATCTATGCTGCTATTTTTAGCCCCATAGCACGACTCCTGGAAGCTGGAATCAGTTGACTCCGAGATTTGCTGTCATGGGTCTTTATTTTGCAATGCAGACATACCCTTAAACCCCAGGTCTATCAACTGGCTTTGTGGAAGGAACAGAGGGATGGTGCTCCGTGAAGCGCTGTTTCTGACCAGAAGAGGATACAGTCCTGGAAACCAGGTGACATGAAATGTTCCTATCCTCCTCCTGAAGGGGCTGAAAATGCTGTTTCTGGGGTAGCCTTTTCCATCTAAGCGGCAAGGGATTGAGTTCCCATTTCCACTGCGACCATGCACAAGTTAGCTTGTGTTGCAGCTTTCGGATACCAGATAAATTCTGGGGTAAGGAATAATGACAGGAATTAGGCAGTAAAGTGTCCCATGAGAGTTCTGCTCTCTCCTAGCCTGATGGACATGATGTTTCTCCTGACCTGCTAAGCTATGGCATGGCTCCTTGTGCGGTTCAAGGCGAAAGCAGTTGACAATGATCCTGAGTTTAAAGAACCTCTTGACTGTATGTAAATAAGCATGTCTCATGCCTACGTTATCCATAGGTGTACAGGCCCCCCGTTTGTTAGCACACAATGGCCGTATTGGGAACCTTATGGGGCTACTTTGCCCAAGGTGATGCAGCCTCCGAAGGCGCAATCTTTTCCTACCATGCCGGGACGCATGTATATACCTAGCAGACACCTTCCCTTGAATGAATGAACCCAGCCAGCTCCATGAGGTGTGAGGAGACGGCCTTAACCCCACCTCCTTCTTGTCTCTCCCTTCCTCCTTTGGGCTCATCAGCAACCTCAGGGACCGCAAACGTGTCTGGCCTTTATATGTGAATTGCAGGGGGCGAGGTAGCCGGGGGAGGAGAAGCAGTTCTTTGCATTCGGTTGCTCCTGTTAGAACCAGCAACAGTCTGGCCCTGTGCATATATGTGTGTGTGCTTAACAGCTGGGGATGGAGTTCATGTCCTAGCTTGATTTTTCTAGTGAGGAAAAGGATTTTTTTCTCTGTCAAGATCACAAAACAGGTCAGAGGAATTTCCTACTCCAGATTAGCAGGAACATTGTTCCCAGGCCTTTTCGCAGCCCAGCGTGCGCCTTCAATAATATTTTTTTCCTGCAAAGCACCAGTGTGACTTGCTAGGAGAAACTGAGCTGATTCCGACACATGCCCTCTGCTGAGGACTCTTGCTCCGTTTGGAAATGCTTCCCGGGCCTGAACATGATGCTGCATTGTGGGACACGCCTCTTGGCAGGTCAACCTTCAAATCAAGGAGACAAGTTCCCATTGCTGATGCCAGTCAAATGGCTTCATATTTTGTCGTCTGTCAGTGTCGCTAGGACACCTGCCATCACAGCCCATCTTAAACGGGACACACTCACGAAAGAGAACAGCGACAAGCTACCAACACCAACAAACAGGCATTCACCCAGCTTGAATCCCAATGATGTCCCCTTTACCAGGATACACCTTGTCTGGAGCTCTACAGAACATGGAGACATCTCATGACTGAACGATATATTGCCTGACTTTACAATTATCTCCGGAGCGCCAATCTTCTGCAGAAAGTTCATCTCAGCTCATTACATTGTAACCTACATTTCATTCAAAACCTGTGGCCTAGGGGGAGACACTGCATGAAGGGACAGGAGATCTGGACTAGATTCCTTGTCTCCTTTTCCTCCAACGAGTTTGGAAGGAATGAAAATGGGATTTCCCAGCCACATATGCTAGATATTTGCATGTCAGCAATGCAGCACTGAGAGAAACGTGCTTTTCAAGCCTCATTACCTTTTGCAGACTCTGCAGCCAGACTACAGAATGAAACATTTACCCCCTTGCAGAATTTCAACTTCACACAGGCATTTCGACGACACACAATACCAACTCCACATGGATCTTTAGATCAATGGGTGTTCGCGACATCCCAGATACTGGCAAAGGAAAGGTCTATCATTCAGCTAATTGGCATATGAAACCTTCCCAGTGTGTGCATGTGTGTGGTATGATCCACCAGAACTCACTCACAAAGCCAGCTCACACTGAAGTCTCTCTGACAGACCCTCTCTCCTATGTTGTTCGCACCAAATATACTTGACTTACGCTAACAAATTGCTGTTTGTGGTTTCCCTTACCCATGCTTCTGTCTACTAGTTTGTCTCTCAAACCAGGAGCTCTTTGGGAAAGAGACTATCATTTGGAATGTATGGGAAGTGCCAAACACATATATATTGCTATAATAAGCCAACAACAAATAAGAATATTATACCTCTTATATAGTGTTTTTCATCAGTTGATCTCAAAGTGCTTTACAAAGGGAGGCCAGTATTATTGTCCCATTTTACAGATGGGGAAACTAAGGCATAGAAAGGTGATATGACCTGCCCAAGGTCACCCCGCACCCCAGTAGAAGAACTGGAAATAGATGCCAGTTCTCCTGAGTCCCAAGCCAGTGCTCTGTCCACTAGGAGACACTGCCTCCCCTACACTAGCACAGGAAGGATCGTCCAGTGGTTGGGTTGATTGACTGGGACTTGGGAGACCCAGATTCCATTCCCCGCTCAGCCACAGCTCTGTGTAACCTTGAGAATGTCATTTGGTCTCTCGGTGCCTCAGTTTCCCCATCTGTACAATGAGGAGAATAGCCATTCCTTACCTCACAGGGATGTTATGAGGATAAATCTGTTAAAGACTAGGAGCTGCTCAGATATTATGATAAAGAGAGTCAGAGAAATCTCTAAGACACACAGATACATGTAGAACATAAGAGGACTTTGAGGGAAGGCAGTAACTTACCATTGTTCCCCAGACCCTATTCCACCAGAGGTCTGTGTCATAGAGATAAAACCATGAGAGCTGGCTGAGTCATAAGTGATTTGCAAATAGTTTCACAGATCAAAGGTGTGAATTGATTGTGCTTGTGTATTAATCAGTGTTCCCATGCACTTGAATGGCCAGACCATTTTGTGAGTCTCCAGTTTACAAATGTGTGGTGCTTCTACTTTGTTCCTTGCTCCTCATTAGCCGGTTTAAAAAGTTCTCCGACCTGGATGCCAAAGATACACCCACATGCTTTTAGGTGCCCGGTCAGGAGAGCCCAGTGTATTCTATAACTCTGCAACCACAAAATCAGCCCCTGGTGCCAGAAGAGAAGCTGCCCGGACCAGATCCATAGCTGGCATGTTTTGTGGTAGCAGCATTGACAAGGTCAAAGTGACACGCCTTTTGAGTATTCCTTTTTCCCTCGCCGTTTTTCAGTGCACCCCCCAGCAGCTGAATAACAAGCAACACCCACTAAGTTTAGAATTTTCAGGCTGCCATCGGGGCAGCTAAATAACTGGCCAGGTCATCAAAAGATCTCCCAGTGTTGCAATGGGAGCTGATCGGTATTGGCCCTGAATTTTAGGTGCCTAACTGGGAGCCCCAAACTCTTGTGAATGTCTGGACCCATGTGCTTAATTCTCGCTCAGTAAGAAATGTTCAGATCCCCCGGGGCAAGCACCTCCGCTAGTGTAAATCGGCCTAGCTCCATTGAACTTGCAGCAGCCATGCAGGCTGAGATCAGTTTGGATCTGTGTGTAGCAATATGAATGAGCAAGTCCATGGCTTTGGTGCCGGTAGTGGAGTGGAGAGAGAGCTGTCTGGAAAGGGGGAAGGTGGCAATGTTTTTCCCCTCCTGATTTATCTCAAATCATGACATTCTGAAAAATCACAGCCCCCGTGTGTGTGGAAAATGTTTGACAAAGGGTTTATCGGGGTGACGTGATTAGAAAGATAGGGCGTACCAGCTGCCAGCTCATTGCCCCTAGTATTGACATCCCTTTGGCTTCCTCTTGGCATTAGCTGATTCCTCCACTCATTAAGATAAAGAGAGAAAGGAATGTTTCTCCGTGCACCTTTGACAATGAAAAGCTTAGTTGTTTTGTGTGGGCCAGCTGCAGCCTTTTGGGAGATCCGATCCCTAGAAGGGAAAAAAAAAAAATTCAGTGGCTGCTAATCGAGTAGTGACTGGATGAGCTGGTAGTTCTACGGCATTAACTGGAACAGCCACACAGCAAAGCGCGTCGACCTTTAATACGTTCAAAATGGTCTTTAAAACGCAAACAGAAAACAGAGAGCTGATTTAGCTTGGGAAAACCGGCAGCCCTGTCTTTCTAATCAGGTTCATAACCGGAGGTCAAGCTTAATTAAAATCAATGAGGAGTTTTAAAGCAAGGAGAGAGGACAGGGGGACAAATGAGGCCTGCGAAGAGAAAGCAGCAAATATGTTGTTTTTTAATTATCTTGTGGGCTTTCTCGCTAATGGATCTTCTTTCGTAGCCCTGATGGGATCTTCAGTATCAGCGACACGCACATGGCAGATCTGACCTGGTGCTTGCAAGATCATCTGCAATTGCTGCTCAGAGAAAGGGGAGGGGGGTGTTTTGCCTGACTTGGCATGAATTACAACAATAATCATTAGGGCTAGGCGAAACAGTTCAGAACTGAATTCCAGCCAAACTCTCGCTAAGGTTGGAATACGCTCCGTTGGTTTCGTTCCCCACCTTTTGCACACATGTCTGTGCACCTCGGGTCCAGCAGAGCAGGAGGGATGAATTCCCACGCCACAGGTTGTTCTATTTGTATTTCCATCCCCAGGAGAGAACTTTGTTAGATTCCTGGAGCCCAGCTTGGAAACTGATGAAAATCACCTGGTTTGGGGATTTCCTTGCAAACTCAGCTCCCGGACTATGAGGATGGAAATCTTTGCTGTGTCAGGCAAACCTTTGGGGTGACATTCCCCTCTGTGCAAAGTTCCTACTATCACTGTGCCACTTGTGTAGCCGTTTAAACCAGTGCTAAGAGGGTGGTTTTGGTTGTGGCTGTCCTCCACTGTGCACTGGTGTAATTGACTACACGAGTTGCCAAGTGAGGGCGAATGCAGCCCTGTGAGCCTGGTGGTACATTGACCTTTCACTGGCTCTCTGCCCTGGTGGGGTAAATTTCATCCTTCGATCACATGGCAAATTTCTCGCCCCTGCTTGGATAAGCCTCGCGCTCAGACTCAGTTTCCACGTGCAGAGCCTTGGAAATATGGAATATGTGCTGTCCGCATTCTACGTCATTCATTTAAAATTTGCCGCTCCTGTGAACATTCCCGCCAGCAAGTTCCGTTGCTAGAATACATACCAGAACCCCAGCACACGAGGGGTGACAAACCCGTCAAAGAGAATTCGTTAAGAAGTTTAAACACATATCCACAGACACCCCGCTGCCATTTTCACCCCGCTGGAGCGGTGACCTCATTTAACCGCCTTTGGACTTCCCTGAGCTGATACCTTGTGGCACGCTTCCCACAGACATTTGTATTTAACTTCACCGACTAAGCGATAATGCAAATCTACTGCAGGCAGGCAAGCAAGGGATGAAAAAAATGTCCAGCATGTTTGTCCAATTTTCTCTTAGAACAGTGTTTTAGGGAAATCAAAAGGCAGTAAGTAAACTTTTCTGGGGACTTTGGACTAACTGAGACATGGTTCTGGGGTACCAGATGACCCGATCAGACAGGACAGCCAGCCTCAGAGTCTTCAGTTGATCTTCTTGCACTGGATCAGCTGATTGCATTTCTAATTTCCTCACACATGTGCTCCAGCACAGCTGTGGAACATGAGCCGAGTCTGCAGAGGAAATCCTGAGATTTACAAAGGCCCCAGTGGATTATAAAAACCTGGAAACTGGACAGATAACACTCATGTAACAGACTAGAAACATGCTGGGGGCGGGTGGGGAAACACAATAGATTGAAACCTGCTGTTCTCTGCAAAATGTAAAAGTGCCTTTTCCAACACTTTGAACTACTGTGTTAGGACTTTGTAGGTAACTATCGTTTCAAAGGTGTAATCTTTTGGAGGGTTTTTGGTTTTTTTTATTAATGGATTTTGTAAAGTTGTAATAAAAGAGTTCTTAAAGGGGCTCGACCCGGATGGCTGTAACTTTTTTTTTTTTTTTTGGTCCTTCTGAGGAGCCGTGTTGGATTGTGTGCAGCTTTAGGGGCTTTTGAGAACCTCCAAAATATGAACCGACTCATGTAAACACACAATCGAGTGGGAGTAAGATGCAAATCTTCATTTGCTATTAGGAGTGGTTCATTTCAATTCACAACTCAGCCATTTGGAAAAGTTGATTGCCTGGGCAGATATTTCTTTTTCCAGCTTCTAGCTTCCCACATACAGCACCATCCTGGTCTTTGAGGTCTTCGGATTGCTGTATCATGGAGGAAGGTAGAGCAGAAAGATATTGTCCATGGGCTAGGCCTTCAACTGATGTTCCTGGAATTTACTTCAATGGAACTAAGCCTATTCACACCAACTCAGGATACAGGCCCATATCCTTTGCTTTTGTGGACCCTTGACAATGGAACACCCTGTCTTTTGCAAACTCAGCCTCGTTTTTAATTACAGAAGGCTTTGGGATGGCACATGGGTTTTATTCATTTGGGGGCTGATCTCACTCTGAGTGTTTGCAACAGGAGTCAGATCAGGTCCTTAACGTGGCTTACCAAGAAATTATATTGCAAGTGTAATTGAAAAGGGAAGTGAGGGAAAACTACCATAGCTTGTACCCAGTGGGGGACTGGGAGAATTACATGTTTGAGCAAGGGTGGCTTGGAGAATTAAAAAAGGAAAAATGCCAAAGCCCTTAAATGTCACCTACCAACTGTCTGGTGCTTGCTGTGTTGCAATCTCCAAAGAGGTAGCCCAGACTGTCAAACACTAGGCTAGAGATCTGGTAGCTGGGGCAGGAAGGAGAAGGGATACTGTGTAATAATAGGGGGCAAATCAGCTCCATCGTGAAAGGTGAAGAATCGGTGACCCTACTGCAGCTACTTTAATTTCCCTTGCCATTTTAGAGTAGGGATCAAGACCAAGAAGATGGGAAGAAAGTACTTTTGGGTAGAATCATAGAACCATCAGCTTAGAAGGGACCGCACTGGTCATCTAGTCTAACCCTCTGCCAAGATGCAGGATTTGTTGGGTCTAAACCATCCAAGACAGATGGCTATCCAGCGTCCTTTTGAAAACCTCCAGTGAAGGAGCTTCCACAACCTCCCTTGGCAGCCTGTTCCATTGTCCTACTGTTCTGGCCTACTGTTAAGAAGATTTTCCTGAGATTTAATCTAAATCTGCTAGGCTGCAGTTTGAACCCGTTGCTTCTTCTCTCTTGCCACAGACGGAAGTGCAGCAACTTTTCTCCATCTTTTTTCTGGCAGCCTTTCAAGCATTTGAAGATGACTATCATCTCCCCCCTCGATCTCCTCTTTTCCAAACTAAACATACCTAGTTCCTTCAGCCTTTGCATCCTTTCTATACATTGCTGACCAAAATTGGGCACATACTCCAACCAGCACCGAGTGGTACTATCACCTCCGGTGACTTGCATGCTATGCCTCTGTTAATGCAACCTAAAATTGCATTTGCCTTTTTTGCAACAGCATCGCATTGCTGACTCATGTTAAGGTTGTGATCCACCACAACTCCCAGATCCTTCTCAGTGGTGCTGCTGCCAAGCCAGGTATCCCCCGTTCCGTATTTGCACATTTGGTTTTTCTTCCCTGAGTGTAGTGCCTTACATCTGTCTTTGTCGGATTTCATTTTGTTGTCTATAGCCCATTTCTTCAATTTATCTAGATCCCTCTGCATGTTAGCTCTATCCTTCAAAGTAATGGCAAGCCCCTCAGCTTCATGTCATCTGCAAATTTGATCAGTCTGCTCTCTATTCCTACAGTCAGGTCATTAATAAATATGTTCAACAACACTGGACCCAGAGCAGATTCCTGTGGAACCCCACTTGAGATCTCCCTCCAATCTGCCATCATTCCATTAACAGTCACTCTTTATTTGCGGTTGTTTAACCAATTATGTTTGCACTTAATGGTAGTTCTGCCACGCCCGCATTTCTCCAGCTTACTTATCAAAATGCCATGTGGAACAGTCTCAAAAGCCTTGCTGAAGTCCAGATATATTTTGTTTACCACATTCCCCCATCCACCAAACCAGTTACCTTGTCAAAGAAGGACATCAACCTGGTCTGGCATGTTTTGTTCTTGGTAAATCCATGCTGGGTGCTAGTGATTACCCCATCATCCTCCAGGTGTTTGCAAATTGAATGTTTTATACATTGCTCTAGTAGCTTCCCAGGTATCAAAGTCAGACTGATGGGTCCATAGTTCCCCGACTTCTCCTTTTTCCCCTTTTTAAAGATGGGCACTATGTTCGCCCTTCTCCAGTCTTACAGGACCTCTCCTGTCATCCATGAGTCTGCAAATATTATTGCCAGTGGCGCAGAGATTTCTTCAGATAATTCCTTCGGTACCCTCGGGAGAATAGCATCAGGCCCTGCTAATTTGAATTTGTTTATATTGGTCAGAAGATCTGACATGTTCCTTATTTATCCTGATCTACATCCCTTCCCCTTCATTGTTTATGATAACTTCACTAATTGTCCAGTCACACGTTATTTCTTGTGAGAAGACTGAAGCAAAGTAGGCATTGAGTAGCTCTGCCTTCCTATGCTCTTCCATTACCAGCTCACCTTCTCCATTGAGCAGCGGACTCACACTGTCCTTGGTCTTTCTTTTTTGTCTGATATGTTTGAAGAACCCCTTCTTGCTGTCTCTAACATTTCTTGCCAGCTGTAATTCATATTTTTCATTGGCTTTTCTGATTTTCTCCCTACACACTCACGCTACTCCCATGTATATTTCATTCGTGACATGCCCCTCCTTCCATTTCCTGTATGTATCCCTTTGGGTTTTTAGACAGCTCAAAAGCTTCTTGTGCAGCCACACTGGTCTCCTGTGTCTCCTTTTATCATTCCTCTGCATCAGAAAAGCTTGATGTTGAGCCACTAGAATTACATCTTTTAGGAACTGCCAGCCCCCTTCAATTCCTTTTCCTCCTAATTGGTCTTTCCATGGGACCGTGCCTACTATTTCACTGAGTTGGTTGAAATCCACCTTTCTGAAGTCCAGGGTCCTTGTTTTGTTGTTCTCATGTCCTCCTTCCCCTAGGAGCTTGAATTCTATCAGATCATGATCCTTTCTTCCTAAGCACCTGACCACCTTCAGGTTTGCAACTAATTCATTCCTGTTGGTCAAAATCAGATCCAAAATGGATGACCCCCTAGTTGCTTCCTCAACTTTCTGAATCAAAAATTTGTCCCCTACATGTGCTAAGAATTTGTAGGACATATTATGTTTTGCTGTAATAGTCTTCCAGCAAATATCAAGGAATTTAAAAAACCCTATTAATACTAGCTTATGTGCATTAGCTAATCTTGTACCTGCTCATAGAATGACTTGTCCACTTCCTCTTCTTGATTTGGTAATCTGTAACAGACCCCGACCAGAAGATCGTTACTGTTCTTTTCCCTTTTTATCCTCACCCAAAGACTCTCAGTAGGTCTGTCGCTCATTTCCTCTTGGACCTCAGAGCAAGTGTATATATTCTTGACATATAACGCAACACCTCCTACTTTTTCCCATATCTGTCCTTTTGGAAAAAGCTATGCCTTTCAATGCTGGTACTCCAGTCATAGGAGTTGTCCCACCAAGTCTCTGTAACGCCAGTTGTCATAATTTTCTTCATTAACCATGACTTCCAGGATACCATAGTACCTGACAGAAACAGACATCTTGGGTAGAACTGGCTGTAAAATGGGGGAAGAGGGGTTTCCACAAAAAAAAATTGATGAAAACATTTTCTTCAAAACACTGAAACCGAAATAACTCCCAAATTTCAACCCAATATTGCTGAAAATCAAAAGAAATTTTCACTTTTTGCATTTCTCACAAAACATTGAATATTTTTGAGGCACGCCGACACTTTCATGAAAAAAATTTTGGTTAGCCATAAAGCCAATTTTCCGATTAAAAAAAAAATAGCTTCAACAGCAAATTGTCCACCAGTCCTAATTTCAGTTAATAGAGGTCAACAAAAAGAAGGCAAAATCCTTGGCCAACACATCGGAGTCCTGCAGAGACGCGCATCCTGATTCTCCATTCATTTAAATTGGTATTTCAGGGTTCCATGTTTGTTGAGTCTCATTGGTTCTAGATCAAATTCACTTGGTCTGCAGGTGAAGGGATGTTTTTCCTACCTGCCAGCCCTATAAATTCTGTCTTCATTGTCTTTAAGTAATGCCCATAGCTTAAGACACAATCTTAAGGCCGTGGGGAAGCACAGAGGGGAGAAATCTGGTCTGCAGAATGTTTATTACTGGTTATGTTGTGTGAAAAGGTGGGAGGGGGAAGCCCGCTTGGCTTCCAGATGCCAGGCTGAGTATTTGGATCCAGGTTTGGGGTTGGATTATCAATGCCCCACACCCATGAGGATTTGGATGTGGAATTATTATTGTAGTCCAGCTCTACTTAAGAATCTGGGTTTTGCAAATGATCAGTGATAAACTGTGGTGAGAGAGACGGCGTGGTCTACACAGGACAATATGCTCCCCAGTACAGAGATCTTGTCCCAAAACAGTTACACTTGGAGCACTGCAACAACATGCGAAAGCCCCTTTAATCCCTTTCCAACAATACTCTATGGCCCGTAGAGTGGATAAAACTTGTTAAGAGAATTGCTTTCCCGGTTACAAATGTCTTCAAATCCCTTCTTTTTTATCATGCAAGACCCTTCAACAATGATTTCCAAGATATCTGCTCTGCGTTTGAACTGTCATTGAGTGCAGTATAGGTATACGAATTGTACTTTTGTGTCTGCTTTAAATTAAAAGCACTGTAGCGTAGGGTATGCATGTTTTCTTCTACCTCTTGCAAGCCACCAAGCACATTCATGCACTCCGTATATAAGAAAAATCCTTTATTTGATTCTATATGTACTGTATAGTTTATAAAAACGCACATGGAACTACAGCATTTCTCGATCTGAGCTGTAGCTTCTTTCTTCGTATATATGAGAGGACAGGTTGAACAGAGAAGTAGAATGAGTCATAACCTGCATCGGTATGTTTATTATTCAGTTCAGCACTTCAAAATTATACAGTACACCATCCATCTAACACAGTTCTTGCCATGGCACGGAGAAAGCCGACTAACTCAGTACATTGAGATCTCATTTGTCTCTTATATTCACAGTTAGATAAGAGCTGTGTGATCTGTCTCAATTAATTGCTTCTCCAAGACATGGGATAGTTCTCATTAGCTCTCACGCCCACCTTCTCACTCATGCACCCACGTGCACTAACAGAGACGCACAGGCTTGCTGATGCTTATATGCAAACACACGTTCACACTCACCCACTCAGTCACCTGTTCTCATACACACGTAGGCACTCAAATTCACTTGCTCTGACACAGTCTCCTACGAAAAGGTTTACACACACACACACGTGCCCTTTCATGCACACTTACTCGTGATCTTTCATGCACACTTGCATAGACACGCTCACAGCCCCGCACACACATGCACTTATGCATCTTTTCATGCACACATGCAGCTGTGTGAGTGTACTCCAGATTACATTAGACCCTTCCTGCATGACAAGCACAGTTAACAGGTTTGCTCCGTAGTTACACTCCTACACTGGGCATGCATCATGCAAACCCATCATCAGACATACTGCCTCTTCACATCTATCCGAGCAGGATCAGTATGCACTGTAACAATACATGAGAAGGCCCACACTTCAGGGTTTTATTGGACCATTAATGTGGACAATGAAATTCTTTGGGAAGGGGGTTCCGTCAGACAGTTTTTCCATCTGACCTGAGAGCAATGACCCCACTCCCCAGCCCACAAAGGCTGTTTGCTGATTGGTACCATGATCCCATGACTCATGATCCTGGTGATTTTTCCTGTTTCATTATGTGTGATAAAGCCAGTGGAGCCCTGTAGCTCTCCCTGTGTGGGATGCAGTGAGATTGTTCCATGGACAATTCATTTCCACTCTGCCAGAAACTGCAGCGAGAGAGACCTTCCTCCCACAGTCGGTCTTTAAAACATCACCACAATTGAAAAAAAAAGGCTTCCTTACCCCATGCCCCAGTGACAGAAAGTGTTGTGAGTCGGTTGGTAACACCTGTCACCCTGGAAGTCTGACATAGTCTTGGATACACTCACTTCTAACAGGACTTCGGTGTAATTGGCTCCTAGCTCCATTAAATCCTGTTCTGACCAGCTTTGTTATCTGGCTGTCTCTATAGAAGCCAAAAGCGTTGAGCGCTTGTCTCTGTGGAGCAGTAATGTGATGAGCGTGGGCTCTATATTTAAGAGGACTGAAAGAATTCAAACGGTTCTCATGCTCCCCCCTTGTTGATTGTACCAACCCGCCTTTTGGTTCGGGTGTTTGTGGTTGCATTTGCTTGCTGTGCTTAGCAGACAGAAGCCATCTCCATCCCTTTTTTCTTTGCATTTCTATAGCCCCTTCTGTCTGCAAATCTCAGTGAAGTTAGGCTCATCACACCCCGGGGAAGCCAGGGTTCATCCTTGTTTCAGAGATAGGGAAACTGAGGCACCGGGTTGTGGTTTGGGTTTTTTTTTTTAAGGATCAGATTTACAGAAGAGCTCAGAATGCTGGATGTCTTTTGGGTGCTGAGGTCTTTTGAACATCTGGCCCCTATTGAGGGTGCTGAGTATATGGAAGCTGGGCACTATATGACTTGCCCAAGGTCACCAGTGAATCAGTGGAACAGAATAGACCTGGGCCTCTTCATTCTCAGGTTTATGCTTTAGCGTCATGGCTGTGCTGCTCACTGCCCCTTTTGAATATGTTTATGTTGTGCCATTTCATCTCCTCAGATGCTGCAGCCAGGACCCTGCTGGGAACCCAGGGTGCAACCAGAGCTGAGTAATGGGACCATCTTTGGTGCCAGGTAGCAGGACCATCCTCGCAGCAGAGTCCCCAGCTAGGAGCAGGAGCTGGGCTCAGGCAGGGGGAGGCATGGATGGGACAGGCCTGGGGACAGGAGCCACCCCCAGCTCCTCTGGGTCTCTTCAAGCTTCCCTACTCCCTCTCTCTTCCTCCCAGCTTCCCCCAGTCAAGCTCTACTACAGAGGCTCCTGTCTCCTGCGGCTCTCTCCATCTCCCTTGGTCCGAGAAATCCTGATTCCCCCAGCGAGCCCGGGGGCCACGCTGCTCCTTTGGATAATCAGCATCTGTGGTTCATTGAAATGTGGATAAACAGGACTTTACCTGTCCATGGCACGACAGTAAACAGAGGGAAAATAAAGTGAAGTGCATCCGAATTCGTGCCCCTCATTGGACTAGCCGTCTGCATGTAGACGTTGGGGCTTGGGCTGGAGCCCGGGCTTTGAGACCCGGTGAGGGGGAGAGTCTCAGAGCCCAGGCTGCAGACAGAACCCAAATGTCTGCACTGCTATTTTTAGCCCCGCAGTCCAAGCCCCGCCTGTCCGAGTCAATTGATTCAATGCCACAGGTGTTGTATTGCAGTGTAGACACCCCTGTGTTCATGGTATCAGAATACAGGCAGGTGATTGCAACAACATATTGTTAAAGCGCTCCAATCCACTAACGTGTAGATGCACCTGATTGCTTTGTTTAAAGTGCCACATGCTTCATTTGCTCCCGTTCAGGTTTTAAGCTGCTTCTGGGGGTGCTGGAATCAGTAACAAAAAGTGAGAAACCTCATAAATCTATGGAAATGGGAACTTGGGAGGATTTTACACAGCTGAAAGCAAAACAATGCTGCATGCACGGTAACTGACACTTGGCACTGCAATTATATGGAGTACTTTGCCTACCTGTAATAATATGTCTAACTCGGTGCTCAGAGTTTGTCTTTTCCATTGTTAATGTTTCAGAAAGCAGGGCCCCTTTGGGCTAGGCACTGTGCAAACACATGGCAAAAGGCGGCCTCTGCCCCAATGAGCTTACAGTAGAAAGAATGCAGGGGGGAGATAGGCACAGGAAGGGAAAGTGAGCTTCCCCAGGTCAGTAACAGCCAGGAATCTCCTGAGTGGGTGCAGGGTCCTATCCACTAGACTATGTTGTCTCATTGTTACTATCAGCAATGGGGCTGTTGGATTTCAAAACCATGTCAGATTCTTGCTCTGCGAGAAACATCTAGTTCTAAAAAGGATTCCCAGACTATGCGCTGGACTAATTAACATGTTAAGTACAATGAAAAAGTATATTTAACGATGAATATTCCAAGTTTTCTTCATAGTGCACGATAGAGTCTAGCTCCCCATACAGAATGTTTTTGTATGTACACAAGATACAGTGGTTGCCATTAATAAGTCACATACAGTTTCACAAACACACTTATGTTGCATCACCCCATTATACACAGTCAACTAACTCAGGCAGCAGGAGATTAATATCGGGAGACAACGAAGAAAGAAAGATCGCCTTCATAAAGCCATATGCCCCAAATGAAGGCACTGTCATGCGAGACCAGTTCTTTCAGGCCTGAAAGTATTTGAGCAATTGACACAACAATGTCAAAACAACAATGTCAAACAACGTCAAAAGTCAAAATCAAAAGTTTGCAAATTCCTCCAGTGCTTCTCATATTGCTACACCATACCACACCAGATTGGCTTGGCATTCAGCTACCAACATCTGCCTTTGGAGATGACCCGGAAAGCCTCAGAGAAAGGGAGATCCCAAGAATTAATTATAAAACTTTAGGCCAACTCTAACAATGCAAAAATTGCTTAGAGTAGAAAAAGAGTGGGCGCTGAATTTCAGGGGCTAATGGGGATGGATACCTGAACGGACGTGCTCCAAAATGCCCACATGAACACCTCTTCACTTCTAATGTGAAAATTCTTGCTTTTGTCTTTCAAACTGTTTCCCAATATGTTCCGTTTCACCCTCATTTTATTCTGTATTAAACAAATTAAAATAGACAAAATGACATTTTCCAGTGGAAACAAAACTCATTTCCAAGCAAAAATGAGCTTAAATTGAGTTGGAGGATTTTTGAAAATTCAAAGCGAATTTTTAAAAAATCATGTGTCTAATGAAGAAACTAAAAATTTCAGGGGCATAAAATTACTCAAAATGATGCAGCAAAAATATCCAGACAAAACACAGTAGGGAAACATTTATAATTTTCATGAAGATCTACTGCTCAGTGACATCACAAGCATGAGACGGTGTTTGCACATCATAACGTCATGCAACTAATTTGTCCTGTGGGACAAATGTATCAAAGGAGCAATTCTACCTCTTGGATCCATCTGCCTTATCCTTACTTTGACCAGCAGAGGCTTGCTCAAGAACAAATGGCCAGCACTCGCTCCATTTGCTCTGTCCTCTAAAATCTGAATAAGATGCTTCCACAGCACACCGAGATTATACGAGCCAAGTTCCTGGTTGTGAAAGCTAAAATGTTGATGGATGACTTTTTTATAAGTGCAACCAACCATCTAGTAAATTTCAACCAATGCTGAAAATGAAAAAGAAACAAATTAAGTATTTCTCTGGGTCCCTTGGAAGATGAGTAGAGTTGGAAAATAGCGGGGAGCAGGGATGGCGACCAGGCATTTTCTTCTAATGTTTTTTTGCCTTTGTTTGCTGATAGGGTATTTTCCAGGGAACAGAGAAATACACTGCATAACAAGTTGAAGCAGTCTCCCTCCTGAACGGGCAGGAATCTGTGAAAAGAAGAAAAATATCTAGAAATATTGGGGTTTGGGCTTATTTGCATTGTTCAGTGTTGGGAAAGGAGAAAAAAGCCCAGCAACAGGTTGTCTTGTTGCTGCTGGCACATGCTGCTGACCGTCTGTTGCTGTCTGGGAACAGATGTGGGCAGTTTCTCAGATGATGAAGTATTGAATATGTTTCTCCTTCAGGGATTATTACTAAATAAATCTGCAGGTTTATACATTTAGCAGCTGAGGGGGATTCTTTTCCTCTCCTTGTCTACATTGCATTATTCTTTGCAACAAGAGCCAAAACAAGGTTTTGAAACCACAAAGAAAAGAGAGAGAAAAAAGATCAGGATATGATTTGGGAAATTTTAGAAACTGGGCTAGACCAAATGGGGGCATAATTACCCAAAACATAGCTCATTTGTATTTTAAGCTTGTTCCATGGTATATCTTGGACTCCAAGAGCCCTAGTTTAACCACCAGCTCATAAATTCATCTGGTTTCTTTAGGATTTGCAGCCTGGGAAAGGATCTTTCATTCTCTCCGGGTGGTATGGTATTATTCTTTTTCTTTCTGAGCTGAGTTTTAGCGATGTGGGGCTTTGGATTCACGGTGTTTTAAGTTCCATTAAAAATACTGCTCCCTGATCAGCCCCCAGGAGAAAGATGAAGGATATGTAATTAAAACCACTCTGGCTCTCACTCTGTAATCCCATGATCGATCCTGGGCCTAGGCTGGGTAGATGGTAATCAGATAGCCGCCAATTTTCATTTGTTTGTTTAAAAAAACTAAATTTGCTTGAATACACCTTTAAAAAACATCATTCTGGTACAAGAACCACCAGTGAGCTTAGAGGCAACCCTAGTCGTGATAAGTAGACTCTGCAGTGCCTTTTACCTGAGGATTCACAGATGTTAAGGCTAAACCAGGGACATTATGATCATCGAGTCCAGTGTTTCTCAACCTTTTTGATACCAGCGACCGGCTTGCTGCCTTCCTAAACTGTGTTAGGGAGATCTCAGGGACCGGTCTGGTCCACGGACCAGTCATTGAGAAATACTGACCTGGTCTGATCTCCTGCATAACACAGACCAGAGAAACTCACTCAGCAATTCCTGCATCGAGCTTATAGCTTCTCTTTGATCTTCAAGCACATAATCGATGAACACATTATAAAGGGCCAGATCATGTACTCCCACCTTCCTCTACGCTGGAGGCCGGACCTATGACCGGTGGGAAGCTCTGTCGCCTGTGGGAGGTCCTCTGGCCTATGTTATACAGAAGGTCAGACTACATGGTCACAGTGGTCCCTTCTAGCCTTGGAATCTTGGAACGCCGTGTAGATACACGCTATGAATCCGGCCCACAGAAAGTCGGGAGAACAACCTGCTCCATTGTAAAAGATGGGGCAGATTGCATACACGTTATGCACAGGGAACAGCATCAAGAAAGGTTGTATCTACCATGGGCACAATCTCCCCAGCACTTCTCCTGGTCCACTGCAGCTTCAGCCCTGTACAGATCTCGATCCTTCCCACAGCAACAGGGAGTATTAAGCCCATTTTTCAGAGGAGTAAACTGAGGCACGAGACTGCTGCGTGAGTTTGTCAAGGTTGCAAAGTGAGTTAGCAGGAGCGCCCTAGTGTCTGAGATGGCCACAATTTTTCCCTTGTTCTCAGGAGGAGAGAGATCTATGCTGATGGGTGCAAGCCAAGATGGAAATACTAGGCTACCGTGGGAAGAGGGAAAGCGCTCTTCAGCTCATCCAGGGGGATCAGAAGGCTGAGGAAGTATATCATGTTAGCGCTGCAGATGAAACTAACGACTTCTTCTGATGTCCGTCGGAGGAATAAACTCCCAAGAAGCAATGGTGCTAACAGAGTGTAAGGAAAGCTGGACAGGATCATGCTGCAGACTTACTATGGAGGAGAAATTATGGAACCAGAAGAAGATTTGTAAAGACTAATAACAAAAGGAGGGTTTGGGCTGGAATTTCCCATGTTCGACTCTGTCCATAAAAATTTCTGAGAAGCGGGGGGGAGAAGATCTCCAGCCCAACTCAGAAAACCTCACACAAGGGCCATTGTAGAACTAGCCAGCATGAAAGAGCCAACAGCAGGTGGCAACCCATTGGCCATTTATTTAAAGCCTCTGCCTTTTGCCTCTCTGTTGTGGGAGAGGACAAGGGAATAGAATCCAACAGTGACTCCATGGGGAGCGAGCCCATACGTGGCTCTAGCTCCAGACTGCTATGAAAGAGGATTATCGTCATTCTGAGAATTAGAGCCGTGGACACGAATTCTCCCCCTGTCTCTCTCAGTGCAACAACTGTTGAGGAATCTGCTCAAAACATCTGGCGACTGGGCGAGCTCTCTGACAGATGCAGAGCGCAACACCATCCGTGCGTTAGACAGCAGGACTTGTGCAGGACGCCGCGGCTCAGTTCGCTGCAGGGAACACGGCAGTCCTTATTAAACCACAGGGCAGCAATCACTAGAGCTGGTCAAAATCATCTCTTCCAAATATTTATTTTAATAAAAAAACCAGCTTTTTGACCAAACTGACACATTTTTGCAGAAAATATATCATTTGGGTTGAAATTTTCCAGGGTTTTGGGGGGGGGGGGGGGGGGGGGGGGGGGGGGGTGTTAACAAAGACTTCTAAGCTGAAAACGTTTTGGTAAAAGCTTTTGGGGATGGATAAAACAAACAGGAGATTTGGGGTTTTTGAAAATGGAGCACGGTTTTAGAGAAGTGATTTTTTCCCACCAGGTTTTGATTTTGGCTTTCCGCTGGAAAAAAAAAAAAAAAAAAGGAAAAAAGAAAACAAAAAATATGGGATTTCTTTTTAATCTCATAATTTCCCCCCAAAAAGAATTCATTTTTTTAATTCACCCAAAATATTGCAATGTGATGATTGTTACAAATATAGATTCACCACTGTCTTGGGCAACCACGTGCAGAGATCAAAAATGTGTGTAATCCCCTACCAGGTCAGACTGGAAGCACTTCACACAAAGTTTACACTGGTGTAAATGACTACGCAAAGGGCAGGGCAACAACAAATTGTTTGGGATCATTACTGCAGAATACTGTGCCAGTTGTATCTTTTGTCAGAGGACAGCAAGCCCTTTCAGGGGAGTTGGGCCCAGCCTAACCTGTGATGAATCAGTAACATCCCAGCTGACACTGATCAACTAAGGATCAGGTGATTTTAAAAGCCAGCAAGTGGGCCAGTTGAGGGGGCAGCTGCAGGGAGTTTCTGGAACAGAGTATGACTTGCAGAGGAGTGGCCTGTAGAGTGAAACCTGTGGAGAATAAATCGGCCCTTGCCTAGGACCCCTGGTTAGGGGAAAAGACAATCGATATGCTGTTCTGGAGAAAAAGGCTCTGAGCAAACCTTGGGCATGGTGCTATTCCTTCCTGGGCTGGGGAATCAGTCCAGCAGCCTGCATTCTTCTTTTTAAACAGGAAGGTGAGGGGTTTTTTTTTACAGGCCTCTCTTCTTGGCTACCAAATTATCAGTTTTCAACAGGGACTTTGACATTTCTGTCCAGCCCAGGCCAAATCCATCAAAAAATTCAAGACCTTGACTTGGACAGACCTTGTTAAATCTTCTTTCCCCATCTCACTTCAGGAGCACAATTTGCAGCCTAGCCAAAAAGGCCTGACAACTGCATTATTATGCCTTTGTAGCACCAATTGGTATCGTACTGCACACACCCATTAATAAGAAGGTGTTTCAATTGTGTCTCGGTGGTAGCGTCCTGACTTCATTATACTGTTTCTCAGGAGACTCACTTTGTAGTCCTTTCTGTCTTCCAAGCATGAGCTAATTAAACACAGCACCCGGCGTGTTAGATGTAAATAACACAATCTGCATTTTAAAGATGGGGGGACTGAGGCAGGGAGATTAAGAGACTTGCCAAAGGCCACCACATTAGAATCAGGATTGTATTTCTAGTTGCTGACTCCCATTTGTGGTCAGACTGCTAGAGTATGTCTCTGAAGGTATCTCCTGCATGGTTTTTATAGTGCGGTGAGCGTATGTGTGTAGCTAGATAGGATAGATTTTCATCTACACCATGAGTTCTCCAAGCGGTTAGGTAAGGACAAATATGAAAAGGAGTCTCGTGTTACCAATAGGAAGCCAACACAAGTAGTACGGGACAACTTACATCACAAGTCCAAGGTTAATCTATTTCACAACAGCTACAAAAATCTTTTAACAGATTGTTCTGTTTTATTTTACAGCAAAAGGAAGGGGGGGAGTCTTTATATTCTAGCATTCAGGAGGAGAAACTGGCTGATGGGCTGGTCCCTAATCTCTTTGTAAAAATTTAAGGAGAGAAAAATGTTACTTACAATATGTATTTGACCAAAATATGTTTTTCTGGGTCCCTATCTGGACGAATGAATATGATATTACACTGTTCTTAAGAGAACGTTGGCAGCTTTTTTACTGCTGTTTTACAGTACAGTTGTTCTTAGAAACAAAAGGTTTGAATTAATGGTGTTTTAATGTACAGGATATGACAGAAATGAAATGCAGAAACAGTTGGCTTGCATGCTCGGATCCAAGTCAAAATAAAATTTGGCCATAAGCCTGCAGGGCTCGTTTGGGATACCCAAAAGGAGTGTGAACATTAACTCATACAGCAATAACCCAGCGATCACGAGAGTGCTTCAGACTCCCACTAATGCAACAATTGCCTTAGCAAAACTGTCTTCAATTGTCGTATTATAACACAGCCTTGCTCATTGGATAGAGACACAATAGTGGAACAAATAGAACGTTCTGATTCATTAATGGCTGCAGCTCACTTGCAAATTTCCTACCAGGTGATGAATCAACCAGAAGAACCAGCCCTTTGTTAGTTTATCGCTTTATTTTGAGGCTTAGAAATTGGCAGTTTTTCCTTTTATTTTTAAAAAGAAAATAAAAATCCATCACAAACCATTTTAATCTCATAAAAGAGGGATCCTTGTCATTAAAATATGTTTGACCTTCGCCTTGGGATTTTGAAACACCTGAGACCTTTTTCTATTTCTTTTATATTGCCATCCATCACCTTCCTCCCTCTCTGCAGTCTCAGCCCCATGCAGCAGAGAAGCAATGTGTAGCGTAAGGATTGCTTCATTTAATGCCAGTTTGTTCCATTGACCTTTTTCTTTCATTGGGAACAGGTGGAAGTGGGTGTTAAAACAGAGTATCGTTCCACATAATTTAGAAGAATTAACGAAGCATGAAACTAAATTAAAAAACACCATCCAGCACTGATCTGAAAATCAATATTGACTTTATATACAAATAGGGTAATACTAGCAATATGTATGCATTATTAATTATTTATTAATACGAGTAATATATATATAATTTATTGGAACAAGAACTCTGTTTTCAATCCAAGATTGTTTTTTGCTGCCCAGTAAATTTAATTTTGAAAGCTATTTCCGATCCGCGATTTTTATTTGCCACTGTCTTTCTTAGGGAGCCCATTATTTCTCTAGTGAGTCACTGTGCCATCTCTGTAGTAGGTACGCGGCAATGCTTCTGAGTAGCAGTCCCTAGCACATTTGCTAAGGAGAAGATCGAGCAAGTCATGCGTTGCTGGCAGCTTGTCCTTGTTTCCAGCTCCTTCCAGGGCAGTGTTTTTCAACCTTTGGTCTACAGACCCTGTTGTGTCTGAAGACTGTGTCTAAGGGGTCCGTGAAAGTTTGTCGTTACCATAGAAGAGTTATTTTCAACTTGTAGTCCGTGGACTCCTGGGGGTCTGCAGACTATGTCTAAGATTTCCAAAGGGGTCTGCACCTCCATGAGAAATTTTGTAGGGGTCTCCAAATGAAAAAAGGTTGAAAACCACTGTTCTAGAGGAGGCAATGTGAAGAGGACCTGCTACGAGAAGGAGGAGCCATGCTCACTCCTTACAAGAGGGGCTACTTCTGCATGAGATGGGGACGGGGGGATATGGCACGTCTTTCAGGCATTGGAGCCAGAAGCAGGGCCAGAACTGCCTGTCGCCAGCAGGTCAAGAGCTACAAGCCCCCGGCAGGAACTGCCAGTGGCTGAGGAGTCACTAACTGGAAAAGGAGTCATTAGCCGCTCCTGGGAACCAAAACCACCAGAAGGAAAGTCGTGTTCAAGGGAGAAGAGGACAAGGCAGCCAGGTAGAAACTGCTGGGGAGTGGCACAGGAGATGACCATGGCTTGGCATTGTTGAGGTGGAGAAGAAGCTGAACACACGTGCAGGGAATGGGAGGGGAAGAAGGATTAGGTGAGCATGTCCAGAGAAGGAAATGATGAGTAGTGAATCTTGCCGAGGCCTTGTATCTTGGTGACCCCACTGAGGTGGAAGGGCTGACTCATGAGTACACCATCCAGTGAAGAACATCTCTGGAGAACATGTCCCAACATCTTTCTTCCCTAGGAGTTCCAAGTACACTGGTTCTTCAAAGCACCCTCAGCCTCCACTGACATTTTGTTCTTAAACATTAGTGATAAGTGACTTGCTCTTGTCTTTATGGACCCCCCCTCCAACCCTCCGAGTTTGTGGATGTGCAGCCAATCGGAGTATAGCACTGAAGTGCAGCATGGCTTGCTAAGGTTATTCCTGAAGGAATTCTGTGTTGACGCCCGCAGCTGGCTCACGTCTGTCAGTGGGAGCGTTTGCTCAGCAGAATGTGGTAAAAATTGATTCCCTCTAAATTTCTTCTTGCTCCCATCCCGAGCCCAGATTAGGCACATGCCTGCCCCCTGTCTAATGGAGTTGATTTCCTGACTCTGATTAGGGATGGTTCACATACATTTCCTATAGTTCTTTTCTTTTTAGTACTATCACTGAAACAGAATTCTCTGTATCGGTGCTTTTTTCCAAGACATCTGCATGTGGGAGGTTCCTTGCCAGCTTTGCTCCTGATGTAGTATGTTGAAATCAATGCAGCTATGCCAACTTGCACCAGATGGGTATTTGACCCCATCGTTCATTCTCTGAAGTCTCAATTCCTCCACCACCAACTGTACTTCCGAATCTCAAGCCGCAAGAGGTCATGCAGGTTTGAAGACCTCAGAGCTGAGGGCTGGCAGGCCACAAAAGCCTGAAGTTGAACTGGACCTCTGGCATGATGCTGCCAGCCCAGTGGCATGTTGGACGTGGGTTTTCCCAGAAGAAGCAGGATTAAAAGGGAATTGGGTAAGTCACGGGAAGAGGAACCTATCTGGAGATGCAGGAGCTTACTTGGGAGGGGATCAGCTACATGGAAAGGGGGTGAGGAGACCGGCAGGAGAGAAGAGAGTGGGCATGGAGTGAAGCTGAGGTGAAGAGGCTGGAAGCAGGGGTAGAAGGGATGGAGCATAGAGCCAATCAGCACAGTACAGAGAAAGTCCAGGCAAAACTGTAGAAAGTTCTCCGAACTTTCGAAGGACCAAAAGTCCCTGCTTTGGCTGCTTCTGCCCTGACCGGCTGGCATCTTCGGCTGGCTTTTTTCTGCAGTTTTCTCCCAAGGCCACATGGTGGGGGGCGGGAAGGCAGGGCCAGCTGGTGCCTCCAGAGCGGGAGAGGATCTCCCCAGCACAGTTCTGGCTCCAGGGTGGTGCTGGGTGGAAAGGTGGACCCAGCTGGGCCCCATCTTACCCCCTCTTCCACTCTAGTGCAGCCGTCCTTGCCTTGGCTGCTTCTGCCCCAGAGACTGGAGTCTCTGAATAGGCCTCCGAGCCCATTACATTGAATTCCTGCTAGAGCCCAGGGATAACATATGCCAAAGGACAGGATAGGACATCTGAGCAGTCAATATTTAATAGCATGAAAAGTGAATTATAAGCTAGAATGCTTGACTATATTCCAAATGTGAGCTGTGTGGATTAGTTACAGAGATCTTCCAATCAGATAACAGAAACAATACCATATGGCTTATATAACTATAACCAACACAGCATGAATTTGTAAGCTAAGTCACAGAGCATTCACCACCAGGAACTCAAATGCCAGAGTGATGAACATGGTATGAACCCTCCAGAGAAGAGAATACACTTCATATTGGGTGAGGAGGAGAACATTTAGGAAAGGAATTGGCAACTAATTTCAAATAAAAACATACTGTGGGGAATTTTGCGATCGGACTGAGACTGCTTCACCGCCACCAACAGAAAAGGTGAAATTTTAACCGTTTGTGGCAAATGGTTTACTCGGCTCTGCTTGTTACTCCTTTCGTTATAACCCTGAGCAACATCAGGTAAAACCTTGGCAAAGGGGTTAACCCATCAACCTGCTGGCTGAGATGCAGACACCCACTTCATATTGATTCTCTCGTACAATTTGATCCCCTGTGCACTTACACATTCTGTACAGTTGTAAACTTTCCTTACTGTTTTTCCTTTGGCAGCGTCACCTGTTTTATAATGACCTGCGGGCTGGGGAGAAATGTTACTGCGGCTGATATTTCCTGGTGAGCTCATCATGATGGTGATTTTTCCACCTAAATGCCTCCAATCTCGTCCCATACCCTACACAAACTCCATGTCCATGGGGCACAAAATACAAAGCAGCTGAGATCTGCTGCACCGTGCTTAGCAGCTCACATGCCAGGGTAGAGTTAGAAGATGTGAATCTTACAGTAAGGTTGTCTTTAGTTTGTGTCAGGGTTAACGCAGTCACCGGGAAGCTTTCTGGCTCTCACTCCGCTTCCTTGTTTCGTGTTTTTTTCCTTCTCTCCTTTTATTTTCTGCTACCTCAGTCATTTCCAATTAACATATACCTGCCATTATGAAATACAGATATTGCCATAGCAGATCAGACCAGTCTTCCATCTTGTCTCTGACAAGTAGCTAATGCCAGATGCTATGGAAGAAGGTGAAAGAAACCCCTGAATGGATAATTAGGGGAAAAACATGCCCGTCCTTTTGTGGTCGGTGTACATCCAGAAGCATGGGAGTTTATAACCCATGTCTTAATCTACTGTGTGTAACATAACTGGGGATGTTCCCGTTATCCACATAAATAGCAGATTCTCTTTTGAATGCTACTAAGCTTTTGCAATCAGTGGCTTCTTGTGACGATCAGTTTTACAAGTTAGTTATGGCTGACATGCAATGAATAAAAATAATGATCAGCCTGGTTCTTGTTTATTGTATTGTCTCTTTCATACATACACATCAAGAGCAGGAGAGGGAGATGATAGAAGAAGGGATTGCAAGAAAATGAGAGAGGGACTAAAATGAGCAGCTGTATTTTGATTGTTTGGAGAAATTAGAACCTACTGCCAGGGTGGGTTGGCAGGGGCAAAAGCAACTTCAGTGTTGCCTATGCCTATCCCTTCATTTGCGATGTCTACAGAAGCAGAAATAGCAGTAAATGCACAGAAATTATGCAATAGTGGTATATTTTGTTTGCATTACTAACGTGCACAACACATCTGGCAACACACTCTCTCTCTGGATTGTACGCAAAGATCCGTATGGAAAAGTTATATAGAATAGAGTAAACATTAAGGGCCTGATCCAAAGTTCTTTGAGGTCAATGGATGGCCTCCCATTGATTTCACTGGGCTATATCAATATGTCCCGATGCAAATGTAATAGTTATTTCTTTTCCATGGAAGTTTAAAAATCTGCAGGGCCTAGTTTTTTATTCTTTTACACCAACTGGCCTTACAGTGGTGAAATGGAGTGGGGAATCGGGGTCATAGAATTAAAGAGGAAATCAGATATTTTCTGTAGCTTTTTGACCCATCCTATAGAATTTTATAGAGAGGATACAGTTTCCATTAAATTCAATGTATTGGTTCCAGAAAAGGCCATTTTTTTTTTTATTATTAAATTCTACAGGATTCTTCCATAGAAGAGATAATGTCTTAGAATGAAACAGAGTTTCAACCAGAAAGGAGTGTGGTAGCAAAGCAACAGTAGCTCATGTATAAGATCCTTCCAAGGCTGTTTTTTATTACTTGAGGTCCCTTTGAATTAGTGTTTAACAAGCATTACTGACTCAGCCGGTAAACATGGTGACTGTTGCTAGCAGCATGCAACAATTAAGCAAATTAATCTCAACGCAGCCACACGCTGTCGTGCTCACAGGCCTGTTAGTCTGATTTCCACTGTGAAATCAGAAAGGTTTTTTTTCCTGAAATAAGTTTCTTTCCTGAAATAAGTAGGGCTGATTTTTTTTTTCCCCCCAATCAGCCTGGCTTCAGAATTACTAAAAGTAATCTGCTGAACTGCTCTGCAGCTTTGTGCTCCGTACAAAAACTGCCCTTCCAGAGGGCAGGCTGAGAAGTGTCAGAAAGGGTCTCACTCAGCTGTGATCTTGTGTTTCATAGGAGAGGCCATCGAGTGCCTGGCTAGATTGCAGACAGAACAAACTTGCTGTTGGTTGAATTCTGTGCTGTCTATTTTGCCCCCAGGAAACATCCATCTGCCGTGACAAGCCTTAAATACAAACCCAGGGATTTGGAGTCTTGGCTTAGAAGGGATGGTGCCAGTGGCTAGGATCTCTAATTTAACCGTACATTATTAATGTTTCCCTTTCAGTACAGTAAGAGTGCCTCCTGTTTCCAGAGCTGTCTTTCCATACTCGTTTGGATAGCAAGAATTCTACTTTATGGTATATGGCCTTTATTTGTACACTATCATTCGCAGGTGAAAATGATAAAATAGACCTCGACTCCATTTTTTTCCTATGATTTATTTCTCGACTCCATTTATGCAAACTGAATGCAAACGGAACAAGAAAAGTGTTGCACATAGTCTACATTTTCAGAAGTGAGCAGCAATTTTGGGTATCTCCATTTTTGGGTGCTCGACTTGAGATGTTTTTAAAAATTTGAAAACATCTCTATCACTACGCAAAATTCAAGAACATTTTCCCAAACAGTATTTGACCTTTTTCCCGATATATTTTTCAATTTTAAAAATTTCAAATGTCTTTTTTTATGGTTTTGTTTTCAAATTTTGGCCTGCTCTAAGAAGTTATATGGGTTTGCACGGCTGTGTGCACACTCAAATGTGTTATTAATTCTTATATTTATAAAGCAGCTATATCATTGGAGTGCAGAATGAAATTATCGGAAATTCCAACAATATAAGCAGAAAAGAAACAAAAAGATAAACAATAACCCAAGCAGAGAGATCTAAGAATGTGAAGGACGGCAGAGAAAACCCTCAGATGGCTGTTTGGGTGAGCTCCCGTGTCCAGCTGTGTCGTACCCTAGAGCCCTGTCATTTAACCAACCGATAGTTAAACAATTTCCCCCAGGATTGTACAGATCTCCCAGAATCTCCTAGAAAGTCAGCCAGCAACCATTCCATCTGAAACCTCATCCATCCCAAAGTTTCTGGTGTTCCTCAAGACATCTGGATGCATGAGGTATTTTTACTGTAAGTTTACACAGAACCTTTTCCTAACAAATACATTCATCCACCCTAGCCTTCAGTTTGAAATTAGGAGGAGCTGTTCCAAGCCTTCTAAAGGAAATGAAAGGCTGAGATTCCAAACAGCTCAGTAGACTCAGTAAGAGACTTTAAATGATGCTTCATTTTAGCTGCTAATATTAAAAGCCAGGAAATTCGCTTGGATGTTATTGGCACTTCTTGTTGGAGTGTTTCATGATCATTTTGGCGCACAGTTTTTCATGAAAACACAGAGGGGAAGAATACCTTTAAGGTACACTGCAATGCTACAGCATCTTCCAGCCAGGATCTCAAAGTGCTTTATGAATGTTAATTTATTTTACCCCACAAAAACTTTTGCCTTCTAGGGGAGCAGCCATCCACATTTTATAGTTGGGGAAACTGAGGCACGGAGAGGTTGACTTGCGTAAGATCAATAGCAGAAGGAAGAGTAAGAACCCAAATGTCCTAGCAGTCCCACGTCCCAACCACTGGACCATATATGGAATCACTTTTCAGTGACATTACAGCAGTGATACAAAACATTTTACCAACATCGTATTTTTCAATTCTCAGTGAACCAAATTCTACATTTGTGGAAATCACGGAATGCAGGGGTGCGTACAGCCCATTCTTTTCATTGCCATTATGCTCTGACCTGTTGTTGCCTGCCTTGCCCCTCGCTAATTAATATGCTCAGATCAGCACTGGTGTAGCAGGCTTTTGTGATTGCTACTTTAGGCTCTTCACCCATTGCACCGTATTGGGGCCGTCTTAGTAGCTAGCATCTGTGCTGCGCTCTGGGGCTGCACAGCCAGCTGCCTGCCATCCTCTTGTGCACGTTCTTGCTTTCCTCTCCAGGAGCCCTGGGTGTTCCAAATGACCAGCTCACCGTTCTCCATGGTGCATTAGGGGGGTGCTGCCCGTCCTTTCGGGCAACTGTGCCATTTTAATAGACTGAGACCTCAGTAGTACCAGCCAGCTCCCAAGCCCAGACTTGGTGCAGGCTCTGTGCTTAATGATTTGTCATAGGAATACAGCAGAAACAACCAATGGGTCCAGTGGGGCTGGAAGTAGGGGTGCAGCTGAAGGAGTAATAACAAACACCAAAAACACGGTTTCCATCAGCAGCACCCCCACTATAAAAATTGGTCCAGCACCCCTGAACGGGCCAAATCGTAAGTCTTCATGCAAGCAGAACTCACATGAAGTTCTCCACACTCAGTGGAAGTGGAAAATAAGTAGGGGCATGAGGCTATGACCCAGTGCAACTCTCGTGTGCATAAGGACTGAGCAAAGACTTCACAATTTGGCCCAAGGCAAACGTCAAACCACCAGGTGGACAGTTTGCTGTGAACCCGTCTAACGTGGAGGTCTGCAGCGAAGCAAGTCCACTTCTCAGTGGTGCAACATGAACCCCAAGCATAGAAAGAGCAAATCATTCTTGTGGTGGCGGCTAAAAATACACGGAGGCAGAAAAGCGTTTCGAGCGATGCCAGCTGAAGGGAGAAGCACCCCGTTGCCTCTGGGCTCTTCAAATCACTTTTCAACTCTTTTATTCTTTTTTTTTTACTGAGTTGGACGAGAGATGAGACTTCCTATTGTGACCAAAATCACTTCTGTAGAATTGTGGTAGAAAAACCAGAAAATAAATGTTAATTTTCCCTCTGAGGCCAGAGAGGAATAGGAAAAGAGAGGCTGGATATGCAGATGGATAAATGATTAACCAGGCGCTGTCCTTTATCTGTCTAAAAGTCCTCTGGAAAATAAAGGTTAAGAAAAGAATACAGAAGCAACTGGCTACAGACATCATCAATCTGTCTCTTTCTGTTGGCACCAGCCAGGTAGTCGAAGCTCTAGAGGCCATCAATATTAACTTTCGACACATTCGTTTGATCACTGATGCAGTTTTTCATGTCCAGCGATGACTACATGATGGATTTGGGGTTGTTACCTTGCCTTACCTCAGATCACAGGACAGCACCATTACCAGCTTGGCAAAGGGGTTTGACTGGGCATTTCTTTTAATCTGATTTCCATTTTCAAATTGAAAGGATATTAAAAAGAAAAGCCCCGGACTTGTTCTGAGAGTGGCTGGGCTACTCTAGAGTTAAATAGTTGGGGTGAGTGCGGGGAGGAAAGGCAATTTGAAGGCAAGAGTCTACTTAATGAGGGAGACTTGACCAGCATAGTTGTACTTCTTCCAAGTATTTTCATTGTTTTTCTCCATTTAAAAAAAAAGGCCTGTGTTCCCAATATGCTGCTCATGCAAAGCCGAGAAAAACATTACTGGATGGGTCCTGGAAGCTGCTGACATCTCTCTCATTCTTTCCTGTTAAATGAGTGTTTTACAATTCATAGGAATTGTACTTTGCCCCTCTCCGCAGTCCTTCATGCCCAGCTCTTAAAGAGTTTTATAAGCATTCATAAACTATGCTTCTCAGCATCCCTGGGAGGCAGGCAATTATTATCCTCACATTGCAGGTGAGTAAACTGAGTCATAGCAGGGTTCTGTCACTTGCCAAAGATAGGATCCAAGAGTCTTGGCTCTGGTCTCCTTCTCTAACCATTAAGCCACACTCCTCTGCACTACTGCAAAGAACTGAGTTGCAATACAGGGTCTGGAGACCACAAGGTTTTAATTACCCGCATGTTTAAGGTCTAACTGACCTCCCATGTTTGAGGTCAGAAAGGAATTTTCCCTCAGGTCAGATTGGCAAAGATACTGGGGGCGGGTGACTCGACTTCTTCTGCAGCATGGGGACGGGTCAGTTGTTGGTTTGAACTAGAGTAAACGGTGGATTCTCTATAACTTTGTCTTTAAATCAAGATTTGGGGACTTCCGTAACTCAACCAGAAGTTATGGGCTGATTACAGGTGTGGGTGGGTGAGGATCTGTGGCCTGCAATAAGCAGGAGGTCAGACTAGATGATCATGATGGTCTCCTGGCCTCAAAGTCTGTGAATCTAAGTCTGTATCATCATTCTGAACAGAAAATCCCATCCCCGGTGGATAAAAAGCAACATTAAGCAAAATCTTTCTGGGTGCTCTGTGTCCCATCCCAGAAAGAAATGCATTCTAGCGGTGAAGCCCTTCCACCCCCATAACCTGGACTGAAGTCATTGGTAGTGTGACGTGCGTCAGGATAAACGCATCGCTATTCACTGACTATGATCCTCATTAATAAATCTCGCATTCTGCTTTTTATCCCACTGGCCGATTGAACCAAACAAGTTGTTCAGCAAGTTTAGACAAACATTATTTTTTTTTACAAAATCCACCTTTTTCTCCCTTTCGTCAGAACGCTGTTCACATTCCTCAAACAGCACGGGGAGGGAAAGGGTTAAAGTGATCCATCAAGCCAGAGATCACAGGAAACCCCCCTTTTGTCAATCTGGAGTGCTTTCCAGATATCAGGTTGAATAATTAAACAGCTACTTAACCCTCGGACAGCGTGTCTCCCTTCTCTTTCCCCCTTGCTCCTGACAGTCTGTACTTATGTCTCCATGGCAACGATTTGGGCGCCAGCCTGTTGACTGAAGAATATGGAAATCACCAGGATTTAATTTTGCTGTGGTACAAGAACTTGTTTGATCTGAGGCTTGTGGCTTTTCTGCAGCTTTCAGCAAAGAATAATTTCTATATTCATATCTCTCATTCAGATGTCAGTTAGCTTTAAAAAAAAGAGAGAGAGAGAGAGAGAAAGAAACCCTCCCCAGTAAAATCACTTCCTATTCTGCACTAATTCGACACTTCAGATGCCAGTCGAATGAAGGATTGGCTGTGATTTGTATTGACATCAAAAGCTCCTGAGATGTCTGCCTACAAGGAGACTAGCTTTGCCCAAAAGAAGCGTAGGGCCTTAGAGGGGAAGAACGGAAGGTGATAAAGGAGAAGGAAAGATCATGAGAGCCACCGTAAGGGCAGATAGGAACGCCTGCAAACAGAACATAAGGCTGGAAGGGACCTGCTGGGTTATCAAATCCAGACCCCTGCTATTGCAGGCAACCACTAATTGAGACCAGAGCAGCCATAGGAACTGGAAGAGACTCAGGGAATACCCAAGAAGCCTGGGAGAGAAAAGAGGTTAGGGCAGTTATTTTTCAAGATCTGCTCTAGTTTAAAAGGAATTGTTCTGGGGAAGTTGTATGGCCAGTGTTATGCAGGAGAGCAGATCTGATGCTTTCCGTAGTCCCTCCTGGCCTTGGAATCGATGACGGGGCCATGAGTGGTGGAGGAGCCAGCAGCTGGCTAGGAAGGCTGGCGGGGGTGAATAAATAGAGAGACGGGGAGCAGCAGGTGCGTGAGGTCAGGTGGAGCATCAAAGGGCTGCAGGAATAGCTAAGAAAGCTTGGAAAGGCATTTTCAAAGGTGATTCCAAACCGGAACCGAAGCTGAAGTCAAAGCCCAAAGGTGAACACTTCTAACTCCCCAGCAGAGGGGCTAGGGAAAAAAAATCTAGGAACAACAGAATTGCCAGACTGGGCCAGACCCATGGTCCATTTAATCCACTATTCCATCTCCAGCATCGGCCAGTACCGGCTGCTGCTGGAGAGGAAGACACAAGAAACCCTGCAGAAGGCAGCTGGGGAATAAATAACCTGCCCACAAGAAAAGCTGATTCACAGCCCTGTTAGCTAGAGGTAGGCTTGTCTTATTTTAAGACGAAGAAAACATGGAAGTAAGTGAGCGTGCCTGGGCTAAACTGTGCTATAATAGCTTCCATACCGCCATTTTATCCTGTTAGTAATCATCCTCCATTATCCAGGCATGCTGCTTTATCTCTTGCAGGATGCTGTGCGATGAGGACCCCATTTATTTTCAAACAGAGCAAACACTTAACTCCAGAAGTGAGCCTAGAAACCGGGCGTTCTGACACCCAGTCTCCTGTTCTTTCATAATCAGAGAGGGGGAGGGTTGTTCTTTGGTTTTGCTTTTCCTCAGCCTCCCCCCTGCCACCCCCAAAAGAAAAACACTGAATTTTTAAAGAAGGGTCAGATAGAAATATCAACTGTGTCAACTGTGCATGAAGAAGCAGTGATTGTCAGTATCATGGTGCAGTTTAAAATAAAAATTTGCCAGTTAGTAATAGTGGCTTAAAGGGACTGTTTCGTTGTATGATTGCTGTTATCATTTTGGCTTTATTGTGTGTTGGGCTGGGGGGGGAGTTGAAGCAGACAGAAGGGATTAAGGGGAGGGGAAAGATAAAAGCAAAACACATGCTGTTAGAAAAAGAAGGCCCAAGGTTCATATGCAAAAATTGTGTGTACAACTCCTACTAAAGTTAATGAAAGTTTCGCCCTTGACTCCACTGGGAGTCTGACTGTGCCCAGTATTCACATGCAATGACAATCAATGCATGTGTAAACAGGGCTTTCCTTATTCTTTTTATTGTTTTATTTATTTTTATTGCCTTTGTGCTACGCACTGTATGAAAACCCCGTTGCATGTGCAGTTGCTCTATTTGCATGGACAGCTGGGTAGGGTAGAGAAGAAGGATTGTCCAGTGGTTAGGGCCCCAGCCTGGGATGGGGGAGGCCAGCGTTCAATTCCTGTGTGACCTTGGGCAAGTCACTTAGTCTTTGTGCACCACATCCCTCTCTGCTCACAGAGGTGTTTATCTTCACGACAGCGGGGAGGTGCTCAGATACCATAGTGATGGAGGCTAAGTCAGATAAGGTGTGGACCTTGGATTGAATGTTTCCAAAATCTGACCCACCCAGGTGAGCAATTCCAGTTTAATTAAAATCCATGGAGAGCTTCTGAGCCATAGCAACATGCAGGAATCTCTGCATTGCCCTGCAGGGCAGTTTCACTGAGGAAGGCAAGCTGCAAAGCCTGAGTTTTGTTGCCTCATGCCAAGTCACCACATCGCAAAGCCGGGCTATGAAATACAGTCAGTGCCTACGAAAATTCCCACTGGAGCCGGCACAGGGAAGGAAGGGAGGCAGAAGGAGAATTGTGGAAAGAAAAATATGGTGTGGGGGGGTGGAAATAGAAGAAAATAGGCTCTGTTCCTCAATACCATGTGCCTGAAGTGAGGTCCCAGCACATGGCATCCAGGAGTAACTTGTCACTCATCTGCTTTTCTTTCTGATTTAGCTATTTTGGGTTTTTTAACCAAAACTTTCAGATTGAGTTTGAATCTGAGACAACGATTCAGGGAAGGAAGGTCGTTTTTACTGTCTCTGAATTAGTGAGTTCCCCCTGATTCTGCGGGCTGATGCAAAAGGCTCCCAGAGCTAGTTATGGTCCATTGAACAAACAAATTAACCTACATTTAAAAGTTGTCTAAGTAAAGTACATACCAGCGGCCAGCTGTCCAAAGGACTCTTAATCCATTGTTGTAAAAGGCTTTCTCTTATCAGCCATCTGCCTCTATTGCTATCCGCAACTATCCATCAACTGAAAGTGGGATGATCCAGACTTGGAAGTCAGCCGTTTTAGAGGGGAGTGCTGCTCCGGTCAGCTGGGAACAACCAGTTTTGGTGTGAATGCTTGTTTCTTTTATAGGAAAGAATCTGAGCAAAGCCCCTCTAAAATGCCCACCTCATATCTTTTTGCAGCATTTGGCACAGGCATTTCTCTGGCACATGGTGACCTGAAATGTGTCAACTGTAAACAAGAGAGAAGTTCAGCAATTAGGTTATAAAACCCCAGCAATTGTCTGACCTTGAAAAATCCACTGTACTGGAGATCAAAAACCCCAGAACAAAGCTACTCAGTCATTTAATCATTGACCAAGTGATCTGCTGATGGCCTCTTATTTGCTTGAACAACTCCCAAATGGTTGCACCAAAAGACAACCCTGTGATTTCTATGGTCAATCTTTCACCCATTACTGAAATAAATGGGATTAAGTGAATTGCTTCTCAGAAGGAATTAATTCCTGGGAGACCAGTCTCAGATCAGTTCTCCGGCAGCTTTGAGGGGGCAGGCCTGGGGTGAAAAATTAAAATGGTAAAAAAGAAATCACATGGAATGAAAAGTTCCAAAACATGTCAACTTGGAAATGTTGTGCTGAAAAACATTGACATTTTCCATCGAAATTGAAGGTTTCATTTAGAAATGTTGACGGTTTTCACCATCTTTTCATTTTGATATGTTCATCCAAAATACAAAATGTTTCATTAAAAATTTTCCCCTTCAAAAAAGCAAAAAATTTTGCCATCAACCTTTTCCCTTGAAAAATTTCTGTTTCTGTGAAACGCCATGTTTCATCAGGACATTGTTCAAATCAAAACGTTTTCAAGCAGCTGAATTTGGGAGCCAGTCAAAGAAACAGGACCTGAAAACAATCCATACTATTGTAATCTTTCCCTAGTAAAAACTGCGCAATTGAATTAGAGCTTGTCTCAAAATAATATTGAATAATATTTTCTCAAAAAATATTAATAATAAGAACTCAATGGGCCTTTGCCAACTGAAGATCTAGACCAGATTGTTAGATACATCCATATATATTGTCCATTATTTGTCAGTGGTCAGTTGAATTTTGGCTTTGCCATCTGTATGTTTATAGTCTATTAATAAGTATTGGTGTGATTTCGATTTGTGGGTATTCAGCAGTATAAGTGTTCATTGTATTTTAATTAAGCAAAAATCTAGTTTTGCTAGTCTCTTGTGTAACAGAAGGAAATTGCTTTGCTGTGCCTGGCTTTTGGAAATTGTGGTACTAACGGGCATGTGGATGGTTTACAATGATCCGTTAAAAAATAAAGAAATTATTAGAAGATAAGCAAAATAAAATTCTCTAATGGTTAAGGCACTGATTCAGCAAGACGCTTAAGAAGGTGCCAAACTGTAAGCAGGTGAATAGTCCCATTAACTTTAGTGGGACAATTTACCAGCTTATAGTTTGGCATGTGTTTTAAGCACACTGCTGATTCAGCAAGAACAACTAGATGATCTTTTCTCGATCACTCATTATTTTATGAAGCTTTGTCATGTGCCCTTTTATTCATCTCTTCCCTAAACTAAACAGCCCTTTTCCATTTCCCCTTCCATCTTTGCTATACCTCTTTTGAGACAGAGTAACTGGAACTGAACATTGGTCTATATATTACGACTTTAAAATATCAGTGGTCTTATTTTCTTTAAAAATCATAGATATATTGTTATGGCAGGTGGCGATGTTTCCCAGAGTCTTCCCCATTCTTTTTTAGTGTGCAAGCAAATGTTCAGTCTTAGGAAGACATGCCTTGTTTTCGGTTATGCATCAAGGTTCTGTGTAGAGGTAGTGATTTTTAGAGCAGCAGGAAAGTTTGCTCTGGGTCTCTGATTAAAGTCATTCTAGAGGCAGAGCTGCCCTTTGGGAACCAGGCATTGGTGTTGGGCTGTGATTCCTGAAAGAAGGGATTGACTCTGTTCCAGGACTGGTGGATATGTGCAAACAAATAAGTTACACTAAGAAAGTATCGAGCCTTCATGTTCCTGATTTCTCCTCCACTGGAGAATTGACCTGCAAGGCTCTGGACAACAGCTACTGCTTGGGAGGGGATGACAATGGCATCAGAACAGGATTGTGGTGTGGGAAGAAAGGGCAACAACATATGAAAGCTCAGATTTTAGAAGCCATTTATGAGATTTGGATTCCCAATTGCTATTAATTTTAATTAATTTCATGAATTAATTTTAATGGGAATTGGGCACTGAAATCCCTTAAGTAACTTTGAAAAACAGGGCCTATATTCTTTATACAGTCTAACATTTTGTTTGCGTTTTTCACGTGTGCGCGCTTGTGTGTGTGTGTGCTGACACTTCCCACTGAGCAGAGGTTTGCATTGAGCTGTCAGCGGTGACACCCTGAGTGTTTACAGTTAATACAGAGTTCAACAACAAATGCCGTGTTCGTTTCAATGTGCATTACCTTGCATTTGTAAACACATTTCATTTAAAAGCACATCAGATGGTTATTCTTGACTTTTAAGGCTTTCGTCTAAGGCCTTATCTAGTCAGCCAGGCCCCAGTGTAACAGCCACAAAGCAGCCCACACCGCCATGCCCCCGAAAGGACACACAAATAAAAGTGGAGTTGTGGTTTGCTCCACTCTGTGAAAATCATTCTAGAAAAGGAATCCTTGAAAACTTCATTGTATAATCGATGGAGCCTGTCGAAACCTCAGCCTTTCTCAAAAGATCTTTCTCACAGTCTATGAAATGCAGATTAAGCCAAAATATCTGTGGCTTTTCTTTCAACTCTACCCTGAATTGTCCTTCTTACTAATATTTTTTTTATTTTATTTATTTATTTGTTTGTTTTTTTTAAGCAGGAAAAAAACCAAAACCTTTGCGTTCTTTGAAAGGCTGAAGGCCAAACCCTAACTAGCTGGTTATCTTTTTTTTTCACTAGTTTTGATGGCGAGGTCTTTTACATCAGCCAAATCAATTTTTATTTTTTGCTGTGTTTTCACAAACCCTCATCAAAAAAAATTCTGATAATTGCAGTACCAGGGGATAGTCCTCCTCGCCTAGTTAGAATGAGCAGACAAACACCAGGCAGTCTAGACAGAACAGTAAGATAACCCTTTGGTTTTCGCTCTTGTCGCTTCTTTTAAGGTACGTCTACTGTGCAAAAAAAAAAGGTGTGTTCTTAATTCTAGTTCAAATCACAGTGAAGCCACGGCAACTCTGCTTTTAACTCAATTTCACAGCTTAACTTAAAGCCTGTAGGTGAGCCTGGGGTTGAACTTGAGTGGCAAACCTGAGTTAAAAGCTGAGCTGCTGTCTTCACAGCTATTTGAATGCGAGTTAGTTAACAATACACCTTTTTATTTATTTTATTTATTTTTGCACTGTACTGGGGAGATGCTATTGCTTCAGGTTACTTGGAGAACCTGCAACATGTTCTAATCTTAAGATAATTTGTTTCCAGCTCATCTTTATACAAAATAGTCAGGCTTTTTGCTCATGTAGGACTAAACAGGTTACATTCAATACAGCACCGCTGTCATGCTTCCCGCTTGCATAAACCAAGGTATCTGCATTTTTCTTCTACCCCGACCCCATCCGTGCACTTAAAGTATTCCCTGCCCCACCTCCCTGCCCTATCCATAAATCTGGGGGATTACCCGAACTTCTCCATGCCTGCTCTACCATGTATAAATCATTGGTTTCACCTGCACCACTTCCTGCTTCACCAGGGGAATTCAAATTTTTAATCACGAGGGTAACTAACCATTTGAACAATTTTCCAAGATTCATGGTGGATTCTCCATCACGGACAGCTGTTATGCTGTGCTTTTCAGACTTGGCACCCAGACACAATGGCAAGTGTTTCCCCATAAATCCCAACAAGCAGATAAGCACTGCTACATTCTCTGTGACTTTGAACCCTGTGTCACCGTCACCCTGTGGCTGGGGAAACACTTGCAAGGTGGGATGAATTCGGGTGGGTTGTTTTTTTTATATCCATTTACGGGCTGTAATCAGACATTATAGCAGGAAAGGCACAAATTCATGTATGCAATCATGTCAAATCCCCAAAGTACTAAAGGGGGAAACTGCCTCTGCTTGAGGGTTTGCCGCTTGACATCAAGTGGTTAACTGTGTAGAAGAGAGCCTTACACAACAGATACAGTTCCCATGGCACCAGCCACCAGCTCTCTCACTCACTCCCCCAAGAATCAGATGCCATTGGGCATAACCCAGCAGAGCCTTCAGCCCGATCCCTCGCCACCAAGATTTCCTGGCTTCCTTCTAATTTCAGAGAGGCTCCAGGATGCTGTGACCAAAACACTGTCCTCAGATTCTCTGCATACTCTCCCCCTAGGGCAGGAGGTGGGGTCCGGGAGGGGAAAGGAGGGAAAAAGGGACATGAGCTACTTTCGGAAGCTGTAAGCCTGGAGCCTGAGGTTAGGGAGAGGGAGAAGAAAAAAACTCGCCTAATTATAAGTGTGCAAAAAAAAAAAAAAAGTTTGACTGTAGGAAATGGGAAGATTACATGCTCGAGGAACTGGCACAGAGCTGCAAGACATGCAATCTGAAATGAACTCTGTCTAGGCAAGGCGACTCCCCACTTGTAACTATTTACATTTAAAACCAGTCCGGTCATCCTTCCTTGCAAATGTTCAGGGGCTCCAAACCGCCGCCTGCCGAAAGGACGGCTTGGACATTCCCAGCTGCATGACCCAATGGGGCATGAAAGGGGAAAGACAGCACTCTGTCCAAATAGCTGCTGTCCTTCCTCTGAGCCCACGAGGTTAGGCAGAAGCAAGAGGCCGAAGCTAATGGGTTTGGGGGTTTTATGCATTTCAAGCCAAAAGGGACCAGTGGATCATCTAGTCTGACCTCTTGTATATCACAGACCAGAGGGTTTCAACCATTTATCCCTTGTCTTGAGCCCAGCGACTTGTTGGTTTGTAAGGAGAAGTCTGATGCTTGTTTAGTAACATCTCGGGGTGGGGAATAAATAGACGGGGAGAGACTGCTGGTCTGCAAATCAGAAGCCTTGGGTCCTGTGGGCTCTACCATAGACCTGCTGTGTCATTGTCCTTCTGCGTGGCTTTGTTACCCCTTCCAGCCTTTGTCTTGTGTATTTCCATTGTTAGTTCTTTGGGGCAAGGACCACCTCTGGCTGTGTATATGTACAGCACCTGGCACAATGGGGCCCTGATCTCAGCTGGGTCCTCTAGACGCTACTGTAATCCAAATAACCATCATTGGCTCCATCAGCAGTGAAATAACAACGTGAAGTTCAATTCTGAACCCTCGGGATATGTGATTAGAAGATGAGGGAAACTCCCGTTTCCGATAAGGCTTGGGCATTGGGCCGGCTCATCTCGGAAACTCACTTCCTCCAGCACACCCCAACCAACCATAAAGAGGTCACCGGTGAAGCATCCAGACTTGGCACTATCAGAGGAAGACCACAACCCAGGTGTGACTGAGCTGATACAGAGAAACATATTCTACTTTTTAAAAGTTGAGTGTAGATGGAAGAGGCCAGAATGAGAATCGGGAGCCCAACACCCTCCCGTAAGGCTACAGTTACAGCAAGGGCAAGCTTTTCTACACTCACCCTCCAACGTGCCTTGTCTCATGCTCTGTTCCAAGACACAGTTTCTCTTCCAATTAAGAGCATTTAATTGACCTTATAACTAACTTAACTTTTCCTCCCTAGCTTCCATCAGGCCATTGCTCCTACTTTAAATGAAATAGAAAGAAATTGCAACTGGACACTATGGCGCTGGGTACTCTAGAAAATGAATGGGGAGAAGGATCTGAGTGGGGTATTTTTGTAACTTTAGACTTACTAATATTTGTGTCTCCATCGCTGCTCGATACTAGATCCTAAGTCTTCCCTCTACATAAGAAGCTGCAGTTACAAGCTGTGCCTGAAAACAAACCACAAGCACTCCATGATGGCACACAAGCAAGCTGGCCGTTTCAGAAATGACTCCGCTACATTCACATGTGAAACTCATTTAATTATTCTGGCCTACATGAACATCAGTGCATATTCGAATGCTAAGATAAGCCAAAACAGTAGGCGACTGGATGGCAACTGTATTTGAATACGAACACTGCAGGAAGCCCAGCTCAGAACAGAAGTAACCGAGCAAGTTCCTGGACTCGAGACTCATTTCCTTCCACCGTCTAAATGATTTCTGATCTTCCTGGGCCCCTGGCCAGTGAAGGCAGTGAACTATGAATCAGGAACAGCGACAGCATAGGCTAATATTCCCATTGTAGACTTACTTCCTGTCACTGAAGCAAAGAAAGCACTCATTGCTCAGGTACTGTTGTGAGACCTGCCTTGAACTGAGACTAATGCACTGTAGCACATTTCAACAACTGCACTACAGGTCCCAGACATGAGTTACGTCTACACTACAGAGACTACAGTGGCAAAGCGATGCAGGCATAGTCCCCTAATGTAGACGTTGCCTGCACCAACAGAAGGGATTTTTCTGTCAGTGTAGGAACACCACCTCCCTGAAAGACAGTAGCTGCATCGATGGAAGCACTCTTCTATCAGCCTAGCTGCACCTACACTGTTGTTATGGTGACATAGCTACGTCAGACAGAGGTGGCGTTTTTTTCATATCCCTGACCAACTTTCAAGTGTAGACCAAGCATCAGATTGTAGGCCTTAAGAATTGTGTTACCAGCCTGCACGAAGACTCAGCCTGTGTTACACTTCGAAGTTAGGTCAACATAGCGATGGTGCACAGGTGTGAAAAAACCACATCTGTTACTGGCACAGCTATGCCGACATAACCCCTGCTGTAGACATAGTTATGTCGATGGAAGAATGCTTCCATACATAGCTGCCATTGTTTAGGGAGGTGGTGTTCCTACAACAATGAAAAAACCCCTTCCATCAGTGTAGGCGGCATCCTATGTCCCCAAAGTGAGGCTGACAGAGCTTTGTTGGGATAGTCTGCATTGTGTACACATACTAAAGGTATTTAGGGTAATCCACGGTGGTTGTTGTACTGTCGTATTGTTCTATTGCTTAATGCTTCCGTTCTTTGCTCTCTTGATTTAAAAAACGGATGACCTAGAAATTACCATCTCAGAAACATCCAGGAGTCTATGGCGTTTGGTATCCCTCCTCAGCGGGTTGCCAATGCCAGGTGCATCTGTTTGATGAGGAGCCCTGGCAACCAGTGAATTCACCTGATCGTATGATATTCTATCATAGAGGAGAAAAATTTTTCTTGGCTCCAGCTGGTGATCAGCTTAAGGATTTACATTATCATATGGCCTGGAATTCCTTTTTCTTTGTTAGTGCTTGTGCCCTTCAAACGTTCCCCAGGACCCTCTATTCAAATTTCAAAGAATAGACCATGAGTCCCAGAATAAAAACTAAAGGCATTTCCCCCTCCTACTCATCAATCCAGTCGTGGCACTGATGCCTGGTCCTTTATTGTATTTTGCCTGCACCACATACAAGTCAAAGGACCCATGTTACATATGCTGGTCATCCAGCCAGCTATAGTATCTGCTCTGGGTAGGCTGTGTTTTAGGAGCGCTGAGTGCACATTGTACAAGAGGAAGGATGGTCTAGTGATTAGGGCACTAGCCCAGTAGTTGGGAGACTTCAGTTCAGATCCCTGCTCTGTCACAGACTTCTGGTGTGATTTGGAGTGAGTCACTTAGCTGCTCTATGCCTCAGTCCTCTATCTGTACAAGGGGGAGAATAGCGCTGCCCCGCTTCACAGCAGGTTGTGAGGCTACATAGAGTTTTGTTTTGTTTTGTAAAACGGGTGAGGTGCTCGTATAACACGAGACATGTAAGTAGATTGGTTGTACACAAGCTGGAAAGCTGCTGCTTTCCTGGGCTCCCAGTAAAGAGAACATTTCATGGCAGACCATCTCCACGGATGGTTACTCACAGTTACAAAGGGACGCTGCAGAGGGCATCACGGTTTCCTCAGAAGCCAGCTTCCACATAACTGAGGTTTCATCTTTGTGTCCCACTCAGGTCCCCCACCCTGGATTTGCATGCCACTCAAGTGCCAGTCAGGACAATGAGAAATTGTTCGGGGACCACTTATTTATGCAGACTGGTAGCATATTTGTGGGCAGCTCCGTTTTCCTGCCCACTCCTCGGAGCAGAAATGTCACGCGTTCTGTTCTCCAGCGAGTGCAGAATTGGAGCTGGAAGGATAGTTAGCTACGGCCTGATTCTTTCCAGACCATAAGTGCCTCGATAATGTCAGGTCCAATTTCTTATTGCAAATGCGCAGAGACCCTAGAGTTTGTATTTATTTTATTCACGCTTCCGCTTTGCTCCACGTTGGCCGGTGGGTTGGTTTGTTTGTTCCCCTTACTTAGCATAAGAAGGAATAAGTCTAGAGCTTCCACAGGATCCTGTAAGGAATAAGGATTCCCACTGTCAAAAGGTGGTTCATATCTGCACTCTATGAACCAACAGGTTAGGCAAGATATAGCTCCTCTTTCTGCCTAAATGCATCACTATTATCTACTCTTTCCACTGTATTTACCAGCTCCAGGACCTCCCTGTGGCCTACATGCTCTCTCTGGGTGCTGGTTTACTGTGCTATTCCACCGGGCTTCACTGGAGTAATGCTTTCACCTCACTGGAGCGCCATAGTCATGTCGGTCCAAATCTTGCAGTCTACGTTATGCCCCTGGCTCCCAGGAATAGGAGCTCGGTGCTGGTTTGATGGATCCCGAGGATGGTCAGAGGAGTGGTCTATAAAGGGACAGCTACTCATGTGGTGTAAACCGGTTGAGTCACTGGAGCTAGGCTGCTTTACACCAGCTAAGGATATGCCTAAGGAGGGCGGAATCACTGCCCAATTTTTAAAATCTCAGGTGATTTATTCATTTAGTTTTGCTTTCCCTTAGCTCTTATTCCTTTCCTTTGCTCTCTCTCCTGGTCTCAAATCTTAGTGACTGCCTAGAGCTGCTTGTGAGGCCTGGGGAGTTAACCACGGTAAAGCGCGCCGTGATCCTGTGATGGGAGGCACCGTCTAAGTGGAAAGTATTATCATTTTATTCTTCTCTTGGCAGCTGCTGCCATCTGCTTACAGGGTGTCTTAATTCAGGGCACTGTATCAAATGAGAAAAGGCCCAACTGGGACAATGACTCAGTAGGAAAAGGACTCCACAAACCTCCATTGAGTTTTATTACCCTGAATCAGCACTAGCAGGAGAATCGCTGGTGCATTCTCTTCTTCTGGGGTTTGAGACATTCCCCCACAAATTAATAGTTACTGTTTCTGTAAAATAGAAAACAACTTCTGGCCCCAATGCCAGGAGCCACTGTGCATGACTCCCACCCAGCAGCCCTGCTGATTATTATATGCTGCACATGGTACAAGAAAAATGATGCCTTCAGCTTCCTGACAGGATGAGCGGATCCGTCACAGTGTGTCAAAAGCACTGAAGTTGTAACCGAGATTAGTAGGTGTCATCATCTTCACTATCAAACCATGATGGATGAGGTACTTCTTAGCAGAGTGACCTCAAGTCTTCTGGCCAGGCCAATTAAAGTTTAGGAGGAAGCACGATCCTAGGTGCAGAGGAGTAGTTAGTGGTTAAAAGCTGGGGTGGAGGGTGTTTTAGGGGGCTCAGGGTATCTGGATCATGTGCCCAGCTTTGTCACTGACTGAGCTTAGGTGAGTCACATGTAGCCAAATTTTCAAAAGTGGCTACTGAATTTAGGTGTTTCACTTTTCCAGTGGCCAACTTGAAAGAGCTGGGGCCTGATTTTCAAAGGTACTGAGCAGCTGCAGCTCCCCGTAATTTCACTTTGAGGTGTGGCTGCTCGGCCCCCACTGAAATCATTCTCAAATTGTCTCACGTCAGACACCCAAAAAGCACGGAGGCCCCCCCACCCGCCTGAAAATCAGTGGCCACTTTTAGAAGCTTGGGCCTGCCTTCCAGGAGTGCGCTGAAGCCAACTGGAGTCACCAGTGCTGAGCACCTTTGAAAATCAGGCTCTGAACTTTTTTTTTTGTGCTGGCTTCCTGTGTAAAATGGGGATAACACTTCCCCGCTTCACAGGGGTGTTAACGAGGAGTCTTTGTGCATTTAGGTTTGTTAAAGCACTCTGAGAGCCTGGCGTGGAAGTTGTTACACAAGGGATGGACGGACAAGGGGGCCTAAAGGCGCCAACTCTGGGGCTCAACCACCCACAGGAAAAAAAATACGGGGTGCTCAGCACCCATGAGCCACAACATGGGCGGTGGGGTACGACACACCTCCTTCTTCCCCGAGAAGTTGGGGAGCCACTGGCGACGGACTGGGGCCCTGCCCGCACTCCACCCCAAGGCCCCGCTTGATCCCTTTCCCCCCATGGACCTGCCACACTGCACCTCTTCCTTCCCCCACTCCACCTCTTCCCCTGAAGCCCCCCCCCCCCCTCCCCCGCACTCCCCGGCAAAACCACTGGCAAAACCCACTGGCAAAACTTAGCACCTGTCCTAGCTTTGAATTTCTTTTCCTGCTATTGGCTTGTAGCTATCTCGGGCCATGATTCCAGAGCTCAGGGTGCTGGTAAAAGAAACGAAGCAGTAGGGGCCACATTCTGCCCCATTACACCAGCGTAACTCCATTGACATCTTTGGATCCCCTCTGGATTTACAGTGCTGGAAACTGAGAGCACATTTTTTTTTTTCCCCCCAGAGGGCTCAAACGCAGCCTCCCCTCCTGAAAAAGCAAGTCAAAATGGTTCTTCTTGTTCCTCAGAGCCAAGAGAAATACCATGCGACTTCAGGCCACGCCTCATGCAACCAATACAAAATTTGTAATGCGCCGTGACATTTTTGTGGACAATTATACAGCAGGGAAAAAACAGTCAGGCCCAGCTTTGATTAAAATGCCCTGTGGCGTACACACACAAAAATCACAGGCAAGATTGGGCCCTGTAGGCAGTATTTCAGGCCTAAGCTTCATTTTGCATCAAATATTTCATGCAGCACCAAAAAGTCCTGTAATTTCTCAAATTTTGAGGCAGTAGAAATTGGGGTGTGGGACTGTTCCACGGTCAAAAAGTAGCCATGATTAAAATGGAAAGGCAGGCACCCATGGGAAGTCAAGTCTATTGCGGTAACTGGCGTGTAGTAATAAAATAGGAGTGGAAGGGTTAACAAAGGGTGAGGATACAACCTTTCCAGCACCGCCTTCTTTAACCCCCAGCTCACTGCCCTCAAGTGAACAACAATAGCTTGCTGTGCTGTTATCAATGTAGTCCCTACAGGTCCTCATCGTGGACCGGGAGCCCATTGTTCTAGGCCCTGTACAAACACACAACAAAAGGTCTGTCCCTGGCCCAAACGACTTTATCCCTGCTGGGCGTCCCATCTCACAAAAGATTCAGGGCAACTGAAAAAGTTTCAGAGAAGGGTAACAAAGGTGATGAAGGATATGGAACGGCTTCCTTAGGAGGAGAGACTGAAAAGATTGGGGCTGGTCATCTTAGAAGAAAGACAACTGAGGGTGGCTATGATAGATGTCTACATAATCGTGAAACGTGTGGAAAAAGTGAATAGGGAATTGCTATTGACCCTTTCCCACAATACAAAAAACAGGGGTCACCCACTGGAAATAATAAGCAGCAAGTTCAGAACGGGCAAGAGGAAGTACTTTTTCACCCAACGCACAATTAACCTGCAGAACTCATTGCCCTGGGATTTTGGAATGGCCAAAAGTATAATTGGGTACGAAAAAGAATTAGATACGTTCATGGAGGATAGGGTCATCAATGGCCATTACCCGAGATGGCTGAGGATATAACCTCATTCTCGGGGAGACCCTAACCTCTGGCTGCTGGAATACAGGAGGGGAAGACAGGGCTGGATTACTCCAACTACCTTGTTCTGTACCCTCCCCCTGAAGCTCTGGTATTGGCCACTGTGGGAGACAGGATACTGGACTAGATGAACTGTTGGTCTGACCAGTATGGTTGTCCTTATGAATTTTTGTGTGTTCCTTTTGATTAAAATAATAAAAAAGATGCCAACACCAGGCTCTCCGCACCCTGGAATCTTAGGGGATGAATGCATCTCGTTGACGAGGCCTCCGAGCTGACGTTAGCGTCTGAAGTTCATTCCAGCACCAGCTTTGGGACTATATTCTGGCTTTGCAGAGGACAATGGCACCAGGTCTCAGCTGGAGGCCATCCTCCATGCACTGCACGCAGGCAGACTGTGCCCAGGCAGGGCATCATCTCAAACAGGCTCAGCTGTTGCTTCATCTTCCTGAAGTTTAATGCAGGCTTGCTCGGCGTGCTGGCTTCGGTTCACCAGCTTTGGTCCAGGGGAGGACGGGCCAAATCTACTGGTGCTTATTACTCCCCTGGAGGACTAGGAGAGGGGCCAGGCATCACAGAGCCCTCTCACCCACAGCTTCTTTCATGCCCAAGCGGCGTCAGTCATAATCGGTTTCTTGGATTTGATTCAAAGCCAACATGTAGAGCCAGGTCTGGTGGGGGAGACGCCGGTCTTCTTCCTAAATGGACTCAGCCCAAGCCTTTCCCATCAGTTTCCATCTGCACTGTGCTACTAGGAACATAAAAGAAATATTTCTGTCCAGTTAAGTCTGTCCATCTACATAGTCCAAAGGAAGGATGTGCTTTTCCTCTGATCGCGGGTCGAGGCTGCAAAAGAGTCCAGCTCATTAGCAAGCAATAAGCAAAACATTTCCATAATTGCCTGCCCCCTAAGCGTCCCATCTCCTCGATGTATGAGTGGGGCAGGGGTGTGGTGTTAGCCCCACTGTGCTGTGGTTATGCATGTTATACATCTCTTTGTCAATGCAAGTTTTTGGCACACAAGCCTCTCTTTTGACAGACAGTTTTGGCAAAAGGGAGGGGATGGAAGCGGAGGTTTTTTTGTTTTGTTTTTTTCAAAGCTTTCCTTGGTGTCTGTGGGTTTCTACAAAAAGAAACCACCCCAACTTAACAGCTTTATCAATCTGAGAGCAGAGTTTGCCAGAAGGAGGATGGGGAACATTTGCCAAATTATTTGTTGTCATTAAAATAAATTAGGTATCAAGTTATAAAACAATAGCCTGGTGACAGAAAGCTGGAAAGCAAGACCGGTCCTAATCAGCGGTAAGCATGCTGCGTGTTCTGAAGCCTCAGCACGACGCTGTGAAAGGATCCTTAGCCGGGTGGGGGAAGATGAGAATCTGCAATCCATCTGCTGGCCCGGATGGCAGGGAAATTAACTCCAAGGGATTAGTTATTAACATTTTTAAAAGGCCGAGATATGGAACAGTCTTCTCTGAGGATCTCAAAGCACTTCACAAGTATGAATTATTATTTGTATTTCAGTAACGTTGAAAGACCCCATTGTGCTAGGCGCTGTACATACTCACAGCAAGGGTCTGTCAATGGCTATTAGCCAGGATAGGCAGGGATTGCTATTTGCCAGAGACTGGGAATGGCTGACGGGATGAATCATTTGCTGATTACCTGTTCTGTTCATTCCCTCTGAAACACCTGGCCACTGTTGGAAGAACAGGATACTGGGCTAGATGGACCATTGGTCTGACCCAGTATAGCCATTCTTATGTTCTTATGTCTACGCAGCAGCTGGGAATATGCTTCCCAGCATGGGTAAAAGTCATGTTTGAACGTGCTAAAGACTGCAATGTGGCCACGGTGGCGTGGGCTAGTGGCCAGGGTGGGGGGAGTTGCACTTGAGCAGCTAGCCTGAGCCCTGGCACGTCCTGCTGCAGCCACACACATATTTTTAGTGCGATAACAAAAGCAGAGCTGGCGTTGGGGCTGTCTCCCCACCCTGCGAAGCTCCCACCCCGCTGCTGTGTTGACATGTCATAAGAGTCAGTCCTACTCTGAAGAGATAGTCAGCTAGGCAGAGAAAAGATGGGGAAAGAGAAGTATTATTATCACCCTTTTACAAAAGGGAAACTAAGGCCTAGAGGGGATTAAGCGATTTATATGAGGTTGTAAGCTCCTTGGGGCAATGACTTTGTTCTGGGTTTGTACAGCACCTAGCACCCTGGGGCCCTAGTGCAGGACTGCGGTGTGTCTACACTGCACACTAAGCCCAGATCTGCGCACTCGGCGTTTCCAAGCCCGCACTTGTAAATCCAGGTTTACAATGCCCTGTGGGACACTCAGTTGCAGAACCCTGGTCTCACAGTTGTGCTAGCACATCCAGACTGCATTGCAGGCCCTCTGACTCCGGCCTATGGCTTGACCTACGTCTGCACTGCAAAACGACAGGGCTTGAACCAGAGTCAGAGCGGGACTCGGCCTCTGCCCTCCAACTGCTGGCTCCTGGGATCTGGGTGCTGAGTGCTTGCTGACCCCAGTCAGACTGATGTGTGTGGACGGAAGGGGGTGTGACAGGGTTCCCTTTCACCACCAATACAGCCTCCTCCCATCTAGGTCTGGGGCATCGAGTGTCCCCTTCGGTTCTCTGCTCCCTCTGCAATAGTCTCTCTCCTGGTAACTTGGCCCTCCAGCCAGCTCACCATTTAGTCCACCTCTTCCAGGGTTTCGAAGTCCAACAGTGGCTATACCAGTGGCTGGCAGGGGAAGCCAGGCCTACTTGATACCCCAGGTTCCGGCCCAGGGACCGTCCCGGTCCCTGTTGCTCTTTCCCTCGGCTCCTTCCTACCCAGCCTCTCTACCTTCCTTGCCTGTTCGTGTGTTTACCACTGGAGCTGACGCCACTTGCCATGGCTACTTCAAACCTCCTAGCCATTTACAGGCTTCCTACAGGTCAGGATCTCAGGGCTGCCTGCCCCCCCTAGACTTTCTCCTTGTCCCTGACGGTCTCCTTCTGCCCAGGGAAAGACTGTTGATTCCTTCCCCTGAAACCAACTCCTGCTCTCAGCCTCCTGGCTTTACAGTGTCACCCCAGTCCTTCCCCAGCTGGGTTTCACTCTTCATTCACCCTGGCCGACCCTCTTGCAGGTGACCTAATTGGCCGCTCAGGGCTGGTGTGGAGTGCAGCACCCAGGTTGAGAGTGAAGTGGAGTTCTGGCCCCTAGCTCCACCGCAGTACAAATAAAAAACAATCGTAATTCTCCCAGGGTCAGACAGGAAGTCTGTATAAATGAGTCTGGGTCTCCTGAGCCGTGACGATCGATTGCCTCCACCACCGAACTCTCCTCTTGCACGTCGTGTTTGGCCGCCCTGAAGCAGAGATGCTATTCTCCCTCAATTACAGATAAGGAAACTGAGGCACAGAGGTTATGAATGTCACCAAGCAAACACAAAACACCTAAGAATGATTTCTCTCCGGGCTAAGTATCTCCATCTAGCTATTTCACACCAACCCGTGAGAGGCCAGGTAATGTGGCAGCCTCTTGGCTCTGGAAACCCGAGTTCAAAATCCAGACCTCCGTCAAAGCTGAAAATAGATTGCAGAAAATCACAAAACAAATTTGTTGCTTGGGACAGGTGCCCTCTGCTACCCTAGAGACCCCGAGGGCTGGAATAGCAGGGAATGCTGCACAGCGACAGGTTTACATGGGCATGGCTGGGCGGGTGGAGAGGAGTAGGTCTGGGATAGCGGTGTGGTGGTGTCAGGTGAATGTGGCTCTAGGTCTGAGCTGAGAGGGTGGACAGAGAAGGTCAGAACAGGCTAGCAAAGGATGTATGGGTCCAGACGGAGGCGAACAAGCGGAGAGCTAGAGGAGCGGGTATCACGGGAGCAGCCGGTGGATTGTTTCATGTCAGGAAGACATGAGCGAGACGGTGGGGGAGGCGATACCTTTTATTGAACCAGCTTCCATTGGTGAGAGAAACAAGCTTTCGAGCTACACAGAGCTCTTCTTCAGGACCTCGCCAATATCCTGGGTCCAAGGTGGCTACAGCAGTGCTGCAAACCAGAAAGGAGGACATAGGTACAGTTAATAAAGGCATGCACGGGCACCTCCCACAGCGCCTGCCTGGACAGTCTCAGGCGACAGCCAGTCTGATCTGGCCTCCACTCTTACCAGTCCTTCATTCATGCCCAAATCTTAAAGCCACGGTTGGCTCCTTAAGCACTTAACCCCGTGAGGTGCTGAGCTTCCTTGACACCCACGGAGGAAAACTCAGCCCTTTGCCAGATCACGTCCTCAGCTTCCCCTTAAGAGATCTCCTCCCCACCCAGCTTCAGCAAGGCAGCTGGCATGTGGCACAGACGGATTAGCCGTGGCGCGCGCACAGCTGTGCGTATCCGACACACAGAGGTTGGATTGGAGACTTGCTGGATGGGCGGATTCCCTGCGAAGGAGGGGGGAGGGGGGAGAGGACACCCGCCGTTGTTGCACAGAGAGTTTGCTGTGTCCACCGGCACTAATTACACTAATAATCCTCCTCCACAACAGGCTCAGTGTTGGAATCTGAGGCGCGCACACACAGCTCCCCCCCCCCCCAGCTCCCCGGGGACCCTCCCCACTGATTCTGAGTCACGGTGGGATTCTCTGCCCTTCTCCACAACTGGATGCTGCCTCTGGGGAGGGGATTATTTAGGGTGGGTGGAGGGGAGGGCACAGGTGGTGCCACCAGCTGCGAGGGGTTTTTTATTTCCTGTTGACTCGACAACCGCTCGTGGTGATTGCACAGGAAAATAGGAACGGCTGGAGCGTGCACCAAGGGATGAAGGAACTGGCTTCCTCAGCGCTGATGCCTGGGCTCCATTTCAGCAGCTGCACATTCTGCAGTGAGAGTGACGATGCAGGAGTAACAGCCACAGGGCCTGGTTTGGGTTTCCCAGAAGCAAGACGCACTGTGACGACAGCATCTTCCTTTCACCGTTCTCCTGGGATTTCTCTCTTCTTTGAACTAGACTTCTAGGGCCAGATCCCCCAGCCGATCTCCGTCAATCTCATTGGTGCGACGGATCCGTTTTGCTGCTCTCCTGCCCTGCAGCTACCTCCATATTTTTGCATGTCTTCCAACTGGTACTTTGGGAACAATATTGGAGCTCTGGAAATGCTGAGTGGTTGGCCACGGGCGATGTCATCATTAGAAGCATCCCCACTTTGCCAACTTCATATGCAATGCATCAGGATGGATATGAGTGAGAGCTTTCGTTTGCTTTTTGCCAGCAACATCAAGTATTTGAGGGGAATAGGACTGGCATTCCTCAAGTTAAAAGATAAGTAACTTTAGGGCAGACCCCATGGACTGTACAAATAACAACCGTGACACGAACTTTAAGTGCCCACACTCGCTGAACAATTGTTATTATTTATATCGTCGTAGCTCCTAGGAGCCCTAGTTATTAACCAGGGCCCTGTTGTGCTAGGTGCTGTACAATCACAGAATAAACAGACGGTCCTTGCCTCAGAGAGTTTACAACCCAAGTGACAATGCATTTCATTTAGACTTACTCATCTAGTCTTACGCACTAAATAAAAAGAGTTGATTGTTAAAATTATATTTGAGCTTCTTCAGGAATGTTCTATCTTATTCTGTACATGTTGCTGCAAACTCCTGAAATAGATTGTCTATCTGGATACTTAAGTCGCCCTATCACAATAGTATCTGAGCACATCTCAGCCTGTAATTTCACTTCCACAGCACCCCTGTGACGGAGGGCAGTCCTGTTAGCACCATTTTACAGAGGGGAAACTAAGGCACGGAGGGACATGGCCAAGGTCACAAAGCGAGTCTGTGACACAGCCAGGAACATCATCCTGGATTTCTGGGTCCTAGGTCCAGCGGCTTCCCCGTAGGATCACCCAGCCCATCACATTCCATCTCAGTTGCAGAGAACCGGTGATGCAGTTTGTATGACTTTCTGAGGACTCTCAGGTCTGTCGACATCCATTGTACCCTCCCACTGCTGCTATGGGCTACCTGGTATGTACATGGATATATCCCCATCCAGAAGTTTATATCTAGGAGAGTCCTTTTAAAATGCAACCAAAAATAACCTCCAGTCCAGACACCATTAGTCTAAGAGGCAGAGGCCGAAACTCCATTTAACAGCAAAAAAGCTCAATTTCCAACATCCACCAATTAGGTATTGCTCATTGACTCCAAGACGGTCAAGTGACTAGCACCCGACATAAGACACCTGAAAGGGGCCTGATTTCCAGAGGGCGGGTGCTCAGCTCTTTCTGAAAATCAGAGGTGTTTCTACTTGGATACATGAAAATGGATCATGAGCCGTTTTTGAAAACCTCAGCCTTCTGGCGCAAAGTAGCTGTCGCTGAATTCAATAGAAAGAACCCGGCTGACTTCAGTGGGAGTTGGAAACCTTAAAGAGTTAAAGAAGATAGCGTTTAATTTGTGCGTGATACCTAAAATATCTCCAGCTCTGCTGAGCTCCTGTTCAATGGAAGATCTCAATGCAATGCAAGCGGTTCTCCTCTCAGACAGCTTTGGCTTTCCTTTCCACAAATGCGTAAGTGTTTACACTGTGCAGAGAGTAGAACCAGTGGTAATCACCATGCTGACTTGTCTCGGAGTCAGAGCTGTGTACTGTGTGCCTTGGTTATATATAGTAAACTACAGCCTTGAAAATGGACTATTTCTCTTGGAAGGGTGTGGGTACAGTTGTAACATACACCCTTGGAGGGACTGAATTATATAACTCTACTGGAGCATGGCACCATGTCCAAACAGTTGTCTGGCAAGGGGATTTCTGGCAGAAAGTCTCACCACCCGGCATATGGAAATGTTGGCTTCCTACACACACACACACACACATATATACAATTATTCCTAACACATGCAATTTGAAATTGAAGCCAACATTAGAAGACAACTAGCACTTTTGGTTTATTAGCTGGAGCTCCTCCAGTATGAATCCCAAAGACTTAGAATCATAGAATAGAATCATAGAGTTGGAAGGGACCTCAGGAGGTCATCTAGTCCAACCCCCTGTTCAAAGCAGGACTAACCAGGACTAACCTCAGCTAAATAATCCCAGTCAGGGCTTTGTCAAGCCGCAGTTTAAAAACCTTGTGAAATTTCTCTTTGAGGCAGAGCATCTGTGAAATTGGATCTGATCTGGAGCAGTGAAAAATTTTTAGAAACCAGCTCCAAACCTTGCCTGCATTTCAGATTTGGTCTTACAGGCACGTTCAGTCGAAATGGTCCCTAAAGCCCGTGAGCGTTTTCAGCCATTTGAGTGAAGCTGAGTCAATGTGTTGGTTTTGCATTGGAATCGTGGCGTTGTTTTTGTTTTTCCACGGGATCCATCGACGCACATTCCATCGCCATGGTATCTGCAGTGTAGTCAGCTGTCACTTCCATGATTTCTCAGTCTAGGCAAAGACTTAAAGACACCCTGGATGGCGAAAATAGGCAGAACAGACTGTGTGCAAGTGGTCCAGGAGCTAGGGAGCCAGAGAGCATTTCACGCTTTATGTGCGCATAGCAGTCTCAATAAACTGTCCTCAGTGCAAGAGAAGAATGGGCAAGTCTGTCCCATTCCATGCCATTCCCTTCTGCATACACAGAGGAAAGAGTTCAAGCGCAACACATACAGCTGTGATTTACGCATCAAGCAGCACATCTTATCAGCGCAAAAGGGGAGGCTGAGATTGACAGCTTAGCTTTTGCAAATATTACAACACTGTCCAATTGCCTAAGACACTACTACAGCAACCCCCTAGGAGCGGGACACCCACATGTGCCGTAGCTTAAAAAGCTTACCACAGTATTGGCAGTAGCGTAGGACCCGTTGTGCATATCATACTGCAGGGCTTGGGCATCAAGATTTTGTGATTGCCAGGACTTTGCAGATGGGGATTTGGGGTTCTTTGCAGTAATTTGAGCAGCTCCCTTGGGACGCAACACTTCACGGGCCTGGAACTAAAGATGGGCAGCCACTGTGACATGTTTGGAAGTTCAGTTCAGATAATCACCCACAAAACTCCGATGCTTATCTGAACTCCCCCAAGCGTCTTTGAGTCTGCAAAGCTGGGGAGGGAACAGGCTTCCCTAGGGTGTTCCCAGACTTCCTCTGGTGGTTTCAACCCGAACCGAAGATACAGAAAAACGTTGACGGGATTGGGGGGGGAGGAGAAATTTCATCCAACAGTTTGTAACCTCAAGAAGTTTTCGGTTTTAATTCTGGATTAAGATTCATATTGGTTCTTCTTTTATCCAAAGCTCTTTTCTTTTCCATATCCATAATCAGAACCTGATGATGTGAGTCATTTCACAAGGAGTCCGCCATTTGCAACACCGTGATAGAATTGCACAGAAGTTTTTGCTTTAACTGAGTTTTTCCTACCAGTGTACCACACACCAGCAGTGAAAGGGGTTCACATGGGTCTGAGCGGCCAATTAAGCTACCTTGCTGCATCTGGAGAGTGAACCAGGCTTAACCAAAGATGAAGCCCAGCTGGGGAAGGAGCTATGCAATGATGAGAAAGAAAAGATCAGATTAAAAGGGGGCTGTAGGGAGCAGGTCTGCAGTCATGCTCTGGAGATAGAGAGTGAAGAGGGAGCCCAGGAAGATAACTGGCCATGGGATCCTGTCCTGGGTAGTGAAATCTAGTAAGAGGCCAGGAGCCATTGAGGTAGAGCAAGCACTGGTGGCAAGCCCTAATAATAGGACAGAATCTGGGGCTTCCAGAGAGAGAGTCCTGGAAGGTGCTCAGCTGAGGAACAGAGAGAGATGACTGGCAGAGCTCGAGAAGGGCAGAAGTGGGGTTGTTTGTACCGTTAGATTGGGAGCTGGCTGAGTGATTCCAGGAGAAGGCCTGGCCCTGAAAAAGGGAGAACCTAGGGAGGAGGTGGGGAGAAGGCCTGATGAAAATGATGGCTGGAAGAAGTCTAGGGAGACAGCAGCGAGAAACCAAACACGGCAGACCTTGGCTACTGGTTACAGGGTCCCTGGACTGGAAGCCAGCTACTGCGTGAGCTGGGGTGCCCGTACCAGGCACTGGGGAAGGTGGCAGGATGAGAAGGGAATACGGACAAGGGAAAACCCCGAGGGAAGGGTGTGGGGCCCACCGGGACCAGAACTGAGGTCCAAAACCTTTTGGAAGGACGTTGGACTGTTGCCTTTTCTGTTACTCTGGGAGGGTTGGGATTAAAAAGTGACCTGTCAGAGGTGGAAGAACACTGCAGAGCTGGAGTAGCCATCAGCAGGGGGGACGCTAGCGTGAAAACAGCTGTTAGGCCACCCCCGGCCAGGAGGCGCGCACCAGCAATAAATCCTCCCCTCTGCACAGTGCAAGTAAAAGTGTGAAAAGACGGGAATTCATTAAACAAGATATAACAATAGGTACCATAGGTAATTCGTTCATGAGTAAAGAATGAATGTACAGTGATGGGCGGGGGGGAAACGTCCCCAAGACTGAAGATTTCTTTGCAAGTCCCAGATGTGATTCCACGCGCTGACCTTCAGGATTTTTAGCAATGCATAAGACATGTGACAGGTTCCTCAAAGAGGCACTTTAGTGATAGATCAGCCAAGCAGTATCATTCTCCTGACTGATCAGTACCAGACGTTAGTGACACTGGTGCTTTGCTGGCATGTAACTTGGAAAAGTGGGCGAGCTGGGATTCTCCTAGAACATTTGGGATTGTTTCCTTGTATCTTTCTATTAATACAAATCAGGTGGCAATTATTTCAAGAGCAAAGGACCTTGGGCAAGTCACTTCATCACTCTGTGACTCAGTTTCCCTCTTTGTTAAGGGGGGGTGATGATACTGACCTCCTTTGCCACATGCTTTGAGATCGACTGATGAAAAGCTCTGTATAAGAGGTAGGTGATGGTGGTGATAGTTACTCTGCCCATTTACTTTGCTTCCCATGAGCCTTCACAAATTTCTTATATTTCTTTGTTCTTGACATCAGTGGAGTTTATGAAGCTGGGATTCATAAATGGATTGGAAAGATTGGCACTTCTGTTAGATATCAGGCCACTTCTGCTCTGTATAGAAGCATTTGTAAAGCTGCTCTTGTTGGGTACAATTAAGCCACTGAGCGCTCACACAGCGGCAAGATGGGGCAACGGTTAAGGGGAGAAGGCAAATGAATGCTTCTCTGCAGAGAGGATCTTGGCATTTGGAAACGGTTCGAAGTGTTTGGGTTTTTTTCCCCTCAGTCAATTTCTGTGGAATGCTCGCAGGAGACAGGAATGTTGGTTTCGCTGCTGCTCTTCCCCAGCATGCAATGGCATTTGGATAAATTACCCACGCAGCACTTTTTTTGTTCTTCCCATAGCTCTTCATTCTTTTTATAGCTGGGTTTTGCTCGGAGTTGGCCAGCAGTTTGGGTTAGAAGGAAGAAGCAGAGCCTTTCCTATGGGGCCACATCCCATGGTGACTAGCAATTGCACTCCTGTTAGCATTTATCAGTTTGCTTTTATATCAGGTCTATCAAGTCCTCATGGTTCCACGATTATCCACGTACCCTTTGCAGACCCTGGAACAGAATGTGCTCCAGGTTGCATGTTGGGGCATCGCTGGGATGTGCAGCTAGTCTTGGCTAGTGGACAGTGAACTAGAAAGTGAAGCTGCTACAATCATCTGGGGTGCTGACAAGCCGCTGGATAGCCCAAGAATGTGGGGTGAGCAAAGGTGGCTGAAATCCCAGGCACAGGAATGGAGAACAGCAGCCCTTGTTTCATTGCTCTCAGACCTGATCCAGACCATTGGGTTTAAATGTGGGTTTATTCTTCCTGTTGGCAGGCGAAGATTCACCCGTGTGCTACCTCCTTGGTTCTGGGTGGCAGAAACACAGCAGAGGGCTAGTGTCTCATCTGGTGTGTCTCCATTGAAGTCAATAGACCTGTGTTGATTGGTACCAGCAGAGGATCCTCTGGCCCTCTCTCTAGAAACCCCAGGGAAAATATTAGTGATGGACACCCCTGTTTTGGGTTGGTTAAGCAACTAAAAGTTTGGATTTTTAGCCAAAGGGCAGCCCCAATTTCCAAAGCCGTTGTCTCTTCAGAGCAGAGTGGGACAGCTTCCAATAAGAGAGAGAGGGGTAGTCCCTGGTACCTCTTGTTCCAAGTGGGGTGGTTTTTAAAGGCCTGACCTAATGTAAACCCCAAAGATTCCACTGCCCTTAGTCCTGGAAAGCTGTGCCGTTTCTGGAGACCCCTCGGAGAACCAAAGTTCCTTCCCATTGTACATTTGAATTTCATTTGCATTAGTCCCAAGAACTCAAGGAAAGGAGAAAAGAGCTAATAAATGCTTCTCTCCTTCTAAAAAAAAAAAAAGTTGCTTGGGGTGGGAGAAGTGGAGGGAAGGCGCCTGTAACAATGGATTTTGATTTTGCAAGTCTCTACATTTTCTCCCCCACCGAGCACACGTGAAAGGCAGGAGCTTAACACCCTCGGTGCCCTCAAAGCACACACCCGGCTTCCCTCTAGCCGCAGCAATAGAAGTCCAGCCGCAAATCAAAGCCTAAACTTGCTGAGACTTCAAAACAGCTCCTCGCTTGGGAGCTCAGCCCGAACTCAGCTCAGCAGCGTGGCATGCAGTGGCCAGGTGTGAAAGGCTTTGCCTGCTGCCAGCATAAACCTCAGCAGGAGGCCGCCCCGAGCTGCTTGTCAGTGGCCTGCAGCCATCAGACACGTGAGTTTACCCCTGCAGAAGGCTCAGAACCGGAGCTCAGCACCCCAGCACCACGTCCCCTGCTCCCATTCGCCTCCCACCTGGAGGAGCTCAGTAATACCCCTGCTCTCTGCTGACCCAGGAGGGCCTTCCAGTCCAGCGTCTCCAAGCGCTTTGCAAGCATGGAGGGGTTATCCCTGGGGAAAAATTAGGCAAAGGGAGATGAAGTAACCGGCCTGACTTAGCGGAGGAGGTAGGAAGAGAGCAGGGCTCCTCTGTCCCATCTCTGAGTCAGATCTGATGTCTATTGAAGTGAAGGGGAGTCTTCCATTAGGTGTTAGATCGGGCCCTTCGTGCATTAACTACAAGATCATCCTGCCTCGTTTAAAGGCTACAAATTATCTTGTGGCCAGGTTAACGAAACAGATCAGGGGGAGAGCATGCAGTGAACAAAAGGCTCCATTCTTTCATCCCAAATCTGCCCTTTCAGCTGTTGGCCTGCTGGGCGTTCCATGACCACTTGGCTCATGTCTCTTTCCAGCAAGGTATCATCCCCTCTGGTGGAGCCGTGTAATACCTCTTCCTGCCTCGCATATGCTGCCAAAATCTATCCAGTTCTCAGGGGAGGGAGTCAGTGATTCTCTCTTTCCTGATGGTCACCAGGCTACTTACGGTGAGCACGTTCTTGCCTGGTTGATGTCAGTCAGCCAGCGAAGCGTCTTAATGGGACACTGTGCCTGAAGAAATAGCTCCTCTCTGATATACTGGTTTTATACTTCTACTGGTTTTTTGGGCCAAAAAACTTTGACGGCAGCCCAGTGCAGTGGGTAAGGCAGTGAACTGGTAATAAAGAGACAGGGGTTCTATGCCCAGTTCTGCAATTTGACTATAGGGAAGTTGCCTCATTGTTCTAGTCTTTAGTTTAAAACTGAGATAATAAATCATTCCTCTTTTTGAGATCTGTGGATGAAACAGGCTGTACAAGTGCTATCTGTTGTTTGATGATGTTTATATTAATCCCCTATTTGTGAAATAATACTTACCTGTTAGATGGCTAATAGGCTAATAACGTACATCAATTAAACTTTGCATTCCCCCTTGGGCAATCTGACACTGTGCTGATATGATTTGTTGCCCCCTATGCCCTCATCTCATGATTTGTTTGTGCCGCTAAACACACCTGAATCCACTGCTTATTAGCATTGCAAATGCTGAACATTTAATAGTGATGTCAGCCCAGTTCTACAGACTCTGAGTCATTGGGGCAGTTTTTATTATGGAGAGCAGTTATGCTAACGTCAGTGGAGCACCTCACATAAGTAAAGGTTGGCTGAGTTGGCCTCTTATGCAATAGAAAATAGGCTGCAACATGAATTCTGTTGGCCTCCGATATTCTCTGAGGGCTCCGCAGTTTGAACCCAGGGCTTAAGAGACTATATTACGTTTGGATTAAGAAGAAATATCTATAGCTAGAGTTAATGGATTCCAAAGTCATACGGAAGAATGTAGCTCACATTTAATTTTTGCATTTAAAGCTGCAAAGTCATTTTATAAGATTTCCAGATGATTTTACCTAATTGGGGAGGGGGCAGGGCAAAGAGAAATCTGTTGTTTTATTTAAAAAAAAAAAAAAAAAAAAAAAAAAATTCACCTGACTGCAAAACCAGCAGCACCAAATGAGACCACAGGGGTTGTAATTAAGGTAATTACAATAAATTAGGTCCCTCGCCCCCCTTCCCCTCCGCCCGCCCCTCTGCTCACATAATGGCAGGTCATTAAAGTTAATGGCTAGGATCACGTTTGTAACATGTCAGCAAAAAGTCATTGCAGCATCCTTCATCTGGGCTACTGTACTTAACATGCACGTTATTCTTTTTGTCTCTGTGGCGACATATGTTATGTTTACTTTCTCGCTTTTTTTCCCCCCTTTTAAATGTTACACCTGTTGGTCTGACTCAAAAGCAAACACTTTAAGGCACTAAAACTGGAAGGTTGGGATAGGAAAGACTTAAAATTCTTCTGGCATTTCTAAATCAGGGAGGAATTTTTGTTAGATCTAATCCCAGGGACAATCCAGGATGGAGTTTGATGTATGATATTCAGCAGAGCAAAGTGAAAACCAGCACGATTTGATATTGCCAGCACGCATGGATGTCTGCACCCTCTGTTGCCTCAGCCCATCCTTTATCCCATGACCTAGTTGTTGAGTCACTGTGATAATTAACTGGAAATAAATCTGCATTTCGGGTGCCATCATTTTAGAACTTTTCTCTCCCACAACATCCCGTCAGAGTGACTCACCCTCGCTTAAAAATAACTTGCCAGGTTGTTCAAAAGGAGTGGCAGATCGTTCACATTTTACAGAGACGTTGCCAGCAGCTTTTTAAGCCCAACATACAGGGAGTTGGTTGTGTTTGATTTGTTTTGTTTCTTTAATTAAGGAGGAAGGATTTGTCGAACCTACCATCCCAGTCCAGCAAATGCTCATCCACCTGCTTAGTGTTAGCCCTACTGACTGCAGTGGATTTCACATGTGCTAAATTAAACAGGAACATGCCTGCAGAACAAAACCAAACCATTTTATTTCCGTGTTCCCCTTTGCAGGGCTACGAACCCAAACACACCAGGAAGGTGCTTCTGCAGGACAGCCAGTCAGCGAAATTTCCCATTCTGCTAGGGTGTGCAGAGAGGGAGGGATGCTCTGAGGAGGGAAAGCTAACGGAGGAGATGGAAGTACACACCCAACCACGCTGGATCAGCACATCAGGAAGCATATTTGGGGTACTTACAAGGCCTCCAAGACCATGATATCTGAGCAGGTCACAATCTTTGGGGCATACTCACCTCTGCTCTGCGAGGCAAGGAAGCAGCATTGTCCTCCATTTACAGGTTGTTTCTCTGCCTCAGTTCCCCATAGGCCGATTCTTTTAAAAGCATGTAGGTGCCTAGGCGCCTAACTCCTATTGGGCACCTGAATGCCCTTAAAAATCCAGCCCTAAGTGATTTGCCCAAGGTTCTCCAGGAAGTAGGGATTTGAAGCTGGGTCCCTCAGGCTTTAGCTCAGCGTCCCACGTGCTGGCTTTTGTCCTTCCTTTCCGAAGCAACTCAGTTAAAGGAGGAGGCAGGCAAAGGATCCGAGGCAACGTCCAACCCCTCCCACTAGGGTCTATGAGCCAGTGTGGAGCTCTCTGGACATTGCAAAAGCTCTGGTTACCCTGAGCTGTCCAGAACCTCTGCGATGAGCTGCAGCCGGCTCCAACAACGAGGCAAACTCACACTGCCAGGGCTACCACGGCGCCAGGCAGCCAGCAGTGGAGTGCAGGGCAGCAGAGATTGCCCCCCTAGGCACTGGCAGATTCCAGTTTCTCTTGTGAGACTGCCAGTGCCCTCGGCTCCATGCCACGTCACGAGACACCTTTACAACAGCCCGGCTTGTGGCGCTTCTCTGGCTGGCGCTAGGCCGATGGGGTGAGCAGAGCGGGACCCGGAGGTTTCCCATTCGCCGGAGACTCCATCTCAGCTCAGGCTGTCAGACACGAATGGGGAGGAACATTCGGCTCGGCTCTCGCGTGACTGGAATCGCGTCTCCCGCCCCAACCCTGCCTGCCTACAAGGGCAGGGGAGGGCAGGGTCATGCGTGCGCGCACACAGAGCGACTCATTTGAGGCCTTTCTAGGACCCAGGGAACTGCGCAATCTTCTTACGTACCACTCAGGTCAATGACGTCTCTGCCGCCCTCTTATTGCTAGACTTCCTAAGAGGACACCCGTCCGTTACTCCTTTCGGCAAATGGATTTAACCCCTTTTTCTCAAATGGCAGAGGCCTGTGCATAGAACTTAGGCAGGGATCCCCGCTTCAGTTTTTGCTGATGGCTCAGCCACATTTGTTACAATTGTCCATCTCCCCTCTTGTCTGCTAATGAACCTCGTTTGCTACATCTGAACTGCGGCTTGTACCCTCCTAGGGGCAAGGAGGGCTCCTTTTCTAGCCCTCCTCTGGATCCTTGAGAAGAATAACTAATCCCAGTGACCCCACCAGAAGAATAGATAGAAATGAATATTGTTTTTGCCAACTTTCCTTGCTTCACAAGAGAAGCAGCAGTCCCGAAGGAAGTTCCAGGTTACAAACTACTCACCAGCTGTTAAATCATATCTCGTATCAGAATACCAACCAGAAAACAAAATCTTATTTTGCATTTGCTCCTGGAGGATGGGTCGCGTCTGTTTTCACTGAACTCATCGAGCACCCTCTCTTGACTGCTAAATCTGCTGGAGGCTGTTGAATGATACACACTTGATGTTATCCTCTGAGAAAATGTTCATTTCCCCATTTTGGTGCTGGAGTGTCTCTGAACTAGTCCAGCTGTTCGGGAGGCAAGGATCTTTAGGAATTATGTCATGCTCTGCTTTACCCCACTGAAGGATCAAAATCTGCAGCCACAGCCTGATATAAGAGCATGAGTGAAAAAGGGAGGACAACGCTGCTGTCTCTTAGGGAAGGCATGCGGCCAGTGTTTAGAGGAAGGTCATCAGAATTCCTCGATTTTCCGATCTCACCTCTGCAGCTGACATTCTGTTTTGGAGGGATCTTTTAATCTCTCTGTAGCTCACTTTAGCCATCTGAGCAATGCTTACCTGGCTCACCAAGGTGCTGACAATCACTTTAAAAAAAAAAAAGTTCATATTTTCATACCATCTAATCCAGTTACTCCCTGTGAATAATTGATGTCCAGTTTTCCAGGGATGCTCTCAGCTTAATTAGGTGACCCCAAATTTAAGTTTTTGTTTAAGAAAAGCACAACCATCTAATGCCCCTGTCTAATTTTACCAACCCTAAAATGAATGAGCTGTGAACATTTTAAAAGGAGACTTTAAACGTTCCCTCATGAGGTTAAAAAAACAAACACACCAGGGATCTAGTACTGAGGAGCTGAGCACGCACCTTACTACAAGAAGAAAATGAATGTAACCGGAGTAGTCGACCTCTGAAATGCAAAAGGTAAATGGGGTGTAGTTAGCTAGGTAAATGTTAGTTTACCTTTGGTTTCTGTGTACGGCACCTTTAAATCTCTAAAGATGCTCCCCTGAGTGAAGCAGTGATTTGGCTGGCAAAGCTCCAGAGTGAGTCAGAGGAGCGTCCCACAGGTGTGCGCTGCTGAATGGATGCTTTACTTTTGTTCTTTCTTGCTTTGCTCTCTCTAAGACAGGGGATAACAATGCCTCCTTTGCAGGGATATTTCAAGAGCCAACAGTTTGATCCCACACCCACTGACGTCAAGAGGAGCCTTTCTACCAGCTCCGATGGGTGCTGGATCAGGCTTTAGATGGCTGTGGTTTACAAGCTGCTCTGAGATGGAAGACACAAACTTCAAGTATTATCATCATTGGTGGGTTTTAACTTCTCTGAAGACACTGCATTCTTTCAGTCCACACAGGAAGCTGGGAGCCCAGCCCCATGCCGCTCTGCCTTTAACATTAATCTGTGTCATGGGGCAATTCATTATTTAATACGACCATTACTTATGACACTGAGTATAATCATCTCGTTGGCACCCTGTTCTCCCCTGCCTGCATGCACTGTCCACCTGTTCTCTGTCATCTTATACTTCGATCGTAAGTTCTTTGGCATAGGGACTTTTTGTTCTGTGCGTGTACAGCGCCTAGCACAATTGGGCCCAGACTGGGGCCACCACCAGTCGCTCTCATGATGCATCCAAATCATGTGTGTTGGAGGTGACAAAGCATTGCTTTTGTGAGTCTTTGTCGTAAGCATCAATGAATCGTCTATCACAAAGCCTGTCTCAGTAAAATAGTCATGTGCATTTGAGCCTTTTACCTTTTAATAGTTTTTCTTTTCTTTCCTTTTTCTTTTTTTCTTTTTTTTATTTAATTTACATTATTCTTCCTCTATGTAACTGCGCTCTTAGGAAGATTTTAATTACCTTCCCTTAAAGCCAAATGACAATGTAAGTAGAGCATGTCATTTGTAGCTAAAGTATCACTTGAAAATGCAAAAGCCCCTGGTTTTATCAGGCTTAAAAGCTTTCCTGGAATATGTTCAAAACCTGCTGACTGGGCAAGATTAAACATTGCAATGTTAAGTAAAAGATCTCCACATGTGGTATTCTTTTATTCCCCTGGGAGAGCAAGTTAAACTATGATGTGGTCATGTGGGGGGAGGGGTGTTTATTTTTATTTTTTTTCTTCCTCTTGCAACAAGGAAAGAGTTGGGGCTCTTGTGCTGGGGATTATAAAAAGTATGCAGACGTGTGAAGGAGTCAGAGCCACAAAGTGTTTGAAAGAGTTCCAGTGCTTATAAAGAAAGACGTGACAATGGAGGGGGGGCCACAGGTAATGGAGTCTATCAGAACACACTGCTAGAGCGTCTGATTAGTATGTTCGTGGCATATGCACACCCAAAATCAGATAAACGTAAAATATTTTTGCTTGAAGGTTGCCACGCAACACTTCTTTATTTCTGAGAATTCAGAATAACACACGAGAACTCAAAAGCAGAGAGAGAGAAAAATGGCTGCTCCCTAAAACAGAGGCACAGCTCACCCCACCTTGCATTAGTTTGGCTGTCCGCACACTGACTGTGATCACGCGCCTGGCTCCAGAACCCCTTAGCCTGCAAGCAAGACCAGGGAAACTCCTGAGCGTTTAAAGTGATATCTTACTCTTTGAGTACGGCTTTCAGTACACCGCAGCAATCGTAAGCAAGTGGCTCTTGGGATCATAGGTGGACATTTAACACTGTGACATGGTAACAGCTCGATGATATAAGGGCGCTAAGGAAAGCAAGTTGTCAGGGTGACTCACTTCACAGCGTCCACAACGGTGGTGGCGCAGGCACTGCAGCCTTTCCTGAATTGCTGGAACACGGAGAGACCGAATGGGAGGCAGGTTTCTGAGTGCTGGGATTATCTATCAATGAGAGTAACATGCACTTCTACAGCATGTTTCAGCTAGCGCTGCGCCTGATGGGTTGCACGGGTGTTTGGGCCCTGAGCCCTGAATTGTTGCCTTTGTGAAGAGAGTCATCTGCTTCTAATGACTTGTTTTTGTTTTGTTTTTGTTTTTTTGGGGGGGGAGGGAGGGGGAGAGACTTCCTGCTCCTGTTGTCTCCTGGAGTTGGGTGACCCCATGTTGGCGGACTGTTGGGTGCTCACCCCACCCATCCTGTATCTTCAAGGAGCCATCAGGCAGGGACACTAAAGTTCAAATCCCCAGGGCCTGCTGGGGAGATCAGGAAATGGATTTGCCCTTGTGCTCCTAAGAGCCCCTCACTGCCAGCTAGCAAAGGGTTCTCATTTCTGTAACAGCACCTCTGATGAGGCCTGACAAACTCATTACACCTAACACATGGCTGCCCTAGTAAGTCTCTATAAAGAATGTCATGTAAGGTATCAAATAAAAGCTTATCTCATTCTGGTCATCATAAGCATTGGGAGATGCATGTACAGGTGTCATGCAAGAAGTTAGGTGTGTGTACAAAGAATATGTTTAAACTCTGTAACCAGCCAGGGTGGATAAACAAGATTTTCCCAGGCAAAGGAACGTGGATTTTACCTGCCTGCCTCGAGCTCTGATGTAAAGTATCAGGATAATGGGAGTTTCATTTGCATCTGACGTCAACAGGAAAAGCAAGTTAACAGGAGGATAAGAAAAGCAACATGGCACCAGCACTCCAGAGAGCAAATAGCAGGAATGCATTTGAAAGCCTTCCTGGACTATAAGCAGAAGTCAAAAACCATTTTGTATCCATCACTGAGGGAGCGAAAAGGACAATGGTGTTGCACTGAGTTGGATTTGGGAGCTGGTGATGCTGAGAGGTTGTTTTAAGTGAGAAACTTCTCTTAGACAAACTTTAGCAAACTTAAACCTTAGGTTTTGTCTCTTAGAAGCGTGTTCTGCTTTTGTTGATTTGTAACCGTATCTGCTTCCACCATCCTTAGTAGCACTTAAATCTCTATCTTTATTAATAAAACTTCTTTGGCTCATCAGAAGTACATTTCAGAGCTGCCATGTGAAGCAAAGTGTGAATTCGTCCCTGAACCAAACAAGCTGGTGTGTGCTCTGTCTCTTTGGAGACAGCGCACTTGGTGATTTCTGGCAGCGTGCAGTCACAGGGGCTGGATATTCCAGGGGAACGGTCTTCCCAGGGGCTCGGGAACTGGGCTGCACCAAGTGTTACCTGCAAGGCAAAGTAAGGGCTGGCAGAGAGTTGGAGGAGATTGTTTCAGAGAAGGGACCCACAGTTTAACCCCAGCAAGTCCTTTTTGCTGAGGCAGGGGCGTTATACAGTGACCTACAGTTTTGTGCCCCCTGAGAAAGCATCACAGCCTTCTTCCCCCTTCCAGTCTGCACAGGGTGCTCCATGAAGCCCAGAAGCAAACAATGTAATGTCAGGTTAAACACCGGAGCTAGGAAACCAAAGTATCCTTCAAAAATCCAGGAAGGCAAATAGCTGGCCCCAGGGTATATCAGGGTATAGGAGATAGCCCTGATATACATACACACTCACACCTACAGACAGCAATTGTGTGGAGTTAGTTCTCATGGTGCTATTAGTAGTGGTAGCTATTTGTTGCATGCCAACAATGTCCTAGGTGCTATACAAGACACACAACAAAGGCAGTCTCTGTTCCAAAGAGTTCACTCTCTGAGCAAGACAGGAGTCCAAACAAGACTGACTATGTTTTTTTTCAAAATGAATATTATCATTGACTCCTTCTCCTGGGCAGAGGAGAACTTCTGACTGGAGGCCTATGCTTGTGAGATCAGCAGGTGAACTCTAAAGATCCAGGAAGTTTGGGTAGGTTGGATAACGCCCTGCAAGTCTCTCCTTCTGAGAGCCATAGCAAGAATTAGGGTGCAGAAATAAAAGAGAAACTGCGGAGTGTGGGGAAGATGATTTAACGTTTCCAGTCCGCCCATACAAAAAAGGTTCAGTGTGAATTTCCCTGAAGGCTGGAAGGAGGGGGACTTAATGATTTATGTGAACTGGTTTTCTTCTCCTTTAGTGCAGCAAGATGATTCTGATCTGCCAGATGAGAGTCCCTGAAAATGTTTGGAAAGGAGAATTCCGGGATTTTGAGGGGAAACAGTTGTGGGTTTAAAAGGCACATTGGACTTCCAGGTCTATCCAGATTGTCTCTGAAAACCTCCTCAGAGAGCTTGGATTACTCATTTTTAATAAGAACAGGAACCACCTGTCTACGGTCACAGACAAACTGTTGGTTACATCTCAATGGCAGAGCAGCTCGAATGCTTTCTACTGTAATATTTAACCCGCTCGGTTTTTATTTTTATTTTATTTTATTTTTTCTTTTTAATTGAAAACATGCTCTTCTACAGGTGACGCACACTGTCCGTCTCCCCAACTGCTCAATAACCAGGGACAAATCTGGACCGTAACAAAGTGCACTCTACAGTTTGAAGTGCGGGGATTTTGCCGTTTCAAGCAAGTATAGGTCTCGATATGCAAACGCCACGTGGGCTGGGGTAATAAATTGCAGCGGCCCAGGATAAACTGGTGAGTCATGTGAGATAATGCAGCTTTGGCTGCCTCAGCTGACCTGCATTTAACATCACCTTTGGCTGTCTCAGTGCTCATTAATCTATCTCCGCTGGGACCACGTTTCACAGTGCAAACCACTGAGCAGCTGCCCCATTTAAAAAAGACTTGGTCACAGAAACATGTCCTCCTCCCCCCTCACCCTTGTGGAATTCTCCCATCACAGCTGGAGGCCCCAGACAAGCAATGGTCAGTGGGATTATCTGCACGATGCAGAAATGCACACTACGGGGCTCTGATTTCTAAAGCACAGCACCATGTTGCTCATTAAAGTGGCCCCTGTAGGCCCTGATGGCATGAACTAAACATTCCCTAGTGTACATTAGCATAGCGCTGTAGGGATTTTTTAGTTCCTGCCAGGGGAGTCTACACGGGCCATGAGTGTGCAACATGTTGCTGGAGTTTAAAAAACACACCCCCTCTAGTGTGCATTGCTCCATTGTGTAGACAAGCCCTCAGGCACTATGTTAAGTATCTTGTGACCAAGCACGAAGGAGTTTGATACCATTAGGAAGGTAAGTGTCCCAGTTTACCAGTTCATACAGCACTTGCTTATAGGTCCAGAGATTGGACCTTTGACATTGAAACAATATTATATAGTGAAAAGCTATTTTCAATTATTTTTTAGTTATAGCTTCTTCTTCCTCTGAGGCCCATAAAGTTGGCTGCATGGGTAGAATCCTGGTGTCACAGAAGTCAATGGGTAAGTGGCCGAAGGAAGTTTACAGAGGGGCATGAAATACGGTAGCAATAAGGCTGCCTCCAATATTTCTGAAATAACTTTTCTGTAAAAGGAGGCCATGAACAAATGCCATAATGGTGTAGGGGGGTAAGAAGGTTCTCCATGCCCCATCCCAAACTCTGACTGATCAAACCTTTGCGCTGAACTACACAGCATCGTGGGAAGGGTAGACAGATGGAGTTCAACAGGAATGTTTGCAAAGGGGGGTGAAGAGCCTTTATCGGATTTGTTTCCAAAATCAGGCGAGGACAGAAAGATGCAAGCACGTGGATTTGCCTCTGCTGTTCATCCAGCGTTGACAAAAAAGGGTAGCGTCGCCCTTTTTAAAAAGGCCCATGCAGTCCCTAGCCACCATCTGGTAGTGTTGGCTGTTAGTCTCTGGCCACTCAGTTTCCTAAAGGATGATTGATCCCTTCAGAGACTGCCACCCTCCCAAGAACAGAGCCTGAGAAGATTCCCCCAGACATGAGGCACACTGGTGGGGCAGCGTGTATAGGGGACAGCTGCACTGTCAGGGTTGATGCTCTACCTGTCATGTAGCCTCCTGGGCTGCCAATAGATCGCCTTTTACCAGTGCTAAATTTACTATTTAAAGTCCCTCCAAGTAGATATCAGCAAAGAAGCTGCTTGCCAGAGCTTCCCTCTGTAACCAATAAGAGAGGAACAGCGTACCAAACTAAATGGTCGAAAAGAAGACTGGAGTTGCAGCAAAAGATTCCTGCAGGTTGCTTTTTGTTTTTCCAAACTAGACAACTTAATAGAGCTGGACAAGATAGAAAAATAAGGTTTTGATCATTTGTTTCTGAAAAATATGCCAAGAAATACTGGCCACCAGCATCCCAACTTTTCACAGGCTTGGAGAATTCGTGTCAACTTTTCAGCCAAGCGCCTGTGAGTTTTGAATTTCGAAACAGGCAAATACAAGAGCTTTGCATCTTCCACATCTCTCCACGTGTGTTGCTTTTTTTCCTTCTGCTGCTGCTGCGGCGGCAAAGTAGGTCTTTTGTGCGTCCGGGTTTCCATAGGGACGGACAGTTCCCTTCAGTACAAGACTCCACATGAATGTAGCCTTCTCAGGGATATCATACAACCAGGCCTGCGAAAGCCTTTTATTAGAACGCTCACCTCTGGTGGGATAATTTTACCTATCGGGTCACATAATCTCTTCCCCTGATGCTCAGCCAGGAAATGAAAAAAGACCAAGGGGGAGATTTTTGACTCGAGGGCCAGATTCTGCCATGATGACAACCTTGATAATTTGGTCACAGACCTCTTAAAATTACTCACTTCATCTAGCAAATCTTAAAATTACCATGCTCAGCTAAACAATCAGTGGGGGAAGAAAGGGCTCACTGATCAGACACCTTTAGATCAAATTATCAATAGGACATGCGGTTTAGTCTATTCATAAATATTTTAGTGGGCTTAGTTAGCTAATGGATTTTACTGAGTTGTAAGGTAAGATGTCTCCTTTCGCTCAACTCTCATCCAGGCTGGTAATGTTTGATGCAAACACAACTGAAGAAAAACACTAAGTCTAACAGGATTTATGAGAGGGGACCCAGATCAGAACACAAGCAAGCTGAAACGTTAGCCTTTCATGTCCTCCTTGGTCAAACTTGTTACAGTGGATCTTTTCCAGTGGATTTAGCAGGAGTAACGTAATAGGAGGACAGTGAAAGGATGTGTGCAGTCCAATGAAACCCAGATAACAAATACCTGGTTATAAGAATAGCCTATGCAAAGAATGCCTCTGGGGTATATCCTTAGAAGAACGGTTTCTGTATTTCTGCTAACCCCTAGTTAAGTCAATAATTGGCCTTATGAAAACAAAGCCATTAAGAACCTGATCCAAGGCCCATTGGCATTAACGGGCTTCAGATTGGGCCCTAAACAAATAGAAGCGCACAAATCTAACTACGTGGTTGGGTTAAAAAGGGAATGGATAATTTTAAGATCATGAATAAGCCTGATAGCTATTGTAAGGAGAGGAATCAAAGTGTATGCCTCAGGGAAGATGTTGAGGGAATTCAGGAAGCCTCCCCACCCTATTTGCAGCATCATACATTAAATAAGGAATATCATGGGTAGGACGGTTTTTTGCTTTCTTCTGAAGCATTCAGCATTGGCTACTGCTGGACCCTGGACATCATGACCCAGTGGTCTGACCTGGTTTTGAAAAGCCCATGAGTAGAACGAGTCTTGTACAAAGGGCAGCTATTGCAAGTTATTGACTCCAATGTCAGTAATTCGCCTGATGTGTGTACAGCAATCACTGAACATATACAATTAGGCCTTTGAAAGAGAGAGGTTTCCCATCATCGCATCATATTTTTCCTGAAAAGCAATGGATCATAAAAAATATGGCATCCTCTCACTCCAGAAAGAACGCCCCTGGGGGTCTTTGGAATCAGAGCTGCTGATTTTCCTCTCAAACCCCCGTTTTATTCCTGGTAGCATTTTCAGGTCTGAAGCAGCCAGATGCTTCTCTTCCATCTTGCATCATAAACAAAATGATCCACTAAAGTTTGGTTGCAGAATGATGTGAAAGGCATGAAGATTACAGATGGAGTTTTGGTTCTTAGGTTGATTCTGTAGCAGTGATAGTGAGAAAACACCACATTTGGACTTGTAACTTGAGCAAATCTGTTATGAAGGGTCATTATGAAACCCGCAACCATGGTGTGAATCCACTGGCTCCTTGCCACTGGTTAAAATCCAGATTAGCTCCATTGAAGTCAGTGGAGTTACACCATATTCACATTCGTGTCATTTCATCAAAAAGCTTTAAATACAGTTTGTTCTAGAGAGTAGGGGGTGTGAGGGGGAAACCCTTTTTGTCACACTGAGAAGCTCTTCCTGTTCATGGGAAATTGAGAGATGAAAGATAAAGACTTTCTTTGTGCTCTACATACGCCAGTAATTTCAGGGAATTCCATTTTTTTGCATTCCACAGAATGTTTGCCATTCACTTATTAAGGGGAAGCAAGGTAAGTCAACGTGCCAAGTGAATTCCAAGGGTATTTTCCAGTCAGATCAGGAAGTTGGAACCAGGCATACAACAAAGACATTTTCCCGTTGATTCCTCCACGCCCTTCCTTCCCTATGGTCTCAGCTGGTTCCTTCAGAGAATGAGCCTGTGAAGCAAGGTTGGTCTGTCTTGTCACCTTTACCATGAGCCTTTGTGGAGTCTATTGCTACACAAGAGAGAAATTAGTGTGATAATAGCCACACAGGACATTATTCTTTCATAGATACATAGCTTTTATGGCCAGAAGAGACTATCATGACCATCTAGTCTGATCTCCTGCCTAACAAAGGCCAATAATTTCTACATCAAGCCCATAAACTTCCATTTGAGCTGCAACATCTCTTTTCATTTTGATTTAAAGACTTCCAGCAATGGAGAATCTATAAATAATTCTTCAGTCCCTTCCATTAGTGGGTATGGATTGTAAGGTCTTTGGGGGCAAGGACCGGGTTTTTTTATGTTTCTATAGTACCTATTAAAATGGGGCCTTGATCCCTGCTCAGGACCACTAAGTGCTACTGTACTAGAAATAACAATAGTGGTCCAAAATCAGGAGTAACTCCACAGAAACCAATGGCTCTACACTTGTGCAAAACTAGGGATGGTAAAAAGAGACTCAGACCCAGTGTATCTCTGTTTCTCTTCTATTGCGGGGCAGGGGGTAAAAAGTTTTTAACTCTTGCAAAGGAGAAAAATCATCTGACTGTAAAGTTCAGGGTTTGACTGACCCCATAAACAGAATGCTGAAACACATTCTGCCTGCACTTGAGTTAGTGAGGGGGGAGAGGTGGAAATATTGCTTATTTCAGCCTCCTTGTTTCGATGGGCTCAGGGGCCTAGTGGGAAAACATACGATACTGTCACAACTCTGGCCAGGCAGGAGCAGCGAGCACTACCGAGACACCATGCTCAGCCCCTACGGGGAGGAGCAGAGAGCCTCACTGCAAAATGTGTTGCTGAGTCAAGCGTCCACCAGAAAGGCGGGCTGGGAAAAGGGAGTGTTTGACGGACCCCTTCTCAAAAGCAGTCAGGTTTCTGACCGCTTTGATGCTGTTTGACACAGCAAGTCCATCAAGCCAAACCCACCTCCTGCACCGCCCCACTGGCTAGCTATGCAACTGAGAAAGAGGAATCACAAAGAAATGTTGCCAGGTTCCTCCACAGGGCAGGGACCAAGAGGGAGACACCAAGGCCTAGTTATTTCCGTAATGGGAGCTATAGATAGATAGGTCTGATTGGCAAGGCAAGAATCCATATTGGGCACCTAAAACCATTAATATCCCTTGTTTGTTTATATCTTTTGAAAGCCAAGCAGACCTCAGTACCTGCAATTTGTGAACACGACTAGCCTACAGAATCCTGGCTTCCAGTGATTAGTGCTGTGAACCGAGCTAGTCTGTGCGGCCCCGGAGTTCCCATCACTGTTATCCTAGCCCTCTTGCTTCCGCCCTGTTTGTTATGCCCATTTGTTGCATCAAATCTTAATTAGCTTGTTAGCTGTTCAGAGCAGGGACTGTCACAGAATCATAGAAGATGAGGGTTGGAAGGGACCTCAGGAGGTATCTAGTCCAAACCCCTGCTCAAAGCAGGACCAACCCCAACTAAACCATCCCAGCCAGGGCTTTGTCAAGCCGCACCTTAAAAACCTCTAAGGATGGAGATTCCACCACCTCCCTAGGTAACCCATTCCAGTGCTTCACTGCCCTCCTGGTGAAAGAGTTTTTCTTAATATCCAGCCTAGACCTCCCCCACTGCAACGTGAGACCGTTGCTCCTTGTTCTGTCATCTGCCACCACTGAGAAAAGCCTAGCTCCATCCTGTTATTGGACCAATTTTTGTTGGTGAGAAGAGACAAGTTTTCGAGCTTACTGTGACAGATGGTGCCTGGGGATCCCCCGAGGGGTGGGGCGTTGGTGCAACTCCCATCCCTAGCAGGCCCCAAGGTGTCATGCGTTGCCTTTGGCCGCCACCCACACCATTGTTTGAGAGCTCCTTTGGTGCGATGGGGCCCAGCAACGCACCCAGGCTGAGCAGGAGGCAGCCCTGGAGTCTCTGTGGGCGTGGCCGGGCTCCAAAACAGTAGCGCTGGGTGGTAAAATGGCCCAGGAGCCCCTCTGGGCATGGCAGGGCTCGGCAAAACACTCCTTCTGGTGGGGGTGAGTCTCTCTCTTCTATTGTCCCACCCTGCTCTGGGGCCTCTGCTGGGCGTTTAACCCCCGCTTCCTGCCAAGGAGTGTGTAGCTAGCGTGATGGAAAGGGGCCTTTCTGGCCCCTGAGGAAGCTGAGGGGCTCTGGTGGGAGGGGCACATACACCCCATCACACTTACCCAGAGCTCTTCTTCAGGTCTGAGACACTAACTCAGCACATCACAGCTAAATACAAGGTGTAGCACATTTCAAGGAACCATTCAAGGTGAAGCGGTACAACACGGCGTGCGTACATACTTGGAAATGAGACACCCATTTCTAACAGGGAGGGTGATTATCCATTGGAACAAAGGACCAAGAGCCATAGTGGATTCTCCTTCCCTGGAGATCTTCAGATCAAGACTGGATTTCTCCCTGGAGGATACGCTTGCGTCACACACAAGCCATTGGGTTCCTTTCAGTACTGGGGTGAAATGTCTTGATCTCTGTTATACAGAAGCTCAAACTAGGTAAACTAGATAAAAAAAAATCCCTTTGGGTCTTCAACTTTTATGAATCTATTTATCCCATTTTATATGAAGCACTCATCTTGATTGATTTGCTAGGAAGTGGCCTGATTGCTATATTATCTGAGGGGTGTATCTTAATGTACCCAGCCATACAGCAATATACACCCCAAAGATCACCCATTGCCGAACGCAGACGGGACACATGAAACCATGTCAGTGCTCGCTCCCAGCACTGAATGGGTTAATCTGGTCTATCTGCGTTCATCTACCAGTTCCTGGTGTAGGCTGGAACATGCATGCCAGTGACCAATTAATCAGGCTAGCTAGTTTCCCCTTTTTCCCAGCTGGGCCCTGTTATGATACCGAGTGAGCACAAATAAATAAATAAAATAAAATAAAATAAATGCTTTCAGTCTGACAGATAACACGGCCTCTCTTCCCAGGCAGATTCGCCCAGTATCAGGCTGGAGATATGTAAATCACTCGGGGGGGGGGGGGGGGGTCACAGGTCAAGCTCATTAGCACATGCTGAATAAGAGATAATCAGACAGGAAGTGCTGATGTCAAAACCCCACTCACACTGCCCACTTGTCATTCCAAAATAAAAAGCCTGGCGCTCCCACACAGCGACATCGCCATTAATTACATCATTCACGCTCGCCGTCAATTTCTGACCTTGCTTTGTCTGCCTTCCTTCGCTGACCTTCAGTTGCTATGCAGGTGCGGGGAAAGGAAGGCCCTTATCTTTCGCCAGGAACCTGGTCCACCAGACGAGGAGCAATTTAAAAGAAGCCAAGCCCAGTCTGGGGGTTTGGGTGTGTTTTTATTTTAAAGCAGAGACAAGACTCCCTTTAACGTTGAGCCCCGTCGCCGTCAGATTGTTCATAGGAGTTAAGGAATGGGGGAGAAACCTTGGCCCTATAGTAGCCTGTGGCAATACACCCATTGAATTCAGTGGGGCCGGGATTTCAGTCCCTGTGCTTTGTATTGGCTGGAGCCAAGGCACTGGTGTTAAATACCTCTTCTGTAGCATATGTCATGGTACCAATGAGGCTGTAAACTATGCAGATGGCTTAGGGCAGGTGTACGCTACGGATGCTAAAAAGGCACAGCTGCAGTTATGCTGCTGTAGGGTAGATGTTTCCTACATTAACTAAAGGAGTTTTTCCATCGCTGCAGGTAATTCACCTGCCCAAGCAACGGTAGCTAAGTCAATGGAAGGTTTCTAACTATCAGAGGAGTGAAGTTCTGAAACAGCCTTCCAAGGAGAGCAGCGGGGGCCAGAAACCTAGCTGGCTTCAAGACTGAGCTTGATAAGTTTATGGAGGGGATGGTATGATGGGACAGTCTAATTTGGCAATTGACTGATCTTTGACTACCAGCAGTAAATATGCCCAATGGCCTGCGATGGGATGTTAGATGGGGTGGGTACTACAGAGAATTCTTTCTGGGTATCTGGCCGGTGAGTCTTGCCCACGTGCTCAGGGTTTAGCTGATGGCCATATTTGAGGTCAGGAATGAATTTTCCCCCACGGTAGAATGGCAGAGATCCTGGGGGGGGGGTTCATCTTCCTCTGCAACATGGCACAGGTCACTCACTGGTGTATTCTCTGGTGGATTCTCTGTAGCTTGAAGTCTTTAAACAATTATTCGAGGACTTCAATAACTCAGTCTATTACAGGAGTGGGTGGGTGAGGTTCTGTATCCTGCGTTGTGCAGGAGGTCAGACTAGATGATCATAATGGTCCCTTCTGACTTTAAAGTCTATGAGTCTATAATAGAAGATGTCTTCCATCAACCTAGGCGCCTCTACACTGGGGCTCCAGTTGGTCTAACTGCAGTACTTTTCACACCCCTAAGCAATGTAGCTCGGTCAATCTAAGTGTAAACCATGGCTCTGTTCTAAAAAGGGCGAAGGGAGGGGAGAAATACTAATCTGGTGAAATGTATTATTGTTCTCAAAATAATTATTTACCTTTGATGTGGCTCAGCAGTTCATTCCATGCCTGCCAAATCCAGTCCGGATTTAGTGATGCAGTTCGGTTCTAATCTGTTCAGGTTCTTACCCTGCAGCTATCACGGGGAGTAGCATAAGTGGTAACATTGGGCAGCTGATGTTAATCTGGGAGGAGTGAGAGCCTGGAAGAGCTGTAGGTTGCTGTCTGTGTCCACTAGCCTCTGCAAAGAAAGCCCTTTATAGTCAGCGCCACCAAGGCCTGGCACTTCCCCATCACAAGAGACGTTGCAACAGTGAAGTGGGATCCTAGGGTACGAACGGGCCACTTCCAATAGAAAGCAGCAGACTGAAAATAGAAGAGAGCTCCTTATTTCAATGAGCAACTTCAGCAAGCCATCAAGGGCCAGACCCTGCGTCCCTTACATACCGCGTAGCCCCACTGAAATCAACAGAACCGTTCACAGACGAGTATACTGCTCTGCAGCAGTCAGGGTGGCACGATCTAGCAGCCTTTAATAGCAGTGCATGTCTCCCAAGTCTTACAATAGCATCCTAACCATTGGACTTTCCAGCCTCTCATTCGAAACCTGTCACTGAAGGCAAAATTTGGTTCTTGTGTTTGTCTTCCAGAAAGTCTGAAGGCCAGATAACTCTCTACTGTAACCAATGGGATTATACTAGTACAAGTGAGATCAGACTCAAGCCTGGAGAATCCTCCTGCATTATGCTCTAGAGTTTGCATACTCTGTTCCAGAAAAAGAGAAAAGAAAAAAAAAAAAAAAGCTATTTTAAAGAACCCTCATGTCTCTTTGCTTTTACTGCAAGGGCTCTATTCCAATTACCCTCATTTCTGCAGAACCCCTGTGATGTTTCTACTGACTGGTCGTTCAGCATTCAGCACGCATGGCTGGTCAAGTGGGTTAAAATATAAAGGAATCTGTGTTCGGCTAAGATTGCCAGAATTTTCGCTTTGATCTTCCCAGCCCAAGATGTGATGTAACACCTGTAGAATTATACAGTAACAAATGAAAATAATCCCGTTAGCAATTCAAGGTCCCCAAGAGAGGGATTTGGAACTAATTCGCTGACCCTAGCTCAAAACATCTTTCTGTTCAGTTGTCTCGTTTGTTTCTTTTTTTGTTTTGTTTCCCCCCCCCCCCCCCCCCCCCACGGCCTGTTTATACAGGTTCCCACTTGTAAGGGTCAGTGCTTTTGTATTTGTACCAGGGTCGAAGCATTCGTGAGGGTTTGTCATCTCAGAAGTCAGTTCCATTTCACCTGACGTGTGAGTTTGTTTGTTTTTGTTCACACCTCAAAAAATGGGGAAAGAAGGAAAAGCTCCTGCGAGACTTTGCTTTCTGAGAAAGCGTTGTCTAGTGATTAGAAGAAGAGCTAGGGAGCCTGGACTCCTGGGTCCTATTCCCAGTTTAGTACATAACCTTCTGCAAGTCACGTAGCCTCTCTGTACCTCAGTTAATTCATTTGTAAACAGGCACTGAACACTGCTTTAACTTTCACCACCCTGTAGCAGCCACAAGGAGTTGAAAACACAAGATTATACTGGGCATGTTCCCTTTCATATACCCATTGCCCCTTTACTCCATGGGCATCAGGATGAGTGTGTGACACACATACCCCCTTCCATCAGTCTAGGTCACCCTTGCACTGGGACTGTCAGAGTTCATAGCCAACACTGCACTGCATCTCAGGTCCTGTTGCGTATATTAGATTTTACTCTACTGTTGTTGTTTGGGTAACTTTTGAGGTTTCCTAGCAATACTACGCGCTCCCTGAACCAAAGAAAATACAACTGTAGAGCATCTGCTTGAGAATGAAGATGAAAGTCAGTGCCAGAAACCATGGAAACCCTGCAAAAAACCAAGATGCACATTTATACACAGCTCCCAGTAGCTGCAGAAATTTGATTCAGACGTGAAACAGAGCCTTCGGTGACCTCTGCACATATTCGCAAGCTATCCGGACATGGCCTTGAATTGATTTGCTATTTATTAAAGTTTGGGGAAGGAGGAGAAATGTAAAGCTCCATGCTGATTAGTTAATGTTTGTCAAGCACTTTGGCGATGAAATTGAGCAGCCACTGTGGTGTTATCACTCTACTGGGCAAATTCAGCTCAGTTACACTAGTATAAATCAGGAATAACTTCTGTGGATTATACAGCTGTAAATAAGAAGAGGATGAGGCACAATGTAGCTACACAGGATTTACACTGGTGTACCCTACAGCCAAATTTTGATCTCATTTACCATCAGATCCTTTCCAAGTTTGTTAGAGAAGTAGACAGAAGTCTGAAACTTAACACAACAGGCCAAATTGACACCTGACACAACTTCAATGAATTCTCATCCCCCTGACACCAAGGCAGCATTTAGCCCAGTTTTTTATGGGCTCTGATCCTCTGCTGGTTAAATCAGTTTGTCTCCATGGAAGTCAACAGAGCCACATGGATTTACACTAACTGAATATCTGGCCCATCATTTGTGTTATCAAATGCTCTAAGCTGGTGTTTTAGGGCAGGGAGAGGGGTTGGTTTTTTATTTGAAGAGTCATTCCATTCCTGAAGAATTCTGGCCTACTTAATCCTGTACTAATTAGATTTTGTTTCATGTGTTGAAAGCACCAGGCACATTTTGACTAGTTGGGATTTATACAGACTTTTGCTTGTTCTGCCCAATTGTTTCAAAATTAATTCTTAGAACTGAGTGGGCTCTGAACAGATAAGAAAATGACCCCCCCAAAATTACTTTTTTTAATTTTCCTGATCTGGTCTGGTACCAGGAAAGTTGTGATTTCTGCATTACACCATCACTCAAAAATGTCCAAAGCTGTTGACTTTCATTGCATCAATGATATCAGCTGTATTGACCTGCTCTGAGGGAGTTTTAATTCTGCTTACTCTTGGCTAAACTCCATTCCTAATCCTATTTTCACCAGTTTCTATCCAATTTAATACAGCTTCTATAAGTCAAAATTAATTACTCCATGTGCTCTCCCAGGCCTGTGGTCTAAGGGAAAAAGACAGAACTCCTACCTCATCGTTAACAGCAGCTCAAGGCTGATCTCATCCCAGCAGGGTTTTAAGAGAAAAAAGGGATTTGGATATGAAAATCATAACGCTTTGCTTCTTTTTGCAATTAGTATTCCATCAATGAAATCTTTCTTCCTGATAAATGTCTCCTTATGCCCATTTGGTAGCTATTGGATGATGATGCTGCTCCTGAAATATTAATCTGAAGGAGGAAAGACAAGTCAACATTTCAAGGTCTCCGTTTTCCCCTTCCCTTTCCTAATTTGGAAATCTATTACCTGCATTTTGCTTCTACTGTTAATTACTGCTTGGGTTGTTGATCCTGTCCACAGAACTCAAATTAATATAAAGAGGGAAGAAAGGTCTTCTGGCCACAGTCTTCCTGTGTGTCCTTGGTCAAGCCACTTAGCTGTGTCTCAGTTTCTCCACCTATAAATGGGATTAATTTTTCTCAGGGGTGTTGCAAGATTCAATTAATTAATATTTGTAACGAGCTTTGAAGATGTAAAGCAGAGTATCTGTTCAATTTTATTACAGTTTCAACCCTGGAGTATAGCTACCTAGAAGCTCAACCCCTTGGACAGGTGTAAATCATGAATAACTCCACTGAAGTCAATAAAGCTACACCCATATCAACCTCGTGTAAGAGAGAAGAGAATTTGGCCAAGCGTTTGTATCGTTAACACCTTATATTTAACACAAGAGTGAAACTGCAGAAGCTCACTGCTCTATAGGTAACTGCACCTATATGTACTGACAAACACCTACGTAATCAATTGACTATAACAAGGAGACTATACATTTATATATCACCTTTCCTGCTGATGGATCATAGGGTGCTTTGCTGTTTACATGCCTTGGACCAGATCCTCAGATGGTGTAAATCTGTATAGCTTCATTGAATGTAATTATTCTGTGAATCATTCTGGATGATGAACACAACAGAGAAAATCATAAGCTGTTAGCAGAGTTAGAGGGGCTGGGCCTTTAAGGTACGTCTACACTGCAACTGGTAGCAAGCCTCCCCGCCCATTTAGACAGACTCGCCAGGACCCCCACATGGAGTGGGGAAAGGATACACTTTACTGGGGCCCAGAGGCTCTGGGGGTCCCGGCCCAGGCTGCAACCCCCATGGGTATGTGTGTGGGAGGGGGCCCATGTTACAAGTTTGTACTGGGCCTGAAAAAATTATGCTTGGGCCCTGAGACTCGCACTAGCAGAACTCAAGTCAGGACATTAAAAATAGCAGCGTGGATGGTCAGGCTCAGGCTGGAGCTCAGGCTTTCAAGCCTGGGGGATCAGGTGGGCTGGAGAGCCCACACGACAGCATTCACACTGCTATTTTCAGCACGCGAGCCCAAGCCCTGTCAGTGCAAGACTGTGTACTTAGGACTGGAGGTTCACTCCCCCTTGCAGTGTAGACATATCTATGAGAGGCCCAGATCCAGCTCTCGCCAGTGCGGGCTTTCCTCCCCCATCATGTGGCTTTTGGCCACAAGAAGGCCACAAGGGGCAGCAGGATATAAAGGCAGCCGGTGGTTGCCAGTGCGTAGAGCGAAGTAGAGAGATTCAGACTATCTGGACCTTAGGGAAAGGACTCAGGAATCTCTGATACAAGGGGAGAGACTTTGTGAGTAGTTGCAGACCTTGTGTTTTGAAAGGACATTTGATCAGCCTGCAGAAGTTAGACCCCAAGAAAGGAGACTTTGTTTTGGAAGATTAGATGTGCGTGTGAATACACCAAACCTAAGAGGGAAACTGAGGCACGGTGCATTCAGCTGCCCCCACACAGACAATATATGGAGAGAAGAAGAGGTTTAGAAATCTGCTGAATAGTTTTGAATAATTTTTGTCCTATCAACTGTAGTGGAGAGGCAGCATCTGTTCTGTGCCAGCAATTCTACAGAGCACTTCCTGGGAAGGGAAATAAAACATAAATTATCCACTGCAAAATCAGCTGAGAAAATCATAAACTGGAATTTTGGGTTAAAATATATCCAGCAAAGAAGTTTGAATTTTTGATTCAGCTCCCTCCAGAAAAGAAGAGAAAATCCCAAAGTTTAATAAAGCAGTTTGCTTTCACACAAGATTAGGTCATTCAAATGTGCTGGCATGGCCTAAACTATAACAAAAGGGGACAGTTCAAGAAGAGACTGAGATTGCAAAAAATTTGCTCTATTAAAAAAAAAGAATGTATTTTGGTGTGTATCTGCCTTGATTGAACATTAATAGTATCTTGGAATATTAGTTCATGTGGTATTTGAGTGAAATTATTTTATTTCTTTCTTAGTCATTTTCTTTTACTCAGCGGCTAAACCTGTGCTAAAGGATTTTATGGGTTTCTGTGTAAATGTATTTGTACAAAATGTATTTGTCTTCTATTTTTACAAGCATAAACATACACTGGAGATACTAGGCAAGCCACAAAAAATTCCACCAGAATACCTTTGGAACTGAAATGCAATACGTGTGACCTCTTTAGTTTGCTGTCTGAGTAAAACGGATCTGATGAGCCTGATTCTGATCTTCCTTACAGGGGTTTTATACTCAGTGGAAATCAGTGGAATTACTCCTGGTTATGCTGTGAATGAGATCAGAATTGGGTGCAGTGACTTAAAAAAAGATCCCAATGTGCCATGCAAAATCTGTCTCCCTTCCCTATCCACCATCAAAACGACACCGTTAATTCCATTATTGCAGTGGAACCATGGATGTTGATTTTGAACACTACAGCCTGCTCTATTACAGAGATCAGGAAAAAGATGCTTTCAGGTTAAAAATCATCTTTCTCCTAATAAAGTGAGTTCCTTATCTATGTTATGGGAGTATTGAAACTGAAAACCTTTCGAAGACCTATTTTATTTCCATCATTTATGCTGTGTTTGCAGTTCTCTGGAGTAGGCAATGAAATTAGACTAGTCAGTTTCATTTTAGATTTAGACTCTAGTCAATTTCTCTCTCAGGTTCTTATGAACTAGCACAAAGTTACAGTTTGGGGCAAGGACTTTTTATGGTGTTCAGTTACCACAGTGATGTACACAGTATAAGTGGAGGGATGTGTTACGTGCTTGTCAAGTGTGGCGTGTCTCCCTCAAGTGGCTAGTTCAAACACAGTAACAGTCTACTACTGCTACCAGCTAATGGAGCTATCCCTTTATCTTAAGCAGTAGACTTTTGTGCTGCATTGCTGAAACTCCTGGGTTCAAACCCTGTGATAACCATGTTGAAGGTTGTCAACAGAAGGATAAAAAATAACTGCGTGTTACAGTTCATCTGCTTACAGGTTTGTATTCACTTTTGGTGGTATATAAGTAACAATAATGTACTTTTTGATTTGTGGAAGACATCATCTTGAACTAATTAATGTGGGATTAGTAAGAAACTTTGCCCAAACAAACAGATGTAGGAGGCTAAGAAATATATTCCCTTCTCTATGTATGCACAGAGCTCCCATTAGCAGTATATGGACTGTTGCCAGTGTAGATTGCAGTGAGTCTACATAGCACTAAATCTGATATATACCAAGGAAACTATGAGATGAAGATTGCTTTAAAATAAAAACAAGCATCCCCATGTCTGGGGTGGATAGTACCTAAGTTGTGGTTTCATTGCTGTCATCCTCTGCTGCTCCGTTTCCTGAGAGTGCTGTTCTCTCTGCAATATTGGAAACCTTTCCAAAAGAAAGCTAATGAAGATTGTATGGGACTTGCTGCAGTTTCTACAGCTATAAATCAAAGACTGTGTCAACAGCATGTCTGTGGCATGAAAGACTACCAGTTCCCCTCGTGCTCCATTTTCTTCTAACAAACTCCCCCTTCGTTTGCCTTTTCGGGATTGATGTATAATTCAGGAAGCCGGCACAGAACAGCGGTTTCTTAGCTGTAAAGCTTCATAGCCTAAAATACTTGGTGGGAGTTTATCACTGTAAAGCAACCACACATCAATCCCATGAAGACTCGGTGGGTCAAATCACCCTTTTCAGTGGAAAAAAAGATAAGAATTGCTACGCTGGATCAGACCAGGGGTCTATCTACATCAATGGCCGGTATCCAGTGCTTTAAAGGAAGGTGCAAGAAACCCTGCAGTGGGCAGTAATGGGATAACCTGCCCATGGGGACAGTTTCCTCCTGACCCTCATCAGTTCGAGTTTGGTTTATGCCCTAAAGCAGGAGGGTTTAAGTGCCTTCAAGAACCAGGGTTTATTTTTGTAATAGTTACTATAATATCTCTGGATAATAGAGATCTAAGGAAATAGTATGATGATATGAGCACCCAGATGGATGGAGACATGAAAGAGGGGCCCTATGGATGGAAACTCCACCTTGTTCTCTTCAGAGAGTCTGCCCCATCCTGTTGCATTTTGAGCGACATGATTTCTCCCTCCTCAGCAGAAGGACTAGCAGATCTCCCCCTGATTTGATAGACTGGGCCCAGGGCCCCTCGTTAGCTCCTGAGGTGTGTCACTGCTGTGGAGTATGAGTCCAGTGCAATAATGCCAACCTGATATTCAAAAACCATGACTCCGGCTCCAGAAATCATTAGGTTCCTTTTAAATGGCCAAGGTGGAGATCTTTTGGTTTGCTTTCGATTGCTCAGCCTTTCATGTGTACGCAGGTTACAGGTTCAAGCTTTTCTTCGTAATCACGAGCACTAGAAAATGTCCTGCCTTTTGGGAATGAAAGCGAAGATTCTCAGGCCGTCATGGGATTCCAGGAGCCTGAGGCTTTACGAAAAGCTCCAGATATCACGAGATGCATGATAAAATTGCAAGAGTGGGCAACGCTGCAAGGGTCTCGCTCTTCTAGCAGCAAGGACTCCCCCCCCCCCCACACACACACACACACACACCCCCTTTACCAGGACGCACTTTAAGCCAGGGGTGCTCTGTGATGCGGAGAGTGCAGATCAAAAGTCAATGCAGCCGGGGAAACGACTGGGCCTACAGGAGGGCTGAGCAAGGTCTGAGTAAGGACTTCCGGCCCAGATCCTTAAAGGTATTGAGGCACCCAAGGAATAGGAGCTAGGTGCCTGATTCCTTTTGACAATCTGAGCCTCAGAGTTTGGCCCAGAATATGTTACGCTGTCAGAGGTGTTTATTACCTAGTACAGAGAAAGTATTTATTTGCTGGGGAAAGAATGCCAGCGTTTCATTGCCTGCTTGGGCCAGGCCAGCCAGTGACCCCTGAGTGGGAAGAATACTCTCCTCCAGGGTTGCATGGGATTTATACTAAGACAGATTCTCAACGTCCATCCTTCCACTACCTCCTTGCAGCCGGGCAGCTGTCCCGGGCCACCTTTCTGCTGGGGTGGTCACCCACAGCCCTGATCATCTGACTAAAACTCATGTAGAAATGCAAGGGGGGTGACTTAAAGAAAACCAACAAAAAACCCAGCACCACAGAGACAGAAACTGACAAAACTTGAGCTGCTGCCTAAAAGAGAGAGCCTGGGAAAGAGTGACACTTCAGGAAACAAGCAAGCACATATGGGATAAGGCAGGCCGGCCCCAAGCAGGACTGGCCTGAGAGACCCACTCTCTGTTTCAACCTGTAGTGCTATTTCTCTCCCAGGTTTAAGGGTGAAGATGGACTTTAGCCTGTTGGGATGGGCTGGTAGATGGGGTTTAACCCATGTATATGTGTGTGAAGCTATTTAGTAATGCAACTAATACCTAGCTCTTCCATAGGGCTTTTCCTCTACTCTCTACAAAGGAATTAGTATCATTATCCCTATTTTGCAGATGGGGAAACAGAAGCGCAGAGTGATTTGTCCAAGGTTTCAGAGCCGGTCCCTGGTAGAGTCAAGAGGAGAATGCAGGTCTTTAGAGTCCCCCGGCTCACTGCCTCCCACCTTGATTATTGAGAGACTTTGTGGGACGGGGAGATCGGCTGCACTTGCATCTGTGTGCAGGGCCTTTGTAGTTCTCTGTTAAGCTTCCCTCCCCCTATAAAGATGAAGGTAGAAACAGCACAGGACAGGGAACCAGACACTGCCTCGTTGTGCGGACTTAAGCAAGTCATGCCCCGGCTCCGTGCCTCAGTTTCCCCATTTGAAAACGGGTCGGATGATGACACCGAAACATCATTACTCTTCGTAGAAGACTCTGAAGTCCTCTGATGGAAGGTGCTCTATTAAGGGCAAAACATTGCTATTTGGAATGAAACGGATTCTAATCTGTTTCACTGGCATAAATCTGCCATTGACTCTGACTGAGACCAGAACCTGGCCCACTGATCTGGACTTTATTGCATGAGCCAATCTAGCAGGCAGAGTCGGACAAAATGGTAGCTGCCACCTCTGGAGCTGTGACGGGCTTCTTCTGTGATGCGCTGAAACTAGAAACCCGCTAGGAAGCGGAACACCAGCCTATGGAGATTAATGATCTGACCTGAGAGTTCCGATCCCAGGACCTTTGACATTGTGCATCCCCCCCCCCCGATAACACTAAATAGGAGATGCGTGTCCATTGCAATGAGAATATATCCCCGCAGGAGGGACAGAGTCACCCAAGAAAAACGCTTCTGCCTTTTTAAAAGCAAAAGAGACTCCCCTCTCCGCCAAGGACTCATCCAACTGCCTGAGATGTCAACAGCAGCCGCTGCCAACTATCTAGATGTTGGTTGTCTGTCCAGCTCCCGCTGTCAGCCAGGCGTCTCTCCTATTAGAAGGTCTGGTGGCTGCCCTGATCACGGGTTGTATCCCAGCTAGTTCGCTTTGTTGTGAGGGGGAATGAGCTGTGCCACTGAGTCACACCACAATTGATTGCCCTTAGGCTCCCCAGGCATCTATAAATCCTCTGGCCTCTGCCATATGCTTGCCCAGCAGCCACTGTAAATCTCGTCTTCGCCTCGCTCCGTTGCAACCGTCAAGTTCCCCTGGTGAGATGCCTTGTACAATCGAGGCGAACAGTGTTTATTGCACTGGGAACAATCCTTTATTATTGTGAACCGGTGGGGGTGGGGAGGAAGGCGGCAGGCTCAGAGCAATGAGGATGAGCATCTTATTGATAGATACGTGCTCAGCTACTTTAGCACTTTGGAATGATCTGTACAGTTAGCCCGCCTAGAATTGTGCTGATGGGAGGAGAACCTAATTAACTAACTTAATTAAATGGATATAGTCCAAGGATGGCAGGCTCAGACCTGATCTACTATAAGTTTCATCCATTTTTTATATATATATGTTTGCTTAAATCCATCTAATTTAATGTGGACGAACTGTCTCCCCTCGCTCTTCACACCGAGTTCCCATTGACACTAATGGGAGTGCCACACAGACAGGGAAGTGAAAATCCCCCGATATATATTTTCGTATAGATGTGATGATGCGTCCCTCTGCTCCAACCTGCCCTCCCCACCCAAAGCTAGTCTGTAGTACAGGCAGGAAGGGGGGCATTTTGCGGATGTTTATTTTTTTTGTTGAGAACCAGCAATAGGCACGGTGCTGAACAATGCAATGAAATCGAGGACATCTCTTGTCCCAGAGAACTGAGGCTCCGATGAACAAAAGGAGGTAGAAAATCACTGGGGTTCACGATGCCTGGCTAAGGCACTTAGAGTGCCTGTACAATGCATGTGGAGAAAGAAGCACCTAAGAAGGGGATCCCACAAGAGCTGACACGCTAGGTGGAGAGCAGCCTAAACCAGTGAAATGGGTGTGTCTAAATATCTCTTGACCCTTGTGTTTAGGCATCTAAATATCGATGTGGATCTGCACCTTACAACCTAAAAACGTCTCTAAGCAAGGACAGATGAAAGTGATGAGATACGGGTCCAATTCCAGACTCTGCAATAGATTTTCCTGTGTATCCTGGAGCTAATCATTTAACAGCTCTGTGGCTCTACTCCTTTAGCCCTAAACTAGAGATGATACCTCCTTCACAAGAAGGTAGTTGAGCTAATGCAGGTGGAACCTGTAAATCCTACTGAGACCCTTGGCTGGGAAGCGGCTGAGAAGCGCAAATTATTATGAATAGGATTCATTTATGTAGTATTAGCAAACAGCTTTGCAATGAGTAGGATTCCCAAAGGATTGGATCTTGGCCACTCAAGAATCCTACATGCTGCACAGTGGCGGCTTTTGATATCTTAACCGTGGTTTTGCTTTCTTCTAAAACACTGTCGCAAAGTAACTTAACCCGGCACAGGCAATGACTGTGTTTTAATTACGATGCTAACATTTGAATGAGATGCATAATTAATTAGTCTGTCTCATACCTTTCAGTCCTACACGAGTAACATAAAGAGCAGGGGTGAGCCAAAATACATAGTAAAGAAATCGGGACCATGCCCTTCTTTTTTTATTTTTAAAACAATGAAGAAAGTTTTTCAGAGACATTAATGAGGTAAGGTCAGTAATCTCTTCCTCTGATGGTCTGCAGCCTTGTCAGAAAGTAGCCTACGGTCAGGTAAGGAGTGTGCTGGAACTAATCTTCCTCTGGGTGATTTCTTTGTAGGGCTGTGCTCTTTACTCTCGCGTCTCTTGTGGCAATCCAATATTTCAGCACTGTGCTAAGATAACCAGTATTGAGCCATTAATACACACCATTTGGGGAGAAAGAGGAAAAGATACAGTAGATAATTCAGATTCTTTATGAAGCATCCCCTTTTTTGCAGCAGCTGCAGTTAATATGTGTGCACACACGCAGACACTATCTATGACTATTTGTATTCAGCCCGCTGTAAGGGAAAAGGGGGAAATAATGGACTTTATACTATACATCACAGAGATTGAATAGTCTAATGGTTAGTAGGAGTCGGGACTTCAGGATTCTGCCGTCGACTCACTTGGGCAAGTCACTTCACCTCTCTGTGTCTCGGGGTATGTCTACACTGCAGTCACGGAGTACGAGTGGCACTTATTTAGAGCAATAATGTCGTCGAGGGCAAATGCAGGTAAAATCTCATTTGGGGAATACAGAGTTTAGTCTAAGCTAGGATGCCCACTTCCGTTTTTATCACTACCCCATTGGTGCAGACATACCTGAGCTCACTTTAATCTAGCTAGCAGTGAAGCTTGGGCCGTACAAGAATGCCCAGAACCCAGGATTATTACATGGGTGGATACTCTGCACTGAAGCCCAGGCTTTCATGCCTTCATTGCCCTGGGCCCTGAGCGAAATGCATTAAAGCTAGCTCAGGTATGTCTACACAAGCTGCAATCACACCTTGTGACTGCACTACAGACATAATCTCAATTCTTTCATCTGCAACATGGATATAGTGATAGCACTTCGCCATTGCACAGGGGTGCTGTGAGAATTAACAAACGTTTGCAAAATACTCTAACATCCCTGGATGAAAGATGCTATACACGTGTCAACTATTACTGCAATCTTTAACATGGCACAATTATTTCGGTTCTAAAAGGATCTTACACGAAACGCCCTTGCTAACTTCAGATATGGCTGTCCCGTGTGATACAACTCAAGGTGCACCAGGAAAGCTGCGTGCGACCGGAAGCACAACAGCCATTAAACTGCATGAAAGACGCCTTGTGTTTTCCCATTCACTTTGCAGGATAAGCAGTGAGGTACTTCTGTTGTCATTCCTTCAACTTTGTGTGCACTTTTCCTCTGAGCAAAATGAAATTCTTGCCTTGGAAATGGCGCCAGCGCGCCAGAACTCCTCTGACCTCTGTAACCACACAAGATTTAGTGGTTACTTTATTTCAGCTGTAATGAGGCTTTGTAAACCACTAAAAGCCAAATGTTTTCTTCTTCTTTAACTCTTGGTAGATCATGGGGAATAAATAAAGAACAAATGTTACGGCTGCCCTTGCAGATGAATTGAAAATTCTCTTTAAAGAACCCAGCATCTGAAGTGGGTTAAATAATGGCATTGAAATCAAGTGGACGCCAAGCGACACAAAGGGAAATTGGGCCTGCTCTCATTCTGAAAAGCAAGGACCAAGCTGAGCAGAGATTTGGGGAAAAGCACTAATTTTCATGGAGTGAAATTCATCCCTCTGCAGAGGGCTTGCTTTCCTGCCGTCCTTACTCAGGCATAACTCCTATTGGCATCAAGAAGTAAGGACTCCAGAACGAGACCAATGGTTTCCTCCATTTAAAGGAGGCCAAAGATTCACTCCGGGGTTCATTGTCAGCAACAAGCTTTTGCTTATGAAACCTTGTCTGCTTTGTGGTCTCCTGCGTCGGCCTAGTGAAGGTCACCCCAGTGCAGAAGGTCAGCGCTAGGTTTATGCATTACTTGGGCATCCATCATTCACTAGTGAAATGCATTTCAATTATGACATTCCCTGGGAAATAACCTGGAGAGAAGCTTGTGTTCCTGCCTCTTCGATTCATGTTTGCTAAATCAATGTATATTTGACTAGGGCCGTAGGCTGTTTAAGATCATGCTAGTATCATTACAGTTAGGGCCCAATCCAGCCCCCATTGAAGGAATCTCATGCGCCAAACAGATTTATAGGTCAACATATGCAAAGTTCTGATGTCACCCCAAAAACCTTAATTCAGATTAAAAAATAGAAATGTCAGGGACGTAATGGATTTTAATGGCTGTAAAGAACACATATCAACAATGGGAATTTAAGAGGAACTCTATTAAAGTCAGAAAAGTTTGTTTTTAAACTGAGCACTTTCTTTAAGAGATGTGGGCACATTTTTTAAAGAATATTTTCTCTTTAAGTATATCCCACATTCCAGATCTGGCTTCCACCATAGCTTGAAACAACTGAGAACGTACCAACAGGAATATTAGGAGACAATCCTGTTTTAAGAAATTCTCTTCAACTGTGTTGTAAATAACACCAGTTCCCTAAATTCGTACTTCATACAGTAGTCCGAACACCTGTGAAAATGGACAGAACAGGCTTCCTAGACACAAGGTTTGCTATGGAGACTATACTGGCATAGTTATGCTGGGATAACCCCTTAGCATAGACACAGCCTACACTGACAGACGTGTTTTTTCTGTTGGAGTAGGAACACTACCTCCCCAAACTATGGTGACCAGATAGCAAGTGTGAAAAATAGGGACAGGGGGGTGAGGGGTAATAAGCACCTATATAAGACAAAGCCCCAAATATCGAGACTGTCCCAATAAAATTGGGACATCTGGTCACCCGACCCCAAACAAAGTTGACTACATCAAAAGAAGTTATTTTCCATCAACAGAGTTGCATCTACACTGGGGGTTATGATGACATAGCTATGTCTGTCAAGGGTGTGGGCTCTTTTTAACATCCCTGATCAACTTAGCTATGCCTGATATAACTTTAACGTGTAGACAAAGCCTGAATGTTTGTTAATCTCTTATCATTCAGATGAAAGGGATCCTGGCGCATGTGCTACTTAAAGGTTCCATAATTCAACTGGGCTGCTTGTAAGTTGAGAAACTCTTCCAAGATCACAGGAGTTACTGCAGCCACCATTCTGCCCGCATTACGTAATGACTGAGCTATGGAGAATTCAGTACTTAGAATTTTGACGAGTCTGTTAATTTTGAGCTGGAAACATCATGCCCCAGGCTTAATTTGCTGCGTGACTGAGTATGGTATGTGTGGGTGAGTAAGCAAGGGAGAATGGCAACACCCAAAGCAGAGTGATGGCACAGAGTCAAGGAAATGGAGGTGATGTAATTAAATACCTTCTGTTGACCATCAGAATCCAGAACATAATATGGTGCATTGTGATTGTACGTGGCGCTACACACCCACATAGAGACCAACATCCTACCATGAGGAGCCTACAGTAAAAGAACTGAGCCTCATTCCATCCTCAGCAGAGATTCCAAGTCAGCATCCCCATGTACCGCTGCTTCGGTTTCATTGATAAGTCAATATAATACTACAGAAACTTCAGCCTCAGTTTCCACCCCAGCTTGGCTGTTCCTAAAGCTCCCCACGGCCCTTCTCTGTCCTAGCATCCCTTGTTTCTCCATGCCCTGCATGGATGGCTTGGAGACAGCTATCTACAGATCTTCAAACGACCTAGCAGTGTTTCTTTGCTGCCGTGGGGCTGCGAGGCGGGATTCGTTCATTTAGAGAAGCGCCCGTTTTTATCACTGGTTATCTTATTGCGAGGAATGTTCACCAGGAAAGGTTCAACTTTGCCACTTCCTGGGAGTCTGATGGTTTATTGACGTCAAGGTCGCTCTTTACGCTCCCAATGGGTTTGTTCCCTCTACATCTCTCTCAGCATGGGCGATCCTCCAGCACAGCCGAGGAATTAGTGTTAGGGTTCCATGTGATTCATGTGCCTTCACGAGCTCATTGAGTACCTCCGGCATTGACCTCCTTTCTCTCGTCTCTGTAGTATTGTTGGGGAGATACACATGTTGTTACCCCATCAATTTAGAACTCCCCCCCTGCCAACACACCCCCCGGGGATCCTGAATCTCTCACCCGCAGAAGTTGGTCCAGTGAGAGATATTACCTCACCCACCTTCTCCCAGCAGTGATCATGACAGAAGTCACTGGCTTGTGAAGTTGTCGAACTGTAAAATTAATGAGGTTGAAATGAGAGTTAGGAACAGGAATATAAATGTCAGAAATGCTCCCAGATGAGTTCCCCTCGCTCTTACTGCAGGCTGCGGGAATGAAGGGACCAAGGGTCTCATTGGATTCTGGCCAATCTGCTGCTACTGCTGCACAAAGCTCCAGATGTGTTTTGCCGATTAAGAAACGTGAAGTTGCTGGGGAAGAAAGAGCATGTGGACTCTTACACCTACGCAAGCCATAAAAGCAGATGTTACCATTTTCTTTGTCCCAGCAAAAACAAGCTGTGGAGATCTGTGTTTCTGTGAGACAAGCCAGTCGGGTTTCTAGGAAACCCATTACACTTAAGAAAGCAAAAATCTCAGATGCTACTTGGGAAAAGTTTGAGTCTTGTGCCTTACCACTGAAGAAGGAACTTAAATTAAATGAGTCTTACTGGTCTTGTGTCTTGTTCTGCATGTGTGTGGGGAGCAGTGGATGACACACAACTGAGATGCTGGCCAGAGAAAACCATGGGTAAAAGAAAGACCTTTGCTTTGATATTACCGAATGTGTGGCTCCACAGAGAGTGCTCTCAACAAGGATAGAGCTGTCGTCTCAGAAGCATAGTGGTGCATGAATAATGCAGCAGGTGGAAATAAAACGAACAAGCACCCACGGAATGGAAAAATAGAAGAGGAACAGAGACATTTGCAAGCCACATGCCTGGCTAAGTTGCTCCTGGATGCAATCCGGACATCCGCCATTTTGCCAAACTGGTGGAAGTCCCATCACTTGAGACACACAAAAACTAGGCTGTAAAAATTGTTACTTTAGAGAATATTCTGTAGGCACAGCCTGATGGATCATCTTTTCTATGACCAAATTCTATGATTCTAGGATTTTGTTCTGTAGCTCTAACTCGCTTGACATGGCAAAGTGGATCACTGTCCACGTTCTCTCTTCTGTTTTTTATAAGGGATTTAACACCGTCACATTTTTGAGGATTCAGCTTTGAGTGAAAAGGAGATAAGTCCAAATGGCAAAGTCAAGTTCCATATCTCAGCTCAAAACTCAGGGGTGTCTGGATTTGGAGTTTTAGCCTAGCCTGTAGCATCATTAGCAGACACTTCATGACAGGTGAGTCCAGACCAGGACATAAACACCCTGTGTAGCAATACAGAGCAACTCAAGCTGGTTAGTTAGTCTGGGAGCAAGACAGCCAAGGAGAATGATAGTGTCTTGTCTATGTCTTGTCTAGAATCCACTCTAGACTCAGTTCAAATGAGTCCTGTCCCTTCTCTACCACAAAGGAGACTAGATGGTCCATTACAGAGACAGTAGCATGGCCAATGACATTGAGCTGAGTCTATGACTTCACCAGAAGTTTGAGGATGTCTGAATCTGGTGTTTTGGACCAGGCCTCTCTCTAAAATGAAGAGAATTGAAATGGCTCTTTTCTGTCGTGTTTAAATGAGCAATGTCCTGCTCCAAAGAAGCTTTTCCATATGCCAGCTTTGAGAAGAGCTGCCCTGACAAACAAAAACCATTACAGCCCTGCTGATGATTGTGTGTAATAGTCCAGATTCACTCATTTTTAATATGGGAACCTTCTGCATTAGCAGCAGCAGCAAATTTCTGGTCTCAAGAGTCTGGCTTCCAGGGTCGTTTGTTATTTTGATAGAAAAGCACCTGTTTAGATCCAGTATCATCTTCCAAGAGCAGACGTATGCACTGACTGGCAGCCCATCTCTGCTGATGACATGTACAGCAACAGGGAAATTATGAAGATCAATTTTACACCTAATTTAACATGAGCTAACACGTCTAGGTGAGTTTCCTAATGCAACAGAACTCCACTTGGTGTCACTTTCAGCCATTTCCTCTTTTGTCTAGGAAGCTCTTTAAAATGTCTTCAAAGTCTTTTTGGGTTTCTTATTTTAACTCCTTATCTGCCAGGCTAATGTTGTTTATTAGCAATAATGCTGGACAGGCACAAGTCCATGGGGCCGGATGCAATGCAGACGAGGGTGCTGAGGGAGTTGGCTGATGTGATTGCAGAGCCATTGGCCATTATCTTTGAAAACTCGCGGTATTAGGGGGAGGTCCCAGATGGTTGGGAAAAGGCAAATCTAGTGCCTATCTTTTAAAAAGGAAAGAAGGAGGACCTGGGGAACTACAGACCAGTCAGCCCCACCTCAGTCCCTGGAAAAATCATGGAGCAGGTCTTCAAGGAATCCATTTTGAAGCACTTGCAGGAGAGGAAGGTGATCAGGAACAGTCAGCATGGATTCACCAAGGGCAAGTCTTGCCTGACCTACCTGATTGCCTTCTATGGTGAGATGACTGGCTCTGTGAATGTGGGGAAAATGGTGGATGTGATATACTTTGACTTTAGCAAAGCTTTTCATACGGTCTCCCACAGCAAGTTAAAGAAGTATGGGTTGGATGAATGGACTATAAGGTAGATAGAAAGTTGGCTAGATCACTGGACTCAACGGGCAGTGACCAACGGTTCAATGTCTAGTTGGCAGACAGTAACAAGGGGAGTGCCCCAGGGGTCATTCCTGGTGCTGGTTTTATTCAACATCTTCATTAATGATCGGATGATAGGATGGATTGCACCCTCAGCAAGTTTACAGATGACATTAAGCTGGGGGGAGTGGTAGATACTCTGGAGGGTAGGGATAGGATACAGAGTGACCTAGACAATTGGAGGATTGGGTCAAAAGAAATCTGATGAGGTTCAACAAGGACAAGTCCTCCACATAGGACAGAAGAATCCCATGCACAGCTATAGACTGGGGACTGATGAGCTGGCAGCAGTTCTGCAGAAAAGGACCTGGAGGTTACAATGGATAAGAAGCTGGATATGAGTCAACAGTGTGCCCTTGTTGCCAAGAAAGCTAATGGCATATTGGGCTGCATTAGTAGGAGCATTGCCAGCAGATCGAGGGAAGTGATTATTCCCCTCTATTCGGCGTTGGTGAGGCCCCATTTGGAGTATTGTGTCCAGTTTTGGGCTCCCACTACAGGAAGGATGTGGACAAACTGGACAGAGTCCAGCAGAGGGCAACAAAATTCATTAGGGGGCTGGAGCACATGATTTATGAGGAGAGGCGGAGGGAACTGGGCTTATTTAGTCTGCAGAAGAGAAGAGTGAAGTGGGGATTTGATAGCAGCCTTTAACTACCTGAAGGGTGGTTTCCAAAGAGGATGGAGCTAGGCTGTTCTCAGGGGTGGCAGATGATAGAACAAGGAGCAATGGTCTCAAGTTGCAGTGGGGGAGGTCTAGGTTGGATATTAGGAAAAACTTTTCCTGAGGAGGGTGGTGAAGCACTGGAATGGGTTACCTAGGGAGGTGGTGGAATCTCCAGCCCTAGAGGTTTTCTAGGCTCAGCTTGACAAAGCCCTGGCTGGGATGATTTAGTTGGGGTTGGTCCTGCTTTGAGCAGGGGGTTGGTCTAGATGACCTCCTGAGGTCCCTTCCAACCCTAGTCTATGATTCTATGATTCTATTTTGTAAACAGCTGGAGCCCTCATGAAAAGATTTCAGAAAAAGCATGTTTAGAAACCAGTCTGTCTGAATCCTACCTTGTTGGCATGTTTGTTGGTTCGATTGTTATTCTTACTTAGGGGAGTTTAGTCAATGTAAAATTTGGCCCCAATCCTGCAAATACTTCACACGTGTGCCTAATTTTAACCAGGTGACTAGTCCCATTGATGCCAATGAAATTATTCATGTGAGTAAAGTCAAGTATGTGTCTGCAGGAGCAGGGCCTTTGTTAAGCCGCTGTTTGCAGATTCCAGGTCTTTGTTCCTTAAATATTAACACTTCCCACTGCCTCTCTCCCCCATGAACTGGTTGTCATCAATTTATGACATCTTAATCCACAGCATCTGTGATACCTTGAAGGAACACAACTTCAGGTGGGGAATATATAGCAGGTGTTTATATGAGTTCTTAAGAAACAGCTCTCCTTAGATTGCAACACCTTTGAGGGAGGGAGCTTTTCTTATTGCACCGTATATCTATCGTGCTCTGAAAGCAATGGTAAATATTAAAGTTCCTGTTTTATTGCGACTCTCCCGAGTAATAAAATTAAGATGAGGGGGGGAAAAAACCATAGAAAATGTGAGAAACACATATAGTTTGCTTTGACTAGAATGATTTTCAGGAAGCTAACTATGCAGCTCCAATGAATCTGTGGCCAGGCAGCCTTCCCAACCCACCCTACAGACACAGTCCACACAATATTAAAGTCCTCTTCTTGGAAGTCAACTTTATTAGCAAACAAAACAACAATACGATGGCATAAAGATCAACCCGAGCCTTCTTCCCAGGCTTAGCTACTTTTAATGATCCTCCCCCTGGACTCCTCAGCCCACACCCTAGATCCTCTTCCCACAAAAGTCACTCCCATTTCCATTATATCAGACTGTACAGCAGAAACTGTTTAACCTTTTCCCAGCAGGATCAACACTTTCTAACAGGGTGGGGCTGTTTCAAGAATATGCTATATTACAATAGCATAATATAATATAATATAAAATAACTTGTAATATAACTATTAACACAGGTTGTGTACCGTGGGCCAAATCCTTCTCACTTTACCCTGCCCATCCCAGTGACTAATAGCCATCTGAGGAAGGCAAACAGGATTTGGCTGTGTCTACCTCCCCGTGCATGGCATTGAAAAGCAAACCGCTGCTTAAGGGTTAATATACTTCCAGTGAATGGCTGAATTTACACACTGTGAAATAACACTTTCTAAAATGTCGCTGTAATGCCATCTGTCCTGCAAACTTTCACCTCACTAGCACCCACTGCACAATTGGGGCTCATTCTTTTTAAATACAGATTAGGATTACATTTATGGTGCCTCAAAGAGCAGCGCCTTCCATACAACCCAAAACCCAGTCCTCATCTGGAGGAAAACAGTGCAGTCCCTCATGTTCTAATCACATACACCAATACTTGGAAATCCTCCTGTCTCTGCCATACCTACAAGGATGATTCCATCACAAGGATCCAACGTAATATGCCACGGTCTTCGTACATCCACGAGTGGAGAGGAGATTCAAGTAAGACCCAATTTGCATTGCCTTCTGCTTCTCCCATAGCTGGGGAGAGAGGTTTCTTTGTCCTGGGAGGGCCTTCTCATAAAGCCTGAGCTGCCGGGAAAAAAATCTGATCTGCTCTTGGAGTCCTGAATCCATCGTATGGTTTCTGGGATTATGTTGCAGATGTTGCCTGCAGCAAACGTATAAGACGACTACAGCATGGTGTCACAGCTGGCCATCCCATTAATAGCTGCAATATTTGGTTTGAGCCATTTTAATTGAAACCATGGCTGTGGGAGCTTTTATTATGATCATTATTTTATTTTATTTTTAATCTTACGCAAATGTGTTCCACTCCACCTTCCCCTCATTCCCGTACAACGGTTATTGCTTTAGGCCATCTGGTTTCACAGTTCCACAGACCTGGGCATATTTCCACCATGTAGTTCCTCGCTTGTTGACAGGGCAGAATTTTTTAATATGGGGTTACTATCATCCAGACTTCCTCCGCCTCCTCATTTATGTGACGGATACCTCTAAATGGTCCCTCGGCTTCTCTAGCTTCAGTCCGCTGGCCCAGGTTTATTAGCTCGCATGCAACACACCTAGATGTCAGATTTTCCGCTCCCCTTTCCTTCCCATGAAATCCAAGCTGTAAACGTGAACGCAACCAAAATGGCTCTTTAAAAATGATCTGTTCCATAGAAGCAATCTCGGCATTTTACGAGCTGCGTGCCATGCGCATCTGACCCTCATGCCAGGAGGACATCTCCTCCTTATTCCCAACTGGAGCTTCGGGACAACCAAAGCAGAGACGCCGATTGACACGGAGCCAAGGGCCTGCTGGGACAGGACTCTGAGAGGTTAATCGTTGCCTCCTGGAGCCCCCGGCTGTGCGGACGTGATCAGTAAAGTAAAGAGTGATGTACCTGGCTGTTCGTGCTCACCACCTTGATCTGGGAAGATCCCAAGACAAGGAAACAAGGCTGCAACAGGAGAATGCCGTCAGATCTCATAGGCGAAACATGGCCAGCAGGTTTAGTGTTCTGAGCAAGCAGTGGGCTTAAACCGGATTCATTAGTCAAGCAAAATACAATGCTCCCATCATCTTTCAGCTCTCTTCCCCTGACTCCTCCCTTAAGCTTCCTCTAGTGTGTTTGGCTATCTACTACATTTCTTTTCTCCACCTCGGTTATGTCAACCTTAAACACCACACTTAATCAGTACTTTCATGGGAGGCCTCCAAGAAAAAACAAGGTGCTGTAAAAAGTGGCTTTGGTGGGACTCCGTCATTGATACTCTGGAGTCAGTAGTCACCCAGTTCTCCAGCATGGTGCTATGGGCCCTGTGCTCTTGGAGGAGATGAGACGTGTGACGCCCTTTGGGTCAGGAAAGACCCCCTTTCCAAAACCAAGGCTGTTAGCCCCAGTCCAGGCCAAATTCCAAAAGCATGTGGCCTGGCTAAATTCCCCATGCAGTTTCAACTGAATAGGTATTTCAGCTCCAATTTCCCTTACATTTACACTACAACACTTGTAGCACTTGTGGTGGTGACACTCTAACTCTACGCCAACAGGAGAGAGCTCTCCCGTCAGCTTAACAACGCCTGTCTCTGCAAGAAGTGGTAGCTATGTCAGCGGGAGAAGCTCTCCCGCCAATATAGATTGGTATGATTTACATCGCTCAGGAGTGTGGGTTATTCACACCCCTGAATATTGTAAATTATACCGAAGTAACCTGTAGTGTAGACAAGAGCTGACTCTTGCACGGTGCTCTGCTTTGTTAAACACAGTTCTCACTGCAGCAGAATGTAATAGCTGTTTAAGAGTCATTTATATACCTTGATTGGGAGCATGGCACCGATAGCTATGGGGGAGAGAGAGAAGGAAATGTGTGACATAATCCCTGTATATAGCATTTTTAAAGCATTTTGGGGTGCTTTGGGTTGATTTTATCATCTTTATGCATTCAAGCGATATAGCTGAGTTTGCTGCAGAACCAGACACAAGGTTCTCAAAGGAATTCACAAAGAATGGACCAGACCCTCCCATCCTGGGGAATATTACATCAAAATCTATGGCAGGAGCCGGACATAACTATATAGAAAAATAAATATTGTAACCACCCCCAAAATGCAGCCATCTCCTCACAAAACATGACAGGGTTTAAGACTGCACAGATTTCTACAGAATCATTACCAAAGCAATACCAACTGGCTGGTACTCACAGAGAAACAAACAGGATTCTGACTCAGGGAAATGTTGGGGCAAAAGGAGGGGGCAGACAGCTTTGCTGTAGTGCTTGAATCAGATCCTGTGTCTTGCTCTTATGAAGCAGCCATCACGTCCATTTCACGTTTCAAAGGCCACCTGGCACATTTCACAGATGTTTTTTACAAATGATCCTGGTTTCCATGAATAAAACACAAGCTACGCTGGCAGCAAAAAATGGGCCTGTCAGGCCCCAAATGGCGCCGCCAGCAGATGTCAAAGAGAAGGAGAGGGGAGGTGAAAGTCCAGGTCAGGACAGACCAGAAAGGAGAGCAGAGCTCTGACCCGTCGGGTGTGAGGGAAGCCAGGTTGCAGGCCAGAGACTGAAGAGGATTGCTGGTTGGATACGTTTCATGGAAGAAGCTGAAGTACTGACTGCAGTACCGGTTCTCGGAAGACAAGCCCTGAACAGAAGGCTGGGGCCTGCCGAAGGTTCGCTGGGCGACCTCCTCTTGATTGGTGGTTTCTCCTGATTTCTTCTGCACCTTAACGGTCCCGAAAGAGGCAGGACTGAAGGGTGCCTTGGCCGAAGGGCTACAGCGCTGTTACACTGGACCTGCCACGAGGCTGCAGCCACCTGACGGGCCACAATGGGGGTGCTGCCAAGGGTGTCTTTAATGCGCAAAAAAATTTAAAAACCCACCCATTTCCCCAGCCCAAAGGTCAGATCACATGCTGCCAAACTACTAGCACCTGGTGGAAAACGTTACCTCAGACTTCTCTCCCGGGCCGGTATTTACAAAGCCAAGAAACCTATCCTGCCCAGAACGGCCGTGCATTCATTAAATACACGATTCCAGTGTCTTCTCTTCCTTCCCCCTCCTCTTCTGTGCTATTCCCAGAGATCTGCAGTGACACCACTCAGTCTGGCCAGGCAGAGGAGAGGGATGCCGCTGCTTGCTGCCGTCTGCCAGTGGCCGGCGAGCCCCAGTGGAATAATTCTTCCCGGGCTAACGGCGGGTGAGTCATCTCTGTTGCCCCGAGTCCAAAAGAATCTCTAGCTGCGGAGGAGAGCGGCCAACGTGTTTTGCCTGTTCTGTACAGTGAGAGCGGTCGGAATTTAATGGGTGCTTTGCATTAACCTAGAGGGAACTTTTCATCACCCAGTTTTAGAGTGCTTTGCAAATATTAATTAACCCTTCCAACGCTCCTTGGGGGTACATGTTACCTCTGTTATACAGGAGGAAGGGCTGAGGCATACGAAGGTTCAGGAGTGACTTGTCCAGGGCTACGCAGTGGGGTCAAGCTGAGAGGTGATGTGTAAAGGGGGGCTGGTAAGTGGGTGTGATTTATAGTCAGACTAAGGGAGAGTGGAGAGACAAGGCGAGGGAGGTGATATGTTTCATGGGACCATCTTCTGTTGGGTAGAGAGACTAACTCTTGAGCAACACCGAGCTCAACTGCAGGTCTAGGAAACATACTGGGGTCTAGTCTACACTACAGACATATTGGTATACCTACGTCGCTCAGGGGTGTAAAAAATCCACACCTCCGGCCAGCCTCACACACACCTCCCCTGTAAACAGTGCTATGTCGGCAGGAGACATCGCTACTGCCTCTTGCAGAGGTGGAGTTATTAAGCCGACGGGGGCGGTGGGTTAGTGAGTTTTAGTGTTGTAATAGAGAAGAGTAGGTTACTTTGCACCCTGATTTTGCACCAAGAAGGTATGAGTTATGTCAGCTTGGATTCCCTTAGAGTCTAGACTAATATCTGAATTTGGTCCGGTGAGCCAGTGACAAAGCTGGGAATAGACCCCGAGAGTTTTGTCTCTCATCACCCTCCTCTAACAACCAACTTTGATAACTCCAGTAGCTCGAGGCCGAGTGGCCCCCAATTTCTACCTGTAGATTGAACTCAGACGAAACAGGGGACCAGATTCAATTCCATTAAAATTGATAAAGTGGCACCTGCTGACGCCAGGCCTGAATTTGGCCCACGGTTTGCTTTAAACCACCAAACAGTACAGAGGGCAGAAAGTAACATTATTGGTCTGTTTAAAAGCAGAATTTGCTCTACACCCTTGGGTTTACTGGTTACTGGAAAATAAGTTTTACAAACCATTTTCTATAAAGGACTTGTTTTCAGCTACTTTTATATAGTAGCTTTTGTTCATATAAAACATTTAGAAGGCTACTTTTCTCCCCCGCACCCCTTTAATACTTATGGGAAGTATTACAGCGTGAAATATATCTACCACTAGCTGGGCTGCGTTGTGAAGCTCAAATGAGCACAGTAAATTCTGAGAAGGAATTTGTTTAACCTATAACCTTCAAGTAATAAGCGGAGTGCTAAATGTTTTGGCACACACTGATATATTTTTATAACACTTGGCAAGGCTGCTAGAAAACTGAAAGGAAAACTGAACGCTGGAAAAACTGCTCTCTGTGTCTCCGTCGCTTCAAATCACTGCCTCAGAGCCTGGCGCACGCAGTCCTTCTGTCCAGATCACAGCAAGCCTGATCGTTAGCGCTGTACATTGGGCTAGAAGACAATCAAGCACCCTGATCGCATAATTTTTGGGGGCTTCAGCCTGGATCAGGGCTGCGGATGGGGGTTGCATTAACTTGAGTGGCCAAGTATGGGTACTTCTTCTGGTGCAGAAAATTTGTAGAGGGTGGGCGGGGGGGAGGCTGGTTTGCAGAGTGGCTATGATTTGCCTCATTCACACATTGAAGGGTCAGATTGTCCGAGCACAGTGTGTCCTGATTGTCGGGTCCAAAGTTCTTTCTTTATATTTCGTGTCCCCTCCTCCCCCTTGCAGTGAATTAAAACTCTTTGGAAGCTTTATAGCGAGCTGAAGAGGACGGAAGCCATAGCCACGCTTGCTTGTTTTCTACTGATCATCTGGACATCGTGGTTTTCACTCCCTTTCTTTGGAAAACAACTGCAGAGGCAACTTAACCCTGGCCCTGTCTCAGGTGGGCGTGGGAACCTTCCTAGTGGTTCTATTTCCTGCTCCCCCATCGACTCACTGTGTGACCTTGGGAACCCTCCACCTCCCTGGGCCTTCATTTCCCCATCTGTGCACTAGGAGTAATTCCCAATCCCTTTCATAGAGTCCAACACCGAAGGGTCCACGGGGAGCATCTAGTCTGACCTCCTGCATAACACAGGCTAGAGAACGGCCCCAAAAGAATCACTAGAGCTGATCTTTTAGACAAACGTCCAATCTTGATTTAAAAATTGTCAGTGATGGACAATCCACCGTGACCCTTGGTAAGTTGTTCAGTGGCTAATTACTCCAGCCATAGACCAAACAGCGCTCCCCCTCCCATTTGTTAAACTTTTGAATACTTTATTTTTTATTGCATTTGTGGCCCATTTGATGCACGATTTTCAGGCATGATTTATCCCTGTCATATAAGACGATAAATTTGTCCGGTAGGATCTGGAAATCTGTATTTATCCATGCCACATACAAGCAAATAAAAAAAAAAAATCATTTCTTCTAAGCTTATAGAAACTTTTTAATTTTAAGAATAACTGGAACGTACTGTCAAGAAGTTGACCTGTGAACCAACATTGGGGGGAACCAGTGTTAACAGCTTTAGAATGTGAGCCTTATTCCTTCAGTTCAAAAGGTCGCTTTGCTCACATTGGCCCTCACAAACTGAAGCCCAGCGTCAGAGAGATCCAAAGACTGAAATATTTACTCCATTTTCCCTTTTGTTGCTAACAACCAAACCCACCCCCTTAGCCCGGCACCCCAGGCGGTTGCCAGCCCTGAAATCCGGCCCTGCTCACTGTTAAAAATGTCTGCCTTATTTCCCGTCTGAATTTGTCTAGCTTCAACTTCCAGCCATTGGATCGTGTGAGACCTTTCTCTGCTAGATTGCAGAGCCCATTATTAAATATTGGCTCCCCGGGTAGATACTTACTGACTGTAATCAAATCACCCCTTAGCCGTCTCTTTGTTAAGCTACATGGATTGAGCTCTTTGGGTACGTCTACACGGGGATAAAAAATCCACAGCTAGCCTGGATCAGCTGGCTCGGGTTGGTGAACTAAAAATTTCTGTGTAACCGTTCAGGCTCTGAAACCTTGCAAGCAGGGAGGTTTCCATAGCCCAGACTCTGGCTTAAGCCCAAACAGCTACTCAGAAATTTTTAGCCCCACCGCCCGACCCCCGCGAGCCTGTGTTAGCTGACCCAGGCCAGCCGCAGCCATACCACTGGTCTTTTCTCCCTGTGTAGTACCCTTCGAATCTAGCTCCAGGTTTTCTACTCCTTTAACCATTCTCGTTGCTCTTCTCTGAACCCTCAACAGCCTTCTTGAATGATGCGCACCAGAACTGGGCACAGGATTCCAGCTGTGGTCGCACTGGTGACAAATACAGAAGGTCAAATGCTTTTGGAAAGCTCCCCGGGGAAAGCAGTCTACGGGCCTGATTTTCCTTTCATTGACACCAGTGTAACTCCATCGATTTCAATAGCATGACACCCAATTTATACCCATGTGAGAAGAGAATCAAGCCTTATAAGTGCTAAGTATTTTTTTTTTTTGTTTTATTATAAAACCCCTTCTGCTGTGTGATAGCATTAATGGCAGAGGCAAGAGACAATAAACCAGATTCTGCTCTCAGTCCCATTTGTATAAATCTGGACTAATGGCATGGAAGCCATCCGAGTTACTCCGCACAGAGTGAGTCGAGGCGTAGATCAGAATTCAGCCCATCATCAGGTGGAACTTCATGCCCAGTCCACTCTAAAGTTTGCCTGTGTACTTTGGTTGAGTAACCATTCACCACAGATTAAAGTAAATCATTCTTTCTTTCCTGACAGCGTCACTCCCCTTCCATCTCAGCCCAAGCTGCTATTTTTTCCTGGGGGCAGACCGATGGCTGTTATTTTATCTGTGCTGTGGAGCCGAGAGGAAACGCTGGCTGCTGAGTGAAACTTTTCCATGTGAAGTCTAAACCTGGTGGGAGACCGGGTGTGCTGAATTAGTTCTCGGTCTCGGGTTGGCTGGCCTGGGGGGATAGAATGAGCATTTCAAGAATAGCACCGCTAAGGCCGGGTTCTCAGCTGGTGAAAATCACCTCTGTGGACTTCAAGCGAACTACCCCGATTGACACCAGCAGAGGATCTAGCCTAGAAGGCAGAGATTAAATAAAAAGCTTCTTCAAAAAGCAACAACCAGGTTTCAAAAGTCTACTCAGACACAACCTTGGACGTACAGCAGGGGCCTGTTCCATTATGCACATGCCGTGCTCGTGTGACACCACTGAAATCCAGAGGCACAACCCCATTAACACCAGCTGAGGATTTAGCCCACTGGCTCCATGGCTGGGCTGCCATTTTAAAGCTTGGTGCGGTTGCCATGGGCCTTCTCCCCACCTTCCGGCGCTAGCCATCCGCCATCCTCTTCGGTGGACAGGCAAAAGGGAAGCAAGGGCATGACACAGATTTTAAATGTCTCCAGTTTAAATCTGCCTGCTGGTCCCTGTTGCCACAGTATCTGAGCACCTCGCAATGTTTAATGTAGCAACCCGCTGCTAGCCCCCTTGTACAGATGGGGAACTGAGGCTAAGTGACTCACCCAAGGGCAGGCAGGAAGGTTGTGCCAGAGCAGGGAATTGAACGTGCAGCTCCGGTCAATGCCCCAACGACCACTCGCCTTCCTTTCCCTGCTAGTCACCTAAAACTGGCCGCTGGAGACACAAGAAAGGATCTTCTTTTAAGGCATGATTTTCACCTCCTGCTCATGGTCTCATCAGAAAGGTAGAATCCTCCTTTGGGGGATAAAACTAGTTTGCTCACCACCCTCCAAGGGAATGTTAACGCGGGCATGATGCAATGAGCTGGATTTTTACACACCCGTCCTCTTATATTTTGTGTTCTTAATCCTGAGGAGGTTCTCAGTCACCCCCAGGATCATTCACTGTGGATTAATATTTGCTAGCTCGTTTGCACAGTAGCCATAGGTGTTCAGTCTCCTGTTTGGAATGATGTTGACTTACAGAGAAATTGCAGAGTCTCTGACCTGGTACAAAGCAAACAGTGTGCGCTATAATCAGCCTCAACCCCTCAACAAATAATGAAAAGAGATATTATGTGGCTATAATTTCCAAGGGGATTAGGAGTTTGTCTTGTAAAGCATTCAGGTGCTGCTGTGTGTATAAAAAGTGTGTAATTATGGTCAGCGGGTTAAATACCGGGATAAGGAATCCTAGCCCGTTCTTTTGGTCGGGCACAGCTAGGTTTGACTGTAGACATTTACTTTGTACCTATGAATGGCTCTTACAGATCTTGGCTAGGTAACTTTACTTCTATTTATGGCCTCTGCAACCAGGGGCTGATCCCAGGCCCACTGAAATCAGTGGGAGTTTTTCCAATGACTTGGGATCAAGCCCTCCCACAGAACATTTTTTGTCCATCTTATTTACAGTTGAATCCAGTGCACCGCAAGCATGCCAAAAAAGAACCAGCCCCCCCACAAACCAGCATGACATTTTGTCCCCACACACAAAGGGAGATGGGTATTTTCCATCTAAATTACTTTTATTTTTAAGGTGAAACCAATATACAAGAAAAAATAAAAGTAAAGTTTCCACCCGAGTGAACTGTATGTTTCTTTCCCCCATAACAAGCAGTAGCAACGCTGCCTTTCGTAATGGCCTCTGGTTCCTTAACACATGCTTATGTTTTTCTGGGGTGCAGGCAAACAGAAGCTGCTATGAAGTCAATGGGATTTAAGCACATGCTTAAATGCTTTTCTGCACTGGTGTCTTGGCTGCTAAAACCTGGACTGAGACCCACCAGTTCATTTCCAATAGGCCAGCAAACTGCGACACGATCTTCCAATTTATCACAACGGAGAGGTGGCTTGATTAGTGAATAAGTCCCTTCATGAGGCGCCAACGCAAACTACCAGTGAGAGGCCACAAGAACCAAGGACCAAGCGCTGGGAAGCTGACGCCAGACAAGTTCAAATGAGAAACTAATTTTTAACAATGAGGGTGATTAACAAACTACTGAGGAAGGTGGTGGATCCTCCATCTCTTTGTGTCTTTAGACTGAGACTTGGAGGCCTTTCTGGGAATATGCACTAGCCGAACACAAAGTGTTGGGCTCCGTGCCAGGGAAGCTGGATGAAATGTAACGGTTCATGCTATATAGGAGGTCAGACTAGATAATCTAACAGTCTCTTCGGGCCTTAAACTCTATGAATTTTCACCTGCATGCTACCAACCAGTGGCCGAGAATATCAGCCCAATAGCAGACTAGCTGCAGACTAGTTTTCAACCTTGCCTGTGGCAGAATGGTTTATTTGCTGCCTCACCGCAGCTTCCATTTGCCTTCCAACAAAATCTCCCTCCCCGCTGAGGGGGAGAACAGTGGGAGATATGCTTGGAAGAGAAGATGGTGCAGGAGTGGCTGGTCTCTTGCTTCAATTCCATGCACGCTCTCTTCTGGAGGCCCTCGGGATCAGGGAAGAGAGGGGAGCACAGCCTTCCCTGCCCACTTTCTGCCAGCGGGGCCAAAATATCCACCACGCTCTCACATCTTCCTCAGGCAGAGTCGCTGCTTATTACAAGCAACTGTGCCAAAAAGGAGCGGATCCAGGACCAGCCAAAATTCTGCCTGAAATGTACAGGGAGCGCAGCCATGTGAAAATCCTTCCCCGGGATAATTAGGGTGGCAGGCCTTGGCGACAAGCTGCTCGCTGGGTCTGGTCAGTTATTCTTTTTCTTTGCAGGAGATTCACCTCCGGTTGTTGACACGCTGGCTTATTGAAGGCAAAATGTTCCAGAGGAAATCATTAAAGTGGGGTGGAGTGACAGAGCACAGACTTAATATCACCTAGGAGAAAAAAGGCTTCCAGAAAGGAAGAATTCAGGAGAGCTCGAACGGCACCACATGCTCTCAGGGTGAGGAGAGGTCTGGAGCCACTGCTCTCCTGGGCAATGAAAGGTTTGCAGGGGGCTGACATATGGGGGACCGCCGGGAATAAAATAAGTGTTTTCAGAGCCGAACACTTCGGGGACTCCCTTTTTGTTGTTGACATTGATGAGGGTTTACACAGGCAGAGTCACATTTGGGTCAGAGTAATTCCTGGCGTAGCTCTATTGACTGGAACAGAATTACACCGGGGGTTGAATTGATATTGCTACAGTAGCATATAGAGGCCCCAAACGGAAAGCAGGGCCCTATTGTGCTAGGCATTGTACTGACAGAGAGGAAGAAACAGTCCCCACTCAAAGCATTTGTAATCTTAATAGACAAGACAAAGGGTGGGGAGAGGGGAGGAAGCACCAGCATTCCTGTACTACAGCGAGGGACCTGAGGAATAAAAGGAAGATGGTTCATCCCGGGTGACACACGAAATAATGGGAACTGAGCCCAGAGGCCCAGTCTGGTGTCTGAGCCACAAGCCCTGTATGTAATCTTTATTTTTCTCTATCAGGCTGTTGAAGGCTCCCTGTATGTTGCTAGGATCGTTTGCAAAGCCGTCCTCCCTAAACTCATTTCAATCTCCCCTGAACCTCTCCTCTTCTCCGCTGCTGTCTCAGGCTGGCTGGCCGCTAAAGGTCTGTCTATGCTGCTGCTGGAAGCCAGGCTCCCAGCCCACGTAGACAGACTCACGCTAGGTCTGCTTGAGCTATGCACTAAAAATAGCAGGCCGGACGTGGCGGCCCAGATGTTTAACCTGCCCCACCCCCCTGGGTCATAGCTCGGCTGGCTGTAGCAGCGAAGCCGCGATGTCTACACCGCTGTTTTTAGCAAGCAAGCTTTGAGCCCCACTAGCCCCAGTCTGTCTGCCCAGCTGGGAGGCTTGTTCCCAGCTGCAGTGTAGATGTGCTTCATCAGAGGCTGAATGAACCCTGTGAGTAACTACCCCTCCGCCCACCCGCCAGTCCTGATTGGCTAGAAAGCAGGTGGCTCAATTTAGTCAGCAGAGCAGATCCAGCTGGGCATTTTCACAAAGAGCTGGGTAAAGCCAGGCAGAGGGAAGACATAGAGGAGATGGGAAGTGACCTCTCTGGGGAACAGTCTGTGGGAAGACTGGGGAGCAGAGCAGAGCTTCTCCGAGGGGCAGCTGGAGATCTGACTGGAGACAGGGTCCCTGAGGAACTGAGTAAGGGGAGGAGTGGGTCAGGCCCTGGACAGTGGGTTGATTACCTGTGTTTGGAGAGGAGGAGAATCTAACACAGCAGAGGCATGCCCGTGCCAAGGTGGCTGTCATCTGGGCTGAAGGTTTGATATACATCTTGCTGGCATTTGGTGAGAGACTCTGAGGCCCGGGAAGGAGCTACACTCTGGACCAGAGGGAGAGGTCACTCCTACGGCTGGAGTACGCCAAAGAAAGGTGTGGGGAAACTGAGGTAAAAAAGCTCTGCACCATCCCAGCCAACCAGGAGGAGCTACGTTGGGGTAGCTGCCTGTAGACAACGAGGTGATTAAATCATCCGCTCATTTATCCCCATGTGTCTATCTTAGGGGCTCTTGCACCCAGAGGGAGGGGGTCCATGTACAAGGACCCCAGAACTGCAGTTGAGGGGAGCTGTGGGGAAAAGTCAAGGAGATGAGATGGGAGGATGGGACCGAAGTATGCGGAGCTTAAAACAATGCCCTGCACCTCTCTTTGCCCTGGCCTCTCGGCTTGTAGTCATCACCTCTTCTCTGTGTTTTTATGGGGCCCAGCACAGTGGGGCCTGGATCCTAAATAAGGACATGGGGCACTACCAGAATATAAATATTTTCCTGCTCACACTCTCTTTTTCTCACCTTATGTTTGTTTCTGGGGCAGGGACAGGGTCTTCCTCTGTGTTTGGCAAGTACCTGTCTACTGACTATAGAGAGAGAATAATAGTAACAATCTCAGTACCGGGTGTTTTCTCCCTGTGAAGATACTTGTACATTTAGTTGAAACCGGTGTCCCTGGACTAAACCGTACATAATATATCACTGGCCAAAGTTCGGATTCCTACCTGGACTTGGATCTCAGCTTAACATCTCAAGGGTTGTGCTGTCCTGAGCTCCAAAGACAGAATAGCACACTCAGGTTCATCTGGGCCTGGAGATGTCCCAAGAAGAGCTGGGTTTCGTGCTCCCTGTTGAGATGTTGCAGGGTAATAGCCCCCTTTGTTGAATTTTGAAGGATCCCAGATCGATTGAGGCTCCAGTCAGAGTTTTTTTTTTAATCTCTCTGAATAATTTACCCTTTAAATTCCATTCAGCTAGGGAAATAGGAAACTAGCCATAAAACCCTCTCCTTAAATTTTAAGGCAGAGTGTAGGAAAATGCTAAATATTGTATAGGGTTGTGTTAGCTTGTGATGCTTTAAAATCACCTAGCCATTCATTCCCCTGTAGGTGGGGAGATGAGTAACACATTGTCTCCAAGTGGTGACTTTGGATCTTACAATCCAAGCGCATGAAAAGGGCTTGGGTAATATTTACCCACTTCTGCATGCCTGCAGTCTAGGCTAGACTAGTTCTTGGGGCTGCTCTCACTGGAGGGGTAGGGGAGGAACGAACCATCACAAGCAACCTGGACAAATATTAAATAGCTCCAATTTCCATCCACGGAAACAGGGACCAGGTGTCAAGCTTCAGGGTCCCAGCAGGAGGTGCAGAACTGTTCTGCTGGCTCACCCTGGCAGACCCAGGAAGCGAGCGGCATTAGCTGCCTCTCAGAATGGACTCACGGCTAAGGCCAATCTTCTCAAAAGTGGGCACTGATTTTTGTCTTTTAATTTATTTAATTTTTTTTTTTGGACGCCTTGAAAGTGAAGTTGTCTCGGTGTCAACTTGGTTGGTACATTTCAGTCTGAGCAGGAAAGGCTGGAGTATGTCATTTTAGATCCTGATCCTGCAGAAACTTACCACCAAGCAACATGCTGAAGGTCTCTGGGACCACACAGGGCAGCAGGTACTGCTCATGTGAGCACCCGTGGGGTGAGACCCTTAGGGGAATAGATTTCATGAGGGGTGTCAGGAAGTGGGGCCTGCAGCAGAGCCAGGCTCCAGAGGATCTAGCGGGCTCAGCTGGCCTGCAGTAGGCTGCTTAATTGACCACACAGCCGGCCTGGTTGGAAGCGTCAGCAAGCTGGCTCTTACGTCCGGCAGCAGCTGCCACAGTTCAATGGCTGCTCGAGGCGTTTGTCCCAGGCTGCGAGAGCTCCTGCAACGGCTTATTTCCAGCCCTGTTCTTGCCTCGTCTCACTCCAGGTGAACCGGTTCTGACCCTTGGAGCTAACACCTGCTCTAACCGCTAGGCACGACTGCCCATGGTCCCGGTTACTGACAAGAGTTGCTGAATTTTACTCTTTTATTATAATTATTGTTTACTATTATTAAAATAAAAACTCATCTGTGGCGGAAGCATTAGCAATACCCTTCAGAAAATAGTGCCTGAATTCTGGGCTTGAGCCAAAACCTGGAACATCTCCCACCGACTCCAATAGACTTTGGATCAAGCCCTGTGACCAGAAGAAAATGCCTCCTAGAAAAATAACCGTATACTAACATGAGTGAATGGGTCGACTACCAGCTGTCTGCGGATGGGAACTGGCAGCTCTTTAAGGGTCTGACAGCAAACCATAAAACCAAGAAAATTCACAGCTCAATGGTCCCGGGGCACCAGGCCTAGTGAGATGCCCCCTTAAACTAAACTATTTTCTGCATGACAGGGAAAAAAGGGAAACAAGCTGCTAGCCAAAGGAGAACCAGAGCGGCTGGCCATGAGTTCTTTACAGCCAGCGGAGGAGGAGGGATATTTATTATTACTAGCACGCTGCCAGTATTTCAAACGGGGGTAAAACGGCAGCAGTTTGGTTCCAAAGCTCAAAAGTGACAAGATTAAATAGAAGCATCCTTTCCTGCAGGCTAGACCTGGGCTCGCGCGCTCAGATGACAGTCTCTTTGCCTCTCTGAGCAAAAGGGGCGGACGTCCCTCCGTGTAAGCAGTGTCTAAATCTTGGCTTGGCCGCCGGTCCTTCCATTGTGCCCCTTTCTTTCTCTTTCTTTCTCTTGAGCAAAGGCGCTCAGTTATGCCAACTCATGCTGCATTGGGAGGTAGCTTTTGTCATGCAGATTGTGGCCTGCTAGGCACTGAGATATCACTATTAAATGTGTGCCCCTGGGGTTTCTACCGCACGCTGTAGGTAAAAAATAAATACATAAATACATAAAAGCAAGAAGCTGGGACCTATGTTCCCTTGGCTTTCTACTTTCACTCTCAGGCCAAGATTATTGCGCTGTCTTTCAGTGAGGATACATAAATCCCACTCTCCCTGGCAGCTACGTAGTTTGCATCCTTCAGGAGGAGCTAGAGAGACGTGAGTAACAGGAGTATAACTGACCGTGCATAGGCTGTATTCTCAGCAGACGCTCTCAGTGCTTGATGTATTTTGCAAACTGTGGGTGCTGCCCTGACCTCTTTGCTCAGGCGAAACATGCCCGCGTCAGCCTCCAGGTTCATGACACCTACCTCTGATTCAAAGCGTCAAAGGCCAGGAGGGACCATTATGCTCATCTAATTTGACTTCCTACAGTGCACAGGCCAGAGAATTTCACCTGCGGTGGATAAAATTATTCCTTATTCTGTAAATCAGCATCAAGTCCAATAGAGATGTGGCCACCTTTGAGGTGGTAGGGGCAAGCCTTAACTAGCACGTAGCAACGCTATACAGGTCAGGGGCCTGTGTCCCCTCTGACTTGCACTCAGTTAAATCAGTTTATGCTCCATTGAAGGCAGTGAAGTACAAAAGTGGTCGGAGTGAGAGGAGAAACAGCTCCCAGCAATGAAAGTGAAGACTACATTATAAAGTTTCCCGAGTTTACACGGGCGAGTGTAGGATGTCGAATTTAGCCAGCAAACCAGGGGAACACTCATATACTGGCAAAAAGGAGAAATGGAATTTTTCATGTGTCTAGACAGCCAGAGTTTTGTCTGAGTTTTCAGGTTCTTGCACCTAGTAAACTCACCTCTATGTCAAGTGAGTATAAAACGCTCCCATTCCGCTGGAGGTTTCACACTCGCTTTGCCCCAGGGTACGTGACGATCCAAGGTGCAAGACAGAGCCTCTCATAGAGCACAACACCTACGGTAGCACTTAAGTGAAGACACTCCTACCCGACAGGGGAGAGCTCACCCACCGCTGTGGTTAATCTCCCTCCCCAAAAGGTGGTGGCTTTGGCTACGGGAGAAGCTTTCCCATCGACACAGCGCTGTCGACACAAAGGGTTAGGTCAGTATAACTACATCCCTCAGGGTGTGGATTTTTCACACCCCTGAGCGAGATAATTACACCAATATAGGTCGGAAGTGTAGACCAGTCCTTAGAAAAAGGAGCCCCACTGAGGCCTGGTCCACACTAGAAAGGTAAGTCAGTTAACAACATTGGTCAGGGGTGTGAAAAATCCACACCCGTGAGCAACCTAGTTAAGCCGACCTACGTCGCTGTGTAGACAGCACTAGGTCAACAGAAGAATGCTTCCATCTTCCCCATCAGCAAGGACCTAGCTACCACCTCTTGGGGAAATGGATTAGCAAAGCCAGAGGGAGAATCCTTCCCATCAGCGTCAGTCATGTCTACAAGTGCTGCTTTCGTGTTCTAAGCATGGCCAAGCGCTCTCCGAATCAGTAAAACCAACTTGTGTTTTTCTTGCTTGTCTCCTGTTCCAGTCCTGATGTGACCCCACCCTGCTCACCCTTAAGATGTGACTTAATGTTGTCTGAACTAAGAGCTCATATGCTCACCCAGCCTGCCGCCGTTATGGCTGTAAGCCACAAGTGTAGTAAAAGTTTGGAACTGAGATGTCACCACCTAACAGAAGTTCGGGGCAGTGGGCAGATGTAAAAATGCATCAATCCTGCAGTTGTGTCCAGAGGAACAACAATAGTATAAGACAAGCCACTGGCTAGAATTTGAAGCTAGACAAATTCGGACTGAAAACAAGGAGTAAATTCTTAAGTGAGGGTCATCAATCATTGGAACAATTTACCAAGAGTCGTGGTGGATTCTCCATCAGTGACAACTGTAAAATAAAGACTGGCTGTTTTTCCTAAAAGATCAGCTCTAGGAATTAGTTTGAGGAAGTTTTCTGAAATGTCAGACGAGATGATCACAATTGTCCCTTCCGGGCTTGGAATCTATGAATCTAGGTTTCTAAACAGCTGTGTGGGGGGAATGTCCCCTCACCCCCTTGCTACTGTTGCTACTATGGCTCTGAAATCCCCACTAGAAAAAGGTGACGTCAGTGAAAAGATCCTCTGCTGTCTGAGGTGTCGGCTGACTAAGAACCACTCTGAGGGAGGTCTAATAAAGAACCCCTCCCCTTTCTGTAATCCTGGTCATGGGCCTGGGAAGCATTCACATGGCAGCTAACCCAGCTCTCAGCAAACAAAGCTGAGAACCAAGATCTGAGGCAGCAGACCCAGGGAGAGGGGAAAAAACCCTCCATGAACGCTGAAAAATAGCATCTTTTGACCACCAGCAGTCACTGGACACTAATGTAGTTAATTTTAAATAGGGAGCCCTGATTTGTTACCCAAAAAGACCCCACACATGCTGCTCACTTTTTAAAAACCCGCTCTAAATATAACAGCAGCGCTGTAACGTAGAAGAGAGAAAATTATGAAAATGAGGCTTATCGGCTCATCAGAATAACAAGTGAACTTGATCTGGAATAGGGCAGCCTTCCTTGGTAATGAGGATTATTTACACATGATTTCCCTTGCAAATCAGTAGCATGTTCCCAGAGTCACCAGCACATAGGCATGTGTCCCTGCACCGAGTGTCTCGCTATGTCTAGAGCAGCAGACTTGCACTAAACATTTGCATTAATGCAAAGTCCGTAGACTGCACGGGAGGCCTTGCCAAGTGTTAGGTTTTAACAATAAGACAATGGCGGTGGGGTTGGGGGAGGAGGTTCCCCTTTGTCCTTTGAAGAGACATAATTTAACTCTTCATAGCCACATTGTGCATGTAAGCCAGGACCCTTCTACGTCTCCGGGAAAGGGTTGTCTTGCGATCTATAGGTGAGCCTAAAACAATTTTGGCCATTAATGTGCATGGCTATTTCTGCTCATGACTGGGCTGTGTGGATGCCCCGTATCCTAGGCTATCACTTGCCGATGGGTTTGAAATCCTCCAGAGCAAGATTGGAGTCTCCACTGGCTGCTCGTCCTGTTTTTTCGGTCCCTGAGGCTATATCTACGTTGCAGTAAAACACCCGCAGCTGGCCCGTGTCAGCTGACTCGTTTGGGCTTGGGTGGAGCCCAGGTCTGGGACCCTGTGGGGTGCAAGTGATTTACTGCAAAGTAGACCTACCCTACGTCGTCTTCTGTCTGGGATCCAGCTTGCAAACCGTGCTCTGAGAGCTGTCTCTGTTAGATGTTTGGGTCTCATTCATGCTTTTCTAGGCTGACGCTATTCCCCTCTGCATGTTCCATGAGTTCCACAATGTCAGTATGTTTTGCTTTGGGCTTTCCAGACATGTATTAAAATAGTGAGCTGTGAATTTCTGCCGCTGATTCCCCTGTGCCCCAATTTACGTCTGGGGTGGCTGACCCTGAAGCACACTACCCTGGCAGGTATTAAGACCGTGAGACCTCCCCTTTGGCACGCCTGGCACCAGTGGGAGCTGGTTTCCAGATTCCCGGGGCCCGATGGAGTTACCAGGCTCACGGCCAGATTACAGCTCTCACTCATCGTGGGGCATGAAGAAAACGCCGCTAATAACTTGGGGCCTCGTGGGCTCCCCAGCAACAACGCGTGTAGGGTTCCCACAGGCTCACGCACGACCTCCCTGGCACTGCGCCCCTGAATCCCTAGGCTCGGTGGAGGCATTCTGCAGGGAGAAGCTACCAGGGGTGGAGGAAGAGCTTCCCAGCCAGCCGCTTGTGTCCTAACCTTAAAAGCTGACACAGGCCAAAGTTGTCTTCTCTCTTCCAGTGGAGTCCCTTCCATCCTGCGGAAGCCCTCTTGGTGGGGGTGGGTTGCAGGGCAGTGAGGGGCATGAGGGCCCCATCTGTGTGATTCCATGAGGGCCACGTTACATGGGGTAGAGGAATCAAGAGACCCAGGAGCAAGCACGAAAGCAAAGGGTTTTGCACGGAGGCTCCTGGCAGAGAGTGGATCTCCCCTACCACCAGAGCTATGCATTCTGAGGGCTGAACCCCTGTCTGTGCACAGGAGCTGACCCATAGGACCAGCCTGGGAACAAGCCTGCAATGGCAATCGTGCAGGCTTCTCCTCATCCCAGCTCCCGCCCAGACAGTTTTCCATGATCTGATCCTTTGTGATCCAGAATTCTTCACTTCTCGACCCCGGGCACTCCTGTTCAGTGTCGCAACTCTGAGCTGCATGGGCCCCCTTTGTGCCCAGCACAGATTGGAAGAGAAGCCACAGACACAATGAGGATGTGGATTAAATAGGAGAAAAGGGGAACAAAATTATTAGGGCCATGTGAACACACTGGGCAGTGAGCCAAGCGTGACAGACTAGCTGCACTGAGCCTGGTCGAGTCCAACCCAACGTTGCCGATTATTTTGGCCTACGGGGGTGGGGGAGTGCAGCCTGTCACGGGTTTGTGTTACCGGTTTGCTTCAGCGCAGCCTGTGCTGGAGTGAGAAGTCCCAGCACAAACAATGTCCTGTTGTCTGCCTGGCCCAAAGTTTCCTGCGTTCCAGAAACGTGTCCCCACAGGATATGCGGAAGGTGAAGTTTAGGTTTGGGTTTGCCAGACCTTGAGGCCATCTGCACAGCCTGACTTAGGAATGAGCCACGTTTGCTCACCTCTAAAATCTGTTCACTGTATTCCAGCAAAGAAATTAATTTCCAACAATCTTATTAATTTAGCAGCCCATTCATCTATGGAGGAATCTATGGAGGATTCCTTTTACATTTGGGGGATGCTTTAATCCAGGGTTTTAGATCAGCTGTAATAAAGATAGCTGCTATCCACAGATAGTGATCAAAGCAGAGGAACTGGATGTCAGGGCTTCTTAGGTCAAAATTCTGCTCTCATTTACACTGGTGTAAATGTGGAGTAATTTCACTGTCAATAGAGCTACTCCAGATTTACACTGCTATAAATGAGGACAAGATTTGGCCTAAGATGTCTTCTTACAACCTTCCTTATATAAACTGCACTCATTCTGCCCACTGACTGAATACCAGATCAATGCTAGCCATGCGGTGGTGTCACTGGTGCATGTTTTCCGGTCCGCATTTACCTACCGTGTAACTTACACTGCTGTTTATGTCAATGCTTACTTTGGCCCAGAGACATCCATGCACCTGAAGTCAACGAGCTCACTTCTGTCGTCACTTGCACTGGTGCAAAACCCAAAGTCCTTTCATTATTATACCCGGCGTGAATTTGGCTTTTTATGTAGAATCTGCACGTCTGCTCAGATGAGACTAGCCATGGAGATCATGAGCAATAGCAACTTACAGGGAGAAGTGCCAGAGACTCCATGATTTCAGTGTGGAAGGTGCTAAAAGACTACACTGCTGAGCAGAGGATAAAACCAGATGATGAGATAGAAGCCATGCTAGAAAAAATGGCAAATTTCAGCTCTGTGAGCCTTACCAACAGAACAGATCCTCCATTACCCAGACAGCAACGTCAGGTACTGCAAACGACTGAATTCAAGGTTGTCTGGTTCCAAGGAGTGCTGATCCCTGGGCAGCTGGGAGGGGATTTCCCGTCCGTTCCAACAGAGCTGCTTAAAAAAACTCTTCCCCTAAGTGAGCTAATATTTCATGAATACATTGAAGTGGTTGAGTCCCATTTTGTACAGAAAGCACAGTTTCCTGCTGCACGGCCTCCTCAATACTTTCCAAGATCTAAATAATGTCACTGGCTCTTTTTGTCCCCCCATCCCCCTTTCTCTGCATAACAGTCGGGTTTAGTTATTTGATTTTTTTTTTTAATTTTATGCAAATGATCTTCTGTTCTGTGTTATTATGTAAAAGAGCCAACTGAAATGTTAATGAGGGAGCCCAGGACCGCGGCAATGGAGCTTTACACCTACAGCAACCGCACTACATTAAAGTTCTAATGAGAGGGACAGGTGCCATGTTCGTGGAAATCTTATGCCAGACCCTCAATTAACTGGGAAACGTCTGTGCAGATTAGGGATCGGAAGCCTTGTTAATGCATGGGATTAAAATACAGAGCTCAGGGAGGTTGTTATTTACTCAGCCAGAGAAGAAACTGATGCTTTCAGTCAAAATGGCCTTTCCTGGAGATTTAAAAGAACTGGTTCTCCCGGGCATAATGGGAAATCATATGGCTGTGGTCTTGTCTTCACTGCAGAATTCACTTGAGTAATAACTCGACAGTTTGGAGGGGCAGTGGAGCTGGAATGCACCAGAACAGCTGTCCAATCCTTTTGCCACACAGAGGACCCGTCCTCCTCATGGTGCTGGCTTGCACACCCCATATAGCCAAGGTCATCACGCTACGTGGAGGATGCCATTTCGTAGGGCAAAATGGCGTCCTCCGCAGAGCGTCACCTTGCATATGAGTGCGAGGTCAGGCTAGCGGGGGCATTCTGGTAGTGTAGAACCCATTCCAGGACTACCCCGCTGCTCTAATGCTTAACTCCAGTGTGGTGGTGCTTTTAACTCGAGCTGGCTGATGCCTCAGGAGAATAAGTTATCGTCGGAGTTACCACAGCTCATCAGTTGCTAACCCGGCTGCTCTGGGCCGCTCCACTCTTCTTTTACAGCATAGTCGCTCTCACCGGGGCGAGGTGTTAATGCTGCAATGTAGACATGGCCTTAGAGACTTTTCTCTCTTCATATGACATACCCCAGCAGTGGGAGCAGAACATGAGGACTGGCTAAACTGGCCATCCCCCAGATCAGCAGCTCCCAAACCGTGGGTCGTGACCCCAAGAGAGGTCACTTCATCAGCAGACGGGGTCCCGGCCATCCTGAGCGTGCAGAAGACGCCATTTTACAAAACAGCCTCCTCCACACAGCATGACCTCACACGCACCATATGCACGAGCTCACGTCGGACGGGGAAAGCTATTTTGCTCTACAAAATGGCGCCCTCCGTGCAGCCAAGACCTCGCACGCACCGTGTGTGTGAGAGGTCATGCAAGCCAAAGGACGCCATTTTGTAAAGCAAAATGGCATCCTCCTTGTGGCGTGACCTTGCATGTACAATGCGTGTGAGGTCCTACTGCAGGGAGGACCCCATTTTTAAACGGCAACTTCCATGCTATCTGGGGTAGTGGGAAATAACACATCTAAAAATGGGGTCATGCCGGGGAAATGTTTGGGAACCGCTGCCCTAGATGCATTTTTCTAGACATGAGAGTGGAAATGAAGGGGTCTCAGCTGGGTTCCTTTGAATTAGTTGAGGGATCTTTACCTTACTTCCCTTGGTCTGACAAAGTCTCCTGGAAAGTTTATAGGGCCCACTGCGAAGATTTTCCTGAGTGTTTGTAAAGGTAATTGTTCATGTGGCCAGGGCTGATGAGAAGCATGTGAAATGTCAGGAAATGGAGTCAGCAATGTAGAAGACTCTTAGTTATGGTAGGAACAGAGTGTGACTTTTGGCATGGCCCTGAGCAGGGGTAATACGTAAGCTGCACCAGCCCAGGAGGCGCTGTGCCCGAGACACTCCTCTGAATCACAAGTTCTCCCCTGCCTCCCTTTTGGTCCCGTAGGTAGTAATTTACTGTGGGACCCCGTACTGCCATGCGAATAACATGAAAAGAAAGAGTTTTGTAGACAGATGGACCTAAAGCTCTAAGTTATAACTGGATCTTGGGGGAGGAGGGTGGTTGTTCCTGGTTCATTTCTCAACATACCAAAGTTTTGGGGACACATGGATCCAACCTTTGTGGATTGGGCCCATCTCAAAATACAAGTCAATGTGGCTGTGTAAAAAAAAAAAAAATTGTCACCCTTCCGAACTCACCGGCATGTCTAGAGTCTGAAAGTGAAATCCCGGCCCCACTGCAGTCAATGAGAGTTTTACCATTAACTTCAACAGAGGCAGGATTTCACCCTGAATATCGGAGCGCTCTAAAATGTAAAGCTTCTGTTTAATAGTTAAATGGCAACTGGGAACTAAGGATCAATGGTCATATTGAGAATTGTGCCAAAAACCAGGGGCCTGATCCAAAACCCACTGAAATTTTTAGAAAGACTCAATGAAGAATAGATTGATTGCTGCAAAAGCATAGTATGGAACGACACAAGGTTGAAATTGTCTTTTTGGATTTTCAAAATTTCAGCAAAAATATTTGCAAAATATGTTCAATTGTTTTTGACCAGCTAATAGAGTGGTTGAAACATCTGAAAAATGTGAAATTTTGAAAAAACTTTTCCCAAAAAGTCTTACAATTTTTCTGCATTTTTGAACTGCTGTAAATGAATTTAAAGGCACTGTGTATGTTACCAAACCAAACCATGCAGCAGCTACAGAATGCACCAAGGAAAGTCATTTTTGCTATGGGACTGAACTACGTTAATTAATTTTAATAAACTCACCTTTTCACTTAGTAGAGTAAGTTCATTTGGATCAATGCAATTCCTCCCGGGCAAAGCCAAATGTAAAAGCATTTCTTTTCTGGGGGTTCCCTTAATCTGCTCTGCATGTTCCAAGAATAGCGCACAAACCTCCAGTACTAGAATGTTCTTTTAATTAAAAAAATAAATATGCTTCCCTAAGGGGATTTGTGTGTGTGTATGTGTGTTTCTTTTTTTAGGATACTTTTTTAACCACTTGGTATCCCATAAACCTCCTAGATCTGAAGACACACACAAACTTTAGGGAAATTTAGATCTGGATCTGAATTTCTCACCTGATTTCATCTCTCCAATGGACTTACCCCAACCATAGATCTCAGCTCCTCCTGATCTTTGGGGGACATTTGGATTCCAGTATGAAATTCATGCCTTGGGCTCAGCTTTTTTCCAACCTCCATAATTACTTTTCCTCGTTCGTAGCACCAGGTTCTTAGCTGAGTTACAACCCCTCTATGCCACTCGCATTGTCCACACTTCCTGGAGACATGTTGGAGGAAAGAGAGGTAGTAAAGGGAGAGTTAATCCCAGGAGTCTATGTAGGGCTTAGGGGACAGATGAGGGGCTACAAAAGCTTTCACCTGTGGGTTACTTATTAAATCCACCCCAGTCTAGTTGTGATAGAAAAACTTTTACCAATGACAGCTTGCTCAGGGGCCTGTAAGAAACAGGTGGTTGGTCTCAGTTCAGTTCCTAATAGACAAGTTGCCGTGTCACAGTAACTAAAGCCATATTAGTCATCCTCCTGAACAAACACCGCACAGAGGGTCCCGTTCTGAAGACACCAAACTCCCCTCTCAATTCCTAAAGGTGTCCAGATCAGGACCCAGGACACACTGGCCCAATTCTAGTGGTTGAGTTTAGAGTGCTGGTGTTGGTGGCCTGTGATGGACTGGAGGCCAGACCACGTGATCCGGTGGTCCCTTCCAGCCTTAAACTTTACGACCAAGAAGGTGTGAGGAATCAACGCATGCTGGCACCTAGGGCCGTACCCATTCTGGGAATAGAGAAAATTGGTTTCCCAGGGCTGTCGTTCTAGCTGCCATCATAAACACCAATTTAGAAATGCAAGAAATGGGGCCAGCCTAAGGGAAAATGGCACCCTAGGCGAACTTATATTTTGGCATCTCTGATCCCCGCTGCCTTCCTGGGCTCCCCATCCATCCCCCCATCATCCTTGGCCCCTGCTGCCTCGTCATCCATTCCTCCACCATCCCTGACCAACACTGCCTCCCCCCATTGTCCCAAGATCCCTTCTGAAGCCCCACCCTGTTCCTTGCCACTTGACCATGGGAACCTGGGCGGTCGCCCACGTTACCCACCCATAAGGCTGGCCCTGGCAAGAACAACCCAAATGGGTTTGTCTGTGAATTACATAATGCCTTGGGGAGAGGGGGAGGTCCTTAATTTTGCATTTTTGTTTCAGTGTTGCAAGGAGTGGGTGGGCCTTGAAAATCCAAAAAAAAGGTAGGTAAATTATGGACAGCCTCCAATTGGGTTTTGCTGCTCACTTGTGAATGCTGCTCACCCCCAGAGCCTCCCCTCCTTCCCTCCGGCCCAAGCCAGAAGTGTGAGCTGTTGGCTTTTGAAATGGAATTCCTTTGCAAGGAATTTTAGGTTAATAACAGCTTTTCCATGTGTCTCCTTATCAGCTTCAGTGTGAACTGAGGCACACAAATGGCTGAATTTTCTCATCTTTCAGACTGTTAAGAAGTTGAAGTCTCATGGGGACCATCACAATTTCCAGGGAAGCCAGCTACCTTTCTCCACTCTCTTTGTTTTTTTGACATGCCTTTACTTTCCAGAGCAAAGAGTGCTACTAACTACTTCTTAAAATATTATCACAGCAAATACGAGAGGCTTTATTCTATTAAGACTGGCGGGTTTTTTTAATAGTCCCATTTTTCGTTTCACTTACTTTTTAGCTAAAAAGTTTCAGATTGCAGCTCATCCATCTAACTGACATCCAAATCCCCCTCCTGGCCCAAAAATACAGGACAAATATTAGTAACCCACAGCTATATTATTGGTGAAAGGAAGAGAGAAGTTTAACTATGGGCCAGATCCTCCACTGGCATAAATCAGCAAAATGCTACAGAAATCAGTGTAGGGACCCAGTGGAATGGTCTCAGATTCCTGTTGCTCTTGTGGGTGTTGCTTCTTGCTTCTTTCTCTGGATCTATCTCTCCTGCCTCATCGCTGATCGTGTGTTGGCCAGGTATGGCGTGTTTCCTCTGCAATGACACAGTCATGGATTATACTTGAGGGCCAGAAGGAAGAGACCATCGCTACAGATCCAGACCTAGTTGATCAGGAAGACCTTAAGGACCAAAAAATTGGAGTGGAGGAGGGGGATCTGAAATGTCCCTGTCATTATATACTGTTTCCTATAATTATTCATGAAAGGCATATTTTCTGGAAGAAATGTATGTGTGAGGTTCGCTTAGTGAGTCAACAAACTAGACAAGAAGTTGTAGAATTTAGAAGATTGGGGTTGGAAGAGACCTCAGGAAGTCATCTCAACCAACCTCCAGCTCAAAGCAGGACCAACCCCAGCTAAACCATCCCATTAAGTTGTGGCACTTAAGTTGCCATAAAAGTACTTTTTGGACTTAACCTCCAATAGATGCTGCTATACCATGTGTAGGAAGGATGATCACAGCTAAGGCTCTAGACTAGAAGTCAGAGACATGCGTTATATTCCCAGCTCTACCTCAGACTTCCTCTGTGACCTTGGGCGAGTCACTTACAAGTAGATACAATTCAGTGGAAGTTTTTACTAGGGATTTCAATGACAGTCAGATCAGGTTCTGAATAGCTCATTTTCTCCATGTATTACATGGGAACAGCAATATTTGCCTACCTTCCAAAGAAGGTGTGAGGCTTAAATCATTACACGGAAAATGCTTTGAGATCCTGAGATGGTGAGCACCATGTAAGTGCAAAGCACTGTTGTATTATTACATATTCTGGAAGTTCTGAGTAGTTTAATGTTACCCAAGGAAAACCACTTTGCGGTTAACAAAATTCATTGAAAACAACATAAGAAAGAAAGATCCTAAATGTGTACATTGGCTATCAAATCCAAGATTAGCCTGTATCGTACAGATAGGAAGAAAGCTGTCAGAAATTAAGTGAGCTTTTGAGGAGAGATCTGAAAATATTAGCTTTGACCTTGTGCAGATCTCTGGGTTATATAAAGGTGACAACATTCCATTTTCAACATGCTTCAATGACTTACCAGTAGAACTGAATGATACATCTTAATTAACATTGCTTCCCCTCCACACGCAACGTTCACACAGTCAACAGCAAATCATTGCCATGAAACTCGCATCCAATTTCATAATCATATTGGTTGTTCGCTAAGAATTCTTTCCTCAGCTAACATTTTTTTGGAAATATTTATATTTCCCCTCCCCGTGTGTGGTTTTTTTTTTTTTTTTCATTATAATTCATTGGCAACTCCTTGACAGCAACAACAACACAATCTTGGCAGAAACTGACTTGAAGGAGCTATGTATGTGATGTCCAGTGAACTTCCTAGCTACCCATCATTCCAGTTGGCTGGATTTTCTTAAACTGCATCCTCTTCTCTGCAGGGTGTGTAAGTGGTCAGCTCCCCACAGTTTACAGAGATTCAACCGACTGCATAAGGCTTCCTTCGAATGGGCACTGCTTGGGAGGAGGGGGAGAGAAAGAAGTTTATTAGTTCTTTTTTCTTTCTTTTAAAGAAGTTGCTTCTCCCGAGTCTAAATATTTACTGCCGTTTCGAGACAAAAAAATTAATAAAACTATTTGTGAAGCAAGATTCTGATTCCCAATTATTTTGCCTTTGCAACATTAAAAAAAATCCAACTTTGTTTGTGCGTTCTTATTGCAAACACAATGCCAACAATGGCTAAATAGACAGCATAATAAATAGCATCACAATACCAACATAAAGGCCTTTCTGGTACTGCATACAAAATATAAACTGTGCCATTCCATTATTATTCCGCAGACCTCGCTGAAACAGTGCAGTTGAAATTCCACCCCCAATGTGCATCTAATCAGCCATTCAGAACCTCTTAATGACTTGTCAGTTCTTTGCCCTACCATTTTCTGTCCAATTAATTCTTTTATTGTGCACCGGATAAAGGAAGACAAAGGCCTTCCATGCAATAATGAATCATTAAAATTCAGCAGCTCCTCTCTTGTGCTCTTGGCTTCTCACCAGCAACTCAGCCTGTTTTGCATTCGTTATGTGTGTGGTGGTTAAAATTCACTCTACCTCGAACAAGACCTTTCAAAAGACTTAACCCTTTCCTGTATGGAGAATTCAACCCCAGCATGGCAAATTCCAAAAAAAAAAAAAAATTAAAAAGGAGGAGCGGTGTTTGTGTGTGTAAGTTGGGTGCATGTATTAACGTCGCATATCTACCTGTCAATCACCATATCGCATGCACACGCAAACATATTTGAGAGTGAATGTAGGCAATGACAACATGTGTATGTGTGCGAGTGTGACTATATTAATATAGGCTGAAATTGTACAACCTGTGCGCCAGGACCCAGGCGGCTAAGGAGTGGTCTACACACAAATCTGCATTGGTTCAACTAAGCCACTGCAAACACCTACGTGGATGCTCCTTTTGGATTACGAGTGGCCTATTTTGTGTTCCTAATCAATTGATGCTAAACTGCCGGGAGCCTGATTTAAACCGGAATCTGAGTGTCCACACAGCCTCTTGTACAGGTTTAACTAAATGAGGACAAAATCTCTCCTTCACTTAAAGTTGTCGGGACAAGCCCTAAATCCATACTGAGGCACCATGGTCACAACCCAGTGAAGTCAAGAGGGGTCAACAGAAGGGCTGGATCTGACTTGTACAGAGAATCTTTTCTTTGGGTGACTAAATATGAACTTGGGAGCCCAACTTTAACCAACAGGAGCCAGATTTTCAGTGGTATTTAGGTGCCCAAAGATACAGACAAGGGCTTAGCAGAGTTTTTTAATGCACCTATGCAGGTTTTGGTTATAGATACTGTGGGGCAGATCCTTAGCTGGTGTCAATTGTCATAGTTCCATTGACTTCAGTGCAGCTGTTCAGAGCAGCTGAAGAACTGCCCACGTATCCCAGCTTGCTGTAAACCTATCACCAGAAGCGCTGGACCTACCAATCTAAAAGGTTTTAGAGAGAAAGAGAATAATAGATCTTGTAGATTGATTTTCTGAGCCCAGTTTTATAGCAAGTATTAAGCATGGACGATATAGTTTATTGGAAGATCTTGTGTCTCGTTTTACTTCTCTTTTAGCAAGGTTTCTAAAGGACAATACACTTAGTTTCCACTTAAACCGCAAAACCAGCTTCTGCACAAGCCACAGCCCCTCTAATGAAATCAGCACTTAACCTTCACGGCAAATGCAGCGTGAAGCCCATTGGCTGAACAATAGAAAACCTTTGGCCCAGCTCCTTCCAGCACACTGTACCTGGGCCAATCAGTTCAATAGGCCTGAGTGAAGTAAAGAGTCAGAACAAACCCTCCTGGAAATCCAAAGGTTTGGGTTACTCTTTTTTCACATCTGTTGGAAGCTGGGTTAAGAAAACAATCCCTAGGACTGATCCCACTGTATTGCTTGGTGGTTGGGAAGAATTATTTGGAAATCCTTCTTGGTCTGGTAGGTAAGGGACTGTTCTGCTAGCAGGACCACAAAAGAGAGAAGCAATTTGTCATCAGCACCAGTTTTCATTAGAGATTTTGGCATGGACTCTTGGGTCCTGTTTTCAGCTCTGCCGCTGAATCACAGGGGAAAAGCACTTTGCCTCTCCAGGCTAGCTTCTGCACAACTTTGTGTGATCATTTACCCCTTTGTAAAGTGAGTGCAGAACGGACTTAACACACATACTGCTCGGGGTCCTTTCACCCCATTCACACTCACTTTGCCCAAGTGTAAATAATGATACCAGATGCAAGGCAGTGGAGAATCAGGATTTATGTGCCTCCATTTCCACATCCGTAAAATAGGAACAATATTTTTCCTTCTTCACCGGAGCGTAGTGAGGCTTACTTCACTAACGCGACTTAGGTGCAGTGGTGATGAGCTCCACTGGGCTGCATAAAGCACTGTGAGAATCTAGGCTGAAGTCGGTATAGCATGTGAGTGCAAAGCGGTGTTTAATGTTGAGCCTGAAGTGCTTCTCCGTGATCTGTGAAGAGCATCAATGAAGGTGCTGTTGGCTCACAAAGACAAGTCTTCTATGCCAGCACCAAGGATAATGGTTCCTGTGGTTTTTAGTTTCTTGAAGATTAATTTGCAGGCCGCAGGCTTCAGTTTAGTCCACACAGTTCCACGAACAAGATGCCAAGAACAAAATCTTAGTTTCAGAAGGCATCCATCTGCCCAGTTTGGTGCTAGGACTGTAGGTTCAGCTCATGATGTTTCTCTGGATGTCTCCCGAGCTGCGTGAGACTTAATGGGCCCCTTTCTCCTCTCACTGATACTGGTTAATTACACTGGCCGTAGCATCATTGACTTCCATGGAGTTACTCCTGATTTACATCAGTGTAAGTGACAGGAGAATCAGGCCCAGTTATTTTGGGCTGCAGGGATCTGGACAAACCTTTCTTCTGGTTTTATGTCAGTGGGGCTCACAGCCCCGGTGCCCAGCTTTCTAGTAACCCCCAAAAGAACTGTAGCATTCTGCACTCCGTTTGCACAGGTGTAAACACCCCCACCAGCTGTGAAGGGTAGAGGGGAAGATGCAGCAACTCCACCAGTGAGACCTGGAGTAGGAGCATTGCTGAGCTTGTCTCTGGAGCTGTTTGAGTTGCCATATTCCTTTTGTTTAGGGGTTACCGCTTTTTATTTTGCCACTCTAGGAAGGTCCCATTCCTCCATGGGTGGCTGTGGTCTGGGCTTTGTTGCATCATGCCTTTGCATATACAAAACTGTGGCTGGTGCTTCTTTGCATTGCTGATGCATTTTTCAGGGACTGAGTTTCACCGTCACATGTGTTACCAAAACCTCCTTCTACTGAAGAACACAGGACTTGGCGTACTGTGTGGCAGGATCCATTAGGTCCAATGTCCTGTCACTGCCGGGATCCAGTACCAGCTGCTTCAGAGAAAGGTGCAAAAAGGTTTTGCAGATCCAGTCTCATGATATCATATGCCACCCCCTGCCGCTAAGGGCTTTCCAATTTGCTTTGCATTAAAACTCATTCTGCCAGTGCTCAGTATCTAGGGCATAAGATTGATAGATTTGTTAAGTCCAGCAGAGACCATTAGATCATCTAATCAGATCTTATGTATAAAACAGGCCTTAGAATTTCATCCAGTTACTCCTGTATTGAATCCAATAACTTCTGTGTGACTAAAGCATCTCTCCCGTCTTTATCTGAAGATGTCAAGAAATGAAGAATCTACCACTTCCCTTGGCAAGTCATTCCAATGACTCACCATCCTCACTGTTAAAGGCAATGCCATGTATTTCAGGAGGGGATAAAAAGGGAATAATAGAGAGAGCAGGTAGATGGATGTAGAGTCAGCTTCCACCGCAATCCTTCCCACTGGCTGGCACTAAGGAGCAGCGTTGATGGGCTGCACTGGGACTTCTGAGGGAGGGTGACTTTGGTCCGTCCATGGAGCTGTGGGACTGAATGGGAGACGTCACTCTGTTTTCTGTGCGCTGCTCCTTTAAATGTAGCAGAGTCTCTCTGCCGGCTGCAGAGGCAGATGTAAAACATCAGACACATTGTGCTTCAGTTCAGGTGCAGACTGTTACCCAGTGAGTCATAGCACACTCTGTCTTTCTCTCTTGGAGACTTGAAACCAGCCTCTTAGTCCAGCACACCTGGTGTCTGCCACTGTAACTCCACTCAATTCAGCACAGCGCTATGGCTATCCAAAGCATCACAACACCAGGAGGTGGGTAATATCATAGAATCATAACACTGCCTGGACCATATTAGCCCAGTGTTGCCTCCCTTTGTGGAAAATGAGGCACAAGGAGGCAAAGTGACTTGCCCAGGGTCATCCCGTGAGCTAGTGGCAGAGGCAGAATTAAACCCTAGGACTGAACTCCAGCCCCTGTGATAGGCCCAAGGCCATGGTAATTACTGAAATATGACTCCAGTGTATTTACACAACAGAAAAAGTTTGGTTCATCTAAAACTTGAAAACAACTATTCAATGCATTGATTGATCTGATGATAGAAAGTCAGTGCTTTAAACACTGGCGTTAAATCTTAAAAGAAAAACCCAGGCCTCCAGCCTATAGCAACAAGTTGGGACAATATTTGGTAATAGGAGAGCAAGGGTATAACAGAAGGGGGAAACTGTCCCATTCTGTTTACTTCCTCCTTTTAGAAGGATCAGTCTCCATTTTGCGCCTTCTCTCTGCACAATCTGCAAACACTGCTGCAGTGCTAGACCTGTGTTGTCCAGGGAATGGGTGTTGCCAGCTGTCATGGTGTTAGCGCAAGACTCACAATATTCAGTATTTTTTTAAATCCCCATCTCCTGGACTCAAGTGATCATATGAGACTCTCAGCTCTTTTTTTTTTTCAGCTCTCAGGGTTGTGGAAATAAGTTTCAAACTGTAACACTTCCCTCCCCACACCCAGGATCAAAACTCAGAAAGAACCCTGCATTTATCATTATTTAAATTTCATTCTTTCCACCAATCTCGTGATTTTGGGGGGGCCTGGTCTCATGGCTTTTGAACATTTGGAGGTGACAATTTTGGGATCATCTTAGTGCTTTTCTAAAGGATCATGCTCCAGCATGGTTTTCCTAAGCCAGTGCAGAGGCAGCCTGAAAAAGCTGCTGCTGGAGGATCTGTGTGTCCTCTCCGGGTGTGAAAATATCACCCTTCCAACTTCTTTCCCCTTCTTAGCTGCCTGATCTCCTCTCCTGCCATAGTCAAATCCCTTCCCAGGACTTAACTTAAAGGGCCTGATTCTCTTACGTCGATAAATCTGGAGTTACTCCATTGACCCCATTGACTCAATGACCCCAGACGCTGGCTGGAACCTAGAAGCACACAATACAACTAGAACAGTTGTGTTCAAAGGTGACTTTAAAGCACCTTCACTCCACTGATCCTGGGTTGGCTGTGCGCATCACAAGTCAGGGCAGCCTATGGCTCACTCTGAACAATGCCAGCTTCCGAGAGCCCCAAGGTGCAGCTGGAGATTGACAGTGAACAGGGAGATCCTGGCTACATCCTCCCTCCTGCTTTATGCCAGGCATGGTAGCGGGGAAGGGGGGGGGTTGTAGGTACCATTACAGCAGCTGTACACAGGGGCAATCAGCCCAGGTTGGCTCCACTGGCACCCTGGTGTCAATCTGCTGTGAGAAGAGAATCTGGCCAATCAAAGGCTAAGAAACGCTTGGGGGGCCACCCTCTCAGGACGTGGGCACCTTGGTGAATTTGCTGGTTTGTTGCCTTGAACGTCCCATCAAATACGCTAAGGCTCCGGCGGTTTCAGTAATCAGCAGACCATGGGATGGGGAAATGGCTCAGTCCATTTGCTGGTGTGACCCCACGTGGGTTACAGAGCACTCAATCTTCAGGCTGCGGCTGCGCTTTTCTGGCTGTCAATCACCTCTGCCCTATCTCGTCCTGGACTGCCAGGGAGCTGGGCCACTGGCATTGCCACGTCTGCCAATTTGAATGACAATGGCCTTTGTTGGCCTGGCGGTTGCTTGAACAAAACGCACGTTGCAGGCCACTCGCTTATCTCAGGGGGTTTCCTGCCCTTTGTGGGGAACACAGAGACCGAGGTCTCTACCCACATGGCGACTGCAAACATTTCGCCACCCCTGCCTTTTATTCTTTTGCGAAACCTGCGTTAAAACCAACGACTTTGCTTGAGTGTTTGTTTCTCCAACGGGGGAAAACTCTCCCGCAGAGCAAGACTGAGGAGCTACCCCAGTTGAGGGCTGTCTAATATGTAGGCTGTGTCTTATTTTTATGTAACAGCCGCATCAAGGCAGACTTCAATCATCCAAATCCAAGCTCGTCAGCCCTTCGCCAAGCTGGACGGACTGACGAATACATCCTCCCTAAGTATGCATTTGGTGGGCTGTTTGGAAAAGGCCAGTGCTCAAAGGGTTAAAGAGGGAATGAACGAAGCCTTCTTTAGGAACGTGTGGATTCTCAGAGTGCTTCCTATTCAGCTTAACAGTGATATCTGTAGCCGTTAGACTGTGCAATGCTCTAATCTCTCTCCCCTTCACATTCGTGCACCTAGGGGAAAAGGGTAGAGGAACCCTCCCTGGGGATATTTAATACAAGCCTGGACTAAGCAGTACAAAATATACTGTCAGGAGCAATCATATACAGGAAGAGGGTGTGGGAGGGGGGTAGGGTAGGCGTGCAGGTGCGGGGCAGATGTGTCAATAACGTTCCCTCTTCAGAGAGAGGCAAGAATCCCTTACCAGACTCATGCCTCAAAATGGCCAGAAAAAAAAATCTCCCATGGATTAAACAGTGCCTTTTTAACAAGTGCCCATTGCCTACACACCAGAGAACCAGACACCCGACACCTGGTGCCATAACAAATCAAAAGGGAAGAAACCATAAAATTCTGTGTGACTTACAGGAGCTCATCCACTCCCCTTATGTTTAGGGAAATTTTCTAGATCAGATTCCAATGTCCAAGAAATGCTCTCATGCAGGGTACTCGCTTCCCTTTTCGTCTCAGGTCCACGTGTCACACCAGAGTGATAATCCCAAAGCAGGGCTGAGGAAGATCTTGAAATGCGGCCTTCACTCTTCTTCAGGGGCTGCAGGTTTGTGTGCCTGTGAATTCTATTAAAAAAAATGCACACCTCTCATGTAGATATCACCTTTTCTTAGATGGCAGTTTATTAACACTGAATGCTGAAATCTTTGACTGGAGATTTTCCATTTCTTAGCCATAAACTTAATACCTAACAGTAAAAAATGTGCATTGAAGGCTGATATCATTCCAGGAAAAATGATAATGTAGAGGACTGCAAGGGACTTTTTTCCAATATAGAGAAATGTGGCTATGATCTATAAAACTAATTTCCTCTTTTTTATTTAATGGTACATTCTGTCCAGCTTAGATAAATAGCAAACATTCATTATTGTCAGTACAAAGAAATGAGGAACTTGTCTCTTGTTTTATCCCTGTAATTAACTCAAGAACTTCTTTATTAGTAATTGTCTGAGGTCAAAATCTGACCTCTGTTACACCTCAGCTCATTGATTGCAGTGGAGGGGCTCCAGAACTATTGACTCAGTGCAACTAACTTGTCCATCTGCTGCTTGTATTTACATATAAAACGAGATAAAAGAAGGATCTATATTTTATATATATATATAAACCGCAAATCACGTGAGCTTTCTGAGGAAAATAAAATGTGCATGTTATATCTCTGAGTGTGAATCTAGGTATGGGGGATGTACTTTTGGTGTTCTCAAAGGTACCATTTGAATATTCACTAGGAATAAGTAAGTAATCCCATGAATTGAAATTGTTTGTTAGTTTGACGATCATCTACTTTGCAACTGCCTTGAATTCTTACCCCTTTTACGGAGTGTGCATACTTTTCACTCTCTGGGCTGATGAGGAAGAGTTTGATACAAATATTCACTATTAGATATTCTAAATTAGAGCTGCATTGATGAATTATGACTGGTTATGTAAGTCACATGGTATTGCTTCAGCCCTTGAATAGACAAGTGGCTCAGACCCTCAAGGTGTTCAGGTGCCTAACTCCCATTAATTTCAATGGGACTTAATTCCTTTGAGGATCTCAGCCACCATCATCTATAGTGAGCACTTCTGGTGTGACTATTCATGAATGTGAATTTAAAATTTGCCTCCTGCAAACATTAGTGAGGGCAAACTCGCCCCGGGAAATGTTTGTAGAGACCAAAGGGGCAGGGAGCACAGCTCAACACAAATGTATTTAAAAATGCAAATGAATATTTGTGGAAAAAAACGTTGCAGCATTTTCCTGGCTCTGCTGGTCAGAAATGGACTAAAGGAGGGGGAATCCAAGATGTCTGGAAACCCCCCTAGTTATGTCTTTGTCTAGATGATACTTCCCAGAACGTTGTCAATCAACATTTGCAGTGACGTCATTCTCTTTTTGGGTATGTGATAATTTCACACCTGATGACCTACTCCTGCAGCCCTCAGACAGGCAAAACTCCCATTGAGCTGAGCCAACATCACCCATTAGTTGAGAGGCATGGGTATTATGTTCAGCTCAGACATAGGCTTGAACTAAAGGTGAGTTACCTTCTCAAGCAGGACTCTGTGTGGTTCATGTCTAGTTCCTGATCATTTTAATGCAACAAACTTTAACCAAAACAAAGTTTTGGGGAGTGCATTAAATACAGCCATCGCTGTAAACAGAGGCGTCTAGCTACAAGCCACTTGCCAAACACATCTTTGATATTAAAACAAAAACGATTAATTTGGCTGTGTGTTTTTTAATCTTGTAACGGGCCAGATTCTCAGACGCTGGCTCATTTTAAGTAGAATCGGACTCCACAGTTGGCCTCTCTGCTTTCAGTAGGACTGCTCTTGGGATGACCTGGAGGAAGGGCATCAGAATCTGGCCCTAAACGGCTTGTCTGATTTTGCTTTCCCCATTTTAGTGTTTCACAGGGGTTCTTTCTTCTTGTTTTACACGAGCATAAACCTGGCCTTTGGTGAATAGGCTAATCTGTATCAGCACAGAAAATAACTGGGATGAGTCTTCGATCGCTATTTCACCAGCACGGGTGCGAAACAGTCTTTTGTCATAACATGTTGTCCTTTGACTTTTACTATGTGCTTTGGTGCCCTATACGATACTATCCCTGCTCTTCTTGGCTTGAGGAAGCTCATATATCCATGATTAGGCAAGAAATACAACCTAATTTCTGTTACAGCCAAGGGCATTTGACTCAAACTGTCACTGTAGCAAGTTTCCAGAGATGTATTTCAATGCGAGAAACTCCCCGCTGTGCTTTCAGATACTAAGATATTAGACCCACAGGCAGGGAGAAAGTGGCAGCAGAAAAATGTAAGCAGCTAGTCCTACACGAGGCAGCGTTGCCTATGGGATAAAGCACTGGACAGGAACTCAGCAGACCTGGTTTCTAGTCCCAACTCGGCCAACTGGGTGACCTTGGGCAAGGCAAGTCCCCTCCCTAGGCCACAGTGTCCCCATCTGTAACATGAGGATAATGATGCTGACCTCCTTTGTAAAGTGCTTTGAGATCTACTGATGAGAGGTGCTATAGAAGAGCTCAGGATTAGTGTTCTTTAGACTCTGCTGATCTTTACTCACCCCTCTAATCTCCTCTATCCACCCCTCCCTCCATGACTCATAGGAGTTAAACTGTGTGGGGCCAGCGTGTGTTTGTTCAGATTACCAAAGACACTTTCACCGACACCACAAAAAGATACCAAGTGAGTTGGCCTGGGCCTCGCCCCTGGGCCCAGTCCCGCAAAGAGCAGAGGCCCATCAGCTGTCCTTGAAGTCAGTGGGACTTAAGGATGCTCAGCATTTTGCAGGATTGGGTCTTTATGGCCAAATGTTCCGAAGGTTTCCATTCCTCGGTTCTTGGCAATTGGCAACCGTTTGAGTCATACCAAGACTGCATGTAGGCGGGGGTGGGGGAGGAGGAGAGGCTCGTATGAATTTCATTGGAGTTCGAAGTTGACAGCCTCATAAATTGTGCCAGACAGAGACATTCTTTAACCTTCTCTAGTTAAAATACAGGGCCCGATCCTGGTGGTTTTTGCCTTTGACGACAACAGGAGAGGTTTAGGGACTGCAGTTTGTAATACGAATGGCACGAATAATGCCCCTGTGATATTATCTTTTAAAAAAAAACCCAAGTAGCTGTGGGATGGAAGGATGGATCTGTCCCTCAGAGCAAGTAACGGTATCTCTTTTCCTTAAACAATCTCTGTCTTGCTCAGTGCTAACAAGGACTCGTATACTACTTGAAGCTTGTGTTGTAAACAGGAGGGGGAAAATGTTTCTTCCAAAAGCTGCAGAAGAACCTTGGCTTACAAGTCTAGTAAAGTAATTTTGCCAGCATTTTTTAAGGGAGCACAGAGAAAATGGTGTCCTGTTACAGACGCTTTGGCAAGATATCTCTTGGCAGGTACTGAAACCAGCAAATTCCCTTTGGGACTCTGTGAACAACCGACTTTATTAATATTCTCTAAATTCATTAATTGTCATCACATTTATTTGTCTGGTGTGAAAGATTTTTCTAGTGTTGCCCTGCAACCAAGTCTGTTGCCTGTTTCCGGGATTCTCAGACACAAGGTTTTGTGAACCGCTTCTAAAAGCCCTTCTTCCGAGTTAAGGTCCAGACTGAAAATCTTGCCCCAGTTTGGCTAACCTGGTATGATCAAACTGAAACTTTTTTTTTTTTTTTTTATAAACAAAACTAAAGTCACAATGTCACTATTTTAATGACTGTATTTAAAAAACCACTTCATGCAGCATATAATTTTGTTGCGATCATAATTAAGAGGAATTTACAAGAGCTCATCAACCAGACAACAGAATCGGTTACTCTTAAAATTCCTATATGCTGTATAGAACAAAACGAAGTTGGTTTAAAACGATGGCATTCTGGCCTGCAAATTCTTACTCGTGTGAGTATTTCCAGAGAAATCGTTGGGACGATGCTGCATGAGAAAGGGTTACTCAATTGAGTAAAGATTCCCAGACTCAGTCCCATTCTCTCTAAATGCTGAAGTGCTGGTGGGAGAGGGCACATTTGTGAAAGCAACAAGAAATTCCCTGCTAAATGTTTCACTTTCATTTCAATTAAATCAGCTTTTTCTCTAGTGTTTTCTGAGTTTAAGTGCACAGAACTTTTTTTAATATAAGGAAAAACACAAAACGTGGTTGATAAAAAGCGATTTTTTTTAATTTTATCAAACTGATCTGTACAAAAGTTAGCATTACTTAGTCAGAAGCTAGTGAACAGAACAGATAAGTAATAGCTGAAGTCTTTCAAACTTTATACAGAAAAATAGATTGCATAAAAATGAGTTTTCTGTAACTTCCCCCACCCCCACATCCCCAAAAGGAAATATGCAAAAAATACTTTTAGAAAACGAGTAGGAAACATAGAAAAGGTAAAAAGAAGATAACCTCTGAAATGTGTTTAAGATTTACAAAGTTTTTAAAGGCACAAGTTACCATAAAATAGATGGTTATTATATGCTCAGCATACAATGGAAGAAGTAGAAATATATCAATGAAATATTAGTCTAAAACTAAGTACCTAAAAAAATTTAGTGGAGAAGGTTTTAGTTTCACAGCTTAATGGATGACATCTGGTCCCTAGAAGCCAAAATTAAGGTGGAACTCAGTCCATAATTTCTCATTAAATTACACCTTTCTATAAGCTAGGTTTGGTTCTGAAAGTGTACAAAAATTCAGTGATGCCTTCCAATTCAATTTAACATCATGAAAGCAGTTGGTAAAGAAAATCCCCACTGCCTTGCTCCTTTTTCCAAATGTTTAGCCACTGAATTTAATTAGTAACTTTTGCACCAAGCCCATAACTTTGCTCCCCTCTCCTTCCTTTTATCATTTTAGTTTCATGTGTCAATTTCACGTTTGTTGTGTGTGACATACAGATTCTTTCAGCCCCTCTCTCAAACACAACTGCTGCAGTGGTTAAAAAAATATACTCATCATACCATTTTATTGTATCGGCTCCACTATTTTTTTATGCTTCCCTCTGCCCCATCTGTAAAATTTTTTTAAAAATTCTACTTTTTGCACAAAATTACTTCATTAATTAAAAAAAACAAAATACAGAACATAAATACATATTAAACAGATTTCCAAAAAAAAACAAAACAAAAAACCAAAAAACCAAACACTTTTAAGCTTCCAAAAAACAAAAATGAATGTTAACTACAACCAAACCTTGCTTAGAAGAACTCTTGACTAAAACGCACACCTCAGACATTTAATTGGTTGGTCCTAGCAGACATTGATATGTTCCCACAAGATAGTTAAATGGAATAGCTGAAATTTTTGTATATGTTAATTGGTCCTAGTGAGTTCTTGCCCCCAAGGTTGGTCCGTATCTCACATTGCAATAGACCCTTAAAGTCTCGTACGTCTTTTTTTTTTTTTTTCTTTCTTTCATTTTTGCACTCAAGACCTTCAAAACTAGTAAGTTCGCTTCAGTCCTCACAGAGGAGTCAAATAGTTTTGTCCTTCATTTATTCAAAAGGAATTTTCCGTCCGTTATTTTTTTGTTTTCATTAAAGAAAAATAGAGCTCTGTCTTTTACCGTTTGGAGATTTCGAAGCAAGAGGACATCCAGTCGCAATGAACAGAGTTCCCAGTGGCTCAGCAGGCACTTAGGAAATTGCCACAGCACTCCACTTCGTTGTTTTGTTTTTCTTCTTTCCTTCACTAGTGCATATAGTTTTGAGAAGACTCCTTCCATCCTCTAAGGCCTCGTCAGGGTTGTGTAGACGGGCTGGTCCCAGTTAGCGGAGGGGCTGTGAGCGGGAGGGATGGACAAGCCGTTCAGGATGGGTGTGGCATAGGGGCGCCGTGAGGAATGGAAATACGGATACTGGTAAATGCTGGAGGGGTACCCGGAGTAAGGGTTGTAGTAATTGGAACTCTGGAGGTCTGTATAGTCGCACTGCGAGCTGGAGAAAGAGGCAGCGGCTGTGGCGGTGGACGCTGTGGTGGCACAAGCCTGTGCGCTATAGGAACCATAGTCGGAGTGAGTTGGAGACCCATGGGATTGGTCGCTGTAATGACTCGGGCTGAGTTGCTCGGTTTTGATGTGTGGTCTCTGCTGGCCGGTTTCATTTGAAGTAGGGGACGTGGACGAGGGGCTTTTGTGAGTCCAGACTTGGGCGGCTCCACTGGCGCCATTGGCCGAATGGGAATACGAAGGGCCGTAAGACCCCGTTGAGGAGTTCTGCCCGTGGTCAGCCGGCATGGCGGAGTGGCCGTTCAGCGGCAAATACTGGTCAAACTCATTCACGTCAAAGGTCTCCATGTTGTTAATGACCTCGCTGCTCAGTTCCGAGATGTCCACGTTGCTGAAGTCGATGTTCTGACGGCCGCTCTCCACTAGGCGGCGCCCCTCGTGTTTCAGCTCCTGCTTGCTCCCATGATGAAGATCAGTTTTAGGGGTGGTGGGAGGGGTGGGTGGTCCATGAGTTTGCCCTAAAGACAAAAGCACATTTTTTAAATTAAAAAGGACTTGATGGATATTTGGGGGATAGGCGGGAGACCAGGCAGTTTATCTTTTTGCTATTCATAAACTCAAACGCTGGATCTTTAAATAAAACATTGCATCCAAGAGAACACATTAAAGATGGGTAGATGATGTCACCATAGCAACTAAGCCAGTGAGCCAGATCCTCAGATGGTATAAACTGGCTTCAGTGGTACTATGTTGATTAACACTAGCTGCAGGCTACTTTTCCAGTGGACTCAGTAGCTACTGATCCCAAGTTTCAGACTTCTGTGGGGTTACTGCAGAAGTAGTCCAGGAAATTTCTGGAGAGGCAAGCGACGTCTAAAATTAATTCCTTGACCAGAAAGTGCAACTGAATGTCACTTGAATGGAAATGGTTCCGACTTTCTTTATAAGGCACTAAATGAAACTATTATTCTGTATATAAAAACCCATACTAGTGCAAACATAAAGAGAAGGGAGTGGGGGAGGAAAATCTTGCAGACAGGGTTCATAATAGAGAGAACAAACACGTCTGAAATTACAGGACATTAGCAATACTTTTGGAATCTGTCAACATGAAAAGTTCGCCAATTCAAAGCTTCACTTTAGAATCCAAAAGGGTTGGAATGAGATTTCTTGATCTTTAGGGCTTGTTCTGGAGACATCTTCAAAGTTACCAATTAATAATTAACTCTGATCATATCTCAATTAACGCTCTCTTCCCCACTCTGCTGATAACATTAGTGACCGTTTGAAAATATAGATTTGTTTATTTGCTAATAAATAGCATTCAGCCTTATCTATGGAGGTTCTTATATCACGCACATAACCAAAGTATCTAGGACCTTCCATTGCCTTCAAGGGAACTGCTCAGAGCACCACCCTGGAAGGTCCCAATCCTGCAAATATTTACATGCAGGCTTCAAGGGCTTCTTGCAGTAGTGAAGTTAAGTGTGTGAGAAAGCATTAGCAGGGCCAGGCATGAAGGCTGGAATTTTCCCTTTTGTTTATTACAGAAACTGACTGTTCTACTGGGATAATAAATCTTTGCAAGTTTCAAGAAGACACAATAAGAATCCAGACTCCTTACCTGTGTGATCGTTGTGATGGTGAGAATCCCCCACACCTCCTAACCCAGTGTCTGCTTTGTAGATCTGGCTCCCTGCGTGATGGCTGAGTTCAGCTCCCGAATCAGAATCGCTCTGGCCAGCTTTTACACTTTTCCTTCTCCGTGGCTGGTATTTATAATCCGGGTGATCCTTCTTGTGCTGAACCCTGAGCCTCTCGGCTTCTTCCACAAAGGGACGTTTCTCATTTTCACTTAACAAACTGTTTTAGATTTTAAGAGAAAAAAAATAGCAATGTTATTTTTTCTTAAAAAACAAACTGTAAATGTCTGCATCGTGTTTTCAGACTTTTCTACCTCTAAATTACAGGCATTGATTCAGCAAACCAATAAATTAAGTCACAAAACAAAGTTTTCTATTGTAACCAATAAAATTTGTTTTACTGGTTGCATGTATCACAAATAATCAGCCAAAGAGCTGTTAAAGCATCCACACTGGATACTGATAACAGGGCAAAACACTTTTTTTAATTTCAAATGCAATTTCATATCCTGCTCCTAAATATTATTGCTATATTTCACGTGTAAATCACGCTGCACCAATGTGACTTAATCATTCATGATCATCTCTAGTTCTGTTTGAATGCTTGTGGCTTGCGAAAAACCAGTCAATATATATGAGACTCAAAATATTTCATTTAAAGTTTTTTTTCCTCTGGGGCTCTTATTTGAAAACTTCCCACTAATAGCATAGTTGTTTAATGTGGAAATATTGTTCATCAGAACAAATACAGGATGTTTCGCTTAGTTATTTAAGATTACACACGAATTTTTTAAAAATATATTATGGACATTTAAAGAAAAAGCTTAAACAATCTGACTTGCCAAAGGCAGTATTTGAAAGCATAAAAAAATTTTCAACTAGATGTTTCCCAGTAAACTATTAGTATTAGACAAATAAAGTTAAACATAAAATAAACGATGAGTATATAAATACCTTTGTGTTGAAAGAACAACAAAAAAAAAAAAAACGTACAAAAACAATAGCCGTCTATTAAAAAGATATAAAAGATATAATTGCAGGACATAGTTCATTTTAAAGCTCGTTAAATACACAAACGAGCAAGACAAATATTATTTTAAAAAATCCACTTTAAAGATACAGCTAAAAAACCCCAAACATTTCCATGTAGTAGAAATACAACCAGAGAATCCACCCATCGTAAAAGCTGGAAGAAAAGGAGCAAGACAGACAGAAGTCTCAGAAGTATTTAATTTTGATGTTGGGAGCCAAGAATCCTGCACCCAGTTTTTTTCAACAAGCCTTTCAGTGTTTTGGACTGCAGTGAATTCTGCCATGAAGCATCCAATTCATTCATTAGCCTCAGCTCTGCTAAAGAGAGACTCCGGCTGGAAGTTTTGAGAGTGTTACTGCAACGCAACCATCATAAACATGTCCTGGGGAATAATCTACCCCAGATTGGGCCATTGCTGCCAAAGAATGAATTTGGTTTGCCTGTTCATATCACAAGTCTCATCCGCAGACAGGAACGCTCCGAATATCCAGTCCTGCTCTCTGAGGCTGTGGCAAAACTCCCACTGACTTTGGTAAGGGCAGGATGGCAAAATTCTTGCTGATTTAAACAGGAGCAGGATTGGGCTCATGCTTCCTGCCTCCTTCAAGCAAAAATCCCACTGTCACCTTAAAGAGTTCGGTCTTTTATTAATATTTTTGTAAGAGAGGGCCCATAACCTGAATGATATATTTGTTCTTCGCTGCGTGTTGACCCCAGTCTCCATCAGTTCACTTTTAATTGTCTGAAGTTTTACAAGAAGGTTTTGGTCAGGGAAAGAAACTTACAATAAAAGACAGCTCAGTACAGCAACTCCACAGCTTGAGAGATCTGTCCTCCCCTTCTCCCCCCAGCTAGGTCCAGCCTGAAAAATTCCACCAGAAACTAACCTTCTGGATTTGTCTACAACTAGCAGAACTACTGATGTTTCTTGAGGCGCTCTTTCCTTCCCACTATTACTGAAGAAAGCTATAGGTCCAATTGTCCAGGAACCGGATAGCTGCAACTTGAGTTCTTGGGACAATCCCATTATCTTGTCTTTGTATTAAGACAGACAATCCTCCCCAGCTGCACAAAATAGTGACTAAACCCTTACTCTAAAAATGCACACATTGTAACCCAGACCCCCGAGACAGGAAGGAGCTCCTATATTAACATATCACAGGTCTTTACATTCTGCCTCTCATACCCCATTCTCTGGCTTTCTTCAAGCCCTCGATCAGTAATTACGCTGTCCAAGCCCCTCCAAAGAAAGGAAAAGGAAGACGCCCCATCTTTTGAGCCCTTTCAAAAGAGTTTGGCCTTGACCAGGGGAACAACTGTTCCCTGCATTAGAGATGAACCCCTGGGGCTCCTGCATCTTAAGTTTCTCCTGTTACTGCAGTAAAATGGTCTCACTTGCACGCACTAGATTCCAAGAGGGAAGTTTCTTGGGTCTGATCTCGGGAAAAACTCCCCCCCCCCCCCCTTGCGAGAAGCGCCGAGGGGGGCGGTGGTGTGTGCACGGTGCATCCTGCATGGAGCGCCTGCGGCGCGTGTGTGCATGCGGTGTGTTAACGGAGGCGTGTGTGTGTGTGTGATGCCTGGGGCAAATATACATGGTGTGTGCGTGTGTTGTCCGTGGTGCCCACGGCCACGGCGCGCCTGTATTGTGTGTGTGTGTGTGCACGTGTGTGCAAGCGGTGCCCGGGCCGTGTGTGTGTGCGTGCGGGGCGAGCTGCCTGCCTTCCCCCCGCCTGCAGACGGCAAAGCCCAAGCCGGGGGGGGCCCCCCACACCCACCTCCGCGCTCCCCCTGCACCAGCCCCGCCCTGGTCCCCCCACTCACCGCCAGAGCTTGCCCAGGGTCTTGCTGAGCTCGGCGTTGTGCAGATGCGGGTACTGGTCGGCCAGCTTCCTGCGGGCGGCCTGAGCCCACACCATGAAGGCGTTCATGGGCCGCTTGACGTGGGGCTTGGCCTTGAGCGATCCGCTGCCCCGCACGGGCATGGGCACCAGGCTCCAGTCGTAGCCCTTCAGCACCTGCGAGACGGCGTCCCGGATGCAGGCGGGGAAGCGCTCGTCCACCTCGGCCGGCTCCCCCTTGGCGCCCAGCGGGGGTCCGGCGGGCGGGCGGGGGCCGGGGGCCGGCCCTTCCGAGCCGGCGGGGGACAAGGGCGAGTCGGAGTCCGAGTCCACGTGGGACATGGAGCTGGCGGTGCCCGCCGGGCTGCAGGGCGGCTCCAGGGCTTTGTCGTGCTCCTCGGTCATGGCGAGCATGGGTGGGGAGAACCGGGGACAGGGGGTGCGCTGCTGCCGGCGGCGGGGGACCCCCCCCTGCTCCCCCTTTTCCGAGCGGCAGCGGCGACAAAACAGCCGCGGGGCGCCCGTCTCCGGCCCCCCCCCGCCGCTGCTGCTGCTGCTGCTGCTGCTGCTGCTGCTGCTGCTGCGCGGGCCAGATGCGCCCCAGATGTGCAGCCGCTGCCGTCCTCCACCGCTGGCTGCTGCGGCTGGCCCGGCCCGTCGCGCGCGCTCGGCTCCCCCTGCCGCACTCCGAGTCCGGCCCCCGCCGCCCAAGAAGTTTCTTTAAGCCCAGCGCGAGCGGCCCCGCCCACTGGCCCCGGCCCGATTGGTGGGACCGCGCCGCTCTCATCTGCATCCGCCCCGCCCTCCCCGCTCCGCTCTTAAAGGCACCGCGTCCCCCCCCCTTTAGGGATGCTTTTTTTTTTTCCCCCTCCCCCTTTCTTCGGTGGGGGCTCGCGCGTGTGCGTCCTGCTGGCTTGTTGTTTAGCCGACGGGCCCCTGCAAAGCGAGTAGCGGGAGTCCTGTGGTCTGGCACGGTCCGCGGTGGGCGTGGAAGGGTTTTGCGGGGTGCAGCGGGTCTGTTTGGGAAGGGGGGGGGAGAGGGGATGTGTCTGGTTCGGATAATGTTAGTTCTCTGCAGCCCCCCCACCCCCCCCCCGGGCTGAGTCGCCCTTTCGGTTGCAAAAGGCTCGGGACGCTGCAGGTTGGCTCGGGGCGCCGCGGCAGGAAGCGGGGTCCCCTGCTGCTGCTCGGGGGCTGACACCCCGCCCCCCCGACCCCTTTTATTGTAATCGACACACATGCAAAGGGGGTGAAAAGAGGGGGCCCCCCCCCCCCTCCAGTCCCCGTGGTTGTAAAGCACTTGGGGCCGTTGATTTCCTGGTGTCAGACACTGATCTGTGCTCGTTGCGGGTTTGCGTGTGTGTGTGTGTGTGCGCATGTGTGTGCATGTGTATGTGTGTGTGTTGCGGGTTGCCTATAGATTTCGGAGCGAGAGCATGTTTTACTAGGAGTTTAGACCCTTCCTACTTCAAACTTATCAGATCCGTTTGTCCCCCCCCCCCCCACACACACACACACACAACAGCTGGAGATAAAAATAGGTAGGAAGGGGTGCAGCATCCATTCTGCAGTGCTGGGATTCCAAGACAGAGCCTCCAGGGGAAAGGAGCAAACCGAAAATGCAGGTTTCATTTGTTTGGAAGCCTGTTCCCGGGGGTGATACAGGCTCACCTCCGCTGAAAGCAGGTTTGCATAATAAAGCGACAGCCAGGGGAGAGGATGCAGGCGGGAGAAGGCACGGAACATGTGTTGAGGGCCACTGGGACATGGGCGTTCAGGAAAGGGGCTTATCTGCACGGTCGGATTCCCAGCAGAGCTGGCAGGAGAATGAAGGGTTAAGTTATACATTGATCGCGATTTCAATGCGGCGTCTTGAGAAGCCGAGCAGACACTCCGCAAAGAGACAGACTGGACTGGCGATGGGGTGCGAACCCGCTCCGCACGGAGCGTGTCTCTAGGGGCAGAAGGGCCAGGGGTGCCCTGGAAATCGGATCTTGCCAGCTTCAGTCCTTTAAAACCAAAACAAAAAAATCGCCTGGTTGCAAAAGCTTCCCCCAGTGCGAATGTATCGATCGCTCCAGACGTTGGTTTCGGGGCAGAGTGAAGCCAACCGAATGAATCTGATCTTGGAAAGGTGCGACCATCCCACGCGTGTTTATACCAGGGGCGACTCCTGTTCACAAAGAGAGAGGTGTGAGTGTGAGAGAGAGTGTGAGTGTGTGAGAGAGAGTGTGTGAGTGTGTGGTGAGGAGTTAATTACCCTGTGTGTGTGTGTGTGTGTGTGTGTGTGTGTGCGCGCGCGCAAGGTTTGAATGTAAAGCGCACGCATGTGCTTCCTTCTGATCTCCCTTCGGGTTTGGAGAAGTAAAGATGCCCCCCGGTTACACATCAGGCGGCGGACCCCGGAGCCAGTGGATTTCGCAGCTGGGCATGAGAAAAACGAGGCGGATCGTGTATTTAAAACCCTACAGCAAATATTAACCCAACTCCCCACTGCTGAATTTAGAAACAGGAGCCGCAGTTAATTGCAACCGGTGCCTGGCTCTGGGCAGTGGAGCGGCTGGTGAACTTTCTCAAAGAAGTGTTCAGTTTGCAGGACTCCTCTCGAGAAACAAACCTGGGTTTGTTGCTCGGTCTGTGGAAAAGTCCGGTTACCTTCTTTTCTATTTACCCCTTCCTAGCGGCAGTCCGCAGTGTTATGCCTGCCCTGGGGAAGGGCGCTTCGGTCACCTCCAACAGATAAACCGAAAGGAAAGGTGACAGTGCAGAAACCTTTGCAAGTCATACCTGTTCCTCTTTGTTAATCTGCTTTAATAGAGGGAGCGGGGCCGGGGTGAGCAGGTACTGAAACACTGTCCTCGGGCTTCAAATAAAAGGCAACTCTGGATTGCCAGACGTTGGGGATTTCAGGGAATTCACAAGCTGCTGCTGTATTTTAGGAAAACTTTGCCTGGCTCCTTTGCGAACTTTCAGAAGAAAGGAGGCTGGTTTTTTGGCCATCTCCAGGAACACGAACACCTCGGTCAAAGGCCCGGCTGCTTGGTTCCTTCCAGCTAAAAGCAACATTTCTCTTTAGGACAAACTCATAGAGAAACCCAGCTGCCATTCTTGGTTAGATATCAGGCAGGGTTTTCCCAGAAGAGGAAGAGCTGCTTCGATTTCTGCAACTTCTGCAGTTCTGTAATGTTCTGCTTTTGTTTGTTTGCTTTTTTCAAGTGAAAAAGCCAAATGATGGATTTGAAAACATTAGTTTCACTTAAAAGGAATATGGGTTTTTTTTTTCAGATGTTTTCTGAATTTGAAATTATTTTTGAAACCCGGAGGTTACCTATATCCCCATTCCATATTTGGTCTTTTATCTGCACACACCTTTTACATTTTAAATGCTCCTAAAATCGTTATGCTCTGTATTCCGTTTTGTGGGGAAAAACGGATCTTAAGAGCAGAGAAGTTGAAAGAAAGAAAGAGACAGAAAGAAAGAAAGAAAGAAAGAAAGAATCAGACAGACAAAGAGAGAAAGAAAGAAAGAGACAGAAAGAAAGAAAGAAAGAAAGAAAGAAAGAAAGAAACAGACAGACAGACAGACAGACAGAAAGAAAGAAAGACCTAACAAGGCCAAATAAGAAATAGGATAAAATCCCACTAAATTAGAAGTGTTCAGAGAACATTAAGGCAAGAATTAGTTACAGGCTATTACACTGCTAGTATAATTAAAAGAATAGCACTGGAAGGTGTGTCTGGTAAAATATTCATATCTGGTCCCTTTTTCAATAACAAGGGGAAAGGTCATAGTGTAAAATTACATTGTGTTGTTATGCTTAAGGATTTGTGACCACGTTTCTCTCTGTGTGCATACACAATTTCTATGAGTGCGATCTGTGTGTTCCTGACTGTGTATATGTGTACACCCACAAACATATATACACACGCACACACACGACACGATACATTAATGTAGATAACATACACAACGAAATCCCTGCAAAATCTCGTTCATGCCATGCACTCTGCGTGTCTGGGACATGTTTAAAGTTAACTTCAAGTTATTACAAGATCGCTCCTACAACCACTTGCTGTTTCCCGGGTGGCTAAACTCATGCTTCACAGTCAGACACATGCGATATACATTTGTCCATGTCCAGAATTCTGCTCTGCAGCGCCTGGTTCTGGTTCTGAAAGGACCGCTGACGGCCAGGGTCCAGCATGAAAGTCCCGCATTGGCACGTTTTACTATTCTTCTTCCCCTGACACTAAATATTCCACTGCCGGCAGGAAAATGGATAGACTTTCGCCTAATCGTGGTACATTGTCCGAGACACAACAAATAGCCTGACACTGACATCGTTTATCACACTGGAAACTGGGGGACAACAACTCCCCCTCCCAACCACCCACGCACACGTCGGTGTCTGTTTCCAATGGGGCTGCACTGACACGGGGCTTGGTCCTGCTTAGCAAGGGATTAAATGAATTGCCTGTGTTGGACGAGCCCGAGGGACACCTATAAACGTGAGAGCCAGGGACCTTTCGCTTCCCTTGTGCAGCTTTCCCATCTGATCAGTTTCACTCGGTGGGCAGCGTGCAGGAGATCTGGATGTGTTCACTCAGTTCAAAAGAATTCTTTGCAGCCATCAGGAGGGCGAATTGTGCACACTGCGGTGTGGAGTTTTGGGGGAGAGGGGCGTGGCAAAGCAATGCTGATTGTTATTACTGGCTATTGTTTGATTGATCATTTTAGATCAATTGTTGCGTCGGTGGTTCCAGTTACAAACCAAGCAGCCCACCTCTCGTTTTGAACATGGTTGCTCATTTTGCTTGTTTAAAACGAGTTTGGTTTTTTGGGGTGGGCGTGGAGGGGTTATCTGTTTGTTTATTTGTTTGGCCGTTTTCCCCTATCTTTCCAAGTAAGTCCTTTCTTTCGCAGAATAAAGTTGAAGCATTTGATTCTAATTATGGTTGGGCATAGCCAACCTTCTAATTATAAATCAGAACGAGATCAAATGAAAAATTACATTTATAGCTGCTGCTTTCTTCCAGAAAGTAGAATACAGAACAATTGAGATTTACAAGAGAAATGACAAAATGTGTGAATGTTTCCAATATGACAAGGTTTAAAAAACCCCAAACACAGTTACATGTTTTGCTAATGTTCTGGTTTATTGACTGTGATGTACAGACATTTTGAAATTAAAAATATAAACTGCAGTAAATGTAATTGGAACCATGTATGTGTCTGTACACACACACACATTGTAGGGAATTGCATAGACACCGACCAAAAACCAAACATAAGCACGATTATCACGCCAAATGTTTGTATACTCTGATCCCTTTGACTTTTTAAAATTTCTTTCTAAAATTGACCCATTTGCTTATTTGTGTAATTTCCCCAAGAAGGCTGTAGTTCTTAGCTTGCAAAAAATTACCCTGTGGGCTGGTAAAAATTACGAACTGTCAAAAAAAATTTTTTTTTAAATCTACTTGTAGAAGTTTAGCCTCACATTTAGTATAAAAAATATCCCTGTTTTATAGAAACAATCCATGTTATGGACGTTAGAATTGCAGTGTGGGAATTCACAGAAATCCTCTTTTAGGGCCTGATCCAAAAGCCATTGAAATGAGTGGAAATATTTCCTTTGATTTCAACAGGCTTTGGAGCTGTCCTTTAGCTGTGCTCTCTTGTACTCGGCTTTGAAGAGCAAACTCTTTCTCTTTTGGCAATTTACTAATACATAACAACAATGCACATTTCTATAATGCCTGTCACTTAAGACACTTCATTAACATTAATTAATTAATTCAACCTCACAGCAGCCCCCAGAGGTAGGAAAATAGCATTACACCCATTGTACTGATGGTTTAACTGAGGTTGTGATATTCACTCTGCAGAGCACCTTGCACAAGAGAGAACCTCTCCTGGACCAGCTGCCTCACAGTCTCCCAACCTCCTTTTTGCTTGGTTCGTGCTGGGAAAGTGCAGTACAGATAAGATTTTGTACTTGTGATTGGGTCTGTGGGCACCGTATCAGCAATGGGGAGGAGGCCGCTATTTTTGGTTTATTATTGATACTGGAGCATTGATTAGCATAATGAATTATGAAAATCCAGAATCATCTCCTTTGTCATCAGGACAATGCAAAGTATTGGCAGCATCTGGTTTTTGTACCGGCCGAATTAGATAGCGAGGTACACGGAGGAATGGCTGCTGGTTGCAGCAAAGAGTTGACAGTTCTAGCAATATGAGGTGGGGCCTTATCTGGGAAAGGTGACTGCTTCTGTGAGGAAACATCGCCTCCTGTCAGGGTTTAAATTCTCAGATTATTTCCCAGAGCCCCCCATATTCTATAAAAACCCCAGGGCCCAGAGGTGGGGTGTGGGTCTTAGGACTCCGGGCTTCAGCTGCACGTGGGCCCTGCGGCTCAGAAATATTTTCTGGAGCTCCGCTCTGGACAGCTCTGGCTGAATTTAAACCCCGCCTCCTGTGATTTCAATAGTCCCTGCCCTCCTTCCACACTTGTGCTTAGCAAAGCGTCTATACGTTTAGCTGCTCATGCCTCCTCATTGACTCAGCAGCACTGAACAAAAGGAGGGGGTGACTGCGTCTCCATCCCTGTCCAACCAGGCTGCAAAAGATCAGAGCCTGAGGGAGACAAGAAGGGGAGCAGAGGCTGAGCCCCAAAACAAGAGGTAAGACTTCTGGAAGTGTGGGGGCGAATGTAAGCTCACAGAGTCCTTCACATCATGCAGCTGGGGAAAATGGAGGACTTTCAATCTTAACCCTCTCAAGGGAGCAGACAGGGTATGTCTTATCCAGGAACTCAAGGCATCTGTAGAGGATCTTAGTGCTGGTGCTATTCCCTAAGGCCTCTCATCCCCTATGGCAGCACAACTCCATGTGTTTACAACTCCATTCCTACCCCCAACTCAGATCCTGCAAGATCCGCCTCATCGTGAGTGGGGAAATCCCTACAGATTTGGAGGAAGGCTGGTGCTACTAATTCTACCCTTCCCTCACCAGCCACTGCACCACCAGGACAAAAAGACACACCGCTGTGGAAGAGGCCTCCATGGAGATGAACAGGGGAAGCTGCTGCTCAGGATCAATGCAATTTGGCCCATTTTAGCAAAGTGTCTGCTATTGCAGGCCTGCTTCAGGTCATGCTCCCATGGGCAACCATGGATTAGGAAGACCAACCATAAGATTTGCATTTCCTACTGGGGCTTAAAGTCCTGGAATATTATACTCAAGTGAGTTTGTGAGAGCAACACAAGTTCACCAGAGTTGAATACCAGTAGTTGTTATGCAAGCAAAATGCAAAGGAGGAAAAGATGAACAATACATTTGTCGCTTTTAAGGCCAGAAAGGACGACTGTGATCATCTAATCTGACCTTCTGCATAACCCCGGCCATCAGATGTCACCCAATTATTCCTTCCATTAGAGCTAAACAAATGAAATATTTTCCTTTTCACTGGAGTAAAAGGAAGAAACAAATCCCCACCATAAAACAACCCCTCCCCCCAAACATTTGCATGCCAAAGGAGTTCACTCTTTCCAGAATCTCATCCCTACTTTTATGCAAGAGGTTTCCAAAGTTAAAATTTCATTTACGAATCTTTGTGCATATGTGGGACGTACATGGACATGGAAACTAACCAAGTGTTTTATAGAGGATGCGAGAAGCAATTCCTCTTATATTTCTTTGCAGCTGTTCTGCTAACCGACTCTGGATCACTGGAGTACCCCCTTGTTTTCATACTGAATTTTGTGTCAGCGGCAAAGTCAGTAAGCTGTGCACTTGTCAGATGGAGCTATGCTTCTTGGCGAGGAGTTGGCTGGCTGGGTAATTTCTTAGAGTAGCTGAGGTGTGCGTATGCAGGTCTGGGCATGTGTCTCCTCTGGCTCTTGCAGAGGAGTGAGTGTGTGTGTGTGTGTCTGGTTCTCCTTGGATGTTACTCTGATGTCACATCTGACATCAATAGAGCATTTTGAATGAGGGAGGAGGATAAACTAGCCCTCTGGCTCTCTCAGAGGGTGAGCCCTGCAATGCTGGTAAGTCAGTCTTTTATGACCGGGACTCTAGTTGTCACATCTTTACTTTAAAAGGGCTATTCCCCCCACCCCTTGAAATCAATGGCAAAGCTCTTACTGACATCAATAGTGTAGAATCAGATCCTTAATGTTGCATCTCCATGTCTGCCTCTTTAATTTGTGCACACTCAGACCTACAATGTAGCTGAAGCTACTCCAAACTCCAGTCTCCAGCCCATTTGAATGTTTCTGCTTTGTGCAAGCATGTGCATGAGTGTGTATTTCCCTCTAGTGATTGGTCTCCTGAGAGGCCAGAGGACCTCTACTAATGCAAGGTAGGGGGACCTCATTTAACTCAAGTGGGAGAGGTGATTTTGGAAGTGAAGGAACAGGATTTTAGCCTCTCTCTCCATGAGTATGTCTCTGAGTTATGTAATGTCTCTGTTTTTCTGCAACAAACATACTGTGCCAAGCTGCAGGGCGGGTTAAAATGTGTATAAATTAATACAAGGTGGCTGGTATTCACCATTGGGAGCCAACTTTAACAATCATTTCAAAAATCAAATAGACAGAGTGTCTCATACTACGAGATTCACAGAAAAACCACATTTGCCGGAGAAGAGTGATTTATGGGTTGTCCTAAAAGGAGTAAAGCCTTGACAGTTGCAGATTAAAACCTCACCCTGGTGCCAACAGCACAGTAATTACTCAGGGATTTTGGGGAAGCAAAGCACGATCCTTTTAGGAAAGTCAGTTATTGCTAACTACAAAGTCAAGAAGGCCAGTGACAACTTTCTGCTTCTATTCATTGCAATGAAACTCGCTGCAAGAGACTGAAAGAAGTTTAGAGTCTTCCTTTAAAAACAAACAAACGAAAAAAAACCAAACAAACCGAGTTAGTGTTTTGGGCCCCAATCCTACACAGAGCTCTGTGAAGGCAGGCCCCTGCACTTGGGAAGAGTTCAACCCAGGATCAGAGCCTGAGGGCTGGTCTGCACACTACACTACAGAGATGTGCCAACACAAGTCAGCTTTTGTCAACAAAACAGCGGAGGTGCACACACTGAAATGCTCCTCCCACCGATGCAACTCCTCTGCTATGCTGACATCATAAAACCACCTCAGCGAGAGGTGTAGGGCTTAGGTGGGCGTAGTGAGGGTGACGCAGTGTTAGTGTAGTTACCACGTTCCTTACATGGGCTGTTGGCTGTCATTCTTGTCAATTTCAATAGACAAGAAAGCAGGGCACCACAGCCCAGCTGCGTCCTGCTCCCCCGGAGAGTTGAGCAGCTGGACCCTGCTCCTGGGAAGGGGAGAAGCCCTGGGTGGATTCCCCTGGCTCCCGGCGGAGAATGGGGAGCCTGAAGTGAGCCTGGGAGTGTATGGGGCAGTGTGGGAGCTGCCAGCAGAGCTGAGAGTCGGGGCTCTGAGCTCCCTACACTGTCCCCCTCAGATTGGTGGAAGTGCTCCTGGTGAGGATGCAAACCACTGACCCAAGGAGGGTAGCGTGGATATCAGCCACCGGAGCAATTATTGTGGTGGCTGTAAGTCGACCTAATATAGGTTGATGTACCTTTGTAATGTAGACAAGGCCCAAGTTATAACGAGGACATGCAATCTGTCTATTCAGGTCAATTTGCCAAATGTCATCAACATTATTGCTGCTTATACATCTTAATGGATACAGTTGAATAGCTTGGAAGTCACCCTTTTAGGGCTGGACTCTGCCACCCTGGCTCACAGGAGTAGTACGTTACTCCTCCAGTAATGCTGCTGAAACCAATGGGGCAGTTCAAGACGGAAGGTGCTGCTCGCTGTGAGGAAGGGTGGCAGACCCTGGCCCTTCATTTTAACGACTGCACTCATTATTTCATTTTAAGTTCTAGGCATTGCTATTGCTCCCAGCACCGAGCAGCCTGGATCCCCAAATTCCTTGTATCGCCTGCAGAACGGGAGTGAAAGGTCATTGTGTGTTCCCACCAACGTGAGGACAAGCATGCTTAAGCAGCATAGGCCAAAACCCACTGAAGTCAATGGTAAGATTCCTAGGACCAGAGCCTGAAAAGTATTTAAGTGCCTAACTCCTATTGAAATGAATGGGAGTTAGGTGCTTAAATACCTTGGAGGCTCTGGGCCCCAATGACTATAACCAGGTTTGCATTAGACTCCTGGAATAGTCCCTTCACAGTGAGTAGAATAAATCTGAAACAGCTGGCACAGCAACTCCCTTCTGCAAAGAAAGCAGGGTAAGATCAGAACAGGGCATGGGTGGATCCAAAGGCTTAATTACAATCATCATTGTGTTAATGAGGTGCTTAGCTACATGCTCGCCCCCCTCAGGCCTTCCTCTTGCTGCTCCTAGGCAGGAATAACTTGACAGCTACAGAGCAAACTTAATGCAGGAACAAATCCTCTGCACTCCTGTTCAGCCAATGCTGTTTGATCTTGCACTGATACAGGTAACTCTCCGCACCTGTGCTAGGCAGGCTCATTCCCAGTATCTGAGCTGGCTCCCATCTGCTAATCTCCCTATTGCGTAATGGAAAGACAGTGAGCAGCCCAGGAGATTCTTCAAATCTCTTTCCAGTTCAGTCACCTCAGGTGTTATTAGTCACATGAGAAAGGCTATTTGTCTTTATAAATGTATGACTTCAATTGGGTGAGTAAGGAAGATGGGGTTAGATCCTCAGGTGATGGTGGCATGTTAAATTTGGCCTCAAATACTAGTTTTGTAAGGCTAAGTTTTTTACCAAGAGAAATGTTTGTGTGATTTTTTTTTTTTTAAATAATCCCAATAGAACAAAGATATTTAACAAACAAATGAATGTTCCCTGGCACTGTTTGGCTGAGGTTGGATGGCAGAGGTGAAATTGATCATAAAAGTGAAACTGACCATTTTCTTTGCAAAGGTTGGAAAGAAATAAGAACATGAACAAAGAGCAGAAATAATGACAAGGAAATGATTTAAAAAAAACTTTCCTTTTTAATAATCTCCAATATTATTAGCCATATAGGTAAGAAAAATGTGTTTGAGAATATATATGTACATAGAGCTTCAGGCCAGAGGGGACCATTATAACTATCTAGTCTGACCTTCTACTTAACATGGGCCAGAGGATTTCACCCAGTAATTCCTCCATCAAGCCTGATCACTTTTATTTTAACTAGAGAACATCTTTGCTAAACAATGTTTAACCTGACCATTTTATTAATTACTATATGTTACTGCAGCACTTAGGAGCCCCAGACGAAGACAGGGACCCCTTTGTGTTAGGGGTTGTACAAAGAGATAGTTCCTGTCCGAAGATCCTTTTATGATCTAATCCTGCTTCCACTGAAGTCTGCGACAAAACTCTCATTGGCTACAATGGGGCAGGATCAAACCTTTAATGGAAGAGGAATCGTTGCCATAAAAACTCTGTTAAACAGTGCTCTTGTTTTCTGTGGGATCCCCATTCCTGGCTCATCCAAACGCACTGTCACGTGAATATTTGGCAGTGATTTAAAAACAGATAATTGAATATATATTTAAATTTCCCCAGATGTTTAAGCTTCTTTTACTAAGAGGTTATTTCTGCACAAATTCACACTCTTTTTTTATTTAAACTCAATCTTAGGTAGTAGGAAGGGTGAAAGATTAGACCTGAATGAACACAGGGTAATCTAGGGCACCAGGTACAGCAGGTTGAGGTGCTGCTAGGGACAGCTGCTGGGTTCCATGATAGTAAATGCTTGTTTCTCTGTTGCCTTTTGCAGCTGTTTAGAACACAGAAAAATGGAGTGGGCGCTGGAGGGAAAGGGGAACTTGTATTTTGTTGAATAAGGACCAGCATAAGTTATCTCAACGCCTGCCTACATAACTTATATTTATTAATCACTTTCCCTTTGAGACTTTAGGACTCAATGCTACGAGCCACATATTTTCTTTTCTTAATTTTCTTTTTGTACAAAAACTTTAATTTGAAAAGAATCAATAGGCAAACAACACAATGCAACATTTCAGAGATGATTCCACCAAGCAATAAATAAATTGCGGAAGGTCATCAAATATAGAGGATGATTCAAATTTACATTGTCACAAAACCGTACTGCCCGTATACCATCATAAACTCAGACAACGAAGGGAGAATTGAATCTGACATTTCAATCTATCAATTCTTAAATTTAATTTACTCTATTAGGTGCTGGGAGTTTTCTATTGACTTTAATGGGAGTTGGATCACGCCATTAGAGTAATGACACTTTTATGCTGCTGAATGTACTTGAAAATATGCAGCTCATACTGTTGAAAGGTGATATTGACACAAGAGAGCCTCTGGGGTTGGTTTTGTTTTTTGATCACTTCTGCTTTCTGTCCAGATCCACTTACCTAACAGACTTTGGAGTGATCTTATGCAAAGAAAATTGATGGATTCAACACTCCGCTACACACATACCTTCCCAGGCCCGGGCTGCCCCTTTCTTGCTTAGTCCTGCAACTAGATCCCCTGCTTTTCCTCAGTAATTTCCTCAATTAGCCACTTTGTTTTACAGACATTGAGATTTAAGGTGGAATTTGCTGTAAAAGTTTCATAAAGACCTCACAAAGGAAATCATTAGTTTACATTTACTTAAATTTATCTAGCAAAACCTAGAGGCTAATCTAAAGGGAAAGAGAGCAACCATAATATACAGGGAGCCTTTAACAAATAGGTTATTTTTCCTTGCTTATACAATGCACCATTATGTACTTTTTTCTAATGAGAACAATGCATGCAGCAGTGATGGGAAATGGCAAAAACAAAAGAGGCATTTATAAAGAACTGATTTGCAGGCTGAAAAGCACCGAATAATGTTACACCTGATAATAGATACTTTCTCGGAGGACATTAGCTAATTTAACACCCCAATATTTACTTAAATAGGATACAGAATGGGATTCTAAAGATACAAATTATGAGTGGTTAGCCTCAGACTGTTTTATTGAAAGAGTTTTCTTAAATACCAAAAAAAAAAAAAAAAGGCTTGAACTGGAGTCCAGTGTTTTACTATTACACAAAATACTAAGTTGAAATCATGTTAATTTCATAAAATGCAAGCTCCAGAAGTTTCAGGGAATTCAAGAATGTCCTCAGGGTGATCAAGGCAAACCCACTATAAGGTGAGTAGAGGATGCTTATCTCTACTACTGTGAGTAGTCACTTCTAAATCAGTGGGGCTATTCAGAGCAGTCAAGAATATGCGTAAGTGTTTGCATCAGCGCCTCTCTCTGTTAATACCGTTATTATTAAAAGTCCAGGTGTTGCATCCTCTTAGGGAGATAACAGAAGGGAGGTGAGGAGTGGCTTTCCACATGTAAGGAAACAGATCTGATGAAGGTGTTTACTTAAATAATGCAGCTTTAAAGCAGGGACCCACTTAGCATCATTATACTGTCACTATTTTCCATGATCATTTTTTGTTTGCTGAGGTTCATAACATTCTCTTCCCTTCATTCAGGTTCTCACTCAGAGCAGATTTGCTTGTTGAATTGGTTATTTGTTTCATAAGGGCAAAAAGAAAAATAACTTTGCAATCAGCTGATCTACATTCAGAGCTCTTTATGTAAAAGACTATTTTTTAAAGGGTAAAGATAAGCATTATGGGTAAGTATTTGCACATGTGTGTAACTTATTCAGTGTCTTTGACATCAGTGGAGTGCCTCACATGAGTAAAGTTAAATCTGTGTGTGTTTGCAGGATTGGACCATCATTTAGGCTCTGAAATGCAATTGCTTGTAGACACACAGAAGGGGGAGATACTCTGATCAGGGTTCAAAATCCAGTAACAGGAAGTAAATGTGTCCAACTAGAAAGTGAGGTAGTTGCAGTGGGGTTACCAAGGGATATCAGAGACAGTCCAAGATGAACTGCAGGTCATTGTTAAACTGTTTTTCAGATGGTTAAAAGATTGGATTTAGGGGAATCCTGCCTCACTTGTCCACAGCACAGAGGGACCCGTGGAATTGTAGGTGTGCAGGTCTGCATTCCTCACACAAGCCCCTGTGCTGTGCTTAACTTTGCTACCCTGACTAGTCATGACTATTCAGAGCAGTAAAGTCAGGTATTTCCAGGAGCTGGGTGCTGTTTAATGAGCCTCTCTGGCTTTTTAGCCAAGGCTGGCCTAGTGGGGCTAACTTGGACTCTTTATTAGTGTAGATAAACCCCCTGGGGGCTGATTTGAAGGAGGATTCGTGTTTAAATGCTGACAGCCCCGTCAGAGCCTTTACTATTTAACGGGCCTGTGCAAAGACACGTCAGAACAAAAAACAGGGAGAGCAGCCAATTAAAAGGTTCTCCCCCCCCCCCTCGCTTCCAGGGGACGTTGGCCACTTGCTAAGGCCAGTGCCAGCCCGGCGGCTGCAGCAGGGGCGGGTGCAATACACATGCACAGCGGGGGGGGGGCTAGCTTCCGCACCCCCTTTTTTATGCAAGGCCTGTCACCGGTTCTGCAAAGCACCGCAGGGCTGGGTGAACGTGCACCCCGGCTCGCTCTTCTGCAGCAGGGCCCCCCCCCCGCCCCCGCGCGCACGATCGGTCTTTGCACCCGGGGGCTGCGCGCTGGCACCGTGCCGTGAGCGGGGTGCAGCCGGGCCGCAGCAGGCGGGGTTCCCCGCGCGCCGGGCGGGACCCAATGAGCCGGGGGGGGGGGGGGCGGGAACCAGGCGAAGGGGGGGGGGGAAAGGCTGCAAGAGGCGCATGCTCCAGCCAGGCATGGCTGCGCCCGGGGAAACGCTGAGGAAGAGGAGGCGGGTGGGGGGCGCAGCGGCAGCGGCTGCAGCCCCAGGCCCGGAGGAGGGCGGGGAGCAGCAGCAGCAGCTGCAGGCGCCCCCGCTGCGCCCGGGCACCTTCTGGCTGAGCAGGCTCGTGCTCCTGCGCTGCGTGGCGCTGCTCTACTGTGAGTCTCTGCTGCGCCCTCCCCTCCCCCCCCCGCGCAGCGCAGACAGGGCGCAGGGCCGGCCGGCTGCGCGCAAGGGCGCCCCTCCCCCACCTAGAGCCGGGCAAGCTGCCTCCAAGCAGGTGCCCAGCTGGCAATGGGGAGGGGGTGAGCCCCCCGTCTCCCCCAGGTGTCCATGCGGGGGGAGCCCAGGCGCACGTGCGTCCAGCTGAGTGACACCTGGGGCCCTTGCGTGCACCCTGCTCTGCGGGAGTCTGGGGGTGCCCTGGCTCAGCGAGCCCCGTCTCCCCATCACTGGTACTCCTCTGCGCTGCCTTGCCGGGTCCCCACCTGCTGAGCCCTGAAAGGGTGCGGTTGGCACCCCTCCCCACCCCCCAGTGCCTGGGTTTGTGGGGGGAGGTCCCGGGCTGTCGTCTGTGTTTGTACAGCGCCTAGCGCAACTGGGGTCTGGCTACCGGGCAGGGAGGCCACTTCAGAACATAAGCTCAGCCGTGCTGGCTCAGGCCCGGGGTCCATCGAGCCCAGCGTCCTGGCTGCCGACAGTGGCCAGTGCTGGGTGCGGCAGGGGGAATGAACAGAACAGGGCAGTGGATGGCGTGATCCAGCCTCTCGTCTGCTCCCAGCTTCAGGCAGTCAGAGGCGTAGGGACCCCAGAGCATGGGGTTGTATCCCTACCGAGCATGATGAATAGCTGTTGAAGGAGGTGCTTTCCAGGAACTTGTCTAATTGTTTGTTGAACCCAGCTGTCCTTTTTGCCTTCGCCATATCACTTGGCAATGAGTTCCACAGGTTGATGTGTATTGTGCAAAGACGTTTTAAACCGCACAGCCCTCTTTTTCGGTAGTTTGTCCCCCCTCCTGAGACAAAACTTGTCATGTCATTTTGAAGAATGCGTTGCCCTGGCCCTGGTGGTGGGACCTTACACGCATCCTGCGTGAGGTCAAACGAGTGGGGACCGGGGTCAGACCAGCGGGGGCGGGCCTATGCAGTTCCTGGAAGTGCCGAGTTGTCCGGTGTTCCGGGAGTGCGTGAGCAGCTACCCTTCTCCTAGGTGCTACGTGAATACAAATAATACAGTAATAAATAATGGGGTGTTTGCGGGGAAAGGTTATCCACATTGCAATCTCTCTTTGGCTGCTATTCCAGCCCCGGGGTTGGCATGGGGCTGTAATCTCAGTCCACCTCCTCCATTGGGATTTGCAAATTGCTGGATCAGTGCAGGGGAATTAGACACTTCTTTTTTTTTTTTTTTTTTTTCTAATTTGGAGGCGATACACCAGAGTTTAAAAAAAAAAAAAAGCTTTTGTGTATGATTTTAATGAGTAGTTTCGTACAATGACTAAATTTATCCACTTCTAATAAACTGAGATAAACAAGCTACTATTCCACACTTAGTGCTTCCTCTATTTATTTATGCAGTACCTAATTTTTGTAGGGCTCTAAGCCCTGCCAGGCCCCTCTTGTCTATTCCTATGCAGTGTCGTCATTGTATCCCTTGTGGCCTGCCCATGTCCCTACCCCATTCATCTTTATTGGTCTATGTGGAACTGGCACAAAGCCCAGCTCAAGTTACGGTATGTCTACATTACAAGCGCTACAGCGACCCAGCTGCAGTTACACCGCTCTAGTGTAGACACTTGCTGCGGCAACAGAAAAAGCCCTTTGTGAATCCACCCCCTGAAGAGGCGGTAGGTAGGTCAATGGAAGAATTCATCCATCGACTGAGCAGTGTCTACACTGGGGCTTAGGTTGGCTTAAATTCACACTCCTAAAAGATGTCGTTTTCCCAACACTGGGTGACATAGCTAGGTTGTCCTGTTTTAGACGGAGACCAGGCCTTAGTCTCCCATCCTCAGGCAGGTCTACACTTAAAACGCTGTGTCGGCATTGATGCAGTGGTCCTTCTGTAGAGATTTGAGGAAGATGCTCCCAGCCAACGGGAGAGAGCTGTTCCCTTGGCATAGCTACTACCTTCTGGGGAGGTGGATTAACTATGTCAGCGGGAGAAGCTCTCCCGTCAACATCCACTGTCTACTGGGTTTTTTTTTCACACTTCTGAGCCACATAGCTATGCCCATATAGGTCTGTAGCCTAGACCAGACCTCAGTGTCATGGAAACTGCTGCTGTGGTTCCGAGACTTCTATGGCTCCAATCTCAGCCTGCCCTCAGATAAACGTTACCACCTATGTTCAATAAATACCCCAGTAGGGCATGTATTTCACCCTGCTCAGATTTTGTGTATTTTTGCTGGGGGTTGCATTATGCTTTGCCGTACATGCTGTTTGTCTTGCTCCAGGATTCTGAGAGACGTCCGTGGCTTTTCCCTTGTAGGCATTCTCCAGGTAGATTAATGAGAGGTAGAGATCTTTCTTTTGTGAGTCAGGCTGGTGTGAACATTTTACCTTTGTGAATCTCGTTGTTTTTTCTTGACTTGCATTGATGGTTGCAGATTCCAGTAAATGTTGGGTGGCTTTTGTTTGTTTTTTTGGTGAAAATTCTGTCCTTTGGACAAATGTGTCAGTCCACCTCACCCTCAGATTTGCTTCTGGTGAACGTCAGGCTTTGCATTGCAAAATGACATCCTTCTGCCTGCTAAAACTTGCACAAGTTCTTATGGCCATGGGTTAATCACAGAGGGCTGTGTTCTTCGGGCAAAAAAAAAAAAAAAAAGAGATGTGGGGAGGAGAAATGAAAACAAGACCCCAGTTCTGCAAACACGCCCATGCATAACTTTACTTGGGGGAGCAAACGTGTTCCCTTTAACATGTTCCCTCATATCATGTGAATAAAGTGAAGCATGTGTTTAGATGCTATAGGATTGAGATCTTAGAGTAAAAGTCTGTTGCCGCCTTAACTACTCAGTTGTGACTGTCGCCTTTATAAGGGAGGCTCTGGTTCGTGTATCAAAAGATTAGTTTTATGGCAAACTTCAGCATCTCAGGCTATGGCTATACTACAGCTTAAGTCGACATAAATTATGTTGCTCAGGAGTGTGAGTTAGCCACTTATTCAGGGTGGATTAATTTAGTCCACAGAAAAGCTCTCGCCCCTGGGCCTGAATCTAATCTACACTAGCCATTTTACAGTGCCGCTGTAAAATGGCTTGTGTAGCCATGTTATGCCGATGGGAGAAAGCTCTCCTGTGGACATAATTAAACCGCCCCCAATGAGCAGAGAGGTATGTGTCACACAGCGCTGTGCACACTACCACTCATGGTGGTGAAACTGATGTGGCCCAGAGATGTGGTTTTTTCTTTTTTTCCCTTCACACCCTTGAGTGACATAATTTTTGCCGGCATAAGTGGTAGTGTAGACATGAGCTTACAGCGGCTATGCTACAGAGCTTACAGCGGTGCAGTTGTGCCCCTGTGCGCTTTCTTGTGTAGCCATAGCCTCAGTGGAAGGCTGACTTCTGTTTTGATTTGGTTGTGTTGGTTGGTTTTTTGTTTGGGGGGTGTGTGTGTGTGTGTGTGTGTGTGTGTGTGTGTGTGTGTGTCTTTTTCTCTCTCTCAAAATATGCTTGAGATATTTTACATAAGGTTAGCATGTAATTTTCTGTATGAATGTTCCAGGGTGGTAGCATTCCACGCAGTGTGGTTGATTTCAGGTTCCATTCCTTTGCTCCTCTCTTATTAAATTATTTTAATAAAAACCTTCTTTCCTAACTTCTGCTGCATACCCTTGCTCCCTCCCCTCTCTCTGCAGAACTCCTTCAGACGCAACCAATTTTTGCTGCTCACGCGGGATTATAAAGTAATGGGAGCATCCTGCTCACCCCAAGGACTGTATCCCCAGTAGACGTAATGCGTGTCTCCATTCTCAGCTCAGTTGGAGATTGAAATGCAGAGCAAGAGCCGCTTTGGGCGCTCCTTCATTGGGAGATGGAAGTTGTGATTCTTTGTCTCAGGGTCTCATCTGACGTTCAGATTTGATTGGAGGTCATCGGGAACCAACAGCTGTGCGAGGTCCTTCTTGACGATAGGTTTGCGGTGTCAGCAAAATTCCAGGGAGAGCTGGCTCACATCAGGAGGCCTGTCTGCATCTGTCATGGTTGGATGCAGGTGGTAATCTTTCCGCCTCCCCAAAGATGTTGTGAACTAGGGAAATTCTTCTTATCACCAAGACGTGTAGCATTACCTTCTTCACCTGGACAATAAGAGAGCCAGCGGTCCCCAAGGAGCACAGTGTCATTAAGAACAGGAGTGCTTAGAGTCACCGTTTCTTTCACTTAATAATGAGAATGGCGTTGGGATTAATCAGTGAGAGCAGGGGTTGGCAAGCTATGGCACGCGGGCCAAACGTGGCATGCCAGATGATTTTGAGCGGTACTCACGCTGCCATTGATGCCAGGGTTGTTTATAGTTTTTGGTGGTGCCAGGAGCGGCTCCTGGCCAGGATGCTGGGGTCATGTCATGTGGGAGAAGGGTGGGTGCGGGAAGTGTGGGGGAGGAGGGGATGAAGACTTGGTACGCCACTTCTGAAAGGTTGCCGACCCCTGAGTTAGAGCACGGCAGGTTACTCTTTCTGTTCTGGCCTCAGCAAATACCACTGAAAGCAGTGTCACTGTTCAGTGACCATTAATGCTGTGCAAAATATTCACGGTGAAACCCATGCTCATAAAACACTTGGTTACAAATTCTAAATTTGTCCCAGATCTGTCTGCGAGATCACTAAGATTTGCAGCCAGCCAGCCGGCTTTATGGAGTTCTTTTGGAGATTTTTTTTGTTTGTTTGTTTGGTTTTTTGCATCAAAACCACGCAGAAGCTGCAGTTCTGTATGATTTCGACACCTGCTTTATTTCTGGTTTTGAACGAACACTGAAAGCCGGGGGTCCGAATCTCCACCAGTCAGAATGAGAGAAATGTGGACCTCTACCCTGTGGAAATACAGTCTGCTGAATTTCTCACAGCTCTCACAGTTTGCTGTTTCTTATGCAAAGTTGATTAGTGTTCTTCTGTGATTATGAAGGCTGTTGCTTTCCAGACATTATTAGGGAGCTATAAATGCACCATGTTCTGCAGTAAATTGTGTTTTATTGTTTATATTAAGGTTGGCCTGGAGTCTTCAACCAAAATATGGGCTTCGTTATACTAGGCACAGGGCAGACCTTGCGAAAGTCAGCCCTTGCACTCGTTGAAGGCTCTGATTCTGCTTTGTGCAGTACATGGCCAGGCTCAAAGCCCCATTCAGTTTGCATGAGCGTAGCAAGCTATGCATGTGCTACACAATGCAGGATCAGAACCTAACAGACAAGACGGACAAAAGGTGGGAGGGGAAACAGACCCCAGGAAGGGAAGTTACGTTCTCAGGTTTTAGTATGGTGTTTGTAAGTGGACCCTCTGAAAAACCATGCTTCTAAAACCCAAATACCCCTACACTTTACTATACTAATAATACAAGGTTTTTGTAATGGAAAGGGTTTTTTAAAACCTTTTACCTCTTCCTTTTGACTTAGCCTGGCTCCGGGTTTAATTCTTAGTCACTCTCTTTGGTTCTTGCACACTACTGCAATGTTGAATTTGAAGTTCATCTGTTTGATTAGAATTAAAGAGGGTATTAATGGAATGTTTTCCTCTCCCCCCTCTTTGTCTTAAGTTTTGTAAAATCTTCATGATCCCCAAACCTGAATTTTTGTGCTAGATTTGGCATAGGCTAAATTTTGAGTCCAGTTATCATTGGAAGTGTGTTTGCAACTAATGCCTCTGTACCATATGCTGTGAGGATGCGTTGCTGCTCATTGAATTTTGCAACCCGGGATGAAATTAATCCGTGTGACTTGAAAATAAAGAGATTGTGAACAACGAAATCCCTAGTCCATGTCAGAACTCAGCTCGCTGTTCTGCCGAAAGAAAGAGAGAGCAAGGTATCTTTGTAAGGGTGGGACGCTTTCAAGTGAGACAGGGCTGCCTTTTGATCTCAGTTGCAATCCTAGGTTAACAACAGCGGGAAACAATTTTAAGCCTCTGGGTCAAGCAGATATTTTGACCTCGTTTCTGAAGATGGAACAACTTACTTTGACAGATCTTTCCCCCCTGCCTTCTGCCTACACTCAGTAAACTGTGACGGTTGCTTCAGACTTATTGAGGAGATGGCTGATAGCATTATGACAGACGGACATTCCTCGGGGCTGGGATGTTTTCCTCTTCTTCCATTTCACCCTTCTGATAACGGTTTAAACATACCGTTTTCATTTACACGGTGTTTGAAAAATGCATCTCGTGGGGGCCTGTATTAAAATGTGGTGGAAAATTGGTTGTTCTCTGACAGTTATCAGCTCCTGCATTCCAGCACAGCTGTGCACTGTGCTTTCTAGCAAGCCAGAGGGGAGGCCCTGGGGTTGGTGTGTGTGTGTGTGAGTGTGAGTGAGAGAGAGAGAGAGAGAGAGAGAAAATAATGTTCGTGAAGTGAGGGAAAGGATCATTAACATAGGGTTCTTCCTTGGAAAAGATCTCCTCTTTTTCATCTGGAGGCAGGGTCTATTTCCATCCCTCGCTGCAAGGGTCTAGGATCTGTGCTTGTGAAGTGAAAGCAGGGCATGTGACTTGGGTTCCCTAATTTGTTCATTTTCCTGGCTGCTGCTTTTTTCCTCTCCCTTTTCCAGGTAACCCACACGGAATCTGTGTAAAATGTAACACAGCACAGAGTGCTGTTGATAACCTGCCCGTTATTTTAAAGGGGGTTTCCAGGCATGGCCACAAGCTGGGAAGTCCCTGGCAATGGGACTGCTTTGGAGCTGTGAGGTCAGGGAGGCAGGTTGGTGAGGGAAATATGCAAGGGACCAGATAGGTGGGGATGGAGGCATTGCAGCATGGATGGCCCGTTGGCCTCCACAGATCCCCTGAGGCATTTGACTGGTCCAAAAATAAATGGTCCATTGCCTGTTTCAGAATATTTGATCAATGTCAAAAACTGATCAAATATACGAAGCACTAATTTATTAGAACAATGACCAAAAAGAGTAAGACTTTATGGTCTCCAACAGGTTTAGCTTTAGATAGAAACTTATGCTTAATTACAAAGAACAAGTTATGTAACTGAGTGATTTTTTTTTTTCAACTCCAATGAAACAAAGTTCTAAAAAAATGAAAGAATGGTACCACGAACGCAATTAAAAAGGTGGATCGTTGCCTACGTCAGGGCGTACTTGCTGGAATATTTGACCCTCATCAAACAATAAGCGGTCAAATAATGTCAGTTGACCGATTTGCTAATCCTAAATCTGTGGGATTTGGTGGCCAGAACCTCTGCTGACCCCATGATTTGGGGCAGGGGGGCAGGAAGGGAACGGGAAAAATGTAGAGAAGCCACTGCGTAGTTTCCTTCCTGTACTGAGCCCATGCCAGTGGGATATTCCTAATAGAATGCTAAGGATATTGGAAGATACAGGCACCTGGGCTGGTTCAGCGCATCCCATTAATTTATGAGGATAGCTGCCATTCTATATTTGCAAAGTAGACCACACTAAGTGCTTTTAATTAGCTAGGTGATTCTTGCAACATCTCTCTGGGAGGTAGGTTAGATATTGGAGGCCTGTTTCTCCACTGCCCTCCACGTTGTTCCATCATTTTACCCCTGCAAAGTCAGAGCAAAACACTGTCTATTCAGAATGATTATGCCCGGCAGAAGGGAATCCTAGAGAGAGAATTTAAGTGGATACTGTTGCAGTATCCAGTTCTTTTTAAGGACCCATCTGTTTGTTAAAATAAATGGTCTAAACAAAACAGAAAACAAAACAAAACAAAAAACCAACCCCGCCCCTCAAAAGCATCTTTGTATAGCATCTTTCATGCAAAGCATATCCCCAAATGATTTATTGAGATGGAGTACAGGTACAAAAGTTAAATATAAGAAATAATAGCAGAAGGAGAAAGCAATTCGGAGAGAAAAGCAATGCAGAATAGGCGTGATAGCTAATTAGAGTAGGTTTCCCATTCTGATCTTTATGTTCTTGTGTGTTCCTATATCCTTGCAAACGATTACATTTATTCCCACTTTTTCAAATAAAGAAACCCCGCTTGAGGAGATTCTGTTGGAAATACAGGTGGAGTGGCTATTACTAATTAAGGAAATATATAAACACACAGAGTTTGAATGTTTGTTTTTTGATCACCGGTTCTGAGCAAAGTTTATGGTCCTAGGATCAAGTGTATAGTAGTGGCTCCCTTCCTCTTCCCCCAGTCCTTGCTGAAGTGTGGATGCTCAGATAGGTGCATGTGCATGGAAATACCTATTTTGGGCATTTGGGATTTCAAGGTTCTGCTTAGAAAACCCCCTTCTGTAATGTGATCCACACTCTGTAAAGTGCTTTGAAATGAAAGGCATCTTATACATCTAATTCTCCTTCTCTTTATGTATTTTTTGTACTAATTTTGTCTAGTAAGTAGGGATCTACTCAAATGCTTAAAGAATACTTTATTCTTCCTAAACCTTACATCTCAAATCTAAAACCTTCTCAGGAGAGCATGTGTTAGTTACAAAAGGACTTGGGTGCCTGAAGATTTTTCTTCCCATCCAAATGATCTTATTACTTTAAAAGGTTCGCCGTAGTTTTCAGATGATCTAGTCTAGATTATAGTATACTTTTTGAATTTTTTTCCACGGTAAAATTTGAATGCACACACTTTGACTTCAGTTAGCCGCTCTATAAAACAAAGACCGTAGATTAGCGCTGTATCCCTTTAGCAAGCTGGATGCCAGCAGTTACACTGTGGAAGGAAAAGCTTTGTAAGGAAGACAGAAGCATGTTTGGCACTAAACAGTGCACTTTCACTTCAGTAAAATAGCTCCATCAGTAACAGGCATTGATGGCTCCAGGGGAATGATAACAAGGTCAGAGTGAGAGAGAATCTATCTCTATAAGGTCAGCAGTTCACCTAGGTTTGGTTTGGACTAGAAAGGTGTTTCAGAGATGTCCTTAAACTGGAACTTAATCTGTCTGATTCACTTTTAAACACATAACTGGACTATGTTCAGAGATTTAAGTTGCGGCTCTGAACAGTGAGATATTTTCTTATTTGTCTTCATGTTATTTTGAACATAGTAGTGAGCTAACTTTTTTTAAAGAAGTCATTAGTTGTGTTACTAATGACACATGGAATAAAACGAAGGATTTTAAGAACCAGATGTGCTTTTTACTCTCTTTATCTTATGTATCTCAACTTTGATGATGAAAATATGTTGGTTAGTTTCACTTTCTGGCTCTGCTCATTGCTAGCTAACTCACTAACAGTGCTGTCGTGTTTGGGTTTCCAATCCTGCAGTGGAGAGTGTCAATGAAAAAATAAGATGTTTCATTCATTTTTTTAATAATATATAAAAACTCTGATCACTCCCCCGCCCTTCCCCTCTTCCCCCCGTTATAAAACCTAGATTTCAGGCCTGAACAAAGTTGCCAGCATCTACTCAACACAGTACCTTTCTTAGAATGCTTTGTCAGGTCAAAGGTGAAGTTGATATCTGGCCCCAGGCACATTTTTTGTGTATGTAAAATGTAGTTTGCTTTTCGTGCAAAGATCTATGCTCTTGGTTCATTTCTTCTTGTGGTTTGGGCTTTAAGTAGAAGTTAAGCCTTTTTTTAATAGGGAAGGGCGACATGACTGGAAAGTTTTGGATTTCACATTTTAAAATCTTTACAGAGCATGAAGAATGGGATTCTTTCTTTTACTGTGACGGTGTGGCTGGATTGGGAAATGGGACTAAGGTGACAGGGCAAAATGTATAAGACTAAATAATTCCAGTTTGGTGATTCTCTGTGCTGCGTGTACCAGTTGTTTATTGGTAGCACGTGGGATCCTGTCTTGGAGTTTTTTTGTTAATGGAAAAGTACGGCAATGCACCTTCTGAAGTGAGAATAAGTAGGGGGAAGGTCGATTAACAGTTGATGACACTTTACATGCATTACTTCTGTAAAGATCAGCTCGCGTCAGATAGAGGAGGCTGATCCCACGTGAGCTGTCAAAGGCTCTGACTACAGCTTGTGTGGGAGGAAGCATAGGGGTCTCTTTAATTAATTGTCAATCTGTAAAGGAGCAAAGAGCATCGGTAACAGCAACGTACTTCGAAGAGGAAATGTCACAAACCGGACAGATGGATTGACAAAGTTTAAGGCACTCAAGTACCGGGAGCAGCAGATTAGATGATAAAAACTTTGGGGAGAAAGTGGTCTGAGCAGTTAGAAGGACTCTTTCCTGCAGACTAACTGACCGGAGTTGGAGCCTTTCCGAGACGGCATGGGTTTTTGGAGGCGTTATTTAAAGCGACCTTGAGTGTGCTGAGAAGCTGCAGAGGATAACTTAAGTTCAGAGATGCCTGCAGCCTCAAAGTTAAATTCGGGTTACTGCCACTTGCGTGGGGGAAAGAGAACTGCGAGAAAACCTTTTCAGATGTGAGAAAGAAGGTTGTGTGTTCTAAATTCTCAGAAAATTGCTCAGTTCTTTGAGATCTGTGTTTGTCTAGCCCGGTGGTTCCCAACCTTTTTGGCTCGAGGGCCACAGATCTCATTGTTACAACCCTGAAGGGCCACCAGTCTTCGCCAGCAGCCCTCATCCTGTCCCCCCACTGCAGCCAGACAGAAGGAGTTCAGCAAGGAGGCTGCCTCCCTCCTCACTGATCTCCCATCCCCCTGGCTGCAGCAGGAAACCACAGGTGTCCTGTAGCCCCTTGCGTTCCACCTGGAGCCCCAGGCAGTGGCTCCCTTCTGCAGCCAGGGAGGCAGGAGATCAGCGCTCCCCTCCCTCTGGCTTCAGCAGGGACCCAAGTGCCTAGGGACCCAGGCAGAGCGCTTTGCCGTGCTCCCTGCTACAGCTGGTCCCATCCCCTTGGCTGCAGCAGGGAGCCTGCACTGGTCTTTTAGCCACGCGGCAACACGCTCCGCCTGGGTCCTTAGCCAGCAGCTCCCTTCTGCAGCCAGCGGGACGGGAGCCATGGGCCCCTTTGAAAGCCGCTGAGGGCCACTTTTGACCCCTGGGCCACAGGCTGGGAACCACTGGTCTAGTCCATAAACTGATACCCGAAAGTACAAAGTAATATGGCCTAGGCGGTTTGAACGTGGGAGGGGGTGTAATGACATTTAGGGTCTATTCCTGCCTTTGCCTCCAGCCTGCTGTGTGGCCTGGAGCATGTCACTTCTCCTTTTTGGGGGCTTGTCTACACGGGGCAGTAATGCAGATGACGGAGATGGGACTTCTACAGTGCGCTAAGGTGTTGCACGTTAGTGGGCCTGTGTAGACCCTGCTGGTGTGCACTTACAGCTCCTTAGTGCATTGTAATGTGGTGCTGTACATACTACGGCAGAATGTTAAAGGGAACTTTTAGCGCACACCAGCAAGGTCTACATGGACCAACTGATGAGCAACACCTTAGTGCTCTTTAGAAATCATTCCCACCCTCCCCCTCCCCCCCCGAAGTCGCATTAGTGCTCCGTGGAGACAAGTGCCGAGCCTCTGTTTCTTCTCTCTCTCTTGTTTGTTTTGTCTATTCAGGTTGTAAACTCTTCAGAGCCTGGGTGTGTGTGTTTGTACAGTGCTGGGACAATGAGCAGTCTAGGTGCTCCTGTAATACAAGTAATAAGGTCTCAAAACCAACCCATCGCCCTGCAATTAGAGGGACAAGCACAGAGTGCGGATTCATGAGATTCTGGGTTCTAATCCCAGCTCTGCTACTGACTTGCTGACTAGCCTTGGACAAGTCACTTAGCCTCCATCTTTGCTGCTTTCTCCCCTGCCAACCCCCATCCATCCCATGCCTCCAGTGATCACAAACCATTAAAATGGGGATTGTACATAATTGCCTCTCAGGGCAGTTGGGCAGTTTAATTAATATTCGTACAGCATTTTGAATGTGAAAGTGCTACAGGGGTATTATTTTTTATTCTGAGAGCAACCAACTTTCTTAACTGACAGGAGCCTGAGTAAGGCTTGTAGTGATATTTTCTATATCTGAGCGATGAGCCTTTTTGAGAAGGCAAAAGATTTTTTTTTAAAAGCACGTGTTTAAATTAAACGTACAGATAGATAATAAGTATTTCTGTTAATGAGTTTGTACAAGAGCTGGGAATGAAATACTCGATGTATCTAATCCGTTTAACACATGCAGCAATACACAGTGCATATGGAGAACTTCCCTTTGTATTTTTGCACAGATTCATAATGCTATTTGTTTGGGGGCATAACAATTTACAGGTTACAAAGCTGAGGTTGGTTGACTGTCACAACGAATAATACACCTGCATCTACACGTAAACCGGAGCAAACTCCGAAAAGAGGGTAAAGTGTCCTGGGGCCTGATTTCCATCAGAGTCCATGGAAGTCTAAGTGGACTTTGAGTCAATCCCTACTCCAGCGTGTTCCATCCTGGACATGAGAGCTGATGATGGACAACCCATCAGGCATTCTGTGTCATGTTACATACTGGGGTAAAAGTTGGTTCGTGTGTTATGGATGTGAAACTGCCACGGGCATATTCATTCCATTCTTGTCTCGTGCGTTTAAACTGCTCTTGAAGTCAAAATAGATGCTTGGAATTGAGATGAGCTGTCAGTTTCTTGCATTGCGTGACGTGCACATGCAGCAGTCAGGTTTGCTAGCCTGTTCTGTTCCCCCCAGCACATAAGGACTTGTCCGTGTGGGCTCCTGGTCCAGGACAAAGTGCTCTAAATGGGCTTTGTCGAAGCATGCTCTCTGGGGGATGGGCCTCCCCTGGTAGGGTGCATGTAGGTAGCCCTGCAGCTGCCCCTCTGTGTGGGGGGATAGAAATCGTGTGCATAGGGCACAGATCTGGCAGGTAGGAGATAGAGAGTCTGTCTTCAGTTCTAGCACTGAGAGACCTTGGGCAAGTCTCTCGACCTCTCTGCCCCTGGAGAGGGGTGGTGATGTTGATGCATCATATGAGCTACTCATGAATGTTTGAGATGCTTTGATAGAAGGCAATAGAGAGGGGCAAAGTATCCCCACGATGCATGGGGAGTTTGGTTACCGGCCTGACCGAACTTTTCTGCCTTTGGCTATACGTTCCAGCCTCTCGCTTCCATGGCTGGGGGAGTTGGAGAGCATCGTGCAAGTAGTGCAGTCAGCCCTGGGGAAGGGACAAGTTGCAGTTGAGGAAGGTGGAAGACCTAACAGTCACACTTCCATCTGACTGGAAGACTGGAGTGAACTTCGGTGTCATATACCTATAATACACATATATGTATGAATCCTCAGCCACGCAGAGGATTATGTAGCTGTGGTGTAGTAACATGTACCTGTACTTTGTAGTATATCGATTGCCCTCTAGTGGTAGTTGTAGTTATAATACTACTTGGTGCAGGAAATGAGTGTTGGAGGAGCCCTGAAATCTTAATGGGAGGTTGAGTATAATTGTGTTTTGTGGGAAGAACAAAGACTGGTGGATTGTAAGCAGCGAACCGCAAGGTCTGTGTCTTTCCACATGTGCATGTGTAATATTGTACGCGTGTGGATAATGTACTAGAATAGTGGTGACATGGGTCTTGATAGTGTGGAGGTATAATGGAGTGCTATTTAGGAGGAAGTGTAAGGACTGTTCTGGATAAGATGAGTTTTTAACCAAATTAGAAAAACTGCTTATGCAAATTGATTGCAAAATTGTTACATTCCACGTTCCAGACATATAAATGCTTGGTTTTTTAAAAAAAAAATTGTATTTTTGGCCCGAGCTGTACAATTCTTAGATGTGCGGTTCATGCCAACTTATAATAGATCTTTGCTGCTTTTAAACTTAAATACCCTGTACAATATTCTGTCTATATAGCGTATACTTTTCTTCAATTGCTGCAGTGTATATTTTTCCTAATTTACCCTTTCCTTGTTTGTCTTGCTTACAGTGCAGGGGTCTAATTTAGATTTTTCTAAACTGATTAGCAGTTACGGGTTGGAGCAACAATTTGTGCAGCATTTAGAGGTAAATTTGATTAGCACTTTTTGAAAACTGTGTAGCAAATTGCAATGCTAATCAAGGTAAATCAAGCCATGTAGGGTTTTTTAAAGGCAGAGAGTTTTTTTTAACCAAAGCAGAGGTATTAAATAATCTGACATTGGGAAACGTTCTAATTCTGCTGGTTTTATGTACTGAATTTTTTAGTTTTACAGTTCTGAGCAGAGCTCTAATTTAAAAAAAAATAAAATAAAGCCAGCATAAGGAATACCTTAAAATATATGTTTTTTAAATGTTAAGTTATTTAGCTTATTGTCATAAAAAGCCAACTCTTTTTATGGTCAGTGTCCGTCTCTCCCCCCCCCCCCCCCTCCTCTTCTTCTCTCTCTAATCTAATGAAATGCTCTGCTTGGCTTTTATCAATTTTTTTATAAAATAGTTCAGTGTGTTTAAAAAAAACCCAATCTGCTGCATTAGGGTTCTGATTCAAACCTGATTAAAGTCAATGGGAATCCTTCTGTTAACTTCAGGTAGTTATTGGGTTGGGCCCTTAGTGCTCATTCAAGAAACAGTAAGAAAATAAATTGGTATGTCATGTCAGAGTAATGGTTTTAAAGGGATTAATTGAATGCCACTGGAAATCCTTGTGTGTGTTTGGGGGAGATGGTGCAGTCTTCTGATCACGGTTAATGTGAAGTGTGTTTCTTTCCTCCTCAAATGAGTAGGGGAGTTAGTTCAGGTTTAAAATATAAATTGAGGACCAGATTCAGACCCTGAGTGCAGACAGTGGTACATGTTAAGAACCTGATCCTATGAGTTACTCAGCACCTCTCAGGAGGCTCTGAGAACCTTTGCAGGATTGGGCCCTTTGACTCTATATATGGACTGGCTGCAGTAATTCCTCACCATGGATTATTCCTACCATGGGATCTGTACGAAGCATGAGATGGGTTACACACTGACCCCAACCCTTCATCCTGGTTCGCCTCTTCCAGGGATGAGATCTTTGAGAAGCGAGTCTGAAGCTCTGGCATATGATTTCTGTAATAACTCCGGGCTGCTCTTCATTGTGCCCGTTTTACATGGGCGGGGGAGGGGAAGGAAGTGGCGTAACAGTCGGACAGAGAGAGTGAATTGCAGAGCCGGGACTAGAACCAAGACCACCAGAGTCTCAGCCTGTGGCCCTATCTCCTTCCTATGCCGCCTCCCAGTTCAGTTTTTGTCTTGTCTTATTTTGAAATTACAAATTTCTTCAAGTTTGCAAATTTCTGAGCCCAAGCCCACTATTCCAACACGCCAGACTATGTGCAAGTTGGAATTCTGTTCTCAATGCAGGGATTAGGTCCTGATTTTTATAGTTAATCAAACCTCCAGGTCACAAGGTTTGCAAATGTTAGCAAAGCGTGGCTTCACATACAGACTTGGCAGGGGGAGCCCATATCTATTGGAAAACGGCACTTTGTGAGCCCAGTTCCATGTACCTGCATCCGGATTTATACACGTGTTGTTGTTAGATATGTTGCTGTCTGTGGACATCGAAATTGTAGTGCTCACCACAGCTCCCTCCGTCTAGGATAGATCTGAGTATTACTAGGAGAGGGAAAATAATCAGTGTTGTAGCATTTTGGAAGACTTCAAATGTTGCTGCAAATGACGTAGCCAGTGATCGGATAATGCTTGAAACAGGAGCAGGTTGGCTGCTGGGAGTGCAACGTATGGAGCCTTAATCAGGAAATGTCGGTTGACCCTCATCATTCCTCTGACAGAGGAGATTACTGCAGCTACAAACTGCACGCTGGTAACTGGGAGGAGATTCCTAAAATATGAGATAATTCCTAGAAACTGACCGACTTTCTCTGCAGTACATCAAATTCTAGGTCTATGATCTGTAATTAAATTGCTTTTATACGGTTAAAAAAAGCATCTGGCTGTTCTTAGATTGTCCAGTGTAAGGATGTAGATATCAGTGGAAGAGCTGTAGTGACGTGTAAAAGTAGCAATTTAGAGGACAAGAAAATATTAAATCATACATTTTGGACATGCCGGGATGTGAGAGGGTACAGGAGTCCAGCCCATCACTACTGAAATAGTTGCATTTTTGTGAACATTAACTGTGAAATGGCCAAATTAACTTGAAGCATCTGAGATGCTGAATGTTATCTCATGAGCTGTCACATTAACATATCAGACCGTTTTAAAATATGTTCTGTGAGAGAAAAATTCTAATATTTGGGGTTTTATACAGATGATGATGTACACAAACTATTATACGTTGATTTCCAAAGCTAGACTATCACACTGCAGATAGCACCTCTTGTCTGTGTGGTGTGGGGTAATTATTGCCCAAAGCATTAGAAAACCAGCACTATCCATTACAATCAGCACTATTTGTGCTGATGATAAATGGAGCTGTTGAATATTTACACTGTACAGTATTTTGAATGTTGCCTTCAGATAATGAAAATATCTTGGGTTAAGGTAGGAAGGGAGGATGGTGCAGCTATCCCCATCCTGCTAAGAACTTAGGGGGTGTTGTCCCTCCTCTACCTGGCTTGGGTAAGCGGTGTTCTCCTACAGCTCCTCATTTTCCTGGGCTAGTGCAATCAGAGCACCCTCTTTTGTTACTGTCGCCTTTAACCACTGTTTATATGGAGTGGTTTCCATTTGGGGCCCTCCAAGTGCCCGACAAACGTGAATGAGGTAGCTTCACAGCAACATTGTGAGGCAGGCTAATACTGAATGCAGATGAGGAAACTAAATCTGTGTGACATACCCAAAGTCACACAGTGAGTGTGGGATGGAGCTGGGGAGAGAACTCAGGTGTCATCTGCTAAGGGACCTGCTGACTTTTGCTAGGTCCTCTGCCTTGACTGCAATGTTTTAAATATACTTTATCCTGTCATCGAAGTAAATGCATCCAGGGGGCCGTGAAATGCCATTCCTGTGCTTGCATTTCCTACGGGACAGCGAATACGATCCTGGCTTCAGAATTCCCTGAGTCCAAGATACTGTAAGGAGATAGGGCATTGCTGGGGTTCTTTTCAAAATGTACCATAAAGCCCCCAGCTGGGACTCCGTTTCCCTGTAGAAGAATGTTCACTAGAATTGGTACATGAGAGGTTTGTTATGAAGTGGCCATATTGAAATGATGCCTCAGAAATGATGGTGAGCCAGATTCTCATTAGGATCTGGTCCCTTTGTACCACCCAGGCAGCCCAAAAGAGATGAGTACTTGCGGTAGCTGGCTGGTTGAGAATTCCCCTGGCATTGGGGGAGCTCTTGGGTGGTGTCAAACTGGTGGCTCCTGCATCAGTCCATGCCCTGGGTAGATTGGTGCATGGTCCTCTGAGGCACATGTGCAACTGTTGTCAGTTAAAGTAGCCCCTAAGTTACACCACTCATGCTGGTATCAGCTCAGATAGAACCTCAGAATCGGGCAGCTGTGTAATGAGCATCCTGCCACTCCTCCATTCTCTGGCACCGAGTGGAACTTGGCTGCCGGAGAGAATCTGTCTTGTTGTGACTATGGTGTAGCCCCTTTGCTGACTTTTTGTTCCCAGATAAGCTATTGTTAGCAGGACTTGCCATCTTCCTCCTGAAAGCTGTGAACCGCACTGTCTTTTCTTCGTGCACGGGGAGTGGATGTGTAGCTGTCTTAGCAGCCTTTGGTCTGGGTGGGATTTGAGAGGGATCCAGACACGCTCGAAAGTTGGCAAAGTTCAGGTCTGAGCTCAGTTATTTCTGCTTATTATGTGAGGCAGTGATGTCTAATGAACAGAGTCCTGTTCCTAACTCTGTTGTGCATGTGACCTGGGGCAAGTTGCTTAATCTTGCTGTCTCAGTTTACTCACTGGTAAAATAGAGATGCTGTGTGTGGCCTGTGTGTGTCTGGGTGGGATTAGTTGATGTTGCGTAAAACACTTTTTTGGAGACCCTCGGATGAAAGACACTAGGCATGTGCAAAGTAATGTCATTTTCTTCCAGTGTCTGAGTGTTTTGTTTGTTTCTATATTAGGCTATGTCTACACTGACGGCGGCAAAGTCGCTGCCCTCAGATCGACTTATCTGAATCGACTGAGCGGTCAGTGAAGACCCGCTCAGTTGATCCAGAAGTCGACGTACTAAAACCTCCTCCTCAAGTGGCATAGCGCTGCGTCGACGGGAACGTGGTTCTCGTCGGTGCAGTGCAGTGAAGGGAAGCACAGAAGTCAAAGGGACTTACGCAAGTTCTTTGCGCAACTCCGGTCGACTGCCGCCGAATCGCTGAGGTACGTGTAGACCAAGCCTTAGATTTAGTCAGGTCAGTGGCTGATGATTTCTTTAGTAATTCGTTGCTGTTACTGCTGAGATTGCTAGCAAATAAAGCTGTATCCATCTTGGTGAAAAGTGTATGTTCCCCAAAACAGCTTCTGCATAAATTTCCTGTACTAAGGGAGACAGTGTTTATGGGATTCCCCATGCCTTATAGTTAAAATTTAATAGAAATGGCTGGGTTGTGTGCTACTGGATTGAAGGAAGCATTCATGCATTCCATCCAGATGGATAGATATACCTCCACCATGCTGGGCTTGAAAAATGTCCTTCTATGATGGTTTTTAATGACATTTTCATTTGTTTTTTTCCCCCCAGTTGTCGCTTTTTTGGTGGCTTACCATCAAAACAAGCAGCTGATAGGGGAGAAGGGACTGCTGCCATGCAAGCTGTACTTGCAGAACGTCAAACGGTATTTCAAAGGGAAGATTAACCTGGATTCTTTGAGCTATGCCCCAACAATCATCTGGTTCCTGGACTGGTCAGATATGGACAGCACCCTGGACTACATTGCTGGCCTGGGCTTGGGAGTTTCGGCTTTCGTGTTGGTCACCGGATGTGCAAACATGATCCTTATGGCCATTCTGTGGATTCTCTACCTCTCGTTGGTTAATGTTGGACAGATCTGGTAGGCTGACAGACTTTCTCCTCTGATTTGCTCTTTGTCATTTATCACCATGCACTGTACGGTTAAGCTTTTTGTTTTCCTGACAGATGGAGGCACGGTAAGTCATTACTTAGCCACACTGAGGAAGGAACTTACCCTTCAGAAAGAAAAATACAGTTCAGCTAATTTCTTATGGACTTAATTATTGTTATGCTCGACTCTTACACTAGGGTAACACCATTCAGTTTAACAGAGTGTCTCCTAATTTACCTCATTGTGAATAACAGCAGAATCAGGCTGATAACATAACTGTAGTACATATTATCTCTGCAGTAGAGTATGTTCTTTCCTCGCCCTAGCCATGTAGCTCCCATTAACATTAACGCTTTGTTTTCAGCAAAATTATTCTTTGCCACATCTCATGAATAGATAATAGCGTGTTGTCTTTGTGCCTGCTTAAGATACAATTTGAAACCCTCAACATTTTAAATAAAGGTCAGGAGAAGAGAATGGTTGTCCATTGCCTGGCTCTTTAATTATCTCTGGTGGTATAACTACCAAATTCAGGGACCTCTCTGCCCTGCATCATACCCTGAATCTTCAATGTAACTTTATGGGATGTACTCATTAAAGTAGTGCTCGACAGAATTACAGAGTTAGTAAAAGTTGAGAAGGTACAACAAATCTTGCCAGTCACCATAAGGAATGATACCCACCCTGATCAAGCTAAAACCAGTAACCTGTAGTGACCACGGTATAGCCACTGGGTATGAGCATCTACCCTGATATTGAGTAATATCTTGTGTACGTGCTTTTTTCTCCTTTCCTCTAGTATGCTCCCAAACTACCTCTGCTTAATTCCTTACTTGAGCTGAGCAAATTTGTCCAGCCCAGTCTGTGAAATCACATCCTATCACATTTAAAGAAAGTGAAAAGAATGGCAGGTGCTAATCATCCCACTCGATTTTAGCCCACTTTAGAACCCTTCCATCACTCCATGGGCAGCAGGGACATTTGGGTAATTAGGGGATCCCCCTAGAGAGTTAAGTTTACTTCTTTCAGCTCTGCAGTTATCAAAAGTCCAGAATACGGCCACAGTGGCATGATGAAGAGTTTGATTCCATCCTTTCTTGTCTCCACTTCTGAGCTAGTACAAAAGGCTCTCTGCTTACCTCTAGGCACTTATATGTCCCCCCTGGCTGTTAGCTTTTTCAGAAGAACTTGAAATGCCATCAGGCCCCCATTCTTGGCAGCCGGGGGAATTTCTGTGATTGTACCAGCTAAAGCCAGATAGTTTGCTTAACCTCCTTTGGTCTCTTTTAGCCCATCTGTAAAAAATGCATCATAATTAAAGCTGCGAAGTTGGGGATTGGAATCTGGAGCTGAGCTTCCTCAAAATCCTGGGGTGCTGGTTTTGTTTTTGGCCTCTTTGAAGAGGAAGGGGCTAGAGGAGGCGCTTCAGATCCAAATCCAAATTTCCTGCGGTTTGGATGGGTTTTCAGGTCCGTCACTAATGCTACTCCATCATCGTGAGGAGCATTGTGAGGCGTAATCCGTTAATGTCTGTGAAGCGTTTGGGAGCACTGGACAAAGGTGCTGTGTAAGCGGCAGCATCTTAATCTTGTTATCGTATTGATTTATAAGAATGAACCTGTTTTGTTGTGTTCCCTCTTGTGCAGTTGCCTAGTCATGCTTGCTTCTCGTGTCCTTTGCTCCGAACCATTTACACCAGTAATACGCGTGCTCAGAGGAGAGGTGTGACTTCTTCTTGATAGGCATGAGAGGTGCAGCATTCTTGCAGAACTGCTAACCTTCTGCCAAAAATAAATCCTGCTGCAGTCCGTGCCAGTTTAACTGCTGCTGAGTGTCTGCTGTTGGGTTTTAACAACCCTTTAAAGGCAAGGGAGGGGGAGGTGCGTGGTTGGGGGGGTGGGGGCGGGGACTTTTTTCCAGGGATGGATGAAACCGCAACCTTTGCCCAGCAGACCTTATCCAAATGTCTCTTCCTGAGTGGATGTCTGGCTCTGCAACTCATGGTCAATCTTTAGGTCCCTTTGCCCCTCAGAAGACGATGAATCGTCTTGTGGGATTGTGGGCCGAGCCTAAAGTTTGCATTCTGTGGATGCTGTGGTTTGTAGGAATTGCCTCCTGATTTTTGAGATAGGGTTGTACTTTGTTTTGCTAGTTCATCTGGCGCTGGTAAGTTACACTGTCGTACGCAGGTAATTTATGGCATATGGTAGCATGTGCTGAGTTAAAGGGGGTGGGGAGAAAAATCGGCGTGGCCTCAATTTCATCTCAGCTTAGTTGTGGCATGAAATATATTCCACAGGAAATTGGGTTCATGTTGTAGAGGGGTGGGGGAAATCAAAGCGACCCAATGCTGCAGCTCATTCAACCATGGTTACATTTTTCATTAGATCCTCTGCAATGGGTCACTGGGTGGCCAAGGCCATATTATCATTGTGCATTCACTGTGACGTTCAGTTCCACAGAGATGTGGATGCCGGGTGCCTGGGTGCTTACAGTGGAAAAAGAGGTTTGGGGAACAGGGGAATGAATTGATTTTCCTCCCTCGCCCCCCAAGATGCGAAGAATTCTTGTGACGGCAAGCCGTAGACCTGTGCCTGTTGAAATTACATGGATTTTGCCTTTGACCTCAACGGGAGCAGGATCAGGTCTTAAAACTGCAGCTCGCTGATTGTATTCAGACAGTCTCTGTATAAATAAATGTCCACTTTTTATTGACCATTGCGGAGTTGCCATTGCCTCCTGCAGCCCTTTGTGACTTGGACGGGCCCTGCAGTGGCCCGGCCTCAGTTTCCCCCTTGGCCCTCTGGCTAAACCATTAACAAAGTCCACTCCTTCGGGGTAGACAACTGCAGAACAAACATGAAACACAGTGTCTGCGCCCCAGTCTCAAATTGCGCTCAGCCTCTCCTTTCTACAGGGTCTCTTCCCTCCTCTGATTCCAGTGCTCTTCTGCCCAGCCTCTGGAATCAGCTTTGCTCTTCTTGTACTCCTTTTCGTCTCTCCCCTCAGCCCATCCAGGTCTCCTTTGGATTGTTCCTTGTTCTCTCCCGAACAGCCACACCCAGGCCTTCCTGTGTGGAGTCTTCCTTGGGCCTTCGTCTGCCTAATGCTCTCACTCTGCTGCTGGATTTCCTTCCTCTTATGGCCAACCCTGCACAGGTGGGATGGCATGGGGCTAATGGAATGGGCTGAGCGGCCCAAGGCCTCTGGCCCTTAGTGGGGTAGGCTGCCCTGATTCACAGACAAATAGTTAAATGTGGGGATTATTTTAGGGTTGACTTGGGTGTATGTGAGGCACTGGCATCTTTTCGTGTCTGGGGTGGCCTCCGGTCACAAATGGGATGGAGTGAAATGCAGTCGCCGGCCGTTCGTGTTTGGCTGTACTCTACGCGTACAATGTCCCTCATTTCTGTCCCAGCGTCACTGGTGTGCCACAGACATTTGGTTTCCTCACTTCTTTAAAAAAAAATAAATCATTCAAAGAGATAAACCACCATGAGGTTATGGGCAGTTATTTGAGATAGAGGACGGAAGCTCACAGCAAGTTTCCTGCATGGATCATTTTGTGTGTTCCGCTCATTTTAGGTCTTGGTGACATGTTGCGTCCCAGCAGTGGGGGTTGGCAGGTGGGGGAGATTTGAGAGGTTGATGAGATGCTTCGGGGAAGAATCCAGAGATTCTAAGTAGGATCCTTCCATGATTCTTTTCCCAAGATTTATGTCACAAGGCCCCCAGTAGGAATTACATGGTAGTTCCTCAAACAGGCTTCTCAGGATAGGAAGACATTTTTCATGTGTGCAGTTTATTCCATAATTGCCCACTATGGGGTTTCTAAAGCATCTGGTGCTGACTGGCGTCAGAGATAGGATACTGGGCTAAGACAGACCGGTGGTCTGATCTGGTCTAGCAACTCCTATGAGATTGCTAATCGGGAAGCCATTTCAAGGGAGATACGGGATTTTAAAGAGATACACAATTTGCTCCTTCTTTATGCCAGCAAGGGACAATTTATTCTTTTTATGTTCTTTTTTTTTTTATTTTAATTTTAAATGTGTCTATTTGTTTTGGGCTGAAGTCTTCAGATACCAGACGCTGTTGACTGAGTGATTCTCTTTCAACTGCCGTCCAGCTGGCTTCAGCTCAGGATAGAGAGGAAGCTTCAGTAGAGTAACTGTCTCTTTGAAAAGCAGGAAGGCATCAGCTGCATGCATTTTAGGTATATTAGACTTCCACTTCTTTGAAATACAGTGGCTGGAGAATAGTGTCTGTTCCAGGGAAACTTTGCTGTGATAACGCAATGGAGAAAGTGTTAAATGCCTTTGTCTACAGTATAAAAACTATAATAGTTTGGTAGAAATTGCTTATCCCAGATGAGGAGGAGAGGAAACCAGATTGGTGGGTCAGGAAGTTGGGAATAGGAATAAGAAATGGAGCCCATCCTCACGGGGTGCAAAGCTGACCAACGTCTGTGATGGCCTCTGAAAACTGGTGGGTGGCTTGTGTGAAATGAATGATTGGGTTGCAGTCCAGTTCCTAGAGGATGACCTATGTTGTCAGACAATGGGCAGACCTGTTGGAGGTGTAGGCAGAGAGGCCGAGGAATGACTAGGCTATTGAGACTTGACTTCCCTCTAGGCCCTAGAAGTGGTCTCTCCAGAATAGAGTTCAGGCACATGGTGTGTGGGAGAAGCTTGTACTGTCATTATCTGTTCTGCGCTGTCTCGTGGAAGCAGAGTTCCAGGGCTCTGAATCTGGCATGTTGCCGGCACTGTATCCGCTTGAAATTAATCTCTCTTCAGGTTCACGTGCAACATGTGAAACATATATGAATGAAATGAGTGAGAATGTAGATGGCAGATTTAAGACTTAATCTAATTTCTGGTTTCTATTACTTCCTGGAACTCTGCCACTGTTCCAGTCTCAGCCTGAAGCCACTGACACTGCTGCTTAGGCGAGAGAAGGTTTGACACCTCTGCTCACTGTTAGGTAAGCTGCCTGTGATTGGATTCCCAGGATAAGGATTATTTTAATGAAGTCTGTGGGTTTTAAAATCAGACATTGACCTGGAACGAAATACTTAATTTTGTCAGCGTGTTGCAGGTGCTGCTACAATACTTGTGGACCGTCTGTGATACAATGTCCTTTGGTTGGTTAGTTCCCAAATCTAGTGTTCACAGAAACAAATGTGTTAATCTCAGTGGTTGTCAAATGTAGGCCCAGAATTAATCCTTGCTATATTTAAAAATGGAGCCTGGATATGGCACCTTTATACTTATAGTCACGTTGGTAACTTTGCACCAGGTGATGTGCAAATTTTACTGTTACCCTCGTGTAAATCGGGAGTAATTCACTAATATCACTGGGTGTATCGGGAGTGTTCACTGGGGTAGCATGGGTCACTCTCATATCCAATGCTCAAAGAGCCTGTGCTCTTAAAAACACTTTTTTTGTCTGTTTGTTTGTGTTTCCCTCTTGCATGCTGAATGTCTCCTTTGAAATGGGATGAGGCTGATCTGAATCTAAGAAACTGCCAGTGAAATGAAGGATGAAGTAGTTGACCCATGGGTGGGTTGGAGAGCTCCATGTTGGGTGTTAGCCATATCCCCCATTTTAGTTAATTGTGCAGCATATCCCTGGTTTCAGAGAGATGCTGCACAGTAAGTTCTTGCTTGGAAAAAGATAAAAAGCTGTTAAACCAGCTAAAGAATCTACAAAGGTGTGTGTGCATGGAAATCCCTCTATATTTTCATTTCTTTCTTTGTGGCCTCCACAGGTCCCATCTCTCTAGATTCCATTGTATGATGAAGGCTGCTGCCCGGGTTCATTCAGCAGGCATGTTTCTCTCTGCCTCCTCCATCCTCAATATGAGTCCTATAATAATCCATACTAGTTCCCATTTTTTTTTTCCCAAGATCTAGTTCAAAATTGCCCGTTATTCTAAGAACCTCCCTAAACTTGTGGTAGCAGACTTTATGAAATCTCTCTCATGGCCCCTTTCCCTGCTACCTCCATTAGGGCTCATCTATGTGGATATATTGACTGGAATAGGTAATTGTGGAATAAGTGATTTTTCAATAGCTGTCCCGGAATAGTTCCCTGTGTGGATGTGCTGGTCGGGAATAAAAGTGACATTTATTCCAGAGCTATTAGTTTGCTTTCAGAGTGGAGTAAAGATTCTAAAATAAAATCACTTTTATTCTGGAATAGCTTTTACCCGTGTAGACAAGCCCTTACACTAATCTAGCACTGGCTTCCTATCCATTCCTCTGTGCTTCCTCATTGTTCCTTCATATATTTTCAGATCTCATTTCAAAACCACTTTTTTTTTCTTTCTCTCTCTCTGTCTCCTCTGCCTGTCTCACTTACAAAATCAAAATGATAGCTAAGAGAGAGAAGGTAAGTGTATTGTCTGATGCTGGGATACAATCTGTAAGATACTTGCTATAAAGCTGGTTTTGTTCTATATGGCATTCCAAATTCTATTCCTTTTTTTGTCTTTAGAAACTCAAATTCTGGTGTAGTTACAAGAACTCGAGGGAGTATGTTTTATGAGCCAATAAATAAAATGTTACAGCACTGCATGGTTACAACATTCTTTTCAGAGTGTTCCTCCCCTGTGGAAATGTTGATGGAGCTACTGCTAACAAATACTTGGGATAACGTAAGACCAGGCAGCACACCTTTTTCCACAAGAGAATGTGAAACTGAGCTGCACTGCAGTACTGTGCAAACCCTGGAGGTGGTTGGTGGAGTAAATACAATTTGTTTCATATTCACATGCCCTGTAGAGCCACTATGCCAGATGGTTTCCAAGTAGCTGCAGATACTATCACATTTAGCTGGGGTGTAGGTGAAGAGGACGTGACTCCTTTAGTCCTGGCTCCAGATACCCAATGTTTTGTCATCATTAGCTGATTGAGCATAATATCAATGGCTTTTGCTGTAGTATTAGTTATAAAGACAGTTACAATGCAGGTCATAAAAGCATGTCTTTTGAGTGCCTTTATAACAGAAAAAGAAGACAGGCTTTTTTGTCAGGAGAGTTTTGCGGTTTTTAAGTTTCCTTAAAAAACACTTGATCTGTGCAGGACTTTAATCAGTCTTGTATCTTCTGGCCGATGGGCTGCAAACAGTTCTAGGTTGAATGCCAGTAAGTGCGTGGAAGCTGACAAGATGATCAGGGCTCGGTTTTCACTCGGGGGTGAGGGGACTCTTCAGTACCCTGTCTATGAAGCCCTTTGTGTTCTCTTCTTTGTTTTCCCCTTCTTTTTACCACCTTGATACTTCAGTGGATGTCCAGCATCCTCCCACCTGACAAAGGATGGAAGTGAATGTCTTGTGAGCCTCTCCACGTGGGTCGGAAATCAGCCAGAGAGTGAACGGTGGAGTGGATTTAACAAACTCCCTTTCCAGCTCCAGACTCTAAACATACACTGACTCTGCATCAGATCTGGGACTCTCTAACTCTAGTGTGCAAGATTCAGAGAGTTTAAGGGCAGCACTGTGATCATTAGTCTGACCTCCTGCACAGCACAGTCCATAAGTTGTCCCTAAATTAGTTCCGTCTTTAACTCAAAGAGCTGTGATTTAGCTAGGGCGTATCTTTTAGAAAAATGTCCAGTGTTGATTGATAAAAATCCAGGTTCATTGATAAAAATGTTAAAAAGCATAGAGACCAGATCTTTGCAGGACCCCGTTAGAAACCAAGCTGCTCTTTAATGATTCCCTGTTTATAGTTAGTTACCTTTTCAGATCTATCATTTAGCCAGCTGTTAATCTGTTTAATGTGTGCCATGTTGATTTTTGTATCGTTCTAGTTTCTTAATCAACATGTTGTGCGGTACCAAGTCAAATGCCTTAGATGTCTATCAGATCAACGCTATTATCAACCAAACGCTGTATCAACCACACTTGGAATCTGATCAAACAAAAAAATCTAGTCAGTTAGACCAGATCTTTTCCATAAACCCATTTTGCCTGCGATTCCTGTCAGGCCTATTGTACCCAGGTTATCCCATTTACCCATTCTCGCTGAAAAATGCATCCACATCTCGTCTCGGCAGTGCAAAGCAATAACCAGAAGCTTGATGGACCTTTGTTACATCTGTGTGATAGTTCTCTATAAACGAGGCTTTATATTAAAAGAGTAGTATCCCAATATAATAGCAACTCTGACCAACCCAAACTGTTTCTGTTTAAATGACAGTGTCCCTATTTTTACATATTCCATTTATGGAGATTAACTACACTTTTTTTTCTTTTACTTTCTTGAGGGGATGAATTGCAGACACACAGGTTTTGTGCTAATGTTATCTTTTCATGTTTGTCTGCTATGGGGTACAACATCTGAAGAGTTTATTAAACAGGTGTGATACTCCATCAAGTGTGTGTGTGTTAATTAATACAGCCGTTCCACTTGTTTGCCTCAGAGCTTATTCTGAATAAAAGAAAAATGTAAATGTAATAAACAAGCCAATGCTCTATAGAATTTAGAGTGAGATAAATCAAGATGAGACTTCAGCACTGTTTAGGGTTATAAAATTGGATGATTAGATTATTTTATCTTGCCTCTTTGATCAGGTAGTGGGAACGAGGCCTTCTTTGTATTGGAGATCAAAACCAAAGATGAACAAAATTAAAAGGACATGCAGAAATGTATCTTCTCTTCTCAGTCAGCTCCTCCTGGGGAAAATGAAGTTTCCAGTTACAGCTCTGGTCAGACAGTCTTCGAACTTGAGGTCTGCAGCTGCATCATTAAGCATTAAGTAACACCATCTCTAAATTAATCAGGTTTTCTGCTACATGCTGTTAGACAGGATGGAGAGAATTGAAGGAAGGGTGAGGAAAGGGTTGAAAACTGCTCTTCCCCTCTCTGTCAAACGTGGCTTCTTGATGGAGTCTGTTAGGAGAAGGAGGGTTGAGCTGAGGGTTGAAAACTGAAACAAAAAAGGAATGCATTTCACATGAAAGCAGAGAAATGATATTATATGAAGTGTGAAACAATCCAGTGGATTTTTAGATTTCCGTCCATTCGAGGATTTCAGAGTTCTGCAAGGCATAAACATAGCCTCATAACATTCCTGCATGGTAGCTAAATATTATGCCCCTTTTTCTTGACGGGGAGCTTGAGGTACTGAGGGCAAATCTTCATGGGGCTGCTCAGGAACGTTGATCAATTAATTAAAGGTGTGACGTCAAAGTGCATTAATCCCTATGTGGATGCTCGTTCAGAAATGAAGTGGCCTTCGTTCACCATTAACGATTCACCATCATCCTTTCCTAAATTGACCATCTTTTACATTTGGGAAAACACTTTCACTTCAGAGGCAGGAGGCGTGTGTGTGTGTGTGTGTGTGTGTGTGTGTGTGTGTCTACTGACTTGTTGTGACCTTGGACACACCATTTCATCCATCTATCCCTCAGTTTACCCTTCTGCCAGCTGGGGGTAAGAATGCTTACTTATTTCACAGGAGTGTGAAGTGTCTTCTTATTAGTAAAGAGCTTTTCAGCCCTCAGAAAAAATGCTCAAGAAATGCAGACAATTGATACAGTCTGTAACTTTTGTATGTGCTTTTACAAACAGTACTTGCCCAGATATTTTGCTGAATTTAAAATTTAATTTAATTAAAAGCAGAATGTTATTTTGACAACTGTACTGTGTTTGAAATTGTTTGAATCTTGTTAGGGGCCTTAAATTTTTTTTTAAAGTAAGCTTTATTACAGCTTGGCTCTGTCTGTTTTTCTAGCTCTCATAAGTATCCCAAAAACAACAACAAAAAAAGTTGAATCTTATTCTTTTATCTGCTCTTTGCTTTGGCAATAAACCTCAGGAATTTCTTTGCTATTAAGGATTGTTGCTTGACATCCCCCTTTCTCCTCTCCCCTAGAAAAGAAAGGATTATCTCTAGAAACTTAAACTGAAAGTTAAAGGATCTCAGGGGGTCATCCTTCCTGTAGAGGAAGCTGCTTTTGGCACTTCCTACTCATACAGAAAAGAGCGAGCGTATCAGTTTCAAAGAATGTTGTGAGCAGTTGATATGACATACTAATGAAACAAAGATTATTACCATGTGACACTATTGCTTTGCCATACAATTGGGAACTAATGATGCTAATGAAAAACATGTTTGCATTTGAAAGATAAAAATTTCACCATGGCTGATGTCAGTAATGAATCATTTAATATTTCCCTCAAAATGTCAAGTTTCCCCTCCCTACTCCTGTCATTTTGGTATAATCAACCGTCCTTTAAAAAGAGAATGTCTCTTATTTATGTTTGCACAGCACAAGGCGACTCCAATCTTGTTTGGTGCTAATGCCATAAAAATAAAAGATAATTCCACAGATGCCTTCATATTTTAGACATTTAAGTGCTCGCAATTTCCAAGTAAAGAGAATGGTTTTCCCCTCTTTTTTTTGTTTTTGTTTTGAGGTAGTTAAGTAGCATTTAGCAATATAAGAAGACTAGACAATTAGTTGTAAATGATGTAGGTTGGGATTTTCAAAGGTTCCTAGAGGATTAGGAACCCAACTCCCATTGAAAGTCAGTGGGATTTAGGAACCCATTACCAGTCAGGTCCTTTGAAAATCCCACCTTATTCTATGGTGGTGAAATGGTTTGAAAAACTAGGTAGAAATGACATTTACTGATGGGGCAAATTCGTCCATGGTGTGAGCTAGTATATGAAGTTGCACCAGATTAGCCCAGGACTGAAAGCTTTTGTTGGTAGGAGAAGGGTTATCAAATGTCATGCTGTATGATGAAAGCTGTTGGCCGCAGGGATCAAAGAGAATTTCACTCCCTTTTTTTTGCACAACTGTCGAGGTGCTCTGTTGCATTAGGTCTCGCTATTGGCTACTGTTGTGCCCAAGATGACAGAGTCATAGACCTATTATCAGATCCATAACAAATGGTTTGCCTATTTAAAAAAAAAATTAAACGTCTGTGTTAGTGCTTCTCGTGTTATTGTAGGACACTCTGGGAAATTATAGTAATTCTGCTAGGGCCATTAGTTTTAGAGCAATTAGTGTCTGTTTCAGAGGGCAGAGGGGTTAATATTGTATAAAAAACATGAATGATTGTGTGATCCTGGATTTTTAATCTAAAAATATCTTAAATGAAATTCTTCTCTTCCTTTTGATTTATCATATAGTTGGTCAAATAGAGGGTTTAGGCTTTGATTAAATTAAAATTACCTTGTAAAGGTTGTGTTGGTATAAGAGTAAGCAAAAATCTATTAAAAATCATTGATTTATCAGTTAGTTAGTGCTCTGGGCATCTTCTATAGCATTTATCTTTATATAATGTAGCATGTCAGTGTCTATGCTAGAAAACATTTTCATTGCCTATTTCCATGTCTATGATGTTTCCATGTCCATTTCTATGCTAGTGTCTATTTCCAGTGTCTGTTTAGATGCCTGGAATGCCTGTAAAAAAACTTTTGAGTCCATCCATCAAACGGCTCCAGATGTTCCAGAGGTGTTCCAGCACTGGTATGACTGCATTGCTACTGAGCATTGCAGCTGCATTATCGCAGTTGGTCCTCCCAGCGCATCCCATGATGCTCCTGACAGCAATGAATACTAGATATGTTACCAGGACACTTCTTCAGTCACCAGTTTGAAAATTTGATCTTATGACCATTTTTTTCATGCTGTCTTAACCCTGTTAACACTTTTTACCTAACTGTCAAAACTATTGGCTGTCTAAGATGAAGAAGTGATGTCATAGCTGTGTCAGTCCCAGAATATCAGAGAGAAAAGTTGGGTGAAGGAATATCTTTTATTAGATGAACTTCTGTTATTACCTCACTTATCTTGTCTCTGTAATATCAAGAAACACACAGGAAGTTGGTGATGTGTGTCAGTTGCTTAGCTTCGTAACAAGCACAGGAAAATAACTTTATGGAACTTGATGCATTGATCTCAAAGGCAGTGTTAGTGAAAAACACTTAGTGATTTTCCTTGCACCCCATTTAAAAAAAAACCCCCTGAGACTGATGAAAAGAATAAATAGAACATCAACATCAAGGGAGTGGTTGAGGTATGTGTCATATATCAGGGAAGGATTGGCTTTTATTAAATATATTTTGGTAGCTTCCACAATGTTCTAAATGCTATCCACACATGTAAATATACACTCTCTCTCTCTCTCTCTCTCTCTCTCTCTCCTTCCCAATGTGTTTACAGTCAAAGAAACTTACCAGAAGATTGCCTGGTTAGTGGGAAGGTTGCGTGGTCTCTCATGTCTCCGGCAGAGCTCAGTGATAACTCCCAGACGAATATTTTTAATTGCTTATTATCTGCCACATCTAATTTCCAGCTGTATCCAGTATGTAGATTTGGGTATTGATTCCACAGCTGAGCGACGTAAGAAAAGAATGAATCATGTTTTTAATGAATACTCTTTAAAGCTGTAACTTGCCAAATACCTTCAAGGAGCCAATACAGCCCAGCATGTTGCTTAACTAATCTAATTTTTTGGAGCTGCTCGGTGGTTTGTGGTTGGAAAGAAGGTTAATGCTCTGATTGGTACAGATTAAAAGCCATCCGGGATTAGGGACGTGTCCAACTCCTCTACAGAATCTCTGTGTTCGTTAATTTCTCTAAGGGCCTGATTCTGGGAACTCTTACTACTAAGAATAAGCTCTTTAACTAGAGTGGCCCTATTTATAAGAGTAAATATTTTCAGGGTCAAGCCGTGTTATTTGATTGGCGCGCCAGAAATATTTGAATAAACAGAAGCTCCCTCTCTCTGAGAATGAGAGTAGAGTCATGCCCCCTGGGACTGTAATCAATGGCAGAGGGGATATGGATGCCTATAGTACTTCCAGAGTAAGGAGTTGGACTATTATAGAAATTTAGTGTGGAAGAAACCAAAGGGTCCTATAGAAACTATTCTAAAACCTACAGAATGTGGTGGAAAATGATCATTTTTCTCTAGGGGGTTACACTGGATGACCCATGTGGTCCCTTCTAACTCTGTGAATCTATAGGCTCGTATTGAACAGGGAATTATGTTCCATCTGTACTATATTTAGAAACAAAAACGAAACTCTAGGAAGGCTGTGTTAAATTCTATATGCCTTTTCATAAATCCTGGAGGTTCAAGGAAGACTTCATTTAAGAATTAAACAAGGAACTGAAACCCAGGCAGGCAAAAGACGTCTGCCAAGCAGGGTGTCAACAGGTAGTGTATGAAAATTTTAGACTACTATTTTCTATATGAAAGTTGAACTATCTTCCCTGACCGTGTGTGTGTGTGTGTGTGTGTGTGTGTGTGTGTGTGTGTGTGTGTGTGTGTGTGTGTGTGTGTGTGTGTGTGTGTGTGTGTGTGTGTGTGTGTGTGTGTGTGTGTGTGTGTGTGTGTGTGTGTGTGTGTGTGTGTGTGTGTGTGTGTGTGCACGCGTGCATGTGCACAGATACACACAAAAATAATCTGATAGAACTGACCTTTTGTTCCAGGGTTTCAGCTTATTTAAACTGACATTTTTTGGTTTTTCCCCCCATCAGATATCTGTTTTCACTTGTTGAGCACATGTTTGTGCTTTTGAGCTATTATCTGTCTTAATAAGCACAGTGATTTCTGTAAGAGCAGGGTAGCCCGATTCAGCTCCCATTGAAGTCAGGGGCAAGGCTCCTGTTGATGTCAGCGGGAGTCAGATCCAACCCAGAATGGGGAAAAGTTTGCAATAGTTTCTTTCATATCCTTCTGCTTGCTGCGCCGGTATCACGTTTTCTGCTTTTGATTCATAGTCCAATTTAAGGAGCAGCTCAAAGCGGGATTCCATGGGCTGCCATTTCAGTGTTTGCTTTCGGCACTGGAATGGTTTAACCAAAGCAGACTTCGTTTGAATTTGGCTACTTCTGCAGCTGAGCCAGGTCCCATAACGACTTTTAGCTTGGGAAATGAGCATAGACAGAAGCCTTGGCTTATGCCAGCGCTCAGTCAGATAATTCAATTTTTGGATGACTTTTAACCAAAGCCCCATGGCCTGCCTTGCAAGGGGACAATAAAATAGTACATTGTCCCTTTAAATGATGACTAGGGGAACTGATGGTTGTTACACCGGGTAGAGAACTTTGTGAAAATGCCCTGTCATTTAGCAATTTTATGAGATTGGTTAAATAGCCACGGTTGCTCCATTAGCTGGCATTTCTCAGCTTGCCAGAAGGCTTTGTGGAGTCCCTCTTCTTTCCAGCCCCTTTTAACTCTCCCTCGTCATTACTTATTCCACCACCACGAGAAAGAGAGGAACAAACTTAATTTTCAAGGTCGCTTTTTAAAATATAACTCTCCATTTAAATGTGGATGTTGTAATTACAGAGCTCAGCATCCCAGTTTTTAGAGATCTGTGACCACAATAAAATGAATCCAGAAACCAAGACAAGTGGTTTCACTTATTACCATTCTAGCTTATTTCCTCCCTCCCCTTCCACCCCCCATGACCGCTGTGGAATACTAAGGCTTGGCAAGAACTGAAACCAGCTTTAAAAGATGTTACTTACCCCCACTCTTTTGACTTAATGATGCATCCTAAATTAATGAAGAACTGGAGTGGTTCTGTTGTATCACTTTGATGGACTGTCGGCTTTTGCGGCTTCCAAGCCTGTCAGTTGATGATTACTTACTTTTTTTTATTTTTCAATAATGCCTAGAGGCCCCACTAACGGACTGGGACCCCACTGTGCTAGGCGCTGTACATGCACACGCGGTGAAAAAAAAGCGCCTGCCCCCAAAGAGCTGACAATCTAAGTTTGCCAAGATACAACAGGTTGATGCAATGCAGAGAGCTCAAGATAATAGTGAGATTATGACCAACCTGTTCATCATGCTGCAGTCCACTGATGCATTGCAATGGGTATGTCCGTCTGCCTGCAGCTTGGGGGGAAAGAACTGTCTGTCTGTCACTGGTAGTGGGGAACACTGATGTAGCCTGCAGTTTCAGATGTCTCCATGGCGGCAGGTAGCTCAGCCAGCCCCCTCTGCTGCCCCGCTTTTCGGAAGCAGATGCCGGCCTGTATTTCAAAGCTCTGACAAAGGTTTCTGCTGAATCGTATGTCCATCTACTTCCCGGCTGGGTCCCAGGGCTTCATTTGCCTTTTGGGGAGACTGCCCTCAGCTCTGCTTCCCCGTTGGAGGCATTTGCAGCGGTCGCTGCCCCTGCAGTGCTCAGGGGGGCGTGAGGCCAGCTAACGCCAGAGGCCAAGGGAGAGGTCCTATTTGAGTGCCGGGCTTTTGCGCGTGGCAATCTCTGTGGGCCAAGTTCAGTCCCTCACCTCTTCCCCAGCCTAGTTGAGGTGGGGTTTCCTCGGCCCCCCTCTGCTGGGCAGGAAAGCAGCCCAGGCAGGATGGAGAAACTGGCTCCTGGGGCAAGCAGTTCCCCTTTCTCCGTTTCCCTGAGGAAACAGTAGTGGGAGGGCAGCGAGTGCCTGAATTCCTAGAGCCTAACTCAGCAGCTGCACCCAAAGCCAAGCTGCTTCTTCCGCTTGGGCTATGGATGGAGGGTGCTGGACACAGCACAGAGACTGCCGAGGCCCAACTGAATGGGAAGGAGCCTCCAGGCCCAGCTCTCTCCCCCAGCTGCCCTCTCTATAACTGATCTCCCGGGGATCCCTGCTGGTGTATAAACTGGGGCCTCCGGGAGAAATGGGAGCCTGTGGGGAACTCATGCAGTAGCTCAGGGTAGATCCGAGGAGTCCATCTGTGAGCCCCGGGCCTCTTCCTTCTCTGAGAGACCCAGAAGGGGCCCATGTGGGGGAAGGGAGATGAAGGCTAGTCACTGGAAATGTTTCTGGAACAATCTCTGTACAGTAGCACCTCGGCGTTACGAACTCACCGGTCAGCCCCACAAACCTCATTTGTTAAGACACAATCAGGCAGCAGCAGAGACCAAAAAAAACCCCCAACCCACCCGAACTACGGCACCGGGCTGGGTTAAATGTCAGAAAGGTTTGACGAGATAAGGAAACTGTGTCTGTGCTTGTTTAATTTACATTAAGAGGGTTAAAAAGCAGCATTTTTCTTCTGCATCGTAAAGGAAAGAACAGCTGTGACGTTTTGTTCAGAGTTACGAACGTTTCAGAGTGACGAACAGCCTCCGTTCCCGAGGTGTTTGCAACCCCGAGGTTCTACTGTACCTGATTTCATGTTCACCTCTGAAGCAGGATTATGGGGACAAATTGAACCTCTGCAGGCAGAGTCGTCATCCTGCTCATTAAAATAGGCCTCCCCAGAGCTGCTCTCTCCAATCAGACGCTTTTTCGAGGTTGGGAGCTTTTGCTGAGGAAACCCTGTGCTGGCCTTTTTAAATCAGACACAGCTGCACCCATTCCCAAAATAAATCCAAGGAAATATTCTTCCTTCTGTTAAGCATCCAAGTTCGGTCCTTAGGAGCAAAGAAGTCTTGTCTCCTGTACTGAGAACTGCTAGGTAGCCACATGAATTCTGTAATTCTTCATATTGGTGTTCCACAAGTCTTTGCGTGGTCTTGTGCCCGGCAGAAGGTGGAGGACGTATAATAAACTTTGTTTTGGATGACGATATTTCAGGGATGATCCCGCTTCTCACCCTGGAGGCACATTGCTGTGAAAACCCCTTTGGATGTGTGATAACACTCTTTCCATTCCACTAGGGTCTCTGGAGGCTGCTAAAGTTAAACATTTTTAAATCAGCAGGTCCAGATAACTTGCACCTGAGATTTTTAAAAGAGCTGGCTGAGGAGCTTGCTGGATCATTAATGCTCATCTTCAGTAAGTCTTGGAGCACGAGGGAGGCTCCAGAAGACTGGAAGAAAACTAATGTTGTGCCAATTTTAAAAAAATGGTAAATGGGATGACAGCCTGACCTCAATCCCAGTCGGGATAATGGAGCAGCTGATACAGGACTGGATCAATAAAGAACGAAAGGAGGGTAATGGAATGAAAATCAACACGGGTTTATGGAAAATATGTCCAGTTAATTTGAGAGGATTAATTTTTGGATGAGATGACAAATTTGGCTGAGCTTCCAAATCTTTGCTTCCAGATTGTCTTGCCTTCTGATTAGATGGCGAGGAGGCTGTTGCTAATAGTAGCGAATGGTAACTATGGAGTGCTGCCATTTGGAAGCAGAATACCTTTACAGAGTGGAAACCGGCGACTTTTGCTGCATGCGCCTTTATTTCCTATCAAAGGCTTCAGGAGCCTCAAATCCATTCCTGAAACTATACATCCTTTTGGTGCTTTCATTACTGAAGGTCACCATCACTGGAGAGGTCTTAATATTGCTGTAGTTAGTCAGGTTTAAATATATTTAAACCAAAACAAGGATCATCGAAAGACTGAGCAGTGTTCACTTAGCTATCCAAATAATTTGTTTTGTGTGGGAAAACGTTGCATTTCCAAGTTCACTGAAGTCTAGCAACAACATATGTATAAATAGTGAAACCTTTTTTTCATTAATGTTTTTAATTACATTTGCTTCAGATGGAAACATGTGCGCTGCCCTTTCATTTTTGCGTTCCATGAGTATTCCAGCATGGAAGCTTAATTAGCACAATTTTAGCTCAAATATTTGCTTAAACGTGAATTTTGACTGTATATTTTAATTGTAAAAGTCACGACTTACCATTTTGCATTCAAATATGTAATTCACTTTGTGCTGGCTAATGACATAATTCATCCAGTTAGGGAACAGAAATATAACGTGATTTATGTAATCCATACACCATGAACTGAAAATAGTATGTTGAGTTTGTGAAATTCCCCCTTCTGACAATCTGCAGACCCAAAATGATTCACTGTTGCAATTTGCAAAACCAAACCCCCACTTTTACTTAACTCTGTTTTTCTGTAATCCATTTTTATTAAATGTTTCTGCCAAATTTTAAGGGAGACTATTGGGGGAGAGAGCACGATTTAAAAAATAGTCCTATTTACTGCGTGTTAGTAAGGAGGAGAATTTTTCCATAGCATAAATCGCAGTTAAGCCCCTAACTCCTTTTCAAAGTCAATGGGAATTAGGCACCTTCCAGCCATTTGTGCCTTGAAAATCACCATAAGAAACCCTGCTGTGTTTATGTACTCATAGTGGGCCATTTGGTTTGGTTTCCCTGGCATTTGTATCACGAGTGTCTTCAGAGAAATAAATTCACAAGTGTTTGCTTGTCATCACATGACAAGTTACGGAGCCTAGATTGATGTAATCAGCAACAGACACACGTCAGAAAACTTAATGTGGTTGAAAAGAATACAATTTTTTATTAATTCCTCATTGTGTGTGTTTTTTGGAATGGGCCTCAGGGGATTCTTTACGTCTGCCAAGGCAAAAAGAATAATCGGACAAGTTTGTATTTAACTGCATTGCAACTGTGGTGGAGAGCGGTGACGTGGAGGTGCCCTGAATGACAGATATCTTTTATAAAGAGCCACTTTTATTAAGCATGTTAAAACTTATTGTGCTTTTTAACATAATGGCTTATGTACAACAGTAGCCCTGTATGAAATTGTTGTTAAACATACAATAAAGTACTTGAGTTGATTGATTTTATAACTGTTGGAAGTGTGTGTGCATGTGTGTGAGAGAGAGACACACATTTGCACATCACAGTAGGATACAGTCCAGTAGGATACTTTCTCATTTCATATCTTTTTGTCTTTTAAAAAAGTGGCATGTGATACATTGTGCATTAGTGTTAATTGTACCTATGTGGGATTGTAAACCGTAGTAGAAAGCATGTTTTGGGGCCTGATCCTGAAAACAGGACTGAGCATAGACTATGATCCTGAAAACATTTAGCAATGTATTTAGTCCAATTGGGTATGTATATACTGCAGCTGGGTGTGTGCCTTCCAGTGCCAGGAGACGGAAGTGTGCTAGCGCCACCTGAACCAGTGCGCTCAGAAAGAGTTTTCTCTCAGAAAATGAAGTTTCATTGAAATCAGGACGTTTCAGGGGAATATGTTGATTTTTTTTGAGGAAATTTTTTATGGGAAAAAGTTGAAATGAACGATTGAGTTGTTTCAGCTTTATTTGTTTTGTTTTGATAATGGCAAAATGTTTCATTCTGACTTTAATATATTAAAATATTAAATGTATTTATACTTATTTAATGTATTATCAAATACAAGTAAAAAATGAATCGAAATAAAATGTTTTGACCTTATAGAAACAAAATATTTGAATGGTTCCAAATCAAAATTGGGAATTTTCATTCCCTGGGAATTTTCTTAATTTTGGCTTTTGTTCCAATTTGAGTTGAATCCAGGTGTCGAAACGTTGCAGTTTCCTGCGGAATGGAAACTCCGATTTCCAATCAGCTCTTGGTAGCGCTATTCACATCACGCATCCATTAGCAGCTGGAGTATTGGATGGACTCCTGTAGCCTGTGTCAAAAAATCAAATGCATTCATAAATAATCCACCTGTGAAATATGGACATTGTGGTTTCAGCACTATAGCAATATCCTTTAGGCTCTGACAATGGTTGCTTAGTAAGGTTTTTAATACTGTCCATAGAGCTTGGCTGCATCTTTTGTCTGAAAAGTGCTCAGTATGATTTGGAAACCACATCAGTAAATAACCACACAGTGCAACCTCATTAATCTGCTTTTAGGACTAGAATGCTCACTGCGGATTGCTAAATTTTGCAAGTTAGACACAGTGAAGTGTTCCCTCCCACCCTCAAAATGCAGCTAATGCATCCTGTTGGTTTATTTTATCAATTGTAGTTTGGTATTCTGTTTTACCATGCTTTGTAATATGCTAGTAAATATGCCATAGCGTTTCTTGTAATAATACTAACATTTCAGTAACATATAATACTTTCTTTACTAGCTAAACTTACCAAATAAGGTAAATGTTGGGAAAGTGACTTGTTTGATGTCTCACTGGCGGTAGATGACAGAGTTCGGTGCCCTATCCACTGGACCGCACTGCCTCCCTCTGGACATGCTATCTGAGACCTTCCTGTGGCATGTTTATTGAAAAGCAGGAAGTAGTTTTTTTCTGTGCATTTATAAGGTTCTTCTGTAGAGCCTGTTCCTTGAGGTTTAAAGTCATTGCTCTAGCGCTATATGGCCCTATCCTCGTAAAAACCAGACTGCACTCCTTCAGCATCTAAAACTCCCACTTGACGTCAACAGGAGTTTTGGGAGTTCAGTGGTATTGGCCCCGTATTTTGTGGTGGTCTCAAATGGCAGGGAATTGAGTTAAAATAATGAGACTAGAGCATTCAAGTCCCTTAGGCAGCTTTGAAAGTTGTAGTAAAAATTTGTAATGGTAGCTGATTCAGAAGCACGAGCACCTTCAACTCCCGTTCTCTTCCGTAGGATTTGCTGCAGGAGAATGCATTTAGTCTCATGCAGCCTGGTCTAGTGGCTAGGGCATCGGAGTCAGGAGACCTTGGTTCTATTCCTGGCTTGGCACTAACCTACTGTGTGGCCTTGGGCAGGTCCCTTCATCTGTCTGTGCCTCTGTGTCTCTCATCTATTTAGGGTGTAAACCCTTTGTGGAGGGACTGTCTCTGAGTATGGGACAATGGGAACTGATAGCCCTACTGTAACACAAATATCTTCTTTCAACCCGGAGCATTTTTGCAGGCACAGGAAGCAGCACAATATCACCATTCATTCCTGTCCATGGCTTATTCCTGCATTAAACCTAGTCAGAATAATAATAAATAGAATCCTGGTTCATTCTGGAGAACTGCCGACCTGGATGAATTGGATTTGATAGAACATAGCTGTTCTCCACTCATTAGCAAGATACCAGACACCATATTTTTTTCAGTGGATAAAAATACTTATCTGGACAGTGCTTTAAGTGTGGTCACTACTAAATTAATTCACACGACAGGTAAGTATTCTTGCTATTTCACATACGGTGACGTTGAGGCACGGAGGGCCATCAGTGAAGGTCACAGAGGAATTGGCATGAGAGTTTGAGACTAGAATTCAGACCTCCCTGGCTTCCTGTCCAATAGTCATTCCAACTAGTTCATGCATCTTCTCTTTTAAAATACAAAATCGATAACCCCAGGTGGCCAGGACTCCTTTCCTCCTGTACCATAGTGTCATAGTCAGTATGGACAGTCAAACTGGATTCCCCTAGTTATAAAAGAGGGGGAAGCTGGCAGCGGGTCCTCTGTGAGGGCTCTGAAACTCTAGAACTTGTCCTTCCCCTTCCCCATCTGAAAGACACCAGATTTGGTGACTTTCCAAGTATGCTGCTAGGACGCTTGTTTGAAAGGGTCTCTGGAGAAGGTTGAGGGTGTGTTTCCTAGATGATGGAGGGGTAGGTGGCTAGCTAGCCAAATTTCAGTAGACCTATTTCAAAGCTGCCGAGGTTTAATTGAATTGTATTTATTGTATGATTATTTTAGGCTGCCTAGAGCCTTGGACAGCCATCTTTATTATTTTAAATCTAAATAAATAACAAAATATCGGATTGGGCTAACATTCCGTATTTATACACCTTCCTCATCTCTAGACACTGTGAGTAGATGTTTACCATTTTGTTCCATTATGTGTTCTATGTTTACATTAATACAGACATGTTGGCGTAGACATGTTGAAAATCAGAATCCATGTGAGAGCAAAGTAATTTGAGACAAAGGTCAATAAAAATGATTAGCCCACATTTTAATTTTTTTTTCATTTTATTTTGCAGGTATTCCTTTGGTAAGTGAATGTAAATCAGAAAAAGTATCTGCAGTCATTATTTACTGGTGCATTTTGTGGGTAGGTAGCTTTTAAATTATTCTCTCTCTCTCTCTCTCTCTCAAAGGAATATTATAGTTATGATCATCTTTGCACTGTTTAGTCATCTATCAAACTTAAAGAAATCTTCTGTAGATTCTGTACGTATCTTAAGCAAGGGGAAACCGCTGTAATATCTAAGTTGAAACTGACTTAGTGAGAGATTCTGTATTAGATAAAGAAAATCTGTAGGTTGGTCTAACTGCAGTTTTTCATGGACATGACCTCAGCTGGCATGAGCTCACTTTTTCACAGTGACAATACCAAGAATTAAACCAAGTGTAAGACTGAGAGTAAGAGCATGGACTGGAGTAACGAATGTGGCGTTGGGAATCTAGAGACCCAGCTCTGCCAATGAATTGTATGAATTCAGGGATGCAATTTCACCTCTCTGTCTCAGTTTTCCCATTGGTGTGAAATGTAGATAGATAATAGTTTGCAGAGGTCAGGGGGATTAATTAATGTCCATACAGAGCTTTGAACAGACATGTTTCTGTATAAGCGCTAAGTATCCTTACCTAAATACATTCTGTACAAGTTGGGGTGAGCCACTTGCGGTGGGCAACATGTGGGGAAACTTGTCTTGTCACTGTCTATACTATACTGGTTCTCTAGATAAATAGAGGAGTCCTGTTCCAGAGCTGGCAGTGACCAATAAAATCCTCTGTAATACAGAAACCAAACAGCTAGTGTTTATTAAATCTATATAATCTAGTGTAAAGGCCATTCTTTGATATGTATTATCAACTACCTTTCCTAACTGATAAGAAGAGAATTCTTTTTTACATCTTTCAATAGATTGAGTCCTGCTTTACTTGTTAATGATTTTATCTGATTAGAAGAGGGAATGCAGAATGGAAGTAGATAAAACTAGAAACAGCCTACAGGGTATATGCAGGATCATCAGGCATGATGCTTTGTGTTACGAAGAGCTGGAGAACAGGGAAGAAATATGATTTTCCACGTCTGTTATCTACTTGCTAGAGAGACTTACATGCTTGCTTTTAGATAACCTCTCTAGGTCTGGTTTGGATTTTTATGGCTACACCTAAGTTTTATTATTTAGGATTTTTTTAAACACCTGATTACTGCTATAAAGCTATTGAGGACACCCAGCAGAGGAAATTTGGCTCTTCCAAAACGTTAACTGTGTCTGCGTTGTCTCCTGAATGGACAAACACCCTGCTATGGTTAATCAAATCCTTTGTACGCAGTGGGATCTCTCTTTTTGTTTTTGGATAAAATGGTATTTCTGAATAAGATGAATGAGATGTAAATCTTAAACTACTTTTGTGAGAATACAGGAAAACCACAATATTTTTGTTATAATATAGCTGAAACAACTACATTGTGATCCATTTCTGATGCTGCTTAAACACATTAAATATTGCTGAGCTTTGAAAGCCGTTACACTTTGGTAGCATCTACTTCAAAGAATTATCTGAAAAATTCCCGGAGTGATCTTCGTAAATGCTGACTGTTGCAGTTCCCCTGCAGGAAGTGTGCTTTTTTTTGATACATCTTAGGATGGATTTTGGTAGCCTCCCTGAAAACTGCAGGCTGTCCCTATGAATTTTAAAGAACTCCAGAGTCTGGCAATAGTTGGAAATAACAACAAGCTGTTAGGCCAAATGGGATCAACTGGTATTGCCACAGGTTTTGCTCTTTGCTCTCTTTATTGCTGTCAGGTAACAGTTATTAAAAACACTCCTCACTTCAGGCAATGAACTGTGAAACAGACATGGAGCAGCTTTCACAGCATGCAGAGCACAGGCTTGCATTTTGCTATTTATCTTTAAAAGGTGAAAGGAGTATGTTACCATGCAAATCCTATAGCTGCTGCAGCCTGGGAAATTAGACTAGTTTTGAAAATAGTGGAGTGGTAGTAATCCTGCTTTTTTTTTTTTTTTTTTTTTTTAATTCAGAAATGACGACTTCAGATTTAAAATGACGTGTTCTAGCAAGTCAGGAGTGGTGAAAGGGGCCAGACTGGAGTCCTTTGCTCATCCACCATGGAGGCACACACTGGCAATGCAAGATTCTCCAGCCCCACCTGGAACCACTTTCTGGATAGCTTTAATTCTCTGTTGATTCTCAGCTGGGGCTCTTAAGAAGGGCCTTTGAATGGGTGGAGTCACACGCTCAGTCAGTGTCCAAACCCTCAGGGCTCATCTACACTTACCTCCGCGATTTGGCGGCAGTCGACTGGAGTTACGCAAACTACGCAAAAAACTTGCGTAACTCCCATCGACTTCTGTGCTTCTGTTCTGCGCTCTGTCTTCAATGCACTGCGCCGATGCAGCGCTACGTCACTTGAGGAGGTGGTCTTAATACGTCGATTTCTGGATCGACTGAGCAGGTCTTCACTGACCGCTCAGTCGATCCAGATAAGTCGATCTGACGGGGGCAACAGTGTAGACGTAGCCTCAGGTTCCTTGAAGACTGGGCTTGTGTGGCCATTGAGCAGCTGAAACCCCAGTCTGAGTTTCCTCCTTGCGCTTGGCTGTCCTTGGGGTTCCCCTTCATGACATCTTTGGTTCGAGTTCCCCAATGCCCTCTTCTTAGAGAGCCACTTCTGCCTCTTTAATATCCTAGTTGGAAGTTAATGATCTGCACCTGCCGCAGTCAGAATGACGTACTCAGCAGCTTAATGCAGGGTTTCGAGACCCCCTAGCAGGTCGAGGGAAGATTCTCACCAGCTAGTGACAGGTCTAAACAGTGGCGGCAGTCGTGATGTTTTTATAAGGACATCTCTCTTGCTAGTTTGAAATGAGACCGAAACCACCAAGTTAATTTTCATAGACCACTGACCAGCCCTGTGGTGGGTATAATTACAGATCTATTCGGAATAAAAACAGATTATCTGAGGGGGTCCCTGTTCGGGTGGTAGAGTTTTTGGAAAAATTGGAGGAAGTCCAGAGGAGAGCAACAAAAAGGATTAAAGGTCTAGAAAACATGACCTGTGAGGAACGATTGAAAAAAATCGGGTTTGTTTAGTCTGGAGAAGAGCAGACCGAGGGGGGACATAACAGTCTTCAAGTAAGTACAAGGCTGTCCTAAAGAGGAGGGTGGTAAATTGTTCTCTCTAACCACTGAGGGCATAACAGAAAGTAATGGGCGTAAATTACAGCAAGGGAGATTGAGGTTAAACACTAGTAAAACCTTGCTGACTGTCAGGGTAGTTAAGCACAGGTACAAATTACTTAGGGAGGTTGTGGAATCTCCATCATTGGAGTTTTTTAGGAACAGCTTAGACAAACACCTGTCCGGGATGGTGTAGATAATACTTAGTCCTACCTCACTGCTGGGGACTGGACTAAATGACCTGTCGAGGTCCCTTCCAGCCCTACATTTCTATGATTCTAATGGTTCTAAATCCCATTACCAGTCTCCTAAACCAGCTAATCTTATATATATATATATTTTTTTTTCGTTTGGAGCCTGATTTCAGTGGCTTAACAGAGTGATTTTTGTTGTGGTTTTTTCACCTTATCTCGGCTCTAAAGTGAAATATTGAAAGAGGTGCTGCACTGAAACATAGGCTTTGTGTCATCTTTCTTTCGTTTGTCCTGTCATGCTAGTGTACTAATCAGTCCCCAGAAATTCAAACAGTAATTTGATAGCGTAGCATATGGCATAATGTCGCTTATTGCTGAGGAAATGCTGGTGGAATGAGATGTGAATGGAGTGGGAAAAGACCAGCACTGTTGCAGAAAGGTTGGGAGAATCCTGTGGATTTGTAATGGATGTCTGCGGCTCTCCATCCTGTAGAACACAGATCCAGATGTGGTGCAGGGAGATGTCATTATTTTGGAGGATTTAGATTCCTTGCTGTCATATTACATGGTGATAGGTTACTTCTTGGAGTAGCGTTTTTGCTTTTCTACAAGCAACACTTGAGGTGCTTTTTTGGCCTTTGACAGCTCCATTTGTCTTTCTGAGAATTGTGTGCAGTTATCAACAGGACCCTTACATTGAGGGAGTGGGGAAACAGCTTCTCTAATTTGATTCTTGATGCATAAAAGGGTTCATATTTAAGGCCAAAATAAATGGTTCCTTGGGGAGAGTTCAGAATCTAGTTTCCACAGGCCGTGCAAGTGACCTGTCTAGATCAAGTTGGATGTGTATTTTAAGAGTGTGAATTTCAAATCTTGCAGAGAACTTCAGTAAGTTCTGGTGGGGAAGGAAGACAATTAGAACTTCATTGCATTTAATCTCCAACTTGTATTTCTTCTTACCTTATTTGTAAACACAGAATAGCAAATAAATAACTCCATACCTATGCCTGCTCCAGATATTATGTTGTATCTCAGCAGACTTATTATTTCATAGTTTCAGATGAAGTGTTTGATTAAGGAGGAGGAATAAAAAGTTGAAAGCCATAATTCTCCATTACTTGTAAAATCCTCACTCTCGCTTAACTTCAATGCAAATTGTTCTGAGGGGAGGCTTTTCTTTTAAAAGGTCTTTTGGGATCTTAAATTTTAGATTTGCATTGACATAAAATGAAATATTAAAGTGCACAGTTAGTTTTGGATTTTACTGTACTGGATTGAGGCACATTTCCTTTGGGAGTGTTTCTCTGGAAGGGGTAGGAGTATTCTATGCCAAAGAGATCTATCTGCATAAGAGAGCAGAGCTTTCTTATTTGTTCTCCAATATCAGTATTGTGGTGGGCATGGAAGAAAAATGTGATTAAGTTGCAGAGGTTAAGGAGAAGTCATATCAGCATTATTCCAAGCCTAAACTGAAATGCAGTACAGATGTAATACATTTGCATTAAAACTAGAGGTGGGTTTGAGCTGGGATATTTGCATCTGGATCCCAGCTTTCCCAAAGCGAAGCGATTGTTCTGGTTTGGGAGTAACTGTGATTAAAACAATATATTTTGGATGCTGTGTTTAAACCGGGCGTGGCAGAATGAGACAATGCACCAAAGGAGGAGTTCAGTTTATGGAGTAATAGCACATAAGAACGATGGTAGATACAGTAGCACTTATTACGTCAGCAGTTTACAGAGACCCAGAGCTTATCTGAAGCATGTGGTGGTAATGCATTATGATAGAGAGGAGATAAAAAAGCAGGACAAGATGATTTTTTTATTATTCCTGTGGAATTTGCTGTCCGTCTATGGATCTGCAGAGTCTAGTTTCATTCTGTAAGGAATTTTGAACACCCTCGTGGTGATAGAATTCTGTATCGTGGGGGTGGGGTCTGGATGCTGCTAATTCCTTTCCGTGGCTAACATTGTGATCTGCTGTTCCCGTTTCTTGTGTAAGAGTGGGAAACTTTTCCCTCTGCCTTATTAAATCTATTTTTCAAGCTGTCACTTAACCAGGTCGAGTGACAGAGTCGGATGTTTATGTGGCCCTGGACACTTGAACTCCGGTGTTTTCAATCACAACAGCACCTCTTGCCAGCCGTTGTGAATTAAATACTCCTTGTGACCTTTTACCCTCGCCGCTCTTAAATTCATGCTTTAAAAACAGCTTAATGAGGGGTTTACTGGCCCAATTGGAAGTTTTTATTAAAACCTATTAGTGCACCAGAGTAGCCTGCCTGAAGGAAACGATTAGCCCAAAGCAACTAAACTCAGGCTGGCCCCTAGCCACACCAGGTTTCCTCTAAACTGTTTCCAGGTTTCACATTAACCCTCACACTGTGCAGCTTGCATGGAATTCATATCCTCTGGTTTAATTTATGGCTTGTCTGATTTGCCCTCCTCCCCCCCCCCCCCCCCCCAGCTCCCCAACCTACCTCCTTCCCCCCCATGTTCACGAAAGCCTTTTGTTTTAATTGAATTATACTCTCAATAAGGGGCGACTTCGCTTTATCCCGGTCTGACTCATCTGAGAGCCTTAAATGTGTCGAACTAGCCCCGGGATTCTCCAGGGATCCCAGCAAGGAGATGAGCTTTCGTGCAGGTTGGTCATTTGGAGCCCAGATGGGTAATGGCAGTAATGTTCCACCCCTCGGTTCCGTGTAGTCATGCACGGGGCCCTCTCCTCAGTAATTTCTACAAAGAGCAGCGCCGCGTTGTGCTGATGGAGCAATGGCTTTGGACGGACGTGGGCAATTTTTAAAACAAGGCTGCACGTGTGTGATTTGCATGTGGTCTGATGAAAAGGACGCAGGCCGGGGAATTGGAAGAACTGGGTTTTCATCCTGACCCTACCACTGACTTACTGTTTGACCTGTCACAAGGCTTGTAATCTCTGTGCCTCATCTGCAAAACTGGGATCATGATGCTTGCCCACCTTGTATCAAGTGCTTTAGTGCCACGTGGATGAGAGATGCTATAGAAGTTTCCACTGTCAATTATTACACACTCAGGTAGCTAATGAAAGCAGGAAGAACTTCTGCCTTGTCTTCGCTTTAAAGATAGTTGCTCTGTTAGGCCCTGAGCCTGGAAGGTGATGATCTCCGTCCGCTGTCTGTCCTTCGTCGAGGGCAACTAACTCCCACTTTCGTATGTGTTTGTGACCTCATCTCCCCCACTCCATCCCAGCCTGCTTGTCTCATCCACCTGTTACGTTTCGTCTTTTAGACAGTGTGCTCTTTGGGGCAGGACTGTCATTTCTTAGTGGTTGTGCAGCCCCTAGCCCTGGTTGAAGCCTCTAGGTGCTATCGCAATATAAATGTTTCAGAATAAACCGGTGACATTTGTGTATTCACATTTTTTTGGGTCCCATTGCAACTCCATATGCTGATGAAATAACTCTTCAGTCGCTAATGATACTCTGTTCCACTGCCCACTGGATCATCTGACATACATGGCAATGTTCTCATGCAGCTATTTAACCTTCCTTGTTAGCCTGTAACCAGAGACGAAAACTTGAAGATGCACAGATAGTCTGGTTTATAAGGCTGTGTATTACACTGGAAAGAATTCAGCTGCCTGCCCTGAAATGTAGAAAACACAGCCCTCATTTTGAAAGCTAGGTGGTTGACAATCTGTCATTCAGATTGTCACTTAAATGGGTAAGGTTTATGGTCTGGAATGCCATATTGAACATTGACATTGTGTCCTCCATAGAGTTAAACAAACAAAAACAACCCCTTTCCCCCACTGTCCCTTTTGACACCAGTAATTTCCTATGAGATGTAGCATAGGCTTCTTTGTTCTTGCGAACCAATGGGTGCACCAAACTTGCTGGTTACCTTTTAAAAAGAATACTCTGGAAAAATCTGCCATTAAAGTTATTACTGTAAAGTAGTGTCTTAGATTGCAGCAATTATGCAAATGAACACAAGGGATAGAATACATCTTAGCAAGGGCTGATGCAAATGGTGATGCTGGAATGAGTGCATAACTTTTTGAAAGAGATCTTTTTCTTGCAAGTAATTTTCTTCAGAGGTTTTCCAAGTCACCTGAATGTCAGTCTATGTAACCAGTGTTGGGCCGGAAGATGTTGTTTTATTTTCTCTCCGTATAGGAATGTAAATGTGTGGATCAGGTCAGCTGATCTAGCAGAAAAATCTTTCACTAAGCTAAATATTTCTCTTAAGGCTTTGTGTCTTACTATGTCTGGGCTTTGATAGAATAACCAAATGGTTTTCTCACACACAGATGTCTGTAGATTACATCACAATGCTGTAGCTACTGGGTGTGGGGGCTCTGCTTCTTCCAAGTCCATAGTTTGGATAGCTGCTCCTATACCTGGGTTTTATTTCGAGTGTCTGGATGATCCTTCCATCCTCAGACCCAGTTTCTTTCTTCTCCCTGGAAACCTCTTTGAGCTGAGCAGATTGTTAACTGGAAATTAGGTATTATCTGTATTATTGTAGCACCCACAGTGTGCTGAGGATTGCCTACGCCGATAGAAAGATTTAGTGCCTGTTCCAAAAAGCTTATGGTCTAAGGAAGTTTAGGTATCATAAGACCTTGCCTTCCTGTCACAAGCACTAGGAAAAGTCAGTCTTATAGTAGTGCAGGAAAGGATTCTAGCTTCATTAACCTATGGTGATAAAGGGTATATGGTAGCATGGTAATCTTCAAAATGCTGTACACTTATCAACTTGATTGAGCCTTGCCAACTCTATGGTGAAGTATTTTCACTCCCATGTTAGAGTGATAAAATATGGCAGAGAAGTTACATGGCTTTCCCAAATTTCATACCAATTATTATCCCGGTTTAGAACAAAGAGATCTGTTGTGTTGTTAAACAACTCCATCCTACTACAGAGATGGTTGGATTCCAGTTGTGCTTGAACAGATCTGCTCGTATGTCTGACTTACTTCAGAGGGGCTCTGAAACTGAGTTAATCCACCATTTCGAGACACTGGAATATAAAGGTGCCATAGAAATGCAAAATAGATCTTGGTGATATCTTCACTATGGTAGCTACTTTGTATGGTTGAAAACTACATGCAAAAAACCAAAACCAATCCAAAAGCAAAACAAAAACAAACAAAGCCCCTTCAAGTTCTGCAGTTGCGGTACCAAAGAAAAGACTTTCCAAGAGGTCCTGAATCTTCTGGGACTTAGAAAGCTTGACATGCATATCTGGTGAAGGAGCACTGGAGTGCAATGGACTGGTTTGATCACCAGCTCATTCATTGATGGATTACAAGAATGCACCAGGGTGGGTGTGTATAGCAAACCGTAACCTTTGCCAACAGCAGCAAAAGGAAGAAGTCATTGTTAAATCAGTATTGGAATTACAGATATGTGCCACTTTCATATTCTAAAACAGTTCCAGCTAGAAAGCCCTGTTCTGCTGCAGCAGGTATGATAGTTTGCCATGATAGTCATGGTGTTTGTTTTGTGAGTAGATCTGCAATAGCATGTTTACCCTATTCAAAGCATCGCTCTTGTATCCTATGTGTACAGTACGTTTTTTCCTAAAATTGTTTTCTCCCCTTTCTCAGGAGTTTTCTGCCTTCCTTTCTTTTTAAACAAAGGATTTATTCATTGCAATGGTATTAACATTTGCTTAGGTCTGTGTCCTTTTAACAGAGCTGGAGAACATTGGTATCTTTTTAATTGGTATGGATTCTTTTCTAAATCTGAGTCTCTCTTTTAGCCAGAGTTTGACTAAGCAGATAGAATTTGGTTAACCTAAGGTGAAATAAGCATACAAGATTTCAGCTCTTATCATACAGACACTAACCGTTTGGTGCCAGCAGTGGGTTCTCTTGTGTGCATTGTAAAGTCAGCACTTGCACTTCTGATTTGGCAATTTGAAATCCATTGCTCAGGATTGCGAGCTTAACTGGGGTCTGTATTTTTAATCTTTTGATCATTCTGTGTCTTAGTGCAGCTCCACAATTCTGGCTTCCTGTTAACGGAGCCCCCCAAAAAAAAGAAAAAAAAAAAAAGACTAGGATTGAGAGGTGATGCCACCACAGTTCCCACTCAATTTTAAAATGCTAATAATGTAATAAAACTGATATTTGAACGTAGAGAGATGTCCGAACCAAAGCTCTTGATTGGAATGCAACCCAACTATGATGATGTTCCAATTTATATCTAGACATCCCAGCTGGACCCATTTCTACTTACCTGTGTAAAGAACCTTCTGTGCCAAAGGATCCCAAAGCTTTTTACAAACTCAGACTGTCGTCAGGGATCACTCTTGCCTACCAGTGAAATGCAGGCACCTCTCGGGTGAGGTTTAACAGCTATTTCACAGACACGCCCAGTAGGTATAGGACAGGGAATGATGAACAGCATATCCACTTGCAGGGGGGATTAGGGTGTAGACTGTCATTACCTAAATTGGAGTGGAGCTAGGACAATGTGGTTAAAGCTTCCTGCTCTTTCAAAAAGTGACGTGGGAAGTTTTATGATGTCGAGCGGTCAGGACCTCCATTTTGTGCATCCTTCAGGAAGTGGCACCTCCAACAGCGCAGCGCCCCCTGAACGCCATGCTTGACTGGTTCCCTACTGACTCCAGGGGAAGGAGCCCCACCTGCTGAATTAACGGCCGAGTTTTCTGCAGCATGTAGGCATGTCTTAAAGGTCTGCCTGCAGACGTGTTGATCGAGGTCAGCCTGCTCTCCCTTGGTTAGCTGCCTATATTTAGTGACTGTGTAAAGTCACAGACCTCTACTTGTATAACAGCAGGGCTAAATCTGTAGGGAGGAGTAATTTCTTAGAATGCCCAGGAAATAGCTCAACTGATTATCAAAAGGGAAGTGAATTAAAGCTGTAGAGATGCAACAAATATCCTCTCCTTTTGGCTTCCAGAGTAAATGGGTGCTCTCTACCACAGTGGCCACATATACATATATAGACCAGCCACGCCCCATAACCTTCCACAACTGTTCCGTTTTAAATACGGAGGGTCGGTAAGCACGTGGTATCGGATTTTTAAAAAAAAAAACTTGGAAATAGGATTCTTTGATGCAGTGGGAGTATTCGAAGGGTGAGTTTTAAAAGGTGTGGGTCTGCCTCCATAGCTCTTCACCCAACTCATGGGTTGCAGCCCATTTTGGGCGATCCTTTACCATCGGCTTGTCGCACTCACCCGTATATTGTAATGTCCAAAGATTCTTGACCATGCAGATTCCAACCAGCCTGCTCTATGCTGCTGGCACCCTGCCTGTTTTGTTTTGTAGCATTTGCAGTTGCATACTTGCCAAAGAATAGGCATGCCCTAGCTTGTAAAAGTAAAAACCAGGCATATTCCACGTACCCAGTTATACCCTCTAACAAATAATATGTTCTACTAAAGGCGTAAGAGTGACAATCCAAAAAGCAAACGAAGACTCTTGTGCACCTGAAAAGTGGAAGATGATAGATGTTTTTCTAAGTTGAGTGAGAAAGCTGAATTGGGGGGAATCCAGTGAAAACAATGGATTTAGATCCATGACAGTGCCAGCTTCAGTAGATTGACAATTCTCAGGACAGGGCTGTTTAAATTCATTGTGATATTGCCAGGCTTTTGATGGAAGGAGGAAGGAAGATGAGAGAAGGGCGGGGTTGTCTTCCGTCCATACTTGGATTGAAAGTTCAGCTCTGTCATGGCAGAGTGACTTTTTTTTATTTTCAAAGTTAAATAAACCTTGACATGCAGAATAACCTCTGAAGACTAAAAAATCTGAATGACGTCCAAGGAACTTCTGGCATTTTTATTCTTCCATTAATCTGACTGTCAGTTCCAACGGGCTTCTGATTTATCCATGCCTGGTTAACCATTCACATACCCTCCTTTTGACCTGATAGAACCCTACGTAAAAGTTTTACTGCAGTAATTTCTGGAGGATGATTAGAGTCTAAGCATTGCTCACGCGAGTACTCTAAATATAAATATTCCAAAGACCAGCTCTTGTGGTGGTTAGAATTTGTTTGTGGTTGACTGTCCCCAGATATTCTTCTAGAATAGTGACTAATGGGGTTAATGTTTTAGGCTTGACTTTTCAGAGAGCAAAGGGAGTTAGGCGCCAACATCTACCAAAACTCAATTAATTTATTACGCTTTCCTTAGATTGAATTTAATATGGAGGTTTTTAGGAGACATTAAGGACCAAAGTTGCTCTTGCACAGTTCTGCTACTTTCATGCTAGAAGTGTTGAATGCACCAAAAATGCACCACAGTTGTGCCAAATTAAGGCAGCGCCAGAGATCTTGGCACATCTTTTAATTGTTCATAGGATCCAAAAGGCCCTTCCTATGGAAAGAAATCCATAAAACTGCAACACACTGAATGCAAAATACCACATACGCAAATGCAAATGTGGAAGAACCACAATGACAGTAACACTCAAATAGAGATGGCGTTTCAAAAGGAAGATTCTGTGTTGAATATTCCTGGCCATTTGGGCGTGGGGTTAGCTTCTGCAGCACAGTCATCTGGCTAAACCCAGTAAATCAGGAGTAACACAGTGACTGAACCGTGAAATTTTAAGGCCCTGTTCTAGGGAACACACTCCAGGCACGAAGTGACTGAACTATTCTTGTTGTCCCTTTTCCCTCGCTGTGCAAAAAATAGACTGAAATCTAGTGTAAAAAGTATGGTGCAAATGGCAAAACAGGAGTTAGTTTAAAAGGCTTTTGCTTCCAGTGGTCTAAACTGTTGAGAAGTAAAGAGATGTTGCTCTTGTAGTGGGAGTTTTATGCTGGTAGTGTCCTTTTTAAAGGGTGAATGTTTCCTTAAAAATCATTTCAGTTTCCTTTAGGCATTCTGCATGAGGAGACTGTAATACCTATTTTATTTTATTTGTCTGTTGTTGATGGCATCTTTATATAGTGATTGACATCAGTGTGTCTGCTTTCTCCTGAGTTTTACAGGTTTTAGCATCCTACTAAGCAAGGATTTACAAAGGGACCTAGTTCTCTAAGACCCCCTTTTTAAAATCCCAGCACGAATTTCTGCTTTATGTATGATGACAATTGTGCATGGAAGAGCTTGCTGCGTTCTCAGATATTGCTTCCAAACAATTCCTAGCAGAAGCGGCCATGTTCTCTTAATTTTTTAGAAATACGTTCATTAGTCTTGTGAAATAATTGTCTCCTGTGGTTCTTTTCCTTTTTTTAAATTGGGTGAAACCACAATATGAAACCAAGCTCTTCCCAGTAATATATAGGAGATAGGTAGAAGTCAAGGTACATATTTCATGTGAGTCAAAAGAGATGTCAGAATTTCACAGTAAATACCATTATGCAATTTCCGGGCTCAAATCTTTTCTTTTGTCGCTTGGCTCCCATGCCTTGATTCAGAACAGTTGGTGCTTTATTTTAAGTCCTTTTGTACTGTGTGTGTGTGTTTGTGTACACACGCCAAGATCATCCGTCCCTGTCATAATCCCCAAATGAAAACTGCAAATGTCAGGGAAAATGGAGGTAGCTAATATCCAGTCGGTGCAGTTCTGCAAACAGGTGTGACGGCACCGGATAACTCATGTGATTGTGAAAGGAAATTAACAGGAAAGAATGCAATGCCATTTTTTTTTTATCTTTTAAAGAGAATAAAGGTGGTGTCTGTTTTCTCTGGGGGGACCATAACCCTAAGGAAAGTGGCCAGTTCTCTGGTGTATGTTGTTTGTTTGTATTACTGTAGTGCTGAGGAGCCATAGTCATGGACCAGGACCCCAACGTGTCAGTCATAGAGTTTAAGGCCAGACGGGACTAGATCATCCAGTCCCACTTCCTGGCCACCAGCACCCACACGCTAAATGCGACAACAAAAATGAGACCAAAGTATTACAGCCTACAGGAGCCTAGGTCATTATATGCCATAGGCAGAGAATAGGAGGGACCAAGGGACACTGTTGCTCGAGGCCCCTGCAATGGCAGGGAAATGATTACAGGGGTACACCCAGATGTTCCCGGTAAGTGACAATTACCCCCACGCTGTAGAGGAAGGCAAAAAAAAAAAAAACGCAAGGTCATTGCCAATCCGACCTGGGGAAAAATTCCTGCCTGACCCCACATAAGGCGATCAGTTAAAACCCGCCCATGTGAGCATGCGAGAATACTTGGTGCCACCTCGGAACGCTGGCCCTGCCCCCCAGTGCCCCATCTGCAGCCGTGGCACTGTACAGATGCAGAGCAGAAAGGTGGTAATCAACAAGTTGGGGATGCTACTCGGCGAAGGAGAGGGGGTTGTATAATTGTTAGGAGCCAGGTGAGCTTGGGGACTAATGGGCATCTTGTTCTGCCCACACTTTCCCACAGCAAGGAACAAACCCTACTGCTTAACTTGCGTGGTGTGTGATCTATGTCTTAATTTCAGCTAACCTCCTGTCCTCAGTTTTCCCATATATAAAATGGGGATAATACCTGCCTCATAAAGTGCTTCAAAGACCCTCACAGAATAAATGCAGTTTATTACTATTAAGACAAGGCAGTGTGCCTAAAATAACAGTGTTGTAGTAGTGGGATTTCAGTTCGTTCCATGCTGGTGAGACATTAAGGAATTAAATCACCTTTAAAACAGCACTTAGCAGCTTGTTTTTAACGGGGCTGGTAGCAGAGGTGTGGATTAATTTTAAATGAGGAATTGAAGTTAGCATGTAAGCATTCTTTGGAGAGGGGGTTTGGAATAGTCTCTTGCATGGCTTTCCTCCAGCACGTCCAATATTGTATGTGTCTGTAATGCCTACTTCCTGATTCAGCAACTGAGTGGCACTTGGAAATAACAGTGGGAATGATTGTAAGATTGGACCTTTCATTTACAAAGATATACAGCCAGAGAGTCCGGTGTGAAAATCAGACAGCAGCACAAGACATTTAGGGCCAGATTTTGTTAAAGGTATTTAGCTATCTAACTCGTACTGATTCCTACCTTTAAAAATGTGGACCTTAAATCCTTGGCCAGGTCTTTGCTTAGTGGGTGTGATCCCTCCTGCAGCCTGCAAAGGTGATTCTATTAATTTAGTAGATGCATCTGTTGTTTTAGATAGCACCCCCAAAGCTCTCGGAGTGTTGTACAACAAAATGGAAACAAATTCAATCTAATAAAGACACGATAGAACACTAGGTATAGTAATAAATATCAGTAAAACATGTAGTAATAACATAATTTCTGTAAGGCACACAGGTGCCAAGGTGAGAAGCACTGTTCATCAGTCTTTAAGCACATACATTTGTCTTTGTCCAGAGGGAGGCCGTTAAATCATTAACTTGCTTATGTACCAGCAGAAACTGTTTTATCTTCCTATATGGTGCTGTGGATAGAGTTTTTGATGACATCTGTGATTACAGTGAGGCTGTAGGCTAGGAATATAACAGAGTGAAAAGGAAGCATGCCATGCTAATGTTCGGTGAAACTATATTCAGTGGCCTCTTTTCACTGTATAGTGATTGGTTTTCCCTGAGGTTGATGGGCAGGTTGTTTGTTTGTTTGTTTTGGTTTTGGGTTGTTTTTTTGCATTGCCCTCAGTTGCAGCAGGACAGAAGAAGCACATGTTACTCTGGAAGATGGTTCTGACACTTCTGCATTGATTTTTCTTTGCATTACTATTCCCCAATCAATAATAGTTAAAACATTGATTTTACTGTATGAAATAGACAGACCTAGGGCCTCTAGCAATCTTAGCATGGGCCCGGGGGCCCAGTAATTACCCTCTGAGTTCTTCACAATCTTTGTTTGTATTTTACACCCTCTGGGAAATAGAGAATAGCTATCAGTTCCTTACCCATAAAATGGGGCTAAGGCACAGAGCTTGCCCAAAGATCACATGGGTAGTGGCAGAGCAGGAATTTGAATCCAGGTCTCCCATATTCCCAGGAGTGTGCCCTAACCATTGGTCCATCTTTCTGTCACATATATTGGCTTCTGACACTTCTTCCTAAAGTACCCCGGGGATGCGTGCTTTGGGAGCTAGCACAGAACATCTGGGTTTATACATGAATTAGAGAGGGGATGGACAGGGTATCTGAAAGGGAATAGATGTTATGCTTTCTATGGGATGGATGAAAGGAAATTCAAAGCACTGTGTCTCCTCCTCTTCAACAGGAAGTGGAAGGAGAAGAGCCAATTACGGTTAAAAGTTAAATGAATTGTATAGTGTGTGACAGACAAGGAGATAGAGAGAGTAGGAAGGCTTTATTTTTCTGGGGTGGGAAGCAATAATAAAGGTGAAAGATAAAGGGCCAGAAACTGATGGGGAAAACAGTTCTTGGATTATTATGTCTGTCTGATTGCTGAGGTAATCCTGTTATTTTAGAATATAAAGTTTAAGCACATGGCAGAGATCAGTTCCCCAGTGTGATGTCTCTGTTTTGCTTCACAGCTGCAGAAGAAACACTGTCAGAGATGAGTGTTTTATTAGAAAGCAGTACAGCCATGTGTTATCACCTGTTGTCATGTGCGCTGAGAAGCGGTAATGCTGTAGTATTTTAATGTAATGTGTGGAAAACATGAGGACCAGATTCTGCTCCGTTGCACCAGCTTCAATCTGGAAGAGCCCCACTGCTGGCAAAGATTTACCCTGCTGTATTTGAGAGTGTCGTCTGGCCCTACAGAATCCTGGGTAAACCGGGCGGTTTATGAGAAATCTGTATGTGGGGCTGTTGAACGCTCTTCCCCCAAATTGGGGTAATGCACATGGTGACGGGATTGGAAGGACACATGGCAGTAAGGAAAGCAGCCACCAGGGAGGTGTAAGAAGAGGTAAGACAAAGCAGAGCCGGTCCCCCTCCATTGCTCTCCTGCCAGCCTTTACGTTACCAGTCTGTGCTCACCAGCTGAGCAATGTGCAAGTCACACTCTCGTTTAGAGGGCTCACCTCTCAACTTGAACCCCTGTCTTCTCTTTAAAACAGACTCGCTTAACAGCGGTGGTGTTGGGGGGGAGGGGAGAACCTTTCTTCTCAGGATGCAGCCATAGGCTCTGATCACTGTAACAGGTGTTTGTATAGCAATGGTGGCGTATTTGTGCTGGGATTCCAGTCGGAGTTGGGCCCAACCCCCTTCGGCCCCTTTGCAAATCTCAAAGCTTTGCAAACACTGACTAATCCTCATACCACCCGTGGGAAAGAATCTGTATTCCCTCATTTGACAGATGGGGAAACTAAGAGAGAAGTTGCCCTAGGCTGCACGGCAGTAAAAGCGAGGAAGCTTTTCTTCCTGTGTTCTAAGCACATAATAATTATTGCCTATCACAAAATAACACATTGCTCCTCACTCTCCTCAGAGCATGTCTAGAACAGTGGTTCTCAAACTTATTTGATTACTTATTTGATTATTCTTTGTGTCTGTAATAGTTTACGTCCCTGTCTCCCTCCCTCCACACAAGTACTTACACCGACATAGGCGGTGATGCTTCACTTGAATCAGTTTCTGCTTCTTCGTTTTTCACTTGAGTTGTTTTTGTTTTCTGTTGCACGAATGAGCCAACGGTCATTGTAATAAGAACAAAACTGCAACTGTGGTTCATGCATACAAGTAAGTTGTGCACAACACAATGTCGTAGCAAATGGATTAACGTACAGATGACATCGACTTTGCAAATTTAACAGAAATCCATCAAAATGCACAGCGCCATCCGAGGACCTGATACGTCTGGAGGAATCCGCTTTGCTAGTTATTCATTGCTGAGTGTAAAATGTGTACAGTAGGCTTTTTTCTCCCCCTTAAGCTTCTCACCCCACCCCCCAAATACATTCTGCCCCCAAATTTGAGAATCTCTGGTTTAGAAGACAGATCTGAACACTGTTTTTTTGAACAAAGTAGCTTGATACTTTTTTCATTCCTCCAGGGATGTTGAATCCTTGATGATATCCGTAATGAAAATGGCACTTAGGTTGTTAAATAGGGGAATTTGGCTAACGCTTTTTGGCACACAGCTTGGACAGTTATAATTTATTATATTATTTCCCATCTGTTTATTATTAAATATGAAATACTTAAGTTTCACAGTCTTACCTCTTTGATTTATGTCCAAAAGAAAATGGTGGATATTTTTGCTGAATACTCATTAGCTCCAACCTATGATTATGAGCAATGTTTTGAACTTTTCCTCGATCAGTTTAAAAAGAAAAGAAAATTAAAAAAAAAAGAAAAAACCCTGACGCACATCACTCTAGGGGTCAGTGCTTTTTCCTCCGTTTTGAAAACTACCCTGTCTATAGATACTTTGTGAGTGTTTTATTTCACTTTTAAGTTGTGGGTTGCAATCAAGCCTCTCTTCATGCTTGGATAAGATATAAAAGTTTGTAGATCTTTCTGTTTGCAGAGCAGGGTGCATACTTGAGGTTGCTGAAATAGTTCATGGGTTTCTAGAGCTGTAAACTAGAATGTTCACTTTATTGCCATGCAGGTAAAGCCAACCAGACTTCTCACTTTGCTCCTGGGATTCCTGTAGCTGCCCCTCTTTAAACTGTTCTGTGTAGATTTTTATACCACGCTCATCGCCATCGTATCTGAACATCTTCTAGTGGTGTATTATGCAACTATGACTGCATATGAGGTTCATCCAGGGCCAAGTGTGCAATTGTAGATGCTAGTGCTCTTTAATGTGTGCGATCCTTTGCAGAGCACACTGGAAAGGAGCTTTGTGTACTTACCGAGCAGTTAGGTAGTTCCTAAAAGGACTGAATGGCTGGAAAAGCAGCCTGGGTATCCTTTTGCAAAGGAATTGCATGGGGCATCCTTTGTGGCCCACAGAATTCCCATATCATCTGCCTGTGACTGTTGGAGCTGGGGCAATGGTGAAATGATGCTGGGTTTTTCCTCCTCCTTTGAATGGCTTAAAGCTATGGCCCAGTAGCTCTCAAAAACAGAGGAAGATCTAGAGCCCTGGTTCCTAACCTTTTTGGCTCAAGGGCCACAGATCTCATTGTTACAACCCTGAAGGGCCACCAGTCTCCGCCAGCAGCTCTCCTCCTGTCCCCCCCACACTGCAGCCAGACAGAAGGAATTCAGCGAGGAGGCTGCCTCCGTCCTCACTGATCTCCTGTCCCCCGGGCCGCAGCAGGGAAACGGCACGGTCTTTTAGCCACGCCGCAATGCGCTCCGCCTGGGTCCTTAGGCAGCAGCTCCCTTCTGCAGCCAGTGGGAGGGGAGTGGCAGGCCACTTTGAAAGCCCCCACGGGCCACTTTTGGCCTCCAGGCCAATCATAGACTGATAGAAGATGAGGGTTGCAAGGGACCCCCAGGAGGTCGTCTAGTCCAACCCCCTGCTCAAAGTAGGACCAGTCCCAACTAAATCATCCCAGCCAGGGCTTTGTCAAGCCGGGCATTAAAAACCTCCAAGGATGGAGATTCCACCCCCTCTCTAGGTAATCCATTCCAGTGCTTCACCACCCTCCTAGGGAAAAAGCTTTTCCTAATATCCAACTTAGACCTCCCCCACTGCAGGCTCACCGTGTTCTGTCCCTACCTTGCGCTTTGAAACAGGCGTGGTGGCACGGGCCCTCGTTGTCTTGTATGGATCAGTTCTTGCAAAAGCATAGCCCATTGGCCGGGCAGGGGAAGAGAAGTATAAGGTATACTCCGTTGTAACGTGAAATCTGGTGGGTTTTCACTGAAACGTTCCCTTTCTGATGTGCTTCCCTGCATTGTTTCTCATCTAAAATACAGTGCCAGTTCATTGCCTTAGTGGACCAGATCCACTCTAGATGCAAAAATATAGCATTTAACCATCTATACTTACCTTGATTAACTGCTGTTTACGTGACCGCTTCTAGCTAGAATGGGTTTAAACTCAAGATTCTCTCCTTGCATCCATGGACTTGATAGCGTTTTGAAATAACTTCCAAGGGGAGGCATAATTTCCCAGTGAAGGAAATGGAGTATGGCATGGAAACGAGATGAGGGAGACAAGGGGGTGGGGTATTTAAGGATGTTTAGAGTTTCCTCCTTCTTGAGCCGCCTTTGTCATCGTGAGCCAAACAGGTTGTCAAAGAAGGCCCCAATCCTTCATTGAGAGCTGTGTGGGCAGCTCTCCACTGAATTCAATGCGCCTATGCACAATCTCAAGGGTCCACATGTAGAAAAATGGTTGCACTCACCCTTTGGGGAGAATCCATTATTAGACATAGATATACGTTACATCCCTGTTATGTCTGTTTTCAACTTACATTATGGGAAAAACATGAACAATTCATTTTGGTTACAGATAGCCCATAAATTAAGCCATGACATGGGAGCTTTTGTGAGCTATTTTATTTCTCACTTAAGAAATAAGTACTTATTCTAGATGTAAAATGTGTTTAATCTCTCACAGATGTAGAGGGTGTGTGCTTTTTTTTTTTTTTTTTTTTTGGAAAGAGCTGATTTATTTCTTAGTGTTTTCCTTTTATTTCCACAACTCTGGATCTTTTCCTACTTCAATATTTTATCTTTAATCTCTATACCACTTCAGTTATTATATACTCAGTCAGCGAAGCGTTAAAACATGTTGCATTAAGATCTCGATCTCTCTTTTAAGTGGGTTTTCAGACAAACTAAGTAGCAGAAGATTTTTTTTAGTGGAAAGAGGAGTAATTTCTTAGATCAAGTTTACTATATATGGAATATGGTTTAAAATATTAGCTATTTTATGGAGCAGTTATTTTGGCAAATACAGATGCTTCAGAATTGCTTTTGGTTCCATGACTGCATTTCAAATTTTTAAATAAAACATCTTTTTCTTTACCTTCAGGGATTATTGGTATAAGTGAACTGAAATCTCAGATGTATGATAAATCACTCGAGTAAGCTTTGCTCATGTTCGGACTACCTTCACAGATGTTTTCAGTTACACATGTTTCAGCCCTGAGCTTTACTGACAACATTTCTGTTAATTATTGAAAGTTCAAATCAAAGTCTGGGCAATTATTTTTATTAATAAAAACGATACGTTCTCTGAGTGACAATTTTAGAGGTATTTCCGTTCCTTTACTATTTCAGCATTAAAACGTACATCACAGGAGATATATATATTTTGCTACTTTGCCAGAATAATAATGTCCCATTAGTGGTAAGAGCTACACAAATAACGGCTACTATTTTGCATTTCCACAATGCCTTTCCATGCCAAACACGTCAAGAACTATATGCTCTACTTACGTATTGCAGTAATAACTATAGAACAAGCGTATTTTCAGCCTGAATTACTTACTTTTTTAGATTGAGGGAGAGAAATAGAAACAACCAAAATAAAATCTGTAGGAGAGCATGCAACATTTCTTCTGGTTGTAATAGGGCTTGTCTACAGGGGGTTAATTTGCTGAGAGTCAGGTAACCCGCATTATGCAAGCTGCACTAATAGCGTGTTCACTGGGCAGTGTGCCCTCTGTCAGTGCGTGCGATGATGTGCACACGGTGGTGGTTTGCTCTGAACTGAGGGCGTGGCCTTCCTGGAGGGTATCCCATGCTCCTTTGCATTGCAGCTGAGCAGTGTGCACTCTAGGATTTTTCTTGCTGTGTGTTGTGGGATGTGTAACGGAAGCCAGGCTAGATGAGATTTTTTTTATTTTAAATCCCATGATTCATCTGTCTCCACCCTCTACTTCCTCTCTGGGCAGGCTAGCACCATTTTTGAATTGCTGTTGGCCAGCATGGCGCCAGCGCTGCTCTGGGCCGCGATGCTGGCAACCTCAAATACGCAAATGCTGCTCAGGCTGTGTTTCAGCCCTCAAAGCTGGGTGAAGTCGGCTTTGGATTTCCCCAGCCACGCCACCGAGCAGATGACGTGGCAGCCGCTCCGCCAGCTGCAGGAGAGCCTTCGGTGGCAGTGGAACTGGGACGCAGACAAGGAGGAAGAGGAACACACTAAGCAATTGAGAATAGAGTACTGGCCGTCTGGGAGGTGCTTCACAGTGTGCCGCACCATTTCTGGACTCGGGAAACCAGGCTGGAGTGGTGGGAAAGAATTGTTTTGCAGAGCTGGGATGATCCGCAGTGGTGAATGCACAATATTTGCGGGAGTGAGGGGGGAAAAGCTTTGTGATGGGTGGGAGGGTGAGGTGCAGAGACGTGCCTGGTGGTTTGAGCAGCCAGCAGGCCAGCAAACAGCTGGGGCAATATTGTCAGAGACGCCTGTGGCTCTTATTTGGAGTTTCTGGCCTGAAATTTTGCAGCTGTACCTCCAGCTGTTCGCACGTGGGAGGTGCGGGAGAGGTGAAATTATTTTTGCGCTTCAGTGTTGTTCATGTGTGGTGGATATACCATGTGCAATCCCTGTTGCACCGTGCGTCTTTGCCCACATGTGTTTGTAAAACCTTATAGATTAGTGCAAACGTAGTTATGTTCAGTGCAAAATGAATCGTGGACTCCATTTCCTTACTTCCAAGATTATTCACCTCCTCCTACCATGCTGTGTATAATCTGGCGTTTTAGAGCTCAGACTGCTGGGAGAGGTCTTGTTTTTGAACTGATTTGTGATTTGATTTTTATCTGATTATCTGCTGTTTATTCTTTTTTCCATAGTTCATTAGTCACGGGGTGCGCTGGCCGTTTAAGGGGGCTGGGGCACAGCTCCACCAGTGCCAGGTTTAGCCCTCTTCCCCAGGTGAAGGGAGTGAGATTTGGGGGTCACAACATCAGAGCATGTGCCTAGAGCCTGGGCCTGCTGGGGAATATAAGAGCAGCCTATAGGGTTGCCACTTGTCCAGGTTTTTCCAGGATTGTCCCTTTTGGAAATTTGTAAGAATGCTCAGTACGCACTGACAGCTGTCCAGTCTTATAGGCTCAGGATCATCCCATGCCTCCCAGGGTTTCGCACCTCAGAGGTTTCAACCCTAGCAGCGTGAGGGTCAATCAGGGAGAGTTTGCAGACGAGGCGGGGTTGCAGCTCTCGGGCTCCCAAGGCCATGGGTAGAGATGAGGAGGAGACTTTTGGGGAGAGAAACCTCTGCTGAAGGACCTGCAGGAGAAGGACCCTAGTGGGTGACGCACCACAGCTGGGACATCTGCAAAAGACTTTGAGCCAGGAGGAAGGGCTGTAAGCAAGGGGGAACCTTGCGTGGAAGATTTTTGAGTGATTTATAAACAGGACTAATGGAGCCTGGGGAAGAGGGCTGGAAGGTTTTGAGTATTTTATAGTCATCCACACACAGAAGGGGAGCAACGCTGTGAAAACACCAGATGCAATGGTGTATTTGATGTGAGACAGAAGGGAGACTGAGGCAGTGGCTGGCCGGAAGCAGACTGGGTAAGGCCTGCTCTGTACAGCGTAACGGAAGGCATACATTTAGATTAATCTATCATAATCATTTGAGAAGGGCAATTATGTGGTTACTCGGCCTGAGGTAAATATAGATTTCAGCTAGCATGACTTTGGAGAGAGTTTTGTAACTTGGGAACATCTATTTGCTTTAATTTTCCTTCTGAACGTCTCACTAGTTCCCATGATACTTAACTCTCAGGAGAATAATTTGACAGAATGACAGTGACAGCTTAGGACTCGTCAATACATTCTTCTCCTGCCCCAGATAAGTAGGGTCAGGGTCCGAGGTAGTTGCAGTAACATTCGCTCTGTTGTGATCTGCGGTGCCACTTGAGACGACGAAAGAAGATAAAAGATTTGGGGGGTAGGGGGGAAGAACAGTCACTCACGCACAAGCATATTTTGTTCTATGTCAAGACTTAAGACATACACACAGGGGAACACAGGGCTTATTTGGGGAACGTACTCAGTTTTATAAGGAAGGTGAGACAAAATGGCTTCGCCCTGTGTTCCCGGGTATGAAAAGGCAAAGGCCAGGCAAAATGGCACCACACTCAGGCGGTGGCTGCCACCTAAACGTCAACGTAGAACGCCTTAGTTTGGTCAGATGGCATGTTTACAACGGGATTAACTGATCACCCACTCCGATGCTGAGTGCCCGGGCGCCTTCGTCTTATGTTCCTGAGACGTCAGGGAACTGAACAAACAAATGAGGGAAAAGATTGAGTCATCTGAACAAACTGCCGTACTCCATAGTTTTGCTCAAGAAACACACCTAGCACCAGGAGACCATGAAAATCCTCCAAGGAGTTTGGTTAGATGAGGTTTTCTTCTCCTCTTCCATGGACCCTTCCTTGCTGTCAGCACCTACCTACCTGCTGCATCACTAACAGATAAGTGGTTTAGGTTTGATGCCGTAACTGCCCTTCATAGAGGGCGTTGAGTAAAACTTTCAAAAGTGACTTAGCTAATAAGGAGTCTGAGTTCCATTGACACTCAGTGAGCCTCTTGTTCTTGTCTACATGGGGACACTCAGGAAGGCTAAAATGGATTCACTAAAGGTGTGATGCTAAAGCACACTTAATCCCCTGTCTGGACGTTCTCATTCAGAAGTAAAGTGGGCTTAGTTTAAGATACAGTGACTTTAGTTCTGAATGAGAGTGTCCAGACAGGGGCTTAATGCACTTTAACTTACATGCTTTAACTTTGCACCTCCTAGTTAATTCGTCTTAACTGTTCTGAGTGCCTCCATGGAGACAAACTCTCTGGCTCCTAAGTCATTTACTCACTTTTGTAGAGTTTTACTCAGTGTTTTCCATGTCAGTATCAGTGGCAACCTGCCTTTCTTGTCTAGTTGTTAGTGGAAAAGAACAACTAAAATGGCATAAAAAGGTGAATTAAAAATAATTTTTTTTTAAGTAATACAATAATATGAAAAGAAGAAACAAAAAGCGTGTATAATATTGCACTGGAAATACTTCAGGAGGACTCAATTAGCAGGAATGCAACAGAGTTTACCTACTGTAGCCTTAAAAAGGCATGTGGACCCTGAGCGCACATGAGTAACCACAGGATGAAGGTTTGTATCTTTGTTTGGTTTCTTGTCCCAAATTAGCAGCCTGCTGACCTACTTTCTGTTGGCTGAAGGTGATACAAACCCTTAGCGAATCGCCAAAGAGCAAAAAGTCCCCAAGGTACTGAATTTACCAGTTCAGACCTGATTCCTCACTACTGTGTACCTGGAATCATCCCGTAGCCTTGTGCAAAGTGGATGTAAAATGCTATCACCAGCGCAAGTGAATGGGGAATTTTGATTTGGTAGCATCACACTCACTTTGCACAGGTGTGAACGACAACACAATGTTCAAGGCAGAGGCGAATCTAGTCTCTTCATTTAAAAAAAACCCCATTTGTTAGCCATATGGAAGTAAGGTTCCAGCATTCATTTCCCTGATTAATTATCATTAGTATTGGAAAGCCAAACATAGCAGTTCATTTTCCTGTCGATGGTAACGGGAGAAAGCAGTTCAATCAGATTAAATAGGTATGTTTGCCCTACCAGGGAAATGCTCTTGGGAGAAATTTATTTTTGCCTTTTATTAGCAAATCATGGAATTTGGCTATTGAACTGCACTCAGCAACTCTGCAATACAGTCCGAAAACAAAGAAAATACTGATCCTTTCAAGTGTAAGGGGAGTTTAGACAGGTAAAATGTACTTTATCTACACTGGAATTTACAGTGGCGGCTCTAATACTTTATTCTTGTGAAAAATGACGTGAGTAGTAACCCACAAGTGGCTGAGAACTTGGTTTCACATCCCATCTGACAGTCTAAACAATAAGCATTGCGCTAATGGAAGAAAATTCTAGCCTCAGTTTATCTTGTTTATAATCACTGTTAATAACGTATACTTATTAATAACATACATATGATATGACTTGTTCTCAAGTTTATGAAATAGAGTCAACGGGGCAGCTGCAGAACCACATGACACACATATACCCAGATCAGATATAAGACATCTTCATTTAAAAAAACAACTATACACTCACCCCTGTAGGGTGCGACCTTTTATGCTTTTCCCATGGTTTCAATGATTGAAAATGTTGTTGAATGTTTTCTGTGCAAGCGGAAATTCCTAACTTAGTCTCTAGCTGCAGGTGGTAGCATTAAATACATTGGAAACAGTTCCTGACTGGAAGGATATTTGAAAATCCTCATCAGACTGGGAGTTGTGAGACAAGGGGTCTGGACCCTGCTCAACCAAAGACTTCCTGTGTGATGTTGGGCAAGTTGCTTAAACAATTGGAGCCTCAGTTTCCCTGTCTGTAAAACAGGCAAAGCCACCCTTTAAATTATGCAGAATAAATGGCCATGCTCCACGCCCCCACTAGAAGTATATAGCATTATGAAATCCTTACTTCTGTCCATGCGTAGGCAGGACATCTATTGGGACTATTGATTGAGTAGAGATTTCAGGTTCAGACCAACAAGTGTTTGTTAACCTGTAATTGATATTTATAAGTGAAGATGCAGGGGATCAGAAGTTTTCTTTGCAAAACTATTTTTTAGGTTTCCAAGATTGACTTAAGTTTACAAACTGTTTTTCTTTATATTTAAACTCAGTTCCTATGTGAGGGGATTCAGCTTAGAAAACATTTCCCTAAAGATATATAGACCAATACATCAGGGATAGAAGGACAACTTGAAAAACTGGGTTGGCATATAGGGTCTGAGACCCGTGTGTGTAATAATATACAGAGATAAATACACAATCCCATTAAGTGTGTGTGTGTGTGTGTGTGTGTGTGTGTGTGTGTGTGTGTGCATGTATGCATATATATAATTTATATATATGAAATGTGTGTGTATATGCATAATGACATTTTATATTTGTATGTTTCATATATGCATACAGGGTATCCACATGCGTGCACACACACGTGCAATGAGATTGTCAAAAATGCTTCTTCTTGACCTAACTCTGTATATTGTAATCAATTATAAAACTCCCATTGACATTGGTTGCAATGCAAGCAAGATTGGGCCGACACTGAGAGCTGCTGAAAATCCCACCCATATTATAGATATATAAAATAACATAAGCAGGAGGTTTTTAACTGTATGTAAAAATCTTGAAATATCTGAAACCTTAATAAAGGGTTTTGCAGACGGGTTTTTTTCCCAATAAAAACAACAGGTATGGAACCAATTTGGGATATTTGAGGTTAGGAAATTTGGGGTTTATTTGTACCATTTGTTTTTTCACTTCACTAGAAAGTTTCTCTGCACCCATGTTCCTACAGTTCTTGTATTTGTCACTCTGCCCACACTTTCACTTTTCACTATATCCTTTTATTTGCATCTATCATTCCTTGACCTTGTTTTGGGTTTCCCCTATGCAGGATAAGAAACTAATAATGTTTGAGTGGGAGCTGAACTTTCAAACCTGTGATGCTGGAGTGGCTGTGGTAGTGGGTAAGACAAGTCTGTCCATCCTTAATTGCAAATGTCATTAGGTGTACTGGGCTTTTGGCAAGTAATTTGGAGGGGCTTCAAGGTATAACCCATTTTCAGGCACAGGAAATAAAAGGCCTGAATGGTAATTTATTGTGCCCTTCAGCTGTATGTAGGTTAAATATTTGGAATATATTAATGCTAAATAGTCTGTGTTGCTAGGTCTAATTTCCGCTGAAGGGAAGCATGTTGATATTTATTTTAAACGAATAAAGCTAACCAAGGTCATTACTATGGATACTTTTCTCAGGCCGGGCCAGTGACACCTGTATGGATTTAAGCAATAGAAGCCATCTGTGAGTAGGAAGTCTGGTTGCCATGGAAACCAACCACTAACAAGAATCATGACAAAAGTTGTATGGACTAAGGGGTCATTGGAGTGGGTGTCCAGGTCACGTAGGTCACTTCCTAATTCCCCCCGAATGCTCAGTGAGATTTTTTTTGGGGGGGGGACGGAAGGGGGGATATCCCACTAAACTCTTCATAATGAAGGGCATGCGGTTTTGGAAAAGTCAATTGAGTAATGTATGTAGGCCCAGATTCTGAGCTGTGTTACACTGGTTTAAACCCATAGGAACGCCTAGGATATCATGGAGGGTTGGAAGTTTATATAGTTGCTCTGGATTTACACTGGTGTAACCGATCTGGATCTAGTCAGGGTCTGCTTTGTTCTTTTATTAAGTCACGTATATTTGCAGTACACTCCATCTATTATTATCTCAGACATTGATCAGTTTGAATGTCTTTTAATCAGACTACAGCAGAGCCTCATTCATGCTTTGTTGTTTGTTTTGGGTTACAAAGGGTGTCTATTCGTCGGAGGTCAGGATCCTTTTGTGCCAGGCATTGTACGTACCTATATAACAAAAAGATTTTCCCTGCCCCAAAGAGTTTATAAGTTAAGTAACTGCGGGTATACTGGACAAATCATGATCTCTACTCATATCTCAGCCAAGATTTGATAGCAGAATGCTGAAGCCTGGACTTGTTTTACTTAAGGTTTCATTATTTTTACAAAATAGGCCTCAGTGCTTTTATTTGTATTGCCATAAATAGTTAAAACTAAACCACAGCTGTCAAAATAAAGTACACATTGTGTTGCATTGTGGGTTTTTTTTTTTTTTGTGATTCTGAAACTTGCTTATTCTTAAAGCTAATGTTCCACAGTGGTTCTCTCAGCTGCTTGTGCAAATTAATGAGGATTTTAAAGTTGATAAGAATCAGACGTACATCTGAACATACTGCAAAGAAACCAAGTGGATTAATAAAATAAAGAGTAATGCTTAATGAATGCCATGACTTTTGGCTAGTTTTTTTTTTTTTAAACATAAATGGTAAATACAAGCCAGCTTGCTCAATTTTCATCAAATTTCAGAATATTTAAAATGCATTTTATAAATCCGTATTTAACCCAGATTATTTTGACAGTAATTGGCCAAGATGATTATACATCTGTGTATGGCATTAATGAGACCCTTAGTGGAATTCTGCAATCAGTTCTGGTGTCCACACTTCAAAAAGGATCTTGAAAAACTGGAAAAGGTTCAGAAAAGAGCTATAACAATAAGTCAAAGTCTGGAAAACCTGCCTTATAATAAAGGATTTAAGAACCTCAGTCTACTTAGTTTATCCAAGAGAAGGCTAACGGTAACTTGATCATGAACCACACGTATCTACACAGGAGAGAGTTGTCTGATGGTAGACAGCTCTTTAATCTAGCAGAAAAAAGGCGTAACGAGACCCAATGGTTGGAAGCTGAAGCTAGACAAATTCAGACTAGAAATAATCTGCAAATTTTAACAGTGACGGTAATTAATCATTGGAACAACTTTAGGTACGTGGTGGATTCTCTTGACGTTTTAAATCAAAATTATGGGACACTTTTATTTAAAGAGACACTATAGCTTAAACAGATGCTACGGGCTTGGTGCAGGGTTTACTGGGGGAGCTTCTGTCACCTGTGTTATGCAGGAGGTCATTCTAGATGATCATCATAATTGTCTCTCTGGCTTTGAAATCTATGAGTTGTTTTTTGACTTTAAAGTGGTTCCAGGTAAATTTTTGCCAGTCATTCAAATTAGTAATTGATTACAAACTTCTTCCATGGCTTAGGATACTCCTTGGGTGTCTTGGGTAAATGGTCTTGTTCCAAAGAGCTGATTTGTGTAGCATTAGACTAGTTGGAATAGATCTGTCACGTTGAAAGTTTGCTGTTTCATGTAGGTTGACCAACGATCAAAATGGTCAGTTACAGGTTTGGAGGTGAAGGTTTTCTTATTCTGGAAAACAGTTCTGGTGAGGATTTTGGGGGAGGGTTGTGTTTGTTTTTTGTTTATTAGCTTCCCAATTGCTTTATCTTCTAGGTTGAATTGTTCCGGCACTGGAGTAAATGGGCGTTCACATTCAGTTAATTTACTTTGTATCAGCAGGGAAATTACAGGACTAATGGCAATAATTGGCATGCAGTCCAGGTTTCTTAACATCAGAATTTCCGCTTGTTTGTGTTTGCTCATATCTTCGTCCCGTTTAGGGACAGAACAACTTCCTGACACAGTTGACTTTCTCACACTTTTCCTGCAATTGCCAAAAAGCTGCTGCTCCCTCCTACGGATCCATTAGATCTGTTAAAATCAGATGGGTTTTGAAGGCCGCTTTTTGATTTCCTGCAATCTGTGTTTGGTCTTCCATCCTCCTGTTCCCTCTTTCTTCCTTTGTTCTTTGAGGTTAAAGCCGGGGGTGTTGAGGTCCCATTAGTCAGTCTGGCTAATCTTAAACTCTTCTTGTTGAAAACCAGAGTGGGCCAAATTATTCTTACAGTTACCCTCGATTTACACCTCTCCATCTTCCTTAACTTTATTCGAGTTACTCCAAATTTACACTGATGTAGCTGACCCAAGAATCTAGCCTGCTAATTGGGTCAGAGAATTATGTATCCTAAAGAGCACTGAAAAATCCATCTCCTCATCTAACTTAAATCTTGGAAAAATCACTTAATTTTGGACAAAGCAAATCCCTTCTTAGAATCTGCAGGCATTCGCATGGTGCAGGACAGTATGTGACTAATTAGTCAGATGCTGTAATTAATTTAGCATGCCATCTTGTTTAAATAGAACACCCAAAAGACTTTTGTTTTGGTATTTTTATATTTTGTGTGTGTGTGAAAGGTAGGTGTGTGGGAGGAGAGGAAGGGGGGGGGGTCGGGAAGCTGAAAACCCAAAACGTGGGTTAAAATAGGTTACTAGAGTTTAAACACCACTAAAGGAAATAGGCTTCAGTGTACTCCACTCTCCTGATGAGTTGTTGGCTCAGCTCTTGTTGCTATTTTATTATTTGCTGAGCATAGTCAGTGGGATCCGGGCTGTGTAAACACGTAATCTCTCTGGGCGTCAGTTCCCCACCTGTTAAATAGGGATAATAATATGTCCTTTCTCCCAGCCTGTGTCTGTTACATGGTAAACTCTTTGGGGGCAGGGATGAACTGTTACTCCCTGTGTGCAGAGCACCCAGAACAATGATCATGGTTAGGGCCAGGCCCATCAAGAAAAATGTGGGGCCCCAGTCTCTTGCGTTCGCTGGGGTCCCATCCCTCCTATTTCATTTTATTTGCACAGAGGTTACAGATGTCTCTGAGCTCAGGGCCCCCGGTATAATTGTCCCCCGCCTGTCAGCCCTGGTTGGGGCCCTTAATCAATACTATAATATCACAGTTTCAGGATAACAGCGCCTGTGTCCCCTCCCCACCTCCATGGTCCACTCTGGGAGTTCCCATTCAGGGCTCCAACTGTCTCCTGTTTCTCAGCAGGGACCCTTGTCTGCTCCCTCCTGACTGAGGGTTTTAAGGCTTCACGGCTCCCTGCCATAAATTGTGCTGTCCCCGTCAAGCCAGCTTGCCTGAAGGCCAGTGTCTGTGCTTTGCTTTCTCTTTGAGGCCTGTGAACGGCGTATTGACAATATGATGTCTGTGGTTTTTTTGTGGTAGTGGGGGAGGGGACAAAACCTATAAAATAAAAGTCTGTAATAAAAATTTATTTTTTAAAAAAAATTTAAAATGACTAATCCAGCTTTTCGCCATCTGAAAGTTGTTCTGTTCCTTTATCCGGCCAGGTTTTTGTAGCCTTCAGTCTTCTAGTTATGCTTATAGGACAGAGAGTTAGTACAATCCGACAGTGCTTTTACACTGCTTTAAACATAGCATCATTATACTATCTGATCAGAGGCTCTGCTGTGACTTCTATTTTGATATACATAAATGTATTCTCGTTGGGCTGATCGTGCTGTCACAATGACCACAGTAAAGATTCTTTCCCTTAATTTTTGCAGTGTTAGTTTTCATATTGAACTTCTCAAGGCTGAAGAATAAGACAGTTTATGCTGAGCTGTGAATCTTGAGAGTTTCCAGTATGTACTTTATATCTGATGGAATTAACATATCTCCCCCCTCGCCCCCCCGACACCCTGTCAAACTCACTTTTCTGGTATTTTTAATTCTTAATTAATTTGTCTCATGTAAGATGATATGAATGTGCACAGTTGGAAACCAGCCCTGGCGTGGCATTGAGTTTTGCATAAGCTGATTAAGGACCCAAACCTAAGTGAAGGAGGAAACATTTGAATGGACAAAACCCAGTACACCTGTTTCGAAGGTGCCCTGACCCACAATATCTTGGCACTTGTCCCTACATTTAGAAACAGAGTTTCCTCAAGAACAACATTTCCGTTTACAGCCTGAATCTGCTCACTTGAGAGGTATCAAGTCTACAGTGGGTGGGTTTTTTTTCCTAGAACACACACAGTCATTTTTACACTCCTAGTTAGGAGGCGGTCTGCTCACTGTGCCCTAAAGTGGCCGGGTTATGACTCATCCAGAACTCCCTGCAGTAGAGAATTCCATAGTCAAGGGCTGCCCTGGATAGAGGATGCCTTGTCCTTGTGGCCCCTGAGGTCCAAGCCTGAGCTCTTGTTTGAAAGCAGTCACTGTAGTGGGCTGAGGAGCAAGAGGTGGGGGTCATAGGTAGCCAGAACCTAGCCCATTTAATGGCTTGGAAATGAATACTAGCCAGCCAGCCAGCCACTCTAGGGTGGAGCATGTTAGCCTGTGGTCCCATCAGCCTAGACTCTGTATTTGGTGAACAATTGCATATTGAACTGGCTGTACTATCTGGGTGGTTTTTGTAGTCAACCAAAGTAAAGTGTGTTGCTATATTTCAGTCCTGAGGGCTAACAAATCTGTGCTAACTTGTTTTTAAAACTAATTATTTGTTTTGTTGTTTATTGCATCCCTTTGATAATAGATCACTTATTTTTCCAAGTATTGATCGTTGTTTGAGTTGGGAGCTGCAAAAGACATTTGGATCAGCGATCTCAAAAGGGGTCTGGTTTCACAGTGGTGCGTTCAAATATCCTTTGCTGAAATGCCGCTTTGTAACTTCTAAGGGGTAACGCGCCTCTGAGTCACAACACGTGCTCCTGCGGGTGTCGCATATCCTAGTGCGCCCCCGGCTGGTTTGATGGCTGTGAGGGGAATCCAGGCCTTTGTGCTCTGGATCCCTGGGGTATGTTAAGCTTCTGAGCCGGCCGTAGCACAGGATCCTCCGTTGGCCTCTCTGGCACATTTCCTACGCACTGACTCTGTCTGCTACCCTGTCTTGGAAATGGGGCTACTCCGCCCATCCAGTCCTGGCTCCAAGACTCCCCAGTGATGTAAACACATCCCTCTCCCAGAACTCCATCCCAGTGGTCTGAAGCTTCTGGTGTACAGGTTGACTCTCTGGAAGGCATGCAGCGGCTGTGAAGCCGTTCACGAACAGAGAGACACTTCGCTCCGAGTCTGACACCTTTGTGATCTTTAATGCTTAATCATGTAAAGCACAGGAGATTACAGATCATACAAAACAATACACATCGGAAACTGCAATGTTCCTCGCTCTCTAGCTCACCCGTCTCTTGTGAGGACCAGTCTGGGTCTAGGAAGGCGGCACGATGCCCCTGTCTCATGCAGACTATAACACACTGCCCCTCATGGAGCCTCTTAGCCAGCTTCTGTGCTCTTGCGCTCTCCTGCTCCTCGCTTCCTATTCCTGGCTGGCCCCTCTTCCTGTATGTTTCTTTATTTAAACCCTGCTGGTCACCTGGTCTCTATTTTACTCTGGGTAAGTTTCCTCTTTTCCGATCTTCCCCCCATAACACTGTGGCTTGCCTATGGGCTGGAGAGCCTGGACTAAGCCAGCCCGAAGTACAGGATGAGCCATGCCTGGGTTGAATCGGGTGATCCTGGGTAAAAAGAGCAGAAAATTCAAAGGGGGGGAAAGCCCAGGAAGCTGCAGCTGGGTCTTTAGACACTGCAGGGAGCAAGAAGACTCCTGTAGGGCCATGAGTCAGCAGGGAAAAAAGCCGAAGGCGCACGAGAGTGGGAGAAAGCTCTTCGGGCAAGTAGGCCTGGGACAAAGACTATGTGAGTTTGTGGTTTTGAGTCAATCAAGAGAGAGACGCTGAACTGCTTGGGTCTAGAGGGCAGGTGTGTATCAGAGGACTAAACAAATAGGACCCTGATGGGGATTGTTTGAACCACCTTTGAATTGCGAGTTCTTAAAGGGCTCTGAAGAGGGTGAGACAGAGGCAGGGGCTGCTGATTGACCCCTGGCCACGAAGGAGTGTTTGGGAGGCAGATGCGTGATATTACCCCCCCTTTCTTGAGGGGTGTTTATGCTAAACTGGATTGTCAAAGCTTGAGTGGCTTTATCGCATAACATTTGTGAGGTTTAAGTATCGTGGTTAACCTTAAGTATTTCCTGTTGTCCCTGTCTGGTGTGTATCTGCAATGGCTCCTCTGGGCAGCAGTGAATCTGCATTTATAGAGGCAATCAAAATACAATAATTTTTGTAATACAACTTCATAATATCAATCGGAATTCGTAAGTTGTAGAGATATAGCCCCAGTTCGTAACAATGGGTACGTCACAGAAACCAGTGTTTTCCCTTTTCATCTCAGCCACAGAAGAACAGCCGTCATCCACTTCTGTGTTTGGTCAGACCTTTGGCCTTTTATTATATTTTTTTTACATGGATTCCAGTAGGTCTTATACTGTGATGCTCTGTAAAGTGAATCACAAAAGGGTGGGTCTCCAAGTGTCTTAGAATCATAGAAGATTAGGGTTGGAAGGGACCTCAGGAGGTCATCTAGTCCAACTCCCTGCTCAAAGCAGGACCAACCCCAACTAAATCATCCCAGCCAGGGCTTTGTCAAGCAGGGGCTTAAAAACCTCTTAGGATGGAGATTCCACCACCTCCCCAGGTAACCCATTCCAGGGCTTCATCACCCTCCTGATGAAAAAGTTTTTCCTAATATTCAACCTAGACCTCCCCCACTGCAATTTAAGACCACTGCTCCTTGTTCTGTCATCTGCCACCACTGAGAACAGCTTAGCTCCATCCTCCCTGGATCTCCTTGTCTCTTAAGGACCCTGTGTCAAATGTGTGGTCTGTTAACCAATCAAAAGATGTTGTTTTTCCTTAACTGCCAAGCTTTGCAAACTCAACCTGAGAGCCTAGCTGTGTTCTAATGTGTCATCAGCAATAATAAATATTCCATAGGCCGGGTTGTGCCCTCACTGATGCAAACCCATTGCCCTAATTGGGGTTTCAGGTGCCATTTTTACATAGTCACTGTCCAGAGCACTCTAGACGGCAGCCCAAAAAACAATTTAGAAAAGTTTTTTGTAAGTCAGACAGAATTGTAAATGAAGGATTGGCTCCAACTCCAAATCAGCTCAATGTGTCTTTCTGTTGACGTCAGTGGCAGCTGTTTCAGGAGTTAAACGCGCCTCTTTTGCAAATGTGCATCGTAAAGCGTCTGCTTGCCCAAAACTAAAATGTGACGTTTTAATAAGGGTGTTTGGAATCTCACACGCATGAGGAAGAACTTTTGTGTATACCATGCTGCTTACTTTTAAATCTTGCTTTAGGTCTGCTAGCCAAGTGTGTCTTGCACGTGCTTCCCTGGTGTTGATTTTAATTTGTTCCTGGTTTAAAACCTGCAAGCTGGAAAGGATGCCTTTTGAAGTGGCGAAGAAAACAGGCCAGTTGAGGTGTTGGGCTCCCATGTTGCCAAGTTAGCATGTTAACAGCTGCTAATATTTTCTTAAGCTGCCAAAGCAGCCTGAAGATGCGTTTAACACCCAACAGACACCTGTTTTTATCAGTTTAGCTCTGCGAGCACATGGCACTGTTCAGCGGGGTCATGTCCATAAAGGACAGTTAATGTCTGTTCTACAGGTTGCTCAGGAGAGTGGAACTAGTTGGCATTCTAATTTTATGTTAGGGCGGGGACGATGCACATACTGAGAGAGAACTAAATACAGAAGAGCTAAGTATTAAATTAAATATTTCAATATTTAAAACATAAAATTCTCTCTCCATGAGGCTTAGGCCTCTTTACCTCCGTTACATTGTCTCCTTTTGATACTTGCTTGTGCACACGCTGCACGGGATGATAGAGCAGCTGTGAATACTTTGTGTCATTCAGTTCCGAATCGAGTGGTTCAGATTCTTGTTTCATACGGTAGCAAGTTTTTCTCCACGACACAAGAGGAATGGAAATAACACACAGTGAGTGACTCCTCAGCAAGTCCTTTCTGTCTTGCATTGGTACGTGGCATATCCACGGTTATCCACCATTGTTGTCCTTGGCTGAAGTCTGCTTGTATTTAATTTTTCTTGGAACTCTAACACAGATAATTACATGCACTTGGCCTGCATGTTCATTGTTCCATCAGCATGTTCGTTTCGTGTAATCAATTTGCACCTCTAGATACAAAATTTACAAGGAAACTTTGTTATCTGGCTCATGGTTATATAATTATGAGTTCAAAGATAGCGTGGAAAGGATAATGGGAAAGTAAATCCCTTCCAGGGTGTAATTATTTGTCCCGATAGCCTGAGTGCTTTAGGATTTTTAGTAATGACGAATGCTTATGGCCTCTCTCTTGTTTTCCTGTGCTATGGGGAAATCCAACTGTGGATTTTCTCTGCCCGTGTCTACATGTGTACTCTGTAGACATGTGATATCTATGAACCTCAACATAGAAGAGTAGAGCAACTGGCAAACTGGACCAGACCAGTGGTCCATCTAGTCTTATGTGACAGTGGCCAGTACCAGCTGCTTCAGGAGGAAGGTGCAAGGAGCCCTGCACTAGGTAAGGTATTGAGTCCACAGGGGATGTTTCCTCCTGACCCCCGTCGGTTGTTAGAGATAGGCGAATGCCCTGAAGCAGGAAGGTTTATAGCCCGTCCAAAATCTATCTTTGGGGTGTTTTTTTAAAGCCTTACTGTAATTATCATTTTTGCCCCTTAAAAACGAAGTGGTGGAGTTACAAGGATTCTGAGACTTCTGTCCCTTACCTTGACTGCGAGGTCTAATAGCGAATATAGTGTTATCCGATTCACTGGTGTACTGCCCTCTCTTGGTGTCTCCCCTGGTCTTTTCTGTATCAAGTTCAAGCTTCTCTCCCTCAGCTTCAGTTCTATCCCAGCACACTTTTCTGTTCCCATGCATTCTGTCTCACTATTCCCTCTCTAGGCTTCTCCTGTCCTCATGCTTTCTTCTATGTGTGGTGCCTTATCTCAGGAGTGTAGCAAGATGCCCCATGCTCTTCTCATTCAAACCTATCCTTTATATATCCTTTATGACCAGCATTTGTCTAATCTATGCATGGTGTGACAGGGTCAGACTAGATGGCTACCGGAGAGGGCTAGAAGGCCAATATATCAGTCCCAGGCTCAGCAAGTCCCTTTTCCCCTTGTAGCTGAGCAGGGGTTACCCCAGGTTAATTAACACGCCTAGAGTCAATCAAGGCCCCACCTAGGATTTGTTAAAAGCCTCCCCCCCAGAGAAAGGGTGTGGCTGGAGTTGTGAGAGTGAGGCGAGTTACCAGACTGTGAGCAGGCCAGACGCCGTCAGAAACCAGGAGGGTTTAGGAGAAGGCGCAGAACGCTGGCAGAAGAGAACCCGGCAGGCACAAAGCCTGGGGGAGGGAAAAACCCTGCCCGAAGAGGACAAAGGACCTTTCCCAGGCCTGGAGGCCTGAGGGAAAAGACCCTGCCAGAAGGGGGAGATAGAACTAGACATTTGGTTTGGCAATACCACGCCCCGTGGGGCTGTCAGAGGTCAAGAGCCTCCCCTGGCGAAGAGGCCAGGAAGGGCCCCCGTCTGAGCAGGGTACGGACATTAAGTCAAGGGACACAGGAAGTAACTCAGGGATGCTAGGGTCCCTGGGATGGGGCCTGGAGTCGAGGGTGGGACTGGGTTCCCCCCGCCCCAGCGGCCATTCACTGGAGGGGCAAGAGCCCTAGCAAAGAGGCAAGGGCCTGTGAGAAGCAGAGACAGGACTGGGACCCAGCCGGGAGCGGCCGTCTTAGAGAAGCTGCATTACCCTCCCCTGCCACTAGAGGATGGAAGAACACAAAGGGGCGAAGCAGTTCCCCGACCTACCGCTAGAAGGAAGCGCTGGACCCACCGAGGTAGAGAAAGAGCTTTGCCACAATGGCTAAGGTGCCAATTGCCAGGATGTCGAGGTTGTGTATATGTAACTGTTTCATTTATTCTACTGGGGGGAAAAACGGCTCAAAACTCTCCTCCCCCCCTCACTTTATTTCCTGTCCCCATGGCCTCCTTATCAGTTGGCTTCTTTCTAGGATACCATTGCTATGTTGTACTGTGTTATGGAGGAAAGTCACCAATGGGTCTTGCATCGTGAAAGTGTCAAGATTCTGGCTTGTCCTCCATTAGGGCGTTATACAGTCAACAGCATCCATCTCTGCTAGGGACTGCCAGATACAGTGACCCCAAAGACTGTGCCTGCGTGAGCAGAGGGAGAGTTGGTCACAGGGACAGCTTTTTTTACAGCCACTCCAGAGTTTTGAAGCTAGGAGCAGCACCTTGATCTGGATCCAGAACTGGATCGGGTGTTAGGGTTTAGATGTCTTGTCTTCGTTAATAACCGTGGTTGGTTTGTACCTATAAAACACCAACAAGTTGTGTTTGCAGCTAGCAAATGTTTCTATCGCTCTTAACCTCATTTCCTCCCTCAGCTCTAGGGTCAGGTGGTCACACCAAACTGTTGTCTTGTCTTAACCTAGACTGTAAACTCTTTCTCTGCTGCATGGTTGTGGGTGAGGACTTCTAGGTTGTGTTAGGGAAGCATTCCTGTTTTAGAGCGGGAACTGAAGCACAGGGTAAATTAAACGACTGGTTTAAGGTCAAAGTCTATAGCCGAGCTGGGGATTGAACCCACAACTTCTGAAGCTCAGACCACTGCCTTATCCACTGGCCCATTCTGCTCCTCTAGTTAAGAAGCAATATTAGGAATTGCTATGGATCATAGAGCAAGTATCCATACAGATGGAAGCTACTCTACTAGCAGGTATAACATTGTAATGTTCTAGTTACCTCGGTGGCCGCACTAGACAGGCACTGTGGAGATCATACGAACATAGATGAAATTATTTTAGTTTCTTTAAGACAGAGTAATTAAATACAGTATATACTGATCCCTCACAATGACAGCCGCCCACAGAGCTAAAAACAGGAAATCCATTAACTTCACTATTTAAAAAATAAAATAAAAAAATCTTCCCAACTAATTCCTCTGTCACTTAAAGTTCTACATAAGAGGGCTAATTTAATGCTGCATTAACTCGGTGATATCGCCCTCTTGTTACCTAAGTAGTTTCTAATGACTACCCTGGAGAGCACTTGGAAGCTTTTAAAAGTTTTTATGCTAAATTTTTTTTTCCGTGTGGTTTATACTTTAAGAACAAAAGTTATTGATAACATTCTAAAATCTTTCAACAACATCAAGAACTATTCTCGTGGCTACAGAAATGTTAAATATCACCAGGTTGTTATCTCTTCGTGCAAACGAGAAATCAGGAACGTGTTAAATAAGAAAATTGGTCCGACTCAAAGTTAAAACGGGAGGTGGACACTTGTGTTAAATAGAGTTTAAGCCAGAATCCTCCCCCTCTCTCTCTGTATATATTTATCTTTTTTGAGGAGCCTCTGCAAACACTTACCATGCCAAATGTAACTGCCATGAGGACTTCCATGGGACTATTAATGTGATTAATGCCATGAGCACTTCCAGGATCAGGCCCCTAGAATTATGCCGGCTTTGTAGTAATGACTATAAATGAGAAAAGGTAGATCAAATGTTAGGCCTGTCAACCTGTATTCTAGTTGCTAGAGTGGAGGAAAGAGAGTTAGAATGCCTGGGTTTTATTACAGACTCTTCCTCTGAATTAATTTCTGATTGTAGGCAAGTCCGTTCTCAACCATTCTGGGGGTCAGTTTTCATACCTGTGAAATGAGAATAACAATTTATCTCCCTCTGGGGAGAGACTTAACTCATTAATATTGGTAAATGGCTTTGTGATTCATACATTAAAAGCCCCACTACAGAATTGCCAAGTATTAACTGCATGCCCCTCCTCCCCATTTTCCACCACCTCTGGTATTGCCCTTTTTCAAAGTTGTAGCTGATAGTTCTCTGTCTTCTTTATTTCCCTTGTTATCAGATTAAAGATTTGCCTCTGGGTTTTATGCACACAAGTGCCTTTCTATGTGATGCTTACGTGTTAGAAAATAAAAGCAGTTCTCTTCTGTGGTTTCATAGTAAAGCATTCTTGCTGCTCTTTAATGTTTTTAAAGTCTTAAAGTTGAGACCTTCTCTCTTTCATCAGGTGAAGAGGAAGAATTATTGCTGAGACCTCGCACTTTTGAACATGTACAAAAGTTAATCAGACTTGAAAGAATACCTCATCTCTATTGTGTGGCAAAAACGCAGTACAGTAGATGCATAGAGATGCAAGGTTAACCGCCTCTGAAATGGATCCATAGTTTAATCCGTGTGTGGCCATCTGTTGTTTCTAGATATAATGTGCAATTTACATGTGCAAGGGGCTCCAATAAACTTCAAGGAAAAAAATACACAAGAATGTCTCAGATTAAAAGTGAGGTGATTTTCTCACAGCTCAGTGTAGCAAGCAATGTTTTGGAAAAATGCATTTGAATGACATTTTGTGAAATATTGCTGCATTGGACTTATTTTTTTAAATCAGAAACTTGTGCTGCATGATCATGAGTCTGAAGTTAGCTCTTGTAAATCAGACTTCAAATTCATAGTACAGCATAGCTGTGACTGTTGGAGAAAGGAGAGAAGGGGAGTTTTGGGATTGAATCTGTGGCATTTTTATCAGGCTTTTTCATGTTTATAACTTATCTAATTGCATCGTGATTGGGAATTTCCACTAGGAATTGCCAGGAATATTTTCCATAAGGAACCCTGGAAGCCTTTTAAACTGACACAGTAATTTGACAGTTATGTGTGTTGTGGGTATTTGTTGATGGTGGTTGGAAGGTTGAACAATGTGCGGAGTGAGTCTTTATCCCCTTTATGGATCTGTTGATGTTTTGGAAGAGGAGGAGGAGAAGAAGCAAGCGTTGTACTCTAGCATCTTTGGGTGGTGAGATGCTGAAAGAATACTGAGCAGCTTGCAGCTGTAACTTGGAAGAGAACACTGTGACTTTAGAACCTGTACATGTTCTATAAGCAAAGTTCTGCTAGACACGGAGGTAAAGCAATTATCTGAACACTTTTTAGGTATTTATATCTCATCTGATATTGGCTGTTGCATTTGGATCTAAATTTTGCTCTCTTTATTATTGAAATTGCATAACAACAGAGTGATCCTGCAATCCTTGATGTTTGACTCCCTCTCTGCTCCTCTTTTTTTTTTCTTTTTGTACTCTGGTGTGCTGCTGGGAAAACTTTCCCACAACTGACAGAAATATCCACGTTGATCTTGTCTTCACTAGGAAAAAAGTTTTGGTTTTTTTTTTGTTTGTTTTTTAAACACATGGTAGTTAACATACATGTTAAATAACGCATGTTAAAATTCTTGGGTGAAATCCTGACCCTATATAGGTTGACATCAGTGGAGCCACGATTTCACCTCTACTGTAGGCCATGGCCGTTTTTACTGTCAACAACTGTTAGCTGTTGGAGTTTCCCCTTAGGATTTGCCTCAACCAGCGAATACACATAAAAATTACAATTGACTTATCTCCATGAGGAGTTTATCATTTCTGTTAATAGCTAACACGTTTCAAAAACCGACCCTTTTCTACTATAGACATGGCTTTCACCGTTTTAGGACAACGTTTTTGCTCTGAATGACTAAGATGATGATGGATTTATGCAAATGTTAAAATTAGATAGTGAGGAGGTTATTTTTTTTAGCAACTTCAGGTTGTCTTTTTTTCAAATTTTAATGGAAACATTTCTATTGATTTTAGATTTTTTCCCAACACTTATCTTTATATAATCTAAATTTAGAATCAGTTTGGATCTAACTGTGCTCCTTTTATTATTTAAGTATTAAACATTATTTAAAGTTTTCTGCATCTTTTAACTTTTTCCATGTTTGCACAACTTACAATCTGAATAGCCAAAAGACAGACAAAAGGTGAGAGGAGAAATAGAGGCCAGAGAGGTGATATGACTTGCTGAAAGCCACGCAGCAGGTGAGAGTAGAACACAGGTCTGACAGTCCGCTGGGATGTGCTACCTACCAGTAACGCAAACGCTTTCTGACAGGCTTTTTGCTTACTGCTGGGGTGAATCTATTGATTTCAATGAAACTACTCGTGGTAGTAAGCCATAAGTGTTTGCTGCCTGGGTCCCTTATTCATAAAACATCGTAATCATTAGCACAATACATTTTATTTTTGACAGGTGTCAAAAATATATAATGTAAAGCATGTCATAATACATTTTCAGGGAGATAGCGGAGAGGCTCAGAATTGGTTCATTCAATTCCACAATGAGTAAATCCATGTTGAATATCTTTACCTTGACTGCCAGTGGCTGTGACGCAGCGGGCCTGGTCGACGCTGCAAAGTGTGTAGTGTAAAAAGTTGTCAACCTAGTTGTGCATGTGTCTACATTTAAATTTGTCTCCCTCAGATGCAAGCGCCCCGTTATGGCGCCACAGTTAACACTGCCTCCCCAAATGGTGTTGAGCCATGGTCATTGTGCTGTGGTCGACCTGTGAGTTATGTCGACCCTAACACTCCTCTAGCAGCGGTCCCACAATGCCTGCCACTGGCTGCATGGGTCAGTTGTGAACTCCCCTGCCCAGCGGTCATGGAGATCAGAAGCTTCCCCTTACATGTTAAAACCCTGAGTACCTCTGAAATGCCTTTTCCTGATTGCCCAGCTTGTCAGGCACACCTAGCAGCTCTCCATTGTTGTGTGCAACTCCCTGACCCACTGTGCTGGCTACACGCTCCAGACTCATTCCTACCTGCAGTAGACAGGAGGGATTGGATCTCCTGGGACTGCAGGGAAAAGAGACAGAGCCCGCCCAGTGATGGACCAGCTGTGGACATCAATGAGCAAATTCACGAAAATAGTGCAGAGCTGTGTGGACTCCTTGTTTCTGCCAGAGATTGTGGACAGCAAGAAGTGTTGCATGGTTTTGTGGGAGTTTAAAGAAAAAAAGCACGAAAATTATGGAATACAGATGGCATTATGGGATAGAGAAAGTTGCACGATGGGAACTTGACTTCTTGCTCCCAGTCAACCCTACGTGACTCGTTTCTGCCCCACCATGCATTTCCAAAATTTCCCAAAAGACCGTGCACCAGATTTTGACGAGTTGCACACTGGGATACCTACCCATGGGGCACTGCACTATGCTTCGACACAAGCGCTTTTGGTGAGTATGCATAATGCTGACGCAAGGAGCCAAGAATGCATCAGTGATGTACTAACTGCAGCGGCTTCATGCCGACATAATTTGCATCGACCAAAGTCAGTGGTATAGACATGGCCTAATATTCATGGGAAGATAGCTGCACTTTCTGTTTCACAGTTCTTGCATGTACTGTTTGAAAAGGAGAAATCTCTGAAGTACATTTGTATACTATATATATATACACGTGTGTGCATGTGTATATATCCTATATACACACATTGTTATGTATGTATACATATGTACAAAATCAGACAGTAGCATACCAGTATACCTTGTCTCATGCATTAGGAAGGAAAGTGAGAAAATACAAATAAACTCTTCGGAGCTTTCTTGCTGTTACAGATGATTGACATTTTTTTTTTGCCTGAGAAATTTTCCCACAAAAATGGAGTTTCTTTGCAAATGGGAAATTTCCTTTAATTTTGACTTGGATTTTTTCATTTCAGTTTTCAAAAACGGAAATAAAATTTGTAATTTGAATTGAGAGTTTTTGTTTTGTTTTAAAGTTTTCCTTGGGGGAAAGAATAAAATATTTTAAACAAAACTTGCCATTCAAAATTCTTTGTGTGGAGAAAAACATGTGTTTGATTAGCTCTGGTTTTTATGGTAGCATCCAAAAGACCCAGCAAGGATTTGGGTGGTGAGGGGCCCTTTATACTCCGGTCTGTGTAAACACAAATGAAGAGACAATTCCTGCCTTAATTTAATTGTTCTATGTAGATTCCAGGCTTATGTTATGGATACATCACTTTAAAAATAACTTAATTATGTATAATATAATTAGATCTTTGTCATTCATATATCTGTCTGTCTGTAAAAATAAATCCCAAAGGATCTCCCTCCCCATTTAAAGAAATTATCATAGTGGAGGTAAATAAGGACTTGATGCAATGCTCATTGTAGTAGTGGAAATCTTTCTGTAGTCATTACTGGGCTTTGGATCAGGCTGTAATTTTCTCAGCTGTTGTTTGTGCAGCTTCAGTGTCTTCTCCCAGCCCTGTTCTTTCCACCTGCCCCCCATTGGCCATTCCATGCCACTGGACCGATGTTGTGCCTCATAAAATGGACTAGGTCCAAAAGAAAGCTGAATGTACCGATTCCAAGGGTTGCATGGGAAATTTTCAGAATTGCCTTGCTGTATATCCACTGATCTATGTTTTAGGTTCATAGTTGCCGATAACTCTGCTGTTTTTCTCATCAGTCATTTATTGGTAAATAACAATATAAAGCCGAAAATGGGAAGCCTTAATGATATAACACCGTATAATCTATATTCCATTAGAAATAATACCCTCTATAGGGAGCCTTAATGACATTGCTTCAGACCGTTCCGGAGACTATTCATCCCAAATTGACATTTTATACACTAAGTACCTGTAATGTTTTCTACAGTATGTCAGATGTTCCTGCCAAAGTATATGGTTTTTCATGAAAAATTGCACATGTCCAGGCACTAAGTGGTTCTCGTTTCAAGCAGCAAATGTTTTTAGCTCTGGAGATCTGTTAAAGCAAGCTAGATTCCTACCAGAGAGTTGATACTTACGGACAAGCAGTTGTATATAATTTTGGAAAAGAAAAATCTCTTCATAAAGCAGAGAAAACAAAAGTGGGAAGGGGGGGAAAAATCCCTTCAATGCTCTTTTCCCCAAATAGGTCTTTCAGAAAGTGCAAAACTACTTACTTGGTTGCAACGAGTCAGGAGTGTTTTACAGACATTTTCAACGCGTGCGAGGCAAGTGCAGTCACTGAAATCCATGCCATTGGCAGCTCACTTGATTTTATTTATTTTTTTCAATTTGGATCCATCCCCGCCGTGCCGAGGAGATAACAATGGCGTTCACTGTGCTAGCTATGCAGCTGCTGAAATTTGACTAGATCCAACCGAAGCAAACAGGAGCAGGTGGGTCAACAATGCAACCCTTTCGTTCCCAGAAGTATCAGTATGCACCGGGGGCCTGAGGGATCGCTGTGCTGAGGTGAGACTGAGGTTTTAGCCCTAACATGGAACGCAAGACAACAAGTATACGTCGGCACACAATTTGGGGACTTGAGTTTCACGTGTAAGAGACCCTGAATGTTTCTAAATATTGTGGGATTAGTGGCGTTTGTTGTCACTTGTTTAAAATTGAACTGACTTAAGGAGGCCTGGATTTCTTTCCTAAAATGCTTGGATTGCACAGTATTAATTTACATGATAAATTAGCGTTACTAATGGCTGACAACTTCATTTTCTTGCTCCCCATTTGCTGCTGGTATTTAGATCAGTGTCTTGTTCCTAGTTTTTTATTCTTTAGTTTGCCATGTAAATATTACCTTTTTTAAAAAAGAAGGTATTTATCATGTATGTCGCTTAAACTGTAAACTTGACAATAGCAAGAGAGCATTTTTTTCCCCCCAGAAATTGACAAGGTTCTTATTGATCAGCGATTACTTGTATTACACTAGTGCCTTCAGTGTGCATGCAAATATTTAAGCTTGGATTTTCAAAGGGGCAGTAAGAGTTAGATACCTAATTTCCATTGTAATTTAATGAGAGCTGAGCACCTAACTGCCTTAGGACTGGTTTACACTGAAAAGTTACATTGGTATAGTGACATCTCTCAGTCATGTGAAAAATCCACACCCCCGGAGATACATTGCTAGACTGACCTAATCCCCGGCCTCAACCGTGCTATGTCGATGGAGGAATTCTTCCGTTGACCTAGCTACTGCCTCATGGGGTGGTGGATTTAACTACAGCAGTGGGAGAACCCTTCCCATCTCTGAAACCAGTGTCTACACTGTAGCGTTTTAAGTGTAGACATAGCTTTAGACGGCTTTGCACATCCCAATACTGCCCCTGCTCTTGCGTCAAAGAACTCAAAGTCTGACAAGAAATAAATGAAGGATGGTGGAGAAGGATATAATTAAAAAATTCATTTTAAAGATCAACTATGCTTAACAGACCCTCTACTTTAGACTTCATTAATTGGCTGATTTCTTGTAGGCATCACAATACATCTGGACCATGTAGGTCAGGGAAGGAGCACTGAAGAGGATGGGTAGTCTCTGAATACAGCAAGATTCCACTCTAGGCAACATAACTCTATGGCCATTTGGTAGCAGCCTCGTACCCTTTTTAAGATGGCAAGTGATTTGAGTTCTTAGTTTGACTGATGGAGGTTTTCAGATGTAGATGTGAACAACTGCTCATAAAGTCAGCAGTTTGGAGAAATGGAAGCCGTTTGTGAGGGTTCTGTTGATGGATCTCATAATCTTGCTTTGCGCTATCAGTTTACAGTAAGTGAGTCTGAGATAGAACAGAAGTTCCCCCTTTTACACTCTTCTGTATTTATAGCTTCAGTTGTGAGCTTTAAAAGAGTGTGATTCTTGTTTTCAATGTCTGTGTGGCTTAGCTGCTGGTTTCTAAAAGTGAAGAATGAAGTGCATAGGTCTTGGTCGACCCTACCATACTTCATCGTTTTTGATGCTACTGTATACATAATTAAATGTGTTCTGGGCAGAGCCAAGCATACACTAAAGAGGAAGGGCAGGTTATAAGTAGATTGAGCCCAAGCCATGCAGTTCAAATTTAGATCTGTTCTTTCCCTAAGCATAAGAGTGGTTCAGTCTGGGTTTTTAGGGTCAGAACCATCTTTAGTTTTAAGCTGAAGTTTAGACGGGATAAGCGTCTTCCTGGCTTGGAGAGAGAAGCTAAAAGGTGCATGGGGGCAGTGCAGGTAGGAATTCAGGAAGATCATAGAAGAGGGAAATGAAGCAACTGAAGCAGGAATGGATTAGACTATGAACTAGAGCTTCAGGGGAGGCAAGTTCAAGGCAGCTTCCGGCAGTGTTCAGAGGTGGCCATGAGCAAATGAAGTGCAAAATAAAATGGAAAGGGAAATTTAATATTTAGAGTCCAAAGATTTATGGTTTTTGCCGCAAAGTTAAGGCAAGAGACAATGAAGTCAAAGACGTGGGATGAAATTCCTGTTTTAACCAGGAGGACTTCAGCCTACGGGACATTTTGGTCGCAGGGAATCATGCAGCGGCCAAGGAAGAACAAATCCAATATGGAGAGAGGATAGAGGAGGGAGCAAACTTGGATGCCATCCTTAAAGATGTGAGGTGCAAGGCTGGCACGAGCAGGGAAAGCTAAATGGAGGAGAGAAGAGGACCACGTGGAAAGCATTGCTTCATGCCAAAGCAGCATTGACACAAGGAAGGAGTAGAAAGCTTCCGCCAGAGATGAGTGAGATGGGTAAGGTCCAGCCCAGAGGGTAGAGTGCTGGTAATGTCACAATGTGGAGGAGAACACAGTGAGAACCGGAGCCATAGTCCTACCGCACACACCTTACAATATTCCCTTACCTGCAGTGAGCAGTTTAAGGCTGGTGAGTGGGATCGAATGCCCCAGTGCTGCTGATCTTAATATCCAATCATGGCAAGTACAGTGCGACACCGAAGCTCTGTTTGCACCAGCAAAATTATCCATTGCTACCCACGGGTGCAGATCAACCGGAGCGGAACACAATTTTAATGGCAAACTGAGCAGGTTTGAATGAAAGCGTCTGAAATGGTGCTGACCGCTGTTTGTCCTTGGGTGCACTTGTTCTTAAACCGTGTTCAACGCCGGCTCAGCTGCACCCGTTGCCAACACCCGTTGTCAGCAATGGGTAATTTAAGAGTTTTCTAACAACAGCTGTCGGGGGGTGGAAGAGGGGGAGCGTTGTTTACTTGGCTCTTGTTCATCAATAAGAGGTCTCTCCCTCCGTTTGCACTGGTGAGCCATCTCCCTTTCTGGCATGTTTCAGACCAGATTATACTGTTTGGAATTGTACTCAGATGGTGGTGCCAGGATTCAAACTTGTAGCTTTGGAACAAGAAACACAGGTGCAGGGTGTATTGACACACTTTTGGGGCTAGCTGCACACCAGGACGGCTTCGACTTCCTTTCTGTCTTTGTATGTATCACCAAATGCATAATCCACAAGAAATACATGACATTGAATTATTATTTGATTCAGTGCAGCTTCCCCTACCGTTTTAGTGACTGGTACGCTACGTGATCTTCCTTTTTGCGCTGTCTGGTAAAATGTTACATTACTGCGTGAAAGAAAGTGTATACTAAAAGATCTAAAGGCCATTTAGAAACGTAAAGTCTTATGCCCTCTTACACTATACACGTTGGGTCTGTGGGTATGTCTGCAAGGGAGCGTGGTGATTAACATATGAAAACGCTGATAACAGTGGGATTCTTGTGCAGGCTGAAGCTAACGAGATATACTACCATTTTGGTGCCAGTTAGACCCATAACTGCTATTTGTTGCTGGGTTTAGTAACAATTAACCTTTCACATTCTGCATTAGCCATTGCTTTTCTGCTGCAGCTGCTTTTATAACAATATACTTCACTTCTTTCCACAGAAGCACTTATTTTGGCAGTTCAGTATCTCTCCTAGAAACCACAGGATATATGGAAATAGAAAGGGATTTTTTTAATAACTATTCATAGCTCAATCATTTAAAAATCATTATATGTAGGAACAAAACGCGGTTCCTGTGATTATTATGATTATTTTATAGTGAATTCAGCATTAACTTTTTGCTCCTTTGCCAAATCCTGAATTTTAATCACCTCGACCTGATCTGCAATCTGGCAGCTCACCAGAGCTAGAAATAATAATTTCAACAACAGATGCCTTATTTACCTGTCTAACGAAAGGTGAAGGGAAGAAGCCTGGCTAAAGATTATGCACCGATTTCTGCTCACACGGCTATAAATCTACAACATCACTGTCTTTAAGGGAGTTACTCCAGATTCACACTGATGTAACCGGGAGCAGATTTTGGTGCTCTATTCACTTTCTTGACATATTTACCAGTGTTGTGAAACTCTAATGAAGCCTATAGTCATGTGAGTGGGTGGGTGGGTGGGGACCTCTTCCCAAATGGAGGCATTACACCTTTTGAGAGAGATACTATCGTCTGTAGGGACGTTGTGCCACAGGATTAGTCAACGCTTTTCCTGGCATGGCAGTCCCAGTCTGCATGACGGGCATTTCCATAGCATTGTTCTCACTGTGCCCTGCAATAAATCCTTGTGGGATCGCCGGCACTGCCAGCAAGTGCCACCCAGCTCTTCCCTGGCATTTCCCTGGGCAGCTAGTCAAGTTATGCCTGGTCCTCCCCCAGGGGTCCAGTGTCATCTATGGTGCAGCCAGGCAGGCGCAATTTAGCGCTAAATGTGTTTCCCTCGTGAATCTTGTAAAGCTACTGCTCCCATTGACTTATCCTGTTAGCTTGTTCATATTCTGTCATGTCAGAGGTGGAATTACAAAGCTTTTTAAAATGAACTATTTAAAATCCCCAATCCCCGACCTTCTGCATGGGTAGATTTAAAACTTTCCAGCCCATTTGTTATTTGAAATGAACAACAAGAATATCCAGAGTTGTTATAGCTCTCATGTCTGTACAGCACCCACAGTTGTGGGCTCTTAACTCTGATGAGTCACTGTTATATACATGTGCAATCATAGTAAACTTGAGGTTTGTCACCAGTACAGTGGAGGGTCCTCTCCGGCAGAAAGCAGCCTCCACTCTTGTTCACTCACAGATGTTTCATAGGTGAGTAAGTATTTCTCTCCTTTTTAAAGATGGGGAAACCAAGGGACACAGGCCTTGTTGAGACCTGATTTAAAACCCCTCTGAATGCTCATTAAGATGCAGCCGAACGTCCAGGCTGCAGAGAGGTTTTTGGGGGCCAGGACAAAATCTGAAACTGAGTGCAGGGCCTGGCTCCCTGCTTCGGGTGTGGTGACCTGGCACATGGGGTCACAACACCATTCCGGCTTGGCCTGGCTACCCTTCTGTCATGATGGTGGTGCTTCTGGGCCAAATTTCAGCGAGTGGTGCTGTGATGCCGGGCACCAGGTTGCAGCAACAGTCTGTTTGGGGGCCTTCTTGAAAAGGCGGAAGCTGAGGGCAAACTGCCCCATTTCCCCCCCGTCCTGAGTAGCCCTAGGTAATATGTTTGAAGCCATGTTAGATGGCCATGTTATAGCCTGGAGGGGAGAGCAACCTTTTCAGTAGCAATAAGCTAACTTGACTGAGTTAACATTATTGAAAAACACACCTGTTTGGCCCTTCAAGACATACCTGTAGGGATTCGGTGATTTCCTCAAAGTCAGACAAGGCAGTAGCAGATCCAGGAATAGTACCCAGGGCTCTTCAGTCTTTGCCCCATACACAGCTTCACGCTGACTTTACTAAATAGCTCGGATCTGCTGTGGAGCCGGCATCCATAGAAGTCCATCGCTGCACAGATCCCTAAATCTGCGTGATCTAAAGAGATGACCGACCATTGTTTTATCATGCATAACAAGGCATGTGTTCGAGGTAAAGGAGTAAATGGATGTGGACCTTTATTTTCATAACACCATGGTTTGTTTTATATTCACAGTCTGAGGTACACTGGCACAAGAAAAAGTTGCTTTGGCTTAGTCATTTAGCATACTTCTGTGTAGCTTCAGTGTAGAACTATATCACACTTTCAAATAAAAATATATTTGTGATTCAGGGTAAAACTACTAGACAGACTTTACTTTGGTTCTTGCATTGATATATTGTTACTTAATAGTGTCCTTTGCTCACTGGCATAAGATCCAGTAGAATATGACTTCATCTGTCAACACATAATGGCTGTGTTATTCCTGCTCTTTCTGAATAATCATTTCAATATTTATACTGGGTACATTGCAAAAACAGAATGCAAAATCCAGATTTGCATAAAGGAGGGTCTGTCTGAACGTCTCCAATATATAAAATCACTTAGGTAACAGGTTCACGGTGTGGTTACAAGAATGGATTTTTGAGCTCCATTATACTGGTGTAAATCCGGAATTGGGCCAGTAGAGTAAAAGCGGCACAAAGGAAGAATTGGACCCTTCAGCCTTTATTCATAGCGCTGTGGTTAAAGAAAGATTTTTCCTTATGGTTCAGAAACCCAACCTTGGAAGTTTTATACGGGAATTGACGATGCCTAAGCCTGAATGAGATTTTTGATCATGTTGTCTTGAAGAGAGGGCTGGGTGCTCGCTGGGTGTCAACTGGCGCAGCTCCATTAAAGTCAATGGGAACACTGCCATGTATGCCTGCTGAGGATAATGTGGCTCATGATGTCAGGGGCCTAGCATTCAGTGAGAAGAGTCTTCTACGTGCGTTTAGCAAATTTTGTGGGTTTTAAGCAATAGCAGAGTGTGAGCAAGAAGCAGATTTCAGGCCAGCCTTTCAAATGAGTTTCTAAAATCGTGTTTGCAAAAACCAAAGTCCTTAATTGGGCACCGAAGTAAGGAATTTGCTCATGCACAGTCTTCTCCTCGGCCCCAATTTTCAGATGACGTCTTTGGGGCCCTATCGACAGAGCTAAAGGTGATCTCTGCCTGCCCCAGCCAGTAGAGGGCAGTATGAATAAATGCGCCGAGCCTCTGTTGGTATGCCTCGATAACAGGGGGTCTTCTCTATACATGTATTAGAGGGGAAAGGTGAGATCCTTTGTTCTAACCTAATTAATTAGCTAGGTGTTGCAGACATTTGAGATGGGCTCTGGCCAGGACAATGCTGAGAAACCTTTTGATTCTTGAATCGGAATTTGTCCGAACAAGAATGTAGCAACCGAAACGATTGCAAATAAATCCAATTAAACGCACATTTTGAACTGCAGAGTCCCTGGGAACTAGACTTTGAAACATACAGGGCAGGACATAAATTTTACATACATTTGCTAAACTTGTAAAGCATTATATATTGTGAAGCTGAGATTGTTTTAGACTGTAGTACTCTGGTAAACTGACTTTTTTTTTCCCCCAGCGGTCAGCTGCTACAATATCTTCAGCATACTGTTTTCCCTCTTTTGTTTTTCCTTCCCAAATAAATTAGAGACTGTGGCATTTCTCTGTGTGAATTCATATTTTAAAGGGGCACAACCAATTTGAAATTTATAGAGATAAATGATGGCAGGGATTACTGTTCTCAGATTTTCCTGCCAGTTCCTATGGTTTTGTAATCATATTTGCCTATGTTTTTAAAAAAAAATTTCTCTCTCACTTGTGAAAAACCCACATACAAGGCAGCATTTTGACAGTCTTAGCTACAAAGGGAAAATAGCGACGCTAAATACCCACAAAATGTGCATGGGGCAGTAATAGAAACAAATTGAAACAATAGAGAATGGAGGTTTTTCTCCAGTCCCTTTCAGTTACAGTCATAGATGGCATAGAAATGTTAATTGGTAACACTTTCAATCAGAAGTGTGCTTTGATTGTTTTTAAGTTTGCACTGCCCCTGTAACAATTTTAATTGTATGTAACTTCAATTCCATCTGCATGTGACGTGTGTTCAGAGAGAGAGTTGAATAACTAAGGATCATCAGGTTAAATTGGTAATTTCATAGGATTCATATATTCTGCATCTCTGATGCTTAACATTCCTTGAAGGGTAATTAATAGCAAACCTTTTCTTTTATTTCCTGTGTGTGTGGCGGCACTTTAGGTTGGGAATCTCAGCTTCTGGAAACGGGGTTTTTAGGAATATTCCTATGCCCACTCTGGACTCTCTCCCGGTTACCTAGCTACTCTCCACCTTCTCGAATTGTCATCTGGGGATTTCGATGGCTCATTTTCAGAATCATGCTTGGAGCGGTAAGTGGAACTATAAGCGCTTGTGCTTCGGCAGACTTCTGAGATCATATTAGCAAAAGAAGATTATCTCTTTAAATTTTATTAGAGAAGCTAATTCTAAATGCATAAATCCTGGCAGAAACCCGCTTGTTTCCTATAACTGGTATAATATTTTTTTATGTTCTGTAGTTTAGGATGGTCTCTGGTTCTAACCAAGGAGAATGCAGGAGGAACTATTTGGTGTTCTGTTTCATTGAATCTTTCAGCTTGTTATTGGTGTCTGCCTTTAATGAGATCAGCAGATATAGGACTAGGAATGTGCATTAACATTTTACCACTGCTATTACAATTTTAACGGGGTGGGGGGAGAGGGAGGGAAATCGTTAGCTTTGAAAAAGCTTGTCCTTTAAAAATATTTTGTAAACTGAAACTGAAGATTCCGAGATGTGCTTTTCAGCACGTTGGCTGAGAATCCCAGTGTGAAATCCCCAAGCAGTAGCTGAACCCCAGGTTCTTTGCATACCTTATTGAAATCTTACTCTTGAGGCTCTATGTCGTCAAATGTAGCAATTGCTGCACGCTGTCCACTCCCAGTAGAGATTCCCAAGCATCTTGAAAGCAAAAGAACCCATCAGCAACTGATGCTTCTTTTATTAAAATTAAAGTTGGGGCATGGGACAACATTTGGAGCTGAAACAGAATTTTGGACACCCCGGCAGTCTTAGATCTTAGCCCAAGAATGAGCCTGGGGCCAGGTAGCACATTTTGGGACCCCATTTGTATTCAGCTTCTGAAAACCTTCTCCCACCCTAAAGTTCAAGGGTGCCTGAAACCGATATCAAAATGTAGGCAATATGGAGTTGTTAAACTCTTCACCTCCTGACTTAAAGAATCCAAGGCCATATGTTTGCTTTAGGCCTAGTGGAGGAAGTACTTGAAGGAAGTATAACAATGTTCATAGTGGTGAATTTTGCAGACGTGTTATTGTGTTGGGAAATACACACTGTATGTTTGTTGCAGCTAAATGAGACTTTCCAGCTCAAAGCAAGTCAACAAATTTGGTTTAAAAAAGTTACAATATGTTTTGTGTGTGTTTTGCTAAAACCCCACTATACATTGAAATCCTATTAATTTCTTTCCCTAAAGTGTTATTCAAATTACTGACGTTTATTGTTGGGCAAATTGATTCCTCCTGATGGAGGCCTGATTCTGGAAACCTTTACTGGCATGAGTAATCCTATAGACTTTAAGGCAACTATGTCTTGAGAATGGACTGCTCAACTGAGAAAGGATTTAAACTGCATAGGATTAAGTCATGTTTGTAATGCCTCTCAAGTGCCTTGAGAACCTTCTGGTTGAAAAATGCTATGTAAACATAAATTATGTCATTATTCACTATTAGGCTTTGAACATACAAGATAATCTCCATTTTGAGAAATCAGTCTCTCTTTTTATATATAGTAGTGTATAAATAAATTAAAAGATGGATAAGCATAGACATTGGCACCAAGAGCAACTTCAACACTGCTTTAAAAACCATCTTTTCTCAAAGTTAAGGCTATTTGATGCATGTGTAATCTCAACTATACTTTAAAGGATGGAAATTTGGGCTCTTAAGAAAGCTGGCTTTTGTAGACTGAAAAGCTTTGAAGTCTAATTTGGCAGTGCCTGAGATCAGATGGGAAAGACAAAGCGAATGTAAAGATCTCTGTGCTGGGCTGAACAAAGATTCAGTACTTGCACGACAAAGAAGATATTCTGGCTTGAACGTACCTAGGTAGGTAGATGAAAACATGATGGCAATCTCACAGAATCTGTTGCATGGAGTCTTCCAGCTGGTGACAGATGGGAGAAATGCTATCAGAAAAATGACTGGAATGACTATCAGTGAGATCGCTGATAGATAAGAGAGAGGGTGAAAAGGAACTGGTGGTTTTCCTACTGACTCTGGAAAACTGGCATTAACAATGAAGTCTGAAATGCAAGCAGAAGTTAGAACACTGTCTCCCAGATTGTGGAAGGGAAAAGGAGGAAGTAGCATCGATAAATTACCTATCCTTAACTAGCCATGAGTTTGTAACTAATTGTGCATAAGCTCTGCTGGAATGTCAGCGTTCTGGAGCAAAGGAAGGCACTCAGAGCTGCTGGCAGGACATTGCAACAGGCCTCTAGGGCACAGAGGTCCCATCTGCTCAGGTCCAGGCTGAAATGCTACAATCATGTTTACTGTCCAGCTTTTTGCTCTGTACTGTGACGTATGAACTACCTTGTGGCGATGACTTAAGCTCCCAGGGGACTCATAAAGTCTCCCCTCTTTACTATGGCTCATCTGTGTATTTTCATAGATCATCCCCTCACCCCCTTCTGTTTGAGAGACCCTCTCTTCCCTTAACTCCCTCCACAAACACACACACTAGTTCTGGGCAAATGAACTGTTCTCCTCCAGGAAACTCGCCCTTCTGCTCTCCTCCCCAAAGCTCCCATAGCATATGAAACTGGGGGGGGGGGGGAGGGGGGAAGGGAGATTGGAGAGTGAATCATAACCCTTGAAGCGAAGGGGCCCAGTCACATGGTGCTGCATGGGGGCCTCGGATTTGTTTGAACTGACCCTGATGGCTCTTGAGTGTCGGAGGTGGTGACCTTCATTGCAGATATCGGTGATTTGTGCAGCAGAGCTTTTCCCCATCCCTTTGTGATTTAGGAACTCGTAACAAGATGCAAAAATGGAACGGCAGTGTAACTATTTAAGTTTGTTTCATTCCAAAACCTACTCCAGTTCAGACCTGCAGAAATCATGATTTTTTTTTCCAAGTGGGAAGAGCCTTAGCTAAGTGGAACATGGGATTGGAAGTTTCTTCAGTGGATGATATTTTTGTTTTAATCGGGTTTAACAGCGGACTGCCTGTTTTGTTTTCTTTTTTTTTGCATTCTCGCCTCTCTTTTCAAAAGCTTGTAACAAAACTTCTCTCTGGTCTAAGTTTGTTCTGTGGCTTCCTGCTGAGAAAATTCCCGTGTAAAGAAACCTTTGAAATGAATCAAGAGGGAGGTGGTTCACAGGTCAGTCAGTTGGTGAAAATAGATTTGAATTTGGGAGCAGAGACTAAAGTTATTTGTTAAATTTCCATCAACCCACACAAGGACCTTGAGAAATTTATTTTTCTCATAAAACTAAAATGATCCAGAGTGGTTATTTTCTGTCGCCAGCGTCCAAGACTGCGAGGAATACACGAATGGCTGTCAAATCAGTTAAAGATGTGAAGAAAACTTGGAATCATTTGTCTGTATAATGAGAGACGCTAGACTTTTAGCGGGGGGGAGTAACCAGAGAGCAAACCAAAAAAACACACACATGTGCATATGTGCTTGCCAATTCGGAACTTTAAATCAAGTTTGGTGTTTTCTTTCTCCAAGGTCTGGACATGACTCTTTCTTTGCTGGACCTGGTATTCGCTCACCAACCCCATATAGGAAGCAAGTGTAAAAACAATTACCACCCTTTAACTTCTGCAATATGCAGCAGTTTTCCTGTGCCACGTTAGACGGGGCAAACCAGTTCAGATAAAACTGTAACCATGTAGTACCTTTACCCAAACCAAACTCAAAAGGAGCCTCTTTGGGATTTAAAAAAAAAAAAATTCCGTTAACTATCCTGTCCATGACTATTTTTCACTCACATGTACCCACTGAACTTTATTGTTCTGGCAGTGTCTGAAGAACAATAAACTACTGCATTGTAAGTTTTGTTCAGGTCAGAGTTGCTGAGAGAGAGATCATTGACAGCATGTTCTCACAAGATTTCTAGCCACCCAAACGCCTCACTAGTTTGAGATACTGACATATTTAACTGCAGCTTTGCCTTTCCCCAGTTCTCTTTTCAGAGACTTCTTTGTATCACTGTTTTTGGTTTTTTTTTTTGAAGGGACGATGTGGTAAAGGTAGCGAGTACCCTCCGCAGTCTTCCATTTAGCATCCCTCATCCTGGAAAATCTTGTATCTTGACAGCCTTCCTTTTGGCCAAGGAGGAAATTGGGGCCCATGTAAAGAAAAAGCTGAACACGTTTAATTTCTGGTGAAAATGATTATTTCAAAAAAAAATTTTAATGGTAGCTTAGAATACCAATACAGGAACCCGTCTTGCAAACTTCTCCTAGCCCAAGTTGAGCAGTCGCTAGGAGTTTAGCCAGAAGAAGGGCTGCAGAACCAAGATTTGCACTGGATAAAAGCTATGCACCATTAATAAAGCTTGGGAAAAAGTAAGTTTGAACCCTCTGCTGTTAAAAATAGTTGTGGCGCTAGAAAATACCACACTGTCTGTTGCGTTGCATTGGCACTGTTTGGTTGTAAATTGGAAGAGGTTAAGATTTTCAAAAACTTACAAGAGCATCACAATCAAGTTTTTTTTTGTACTGTTTCCCCCCCCCCCTCCCCAAAGGAGCCCCAGGGAGCCCAACCTCATGTATTTGGAAGGTCCCTGCTACCACTCCCCATTAATGTGAGTGGGAGTTGTGTCTCGGATTCTCTTAGATGGCTTGGAGAAGATAAGACTTTCAGGGATAGCGGGTGTCTGGGCAGTGGAGGATTTGCGCATGTTCAGAGCAGGACTAAAGATGAAATACAGTCTCCAGCACTGGAGTGTGATTTTTAGAAGAGTTTTAGGTATGTTAAGCAACCATTTGGGAAATTGGGATGAAGGCTCCCAACCTGCTATAAATATCCATCCAAGTTTTATTACAAATTAAATTTCCTGTACTCTCCTTTATAAACATAGAACGATAACTACTTTAGTAGCTGACCAGCATGGTTTACTCATTAGTCTGGCGCAGGCAGCCGCGGTCTACGCTATTAAAGTGTAGTAAGTGCAATAACATGGTGCTGACTGACCTTTAATGAAATTTTTGGGTGCTGCATATCTGTCCATGGCATCAAAGGTGCCAGTCTCTTGAGGTGCTGAGTGTCTCCTGCAAGGTGAATTGATGGGCACTGAGACCATTTAGCAGCTAACAGGATTGGGCCTTGTTGCTTCATCTCTTTGTCCTTTAACCGGTCAAATGCAGCCTGTATGTTTCATGACTCTGGGGCTGTGGGGTGAGAGTTTTCTTGCTGCAGAAAACTTGAGTGTGACTGGTATGGTATACAAGGCCCTCCAGCTGTTATTCTGTAGCGGCCAATGATGTGTTCCTTATGTTGGAGGGAGGCTAATAGAAAATCAAAATACTTCTAAGGAAAAATCGTGTTTCCATTGCAGCATGGAGGAACTGAGGAATGGCTGTCAGAGGCCAAACCTAGTTCTGGGCTTGACAAGGTGGAACTCTGTAGAGCGGTCTGTCGAGTCCTACCCAGTACTGCTGTAAACTATGGTCCCCAGGGGCCAAATCAGCAGTCAGCCCATGCTCCTTTTCCCTAGCCATACCTCTTCCAAGGTCTAGGAGTGGTATAGGAGCTATTTCAGTGGCTCTGAGACATCGGTGGGTGCAGAAGTTCTCCTAGTGGTTGGGTTAAGATGGCACTGGGGCTATAACATGCCTTGTTCAATACATTCCATGCAGCTGTGTCACTGTGGAGCGTGAGAGGCTAGAACAATGGAAAACAAACGAAAAGGAAATGCCAAGAAGTGTTTTTGGCAGAGCCTTTGCTATCTCTCTCTGACTTCCTGAAAAAGGTTCATCAACTTGAATGGCCATCAGCATTTGGCTACAATAAAGACCTGCAAAGTACATGTTTGTGTATGAGCATATTTACTGCCTAAATAATCCTGATGCAATAAGGAATTTGAGTGTAAACCAAGCGTTTCTGAAGACTGATTAAAATTGTTAGGTGTAAGCCCCCAGAATGATTGATAGCAGAGATACATAAACTGGCATAAAGGTTCTAAGAAAAATTCCTCCATAAAGGCATCTTGGAAGTTGTAATTGTTACGCTATCCACAACAGGTCACAGCTCCTTACCTGCTTTGTACTAGTCTTATTGTATTTCACATTGGAGATGCTACTGCTCGTACTTGGAATAGGCCCTAAGAAATAATGCTCTATCTCCAGGCTTGGAAAGATTAGATTTTTAGTTATCTGGAAATGTAGATTTCGCCGTACACACACAAATCGATGAGAAAATATTTTAATCAATAATAATAAAAATGTACAGATAGGCCAAATAAAAAAAAATGCTGCTTGAGAACTCACTAGAGTCAAAATCCAGTGATTTAGACTTCTGAACTAGGCTTGTTACCAGTGGACTAGTGAATGCATAGTAAAAAACAGGTTTGATTTGTTGATTTACGGATATTCCCTTGTTATATTTTGAGATGTGATGTTGACAATTTGTGTTTTAACAGGTATAAAACTCTCACTTTTTGAAACTCAGTGTCTGTCAGTAATAGCCTGGCCGCCCCGTAATTTCCTGCAACTGTGAAAATTTAAATCAATATACATCTTTTTTTTAAATAAAACCAAACAAAAATACCTTAAAAATAAACGTCGCTATTGTGCATTGAAATTATTTTAAAAAAATTGAATTCTGCCAAGCCTATTCGTCTTTATGTCGAGAACGTAATTTAAACAAATGCTTCAGTCTGAGAGAGACTCTTTCTGAAGGTATTCAGGGAGGCTTTTAACCCTTCAGAAGCCAAGCTGATGATCTTGGAATAATTCTTAGAACTTCTTAGAACAGTGATCTTTGAACAAAAGGATTTGGGGCACGGGGGCATGAATATTTGCTTAGTGCCAATAGTATGTGAGGCACTCTGCAGTGCATGAATATAAATACTGGACCCAACCCCAATACATTGGAGTCTAAAGGATAGACAATCTTTCCTCTTTGGCATCTAGAAGATCTGGCCTTTTTTATATGTACAGAATCTCAAAGCTCTTTCCTGGGCTCTGATTGTAACCCCTTTTCACAGGCCTTAATGCATCCAACCTCTCAAATTCCTGTTACCTGGCCTTTAAAAAAGCTTGACAGAGTCAATGGCATGGGAATTGCAGGCAAATTGTATCTTATCGCCAAGGGTGTTTCCCATTTTTCTTTTAAAATGGAAGTCTGGTTCTGTTAATGCTCTGCCCCTTTCTTATTAATCGTATAATGTATTTTGCATTATTTGACACATTTGATATAACGCATCATGAAAAAGCTACGTGCTCTTTGATATCGCTGAATTATCTCAGTGCTGTTTCTCGCGGTCATCTAGAGAGTAATAACTCTCCAGTTAGCTTTAAAGAGAGTGCTGAGCAAAATAGAGGTTGCCCCTGGAGTGACTTCATATGTCTTGCTTGTTGATATATAAGTAGCAGGCATCTTAGAGCAAAAGATGGAAAGGTCATTAAAAGAAGGATCTAATCCAAGCAAGTGGAAATCAGTGATTGATGATACCTTTAATGTCTCAGTGCCCACACATATGTATGTTTCCTTCTGGGCTGGGATAATGAGGCTGACAGGCACTGGAAAGCAAGTTTAACACATGAAACCAAAGTTTCCCCTCAGACCACATGTGCACCTGTTCCAACGCAATCTTTGCTTTCTGCTCTAATCCAGGCAGGAGCTGAAACATATGCACAAACATGGATTGAAGGAAGGTTTCCCAGGGGTGGGATTGGAGGAGATTATAGGTTACAAAAAATTCACGTTAGAATTTCCTCTTTGGTTATTCACCTATTCCTCTAGCCGAGCAAGATAAAACTTCCTTGTAAAACCTCATCTTCCCAGCAAGTGGAGTTCCCTTGGGCAGTCTTCGTATTTCTCCTTTTGTGATTGACTTTGGGTAACTCACACACTGTGCAATTTAGATAAATTACCATACGTGGTCGAGTCTTTTCCTTGTAGCAGGTGTGCTGGATCCCAGCCAAGAGCATTACCTTGTTAGCGGCTCTGTGCCATGGGTTTGTGACTGTGCCTTCACGTTATGAACAGTAATGAGGGAAACCCATAAAGAGCTGGATGGTCAGGATCAAACTCTTATATTTACAGGAGGGCTGATAAGGGCCAGGATGTTTGAATGAGCGACCCCACCTTTCTACGCAGAATGAGATAGTGCTGAAGTTGGCTGATTTCTCTTGGCCCAGACCTGCAGTGAGCGCCCTGGGGAGCAGACCTGGGCCATGGGAGGTGCTGAGTGCAAGGCAGAGGTCTGTGTGAGTTAGTGAGAGGGAAGAACTGAGGGGCCTACCCCCCTCCATTCTATCCCTATGAGGACTCATCTAGGACTGACTCTGTTACCTGTTCCGTTGACCCCCTCTGTGCTGCTGAACCTGCTTCTAAGGGAGGTTCGGGGGCAGAGGGACATGAGGCTGCTGCACAGATATCCCTGGTCGTCCTCATCGGTGGAGTTCCCCCAGGGATTAATCCCCTCCCCAATCAATTTCCATACTAGGGGGGTTTGCGAACAATCACTGCTCGAATACCAGTGGTACACAGGTGATACCCAGCTCCACATCAGAACCAAATGCCACCGTCTCCAAAAGCCTGGCTCAGTTCAGCCATCTGCTTTAGCACGTCTGGCTGAATCAGAATCAGGGGAAGGTTGATTTGGTACCTCGGAGGACAGAGAAGCACGTGCCACTTTCATAGTGTCGCTCTCCATCAAGGAGACAGCCTTGGTGGCTAAGGTAGTCTGCAGTTTTTGTGTCTGCCCTGGCTCCTCATTGCTTCCTGGTAACCCAGAGAGCCACACAGAAAACACTGGTGCCTGGCCAGGAGCCTCAGTCTAATATTGTTTTGGCCTAATCTGAGTGACCCACGCATCCTTGCTCTCCAGGCTTGATCACTGTTGCTTATTTAGATGCTTATGTAGAAGAGCTCCGTGCCTCTGAAAATCAGGCCACTTCTATTTAGGAGACTAATTTTTGACAACGAAGGTTGGAAATTTTAGCCTTAAACACTCCAGTAATGAGCGAAGTATAAATGCTCAGATGTAACATCTCTCTGTTTCTGTCACATTCCAGAGGCAGAAACCAGATGGTCATCTCTAATTGGGAGTTATCTTCTGGCTTGCAATATGGTTTACTTCTTTTTGGGGTTTGTTCTTTTGCTCTTGCTATCTCTAGCACCATTTTCTTCCCCCAAAGGACAAAGTGCCTTCATAATTTCTGGAACGTTTGCTTGGTGCAGCTCCTTTTGATGCTCTTTGTAAATAGTATGTTTTCCACTCAGTAGTTTTTCTGTTTTTGAAATAGGGAGTGTGTGACCGATTCCCATATTGGTCAAGAAGCGAGGATGTGAATTGCGTTTCCAAGCTTTTTTCCTCCAGTGTGTTCTGTTTACCTACTTTTTCCACACACTGTTTCAGAACAGGGCTCCAGAAACCACGCATAATTCATCCACTGCACTTCACGTGCTCGCACTCATGTAAACACTTACAAAGTTTGTGCCAAAACAAATGTTGATGCCCTTAAATCCATGGCAACCTTTCTGTACCAGTCGCTTCAAAGAGCAGATAGGCAACTTGTTCTTGGTCACTGCGTACTGCGGGATTCTGAACTGAAAGAACAGAGGGTAGGGCGAAAGTTTCGTAATTGGCTAACCCTGAATTTGCATGTTCATTGTTGTTGATCTCGCCAGAAAGTATTAACCACATGCTCGAGTGCTTCCCGTAACCACTTGCCCCCTCTAATGACTTCCTGACGGAGAGCTGCCAGTGCTGCAGCATGATTGACTAATGGTAAAGAAAACTGAAGGAGACAATTTTTTGCTTTAAAGCAAAACTCAGCGACGTGTGTTGTAAAGCACAGTGAGGTTAGTTTGCACTGCATTGTAGTTTTGATTTCTTAAAACTGAAGTGTCCTATTAGAACATTTATTTATTGTTTTTTAAATTCCTAAAGCTCAATATGTTGAAAGCTTCAAAACCTCAGAAATATTAGTGTGTGGAAAAGGGCACCACTTAACTGTATATAGGCCACAAATGTGAAGCCCCTTTAAATATCAGAGGTCAGAACAGACCTATATATTACCATAATACATGTTGGTTAGCTGGGCACACATTTATTATTTGCATTACAGTTGCACCTAGAGAACCCCACTGAGATCAGAGACCAGCTGTGGTAGGTGCTGTACAAACCTATAATAAGAGAGTGTCCCTGCCTTGACGAGCTTACAGCAGAGATGGCACACAAACGGCAGAAGGGGATAAAAGAGGCGCAAAGATGGTGTGACTGGCCCAAGATCACAGAGCAGGTGAGCTGGGAGGTCAGCTCAGGTCTCCCATGTCTCAGCCTGGTGGGTCTATAGGGGTCCAGTAGATCATGCTATCTCCCTTGCTTCTCCAACTGAAGAAACACAGGTTGGTATTTTACAGGTTGGTTGGTTGTTTTTTAAACAGCTAATACAGATTTTAGAACGTTGTGTGGTTTAAAAGTCAATTTGGCACTTGGGGATTTGAAGCCGTTACAGTTGCACCCCGTTGTTTAACTCCCAGAATTTGACGTTCAGTTTACACAACAGAAGCTTCTTTGGAGAACTAGATGCTTGGATGTTGAAAACTATTCTTTTCTATTCTTTAAAAGTATTCTTTCGGTCTCTATTACATTTTTGAAAGACATTTAACATGTCTGTTCTAGGGTCTTCTTCCATGCCATCGTCAACATCTTTGGTGATGAGATTAAAAAGAGGATAAGCGTCGAAGGACTAGACCAGTAGTTCTCCGTGTTTTCCATACGGCGACCTCGGTTTACATCCCAGTACTCTGCGCCCATCTTGGTGGTCCCCCATTTAGCAAGGAGAGAGGGACAGGGTGGTCAGAAGTCTCCTTGCAACCTCCAGGTTGAGAAGCCCTGGAGCAGTCTGATATAGTTAATCTTTCTAACGATATGGCTCATACACACACAGACCTACCAGGTAGGAGGAAGACTTCTCAGCGCTTTATGTTAGTGAGCTTGTTGGGCTCAGTAATATAGTGCAGGGACATCTTGCCTTGCAGAACAGGCCATTCCGCCTCCTTTTGTGCCTTCCTGTGAATAGCAGCACATTTTGTACTTTGCTTCACTAGTGTTGGACCTGATTCTCCTCTCTCTTACATTGGTCTCAAAGAGATGTTTAACTCCAGATTTACACCAGCATAAGTGGAAGGGGGATCAGGCCCATTTTCTAGGAAAACCTTCTAGCAACCCTGTGAAGTAGGCGGTGTTATCCCCATCTAAAATGTTGGACATGCCGGGCCTTTGTCTCTGCTAACAGTGCAAAGCCAGAAAGGATCATTCCTAGGAGAGAGGGGGTGGGTGGGGGTGTCTCTACTCTTTGAGGATGAATCTGCATTGAGGCTCTGTAGCAAGCAGTGTCCAAACCCTCCTGGCCTGATCTTCGCATCAGGGCCTGAGACAAGTGGGGAGTCAGAAGAGAAGATGAAAGAGAAACACGAGTGGTTAGGAGGACTCTCTGTTGAGAGGCAATGCAGAAAAACTGATGTCTAGTATGAATTTTGACTCACTTACATTGCCATGTGCTCTAAGGGGGCAGGAGTTCTCTCCCTCTACTGTGCGGTCCACCTTCTCGTGCTCTTGAATTGGTGTCTGGGCTCCAAAGGGTCTTGTAAGGATGGATCTCTGCGGTGGATTCATCCCCCAACTTCATTTTAAATCCTTTCCTCCGGCGGCTGCTAATAAAGTTATGCACGAACTCTTTGTGAAGCTCTTCCAGTGAAGATCCTAGGAAGTGTGTTTGCGGAGCAGACCTTACTCTGTATGGCATGCCTTGGTTGGTAGGACAATGAGGGTGTTGGTTTTTTGGTTTTCTGTTTCTCTTCCCCCCGACCCCGAAAGATAGAGCATGCAAGAAACTTGAAGTAAAATTAAAAAAAAAATTTTTTTTTTTTTTTTTTTTGTTTAAAGAAGTGCCTCCTACATAATCCTGAAAGGCATTAGCACTTTCTCACTTTGCTTATTGGAGTTTGATTGGCAGCAAGTGCTAGCCTGATCTCAAATATTGCTGGCTGTTTAAAAGCATAATTACTTGATTCACTCTACATGTTTTATGTTCCTAATATTCCATTAGCGCGGGACGTAAAGATGGATGCTTCTTAGGAAGACGCAGTGGCAACAGAATTTCAGTCCCTTTGTGTGAGCAGGGAGGTTATTAGGAAACAAGTAATAAAAACAGACATTTATGCAATTGATTTGCTTAAGAAGTGCACCGTGACTTGGAAATTTGCATCGTTTTAACTAAAGCTCTCTGTGCTTTGGCTGCTAAAGCCAAGGGAAGTGGAAAAGGTTACAATTTTTTCACTAAAAACTAAACCGCTGGTCTGTAGAGGTGTTTGCCTCTGTTCTGCTCAGCCCTTCAAAAGTTAACCAAAAGTGCTAGTGATGTGCCAAAGGAAGAAGCCTTTATTCTCTGCAGTGCATCCTATTGCTGTGCTGCTGCCTTGTGGTGCTGCATGCACAGCGATACGCAGTCCCATCGGGGCGATTTTTAAGGCTGGATTAAACGTATTGGGCCCTGTGCTCTGACAGACTCCGCACCATCACAAATCGTTATTGGTCCCGCCTTGTGTATGAGTCTCCCCCCCGTGCATTCCATTCACATGGCTTTCCAGCTCTCCAATTCCCCACAGAGCTGTTGGGCTCTGTGTATTTGATCACTTTGGAGCATGGTTAGCTTTATCCCATCTCTGATTGCCCTAGCTACTCTAAATATGACACAACTTTAAAACCTGTTCTGTTTGGCGTTCATACGCTCCACATGCTGCTGGCAGGAGACCTGTTTTTAGCTTAAACCAGTCCATGATAATACTGAGCCCTAAATAAGGCCAAATACTTAGCTGTATCTCTTGGATCTGCAGTGTGTTTTTTTTTTTCGAGATAGCAACAATATAACTTGCGAGCCTCCTTTTATTGGAGCTGAGAAAATAATTTGCAGCTAATAATGTATTCAGCAAACTTTAGCCCTGTTCTCTGTTCATGAAGCATCTGAGAGCAGATAGCGACTTCCTCTAATTTATTTGTTTTGTGAAACCATCTGATGTCTTTTGGAAGTGGAGTGAGTGGGGTTTGGTGAATTGTTGTAATGCAAGCAGTTATGTGCCACAACTTAATTTGTTGTTCAAACCCTATTGACCAGTTGTGATTGGATAGATAAGTCACATCGTATTGTTTTTGCTCCTTCATTAGATGAATGTATAAGAACGTAGCAATGCATATTCATACATTCCTGGAGATCATGGCCAGATGGAATTGTCTAGTCTGATCTCCAGTGTATCAAGGACCCTTACATTTCACCCTTTTATCTCTATATGGAATTCAATGACTTAACACACGCAAATTTGCACGTGCAGATATAAAATTTTGTTTTCACACATATTTGTACACAGAGCTTTGAAAATCTTTTCCCCGAGTTTGGTCATGGTGATGAAGCTCAGTATCCATAAAAAGTGAATACAAAAGGGACACATGCATGACTAGCAAATTAATACAACAATTTAAATAGATGCTTGTGGAAAACCTCAAGCAGAGTTCTTTGCAGTGGCTTTGGTTGATAAATCAGAACAGTGTTGAAATGTAGGAGGCACCTTTTCGATTTCTCTGTGTGGTTTTCCTGCATTGCATTACTCATAACGCTTTCCCATTTGGTTTCCAATGTGTTGCCACAGCCACGCTGCTGAGGGAGCTTGGTTTGGATCAAGCTAAATCTTGGCTCATGTAGGCTGATTCGTTTGACCATAGATAGAACTTAGATGATTTCTTCAGTGATTATTCCCATGGGTCACTTCTGCTTGTTATGTATTCAACACTCTTCTTCAGGCAAGAGGCAGAACACGGCTTTACCATTGGCCATTCAGGTGGAAGATCTAGACATTTCTTTGGACCTGTTTTGACAAGTAATCATGGGGGTGTGTCTTGTTTCCAACACATCCCCTTCTTGCTAAAACAAGTTCCCGGATCGTTTAAACTCTGAATATGCAGAGGGCACAGAATTAAAGCTACATAGCTGAGAAATTGCATTTCCTACCAGGCATTGCTATTGCATTTGTGATCAGCCAGAGTTGTATATACTGGAACTCCTTTGATATAAATGAAAGACCAACTGACAAGCTGTTCTCTGTACAGTGCTGCTGACTCTGGACTGTTCTTCCTTTTTGTTCCAGATTTGTTAACCTGCCCATCTTCCCTTTTGCAAGACATTGTGGGGATGTTTGAGGTTAATAGATAGAAGGGCTGGAGATTGCAGGAAGATTTTGGTGGGACCTCATGTCTGTGTGTGGGTCAGTGATTGACTGGGCAAGTGATAGCATCTAGGCAATTCTTGTGGGAAGGTTTATTAATCAGGAAACTTGCAGCTGGAACAATGAGCAAACTAAACATCAGACTTGAATACGTCAGCCTTCTAACTGTTCATTTTAAATTTTTGACGTCCCTTAGAACTTGGGATGGGCACCAGAGACATCCGAAAAATTAATTAATCCAGTAATTATTACCTCACAAAATATCTCCACAATACAGCTGCAGTGGTTCCTTATTTCTGCACACACCTGCAATAAAAGTGCAGTTATTAGACTGCGAGTCCTTTGGGGCATTCCTATATGGACTGGGCTTAGCATAGGGTGAGTGCTACCAGATGAGACTTAATCATTCAGGTGCCTAGAGAATCAAATCGACAAATCCGCATATGATTCTTTAAATTTTTATGCAGTATCTACCACTGTAATATCAGAGTGCCTTTTGCTGCATGAGGGTCCCTGATAGACACAGGGGCATTCATATAATTGGGATGTTACTCTGTCCGTGGAGAATTAACTTAGTTCTAGTGTGTCTTTCACTTCGTTACAGTGACACTTTTAGTATCTTTCACCTTTAGAATGATGAAAATCCCAGGTATTTTTCTGCTTTATATAAAGTGTGTATGTGAGCGAGAGAGGAATATTCTCTCTCTCCCCATGTTGTATGAGGTTTGGAGATATTCAAAGTATGTGTGTAACTTTTTTTACGACTTTGTCAGCATTGTGTGAGCTGGATCCCTGCTGCAGAAGAAATTAGCAGAGTGTAGAACCTCAGGAGCCATGCCTGGAAGCATAAGCTGGTACCGTTTTATTGCATCATTCTTCAGTTGTAACCATACAGCTGGCATTCTGAGGATTGGTGCTAAAAGCAGCATGGAAATTTCATTGCTCATTTATGGCTTGCGTTCATCCTGTAAAAATGTGGGGCAGGCTCAAAGGCCTGAATGCACAAAGGGAGTTAGGTCCCTAGAAAATCCCTGCTATTCACAAAGCCTGAGTTAGGCGCCTAACCTCCTATACACTGAATGGAGAGAGAGATTCACAAAAGCTAGCCTACTACACGGGGAGCCAATGGGAGGCGCCAATGACACAGTATGTGCTAAGCCCTGCCTCTGTCTTGCTGGTAGGTGCTTAAGTCTGGGCTGCAGGAAGGCAACTCTCTCTGCCTGGGATTCTCAGCTGCAACCCTACTGAGGGAGCCCCATATCAGAATATGCCATAGCCCAGTGGTTAGAGCTCCCTGCACAAATCCCTTCTGCCCCTCTGGTGGAGGGGGGACTTGACCCTCAGGTCTCCCACCTCCCAGGTGAGACCCTGAACCACGAGGCCAGAATTTAGGAGGGAAGTCCTCCTCTTCCGCCTGCCAGCTGTTTTGTATGAACTCACCTGTGGGGCCCAATCCCATAAGTGCCTTCTGAGCATGCCTGCCGGATCGGGTCCCACATGGGAGTTAGGCAGCTGAATGCTCATCTTTCCTGGTTTGTAAATCACTGGAGCTGAAGTGAGAGGTAGGCTTCTGAACGCTTAGGGGGAGGCTGCCATGCACATGGAAACCGAGGTACCTGAGGAACTTTTATTGCAGAAACTTAGGTGCCGAGTGAGTTTAGGCACCAGCTGTCTTCTTCCGAAACGGCGACTTATGCCCCTGAAAGAGGGACTGAAGTGTCTAACTCCTTTTGTGCCTTCAGGCCTCAATGCCTTTAGATAGCCTGGAATATAGACTAACAGCCCTCAAACCTACAAGGTCTACCCGCTCCAACAGCGTTCCTGTGATCCAAGACGAATGCAAAAGTTTGCTGCTTACATATGTCCATGCCACTGTTGGATGTTTGCAAACAGATGGTCCCTTTGGAATTGCACAGCAGTGAATTGTCCTGCTGAATGTTCTGTTTTAATCTATATCGATTTCTGTCATGTCCAACTAAAGACATCCCCCCCCACTGACCTTTTATTTTTTTTTATTTTTTGAGGGGTGGGGGAATGTGTGCACAGCCTGGCCGGATGGGTTCACCGTGTTCAATGCAATGGGATTCTTTTAATTGCTGTATTTTAAACTCCCCTCCTGTCTGAGCGCCGGGCTCTGTAGAGCAAGAAGGGTGTCAGTGTGAATATCTGTCAGAAACTGTGATCAAGGAGAAGGTTAAATGCCTATGGATTCCTGCCTCCTTTGTTTTTGCAAGCCTGCTGGGTTCCTGTTTAATGGCAACAGGGCAAAGTTCCACAAGCAGCTCTCTTGGGCCAGAGTGGTTGCTTACCAGTTTTGAACTATAATGGGCTAATGCAGGCATTGAGGATTTTGGTCCAGATCTCTTGACTGCTAAATTTCTGGGAGTAGAGCCAATAGCACTGTTTCAATGTGTTTTTAGACCTGGCCAATTCCAGAGGAGGAGACCATTTTTAAAGTGCGTCCCAAAGGGAAACGGAGAACCGACATGCTGTCTGCTTTATGCCCCTGTTTCTGGACTGTGCAACCCTTCAGGTTGATTATCAGTCTTGGCAGGAGGCAGACTTGTGAATGTTGGTTGCTGCTCCTGTCATCTTCCCCCCTTAGAAGTTGCTGGGGGAGGAGGGGGAAGCTCTCTCAAAACGATATTGTGGGCACATGACAGGATGCAGGAAACACAACCACATTAACCTACAAAGTATCAACCATGTGTGTTGCGGGGAAGTAAACTGCAAATGTAACAATTGGAGGTAAAAGCCAATCTGAACAGGAGCGCTGGTATTCTTTAACAATGATTTGGTGCTTATGCCTTCAAGATGTCCTGGGATTTATTTTATACATGTTTATTATTATTATAAGTGTCATTGCTCTTGTGTTTGGTCCCCAGTGTGGTGTGATGTGCTGCCCCTCTTCAGGTCTCCTTGGCAAAGAGACTTCGGTAAACATGACTTCTCCCCCGTGTAACAAACGGAGAAAATAATAGCGGCACCCGATGGAGACCCACTTTGCTTCCCTCACGTCCGCTTCTGTTGCATCCCTTTAGAACACACCATAAACTTGGGGGGGCTTGATTGTTTTTATAGCACCTACAAAAAACTTTAAATACCATGTGCTGCATCATAAACCTGTTTATGCTAATAAATCATAATGGCGTCTGTTTGTGCTGTTAATGTATGCATGGGCATTTTTCAAATCTTTGTCTAATTTAGCCATTGTATTTCATATTGTGATCAGTTCACAACACCTGATTAGCCAGGGTACATTAAAGAAAATGACTGCGACAGTGCTGGCAGTACATGGAGAGGGCTAGGTAGATTTCATTAGGTAATGTTTGCAAAGCTTATTGAAGATGTAGACTGTTATAAAAGTGTTAAGTATTGTCATTACTCGAGAGAAAGTGTATCACACTGGGGGAAGGTTTCATGAACCAGGGGATGTAAGCTACATGTCAGGAAACTCTGAGTAAATAGTATTATGAAGCAGAACTGTGTCTTGTGAAGGATCATAGACATATGCAATGAGTTACCAGGGAGGGTGACTGGAGCAGAGAGTACAAGTGAGTCTGAGACACCTTGATTAGTGTCTGAAGGAAGTGAGTGAGGAGTACAGTGAAGAAGCAGGAAAACGAGATTGAAAGCAGTTTACCACTTTAATTTAAAGAGCTCAAAGCAAGGAAATTCAGATTTCAGGCTCCCAATCTATCACTCACTCATGCAGGTGTCCACGTTTTGAGAACTGTCCTGCGGTACTTATATGTGAATCAATTGATGCCTAGTGCCTTATAGAACCTGGTTCTCATTCAATTACCCTAGTGTGATTCCCTGAAAATCAGAGACTCTAGCCTTTGTATTACCAATGACTCGGGTAGTTCAGTGCCACTGAAAGTCTGGGCTGTATTTGCAGCACCACCAGAAGCTGGATCTCTGAAAAAATAACTGGCAGGACACAGATCACAGGCATGGGCAATGATTTGTGGGAGCTTTTAAGGTCATTCTGAAACTTTTTGCTAGCATTGCAAGGAAATTTGGGAAAGGAGGGTGAAGGGAGGGATGAGCAGAGGGCATAAGCTGGTAAGCCGGTAACAATGATCTGGAGGAGTGCACCAGGAGTCAGTCCTGGGGTTGGTTTTGTTCAACATCTTCATTAATGATCTGGAGGATGGGTTGGACGAGGATGGATTGGACGAGCTAGGCAGCAGTTCTGCAGAAAAGGACCTGGGGGTTACAGTGGATAAGAAGCTGGATATGAGTCAGCAGTGTGCCCTGGCTGCCAAGAATGCTAATAGCATATTGGACTGCATTAGTAGGAGCATTGCTAGCAGATCGAGGGAAGTGATTGTTCCCCTCTATTCGGCATTGGTGAGGCCGCATTCAGAGTGTTGTGTCCAGTTTTGGGCCCCCCACTACAAAAAGGATGTGGACAAGTTGAAGAGAGTCCAGCGGAGGGCAACAAAAATGATTAGGGGGCTGGAGCACAAGACTTATGAGGAGAGGCTGAGGGAACTAGTCTTGTTTAGTCTGCAAAAGAGAAGAATGAGGGGGGGATTTGATAGCAGCCTTTACCTACCTGAAGGGGGGTTCCAGGGAGGATGGAGCTAGGCTGTTCTCAGTGGCAGATGGCAGAACAAGGAGCAACAGTCTCAAGTTGCCGTGGGGGAGGTCTAGGTGGGATATTAGGAAAAGTTTTTTCCCTAGGAGGGTGGTGAAGCACTGGAATGGGTTACCTAGGGAGGGGGTGGAATCTCCATCCTTAGAAGTTTTTAAGCTGTGGCTTGACAAAACCCTGGCTGGGATGATATAGCTGAGGTTGGTCCTGCTCTGAGCAGGGGGTTGGACTAGGTACCACCTGAGGTCCCTTCCAACTCTAATCTTCTGTGATTCTGTAAGATATGTAATTGGAACAAAAAGAGAGGAGGCAGATGAGGGGCAGCAAGGTGGGCAGCCAGTCAGAATGGTCTCCCCAGGAGTGTGGTGCCACATGCTTTAATATGAAACCTTTAAAACGAGGCTGGGCAAAGCATTGGGAAATGTAATATATGGAACAGTCCCACGCTGGCTGAGGAATTGAGTAGGTGACCTATCAGGTCTTTCCCACTTCTTCCTTTTCCCTTTCTGATTACTTGGCTTTGTAGGGAGCTGATTTCTTGATCTCTTTTTCATGTGACGCACTTAAAATGGTCACTGGGGACATCATCAACTTAAAAAAAACCCATGTGTGTGTATCAAAAATATTCTACATGCTGTTATTACAAAGACCATCTAAGACAACTAATTGGGGAAAAGATCAGGAAAAGATAGTCTGTCTTCCCCCCCCCTCTACTGTGTGCATTTGACAACTCTTTGCTTAGAGTCCCTTTCATTCTTTCACCTTCTAAATGAGATGCTGGCATAAATGCAAGAATCCTCCTAGGGTGCACGAATGTGATTTAATACAACGCAGGCTCCTATCTCTAATTTTCACGCTGCGGGCTGTGACCTGCAGTTCCTCGTTGAAGTGAAGGAGCCATTTCACCTGCATGTTGAGCAATGCCGAGAGGTGACTCTGCAAATGTTCTCAGGGAAGCCCGGTTAGTCCTTGTGTTGTCTAGACAATGACCTATTCCACTAACTCCATGTCATATTATATCCAAGGACAAAAATGATCCCCCTAGCCACCCAGGGGAGCTTTGTGCTGCTGAGACCTGAGTATCTCTTTCCCTCCCGCCACTAACACACTGTGTCTTGACCCTTTGTTTCTCAGGCCCTGCATTTCCGAGCCAAAGAATGGTCTTGTGGTTAAAGCGCTAGACTGGGCTGCTGGGCGAGCCACCAAATCTCTCCGGTTCTCAGTTTCCTCCCTGTAAAATGATGATATTTCTTTTGTCTGTCATGTCCATTTAGATTGCAGTCTCCTTGAGGCAGGGGTTGTGTCCTACTGTGTATATGTAGGCTTAATACAATGGGACCCCAATCCTGGCTGGAGTCTCTGGGTGCCACTGTTGTACAAATAAGTCTTCTGGCTTAGCAGTCTGGAGCCCATCATCACGATGCTTCATGAGTTGGGAGGATCTCTGCGAGGCGATATTATGTGTCTCTCTCAGGGGCTGACCGTTCTGCATCTTCGGGGCTACTGGCACCTGCTAGCTGTGGGAATGCAAGGCCAGGAATCGGATTCCCATAGAGCTCTGTCCCAGCCATGCCTTGTCTCTAGTTGCTTTCCACTGTGCGCTCTGCGACCTGACAGTTCGTTCTGTCTTTGGCTTGATGCTTCCTTTGGCTGAATCTTCAGTAGCTTTCCCTCTGGAAAAACTTTGAACATTGGTGCAGCTCCATTGGTGGAAGAAATGGTGTGAGCACTAATGTAGACAGGGGTCCGGGCAGCTCTGGCTTGGAGCACTATGTTGACTTGCTCAGAGCAGAGTTTGGTCTACACTTTAAAAGTTAGGTCGATGTAAATACGTCAGTCAGAGGATGTGAAAAAACCACACCCCTTACCAACGTAGCGGTGCTCACCTGTCTCCCAGTGTAGATGCAGCTGTGTGGTTGGAAGAACGTGGTTCCATCAACCTAGTTTTTTTCATTGTTCAGGAAGGTTGTTTTCCTACACCGACAGAAACTCCCCTTCCATCAGTGTAGCTTGCCTTTACGCTATGGAGTTATGCAGGCATTACTATGGTGATGTAGCTATGCCAGTGTGGTCTCTCAGTGTAGATGAACTAAGTGGCTGTGTGACACAGTGTTAAAAACCCTGGCAAGCTGGAAATTGTTCTACATTTGCACTGTCCCCATTTGATATCACTGGTTGAGCTATGCTGGTGTTAGCATTGGTGGGAAACCTTTCCCCAGAGAGGCTTAAATAGATGAGACCTCTTTTTCCTTCCCCACAAATAACTCTGCTTTTTTCTCGTTGCCCTCCGTCTCCACTCTTCCTTCGAATACATTGTGCAACCTTGAATCTCCCTCCCTTTACATCCCTCCTCAAAGCTGCTGACTTCACCCTGGCCATCATCCCTTATCTTATTAATATATGAAATTGAGAGCAAAAGACCAAAAGAAATCCTTGTGCCCACCAGAATAACCTGATCTGCATGTGCACACACAAATGAATACGCTCAGTTACATGCGCCTGGCTTTGAAAACCTGGCTCTCTACCTATTAGTGTTTCATTTTAGAACAGTGATTGGCCTGTGATACAGAAAAGGGCACTTGAATGGGAGAGGCCTTGGCCAAGTGCAATCCATATAATTCAAGCACACAGTCCTGATGGTAAACACAGCTCCTATTTTTTTTTTTTTTCCTTTCTGAATTTCGCATGCTGTGTGTATGTACAGGCCGAAAATCCAAGGCCGTTAACTTCGCTCCTCGGAGCCGTGTAAGCAAAACTCTTCAAAGGGAAGTCCGCTACAATGGATTACAGAACAGTGGAGTCCCTTAGAAATTTTTGGCAGATGAAGGCTTATAACATAATTAAAGTCCTCTGGCATTTGAAATATACAAGAGAAACATTTTTTTTATTGTGATTGTTTCAGAAAACAGAGCTCCGTTAATGCAGTAATCTGTAAAACAGAGATTGCAAAAGAACCTGGAATAATTAGCAATAAATTCTTCCACTGAGTTCTCACCATTTCTTCTAATGCTCCCCTTCCTTTATGGAACGAGGCACATTCTTGTTGAAAAGTTTTGTCTTTCCCAGATTCTGCTTTTGTTATTGTGCATTTTCATTATTACCTTTTTCAGATTAATTAATCGTGCTTTAACTAAACGTTACTGAATTATTTTAAAAACATGATCATGCTAAACCCTTCAGATTTTTTTCTTGGGTTTCTGTGGAAAGTGTCATAACGTGGGTGGTACTTTAAAGGTTACTGGAAAAGGGTGGGGATGTGATTAGCTAATAAGGGAGATGAGGTATCTGGCAAAAATAATGAAGACTTTGAAGCGAGCGGAATCTGGATGCCTGTAGTAAAATTGTATTAGACATAATGAAATAAACGTTGGAATGTAACAGATCCTTGTAAATAAATAACAATTAAAAAAAATCAGACGGATGCAGTTGTCAGCTCATTGATGAGCATGCCCTGATCCTGGGCATTATAGCTCTGAAATTGAGAGTAATTATTCTAATTTGTTTTATTACATTAGCGTGGGTAGAAGGGAAGAAAAGGGGCTTTCTTTTATGGCTTTATCATTATTCATAGAAGAACTCAGAAGGGACAGACATCTGACTCTGGCACTGGGGCTTCATGGGAATTTTTGGAAAATGATGTCTACAATGTTCTGACCTTTGACCTTCCAGCTGCAGCCCTCCTCCTCTCTATAGGGATCCCACACTTGACTCCTTAGCAACCTCCTTTGTGCCTCTGATCTCTCTCCATTTGTCTAGTAATAGCCCTTGGCAGGAAGACTCGTTGTTCCCTCAGTAGCTTAAAAAGGCATGGAGCCGTTAATGCCAAGTACTTTTCAAAATCCCTTTCACCCACTCCTTCCAGCTAGTCTTCAAAGTCAATCAAATGCTGATGCAGTCATGGTCGTTTTTCAAAGGATCTTTCTGGTAGCAGGGGAAAAAGAACAACAAATACAACAAAACGAAAAGCAACACGAGTGACTTATCTTTCACAAATGCTCTTTTCAGCCCATCTGAATTGTACATAGACAGTTGTGATGCTTTTCTTTTGTGTTTCCTGGTGACTTTGTTTTCAGTCTGCGTGCTTACATTGAAACTAAAGCAAAATAAAGAGCAAATTTCATAAAATGGGGATTAGCTACTTACCTCGCTATCTAGGCATTTATTTGCTCATAATTATAGTTTCTGACCAGCGTATGCTGCTGCAACAGTGCCCAGACATTGATCACTTCTTCCCTTCCCATCCATCCATACCCCTCCCCCCATCTTATAATCACTGGTTTAGAACTTCCTTAGAAAAGCCTCAAGTCTTGAAAAGATTTGTACACTGTCTGTACACCTGGGAGTGTGCAAGAGGTGAGACTTCAAAATCATCTCAGTCCAATTACCGTCTTGCTTTCATGCTGTTCTGATACTACTGTTTTGACAGAGTTTTACAGCTGCTCTTTGGAGAATGGTTGGGGTGAAAATGTCTAGAACGCTAGTATTCAAATGGCGTAATGAAACCTAAATCTTTAGGTCTAGTAGCCTTTGAGAGAGGTGCTAAAACCATGCATTGCAGTCTGCTAAGGATAGATATGAATGGTTGGAAATTGGAGAATTCCAACTTTCCTTGCATTGGTCTGAAACCGAATAAGGTCCAGGATTTGCCAGGAACCAGTGTCATTTTAATTCTTGATGGTCCAGTTCCTGTTACAAAGAGAAGTTTATTTAAATGGTGGGATCAGCAGATGACCATTGTTTTAAACACGTCTATATGGCTACAAAATTATATTCAAAGTCCATTTTCCCGATAGATAACTGCATGAAAGCGGCAGACTAGTTATGTATTCTCAGCTGTTAATGGGTTTGTAAAATAGCAAAGATGTCCTGCTGCTTATAAAGCAAGGCGCTATTAGAGCTGGAGGAAAAATTTTTACAAAGTCTGACATCTGTTCAGTGTGTTCCTGTTTTATAAATCTCAGTCAAAGCATTTTTAAAAATAACCCTCTGCGATGTTTGTAATGCAAACAGTGCTCATTGTGCTGGACCTTCAAACCAGAAAATGAACTGGCTGGAAATCAGAAGTGAAACTCATTTAGGCCACATCTATTTGTACAGCGCTGCAGCGGCGTGGATGTACCAATGCAGCTGTGCTGCGTCTGGTGAAGATGCTCTGTGCCAACTGAAGAGAGCTGCTCCGTTGGCATAAAAAAAACCCACCTCAGTGAGCGGCAGAAGCTATATCGGTGGGTGAAAGTCTCCCGGTGACATAGCGCTACGCACAGAGCCCTTATGTCTGTGTAATTTATGTCGCTTAGCGGGGTGGCTTATTCACACCCCTGAGTGACATAAATTATGCCAACATAGGCTGTAATGTAGACATAGCCTAAATCTGCATTCAGTATCTAAACTGCAATGAACAGCAAAAGATAACAAACAGCATACATGGTAAAAAGTAAATGTAGGTGTTAAAATACTTTCTTTTAAACTGCTAGTATTTTAATCTCTGAGGATAGCTGCAGTAACCCATGCAGGGCTCGATCCTGCCAGGTGCTGAGCGTTCTGGCCTTGATCTAGCAAGGGAAGCCATTTGGACTGCTGGTGTGCGTACAGGCTTTGCTGGATCAGGGTCGGAGGGCTCAGTGCCTTTCAGAATTGAGCCCATAAATGTTACAAAAACAAGGGATTCCAGTAGCTGTAATGCAGCCTTGAAACCAGTAAAATTATGTAAAATAATAATAAACTGTTCAATGGAATTTGGAACAACAGATCCATAGACTTCCGGCAGACTGTTATACAGCACTGAATTACGTCATAACATCATTATTTATTTCTAAAGCAGCCTTCGCCTGATGTTTTAAACCCAGAGCACAAGGACTGTATATGAACATAAATATGAATCAGTCTGCACAAGTACACTATAGCCAAAGGGTGAAGAATTTTGTGCTGTACACCAGGCTTCATTAGTTATTAGCCAGACATAAGTAATAGAACTTTTAAAAAGTATATTAAAGGACCTTTGCACAGCTACTCCTGTGTGTAGTAAATCTCATTATTTGTATTAGCAGCATTGGGAGTTAATCCCAAGCATTCAAAAATTTGTCAGGCCCCTAAAACTCGTAAGATTGCTTTAAAAATTGAGATTTTTAAGAAAAAAAATTAATTTCGGGTTTTTTTCCATTTGCCTTCTAGTCTTTGAGCTTTCGGGGTTCAGATTTTAAGCTTTTCTCTGCAGCTTTATAGGCTAGTAACTTTTTATTTTAAATGGCAGCTGAGATTTTCATTTCTTCACATGACTCTGGGAGCTGGGGCTTAAAGAAGAACACCAAACATCCTGAAACACACAATAAAATTGTGAGAGTTGGCAAGAGTTATGGCAGTGCCTTGAGACCTCTGCTGAGACTGAGGACCTGTTATTAGGTACTCTACAAGATATAGTAAGAGACAGTCTCTGTCTCAAAGGGCTTACATTCTGTATGAACAAAACAGGTAGAGGAAAATAGAGGAACAGAAAGATGTAGTGGCTTTCCTGTCTCAGTGGCTCAGCTAGGAATAGAGTCCAGTCCCCTATCCTGTAGACCACACTGCCTCTCTCCACTATCTTCTGTGCTTTCCCATGCTTGTATGTTTCATTCATGGTGTGTGTCGTCTCCGCATTTCACAGTGTGATACACGCTCTGCATGTGAAATAGCCAACTGCTGCCTTTAAACATCTATAATCTCTTTCCCCAATACATACGCCTTCTGTTTTAGATTGAGACCATACAGGGCTGGTGCACTCCGGGGCATTGTAGCATTATTTATTGTTTACATTGTAGCGTCATTGAATTGGCGAGCAGACTGCATGGATGATTTTACTGCCCAGACATATGGACTCTGTAAAGCAAGGTTAACTAGAGCTTTTCCATTTTTCATGGATCTTTATGGAAAGCACTGCAGTTGTTTTGCCACATTCGCTATGCAGCCGCCATGTTCTTCACTCGCTGATCCACTTGGAAGAACGTAGGCCATGATTTGGAGAATATGGAACAAGAGTCCCCAGGGACAGTCATAGTGGGTATACCCATGAAGCTAAGGTGCGGCATAACTCACTAATGGTTTGGATATCTACCCCTCTTTAACTATCTAGGCTTTGGATACCTGAGGGACCACCTCTTCTTTTCATGCATTACAGTGATAATGGAGGTCTATTGATATTCTTTTTAGTGGTCCCTAAGTCTGGATATCTGGGGACTGCTTTCAGAGGCCATGATCCAAAGTCCAGTGAAGTCAATGGGAAGTTTTACATTGACTTCAGTGGGTTTTGGACCAGACCCAAGGTGTTCTCACTGGAGGACATAAACTTCTAGCACCTCTTAAGTCAGGTTTTTTTTTACACACCCCTAGGGAATTTCAACACCGGGAGCAAAGGGTCTTGTGTCTTTTATTCGGAAGGCCTGTTTTATTTGGAGTGTTGTGCTTAATTGTCAAGGCAATGGGCATTATCCTCGATCTCTGAATAAATAATCATAGTTAGCTTTAAAAATATGCCTGTCTGTGCTGCTGTTAATAGCTCATTAAACGTCAAGAATATTGAAATCGGATTTACTTGTCACCATTCATGCTGTTCCTTAATGAGTTTGGACTTCATTCGACTTGACCAGTGGAAAAAAACCTGGTCTCTTTCACTATGGTTTTTAGGCAGTTTCATTTTTTAGTCCTGCTGGCTTAGAGAAGACAGTTGTATTTGGGCTGCAGACACACTGAGGGCTAGCCTGCACGCGAAGGACTGCATCACTTTAGCTGCACTGATGCAGCTGTGCTGCTGTAGCCCATCTGGTGAAGACACTCTGTGCCGACGGGAGAGAGCTCTGCTAAATCCACCTCTATGAGAGGAGGGAGCTATGTTGGCGGGAGAAGATCTCTGGTGCTTAACTCGGTGTAATTTACAGCACTCAGGAGGCTGGCTTATTCACCAACAGGTCATACTGACATATACTGTAGTGTGGACAAACCCTGAGATGCAGGAAAGTTTATGTCCAAATTATAAAGTGGTTTTCATTGCATTTGGGGGAAAAAATACCCTAATCTCTCCAGCCTTTTTGTTCAAGTTAGATTTGTAAAGCTGTCCTGTCTCCGCCAGCATAAATTTTGGCCCTGAAGCTAGTTTCCCTTCAAAATATATTTGTATAGGCTTTTATTAGATGTTGAAACCACTTTTCTCTCAGGTGTAACATGGTGGGGGAATAGCATGTGATAGCATCTAATCTGTTTGTTGTGCTTCCACACGTTGGTAAATAGTTGGATTTCAGAAGCATGAGACCTTATTGTGTGTTTTGAGCGTGTTAACATCCCTGGAACAACTTTAAATCTGGAACTGTTGCCCTTCTTTGAAGTTTCTCCCTTTTCCTTCTCTCCCCCCCCCCCTCCTCTCCAGCCCTTTACTCCTCATATTGTTTAGACACATTAAAAAAAAGTCTTTTGGATTGACTCTAAATTTTTAACCATCATGCAATGCCCACCCCACCCCTTCCAAAGCAGATATCAATAGAATTTTACAGACACAGCTTTGAGTCACCAGGCTTTCTTTCAGCTTGCCTTGCCATTGGTCTGTCTGTACCATTTTTTCAGAATTAATTTTGGGCTGAAAAAGTCTCAAAGACGGCTTTGTTCCTCTTTGACACTCACTCTGAAAAAAAAATCCGTGGAAAATCTGACATCTGCATTGTAGAGAAAAATCAATAGCTGGGGTGGAATATAATTATCCCCCACTCCTGAAAGAATTTTTTAGATTTTTTTTTTTAGCGTGACTCATATCAGCTTAGAATTTGAATGACATTTTAATTATTTAGGCTTTTTATTTTGAATCACCAAAGTGCATGAGTCTGAAAGGGGTACAGGCGGATGGAATAATCTGTGCAAGATAAGAGAGAGGATTTCACGTGCCAAAGTTCAGCCAATTTTTTTTTCCTTTTAGTTAAATCAAAATGGCACATTTTATATGAATCAGAGGGGTACAAAACAAGTGACTGTGTACACATTTCCATCGCAATCCCTCAGATGGCTTCATAGTACCAGATGATTAATTATCTAATGGATTATGAATCATTTTGCCTGACATCAAGTAAATAAAGAAACAATTTATCTTCTTTAGAGACGTTTTCCTTCTTACACAAAGCGTAAAAATGCGAAGGATTTGTATAAAACAGTAATTCTTTAGTAGTTCTTGCGCTAATAATTGTGCTTGGACGCGCTCCTTTCTGGAGATAGATCAGGTACAAATGCCGGGGTGTTCTGCACAGATGTTTGCTTTGTTTGTACTGTGAGTATTAGAACAGTGCTAGTGTGAAGGGGTGGGGGGGTAAGTTTCCTTATTTGTATGTAGAGAGCTTATCACAGTGGGGCCCTGATTTCAGCTGTGGGTCTGTAAGAGCTGCTGCAATACAAATAATAATACAAATTGTTGAAGTTGTGTGCTTGTATATTTCAGCCAGTGAAAGCTCTTTAATTCTGGGTATCACTTTGTGCGTAACATTGGGGTCTTAGGGTGAAGCTGTGTTTCCCATAGAAATGATTCACTGTACGTAGAGGTTGCAGTCTGCGCATGGAAAGATTGGTATCTTCCATGCTACTGCTCTAATAACAGTTCCATTATATCAACCACTGAGTTCGACACCTGTGTTTCTTCCCCTTGGGAGCCTGTGAGCGGTGGTGAGGAGAGTGAGCAGTCAGCCCTCTTAATCCAAAGTATTGTTTAATCTTAACAGCAGGAACAAAACATAGGAGGAAACGGATTTTAAAGCAGTCTGCGCTCGTGTCCATCTTACCTGAAGCTCTGCCACCATATGATGGAGCCAGGGAGAGCTGTGTGTCTGTGTTTGTCTGTATTCCCCTGAACAGCTCCCTGACAGCTGCCGCCCTGCCCTTTTTGAGAGTCACTAGTCAGTGTAGTTTAGCAGAGAGAGCACTGGACTGGGACTCAAGAGCAGGATTCTGCTCCCTGCTCTGTCACGGGCCTGTTGGGTGACTGTGGTCAAAGTCCCTTCATCTCCCTGCACCTCAGTTTTCCCATGTGTAGAATGAGAATTATGATGCCTGCCTGAGTAAAGCGTGTTATCTACTGATGAGAAGCACAGTGTGGGAGCTAGGTGGATGACGCTAATGCTAGCCTTTTGGTCCTGCTAGTCAAAAACCAGTTTGATATGCTCAAAGGACAAGCCAGTCTATCCCAGAGTCTTCCATTTTCTTTTGATGACCTTCCCATGTTTTCTGAGAGGGGCCTTATCTTGAGTTACTGTTTTACCTTCCTGCTAGTTTCCCAGCAGTAGTGTTGATTTAACCCAGTGGTGCCCAGCCTTGTTACACAGGGGAGCCACATAAACCTAAGCACAACCGTGTGTTGGCCAAATCGATTCTGTTTCATATGCATTTAAATAGGTTGTTTCGATGTACAGTATTGTCTATTTAAAACCAAAAAAAGAAATCAGTGCATAAAACATGTAACAGAATTATACAAAAGAGGAAAAAAATGAACACATAATTAAACAAAAATGATGTAACCATGACAACAAAATGCTAATGAATTGGCTGTTAGTATATTCTATTGAAGCAGGCCGTGGGCATTATGAAATGCTTTGGTGGGCCGTAGGTTGGGCGCCCCATTTTAACCCTAGAGTCATGCAGTAAATAGCCGCCCAATAACTGGAATAACCATGTTCCTAAATTCTTACAGAGTTGGTCCACATTGATCACACCAACAATGTACTGTTCTCTGCATTGTGCTGTATCATGCTGGAATGGTTACATCCTGATACCAAATTATAACAAAATAAACTTCAAGGCCATGTATTAATGTTAGTTGTGATAGAAGAAGTTATCCTGGAAAGTTGCAGTTGACTACTTTAAGACTATGGATAAAATAGATGGTGTCTGGACAACTCATCTTTCATACTTGAACCATTACATATGGTGTTGCATAGCCAGGAGCAAACACAGCGTATCCAGCCTTCATGCATCCCACACAGTTCCATACTGCATGCAAAACCGAACTGGATTGAATTATCACTTGTGTAAGGATAGGTGTATAAATCCTAGCAAGCAAGGGTAGTCCTGGGGTTAAAGCGTGTGACTGGGGGGGCAGAGCTGTCAAAGACTACATCGCTCTGATCAAGTCTCACATCTGTGCAATGGGGGTGTTATTGTTTCCTTGAGTCTTATTTCATTAACAAAACATTTTCAGATGCCTGGGTGGAGTCAGCAGAAGAGTTGAAATTATTATTATTTAGATGCAATGACATGACTGTGCTAGCTGTTCTGCTGCTGCTGGCTATGAATTTCCAGGGTATGTGCACTAATTTGCCCATGAAAACAGTAGTACAGCTAGCTATTAACAAGATTTAGTTAAGACTTTCATCCTCTGCCCCACCCAGCCACTTGGTTTATTGTAAGGAGAGGTTTAGGTAGAATATTCCACCCTCCGAGTGACATAAGTTACGCCTACATAAGCGCTCGTGTACACAGCGCAGTGCACAGCTCATAGCTTCTGCCAGTTGCGGAGGTGGTTTTTTTTTATCCCGACGAGAGCGCTCTCTCCCGTCAGCATAGAGCGTCTTCACCAGATGCTGTATTGGATCAGCTGTGCCGCTGCAGCACTGTAGGCATAGACATGGACTTGTTGAGCAGCAGCTCTGGTGTGTTAGGAGTTAGACAGCTGGGGATGGATCATGGAGTTGCTGGTTCAATTCCTACTTTAAGTAGATTGTCAACAAAACCTTTTTTTTTTTTTTTAAATCAAATCCCAGAACTGGAAAAAACGTTTAGTGTTTCTATTGGAAAACCGCCACCCCTCCTTCAACAAAGGAGGAAAGCATTACTTGAAAGGGAATCAGTTAAATCTCTCTCTCCCCCTCCTACTCCCAAAAGGGAAGAGTAGCTTTAATAAGAGGAATAGAGAAATAAGATCTAGAGGGGTAGCCGTGTTAGTTTGTACACAGCAGAAACAACGAGAGTTCTGTAGCACTTTAAAGACTAACACATTTAATTTCTGCAGGCATAAGTTTTCGTGGGCTGTAACCCACTTCATCAGCTGTAAGGAATAGAAATCAGATAGGAGGTATATATATACATATCCAAGGGTAAGGAACAACAATGGGGAAGGTAGATATAAGCAAAGTCCATTCAGTTAGAGTAGATGAGGCCTATTCACAACCATTGATTAGGAGGTGAGAATGTGTGAACAGTGACAATTACTTCTTGTAATGAGAGAACCATTCCAAGTCCCTATTTGGACCCAGTTTGACTGTGTCAACTTTGCAGATGAGTTCCAGCTCTGCAGTTTCTCTTTGAAGTCTGTTTTTGAAGTTTTATTGTAGAAATATGGCAACTTTAAAGTCAGTGTCCTGGGAGATCGAAGTGCTCTCCGCCTCGTTTATGGATGATGTTATTTTTTATGTCTGATTTGTGTCCATTTATTCTGTTGCGTAGTGACAGTCCAGTTTGGCCAATGCACATGGCAGAGGGGCATTGCTGGCACATGATGGCATGTATCATATTAGTAGATGTGCAGGTGAATGAGCCCCTTATGGTGTGGCTGATGAGGTTAGGGCCTGTGATGGTGTCACTAGAGTCGATGTGCGGGCAGATCTGGGGTTTGTTGCAGGGGTAGGTTCCTGGGTTAGTGTTCATCTTGTGTAGTGTACGGTTGCTGGTGAGTATTTGCTTCAGGTTGGGGGGCTGTCTGTAAGCAGGGATAGGTCTGGCTCCCACAGCTTGAGAAATAAGAGTTACCCTAACAGGTGCATGGGAGAATCCCAATACAATATCACGATAGGGCTCAGACAGAATGGTTAGAAGAGGCAGTGGAGAAGAAAATCCAGTAAAATACATAGGATTAGATTCTAATGGATAGAGAACTGGCTAGAGCATAGGGCTCAACGAGTAGTGATCAATGGCTCCATGTCTAGCTGGCAACCGGTCACAAGCGGAGTTCCCCAGGGGTCGGTCCTGGGGCCGGTTTTGTTCAACATCTTTATTAATGATCTGGAGGATGGGGTAGATTGCACCCTCAGCAAGTTTGCGGACGACACTAAGCTGGGGGGAGTGGTAGATACCCTGGAGGGTAGGGATAGGATACAGAGTGACCTAAACAAATTGGAGGATTGGGCCAAAAGAAATCTAATGAGGTTCAACAAGGACAAGTGCAGAGTCCTCCACTTAGGAAGGAAGAATCCCATGCACAGCTATAGACTGGGGACCGACGAGCTGGGCAGCAGCTCTGCAGAAAAGGACCTGGGGGTAACGGTGGATAAAAAGCTGGCTATGAGTCAGCAGTGTGCCCTGGTTGTCAAGAAGGCTAATGGCATGTTGGGCTGCATTAGGAGGGGCATTGCCAGCAGGTCACGGGAAGTGATTATTCCCCTGTATTTGGCATTGGTGAGGCCTCATTTAGAATATTGTGTCCAGTTTTGGGCCCCCCACTACAAAAAGGATGTGGACAAGTTAGAGAGAGTGCAGCGGAGGGCAACCAAAATGATTAGTGGGCTGGAGCACAGGACTTATGAGGAGAGGCTGAGGGAACTGGGCTTGTTTAGTCTGCAAAAGAGAAGAGTGAGGGGGGATTTGATAGCAGCCTTTAACTACCTGAAAGGGGGTTCCAGGGAGGATGGGGCTAGGCTGTTGTCGGTGGTGGCAGATGACAGAACAAGGAGCAACGGTCTCAAGTTGCAGGGCAGGAGGTCTAGGTTGGACATTAGGAAAAGGTTTTTCACTAGGAGGGTGGTGAAGCACTGGAATGGGTTACCTAGGGAGGTGGTGGAATCTCCATCCTTAGAGGTTTTTAAGCTGAGGCTTGACAAAGCCCTGGTTGGGATGATATAGTTGAAGTTAGTCCTGCTTTGAGCAGGGGGTTGGACTAGATGACCTCCTGAGGTCCCTTCCAACTCTAATATTCTATGATTCTAACCTGACATACACAGCCTCTTAATGGCAGTTTCACCTGCTGAAATCAGAGCAGAGTTGGGTCCTCTAGGGTGAAGACGTCAGCCTGCTTATTAGAAGATGAAGAAACATGACTGGATAGCAACTTTTCATTGGTAATGTTGAGCAGTCAGTAGCATGGAGTGCTACTGTTTGAAAGACCGAAAGAGAGGCACCGATGCATTACCACCGTGCAATGTGAGTTTTGGAGATACATTAATGCCAAACAGAGGTCTTATTTTTAGAAGATTTAGCTGATTTCGTTTGACATTCCACCATTCACGTCGCTGTTTAGTTCTGCCTTACAGAGACCAGTGTTACATTTCATGTGCCACTGTATACTGTAGCCTTTGGTTTGGGATTTGTGCCATGATTTAATCAAACTCATGAAATGTAGAAATTGAAAGCTGTTGGTAAATTTCCTCTTTGTGGCTTCATTTCCACTGAAATCTCCTTTGTTGGATCCTCTTACAGTTTGGGGAAGAGAGGTTATTTAATCAAGCAAAACTGGAATTGCTTCATATGGCGATAGCTGCAGTTATTTTCCCTTGGCAAACTTTTGCAAACATATTTGACAATCTGTTTGCATTTGAGGTGGTTTATTATTTATAAATACCAAGTCTTCAGTTGAGTTAGTTGCTGTTATACAACTGTTAGTTGTGGGGAGAAAAATTAGTAATGCTTAAGGACTGGTCAGTGACCCATGCACTAACCACAGTGCGTGTACTGTGGCAGACAAGTGAGCAGATGAGTTTAACTCTGGCAAAAAGTTCTAGAGGAGTAGCCGTGTTAGTCTGTATACAGCAAAAGCAACGAGAGTCCTGTAGCACTTTAAAGACTAACAAATTTAATTTCTGCAGGCATAAGCTTTCGTGGGCTGTAACCCACTACGTCAGATCTGACGAAGATCGGCATCTGACGAAGTGGGTTACAGCCCACGAAAGCTTATGCCTGGAGAAATTAAATTTGTTAGTCTTTAAAGTGCTACAGGACTCTCGTTGTTTTAACTCTGGCAGGTTTTCCTCCATGTTTCTGCTGGGCCAGATATTCTTCTTACATTTTCAATATAATCCAAGTGGGTAAAATAATGCTTCCTGCTCAAGTGATGTTACCATGCTTTGCTGTCCTTAAAAGTAGTGATAGGCCTGAATCAAAGACCAAAAGTGCGAGCAGCCCCAAAAGTTGGATGTGCATTGGAGTTCAGATCTGAGATGTACAGTTAGACCTTGGTATGGATCTGTCAAATTAGTTTGTGGCGTTACCTCTGATTAACATTGGGGTACATGAGATCAGAATCAGGCTCTGTCTGTTATACTGTCCCATTCCTAATGTACTAGGTGCCCTTTCTCTTTTCTTTTATATTGTACCTAAAACTCACTCAGTGATCCCATCTTCTCCTGAGCTGTTGGCCTGAACCATGTTTGCCTTGTCTCATTCATTTCGTTGTCTTCAATAGAGTTGCCTGTATATAACCAAATGCAAAACTTGGTTGGACCTGCAACGGAAATTTAGCTAGCAATTCTGTTGATGATGTATGAGCCAGAATGGAATCCAGCTCCCTGTCCCAGCACTGTGTTGGCTCTGCAGCAAAAAATAGCAAGAACTTATTTTTGTCACTAAACTTTTAGCTGGGTCCCAGAATGCACCCAAGAAGCAGAAGTGTTGAGTTGGAAAACGCCATTTGTATGTGATTATGCACAACAGTACTTTTAAAAACGAGGCTGACAGAACAATGTATAGGGCGGATAGTGAATCTAGTTATTAAAAACGTGCGTTTTACTGAAGGCTGTAAAAAGGCAACCCTAGATTGAATTTTTCTTCCCCTGTGAAAAATGCTGGTGAATTTAATGCTGCTTAATTTTAAGGGGCTGAGAGCCCCCAAAGGTTGCAGCTTCCAAAGTGTAAGCAGGTGCTACTATTCCATCCTCCCTTTGCTCCTCAACGTGCCCTAAAGGGACCAAACTTAGTAGGGGAGAAGGTATTTCATTCTCAATACTAATTCAATCCAGGGTTCACATTTTATAGTCCTCATGTAGAAGGCAGCCTTGTGAGATTTCTGAGTGCATAGAATGGCCTAGAGACGTAGTCAGCTGTAAATTAATATGACAGAGAGCTTGCCGTTTCCAGGGGCAGACTTTCTTATTATTCCAAAGGGCTTATTTTACATTCTGGCTGCCATGAGCTCAGCTGAAATGATCAAACCCCTGTTTCTTTGTAGCCACCATCTGATCAGTATGAATTTAATAATTCTGGCTGGAGCTGGATTCAAAGCAAGGCCATGGGGGTGAAAGGCCAATTGCTAGTTCACTTAGCCACCTGTTTCCTTCCCTTTGGCTTGTATTTAATTTGTGTTGCTGTGCACCTTTCGCTTCTGATAGTCAATGCTTTGAAAGTCCCTCTACCCCCTTACAAATAGAACTAATTGCTTTATTTGCCTTGTTCACTTTGCCAGGATTAGATGGGGCTGTGGGGGTGAGAAAGGGAGCTTTTAATATTGTCACTGGGGAAGAAATGTCGGCTCCAAAGGCCAAATTTACCGTTTTTCCACTTAGTTTTGTATAATAATTAAAGCTGATTGGGGGTAGGAGGGGAAAGGGAGGAGAATCTCTCTCACCCTCTCTTTTTTAATCTCTAGATTTGGACATTCAGATTTTTAACCATTTCTATACTTGGTGAAAAATTGGGGAGCCATTTACTAAAATTGGTCAATTTAAAAAAAAAATTCTTTAAACAGTTTTTAAACAGATTTTGGAACATCATTGAAATTAAAAACAAAATGCCACACTAAGCTTTCTGTACTATATTTCCTTCTGTGGTGGTTCTGATACTTTTTTCCCCCAAAAGAAGTGTTTCAAAACTGTAGAGGTGCTGAGAGACTTTTTTTTTTTTTTTTGACTTTTAAGATTGAATCAAGTTTAAATTTTTCTATTAGAACACAAGACACCACTCTTGGGACCCTCAGAACAATAATGGTTTGGACTGAGATGGAAAGAATCTGGTAAAATATGGAGGAAATACCCATCTTTGGAGCAGGGACCACTTTTTTTGTTCTGTGTTTGTACAGTACCTAGCACAATGGGGGTCTTGTTCCATGAGTGGGGCCTACATGCCAGCACCATAGAAATAATGTGACATTAGTATATTAATTATTATTAGTCAGTTCCAAACTGGCTTGAAAATTTAGGTTTCTTCCTTATTTCAGGAATGCCATATGGATTTGGTGATTTAACAGCATCTGATGAATAGCAATATTACTGTTTGGCATGCCATCGCCACTACACACACACATCCTAAACTCTCAAATTTTAATAAAAAAATCATGGAGAAAGTGCTGGACAGAGAGTGGAAAATAGGATAACAGAGCCTTTAAAAATACCTAGGGAAGTTGTGGAACCTCTGTCCCTGGAGGTTTTAAAGAACAAGTTAGACAAACACGTGTCAGAAATGGTCTAAATCAGCGGTTCTCAACCTTTTTTTCCCCGAGTACCACTCGGGTCAGGTACAGTCAGGTCAAGTGGTACTAAAAGGGGGGGGTGGACTTTCTGCGGTGGCGGGGTTTCGCGGTGGTGGCGGGGTTACATGGGGGGAACAATGCCCTCCGCCGAAACCCTGCCGCCATTTGCCCCTTTTCAGCGGCAGGGTTTCACGGCGGTGGGGGGGGACACGGACTTTCGGCGGCGGATTTGGCGGCGCGGTACGGCTCGCGTATCACCCAGCCTTCTTAGAAGTACCACCGGTGGTGCACATCCCACTGGTTGAGAACCGCTGGTCTAAATAATACTTTGTCTTGCCGTGGTGCAGGGAACTAGACTAGAGGAGCTGTCGTGGTCTTGTCCAGTCTTACATTTCTGTGATTCTACGATTCTGCAGGACGGTGCTGTACTTATTATAGTTAGACCATCAAGATGTTTCAAAAGGGTCATAAAAACTGGGAGGGTTTAATATCATTAGATGTGGTGCAGTCTGCAAAGTGAAATATGTCAGGTAAACATTTGCCTGTCATTTTATCCCCTAGCAACTGGAACTAGTTCTTCAGTAAACAAAAGCTGATAAGGAACTGTAACATATTAGTCTGTTCATTTATCAGGTGTAGACAGTAGATAGACTTGGAAATGTTGCTTTGCTTGTTAAACGTAAGAATGGTTGAATGGTGAGGATATTGCACCCTTGGAGAATGTTTACTAGCTCTGGGATAACTGATCAATATATCAATCGATCTATCCTGTTTCTAAAAGCGCATGTCACCTTGAACTATTGAAGCACCATTTGGAAAAGAAAGTTGGGGTGGGGGCAGAGGGAATATCACCAATTCAAAGTGCTCAAAATTCATGAGATTGGTTTAAAAACCTTGAGATTATTTTTATTTTAGCGTGTTTCTTTAAATTTGCCTTCTGGTTTCACTCGCTTCACATATTCACTTGCTTCACATATTCAAGCTTTTCTCTGCAGCCACGAGTGTAGAAGTCCAGCATTTGTGTGTTTTGCTGAATAGGGATGGACTGCTGAATCTGGGCCTAAGATGAGGGATCATCTTTTTTTCCTCTTTGTTTCATTAAAACAAACAAAGATACCAGGAAAAACCCTACCCAAAAGAGAGCCTACACTCTGCTGTAGATCTGATTGACATGCACCTGAATAAGGAAACCAAGTCGTGGTTGAAACCACAAGCTACATTCTGACTTAGAAGGGTGTTGAACTGAAGCCTTAACTCTGTATTTCTTCACTTTTCATGCTTTTGAGACACATTTTCATCGGTGCTGTTAAAAATGTGCAAGCAAAACATTGACATATTTTAGTGTTGCTTCCCTCCAAGATTATGTTCTAGATAATTTTTTCTTTTTTAACTTCCTGTTGTAGCCAATGTTTGTCTCCTTTGAATGCTGCCTAATTTTCCCTCCACCACACACTCCTCCCTAGAAGATGTCTGGCTAGATGAGAGAAGAATGATTTCCATTCTGGTGGGGTCTAATGATGCTGTCCCATGGATTCCTTTTTGTTCTGGTTGCTTGCCTCTCCTCCCCACTTCCTAGAAGAGGATGATCAGGTTGTGTCAGTGGCACCCCCAGTCTTTGCATGCTTGGGATCTGGGGACGGGAATTTGTTCCCATGCTTTGATCTGCATTATGGCAGCGTAATGCACTGCAGCTGTGGAGTATAAGCCAGTTCAATATAAACAGAGAAGTCTTGAAAATGGATTGGGAATTGTTAGCAGATTGAAAGAAATCCAACGAACACGAAACTCCAGCAGATGTAAAGATCAACATTTCCTCCCTCCTTCCAGTTAAAATGGTCAATTAGTCTCTCATCCTCTTCTGAACCCAGTTTTTTTTCTGATGGTTTTCCCCCATTTAAATCACTAGTCAGCGTTGCAGAGATTAATTTGAGTGCTAACGTAAAGGGTATAAACACACCTTTCAGGCACTAGTGTTTGAGGGTTGCTGTGTCCACTCTGAGTTGCTTCCACATTAGTCAAGTGCTTCTAATTAAGGACATATACATTCCTATCTGGCCATGTCCGTCTGCCCTCTCGCTTTTGTAAGTTAAGATGCTTTTGCTGTGGCTGTGGTTGAGTATGTGCACATGACTGCAGATGAATGGCCTAGAGCAGGAAACCAAACTACCAGCCAGCAAGAGGCTATAAACGGCAGCGAAGGTTTTGTGCTACACCTCCTGGTAGGCCGGCACAAAAAGGCAGAGCTCAGGAGGAGTGGGGACAAAGGTCATCTTTTCACCTGTCTGATTCTGGGTTGTTGCAGCTCTCTGGCTGCTTAGGAGATGCTCTGCAGTCTGCTGCAGCTGAGAATTCCCACAGCTGCATGTGCAGCTCATGTGAATGGGGACTTGCTTCCCGCCTCTAACATGCCCACTTCACCAGATCTTGGAAGTAGGCCGGCAAAAGGCAAGCCGATAGCCGCCCGTACAATGCCTGCTCTGGGGGAATTGTCCCCCAGCTGGTTAAGAGATTTTCTGACCTCTGTAAAGAACCACGACCACATATAGAGGTTGTAGTGGGAGCAAAAATCATTGTGCAAATTGTAGATCTTGTGTCATGGTAAAAATAAAACATCCTGTGAATCTGAATTGTCTTGGTTGAATATTATTAGTTGATAAGTGACAAGTAGAGGATCCAAAAGGGAAAGGAAGGTGATAAGAGCCTCAGACAATCATCCCTGCATTTCCATGCTTGTAGTCTGAGGGAAAGGCTATGAAACTTTGTCTCTCTGATGTTGTGATACGATGCTATGTTTCCACTCAGCACTGTGACGTTTGGTGCCATGTGACGACATGTTGAATCATGGCCTTCTCATGCATCGTCACAGTGTGGTGTCGCCAGGTGTGCCCTGCCTTGGTTTCACACAACGCAAATTGAACATTGGCAGGTGAGCTTCGTTATTGCAACTGTTCAATGAAACAGCTCTTGAGTCTCAGTACAGGCGAGATACTAAGCTACGTAGTGAATGTCAGGGGCTCTATACCGTTTAATTAAGCTGAATAACTACTATGAAACACTGGCTGAGCTCACAATAGCAGCAAAGGGTAACTATTTTTAATAAGCATTTCTCTAATGCCATAGCAAATTACACGGGCAGAAAGAAACGTGTTTCCTGCCCCCAAAGATCTTACACCTGAAGACCCAGATTTCTCTTGCATGGAGAACTGCATGGCTCAGAAGTTGACATTGGAGTCTTGGGATGGTTTGTGGCACCCTTTATTTGCTGGGTTGATCTGTACTGCCCTGTACCTGCAGGATGGAGTGGTCCCTGCTCCAACATCCTTCCTACCAAACAAGACAGTTAAGCTTAAACTTGTTACGCTTTACACTTTTGTCAGTGCCACCTGGGTCTGTCGTCTAACATTAGCTGGTTCGTGTGTAATCTGATATGCACATTTAGTTCATCTGGCTGAGCTATTTGAATTTGAAGGCATAAAGCCACCCCACACTCATAGTGAAGAGTTCCTTTGTTTTGCTTTTTTGCATATAGATACTGACCCAAGGTAGGAACACGAGAAACAGGACAGTTGTGTCTTGCAGATAATCACCTGGAACGGATACCAAGCCGTGCATGCAAATGCACTAACAGCATTTCACATTTCTGTGTTGTGAGGCCTCCTACACGTGGAGGCAAGTGATCAGCATAAAAACCTCTCTTCTTTTTATGGGCTAGCCTTTGTATCTGTATATCCCTCATTCTTATTTAGTGGTATTTCTTGAATGGAGAAATTAATTTGGGGAACCATTAGGGTGTTTTACATAGAGAGACATTTTCCAGGCAGTTTCTGCTCTTAGTGCCTGAGCCTGCACCCATTGAAGTCAATGGAAAACTCACATGGACTGACGTGGCTGTGGAATCGGACCCTTTAAAGCTATCTACGTACTGACAACAAGTAACTCTTCCTAACTAAAACCATTGGGATTTTTGTAGATCTGAAAAGGAGATTTGACCTTGGCAGCTTTAAGTGACCTCTTTTTTTTTTTTTCCTTTCAGGCTTTGGACTTTATGTTAATATTTTATTCAGCTCTGTTTTGTTCAATAATTTATTGCAGGAGAGATTTTGATTTTTGACGTGTTTGTGTTCTTGTAATATGCATGTTCTAATGCTCTTTGCTGGATAAGAGAGCTTGATGATAGCCTGGACAAGGTAGGAGAGAAGGTCATCAAGATAGACTTTTTTTTTAATATTGTAGCATTCTTGGACAGAGTCCTTTTAACATCCTTTCTCCTCCGCTGACGGCTGTCAGCTTGCGGGACATCCTGTGAGATAGTATCAACATATCCTGTAATTTTAGTAAAGATTCCAGAGCAGAGCAGAGTAAAGCTGCAGATGATATTTAACGAGACGAAGCCCCATTTGTTGACAGGGAATCTGTTGGGGGTTTTTATGCAGTACCCTCTAGAAAAATAATGGAGAAGTAAGTGACAAACTGTCCTAATTTATAACCTACCTGCATGTAAAATCACAAAGCAACCATCCTAGCAATGACCTTCACCAAATCAGCACCAGCTGTGCTTTCCCACCCTGTCTCTGTAATGCAACTTTGTGGTTTTCGTGGTTTATCTTCCTCTTTTGTCTGACTTTTTGTGATGATCCTGAGGTGTAATAGCTTTGGCCAAGATATTTCTGGGATTCCCATCTCTGTGCTGAGGAGCACTAGTGCAGTTCCCTTTCTTCTCGCTCCCCCCTATTCCTAGTGGGGAATAAAATAAAAAGCAACATTTGTTAGTATTTATTATCATTATTATTCTGAACTTTGGGCAGCTCATGAAAGGGGGTCTTTAACTCCCTGCGCTTGGCAGTCTGTTGGAATGTAATATTAGTCCTACACCTGCTAAACTTGATAAATGCAGTCTCTTCTGCTCCCACTGAAAATGAAAACCAGTTAAAAAACAAAACAAAAAAACCCCCAAAAACGAATGCATTAGGCCTGTGTATTAAGCCTGTGTAGCTTCATCGGCTTTAGCCACCGATTTATGCTGTTTGAGAAGCTAGCCGTTATCTCTAGACCCTTAATTTTTTGAGATATTTAAAATACATTGGACTTAATTTCCTTCCAGATTCCCAATCTTTTTCTTAAAACATATGAAAAAACTTGCAGCAATGGTTTTCTACTTCCCTTCCTATCTCATCACAGAGCCCGATTCTCCAGTACCTGGCAGCTTGTGTTGTCACTTCACTTGTGCCACGTGATGAGTGTGAACACGCAACTGTTCTGATGTGGTAGTCCTTTACGCCCACTGCACATGGGTAGAAATGGCTGGGGAGTATATCTCCTGCCATGGATGAAGGAAAATGACAAAGGAGCAGAATGATTCTAGTTTTCCCAGTGGAACTTTTCCCTGTTTAGAAACATAGATGAAGATGGAGCGAGAGCTCATTTGCATGTGTGTTAGTGTTGTACTCCACTCTTAGTGAAGAGAATGGCCTGTATAGGCAGATGATCCTTGACTTAAATTTTAAACTTTAAAGATAAGAGTTTTAAAGTAACTCTGCTCCATTAAGACTTACAAAATAGAAAGATCATTGTAATTGCCTTTTTTATAAAAGAATAAGAGTGGGGGAAAAGTGATAGTGAAATGTGTCAGAAACCTGACTATATCTTTATTTTGCTGATAATGAATGTTTGAGCAACTGTTCTGGTTCTTTTCCTTTTTAAAAAAAAATATTTTGGGGTTTTGGTAGCTGGAGACCTAATGTTTTTTTCCTGACCTGCAGAATACCATGTCAGCTTTCTTAAAAGTGATTTTATTTGTGTGGATCTTTGGTATTTTTGCCGGAGTTACTGGAAAAATAATCTCCATGACGTAAAACAGTTAATATTTTTTAAAATGCCGTCCCAACCACGACAGCGGGGCTATTCCAAATATGAAACTTAAGCATTTACAAGGTTGGTGAGGGGAAGGCTCCAGAAAGGTTCTGCCTGTTTTGCTATTCCTTAAATTAAGATTTAATGATCTAACCTAACTGTAGCATGAATGGACTCATACATATCTGACTCTCAAACTGTCCCTCTATAAATGTGCACCCAGAAGTTGCAAGCACTTCAGCTGGGTCCCAATGCACGTCAGTTAGTACTGGATGAAGTTACTTAGGCAAAGTGTTTTGAAAGACACTAGTGATTTGGGGTGCCTCCGTTTTTTGGGTGCTCAGTTTGAGGTGTCTAGAAGGAGCCTGACTTTTAGAAAGGGCTGAGCACCCACCACTTGGAAATCAGGTCCCTTTTAAGTGTCTGAAATTGGGCACCAAAAATCATTAGGCACGTCTGGAAAACTTTTGCCTTGATGTTTTATATTGCAAGGGCAAAAACTTCAGCATGCCCTCAGCTTTGCCATCCCTGCACACAAGTTGGTAGAGGAAATAAATGTATTTTTCTACTAAAGAAAGAGGGAATTGTATAATGTAGCTAACATAGGAAGGTAGGCAAATCTCCCCTAATTGTATACAGACCATAGAGCTTGTCTCAGCCTTTTGACTAGTGAAGCTTTCCTCAATTTGGGATATTGTGATCCTAATCAGAGACCTTTAACCACACATCAAAGCAGACTCTCCTAATCTGCATACCTTCAGGCTGGCATGGCTTGATTGCATGGTTTCCTGCTAACAGAGGCATCTGTGGCCAGGTGTCTTTCCCGCTGTGGACGACTGATTCCTTTTTAGCCTTCCTCGCTGAGGCAAAGAAATTTAATCCTAATATTACTGCCAGCCATGCAATGGACCCGCTGATTTGGAAATGTCACTGTGTTGTGGCCCTGAAATATCAATGCACAGCAACCTCTGATACCTGCTTATTTCACTGCCAACCTCTAACCTACGGTAGAGCAGACCTGTCATTAGTGTATCCGTCTGCATTTAAGCCTGTCAGCTTCCTTTCCCTTCTTTTGTTTCTCTAATTACTTTGATTGCATCAGCCTCTCCAGCCCACATCCTAAGTTTGGTTCCTAAGGCAGCATGGATTGTTTGCTTGGTCTACTTTAATATTGATCTTATGGTCAGAGGCAGAGGTGGGCCTCAGCCAGAGAGAGAACCCCAAAGGCAGAGTGTGTTCAGGAGGTCGCTCTTCAGCTCCTCGCAGAGAGAGAAGCCCTAACTGCAGAAGTGGATTTCAGACTCTTCCCACCGCTTCATGGATGCTCTACCCTTCCCCTGTCGTTTGCACCCCGTGCAGCAGGGGCAGTTGGGGGCAGAGGGCTGTGGCAGCTGCTTCGGAGCCATTCAGCAGCTTTCTTATCCCAGCCCTCACAGATCATGTCTGAGGCCAGGCCAGCTGATTTGGGCTCGCGCTAAAGGGCTGTTGAACGTTTGTGAACATTTGTTCTTGTGCTGCAGCCTAATCTCTAGAACCCCTCCTCAGCGGGTTTTGATTGCAGTGTAGCGGTACCCACAGAGATGGCCAGCCTGCTCCATGGGCTAAGCGCTGGGTCCCCTGGGTTTGGCTCTTCTCATTGCTCTTGTTGTTGGTATTTGTATCGCAGGGCCCCTAATCAGGGGTATGAGCTCCATTGCGCTAGGCACACAACGGAAAGGGGGTCCCTGCCTGAAATGGCCTTACAGTCGCTCTTTGCATGTCACCAGATAGATGATAATAGCATTTTGCAGCCTGCTGACAAGTGCACATATTCCTCTTCGTACCTGTTGATAAAACAGTGTTATTAGCCATCAGCTATGCTTGGCAGTGTACCCGCACCAGACACCTGCATTGGCTGGTTTACGGTGCTGAACATCCTCAGCTCAAAGGCGGATCAAATGCAGGAAGAGTCCCTGATTTTGGTCTCAAATAATAAGTGTTTGTTTCCTTGGCAAATTGCATGCCATCCAGGAATCCATCACCATGGTATCTTCTGCCACCTTACCTGTCACACTTGCAGTGAAGTGTGTCATTCCAGTGAGATTTATACGTCAAATTATTTTAAATAAACAGAAAATGGAAAGTATCCGTTGCCTGGAAACTATTTTCCTGAGTACTTTGGCATTTGTTATATTCTCTAAAGTATAATAAATGGAGGTTGGGTGCAGAAGTTAAAGTGGCTTTTAAAAGAAGTTATTCGTTGAAATCTGTGTTGTTTCCTAGTGCTAATGTGTGGTTCTCTCCCTGTGGCTTAACTGTAGCATGACATATTGAGGTTTTATCTTGAAGTGTAAAGGAAAAGAAACTTTTACATTTTTTCTTACAGGGGTTGATTAAAATCCGAGGTGATCGCTGCTGGAGAGAGTTGACCTGTATGGATTATCATTATGAGGTAAGCACTGTTTGCTTGTCCACTTTACCTTGTGAGTACATCTCTTTTCCTTACATCTTTTCTCTCTTTCTCCAGTGGGGTGCAGTTGTTGTCTCCCTTCCCCCCACAGAGCTGTAGTCTGATGAGCTCCTGATAGATAACATCATCAGTATCATTGTGCCATGTGACTTTTTTTCATCCAATAAACCCATGAGACTTCTTCCTCCTAGCCCTCTCTCACTGGTATGAGTCAGGACTAACATCATTGGACTCAGCCAAGTTACTCCCTGTGTAAAAATGGTGCAAGAGGAGACGTTAGTCCTTACTATTCAATTAAGCTCTCTCTTTCAATTTCTGACTTTTACGCATTTTTTTGTTTATTTTCTTCATATTTTCACCTTGCTTTAAAGCAATAAACAATTTGATCTTCCTGTGACACAGTGAAGGTTTTGACAAGCCTTTATAATGAGTGAGCAAAGGTTTATTATACTTGGAAGGACCAATCAATGAGCCAGCTCCCGGCCTAGGATTTGGGGAGAGCCAGCTGCATTCTTATCCCATAGTTGACACTGGTGCACCAAAACAGTCCTAGATGAATGGTATTTGAAACTTGGTAATCCACATCAGGTAGGTGGGATGCCTGCTAGTTTGCTCTTCTTTTAACATTCCAACGTTGTGCTGCTCTCACATTCATCCAAGGCTAAATCTTTCAAAAACGACTAGTGATCGTTGGTGCTTCAAACTTTGGGTGTTCAGGTTGAGGCCCCTTAAACGGTTTGATTTTCAGAAGGTAGGTTCTCAGCACTTGCTGTTTAGTCTTCCAAAACACAGGCATATTTTGAGCAGAAATGGGGCATAGAAAGCAAGTGTGATCAAAGAGGTTGAGCATGAATCATTAAGTTCTCACTCTATATGCTTTTCTCTTGCTTTGTGAAATCCATCTCAGTGATTTGGTTTTACTTTGGTAATAAATTGCTGTTTGGATTCTGGCTCCGGGCATTATCACCCTTTAGATTGCAGAGAGATGTAGCAACTCCGTCCTGCATTCTTGTGGTCATGACTGGCCTTTGCATTTGATATGGGCCTGGGATTAGAAAAGGAGACACCCATGACAGTCAGATGGTCAAATAACCTTGGTCCCTTGGCTGCATAATCAAGGAAACAATGCTGGGGCAGCATTCCTTTCTTCTTTGCCTCTAATCAACGTGATGGTATATTGTAAAATATGTATTGGATCTATTGTTCATAATACGTTGTTCTACCCGCTTAGCAGCAGATCACATTGCACCTGTTTGCTCAATTTTGCAATGGCTCCCATTTGATTTCCTGGTGCGGTTTCTGATGTTGGCTTTGTCCCATGTTGTCTAGAGGATTTTAGAGATCTTCATCTTTGCACTTTAACCCAACAATTGAGCTCAGGTGGGATACTGAGTCTGACAATCCCTACATCTGGGGGGAGATTCAATGGCCCATCATCTCTGGAAGTCATGTTCCCTTCCACTGAAGGACTGATAGAACCTGAGTTTTCTGACCTTCAGAATATGTTGCAAGGTGTACGTATGTGTCTCTTTTTTTTTTTCCCTGGAGGGATGAGTTCAATATGGAGAGTAATAATACATTGGAAAGTTCTTTCACTATTTCCTCCTCTAGCTATTTAAGACAAAGGGACTCCTCACAGTAACAGGGGTCCATCCGCCCACTCCAATCCTTTTGAGTAATCAGGGCCTTAACTTCCACAATATGAAAAAATAATATAAAAAAATTAAAAGTTTACCAGCATCTGATGAAGCCTTTTACTTTTTTGCTCTTGTAGGTTAGTTAAGTGGCTTAAAATCTTTTAAATGGTTTATGGGTGTTAGTCCAGAATCCTTTTTGCTGTTAAATACCAAAAAGAAGTAAAGGTGGTGAGTTGCTTTGACAAGCGCTTTTGTGCATGTGTAGCACGTGACTACATTATACATTACTGCTATTCGGCTGTTGGCATTAAATGAATTTAGAAATGTGTGCTCTCTGAACGTATATTGTGTCAGGACATCTAGAGTACAGGTTTCAGACATAAAGACCCTTGAATACTAGAGTTTTTAATCACAAAACAAAGGCAGCCATGGTAAAATATCCCTAGCCGCCTACTTCATTCTGGATAAACAGCAAACATGTCCCTCTGTCCTGTATGCTTTTATACACCTGGGAATAGTCAAAGGAAAGCCAACCCATAATGGAGATCATTGGGATTCCATCAGCAGTTCCTTCAGGTGACCCTAACCCACAACAATCATCCTGCGGAATGCTACGATTTTTTAAAACAAAACCAGAATCCGCTCCGTAGCCCAGAAAGTTAATTAAAGCCACTCCTGTTTTATCCATAATGCAGGATCCCAAGCCTGTGGAAGTAATCAGGGAGGGGGGTTCAAAGAAGATCATGTTATCAATATCAGTTATTCAAATCCACTGCAATGAAAGGCAAAGAGCTCAGACAGACCTTGGCAATAGTAGATAAAAGACCAAAATACACCTGTTGATTATGCTCTCCTCATTATGTGTGTGGTAGAAATGGTTTGACAAAACTCTCCTCAGGCAGCCAGCACTAATTGGAAAGGAACACACTTGATTTTATTGTTTCTGACATATTCCGTCTTTCAGGTGAGATGTAAAAGCCCAGCCCTGCTCGTTTGGGAGACACTAATGCTTTAAGGCATGGAACTACTCAGAATATTGCGGGTGTGCGGGGAGTCCCTTCTAGCACAGGCAACATTTCTGTTTGGTTAGTTGATCCATGGACAGCTTTGCAGTGGGGTCATAGCTATATAAAGCCTTCACATACTATATATAATGTTGGGTATAAATTACCACCAAGCCCAAGACTCTCCTTCTCATAGGTGGTTCCATAGCTAAGCTCTTTCACTTTTATCCCTAGCTTCCACCATTGATATCTCCCAGCAGGTGAGATCAGTAGAAAGACCACCTCCCTCCCTTTTCTTTGACCAAGTTATTTAATGCATACCTTCCAGTGGCTGCCCTTTGCAACACCATGGTTACATAAGAACAGCCATACTGGGTCAGACCAATGGTCCATCTAGCCCAGAATCCTGTCTTCTGACAGTGGCCAATGCCAGGCACTTCAGAGGGAATGACCAGAACAGGTAATCATTAAGTGATCCATCCTGTTGTCCGTTCCCAGTAACTTGACTGCAGTGGAAGTAGGCGTATGATGGGGATAAAGCTGCTTGCAGAGTTTGATATAGGAGAGTAAATCGGAATCCATCTAACGGTGTGAGGAAAAGAGGTGGAGAAACAGGCTGTAGTTGAAGATGTCTCTGGAAGGAAGGAAAGGATTCAGAAGGCTGCTTGTAATTAGAATGATAAAACTGGGTATTGGACCAACTTTCAAATGGACAAGGGCCAAACATAATCTGCAGTGATGTATGTTGGCCACCCCAGCTCTCCTATTCCAATCCGATACTCCAGTCCAAAATCTACATGCGCTCACTTGCCAAGAGAATTAATGAAAACACATGGCCCCCATCTTTTGCATATTGAGCGTATGCTGTACTATTTATTTGTAGTAGAACCAGCAGCTACGCTTGTGGAAAATAACATTTCCACTTTTGTCGGAAATCATGTATAAAATAACAACCTGTTGTTATGGCTTCAGTAATTAAACAGAGCATTTTTTTTGTCCCTCTTTGCCCCTCTTGGGCCTTAACCCAAGATTTAATGGAGATTTGTTCCTCAATTTAAGGTTCTTTGTTTGGAAGGCTTCTGACCCTTACATTTATGTAATTTAGAGAGGGAAATGCCAGAATGCATAGTTTATACGGACATGGTATTTTCCAGCCTTCACTTCTTGCTACATGATCTCATGAGTAGGTAGGGTAGGAGAATATTTACTCGAATCAGTGTAGAAGATGATGTAAAAGGACACTAACAAAGATGAGCAATTGAGACCTCTCCTTGATTTCCCTTGCAGCTGTAAAGTACCGTTAGCCACCAGGTGCCAGGAATCCTAAATTCTAATCCCAGCTTGTCCACTGAGTTACTGTGTCACCTTGAGCAAGTTGTTTAACCAGTCTTTGCCTTGGTTTCTCCATTTGTAGAAGGATAGGTCATTGGGTCCCGAAGGGGGAGCTGTGATTGGCTATGATAATCCCTGGGGAATTATGGTGGTTAATTAGTTAAATACTTATACAGCTCTTTGAAAAGGCCAGAGTACCAAAGTGAGGCACATACATTTGCACACTTGTGCATGCCCAAAGTACAGCATGCCAGTCAGGGGAACCTGCACATCAGGTATTGGTACACATAAACTGGGCCTGTGAAAATGGACGCACATAATTGTGTTAGCAGACCTACCTTTGAAAGTCTGCTCCTGCTTTGTCGTTGTTCATTGATGTAGCAGTTCTAGCACTGACTGCTGTGGTTAGACTAATTTTGCTTTGTGGGTTGCTTTTAAAAAAAAAAAAATGAAATCCTTTTGTTACTTTTTAAATTGGTTGCTTTTGAATTGTGTTCAGTTCAATATATTTACTGTGCACTTAACATAGACTGAGTCCGAGTTTATTACTGTTTATTTTTATCTTTTATTGACCACTTATCTACTGTGCATACAATGGCATGCAAAAGAAAGCTAGACTCTTCTCGCACTGGAGTCCATGGCGTCACTCACCTCAATCCAGCCGATGCAGAAGCACACCCAATGAGTTAGGCCCCGGGGCAGATTCCCCACCCGGCTGTCGTCGCTATGTACTGCTTAGGAGCAGAGACTGGCCATATCCCCCCAGCTGGAGATTCCCCTGGCACAGGGGAATCCCTGTTGAGTGTGGAGTCAAGATAGCTGGGTCCCGAGCCACGATCCCTGCAGCCTCTGGGGAAAGACAAGGGAGGGTGGGGTGGGGGCATTGCAGGTGTGTGCGCAGCCTGGAGCGCACCCAGCTGGGGGACTGTTGCCAGCTGGCACAGAGCAGAGCAGCCTTCTAGACTGCTCTACTGTGCTGTGGGATAGAGGGTCAGGCAGAGAATCAAGGAGCCAAAACTAGCTCCCCCGATGGTTCCTTCCCTTCCCCTGCTTCGCCAGGCTTATACTCAGCAAAGCAGAGGATCTGGCCCCTCGTCTGCTTTGTGTGCATGCGCATGCTGCTCAATTGGCGTAAGTGCAGTGTCTTTATCTGCGCTGTAAGGGTAAGTCCGTGCACGGTGCCCATATTTGAAATCTTCATTCAAAGATGCAAGATGTCCCACCCATGCTGTCATTTTGTGGAATCTTGTAGCCATGTGTCTTTGGCACGTGAAAGGTTTGATTCGCGGTGGGGGTGGGGGTGGAGGAGAGGATTTGCATATGGAAGCTCAAAACTAGTCCAGCCAGAGCCTGCGTTTCCGGTTTCCAGCATTGGTCTCAGTGGAATAGATAATGAGATAATCATAGAAATGAGGAAGTCCTATTTGATCCTACTTCTCCTGTCGCTTGGGGTGCAGTGCAAGATGGCTCCTTTTGGTCTGTCTTCCAGAGATGTGTTTTGTGGTGATTGTCGGTGCATTGTTGTGTTTTTTATTACACTCTCACTTACTGCAATTTGCACAGAAAGATACCATGCAAAATTGCCTGTTTTAAAAATTGTCTTCATTCAGTGTAACCGTCTTCCCCCTGACTGACTTGTGACTGTCATTGTAGGTCTGCAAGTCACACGAATGATACTTGGCATGTGACTTACAGAAGTGAGCAGATCGTTTCTGCAAGTGTGACGCATAGCTCCATGTAGCCTGTATTTCCATGACCGGTTAAACCACCTTGTGTCTCACAAATACCACAGACGCAGTAATTCCGAAGCTGGAAAGAGACTGGGAAATGAAGGAGGAATCACTATCACTGTCAGACAAAAAAAAGAAAGATGATTCATAACTTTCCACAGCCCTAAAACTACAACGTTGCCTTTGTTGTTACCACGCATAAGTGAAACATTAGTAATGACTGCAGTGAATTTAACCATGGAAGGTGACATTTACAGAGCATCAGTCCAGGATCTGTGCAGCACTTTAAGTACCATTTGTGCCCTATTTGACGATCTTATAGTGGGATTTAAGTCTGTGTGCTGACCCTGTGCGGACCCTCTAGACAAAAGTGAATTTCACCCACAGTAAAGCAGAAATATACAGGACGCTGTCATCCGTGTGAAGAAATCTCTTTTGTTTAAATCTTTTGTTCAAATCAAGATTTAAGGTCAAAATACCCAGGGCTCTAATCGCAGAAGGTGTCCATAGCTGTGTGATAGATCTATGATGGGAATAACAAGGAATACTGCAGGTCAAGATTGAGGTTCTCTTGCAGAATTACAGGGGTGTGGATGTTAAATTTGTTTCCTTTCATAAAGGTTTCCCCATAAACACACACAAAATAACCATCTAATAATATAATAATTTGCCCTTCTCTAGGACTTTCTGTCCAAGAATCTAAGTGCTTTACGTCCATTGCTGAATTAAGCCTTGGAATCCCTTGTGAAGTAGGCAAGTTTACATGTGGGGAAACTGAGGCACAGAGCTGTTAAGAGACTTGCGTAAGGACACAGAAAGCCTGTGACCAAAGAATCCTGAGATCCTTTTCCCTTTCCAGAAGACCATCTTTCTTGCATGGCATTTTGCTATTGTCTGATCACTCATAAATGCTCAGCATGCCTTAATTATTTTTTAAACAGGAAATGCAAGAAGCATTTTGTTTTAAGAAGTCTAAAGAGTCTCATTAACTTTGCCAAACAGGTATTGGAAGAGAAATAATTGAGGCACACTTTAGGCCTTCTACGTTTGACAGTGCTCCTGGGAAAAGCTTTGTTGTTCCTTATACTAGATACTGCACAGAACATAAGAGGTCACTTTTCCCAATTTCTACAAATTGCTGCTAATTATTCTATGGCCATTTTTCTGAAACAGGTCCCATCAATCAGCACTTTAACCTTTCGCATACAGCAGATCTCCACTTCATACAAAAGCCCCATCCAGAGCACAGTGTCTTTTGTTCCTAATTATGTGCTTGCTGACTGATAGCCATGCTGATAAAGATGAGAAGGAAGTTTGCTGGTTAGTTCCAGTTTGTTTCTTTAACTGCCTCTTGATTTCTTTTTTCTCCTAGAGAAGTCGTCATTAGATTTTTTATCTGCTCTCGTCAAACTTTTTATGAACTAGTAAGTAATTTAAAACTCATTACCTGCGATTAATTTGGTGGGACAGAAAATCATCTGTCTGTGTCATCACTAGTGTCTGGAGTAGGTTATATTCTAAGCAACTCTATTCTGATGGGGACTGAGATGTTTATGAGGCGTAGATAAGCTAGGAGTCAGACCTCCCATCCAAAGCATCTTTTTCAGTTAAAGATTAATGGGAATTAAGAGGAGCTGGAGCAAAGTGAAAATAAGAAAGAGGAGCGTTTAAAATACATTTCTGGGCATGGTGCAGTGCCAGGTGTCGATGGGAGGGCTTCGCCTTACTCCACCATAGGATGCTTTCCCAGGAGGGAGAATTCTTCAGAAGAGGTGGGCTCCACCTGACCAAGAACTAGACAGCCTAGTGAGGAGGGCTTTAATCGAGGTGCGAAGGGGTGGGTGATAAAAATCGACAGGTAAGCATAAAAAAAGCTGACCTTAACAGAGAGCTCGATGTTGGGGGAGAAGACGGAAAATTACAGTAGGGTCATAGAGCAACCAGAGGAAAGTCAGTGGGGGAATCTGCTCAACATCTTAGATGTCTATACACAAATGTATAGTATGGGGAAGAAAGAGGAAGAACTGGAAGTATTAGGACATAAGCTAAATTATGACTTAATTGCTGCCCCAGAGACTTGGTGAGATGAAATCTCTGGACTGGAATATTGGTATAGAATGGTATAGCTTGTTTAGGCAGGGAAATAAGGGAGGAGGTGTCCCGTTACATATCAAGGCTATGTATACATCTTCTAAGGCTCAGAAAGAGGTGGGAGGCACCTCTTCACTAAAAAGATACTCAACACAAATTAATATTAACAACCAGGGTAGGAATGCAGACCAAAAAAAGGGAAAGATGAGGTTAAAGAATATATAGAGAAGTTAGATATATTCAAGTTCACAGCGCCTGATGAAATTCATCATAGCGTATTAAAGGAACTATCTGAAACAATCTCTGAACTGTTTGCAATTATCTTTGAGAACTCATGGAAGATGGGTGAGGTACCAGAAGACTGGAGAAGGGTGAACATACCCCCTTTATTTAAAAAGGGGAACAAAGAGAATCCAGGGGATTATAGACCAGTCATCCTAACATCAATACCTGGAAATGTACCGGAACAAATTATTAAACGATCGGTTTGTAAGTGCCTAGAGGACAATAGAGTTGTAAGGAATAGCCAGCATGGATTGGTCAAGAACACCTCATGCCAAACCAATCTAATTTCCTTCTTTGACGGTGTTAGTGGCTTAGTGGAGAGAAAGGAAGCAGTAGACGTGATATATTTTGATTTTAGTAAGGCTTTTGACACGGTCTCACATGACATCCTTATAAGGAAACTAGGGAAATGTGATCTAGATGAAATAATTGTCTGGTGGGTGCACAACTGATTGAAAGACCATACCGAGAGAGTAGTTATCAATGGTTCACTGTCAAATTGGCTGGACATATCTAATGGGATCACAGAGGGGTCAGTCCTGAGTCCAGTGCTATTCAATATTTTCATTAATGGCTTGAGTAATGGAGTGGAGATTGTTTCTAAGTTTGCAGATGACTCCAACTTGGGAGGGGTTGCAAGCTCTTCAGAGGATAAGACTAGAATTCAAAATGATAAATTGGAGAGTTGATCTGAAATCAATAAGATTAAATTCAATAAAGACAAGTGCAAAGTACTACACTTAGTAAGGAAAAATCAAATGCACAACTACAAACTGGGGAATAACTGGCCAAGTGGTAGTACAGCTGAAAAAGATTGGGAGTTGATAGTGGATTGCTAATTGAATATGAGTCAACAACGTGGTACAATTGCAAAAAAGACTAATATGGAGTGTTTAGTCTTGAGAAAAGAAGACCAAGGGGGGAACCGAGAAGTCTTCACATATGTTAAGGGCTGTTATAAAGAGGACTGTGATCGATTGTTCTCCATGTCCACTGGAGGTAGGACAAGAAGTAATGGGCTTCATCGGAAGCAAGGGAGATTTAGCTTAGATATTAGGAAAACCTTTCTAACTATAAGGGCAGTTAAGCTCTGGAATAGGCTTTCAAGGAGGGTGTGGAATCCCCATCAGAGGTTTTTAAGAACAGGTTGGACAAACAACTGTCAGGAATGGCCTAGATATACCTGGTTCTGTCTCAGCACAGGGGACTGTTCTTGGTGACCTCTTGAGGTCCCTTCCAGCTCGACTTTTCTATAATTCTAAGGAGTCTTGAAGAGTTTTTAATATATTCTATTTACATAGCGCTATATATTTACAAACATGGCACTTTACAGACTTCTTCTGTACTTTGAAGAAACAATTCAGTCCAAATAGGATTGATGATCAAGTTAGTAAATGATTAAACCTAATACACAGCATTCTCAAGCTTCAGTTTAAAGGATCATGTTTTGGAAAGAAAATGACTTTATGTGGGTGCCAAAGTAATGTGAGCAAAGCTTTCTGATAATAACTTATTCCAGATAGAGAGCCAGGCTTTCAACTTGGGCTAGACATAGTACTGAAAACAAACAAGATCCCCTAACACCTTGCTAGAAAGTGCAGCTCAATATGTGTGTTGCTACCTTCCTTGGTTACGGTTAGGAAAAAATGTTTTTCTTAATGGATAGATTCAGAGTCTGTGATTACATGCACCTCTCCTGGCACAGGTTTTATCAAAGGGAAATGGGAAAAATTAGTTAGAGCCCCATGATAAAATATTGACAGCCCATTAATAACCAGTCACTCACACATACACTGCACTTTTCAAGACAATGACATTAAAATGGGTTGACTGTGAATAATATATATGTGATTTTTGCATTTCTTTAGGGTCACATTTCAGTGAAATAACACCCAACCCATGAGAGAGAAGAGGAGGGCAGACACTGTAGCTAATTGTAATGGAAAGCACTAGTTCAGGGAATGGACATTAGATCAAATGAATGACATAAAATGCCACTAGATTCTTAGACTTGTGGCTGAAGAAGCAGGCACCATAAATGAAGAGGTGTAGAAAACCCAGCATGGTGTATGTCTGAAGTATTTGTGACATGATCACATGAAGGAGAGCAAATCAAAACATGTGTCTCTTGCCTTCAGTTCTGATTGTGGCACATGGAACCAAATTGCGGTAATTGGATGTTATAAAGGTCAGGGCTGCTTCAGAAGCGAAATGCAGGAATAGACAAATTCTTAGTTAATGTTAAAATTGGGAAACCGGGAAAATGTGATGGTCTGATGATAACACAGGATCCAGATCCAAACCAAGGCTACCGATGTGAGGCTTTTTGGTCACAATGTATTGCTATCTAACTCAGGGGATGCCAAACCAAAAGGTATTTGGAAGTCTTTGAAATCATCACCATCGCTTATGTCTCGTTGGAATTGACACACAAGTTGTGTGTGCAGATTTTCCCAGGGAAACAATGATATAATAATTGTAGCAAAAATCGGAGGTGATCTTTATAGCAGGGTACAAATGTTTGTAATGTCTGAGGGTGGTTGTGGAGAGCTACCAGTACATAAAGCAAATCTGGAAATGCATTCTTAAAGGGATAGCATGCAGAGTGAAATAAAAATAGCTTGGAGGGGAGGGTGTATGCCAATAAATAGGGCTGGTAATCTGTAACAATCTAAATGGATTAAAAAAAGATGGAGTGAGATTTCAAATGCATCATCCCAACATACAGGCAAGTCCATCACAAGACAAACGGCCTAAAAACTTAATATACAGTTAAGGAATCCTCCTTCAGGTGGATGGCATGTAGCAGGCCTGAATCCTCTCTCTTTTTACATTTGTATTAATTCATCCTTGGGGTGGTCAACTAACTGCGGTCCCTCTCCCAATCCTGCCTCCGCACCTCAATTTAGGAAAACACTTCAGTATGTGCTTACGCTAAGTGCATGCTCAAGTTCTGCTTAAACATTGCCCTCGACAAGGATGTTTTCCTCAGGGCCTCAGCAGTTTCAGTAGGGTTACTCACAGAAGCAGAGCTATGCACATGCGTAAATTGATGTTTCTAACCTGTGTGACCTTAGCCATGTTACTTAACCTCTCTGAGCCACACGATGTACATAGAAGAGTTCCAGAGGGGTAGCCGTGTTAGTCTGCATACAGCAAAAGCAACTTGAGTTCTGTAACACCTTAAAGACAAACAATTTTAATTTCAGTGGGCATAAGCTTTTAGTCTTTAAAGTGCTACAGAACTCAAGTTGTTTTTACAATGTACATAATTATCCGGGGAGAATGACACTAAATTTTCCTTTGTTTTTTTAATCTCATTATTCCTCGGTACATATTTATTCCAACTGTATTTACTCACTAAAAATCAAGTGGAAGCCCAAGATTTGTCTGCCAGGTTTTTTCCAGTTTGAAGAAATTCTTTATAATTCTAAATTTTAAAGCAGAAGGGAATTTTTAGGAATAAAAATTCATGCCACTGCAAACATGTACCCTAAAGATCTCGGCCTGTCTTTGGCCCCGATTCAGGAAAGCACTGACGTTCTATTGAAGAAATAGGGCTTAAGCATATGCTAAAAGTTAAGCATGTGCTTCAGTTCTTTTCTGATTCAGGGCTTTGAAAGCAAAAAGAAAGGAAAGTAACAGAAAAGTGGAGAGGGGGGAAAAGTGTTACTGGATTTCAAGGTGTAGTAAATATTCCTCAAATGCCTTCTAACTTGATCAGTTTTTTTAATTCTGAATTATTTTTTGCTAAGCTTTTCAATTCAGTTTTGAGAAAGCTACCTCTGTATACCCTTGTTCCTCCACTGAATTTATATACTAACTTAACCTCAATTGTTTTAATCTAACTTTTGTCTGTGATTTGTATGCTGTCCTTGAGGGAGGCACCTGTAGTTAGGGTTGCCTAACGCTTTTCATTAGAAACCCCTGTTTTCAGTTGATTCAATTTCTTTCCAGCAAAACTAAACTAAAATGGGAAACTAGCAAAACTTTGGTGTGAAGGTCCCACAGGGAACTTCCTTTACAAGTCTTTTGAGGTTTGCAGTGTAGGAAGGAATTTTCTCCCTCTGCTGCGGGGATCAGAAGTGTACCTGTCAGTCACACAGTATAAATGCATTGGTAATATGCCAATACCGTTTTCAGCAGTAATACAACTCCTCTTCCTGGATTCTTTTCTGTTTTCTTAAGGATTTGTTTTAAGCCTTGTGAAAGCTTCCTGTACAACTATTGGGTTTCATCTTTTCATTACACTCTCCCTCTGTCTCAGACTGGTTTACGGACCACCCAGGACCCTCACCACTTGTCTTGAATATTTTTTTCTCTTCTTTCCCCGCCTCTCAGTCTTTTTCACTACTAATCAGGTTAATCCTTACAACCCACTTCACAGCCACTTAATCAGCTCTCCATGCTGACCCTTTAAGTGGATTTTATCCCGTTGGCCAGTTTGTTAAATAGGCGCAAAAAAGAGAGAGCCCATCTCATCCTTGTCTCTATTAGAGACTGTGGAAATAAGATACAGCTCATGAAATGTTCAAGGGCCCATAAGGCTTGTCATTTTTGCAGATAGAAGGGGAAGTTTTCAAAACATTATATAAATTGTAGTTTTATGGCCACGTTAATGGTGCATATTGAGGAACATGCAGGGAAGGGAGTAAAGATGACAAATTCCAGTGCCATCAACAAGACAGAAGGAGGGGGAGAGAGAAATTGATGAAGAATTTAAGGGCTGGCCAGTCTTCTCTGGCAGATGTCCTAAAATCCACACTAATGAAAAAAGTTAGTCATCTGAATGTCTATCAATTCTACTTGCCAAGCCGGTTTTTCCCTTGTGGAATGAAATATCCTTACATCATATGGATATAAAATCTAGTTTTGGATAGCTCCTTTGTATTGACTATAGAGTGACATAAATTCAGACCAACAGTGTAATGGTTTCCTTCTCATTTATTTATCTTCTTTTGGGTTTTGCAGATGATAGCACTGCATAAATCTGCGAAAAGACATAAAACATAGTCTATATGTGTCATCCCTTTCGGAAGCACACATAATTAAACAATTGTGCATTATAAAAATAAGTTCAAGTGGCTTCTCATCGGTCCATTTTAATAATTTATAAAACGAAAGGATAGGCTGCCTGTACTTTATAATGAAAGCACAAAACTAGACTTTATTACCAGGGATTGGTATTTTCCAAGCCAATGTAAAATAGATATTAACAATGACCATAGCAGATGTCTCACAGGCAAAAAGTCCTTGATGATACCTTGTTAAAAATGAATAAACAGAATTAGCAAAAGCATGGAATAAAGTATTAATATTCAAACTCCTTGGGCATGCCCTTCTCCTTAAGAGTCCTTCACAAGGATAATAGAATAGATAGCTGGAGCTACACAAAGAAAGGAAGAAAACTGGTGCTGAAAATAGCATATAGGTGCAGAAACCTTTATTATAGCCACAGAACTATTATACTCAAATTAATGTAGTGGTTATCTTATTGGCCAAGCCACCTACCTCTTCTTTCAAATCACTCTTGAACACTCGTCTTTTGCAATGCCCACAATATTAAAATTTATATTAATTCAGGCCTTGTCTACACGCTTACACTAATTTAATTAAAATACTTTAGTTAAAACAGTGCAAATCCCTGGGCAAACTCTCTTATTTCAGTTTGTGTGGCTTCCTTCAGTTAACTTAGACCGATTCCTAATAAATTTACATCAAAATAAGCCTGATTTAAACTGTGCCTCAATAGCCTTTTGCACTGACGTAACTAAATTGCTTTAAAACCACACATGAACTTAAATGGCCTCAACTCTGCTTTAGACAAGCCCTAAAATTGTAAATTCATTGGGGCGTGTCTCTTTGTTATATGTATTTGTAGAGTGCTTAGCAAAATGAGACCCTGGCCTCTGGATGCTACTGCAATGTAAATAATAGTAAATGAATCATCAGATTCTCTGACATACCTTCTATTTCATGTATTAAAATTCAAATTCTTAAGAGTCTGTCTGCCTAGTTCATAATCTTGAATAGATTAACTAACCCACCCAATCGAACCCTGACCCTCACCTGTCTGTTGCATTCTCATTTGGAATGTCATGTCTGAAACTCAGGCCCTGACTCAGCGAGTTGCTCCCTGCATTCTCAGAAGTTTATCCACACACACCCAGCGGGGAGCACTGGGGCATAGATTGTCAACTCTTCCAGGCAGGGACCCGGAGTCTGTAGGAGTCACTGTTTGGGGGACTTGGCAAATCAAAAGTCTATGGCAAAGGAAGCCCAGATTGTGAATGGGTTCATAGGCCATGTGCCCAGCGCCCGAGGGCCACGCTTGTTTTAGGACATACCAATGTACACAATTTTAAGATCGCAGTAACATCCAGGTTCACAATGGTACTTAGATCACACAGAGTTTAGGTTATGCAGCAGCTCAAGTCATGGAAATCCAGTTTAGCTGATCCCTTGAAAGACAGGGGGAAAGAAATACTCAGGGAAAGGGGCCAGACGAGAAGAAGATGTGAGGGGCAGGAGAGAGCAAGTGGCAGAAGGTGGGCAAGGGGTCCGTGAGGCGAAGAGACCAGCCAGCACGTGACAGCCCTCATGAGACAGGGCACAGCCTGCCGGCCTTCCTAGACTCCCCAAAAACTCGCAAGGGAAGGGTGAGATAGAAAAGTACATCCTTTTGTGGTTTTGTATGATCTGTACTTTCCTGTGCTTTACCTGATTAAGTATAAAAGAGCTTAAAAGTGTTAAACTGTGCACAGTGTGTGTGTTGACCGTTTTAGAGCTACTATATGCTCCTGAGAGAGTTACACCGTAACCCAGAAGTTTCACACCTTATGGGGTGGAGTTCTGGGAGAGGTGTGCGTTTCTGTAACTGGCTATCGTGGGAGCAAGTGCTGGTCCCAGGGACCTGAGACAGGTGGGCTGAGGAGCCCCATTTCCAAGGAGTCGCAGGTGGCGAGTCAGTCTAGCCCAGGAAATCTGCCAGAGAGGCCAAAGGAGCATCCGGCGTTGCAGCCTGCTGAGACTCAAAAGCGTAACACACCCCAGGGTTCCAGAGCATGAAGGACTGGCTTCCCCTCGCAGCAATCCTAGTGGGTGGCCGGGGGTGGGGGGGTGCACCCTAGGATCTGAGACACCTTTATACCTGTACAACGGAGTGGAATCTGCTTTAACTGGTTGGTAAATAAATAAAACGGTAGTGAGCAAATCTTTGCTCTGCTGTAACAACTTTGCTATGTTTGATATACCTGTTACAAACAAGGTAGTATTGACTTTTCAGGTTTGCTTTGTGTCAAGGTAATTTATCAGCACTTCAAAGGTACCTCAGAATGCTAGGTTACCAAGCTCGGAGCTAGGTTACTCCCTGTATGATCACGGCTGCTTTTTGTACCCCACCGCAGTTTGCAAACTCCTCTGAGGTTGTTTCATTAAAAAGTATACGTCTAAAAGAGGAGGCTGAAATGATTGAAGTGGATGGATGAGGAGGGTGGATAATGAGAAAGTTTTTACTGCGTGGCCTGGGTCCTGAAGCTGCAGAGATTTCAGTGTGTGCTTGCCAGTGTACGTTCTGAGTTGCCTCATTTGAAGCGTAGAAATCTTTGCACGACTGGGCCCTTAGAACTCTGTATTAGTGACCATCACCGTTAACATCCAAGCCCTTTCCACAGAAGGTTGGGCAAGCGATGTTAGGCTTAGAGTAGGGATTTTTTGTAACGTGGGGAGCAAGGTGTAGTTCTTAGCTTATGTCTACATTGACGGTGGCACTGTCGGCACTGCCGGCTCGATTCTGCAGGATCGATTGAGCGACACTGGAGACCTGCTCAATCGATCCGGATGTCGACGCCGCTAATCCACCCCCGCCAAAAAGAGTAACCCTGTGTCAATGAGAGGGCATTTCGCATTGGCACAGCACAGTGGGGATGCCGCGGTAGGTAGACGTTAGAAAGTCAACGGGAGGTACGCAAGTTACTCTATGTAGCTTGTGTATCTCCCGTCGACTGCTGCTGAATTTCGCCAGTGGTGTAAACATAGCCTCAGTGTCGTTTTCTTTATCAAGACAAATACCTTCCAGTGCGAACTAATATTTTAACCATTTTTTTAATCTAAGAACACTTCAACTGACACTTTCCATCCAGTCCCAGCGTGCATCTCTTTGCAACAGCATAGGAGAATTCATAAATGCCAAGTGTGTTATTGCACCAGCATCCCTCAATGCAATATTCAAGCTTTACCTTGTTTATTTTGATACAGAATGAATTTACCACATAGGAAATTATTACCATCTTGCTGTAACGACACATGTTTGTTTTAAGTGCTTATGTTGCTCATGCTCTGTGCATTGACGCTGCAGAAATGTAAAGGGGGACTTGGATTTTACACATGGATGATTCAGCGTTTAAAAAAGGCCCCTTTCACAGAGCATAATCCTGCTCTCATTCGTCCAGCCTGCAGTGCCCGTACTCATGCTGAACAGCACTTTTATTACGCCCCAAGTAATCCTACTGAAGTCATTGTGGTCACTTTTGGATTAAGGGTATCATGAGCTGACCCATTACATTTAATTTAAGAGTTCCATTGACTTCAACGGGTGTACGAGCAGGTCCATAGTGAATTTCAATTGTATGTTACCTATACCCAGAATTCACTGTATCCCTATTCTTCTAATAGGTGGATTATGCACTCTATAATGTCTAGCAAATTGTGCTCATATGAAAGTGTATGTGTCGTTCTCTCTCTCTCTTTGTATACGCACTTTTCTGGTCTAGGGTGATTTTTGATCATGCAGAATTGTCCGTGCCTTTTACCATAAGTATTTCTTGAACCTGTGTAAGATTCTTTTTACAGTCTACTTTCCATCACATTTTATTGAAGTTATTATAGTGTATCATCTAAAGTACCTTTAACATTCTGACAAGCTCTTATTAAGACATTCTATTTGCCAGGAAAAGCCTATTAAGTATTCCACAGTGGAGTAATACCTACAGGTTTACAATGGTAACTATACCAATTATTTATCACCTTGCACAGGATTTAATTTCTATACATCCCCCCACCCCAGCATTTATTCAGAGTATGAGGAAGATAAGGGAATGATCTTCCCTCCCTATTCAAAAGAACTGTCTCTTTGTATCATAATTGTCAGAGCCAGGAACTAGCCTTATGTTTGCTTCTCTGCTCTGTCAGATTTCTTGGCCACCCAAATAAAGCTTTTTGCCCTTTGACCTACCAGTTGTGTTCCAAAAACTCCTCCATTCCTGCACTGCTTATAAGAAAAAAAGAGAGCTATGGAATCTGAGTTTTGTTGCATTCAATTAGTCTGTTCCAAAGGAGCCTGAAAGGTAAACTCCTCTCCAGTGTACATCAGCTGTGATCTAAAGAGGATATATTTTTTGGAACTGATAATCATTCCAATCCCTTTGCTTAGAAGATCCCTCTGATGCAAAACTGCCAGTTTGCCAAATATTACAGTGATCTTCAGCAACTTAACATTTTCTTTGCTCATGGCCAGAAAGATGTGTAAAACTACCACTGAAATTGTTACCAAAATACTTGTAATTTAGTGCAGTATCAGCTGCAAAACAGTGTATTATAGAGCACATGCAATTTAATTGTGCTTAAAATATTTGACATCTGCCTTGCTATGAAAAAGGAATTGTGCACTTGACCTTTTATTACAGCTATAGTTTAAGCAGTTAATGAATTTATTGAATGAATGAATTTATATGAAGACTAGTGCATTCTCCTGCTTTGAATATCAGATGTTTTGGCCAGAGCTGATGAAAAAGGTGTGAGCATTACATCTTTGTCTTTGCATATTAATGTGTTCATTTGTTTAGTGAATTTTCATGCAACAGAGATAAGGTAAGCCAGTTCTAACTTAGTAAATCAAATGTCAAAATTCTTACCTAAGAAATAATATACACAAAGTTTTATTTAACAAACTAGATTCCACTAAAGGTATCTGAATTTTTAATTTTTTTTTTATTCTTTGCACTAAGATATTTTTATGGGAATAACCATAACATATCTCTGCACTTTTCAGTGATGTTATGTGTGTGCGCACACTCTCTCCTTTAGCAGATTTACCTTCGGCTTAATTTGCTCCAAAATATGCTAGTTTTTCCATGCCAAAAAAAACCAATCCACTCTCACCAGCATGTCACAACAGTGATATACTCCTCTTTTCTGCTATTATAAATTCAAGATTTAACCTTTTGCAATGGATCATATGATTACATTCCTGATTTTTTGCATTTTCTTTGTAACTAGCATGCTATGTTTACAAAGATCTAAATAACTAGATCATTTAAAACCTCACACTTTAAATTAATTATTTGATTTGAATTGTAATGTACAGATACATTCCCCTCAATAAGATCAAAATGTTTTCTATAATATAAGTAATATACAGTACATATATTTTTCTCCTCACAGTATAACTGGAATTATTCCACTTATTTTTTCAGTGTAGCTTTTTGCCTTGCACGTAGCATGTTACTTGTAACAAATTCTCATAACTTCCTGGTGCCTATAAAGAACAAAGAATGTGGCATGAAGATTTTGCATGAATGAGTTAATAGAAGTCTGTGCTGTGTTGTTTTGCTCCGAAGTCGTGTGCGCAAAACTGACCTTTAATCTGGGAATATAAATCACGTTCCAGTACTATTATTTGTAAAATCCTACAGGCTTGCAAATGAACAAAAGAAGCCTTTGTCTCTTATTAATTTAACTTATAGGTTAAAGTTTCAAATCAGTGGCAAGCAAAAGCTGATTTACGATTCACCTCAAGAATTGTCAGTTTGGAAAGCGTTGCATTTGCTAGGCAACCTAAAAACTGTGATACGTAATTAGAAACTTTTGTAATTATATATAATGTAATAGAATTTGCTTCTCTTTTCAGTATATACCTATAATTATATATATAAAAAAAACCAAAAAAACTGGGAGGGCAACTCAAGGCGATTTAGTCCTTTCAACCTCCAAAACTTGACAGATAGGAGAAAAAAATGTTATTTTTGCCTCATCTCATTAATATTAAGACAATAGCAATGTTTTCGAGATTTAAAGATGTTGCCTCTGTCTTGGCGTGGAATTACACCATCATCTTTTGCATAACTTCATGATGTAATAAAAAAATACTGCCCTTAATGTTAAAAGTTACAGCTGCTAGAATTAATACAACTTTTTTCCTCTTAAAAGTTAATTTTATATTTTTAATGTATAGGCCCAAGACATAAAATTCCTGTAGGGAATTGGATTCACATCCGTTGTTTTCCTTCCCAAAGTTAGAAGTCTTCTGATCCAGCGTTCTGGTTCAGGCCCATTTCCTACCTTAAACATGTCCTGATCTCTAATTAAGGTACCTAGAGGTAAGGGCCCAATAAAATCCATGGGAGTTTTCCCATTGCCAGGATCTGTCTTGAAATGCGAGGCAAAGAGCTAAAGCATTCAATAGCCGTGTGGTCTTTTCACTTTCATTATTTTAAAGGACTCCAACTGCACAAGGTGTTTTTAACATAATCTAGCAGATCTCCTGGTTGAATTGTGTGGGGAAAATATGTATTGACATTTGTAGACTCGTTTATCGCCAAATGCTATGGGAATCTGTGTACTAAAATGGCATTTCTCTTGATCATATCCTTGTACTGCTTTATTGGTAGTTTTCCAAGGATCATATTATTCCTTTTGTCTCTCAGCCAGCCTACCAGGGTTTTTTTATTACTGCCTTTAGCATTAATTAAAACTTTGGCAAAACTGAAGTGGATTCATTGCATTAGACAGAGACAGTACTGAATTTCAGTCTGTCATTTTGGATCCATTTGAATGTAACTCAAGATTTGTAAATTCTGCCATGAATATACGGACTTGATAATCTAGGCTCAAGGAGAATGAGCAGCCGTCTTTCCCCCGGGTTAACTGAGGTTAATCAAGTTGCGCTTGCCCTGCATACCAGGTTTCCATTTGAATCAGTGAGGAGCATTGTTTAAAAAACAAAACAAACAAAAATAACAACAAAAACTTTGATGGATAAATAGCAAGTAGGGGCTTTTCTATTTATGTGGTTGTAGGTATTGAACTCTCCTTCCTGCAGGATACCTGCGGACATCTGGGGTCCTTTTGTTGCCTTTTTCCTGGCTTGGTACTTGAAACACTTGTCCTTTCTCTTTAGCTTTTAAAACCACCTTCCCCTTTTAGCATTATTTGTTTCACTCAGCATTGCTTGTGATCATTTTTGTTTAATTTTCGTCCGTCGTCTCACTCTAGCAATAGCTGGCCCATATTGTGTAGGCATAAGAAGAGCTCAGCTGGTAATTGCGGTAGGTGGGTGAATGCATTGAAAAGGGGAGAGAGCATTGTTGGAATATTAGCTGTGATGGGGCTCTTTTTTCCGCTTTCCCCAAACATTCACACGTATACTTTTATTGTCGGTACCAAGCATTTAAAAAAAGCTCCCATCATGTGATTCAGGAGTAGAAATAGCATCCTGTGACTGAGGTGACCCATCACACTGTGAAACATGAATTACAGTCAGTGAGTCCTTGATACATCAGTTGCAATGGATAGTTTGCAAGCAATCCATGGTGGAAATCAGTTGGCGTGAGTTTACCCGCCTTCTGAGGAGAGAGTTGGCAGGTGAAATATTTCAATTTTAAGAGTTAATTGCAGTTTTAGTAGCTCTCAATATCTAATGTGGCAGATACTATAGAACATTGTCCTGCACTGCTTTAGGCCTGAAGGAGCGGGAACTTCAGAGAGGATTTTGCAGCCAAATGAGAACAAGTGCAGACTGGGAATGTCGTGTGTGTAATTCATCAGAGATTTTTCCCGTGTTGCAGCTGCACTTTTTGAGAGGGTTAGAGGCTCTATAAAGAAACATTCCAGTGCATATAGATTGTAGCTGCAATCCAGCTATTACAGGCAGGCACTAAGATCTCTATTAATTACCAGTCCAAAGTCCTTTTTATCACTCTTCCTCCCTCACTAACTGCTTCTATTGGTAAATAAAACTGATGGAAATTTTGCAGTCTTTCCTTCCTTTTGAACACTGAACCTGAACTATCTCACTGCAGGAGAGATTGATGGGGAGAACAGGAGCCAAAGAAAACTGCAATAGCTTATATTCTTGCCAAAAAAAGGTGAAAGAATAATGTAGTGTGTTGTTATCAAAGGGCAGTTTTGTCCGAGCCAGTCAAACCTGACGTTCCAAATTGAGGTTCAGTTTTCTTACATGCAAGACAGCTATTTTTTTTGCAATTTACTGAGACTGAAGTTCAGGTACGGGTACCTTTTAGATTCTTCTCACCCCTTTATCTTGAGGACTTGCCCTGTGACTTTTGGGTGTTCTTGGCTCAGACAACTGCTTCTTCTGAGCTGAGCTACCTAATTCCTTTGGTGTTGTAATCCCTTTGGCATGTACCATGCCAACATGTAATTTACTATTGTTTATTTTCAAGATTTTTTCCATCTGTTCTTAAAGTGAAGCTCAAGATATCTCTGGAAACACCTTCCCGATGTGAAGATTCTACTCCTTAAGATAGCTGTTCCTCTGCGTCTCAGTTCAAGATGAAAGGGATTGAAATGAACCATTAAATTATTGCTGATATGGAAATCATGTTCCTTTTTTGTGCTGCCTTTGGGGTAAGATTCAGTGGGGATTCTCAGCTGTGCCTGAGACATGCTGGGCCCCTGTAATGGACTTGAGCCTTTTGTTTCTCAGAAATCTACACACGCAAAGTTTTAACAGAGTAATCCTTTTAATTCTTTAAATACTGATCTGAATTTTACCACTGGTTTGTGAGTGTCGTAATTAAGAAATAAGAATAAGAAGAAATAAGAAATAATTCAAGTTGGCTACTATGGTAAATATTGCTTTCGAAGATAATTTCCTCCCTTAATATGGCCCTTCATCTAAAGACATTTGCTCGTTATGGTATATATTTTTTCTTTATAATGCTAATCTTGCTGTACATGTTGCTAACCATCAGCAGAGTCTAACGATACTTTTTATAACTCCCTTTTGCAGTTATCTGTGCCAAATATGCAGTAGTAAACACCACATGACACGACTGTGCTAAACAGAAGACAATCGTTAGCTGATTACCATAGGGAAATGTAAAGGTCAACAGAGGTTGGCAAACATGGTATTTCAGTTTTCTTAAATATTGGAGGCTTGCTTTATATTACTTTATTGCTTCTGTTATACCCTGCAGTATAACTAACGTAGAAAACCTAATTTTCTTCATAATTGCTGCAAAGAAGTTGGGAGGGGCAGAGGAAGGAGTTCCCAACAATGAGTAAGATGCGGCACATAACTGAAAGTCATGTGCGTTGTATTAGGTAAGGAAATGCAAGTTCCAAGTGTGTTTTAGTGTGGCAGCACGTGTGTGTTCTTGGTTCTGAGATGTTGAAACTAGATGTGAGACATAGGTAAAGGAAAGGCATCTAGAGAAGAGACGCTATAAAGGCCATGAATATACCTTTGGGAATAAAATGTACTATATCCCATGTTCCCTCTGAACTCAAATTTGCTTTTGAAAGCAGTTCTTCAGAAGCACAAAGATAAAAATCATGCGCCTCGGGGTAAGATTTTCAAAAGTGCTTAAGCATCTAAGGCCTGGTCTGCACCTAAAATTTAGGATGACTAAACTGCATTGCTTGGGGCTGTGAAATATTTCACACCCTGTGCAATGCAGTTAGTTTGACCTAACCCACACTATAGGCATAGCTCGCTGGAGGGAAGAATTCTGTCAACCTAGCTACCGTCTTTCAAAGGGGTGGTTTTACTACACAGCGGTGGGAAAAGCCCTCTGTTGAACATTTTTACCCAGTGTCCTTTTACTGTTGTTTAGTGTCTTTATATTTGCGGTTCAGGTAAAGTATATGGACCTGGGTCTTCTCTTACAACTACTGTAAATTAGAAGTAACGTCAGTGAAAGCAATAGAGTTGTACCAGTGTCACTCGCTATAAGTGAGAAGAGAATCAGACTCGGTAACATGTCAAATTGGTAGAGGTAAAAGCTAGAGGTCGGTGAAGTCACTGTGAACATTATTAAGCTTTATAGGTTTGACTTCTTGCACTTCTTGCTAAATAATATCTTCTCAGCTTTCTGCGACTCGCGGGGATGAGTCACAGTTTCATATTATGATTTATCTCAAGCGAATCTTAGGAAAGCTTATGCCAGGTTTTGAGACCAGGTCCCTCTGAGAGTACTTTCCTGGGGCATTGCAGTAATATGGGCTTTTAACAGGTTTGCCTCTCCTGACGTCGAGTGTGGTATGGGTTTAATTTACTTGTTAAGATGTTACTGACTTCTCTTCGATTTCTAACGTTTCCTCTCTTCAGAAATCTTATATGTCGCCTATAACAGAGCCGTTATGGCTGGGGGGGTTTAAGAGAATACTTTGGAATTTCTTCTTATTCCTCTGGCACTTTTAGTTCAATTTACACTGTATACTAAAGAAATGGTTCCCTTTAGGTTAGGCTAGGTTACACTCCCTCTTGTATGGAAGAACAAAGGACTGTCTGTTACAGTGTATGAATTTATAAGTTAGTAGGTGATGTAGCAGACAGTGAGGATGTAATATAGATTTTCCCCTATACTTTTAACATTAAAAAGGGTTTGACAGGCAATAAGACTCTTTTATGGTAATTCAAAGGAGTCCAGATTTTAGATTTGGGTTTTGCTTATTTCTAACAGTACCACCTTAATGTTAGTACTTCTAAAAAAATAAAATACACTTCTTCCCTCCACTAAGACTATTGGAATGCTCCACCAACAGATCTAATAGGTGGTGAGAAAATCGTCACATCACACACAACCTAACAAAACACTGAATAACATGACGAACAAAATTTGATGATTAAAACTTGAAAGGAAAGATTCCTATTGATTTTAACGGGCATTTTACCTGAGTATGGATTGCAGTATTGGGTCTCTTAAATGCTGATTCGAATTGCATGAGTTAGGTTGCATGGGAGTGAACTTGGGAAACTTCAAGAAGTTTACCGCCCAAAGGTCATATGTTGCCATGTTGATCAACTAGTCTCTCTCTCTCTCTCTCTCTTTTTTTTTTAAATGTGCTCTGGGCTTGAGGACCTAGTCACGCCAAGTGCTAAATGCTCTCAATTCTTGTTAAAAGTCAGGCTCTGAGCACCTCCTAGAAGGTGCAGGGCCAATTGCAGAATGTGGCTTGAGCTACAACTGTTTCACACACTTCAGGGGACTTTCCAGCCATTCACCACAGATGAAATAGAAAAGCTGATGAAAATACTGAAAACAAATGAAGCCTGTGGGCTTGATAACATCTCCCCTGAATTCCTGAAGAACTTGGGGGGGGGGGGGGAATTAGCAGGCAATGGCCACCCATCTTTCTATCTAGAGTCATCCAGGAGAATAAAATACCTATGGTTGGGTGCAGATCAAAAGTAGTAGCCTTGCCAAAATCTGAGAGAGACCACTGATTTACAACAAATTATCATCCCATCTCTTTGCTCAGACGTGTGTGCAAATTACTTGAAAAGCTTATCCTTCATAGAACTGGTAACATCCTGAGTGTAGATTAAGCAAGTTTCAGAGCAAACCTGTGATTGAGTGCTGGCACTCACCACTTGCATCGCGAACGGCTTCCGGAAGAGGGAGAAGACAGGCGCGGTGTTCCTGGATTTTACTGCTGCATATGACCCATCTGCATGCAGGCTTATCTCCAAACTGTTATTGATCCTAATGAAGTGGGTTGTCATGGTTGAGGAACTGTTGACTGAGATGCCACCAGTTCCAAATTTCACGTGGAGGTCCTAAAACAACCGTCTACTTCAAGGATCAGTTCTAGCACTGACGCTTTTCAACCTTTTCACAAATGACCGTCCCTGTACCGCTGCCGGGCATTTTGTCTACACAAACGACAGCTGTCTGATAGTACGGGGTCAGGATTCCAGTCACCTAGGAGAAGTCCTGAATGCTGATATGAAAGAGATGGCCCATTGTCGCTAAAGATGGAGACTTAAACCTAGTGCCAAAAAGACTGTTTCCAACTACTTTCATCTAACCTATACAAAGGCCAGCAAACAGTTCAACGTTTTCCTGAGTGGAGAAGAGCTGGACCACAACCTAAAGCCTGTGTATCTAGGTATCACACCGGATTGTACCTTGACTTTCAAGAAATACCATACCAAGACTTCGCTGAAAACAAGAAACAACCTGATCAGCAAACTAGGGGTTTTTACCTGCAGACCAAATGCACAGACATTGAGACACTTCGGGCTTGCCGTGTGCTGTTCTTGAGCAATTGCTCTAAAATTGCCACCAGACACGGACGCTACAGTATGGGATTAAAGGCCAAAAGGATAAACAGTGGCATGCAAGCAGTTTCTTCTGCTGGAGGAGCAGAGTTTGAAATGAAGGCTGGAAGTTCTGGTGCAGTGTCCTACCCCATCCCAGCGTTCACATGCTACAGGAGGGAGGGAGGGAGCTGTTTTTCCTGCAGTTTCTATTAACAGTGCCTCCAATCCCAAAGATGTAGACTTAGGGTGGCATTTTCAGAGATGCCTAGGAGATTTGCATGCCCAGTTCCCATTTACGTCCAGTGGGAGTTGGGCACGTGAATCTCAGCTTCTTTGAAAATCGCAGACCCTGATCCTGCAACTGGCAGGACCTGGACAAATCCCTGCACCCTCTTGGATCTTCTGCCTAGGCTCAGAGGTCTGCCCATACAGAACCATTTGCAGCCATTTGTCAGTTACATCCTAATCAAAGATCATTTCCCTTTCCACTGAAATGCCGCCACGTATAGGGAGAAGCAGACGTGTTTATCAGTGCACAGTAGGTTAGGATAGGCATTGGGAATGAGCAATGCAGGATGAATTTAGGGAGCCTGAAAATAATTACCTGCGTTGAATTTGGCCAGGACGCAAGGATCTGCACCCTTATTCCTAGAGATGTTTCTGGGTGGACTTTTCCCGCTTTGCAGGGCTTTACTCTTACATTTCCAGGACAGCACTTTCCCCAGCACTGTGCTGTCCTATGCCATGCAGGGCTTTGGTTCATCACCGACACAAAGGAGCGTTCCATGCATTTGATCACCTGCACCACTTTCTGCAGTACCTAGGTGTTCCTCGACGATGTCCCATCCAAGTAGTTCAGCCCTGCTTAGGCTGTGTTTTGTGGCAGTAGTAATGCCTAGCACGTCTCCTCTGTAGCTCTCTAGCTCTTTTTTACAGGGGTGGGTAAACAGCATTATCCCCTGTCACGGGGCGCCGCCATTGCTCCCCAGTGAGCTGCACTGCCGGGCCTGCTTCTTGATCTCTTTTAACCACAAACACACACACCTGGTTGTTACCCTTTCACCACACGTGTGTTTATTCTTCGCTTACGAGGTACAACAAAGCATATTGCAGGCTGCATCCGGAGGGGACTTCCACGCAGCCTTCTCTCCTCAGCCCAGGTTCACCCTCTGAGCTCCCTATTTCCTGTTCCTCCCACTAATATCCTCTCAGTTACTGAGACAGTTGCCTCATTGGCCCAGCAGTTGCCACCCATGTATCAGTAACCCCTCTCCACCCCCCAACGGAAACAGGTTAATGGCTTCAATGAAACCTGCACTCCTCCCTATGCTGCAGCAGCTGCATTGACCAGGGTGCTCACCAGTAGTGCCCTTTCACATCTCCATTTTGCACGTGAAGAAACTGAGGCACAGAATGAGTCGTCCAAGATTACATGTCAAGTCAATGGCAGAGCCAGAATAGAACCCAACTCTCCAGTCGGATGCCTTATCCACTGGGCTATCTGATGATGTCACAGCACAAGATGGCATGGCTGTTTCCCGTACGACAAGCTGTATCATCTCGTTGAACCATGTGGTATCCAGTTGATATCATTAAAACAGTTCTGGTGCTAGAGATTCCAGCTAGTTCTACCCATGCTGGGCTGTGGCTAGAAAATTGCACTATAAAAAGCGTGCGGACAGGCTATATTATATGACATTGTATAAATGCATGTACTGCTTTATTAAAGAGTAATTATGTAAAACGGGGAGTAGATTACATTTTGGAACCAGAAGTGGTGGTAGGGACAAAAGCAAGTTTAACATGTGAATGTTCTTGTCAACCAAAGTATGCGCCAATTCTGTGTGTTAAATGGATTGTCGCGTGGAGCTTGGCTTGCAGAGTCCGTGTGTTTGTACATATATATCATCTCAAACATGGAACCATCAGCCGTCTATCAACCGGTACAACTGAACCATTGCCAACTTGAAGTTACCGATTTACAAGGCCCTTCAGAACATTCTGAAGACACATTTGAAATCTTGCAAATCTTTTTGGGGTCAGGCTAATGCTCTTAAAGTGCCCTCCTTCTATCTTGAGGCCTAGTTGAAAGAATTCATGGGATTATGCTTATGACTCAAACAAACACCTGATTGCCGACCCTGCAAAAGAACTTCCAGGGTTTAAACTGCTCCTGAAACAGTGGTCCACACTGACCTGTTTTAGAATACCACATGGCAGATACTGGCACCTCTTACACCTCTGGAAGACAAGAGACAACTCACAATGTGACTGTGTACACCAGGCGCAAACTGTGGACCTCATTGTGAATCAGTGACAGCTTTGATCATCTGCCGTTAACATCTCAGAATTACTCCAAGCCATTCCAAAACTACCCAGTGGCTCGCTAATCTGGACTTGGTTATTTGAACGTTGCTAATAACTTATTTTGCCAGACAAAAAAAGATGATCTTGTGCATACCTCTTTATCTAAGATTAATATGTTTAACCTAACTGGACCCAGTCATACTTTACTGTGGAATTACATTTTATGCTAAGTGACTTACATATTGCTTGGATTCTTGTTTGAAATACCAACAACATTCAATACCTTGATATGTTTTTTTACTTTTTTTTTGTCTTGTGGGTGGGAATGACGCTTATTTTAGTGTTTGTTCATTGTTCGCCATTTGGTGGAAAAATAATCCCTCCAGGATTCAGTATTACCTGTTGAAAAAATGTATTATAAAAGATGTTGAGAGCTTTGTCTTCTTTCATTTACAGATTTAACGGCGTAAATTGTATCCATGTTACAGGGCTGTGTGTGCGCGCACGCGTGCATGCATGACACCAGCTGTTTTTGATACAAGATAAAATGTCCTGTCTCAAGTAAATCAAACACAAGTTTTACAAAACAATTATGCATCAGCCTTTCTTCCCCCCACCCCCTCAATGTTTGAATTTAATTTTATTGCTAGAGATTTGGAGGAAATTTAATACTTTATCTTCTGGGTCTAAAGAATGAAATAACTCTGAGAACCCCAGCATTCTTCTGACAGTATGGAGTAGATTTTCAGTTCCAAGCCCAGAACAACTTACAACTTGCCAAGTGTCAGTTACTTCTCTACCGAAGCTTCCCAAGTTCAGTGGCTGGTTAAAACTTTTGCAGTTCAGTCAAGAATGTGCCGTACATTTTGTTGAATGGCAGAAAAGATCTCTCCTTTTTAATTTTTTCATTTAAAGCAGTCTTTGGTCAAAAAGCCAGCAGTGACCGACATGTCATGAGTCACTAATCATTAAAGATGTCTGGTCTGGTTTAGGGCTGCAGAGGTATCTACTTTTTCAGTAGGGAACCAGGGCTTATCTTTATTGAATAAAAATAATTGAGAGCTACCATACAACACTTAGCCATGTGGTTGTTAGATTAGCACCTAATATACAATACAATTTAGAGCTGCGATCCGGCAACCCTTACTCATGAACATAGTCTCATTAAAGACAGTTGGACTAGTGCTGTAATAACTGCTCCCCATACGTACAAGTTTGCAAGACCCAAGTTTTCTGATAGAGATGAAAAAAGCATATATATATGCATCCAGCACTTGACAGCCAGTTAGGCAAATTTTATAAATATGATTGATATTTTGGGAATAAGGAAAAAAACTCCTGTAAAGGATTGCATGTAAATGGGACAATGTAGATAGTGTCTCCCTTCCTTGGGTTTTCCAGTATGTCCTGCCTTATCTGTCTTCTAGGTTATAATCTCTTCAGCTCAGGAACTGTCTTTACTTTCATGTCTTGTGCAGGGCCAACCCCATATGCAGCAATTAACATGTAAGTAGCTAATAATGAATTTGCAAAGTTTTTGACACCATGTAATTTTTTTCGGGGGCAGAGGGGAGATGCTGTCTGCAGCAGCTGTTCACCTAAGGAATTATTTTAGTCAGAGATTTGTGCAGGCAACCAGTATTATTCGGGCATCCCGGTTTCCACAAAGAACTTCACTACAGCTCACAGCACAGCATTTCTTCTTAGATCTGATTGCTTACACATTCAGTTCAGCGGAACTTGTAGGCCGTCTTTAACAGTGTCATCCAGGAAGTAGGCTGCAAATGCCTAGTTTCTGGAAGGATGAGTGAAGTGAATATTTGGGAGAAGTGTGAGACAAGGAGTTTGAGGTCTAAACTTGATCTCACTAACAACAAAGGAGTTTTGCCATAAATTTCAATGGAACAGGATCCAGGCCTTTTCTTGTTTTACTGGAGAGAAAGCTAATTAGGATGGATTCTCTTGAGAGATGGATTGCAAGAGGATGGTGTTATGTTAAACTAATGAAAATTTTAGTTTTTGAGAACAGCTGTATGGAATCCTTAAAATCTGATGACCAAAATCAACAGAGAAATTAGATGGCCGGTTTTAAGCAGGAGTGGATTTCTACAGCTGAGTTTCAGAACTCTCATTAGAAAGGATTAAAATGGAAATGGTGCTGACAGGCCCTCCTTTATGCCTGAGCCCAGTATATTATTGCTAGCTACACAATGTATCTGTGAAAAACAATCCAATATTTTCACTGACAGCAATAATAATTAAATCATTCTCTGAAATCACAACCAAAGCCCAAGTAATCCTGGAGAATAAATACCGTCAGGCTTTCATGATATAAGTAGTTGTTACAAAGACGATGCTCAACACGGATCATTTCATTAATGCTTTGATTTGACATACAGTGACAGACATGGAAATTGGTCACTTCCTAACTTCCATAGAGTTCACCAGTTTATTTTCTTTAGATCTTTATGTTAATGGAGACAAATATGGGCTGAGACTCCCTCATCAAATAGGTTTATGCAGCAAAAGTAGCATTTATGGTTGTTCTTATGTCTGGAAGCAAATCCACTTTCGCCTCACGGTATACCAGTTTATTTCTGCCCCTAGCAGAAATTACCTCTCCACAACAACCCCTGTACGGTCAGAACAAATACATGCACGCACACATGCAGACCAGGTCCTGTCCCGCTGAGCGCTGCATCAGGTACAGAGCTGTCTCATGGCGGATTTTGCAGGGGCAAGCAGAATTGTGGCAGCCAGGTTTTTCCCCTACCCTTTTTGCAAATATTTGGCCCGGGTATGTATCAAGGACAGTCCTTGCTGACAATCATGCTTTTCATTCTTCATCAATTCACTAAACTACATTATATCAGAGCATGATCAGTTTCCAGATGGATTCCTATGTTTTGCTTCCATGTTTATTGCTTAACTATTACCAATGCCACTGTAAACACATTAGTGAGCAATCTCAATTCTATTGTGGCAACTATTGGGCAATATATACACTTCTTATCAGAGAATATGGTTCATCTAGTTTTTGTGATGTGTCACTTAGTGGTAGCAGGATTACTTCTTGGTGTTAACACTGTGGGTAAAATGGATGACTTTAGATGCTTATTTACACTCTTCTCACTCAAAAATTCCTTTTGTTCTTTTAAAGTAAAATTGTGCAGTCTATGTGGAGAACGAATGCCCTGGGTTATTTTGTGGGAGGCTTAGGGTGGGTAGAAGAATGATCACATTATTTCATGTAGACATGTGGTTAACTGCGCATGCATAGGGTTTTTTCTCCCCCCAGGCGGGGAGGTTCTTTTTGTGTGTGTTGCTTTTTTCTGCACCCTAAATTTTTATAAGAATGTTTCATATTTGGATTTGGTGTGCTCAGTTCACATTTAAAGGTCCCTGATTCCCTATTGACATGCTTAGAGTAAATTCTGTATTTCGTTGCTTTCAGAGTTTGTGCCAGACAGATATTATCAGTGTGTAAATCTGTCCGTATTGTGGCATATAAACAATTGAGTTTTCCCTTTGCGGGTCAGCTGAAATACAGCTTTGTTTCTCCTTCTCTTCCCATCCAGCTGTGCTGGTTATCTAGTGCATGACAGTGAAAAGTCCAGTTAAAAATCAAATACTAGTAGCTTATCCTTCCTATTTAAAGGAACTCCTATGTAGTGATTTTCTAGAGGGCATTCTTAGAGTGTGGTGTGTTGACTTGATTAAAGGTGGATGATAGTTACCAGGACTCTCAAGGACAAAAGCAAGCTTTTTCCAAGCAGACATCCTTTTGGAAGCGCTGAGGTTTGCTGCACTTTAGAAAAGGCTGTTGTAAAGTCATTAAAGGTGTCACGCTTGTTATCTGCTTTGTGTTTGTTTTTTGTTTTTTTTTAAAAAGCTACAAATAAGCCAGTGTCACAAGATCCTTCTTGTAATTGAGGGTCCTAAATGAATTCGCTATGGTGAATGTTCTGCATAGCTTTCTCTCTACTATGAAGAAGGTCCCTTTGTCCATCACAGCCTGAGGCGGTCCAAGCAGGATCTGCGCATGAAATACCTGAAGGCAGTACACAGGGCCTTTTACTCCATCTCCAGTTTTCAGACTGTCCTCTCCCTATCCCCTCGACTTCTTTGGGTGGAAGGTTTTCCCAGTATCTCTTTTCAGTGATGTTTCCTCTCAGTCCCTGAATATTACAGTCCATGCTTATAAAAGGCAACAGTTGCTTTTGTTTTCGTTTTTTGGTTGTCCAGCTTACTGTTGTATGTTCGTTCAAGGAAAGATGGGCCCACTAATAGAAAAATACTTTGCTGGATGGAGCTTATGGATGAAGACCTGGAAATAGAGATGAGAGACCTGGAAATAGAGATGAGATGATAGCCTCAAGGGCCTGGAGAGGCTCTTCCCACCAGTACGAGACCTGATTCCTCCGTGGAATCTCAACCTTGTCCTATCAATGCTCACTGGGCCCCCCTCTGAGCTCTTGGCGTCTTTCTCTCTTCTACACCGATCATGCAAAGTTGCCTTCTTGGTGGTGATTACTTCAGCCAGGCGAGTCTCGGAGATCAAGGCCCTGACTTCAAAAGCCCTTTACATGGTGTTCTACAAGGATACGGTCCAGTTGTACCCTCACCTGGCCTTGCTGCCAAAGGTGATATCGCAGTTTCATGTCAGCCAGGCTATTTTCTTGCCAGTCTTTTTCCTGAAGCTCCACAACTCTAGTGAGGAAAGGCATCTTCATATGCTAGATGGCAGATGAGCTCTGGTTTTCTACACTGACAGGACTAGGCCTTTCCGCAGATCCACACAGCTGTTCATCGCGATTGCCGAACGGATGAAAGGACTGCTGATATCATCCCAGAGGATTTCATCCTGGATCACTGCCTGCATCTGAGCCTGCTAGGAGCTGGCGAAGGTCACGCCTCCACTTTTACTGAGGGCTCATTCTCCAAGAGCTCAAGCATCTTCGGTGGCTTTCCTAGCTCAGGTCCCAACACAGGACATCTGGAGAACTGCGACGTGGTAGTCTGTCCATACCGTTGCATCCCATTATGCCATTACTCAACAGGCCCAGGATGATGGGGGCCCGGGACAATCTATGAACTCCTGGCCCACCTCCAGAGGCACTGCTTTTGAGTCGCATGTCATGGAATGGACATGAGCAAGCACTCGAAGAAGAAAGAACAGTTACTGACCTGTCATAACTGTTGTTCTTTGAGATGTGTTGCTCATGTCCATTCCGTGACCTACCCTCCATCCCGTCCATCAGAGTTCCAGCAAGAGGGACCTGAGAGGGAGGTGGTGCCGGTGCCGCCTCTTGTATGGGCGCATACATGCGTGACCCCAGAGAGCGCTAGAGCTGGCCCTACAGATACCACTGAGGGAAAAATCTCCAGCAGTGGTACATGTGGGCAAAATTCTGCCTGCTGACATGTAGGCACAACTTCTATCGACGTGAACATGGGACATGCCTGCACATAGCAGAGGACAGAATTTGCACATTATTGCAGCATTGCCGTAACCAAGTATTGACAAAAATCCAGTTGTCGATCTCCCACCCACTCCCTTCTAATGCTACTCTCTGAGCCCTGTGGAACGTGGGAAAATCAATAATCTGTGTAATGTGTATCTGAAATTTAAAGATGGAGCCCCAGCAAAATTCCTGGCTCAGGGTCCCACTGTGTGAAGTGCTGTATGCACACATAGTGAGAGGCATTTTTTTCTCCAAAGAGCTGGTGGTCTAGAAGGACTAGACAGAGAAAAGATGGCAGGTGAAGTGGTGATATTTGGGGAGCTAAGTCCTCCTGACTGAATGGTGTTGTGCAGTTACACAAATGTTAAGTGGCTGGGTAGGAGGAGCTTCTACTTCTTCAGACATGAACCACACCCACAGCTAACAGAGACAGGGGTAGGTGTTGGCCACATAAGTAGGTTACAGGATGTTAATTTTCTTCATTATGTTCTCATCTTAAGGGAATTCTAGATACCCATTTCATCATCAATTTGTAAAGGAGTGGTAGACATGTATGTGTGTTTTAGTTTATCTTTGTATTACTGCTGCTTAATAACTCACTAGGAATGACTATCATTATGCAGTCTCTTCCCTGGAGGAAAAAAGTACTTGTTTTGGTATTAAGAAGAATACTGGTGCATGAATTTAAAGTGCTTCACAGAATTTAAGGGGAAGTATGTGAGATTCGTCTAAGTCTTTTAGATGCCATAGAGAATTCTGTCGTCAAAGGCATACCATAGTGACTGAAGCCTTTAGAAGTATTTCTAATAATATTTGCAAGGCACGTCCATATTTCAGTGTATTGTTTGTCACATGCATGTTCCTAATTCATAGGGAGGGGGCCAAATTTCATACTTGGACTTGATTTTTATTTTTTTGGACCTTCACTGTGTGCGCGTTAGCATTTGGAAAACTTGTGTTGGCGGTCATCCATCTACATCTGAAAAACGGATTCACTGACAGTTAAAGAATAAAGTCCATTAGAGTCTAAAACCTAGTTGAAAATGGGACATTCCTCTCAGTGAATTAACCTAACAGCTGTTTCAGCAAGCTGTCATTGATCACTCAAGCCAAAGAATGAGGGAATGAGAAATTGAATGATACGGTACCAGAGACGACAACGTCTCTCTTCTGTACATCACGCATAAATTGACACTCAGTTATTGATGTCCCCCAATAAAAGTGGTTCAAGGATGTAGAAAAGCATCGGGCTGAATCCTGAGAAGTGCTGATGACCTGCAGCTCTCATTGTCTTCTGCTCAGCGCCTTTCAGGATTGGGTCCATTCCGACTGATGCGTACAGGCTGTCAGAAATGTACTTTGCTACTCCGGGTCTCTCGCATTTTTTAAAATGTGGGTTAATTTAAAGAAAACTAAATCCAGTGCATTGCAGGTCCCCCTCAGTCAATGCAACCCCTACAAGCTGGGGACTTGATAATAATGCGTTCCATTCCTCAATCCACCACTCTTTTAATGCTTTTGGGGCCTTTTCAGTTAAATCTGCTCAGCGTGAGCATAATCTTATTTTACTGTTCAGTGCAATGTTGTTGCAAGCAGACTAGGCTAATTAAACTCCACAGTCGTTTGTGTCCTAACACTTTTGATTGAGTAACTGTAGTAATTCATGTTGAAATAGAACAGTCAACCCAACTAGGGCTGACATTGGAGATATATTTCATACAGCAGTAATGAGGCTAAATTTCAGGTATGCACACTCTTACCCAGCCCTCACCAGTATGGCTACAGCTCAGTGTTTACTCAAGGAAATTAAAGCCAGCAATGTGCATGCTGGGTTTTTGGGTTTTTTTATTTGTTTTTTTTTGTGTCTTTAAAGAAACAACACACAACACCCTCTCTCGCTGTTAAAGTTTGTGCATGGTTGACTTTAGTGAATGGATTAAAAAAGCAAATCTTTTCTCCTACATTTCAAATCATACGTCAGAAATCATAGGGGAAACGTTTCTGTCCTCTGAGTTAGGCCAATGTTAACCAAGTTTTAATTGTGAGGTCTGGATGTGTGCTCTTTCTGAAGGTAATTGGCTGAGGGTCAGTGCCTGCCCTTAGATATATGGGCACACTAATCTGAGAATAATTTCGACCAAGGTTAAAGTGCCTGTAAAGGTTGTGAAAGTTAATTTTATAGGAGTTTGTGCAAAAGATCAGCAAACCATTTTGTAGTTATGGCTTATTTGTTTTGTCTAGTGACAGTTTTATTATTATTTTTTATTATTATTATTTGTGCTTTACATTCATTTTGTGTAGGTTGACCTGATTAGTAATCAAAGCTGTGTTCAGATGTAGGGGCCTAAGGTAGGGAATTCATGAACTCACGTGGAGACTACCCTATTCAAAAGCAAGCCAGGAAAAGAGCCAGAATTAGATCAGATTCCCTGATAGCCTCTATTCTGTTTCCTTTCTTTAGTCTGACTTCCAAGATACAGCAGAGCTCACCTAAAATTCATTTAAAATCAGAAAAAAAGAAAATATCCCATAGCACATAAGTGTTCGTAGCATTGGGGCCATAGATAGATCCAGAAATGCATGGAGAACAGACTGTCAGATTTGAGCTTCATCGAACAGACCTCAGTGGGTAATTTTTAGCATTACAATTTTGAGAGTCCTTCTCCAGTAAGTACCTCATAGTGACTGCCAAAGTTTGGAGTGTAACCCCTTATACTTACCCTTCAGATCTTTTAAATCATCATTTGGGCTGAAATGTTCCATGCTTTGATTCTGTCCAAAGATTCTCTTTAAAAAAAAAAAACAAAAAAACCAGTAGCAGCAAAATCCATTTAGACATTGTTGAACTGTGCAAGTGTTGAGGAGAAATGGTTGCTGTGCTGTTTTCACTCTCATGATTCAGCAAGGATTGAACTATATATCTGGGCATGTCAATAGTCCTCATTGAGGAGCTGTAACTACGAGAAAGCTTGAAAACATTAATCAGCAGTTGAAGTTACATTTGAACTTGCTCAGCAGGAAATCTGCAAAGATACCAGCTGATCCTAATTGGAGTCCTTTTGTACCATCCCTTTCTGCCTGGCCTAACCTGACCTGATCAGGACCCTGTCAGGAACCGGTGCTACGTGGTACCATACCAAAACACATTGTATAAAATGATATAGCCCTCATCAGTGAATAGTTGCTCTAGAAAGAGCTCTGGTAGAAGAGAAAGCAATATCAATGTAGCAAGGCTGTCCATTAAACTGGAGAAAACAGCTAGAGAGTCCTGCTCAAAGCATTGGCCAATACTGACAAAGCTTCCTTGGATTATAGTTAAACCGTTGTCTGTGCTCTGTTTGAAAGTCTGCATTCTGTCTTGAAATACGGCTGCTTGCTTTTTCAGCAGCGTGACTTCAGTGTGCTTTCCCAAAATAATTTTCTGTGGTCCTGGAGAATCCCCTGAGCTTTGCAGTTTAAATAAAAGCCAGACCTCAAATGAGAGCTTTGTAACGCTCAAGCAACCCACGTTGACGGTTTCTTTGGCACAGCACAACCCTTTTTCCAAAAGCAAACAAGATAGTCATCCTTCTCAATGAAAGATTTTGGGCTAGTAAAACTCCCTGCCTTCAATTGCAACTTCAGTGGCTTCTCCGTTACCTTTACATTTCCTCCGCCCACAGTGAAAAAGTTCGGTGGCTCGAGGTATCTGCTAGCATTCTGGGATCGTGAGCAATCTGCTCATAAGAGGGACTTCACGTTTTGTTAATGAGATGCAGCATGACTTCCTGTAGGACTCTTCCTGCTCATGGGGGCAATGAGTTGAGGCATGTGTTAGGAAAGAGTCATTTGCAATGGTTTTTCAGTGGTATCAGTATCCAGAGAAGGGCTTTATCCTTGTTTTAAGCTGCTGGTTTTGATCTGAAGAGCCCTAACTTGATTGGGCGTCTGCTATTTGAAGGCTCACCTATTGCCCTGTGGCAGCCAGGGTTGTAGTTGTATACGGTTCTCGACCTAGCTCTGCCCTGGCTGGGAGGAGAGGATGCTGGTGGCAGGACCTTCTCAGCGAGGGGTCTGGAATTCATTTCCTTGCTGAGCTGTGGAGATACGCCGTTAAGACTCCTCTCTTCTTGACTTTTCTTATGCAGCTGCAATGGAGGGAGGATGGTGCCGGTGGGAAGGGACTCTGCTTTGGGTCTGGGACAGTCTCTCCCCTAGAGTTGCTTTTGATACCTTGTAAATGTTGTATTTTTAAATGCTTGTCACCGAGAGAGACAGTGTGGCCCAATAGATAGGGCACTGGACTGGGAGTCAGGCTACTGCCGCATGATCCTGGGCAAGTCACTTCACCACTCTGTGCCTCTGTCCCCACTCCCACTCTTCTCTGTGTAGACTGTAAGCAGTTTAGGGCAGGGACTGCCTCTTACTGTGTGTTCGTAGCGCAATGGGGAGCCAGTCTCGGGTGAGCACTGTTGTAATACAGATAACCAATAATTTTATAAAGCACTGGACAGGGGAAAATGGGATGAATCAGTCGATGTAGCTGGTATAACAGAGAGCTTAGTAATGAGGGTGTTGATATACGTGGATGTGACGATGCCCGTACTATCCCAGCAATATCGAGTGCTCGTCAAGTGGGGTATGTAGCGCAATTGTACTCAATTACTCTTCCTTCCAGGGTATTGTCGTGGGCCTCCCTGCTTTGGCCTGCACGCTGTACATGTATTTGTTCATGCCCTTAAGTATTTTCCGCAATAGTTGTAAGTTAGATGAAAGAATGTCTTTGCAAATGAAGGAATGGTGTGACTGGAAATTTCAAGAAGCAAGCACCGTTCTAGTTCACCTTCCTGTTATTCATCTTGCCAAGTAACTTGATCTTCAAAATCTCTACTGTATCCTGCTGGACCGAATCCGGTAGCAGAAAAATGACTTAATGCAGGCCTCAGGGGATTTCATCACTAATAATAAACCGCTAGAGGAATCAGTGAATATTTTGCATTGGCATTCAACATGTAACCGGCATTTTGCCATTTGTCTTCAGAGAGGAGCAGCTTTTCTTCTTCTTTTTTTGGGCTCGCCACACTTAAAAGGCAACAGCTGCTCTGAGGTTATATTGCAAAGCCAGCTTGACTGAGACCATCCGACAAAGTGCCCGTATATTTTATATTCCCTAGTTTAGCTAGTGCCGATAAAATCAATGTAAACAGCAGTTGAAAAGTGGTTGGCTTGTGAGATACTATTTTGCTCCTATGTGGAGTGTAGAATTACATAACTGATTTGAACACATAATTGGTAGCACGGTGGTGATTTATTTTAAAAAATGCTGAAATGTGTATTTTGGAGATTGCTTTGCCTCTACTGGACAGATAACATTAGACTGCTATAATAATTCACATGTTTTGTTTGTTACACCCCGTGAGCGGTGTTTATTTCCTTCCCTGTGCAAGCTTTGTGCGGCAATTTTGTTTGCATAATTAAAAGGAGAAAGTTGTGTGCAGTTCTGAGAGAGAGTAATCCATTCCCTTTGCAACATTTATCAAATCTCCAGCTGCCTAGTCCCTTCCCCACTACGTCATTATAAAGGGAGATTTTCACAATTTAAAAATGAATCTAAGCTGTCTCCTTTTTGTTATTCATTCTCCATTGGGAAGTCTCTCTCTTTTTTTTTTTAACCTCCGGTTTGTCCATTGCTGACAACTTTCCCCAGCAATGCTGCCAGGTAGGGTTGGCCTTTTGAGAATTATTCCAAGTGCCCCTTGCTTGCCTCCTCCTCCCCTTCTTTTCCTCAAAGATTTCTGTCCATCCCCACAACCTCTCCCTGCAGCATTAAAGATCTAATGCTCGCATCTGGTTTCATTAGGGATGTCCAGATAGCAAGTGTGGGAAATCGGGATGGGATGGAGGGTAACAGGTGCCTATATAAGACAAAGCCCTGAATATTGGGACAGTCCCCATAAAAATCAGGACATCAAGTCACCCTAGGTTTAACACTCAACACATATTGCCAGGGAGAGCTGACAACATGCAAAACTCTAGAGAGAGAACTGGGCAGCGTTGCCTTGGAGGCTTCTCAATTTCATATGTGGCTAGTTCCTTCCTGGGCCCAGTCCTGGTTCCTGGCTTCTGATCATGCTCAGGATTTTTTCTGGATAGGATTAGTCAGGTCTGTGAATTCACACAAGCTAAGGATGAGGTCTTAAGACTCAGTCTGAGATCAATAACTGTTTAGCATTACTCGATACGTCTACCCTGACTGGAGGCCTCCAGACAATGGAGTAAATGCTCTGATCCTGACTAAAGAAAATGGAGTAAGTCTTGATAACGGACAAGGTATTTCCCCATTCTGTGCCTCATTTTCCTGCCTGTGAAATGAGGCGGATGTAAAGCACCTGGAGATCTATGGATGCAAAGTGTGACAGCATTATATACTGTGCATGCCAAGTATTATCTTGAGGAATCTGTCTTCTGCTGTTACGTATTACTGTGGCAGCGCCTGGGAGCCCCAGTCATGGACCAGGACCTCATTGCACTAGGGCTGTACAAAAAGAGTCACTGCCCCCAAAGAGCTCCCATTCTAAGCAGTGTGTGGTATCTAGACCCCCAAATTGTCTTCCATCCAGCATGTCTACTCCCAAAAGGTCGTATCCCAGAATGCACCGAGTCTCGTACAACACATATGGTAGCTTATGCTGTACTCTCTGTACTTCAGTTGTTTTAAAATTCTGAACTGGACACAGAAGGGCTATGACAGTTACATTTTCCATGTCCATTGAACCACTTTGGAGCCTTATGTTCACATAGCAATAGGTTCTGACCGTTTCCTACTACTGTAAGAGAAGTATAAGGCAGCAAGAAAGAAAGAGGTCTGCAATTTTAATTTCTCCATCCCATCAGTCATTGAACATGTTCATTTCTAGTATGTTACAGGCAAGTTGTGTTAGATTGTAGCAAGTCTAAGAACAATGAGGTAGATCTACATGCATCAGAGATAATGGAATTCTGCCTGTGGTTTGTTACCAGGTAGTTATGGGTCCTTGTTTCTCTCCCTGAGTCACAAAGGTGATGATAGACTGGTACAATCTATCTTTTGCCAGCCATTTGTGCAGATTATGAGCTTGCCGGGAAAAATTTAATAGAAGTTTTCTGTGTAAGGTAATTCAAAATTATAGGAACTGCAGGTAGTGTCTTTTATAGATGAATGCAGACAGATGTGAAAAGTGGGGTGGGGGGTGAGGGGAGAACAGCACTTGATTTTGTTTATCATTAATACTGACATTGTTTAATATGTGGTTTTTGGTTAGTGTATAGTAGCCCTTTTTAAATTTGCTTCTGTAGAACAGGAGTCATTAATACACTGATTAGGGAATTCTTGAACTCTTTCCCAGTAGTTTTCTTTGTTACTACAGATGTTAAATTCCACGGCCAAGGCTATAAACAATATTAGCATGGGGATGACAGATGGGTGGTTTAATTTTGGTGCCTGTTGGAAGACCGGTTTTGATGCTGACGTTTCAGTTAGTTGGGCTAAAAATGAATAATTGGGACATGAGTGGTTTCATTGTAAAGATACATGTTTATTTGAGGGTGGGGTGAGACGAACACAAAGGAATTGGTTGTGTTTTAAAGAATTAAGTTCAAATTGATCAAAAAATGCTTCATCAATATATTTCCTCTCACCCTGCAGGACTCAAGTTGATCTTTAGGGAATAACTTGGGACTGATGGTTTAGTTAATCCATTTTATTTGCCAGATTTTAACTAATCAATGCCCAGTATTTCCCAAATGGTCTTAGAGGTAACAAATCTCAGCATTCATTAAAGCCAATGGCTAATGACTTGGCTTAGACTTTGGCATGGGGTGAGGCTATTACTGCCACAAAGTATTCCTCATGCATCTTTGCTGATATGTTTCGCTCTTGCTATAGCACCCACTTGCTGTTCCAGTCCTTGGCTCGCTCTAAATTGGCTGCCAGTCCTGGAGAATTGTTATAAACTGGGTTGGTTTTGTGATGTGAACAAAGGTCTGCCATTTACCTGATTCGATTCTGAGGTCACAAGATTTGGATTTGAATCCAGAAAAACTAGTGAGTACCAGCTTGATCTTAAGTCTATTGAAGTTAGTGGAGAAACTCCCATTGAGTTCAGTGGGCTTTGGATCAGACCCTAAATACCACAGTCATGTTGGTTTTCATATCAAGAATAAAGTTGAGCTGTAAAGACCTTGCGTTAATTAAATTCAAACATACCCATAAATTCCATTCATTTTTCATTAGCATTTACTTTGAGGAAATCCTGGCTTCTGGCACTCAGCCTTTAATAAGGAAACCAGTGTAGTCTGGTTGAATAACTTTTTGATGGTTAAATCTATTAATGGGTGCAAATTTACTTAATTTAGCTCTTTGGTTTTTCTCTGACGTTAAATAGTTTCACAGTTCTTGTTCCCAGATACATTTAACTCTCATCTTGTAGCTACAGAGAGTATCTAGCACATGATGTGTACAGTTCCTCCCCTCACTTAGACTGAGTCTATCATCATGTCCTGCTAAAAGTAAGAGGATGAAATGATAACGCGCGTCATACTTTTTATTGATTTATTTTTGCTTTTAAGATGTTGTAAAGCTATTCTTAAGAACTCTGTTTTAGCCTTGAGCAGTTCACATGGAGGAAGCTGTTTAGAAAAGAATACACTACTTTTATTTTACATGAGAGCTGGTTTTGGTTTTTGACATGTGTTTCAGGTTAAAAACCAGAATTCCAAATCGCAGAGAACAAAACTAAAATATATAAATTCCCCATCCCTTGTCATTTAAAGGGTTTAGGGACACATTATGTGACAAGGGTTTCTGCAGTGTGTGGTCTCACTGTCTCTGATTTATTTATTTTATCAAACTGAGATACCAGAAAATTACTTTTCAGCTATGTCCTGTCCACAGATAGAAATGGTTTTAAGGGCTGACGCAGCATTAATAGCTGTCTAGAGTTAAATTGTCAAGAATCACAAAACGTTATTGATCTTCAGTAGGAATGTTAAATCTTGGCAGCTTTTCTGTTTGATTGTTGCAGGAATCTTCCTGAAACCTCTCATTTCCTGTTGTGTATATTTCATTTGGACTTGTAAGGTCTGAGTTTCCATGTGGATCTGACTGCAGAATCAGGACCAGTTATGTAGTCACTCCCCATATGGAACTAACACCGCAGTCAATGGAAAGATGATGGGATCAGGCATTTAACTGAAGCATTAAAGGAATAAAACTTTCTTTTAAGGGGATGTTTTGGCAATTTGGTCCAAAAATTAGGCTGAATATTTTTTAAATGAAATGTAATATTATTAGAAATGTTTCTCTGAAACTAAAAATAATAACTGGAGAGATGGTTTCTTTTAAAATGCCATTTAAACACGTCCCTGCAGTCTTTGCAGCTCAGCCATTGCACTTTTGTGCTAGTGTGTGAGAAGTAGGAAGTAAAATGGACTTACCCTGTCAACCGACCGATGTGAATTTCCCTGTCTCAGCTGATGAAAGAGGAAAAAAAATACTCCATGTGGATTGTGAGCTTTCTGGAGCAGAGACTATCAACCTTGTTATAGACAATGCCTAGCGCACTGAAGTCCTGATCCATGACTGGTGTTCCTAGACACTATTGTACGATAAACAGTAATACAAAGACAGACGGTGTGAAGTAAACAAAATTTTAAAACTTGCTTCTGTTTAATAATCTGTTGCTTCCTTAGTAACACAACTAAGTAAAACAAAGCTGACTTTGTCACATTAAGAACATAAGAACAGCCGTACTAGGTCAGACTAATGGTCCATCTAGCCCAGTATCCTTTCTTCCAACAGTGGCCAATGCCAGGTGCTTCAGAGGGAATTAATAGAACAGGTAATCATCGAGTGATACATCCCGTGGGCCATTCGCAGCCTTTGGCAAGCAGCAATCCCTGCCTATCCAGGCTAATAGCCATTGATGGACCTATCCTCCATGAACTCATCCATGTCTTTTTTTGATCCCCGTTATTGTCTTGACCTTCACAGCATCCTCTGGCAAGGAGTGTTCCGTCCTGCTAAGGCAGAGTTCTAGCCTGCTTTGCAGGGAATATGGAAAGAAACCTTAGAGGACGCTTCCCCCACCCACCCGATGCAACACAAGGGTAGAATGTCTCTCCAGGACTCCAGAGAGCGCTAGCAGAGAGATGGCTAGATAATCTGCTGGTCCACACACCATGGACCCACGGGGTACAATCTGCCAGCTAGGAGATGTATCCAGCCCCGTAGCTAGCTAATGCCTGTTTGACGCATGTGGCTCTCGCCGTTCCTCTGAGTGAAGGGCACTGCCCAACACATCCCCTTTAGCCTACTAGGAGGAATGCTGTCCTGGCTTGCAGCATTCTTATAGCAGAAGATACATCAGGGATTAGCGTTCTGCTCCCCCATCCTGCACCAACCAGGGCGTTGTTATGTGGCCCATAATATGTTCCTCTTTACAAGTCACAGTACAGAAGTATGGTGTTTGTGTGTTTTCATTACGTCGTGTGAGTCGTCAGCAGCACTTTCTGCCTCTACAGCCTTTACTTCTGTCACCTTATGTCAAATGTACAGTTAAAAATACTATAAAGACTAGAGAATGAGAGAAGAACGGACCTTCCCGTTGCCTGCTTGTAGCTTGTCATTCGAATCTTTTAACGTGGCCGTGCTACCACAAGACTGAAAAGGAGAAGTTCTGAAGAGAACTTGCTCTGTTCCGTTATAGCACGAAGAGGCCATGAACTTCATTGGTACCTGTGTGCAATCGCATGATACTGTAACACTGCACAGGAGGCAGCTTTTGTAGCAAGATGGTATGTGTGAAGTTCATCGTTCAGGCCTGTCTCCAGCTGGCACTGTGTCTTGCTATAATAAATTCCTGACAGTGTGGTCAAGGGGTACTGTCTAGGATAGACCCAAACTAGATGAACTGAAATAATTATCCTTCTGTTCTGTTTTAAATTCATAAGTCTGTTGACATAGGCAGAGGGATCAAGCGACTTCCCTGCCAAGGGAAAGCCTTGATCATAAAGGCAGCCTTGTTTTTTGTTGTTGTTGTTATTATTATTATTATTATTATTATTTAAAAACAACAACAAAAAACCCCTATCCCTGCTGTACCTGCAAGCTACGGCACCTATTAAATTGTTCAGGAAGGTGTCCGTAATTATTGCCAAGTTCACCCAAGCATAGAAAATAGCCGTGGGCTAGGATGGAAGGAAAAGTTCTTGAATAAATACATACTGGATTTCTAACAGAAAAAAGTGGTTTTAATTATTATAAATAGAAAAAATATTTGCATTATTAAAAACATCTGCAGCCAACTGGGATTGTTCTTATCAAATAGAATGTTAATAGCTTTTGACTGAAGCAGAGGCATGTTTATTCAAATATGTCTTTCCTTTCGGTGGTACTAGTAATTAAGTCCTTTATTTTATTTTGACAATCGTGTCTAAACAGTTGTGGAACTACAGTAGCTTTAATTTAGCAGTAATTTCCTTACCTGCTTTGAGACTGCATGTGATTTTAAAGAGAGAGAGAGAGGTTGAACTGATTTTATTCACCAGAGGATTTTGTACCCTGGAATCTGACATGGCTTGGTCAATTTATACTTCCTGTTTCTATTTATATTTCTAACCATTGAGGAAAAATTAGGGTTTCTTTTATCAGAAACAAGTTTTAACAGCCGTACTATAATACTGAAACTAATCCTTGGTGTTTTGCATGGGAGGATGTTGAGATTTTCCAGGCATTAAATAACTTTCATGTCACTCCTGTGAATCAAGGATGTATTATTGCTATCCCCATTTAGAGGTGAAAAAACTGAGGCACAGTGAATTTAACTGATTTGTCCATGGTCAGATAGCAAGTTTGTGGCAGAGATGGGAGTAGCTCTTGCATTGTCTAGGTTTGAACTTTACTCACAGATCATCCTGCCCCACTATGGTCTGCAGCCATGTTGTAATTTTGTTACCCTTTTAACTATTTCCACCCCCGGCACTAAATGTGTTGGGGGAAACTCACCCTGGTGTAGGTGAATGCCACCTCCATTGAATTGGGTAAGAGATGTGCCTGATTAACCCGGGGCTAAATTTTCTTGATAATCTCTCTTTGGTAACTCTGCATAATTGTGTAAATATCTTGCTTACTGCAGTGCGCCTGTTAGCTAAGTGCAAAAATTTAGTTACAAGGCAAAATAAGGACAATTTAGATAAGGATTCAAAGAAAGGGATCTTTCCGATCGTTTTTCCAGTTACTTGCATTTCTCACAGTTGCTTCTTTGAGTTATACCAACTTTAGCTAGCAGTAACCCCACTAAAACAGTGGAGTTACACCACTCTAAAACGAGGGTAATTTTCTATTGTTCTTTGCCTGCAGTTTTAAATTCTGGTTTTAGAGTCACTGGCATGAAAACAGGATCCTTTCTTCTCCCTCCGTCAGCCAGCCATTTCCCTGTCTTCTTGCGACGCTGCCGTGTCCGTGCCTGGCACCCCAGAGATCAGTTAGCTCTCCCTGTTGCTGTAATTCTTGTGTCATCATCTTTCTGCTTCAGCCTTCTCCTCTCATTCTCATCAGAGTCCCTTCTGCTCTGCTTTCCTGTTACTTTTATTATACTCCTTAAAACTTCCCTCCCCCCATTTTGCCCCAGGCTGTCAAATTCCTTCCTTCCCTGTTATTCCCTTATTATAAGAACCCCCTTTATTTTCCACTTACTTCATAATTTATAGCCCCATGCTTTAACTTTCCCCCCCTTGATTTTATTTGCAGTTCTTCATTTTTAGCCTGTCTGCCCATCTGTCTGCCACACACTCGCCCTCGCATCACACTGCTGTCCAACTGACTGGGGATGGCTATTGAAAGCCCGTTGCAGGGGCTGTCCCTGTGGACCAAAGGAGAGCCCCAGGAATGGACAGGATATGCTAAAGGTCCTATAATTCCGTGATGCTACTGACCTTGCTTCTTTGCTACTTCAGCCTGAAACTGATGTGAGAGGAAAGCACGCAGCAAAAGAGGGGCAGGAGTTTCGAACTACTGTATCCGTTTAGTAACGGGGATCAAGAATTGTTTTAACTACATTTCCTAAACATATTCCAGGTGTGAAATGGTACTTTCCTTTCCTCCTTTCTTTCTCTCTTCCCTTCCCCACTTCAGGCACCAAGATGTGGGTCTCTCTCTGAGTTGTAGCTGAAAACCATACACAGGATCTCACCAGCCCCCTTCATCGTTTTCCTCAATAAACCATCTCATCTGCTTCCTAGGTTTAGGCGGGAGAGAGCACTTCCACTGAACTCGATGGGAGTTGTAGACAATCAGCAGCACCTCTGCACAAGTGGCAGCACACAAGTTTAGGCCTTCGCTTCCTTGTACTTTTGTTTTCTATCTGTATAATGGGGATAGTATTGTTTCTTTGTGTTACCGTACCACCTTGAAGCACCCGAGTCACGGACCGGGACCCCAGTGCGTTAGGTGCGGTACAAACACATAACAAAAAGACACTCTCTGCTCCCAAAGTGCTTATAATCTATGTATGAGACTCGAGACACAGACAAGCATGAGACAGAATTGGTTAGCATGATGGACAGAGGTCTCAGTACACCAGGATGATATTGCTTGCTCATTTTAGGTCAAAGAATAGTATTATGACTAAGGCACTGGACTGGGCGTCTGGAAATGTACGTTCAGTTTCATTCTTGGCCACAGACTCCCTGCGTTACCTTGGGTGAATCACTTAACCTCTGTGCCTTAGTTCTCCCTTCTAAAAACGGAGATGGTTATTACCCACTTTTATGCTCAAAGACTTATATGGGTGGGGGTAATGAAAATAACCATACAGATTTGAAGGAAAAGTGTCAAGAGTTATTGTTAACCATAAAAACAAAAACAAAATCTAAAATAATTTTGTCACCCGGAGTTGTGAATAGCCCATAGATGAAAACTGAGCTTCAAGATTTGGTGATCTGCTCTCTCCATTTAAACCATGGTTTTCAACATGCAGCAAATTAAGGTGCACCCAAATGTCCTGTGAAATTCATCTTTCTTCAGGTTTTATCCGGAACGGAACCCCATCACCATAGTATCTGAGCATCTTCCTCATGAAATCAGTAGCAATAGCAATGTCCCCACAGGACTTCATGGAGTCTCTGGCACCTCCCTGCTTAGGGGAGGGGTTTTGCTTTTGTTTTAATTTCTTTTTAATTTAATTTCCATTTTTTTGTTCATTTGATTATTTGCCGTTTAAGGCTAGAAGTGGATGTGAGTGCTGCGAATGTCATTCCTATGGTGGAATTCGTGCCTAATTCTCCCAGACCCAGACAAACTGGCTATCCGTTGTTTGCGCCAACATTGCTCGGTGTTCCAGCAGAGGGCAGTCTGAAAGTAGTTTGCAATTCACTTATCCTGCTTTATAGGGTGTGATTCGCCAGTCACTGCTCTCACATTTTACAGCCTAATTTGAGGCAGGGATTTCCCTCCCACTGAGGGAATTTTAGTGCAAAAAAATAAAAATGTTTTGTCTGTGGGATTGTAATGGGGAAAATGTGTTCCATTAGTGCAAACCTGTCCAGAATAAGGAACAAGAAATTGAGAGAGCTCCCTTGTCTCGTGGATCTTATTTATACGGGCAAGGTCCGTTATAAAATTAAAAATACATACACCCGGTAGACTAATGTCTGCTTTAAGCATCAAGGTTCATATTTAAAGTTTTTATGAGTCCCTGTCCTAAAAAATATGTGGAACCTCAGCCAGTTCTCTCAGTTGCTTCCTGACTGTGATTCCCCCAGGCCAGATTATGGGAGAATTCAACATGGCTAAAAAGTGTGTGTCCACATGTGGGTGGGTGCATACTGGTGGTGGGCCGGGGTCTAATGAAGGTTGAAAAAGACTGAGGGGCAGGGAAGTCGTCTTGTGAGTCCCTCTGAATTGCAAACATTTGTCCTGTTGCCTTTTTTCCACCCTCACTTTTAACCCAAACCAATACTTTATTACTAGGCATGGATTAACCAGTTCAGATTTATTTGCTATCCCAAATTTTCCCCGCCTAGTTTCCTCTGCCTGCTTGTGGTAGGTTGGGCAAAAGGCCGTGCTCGCCTCTTTCTGTATTTCCTGTGGCTCTGGACTTCCATGTCTACAGCACAGGAGAGAAAAAACCGAGGTAGCCTGGAAAAGAAGTAGCGCGTTCTGGCCCTGCTGATGCCGGGGTGTCCAAGTGAATCTCAGAAGAGTTCCAGGCCCAAGAGGCTCAGATGAGACATCCAGATTTCAGGAGGACTATTCGAGAAAGCACACTCCTCCTTTGGATGGTTGCCCATCTTCACTAGTTGTTACCATTGTGGTTTTAGTGAACGTTTGGTGATAGATAACCAGCATTCTCTGCTCAAAATGAGGGATGGGGTCTTGTGTAACAAGTTCAGTGGCCACCACTAAAAACTCACCCTATTTCATGTAGGCCTGATCCTGCAACTTTCAACATGCTGGCTAAGTCACTTGGCCTTTGGGGCAAGTGGAAGTGGCCATCCATCCATTGTAACTTGCATGGCCGGGGATAAGTGTTTGCTGTTCTTAGTCCAGGGGGGAATACCAGGATATCTCAGATACCTCTGTATGGTAATGATTTGTTGGTCACCACTGTATCTTCCTTTCATGGCCTTCTTGGCTCCCACTTTCCCCATCCATTTAACATGTGTTCCTAGCAGAGGTCATTACCAACAGAAAGACTGGGTTTAAGGTAAGAACCTAGAACTGTAACTGTTTCCCCCAAACTTAAGCTGGGTTTATTATTACAGTCTTTTAATGACTATCAGCAGGAAGCAACAAAGCTGCGTTTTCTTGTTTGGTAGGCACGTCATGGCAGGATGATAAATTTGATTGGAAAGGTAAACTAACCTCGGAGACTCTGAAGTGTAGACCAAGCAATCATGAAACTGTGCAGTTGCTATCTCTGCAGACCTTTCATTTGTTCCATTTTATGTGACAGATTTTGGCGATTGCTCGATATTTTCACTCCACTTTGGATCCAAACTGTTTATTTCTGTTGGAAAACACTTAAAGATCCAAAAATTTGTTCTTTTTAAACAATTGTTTCAATTTCATTCCCCACGCTCTCCCCCTTTTCACTGTACAAGATTTAGGACATTAAATGCCTTAAATTGTTCTTTGCTTGTAGCATTATTAAATAAATAACTTGGCTTCTTACCCTCGGTTCCAAGCTAGTTCTGTTTATTTTCTTTTCATTTTATATATATATAAAAAACCTTATTCAAGTAGCTGGAGCTACACAGCATGGAGATGCATTTGGTTAATTTCATCACTGATTTGTTTGGAAGTCATATGATATAAGGTCCCAGAGTATGGAGACAGCTGAATGCTGTTGATTGATATGATTAGTGCTGTTTAAAAGCATGGTAAATTACATTAGTATAGTACCAGGAGGACACATAAGCATTGCTGCAGCTTCTAAAGAAATTAAACCTTTATCCAGCTTTGGTTAAAACAGTCAGGTATGGTGGAAAGATACCAACATTTCTGAAAATTACCAAACACAGCTAATTTGTGAGGTTTTTGTCTTCTTCAAAGAAGTGCTAGATATTACTTTGTAACCATCTAGCTACTCCAGAAGGGATCATCTTTGCCACAGTAAGAGGCTGTATATTGGGCAGTAGTGTATGATGCTCGTAGAATCAATTTCCCACATCATCCCGCAGGGTAGCATATGAGTAATTCCTATTGGCTTCACTGCAAGTTCCTTGTATCCTCTGGACAAAGAATAGGTCTCTAACCCTCCCCTCCCAATATATGTATGTCTACCCCATCCCCATCTCATCCGAAAGCAACTAATCCAGGCGGCCATAAGCTTTTCAAAAAGAAAATTACTTGTATGGTTCAAAATTTAGTGAAAACCTTTTGGACTTTGTTTTTGTGCATTTTGCATCATTCTGGTACTTAGATCAACAGAAACATTATTTGCCATTGTAAGTTGTCTACTTTAGGAGATCTCTCAGTATTGCTATACCAGCAAACCTTTTCTAATGTACACCTGGCCTTAGAAATAACATAGACAGAGAACCAAAAGAACAAGGTGTATTTACAGCTGCGAGTCATTTCATAAGCCTCCCCTATCCCCTCATGCAGCTAGATGTATCCTTTTTATAGCGATTAAAGTGACAGTATGTTTATAAATGAAAGTCTCTAAAGCCCATTTTAATAATTGTTTCCATTGACTACAATGCTTTTTTGGATCAGACCCCAAAAAGAGAAAGGTATAGTACTGCCGTTGGGGTACTTTAGACAATGGAACTAGATGTAACTGTTAGCTTACTTAATGTTATTGAAAACATAAACTCTTCAGGGCAGGGGCTGTCTCTTACTATGTGTGTTTGGACAGTGCTGAGCTGGTCCTGATCTTGGTTGTAGTCGTACAGTAGTACAGATAATACTAATGACTAAAGCAATAGCCATGTATTCAAAACCTGCCGTAATTTAACCTACTGTAGTATTGCTAAGCTTAAAAGGGGGAAGGAGGAGGAAATGCCTATTTCTGCTAGTCCTTGAAACACTTACAGCTGCTATCACATCAAATGCTTTAAAAGATTATTCTGGGAAACTTTGTTGGCAAGATCACAAGTTTATTTATTTACCCTCCTCTGAATCTTTGCTCTTTCAGCATGAAAGGTGCTAAATTTATACAACATTAAGTACTTGCCTTACACACACCCCCCCAACACAAATCGTTTGGGGCCGGATATCACAAGGTAAAGAGCATCTCCTGTGACACCAATGGGTGTTCAAGGCGTAAAGCGCCTCTCCACTTGATCAATCAGGGCTCTTTGTTGTTATGTGTAGCACCGGAGACGCCGATTCTAACAAACAGCAGCATGAAAGATTAAGGAACATAACCATTCAGGAGTCCAGTTTATAAGCACAATAAATTGACAATAAAATGAGTGCTGCACACCGATTCCAAAGTAGAAAGGTTTCTAATGCCAAATCCCTGATTTGCTTAGTTTAACTCGCAGTGCAAACACACTAGTGTGACAAAGTGTCCAGTGCCTGAGTCATTGTTTGCGCTAAATTTTACATACAGGCATAGGAAGAAATATCGGGTTCCAGTTTGGGTAAAATCCATAGTGTCACTAGTAAGTCACCCGTTACAATTACATGTTTCTTAAAGCACTAATGAGACCCACTGAAATGGAACTCCCAATTTTTTTTTTCCCCTATTTCAATACTCGCAACAAACAAACTAATATCTACCAAGTGCCTGGAGTCATTTGGAATTAGATTAACAGTTTTCATCAGCTCTTCTTAATACAGCCAGATAAACCAGACTAATAGTCATGTGTTGAGTTATTGAAGGGAAGTTCAGGTAATACGCAACCACCTTTAACCCTCAGCTTCCTAAGACCTCCTGCTTAGTGATTGTTTGTCCGTGGTGTAAACCATAGTCCAGTTCATAAATTATTATGTAGTTCCACTAAGCTTAATGCAGTACAGGTTTCATGGTGTTTCATTTTGTAGTGTAAACTAATTCTGGCTGTGCACATGATAAAGCTCAAACATTTCTGATGTTAACTCTTTTCCTGCCAGCTAGCAGTTTGCAGGGCAGTGAATTACTGCAACTAGTTTCCTTCTGAGAACATGCATGAACATTTTCCTCTGGAAAATTACAGTTTATGTAACTCCATTTTATTGCCAGGTTCCCAATAAATTTAAAGAATTTTCTGTGCAAGCTGTAGCAGAGAGAGGGTATGTTTTTTGTTTTGTTTTGTCAAACCTTAAATTTGTTAAACCTCAATTCTAGATGACAAAATTAATACCACTGAAATGGTATTGAGCCTAGAACTTACAGGAGTTTTTATCACAAAGATTGTAGCAAATCCATTTAAATGCTCATCACAACATGATATGCAATGAACAGTAATATTCAAATAAACAATAAGAGACCATGACAGACCAATACATTATTTTATATATAATATAAAAAAATATTGCACAGCATGCTGACTTCTAATGGCAGTATACACTGTACCATACAACCCTAAAACAGGATCCAGAGGATGTCAGGGTATTGGTGATCAATTCTCTGTTTATCCTGGTGTTCAAAATGTTAGAAGATTAATCTGTGTATCTGATACCACAATCATTGCCTTGATATCAGTGATTTCAAGTCAGTTTTCCAAAAGTGGAAGAAATGTCATCCAGACATGACCATATCTCTTCATAAATTAAAACATGTCATATAATCGATTACCTATGATGTATTTCCATCTTTTTGTGGATTGGCACAGTTAGGTTTAGGATGTCCAACTGGTTCAACATGAGCAATTGAATTCTAGAACTCAATTTTCAGTCTGACTGTTTTCAGATCTGGGATTTTGTTTGGCCCCAGATTTATTTGTGTAGGTTTTATACGTTAAGGACTGCAGGGTGCAGGTGTCAGAGCGTTGCCCCTTAAAGTATTGTCTCCCAATTGCAAAAATATTGAGAATTATTTCTTGATCATTTCAAGGCTGAATAATGCAACCCAAAGTTTTCAGATCACATTTCTGTAAAAGTGGTGTTGGTGTATTGGATTGGCGGGGTTTACTCTAGAGGGATCTGAAGCATGCAATGCTGCCCTCTGTAGGAATTTAGCTCTCTCAGCTTGAATTCTACACATGGATCTGCCCAGGTAGAGGTGGTGTGTGTGTGTGTGTGTGTGTGTGTGTGTGTGTGTGTGTGTGTGTGTGTGTGTGTGTGTGTGTGTGTGTGTGTGTGTGTGTGTGAGAGAGAGAGAGGAGAGTGAAATCCCTTAAACCTTCTCTCCCTTTTTTCTGACTCGATCCCTGTGTTTCTTTCTTTCTAAATTGTATAGACCTTCACTGTATTTTGCAGGACAGATTTTCAAATGATCCCTTTATTGCCAAATAATGTTACCACAATTTTCTGCAGGAGAAAAAACCCTAAAATAGAAGCATTTACCCCCATATTCTGCTGTGATGTGTGTCATGTTCCATGTGACACAGCACCCTTCCCCCTGTTGTTAAATATCTGTTAGACAGACCCCCCACCCCAACTTCTGGGAATAATTTTCAAGAGCTAAAGACAATGTAATTCATGCTGTGTTGTAATCTAGAGTGTCTCAATCTGGGGGTTGCAAACCAGTATCAGAGGCCATGATCACCTTGCTTTTCCCATATTGCTAAATGGAAGGAGGTCCTACCTAAATCCTGTATAAATGAAAGAAAGGTGGTGGTAAATGTATGTGCCTGGGGGTAGAGCAGATGGAGTTATTCCCATCCAGAAGAGACTGTTCCAGTATGATAAATCTCATAGTGCCTTACATTTCTCTTCCACTTCATAAATAGAGCTGAGAAATATTGCGAAAACTAATACAAAAAGTAAATGTTGTTTGGTAGTGTTCATAATGTGCATAATTCAGTCTCCTCAAATTTAGGATATTTTTTTTTCACAAGAACATTATGGAAAATCTTGCGAACATTCATGCAAATCTTTGCTTGTATCATGCAGCAATTTGGGAATTCTTTTGGTAGCCTCTCCTCCTTTTCCTAAAAATCTGTCATCCCGCCAAGGAGCAGATATAATATCCTGTGGCTAGACTTAACAGTGTGCATGACGAATAACAAATAATGGAAGTGAGCAGCAAAATAACATTGTTTGTGAGACAACTTAGATGGAAGGCCCCCATATCAATGGAAAGAGTAATGGTGGTTTAGTGTGCAAGTCAGTTTGCGGTTGAGCTTTTGAATTTAGGTTTGGACCTTTAGTTTTCACTATGAACAAATGTGCACATAGGACCAAAGAGCTGGGTTCTGAAAGAGCAAATCTGACTCGTGGTCTTCTGCAGTGGAAGCGGAGATGATCTGCTGCAACATGATCTATTCTCAGCCTCCCTCCAGCACGGGTTGATAATGGCAGAAGGGAGTCAGCGCGTTCCTCTGCTCTCTCCTCCAAGCCATTACCTTGCACGTCAGTGTTCTCTACCTTTCTTGGTTTTTAGAAAAAAATCTTGCTTCGTTAGCTCTGTGACAATGGGATTGTATCCACGATGGGGGAGATCTCCTCAGCAGAACTGGACTGCCATCTAGGGCTGGGTTTTCCTTCGATCTCAATCCAGCTGGCTTAGGAACACTTTTGCTTTTGGTCTTCCACTCCCTTTCCTAGAATTGTCAACCATATCGTTCAGACCCAGTGACTCCCGCAGGCCCCCTCATCCTCCTGCAGTCAGACTCAGAACTCTGACCTCCCTCTTGTTAAAGAACCAACTGCTTTTCCTGCATTTGCTGCTAATCCAGCACTTTAGAAACACTGTTTGTAAGTCTCCCATTCTTCAATATCTGGCTTCTGAAGCCTCCCATTCATTGTTCAGCTAGATCACTAGACCGCGTCTCAACTTCCCATCCCACCCAGTATGACGGGGCATCAGTCAGTCTCCCATCTCTACCAGGAATGACCTGTAGCAAGCTCCGTTATTCTGCGTATCTTTGTCTGGAAGATGCATGCTGTGCCATATGGTGATTCTAAATCTTCCTGAGTCAGTGCTGTAGATCTTGCTCAGCTGCCGCTAAAGCAACCACACCAGATTATTGTTGTCCACTTTGTGGGTATGAATTGTGCTAACGTCTCTCCTTTAAGAGAGCCACCCACCTTCTCATGCTTGGCAAAACCAAGGAAGAATCCTCCCCCCTTCCTCCCGGGACATAAGCCACATGAGGTTTCCCTGCATTTTAGATCAAGGGGCGGTCACTGCATCATAAGTTGCCACTTACTCTAGCACCTCCCTTGGTGAATTATTTTTATTCGTTCAGATGGTGAGTAATAACAAACCGTCTACTTAAAAGCATGAGTCAACCCACACTGAGTAGTTTACTACTGTTGGATTCGTGCTCCCCAAATTACCATTTATATAAATTCATCAGGATGGTGAATGAGATTTCATTATTTCCCTTCTACTAGGGCGTACGTGAGTTCCCTGATGTATCACATAGCTTTCATCATTATTTGTAATGCTGCTTTGCATGTCTACAGCTCCTTCCATCAAAAGGTTTTGCAAATGTTAGCCTCCAAAGCATTATTCCCCCATCTTACACTCACACATGGGTTAAAATGGACACTTGGACTTGAAATCCAGTCAGTTTCGAAACCTGAATTCGATAATTCACCTGCCCAAGTCCCCGTTCCATTTTGTGTGTGTGAGTTTGCAGCTGTATTTCCTTTTTTAATTTCTCTTCTGTTCTTATGTGGAAGATTTTCACAGGGGGAAATGACTGACGCTACCTATGCAGGGAGAGAAGTGAAATTGTTTATACATAAATTGCTGTGAAACAAAGTAAAGGAGCAATTCCCTCCCCTCAGAAAAAAAACCACCAAGCTTGCTCTTTTCAGTTATAGGAACTATAGGGTTACTTGTACTAACAGTAGTTAAAAGCATTTCAGACAGAAGTACTGTTATCGAGTCGACAGAGTTCATTTAAGTGATTTAATCAAGGACATGAAGTGAGTCTGTGGCAGAACCAGGAGCTGAACCCTGATCTCCTGACCCCCAACCCCTGTGCCATAACTGCAAGAAAGTCCTTCCTCCAATAGCAATAACCCAAATAACGCTATTCAGCAAAGAGCGTCACAGAATATACTGACGTATTTGTGCTACATGTCTTTTAAACGATACTGATGTGGACATATGGTATAGTTACATACCACTTTGTAGACTGAATGTTGTTATCAGTGGCTAGGTACAAAGTCACTGCAAAATGCCTCCTAATAGGAGACCACTTTTTGTGTGTGTCCATTTTTCCTGCACCAGCAGCAGCCTGTGTTAGTTTTTCCATGTCCACCAGGAACCACGCTCGTTAAAGCAATTCCAAGGTGGGAGGAGGTGAAGGGATCCAGTTCCTTACAAAAACATTCCATGCAGCTAACATTAGGTACAAGATTAGATGAACGGAAAACATTCACCTATTCAGCAAGGCAACTGCCTACTTAAACACATACCTGTGAAAGACACCCCTTCCCTGTGCTGAAAACTGTCGCGTGTCGGCATTACAGTGCAGTCTTCCTAATAATGGAATAATGCAGCAAATGTATGTTTAAAAATTCACACTTCTGTCCTTATTTGCTGCTTTCAGATTTACATAGGATGCCTGAAGAATGGTGGGTGTTTGTTCCCCAACCTGCCTCTCCCCCCTCATTTTATGTTTTATCTAAAACTTTTAAAAGTACCTGGCAAATCAACTCTATGCTTCCCTGTTTTTCCTGGAGACTTCCTGTAAGTTTCAGAGGACGTATATGGTTGACTCTTACACCTTAATTGAAGGAGCGAGTTGTTGAATCTTTAACAAGTGCTGCTTCTCTCCAAAATATTGACTGACCATTGACACCACGGCAGTGTTAACAAAAAGCAATGAAAACCTGATTTCTGAGCAGTCCCACTAAACATCTGGTCCCTTCTCAGTGACTGCACTTTCATCATCGTGTCACTAATTCATTACAAAGTCTTCCGGGTTAGCTGGAACTGAACTTCTAATGTACAAAACCCAAAATGATAATTGTACCTGAAGTGTCAATGGTGATTCTGCCATTGAGTCATCGGAGGCTCTGTTTCATTCAGTGGAATGTATTTGGATTCACAGCTCTTGGTCTTCTACTTAATGGGCCGTTCGTTTCCTTTCTGCTCTCTGTGGAACTCAGTCACATAAAATGGTGTTCCTTTTGCAGATTTTTTCTTCTTGTCCCCCAACGTAATCTCTTGGGGACTATCCATAAAGTTCAAACATCCCACTTAGGAATCGTCTTTAAAAAGTGAAATCCTTTTAAAAGTCCAGGCATACATTTCAATGGCATTATCACATGCCTAGGATGGTGAATATCACCCAGCCTTTGACCTTGTGACTTTGTATAACATCTTGCAAAGCATGTTGCTATTACCTCTTACAAGGTTATGCATTATATCATATTGGTTGCAGACTTGACTTTCTAAAGGGTATACATCCAAGGCCACACACACAGATGTGTGTATAACTGCATGCTTACTTTCTGTGCCCAATTGTGCATGCTAGCTGGATGTTGTGTGTGCAGTTAGATATTTAAGTGAAAACTTGCATGCAAAACTATTGAATTTTCACACATGAAGTTGCAGGGAGCGTAGGTTGTAATTACAGTTGGTGTAAACATATCTTTGTCCAAGTGCCATGGAGTTTGATTGATTTGCAAATCGGGCCCTGAATAAATTTGTTTCATTACAGATAGGATGAGGAATGCATAGAAACCACACTGATTGGTCTCTAGGTACAGTAGTTTAATCAGCTAAAAGTAAATCTGTTACAGGAATCTGTTTTATGTGTATAGAACGAAATTCAGTAGTTGAACGAAGAATTGATATTCTGTCTGTCATCTGAAGATCAGAAGGATGTGTGACTGCTTATGCAACATCTTTTCATTCTATCTAGACTGAGAACATTAGAAATCATTTTCATCTGTGCTGCATATAAAATCATGAGTTGCTTTGCTCTTGGCTGAAAATATTGGGGCTTTTTTTTAAACTGTAAAATTCTGGTTTATTTCTTCGCTTGTGTGGGATTGGCTCCAAATAAATGAGTTTTATAAGGTCAACCACAATAACATTTATATTGAGAAAATGTATTCGTATAATTATGATACATATGTTGGCAATGAGTAGGAGGAAATGGAAAAAGATTGTTCACCATGGATGCATTACTGGGAGACCAACAAAGGCATCTTAAATGGTGATGATATAAACCCAGCAGTGTTTATATCCCAGACACATCTGCAAAAAGATGATGACAGATTGCAAGACATCATTATTATTAGACTAAAGCAGGATCCTCGTTTAAAATGTGGTATAAAAGAGATTCCTTTCCAGAATTTTTAAAATCACAAATATTGCCCCGATCGAACAAGATGCTGAGTGCCTCCCATGAGATGTTGAGTTCAATTCTCATTGAATCCAGTGGGAACCAAAGGTACATTTCAGGGTCTTTCTTTCTTTCTTAATCTCATAATCTGTTTATTTGGGGCTTTTGTCTACCTTCCCAACACCATAGTGGTGCTGCTGTAGCACTTAGTGAAGACGTTACCTATGCCAACGGGAGAGCTTCTCTCATTAGCACTGGTTCTCTCCCTCCCCGAAAGGTGGTAGCTATGTTGACTGGAGAAGCCCTCCCATTAACATAGCGCTGTCTACACGGGGAGTTAGCTACGTGGGGTGGTATAACTGTGTCGTTGGTAGTGTTTACCAAGCTCGTTGTTTGGTCTCTTGTTACCTGCTGTCTTGAGAACATTGGTCAAAACGTTGGGCCAGATCGTGGCCCTCAGCTCCACTCTCCTTGCACTGTGCATGCACTGCAAAGGGAATAAAGAGAGACCCAAGTCCCAGCAGGTGTACAGCCAACATTGTTGGTTCCAGCTCCAATACCTTCCCTTGCAGCACCTAGCAAGGGGGGATGGGACTGGGGCACAGAGAGATTGTAGTGAGTCCATTGCCCTTGATGATCCCTGGATGAGTTCTAAGGGCTGTTCCCAGCTATTCCCTAGATTTTGTTAGAACCAGCCCCAATCTGAGGGAGCTATAAGTGGCTACCTCTTGGCCTCCCCTTCCGTGGAAGCTGGATGCAGTTAACCCTGCAATACTTAAATGATACCTATCTTTGTGAAGTCAGTGAGACTATTCACTGCATGAAGTTAGACATGGATTTAAACACCTGGCTGGACTAGGGCCTAACAGACAACTGCTTCACTTAAATGCAGGCGAGTTTAACGATTTTGAATGAATAGTTTATCGGCACCAATTTAAAGTAAATCCACACTGAGCTACACATAGCTAGCCACCACATGTATTTGCTCTTCTAAATATAGGAGGAAGTTGTGGTATCTCAGGCAATCCTTGTGTGGTAGCTCTTAAGAAATACTGTTATTGTAAGGGTGACCACGGTAGGTTAGAAAAATGGTTTTCCCACCTTATTTACTTATTTTTAATTTTATTTTGATTAGCTCGTTGACTGAAAATGTTTTCAGTCTCTGACACGTTTGTGCAAACATTTTCTCTTAGCGCTGATGCGTGCTTTTAAAGTGCGTGAGTGGGTGAAAAGCTTGCTTTTAAAAATGTTTTATGCAAGAAATTAAGTTTCTAATGTGTGTGATGTGGCAGGCTACAGATGTAATTTGATAACAAATAGTTGGGGGGGGGGGTATTTTGGGACAGCTTGTTAGGGTGCAGAAGTGCTACAGCATTTAATGGAAATTCCAAAAAATCTCTCCATGGCAAATTGGCTTTTATTGCCAAAAAAATGAGCGTATTGCTAGACAGAACTGAACAGCAACATTTTGTTTCGTTTGAATGTGCTATTTATGGGGGGGGGGGGGGTGACTCTGAAAGCTTTGCTTTTCATTTTGATGTGTTTCAGTGGGACGTGAGGTGACTGGCTGTAGGACATCTTCCATTGTTACATGTTTCAGGTGAGATTTTCAGAGGGGGCCAGAGGAAGTTAGGCACCTAGGGAGAGATTTTCAAAAGTCAAAAAGAGCAGTTTAGGTGCCCAACTCCCATTGACTTTCAGAAGTTTGGAATCCCACCTTCCCTAATTCCCATTAAAAGTCAATGGGAATTGGGTGCCTAGCTCCCTGAGGCGCTTTTGAAGCACTCCCCCTCATTGTTTTGTGTTTTGAAGAGAGCTTTAACAAGGGAAGCCTGGGAGAGGAAAATACAAACCAGGACAAATATGACCTTGTGAGGAAAACGTTGACCAAGCCAGCTCCGGATCCCGACTCTGCGTTTCGGGAACCTGCTCCCAGAGACCCTACAAATGGTGGGCTTATACTAATGATTTCATTTCACCAACAATCCTCCTTCATGGCACTGGCTCTGCAACTTGCTGAATACTCTCATCTCACAGAGTCTTCAGTCCTCAACATTTCATGAGATCAGACCTTAGCCTAGATGAGAAATTGCAGACCGCAAATGAAGGGAAAGATGAAGGTGATATTTATTGTTGTTGTTGTTTGTATATATGTATTTTGGTAGCACCTAGGAGCCCCAGTCATGGGCCAGGCCCCCTTTCTGCTGGGATTTGTACAAAAATGGAACCAAGACAGTCCCTGCCACAAAGAGCTTACAATCTAAGACAAGAGACAACAGACGGATACGGGAGCACCAGAAAACAATGAGCTTGCATGCTAGGCAATGGTATCTGTATACCCGCTGCCTAATGGCTGACCATGTTCGCTTCTTTTAATTTTTCTTCATTTGAATATGGAAACTAGAAAATCCTATTGCCTCCTATCGATAATACTGTTGTCTTTTAAATAATGGGCAGCACTCGTATTTTCAGGTAGTGAGTGTCATATAAAGACCTGTATGAAAGTAGAGCGGAGAGAGAGAAATGTTTCAAATTTTCAAGATTTTGACAAAAAGACTCAACAATTTTTCATACAAACGTTTGCTGTTTTTTGGCCAGCTTCTTGGCTGAGTGACGTTTTTAGTCAAAATTTCAACCAAAAAAAGTCATTAACATTTTTTAATTGTTTCCACTAAAACTTTTCTTCATTTTTTTCACCTAATTTTACTGGACCATTAGTAATTAGCCCCAAGGAGCTAAAGCAAGGAAATGTAGACTAAAGGCTACTGAATTTAGCTTTTATGTCTCCCTGTTTTCCCTTTTATTTCAAGGATCTCAAAATAATAACAACAATAACAATAAATATACCTAGTTGTTACGTAGCATTTTTTCATCAGTAGATCCCAAAGTGCAAGAAGTCTGGACTATAAATTAAAATATGGCAAATGGAGTTCCATTGTGTGTGTGACTCCCCAAATTATAGGAAAGTTGTTTAGGTTTTTGATAACTCTTTACAAAAGTTAGCATGTCTGATGGTTGTCTCTATTGACTGTATAATGGCAGCTGGCTTTGGACAATAATTGAAAGCCAAGAGTGTTTGATATCCATTACAAATCGGAAGTAGCTGTTCAGAGAGATAAAGATATAGGTTGGGGAGAGCTCATTTTAAGATTGCTCTTTTGCTTACTGAACGTCTTATGAACAGGCCTGTTAGCTTTATTTGCCTTTGATTTAAGTACAGCTGGAAAGGTAGCTTAGACTGTATTTAATAACTAGTCCTTCAGCACAGAGAGGTGTAGAAAGTAATTTGTCCCACTGCCAACCACTAGAAAGAATGGGGGTTTTGTTCTTCACAGTGATTTTACCTGGGTGTATTCTGGAAAGAGGGAGAGACTTATGCTACTGTTACTCTGCACACTATGTTGATTTATTGAAATTGGACCCTGAAAATGTAACTTGCTAGGTACATTATGACATGGAATTTCTAGGAGAAATATACAATTGGTCTGGTTACTATTCCCCCCTCCCCCTTTGTTTGGGCACTTTTCCAGCTTTTGCGTTATCGAACAGGACTTTAAATCAGTCCTGAATGGGAACATAATGCAGCTTTGCGCTCTTACGCTCAGCCTTTTATTAGGATGCATCAGAACTGGCGTCTCCGTGTCATCCCTACAGCTTTGCATTCTGTCCTGCTCTCTGATGCACCTCAGTGATAGCACCAGAAAGAGAGAGCCTGTTCACCTATTTGAAATTGTTCTGGCTTTCTTTTTTTTTATTAGAACAATGCATTGAAAAAAGAAAAAAAGGCTGCAGGAAGCAACAACATGCTGCACGCTAGGTTCTCTTCCTCATGGCCTGAACTTGTTGCTTTAAGTTGGTTACTGCCCCTGCACCAGCAGTATGCATCAGAATAAGTATTGGAGTTGCATATTCTGAAACACTTGTATTGCGTTTTTCATCCAGCGCTCTCAAAGCACGTACAAACATCCATTCAACAGTGCCCCAATTCAGCAAGTCATTTAAGCACATGTCCTGAATAGGAATGAATTTAAGCATGTGCTCAGATTTAAGCATGTGCTCAAATGCTTTGCTGAATCAGGCCTAAATCTTCTACCAACACTGTGAAACAAGTAAATACTGCTCCCATTTCACAGACACAGGAACTGAGATATGGAGAGGTTAATCGGTTTGCCCCAGGTCACATAGCAAGTCAATGGAGCAAGGAATAGAAACCAGGAGTTCTGATTCCTGAATCTTTCTTTAATCTTGAGATGCACTTCATTTCATCGAGCCCAATCCTTCAGTTCTTATTTGGTCAAAACTCCAACTGACGTTAATAGGAATTGTAGCTGAATAATATATGGGGGGGTTGGCTCTATGTGGAGAACAGAGGTCAGTCGAATTGGAACAGGTTGTGTAGCAAGGTAAAACCAAACCCATACCACACCAGAGTAAAAGAGGGTAAAAATGTACCTGGCCTCAGTTGATCTACATCTGGTAACTCCATGGACGTCAAGAGTGATGCTAGTTTACACTAGCTGAGGATCTGGCCGTGAGCTCCGTGACAGATGCAGATGTGAGAATACAACTAATAAAAAAAAAAGAAAGTGAATCTGGAATATGTTGATGATCTCTGGAGCAATGGAAGGATTTGAGATTATTGCATGAACCTGAAATAAGTGTAAATCTTTTCTGTCATTCAGAAAGTTCTTATGTCTTGGTTCTGAAAGCTTGGTGTATTGGCCTGGCAGAAATTGCTTCATATGAACATCCCGTTTGTAAGACTAATGACAAAATAGGAGAAAGCCACGTGATATAAGATTAATTTATTTCTTATCTAAATGAAAACACGTGCAAGTGAGAAGTACGTGAGGAGGGATAGCGGGGGGAGACAGCGTAGCTGCTCGTTCTTTTTACTTGACTTCTATTTTGTTATATGATTTTGTATCTGTTTCCAAAAACAATAAAGAAATTAGCTAAAAGCAGCAAAATCAGGAATAACTTGTTTGTTACAGGAAATAGAACATGCGGGGAGTTAGACCAATTTAAACTAGAGATGTTCCTGAATTTTGTGGATCATCTAGTGTAGTATGAGAGAATGAGTTGCCTTTTTTTAAGATGCTTATATTGCTTTGAGGGCGAAGGGTTTCACAATTTATGGATTTCAGAGGTAAGACCAATATACATTGCAGATTTTGAGTTGTAAGGGGTTGAATTACATTCTCACCTCTTGGTCTTTCTGTTAGGATCATCACTTTATATAGATATATGTGTAAAACGGAGGAATGGACGCAGGGTGGCTGATTACTCACTCACTTGTGGTAGCCAGATGTGTGTTGTTACTGACAATGTGCTGGAAGAAAACTGAACCTCTCTAATATCTCAATATGGCCTGATAAAGTGTGTAGTGTATTAGTTATGGAAAAATTGATGCAGATGAGAAAAACACAGGGAGGAAATTGTTTGGGGACCAGAAAGCCTAGTCATTCTAAAATGTGTGAAAAGGTTGGATTCCGTAATAGCTAATCCGGTTAATTTATTTTGTCCTTCTTAGTATATTAAATAATTACTATTATTATTGATTAGATATAAAACTTGAGATTTTGTTTCCCAGTACATTTTGCTGGCATTTTATATTTTTTTCTAATTTTCTATTTTCATTATTTTGAAAGAGAGAATACAGAATAAAAATTATTTTCAAATAGATGATTTATTTCATGTCATCATTAGATGTATACAGCTGAAGCCTCTTATACAAAAGATGCTAATTTATTTACTGAACAACCTAACACTGTGAATGAGGTTCTGATCTCAGTTATGGTGCTGCAAACCCGTTGAAGTCATATTGAGAGGAGCTACTCCAGATTTACACTCTTGTAAATGGGTTCAGAATCTGCCCAACAAATGAAATTGGGATTTGAACCTGGTAAGGCGCAGAAATATTCTGAGCCTTCGTTATACTTCACTATAATGAGGAGTGGGCTGCACAGTGTTATGGGAATTTGTACTGGACAGTAAAGTTAAAACATTTTTGTGGAAAAGTTGCTGACCTCTAGTCATTTAGGCCCTAATCCAGCAAAGCACTTAACACATGCTTAATTTTAAACACGAGTAGACCCATTGAAGTCAGGGGGACTTAGTCACGTGCTTAAGTGGTTTGTTGGATCAGGACATAAAACACTTGATTTATCTTAGTTAAAAGACAGCATTTGCATGACTGAGCTAAGATATAAATTCAATAATAGCCTATTTTAAATCACTTTGCCAAGGATGAGAACGCATGACACAGATGGGATAAAGGTTCCCACTTATCAGCTCACCCAAGAATCGCCCCAATCCCATAGGTATTCCTTCTACGCTTCCCAAATTCCCTCTGTCGGGCTTGGTCTGTGACAAATTTCCAATTGACTTCAATTGTGGAGGATCCAGACCTAAGTAATGACAACCAGCTGGATTGACACAGGATGGTTGCTCAGCTAAGGCACTCATATCTTTAGGGTTTGGCAGTGTCAGGAGAATATAGGCCCTGATCCTGGAAGATGCCAACGGCCTTCATCTCCACTGTGGTGTCTGGTGCTGTGGAATCATCTATAAGCCACGTTAAGCCAAGAAGCCTCTATTCGGTAACAGAAAGATGATTGGCTCTTGTTTGGGAAGTGGCTGGGCGAAAGAGGCTTAATCTGTGCCTGATTAGCATCTTGGAGATAGCCCAGCCAGTCAAAAATGACACAGTTTTGCTCCAGGCCATACTTTTTAACGTTTTAGCATCCTTTTGGCCTGTCAGTTATATGCACAATAGAGAATGCACTGGACGTTATTGTTCTGCCCATGATTGCTTTAAAATTTGGCACAGGAAATGAACTAGGTGTACAGAATGAGTGGAAGAAATTTGTGTAGCATTTTATGCACAATCCTTAAGGAGGAATAGAAGGTTATTTCCTTTAGGACGCACGCCCTCTGCCAAAGGTGCTCTTTTTGAATGGAAAGGTTCATTTTCACCTAGGACATGTCACATCGTTGGAATCCTTTCAGTAATAGGGTGGGAGGGAAGTAGGAGCCAGGGTGGCTGTGGGTACCTTTTCATGTAACCACTTTGTAGCTGCCAGTGTACAGGGCCTGGTCATGTGAAGTGCTGAATGTGCACAACTCCCACGCACTTCATTGGGTTGACCTTGGGCAGAGTGAAGGGCATCTTGTGTAATTAGTGGTATTCTTCTTCCCATGTGGGCAGAATTTCTTTCTCCTTCTGCATCCTAAGCCCCGGGACCCAAAGGAAATATTACTGTTGGGGCACCCATCCTCTTAAATAGCACCAATGCTGCTGTTTGAGTGAGCAGACCTGTCCATATGCATCTGCGTTTCCAAGTGGGGATTTGCCAGCATCTGGAATTGCAGCTTTCAGTGCTACGCACTGAGAAAGTTTCATGTTATAAATTGCCAGCAAAAAAGAGGAGGTGGGGAATAAAGTGCATTTAGAAGCTAAACTGGAATCTCCGTTTCTCTCCTTCATGCTCCGTTGGTAATGCTGACCCTCTCAGTTACCATACGTTGTGTGGGTAGCGAAGTCTGTAAGATGGCACAGCCCTCTGCCCTGAAGGGGTTAAGCCGCGAGCAGGGATTTCTAGAACAGTTCAGTTGTTTTACATTAGAACAGGACGGCCCTGGCTGCCTTATGTGCTCTGGGACCCAGGGGCCAGTCCCCCGTGTTAAATCTGTGTAACCAACGCCGTACAACTGGCACCAGCCTCGACCACAAGTGGCCGTTAAAATAAACATCCCAAGGCTTAACTGACAGGCAGACTCAAGGAGAAACAGGCCTGCATGACGGGGAATATTAAATACTCTGCAAGAACCTAACTTCATAAGACAAACAATCCCACCCCCCGCTTACTGTATCGCCCCAGCCCGGTGGCCTCAATGAGTGCACTGTTTTGGGTAGGCGTGTGCCTCTCTCGTGGGGCTCAGGTCTGGTGCCAGCGGTGGGGGAATATGCTAGAAATTCAGCCCTTAAACCAGCTCAGTGTAAACATGGCACAAGCCGTGCAACACAAGAGCCACTGGGCAGTTTGGCTACTGTGTCTTCAGCTGCAGAGCTGAGAGAAAAGCACCCAACCGCTGACAGAATGGAGAGAGAGTGAAATTTAAAAAGGCAAAGAACTAAAGTGTGTGTGTGTGGAGGGGGGTTTGCCAAAGTTGCAGTGATCCCCAGTCAGAGTTCGTCCCCTTCTCTGTTTGTGTGGTGCATGTTCCTTATCCTGAAAATGGCCCCGTTGTTGGCAGGGTGGGCATCCGTCAATTAATCGGTCTCTGAGCTCGTGCCTGAGGATGTTATTCGGCCTTAGCAATGGGGCGGAAAAGGCTTTATTAAAAAAAAAAAAAAGGAACCTTGGCATATGACTACATTCTTATTTATAATGATGAGTTGTAAGCCCTCCAGTATGAGACAAATGTGAGGCCATTATTGTGTCCACGGGGAGAATGGAGCGAAACGTTGATTGTGTGGAATTTAGTTGTCTAGCAGACTCGTTGTTTTATTTATTTATTTATTTATTAAAAAGAAAAGCGCAAAAACAAGCCATATAGACAATGTAACGAGCCAGGCAGTTAAAGGAGGCAACGATCCTTGATTCCAACATCAGGGCAAAATAATACAAACAGGCAGGTGTCCACTGTGTTAAGCTTTTAGGCCTCAATTCAGCAAAGCATTTCAGCATGTGCTTAAAATTAAGCAATGGGGAGTTTATAATGTGCTTAAGGATTTAGCTGAATAAGAAGGGATTTCTGGACTGGAGCCTTGGCTTTAATGGTTTTTCTCATATAGACCGAGGAAGGCCCAGGATAGGGTCAAGACACTCATTGCAAATGTACTGATTGATCTCCAAAGATGTCGCTCCCCCGCCATTCCCATTGACTTCCCATTGGGATTTGTAAGATCTGAAAATCAGGCTTCTTACCTATAAAAGGGTGGGTTTTTTGAATGGTCTCCTGTTATATCACAGCTAAGTGTAACATCTGTTTGCAAGACAAGGAACTTGAGTGAATCTTTCCCCCATTTGATTGTCCAAGTTAGTTATTTTCTCCATGAAAGTTCTGCTTGTCAGTTCCTTTAACTATTCTGAATGTGCAAGCGGGATGGTGGTAGAGCTGGTTGGAAAATAGCAGAGGAGGACCTGAGGGAGGTCACACAGAAAAGAATTAAACTTTTCTTCAGAAAAATGGGTTTGGGATTTTTGACGAAAAGTCAATGCTTTCCTTGAAAATTTTCATTGAATTGAAAATCCGATTTTTTTTCCATTTTCCGCTAGCTGGAGTGTACAGACCTCCCTTCTCAAAAGATTTGTTTTGCTAGTAACAAAGATGTCCAGACCCATTTCTTGGCATTAGGGGAAAGATTTAACTCACCTTACAATTCCATCACGCATACTTTTTGCAAATGGGGATAGCTTTGCAAACACTCCCTATTTTTAACCCTTTAATTTTTTTAGATTTTGATTTGAATTGCCGCAGCATGATGAAGTTTAAGTAGTTCTAAAAAAAAAAAAGGTGCAATTCACTACAAGTGGGTAGAGAAACCAAATGCCCCTGAAGAGTTTGTGTATCAGCTCTCAAAATTTCAAGTGAATTAATTGTGACTCTCCTAACCTTTTTCAGTCTGCATCCTTTGTTGGTAGGAAGAAATTTTAAAACACACTTTTGCAGAAATGTCTGTTAGACCAGCTTTATGGCTGCGTATGTGGACCAACTACCTGTTTTTCTTTTTTTATTGCTAACATAAAAAAGGATTTTAAATGGTAAAAGTGAAGTTTTCTCTTTTCCAGATTGTTACGCTTTTGGCAGTTTTTTCCCTAGGAGGCAGAAGAGTTACTTTTATTCACGCCCTGCTCGACAAAGGCCAAAATGAATAAAAGATACAAATATAGAGGGAAAATTAGCCTAAGCCTCTCATTCTCTTTTACACTGAGGCAGGCTTCTGTGCACCACTGTGGGAGTATAACCTTATAGTGAATGTCAACATGAGCCGAGTTTAATGTGTAATTGTTGTCCACATTAAGGCCCCTTTACACTGCCATAGTGCAGCAGAGTTGTCTTGGGTCTTGTGTAGACACTAAAGTTACACCACTTTAATTATATTGGTTTAGGTCACTGGTTCTCAAACTTATTTGATCAGGCCCCCCTTATTTGTGTTTATTACCACCGCCTCTCCCCAAGTACATAGACAGCCACCCAGCTCTGAAGGCAGAGCGGATAACAGCAGCTGCTGCCAGAGCCCTGCTGCCTCCAGGGGAGGGATTCGGGTGGGGGGAAGGAGAGCCTGAGTCCGGGCTGCCCCCTGATTGAGGGGGAAGGAGCCATGAAATCAGACCTTCTCACAAATTTTGGCAGGGTACTGTTGATGATGATGATCCACTATTTTAAACATTAGGGCACCAATGCTAAGTAACCCTGTGACTTTTATAGCTGCAAAACATGTCCCTGCCTTCCTGTTGCTTTTTGTACTCGCTCATTGCACCTTCTCTAAAATAAGTCTTGATCCTGCATTTGTGTCTGCATAGGACACCCCCTCCCCGCATGCACATACGTGGAGTCGATTGCAGAATCAGAATCTTAGATTGTATGCGCTTCGGGCAGGGGTAGTGCCGTCTGTTTGTTATGAGCGCATCTTGGCACACATTTTGGTACCAGTTGATAAATAATAAAGATTTCCTGTGCTTCTTGCTTCCAGTCACTCCCCAGATCCTTCTTTTCTCAAATCTCAAAGACCTGACTTTTGACTCTTTCGTCTGTCTGGGAGATTTAGCTACATAAGGATGAGAAGAAAATGAATAAGAACTTACAAATTTGGCTTCTTGTTTTGGCATTTAAAGAGCAAGATTGTGCAGAGAGGTCGAGGGCAGAGGAGCAGTGTTAGGCCAATGCAAAGCATTACTGCCGACCCTAGAAAAGGTTTGCCAGTATAGCTCTATGGCTATAAGAGTTCTTTTGTCAGGATAGTGCACTGCAGTTCCCTGAACACAGTGGACTCTTTTGCCGGTATAACTGAGTCTACGCTGGGGCTTTTGCCAGCACAGCTATGTCAGCTAGGGGTGTGATTTTTTTTTTCACGCCTCCTAACTGACATAGCTAAGCCAGCAAAACTATTATGTGTTTAACAGCCCTCAGGGACTTGCCCAACGTCTCCCAAGAAATCTGCGAGCCACAGAAGAGAACCTTGATTTCTTTAGTCCCCCTCCAGATCCTTATCTATAGCCCATCCCTTTTTGCACCCCTGAAATGCGATGCATCATTATTTCAGCTTCCATTCCTATTTGGAGGGGTCTGTTCTAAGTTAGAGACGTAACGGTTTTCCAGGGACGCATGGCAGTTCTTCGTACAAACATCCAGGATGACTGGGGCTGATGCTCGTCAACTCATTTCACCCTTCTCAGCCTTGTAAAAACATCTAATCAGTGCGGTTGCCAGTCACTGTACACAAGGGCTGGATTTTGAACCAAGGTCCTTGAGGTGAAATTCAGTCTGCTTTTCATCTGAAGCCCCTAGGGAGTTTGTGATTTTTATTATGAAAGTTACAATTTACTTGCCTTGGTTTTCCTTACTCTTCTCCAAGATCTATTCTTTTGGGTAATGCCCCTGCGGTTCTCAAAACTAACCAGCAGCAAAATGCTTTCTCCGTGTTACCAGCATCTTCTTTTGTTCTTCAGAAATGCTGTTTACAATGTTGACTGCTCAAACCAGGAGGTTTGTTTAAACAGCCCTGGTTGAGGTCGAGTTTTAACATGTCGTTCATTTATTTGGAAAGTTAAACTAGACAGCCTACAACTTTACGGTTCCCCCCCCACCTCTTTTAGTTTGATTTGGCTTAAAGCTAAGTGGTGTTCCAGTTTGGAGAATTTGAATGTTCAACAAGTTAGCGAGCTCCTAATGACACAATTTACCCTTTATGAACACATTTTATGAAAGACCCCACTGTTCGTCATGGGTTTTAACTCTTCTGTGTGTTTAAAAAAAAAAAAATCCGGGTCCCAAAACAGCCTAATCTAAACACAGGCATGAGGTTTGAGCTCTCCGTAGATAAACTGCCCTCGGATTTCACCATTGTGTTCTTTGGCCTGGCACTGGGCATCATATTTATGGGCGTGCAAAAAACCAAAATCCGAAGGAGATAGGGTTCCAGTTTTAACACAGGATTTTAAAAGATAAATAAATAAAAATGAAGCAATATGTACCCTTTCTGGGAGGAGGTGGTGGCAATCAATTTTTAGTGCGGTGAATGGTAGATTGAATGCCAGATTCCATTGCTGTGAACAGGCAGGTCAAATAATTCCTACCGCCCCTTCCCCAAAGTGGCAGACTAAAGGCTTGTTCTACACGGCGAGTTAGAGCATGGCAAGCCGAGGTGTGAATCAACTGAAAGCTCCATAGTGCGCTGTGACGTACTCCCACGTCAAACAGCGGCCCATCGAAGCACGCTACAGAACCTTTTAGCGCAACATAGCAGGGTCCCTGTGGTGAGTTAGTGTGCTGTGCATTCACACCTCGGCTTGCAGTGCACTCACTCGCCGTGTAGACAAGCTTGTACCCTTTAAAAAAGCATCCTTACTATGGAGAAGGCCAGTCTCAGACCCTGAAACAAGTGTTGCAGTAAGCTGAAAATTAGGGAAAAGTAATTTTGTGTTTGTAAATAAGTGACAACATATTAAAAAATAACTTGGTGATTTTGGGTGCCCAGCTTCAGACCTGAATTTCAGGAAGTGATGAGCACCTGCCCTCTGAAAATTGGGTCCCTTCAAGATGCCTCTGGTTAAGCATCTGGAACTGCTACTGACTTTTGAAAATCTTGGCCAAGGGCCTAAAGTTAGGTTCCTAAGTCCATACATACTGAGGCACCTCAATGAACAGCTGTGTTGAATGCCAGCAGTTCCGAGTGAAGTGAGTGGTTCTAAAAGGAAAGGTCTTTTTCTATTTCCATTTCTGTAATGGCTCTTTAATTCTGTGGGGATTCTTCAAAAAACACACATCTTTCATTAAGCTTAAACCCAGCAGAAGCTATCCGAGAGCTATTGATAAAAGAGCTGACCTCCCATTGAACATCTTCTCTTCTTCCCGATATGGAAGGAGATGGGTCTGAACCAAGTCTGGTTGCAGTCTTTTCCAGAGTCTGAGTGTATACGTAGCTGAGGTTTTCATTTGGGCCTCTCTCGCTCTACAGCCAAATATCAGATACTAAGGTGGGCCTACAGACTAGCTTGGATCATGTGGCATCTGTACGGCTGAGAATGAAGTAACTTCCATCGAGAGGCTCAGATAACATCATTTGCAAATTTTAAAACGCGATAAAATCCTCTGCAAACTAGCAGCGATCTTAACGGGTTCTTCTGGGACATTTGGATCCTGTTCTTATCTCACAAGCAACTGGTAAAATCATTTACTGCATAACTTGACATAAACGTGGCATCGTGCTTGTCCGTTTTTATTGGATGCTGCAGGACAGGCAGCATTGTGTCCTCTGCTTCTTTGCATGTGGGTCGTTCGGATTTAGCCTCTGATCCAGCAGGGATTCTGGGCGTCCTTCGCTCTTGCCGGAGTCACAGGGAGTCATTCAAAGTCAGCATCTCACTGTATGTGGCCCTTACCTTTCCCCTCTCCCACCCTCCAACCGCATTTACATTTGGAGTTTTCATAGTGTAAGGAACTTAACAACCTTTGCACTACTAGGAAAAAGAGAGAACTGGAAACATGATGGTGAGGGTATAAAGGTTAAAAAGAAATCAGGAATTCCATTTAACAAACTGAGAACAAAGTCAGGCAGGCAGCTGCCAAGTTCCCGTATAAGAATCCCATTCGCTTCTCGGGGGCAGCGGGCAGCTGAAGAATGTGTTTCTTAGCACTGTATCACCTTTTACTGCACTTGTTTTGATTTGATCAGGGCTCCTGACGTATCAAAGTTACACACAGAGACTTGCACCATGGGTTGCTTTGAAATCATTGGTGCTGTGTATTGGCTGGTCTCTCCTGGGTAATGTGTTTTCTGCTAATTGAATGCGAGGTCATTTTCTCATTCTTTCACATCTGGCAAACATTTTTTCCACCCTCTGCCTCCCCTGCCCATCTCTGACCTTGTAGATCTGGGCTTTAACTGTCCAGTGAAGTCTGGTACCTTTTTTAAAAATCTTTTTAGTGTTTATATTTAAGCAGATTTTTAAATGGCACCTCGAGCAGGGACTCTTCAATAGTGAAACCACTGTATCCGTTGGGAACAGAATATTGTTACAGAGGAACGCTGTTCTGCTGCTACCTAACTTTTGAGAGGAAGCAGAAACGTTTATTTTCAAAGCAGGAGACAGCAATCCTGTGGCAGCATTTGGTCACAGTGATTTTGTTTCTGTTATGCCAAGGGATCATTGTAAATACCTTCCATTGCACACAGCAAACACCGACTGACTGCTCTGTCAAAGGCTCTCTATTGAGCCTCCACATCCTGATGCTGAGTGTTGCAGCCCGCCAAAGAACAGTCAGGTTTATAAAACGTTGTTTGTACTTTTAAAAATGGAACTGGCTTCTGACGGGATGATTTTTTTTTTCTTTTTAATTTTGTAAATGCTTTGTCCCCAATTCAGCAAAGCACGAAACTAGGAATTAATTGCCATTGACGTCAAGCGCCTCGCTGAATAACAGTTACCAGTTAAGTACTGCTTTTTACCTGCAAAGCGTTTTTTGTTTACAAATCTTCCCATCACCCCCTAGGAGGTAGGCTCTGTATCATCCACCCCATTTTACAGATCCTCAGCTGGTGTAAATGAAAGCAGAGAGTTTAAGTGACTTTTACCCCAGGGCACAGAAGCAGTGATTGCGAGAGCTGGAATAGAGTTTCTGGTTCCAGTAGTCGTGTGCTCAGACCACACTCTGGATGGAATGCTGGCTAACTCACAGGGTGTCACCTCTTTGGAAATGTCCTGAGCGGACAATTAAAACTACATGTAATCCTTTTGTGTCGTACAGGTTAGGCAGTCTGTCTCACTCTCTCCTCACTTGATCAGCCTTTGATGCTTTACGGTGATGTCAAACTTTTGACACCAATGTCTTGATGCCCTGTTCCGTCCATCATCGATTGTTATTTACCTATGGAAAACATTGAGGGGTATGGTCAATTTGAAAGATGCTGAAATAAAATAGCTGCTTGTTATCAGCTGTTCGTTGCTAGATAAGGAGGTGCCTGCTGGGAGCCAGCAAATCCATCTCCTCGCTCTTGTACCAAAGTGATCCCCCTGTCTTGTAGCAGAAAAGAATGAGCGAGCCCAAGCGTAACATATATTATAGTGAAATGTAAAATAGCAAAGGCCATACGAACTGAGCAGAGGTATTTTCTAGCTGTCTAGTCTAACGTTTGGTATCATTTTTCTCTAGGATTACGGGGGCTTTCACCTCATAAATTTGTGCCTGCTTTAGGTCGTTAATCTTTCTCTACATGTTGCCTTGCAATTTTAGAGCTTTGCCACCATCTGGGATGACATTTTAAATGGAGTTTCCACTCAGTACGTTCCTTTTCATGAAATTATATGTATAAAAATATAATAAATACATCATGGCTGGTTGGTTTTAAACATTTTCAGTGCTTTTGCAAGGGCTTCCTCTGTGTGGAAAAGCTTGTCTTCTCTAATAGAGAGTCATAACAGCAGCCAGTTTAAGGATCATATTTGCAATACGCTTGTAATCGGCAATTTAAAATATTGGTGTATAATTCCACCTTGTATTTTGCTGGGGAATGTCAGCTTTGTTGTTAAGACATCACAGTCAGTTCAGCAAGTTATTGTCACTGCTGCAGAGAGAAAAGGGGCAACGTGGGTAGACAATCCCAATGCAAACGACGTTCCAGGGAAACACCAGCTTGCGTTAACTTGATACTGGAAATAAACGATTGATTCTGTCTGGTGGCACATCAGATGTGCCTGGATACGAGGTCAGGTTTGAGAAAGGCACCAGGCTGAAAGGCTGTGAGTTGTCATCGGCATGGTGTTGCATGAAAGCCCATGGTAGGGGAGATGAGGAGAGGGCAGGGAGAATGCAGGCGGAAGGGAAAGAGACTTAACTGCTACAGGGTCCTCTGTTGGCCAATTCATGGAGGCAATAGAAACAAGACAGTAAAGGGGAGAGGAAGAGGCTGCAGAACGATTTTACCTGCCAAAGGGGGGATTGGAAGGGCTGAGGAGTTCATGGGTTTCAGTTGGTGGATTTTGCTGGCCACTCAGCTGTCAACAAGGGATGGATTTTTGGGGACCCTGGAGTTGTGGGACGGTGTCCATGAATTATGGAAATTCAGAGATTCCCCAGAAGTGTAGAAGCAAAAGCTGCTTTCCTGCACCTGCCCCTCCACAACCAGAAGCCAAGTTCTCTCAGGGCTGTGTGCTAATATTGGCTGACTTCTCCATGGCTGCAGAGTTGCCGCCAGCGATAGAGCTCTGCATGAGTTAATGCTACCTTTAGGCACATTCATTCTCCCATGGATGGCTGCACGGATGTCCTGGGGGCCACCCAGAGTGCTTGGCTTCTCCTGAGCACCGTCTCCCTCTGGCTGTGCCCACCAAGGTTCTTCAGTGTCCGTCATCTGTGAAGCTTCATTAAGGCAGCTTCCTTAAGAATGGGGGGGGGGGAAGCAGCAAAAGGGGAGGTAGCATGGCTGTAGCATCCCTGAGCATCCCTCAGATCAGAAGGCCTGAGTCAGGAAGGTTCTCGTTCCCACTCTAGCAGAAGGGACAATCTTGACAGTGGTTATTCAAATGGAATTGGTTTACATGCTCAGTCATTAGAAATTAAATATAGATAGAAAAGGCATCATCCCTAAAGCAAACCATTGAACCTGCAAAGTGCTTTGCACCCTCTACCCCCATTGAGATCTCAGGACTTTGCAGGATAAGGCCCTAACATGATCATCTTGTGAGTCCCCATATACTCTGTTGGGGAGGTGGCATACACCTTGTTACTGTGTTGTGCAATGTCAACGCATTCAAGGTAAGAAGCTTCCACCCGTTTGATTAATGCTCCCCTTTTATCCAGAGAGAAAGAGCTGTCATTCCCAATTCTGCTTTGTCACTCTGGTATAACTCCACTGGTCAAATTTCCACTGGTGTAACTGAAATTAGAGTCTGAACCGTTCTCTCTAACCAAATGTGACATTTTGCTGATGCCTTTAATAACAGGCATTTTCCCCACAAATAGAAAGAAATTAAACTGCACCAAGGTCCTATAACTTCCCGAAGTCCTTAGGCCATCAGGTCTGTTGCAAGCTCTGCTGATTATTGTAAAGCAATTCTGAACAAATAAATAGCCCAAATGGCTCAGCAGTTTCTGGTGTAATTTTAGCTCTGTGCTCCTCCAAGAATGTGCAAGATGAATAGGTGAATCTGTAATACATCTACAATTAATTCTATGCATGGCAAGCGGCCCCAGGGCTAGCTGTGTAGGAATAATGTCAATAAACAGGTATGCTGCGGACCATGGAAATGTGGTCTTTATTAGTTGGGCAGGAAAGTTTTGACCATGAGCTAGGGTGCTGTCTGGAAAAGCCAGCAGTTCAGTTATAGATCTTCTTTCTTCCCCCCTCTAATTTGCTGGAATCCAAAATCTACCACTTAAATGTACACTTGGTAAAATATAAACCAATGGACATACCTCTCTTCTCATTTACCGCGGTGTAAATCAGGGCTGACTCATCAGGGGCAGAGTTTGGCTGGGTTAGTAAATGTCACATACAGGGAAGTTTCACCTATGTTAGTGACTTCGCAAGTGCAGCTCTGTGAACTTGAACACGAATCCCCTGGGATATTTAGTAACACAGATGCATAAAATTTCATGGGAGAATTTCTCCCGAGACCCTTTCCCCTCCAGCATCTGTAGCCATCATTCCACAAGAAACCCAATGCCCAGACAGAAAGCATTTCTCTGATTTTTCATGCCTTTTCACTTTTTGTTTCCAAGACTTTGCTGGGCATGGGGGAGGGACTTGTTTCTGCTTTGAAAACCCTCCACACGCAGAAGGCTGGGGAAAGGGGTTAAAAATGAACCAGCAGATTTTTTTTATATCTATAAAATAAAAATATATGCTCTACATCTGAAGCTTATTTAGGTCCTTTGGGAGAGTGGCGCGGCACTACGTCTCTAGTAAATTGCCAACATTTTATGGTTGTGCTGGCACCGAGTCAAACACACATCTCCTTGGCTTGTGTTGCTGTCTTAAAGCAGGCAGATTCCAGTATGTTTTTCTGTTAGCTGAATATTACTATTGACTGGACAAGGGAAGCCCTGCCCAGCAAGAATTTGTATCTAACTTTATTTTTTTTTAATAGATCTACCAGGACTTAATTATTTTGATGTTTTATTACTGACGAATCACCCCTCTGAACCACCCTGACATTAGATCTCTGTGCAGTTTAAGACAGTTTAAGACAATGTTTTTATTTTGTATTGATTATGATTTGATTTTTATTGGACTGATGTTAATAATTGGAAGTTTTCAGAGGAGCTATTTAATTATGTACATTTGCTGTTACATACATAAATACTCTGTGTGTATTAGTGTTAGTGTTACGGCTGGAAAGACAGTCAGCTGCCCAACTCCCATTGAATTTCTTCTGAAAATCCCAGTCCATGTTTTTATCTTCACACAAAACCACCAAGTTGTGCATCAGTTAAGGTTGCTGCACATGTAACATACCTGACACAAACCCTCAAAAACAAGTAAATCAAAAGGTAAGCTACCTAACCTCTGCTCCACCATGCAGAGACGACACGCTTCATTATTAGCATAGCTACTGTACATCTCGAAGAACATAGCATGACCTGAACTCTGCCCCAGTAAAGATGCCAACCTTCCAACGCTCCCACTAACCCCTCCATAAAGAGACCAGACTTCTCCCTCCCACTTCATTGGCCCTTCTGTGCAGATCTGAGAACCCCGAGCTCCTCATCTGTGTCAACTTGGAGCTCTGAGTTGCGGTTGCACAAGGGGAAGGTTCTGTGCTGCTATGGAATTGGGTGATCGACAGAGAAGACCTATTAGATCTCATCCAGCACCAAGATCAAATCAGGATCCTGCCCTATAGTAGAGTCTCCATTGTTTTGTCCCGTGTGATGGAAAACCCTAGTGCTTCCATTTGGAGATGAGTTCAAGCTGCAAAGTTCGGGTCCGAAGTTCAGGGAAGCTTAGATCCTGGGCTTTGCATGGGGCTCGTTTCTACTTTCCCTAGGATAATTCATGGTCTAGTTTGGTCTTTTTCATAAGGACATTTTTCTCTGATTCTCAGCCTGAGTTTCACCATTCCCTAGTTTCATACCATAGCTCCTCTTCACGCCTCTCTACTACTTTAACCAGTCTGTCGTCTTGATGTTTACACCATTCAGGTGCGTGTACACAGTTACTGTTGTATCCATTAATCCAACAATTGGCCAGGCTGATATCCTCTTTCTTTTTATCTTTACTTGTCAATAGGTCCCGCCAGACCTTTATTCACTTTTGTTGTAGAATGCATAATAAAGGCTTAGCGCTTACATTGTCTTTTACATTTTCGAAGCTTTACCCAAGACATTATATAATAAATCTTCCCTTCTGTTAGCTCTGAGAAGACAAAACAGAATCCTTTCTGCCCCAGTTTCCCTAATTATGCCCCTTCTAGTTCTTATTCTGTGTCAAGGTAATTTTAATTCTGCCTGATGACATGCGTGATCTTGGCCTTCCTTGATTTCTTCTTTCATACAGGAACCGATGGGTTTATATAAAGTGGTCTGGCTCTGCAACTGATCAGGAATAGCAATAGCAGAAGGAAACCTGCGATAATATAAACTGATTCACTGCTGGAGTTGCAAGTGTGCAAAGTTTGAAACGATAGAACCGTGGGCCTGATCCAAAGCTCACCGAATGCTCTGAGGGTTTTCCCATTGACGTCAGTGGGCTTTGATCCCAAGAGATGTGTGGAGTAAAATCTTCAGAAGTGTCTGTCCTGTTTTTAAAAGTGACATGGGCACATAGGACCTTAAGTCTTATTAAATTTAGCTTTTGCTTCCAAGTCACTTCTGAAAATGGGATTTAAGCTTCTAAGTCAATTAGTCACTTTTTACTTTCTGTCTGCCATTGGTCTATTCACTTTGAAACCAAATTATGGTCACTTAAATATCATCTTCATTAACCTTTTCAGTGATGATCATCATAGCAGAAACATCCCAACAAATGTGCATATCCGATGCACCTGAAGCATACCTGAAATGTGATCATTAGAAAGAATGTTGTGTCGAAAGGATGTTGTTTAGACTGTAGATTTAACAAATGCTAATAGTGAAATATTCTTTTGGTTATTTGGATAGCTAGATGTTTGCTACTGTCCTTGGAAAAAAAGGAGGGTAAAATGCTGGGTTTTTTAGCTCTCTTATTGTAGCAGGTCAGTTATAACAAGCTAATAAATATTTTTGAGTGACCCTCTGTGGGTTTTATAGCAACATCTACTATTAAAATATAAGGTGTCCAGGCAAGTAGGCAACAAACAGATAAAGATTTTGCAGATTTATTTGTGTTGGGTAGGGAGAATTCCCTGCTGAATATGGAAAAATTCCCTTGACATGTATCTGGTTCCCACCTCATTACTAATACTTGAGGCCGTCCTCTCCCTTATGCTCTTTGACTTTGCACATAAATGGCCCACAGTTGCTAACGTGGGAGACTCACTCCTCTCAGTGAAAGAATAATATACATAGCTCAGTTTTAGCTGTGGACTATTCAAGGACAATGCGGGACTTGTATACATACACACAATACTGTAGTATGTGTAAAAGAGCCTTGAGATTTCCCTAGTCTAAGAAGGAATAACGAACAGTGGGATTAAATACTTGATCAGAGTTTATGTGATACTGTACCGATAAGGGAAAAGGAGGGGAAAGCGGAGATCATATGCATTTACAGTCCCAGAGAAGAGCATTTACTCTGGTGTATCAATAGCCTTCTGTTGGGTTTTCGTGGCATAGAGTTTAGTAAATTAGGAGTCTTCAGGTACTTAGCACTTTAATGGTTCTCACTAAGAACATAATTAAATTGTAGACCCCTTAGGGACAAATAACAGTTTATTGTGCATATTTTTAGAATCTGTTACCAACCCACAGAAAAATCTGGTAGATACAAGCCAGAGCGTGTGCATTAGCTGGGAATTTAGGCTTAATTTATCACCGTGAGCAGGCCCTACCAAATATTGCTTGAGAATCACATGTTACAAATCTGTCCCATGAATTATGGACTTAATTCTCTCCAATCTTATTTCAAAACGTGTAGTGTTTTTTTCTTACTGGTGGAGGTGCATGGCAGGGCTGTAGATTTATTATATTGCGTGGTGGGTTGACACACACAATCATGTTATTGCAGAGAGTTTTATATTTAAAAAATAAAACGTTTTGTGGGATCCTCCAACCTTGCAGCTTATTCCAAGACTAATTAACCAAGGTTCCCTCTCCATTTCAGTCATGAGCTTGTCTGGCAGCTGCTTAATTCAGTTCATAACGGGCTGCTGCAGATACTGAAGTGAATTGCAATCACAGCCTCTTGTTCGCGTTCTCAATTCTCTCAGTAGGACTTCTTGGAAGCTTTCTGGGATGCATCAGGTTATGAATCAGCAAAGAAATGGAGCTGAAGGTTTAATAACATCCCCAAAATAAACCCCATTAAAAAGGTGAGGGAATGTTTCCCTCCTCCCGCGGTTTTGACACTGATGCCTCTTCAAGAAACAGCAGAGATGTTTTCATAGGAAACAATTGTGCTAGGAAAGCACTCAGCATGCCAGAGTTATGCAGTTTTACAGGTTTTCCTCTTAACAGCCAGCATACGCGCCATGTACCTTCCCCCAACCCTCGACTGTGCCAGTGGGAATCCCACAGTTGGAATGGTTTCGGGGGGTGGGGTGAAGGAAGCAAAGGGGGAAGCCACCCCAAGCTGCAGTTGGCAGCTGTTGACTTGAACACAAAAGGAAAACAGAGAAAAAGTTTCCAGCGACGCAGGTGTCTGTGTGTCAAGGTTGCTGGGGGCAGCTCTAGCTCTCACACTTGCTGTGGAACTCTGCTTTTGCCTCAACACCCTTTCCTGAGTAAACAGGAGTTGCTCACTGGGAAAGCTACATTGTGCTACCATATGGAATGCATTCCGAAGGAACACACACACACAATGCATTCCTCTGGGCTTTTCCTTTATTTTGCTCTCCCTCTTCTCCTCACCTATCTTTTAGCTAATTTCTCTCTCACTCACAAACACACACACACACACACACACACTTTAGTTACACAAGATTTATGGTTTTGAGAGATGGCTGCAGTGTTGGAGAGGAAGGTTACGTTACTGATAATGTCTTGATAGGCTCCATATGCCTAAGCCAGTTTCCCATCAAAAACACTTCTTTCCCTCCATCAAAAAATCCTCCGAGGAGCCATGTATTCTTTGTGCTGCTGCTGCTGCATTAGGATGTAGAGCTCTTGGGTTGGGGACTTATTTGACTTATCTCGCCTATCGTACGGCTTCTCATCTGCCAACATCTGTGTCTAGATATTGAAAACAGGAAGGAAAAAATACTGTGCTAACATGAGCTGCGTTACTAACCCCATGTCAAATTGCTAAGCTGCATCTCTCCTCTTTTTCCCTTGTTTCGACTTTGGGGTGAAGATTATTGGTAACGAATACGGCTGCTCACGACTCAGTGTGATCAGGATGTGGGATAAAGATCAGAAAATCCATCTGTGGAATCTGCACTGTCCCCAAACACATGTACAAATGTCTCTTTAAGCCATGACTCAGGCTTGGTCTACATTATAAAGTTTTGCCAGCATAGCTGTGTCGGCTAGGAGTGTGAAAAAAATCATACCCCCTAGCTGATAGAGTTATGCCAGCAGAAACAGAGTAGTCTCAACTGTACCAATAGAAGAGTCCTTTGGTTGGCATAGCTAATGACGTTCAGAGAGGTAACGTGTGACTATGCTGGCAGAATTCCTTTTGCCAGCACTCACTACGTCTCCACTATGCTGGCATAACTATACAAGCAAAGGCTCTGTCATGTAGACAAGCTCTCAGATAGTCGTGGTTTTGCATGAGACTCTTCTCTGATGTGCTTTTCCCTCCCCTACAGAAGGGGAGCTCCAGAGACTCAGGAAAGTTAGGATGCTTCTCTGAACCTATGTGGTCTGGAAATCCCATGAGAACAGGTTTCTCAACACCCGGGTTTGATAGCACCCCACATCAGGTATCTAGGTATTTTCATGTCTGGTCTTTGCTGAAAGTGAGGCAGTACCGAGATCGAAGAGATCCATGCACGTCTTCACAGCATGCCAACTGCAAGATAAAATGTCCAGACTGCGTTTATATGGGAGGAAGAAGGGTAAAAGTGGGTGCCACCTTTCCTAACTTTGTCACTTTTAATTTCAGATGGTTATTTGCAGGCCTTGAACCCACTTGTTCCTTCTTCAGTTTGCTGGGTAAAATTACACCCTGTAAAATTGACACTGTATCCAGTTTGGTTTTGATTAACGTATGCGCGCATGTGCACACGTTCTCTCTCTCTCTCTCTCTCTCTCTCTCTCTCTCTCTAAGCCTGTCCTTTTCAAAGGGAAAAGTATTGCCTCGCAGTTTTGGAGTCAAGGTGGAAAAAACCCTTGATGAATGTCTCTGAAGTACTGGGGCTAGTTTGTGAAGAATCAAACATCCAGATTAATTTAAAACAGCTCCCATGTGTGGCGGTGAGGGGGAGGGAGGACGAAGGGCCTTCAGTGGCATTTCAGACGGATCATCTCATGACCCAGGATGTATGAAAACCATGAGCCCCAGCCTCCTTGTTGTACTGGACTTGGCAGAGTTCCTTGACCCCTCAGATTGCTCCATCCTGTCACAGTGTTGAAGGAAGGAAGGATGCGGTCTCCTGTCCTGGGGGGGGTTACAACCCAGAGAAAGCCTCCAACCCAGAGAAAGCAACGGCTTTATTAATTCCAGCTTTGCTAATAGGGAATTAAGATAGTTGTGGGCTTTGGCAGTGGGTGTGTAGTCCAGTGCCATGGAGAATACAGTATTTTCCCTGGATTGTTTGTATATTTGATTTAGCTACAAATAATTTAAAGATGTGTTGTGTCTCCTTCAATTAAAATGGTCATTTTCAGCTATTGTTTTTGCTGTCAGGATTTTAAAACAATGCTAATGAATTTGAGCTTTTGTTAGACATGCTAAGGTGAATTTTCAATTTCTTTCTGTCTGTCTGTCTTTTTTTCTAATTGTAGCATTTTTATCTAAGGTGGTCATTAACTGACAAGCATTTGTTTTAGCCTGGGTGATAAAATAAGCAGCTTTATCACACTGCGTAGAAAATTTTCCAGAGTCAAAAAACAAAGAAAAAGAAAAAAAGAATCAGGTTGATATATGAATAATTGGGTGCAAACGCTAGCATCTTAAATTGACATCACGCGTTTGGAGGAGTCTTCTTTTTCATCCTGAATTACGATTTTGTATAAATAAATAAACAAAAGCCATTTAATTAGATTATAAATGTATTGAGGTAGAGACCACCTCTTTGACTCAGAAGACCTGACTTCCTATCCAATCCTGGTTCTGCTTCTGACTGGGCTGCATGACCTTCTGCAACTCATCACCCCTCTCTTTCCCTTTGTTTCTCTAGCTGTATCACCCCTGTTATGATCATTACCACTTTTTTAGAGTGCTTTGGTATTTCTGAACATGCTTTATAAGGGGGCAGCATTAAGTAATCACGCAATAGCTATATAATTAGAGCTGGTCAAATAATGCCAATTTTTTTTTGGCGGGGGGGGGAAGGAAGGAAGTATGGTGGGTTTTTTTTTAATTTCTTGTGGAAATTTTTAACTTTTTCATTGAAAAAATGGAACAAAAAATGGTAAATGATTCTAGTTTTGAAAAACTGATTCCTTCCTCCTCCCTCCCCCCCCCCCCCGTCTCGCTTTTACAGCAAGAAAATGTTAAATTTGGAATGAAAAGGCAATGGTCTTCAGAAATGTTCATTCTGGGGAGAGGGAGGCCGTTTTCCGCTAGGAGGTTTCAACGAAACATTTAGCTAACTCTGTTGGTAACGCTCGTGGAGGTGGAGGGGACTCATTTCCAAATGACACCTTTTCTTTACAATTTCAGACCCAGCCAGTACCCAACCCATTAGCTTATTACATGCACCGCTCACCGTGGTGGTTTCATCAGTTCGAGACATTATGCAATCACTTCATCGAGCTGGTGGTGCCGTTCTTTATCTTCATGGGACGTCGCATGTGCATCATTCATGGCATTTTACAGATCCTCTTCCAGGTGAGACTTTTCTGCTTTTGCCTACCTACTATTACGGCTTAGAGAGTGGTTGCTGGGGGCATTTGAAAGACTAAGGAAGCCTACCCCCTATTTTTATATGCATTACGGCATGACTGTACAAGCTCTATGGAAAGACACTAACAGAAATGGCAGAGGAATTGGACGGCTCAGATTTGGTCACTATTTCGAATCCAACCCAGATTGATGGTATCCAAAATCATTGGCTGACTGCTCTTTGGTGATCTGCTGGCAGCGAGTGTCTGACATCAGTGTATTCCCTACAGATTTATCTACATCACACTTATACCAATTAGCAATTTTATGGGCAGAGGCGCCAAGATTAGCATAGGGATTAAAATGAGATGCTGACTGAGCCCATAAGTCCAACTGATGGAGGTGGTAGAGTTGGATGGAATTTCACTATTTATCAAAAAATAGATTTAAAAAAAAATTTCAAAATTTTTTATTCTTTGAAGAATTGATGAATGTTGATGAAAAATTGTAGCCTATTCATCATCTAAATTATTTCTATATTAAATGTTCGGGTTTTTTAAAAATAATGCTTCGTGTAATAAGGAAATCCATGAAAAATTCAAAAAACTGAAAATCATAGACTGTTTCTTTACTAAGGCCGGGTCTACAGTGACAGGCAAATTTGGCAGCAGTTGACGGGAGTTACGCAAGCTATGTAGAGTGGCTTGCATAACTTACGTCGACTTCCTAAATTCCCTTTTGCACGCCCTCTCCGTTCCGCTGTCGGGACATGCATACCCGTCGACTCAGTGCTACGCTTTTGGGGGTGGTGGTTTTATTAAATCAACTTCCGGATTGAGTGAGTGGATCTTTACTTCCCCTCAGTTGATCAGGATAAACTGATTTGATGGCGGCGAATTTGAAGACATGTCCTCAGTTGTTTCTGAATCTTTTCCCTCAAAGTAAATTTATTTTTAATTAAACTCCAGCCATTCAGATTCTCAGGTGCAACTTTCAGCTTTTCTTCAATGCTCTTCATTCAATGTCTCTTCAGCATTGGGCAGTTCATGTACTGTAGCTATTAGTGCTTTTGTAAATACATGTGATATATAAGCTGAAGAACAACATTTAAACTGCATGGGTGAACCATAGAAATGCTGATTGGATTTTAAAAGGCTGACATGAAAGCAAGAGAATGTTGAGTTCTTGATGAAATACCCCGCCTTTCCAATCACATGCCGTTACATCAAGGTACCACAAGACATGTGGCCTGTTTGCTCTCTTTACACACCTTGTGGTGTCAGGGTTATTACATTTCTGATGCGCTTTGATGCTTTATGAAATCTCTCTTCTATGCTACAATCAGCTGCAAACAGGAGCCAAGATTGGGACGTGGTATAATGAGTTAGAAATGGGTTTGTTTACCTTTTCATTGTCTCTGTACTGGAACAATTGAAGATCCCACTTTAAAAAACAAATCCTATCCAAATGGGAGTCTTTGATCTGTAAGAATTTAGTGCCCAAGTATATTTCACTCTTACTGTATACCCAACCATTCTCCCAGACAGAACTAGTCAATATTCCTGTTGAAAGGTGTTTGTTATAAAGATGATGACACTGGTAACCCTAGCTGTGTCTGATACCTTTTATCCAGGTGTTGATTATTATTTAAGAATAACATCCTGTCACATGTTCTGTGCAAGTGTATAGCTTCTAGGCAACCCTTTGGAATTCCTTCTCCTCTCTTTAACCTTAGTATGTTACAGTAGCATTGGCCAGATTTATGTGGTTCAATTAAATCTTCTATGGCTGCTGCAGTGTACTCTTCGGTACGCTAGCAAGAGTAGTTTCAGAATCAGTCTACATAGCTATGGCATTTCTAAAATGCTTATTACTTTGGTATCTGAGCACTATAATGCTTGTTGAGAAATCAGTACCAAGTGCCATTTTACTCAGCTCTTTCTAAATTACAGTTTAAGGGCCCAGTCCTGGAAAAATCATCATCAGCATCATAAAGCTTCTCCGTGCATATCCTAGTCTTAGTTGGAGAAAGTGGACTATGAATGTCCAGATTGTCGAGTTGAACATGACGTTAAGATGGCTGTGTATCTGAGGGACCATTTTAATCCACTTTCCCACATTTGAGACCGGGATGTTGCCAGATAACTTGTTTTACTTGTTCTGCTGGGGCTTTTTCCTGGTTTAAGTCCACAGTGCTTCCATTTGGAACTACTTTAGCCACACCGGCTTCTTCCCTGAGAGATCCACCAGGAGCCCCATGAGGAGGATGGGAGACAAACAAACCCCCGGTCTTTGAGGACTGGGAGATCGCTGGCCACTAGAAATATTTTCGGAGCAATCTCTGACCCCAGGCTCGTTTCCCCCCCTCTGAATTATTATGGGAACAAACTCCCCAAGAAGAAATCAATGAATAGAGAAAATGAGCACAGTTTCCCTTGTTCACCCTCCAGATTGCAGCAGGGCCTATAATCTTCAGCACCAGGTTTCCCCTGCTCCCCTTCAGGGCGTGCAGCATGGGGGATAGCCCCCAGTGACAGGTGTCACCGCCTGGTCCAGTACCCCTCTGAACTGTCTCTGGTCTGTTGCAAATGGACCCAGTCGCTGGTCCCACGTGTTTCTAGGTCAGTTCAGTCTGGCTAGAATCTAGTCACTGTTTCTAGCTTCTGGGCTCAGGACTCTTACCAACTCCCTTCATCAGGACATGGTGTGCTGCCACCTGAAACCCAAAATCCATACCTGAGCCCTCCCCACACCGTCCTCCAGAGCTTCATTTAGCCTCTGGGCTTCTAGTTTGAGCCCTTCAGGGATACTGGGGCAGGAAAGCAAGGAACACAGGCTTGGTAAAGGAATTTCCTAGGTGACTTCACTGTTAAGGCACTTGAGAGTTACAGATCTTTGCAAACAACGAAAGTCCTGAGACACCTCTTCCCCAGTCGTACCTTCTGAGAGTCCAAGGGGCATTGGAATTTCAGGCTGGGCAGGGGCTGTCTTGCGCTTTCTCTTCTGCAAAACTTCCCTGCATGTGGCAATGGTTGGACCCTTGCACAGATCAGAGCTCTGCTCATAAGTGCTCCAGCTGGCTGGCTTACCCCCGGCTTGTGGTCCCCTGTATGGAAAAACCATTGTTCCAAGGATGCGGGACTAGTAGTTGAGACAGTCAAAGCAGATGGCGCCAGATTGCTCCCAGGGTCTCTCTCCAGGGTCACCCTAGCAATAATATTGGATATAAAGAAGAAGGGAGATACACTTATCTCTTCTGGGACAATTTTTCTGATCAGGGCCAGTTCTTCCACTTCTGGGCTGCTGTCTCTCTTATCACTCCTTAGCCATCTGCAGGGTGGAGGAGGTGGAAGTGAGGGCAACACATGGAAACTGACATCCAAAAATGTGGGTTTGTTTCCTTAGAGAGAATTTTCCATGCTCTGTAGTAGGAGAAATCGTGCTTTTTACCCAAAGTGTGTTTAAGAGATCTGAAACTTAGGTAAGTAGATTTGAATTATCCTGGCTGTGGAAGTTATCTCAGCTGAAGGGAACTTAAGGAGATGGTGACTTCACTGCTGCCAATGACTGACACGTCTGGTTCTGCCCCCTAGCTGCACACAGGTTGAAGAATCCAGTGCAATAGTTCTATGGACCTTTATTACTTGAAAAAAGGAAATTTTCAGGTAAGTATGGTCCATTTTCCTATTGTAGTAAACTAAAGGTTTACTAAGTAGTTCTCAATACAGAGTATTGATAGAAAACCAGCTCTGCTTACGTAATGGATTGTGCTAGAATTCCCTCATGCGTCAGTTCTCCTAAGTATTGATATTCAGTCATTATTGCTGAATTGGCGCATTACAATTCAACCACTGGGAAGCTGATAGGAGTGGAGTAGCAGCTTCACATTGCAGGGGTGTGTGATCATTTTGTTCTGTTGGGATGCATGTGTTTATTCAGTCGTAACAGCTGGGCTGCACCCAGCTTTGCACGGGAACCATCTGCAAGAGTGCTGAGCTGTGTGCTTCGGTTTGCGGCAAAACCACAAGTCCTCATGGATTCATTCAATTACAGGCCCAGATTCGAACCTGAACTGAGTTTTGAGTTTCTAACAAACCCTTAAACCAAGTACATTTTGTCTGGTTTTGAAGTTCTGCTGCCAAGATTTCAATGTTTTGTACAGTTTTGAGAAAACACCATTTTTGTCATTCAAATCCCTCTTCCCAGCCATCCCCCACGAACCAGAAAGAAGCTCAAATATCTCTGCATTATCCCTTTGCTGGCTCTGGCTCACTGTACACTTGGGGTCCTCTTACATGTAAGACTAATTCTGAGCTTCATAGCAAAGAAGACAAATGCTGCCCACTCTGCAACCAGAACCAAACCTGGAGACAACCATTCTAAACTCAGCCTTCCCAACGGAGCCAGAAAACGGGCTAGCAACTTCTTGGAGGACCCCCTAAGAGGCAAGGGAACTGTTTGAATGCTACAAAATTTAAGAGGGGAACCACTGGGATCTGAAAAAGAAAGGTACGTACAATAAAGACTCATAATGACATAATGTAAGTGCGTCCATCTAACCGCCCTTTAATTGGCCATTTATTGATAGTTTGCAGTTACTGACTTATTTCTATCACAAGGGGAGTCTGCGAGGGAAAAAAGGGTCTCAGTATAATAAGCAGCCCTGGAGCATTTATAGCATTTCAACAAAAACCTGTTTATTTAATATTTACTACCCTTTTCTTCATTCAGAATGACTTTTATTGACAATACTTCTGCTCTGCTAAGGAAGCAATAAAGTTTAATGTTGATATACCACTTAATTCTGTTTTTCAAGATTTGAATTGACATTACATGCAAGTTTTATTGGACATTTTATAATTGTTATTGGAGTCATGGTGGCTAGGCTGAGTAAGAGTATTTTTCCAGATTCCAACTGGCCTGGAGAATATTGCTTTGTCGGGAGACCCTCAAAACAGTGCAAATTATTCTTCTGACTATTTCACGCTGTAATGGAAAGGTTTAGGGAAAAGGCTTCCATCTTTGCAAATCCTGGTAGGGAGATGGTAAGGAGAATTTTTTATCCCAACAGAGCCGAGGACTACACTCACAGGATGTAACTCCATGACAGAATTACAGTCCAGCAGTGCTGTATGGTGAAGTTTATCATTTTCAATACATAGGATAGTTATGGGCCACCTTCTGCGGGGAAGCGATACAGCAGATCTGTCTGAACGTGAATGAAACATATGCGTGACCCTTGGAAATAGAGACATGTAGTGTGCTCATTTTTTCCTCCTCTGTTATTCAGATATTTGTGGTGATATATTCACTGCATTTAAAGGGAATCTGACAACATAGGCTGGTCCCAAATTTTACCCTTCTCTCACCCCTCCACCAAAAAAACGTGTTTTCTTTCAAAATATCCACACTACTGTAATTGAGAGGTTCCTTCCTGTCTGAAACCAGGGGCTGTGTCAATCTTAAAACCCAGAGGCTGGGCTGTGAGACCAGACAGCAAACCTAGGGTGATTGTCTCTTGGAAATTCAGATATATAGATGCGGGCTTAGGTACAGCACCAACCCTTCCTTGTCATCGGGGCATCGTTCATGTGAGCCAGGCAAGGAGGTTGAAATTGATGGGAGTTGTATGTGCTAGACACCAGCCTGCCCCTGCAGGTCTCAGAGAACTTGAACCAGGTCGAAAGAGTGCAGCACCTTCCATCTCCATGAAGTCCATTGGTCTGAGCCAACCAGCTGGACAGCGAAGGCTTTAATAATCGTTGAGCCTTGTAACTGTGGATTTTGTTGTTTTCTTTTTTCTGTTAGGTTTGTTATTACTGATTTGAGCATGTTTTTTTGGAGTAAAGAGAGTAAATTTTGGACCTGTCCACCTTGACAAGTGTCCCTTTACCTAAAGCTGCCTGGAATTTCACCCTCCGGCTGGATTCCCAGGTAGCGATATACTCCCTGTAACCTTAAGAGTATCCCAGTGCCAGGTGGCAAGGGGCTCACTTATATCAGGTAGTGAGTTTCAGCTGGCCTGACCAGTTCAGTGTGCCCCAATTCTAATAGGTGTTGTGTAAATCATCATAGAAAAACCAATAATATTCCCGTGTGGTGTGGGTATATGGTAAACGCCCATAGGACTGTGCAAATGTGAAGGAAATATGGGACTAAAATGTGTTTGAACCAGACAGTCATAGAAGATTAGGGTTGGAAGGGATCTCAGGAAGTCATCTAGTCCAACCCCCTGCTCAAAGCAGGACCAGCCTCAACTGGAGAATAGGTTTTTTCCAGACAAAGGAAAGGCCAACACCTCCATCCAGGTGCAATCACAGATAATTGGCAATTCGTTGGTGTATCGGAGATTAGAGGGACAGATCAGTTCGCATTGTAGAAAGCACCAGAGGGGAAGAAACCAGCATAGCACCTTCTCCAACAGATTCCATGACACCTTTCCCCACAACAGGGACACTGGACTTTGAGAAGGATACATTTCAAAAGTTCAGTGGACCATAAAAGAGACTGGCAAAGAGCCCCACATGATACCTCACCTAAGAAGAGAAAGGAACCAAGCACTTTGGACTTGGTGGGAGATTTTGACCAAGGAAGTGGCCAGCCATCTTCATGGAAGGAAGTGTGGTAAGAATCTTACCTCGAACCAAGACTGTAGTTTTGTTAATTCTTAGTCACTAGAAAGTGTTTTTCAATTTTGTTTTGCTTATTATGCTTATTATTATGTTTGCTTTGAGGTGATTATCTCCAGTTAAAACAACAAGCTTTCTTCTCTGTAAAGGAGCAATAGACATTTTTACTCCTCCGGATGTTCCAGGAGAGGGGTGGACATTTCAGGGCAGACGTTTGGGGAAAATTCGAGATTGGGGTGTGCTTAGGGTCACTTGACTCATAGTAACCAAGGCGGGTGGAGACCAGCGTGTGGTTGAGGTGTAACAAGCAAGCTGCTGGAGTCAGAGTTGCTGAACACACAGACACGCGGTGTATGCTGGCTGGGAGACAGGGATTTACAGCAGCAGAGCATTTTAAGGCACCCAGGGTTACAGGATAAGCAGTGACCCAACCTCTTCCTGGCCTGAACTGCACCTCAGAACACAACACTCCTCAATAAGTCAGACACGCTTATTTGTCAGAAGCTTCTCAGTATAAACGGACCTCAGTTTAAAAAACAAGTGCCGAGTGAGATGAATGCTGGCTGGTTCCCATTAGAAAAATCATTACTCATCATTATTAACCACCAAATTGCCCCCAAAAAGGCTTTGAGTTTTACAGCTGTGGGTGTAGTTCTTGCTAGCATCTGCACATAAAGATATTCACGGTCAGATAAGTGTGCCCAGAACCCATTTGCCCAGGATCAAAGATGAGTCAAGAGAAAATGTCACCCAAGATTTTCGAGCAGCCCAGCCCAGCCAGCTCACATCAGCAGTTTATCCCCACGGGAGGCTCGGAAGCGGCTCTCGAGTCACTAACACAGCTGCTCCCAGTGTGTGCCAAAGGGCCAGGTGCTCCTGCTAGACGAGTATCTCCCACAGCTTGGCACGCGGGTCCCAGTACAGCTGGCTACGTCTCGTGTGTGTGTGTGTGTGTCCGTAAGCGCTGATGATTCCCTAATGCTGGGAAAGAGATTGAAAAAAGGCCATTCTGATCCCTTGATTGATTGCAATTTAAAACCTAGAACGCCAAGAAAATGCATTTTAACTCTTAAAGAGATAGTTGTGGAATCAAAGGGAATTGGGGCCGTGTGATTCCCACTCTAGGACAGCCTGTGTCAGCCTTTCCCTAGCTCACTTACTACGGCTGAGTGGCGAGGATGGAGCTGGACGTGGAGCTGTGTTCGTATATAGCTGTTTGATTTAGCACGGGTGCCTGCACGCAGGCACAGTTTGTGATGATCACTGCTTGACAGTGAGATCCAGAGCAGTGTCCCAAGAGCTCTGGCCGTGTTCCTGTGCCCCATGTGGCATTTGTTCATTTCCACAGAAAGGCAGCCAAGTTTTAACATAACTCATTTTTTCTATATTGGAGATTCATGTGGGAATTCAGTATGAATGTGACACGGGCACACGATGGGCGGAAACCGTGCAAACGTCTCCCTTCTTTCCCCAATATGTCCCTGCTATTGCAGCTCAGCTCTGACCTGCAGCACCCCTTGCCATTGAAGTCCTGGTCCCCACACACCTGTGTCAGTGCTGCTCAATCTGCAGCTGCAGCATCCTCACCACTTCCAGTTCTGGGCCCACTTTCTTCCTGCCAACGTACCTCCGGTATTATCCAGACCGCTCCAGTCCTGGCTTAAGCAGACTATCAGACTACACCACTGTTCTCTGCTGGGCAGAAAGGGAGATTAAGATGAGGCTTGCTTTTCTTTTCTGCTGCTGTCAGGATTTGACTCCAGAACTTTTAGGTTTTTAAAATCCAAGAGTGGTGCACTAACCCCGTACACGTGCAGGGTGCCTTACTTTGCCCACGTCAGCTGCCATGCAGATATAATCAGGTGCTAATGGTGTGTGGCTGCTCTGCCATGTGTGCTGCCTTGCATTCAGGATGAAATCTGAAAAGAAGGGCAGCCAGTGGTTTCCAGGTAAATGCACACCATTGTTTCAAAAACCTTGTTGCTAGCATTTACGGTAGAGAGAAATCCAAATCTAAAACAGAAATAAAATGAAGTAGACGGTTAACTTTTCAACATCATTAGGGATTTATTGTAAGCAGGTGCCAGACTTGACGTGCCGAGCCACACTGCTGCAGATCATCTCTGCCAAGAATAAAAATAAAGTGGAGGCTTAATAATTCAGCCCCTTCTCTGCTCAGTCCTGTACTGTTGCCCTATAAAAATAGCCTAGTGCAAAATGTCCAGATTGAGCCATGAAGTACGCAGAATGAGCCTGAGTTAGTTTAGTCTGGGCTCACAAATGAGCATTGAGTCTTTAGAACTCTTAAGGGGGCTGCTAAAGTTGCAGAGTTTTTTGTGAACACTTATTTTTGCTGTTTCTGATCCTCATGAACATTCTGAGGCTGCTGTTCAGAGTCTGTGCCATGTTCATGGGGGTCCTTCACAGGGGACACAAGAAACATCCCCTGGAGGTAATGTGGTCTGCTAGCCTGGACATCAGGAGACCTCTGTTTTATTGCTGACTCTGCCACTGACTTACTGGGTGAACTTCAGCAAGTCACTTTCCCTCACTGTGCCAGTTTCCTCTCCCAACCTTTGTCCTCTCTGTTTAGACTGCAAAAAGTTTGCAGATGACACAAAAATCGGGGGGACTGTTAAATAATGAAGAGGACTGGTCACTGAAACAGAACGCTCTGGATCTCTTGCTTAACTGGGCACAAGCAAACAATATGCATTTTAGTATGGCTAAATGTAAATGTGTGCATCTAGGAAGAAAGGATGTAGGCCATACCTAACAGCTGGGGGACTGAATCCTGGGAAGCAGCGACTCTGAAGAAGATTTGGTGTGGAAAAAGGATGATGAATAATCAGCTGGATGTAAGTTTCCAGTGCGACGCTGTTGCCAAAATATCTAATGCAATCCTCGGATGCATAAACAGGAGACTCTCAAGTGAGAGTAGACCGGTTATTTTATCTCTGTATTTGGCACTGGTGCAACCGCTGCTGGAATACTGTGCCTGGTTCTGGTGTCCACAGTTCAGGAAGGGTGTTGATACGTTGGCGAGGGTTCAAAGAAGAGCCAAGAGAATGATTAAACAATGAGAAAACATGGGTTAGTCAGACACACTCAAGGAGCTCAACCTATATATTGTAGACCAAGCAATTTAACTTTAGTACCCGGAAAGATAATGGAGCAAATAATCAAACGATCAATTTGTAAACATCTAGAAGTTAATAAGGTGATAAGTAGCAGTCAACATGGATTTGTCAAGAACAAATCACATCACAGCAACCTAATAACCTTCTTTGACAGGTAAGCATTATGGGTAGGAGGGAAGGAGTAGATGTGATCTATCTTGACTTTTTAGTAAGGTTTTTGATGCTGTCTCACATGAGTGTCTCATAAACAAACTAGGGAAATATAGCCTAAACCAACCTGCTATAAGGTGGGTGTACAACTGGTTGGAAAACAGTGCTCAGAGAGTATTTCTCAAAGGTTAAAAGTCAAGCTGGAAGGGCATATCAAGTGGGGTCCTGCAGGGATCAGTCTTGGGTCTGGTTCTGTTCAATATTTTCATAAATGATTTGAATAAAGGCATAGAGAGTATACTTACAAAGTTTGTGGACGATACCAAGCTGGGAGAACAGGTTTAGAATTCAAAATGATCTTGACAAACTGGAGAAATGGTATGAAATAAATAGGATGAAATTCAGTAAGGACAAATGCAAAGTACTACGCTTGGGAAGGAATAATGTATTGCACAAATACAAAATGGGAAGTGACTGCCTAGGCAGGAGTACTACAGAAAAGGATCTGAGGTTTATAGTGAATCACAGACTAAATATAAGTCAACAGTGTAATACTGTTGTAAAGAAAGTGAACATCCTTCTGGGATGTATTAGCAGGAGTGTTGTAAGCAAGATACAAGAAGTAATTCTTCCACTCTATTCAGCACTGATAAGGCCTCAACTGGAGTATTGTGTCCAGTTCTGGGCACCACACTTTGGGAAAGATGTGGCCAAACTGGAGAAAGTCCAGAGGTGAGCAAGAAAGTTGATTAAAGGTCTAGAAAACATGAACTATCAGGAAAGATTGGGAAAAAAATATGTTTGTTTAGTCTGGAGAAGAAAAGACTGAGGGGAAGACATAATAACAGTCTTCAAATACGTAAAAGGTTGTTATAAAGAGGAGAGTGATAAATTGCTCTCCTTAACTACGGAGGGCAGGACAAGAAGTAATGGCATTAAATTGCAGAAAGGGATGTTTAGGTTGGACATTAATAAAAACTTGCTCACTGTCAGGGTAGTTAAGCACTGGAACAAATTGCCGAGGGAGGTTGTGGAATCTCCATCATTGGAGGGTTTTGAGAACAGGTTAACCAAACCGCTGTCAGGAATGGTGTGTAGATAATACTTAGGCCTGCCTCAGTGCGCGGAACTGGACTAGGTGATGTATCAAGTTCCCTTCCAGTCCTACATGTCTATGATTTTATGATTTAGCTTCACAAAGAGAAGGTTAAGGGGTGTCTTGATTACAGTCTAGAAGTACCTAGATGGGGAACAAATATTTAATAATGGGCTCTTCGGTCTAGCAGAGAAAGGTCTAACACGATTCAGTGGCTGGAAGTTGAACCTAGACAAATTCAGAGGGGAAAAAAAGGGGATAAATTTTTAACAGTGAGAGTAATTAACCAGTGGAGCAATTTACCAAGGGTCGTGGTGGATTCTCCCTTGGTGATAACTTTAATTGGATGTTTTTCCTTAAAGATCTGATCTAGGAAATATTTTGGGGATGTTCTATAGCCTGTGTTAAGACTAGATGGTCACAATGATCCCTTCTAGTCTTGGAATCTATGGGGAAAAAACTTCTTTGGAGCCAGGATTGTGTCTCTTTCATTTTGTTTTTACAGCTCCTAGTGATTTGGGGGACCCTGGTTGAGATTTTTAGTCCTGCTTCTGGTGAACGTACCCAAATGGGCTCGTCCTTTTCAAACCTGATACTTGTCTGATGTATTGAAAATGGATGCAGCTTGGGGAGATTCTGTACAAGCTACAAACTTTTTCAACTTTTGCCAAACTCATGTTTGGTACCTAGAAAGCACAGTGATAGACAGATGTTCACACAGTTCTGGGTAAAATCTGCAGCCTCCAGCTAGAGGCTAGCATGTTTTGATAACAGTTTTAATAAGCTGTTCTAGAGGGTTGTGTCTGATGATAACAATCCGCTGGTTCTTCAACACAGACATGTGTAACAGAGATCTCAAAGTGTAGATCTGGAACCAAAATACACCCAAGTTCAGGGGAAGTTAGACCCCAAGTCACGTTGTTTGTTGTTGTTCTTCCTAGCAGCGTTATTTCAGGAGCATCTGAAGCCACAGCTGAGATCAGGGCCCAGTTGTATTTAACTGCATACAAGCACATAGTGAGGGAGTCCCTGCTCTGAAGAGTCTACAAGCTAAATAGACAAGACAGACAAAGGTGGTGGATGAGGAGAAGAAACACAGAGTGGGGAAATGACTTGACCATGGTCTCACAAGAGGGCGGAGGCCGAGCCAGACTCCATTTCTACTTATTCTGTTCCCCTGTGTAGGAGGCCACGCTGCCTCCCATCTCTCTGTGGAAATGTGGCATCGTTCCTCTCCATTCTCTTTCTCTCCAAGTTTCTCTCTCCTCTGTGTGTGTTCGCGTGCAGGCCTGTCCCTGCTCCCAACCACCCACAGCAGCACGTGGAAGTCCCGAACAGGCATCTCTGGGTGAAATCTGAGAGGGGGAAAAAACACGTACTAGCTACTATGTGGGTGTCTCGCTCTTCTCTGCAGCTGGCTCCCAAAACCCTGAGGTTGCATGTTTCCAACAACGTCCAAAGCACAGCTTACACCAGCAACCGTATTTTTTGGCTTCTCAAGCCAGGCTGTAAAATTACACTGTTTGGCAGACGGGTTCATGAGGGGAAGCGAGAGGAAAGCCGAGAAGTAGAGGAAAAGCCACCTTGCCCTACGAACTGGCAGGTAGCATCGGATTCAAGAGCAGCGCCAGCGGGTTTCAGCTGCCAGAGTTACAACAGGGTGGTGCTTTCAGCGTTGCCAGTGGGAAGCCTCCCAAGACTAAAAATAATAATCATCATAATAATAAAGGGAAAGTGGGCAAAGAGACATGTTGGAGAGTCAGGGCAGATAATTAACTTCCACGGCCCAGTTCTCAGTAACTCAGCAATAGAGACACAGGCTGAGATTTTCACAGCAGACCAAGGGATGTAGGCCCCCAAATCTGTTAGATTTGAGTGGGATTTGGGCAGCTAACTCTCTTTGAAAGTCCCAACCTCTGGATTCTAGCTCTGATCTCACTGTGTCTAGCTAGATCGACTTCAAAGGAGTTACTCTGAGTTACGCTGGTTTGAGATCAGACTCAGGCCCACGGTTTAAAGAGACCAAATGAAAGCGCCTTAAAGAACATAAAGTGGTAAACCCATTGAGTCGCTAATGATTCCTGATAAGCACTGTGAGTCGATTCTGCTTTCCGTGGAAGTTTGGCCAGTGACCACAATGGGAGTTGGATGGGCCTTGTGAGAATACAGACCACGTATATAAAGGAGAAGCTACAGTGCAGACAAAGCAGTCAGTGATTAAAGCCTCAGCAGCCAATATTCATTCTAATTCAGAGTCCCTACAAAAACCACCCCTTTGACAGTCCTCAAGGAACCATCCCCATCTCTGACCCTTTGAATAAGCAGCTGTAAAGGGAAAAGTAAGTCTTGTGACTCATTGTGGGGCATTCAGGAAGGAGGGGAGGATGCTAGGAATCCAAATAGACTCCAGAGGTTAGTGTGTGACTTTACCAAAGAACGTATCCAGCGTGGGATAGTAAAATTCAGGGAGGTGTTTGAGGATAAGGAGGAAGCACCAGACTAGAAACTGAGGCCTACACCTTTGAATGCACTGCCCATCTCAGTTTAGCGGTCGAGCTGGGTGAGCATGATCATTGTCCTGTGAAAACGTTGGAGGAAAATGGGTGGATGGGAGGAAAGAATTATTTTTTAAAATTAATAATAATTGGGCGGGGGTTTCCATCTCATCGGGGGAGCGAGGGAGCTGTTTTCCATGGGGAAAAACATTTCTGTGGGAAACTGCCATGCAGTCCAATTCACCAGCACAAATAAGGGCTCTCCATCTGGCTCAGACTTGAGGCCCCAGGTGAAGGGATGCTGTGATGGGAGGCAGGAATAAAGGCTGGGATTGATCTACTCAGTGTAATAACAATGCTCAAAACTCCAGGGTCCCTGTGGCTGTTGCTGAGTCGGTAGCAATACTAGCTTTTCCCAGCCTTGGAACACAGCTGCCGGAACTGAAGAAGGGCACCCATTTCAGTTTCGTCTGACCCCACCTTGGGAGAGGTTCTGGAGCATGTTCTTGAATTTCCAGGGCTCGTCTCCAGCACAATTCCAGCATTGCCTTTTACCAACCAAAAAACAAAAGAAACTTGAAGACAAAGGGGTTAGAGTGGAATTGGTGACATTTAAGCCATTTTCTATGAAATACCAACCTAATCAAAAGCAATCCTGTTTCAGCAGGCAGAATCCAAACTATTTCAACATTTCTATAGTTGATTTCACATACAACCTGATAACTATTACAGGGAGAGACTTCCATACCAGACACAAGAATACCGCTCGTACCACCCCACCTTGAGTAAATAGCACTGCTTCTGTAACGGTGTCTGGTATTAGTTAGCAACAAGTTACGTTCTTTCATTTTGCAGTAGTCAGAGTGCCTTGGAAACACTTACTGTTAGCCATAGGAGTGCATTTAATTAGCTTCTGATTCAGAGTTCTTTTTTTTAAAAAAAATCATTAAATAAAGTGTCACCCCTACCCAGTGCTATAAACTCTATTTTGATTGTGGCTGCAATAACCCCTGTGGGCGTCATTCAAATTGTACTAAACAGTTTCCCGAGAGTGCTGGTTTCTCTCAAAATAAACCAAAGCCCGGCTTTGACAAGCTCTAATGAAAAACAAATTGTTATATTACTTAGAAAAATAATTTGAAGGAAGTTTGAATTAGTTGTAAAGGTGGAAAAGGTTCAGCTACTTGAAAATAGAGTTTTGGAAGGTATTTATTTTAACCATTAAGCCAGTTGCCTTGAAATACAGCCTTGTTTGTTTCAGAATGCACCTAACAAGAGACATGAATCATGCAGTTAATCAGTATGTGAACTTGATTAATTGGAAGGGGGACCCTCAATGATTCCAAAAGACGGGGCTGCCTGGCAGTGTTCTGAAATGTAGCGTTAGAGCTGGTGGGATATACCATCAATCACGCTGCTCGCACTTGGAGAAAAACACAGGAGAAAAACCACAGCCCCAGGTTTTGGAATTTTTGATTTAAAATAAAATCTGGTTATTTGGGACACTCGCAACATAAAATTCACGGCCAAGTTTTTCAAAAGTGGCTAGTGGTATTGAATGCTTCTGTTTTTGGTTGCTCAACGGGACACTCCCTAAAGGGGCTCATTTTCAAAAGGGTTGAGTGCTCAGCACTTTCTGAAAGTTAAGCTCCTTTAAGGTGTCCCAGTACACTCACTTGTCCTTATCTGTGCTGCTGCTAACACTTTATATTGTTAAACTTGGGAGGAAAATATTAAAATCTTAGGCCCTGATTCTGCAATAGGATCCATGTGGGTGAACTCCAGGGGGATCCCCAGGTATGCTGAATGTGTGCAGGAATCTGCCCATGGAAATATGATTGCAACATTAAGGCCTACGTTAATTTTCATCATTTACAGTGCCTGTTTGCATTTCACCGAGTTTAGCCAATGCAAACAGACTGCCTGGTTTGCTAGCCACGTGTGTTAAAAAACGACAAGCCAGGCCTCCAAAGTCATGAGATTTAAATAAATAAATAAATACTGTGGTCTTTGTATTTGTTTTCTGGTTTTCAGGTCTTTATTGTTCATCCAGGTCACATTTTCTATTCTGTTCCATGCTAAATAGCTTCTGATACCACCTTCATTACCATAGTATCTGAGCACCTTCCAGTCATGCATTAAACATGACTAACGTCAGTCATGTGTGGTTTGTTTTTTCCCTGGGGGTGTGATGGGGAATTTTATGTGCAGTGTAGTGTTTAGGTTTCTAAGTTGGGGACGGGAGACAGGGGGGTTGTTTGGTTTTGGGGTGTTTTTTGTGAGGTGGGATTGGCTTGTTTGTTTTTTAAACATTTGATTTTCAAGCTTTTTTCTCTGTAACAACAAGGGCTAGAAACTTTTTTTTTTAAATGAAAGCTGAGATATGCATGTAATCACAAGATTCCAGGAGCTGGGGCTTGAGGAAAAACAAAATATCACAAGATTTGAAATAAAAATGAGTTAGCAGGACTGAACTAGTTTCTGTTCAGCTTCACTTTCTGGGAATGATGTGTTAGCAGAGTCCTGTTATGTTTAGATTCAAAACACTGCAGGGAAGTTTTAAAAAAACCAAAAAACTCTGTGCAATCGGAGCCAGATTCTACTCTGTCTCACTGGTGCAAATCCAAGTAATGCTGAAGTCAATGAAGTGATTCCAGATCTACACCGGTGTAAATGAGATATTTACCCTGATTATTGTTTATTTACAATGACTGATAAATTTCAAGGCTAGAAGGGGCCATTTATAACCATCTAGTTTGACTTCCTGCATAACACAGACCAAATATCACTGAATAATTTTTGCATGAAGTCCATAACTTCTGTGTGAGCTATAGCATAGCTATTAAAAATATATCCAGTGTTGATTTCAAGACTTAAAATGATAGAGAATCCACCACCATATCTCTTGGTAAGTTGTTTCGATGGTTAATTACTCTCACTGTTATAATTTTGCATCTTATTTCAAGTCTAAATTTGTCTACCATCAGCTTCTAACCAATGGACCTCATTATGCATTTTTCCGATATTTACACTAATTTTTTTCACAGTATGTTGCTAAGAGTAGCCGTATTCATTTTTTTTCCACAAAGTCCAAATTTTCTTGATGATGCCCTCTTCAGTAATTGTGTGTGTGTTAAATTAAAACGTGTGCGAACGCACACATGCACACTGACCAAACTGGTAACAGATGGCAGATTATAAACTTTTTTTTTTAAAGTAAGTTTCTAAGTTTTTTTTTTTAAAGTGAATTATTTATTAGTCTGATTTAGATACTTGAAAACAAAATGTGTCTAGTCAAATGGAAAATAGCAGAGACATGTTTTTTGTTTGTTTTAAAGAGGATTTCACTGCTTGTTCAGTAACTCCAGAAAACTTTCTTAGTTTAGCTGGGAGGAGGGTGGTGGTTCCATAGTTACTGCTGTTAACCCTTTCCCTAAATGAATCAATGCCCAGAGCTCTGTTGATGCTCACAATCCTTTGAATTGTCCCTTCCATCAGTTCATATGTGTGGATGGGCAAAGCCAGTTCTGATCACCCAGCGTGCTGAGAACTCCCTGAAAAATCTGACCACATGCTTTGGTTCCTACATGGGAGTTGAGCTAACAGTCTAGCTCTGGGCCTGTCTGCACCCCAGTTTCCCCATGTAAAATACAATTCTGCTTATCCACCTCACTAGCAGGAGGGCATGAACTGTAATTGGAGATCCTCAGTGAAAGGTGTAATATACTGAAAATGCAGCGCATTACTTCATTTTCATTACTTGTGTGTGTGTGTGTGTGTGTGTGTGTGTGTGTGTGTGTGTGTGTGTGTGTGTGTGTGTGTATCAACTGCAGCTGTGAATTGATTCGAATACTGCTCTGCTTTCTGCTGCCATTCAGTAGAATACCAAATAATCGAGCCTTTAACAAATCAGGGGCGGAGCCTCAGCTAGTGTAACTCACAGTATCTCTATGGAAGTCGGTGAAGCTACATTAATTGACAGCAGTTGAGAATCTGACCCCAGGCATTCAACTAGATACTTCCCAAAGCCTAGTCTAGTGCAAAGTTGTCCTGATATATATCAAGGTGTGGTTTTTGTTTTGGGTTTTGGTTTTTTTAATGATTTTTGTTAAACTGGTGCCACTCATGCTTTGGTTAAGGCTAGCTTATATCAGTGTCACTTGGATTTGTAAAGGCATCTGTAAATTTGCAGGCACAAGCTAAGCTAATATAATCAGTTTTAAACTGACATGAGAGAGTCCGGACACAAAAGTTGCACTCATTTAATTAAACCGATTTAAGTTAAAGCTTGTCTACACACAGAAGTAACTCTAGTTTAAGTCTTGCTGTCCAGGCTGTTCAAAGAGCAGTGAAAAAGGATAATCTTATAGCGTCTTCCTTCAGTGAAAATAATTCTGTTACTTTCTCTGGGCCAAGTTGTTTGTTTTAATGTTTCTCAACAACAACGCTGCCTCCCAAAATATTTTATTTTGATTTGGGAGCATCAGGGTAAACATACTGCTTTGGATGCTTCGGCCCACACTTAGTTTAGACAGCTGTATTAGCTGATTCCTCTGGCACCGCCCGATTCATTATCTCTTTGGTGCTGCAACAGTTAGGCATTGCAGGGAACCTGTATCATTCAGTACTTTCATCTTCCTATTTCAAACTGGGCTTCATAGCACTGAAGAGGGCAACTGAGAAAATTTGCTGATTAGTGAAGAAACCTTAGAGCAGCTATTGTTTGTTTCCCCTGCTAGATGAAGTGAGTGATTTTTCACGTGAATGCATGCACAGATCAGTTTATGTAGGAGTCACATGCATTCATCGGGGACAAAAACGTGATCCAGTCAGACCTCCTCCATGTTTAGGGTGGCCAGATACTAAGTGTGAAAAATCTGGACAGGGGTGGGGGGTACGAGGCACTTATATAAGCTAAAGTCCTGAATATCGGGACAGTTCCTATAAAATTGGGACATCTGGTCACCCTATACATGTTAATGGGGCTTCATAATAATAGTAACACATAGTACTTAAGTAGTGATTTGCACCTATAAAGCTCTTTGCAAATATTAATTCCCACAACCCCCCTCCCCATTTTATAGATGAAGAAACTGAGGTAGAGGTTAAGGGATTTGCCCATGGGAACTCACTGAGTCACTGACAGAGCTGACCTGGGATTTGAACCCAGGAGTCCCTCATTCACGGGCCTAGGCTCATATCACAAGACCACACCTTTTTCACTTAGCCCGAAGGGGCTCACTTCCTTTAGTTTTGTCACTCCCAAATTAAAACTGAGGGCACGTCTACACATGGAGCTATTCCTGATTCCAGAATAAGTGTGTCCACACATGGAGTTATTCAGGAAGAGCTATTGTGCTTTAAATGTGCACCCTATCTTAATCAGAAACAGCTTTCAAGTGTCAACCTACCCTGAGATCAGTACCAGTTGTTCTCGGACACAGAAGATGAGCAGCCTAAAGCAACATTCCCTGCCCATCGCTACTTCTCTTGAATGGCACTGGCAGGAGGAGAGATTAAAAGGACACGTGCAGAAGCCTGGTTATGCCTCTGCACTTGATTTATTTGGATGATAAGCAAAGATCTGAGTTCTCTAAAAGCCTGAAAACCCTACCCTTCCTATTAAAAACACCAGTGTTAAATGCATACGAGTGCTGGAGGGAATATCTGTGTGCAAAGCATTCTACTCCAGTTGCATAGATCATGAGTGGAAAGTTGTGCAACAAGGCTCTGAGGAAAGTTTAGCGGGAATTCTCAGAATATAAACAGTAAATCCTTCAAAGCAGCTTGGAAATGTTTAGTTCCAGGTAATGGCAAGTGCAGCGTAGAGTCCAGTTTGGGAGGCTAGGTTCACTCTGGCAGGGATATAGACGTGAAATGGTCCTTTTGCTGTACAAGGGAGCAAACGGTGGCGAGACGGGAGTTCGGATAGCTCAGAGAAATCTTTCTCCATGTAAACAGTTGATTCTCTCGCTCTCGTTTGTGGAATGTTCCCTAGCCATTATTCCTGGATTTGACGGCAGTGACATTCTGTCTTGTGCCAAAGTTTTGCCAAACTGCAGCCACCTGAAATGTGGAGCTCCCTGGTTGGGAGAGATGGGCTATCCCTTCTGCTAAGAGATTCTTGGCTAGAGAAAAAGTTCAAGTTCAGTTCATAATTTCATGTGATTGATTGGGGCTTTGCATCGCTGATGAAACACAACCCTATTTTAAAAAAATGAAAACCCCGATTCTCCAGTGAGAGTCAGTCCGCTGTGCTCTTCTCCATGCAGGATTGAGGCCTAAATCTTTATCAGTGAACCATAAACATCAGAAAATTAAACCAAGAAGCTAAAAAATAATGTGTAGTCCTTCCAAAGCAAACACATCGCCGCTGCTTTATGGCATCGGCATTCCTGTTGGCTTGCTCTTACATAGAAACAGACAAGTCAGCATCCTGGAAAAGATCGATTGTCCCATCTAGGCCAATATTTGTCTCTACTGCTGGCTAGTGCTAGAAAACACAGTTGTGCTCATCTGATTGTGTTAAATACTATGCAGGGCTGTGGACTCAAGATAATCCTTCTTGCAGGACTGTGACATGGGTAGCCAGGAGTCTATTTAAAAACCCCCACACAACAACCAACAACTCACCCTATTGTATACGTCATTAGAAAACCTTTCTTCTTGTCTCCAGCCTGGACTTATTTTATTCTGAGGCACGTGAAGAATGATGATCTTTGTCATATTTGTCCTAACTAGTGGATCTGCAGATGCTATTTTGTGTCTTTCGTTTAAACTTATTGGACTGTTTAACTTTACTAGCCTGTGTTAAGAGTTCCACAGGTTAATTATCTTTGGTGTTAAAAGATATTTCCTTTAATCTACTTCAGATGTGCTGCCTTTCCTTTGAGCAGCCTCTTTTCGGAAGAGATTAAAATAAGCAATTTCAGGTTTTTCTTCCTGAATCTGTCATGAACAAAATAAAAGGTAAGGGAAAGTGGCGTGAGCGACTCTGGGGGAACCAAAATCTCGAGGACTGTAACATGAAAAAAAGATCAGGGCAACGGTGTTGAGAGAGAAAAGGGAAAAGAATTATTTTACAGATCCAGTGAAATGACTGTCATTACTACAAAAGTGCCAGGCAACTCAGACTCTCCATAGTGTCTTGTAGAGAGAACTAGAAGGTAGGGGGAGGACAGGAAATACAAAGCAATATCAAACAAAGTGTAAATGGTTTTACAAAAAAGAATCTCATTGCTTCATTGGTTTGTGTCGTATTCGATTCTGAGTTTGCTTTAGTATCTGTGGCACACATGATGGAGGATGTTGGTTGCTTTTGTTGTATCCATTAATGTTGGTCATTTCATAGCCAGCCTTTGAGGGCCAACCCAGATCCCTGTGTCTACAGCAACACATAACAGCAGGAGCAAATCTGTCAATTCCCCTAATCAAACTCCGATCGGTCCTGGGGGCCTCAGAAAGGAAGCAAAACTAGTGTAAAAGGATCAGGACCAGGGGAGATCATGCGTCAAAATCAGCTTACTTTCCCTGATTCAGTGGGGAGATGTGATGCTGCCTGTGGCCTGTGAGATTTTTCCCAAGTAATGAATGGCCAGGTCCAAATGAAGGGCAGTGCTCACTTCCCTGTGAATGTTTAGATAAAAGGATCAAACTAGAGACAGAAACTACAGCTTTAGATGTTGCCTTCCATGCTTTATTCCCCCTCAGCCCTAAAAGCAGATCAGCCTATCAACTTATATCTGAAATCACATTAGACAATTCCCAATACCAGTAGAGAATTACTGCTTACCAGCGTAAGCAAGAGGGTTTATTGTTACCCCCCAGTGTCTGTGCCCCCCTTAATGGAGAACTTTGCTCTAGATCCCAGCTAACAGAGGAGAGGATGGATGCACCAGTTCCCAGGAATCACCCAACTCTCCGGTTTAATAAATAGCTCGTTTTATGCCCCAACTCCATGTTTATGGTCAGTCTAAAACTCCACCTGCGATCACCACATGCGTCCTCTGCAAAACTGCAGTAAATTAAAACACAACAGGGAATTTTAAGAATCACATCCTCTTCCTTCTTGGAGTCATGTTACATCGACCTCAAAACATCTGGACTCAACATCTCTTGGGCTCCCAAAGGGTCTGCCGTATTAAAGGTTCATCTTCCTTTGTTAACTTCCCATCTTCCCCCCACCCCCCGGTACCTCCTCTTAATTCACTGTTGCTTTCAATGTGGTTGGCCTTGTATATAATTAGTACTTTATGTGCTGTAAACAAAATGCACCATGGAATAGTTTTAGACATCTCTTGCCATTGGTAAACAGCTATGTAACACAATGTGATTTACTGTGCTCATGAGGGAGGTCTAAAATACATGTCTTGATTTTTTTTAAGCATAGATTCCTTCTAAGTTACAAGGAGGCAACATCCTCTCACATTAAAATATAATGTTGGATACTTCAAAAGAAAAAGCAACCCGATGGGTTACAGTAGCACAGTAGCTTTTATTCTTTTTCCCTTTGTGTCAGAATGACTTTAAAGTGCACTGAGCTTTAGTCCGCTTCATCAATAGGCAGAATTTAACCAGCTTCCTGGTGCTAACTAAAATCAAGAGTCCTGCACTCTACTTACCCCGCTGATGGACCTTGTTTTCAGACAGGAAGGAAAGAGCCAGCTGCTAAGCAGACCCTGTTCATAATTCATCAGGTCAGTGAAGAGAGGCCCTTGCTACTTTTAACCTCAAACAAGAAAGGTTTCGGACTTGAAAAGGAGCCCAAAGAGAGAGAGAAAATGATGCCAAAAATCATCAGGTGGCCGTGCAGGAACTGCAGTGATCTGTCCTATATAAAGCCCTGGTGGTTCCTCTTTAAAAGGGCTTTTCATTTGAAAGACTGAACCAAGCTCTGCAGGAAAACTTTGTTGCAACATGCTAGGCTTACAATAGGCTCACAGACGGGTAGTTACTGTAACTGTTCAGTTCATAGTGGGTTGGTTCACTGATGATTAGATGAGCCAATACTGGGACCTTGAATGTGAAATCCTTCACGTTTCAGACGGAAGGGGACTCAGAACTTGGTTTTGGTTCTGCATCCGACCCAAATCTGGAAGGAGGGTATGGTCTTGTTCTGTTCAGACTCGGCATAAATCTCATGGATAGTTTGCGCAGGCACCATTTCAGTCCAGCCTCAATCCCTAGTCTTTATTTGACCTTCAGCCCAGCCTACCCCTGATCCTGAGCTTAATAGTGCTTGCTCATCCCATCTCTGCTTATAACATCGCTGTGTCTAATATCCCTCTTGGAAAACACGTCATTGTGTTCCTTTCCTTCACTGCTCTGTGATCGCACCTTACCATCAAGTGTCATGTGTCGTGGCAATCCCTGTTCACAAACTGATGAGAGTGTCACCTTCAACAGTCGTGTCAAAACCTGGTAGAGTAACACGAGCAAACCCATTTCCTGTTTTAAATACTTAAACACAGATTTCATGGATAGATTCCCCCCCACCCCCCAGACATCCCACTGAATGGTGTTACATCTCATCGCATTTGAATCATTTAGTTATTGTCTAATGTGTAATGACCGATACCCTACTACAGTGGTTTTCAACCTTTTTTTTTTTATTTGCGGACCCCTAAACATTTTCAAATAGAGGTGTGGACCCCTTTGGAAATGTTAGACGTACTCTGGGGACCCCCAGAGGCTTGCAGACCACAAGTTGAAAACCACTGCCCTACTAGAAACAAAATCTGATGCAAGCTTTACCTCTTAAAGATTTAGGCCCCAATCCTGGAAAGACTTACATATGTGCTTCCCATTATCCACATAAATAGTATCTTTGCAGTTTACCTGTGTGCTGTAAGTTAAGCAAGTGGATAAGTGTGTGGAATCAGGGCTATATTCTGTGCACACCGATATACTGTGAAACCCGATTGGATTGTGGGATTGTTGGGGACGAGAAGAGGGGGAATCAGCACAGAATTTGGCCCTTAAATGTTATGATTTTATTTATTCAGAGAAATTTTTCTAATCCAAGTCTGGAAGGAAAAAGAAACCAAAAACCCAGCTTGTGGTGTAACCAGTCTAGTCAGAAGTTGTTGTCATGACTACTAAACAAGAAACTTCATTTATAAAATGCGGGAAACATATGAAAATTAAAAAAAAAAAAAAAAGATAGAGGGAGAGAGAGAACACAATCCTAAAATATCACTATGATGCAGAGAAATATATAAACAGACATAATTAGGAAATTCCATAAGGGGTATGATTTGTTTAATATTAATCATAAAGGAAAAGATTATTAAAGCTCCAGTGAGAGCCAAAGGAAATACTCCATACATGTCCAATACTCTGATGAGACTCCTTTTGGTGTCTTTCTCTTTGTCTGCTTGAGTGGTAAGTGTTCTCAGACGTGCTCTGATGGACATCTGCAGGTAGGTGAATGGGTCAGTCACATGTGGCAATTCTAAAAATGCCTCCATAGCAAGACTTAGATAAAGCACCAAAAAATGCAATGCTCAGTCCTGTACTGGTGCGATCTGTACCAACAGGGCTACTTCCCTCCCTGATTCTTTATGTGCATTAGCCAGAAAGGTTCAATTGTGCCCTACATCCTCTCATTTTCAGTCTGCTTGTTCACCCCTGCCCCCTTTCTCTCCCTTTTCCAGTGGCAGGAGGGAAGGGAGGATATATATTTAAAAAAAGAGAAAAAAACCACCTATTTTTTAATTTGTTTTTCATCTACAAAAATTTTAATTTCAGAAAAGAGCCATTTTTAATGTTTTTTGAATGAAAAATGTAGGCCAGCTCGAATTTTTAGCATGGTGATTTATTAGTGACAGCGCTCGCTCCGTGCCAAGGGCTGTCCAAACACACGTGAAGGCTGGTTCCTGCTTCAAGGACCTCACAGTCTGGTGACAGGCAAGAAGGCAGACAAGTTCTAGCCCAGTGACTAGATGTTACAGGACGTGCTGTGTTTCTGTAATAGACATGGAAACGAGACATTTCTTCAGAGTAAGCAGCACAGAGTCCACTCCAGAGCCTATTATGTACAGAGCTAAATACCCATTGGTATGTTTTAATATATCCTCTCATCTGTGTCCCCAATCACAATGTCATGGTGTGACTGAACTCTGGATAGTCAGTGTTCTGGAGCGGGGACCCATGACCCCCAGCATGATGGCAACAGTGGTGCCACCACAAGACGCCGGAAAGGAACTACTCCGACCACAAATGCCTATGGAAAACGGCTGTGAAATACCTATGTGGCATCTTGGGTGGAAAATCCTGGGCAGGGCTGTAATTTGCCGCTTCATTAAACTTCCCTCAGTCATGTCTGAGCGGCTCAGGCATCTGTCACAAGCAGAGATTTCAACGGCAAATTGCACGTTGGAGATTAATGTTTCGTGGTACTTCCTATGCTCCATCATATAATTTTGTTGTAAAGGGAGCTGATTGCTGGTAGGCCGTGTTGGACCCACCCCTCTGCATCTGGCACTCGCTTATAAAGCTTTTGGTTTTCAGAAACCTTAAGGGCTCCTTCTCGCTGTCGGGGGAAAAAAAATTGGTACAACATCATATTAAGCCACCCAAAACAATGTATGTCCCAAGCATGTAATGTCACGGTTCTGTAAAAACCCGCCAAACCCCAGGCCTTCTAGAGTTAAGATTTAAATAACCCATTGCATATAGGCTTCACAGCATGCGTGTGAGCAGCCTGGCTTAATAATTCAATTGTGGCTGTGCTCAGGTGTCCCGACCAAGATCAGGGTGCTCCTGTGTCAGCAACTCTGCAAACACCCCTCTTGTCCATTCCCCCCGAGTTCCATCGCCAAAGGCCTCTAAACTCTCACTGTTCAGTTTTGTCAGGTGAGACCACGTGAAATCTGGGCCCAGGCGAGGTTGGCTTTTTACTCTAGCTGCCCGTGGGTGCCTTTGATTTGCAAGTTAAGAATGGATCAGTTTAAGATCGGCCCCATAGCCAGCATAACTCTAATTGCTTCTCGTCGTGGGGGTGACATTCTTCTCTCGGTGCACAGGGATTTACCCAGAAGGGTAGCTATGTCCCTCCTTCTATGTAAAGTGGTTTGAGCCAAACAAAACCCCAGCCTCCGTCGTTCCAACGGCGCATCCTTTCTCGATCACGTTGTAGCGGCCAATGTGATTTTGTTACTCTACTGGCTAATTTCAGTCGGTGCAACGAGGCATTGCTGTGGCAGCTCTTCATGGAACATTTTAATACATTTTTTTATTAGTCTTCCAAGGTGCTTCTCATGTGACCAGCACAGGGACACAAACCGGAATCCCACGACAGCTGTGACTTTGAAAGTGGGTGGCATTTTACATTTCCTTTCTGGCATCCCATGAGATATACATTTCATGTTGTCCCATCTGACACGAGACAAATCTACACTGGGAAAAGAAGTGAGACTACCAGGAATACCCACTGCACTAGCTCCCTGTGGCTGGGATATTCAAAAAGGCCGGTGTGAGTGCCCCTTTGGAAATCCTAGCTGATACATGTTTTGGGACAACCCTCGGTTAGTTAGCGTTGCTTTGCGTGTGTGTGTCCCCTTTAGATAAAACTGATCGTAATATTGCCTTGTTAAGGTAGAGAGCTGGGTTTAAAAAAATGATTATTATCCCAGTGGTAATCAGATAAAAGAAAGTGACCAGATCAGCTTCGAGTGGAACTATGCTTTAGGTTTATTGTGCACACGTGTGCGTGCACACACATGTACAAATACCAAATGTACCTATTTATGTGGGTGTAAGGAGTGCTATAGGGCATGGTCCACCTAGTGAATCTCCTCTTACCTCCCCATCCCACCCGCGGTCCTCAGAAGTAATTTGGCCCTGTCTATCAGAACCATTCTGGGGGCAAATAGTTGCAAGTGCTCCATTTTTGATCATTTAATAATTTATACCTCATTGCCGTTATACGAGCAAGGGCTAGGAAAAGAAACTGCTGCAGACGGCAGCATAAAAACGTGTTATTTAACACTTTCCATGTTTTCTTAAGCATCTCTGGTTTTGCCGAGCATACATTTCATTTGCTATTTACTTAAGTCCCAGCCACTGACAGCATGTGGATTGCTAAATTACCATCTGGGACGTGAGTAAAACTAGTCTCTCCCTCCCACCCCCTTCCTCTCTTGGCCTCAGAAAATGTAACAAAGGCTTAATGTCCACTAGTTGGACATTTCAAATCATATTTTAACCATGCAGTGCAGCGTGTCAGCAAGTTGGCTGGCTACATCGTATATTTGTCATAATATTCAACTCATTTTCTAATATAGTGGAAGGAACTACTTCTTGTGCAAGCATGCTTTCTGCTGAACCAGCTGAGGATTCATGCTAACTGAAACGGGTGAGCTTCTGCTACCTTTACTCACGTTCAGTGTAATCTTACACCACTGAAAACCATGTGGTTACTTACAGAGTAAGGAGCTATCCAGTATAAGTCACAAATTTGGAGGGTGTTTATTTTCCAGTGTCCACATGTCTTGTAAGCAACTAGCTGAAGTTCTAGGGTCTGATCTGAAACACAGCTGCCCAGCATCCTCCTCCTTTCAGGCTGCAGGGTCATCCCTGGTAAGGGCAGAGGAGAATGACTAATACATAATAATAGTACTTTGCTCTTGCATGGCACTTTTCATCCATAGAGCTCAATGCATTTTACACAGGAGGTCACTATCATTATTCCCATTTCACAGATGGGAAAACTGAGGCACAGAGAGGGGCAGTGAAATGTCTGGGGTCACCCAGCAGGTCTGTAGCAGAGCAGGAGGACAGAAACTCGTCTCCTGAATCCCAGGTTAGTGCTCTGTCAATTTGGCCATATTGCCTCTGGATCCATCTAATCATACCTGCTCCCTTGATCTGCCCTTAGCACTCAGACCCTCCTGAGAGCATAGGCGCAGGGAGCACCTATGGAATTGAACTCTGCAGCACGCAGGTCCCTCACATCCCTATGTGGGCCACACTAATCTTGCATCTCCTCCCATCCCAGGAAGCCCCACCTCACTGTGCCCTCAGTGCGATTTAATTGCGAAGGGAGGTTGTGGAATCTCCATCACTGGAGATTTTTAAGAGCAGGTTAGATAAAAACCTGTCAGGGATGGTCTAAATAATGCTTGGTCCTGCCATAAGTGCAGGGAACTGAACTAGATGAGCTCTCGAGGTCCCTTCCAATCCTGCGATTCTAGGATTCTGTTATTTGACACTTAGCAATATAGCTTTATGTGAAGATTCAGTGTCCGGTTGTAGTGACTAGCTAGATTTATTTACTTTCCAAAGACACCCTCATGGGCATCTATGTATGCGCAATCTGGATAGTAAATAGGCTTCACCTTTGTTTCTTTTTTTTAAAAAATATTTCTGTTAAACATTTTCATTCAATATTTTCCCCCTGTGGCTTTTACAGGTTTTCTTTATTAAAATCAAATTGTAACCAACTGAAATAAGGCATCAGATTTTTTTTTCTTGATACATTTTCATACCACAACTGATTTCTATTTCAGCTAAGCTTACAAAAGCCCACTGACTAATAGTACAACTCTGAACTGGTATATGTATTAGCTTCAGAACGTGCTGCATGGTATCGGTCTGGTGGAAAAATCCAGGTCATCCCAGATTTTGAAATCCACCCAGCCTTGGCTTTCAGTGACACAGAGTAGCCAACCCAAGTTAAATATTTTACTGCAGATGTTGCTTAGCGTTATTAAAATTAATGAGGCAAAGAAAGTAGCTGCAGAAAGTTATAAATCAGAGAAGCCACCAGTATTTTCCATCGGTGTGTCGAGCTGATCAGATGAGACATTCTTTACTTTTCCCTGCATTTTCCCCATGTCTGTGGATGCGGTTGTGCCCTGTATTGTTAACTTAAAAGAAAAGATGGGTTTGAAACAAAACCAAGGATCCAAAAACTAATCAATTCAAGGGCTCCAGATCCAGCTTTTGCAGCCAACTGCTGTTTCTACAATTGGTCAAACCAAAACCCTGGATCTGAATCACTTTGGAAGGGATTCATAATCCAGATCCCAATTTTGGAGGTCAGGCAGACTCAGGTCCCTCTCTTATTAAAAGCATTCCAATATTCTCTCTAGTTTTATCACAAGCAGCATATTCTCACCAACCTCTAGCCTAGATGCCATCACAGCTTGTTCCAGATTTATAGCAAAAATTGGGCAAATGTTGCCAAAAATGCCCACTAATATAATGAATTTGTTTTTAAGGCATTTTCACCCGTTGACTTTCATTTTCTGCCACTATTAGATTCAGCAAGTTTTACCAGCAAAATGGTCTGGAAAAAGTGAATTTCAAAGTCGCATGCATGATTACTTGTGGAAAGTAGATCTCAAATTTTCAAGCGGTAGGGGTTTTGCCCAAAATATTTAAGCATTTATCTAATCAGGGAACAGAAACAATTCCATGTGACCTCTGACCAAGCGCAGTTGTGCAATCCAGCTCAGATTTCAAATAGTCATGATGAAACCACAGAGCAAAAAATGTTTAAAGATATTTATGGGCAACAAATAAATGAGAGGAAATAGAGATCATCTCAAGGTTATTCCGCAAAAGAAGATAAATTCATTGAGAGCATGTATTTCCGTGGGGAGTCCCTCCTCCCCCAACCCATGTGGCCTTTGGGAAAGGGACTGCTAGGAGCAGCCAGCCAGGGACTGAAGCCAGCAGAAGCAGTTCAAACAGGGTCTGATGGGTCTGACATCATTGCAGTGCTTTCTGCAGAGTTTGCTCTGACCCCGTGCCGATTGGCTGTTTTGCTTCAGCCTTCCCGCAAGATCTCCAGCCCGCTGCCTTTCTTTCTCTTTCCCTCTAACTAAGCCCCTCCTACCATAATGTCACCAAAAGGATTTAAATAACAGAACAACCTCGCCCCCAAATTGCAGAACTGCCAGGACGTTTACAGCTGTCAGTTGTTCACTCTGCGTGTCTGTTCTGTCCCTTTCCCCTGTCCCTGTGTCTGTCTTGTTTGGTCGGTTTGTAAACTTTCGAGGCAGGGACTGTTTCCTGTCCTGTGTTTCTGCAGCGCCTACCATTCTCAGTTGGCCTTAAGTGATCCATTCATAAACATATTGGCTCAGCTCTATTTACAGCATAGGTTAGATTGTCACTCAGATGGGGCAGAACTCAAACGAGTTGTTTCTGTTTGGAGCTGGACAAAAATGTTTGGATGAAAAATGCAGATTCAGGCTGACCTCACCAGCTACTCACCAGCAACCGGACACCACACAACAAGAACACTAACTCAGGAGCTTATCCCTGCAACAAACCCCACCGCCAGCTCTGCCTGCACATCGACTCTAGTGACACCATCACAGGTCCTAACCACATCAGCCACACCATCAGGAGCTCATTCACCTGCACATCTACTAATGTGATACATGCCATCATGTGCCAGCAATGCCCCTCTGCCATGGACATTGGCCAAACCGGACTGTCACTGCGCAAAAGAATAAATGGACACAAATCAGACATAAAAAATAACATCCATAAGCCAGTCGGAGAGCACTTCAATCTCCCAGGACACTCTGTAGCTGACTTGAAAGTTGCCATACTCCAACAAAAAAACTTCAAAAACAGACTTCAGCGAGAAACTGCAGAGCTGGAACTGATCTGCAAACTTGACACAATCAAACTGGGTCTGAACAGGGACTTGGAATGGTTCTCTCATTACAAGAAGTAATTGTCACTGTTCACACACCCTCATCTCCTAATCAATGGTTGTGAATAGGCCTCATCTACTCTAATTGAATGGACTTTGCTAACACCGACCCTCCCCATTGTTGTTCCTCACCCTTGGATGTATCTATATACCCCCTCGCTGATTTCTATGTCTTGCATCTGACGAAGTGGGTTACAGCCCACGAAAGCTTATGCCTGCAGGAATTAAATGTGTTAGTCTTTAAAGTGCTAGAGGACTCTCGTTGTTTTTGCAGTAAATGAAGTGACGTTTTCAGTTTGACCAGAACACAGGTAAAACCAAACAAGATTTGTGAAGGTCAGGTAATCTCTGCTTCAGATTTAGACTACAGATTTGGGGTGAAATCCTGCCCTCCTGGAGTCAATGGAGAACTCCTGTTATACTTTCATTAGTCTTAACCTTTGATCCCTGAGCATTGCTTTACCAAACATCCTCGTACTTTTTGGACAAGACTAGTGTGTCGGTAACATAGCCGATGATGGATTCTCAATCCTCAAGTGCTGAATTTGGCCAAAAAGCCATGACTTTGCCATTGCAATAAATCTCATTTTACATTGCTATTTTCGAGTGAGGTAGATATAAAAAAAAAAAAAATTCAACCACCACCTCCTGGTAAATTCCTGGAACTGTCTTAACAATGTGGAAATAGGCTCCCCTCACTCATTTTGCTGTGATAACCTAGTATGCCAATTACATTAATAACATGGACCAAGCCATAGCGGATCACTAGTCAAAATTGGTTTCTCCTGCACAAAAGAGCTTCTTGTATCTCTTTTTCCTTCACGCAGCCTCTGCACAGAGTATTTTGTTTGCAATCTATGCCCCTGCTGCTCCAAAGGTTCCACAGGCCAACTTGGCCACAAGCATTTGTCTCTGTGCCTCCAGAATCTCATCTAGTCAGTGGTGCAAGCATGTAACTTTTTATGTTTTGACAGTTTTATAACTCTAAATTTGCACCTTATGGAAAACTATGACAGTCAGTGATTAATTGCAGAGTTGGAATTTTTCTTATGATGTCTTAATATCTGAATATGCAGCAGACCACAGCAGAGAGGAGAAATAAAAATCTGTAACAGAATACTCATGGGCAGTTTGACTAGACATGTACTTGGGCGTACCTTCCACTCTAAATAAGGTTTTGCAAGAGAGATTATTACGTTCACCATTTTTTTTTTCTAATCTGTAATACTATTTGCTACATATTTGGGTCAAATTAGGTACTAGTTTGAATGGAAGAACATAATCAGAGCCACACTGGGTAAGACCAACGGTCCATCTAGCCCAGTATACTGTCTTCTAACAGTGACCACTGCCAGATGCTCCAGAAGGAATTAACAGAACAGGGCAATTATCAAGTGATCCATCCCCTGTCATCTACTCCCAGCATCCGCCAGTCAGCACTTGGGATTGTATCTCTGACCATCTTGGCTATTAGTTGGCAGACCTATCCTCCATGAATGTATCTAATTCTTTTTTAAACCCAGTTATAGTTTTGGCCGTCCCAACATCCCCTGGCAATGAGTTCCACAGGTTGACTGTGTGTTGTGTAAGGAAGTATTTCCTTTTGTTTGTTTTTAAACCTGCTGCCTATTAGTTTCATGGGCTAACACCTGGTTCTTCTGTTATGCGAAGGAGTAAATAACACTTCCTTATTCACTTTCTCCAAACCCTTCATGATTTTATAGACCTCTGTCATATCCCCTCTTACTCGTCTGTTTTCCAAGATGAACAGTTCCAGTCTTCTTAATGTCGCCTCATATGGAGGCTGTTCCATACTGTTAATCATTATTGTTGCCTTTCTCTTTACCTTTTCCATTTCTAATCTATCTTTTTTGAGATGGGGTGACTAGAACTGCATGCAGTATTTCAGGCGTAGGCATACCATGGATTTATATAGTGGCATTATGATATTTATTGTCTTACTATATACCCCTTTCCTAATGGTACGTAACACTCGGTTAGCTTTTTTGACTGCCACTGCACATTGAGTGGATGTTTTCAGAGAACTATCCACAGTGACTCCAAGATCTCTTTCTTGAGTGGTAACAGCTAATTTAGACCCCATTATTTTGTGTGGATAGCTGGGATTATGCTTTCCCATGTGCATTACTTTGCACTTACAGTAGAGTTACAAGAGTTGCAAACACCAGAGTTACGAACTGACTGGTCAACCACACACCTCATTTGGAACCAGAAGTACGCACTAAGGCAGCCGCAGCAGCAAAATAAAGCAAATTGCGGCACAGTGCTGTGTTCATCATAAACTACTAAAAAATAAAGGGAATGTTTTTTAAAAAATAGATTTGACAAGGTAAGGAAACTGTTTCTGTGCTTGTTTCATTTAAATTAAGATGGTTAAAACCAGCATTTTTCTTCCGCATAGTAAAGTCAAAGCTGTATTAAGTCAACCTTCAGTTATAAGCTTTTGAAAGAACAACTGGAACATTTTGTCCAGAGTTATGAACATTGCCGGGTTACGAATAACCTCCGTTCCCGAGCTGTTCATAACTCTGAGGTTCTTCTGTATCAACACTGAGTGTCATCTGCCATTTTGTTGCCCAATCACCAAGTTTTGTGAGATCCCTTTGTAACTCTTTGCAGTCTGCTTTGCACTTAACTATCTTCTATCATCTGCAAACTTTGCCACCTCACTGTTTACCCCATTTTTCCAGATCATTTATGAATATGTTGAACAGCGCTGCTCCCAATACAGATCCCTGGGGGGACACTGCTATTTCTCTCTCTCCACTGTGAAAACTGACCATTTATTCCTATCCTTTGTTTCCTGTCTTTTAACCACTTACTGATCCATGAGAGGACCTTCCCCCTTTTTATCCCATGATTGCTTACTTTGCTTAAAAACCTTTGGTGAGGGACCTTGTCAAAGGCTTTCTGAAAGCTCCAGTATACTATATCCACTGGGATCACCCTAGCACCTCAATCATCCAGTGGCCCTACTGAGTGTTTGGCCGGCTTTCTGCTTCAGATGTACTTTAAAAAAATGTTGCTGTTAGTTTTTTAGTCTTTTGCTAGCTGCTCTTCAGATTCTTTTTTGGCCTGCCTAGCTATACATTTACAAGCAATTAAACAATTCAACAAAGGTAAGTTGCTGTAACTACCCAATCTCTCTCTCTTTCTGTTTTCAAAGCAGGAGCCCATAGAGTAAGTGTCCTAAAAGTAGTACCTGATTAGTTAAAAGATATAATTAAGAGCTGGCAGTGTAAAACACACATTTGTTACTTTGTGTTTAGAAGATGTAAGTTAAGCAAATAAAAATTAAAACTTAGATGCATGATTTTTTTTAAACCTGAAAATGGCCTCTTTCTTTGTTTGAAAACAAAACTGTAAAATGATTTTTTAAAAGCCCTGCTCTGTAGATGCTTTCGTGCCTATGTCACTGATACTAATGTAAGCCTATCCTGCCCCCATTGGCTCCAGCAGTGCTCCATGCTGGTGCAACAGCAGTTTTGCAAACCCAAAGTGTTCAAAATCATGAGTTGGGCCCCCCCAAAATCATGAAATTAAGAAATAATAAATAATACATTTTGGATACCTTTTATTTGCCTTTTGGATTTCTGAGCTCATAGATCACACTCAGGTCACGTTTTTCTCCACAATCATGAGGGCTAGAAACTTTTTTTTATTTTTAAATGAAAGCTGAGTTTCCCACCATCACAGGACTCCAGGAGTTGGGACTTCAAGGGGAAAAAAACAAATATTGTGAGACTTGCAATAAAATCATGCACAATGGCAGCGCTGCTAACAGTCTGTCTGTAAACAAGAAGTTGCAGATTCAGAGATTTTGATTATAAACTGGAAGGATTTTAAAGTCAAAATTTTCTTCCCATCACTGATTGTGCTTGACTGAGTTTGGACTATGGAATGACATTGGCACTTTCCGGCATGTGGGATTCCAGCACAGCAGGGGAATCTACAAACAAACAGAAGCATATGTTTATTCATTCCCCCTTCCCATTTCCTTGGGTTTTTGGGTCCAAGCTACATGGCCCTGCCCTGTTTAAACTCTACATCCCATGCAGGCTATTCCTGAAAACAGCGGCTAAGACTCGATATTTATGTGAAACCTGGTATCCTTCTGACTTAAAAAATGACCAGTGCTCTGATCTGGGTCATTGATCTTGTCTGCTTTTCCCACCTCTCTATCACACATTTGTGGGTGTATACAAGTGATGGATAGTCTTGCTGCTATTATTATTAATAATTTGTCTTGCAGAGTCTGTAGAAGCCCCAGTCATAGACTAGTCCCCTGTTATGCTAGACATGTACAAAGACGTAACAGATGCTGTGAGTATCCATGAGGGAATATTTGGTTAAAATTTGAGCAGCACTCAGATGGCTTCATATCAGACTCAAGTCGCGGATTTTCATATTCCAGGCAGGTGAACTGACCTTGTTCCTGGTGGCTAGGTTGAAGGTTTGAGGGAGGGCTAGCTTAGAGGTGCCTCCCATTGTTTAATGTAATCACAGACTACGGGCAGGTTCCAGTTATGAACGACTGTCCTATATCTGCTTTATTTTCTTTTTTTAATTAAAAGCGATGATTAGATTTTTTCCAAATTGGAGTTGGAAATTATATCTTAATGCAAATCTTCCCTTTTGAGTTTCATTAAGGTTTTGTGTTTGGGGTAGGGAAAGAGGCAAGAGCAATGTTGGATATAAAGGAATTCATCCGTGAAAGGAAAATATTCTTGTATGTATTGACTGATATATGTGGCTAGCATCTATATGTATAAAATGTGCATTAAGCACCAGTAACATTAAGCACAAATATTATAACATTGATCTAATCTAAATTGGCCTATACCCTAATCCTGTTCACTTATGCTAAATATCCCACAATACCTTGCGGAAATGAGCATTTGGCATAAGCAGATAGAAAACTTGTGAAAATCAAGATTCATTCGTTCGACGTCTTAATGCAAGCTAGGGAAGTACCTTCATGGATCAGTACCTAGCATGCTAGTATCCAAAACAAAGGTAAAGAAGGAACAGAACAACAAGCTAGAGAACTGGGACAAACTGATAGGTTGGATTTCAGTGGCATGTAAAGAGATGTAAACTTGTACGATTATCATATAAATAATACCAGCTGAAATGTGTAACTTCGGGAGCACACCTTCTGCATAAGGTGAACGTAACAAGTTGCATGAGACGCCTTCCTGGAGAATGGTATAATATAGAACCTTTTTCCTGTACTGTGTTATTGTTGGCTTAGAGCAATAAACCTGACTGACATTGGTTATTTGCTCTCTTGAATATATTTCGGAACGAACCAAAGTGTGGTCAAGCAATTGACTATACAATTTATCAACATGTGCGGAGTCACCAGCTATAAATATTGCTGTTCTGTTGGAGTCAGTTCCTGTTCTCACTTACAGCACTGTAAATCTGGAGTAGTTCCATTGACTCCAGCGGTCACTCCAGATTTACACCAGTGTAATTGAGAGCAGAATATGGCCTGCGATCTAGCTGAAGGGATTGGGGGGGACAGCACAGTTACCTCTTTCTCTCCCTAAATAATAAGTAAGTCTACGTGTGGCTAGAAATGAGGTTAGTAGCACAGATGGGGTTGGTCCTCATCACATACTTCATTAGCACAATCAGGGAGGCAGTGGGTGAACATTTAAATAAGCCACAGTAAGAAGTTGCTGCTGCTGCTGTTTGTTATTGTAATACTTGGTTCCTTTTTTAAAAAAAAAATAGCACTAAGAAATTGCGTGCATGGTGTTGCATTCTGCAGGGAATGCTCTTTTCCAGAAAGAGACCTCGCGGTAGTGTGTTGGTTTGGTTTTGTTTCCTAATCAAAGGGAAACGAGGTATACAGGGGCACGATACAAATCGTCCTGTCGGGGCTTGTCTTGTGAACTATTCTTTAACAAAAATAAACCAAATTAAAAATTGGGCACATTTTTAGAGGTGTTGTTAATAATTACTGGTCCATTCCCTCTGAAGCACCTGGCATTGGCCACTGTCGGAAGACAGGATACTGGGCTAGATGGACTATTGATCTGACCCAGTATGGCCGTTCTTATGTTCTTAATTATTTGAACTGAGGAGGTATAGCGCAGCATCCCCTTGCCGTGCCTCTCTTCGGCGTCCCTCTGGACCACAAAGGACCCGGAGACCCTCAAGCTTGCAGTCACCAGAGGTTTATTTACAACGTGCACAAGAATCTCCCACCGCCATACAGGGCCTTGCCTAGGCCAGCCGTCACTGGGGCTGCTCAGGGTCTAGGGAGACAGGCAACACCTCTGCACTCCCAAACTCCTCTCCCCTATGGCCTCTCAAACCCTCTGGGGCCTGGCTTATAAACCCTGCTGGGCCAGCAGGACAGCTGCAGCTCCGCACAGCTGCCTCCCCGCAAGCAGTCAAGCCCTAGCCCAGCTACCCGCTCTGCTGCCCCTGAGGTAGCTAAGCTGGGCTGGCCGGGGGTTCATCCCCCAGCAGCCTGTCACAGGATGCTAAGAAGATCCCCAAACGTGGGCTGGTACCCCATTGTGCTAAGCATTGTACAGACACAAACCAAAAAGATGGTCCTTGTCCCGAAGCGCTTCTAATCTAAATATAAGAGCGGAGACAAAAGGTGGAGACACATAGACCGACGAGGGAAGACAAAAAAAACCCAATAATACGATGACACCTTGTTCAGAAATGAATAAATTCAGTCCCAGGCAAGGACAAATCAGTTTGGTTAAAGTGAAACCAACCCAACAGTCCAGTGAATATGGTCTAAATAAATTAAAAGGTGGGACTCCATCCTTTTTTAGCATTCTTTTCCTCCTTCCTTCCACTCCTTGACAAAAAAATTTCAGAGTCAGAGATGGTAGCAAAGATAGGATGATCAGGAAAGGAGAAACAGATCAGCAAACCATTGGATACTCCTTTTTTTTTACAGGGTGGTTTCACTTACATTTCCATAGTTCCTAATCCTAACATCATGCATTACATAATTTTTTTCAGGGAAAGACAGTAAAACACGAGGTTTCATTAAGATTAGGAAGCCAATGGCAAGGGAAATTTAATTGTGCTCTTTATCAGTTAGGGAGCAGAGCGAGTGCAGCAGTAGCATGAGCGTGAGTCACTTAGTCCCGTCCTAGTCTCCAACCTAAATGGATTTCTCTTTCTTATCTGGCAGAGAGAGGAAATTGAGCTTTTGGTTTAATGCCCACTGCAAGCCGAGACTTTCAATTACACCAAATTGTGTAATCCCGTCTAATAGAAAGGAGATGGAAATGTTAATTCAGTTTGTTTCTCACTTGCTTCTGCTTGGGCCTGCGCCATCTTCCCAGATGACAGAAGCTCCAGTTCTGTTTTATTTGCTGAACCCTCTTGGCTTGCCGGCGGGTTTAAGTCCGCTCAATGTTTCTAGCTACTTCAGGAGACCAGCAGTGAAAAATGTAACATCAAGCCTTAACTGGAGGACTTTACTCATAGTAGGGTCTGTTGCTGAAGCGATCCGTTGACTGATCCGAGTGCAGCTGCTGTGACAGAAAAAAAGATGTCTAGGTAGAGCTGAGTGGAGAACACGCGTTTCGTTTCGCGGTGAGTTTTGAGATTGTTTCGCTCCAATTCCGATGGAAAACCAAAAATGTTGAAATTCTACACAAAATTGCAGTTCTACTGGGAGCCATAGCTAGGGGGCAGTGAACTCATCCGACATCGAAGTACGAGTGAGAAGGTAACATTAAGTTCTTTTGGTTGGGAAACTGTTCTTCAGCATTTACTCTTGGAAACTACTTTACACTGGTTCGTGGCATGGTGGGCTACCCTGGAGCCAAGGGCCCTGGAAAGCAGCCTGGACTGCTAAGGAACCTTGAGCCTGGGACTGAAGATTTCTAAAGCTCTCAGCTCCCCGTCAGCATTCCGGACTGAGGACTGGCCGGATGATCTGGCAGGAGACCACACAGGTTTTGAAACCTGCCCGCCAGGCACGGTTCTGGCAGAATCCTGCCTGGTTTTCAGCAGAATTTTGTCAAAATCAACCCGGTCCCTTGGAACATTTTGATTTCAACAGATCAGAAAATTCTGATGGAAAAAAATGTTTCATCTAAATTCTTCTAACCAGCTCTATTATAGGGCATTTCAATCTAGGCTATGCTCCCCCAGACTGCGAGATGGGTCTTTTTCCAACCTAACCCGTCTGGAGATGCCAGTGAAAAGCAGCACTTGTCCTGGATTTTAACTCAAAAAGAGGATACTCCAGATCTTTACTTTTTCACAACTAGCCATTACCTCTACTTTGGCTTTAAAAGCTTTTTCCTTTTAATGATCAAGACTGAATTGGTCAGTTGAAAAGCTTGGATTCTTAGTAGATGTGGAAAAAAGTGAAATATGCTTTTTGACTTTATTGATTAAATGAGCTAATCCGAATGAACAGTGGCCCTTGCTTCTGTACCCAGCCTCTGGGTATCTCTGAATACGAGGTCTTAAACTTTGCATTATGCTTGATGAAGAAAGCCAGGAGTGTTTTATAATGATAATCATCTGATTTTTATATTGCACTTTTTATACAGATGGATCCCAACATGCTTTGCAAACTACGTATACAAAACTCATTTCATCCTCCACTGAAATGCACCGATCTATAGGGTGGAATGTTGCAGCTCTTTAACAGTATGCATCAGTGCTTTGCAGTGTTTTGGGGAAGAGGATGTGAAAGATATCATATCCATTTGAAACTGCATGGAGAATTTAGATGCACCAAATGTAATTACCTGAGTTGAAGTTTGGCCAGGTGGAGGGTGCTAACTCCAACCCTTCCACCTCCTCTAATGTTGCAGAAAATTCCATGATATCTTTTATGACCATAAGTAATCAAGACCTTGGTTTTACATCTCATGTCGAAGACCACACAGGGCCCCCTAATTACATACTAAAGCATTTTTTCAGTACTGACTCAGGGCCAGATTCTGATCTCATGCTGGCACAAACCAAGAGTAACTTGCTTTGGGTCTGAAATGCTGCCTCCTCCTTCTGCCCTACTCCTCGCTGACTTAAAGAGATGTCTTCAAGTTGCTGCCTTTGACACATTTATCCTCCTTTGCCGCTTGGTTGGGCAGAATGCCTCTTGCTGATCCGTCGACTCGTCGGCTAACAGCTACAGCGTTCTGAGTTAAAATCTTTCAGCTAAAACACCAAAGAGCTGCTCTTCTGAGAGCTGGCATTGCTCCTGACGTGCCCCAGTCGTGTCAGATCAGAATGTGGTTCTCAGAGGGAAGAATGTTACTGACTAAATCGCCATTCTCACTTTCTGCAGCCCCCTGGGTAGATCCCTGGAGGAAGAACTTCCTATCCAAAAACTTAACAGGCCCAGTGAGTTACTGTTCCACATGAGTGAAGGTGTCAGAAACAGGGCCTTACTTTCAGAAAGCTGATGAGACCACAGTTTAAGACGTTGCTGAAACGCTCATTGAGACTTGCAGGTCTGGAGAAAGCAGCCTGTGGTCCTTGGCTAAATAAATAAAAAGCTCTCAGAAGTTACACCAGAACTCGACAAAGGATTTGCCATTAAATATCTTTGTGACGGCTTCCCCTGTAGGAAGTAACTTTATCATCAAGGCTGCAGAGCTGTTGATGATCCAGAGCAAATAGCGATAAATGCCATCTTTCTGTAAAATTATTCATTCATTTTATATTCTTCCAACACTTACAAAACTAGCCCGTCGGCAGCTACTTGGCCTGAAATATATTAACTTGGAACGCTTGCTTTTAGCAAAAGCCTCAATGGATCAAGCAACACCGAGAGGTATTTGCATAACAAAGCTGCGAGGCGGAATCAACGTGTCCATGCCGGTAATTTGAAGACATCTCTTCCTTCTGCAAGGCGAAGGGCAGTAATGGGAGGCAGCTTGTATTTCAGACCCAAAGCGAGCATCCAGTCCTGAATTCACATACAATACTTCGGTAATTGAGTTAAATGTATAAAATTCCCTGACATGAAAGCACTCCTTGTAAATTCTTGCTTCACATGATGAATAAAGGAAGAGAGACCAGCTTTAACTCCTTTAGCATTGAACTCATCCCTACAGCAAAGTCTGAGTGAGGAGGTAACATTAATTTAAGCTCTCTGGGTTAGAAAACTGTTCTTCAGCATCTTCTCTTGGAAACTGCTTTGCACTGGGTCATGGCTATACAGGCCACGCGGTAATGGAGTCTACTATGTAGCAGCTTATACTGCAGCACTTTTATTATTATTGATTATTTGTTTGTGGCATCACCCACCATATCACGATACCCTGTGTGAGCTAGGACGTCCGTCTTGGAAATCTGGTTAACTGAGACAGATGAGTCCAAACTCATTAAAGTTTAAACACAATTAAATAGCCCCTTAGCCCTAGTTCTGTGAGGCCAAGGCCGCTGGCACGGGCCAGCTGCAGGTGTCGAATTGCCGTGTAGACATATCCTGAGAGTTGGGACGAGAACGCAGGTGCCGTACTGCAAATCCTTTCATAACTGGAGGAGGGGGAATGGGGAAAAGAGGAATTTGCTAAGTTCTTCAGAGAGAACAAATAAAGAAATGCTATTCTAATCAGACATTTGAAAACAGAATTTTAAAATTGTTTCTTGTCTTCTTCTCCTTTGCGTTCCTAGAGTGAGAAAGCCATTGAGATGCATTTCTCTTCCCTGGGAATGTATGAGAAATACCACCGCTAGAATACGTCTGAGTACACCCATAAATATGCAGCATGGTGTAAACCCTAACTCAGAGGGGAGTCTCTGGACTCAACCTTTCTCTTGCTGAGCAGGCTTTTCAGAGCTGTGCCAGCAGAAGTAGATTGTGTAAAAATTATATGAGCTGCTTTTGTGATGGAGATGAAGCTGAGATCACCAAACTCATTGCATACAAGAATGTAAACTGGAGTCAAGCCAGCATCCCTCTTTCAAATCTTATCTGGGTGACCTAGTTAGCCCTTTTTTCTCCTGGCTGTTCTCATTGCTTTCTGAATTTCTTTGAGATTCACAAAACACACTTATCTGCAGCACAAAACAGAACGAGCGGAGAGAGGTAATTATTTTCCTATGTGTTATTGTGCGCTACCTAGTTCTGCAAAACAGAGATTAAATACTCATGAAGATAAAGAGTCAAAAAGTGAACAAGAGATTAAATGAATAATAGGGGGAAAATAAATGTTCTTGCTGTTGTCATTTAATGGGAATTTCTTGACTGTGCCTACAATAACTTTTGGGAAAAAACTACATATATAAGTATTTTTCAAACTGAAACCAGATGGGGGAATCATAGCCTGTTTTTCTTTGTGGGAGGCTGTGTTTTCATGGTACGCAAGTAACTGGAGGCACATTAAAATCAAATTTGGCTTTCAAAGCTTGTCCTTCCTATCTTTTGCAGGAAGGGCCGACTCATGAGGTTATGAATTTCAGACTGTCAGAGTGGTAGGGGACTCTTAGAAAAGGGGAGCTTTAGATTTCAAAGGAGGAGAGCTAACTAACAACAAAAAAAAGGGAAAGATGAAAGTTGGGGAAGCCTGACTGTCCCTTCCCAATTTTTCATGGGCAAAGGCCTCTACACGTATTACTGTTGTTATTTTAAAAGACTGCTAGGCAGTTCTCACTACAGATAAAATGTCTGATCCCTGCCACAAGGAGCTGACAAAGAAATCTCAACCACGATGCAATAAGAAGGTGACAAGGCGTTGGGGATGGGACGAAAACAGGAATCACCCCCAGTAAGACAAGGCAATGGTTCAGCAATGGCGAGGGCACCCCAGGATGGGAACACAGGAGGTTTTTTTCGCCTGAGATAAAATAGACTGAACAGGCAGCACGTTTGTATCCGACAGTTTCTGGTGGGTGTCACAGAAGTAGTGGGTCTGCAGGAGGGGTTTAAAAGAGTAGAGGGTGGCGGCTTTGCAGACCAGCCCAAGAAGGATGCTACATGCGTAGAAATAGGCATAGGAGAGAGGCAGGAGAACAGTGGTGGTTGGTGAAGCAGCTTTGGTCCTCGCTTTCCATTCATCGCTTGCCTGGGTTTGGCATGGCATAGAGACTGCACTGGTTTCGCTGGTGGTTAATTTGCTAATGATGGAGAAAGACCAGGTCTCCTGGCTGGGCAGCTGCTCATCCATCCCAATGGCTCTTCTGCTGGGGCTCTACGAAGTTTCCTTTCTCACGCCCCACCTGTGAGCCGCTCTCCCCTCTCCCCCCCAATGTGAATCAGAGGGCGCAGGGAGATAGGGACCCAATCTGGGCTGTGACGCCATAACGACGTAGTTAACACACAGCTCTCAGCGTGGCATCCTGCCCTTAATGAAGCCAGTGGCAGTTTTACTGTTGATGTCAGTGGAGTCAGGATTTCACCTGCCAGCTTTTGCACCAAAACCGGCTGCTGCATTGTCTCTGATTTCCCCACATCCAGCAGAGACTCGGGCTGGAATGAGAGGGAGCTGGCGAAAGGTCCAGGCAGACAAGCTAAAGCCAATGCTGGTAGGATGGGGGAGCATCTTGAGCTTGGCGAGGTTGGGGGCTGCTCTCCCTTTCTCCTCCCTTTACCCAGTACAGCGAGAATTCACCTACCTCTTCTCCAAGAGGAGCCCTCTTTGGCAACACCTTCGAACGCCCACTTGCTCCTGGATCACCAAGTCTAGCCTGGTGGCCGACAGGCGCCTTTTCTCCTCTGTGTGTAATACAGCCATTGTGACCATGGGAACGTGGCCGTGAGTTACCAATGCCATTGTAGTTGCTGGACAGCACTGCTCTACTACAGTGAAAAGCAAAGGAGCCAGGCTACTGAGAAAGACCATTCAGCAGCTTTGGCTGGAACAGGGTGCAGCTGTTCCCTTGTGATAGCGGCAAGGTGTGCAGTGTGCCTGTTCTCAGATGATTACCCTGGCTACCTCCTGGCTTTTGTGTGCAGTGCCTTGGCATTGATTATAAAGCCGTGTACGGCTGGGGCCCTGTCTAAGAAATCTGTTTCCCTCCCCACTGTGACATCTGGAAGTCAGCTGAGGCGTCACCCCCGAGATGTGAATAGCAAGGGCCAAGATCTTCCAAGAGACGGAACTGTGCTCGCTTGGTTAGTTCAACAGCCCGATTGCGTTGAGGTGTCTGACATAGGGGTCTATGGATGAAAAGTGCTATATAAGCGCTAGATTATATTGTTCTGCCAATGCATAGCTGAGACACTCTCGTTATTTGCAAGACTTCTGCTGGAACAGAGTGGGCAGGAGTTTGTCATTTATGTTATGCCAGAGAGGAATTTGTTTGGATTTTTGGGGGGGCATGGAATAATATAACGTGCGTCCTGTCTCTTAAAAAATTATATCTACACCTAGCGTCCTGGACTTATATGTCCATGTAAGTCACAAAATAACGTCCATGTGATCTGGTTTAGCCTGCAAATTCACAGCCATCCCTAGACCATGTTTAACTGTTTACAGGCTATTGTTGCGGTCCCTGCTGGACAAATATACAGTCTGTTACAGAGAATATGAGCTTCTGGTACCTACTGTATGTTTACCACAAACTGATTTAAAAAAAAAATTAAAAAACAGCCAAACAAAGACGTCTAACCTGTAAAAGAGTTATGGGGGTAGGTGCCCATTTTCTGACAGGGGTTTGGTAACAGTGCAGGGGACAGAAATATAAGGAATAATTGTTTTTGGGCCTAGAACCAGGAAAACTACTTTTCCAAATTAATCCAGTGAGAGCCATGAATCCACAGTATTTCATATCACACTTCATAAAACTCCAGTCATAATCCATAAAACTGACATTATTAGATTAAAAACCTCAGTTCCTCCTATAAGGAGCTCGCTCATTAGACATGCTGTAGTTTTATAACCTTAAAGTTCCTACCCAATTACCATGATTAATACTGTGCTTTAATAAAAAAAAAATCACCACGGGGGTTAGTACCATCTGTTTGTTATAATTGTAGATTTCAATATTGTCCAGCAAAGGAGAGGTAGACACTTAGTAAATACAAGTCAAGCACCAGGCTAAAGATGGCATGGTACCTCAGAGCAGAAATGGGTAAGGAGAGAAAGCAACGTGCTATTCTTGATTGTAGCCATAACGAGAGAGAGAGAGAGATACCAAATCTAGAGCATAGTATGTATAAGCCTTTATATAGTGTAAAAGTGAGACAGCGGTTGATATGCAGGGTGTATACTGAACTGTCATTCTTTACCCATCTGATGGCAAAGGGAAAGTTGTCCCATCGGCACATAGGTAGAATAACATCTGTATAGCGCCATAGACCCCAAACAGCTTTTCACAGGAGGCCAGTGTCATCATTCCCATTTTACCGATGGGGAAATTGAGGCACAGATAGGGGCAGTAACTTGCTGAGGGTCAGCCAGCAGCCGGGCCAAGAAGAGAACCTGAGTCCCCCGTATTCCAGTCCAGCACTCTATCCCACTAGATTATTGAAGATGTTTGCTCCTACAGCCGTGAAATGAATTAGGTTAGTTGATACGCTGGTGCTCTCTGGAGGGCAGATGGAAGCTTCCCTCCGGAGCTTTTTCTTTCTTTGGGAGGAGAAAGTAAAACATGAAGAATTAGGATGTGGTGTGGAGAAAGGGAGGATTAGATACATGTGCTCTGTCAGCTAACGCAAGTACTGGTCTGAATCATGAGGATCCACTAACCCCAGGGTTATCCTGAGCTTAAAGGATCAGATCTGCAGAAGACAGTTGCTACTCAGCTGACAAAGCTTCGGTCTTAGTGTTGGCCAAACATATCTATCACATAACATAACCTCTTTGCAGAAGTAGCCAAGAAGGCAATCGTTAGGACAGCCAACAATCATAGAGTTTGAAGAAATGACAGTTTCACTGTTCATTTAATTGACTTTCAAGTAGAAGTTGTTGGTTGGTTGTGTTTTTTGGCCAACCTCAGGATTAAAAGGTATTCAACCCCCCTCGAGAGGGGTGTAATTAACTATTTATTGAATTTGTTCATTGATGACTTTATGTTAATCAAATACCCAATTGTGATCTGCAAGATTCAACTTGAGTGGCTCAAGTTAAAAATTTGTCAGGTTCATAATTCTACCCACGGACCAAAAAAAGCCAAACTTATATTATTTTTGAATCCCCTGATTTTGAGGGCTGGTGGAAATAAGATATCTTTGCTTCTGACTTCCAAGCAATAAAGAGAGGTGAATCACTACTGAAAAAAAAATATATGTAGCAGACCACCCAGTTGTTACTTATGAAGCTGTAAAGTGATCCTGTGTCAAACTGGCAAACCGGAGAATTATTTTCTTAATATTACCGCAATAGTGCAAGGAAAATCAAATAAAAAACAAGAACATGGTTTCCTAACAAAGTAGCTAGGTGAGAAATATATTAATGAAGGCAGGCTGATTAATATGCTTTGAAATTTAAGCTAAACCACTCATGGACGAGAGTGGGAATTGCATATATATTTGCTGCTTTGAGAATTACACGTTACATCCCAGGAAATTACATGTGCATGTAATTCAGAACCAAGTGTTTATTTTTTTTAATAATTCTGGGTAATTATCCAGAATTATTCTCTTGGGCTAAGAGAATAATTCTGTTTACCAAATAGCAGTTCAGACTTTTGATATTTACTGCAGTTGGGCACAGCTCACCCTTTTAGGATTCTGTGGCAATGCTTCTTGAATGTCCTGCCAGCATTTTCAAAAATTGCAACTTTTGCAAAGCGGGGGGCTGGAACAATTTGTATAGCGGGGGTGCTGAGAGCCATTGAACCAAACTGTAAACCCTGCATACAATGGCAACCTCTTCAAGCCAGGGAGTGCGACAGCACCTCTAATTCCAGCACCTATGCTTGCAAATATGGATTTAACAAAAATATGCCAATGTCAGAGACAAAAAACAAAAACATGTCATTTATAATGAACAAAGTTAAGTCCTTTTTCAGAGAACATCAGCTGAAAGGCCGCAGACCAAAAATATGTGTTTTATTAATGTTTAGATGGTGGAACAGCATTTTGGAGACCACCAATTACTCTAGAAAGTAGGGTCCCAGCAGGAGACTGAGTATGCAAAACATGAGAACTTGTCTAGGAAAGAAAAAAGCCAAATTGAATGAGCACACTTGAGGATGCTGCATAGGGAAAATCAGGGGACTAGTAATAGGATATTCAGACAGTTCTAACAGAGATGGTCTTCTGGCTAGGACGCTGGATTGGTATTCAGAAGATCTGGTTTCTGGCCCTGCTACAAACTCCCTGTGTGACCTGGGCAAGTCCTTAGTCTTCTGCACCTAATTTCCCATCTGTAAAATGGAGATAACGGTTCTTAATTTCTTCCATCCTTTGTCTTGTGTATTTTCGCTGTAAGCCCCTCAGTGCAGGGATTGTGTTTTATAGTGTCTCTATAGGGTCTAGTACAATGGGGCACTAATGGAGTAACCGAATAATAATTATAATGACCTCTAGGTTGCTAGTTCAAATCTAGCCCGTGTCGATAGTGTCCAAAAAGTTTTCTCCTCTGATGACGATCAAGTATCCGTCTAACATGGTCGCAAGCCTCATCACACCTGCACAATTGGCACTAACGGGGACCCTTGCTGACACTCTCAAGAGGGAGCGCAGGATTGAATAGGCCTTGAAAACAGAACCTCTCATCCCCAAATTAATCCATCTCCAGGAGGGTTGAGGCATTTTGGCAGGGCAGTGTGAAGGAATCTTGAAAGGCAATACATACAATATCACTCGATATGCTGAAGTTTAGAGATGTGGCGGTGATGTAATGCAACCTTGGCCTTCCGGTCTCTAGAAAGCATGCTTTGACCACCGTGCAAATCATGCTTTAAAACGGCAAGTAGACAATTCACAGGAAGATAAAGCAGCATGAATAGAGAAATGTGCTTAAAAATAACAGTATAATCAAAGTTATAACTTTCAACCCAGCTGGAGGGTGGGGGAAAAACCCTGTTAGCTGATTTCCAGTCTGGAAAACCAATGACTTTATTAATTGGGGGTGTTATTTCTCAGCGCATAATACATTGTCAACTTTACAACCTTTTTATTTTTATGGGTGAGATAGTGGGGCTGCTCTTTTTTTGGTGGTATTCAAGGAACATCTAGTTAATTAGCATAACGAGGGCTAAATCCTAAAAAGCATGACTAACAGGACAAGAATCCAAATCAGTCTCAAAACTCAAAACGGTTCTAAACACGCATCATCTGCTCTTTTTTTTTTTTGCGGATTCCTATAAATTGTTCTTTGCCAACATGCTAAATCATTTATAACATTTTCAATTTTGATGGACTGGCTGAGCCGCACAGCAAAGCAATCGGTTCCATGAAAACCCAGATGTGTCTTGATGGCAACTATCTTGTGATTGGCTCCGTCTATCATGTTGTTTTGCAAGCCCTTGAGCAAAATTATAATGTCAACTCTGAGTCTGGTGTGAGTCCGTGTCAGCAAGGTTGGATTGGCAGTGATGGATTCTTGTGCAGGAATATGGAACAATTAAATACTCTCCCTGCTGTAGGCTAAGAAACACGTGTTTTGTGTATGAGAGTGAAGCAATGCACTTGATGGCATCTTCCGATGGTGTTAGAGTCTGGATTGCATTGCAATATCCTTTAAAGGTTAATGGGCCAAATCTCCAGCTGGTGTAAATATACATGGCATCATTGACTTCAATGCAATGCCATACACAAGCTGAATGTCTGGCTCTCTTCACCCTTTCACCTGTATGGTGAAGACATGATTATTGTCTCTAGTGATTGTTAGCAAGAGCAGCAATTTAGATGCCTCTTGTAGGAATTCCCAGAGTGGATCCAGAGCCAAGGGTCCATCTAGACTCGCATCTGGTCTCTGACGGTGGTCAGCGCCAGATTCTTCAGAGGTGGGCACACTGCAGTAGCAGAAGTAGGTTTATCCGCCCCATCTTTGCTTTTCATCCTGGTCATTATCCGTTAGAGACCAGCAGAAGCCGGGAGCATACGCCAGGGAGGGGGGTTCTCCAACGTGTTCTACAGATCTAGGCGGCACCTAGAGGACGTTGTGGAACCCTTTGTGTTCGATGGGTGGCTGCTGCTGCTGTTAATTTCCACTGCCGTCCTGTCCTCCACAGAATGGGGCTCATGCTCGGGTGCTACTGCTGTTCACCAACGCATGCCACCAGCTGCATCGTGCGGGTGTTTGTTACTGCAGGGCTCTCTGTGCATGCTGCGGTGTTATGGCACCAAAATAAAGACCAGAAGTCTTCTGCGGTGACTTGACATGCCAGCTTCCTCTACAGCCCTACATGCCTTAGAAACCTGTTGTTATGACACTGTAGTCTGAGGCCCAGGCTGCCTTATTATCTCAAGGTAAGTGGGCAGAAAGGCTCTTGCCATTGTGGAAAGCAACAATGGGTTTAAGAAATACAGGGAGAGAGCAGGAGCGGAAATAAGGCCCTGCTCCGGTACTTCCATCTGAGGCTCGAACGGTGCGTCTCAAACTCCATTCAACAGCCGTGCAGCCCCGAAAGGCCTGGATACAATAGCTGTATGTGCAAGAAGGAGGAATTACCTGCTTCTGGTCACATGCTGTGCATTTCCTCAGGGTGCCCAGTCCTTCCTCCTCAGCCAGGGATCCAGAGCTCCATGATGCAGCAGTGCCCAAACTTTTCCTGTCGCGCCTCCCTCTTACCAGTAATGAAATCTGTCCACTCCCCTCCTCCATTACTGCCCCTGTTGGCTCAGCAGAGACGCTTGGGCTGACAAGCAGAACTGGGGATAGTGGAGGAGCTGGGGCTAGAGGCAGAGCCGGCCTGGAGGTAGAGCAGGGCTGGGGGCGGAATGGGGCTGGGTGATTCTCCCTTTCCACCCCCTGTAGGGGCTGGCTGGGCCCCGCCACACACCTCTCCCCAAATGTTCCTCCAAGCCCCCCTAGGGAGGTATGGCCCACAGTTTGGGGACCACCGCCATAGAGGGTTGTCTGGGAAGCCTGGCTGTTAGTGCTGGAGTGGGTCACACGTGGATGGCTACCCTGTCAGTCTCCCCGCCTCCGTGAACAAAGGTGAGCTCCATGAGCGAAGCGGCTTCCTCAGCCTATATTTGGTCTAACTCCGGCAAACCCCTGTTCACTGCAAAAGGGATTAAGGGCTCATTTGCACACCCTGTTGCACGGGTTCAGCGTACGGTGTGATTCTAAACAGATTTAGTTAAACCAGTAGAAAGTCTCTGTGGACACTCTTATTTTGGTTTAATCCAGGCCTGCTTCGGTTTAGCTTCAGTTAATTAGGAACAGGTTTGAGCCAAACTGCAATAAGTGTCTAAAAATGAGAGTGTGCACACAAGGGGTTTGCACCCGTTTCATGGGACCCATGCAAGTTGCCACGTAGACAAGGCCTGAAGGAGCTCAAGGTTTGACCTGAGGGTTACATGTGTTTTGTGTTTTCTTTTGTGGTAAAAACAGGGAAATTATTTCATCTTGAAGCTACTGTGCTGCCCATCAACCCTCACCAGTAGTTACCACTCAAACGGGACATGAGTGCAGTGCTACACAGATGCCGCTGTTTGGTACTTGTTGACCTGGTGATTCCTAGATTGCACATTATGATCATCTAGCCTCACCTCCGGTATGACACAGACCAGAGAGCTTCCCCTAAATAATGCCTAGAGCAGAGCTTTTAAAAAACAATCTTCAACAATCTTCTTTTAAAAATTCAGTAACGGAGAGTCTGTCACAACCCTTGGTAATTTGTTCCAGAGGCTAATTACTCTCTTTGTTAAAAATTGGTATCTTATTTCCAGTCTGAATGTGTGTAGTAGCTTCAACTTCCAGCCATTCAATCGTGTTAGACCTTTCTCTGCTAGATTGAAGAGCCCATTATTAAATATTGGTTCCCCATGCAGATACCTAGAGTATAACCTAGTCACCTCTAACCTTCTCTTTGTTAAGCTAAATACATTGAACTAGAATGATGCTCAGTGCTCAAATAGTTCAGAACAGAGCAAAATTCTGCCTTCATTGACATCTGTGCAACCCCAGTGACATCAGTGGGTAGCAATAATAATGATGGAGAAATTGACCTGTGTATGTGAAGTTCTAATGAAAGGCTCCAAGTACAGGGTTGTAGTTCGCCCAAGCAGATACAGCTACATCTTTTCTGTGGCTGACCTATGAAAATGGCAAAAAAAGTGACATCATGTAACTTTAGGCTGTAAAATAAAGCCATATGCTCTGAAGACATGTGATTCATGACCACGGCTAAATGGACTGGGCCCAAGACATGACTGCTTTATGCTCATTAAAATCGGTTGGGGCGCTGGGTGCAAAAAGGTTCCTGGGGTTGTCAAATCATTGTCATAATCAGAAAAAAATATCCCAAAAGCTGGTTCAGCATATGCAAATATTTATGCTCTTCCAAGGGCTTTTAGATGTTCCCGCTTTTTCTGTTCTGCTTCACACATGCAAAACAGCCTCATAAATGTGCAATCAAAGCTAAAATAAAAAAGACCTCTTAGAAAACGCGCACAGATATTTAAGGGCTGTTCTTTAATTAAAAGTGCCTACCTTTTCTTCCAGGGTTTCTGAAAGCTTGATGTCATAGACACGTGGGCATAATCAGGAAGTAACCACATAGAGCAGTGGTTCCCAACCTGTGAACCGGCCCACGGAGGCTTTCAAAGTGTCCAGTGGCTCCCCGCCCGCTGGCTAAGGACTCAGGCGGAGCGCGATTCCGCGGAGCTACAAGACCAGTGTAGGCTCCTTGCTGCAGCCAAGGGATGGGAGATCAGTGCTGCCCTCCCCCCGGCTGTAGCAGGGAGCACGACAAAGCGCTTCCTCTGGGTCCCTAGGTGCTGGGGTCCCTGCTGGAGCCAGAGGGAGGGGAGCACTGATCTCCCGTCCCCCGGGCTGCAGAAGGGAACCACTGCCTAGGGACCCAGGTGGAGCGCACGGGGCTACAGGACACATGCGGTTTCCCTGCTGCAGCCAGGGAGACGGGAGATCAATGAGGAGGCAGCCTCCTTGCTGAACTCCTTCCGTCTGGCTGCAGTGGGGGGGGGGATTGCTGGTGGAGACTGGGGCCTTTCTGGGTTGTAAAAATGAGATCTGTGGTCCTTGAGCCAAAAAGGTTGGGAACCGCTGACAGAGAGAGTTCCCCTGGAACCAAACACCGGCATAGTCCTAGAAGAGAGCAGGGAAATCAAGTCACCATGCATAGGGATCTTTTTCCCACTGAAAGCAATGGCAGAACTTTGAGTGTCTGTGGGAGCATGGTGGGGCCTGTAGTGCGGTGAGGTTTTTTTTGCCACAACAACGGCAGAGCATTCTCTACAGGTTGTTCAGACTCCCAGATCCTTCGTTACAGTCGCACCATTCCAAACCAGTCACTGCAGCTGTAATTACCCCTGCGCCTAACCTTGTTTCAAACCATTGTGAGATGGAATTTTCCTTTCCTCCTATAGACAAAAATGCTGTTCCAGTAGTGCTGGGACCCAATCTCTTGGAAACCTAGCCCGATGACACGCCTTCCGTGCATTTCCCCTGCCTGAACTCACAATTAACCAGTGCTTTCATTCTTTCCTACTTAGGTGATCTTAATTATCAGTGGGAACCTGAGCTTCCTCAATTGGTTAACCATAGTGCCCAGCATTGCCTGTTTTGATGACACCTCCTTGGGCTTCCTATTCAGTTCCAAAGAGGGATGTGTGAAGGACCAAGTGTTGAAGATACAAGCCAAGCAGGCAGCAGGACAGATGCTTCCTACGAGATATGGTAGGTTGTTCCCGTGAGGAATAAAACCTTATGTACCTAGGGCTCTTATCGCTTTTATTCCAAGCTCTGGGTGACCTTGGGCAAGTCCCGTCACCATTCTGGGCCTCAGTTTCCCCATCTGTAAAATAGGGATAATGATACTGACCTCCCTTTGTGAAGTGAAGTGCTTTGAAACGTACTGCTGGCAAAGCTCTACTTTGTAAGAGCTAGGTATTGTTATTGTACACAGGGGAAGGGAAGTATCTTTGTGTAACAGTGCCCTAGTGGGATCATCCACAAGGACTGGAAGATCTCTGGATCTAAAAACCTAAACCTCTGCTGCTTACACTGAAGAGCCATTAGCTCAGAGGCAGGAGCTGCCCCTTATATACTTCTATACCCCAGCTAGAAGAGGAACAGAGAGTGCACTGTGTTAGTGCAGGTTGTATTTGCTTGTTGAAAAATAAGTCTCTAAATCTAAAATTCTGGTATCTTTGCTCATGGCGGTTGGCACCTTGCTCCACTAACTTCAGTGGGAGTATTTTAAGGTACCATTTAGCAAGAGGAAAGGCATCAGAAGTATCAAAGTAAGCAATAGATACATTGAAAACTTGGTTCCATTGAAGTCAATGACAAAATTCCCGTTGTCTTCCATGGGACAATATTTTTTAACGGTTAAACGTGGGAAAAGTTTTTCGTATTTGTCGCACTTGCAATTTTGCAGCATTTCCAACAGATACGATAGACGTAATAACTCTGTTCAGTTGTCTTTAGACCAGTCAGGAGTCGTCATTGTTCTAACAGAAGCAGAACGTTTTGCTTCTGTAATTAAATCAGTAATTTAATGTGGTGCCAAACCAAAAAAAAGGGGGGAGGGCAAAAAATTCTCTCACAAAAGCATCATTTTTAAGGAGTGGGGCTATCAGACTTTGTCAAGAACACTGGACTTGTTCAAGCATCAAGACCTTGGCTGTCAAATTGCCCATGGCATATAATTTGGCCCATAGGCATAGCATGAAAAAGTAAACAGAAGTTTTGTTAACCTGGGGGGGGGGGGGGAAAAGGACTAACGAAGCATGTGGCTAATGTACACGACTACGATTTTAAAAAATAAAATCCTATCCCCAAAGAGAACTGACAGCACGGGGAGAAGGGAGATTTATTTTCATGGGGCTGGGTAACAGATGTAGAGCTGTTTCTACTATTTGTATAAACAACATGTAAGCAACAAATTGAACATAATATCAACATCAATTACAGATGGTGGTTTTTAAATATACCCAACATCCATCAGAAAGACAAAAGAATGTTTACAAGATAAAACGCCTGCCTGTAGTTCTTTCTAAGCAAGCCTGATCCACCCGACATAATGCCATTTATTAAACAGAAGGGTTTAGTTTCAGTAATGCTAATTAAATTTCATTATACTTTTTATGTATTTATTTTAACTATTTTACTAGAAGAAATCTCTTTAGTTGCAGCATTTCAATTCCCAAAAGCTTTCCAGCAGGGCTGGTAAATGCGGCGGTCGGCATGGTGCTGGAGATCTCCTATCAAGTTGTGTTTTTCAGTCACTCTGAGTAAAGTTATTCCTGGCTTCTTGGAGAAGAGACTGAAAATTGGTTCTTCAGTTTACCAGTATATGGATCACTTCGAGAATGAGAGAGATCCCCTTGTGACTCAGTTCCCAACCTCATCCCCGTGACACTCTCTGACACGTTAAGGGTTATTGAGCCAGAAGAACATGCTACAAACTTGGATCTCAGTCCCAGGGTTTCAGTCCATCCCTGTCCCAGAAAGCACTTATGCACGTTCTGAATAATAATGGATTGCTGAATCGGTGGCTTGGACAGAAGGGCCATGTAGTAAAAGTCCTAGAGGAACATTAATCCCAAGTGTCAGCAGAATGGAGTATGTGGCATCGCATGCCCCTTTTGTTTATGTGAAAGTTTTAGACAGAGCCTGGCACGTGGGAGCAGATCCTAAAGGCACCAACTTTCATTGATTTCAATGGGACTTGGGTGCCTAAATACCTTGGAGGATCTGCACCTTGGTCTCTAAGGGCCTAATCCAAATCCCACTGAAGTCAATGGAAAGATTCCCATCGACTGAGCTGTAAAGCGGACCCTGCACCTTTTCCTCCAGCTTCACTTCCGTCTGCTGCCGTTGTTCTCCCTATGGATTATAACTGCAGTTAAAGGTCTGATAGGTGCCACTCGGGGGGCATGGTTATGGCATACCCAGAGCCGTAAGTATCCACGGGCTAGGCAGCAGTTCTGCAGAAAAGGACCTGTGGGTTACAGGGGCACCAGGCTTTGAGCCAGGGAGGGGAGCTGCCACCTGGGCAAACTGCAGGTGGCTGCCACCTGGCTGCCAGCCTGGGAGATGGGCGACAGCCACCTGCTCCGAGTTGGGGCGGAGGAGGCTTCTGCACAGGCTGGGACCCGGGGATGTGGGCAGGCGGCAGGCAGCTGCTGCTCATCTTCAAGCCAGAACACGGGAGCCTGTCTCTCAGCTCAGAGCTGGGGCACGGGTGGCAGCCACCCAGCTGCAAGCCCAGCTTGCAAGGCGCAGGAGAAACTATGGACTAGATTGCCTCCTGAGATCCCTTCCAACTCCAATCTTCTGTGATTCTACGGTGCTTTGTAGCTGTGCCAGAAGAGATGGCCTGTGTCCCCCAGGAGCTGACTGTCCAAGGGCTGGATCCTGCACACCCTCACTCACCCAGTTAGTGCCAGAGAAGTCCGAGAAGCAGGGATCTGGAGAATCAGGCCCGTATTTAGACAGCCTCCGGACAAATGGTGACCTGGGGAGCACCAACATTCACCAACAAAGCTTTGAAGCCGTTGGTGTTTGGTATCTGATTTTTCCTTACATACTAGTAGTGTCAGGCCATCTGAAGGACAAACCAATCCCCTGAGCAAGTTGTGTATGGCTTTGCCTGATCACAGAGGCATCCCTGCTGTGACACGGGGGGCTGGGTGAAATAACCCACCCGAGCTCCCTTCCAAATCTAATGATTCTCCAAAAATATTCCCAGACTAAACAATTGTTCATACCATGTGAGAGGTTTAAACAAACATCCCGCTCCTGCAGAGATAGGAGGAAAGCTACGTGCATTTGCTTTGATTCTTCTTCTTTGACTGTCCCCATTAAATTAAAAACAGTCATAAGCACAAAAACCCTTGCGAGGTAGCCTTTGCTTATAAGTCTGACTGTGATCACTTTTGATTCTCTTTAGACTGAAATGCAGCTTTTTGTCCAGGACACCACCAGTCTGGTTTGCATAGTGCCCTTCATGCAAACCATATCCCAAAGCACTTCACAACGTAAAAGAATGCAATTCTGAAGTTGAATAAGAAGTAATAGCCAAAGGAGAGAGAAGTTGTATAGAGGCATTAGATATGGAAGAGATGAAAAATCAAAGAGAATTGTTGAGTCAGAGGCAGGAAGATGCAGAAAAGCAAATTCCAGTGGCAAAAGCTGCAGAGGAGTGGTCTCTCTTGCACCAGTGGTGAGGAGAGACAAAGAAAAGGCTGGGGTTAGGAACTGTGATGGGGAATGGAGAGGGTTTGAAATCAGCTGGAGACAGTCCATGGAGAGTCTTAAAAACAAGGAGGGCGATTTTGAGCAATGTCTAAATGCCAGCTGTGGTTTTTTTCTATGCTTAAACTATTATTACTCTAACATTTTAGACATTTTTCTTTTTAGCCCCTTCTCAGACTATTTAGAGAAAGGCAGATCTTTGGAGAGATATTGCATGGCCTACTGGCAAAGATTTGTGTGATTATGTGTAAGAATTTATCCACTTTAGCTTGAAAAAGAGCTAAGACCAACTGTTATCAGCCCTCTGAAAGTGCTAGTCAGGTGACAGGAAAGAATTGTAGGGAGAAAACCAACTTCTCAGGAGCAGAATCTAAACTGGTAACAACTTCAGACGGTGAAGTCACTTTCTTTCTGGTTCTGTTTGTGTTCTAACCAGGCTGCTACGTCCGCAGAGTCGTGAACATCTCATTTGGACTCCTGATAACCTACCTTAGCATACCTGTCGTCCTCAACCTGCTTAATTCCAGACAAGTCATGAACACCTCATTCAACCCGCTCCGGATAGTAAACACATACGGCGCTTTTGGAAGGTACTAATCATTTGAATGGACCCACTGGTCTATCTGTTCTGTTCTGTTCTGTTCTCTTACCGACAGCATGAAGTATAGCCAATTAGCCAGGCTTTGTGTCTCCAAATTTTTTTTAAATCCTTTTGGTAGCTGATAGAATCAGAGTAGCTGTTCACTGGGCGGGGCGAAAAAAGGGAGTGCGTGACAGAGGGATCACGAAGTTCTCTCCTATTGTATTACAGTTTATTGGACTACAGTTCGGTTTAGATTTAGAACTATTCTTAAGAAGCACAGTATATGAGGTATAAAAACATGATGATGATTCCCATAGAAAGCAGGAACAACGGGCGTCCTGTAGCACCTTCAAGACTAACACATTTCTGCGGGCATAAGCTTTCGTGGGCTGCAACCCACTTCGTCAGACACAGCCCACGAAAGCTTATGCCCGCAGAAATGTGTTAGTCTTTAAGGCGCTACAGAACTCTCGTTGTTTTTGCTGTATACAGACTAACACGGCTACCCCTCTGGAACTTTTCACCGTAGAAAGTAGGGTTTCATATGGGTCATATTCAGAGTGAATTTCTCTCTCTCTCGTGTGTGTGTGTGTGTGTGTGTGTGTGTGTGTGTGTGTGTGTGTACGTGCACGCACGCCTCTAGTTGGGAAAGTCTCCTCCATGAACTTGCCTTGCCTTTCTGCTGTGGCAGGAGGAAAGTCATAAGGATGTGCCTGAAAAAAGGCCTTCTGCCTGATAACATACGGGCTGTTGAGCCACCTTCTGGTGGCCATACTAGTTATCTGTGCAAGGGTCCACACATGCTAAATGTTTACCACTGCTTTCAATCACATAGCAAGAACCTGTTTCCATATCTAACAGTTGGCAGCTGGCTGCTTTTGCGGTAACAGCAGAGGGGTAGGGAAGGAGAAGAACCTCAACGCAGCACGTGCAATCTGTGGTTGTTGCTTTGGTATTGTGACAGTGTGAGGCCCCATTTTCCTTGGCTAGAGGAATAGAAATTACTTGCCTTGAAGACGATGTGATCTGAATAGACAAGAGCGGGAAAGGGGCAGGGTATGAAACAGAAGCAGAGGGGTGGTTTACAAACATGTTAGCGCCACCCTTTTTATGCTTCCAGTGACTCAGGCTGATGTAGGAGCGAGTCTGTTTGGGTTCTTGCAGCACACCCAGCATTTTGATGTTTGGGCACCGTCTAGGGATTGATCAGTTACCGAGCTGTTTTGGAAGAAATCTGCATCTCCGGATGCTGTTACAGGGAGGAAATAGAATTGGAGGGTTGGGAGTTTCATCTTCCAACCAGTTGTGCGCGCAATTCCTACTGACGGCCACGTGAGCTGTAGACATGCAGCTGAGGGAAGGACGGTGCCCAAGCCATTGAACCCAGTTGGAGGGTCTGAGGTAATCCTGATGAAACAGGCCAGTAACAAACCTCCACAACGTGAACCCTGCTGTCTTCCTACACAGACCCCACAAAATCAGTCTTTCCTAGGGCCCACTGTGCTGACCAGGAGACCTTCTCTAGATTAGGGTTTCTCCGCCCATGGGTCGGGGCCCAAAATCGGGTTGCCAGAATATTTCAAAGGGTCGTGTGGCAGCTCCTGTCCAAACCTGAGCAGCGCTGCAACCCTGGAGGTGGTAACGCCAGAGGCGGAGAGCCAAGCCCAGCCAGCCCCGCAGCAGAAAAGCAGCCACTGTGGGGTGAATGCTGGGCAAGACCCAACCCCTCCCGGGGGCAGGATCCGACCGAAACCACCCCCGGGCCTCCACCCCCAGATTATTTACTGGGTCACGACAGGCCATAAACATTTACAAATGGGCCCTGAGCCCAAAAAGGTCGAGAACCGCGGCTCGAAGAGGCCGAGCCAAAGGATGGGAAAGGCTTCTATTCATTGCAGTGGACTGCGGATTAAACATCAGATGAATAACCAACTGTTATCAAAGGGGCATTATAAAAGGAGGAATCTGATTGGCTGCCAAAGATTCTGGCTCAGCGGATACCGAGGGTAACCACCCACGTGCGTTAGGTCCTTGTTACAAAAACGTAACCTTGCAATGCTTTGTGAAAGTCACGTCATGCTCTGAGCCGTGGGGCTACGCCGCGTGCCCATAGTCACACCGGCCTGTGAAATGATCTCTTACCCACCTTTCAAACAAGCAGACATTCCTATTCAGCCTCTGCCGACAGGGAAGCTTTGAACAAACACAGTAAAAAAAAAAAAAGAAAGAAAAACCGAAACCTCCGCACTTTAAAACACAGATGTGTTCTGTGCGACGTGTGGAAGTCCTGTTTTTGGGGGGGAGAATGGAAGGGGGGGAGGGTAGGAGTGGTGAGGACAAAGCAGCATTAATCCTTGCACCTCTTTGATTGTTGGAGTCTTGGCGTTACGGGAGTTTGTTGTATTTGGGGTGTTGTTTTTTTCTTTTTCCTCTTCAGTCCAGGGGTTTTGTCTCAACAGTTACCAGAACCTAAAGAGCATGTGATGAAATGCTGTTGTAATATGTTTGTAATTCCAGCCTGTGTAAACCAATAAAAAGAGGATTGCAGCTCATAATGAATATACGATTATGTGAAACTTGACATATTTTGAATCACACAGTAGGAACATACTTTTATTAGTAATTTGGTGTCCCTGATTTACAGTGTGTTTCTAACCATTGGGCAGCTAGCCACGGCTCATAACTCAGCCTAGGGTAGAGTATGGAACTTGGCTGAAGAGTCCAGAATCTATTAAATGGAGGTAACAATTATAAGTTGAGACAAATGGCAGTCCATTAGTTGCAAGCCTCTATCACTGGAAAGAAGCAAAGGGGGAGGGAATTGCTTGTTTCAGCTTCCAGTTGCTTGGGTTGGTGGTGGAAGGAGCGAGAGAGGGACGGAACTAGGGGAGGGGTGCTGGACCAGTTTGATAAACAGAATTATGATGTTATGCCCACGCCATGGCAAACAGAGCGCTCCATCGTGGGAAAAAAAGCCATTGTGGAACAGATTTCGACATGGGCGCCTCGCTATAGGTCTCTCCTGTGGCCCGGGGCTTGCCCTCTTCAGTGTGCGATTGCCTTGTCATGTGGAGGCTGGTGCATCGTAACACTTAGGACTGCCTGTGACCTGCTGTAAGGCCGGGGTGTTTTTTTATAGGTCTAATTAGCTCCAGTAAGCTTGTTTTCCTTTTCTGTTTCTCTTGGCTTCAATTGTGATGGCTCACACCCCTGCCCTCCTTTCCTCGGCTGCAGAGCAATGGCTCCGTGAGACTTCTCCTCCAGCTGGGGAGGGCAAAACGCTTGGACACTTACAGACAGCTGTTCCCGGTGTGCCAAGAGTAATCTGCTAGGGCGTGCTCCATAGGCGGTGGGTCATGCATGCCAGCTGGCTGCCGCATTCTAGAGCCGACAAAGCCAACTGACCTGGATGCAATGTACGTGATGCCTGCCCATTGCCACAGCTCTCCTGAGTGAACCTGAAGGAAGCCAGGCTGCTGGGCTTTTCCCTGCTGGAAGCTTCTCTGCGGATCCTGCAGAGAGAATCTTTCTTGCTGGAGGTCACAAGCTAGATTTTTTAAAATGCGCATGTATGATTTGTGTGCCCATCTGCCACAGCTGCACACGGAATGGCACGTGTGAATGCCCAGCTCGGGTGTGTCGTTGGGACAACCACGCCTGCAAATGACACGCGTGCCTTTTTGCACACGTGGGTCCTTATGAAAATCTGGTTATGTATGTGTCAGTTTTGTGATTGACCTAATCTTGGCTGCCCCGCACGAGCCATGCGGTCGCAAAGGTAAGGCGTTCGCGCCACGGCGTGTGCTGCCGCTAGATTGTCATTGTGGCTGAGATAAAGTGATGTGCTGAGGACCAAGTTGGGGGAGAGGCGAATCTCATGGTTTGGGCACCAGTCCGGGTCTTGAGAGACCCGCGTTGAATTCCCTGCTCTGCCTTGTGTGACCTTGGACACGTCTCTTAGTCTCTGTGTGCCTCAATTGCCCATCCATAAAATGGGGATATATCACCAGGGCCTGGTGAGGATAAACACAGTGAAGGTGAGGTGCTGAGGTGCTGTGGCCATGGGGACCATAGAAGTACCTTAGATAGACTGGTGCTTAGACGCTTGTCATAATCGAAATGTTAAACTGCTACCACACTTCCCCGTAGCTGAAAAGCCAAAGGTAGGTTAAAAGAGATTTTAGACGAATGGGGCAGTTACTTGCTGACTCTCAGCATCTAGGATTTGGCATAGCCTGAGAAAATAACAATGCCATGATGTTTCCCGCAGCATTACTAAAGAGAGAACCGAGATCGTCTTCCAAGGTACATCCAGCCTGGACCCCAATGATCCCACTGCAGTTTGGGAAGAGTATGAATTTAAATGCAAGCCAGGGGATTTGAAGAGGAGGCCGTGCCTTATTACGCCATACCACTATCGTCTGGACTGGCTCATGTGGTTTGCTGCATTCCAGGTGTGTACCTTATACGCGCTGAGCTTTGTGTGTTCTCTGACCCAGAAAGAACAGTAGAAATCAAGGGAATAAGCAACATGAAATTGCTGTGCCCCTAGAATAGACAACTACCTCAACAGATGTTTGTTCTCCTATTTGTTGTAGTTGGTGGTGGTTAAATTATAGAAATAGGATAACAACTTGCTCTTATAGAGAGACCCTTTCAGCTAAGGACTTCAAAGTAGCATTAATCCTATGAATATAGAATAGTTATGTCCATTTTATAGATGGGGAAACCGAGGCGCAGAGAGGCTGACTGACTTGCCCAAAGTCACAGAGGGAGTTAGTGGGAGAATGTCCACTTCTGATGAATAATTTGCTTGTCAGTAGAGGTAGCAGGGTCCACTCCAGTAACGCAGTGCATTTGGAGTCAGGGATACTACCTTCTCACCACATCTCTGCCACTGACTCAGAATGTGGAGTTGGGCAGGTCACTTAAACTCTGTGCACCCCATTTTCCCCATCCATACATTGGTGATAATGGTACCTATCCACGCTTGTGAAGTGCTTTGAGGAAGAGCAAAAAGGCTAATGTTTACTGGGTGCATTATTTTTTATTTCAATGAGATTTGATTTTGAAAACTCTCTCCATTTTTATTTTGATTAGAACATTGCATCATATTTTGCCTTTTCACCCCAAACAACTCCCAAATATTTTAGAGATAATATGCTTACAGAGATCAGTTCTCCCCCCACTGAAATGCAGTAGCCTCTGGGGTGGAACACTACAGCTCACAGGAAGACTTCACACCACTTTAGGACAGTGAAGAAGGATGCTTGATGCAGTTGGACCTGCAGGGGGAATTTAGGTAGCTAGAATGTGGTTGCCCAGTTTGGAGTTTAGCTAGGATGAATGGGCTCTGTTCTTAGGAAAAACACAATAGGGTCTTTAATTACCTAAATAGGTAAGCAGTCCAGTGATTATAAAGCATACACAGTATCAACTGTGAATTTATTGCACATTCACAAGGCAGAAAAAATATTTGAAACCCTAGTTTGAATTTCTATTTAAATTTCTATTTGAATTTCTTTCCAGCTTATTTCTGGCAAATTAGAATAAATTAGCTAAAGTCACTCAATAGTTGTTTTTGTGACTAGGAAGAGAGGTACCTCCAACCAAAATATTGTGCGTCCGTCCCTCAAGGCCCTCTAGGAAGTATGTACGTGTCAATAAAGGATCGCTTTTTAATTTAAATGGAAAAATGAATGCAGTTGAATAGAGGTTTAAGCTCAGTGGTTGATATAGCTCCGTTTTAGTTAAGATATTTTTTATTTTTCAGCAATAATAATTGTAAAAGCACTTTGAATTTATATAGTGATTTTTCACCCAAAGATATCCCAGTGTGTTACAAAGGTGGGCAAGTATCATTACTCTTGCTATAAAAACAAGGAAACTGAGGCACAGAAAGGTTACGTGATGTGCCCGAGATGTCACAGTGAGTCAGTGGAAGTCAGGTCTAGAACCCAGTTTTACCATCTGGAGTTGCCTGCTCTAACTGGGTTCAAAATCCTGGGTTCAGTAGTAGTAACCCAGTAACTCAGTAATAACCCAGGCAACTGGTTTCATTGGGAGTTTTGCTGAGGAAGGGTTCATATTTTGTCCAAATATCTTTTTTCCTCCCTGTCACCTGCAAACAGGTGGGGGGAGGGGTTTAGTGGGGAAACTTCCAGAATTGGGTTCTTGAGCCTTTTTATTCTTTTCTTCAAAGTCTTATTTACATTCCCATTACAATTTACAACAGAACTTACAAAGTCAAGGCTTGGGAACAATTGCATAACATCCGCCCATCCCAGAATACTTTATTATAGGCCTTTTCCTTCATCCTCTTAATCTCTTCGTCCTCCTCCTCCCCTCCCATTTTCTGTTTTTGTGGTATTTTCATTGAGGCGCCTTTTAGATTTTTCAACAATGACATAAACATCTCTCTTTGGCTATGGATTTATATTTACCCCTCAAGTTCTTGTGTGCTGGAATTTCATTTAATCTGCATTAGGTATGCTTATCCCTCAGCAAGAAGACAGCAAAGGTCAAAACTCAATCCAGTGCTAGTGCGTAGCATTAAATAAAGATGCAGTGGGTGGAATGGAAGCTGTTGGTTGAAAATCTCATTTAATTTGGAAGGGCTTTGCTATCTAGAAAGACTCACTCCAGCTCACTCAAGAGCAGGTTTTGTGTGTAGGAGAAACAGCACCGAGATGAAAGAATGGCCATTTCTTTCCAAGGCAGGAATATCCCTAAGGTTTTAAAATACAAAGTGTTCTCAGGTTTGAAAAGAAGTGAGGATGGGGTATAAATACTCATGCATTGTACGCAAGTGTTGGTGCTGAGTGACAGTGTTACACACCAGTTAGATCTTTCAGCAGACACAGACCTGGCATGTTGAGTGACAGTGATATATGTGAACAGCTTGGGGAGGAGCAGGAGACAGAAATAATGCAGGCCCATTTCCATCTTTTCCTTTTAATTCAATAAAAGGTAGAGGACAGAACAAGGAGCAATGGTCTCAAGTTGCAGTGGGGGAGGTCTAGGTTGGATATTGGGAAAAAAAATTTCACTAGGAGGGTGGTGAAGCACTGGAATGGGTTACCTAGGGAGAGGGGGGGAATCTTCATCCTTAGAGGTTTTTAAGGCCCGGCTTGACATAGTCCTGGCTGGGATGTTAGTTGGGGTTGGTCTTGCTTTGGGCAGCGGTTGGGACTAGATGACCTCCTGGGGTCCCTTCCAACCCTAATCTTCTGTGATTCTATGAAAAGGTCCCCAAGGTGTCTCTATAGGCTGCCACACATGGGGCTGCAACCGTACTGGTGAATTCAAAGCCCTGCAGTTACACATGTCGATGAATTACACTTCCACTCATTAAACCTCATGATCCCCTCATTGGCAGTGGGTAAATGCCTACTGGTCCGTTTATGTGTCCCCTTCTACAGCTGAACCACCAAAGGTGTACGTTTATTACAGCCCTCAGCCACAGAGCCTGGCTCATTAGCTGAAACTGTGGAGATTCTTCTCTTAGCTCTGGAAGTCCCTGGGTGAGCCCGTGGTGTCAGCTAAAATGGCAGCTATCGCACATCCACTGACTTCCCCAGCAGCTGGGAGCAGAACCCATGAGTCCCTGCTGTCGTCATGAGGCCATATTTGCTCCCCAGAAGAAGCTGTAAGAACCTGCTGGCTTAGAAGCAGGGACTGTAGGCTCTGAGGCAGGCATTGCTTCCTCATCACCACTAGAGGCCTAGGCAGGGCTGCCACCGAAAAGTACTGAGAGGCAAAGACCTGAAGAAAGCCCCGCCCAAGGAGCATGAGTGACAGACCTCTGTGATTCCCTGATTGGCTGGCACTCTCTATATAAACCTGGAAGCCATTTCTGGGAGTTGCCTGAGCAACGCAGATCTCTGGTGTGCTTCTGCCACAGACCCTTCCCTGTTGTGACTTGCCTAATCCCAGACTCGCTACCTCGGCCTGGCTTCTGACTCTGATCTTGCCCAGACCGATGCCTTTTCTTGTCTCACTCTCTCCATTTGGTGACAGACTCTGATTCCGTGGTTTTGACCTGGCCCTGAACTGATCTTCGATTCTTCAATCAGATGCTGAGCAGTTCACCCCATTCGCACAGGCTACCCCTGACACAGCCCTGACACTGACTTCAAGTTCTCTGCTCTGAACAAATGAAATTTCTGGTTCTCTGCACCTCTGCAAATTAGACCTGGCCTGTGCTGAAATATTACAATGGCGTAATTATATTGCTCAGGGGTGTGAAAAAACCACATCCCTGACAGATGTAGCTGTGCCAACATAACCCGCAGTGAAGGTGCAGCTCTGTCAACGGAAGCCATGCCTGACTTCGTTCAGGGAGGTGGTGTTCCTGCACCACCGGAAAACACGCTTCGGGGCTATGCCAGCATAGCTATGCTAGGATTGTCTCCCTAGTGTAGACATACCCTTATTTAGGTGCCAAACTGGATTTAAGAACCTAACCTTAAGTAACTATCTTTTAAAAATAATTGGCATTATATATACCAGGGATGGCCAAACTTACTGACCCTCCGAGATCCCCCCTCTTCCCACTGGGCAGAAGCTCTGAGCGCCTCATCCCAGTATGGTAGGCAGAGAACAGGGGGGATCAGAGGGGATGGGGGCTCCGCGAGCTGCACTTTAAAGTATAGATCACCCAGTTGTCCTCGCCTACCTGTTGGAGAGATGTGTGTTTTTCTGTCTTTAATACAAACCACTTCAGGCAGGAGAAGGTTGGGTTTGGGTTTTGTTGTTGTTTTTTTGATTGAACCACCCTGGACAGATGGCTTGGCAATGTGGGGAGAAGAAGAGGGGGTGAGAAACCAGGGGTTTAAATTCCAGGAAAAAAGTTTGGGAATTCCAACTGGTTTTGCCCCAAAATAGTGAAGCTGGTTCATAAAACCAGGCCCTCCCTGTTTCTGGATTGCAGTTTATTTCTTTTCAGCAAGTTTTATTTTATTTTTTCCCCAGTGTTCCCAGTCTGCCCGATAACTTTTGGAACAGCAGGCCTGCGAGCTGGCTTTGCGGTTTGCTGAAGGTGGTCAGTTAAGGAACTGACATACCCCACTCCTGACAAGCTGCAGAAAAGCTAATGGAGCTTGGGGGAAGATATTTACCATCCCTTTGTGCGGCTCGTGACAGGTTCCTCTTTACACCTCATCACGCTTGACATATGACGCCTTCTTTCACTTCGGGCTTCCTGAGCAACTTTCCACTGTGGAGCATAACTGCAGGATTTGCGCTAGGGAAACACAGGCATGTTGACAGAAGTAGGCCCGAAGCCTGTCATGGCTGACATGGGCCTTCACTTGTCACATGTTTGAATAGCTGGCATATCCGAAACGTAAGAAGCTCAGGGATTTTGTTCTGGAGCTCTAACTCTGAAGTGCAATTTATTAGTTGACTACCACTTAATTACTGTCCTGGTAGCGCTTTAATTGCATGTAATATAATGTGACATTACTTTCCAGGAAATTGCTTTTATGATCTTAATTTTATTATCTAAATACAATCTCCCTTTTCATTTGGTTTCTAAATCGCTTCCTTGTTTTGAATGCTTTGGCATCCCATGGGTGCTGTAGCTCTGAATTAATGTCCTTCATTTAGTGTTGGCAGGGACGTAACCAATCCAGTAACATGTCTGTGCTGCTTCTTCCTGTCTGCAGAAGAGAACAATCTCATACAATGCGCCAGGGCAATGACGTGTAGAAATCAGTGTGCCTTTCTTTTTAATGTATTTCTTTGCAGCCTCTTAGAAGGGGATTCCCTTGGACTATCTTCCCACTGATAACATTGTCATGAGTATGTATCACGTGAGTTATGTGAGACTCAACAAATGTCTCAAGAATATTTTGGGCCCGAATGCCACAAGCACTTATGCACATTAGACTAGTGCCAATGACTTCATTAGAGCTACTTGCAGGAGTAAAGCTACTCATGTCCAGACGTGCTTGCAACATCAGGTTCTCGGTCAGCTGAGGAAAGGATCTTGCAACTGTGCAATAATTTCTGGACCACCGTGTGACTTTAAAAAAAATCTGAGTCAGGTTCTGGCTGAAATTTCCATGGAGATGCTAGGAAGGAGGGGACGAGGTAGCCTTATTCAGTCACAGTCTCACCCTACTTCCCAGCAAGAGCCAAGTACAATCCCAGTCCCTGCATTCAGAGAGGGCAAGGAGTATTCAAGCCAACCACCCTCTGTAACCCTAGCCTTCCCATGGGATGTGCCTGAGCAGTTCTGGTCTCTCATGGTTGTGAGACCCTTCTTTTGTCTTGGCCAAATACAGTAGTGTCAAGGCTGATGGGTGTGGTTGTATTATTAAATGAATAGACACTCACTAATGATGAGACCTCTGTGTGGGAACTGGACAGGACAATGTGTCCTTTTGGTCAAAGTAGCTGGTGTTCATGTTTCCATTGCTTAGAATTGTTCTGATGGGTCAGAACCTGAGCTGGTATAAATTGGCCTGCCACCAATGAAGTGAACTTAAATCAAGATCTGGCCCAGTATAACTCTATGTATGTTGTTTAGAGAGAGTCACTGCTAAATGGAAAGAACAAATTGATACTAAGCATGTGAATGCACATAAAAAGGGTGTGCATTAAATAACCAAGCTATTGAATTAAGTGGTGTTGTGATGTTGTTGTACAAAAGACGTCAAACTCAGTGCTTTGGGAGCTAGCATGGTGGATTCAACATAATTAATAAATGGCAACCAGACAGCAGAATAGTGTGTATAGTCTGGGTTTTAAAGTGGTTCAGTTTTTCTAGCTTTTGGCTGGTAGTCAGCAATGGAAAATCCTAGCTGTTCTTAATAAAGGGAAATCAAAGGTGGCGGGTTGGTTGGTGAGTTGGGTTGGGTTTGTTGTTTTTTCCTGTGACATGAAGAAAATTTATTCTAATCACAGTGTAAACTCTCCAGAACAGGAGCTATTGGTTTGGACAGTGCTGAGCACACTGTTGGTGCTACCATATAATAGTCCTAACAAAGCAATTGCCATCTTGCTACTGGTTTTTAAAGTCCAATATCTTGTTAGGTTATAGTTTGAACAGGTCCAAAAATATCAGACTGTTGGGACAAACTGTGACCTATGGCATCTAGCTAAATGTTCCAGTCACCCTGTCTTGCACGGCCGGCAATGTTGACAATTGTGCCCGCTCCTCTTATAGAGTGTTTGTGGACTAAAACGGGATCCTCTGTAGGATCTGATGTGCCGTGTATATTCTGATCCACGGTAGCTAAAAATGCCACCTTAAGACAAAAATCTTGAACTTCAAACCACCTTTGCCCCTTTATCATCTTTTAACACACAAAATCTAGTGGGGAAATGTGCAGAGCTCTCTGGACATGCAAAATACTAATGCTGAGCTGCCATGCCAACTTTCCAGCTGTTTCCACATGTGCATCTCATACCTACCTCCTCCAGAGCATCTGCGCCAGGACTAAGATTCAGTAAAATGTCACACTAATCCACAGTCCTTTTTTATTAAGTGACCAATTAAAGTGTAGAGGTAAAGGGTTCTTATTCTTATTATTTCAGTTGGGAATACACTCCCTGTCGTTCTTTGTGGGGTTTTTAAATTTTTTTCCCCATTGATTATATTATATACTGGTTTGTTATCTCTTCAGTGTTTTATTGTTGCTGCTGACTCCGTAATTTTTCCCACCACCCCTCTCCTACCTTAAACCATAACCTACTTTTTAATATTTTAAAGTACTTAGGTCCTTTTCAATGCAAGTTAATATATTAAAAGCAGAAATGCTATTTTAATGTGCTATTAAGGTTACCTGGTTAAACCTCATAAAAGTCAGGAAGTACAAAGAGTTAAGCTTCTCGTGGTTTTACATTAGCTCACTCGTGCCATATTGTGAGTTATTTGTATTACAGTAGCACCAAAATCCCTCCCCACCCGTGAGGTCAGGCCCTATTGTGTTAGCCTCTGGGAATCCTAGGGAGAGACAGTCCCTGCCCCAAAGAGTTTAAATAGACAAGGCAGACAAAGGAGAAGAAGGGAAGGAGGGATGCAATGAGTTGCCCGAGGGGGTACAGAGGTCTGTAGCTGGTCTGGGAACAGAGCTCACGATCTTCTGACCTCCTGACCCAGTACCCTATCTGTCTAGACCACACTGCTTCCCCCAATGTCATACCCGTGGACTGATTTTCAGAAGCACCAAGCTCTGAAGTTCACATTGACATCAGCTGGAGTTGTGGGTGCTCAGCACCTCTAAAAATCAGGTGAATATTGTGGTATATTTGGGCCTATGTTTAATAGGTTGACTAGTACTTTGGGCAAGTCGCTTCCCCTCCTTGTGCCTCAGTTTCCCCATCTGTGAAATGGGGATAATGACGCTGACCTCCTTTTGTAAAGCACTTTGAGAGCCACTGATGAAATGTTCTATATAAGAGCTAGGGGTTATTATTATTAATCATTGTTAGTCATCCAAAATAATTTATCCGCATAGTGGTCGAGTGAATGTTTCGATGTGCACCTTTATTTCTGCCTTAGCTGACTTCTTGAGGCACGTTTGAATATGTAACCTGAATGGTGGATGAATGTAGTTTTTTGCATTTAATGTTTTTTAAGGAAAGCCAGGGAATAAAAGAGAGAGAAATAAACCAGCTGTGCATGTTGGCGTGTGCACGCGCTCAGCTAGGTTTTGTTTACTGGTTAAGCTCCTCACGGCAAGCGTTATGAGTTTGTACTGCACTTAGCACATTTTGGAACTCCCGCAATAGGCTTTGGAATTCATTGGTGGAGGTGCTGTGGTGTAATAACACCTAGCATTTATTATTCAGATAACAGCAGTACCTAGAGGCCCCAGCTGAGATCCCCCAACTGGCCTCTTTGTGCTGGACGGATTGCACCCCATAGCGAGCTTGCAGTCTGAATAGACAAGACACGCTAAGGGCATGAAGGGAAACAGAGATAATGACTTGCTCAGGGTCACTCACAGACGGGAATGGCACCTGGGTCACCTGACTCCCAGTCCAGTGCTGTATCTGGCTGACTTCATCAGAGTTTTCATTTATGCCAGTTAAGCATAATTATACCCAATTTACAAGTAGGGAAACTGAGGCATGGTGAGGTTAAATGACTTGCCCAAGGTCATGCAATGAGTCAGGGATAGAGAGGAAGGCCTTAGGGCATGACAGAGGGAAAGGATGGCAGCTCCAACCACTCACTCCACTGATTGAAAGAGAGAAATCAACAACCTTCCCAGCTACCAGAAGGGTGGCCCCTCTGTGTGTGTGCATTTCAGGTTGAGTTTCCAACCAGCAATGAAAAGACACACATTAAGGAGGTACAAAGCGTGGGACAGGGGCCTCCACTTAAAAGGTCCAAAATCCAAAGGCAGACCCGAAAAGAAAAGTGACCTATTTAGTTACTTTTGTTCTGAATCTTCTGGCTCTTTTTTTAAGCCCGTTTTACGATGCAAGGTGTTGCTCATGTTTTTTGAATGCTCCGAGCTGGCAGATGGATTCTCCATCACGGGCCATTTTTAAATCAAGACTGGATGTTTTTCTGAAAGATCTGCTCTAGAAATTATTTCGGGGCAGGTCTTTGGCCCGTGCCGTACATGATCACAATGGTCCCTTCTGGCCTAAGAATCTATGAACTGAAATCCCTTCCAGTTCATCTGCATCTTTCGGGTTCTGAGTGGCGCAGCTCCGTGCACCCTGGTAAGCCGTATTGTATCACCTCCTTGCCTGGTGACATGATGCCTCTCTGGGTACAGACCAAATCACCTTGATTATTTTTTTTCTCCTTTGCCACTGTATCACTTTACAGACTAATGTGTTCAACAGCGCAGTGGTTAGTGCAGTGCTGCTTCTGCACGTTCCAGCCCTCAGCGAGCAGCACACGGTATCGAAGCTTTTCGTGCTGGGGAGGGCATGCTCAGTGGAAATTTCTCTCTGCAGACTTGACTGGGGCCAGGAATGTGGTGTGAATTTCAACAGAGAAGCGTGCTTCACAATCCACACGCCTTTCCTGGGGGGCACGGGGTTGTTAATGACTGTGTCAGAAACCAAACGGGGCCAGGCATCCTGTAGCAGGGGGGCCAACTTTCATAATTTGATCACGAGCTTCCTGATATTTGGTGTCTTTCCTAAAGCCCCAGCGTGTGGAGTCAGGTGCTTAGATGAGAATTTCAGCTTTCATTTAAAAAAATATATATATCCTCACTGTCTGGCCCTTATAGCTATGGAAAAAAGCTTGACCGAGAGTCTACAGTTTCTTCCTCTGTCCGTGCTTAGGATTGTTTCTACACAAAAGGGGATGTCTCCGGCTTAGGCTGCTGCAGTTTCTGGCTGAACTGTCACAATCTGAAAATCCGGCCCCTTTAAGGTGTCCCCAGTTTGGGGCCCCAAGAAACGGAGTCACCCAGAATCACTCGTTCCTGTTGAAAATCTTGGCCTAAATCTTTCTGGGAGGCCTGAAGCATTAGACCGTTGGCAGAGAAGTTGCTGGGTTTGCAATGTTCTTCTGAGCCTCGCGAAATTTGGGTTAAAGTCTCCTGTAATTTTGGGTTCCTGGCTTCAAGACTCGCTTATTCATCTTGGCTGCCGTCACCCATTCCTTTCTGCGGGGCTGAAACCCACCTGCCACCAACCCAGATGTCCATCGTGCCCTATGGGTTTTGTATGCCCAGCTGAGACTGCCCTGAACCTCTCACCTTTTCAATTAGACTGAAGCCAGAGGGAAATGGTCCCCTCCTGTGCTCTGTATGGGCTGGACAGGGGGGGACAGAAAAAAGCGGGCGAGCAGAAGACAGCCGGAGGGGGAGCAGGGGAATAATGAGGGGGCGCAGTGGGACGTGGTGGGGCAGGACTGGGGGTACATGAAGGGGTAATAGACAGGCTGAGCGAGTGCAGTGGGCTATAGTGGAGCAGGGTATATGCGGGACAGGAGGGAGGGTGAGCGGGTGGGCGCAGGAGACGGTGAAGTACAGGAGCCTGAGAGAAGAAGTGCATAAGAGTGACAGGGTGCCAGGGAGTGGGGTGGCAGTGAGAAGCGTCAGGTGTTCGTCTATGGGAAATGGAGGGGAACTGTGAGGGCCAGGGAATGTAGGAGGTGGGGCTGGAAACCTGTGAATAGGGAGAAGAGTAGGTGGGACGGGTGGAGACGAGGAGATGGGTTAATGATAAGGGAGCAGGGTGGATGGGTGAGGGGAGGGTGGGGGTAGAACGGCAGCTGCCCCCTGCCAGGGGTTACAAGCGGGTGCGGAGAGTTTACATCCAAGCAGCCAGCAGAGGGGCCTGCATTTCAGGTTTAAAAAACTACCTGATGGTGGTATTGATTCAGATCTCCTGGTTTGCTCGTGGGTTTTGAACACGTGGGGTTGGCAATACTGTGTGAGCAGTAGATCGGATGAAATGAAATGCGTGGCACGATAGAATCAGACAGGTGAGGGGGCGTGACCTTTTATTGAAAAGTTGTCAGCATAAAATGCTGTGGTTTTCCCCTCAGTGGAGATGAATGTGGGACAAAAACCTGAGAGGATCTGCTGCCGTTTGAAGGGCCTTCCATCAGTATTAGGTGTGTCCCATCCACTCGGTTCGCTCTGTGTTTCCCATAGCAACGGAAATAACAAACTTTGCCATTATAGAAGATTTGCAGACTAACCTTGCATTTCAGTGATATTCTTTGTTAGTCACAATCTTGCAGGTACAGCTGCTGGGTTTTGCTTTCCCACAGTGTCCCCTACTGCTTGCTTCAAACATCCATTTAGATACACATGTATAAAAGTCTTTTTATGGAAGAATAAAGCTTATAAAGCCACAGGTAGATGAAATGCTCTTTATGGAGAGCTGTTGGATATCCATATTAAATACACAAGCTGCATTAATTCAAAGAACGACATAAATAGAGAGGGTCAAATTCTGCCACTTGCAGTTTGGAGTGAGTGAGTTCAGCACTCTTGAAATCAGTGAGCCAAATTCAGTGATCATTTAAATCAGGATGTCAGTCATAGACTGGTCATAAAATGGGTGTAAATTAAAGAGAATAAGAAGTGGCGTGGAAGAGGTGTATAAAATGAGCATTCAGAGAAGGTAAATCAGGTAGGGGTTCCTCTTTTCCCTCTCCCCTAATAGAAGAATAAGGCAGTAGCCAATTAAATAAAAAAGCAACACACTTTAAAACAATAAAAGGAATATTATTTTTATATAGCACACCACTAACCTGTGGAACTCACTGCTACAAGATATGATTGAAGTCATGATCTTAGGAGTTGAAAAATAATTTGATATTTATATAAATAGTAACATCTCCAGTTATCCTAGACAGGATGTGAAGTACCAAAGAGAGAAACCTTCATGTTTCACGGCATAAGCCTAACACTAACTGATGGGGATTAGGACGACACTTCCCCATGGACAGTTTATTCCATAACTGCTGTTTCAAGGATGTTTGCACCTTCTTCTGAAGTATCTGGCTTGGGATGCTGTCAGAGACAGGATGGATCACCTGGGCCAAACTAGTCTGGTGATTCCCACAATATGTCCCTATGTGAAAACCCTCCTGAATAGTTGCTATTCCTACTGTGTAGCCTCCCTTTACCACTTTGGTGTGTAAGTCACACTCATTTTGCACACCCACAGAGAGCCAAATGGGTACAAAAGGTGTATAACTGGCACACCGTGGTAGTGATCAGGGACACATAACAAATAAAGCAACTAACAGGAAGGTTAAAGAAGCAGCTTCCAACGCATGCTCTCTAACAGACTGTGCTCCATCCCGTCCACTCCCAGAGGAAACCCAGCACCCCCTGGCACAAACTGTGGTGCAAGTCACCGGATAGGCCAGACTCGATTTCTATGCTTCATGTGGTGTCACTTCACTGAAGCCAATGGAGGTATCTCTGATATCGGGACAGTGTGGTTTAGAACAGAATCGGATCCATTGACTTCAGTGTGCCTCTTGCATCAGGGTTGAAATCGGTCCCTTTGGAATACTAAATGGGTGTAAATGACGCTTGTTCTGCATTCCTCTCCTCCCCCCGAATGCTAGACCGGGGCAAGTCGCCCTATAGTTGCTCCCCAGGCCTGTTTTCTGACCAGCCTGAAGCTCTGCTCTGCTCTCCGATGCATGGGTTCGACCCCCGTTGGCTTCCCATGTCAACAAGAGAACAATTGGGGTCCCAACTGCTTAACTTTTTACACCCCTGTTTACACCGCCCCTGGATTTGGCCCATCTGGAGGCTGGGGAAAGTTCTGTGGGATATTTACACATGTGCGTCAACGGCAGGCGCTGCACATTTGTGTTCTGAAATGAGCAGATGTGGGGGACTGGCTGGCGCAACTGAAATCCTTCGGCAGCTGAAGTCTGTCTGGCAGCCAGTGTGTGATGAGCTGGAGAGTCTCAGAAGAAGCCCCGTCGTTGTGGGTCTCTGGCCAATGAGACTGAAACCGTCCTCACCTTGGGGATAGGTCTCCCCAGGACAGTGCAGTGCAGCTGCTCGCTGATGGGAAGCTGGGAAGGGTTTGAAGGGGGTGTTTAGGTGCAGCTTTCAGTGCCACTCTCTGGGCTTTACCTGATCTGTGGATACGTAGAAGGCTCCGTTCTCCTGGTCTGTCAACCGAGCGTTTTCGGTGTGCAGAGACAATTCCCACAGTGGCATGACTAGGCCAGTGAAATCCGGACTCTTCCACCGCGAAGGATGCGTGTGGGAATACCGAAGGCATTCCAGGCTGAGTAAAACCTCTTGCTTTTGTCCTCGGTTTTGTGGGTATCATACTGTCTGGAGCAGAAAGTCCTGAGTGCACCTTTGTCATTGCAGGAGCCAACTGGGTCCCTACTAACAGAGGAGCACAACTGGATCTTGCTGCCTCTCAAAAGAAACATGTTATCCGTTGGCTAGGGCACTAGGTTGGGAGTCAGGAGATCCAGGTTTGATCTTGGCTTTGTCACGGACTCCTGGGTGACACTGACAAGTTATGTCAGCTCTCTGCCTCAGTTTCCCTACATGCAACATGGGAATGATGATGCTTACCTGTCCCCCCCTTTATATAGCACTTTGAGATCCTCAGCTAAGTATTATATGATTGTAGCTCATCATAAAATCAGGGAAGGGCAAAGAGGAGCCAGGCATGTTACTGCTTGGACTCTGAGATCAATATCCATTTACTGATCTGTTGTCCGATTCTTGGTGTGGCTGTATAGCCAGTTGTTGGCGTGGCTGTAGAGCCAGTTCTCTCCATGAGCAGGCAGGTGCTTTGTCACCATCAAAAATTAGGAGAGCGTCACTCTGACAGCTTTGCATTTCCCCTGTGTTTTAGTGACACTGCTGCACACTCTTGTGCTGTGAAAAGGCAACTGTAACCCCTTTAGATCTGACTCCACAATTTCAGTGTCACTTAACTCTCTGTCCAGTTTAGGTGCGGGTGGACCCTCTTGCCACTGCAGTTTTGAATGAGGCAGGATGTTCTCTCTCTTCTGTATGCAAAATTTTCGTAAGGTGTTTTCTGCTTACTGCAGCCATAGAGGAAGCATTCAATATAAATTTCCTTTGGAGAGATTTCACAGACCCATCTAGATGCACTGAACTTGTTAAAACATGCAGTGTGATGCTCTCCAATGTTTACCCCACACACATGTTCTAAATTACAGCTGGCACTGGAGGTTATATATGACATGCCAAGTGCACATCCTCTCCTTCAAAACTCACTTCTTGGGCAAAGGCCACAAATTCTAAACCACCATGTTAAAGACGAGAGAGAAGGGAGGGAGGTAAAACCACTCTTCAGAATGAATCTTCCTCTCGGGTCTTCGAGGGCATTGGATGCGTTCTTCCTTTTTATATTATACAATTCGCATCTATCTTGTGTCCTAAAATGCAAAATGGTTATGCAACCGTGACAGGTGTTGGCTTCACAGCCGTACGTGACACAGAGACATACAAAATGCTAAGGGAGAGTGTTGTGCTATCAGAGATGCACCAGTCAGACAAAATGTTCAGATAAGCCCTCTGTGTAGCAGGGCTGCCCGGTTAGTGGTTGAGAATCCATGGTTTCTTGGATAGCCCCAGTCTTCTAGGCAACATTCCCTTCTGTCACACACAGGTTCTAGTGTCCAAGACTATGTATTGGGTATGCATTTAACTACATAATCCTGGGCTGCCGTTGTTGCTTTTAAGTCTTTTAGAGCACAAAATGAGATGACAGTGATTCGTGTATGTACTTGTGGTAGCCAGTGAGATGCTACAGATCTTCACAGAGCAGCGGTACCGCACTTGGACAGTATAGCGACATGCAAGGAGTGACTTCTGGGGGAGATGAGAGCTTAATGCAAGGCTTATTGGTTGGGCTCAGGCAGAAAGCTCCGTTCTTGACGAATGCGGCAGATCTGCCGAGTATAAACACCGAAGGTTTCCGGCTTGCATCATAGGTGCAGTAACATGAGGAAGTATTCACAGCAAGTCCAGCAGCTAGGAGAGACCACATGAGATTCCTTAATGCCTAGTCTCTGTCCAACAGGCTAACATTTTTGCTTTGTTTTTCTCTCCTCCCCACATACCCATCTTCCACCAGACTTACGAACAGAATGAATGGATAATCCACTTGGCTGGAAAGCTGCTGGCCGGTGAAGAAGCGGCGTTGTCGCTGATGGCTTTCAATCCATTTGAGGGCAAGGCACCGCCAAGGTAAGGCCGTTTCTATAAAGGTGACAGGCGTAGCCAGACTCCATTTACTGTATGTTTCCTTATAGCTTGGAGATGTAAAAATTGTTTCTTTTTATTAATTATGCATTTTATTTCCTGGGACACTGGTACCCCTTAAGTAGAGCAGTGTTCTAGTCAGTACCCGATGAAAACGTTACACTCTAAACACTTCCTACTACTTCTTGGGCAGACTTGACTTACAATACATCAGCCCTCCTTAGGTAGAGATAGTTCCCAGGCATTTGCATGAAGGGACCAGCATTGCTTCCCTTGCACCGAAATCTTGGCTGTTGGTGCAGTTTTCCTGCCTCTGAGCTTTAGAACGTTCCCCCAGGATCCCTTTGCATGGGCAAAGCAGGAATATCATTTCTGGTGGCCGTTGAAATAACAGAGTGAGAAATGATTTATTTTCCTGCAAAACTGAAAAATTTCTGCAAGAGGGAACATTTTTCACAAAAATGTCTGTTCTGTCAAAAACCCCATTTTTTGTCAAAAAACAACCCAACAAAAAAACAACCCACCCCAAAACAAAACAAAAAAAGTTGACTGAATATTTTCCATCAGTTCTAATAATGGTATTTTGCCTTTCACTAATACTTTGAGGCTGCTAAGGTGCATTAAACAGGGAACAAGATTCACAACACCCATGTGAACTAAACTTTCTTTTGAAGAAGATCTCATGCTTTTGAGTCTAAAACAGAAAATACCCCCAAATTATCTGAGGAGGGACTGTTAGCTTCCTAAGGCTATCCATTGGCATAACAAACTCTGTTCTCCTAGTACCAGTTATCTTCTAGAACCAGTTATTTGTTTTATGACACATCCTCAACCTGTGATGAGATGTGTAGTCTTCATCCCACACCAAAAAGTAGTTAACCTGGAGTTAAGGTCACTGAAGTGAAATTTCCACGAACACAAACCAGAACTTCCTATAACATGGCATCTTCTCTCATCCTAAGACTCTTCAGACACCTTGCTCTGCTGGTCTAATTCATCCAGATGATGATGAGATGCTGCATTGGCAGGTGCTATAGAAAACTTTCAGGCAGATTTACCAAATTCAGATTTGCTTTTACCAAACTATCAGCTCACCTAGCAGAACCTAGAATGTGGATTCAACTTAGGTGTGATCATGTTACCCTCCAGCCGCTGCAGTCCAAGACTTGACATGGAAAACGGTCATGATTTGGGAATATGCATTTATTCGCTTCAGAGCTTCAGACCTTCCCTTCCCACTAGCAATGTGAAGCAAACAGAGACGCAGTGCCCTGCTGTAGAGAACAGGCCCCTACGTTACATAATGCATGGAGTATTACCCATAGCCAGGAGACTCACAAACCTAACAGAGTTCCCATAAATTCCGATTTATTGTTCAAGTCGTATTATTACGTATTATTAGTATGTTTAGTTACACAATCAATAGATCTGTTAGACCAAAATAATTACACATTGGATGTAATCCAAGGGGGTTCTCTGGGAACTTCTATTAATTATTCCTGCAAAAGGCACACTGGGATATATCACGACGTCCCTTGCCACTGAATGATACAACTTTAATAATGTGTACTGAGGGTTTCTCGGCTCTGATTAGTCCTGCCTGCATTAGCTTTACAAATGAGGAACAGATCACTTATGTCGCCTGCCCAGCTAGTCTCCCTGGGCAGTTCTAGTAGAATGTGAAGCCTGCTCTCTGGTGTAATTCGGTTACCCCTTCACGCCTTGATTTTTTTTGTGAACTTTCACTCTGATCTACTAAATGTTCCTTAAGTAAAACACAACTGAGCCACTGGTCTCAGTGTCTATTTGTGCAGCTTTTTAATAGCACGGAGCATGTTGCCAACTCTCTGATAATGCAGCTGGGGTGAAACTCACCCTGGTGTGGAGGGCCCTCTCACAGTTCTGTATTTCCCCTCCATGGTCCAGCAAAGGAACTCATGTCAGGCTCCCGGCTCCTCAGCCATCCTCTCTCTTGGGCAGAGACCTGCGTCCATCTCCCTCCTGACTGGTTGGTTTTTTTGCACAGTTCCCGGCCCACGCTACGTTATTGCCAGCAGGCCAGCCTGCCTCACCGGGCCAGCGTCTGTGTTTTGCTTACCTTTGAAGGCGGTGAACAGTGCATTGCCAGCAGTTACAAGTTACCACACAGCTCTTTCTAACAGACATCTATTCTTAAAGTGAAAAGTATTGCAGAGAAAACGTATTACAAACAATGACAGAACCTGCATGCATGCTAATAAGCTTACCAGAGCTCAAACCCTGCAATGCCAGTTGGGGCTCTGGCAGGAGTGAGACCTTCACACCCCACCAAGGCGTTTTTCTGTGGTTACCCATTGATAACCGCCTCTGCTCAGAATAAGTTGGGCAGATCAGCCTGGTTCTTCATGCAGCTTGGGCCTTTGATCTCCAGCCTTCCGGAACAGGCGATGAGCAGCAAGTGGTTCTTTCCTCCAGACACAGCCTCAAAAGGTTGGGGGTTTGCATAACCGGCGGAGAGCATTTGCGTTCACCTCCCCCCAGATGTTTCCCAGGAATTCCACTTCACATGTATTGTCCCAAAAGACCCTTCTTGTCTGCCATCATCCAAGGCCCCAACAAGCTGTAACCTTTGGACTCCGAAGATAACTAAACTTCATCCAAGAAGGGTTTTTCAAGGGTGTTGCCAGAAATTGCCATATCCATCAAAGGCCCCCCAGCGTGTAGTCCTGTATCTGGGCTGTGCGGGTGCGCTGCTGGCTAGCTGGCCTCGCAGGCCATGTGCAGAGGTTGCCAGGGGATGGGCCTGAATTCATGTCAATGCACAATTGGCAGGAATGAGCTGGAATAACAGCCCCCAGAGGACTGCGTGGCGGCCCAGCTCACCGGACCTGGTTTATGCAGGTAACTTTGGGACCTTCCCTCATCTGCCTGGCTTCAGGCCAGTTCTGGCTAGCCAGAGCCAGGATATCTACACTGCAGGGTTACAGCCCCACGAACCCAAGTCAGATGACTAGTGCCAGCCGCGGCCATGCCACGGGGCTTTTATTGCAGTGTAGATGTACCCTCAGCGTTTTCCAGCCTTGTCCTTTTGTAAAGAGTCCTGACGGCTGGCTGACTGCCTCCCTCAGCAGGTTGCTCACAGACTCTGGAGGCCTTTGACGCCAAGTCACTGGTTTGAATCAGGTGCCCCGGTTGGCAGCAACCAAAACGTTGTTGCCGTCTGACAGCTGTGGGCAATAAACAGCTCTTGCAGTTGATTAAACTGCAAAAAGTGTTTGATAATCACAAAAGCTGTTTATTGCCAAGATACCCCCAGTGCCATAAACATTGTTCCTATTATACACCAAGATTTTTTTTTAAAAAAACTCCTTACAATGAGCACTTAAAAATCAAGAAAATTCATGTTGTTTCTTGCCTTGTTGGGTGTTTATAAAAGACGGGCTGCATGTTTGCATCTTTCATACACTTTCCAGTTATCACGTTAAAAAAAAATGTAACTGACCACAGGATGAGTTTAAAAAAAGAGAATAATTGTGTGAGATGTGACTGGGTTATATTCAATTTTTCCAGGCTGTGATCAGTTACTGTGCTCTGCAAAAGGTGAGAAAATAGAGGATTTATGTGTTTAAAAAAAAAATGATCAACATTAGCATCTCTCTTACTTTGTAAACACTTCTGTCATGATAATACCTATTATATGAAGGGATGTAGATGGTTTTTGTATCATCAGTGGGCCTTGAACGCGATTATATAGCTGCTTTGATGCCAGCTGTTGTGTATATAGTCCTGTATATCTTAGAGTATTGTCTTGATTCATCACTGATTGACTCCAGTTTCACACCAGTATATTCTGCATTTTCCCTAATATAAACAGCTGCTTGACCATGTGCCGTTTAACTGTACTCTGAAGTACCCAATACACTTTTGGGTGATGTAAAATAAATAATAATAATAATTCAAATTCTCATTTTGGTCCAAACCCACGACCTGGATCCAGGTTTGGGTCCAGGTCCAAATTTGCAACTCCAACCTCTCTTTGATGATCCAAATCGAACATTCTGAAATTTGGCAAAGTTTGGATTTGGTTCTAGATTTCCTGAAATTCAGGCGTGTTTGGATTTGTGATTTTGGTTCCTCCCCTTTTGAAGATAAGAAGATTCATAAATTCTCAAGCAGAAGGGACCATTACAGGCATCTAGTCTGACCTCCTGTATAACACAGGCCAGAGGGCTTCCCCAAAATAATTCCTAGAGCAGAGCTTTTAGAAAAATACCCAATCTTTATTTAAAAATTGTCAGTGATGGAGAATCTACCATGACACTTGGGTAAATCAGTCCCATGGTTAATTACTCTCATCATTAAAAATTTACACTTTATTTCCAATCTGAATTTGTCTAGCTTCAATTTCTAGCCATTGGTTCTTGTTTATATCTTTCCCTGCTAGACTGAAGAGCCCATTATTAAATATATGATCCTCGTGTAGATACTTATAGACTATAATCAAGTCACCTCTTAACCTTCTCTTTGTTAAGCTAAATAGATGGAGCTCCTTGAGTCTGTCACTATAAGGCATATTTTCTAATCCTTTTATCACTCTCATGGCTCCTCTCTGAACTCCCAACATCCTTCTTGAATTATGGGCACTGGAACTGGACCCAGTATTCCAGCAGCGGTCACACCAATGCCAAATACAGAGGTAAAATAACCTCTGTGCTACAACTACTCAAGATTCCCTTGTTTATGCATCCCAGGATGCCATTCGGTCTTTTGGCCGCAGCAAAGATCTGGATCTGGATCAGTATCCTAAATTCATATTCACATTTAGACCACAACCCCTGCTTTTGTATATTTTTCCTCATTGATGCTGTTTGTTTACTGTTTGCACTTCACTCAGCATGGATAAGGAAGCTAGAGTGGTCAGTTTCCCTGTTTAAATCTTACGCCCCAGCCCAGTTCTGTTGAATTTGCCCTTCTAGCATATGCAGCTGGAGTCATTAAAGGGACGCTGCCAGCCACTTTTGATCCAGAGTTTGTTCTGTGCTAAAGCTTTTGCATGATTTCTTTCTTGAATTTCAAAGCTAGCCAAGTTGTTGTCTGGATTTGAACACTGCCCCAGGTCCCTGATCCTGTATCTCCTGAGCCCACCTGGCTGGACTCTTGAACACCCACATAATAATCTCATTGAAATCAGTGGGGTTCCCCATAGGCCTATGGGATTAGCTGTTTAGTTTGGACTTCGACCTAAACATGCTGGTGCAGGAGAACCAGAGAGTGAAACTGACCAGAAACTGACTAATCTATTTTCATTGTTCCAGCTGTACTGAAAGGGGAAAGGACAGAAATGATTAAACATATATTCCTTGAATTCGCTGTTTTAACCATTTTATGTATTATTAGTGGTGTAAGGCAAGCAATGATTTTCTTTTAAATATATGTTTTTAAACTGGATTGTGCCCCATTTCAATCCAAGCAGAATTTATAAGTTGAATACCAATAATACTTCAGTTCATTTTGGACAAGAGTTTAAAAAGTCGCTAGTGACATTGGGTGTCGCCATCTTGGGGTTCCCAACTTGAGACTTCTTGAAGAGGTCTGATTTTTCAAGAAATGCTGAGCACCCACTCTCTGGCTCTCAGGCCTCTTCAAAGTGTCTCAGATTGGGCACAAAACACTCAGACCCTCTAAATTACTATCCCCTTTTGAAAAATCACTAGTTATTTTCTTGGTTTTATAACAGTTTCAAAAAAGCCTTCATTTGAACCTTGACTACAATAGTTGAAAATAAAAGATAATTTTTTTGGTCTCATGGGCTCCAATGATTCCCAAAGTCAATGAATAGTCTGAGGGCATCTAGTCACCCGTAAGGTCCAGCCTACATGTGACTGCTACAAATCTGTAACACACCTTCTCTCCCCATCTTAAAGCTAATTATTCTGCCCACCAAGGTTCTGTTCCACTTCAGTAGAAAATTCAAATTTTCCTACTATTTTCCCCCCATTCTAAAGGGAATTTTGAGACTTAATTATTTTCATTCCCTGCTAGACTAAATAATTAGGAGAAGGGACATTAAGTTCCATACTCCATGGAGTTTATTCTGCTAATGGAAACTCTACACCTCGAATAGCCAGGGGACTTTCAAAATGAGTTAATGCCTTCTAAATGAAATTTCTGAGACCAAAGTTTGTAGGTTTCTTTACAACTCTAAAAATTATAGTATTTTTTCAAGTGTGATAAATGTAAAATGAAAAACAGGTGACTGATTAAAAATGAACGCCTTGTTGAGTGCACAGCCTAATTGAGTGTGAAACTTTACTTCAAGCAAAGTGATGTTATTGGAATGTAGATGCACAAAATATTATTGTTTAGCGGATAGTTCATAAAACATTAACCATCTTAAATCTAAATGGTAGGATTTCAGCTAAGAAATTTATAAGTGTTTTAACATACCGTCATGGAAACAGAACTACAACAAAAAATGGATTTTGCTTACAGAAAGAGAAAAAAATTGTTTTAATTTCTGACTTTAAATGTTCAGTGACTCATGTTAAACTTTTCAAATGACAGCCCTTCTTTTTTAATTTCTCAAACTCACTTGCTTGGAAACCTGTGCGTTTTCACTTGAGTTTTATCCAGTCATATAAAGTTTTGTGGATGAAGCCTCAACACACATTTAAAAAACCTAGAGCCTGTAACCCAGTGTTATTCCTATAGGCAATATCTTTTAATCTGATGTTATCTAGAAGAGCATTAGAGGCTAGTGCGTAGTGTTCATATTCAGTCTGTTTTATTTCGTCTTTCTTTAGCAGCCATCAGACTTAACACATGTGGACCAAATCCTCAACAGCCATAAATCAGCATAGCTTCATTTAGGATGTATCTTTTTTAAAAAATGTGTTAGCTAACATTGCAGCTAATCTTAGGCAATATCTACACCGCACACCAGTGTTGGTGGTGTGCAGGGTATGTGTAGCTGCACACTGCCGTGAAAAGCCAGCTGTGTCACATGTCAATGGAAAGCACTGGTAGCGGGGGATGCTGCCAGAGCCTTTCTCTGCTGCCGGAGCCTTTCACCGCAGTGGGGAAGGGCTCCAGCAACAGGGAGCTGGCAGACCCATTAGCTGCTGCCTCTCTCCCTGCCACAGGCTTTCCGTGCTGCCAGCATCTTTCCTGCAGCAGGGAAAGATTCCAGCAGCTGGGAAGCAACAGGACATGACGTGGCTAAAAATAGCAGTGTAGATGGAGAGGCGCAGCTTGAGTGAGCAGAGAGTGGGTACATACCCTCAGCACAGGCAAATCTTGACTTGCCTAAGCCATGCCTCACCATCTACATGGCTGTTTATACTTATTCTAGAGGGGCCATACATGTACGTACTCCATATGCTGCTGAGAGAAGCGTGCAGTGTTAGACGTACCCTTAGTGATGACAGAGCAGTTTGTAGTTTTCACATGAGTTAGCAGGTTGAGGTAAAGACTGGGGGAGATCCCGGGATTTACCTTGTCCTGCTAACTTGTAATAAAACGACAAACTGCTTTGTCTTCACTAGGAATTTAACTTGTATGAGTATGGCTACACTGACGGCGGCAAATTCGCCGCCGTCGGATCGATTTCTCTGGATCGACTGAGCGGCCAGAGCAGAGCAGTCCAGCTACACAAGTAGCGTAGTGCTGCATTGACGGGAACAGCGCAGCACAGTGCAGACGGAACGCAGAAGAGAAGAGAAGCAGTCGACGGGAGTGACGCAAGTTTTTTGTATACTTTGCGTAACTCCCGTCGACTGCCGCCGAATCTCGCAGGTAAGTGTAGACAGGGGCCAAGTATTAGCTAACACAAGATAAGAACACACTGGTTTGGTTTTTTTTTGTCCAAGTGAAGACCAGGCCTTAGAATCAATAACTCTTTGTTTCTGGCCCTTCATTGGGTCAAAGGAATATAGCGGGGAAATAACAAGAAACTTGCTATAAATCCTACTTCATTGCCTCGCTCTTTCTGGCAAATGTAGTACATTTGCAGAGTATGTGCAAATGAAGTGGCTACTGGAAACCTCTGAAACAAGCGGTTGAAAAATGTGGCGATGCTGCAGCGTCCAGGAGGCATGGCTGCTACGTAGCACTGCAAATATAAACCAGCTTCCTGTGGAGAGGGAGAGGGAGGAAGAATGCAAGTATATAACTGAACTCTTCTCGAGTGAAGGGGAGGTACTGTAGATATCTCATAGGGCTCTCTCTGCCAGGCTGAAGGAAGATTTCAGACATACTATGGGCAGGGGAAAGGAACCTTGCCCATATATCATATGGTTCACTCAGAGTTTTGCTTAATTTCCCATGATAATTCTCCCATTTTATGTTTACTTGATTTATACTGTGATTTAGAGAAACATGACCATCATAAAATCTCTAGGTGCATGTGAGATACACACAACATTAACGCTGGAAGTATGGATGTAAGTCAATCCAAATAAACTAAAACCACAGCTACCTCCATCTCTTATCACTAGTAGAGCTTGTCAAAAAAAATTTTCAACATAGTTTTTCATTGAAAAATGCAGTCTGGTCAAAAACAAAGTGTTTTGTGAGAACATATCCATTTCAACTATTTTTTCGACATAGAAATCCAAATGAATCATTTTGACTTTCTTGTTTTGTACTGATAAGGTTAAATGTTTCATTTCAACTTTGTTATTTCAATTCATTTTGGTTTGATTTCAGTTATGTTAAAATATTAATATACAGACCAAGTTAAATCTATACATTATATTAAATTTATATCTTATAATGTTTCAACATTATCAAAATGAAACAATTTGACATCAAAATAAAATGATTTGATATTTCCAAATAGAAATCTTTTGGAATTTTTGTTTCAGCTTTCCAGGGACAAAAAACAAATTTTGAAATGTCCAGCGGGATGGGAAATTCTGTTTTCCAAACATCTCTGATCACTAACAAATACCCAGTGCTTCAGAGGAAGTAGGAAAACTCGCAAAGATGCATCCAGCTGGTGCAATACTATATTATTCCTTTCTGGCCATTGCTAGTTAAGCATCTCAGCAGTGGGGTGGAGGTTTGCTTCCCTTTGTATCTATGTTCTACCCTACGTAGCTGCATGTTTTATTTATGCTCAAGCCGTCATCTGGTCAAATCCTTTCTGCCTCTGTAACTGCCTATCACAGCAACTCTTGTGCATCCCATTTAAATTAAGCAAGAACATGAGAAAGGAGAACAGGCCCCTTGTCACCCTTGATTTCTGTCTGTTAGTTGGCCGCATGCATTCAACACCCACCCTCCTGAGAGTCACAGATATTCCAGGTTGAATAATCTCACTTCTTTCAGAACCTTAGACAAACTGTGCCTTGGATCCATGTGGACAGACACCGGCACCCATCCAGAGTCCCACTGACGCTAGAGATGCTCTTGTTCCAGCACAAATAGATGAAGTTGGTGGGATCACTGGGTGGAATTCTGTGGCCTGTGGTATGCAGGTGGTCAGAATACACGCGCGTATAAGTGGGTCCCTTGATGGCTTTATAATCCATGATCTCTGACTTTGGCGGAGCTGTGCATGGTGCAGGACACTGCCCACGTGCATCCAGTAGCTGCGCTTAACGTTCCCAAGCTTTTGAGAGCCGAGCCCCACTCTGGGAAAGTGAAACCAATCATGCCTTCCTTTAGTCTTGGCATGTTAGCAGGGCAGCACAAGGGAAACTTCCACTGGCCAGTATCTGCACCCCTGCAGCTAGGTGTTCATCTCCTCCGCCCCCAGAGTGCACCCCATACCTTGGAAAATACTAGCTTAATGGCTACATCTCATATATGTTCCTCTTGGAGGAAGAAGGATGGCTTAGTGGTTAGAGCACTAGCCTCAGACTTGGGAGACCTGGGTTCCATTCCCTGCTCTGCTACAGAGTTCCTATGTGACCTTGGATAAGTCCCTTAGTCTCTCAGAGCCTCAGTTTCCCCCTCTGTACAATGGGGGTAATGGCACTGCCCTGCCTCCCGGGAACCTTGTGAGGAAATACATTAAAGACTATGAGGTGCTTAGATGCTAGGATAAAAGGAGGCAGTGGAAGAAGGAAAACAACCCATAAAACTGCCGTTATTCTGTAAATGGCTTTTGAGACCAGATGAATTTATGATCTCTCTTGCTAACAGCGCTAGAATAAGCAAGAAAACCTATGATGGAGGTTCTAGCGCTGTAATGAATTTATACTTTCCATCACAGCATACTCTCTGATTTACAACTGAGTAGGAGACCTTGAGATAAAAAAACAAAATGAAAAGAAGACTCGTGTTTTGGTTTCTTTTCTCCACCCCCGTGTGCCCTGTCAGGCCATTAATTCCATCAGAAAACACCGTTCCAGTTTTTTTCCCTCCAAAAACTCTCAGCTGTTACAAGGAGACAGCTGCACCCTCTGGAACTAATTACAGCTGTCTGGGAGATTTAGGCCTTGGTCGTAACAACTTGAATATTGCTGCTAATTTTTAACACATACAGTTGGAAGATGTCATAATAGGCTGATATATGATAGAATCTTAAAAGTGGTACGGCACAGCTGCTACCGGGCATCTGGCGGGATGAATTGTAGAATATTGATTTAAGGAATAATGCTTATTATTTTTAGCCTTTTTTTCCCCCCTCCCTCCAAGGCCATATGATTTCATGGATTGAGGGCGAGCAGGGATGATGGAGTGCGTGTGCTTGCACAGAAAGGCAGGAGCACGCGTTTTGCATGTGTCATTTCACTGTCCCAGCTAGTAGTTTGGTTTCCAGTGGGTTCCTGTTTGGCTGGCTGCGTTGAACCTTTCATTACAGTAGTTGTTGCTGAGTACTGATTGATCTTCTACCAGGCAGCCACTTGGATTTTTAATTCTGGTTGATGCTGTAGTGTTGCAGAGAGACTGTGCCAGTGGCAAACTGTTAGTCCTTGTTCTGTGTTTTATGAGCTGCTGTTGTTTCTGAGATAAAATAACAGAGAGAGTTCGCCATCTCCCTGAGATGGTGGCTGACTCACTTTAGCTGGCTATAACCTGTTGCTTGCTGTTCATCTTGTTATTTGTCCTGGTGGTTTGTTAAATTGCAGTTCTTTTGTGGGATCTCTTAAAGGACATTGGCCAAATGGGATCAGATTGTCAGCCCATGCACTCTTTCCCACCTTTTGGCAGTAGTTAACACCTGGTGCTCCACAGAGAGACAAAAATAACCCAGAACCATTAGTCACTTGGTAAACCATGGAAAGCTAAAAAGTATTTATAACTGAAAATTTCTTCCTGATCCCGGCAACTATCGGCCCTGAAGCATGAAAGTTGATCAGCCTTTCCTTAGGGTCTACGATCATCAAAGCCGTTAGCCCCTTTTTAAAGTCAGAGAATGTATTTAGCTTCCTCATGATCTTAGTAGGGGTTTTGTTTTTTTCTTTCTCTGGAGCAGTGATCAAGGCTCATCCGTGCAGTGAATTTCTTGTGGTTACAGGGGAGCTGTGGACATTTCTAACAATCAGAGGAGTGATGTTCTGGAACAGCCTTCCCAGGGGAGCTGTGGGGGCAAAAATCCTAACAGCTTCTAGACTGAACTTGATGAGTTTATGGAGGGGATGATATGATGACACTGCCTACAATGGCATGTGGCCCATCTGCAACCACAAGTAACAAATATGCCCAGTGGCTGGAGATGGGATACTAGATGGGGAGGGCTCAGAGTTACTACAGAATACTTTCCCAGGTGTCTGGCTGGTGGGTGTTGCCCACATGCTCAGGGTCCATCTGATTGCCATATTTGGGGTCAGGAACGAATTTTCCCCCAGGTCAGATTGGCAGAGACCCTGGGAGGATTTTCACCTACATCTGCAGCATGGAGCACGGTCATTTGCAGGTTTAAAGTAGAGTAAAGGTGGGTTCTCTGCAACTTGAAGTCTTTAAACCATGATTTGAGGCCTTCAGTAACTCAGCCAGAGGTTAGGGGGTCTATTACAGGAGTCTTACAGGAGTAGGTGGGTGAGGTTCTGTGGCCTGCAATGTGGTAGCATCTTGAGCTTGCTCTCCATATTGTTATGTTCCCTTTAAAAGAAGTAAGTGTGATCTGAAAATTCATTAGTCAGGAAGCAGAGCATGCCAGAAAGGCCAAGGGATCTGGCTGATGCTCCAGGACTGGGGAAGCCTGTGCATCGACTGAAGGAGCTATTCCCCCACCCAGCCACGGAGAGTCCTGTATCAAGCTTCTGCTGCTCAACTTCTCCCTGCTGCCAGGTCCTAGCAGATGACAACACTGAGGAGACGGAGGGTGCCGCCTCTAGGTCTAGGACAGGAAGAGAAATTCTCCCCGTTGATTGACAGGCAGAAGGGAGGAGCTTTAGAGGTGGCTGACAAAGGAAGTCCCAGCTGACAGCTCTGTATGAACTGCAGAGTACAGTTTGTGCTCTCAAAGTACCTGGCTGATATCTGGTTATTTGTCTAGCAGCATCCTGTAGCTAGCAGATTCCTTGAACCCAGATTGTTGGTTCCATGGAACTCCCAAGCTCTATGGTTTTGCAAGCAGAATTTGAAGTTTTTAGGATCCTAGATAAATTCTGGCTTTGCCAGGGAAGCCGGTAATTTGTCTAAAGCAAAGCTACTGGTCGCATAGAATTTGCAGTCTCTCCTGGGTGTCTTTTCAGAGCGCCTACGTTCCAGGAACAATCGCTGTTGGCTTCTGCGAGTCTGCGGCATGAGAACTTTGAGCTGCAGTTTCAGCATCCATGCATGTGTGAGACTTGGTTGAATGAGAAGCTCTGCCGGTCTCCATTTGAGGCTTGTAAACCCTGTGAGCCCCAAAATGGTGGACTCTGGGGTGGTCATTCTTTTGCCACGTTACTAGAAGAACGGGTTTGCTCTGCATCCTGCAAGGAGCGAGTAACTCGCCCCCATGATTATTCGTTCTCTCCGAGGAGCTTGCAAATTCTGCAGACCCAGGAATGAGGCACCCCGGTGGATTATAATTACAAATCCAGCACCTTTCTGGAGTAGCACATAAGCACTGTGAGCCCTGAAACAAAGAATTCACAGTGAGTATGAAGTCCAGCAGCTTTTAGACCGCCATCAGTGTAGACTTAGTCTAAACTCTGCATTCCCGACAATGGCTCCGTAACAAAACTAAATCTTCCCCCATCGTGGGATTACCCCAGGGAAAATAAAACAATGGCCGGTTTTCCATTTGGTAACTAATGGCCTGGAATTTATCCTCCAAGATACCATATCCGAGGGCTCTGTGTGGGATTTTTTCCTCCCATTGCAGTGACCATTGACAGCTGATTATCAAGGAGACCAAACTATTGCCAGCTGTCTATCTCTCAGCCTGGAGTGTTTTAAGGCACTCTCTGCCATATCCCATACCGCCAAGGTATAACTGTGCATATACTCTAGACCGAACTGAACCAGATCTGATCATGGTCCATTCATTCATTTTTAAATTCATTCCCCATGAAGGCAGGTGGTGATCTGTGGCTCAGAACTGAACATGATTTCTAGGAGGGGAGCCGTCCAGAGGCCACATGCTAATGATCTGGGAGAGGAGGGGAGGGGCACTTGTTATTTTTCTTGGGGCGCTCAGGATGGTGCTGACTGGCTTCAGAAGACACCTCATTCAGCCCACCTCAGCCAACGTGAGAATTGCCATCACCTGGTCACTTGGAAGAAGAGGGGAGATGGAGAAGAAGAAGAAGAAATGAGAAGGAGCACTGCAAGGGAGCCCCCATCCCCAGGAGAGAAAAAAGGACAAGCTGGGATTTCCAAAAGTGCCTAAGGGAGTTAGGCACTCAGATCCCTTTGGGAGATCTCAGCCAGAAGGCATGTGGGGTGGAGTTTTCGAAAGCCTTTCCGTGACTTAGGAGCGCAAGTCCTGTTGAAAGTTAGTGAGAATTGGGCTCCTAGATCACTGAGTCTCTTTGGAAAATCCCACTCATGTTGTCGGAGCCCAGATTCAGGCCGAGCTTTGGGGGAAGGGAGTAGATTTGGCTGGGGTTTTTTGTTGGGTTTGGAGGATTTTTGCAGAGTTATTTAGACTCTTGATGGAAGAACTTGAAATGTATTCAGACGCAAGCTTTCGGCCACAAAAATGCAGCTTTAATTGTGTGCGGTTGCCTGAATGCTCACACGGTTCTAGTTTTACAGGCCGATCCCTTTGATAGCAAACATTTTAATAGACAGACAACATATGGGAAAGATCATACCACATCAGATGATAGATATTATTTAAACTGGGCAAGCAAAGGGACAGGGAAATTTTCATTCCAAAGGGCTCGCCCAACAGCCAGCCTGACTAGGGGAAGGATGGCTTTGTGGTTAGAGCAATGAACGGAGACCCGGGAGCCCTCTCTGCCACAGGCTTCCTGTGTGACCGTGGCCAAGTCAGTCAATCTCTCTGTTACTCAGCTCCCAATGTGTGTAAAAGGGAAGTTATGATGCTTCCCTTTCACGTGGGGATTTTGCAAAGATAAATCCATTGATGTTTGTGGCATACTACCTAGTCTTTTTTATTTATATTACAGTGGTTCCTAGAGACCCCCTTGAGATCGAGGCCCCATTGTGCCAGATTCTGTGCAGACACAGTGTGTGAAATAGTCCCTGTCCCAAAAAGTTACCATGTAAACTGCCGAGACAAAGGGTGGGAGAGGAAAAGAGGTTCAGACAGGGGAATAAATTGCCCAAGATCATCCAGAAGGTCAAAGTCAGAGGCAGGACTTAGCTCACACATCTCCAGTGTCCTATCCACTAGATCACACTGTCTCCTGGGATGCCATGATGATACAAACCCCGTGCTCCGTGCAGTTAATCCCAGTGCTTATGGAGTAAACTCTTCTAGTCTGATGTTATTTTCTAGCTCTGTTTTGGTGAGCTGATCCACGGGTATTTGCTTCAGCTTCGCTGAGCGAATGGCAAAAACAATGGTCAGCGAAGGGACCGGCGGGGTTAACGGCAGCTGGAAACACACACCGCTCTGGATGGCCAGTACCAAACAACTAAGGCTATTCTAGAAGATGGATACATTTCAGAATCAAAAAAGCAATCAAGCAGCACAGCTTTTAAATCTATAAGCATCTCAGAAAGGAGCCTGCAGGCTACCTGGGCCCATGTAAATTTAGAGGGTTAGTACTGTTCTAATTATTAACAGGAAATTTTCTGCTCCTGCGAAGTAAACACTCTGGGAGTAACACTTCAGCCCCCAGTTGACTTTTACCAGCCTTAAAAAAAGCCTCCTGAATATAATTAAAACAGCAGCTGCGGGATAGCATTTAAAGTGATACAATCCAGGTTTCTGTGCGACAGCAAACGCGGCCCAGTCTGCGGCACTGAGCGTTGAGGAGTGGTGAATATCTTGCCTATTAAAAGCCATTCTCCAGGAGCCTCCCACTGAAGTGTGTGGAGCGAGGGTCCCGGCGGGGCAATGCTCAGCTAAAACCCACTCAGACACCTTCGAGGAGCAGCCTGGCTTGGAGTGAGTGGATGTGAAATTCAACGGGACTACGGGGTGCGGGATGGCCTCCGCCTCTACACAGCTGCCCAGCAACCGAGATAGGACTGTGTGCATTATCATTTTGACCCTGGGATGATGATCACCACAGGAAGTACCGCCTCGGATAGGCAGACTGACAGCTTCTCTCGTGGTCCCTGATTGGTCCAGGCGCCTTATTTAAGCCCAGAAATTCCAGGAAGTATCTGGGCAACAAGGTGGCCTCCCTTGCCAGTCGTAGTGATGGACCTGCCTCTTGGCTCACTCTTGGACTCCTCACCTTGGGTTTTGACCACTCCTGCTCCGACCGCTGAGCCTGACTGCCCAAGCTTCTGTCGTGACGCTGGATGGTGAAATCCTACAAGACAGCTGCTGGGGGATTTGCGGAAAAGGAGGGAATGGTGTGGGCAGCGTCAAAGGATTCTACTTTAGATAAGACCCTAGCATCCAATTTTCCAAGCATCCCACTTAAGCAAAGGCCGTGCTCTGCAATCTGACAGGGTCTAGTTTAGATCTCTCTTCTGCATTGTTTAAAGGGAACCATTTTGGTGTGTAAGGCCTTGTAAACACTTAAGTGGCGGGCGCCTTTAAGGGCTACATCCTTCCCTTGGGTGTGCAGAGATGGGGGACTGAAGGCTCTTTCTGCAGTGAGAGAGGGCATGTCCTGGGGCGTATCCAGGCCCTGAACAGACAGGGAGACGTCACCCCAGGTCGAAGAGTTCACAATCTGCACTGCAATCGGGAGATGTGATTGCAGCACATGTATGTGTGCTGCTGTTACTTGAGTGGTCTTGGATATGTCTACATATGGCAGTGTGGACAAACTTGAAATGAAGAGGTGGCAAGTGAGTGTAAAAAACCCCAGATGGGAGGACGAGGGCACCAACAATAGGGACACTGGGGTGCATGGACTCACCCTGTGCAATATGGCAGATTTGGAGCCAGATTCTCCAGGCCGCTAAGCCACTTTGCACCATGTGAGCAGTGCAGAGCAGCCTCTGGGAGATGGTCAAGGAAGAATTCCCCCCCTTGTGGCAGGGAGCTCTCTGCCACATGGCGTGGTGCAGCTGAGTCCTGTTCCAGCCACCCCACTCCCAGGATAAGCAGAAGGAGGAGAAGTGACATAGGCAGGGCAGTGAAGGAAGGTGGCGTGGGGGAGCTCCATTCCACCTGATCTTCCTCTGGCATAAAGACTTGTGTCAGTGGCTTAAATTAGAGCTGCCCCTGGGCTGCTCTAACATGCACTGGGCTTGAATCGGGGAGTTGCAGCCAGCTCCTTATGCTGCCCCACGCACGGCCACGTGCACACAAATACACATGCTCACTCGTTCTCAAATGGGGCAGAGAATCATGGTCTTTGATTTTGTTTTATTCTTTTTTTTTTTATTTTTATTTTTTATAAGCTAGAAAAATAAACAAGAGACACTGATATTGATCAAGGCTGGTGGCCAGCTGCCGAGAGGTATTATTTGATAGCTACGTGTGGTTAAATTGTTTAAGACTGTAGAAACATTCATTTATTGCCCATCACCATGGCACCTGGACACTGAGAAGGCTTAAGCTGAGACATTCAAGGCTTGATCACAGCACACCCTTTCTTTTCAATTGAGCTAGCTGCTTTCTCAGACTTTTGCTGCAAACTGAGCTTCATGTTTGACTGCCTTAGCGCCAGGGTGAGCACAGCACAGTGAAAGCTCAGTGGGAAACATGCAGCAGCCCTCTTGATTATTTTAGCAGTAGGAACTGACTTTATGGCCGACCAAGACGCAGTGATAGGAACAGGCAGCTGCCCTGCTCAGTAGCAAGGTTTGTATTTTAGTAGTGAAGCAAAGCAGTTTTAAATGAGCACTGACATGCCTTTGACATTTTTTATTGCAGGTTACTTTATGAACTTATCCAGCAAATACTGTCATGCTCTCTGCAAACAGGGAACTCCACTCCGAAACGGCTGTGGTGTTATTCTATCTCTTGTCAGCATGCCCTACATCAATGGGGAGAGAAGGGGGTTAGTATAAACCAAAACCCTAGAGCAAAATGCCATGTGCAGCCTCCAAACGTGTGTTGCTTGACTGGTGAATACTTCTTTCCGCACTTCAAAAAAATCCACTCTTCTGTTGACTGCCAGGGTGGTCAGAAACCAGATGCACTCTTAGCCTCTGGTAAGCTGTGGAGGAAGAGGAGTCACTGGGGTTAAGGGGGAGAGATGCTGAGGGCCTGTTGTCATGGAAACATTTTCATTGAAGAGAATAACTTGGGGGATAGACAGAAAGTTCCTTCTTTTCGTTGCAAACTGGTTTCTAGAGGAGGAAAAGCAATCAGTGTTGTATATCATGACTCCAAGAGCATGTGTCCACTCAGGTCGAGCTACTGTGCTGGAACGAAGAGTAGCCGTGGTGGTGGGATGGGCTACTTACCCAAGAGTGTACTCAGGGTTTTGGACGGGATTATGCTGGAGGCGACGAGTCTGTCCCGCTGCTCACGCTTCTGTTCTTTATCACACTAACTCGGTCAGAGCTAGCACTGGTGTGTCCACCTGAGCTGCAAATCACACCTCCAGCCCCCGTGTCGGCCTACTTTACGGCAGAGGTTCCACAACGCAGGGCCGTTGAGCACTGGCTAGCACTGGGGTTGGTGGCCCCTACTCCTAACTTTTACTAGAAGGAACTAAAAATCCATTGCTACTTTCCTAATGTTACTTTTGCATGTAAGCAACTTCTGCAGTCGCCATATGGATGGTCTGTGACTGTGCATAGGAGTGGAGGAGCGCTGTGTGATCATGAATGGGAAAGGAGGAGGAAGCAGGCTGACTGCAAATAGAAGGGAAGGTAGAAGCCGAGCAGTGATGAACGGTAGAGGAAGTATCTTCAAGACAATCTCTGTATTTAGCTGTAGTCCACACTATGAAAGCTTTTCAGAAGCTTTGCTCTAAGGGACTGTGAATGGGTTCTGGGGCCAGATCATCACTGCCTAGACTGGATCCAAAGCCACTGCTTCCTAATGGTTTTGGGTTGGGCTGGCGCCCATTCCTAGAAGACAAATGTCCACATTGCCAACACGGCTGTGTCAGTGTTGTCGCCAAATATATATTTTGCCTTAAACCTCATTCTAACTGCATTCTGTGGTTTGTTTTATTCAAAGGTGGATCAGAGGGGAGCACTTCAAGTACAAATTTAGCCAACCAGGAGGCAAACATGCTGCCGAAGGGAAATGGTGGATTCGAAAGAGAATCGGGCCGTACTTTCCACCCGTCAATCTCCAGGGGCTGAAGAAGTTTTATGAAGCCAGGGACTGGCCTTACCCAAAGCAGAATTGACAAGAAGAGAGTAATAAACATTGACCAGGAACAATCAGTTTCATTAGAATTTGTAATTCTCACTTCCAGTGTTTTTTAAATGTGTCTTTTTAATACACATTTTATAGTAAAGTTATCAGGCCAGGGTGTCTGTCTGTCTGTGCCTATCATTCTGTCTGTCCAGCCTTCTTTCTAGCTGTCTTCTTGTCTACACATCTTCCTGTCTCATCATCTGACTTGTTTTATCTAGCTGATCTGTTGGAAGCAATCCAACCAATCTGCCTGCTCTAGCGCTAAACCAAATTTTGAACAAATATAGATTCGGAAGGCTATTGGCAGTTTCAGATTTGCAACAGGCATTTGAGAATTGGGACAAAAACGTTGGCTGTATAATGGGTCGTGCAGTTCTGATGAATCTGGAATGTGAGTTTATCTAAAATTCAGGCCGGTTAAAAACACTTCGCCAAAATGATACAATTTTAAATTTGCGAAATATTATCTGAAAACAAAATGCCAGCCCCTTTTTCACGTGTCTCTGCCTTGCAAAACATCAGGGCTGAATTCTGCTCCATCTGTTTAAATCCTGATTTAGACCTGTGTAACAGGACAGAATTTAACCTTAAGACTCTGGGTTTAATGCATGAAACACTAGGTGAAGTTCTCCAGCCTGTGTTGGACAGAAGGCCAGACCAGATGATCATAATGGTCCTTTCTGGCCTTGGAAACTTTGGTTCTTTGAAAGGGCAGGTGTATTTCCAGCTCTCTAGGTGTGACACTCACATACGTTCCTCTCCCCTGCTCACGTATTTAACACCACGGAAACTTCCGGTGGCTTGACAAGGACAGATGGGGTGGGGGGAAATGGAATCGCTCCTCCTCTTTCAGGGAACACCAGTCAGAAAGAGGTTCTTTGCTAATGAAACATCCAGACGTCTATTGGAGCTCCCCAGACAATAGAGGATACATTAGCCGAAACAGGAGTTGGAGGAACAACTCTCCCTGCACCAACAACGGAGGAGGAGAAGCTACTTCCCCTCTCCCTCTGCTCCTCTGTACTTTAACGCCTGCTAGCAGTTACCAGGCAGAACCAATTTTCCCTGGGGCCAAGCGGCCTTCTCAGCTCTGAACACATCACGTGGTTCATAGATGACGACACTGATCCAACATGCTAACGTGCAGGGCCCATGCATGGAGATGTGAGCTGCGTGTGGTGATGTAGCTGCCCTTGCTTCCACCAGAGTTGCTGTGTAGTGACTGCATCGTTGTCCTGCCCTGTGGTTAAATGGCTGGGGATGTCACTATAAGGTGAGGTTCCACAGTGATGCCTTGGAAGATCAATAGTATGATCAATAAACATGAGAAGTCTTTATAATGCTTGTTACAGTTCTGTCTGTGATGTTGGTAGGCTAGACCTGTGAGCACTGCTGTTCCTGGTTTTTGTTAAATTTCAAGATGTCACATTAGCTCCAGTAAGAGGCCTCTAAGCCCCTCTTGGAGGCCTTCGGCTCCCTTGTTTTTTCACTTTAGCCCTTCCCCCTTCCAGCCCTTGCAGCATGAGGAGTGTCATTCTGGCTAAGTCAGGTAGAGTTCATCCCCTACTGAACCTTCTCAGTGCCATTCCCAGCTCCCCAGAATGGTGACGGCAGAGAGATACCAGGCTCAGAGCGCAATACGCCCGCCCCAGAGCAAGAACCAGAGTTCAAGTGTTGGTCTTAAACACCAACGTGTTGATTGACTATTGGAAACTGTCAAAGCTGCTTTATTCTGCATCTACCTGTCCTTATACTACCTGCTCCTATCACGCTGAAGAAGAACCGGTCTCTGTCTTCCTCCCAAAGATTTAATGATCAGGTCTGATTATGTATGTCCGTCTTCACTGAGAGTTGTGAATCCTTCATAAGAGACATTTCCAAGTGACTAGTTTTGTTAAGGCTCAGTATTGTCAGTTATCTAAATTCATTTCCTGAATCAGAGAAGAGAAAAGAATGGGACTGGGAAATACTTAGGTTTTATAATGATGAGGACTCAAGAAAACCGTAAAATAGATTGGATTAGATTAGATTAATCCTCATAAATCCCCCTAGAAAAATGTTTCCCACATCCTCTTTGATTTAGACCTTCCTCTCTCTCAACCCTTAAATATGGTTCTAGCTCAAACTGGTTTACATTACAATGTGGCTTGGTTGGCTGGTGTGGACGAATGACCGAAGACAAAGTAGAACAAGGTCGTGTTGGGGGTGAGTCTCTTCAAAAAAAGAAAACCAACTATTCCAAATTGGCCTTTATAATAATGAATTGCTGGTCATTTAATTAAGCTGCACACAAGACAAGTTAAAAAAAACCCAACCAAATTAAACAAATCACCCAATCAGCAAATAGTTTTGTATTGGGTATTAAAAATGGCAGCAGTTTGCTGAGAAACGTGAAATCGCTAACGAGTATTGCATAGTGGGCAGTCCTTGTGGGCTCAGTTACTCATAGCTCGCAGGTGTGAGTAGGGAGTAAGAAGAAGCAAGACATTGTCACCCACCTCTTTTGCCCTTTGCAATATAGGCCCCGCCCACAAGCAGTTTCCTCACTTCCTGTGCCGGCAGCGATGATATAAAAAACCACCTCAGCACCATGCAGGTTGGGGCCCGATGTCTGTGATTGAGAATTCTTCTCAACTGGCTGAAGTGCAATAGGGCTTGAGTACCAACCGGAGCCATCCATGCATGCAACAGCCTTCTGCCTGCCCACCAATCCAAGTCTGCCAGCGCCTCTTGCAGGATAAGCTCTGCGTGCAGGAAATGGACAGGCTGAAAAAGCAGGAGGAACAAACAATCTAATGCAGTGGTTCTCAACCGGGGGTATGTGTACTCCTTGAGATACACAGAGGTCTTCCAAGGGATACATGGACTCATCTAGATATTAGCCTAGATTTTTCAACAGGCTACATAAAAAGCAGTAGCCAAGTCAAAAAATTATGCAGACATAATGAGACAGCAAGCAATTTTTCAGTAATTGTGTGCTGTGATGCTTTTTTGTGTTTTTATGTCTGCTTTTGTAAGCAAGTTGTTTTTAAGTGAGGTGGAAGTTGGGGATACGCAAGACAAATCAGACTCCTGAAAGGGGTACAAGTGGTCTGGAAAGGTTGAGAACCACTGATCTAATGCACCTTTAAGACTCAAGGCGCAGACGACTCAGTGGACTGGACATGTGCTATAGATCTTCCTACCTCTAGGTCATAGGTTCAACTCAGCCCAAGCCACTAGTGAGGGAAAACCATCGCTACATGGGGCCTGTGTGAAACTAGTTGATGATCTCCGGTCAGTGGGCACTCAACAGCATCCAGATTACAAACGCATGAACTGATTGGAACCCAAGTTGGCAGAGGCCATGGCTGATCAGACCCCAGAGCGTGCTCTGGCCTCTTGAGGAGAGGTCTGTATTAAGGCCCATGGTGGCAGTGATATGGAGAAGGTCAAAGTGCCATTCCATTCCTGTTGGTGCAGCACCTCCTGCTGGCACACAATTGCCTGTAAGTGTCCAGCTGTTGTTGAGAACTAAAAAAATATCAGTGTCCGAACCGGGATAAGAAATGAGCAGGAAAAGCACTAGTATGAATCTCTGGCCCATTTGTCCTGCAGAGTGTGTGGGTATGGGTGAGACACGCACACCAACGAGAGGCAGGAGAAGTCTATTGCCTACAATAATGCTAAGACCTGGATGGCTCAGGTCTTTCCTAGAGAATCACAGATAGATAAACATTTCTATCGTGCACTTTCTCTCCTCTCTTTTGACAACATAGACACAATGAACTCCGTAACGAGCAGATTTCTAGACGGGTTAAGGGAAACACCTTAAGTAATCAGAGGAGGCTTCCCTCTGTTTTGTAAGGAAGGGTTAAGAAAGCTAACACACAACGTGTCGCAGAATGAGATAAAACAGCTGTGCATTTCCTCAGGTGGGACGCACACGCCCCATGGAGGCTTCCAGAGTGCTGAAGTGGCAGTAACAAAGAAGGCGAACTCTGGGTTTCACACAGTCCATTTGCAGCTCGAGGGATGTTTGACGTCACGGCTCGGTGATGTAAAATCGCGAAGGCTTCCGTGCGATTCTCTGCCCCATCCACAGCATTACTCAGCTTCTTGCCTTTCCTTTGCTCCCCGAGCCCGCCCTCCTTTTCAGTGACATGTCTTTTCCTTTCTGAGAAAGTCGCTTCACCTCTTCTGCAAAACCAATTATCCTCTCAAGTGAACTCAGGGTCCTGGAGGAAGGAGCCTCGCAGCTGTGGAGTGTTGTGTTTAGTCCCGTACTCTGTTCCCACTGGCTCGGCAGTGAGGAGAGAGACAGACATACAGACAAGAACTCAAACCACTGCAGAGTCTAGCTGGGAAACGGAAGCATTCCAGACAAATAGTGATCATTCTCCAAACAGCAGTGCACAGGCTATAAAAATACTGCTCTTCCTTTCCCTTTTGCCTATAAATTCGAGGGGGCACTTGCAGAGGGCTCTTTTTTCCTTCCAACCCCCTTTCCTAAGCACTTTGTTTGGGGATTGTCAGAGGAAATAATACAGAATCCCCTCCATGACCATGTGCGGACAGGACAAGTTACACATGGGAGTGGATCTGGGACTGTCCCTAATGGAGAGGGAGAAACAAATGCGGAATGTCTTCCGGAAGTTGTGGCGGGGATGGAAGTCGGAGGGCTGGCTTATGTGCGGGAGGGTTTGCGTGTCTGTGAAAGGAGGTGTGGGAGTACAGTTTACGTGTGAAAGTAGGTTCATCTGAGGAGGTGAGGGTGGTTTGTTTGCATGTCCAGTGCATATGTCCAAGTGGCTGCAGTTGTAGGATTTTTAAAATGCACCCTTGCTTAATCTCCAAACATGCGGGCATCACGTTAAATAAGTGTATTTCCCTGACAGCTGTCAGTCTAAACTGGCTTCCATCCCCAGAGGAAAGACTCCTGGAGAATTAGTGGCACTGGTTAAAGGAGTATTCAGAGACACTTGCCGGAATTATGAATCAACTTAACTGTGTGGGTGCCCCTTCGTTAATAGCTGTTTCTGGTGTTCATATGAGAGGCTTTGTGTTGACATGAATATTTGAAGGATCAAACGGGTGTTTGTTGCACTCCCAGGCAAAGGGTACATGTGTGAGAAGAAGATTGTTCCCTGTTTGTTATGTTCGTGGTTATTCTCCTGCTCAGCCACTTAGGAAGCAGAAAAAGGAACCATGGGATTTAAATGGCCACATTAGCGGATGGTCAAGTGGAAATGTTCGGGAAAGCTAGTAGGCTGAATACAGTTTGTCCAAGCTGTCTGGGGAATTGAATGAACTATAGGTTAAATCCTATCCCCTAGAGATGCATTGCAGTCTAATAACATAAAAACCATGCTACATTAAAAGGACATTAACCAGCTGATTTACAACCCCAGACCCGAGGTAATTCTGAGTTAAGGGTACAATGGTTCTCTCTGAGAGGCCTCAGAACTGAGGATGACCTCACTGAGACCAAAACTCATTCCTGTTGTGCCGGAACGACTGGAGGGTTAGATATGCAGGCTTCTTTGCTAGTGGAAAGTTAGATGAGCTGTGAGATGCGTGGGGCCCAATCTTGCTGCTGCTGAAGCCAGTGAAGCAGGATTAGACCCTACATTATAAGGTAACACTAACCTCACTGCCAGCCCACTGTTTACTTTAGACATTAGGACTGATTTTTAGCGTGGAACTAAGAATCTGCAAGAACAGATCAGTTCAGAAGGGACGTAGAATCCTGTTTACATCCAAACCCCGTCGGTCAGTGGAGGGTTGTCACAAAGCGTGTGAGCTGAATATACAGATCATTTATTATTTATAATATTGGAAGGATCCAAAAGCACTTCCCCAGCGATCTATGTACAGTCCTCGAAAATGCAGTCACTTCTGGGGCCAGGGCCAAACAGTGCTGAGCGCATTGTGCAACAGCGGAGAGAGGGGCTCAGCTTGCGCTAAAGGCTTTGGCACACGCTCATGAGTAAAAGGCCGGGGGGATCTTACCGTCCTTGCAGAACAGTAGAAGAAAATGGAGGCGAGCCAGGAGTGACAGCGCATTAGTCCTTCAGCCAGTCTGAGGAAGACGTCGACCGGTCAGGAAAATATTGGGGGTGGGCCATGTCCGCCACGAGCCTTCCAATGGCCGCATCTATGGTGCCCGGCAGGCAGGACCTTACTTTGCAATGCAGAACATTTTATCCCTTCGGGGCTATTTCTGTCTTCTGCAAGATATTAAATTGTTTGGCTGGCAGCTGGAAAAGTCCAATATGGCGCATGGTTATGTTCCAACCAAGAACTGCAGGGCGCCAAGCAATGTATAGGGACATCTAGCCTGTAAACAAAGTTTATGGCTTAATTGTGGTCTCATAAATACTTGCCATATTTCTAAACCGCTGTTCTTCTGCTTACTCTAGGAACAATAGAAGAACATTTTGTTCCTGTTACCATGGAAAGGTGCTAGGGTGAGCGCTGAGATACTGCATGTCACTCTCATCATCTTACTCTTTAGTTGGCTGCATCCCTGAGAAAACTTAAGACAAGGGCTAGATCCTCAGCTGGTGTAAACGGGCACCACTGCATTGCAGACAATGATGCTCTGCCAGTTTTCTCCAGCAGAGGTTCTGGCCCAATGTGTCTCTCCCTAGAAGAGAAAACAAAAAGCTAACATAAAGGGCAAACACGTTCTCCCCCTTCTGCATGCAGTTGTTCATTTCTTGATTTGCCTGGGAGATACCACAGCTGCTTCTTTGCAAAGCAATACAATCCTCAAGCTTTTTTCAGAAATGTAACTTCACGCAGCGCTCCTGCCATCTATGCAGGGACAGGAGCTGCCTGTACTTATCGCCTTGCCAGATGTTATTCAGAGTGTCATGTTTTTCCTTGCACAAGGCAAGTTTTATGTTGCTAAGGTCAAACGTATATTGCAAGCAGGGCATCTCTCTCCACCAGCTGTCACCTGCCCTTCAGCAGGGCAATTGGGCAGCTTCTGGGGTGTTTGTTTTCCTTTCTAGGAGGAGGTACATCACACACCGCACACACCATGCAACTCCTCCTCGTTACCTGACAGGCTGATGAAGTCTGCTGTGAATACCAAATCAAGAGTTCTTGCACCTCCCAAAAGCTTCTCACTACATTCACTTTAAGCTTAGCTTACGCTGTCCCGGCAAGCCAGCGGTGCTGGGGCGATGACCTGCCAAGTCTAGATGTTGTAGGGCTCAGCCCTGGCACAAATTAAGCACTGCCGCCAAGCTGTCACTCTCACTTCGAGATAAGCATGCCTGCGGAGTGTTCGTTTCCAGGCCTCGCTGTGAGTTTAAAAATGGACTTAACCCCCCACCTCCACTCCACTTTATACCTCCCATCATCTTTGCAGGTTTAATGCAAACAAGATGTCCTCGGGAAAGCATTCTTCATGTAGAACTCTGTCTCTTTGATTGACGGTGAGACATCTAAGCAAGAGTTTCAGCAGCAGATGTGTTAGCGAGTTCTGGGTCGGTGCGTGTGATAGGAGCCTTGCCTACTGGCAGAAAGACTATAGATCTCCTGGAATGTAGTTCTTATACAAGGTCTAAAATGACGGTGCCGCTTTGTTGTGGGTGACTGACATGTCCCACGGGCGTTGCTCTCCTAGACTGGTCGCAGGCAGCCTCTTGGGTTGGCTTCCCCCCCAATCATTTTAATTGATTTCTTTTGGTTTCCAACCTCTGGGTCAGGAATAATGGAACACAGACCGTCATTTACATTCCTGTTTGCTGTGCATCGTACTTCTTAAGCCTTTAAAACACACACACACCATTTTTGTTGCACTTCAGTGTAATGGCGGAAAGATAATATATAGTCAAAGGCAATGGTGAAGGTGGAGTTAAATTAGAAATGTTTCCCCCTGGACCAAATAATAATAATTAATTAATTAATAAAAGAAATAATTATTTGGAAGGCTTACAGGAAATCTGAACCACATTGTGTTATCTGTGACTAGAAGTGTTCTTACAGCCATACGCCAAATATACATTTGTGGTGCACCCAACAGAGTGTGATATAAATCCATTTTAAAGAAAACTCAGGACTTGTCTTCACTTACCTCCGAGATTCGGCGGCAGTCGACCGGAGTTACGCAAGCTACGCAAAAAACCTGCGTAACTCCCGTCGACTTCTCTGCTCCTTTTCTGCGCACCGTCAGTGAAGACATAGCCTCAGTCGGAGGTGCTCTCTGTCCCAATTTTCTTCTTCTTTTCAGGTTTTTGAGACTAGGAAGAAGGCACCCACACAGTGCCAAGCGATAAGGATTAGGTGTCGGACATAAATTATGGCAGCTTTCAGTCTTCTTGGTCAAAAAAGCCATCGGTTAAAAGAGTTGCCCATGATCGCGCTGTTATCTTTTTGTGTTTTGCTGGTTCGTCTAGGGTAGGGGCTCGCAAACAATGATAGGCATACCATCGGTGATACGCAGGCCACCTCCCAATGGTACACGTCTAAGCGGAGTGTCAGCAGCAGCTTAGCCCAAAGTTCTGCTGCCTTGGCAACTGGAGCATCGAGCAGCTTCATTCCCCGTCCAGTCACTTCCTGAACTTCCAGCTTCCGGCCACGTGACTGGAATTGGTGGTGGTACTACAGGTGGTGGCATTTTTTGTTGGTGGTACACAACATGGTAGAGTTTGGGAACCGCTGATCTAGGGATCTTCAGGCTAATCTGGTCTTCCTCCTACAATTTTTCTCGAGATCGAAACAGCTCTATCAAACCTTTTGCTGAGAAGTTAGTGATGGGAAAGGAAGAGTTCTTAGGCCACGTTGACCATCACTGGGATATTTGTGCAGTGTGGGTCTCTGAGCAGTGTTTGGTTCATTCTTGAGTTAAACAACTTGGGTAATGAGGCTTCCATCAGTTCCTTGTGGAAAGGATTCCACAGTCTAATGCATCTCAATTGGGATTTTCAAATGCGAGAAAAGAGGCAAATTTACGGGTCATTCAGCCTTGGAACAGATTAGCAAGGCATGTGGTAGACTCTATCATTTGGGGTCTTAAAATCAAGTTGAGTGTCTTGCCACAATATACACCGTAGCCCAACCAAAAGAGGCTGGATGCAAGGGGACATTGAATGGGATTCTCTGGCTTGTGTTATGCTGATGCTCAGACTAGATGATCATAATGATCCCTGCTGGCCTTAATATCTATGAATAAATTGTCTGTATTAAAGTAATGTTGAACAAGAAAGTGTGTGTTGGAGAGAGTCCAGCGAAGGGCAACAAAAATGACTAGAGGGCTGGAGCACATGACTTATGAGGAGAGACTGAGAGACCTGGGCTTGTTTAGTCTGTAAAAGAGAAGAGTGAGGGGGGATTTGATAGCAGCCTTCAACTACCTGAAGGGGGACTCCAGGGAGGACGGAGCTAGGCTGTTCTCAGTGGTGGCAGATGACTGAACAAGGAGCAATGGTTGCAGTGGGGGAGGTCTAGGTTGGATGTTAGGAAAACTTTTTCCTTAGGAGGGTGGTGAAGCACTGGAATGGGTTACATAGGGAGGGGGTGGAATCTCCATCCTTGGAGGTTTTTAAGGCCCGGCTTAACAAAGCCCTGGCTGGGATGGTTTAGTCGGGATTAGCCCTGCTTTGAGCAGGGGGTGGGACTAGATGACCTCCTGAGGTCCATTCCAACCCTCATCTTCTATGATTCTGTGTGTGTATGGGGGAGAGAGAGTGAGAGGGAGCAGTAAAGCAATGTCAGAACAAGTGACAGCGATTTGGTGATGGGTACAGAGCAGATGCCTAAACCGGGGTTTGTAGGTGCAAATTGGCTCAACTCTTTCCTCCCAAGCCTGGCGCGTCAGCTGCATCCCCAAAGCGACTCTTTTAAAGCAGATTTCTAATCCTTTGAGAATTGGTCTTGGAAGCATGTGCGTACGGCAGTGCAAGTGCCAGACCCCACCCAACCTGTTGCCTTGCCAGTGGCATGGCTGTCCCAGCAGCCTAATCTCTAACGAGCTGGATTGTTGGCCGCTGTCTGTTTTTACAAGTAATGAAGGGTAATCGTCTCACGCGGCACCTCCAAATGCGTTCTGCACATGTTCCCCTTTGGAACGCTGGTGCTGTCCGGGCACACTGCATTCTTTGCTGCTGAAACCCGAGTGCTCCAGCATATTCAATACTCACTCAGAGATGGCCGCCTGCAGAAAACCTTAAACCCTCTTGCTGGGAAGCTTTCCACGTGCTTCCTGCCCGATGACTCTGCTAGACTCTCGGTGGCCGGCAAGGGTTGCGGCGCTCTGGGTGTTTGTCCGTGAAGATGGATGGTATCTGGTTTAGCGTGGGATGATGCTTGAATGTCCTAAGGAGGGTCGTGGCAGGTGATTGAAATATCCAGTGCTCTTTCCCACCCTCGATTGCTTTCTCAGGTTCCCCACAGTCATTTTAGGTAGCAGGGAACTTTTTTTTTATGCAAAGATGAAAGCCTTGGAGGTTGTACGGAGATCCTACGTGTTCTTGCAGGATGATGGAGCAGGTACCTCATGATGTTGATGTGTAACCTCCGCCTTGAGGGAAACCAGCCCCAGGCATCATCTGGTCCAGGTTTAACATCATTCCCTGTTCCTTCCCTGCAACTATAAAAAAAAACGCTTTATCATTTGAACTTAGGGGATGGCAGCTATCCCTTCCCCTGCCAGCCCGGAGCTGAAGAGGATAATCCAATTTTCCTCTGCTGTGAAACTGCTGGCAAAATGCGAAGCGTCTACTCTTCTCCACACTCATATGCACGTATAACCCTGCCCCCTGACTAACCTCGGTGGTTTGGGAGTCAGGAGGGAGTTTTCCCTTGGGGTCAGAATGGTTAAACTCAACCAAAGCTTCTATTCCTGCTCCCTGCAGGCATCTCCCACCAGGCCTTCCACCCGTTTGGTGCAAAGAGCCACTCCCCTGGTTTGGACTGGCTCCCTCTTAAAGGAACTACCGCATCTGGGTTGTCAGTACATGATGCTTGGACTTGGTCACCTGACCAACCTCCTCACCCCAAGGCAGAGCAATACGGTGCAGAAACACACTTGTGTGCTCAAAGATCAGCCTTGATTCCATATGCCCAGCACCACACGGCTCTGGGCTTGATTTGGGCTTCCTAGGTGCTACCGTCTTCTAATAAATTAATGCTGAGGATCAGGTCAAAATTGCAAATTTAGCCTCCCTGACACGTCTCCGACTTTTTCAGTAGGATACAATGTTCTTCATTTTCCCTTTGCTCTCTTAAGCTATTACACGGGTTGCTGTGCGCTGTAAAGAAGCATCCACCTCCCTTTCCGGAGGTGGCCGCATTCCGCTGCGGTGTGATGGGATTTCTGCATGGTATGATTTATAATGCATGTGTGATCCTTCTGGATGAAAGCCACTATATAAACGTACAATCCTGCTGTCATTAATATGGAATACAAATGACCTATGTATGGCCCAGATGAATTTCAGCTCACCCATTCTACAGATGGGAAGACGAAGGGCATCTGTGCTTGCATAACTTAGGTAAGCATGGAAATCTGACACTCTGAATGAGTTGGAACCAGGGTTATCCATGTCAGAATGAACATGGGCGTGGGGAGAGGTTGGACTGTGCCATTTGGTTGTCTCCAGAGGTGCTAAATTCTTAAATTGCATGCAACTTCTTGGTTTGGGCCTTATTAAAAATGCAGGATAAGGGCATTTAAGTTTTTGTACATCATCTACCTGTCACAGTCTGTTCCAGGAAGGCTGTCCCCTGGGGCGTAAAATGAAAATATTTGCCGTGTGTTAATCATATGCAACATGTTTACCTTCCCACAGGAATTCAAGACTCAGCTAGAAAATCTTTAACAAATGAAATTATATTTTAACACACTGTTTCCAAACATAGAAAAGGTCATGTGTTAGGACAGTTGAACTTTCTACTCAGATTACGAATAGCAGGTTAATGCCAAATGTCAATGTTTTGAGCTACAGGTGGATAAATGAGTTAACACCCTCTGGTTCTAGTCCGTTTGCAGCAATATATGTATTTGTATCGGGAGAGCACCTAAAAGCTCACACCAAGATCAGGGTCCCATTGTGCTAGGTGCTGGACATGCAGTGAGAGACCAGCCCTGCCCCAAAGGATTTACTATGTAAGGTCCTGATGCTTACAGAGCTGAACTTTACATACTGCAAGCTGTATTGTCAACCCCAAGTGTAGAAACCATCATGACTTAGTACTCCTGAAAAACATGAGATTTAAAATCATCATCATAATGTTTTGGTTCTTTTTATTTGCTTCCTTCGTTTTTAGGGTGCACTTGAATCACATTTGCAAGTCTTTCTCTGCAGCCATGAAGGCTGGTAAGTTACTGGGTGGGGCTTTTTTTGTTTGTTTGTTCCTTTGCTTCCTTGCTTATTTCAATGAAAGCTGAGATTCTCGTGTAATCACAGGATTCCAGGAGCTGGGGCTTTAATAAAAAAACACTTAACATCCTGATTGCCATCAAAGTCAGTGGAACTGTTCACGGTGTGTCAAATGTAAGTGTACACAAACCCCTCACGAGCGGGAAAGAGTTAATGAATGGTGGTGCACGACTGGCTGCAGCTGCAGTGGGTAGGAAGGGACTGGAAAGAGAGGAGATTGCTCATTTGTGGCTGGCTGGGTGAGGAGAGCAGGCCCGTGGCCCGCATGTGTGGCGAGAAGCCTCTCTTGAGTCAGGGCCTGAGTGACGCTACAGCTGGTCAGAGCCTCCCTGGGTTTATCAGGGATCTGCTGAGGGTGGGAGAGCCAGGCATGGCTGGGGGGGTGCCACAGCGGAGGGGAAAGGAGGCAGGAACTGAGAGCTGAGCCTAGCTGGGATAAAGTCTCCTTTATTTCGCGTTTTGGGGACTGTGGCTTTGGACTCTGTGACCTCGTGAGGTGGGCGGGGGGGGGGGGGGGTGAACTTTTGTAGTGACCTGGTCAGAGAGCTGAGCCAGAAGCCACCAGAGCAGGGCTAGAAACCCAACAGGGAAACTGAGGCAGAGCAGCCGCAGCGCTGGGGCCTCGCTATGAGACGGTGCAAAGGGGGGCCGGTGACTTGGCAACTTTGCAGGACTGAGGCTTAACTAGACAAGACAGATGGAGCAAAAGCCCCCCATATTACATGCAGGGTCACAGACGAGTTAGGGAGTTGGGCCCATCCTCCCTTTTCTGCAGCTAGACGGAAGGTGGATTCTGAAGCTTTTTCTGCTATAACACGGGGCCACGGCACAGGCAACGTTAAGAGCTGCTCGTCTCCAGTACGCAGCAAAGTATTCAGCTCTGTTACCTGAAAATGGGTAAAACAACAAGGCGCTTGTGAAGAGACATGCAGCAACATCTGTGAAATGCCTGTGTCTCCCCGTCCGAAAAGGACTAAACGGTAGGCTTTCCAAAGTGCAAAGTTCCAGAGGGGCAGTAGCCGTGTTAGTCTGTATACAGCGAAGTGCTACAGGATTCTCGTACTCTTTCCAAAGCACATCATTTCCCATTTGGATTATTCAGAATATGCCCTGAGCTGTTTTAAAATGATCTCGCTCTATTCCGCACGTTCCAGTAAAAAAAAAAAAAAACCCTTTTCACATAGCTCTAAGCTGCTTTTTGAAGCTGGCCGTGCTTTGACACACATCCTTCCCAGAGGATGAATTTGGCTAAACAATTCAGAGTGAACGGCTGGGTATGTGGCAGAAACCTTAAGGCTAAGTTGCCCAGCTGCTCTAAGTTTTGTCTGACATGGGATAAATTTCAGGATCGTATATTATTTTTCGTTTAATCTGATTATTCCTAGCTGGAGTTCTTCAGGTTAGTGTCAGTCAAAAAGTGTCTTTCAAAGCTTCCATTTGCACTAGAATTTCCCCATACAAATATTTTTTCCACTCTGGGTCAGTTTTTATTTTGAATGACAAGATGTGACCCCCTTATTTCTTAGCGAGGCTCAGAAATGAAGCAATGGCAGCATGCCTGCAGTTTGCTGTCTGATCCATCTATAACCCAGAACCAATTTGACTAGTGCTAAGTGAAATCCAGGCAGCCTTTCCCATCGCCTACATAGAGCTGGTGAATGGGACTGGCCAACCTGATCGCCATTGTCTTCATCTTATAGAAGTGTTTTGGCTGAGTAAAATGGAACAGGGAAAAGACGGGGCTGAAAATATAGATGTCAGTTTTCTCTTCCACAAAGGATGCTGGTTCAGTTCTTCTGCTTGTAATTCTCAGTGACTCCTCTCAGGATGAACACACCCTAAATGTCTGGAACCTCAGGGGTTTTTCAGTACAAAACGCTGAGCAAATACAAACGCAGAGTAAATACAAACGCAGAGCAAATACAAACACAAATACAAATACAAACGCAGAGCTAATACATCTTAAAAGCACATTGCTGGACAGCTCAGATTCACAATATCAAATTTACTAAGCAGGTTTTTTTTTTTTTTTTTTATTCCCCCCACCCTCCCAGCAGCTTACAATGCATCCAGGGTACTGGCAGAGATCCCTGTATGACAATCATACCTGCCATAGTGTGCACAGGTAAGGAGTTACCCACTATGCATCTGTAAATATGGAGTCTGGGTGCAAATTTTGCACGACTCACAGGTAAGGTCTTCATAGGTCATCCAGCCCATCTTCTGCCAGAGCAGGAGTCACCAAATGGAGGCGGTCCTCATCCTAAATGTTTTATTTATGCTTTAGAGCCCGAGTAATCACTCTTGTCCTCCTAGGACCTCATCTAAAGCCCATTAAACTTAGCGAGGCTCTTTCTGTTGATTTCAACATGCTTTGGTTCGGGTCCCTAGAAGGCCAGAAAGATGAGCACCTGCAATCTCTCAAGCTGACTGCTTTTCCCACCCCCGTGGGATGCTCTTTGAATTGTCAGTGTCAGCCCCCTGTCAGCACAGAGGGGAGGACAGTGAGACAGCACAGACCAGGCCAGGGGAGTAGATTGCCCAGCGGTTTAGTCCTTTTCCTTGCAGCTTCGTTCCTCCTTTGTCACTTGCTCAAGTGAAAGAGAGAAGACTTGCCTCAGCAGGTTCATATTTCTATTAAGGTCCAACGCAACACGTCCCCCTCATTCCCCACTCACTCTGAGTGCTGTGTGGAAGGCTGTATCTTACTTCTTGCCTCTTTGTGGAGTCTTCCAGGATTTCGAAGATACCGGAGGGGATCCAGTCTGGCCTCTGTAAGCAATCAGCAACAATTCCATCCCGATCATACTTAGTAGTTACATAGAAGCACTTTTCAAAGTGCTGGACAAATGATTCCGTTGTTGTGCCATATGGCTAAAAAAAAGTGCTATTATAAGCTGGGTGAAACCTTGTTATGGAGTGAGTTAAAATTCCATTGAGATTGATAGGTGTGAACTCACCCTTCAATTAACATTACTGCAAGCATAAACCCCAACTGCGACAAAAGCAGTATGTGTGAACCCATCCAGGAACTTTTGCTGAGTATTGTGTTGGGTAGGGTGTGCTGCGGGGGAAGGCAGATCAGACAAAAACTGGGAAACACTGAGACCCGGACTACACTAGAAAAGTAGGTTGATTTAACTATGTCGCTCCGGGGAGTGAAAAATCTGCACCCCCAGCACGGTGTTGTTTAGCTGACTTAAGTCCTCTTTTAGACAACGCTGGGCTGATGGAAGAATTCTTCTGTCGACCTAGCTCCTGCCTCTTGGGGAGATGGATTCACTTCAGCGATGGAAGAACCCTTCCCGTTGGCGTAGGTAATGTCTACATTGAAGCGCCGCAGTGGTGCTGTAGCGTTTCAAGCTTAGACAGGCCCTGAGAGAGAGATGGGCTGAAGGAGCAGCTGAAAGCATGGTGACTCATCCTGGAAGAAAACTAAGGAGAGGTTTTTGGGTCAGGATGTTGGTTGAAAAGCATGCGGTTGGTGCTGTGAGCAATAGAAGTTTTCTCCTGGTATTTGATGCCTTCAGCATTGAGACAGTCTGTATGTTCTCCGTAAACAAACAAAACTACATCAAAGGAGGTTCCTACTATCTCCATTTCCACGGGGCCCTGAGCTTTGACTAGCTGCATGGGTCAAAAAGGGACAACAATACCTTTCAGTGTTAGACCAAATTGCTCATCCAGGGTTAGAGGTCATTACAGAAGGTATGGAGACCTCTGAAAAAGAATGGTCCTCTAAAATTCAGGGCTTCTCAGATAAATGCTGCTGGTGAAAAATGCCCTGGGCATGTCCCCAGAAAAGTCATGATGCGATAGTCGCATGCAAGCCTTCCCCATGCTTCTCAGCCAGTGGGTCTCTATGATGACCCATTGTGGTGTGAGGATCAGACTTGCTGTCCGCGAGACTCATAGTCACCCCTCACAGGCCATTCAGTCTCTGCTGGGACTGTCGGCCAGGGGCCCAATCAGTGGGCGTGCAGACGTGGGCACCTGTCCAGTGGAAATCAGAAATCATTTCTCAGAGGCCACCCAACCGCTTTCTCACGGTGATCACTACCAAAAACATCTACTTAAAAAAAAAAAAATGTTCAGATTTTCTTGTTAAAGCAGAACGGGCGAAGGTTATAACATAGGGAGAGCAGTGTGAATGGGGACAGCTAAAACTGAAAGCAAAATTCAACAGGAACTGCCAGGTTTGCCTGGTCTAGGCTTGAAACTTTTCCTATGGCCATCCCGTGAACTCCACCCCAGGTTGTATGCTGTCTCGGATTCACTCGGAATGTACCTTGGGTTCACCAGAAACTGCCTGGCTTACTGGCAGGCTTGCAAATCTTGGCCACTAAACCTCGCCTGGGATTCAGTTTTGAGATGCCGAATGATTGGGAACGAATTAGGTTTTCCACCTGAGAGGATCAAAAAACTGGGGTCAGGGGATGAAATCCTGGGAATTTTGCCATCAGCCTCAGTGGAGCAAGGATTTCACCTCTGAGGTCTACGCGTGACCTTGGGCAAGTCGCTCAGGGTGAAATCCTGGGTCCATTGTACTCAGTGGGCATTTTGCCATTGACTTCAATGAAGCCAAGATTTCACCCTCTGAAAAATTCCTTTGCGGCTGAGTTCCCCTTCTGTAAAACAGAATATGGCCTTATTACATAGGCGTGCCAAGTGGATGGACTAATTAATTATCGCTACCCATTCAGACGTGATGGTGATGGAGCCACAGAGGTACTTAGGTAGAGGACGATAAAGCTTTTATCTGTAGCACCATTCCTTACTTTAAAATCATGCCTCCCAACCTGTCTGCAACTCGTAGCATTTTACTTTCCCATTCTTTCGTACCCATCCCCCAGCCCAGTTTCTTCTCCATAAAACATGAGTTAAGGACAGAACGCTGGCCCCTGCTTCAAATTTACTGCAGTTGGTGCAATTTTGTCATGCCCTTTGCATTATTTCAATGTTGATTTTTTCCCCCTCCCCGTCCTCTGAGTATAGTTCACAAGCCTGTTTCCTCTGCAGTAGCTGCTGTAGATAAGATTGCATGTTTTTGGGACCTTTCCCTGTGTGTAAATGTTGCTGAAGCAATTATACTAAAAATCACACCACCTGCAAGCAGTTAGTTAGAATAATAACTAAGTGATAGATTATCAAATAAAGTGCTCGTTTCAGATGAGGTCATTATAGCACCATGTCGCGGGTCTCCGAGGGGTTGGAGGCTGCTTTCCTGCAGCTGATCGGCTAAAGGCTCTTGTATCAGTCAATAAAAAAAAAGTTGTAGAGATTAAAGAATCAATTAGGCATTCGCTGAAGGGCAAAAGCATAACCCAGACATGCTGATCAAATCCAATAGGTCATGATGCAATGGTTCTTATTTCATTGGCTTTTTTAAAAATTGCTCATTAGAAAGCATGAAGTGATCTGGATTTGATACTTTAGCAGCTTTATAGAGAACTAAGAAGGAAATGTTTGCTTTCTGCTGGCAGAAATAGACAGCAACTATGCATTTTAGGGCTTGTTATTCCACCCAGTTCTTCCACCTTTACGCAGGTGAGTAGTCCTTTATGCCTTGAGTAAGACCCAGACCCATAAAGTGGTGGTGTAACTAATTAGAATCATAGAGTTTAAGGCCCAGAAGGACCCCCAGATCATCTAATCTGACCACCTGGATATCACAGGCCACCAACACCACCCACACCCTAAACCCAACAACCAAAATTTACTCAAAGTACTACGGCCCACAGGATTTGTGTTATGGTAGCACCCACTGACCCCAGCCAAGATCAGGACCCCCATTGTGCTAGGTGCTGTACATACACATAGGCAGACCGTACTCCCTGCCTTGAAGAGAGTAGTTGTAAGAAAAGAGACCTACGAAGGGGAGGGCAGAGAGGGACACAATCCAATATTGTGGTTAAGGCCCTGGGCCGGGAGTGCAGAAGAACAGAGTTCAATTCCCTGCTCTGCCACAGAATCCCTGAGCAGTGTCTCTGTGCCTCAGTTTACCGCCTGTACCATGGGGATAAAAGCATTTCCTTTGCCTGTCCCCTCCCCCCAGTTGTCTGTCTCGTCGCCTCACAGTGTGAGTTCTTCGGCGCAGGGCCTGACTCCTGCTATGTGTCTGCACACAACCTAGCACCGTGGGGCTCTGGTCAAGGATTCTAGACCTGAGTGGAACACCAATAGTTAATAACAACACTGTTTATTGTGTACACCTGCAAAACAATGAAACCAAGTAAGTGCTGCCTAGCCCCGTCTGCCTCTCAAGCCATCATCACCTGGCTGCATCCCTGTAGGTGTAGGAGGAGGGTGCTGGAAGAAGGTGGTCCTGGCTTTTGGCGTCCGGGAGAACATTCCCCAAGCACAAGGCAGCGTGGATGATTGCAAGGCAGGCTGGCAAACAGGCGGGTGGGGCCAGCATCCACGGTGAGGCAAAGGAAGAGCTGGCAAGAGCGGACAGAGGGGGTGCAGCCGGCTAGTGAGTGGCCTTTAAGAGGAGGCCCTGGAGCTTGAACATGAGATGGTGAAACTGGAGGGGCTAGTAGAGGGGCTCAAACAGGATGACGTGGCCAGGGCACTGAGCAAGGATGGTCTTAGCAACTGCATTTCGTAGGGATCGGATGAGGATGTTATGGGGGCAGGACAAGAGGCAGGGTTTAACGTGCGGGGGCGTGTGCTAAGCACAGCTCCTCCTCCACTGGTGTGGTGACAGTGCCCCCTACTGGTTCAGTCTACTTTGAAATTTTGAGCTAATTGAAAAACCGGGGTGGGGGAGGGAATGGCAAAAGAATTTTGTTTGAAAATGTTTGACCAGCTCCACATCCGGACCCACGGAGATATGCATATCAATAGTATACGGAGCAAATGTGGGGGTTGTAATGTCTTGTTAAAAAGCAATTACAGTCCAGCTATAGTTAACCAGTAGCACAGTCTGTTACATTTCTAAGTTCTTTAAGACAAGGACGGTCTCTTGCTATATGTCCAGACAGCACCTAGCACAATGCGACTCAGCTCATGGCTGAGGCCTCTGGGCACAGTTTCAATACAATAATTATTACTCCCACGTCAGGCAAATAGGATTGCCAGTTTTGGCTTTGTCTGCAGTGTTGCTGTAGCTGTGTTGGTCCCAGGATATTAGAGAGACAAAGGGGGGAGGTGAGGTCATATCTTTTTCTGGACCAACTTCTGTTGGTGAGAGACAGAAGCTTTCGAGCGACGCAGAGCTCTTCTTCGGGGCAGGATTGGCTTTGGCATCTAAGAAAAAGAGTTTATAGGTCTTTAGTGATTTGGAATAAATTCAGTAAAATGTGTATCTATGTATCCATACAAACGGAGAGCATATATATATATATATGTTCTAAAGGAAAAATATATACTCTTTATAGACATACAAATTTTGATTAGCCAAGTAAAATCTGATCATCTGAAAAAGTATTCAGGGATGTATACATTATAATTCCTTAAAATATTTACCATATGGCCTTCCGTTTTCCATGAAAATACATCTGCACTGCTAGCCACAGCCATTAATAGTGATATTCAGACAAGAATTAGACTGTCTCAGCAATACTGCTGTGGAATGTCATATTTTGTTAATACATGCGAACATTTATTAAGTGTTAGTCTAGTGCAAAGACTTACCTCATTTTGGTTCTCTACATGCTGGCCAAAAAGATGGAGACGAAACATACCAGTGGATGGTTTTTTGGGAATGTCCATAGAATGGAATCATAGAAGATTAGGGTTGGAAGGGAACTTGGAGGTCATCTAGTCCAACCCCCTGCTCAAAACAGGGCCAACCCCAACTAAATCATCCCAGCCAGGGCTTTATCAAGATGGGCCTTAAAAACCTTTAAGGATGGAGATTCCACCACCTCCCTAGGTAACCCATTCCAGTGCTTCACCACCCTCCTAGGGAAAAAGTTTTTCCTGATATCCAACCTATATCTCCCCCACTGCAACTTGAGACCATTGCTCCTTTTTTTGTCATCTGCCACCACTAAGAACAGCCTAGCTCCATCCGCCCTGGAACCCCCTTTCAGGTAGTTGAAGGCCACTATCAAATCCCCCCTCATTTTTCTCTTCTGTAGACACAATAAGCCTAGTTCCCTCAGCCTCTCCTCATAAGCCATGTGTCCCAACCCCCTAATCATTTTTGTTGCCCTCTGATGAACTCTGTCCACATCCTTCCTGTAGTGGAGGGCCCAAAACTGGACACAATACTCCAAATGTGGTCTCACCAGTGCTGATTAGAAGGGAATAATCACTTCCCTTGATCTGCTGGCAATGCTCCTTCCAATGCAGCCCAACATGCTGTTAGCCTTCTTGGCAATAAGGGCACACTGCTGACTCAAATCCAGCTTCTTATCCACTGTAACCCCCAGGTCCTTTTCTGCAGAACTGCTGCCTAGCCTGTCGGTCCCCAGTCTGTAGCAGTGCATGGGATTCTTCCATCCTAGGTCCCCAGCAATGCCCTTTCTAAGCCTGCCAATCTTAGACACCTGCTGGGAAGTTGTCAACTTGGCCTGGAGTCTCTCTAAGAGACGTTTTCGCTCAGCTGGGTTTCGGAGAGGTTTGTATAGTGGCCAGAATTCCCTCCAAAGCTTCTCAGGCAGCCCACGACAGCAGACCAGCTGTGCCACTCTGCAAGGGCCTTGGCTTCACGCTCAGGTATCTGTTGCCCATCAAGATTCTTGGAAGGAACATTGGCCAGCCATTGCCTATGAGGATGCCAGGATAGGGGCACCTTATGACCTACCCACCATTGAAACAGGCCAAAATCTGGCCCACAGAGATGGGTGTGGTTAAAAAGATAATTTGCAAAGGTGCAGAAGGGGTTAAATTTGATGAGAAAAGAAGGGTGGACTCCAATCCCTCGCTCTATGGAATATATGTGCACAATACAGGACAGTTTGTTTTGATGTTAATATTAACCATTGAATTGTTGCCGCAATGTACCTGCCACACCATGCCCTGCACTGTATCAGGTTACAGCCTCTTGGAAGTGTTGATGTTCAAATGGAACAAGAGCTGCTGGATTCTACAGATGCTGGGGTAGAAAACATCAGCAAGGGCTAACCAACCCAAGGTGTAGCCAGAAATAAGTTAACCTTAACTTGTGGGTCAATTTGTCTGTGCTTTCTAATGCACCTATCTGCTAAACTATACATGGCAGAAAAAGGCCTATGATAGGCTTGTGGGAAAATATCTTCTATTTATATATTGCACTTCATCCCAAGGTGGTTTGCAAGTGATACACCCAGAAATCACTTTCCCACACACTGAAGCGTGGCAACGTATGGGGTAGAAAACAACAGCTATTTTTTTAACAATTTGCAACACTAAAAACAAAAAAATTAGACAGAAAGTGATGATTAATATCAATACGTACCATTCACCGTATTACCTACTCCAGGTAGGTAATCCTGGCCCAACTGATTTCAATGGACTCAGGATTTCACCCCAATTATGCAAAAATAATGAGTTAGGGCCCTCAAAATCATGGCATTGGCTTTTAAATCATGAGAAAAAAATGTTAGTTTTTTTACATTTACATTTTGGTAAGTTAGTTGAAAAATTTTCCATGGAACAGTTTTCCAATGGAAAATGCAATTTTATGTAAATGTTTCACTAGACCATGTCAATTTCGATTAAATTTTTGACAGGAAAAAGTCTAATTAAATCATTTCAACTTTTTCATTTTGATAATACCAAAACATTTTCTTTTGATTAGGTAAAAACATTTTGTTTTGACCATATCATTTTGATTCCATTAGTTTCTACTTTTATCTTGCATTAAAATATTTATAGTATCATATTTATATATACACAATATAATATTTATGTATTTAATACTTTATAATGTTTTGACATTATTGAAACAAAACAATTTGATGTTTCTGAATCAAATATTTTTGGAATTTCCAGTCCCTAGTAAATTTTGAAATTTCAACTTTACATTTCAATTCAGAATTCAAACAAATTTTGAAATGTCTGACTTTCTCACAGAATGGACGTTCCATTTCCTAACTAACTGTACTCTGTGGTTTTTGAGGCTTTAGGCCATGGGTTGGTCACATTTTTAAGCTTTTATCTGCACCATGAGGGCTAGATTTTTTTTTTTTAAATGAAAGCTGAGATTCTCAGATAATCACAGGATTCCAGAAGCTGAGGGGTGGGGGTCAGCAAATATTGCAAGACAGTTGATAAAATCACAAGGGTTGGCAACACTGCCTTTACACGCATGATGCTACTGTGATTATTCTTGGTGTGACAATAATAACCAGCACTTTGGGAAATTTGTAGAGATGGGAACATTTCGAAAGATACAGAAGGCCAAAGAAGATGCTTTTCTGGGCCTTATATGAATTATCCTGATCTCTCTATCTGCAAAGAGTTGGATGGACCGTGTCACCATATCGTAAGACTTCCAATGAGGAGGGAAATGAGGTGAGACAAAGAACGATCTTCTCCTTTACAGTATTTTGGGGCTCTTCTGCTCCAGACCCAGTTGGGACCTAGCAGCATGGAGAAAAATATTTCAAATGGGTTCAGTTGCTACATTTGGCTTTCAAAGTTGAGCACCAAAAATTATGGGGGGAGGATGTTTGAATTGAGCAGTTTGTCACAGGTCATTATGAAAGCAGGGGCCGACGTACTTAAACTCGAACCAGACCTGAGTTGAGGAGAAACTGGGCTTGCCATGGCCGAGAGGTCATTGTGCTGCAGAGCATCCTCCACCGCGTCAGGAACGGACTGTAATGAGAAATGGCCGTGGGATTAAAAGCCGAAAAGCAGCATGAAGCAATTTTGGGGGCAGGTCATCGCTACGTCTCATACAGACAGGAGGCGTCTGCCTCCTTTTATGCTTTGGCAACACTTGTGCAGCTTGGTATGCCAATAAAGGGTTAGGGAACTGGCCAGAAATGGGTTTGGAATTCAAATACCCTGCGTTTTAGGAGTGGCAAGGTCGGGGATTTGGTTTGGGGGCCTCTTTCTAGCAAAAAATGCTTAAAAAGTGACCAGAACTTTGCGCAGCCAAGCAGAAAGTTTGGGGTTTGGGGTTTATTCTGAGTGTGCAGCAGATGTCTTTGTGGGAGGGAAGATGGCTTATTTTTTCCTCTGAGCCACCCTTCACAACTTGCTGGCTGCAAAACAGTAAACAGCCTTGGGAAACCCCATCCCAAGGGGTTGGCTCTCCCCAGCCGACTCGCCTCCCTCGTGCCTTGTTTATGGAGCATCGGTGCTGTGCTAATTCTCCTAGCTAGGCACTGAAGTCTGTGCTGCTTCTCACTGAGTCTCTCCCAGCTGCCTCGCTCGCTCTGGGCTGGCTGACAGGAATGCTTGTATATCCTTCACAAAGCATTATTTTTATGGTGTGCGTATAAAAAGCACACTGCATGTACACAATGGCTCACAGAATGCACATCACTCTTGCACTGGAAGTGCCTTTCCGCCTCTTCAGCTAGGACTGGGAATGAGCTGTTTATTGCTCTGTGCCCTCTGTATTTCAGGCCTATGTACGCACGTGTGGGTGGGTAGGGCTGAAACTTCATTTTATATTATTTTTTTTCCTTTTTGCAGGTCATATACCACCGGATCGTGTTGTTGCTCCAGTCAAACCACTTCTATTTAGCTGGCTTTGGGAAACTCATTCAGATCCTTTCTCTCCACTTAGTCTGCAAGATATTTGCTCCTTGCTGGACTGGAGGGTAGGATTTCGACTCTCATCAGAGCGGTCTACAGCCAACAACAGCCTGCAGGCCTGATCTCTGCCACTTACGTCAGTATAAATCCATTCGCTTCAATGGAGTTATGCCAAATTTGCGCCAGCTATCCATACTGTAGTTTACGATGTGTCTTACAGTAGCGCCTAGAGGCCAGACCAAGATTGGGGCCCTGTACAGGCAGATAATGAGAGATGGTCCTTGCCTGTGTTGCCCCCCAAAAGGAAATAAGGGGGCCAGGTTCTCAGCTGGTGTAAAGATATGGCTACCTGGTAGCTGCAAGGTATCAGGTCCAGTTTGCGAAGACATACCTGTGCTAGCTCTGATTGAGCTAAGCATGCTAAAAACAGCAGTGGTGTCATGGGCAGCAGGAGGCGCTAGCGGCCCCGAATATGTACCTGTGCTCTTGAACGGCATTGTACTTGGGAAGGCTAGCCCCTCCCACCACGCCTACTGCTCTCAGCGCGCTAGCGTGACGAGAACCGGCACAGGTAGCTCTCTCCTGGAGCTGGGATTCACGCCCCCCGCAGCAACGTAGAAACACCCTAAATCAGCCAAGCCCCATTCAGCTCAATTCAGCTAGCAGGCTCGCTGTGGATCTGGCTCGTAACATTCAGTCCCAGGCCCGCTCTGTCCCACAGATCGTAGTGCTGTCAACTCCAGCGCCCGAGAAAGGAGAAAAGCCGTCACTGCTCGGAGGTGACCCCCTCCCGGTGTTGCTGTGAAGAATAATGTTTCAAGTGTGAAGAAAAAAACGCCCGCCCTCACTGGGAGCATGTGCGCGGCTAATCCCCTGTTTATGCTCCGTCTGGCCCAGACGCCCACGCCGTCCTATGCTTTTGTTCATTAATGAGGTCTAGGGTGAAAAGATACCTTAGCCTCAGCTGTCTGCAGTTTATAGAAACTGTGAGCTGTTCCCCAAACAGCAGCATGAAACGTATCATTTCAACAGACCTGCTTCTTGTGCAGTGCCACTGACAATTCTCCAAATGCAGACTCCATCCTTCTAAATGACTTAAGGACCCAGCTCCTGGTGTATATGGTTGCATAGCTCTTCCTAGCAACAACCAGAGGCCAGCGCCGGTTTCAATCCTATGTTTTGGATCAAACCGGGTGGACCTTGAATGGAGATTTAATATGTACGAATCGTTAAGTTAGCTACAGGGATTGTACTAGGCACTGATCATTCTAGTAGCAACAGGTCAGCATGTCAATTGCTGTAATGTAAGAAGACCATAGGCCTGAGAGCAGAGGAAGGACCAAGGAGGAGGATGCAAATGAGGAAAAGAAACAGAAGAGGGAATCTGGGAAGGAAAGGAAAGGCAGAGAGATGAAATAGTCACCCTAAGTGATAGCACCTGCTCCATCAAACTATGCCAGGTACTACGTGCTTTGTGGTATCTCCTGCATAAGGCACATACTGAAAAGTGTGTCTCACTTGATAAGAAATAATGAGCCAGATTCTCAGGCGGTGTAAACTGGCCGTGCTCCATTGACTTCAACAGAGCTATGCCATCTGACACCAGCTCAGGTTCTGGCCCAGTGTTTCTATTGAACGAATTGATTGGAATGAAGGTGGCTTACAATCCCAGCAGTATCTTCTCTTAGAGGGAGGGGAACAGGGTTGTTTCATTCTTATGGGGCCAAACACTACACGGCTCCATTTCCCATAAAACCCAGTTCTTTCTCAAACAAAAAACCCACTGAGTTCAATGGGAGTTTTGCTTGAGTAAGGACAGCAGGATTTACTCCACAGAAAGCGTGATGCTTTGGTTAGCTGCTGCTAGAGAAATGGGTTGGACAGTGAATACCCCAACAGAAGGCAGCGGATTAGATATACTCCAGCAGTTCTCATGGGTGTGGCACCTCTGCCCGTGACCTCAGCAAGTTAAGTAACCTCATTCTGGATCAGTCCCTGGATGGGACATTTCACAAGACAGGCCACGTGCCGCAGGAAATGGTGCTAGTGTGTGGGCAGAGGGAGGTATTCTTCTCTATAAATCAGCTCTGAATCTATGCTCCAGTGTGTCCTTTGGATCAGGCATGAAACTTAGATCCAGATCCAGTGGGGTCATTAAAGACGCCATGGCACTTTTCATTACCGTTAGCTTCAAATTCCAACCTAGTGATTACATCCATATTTTGGTTTGGGGTGAAAGGTGTCATTGTAAGAGAATCATTATTGTAATGCATAGCCTAAATTCTTCTTGCAGTGTCAGTTGTGTAGGATATTCTTGTTCACTTCATGTCTGAAACTGTTCCACAGTGTTGTTGTGTGCTGTTAAATGGTTACTGCACTCTACGCCAGAGCTGGCTGCATTTCAGCAGTGGAGGATGTAAGTGATAGGACGGATCCTGCAGTCAGTAGCAGTTCTGAAGTCAATAGGCATTTGTGGTGAGGAAGGTCTCTGGGATCTGTCTCATCAGGCCCAATTCTGCTCCCGCTGAATTGTCCAAATAGATCAAAATTTCCACTGACTTCAGTGGTACAGGATTGGTCCGAGAGTTTGTAAAGTGCTTTAGACTAATAATAAGATATTTTCAGAATGACGATATTTTTTTTGAAAAAAAAACCAACTTTCCAAACCTAAATATTTCTTTTCTTTTCTTTTCTTTTCTTTTCATCTGTTGGAATATAGTAGATATATAAATGCTGAGATTTATTTGCAAAATTAAAAATTAATTTTAATGGGATTTCGGTGTCCAAATCCCTGAGGTAATTTTGCAAATCTTAGCCAAAAGCTATTGTTTGAAGGGCCTTGCTAAAAACGTGGCTGAAAGGCAAAAATTCAGATTCTGACCCCCTTTGCTTGTGTTGGGGCGTCTCTCACTGGTGAAGTCAGGAGGGATATTCTGGAGTAAGGGCACAATACAACATGAATCAGCTTAGCTGAATATAGCCCAGAGGCAGGCACAACAAATGGATTAATAACAATTTAGGGGATTTCTTCCCTGGGTGCACGGAACATTATTAAAGTGAGTACAAGAGGCAGAGTCAAGGGGCCAGATTCCAGTTTCATCAGCTGGAGTTCCTCCAGATGTGCTGAGTGTAAATGAGATCAGAATCTGGCCTCAGCCCAGCTGCTGCTAGTCATGTGGTTACATAACGTTCATGTGATTCCTAGGATTGAATTATTTTCAATATGTATTTTGCCAAAAACAACCAATGGGTGTTTTCTGGCTTTTCTCTGCAGTGCAGTAAAACTTCCACTTCCTGAGGATTGGTTGGCATAGCTCTGCTCCCACGCTGCATGCCCCCAGCTATCAGAGCCGCACTACTGTTCCTTAGCACAGCGTAGACAAGGGGCAGTCAGTCTGGTCTGCAGTCCTCCCGTGTGATGCCAAAACTCTGCGGTGGGTTAGAACTAAAGAGCACACTGGGGACTCCAATGAGCCCAGCAACCTCATTGTCACGCGGCAATGCCAGCGGCTTTGCCTGGAGCTCTCCAGATGTGAAAAGCTCCGGGGACAAAATCGGGGGGGAGGGAACCACTTTGGTGGCGCCAGAGTCCAATCTTTGGTAAATGATCCAGACCCGAGGCCAAGAATTTCCAGCATAGGAGCCTAAAGTTCGGCTCCAAGGGGGAGATTTTCAAAGGCGGAGATGGCAGCTTGTCTCCCAACTCTCATTAAGAGTCAGTGGAATTGGAATCCCTGACCGCTCCTTGAAAATCCCTGTCCTACATCTGAAGATAACGTGCTAAATAAGTAACCCAATTTAAACATTTAATGCAGTTAAACCTGCATTAAGCAACCTGCTCTTTTAACTGCTCATTGCAAAACACCCCTGGTGCAATTTGTGTAGAACTAACCTGAGAAGTTTCACTGTATGTAAACATGCAACATGACGATGTCCTAGCAGGCAAGTTAACATACAGAATATGCACATGCATGGCTTGCACTTGCATGCTGGAACCTTTCCTGCACATACTTTCTCTCTAATTCATTCATTTCTCCCCCTCCACCCCCCCCCACACACACACACACATACTAGTGCGCCGGCTGCAAATGGACAAGCTCTTATATGTGCAGCTGTGATGTTTGTCGATGGAGGTGCCATCTGCGGTGCTGGCTCTGTAATGAAAAAAAGCTCACAGCTGCATTTGCCTGGTACTGGGGTACCCGGACGAGATCATTCATTGCTGAGATCTCAAGCAAAGAGGCTTGGCAGGGAAAATAAAGAGGGTGACTGCAGGAGGCAAATATAAACATATCCTGCAGATAGCAACTGCTGCTGCTGTTGTATCAGTGGGCTATGAACTTGTTTCCTATGTCTGTTATTAAGGGGGTGATATGCACCCCTGAAGGGGTAGGAAATGTCATTAACATTGTGTTTCAGATGTGATGTAGTTAGAAACAGTGAAGGAAAACACTCCCATCAAAACATTGTCCTCGTCAGCAAGAGAGAGAGCAGCTTACCAGCGTAAATCCTTCCCCAGACAGGTAGGAACATGAGCCAAAGATTCTTCCCTTTCCTGTGCAACAAAGGAGACAGAGAAACAAGGTAACATTTGACATCAGGAAGCCAACTAATTGCACCGCACAAGACATGCAACTGTCCGGAGGCAATGGTTAGATGTAGAATATTAATACAACGAGTGAGGCCCATTTTCTTGATACACCTGATTCATTTCTCAGATGGGCCTTCTCATTTACACTAAGATCCTTCTACTCTGCTCTGGCAGTGCAAAGTAGCCTGAAAGTGGTAGCAAATTACACTGCCGTGAGTGTATTACATGAATCAAGCCTGGATGGGTTTTACCCAAGTGACTCCATTGGCTTCAATAGAGTTATAAATATGAGGAGGCCCAGGCCCACGGTGTGTATTGCACTAGCAATACCGACACACCACAAATTATCCTCCTGCAGTTTGGATCATCTGAAATTCAGCTCCGTCTCCCCAGATCGCTAGGGAATCCTGAGTGACTGAAGGCTGAGGGTACCTTGGTTCTACAACGTACCTGGACGGGTCGCACACCCAGCCTTACATCTCCCCACACACACCGGCAAGGTGTTTGAGTGGGAACCGATTCAGAAAGATGGATACTGCCCAGTGATTCACCCATATACATTTCTGCTTCAGCTACTCTTCCCTTGAAGTGTTTCCTATACACTTTCTAACCCCCCCTTGACCCTCTTTCAGCGGCTGAGGTCCAATGTTTGTTGCTTGCACACAGGTGTGCACAGCACTTCCCAGACCAATAAACTGCTTACAGAAGGGTCCCCGCCCTGCAGAGTTTCCAGTGGCAGGCCCAGATACTGCTCCATCCCTGTGGCGTCCCAGTGAAGTCAAGCTGGACCAATCTATGGGCACGTCTCCATGGGTAGCATGGGGTGTGACTGCAGCTTGTGTAGATGTACCAGAGGTTGCTTTAATCCAGATAACTGAGCGGTGACGCGGTGGCAGGACTACAAGCCGCCTGGAACTCTGGTGCAGTATGCCTCCACTGCTGCGGCTTTGCTGCCCCAGGACCTGAGCGAGATAGATTAAAGCTAACTTGGGTGTCTACACCAGCTGCACTCACACCTGTGCAGTGTAGACAAACCCTAAGTCCTGAGCTACACCGAAAACTTAGGTTGACCTAGCTACGCTGCTCAGGGGGGGCAGAAAAGTGTAGTGAGGCCTAGTACAGCAAGCGAACACAGCCAGCGGGCAGGGCAGCGGTGAACATCACGAGATACGCGTATGTGGCAGAGCCCGCCGGCCTCTAGCTCATCGCGAAGAAGAGCAGCTTGGGCAGGGGATCCGAAGGATGAGAATCAGACGCAAGGCCACATCCCACCGTGGGCCGACAGCAGGAGATGGCTTGTTTTGCCACAGCGGGATGCCCGTCCAAGATGGAAAGTGAGGTGATGAATCTGGACCACGTCGTGCAGTTGACGTCATTTCTGGAGGACCAGCCGAGCCGTTTGTCTGTCCAGCAAGCAGGACGCAAATCTAGTTAAGGAAGAACTGGGCAGGGAAACGAAGATCTTCTTCCAAAATGCTCATTGAACTAGTCCCTCTGGGCCAGCCAGGAGATAGCTCTTCTTAAGGGAAGCGAGGGAGGGACTGGGGGAAAACGTAGGCTTCATGGACTAAAGAACACAAACAAGATAATTGGGCAAACAATGGATTTCCGACCTGATTTTATTTCTTTGGGCTGCACCGTCTTTCCTGTTTACTTGTTATTTTGGAAATGGAACAATTGATAATTTACTGCTGATTAGCTGGCAAGACTCCGACTTGTCAGTAAACTTGATTTTAACTGGCCAAGTGTCAGGGCAAGAAGCCAGGAACGTTGTGGCAGGGAACAGTAAACAAAACAATTATAAGATTAACACCTTGTTTAGCGGTCAGATATTGTCAAGTGGGTGAAAGATGGCTCCAGCTCCTCAGTCTATATCGCCTGGTAGACAAATTACCTTATTAAGAAGGATCTTGCTCATGGGCCATTCCCTGCACCTGTGTCCTCAAATATTTTCATTCATTTTGGAGAGGAGGCTGACACTCTGCCTGGACTGGTTTGATTCTGTGCAGCTGCAAGAGCATTATTTGGCGTTAACATATTTGCATATCAATGAGACCCTGATTAATATTTAAATAGCCAGCTGTCCAAGCCACCTATAAAAGAAAAAGAGCCCTGGGTTTTTTTTTTTTTTTTTTAGGGTAACACTTAACGGCCTTTCTCAAGTTTGCTTCATTTTTATCCTCTATACTTTTTTTGGAAAAAAAAAACAAAACAACCCCCCCACACACACCACAAAAACAACACCACCGGCCAGGAAAAAAAAAATGAAATGCCATTAATGAGTTATCAGCAGATTGGTTGTGTCCTTTTCAATGCTTCCCAGTGCTTTTGTGTCATAGCTGCAGCTGCATAGAGCGGGTTTATAGAGAAGAGCGCTACAAGACTGAACTGATATGAGCCCATGGGCGCTGTATGCCAGGAGGGCTGAAAACTAGCATGAGACTTCAAAAATGAATCCCAGCCACCAAAGAATTAACAATCCGTTTCAAGGTTTTCTCTTTCAAGATGATAGGATTTCTGTCTTTTTAAGAATGGGTTTCAGCCTGGTTCTTGCATCCAGTCCCTGTCTCGGTAATGAGCCAAAACCAAAACACCTGATCGAAACATCTTAGCACTTGGGAAGAGATCTGACCTTTCTGCTCTCTGTATACAGTCAGACGAGGTGCGACGTGCCATGATAAGTAACCACGACTGGAGAGGAATTATTTAGAGTGGTAGATCAGAGGGGACACTTGAAGCAATGGGATGAAATTAACAAAGGACTAATTTAGGCTGAATATGTTTATCGTTTAGGTTACCTGATATAAAAGAAGCTTCTGGACAATGAAATCTTTCAGGCTTTCCTAACGGAAGTGGTGGAAGTCTCACCTGCTGGGACTTTTAAAACTAGTCTGGACTAAGCACTAGGAAGTATCCAGTAAGGAGCAATCCTGCATTGATCCAGGACGATGAAACTGGCTGATTGACTGGGTCCTTTCCATGTCTAATGCCTCTGACTCTGTGATATGGGTGTGTGTCAGTAAGATGATAGACTCCAATGAGTTCTACAATAAGGTTATAGCCTGAACTCCCAAATGGCGGAAAATAATTTGTAACGTATATAAATGCTATATGTTTCACAGGGTATATTGGACATGTATGACTCATAATATGAAAGTTGTCCTTTGTCCACAGGAACACACAATGTATACAGGACCTACTGACACACACAAGGTACATCATTTCCATGTCTCAGTCAGATTTTACTTAGATGACTGTTGGTGCAGGGTACATCTACAGTGCAAACAGAGGGTTTTTTTTTTTCCCATAGATTCCAGGGCCAGAAGGGACCATTGTGACCATCTAGTCTATAACACAGGCCAGAGAACGTCCCCCAAATAATACCTACAAGCAGATCTTTTAGACAGACATTCGATCTTGATTTAAAAATTGTCAGTGATGGAGAAGTTGGTACCTTGTTCTAATGTTAATTATTCTCTCTGTCTCAAAAATGTATGCCTTATTTCCAGTCTAAGTTTGTCTAGCTTCAACTTCCAGTCGTTGGCTCGTGTTAGATCTTTCTCTGGTAGACCAAAGAGCCAGTTATGAAATACTTGTTCACCACGTAGGTACTTGGAGGCTGTAATCAAGTCACCCCTTAACCTTCTTGTTGGTAAACTAACTGGACTGAGCTCCTGGAGGCTATCACTATAAGACTGGCATTGCAGCTCAGGGACCTGTGCTAGCTTTAATGGAGTTAGCATGGCTAAAAATAGCAACAAAGCCACAGTACCATGGGTTACGAACACGAGGCTGTGCCTGGGATTCCAGGTGGGTTTGTACAGCCCACCCTGAAACTCAGATTGGCTGGGATGATTTAGTTGGGGCTGGCCCTGCTTTGAGCAGGGGGTTGGACAAGATGTCCTCCTGAGGTCCCTTCCAACCCTAATCTTCTATGATTCAAGTGACCACAGTTTCATTGCTATTTGTCGACGTGCTAGCCAAACTAAAACTCTCACACGTGTGTCTACCCACGCTGCAATCGCTTCTTTGAAGTGTAAACGTACCTTAAAGTGACTGTTGAGCTTTGTTATCCTAACGAATTGGAGTCAAGTAGGACTCAGATGAATGATTTGTGTGGCTAACTGAGCGTGGGGGGGAAATGCAAACCCATTTCAATTTTCAATATAATAGGCGGAGAGGTACAAACCAGCCGTGTGGCTGGGGCTCGTGGGCTGTTGGGATAATGGTGTTTTTAGACAATCATTGCTCAGATCATCTGGGGAGGAATTTAACTCCACGTCATTTACATTCCTTCCAGTCTGTGTGCTCCTATGGTGCAACTGGCTAGCGCGTGGTACTTATCTTCCATCCCGTCTTACTGCTGCTAGGCAGGCCCTGGGTTACAATAGCAGTGCAGTGTCAGTGCTACAACCACACCGGAGAATCACTTAGCAAAGACAAGAGGCTATATTCTGCCCATAGTTACACCTGTGCAAATCCAGTGTGGTTACAGGAGTGTCATTTATATCTGGTCCATGAGCTACATTTCAAACCTGTAGCATCCCAGAATTAAAAATCAGCTGATTGTTTTAAAGATCTAGTTTCCTGGTTACCGAAAGGAGATAGGGTTATGTATTTAACTGCAATCTAAAGGGCCCGATTCTGACAGAGTCCAATGTCAACCTATTTTATTTCATGTTTTGTTTCTTTAATAACCTGGAGGGAAAGATCCAATATTTTTCTTCTGCATAAAATGGATGACACTGAAGCAGTAAAGCAAGAGCATAACTTTTCCTAGCAGCCTAAATGCCTTGAGCAAAATTTCTGCCTGGTGTATAACTCCATTGCTTTAAGTGGAGTTGCGCTGGGGATGAATCAGGCCTTTGGTTTGCAACAGATATGGGGTTACGACAGGTCACGTGTTGCTTTCGTTATCCCAGGTCAAGCGAGGCCATGGTTTTAGCTTCCAGCGCGCTCTGCCAGTGCAACTGTCACGGAAGAAGCTGCCCCGGAAAACACTTGTCACTAACAATGCATATTTTGGTTGATGCAGGCTAGGTAGTAGCAAATGTTTTGAGTGCACTTTGCAGTTTGTGTGTGGACAAGTTTTTACCGTGTTGGTGACAGATGGTCCTTTACTGCCGTTGCAGACAAACATTTGGGGACTGAAATAAACATCCCTTGGGCTTTCTAGACTGCTGGGAAGATGGCTTGGATTTGCACTGAGTGGCTACTCCAGTTCTTACTGGTGAGCCCATTGGGATGAGGGGACATCAAGGCATGGATGATGCTTCTGCATGTTCCCCAGACTTGATTATTATTAGGAATAAAACATTGTCCATTTAATCCCAAAGGTTCCCAACCCTCCAAAGGAATTCAGTCCCACCTGGGATCCTGTCCTACTTTCCCTGACTGTTCGCAATGAGCAGCCACAGAAATAGTGTGTTTAGCACATGTGGATTGGCTCCTCCTTGTGACTGAGCTTTGAGCCGGTGGTGGGACTAGATGACCTCCTGAGGTCCCTTCCAACCCTCATCTTGTATGGTTCTGCAATACTGGACCAGACAATGGAACTAGACCAGACAATGGAAAGATGCATAAACTGCTCTCTTGCCACTGGGGTAGATGAGTGTGTTGGGCGGAATCACTCAATGTCCACTAACCCTGGGGTCTGACTCAGGTTTGAGCCCAGGTCCCTCTTCTGTCCACAAACAAATCAGGTTGTCTTGGGTCAGCAACAACTCATGACCCAGGTCATAGGACTCTGCTTGGAGAGTGGGTCAGAGCCAGATCCAAGCCCTGTCTTTTTGCAGTGTGCTCGCAGGTCAAGCCGCTGACCTGAGTCAGAAGTGCAGGGTGAACGAGTCAGCGCAGCTGAGAGACCCAGGTCCAGCAATTAGAAACCCAAGTTTACACTGCAGTGTGGACACACAAACACGTGCTTGGAAACACTAAATCCACAAGACTGGGTGCCAAGGACCTGGGCTTACTAAGCAGTGCAGTTGTAGCTCCCATTTCTGTCTGTGTTGCCAGGACAGATCTTATCAAAATGTTCCCGGAAGTTTGATCTACTCCAAGAATTTGGCAAGAAACACAGTTGCAACCGCCCATTCCTAAACGACCTGTAGATGGAGTCTTGGGGTCAATTCCCCACCCCGGCTCCATGGCAGCACCTTCAATGACACTTGCAGGCACCTGTTTAAAAGCAAAATGTAACCCTTCATATATTTTCGTTTCATCGCAGGGCTTAGCCGTATCAAGGCCTTTCGACTGAGCCCGTCTGCTCCGGAGCCCAGGCCAGCGCAACATGTCTCTGAGACACAGCCCTGTCCTGGGGGCGAGGCAGAACCCCCACCCTCGGAGAACACTGGGGACAGGTGGTGCGGTGGGAATTCTGCCCCAGGCACACAGGCTGCTGACTGCAGCTCCCCGGCACACAGGGGGAGAAGATGCACACTGCAATCAAGTGTGGATAGCGGTGGAGAGCCATGTCTCTACTTCCTCCCACCCTCTTTGGAATTCATAGAATCATAGAAGATAAGGGTTGGAAGGGACCTCCTGCACTCTAATCCCACCCCCTGCACTCCTGGGGGGAAGGTTATGAAGGGGCTGCAGTTGTGCCTGGCCCTTACCTAGACTACACAAGGGGGTCGGGAGGGTTGGGAGCCTGCAGCTTTCACACGTAAAGGTCATGCACACTCTAGCTGGAGAGGATGCATCCGTGTAGTCACCTTTACAGAGTCCCTCTCCTGACTATATGCACGTGCCGACAAAACCAACGTTCTCGTGGCTAGATACTTCTGCTGTCGCCTTCTTGGGCCTCCTGTAGGAGAAATTTCTCATGCAGCCTGCCTAGCGGACCATCTGGGCATTGTGGATGCCTGGAGGAGCCATGTGTCATCATAGGGCAAGCAACCCAGAAAGCCATAGCGGGAAAGGCTGATGGCTGGTGGATTGCTGGGAGAGATCACACGCTGCTCACCGCGCTACGATACCAGAGCCGAGAAACAGGTGCATTCCTCACTCCCCTGCGAAAGCATTTCAGAAGAGGTCAGCAATCTTTAATGAGTCCCACCTTTCCCTGGAGGTCAAAGTGCTCTTGGGTTTTTCAGGCCGTCATGCACAGCGAATGCATTCCACCAGATGCACTTTACACCACTGGAATGTGCTTTCTTGCCCGCTTAATCTTCACATGGAGAAAAAGAGAGAAAGAAAGACCCAAAAGAAACCAGGGCAATTTCTTTCCATGAAAATTCAGAGGAATCTGAGGCTTTCGGGGGGGAGGGAGGAAGAGGGATTGCCTATTGCCCCGTTCCCGGGAGAAGACACTGGCATGCAGAGGCTGTGTGTGTCAAAGACTCTCAAGGGTTAATAACCACTGCAGCAATGAAATCACAGAAGCCCCTTCTCTTGGAACAGCTAAGCTGAAGTGACAGCTGCGCCCGTCACCTGTTCGAGTTCAGACAGCCACAGCTGTGCCCAGCGCGATCCCCGCCGCTTTGAACCCTGCCGGATTAGAAAAACAAAAGTTCCACACACACTTGTGACCGGAATTCCAATGGCTTCTCTCAACGCGCTCGCCTTCCTGGCACGTCGAGACGACAGCCACGCTATGGACACAGGCATTGCACTTCCATGCCTGTGCCGTCTCTACCGCTGCCCCGGACCACGGGGTGGATTTTACATTGCTCCATAAGCAGTGACCCTTAGATACCCAGGAGCCACTGACGGCTGAGACGTCAGCCTCAGTTCTGATCTTCTCAGCAGACAAGATTCACTTCCCCCCATATTACTGTACACCATCAGTTCGGAGGAAGATGAGAGTTATTTAACAGTATCTCCGGGCCACCATGTGCTATAAAGACTATCCCATTAAGTGCTTGCTGGCCAGAAAGCAAGTTCCATGAGACAGTTTGGTTCTGTCAGGATATTTGGGAACGAGGCTGTTTTGACTTCATTTGAGCCATTGCTATATCTTTTCACTCGCCTGGCCTGTTTCGGCCTAAGGACTAGGAGGCTGTGAAATGGCTCCCATTAGAGCTGTGCAAAAATTGCCACCAAACTGGATGAAAGCCACCTGGACCCTGATTTCTGTTACAACCCTGAAATTCAAGCTTGCTCCACGATCCATTTTGCCAAGCGAACGATCTAGTGCCCAGGGGCCAGGTTTTTATCCAGGCTTGCTCAATTTATGGTTTCAGGTAGAAACTCTGGTTTTGCAATGGCTCCAACGAGAGATGGGACCAGATCATCAGCCTCTGCTTCAGATCCAAACTTGCCCTCAATTTAAGGGGATGAATTCAGTATTCCACTTTGGTGTGCTACAGAGCCACAGCTGAGATAGGAAGCTCAGAGTCGGTGTGAGGAGAGGGAAGGGCTTGGATCCAGTGTCCAAGTTGGGGCGCTCTTCTAGTTTTGACCCCCAACCAGGCAAAAGCTGATGCTTTCTGATGAGTTTCACCTGAAGTTTTAGAGTTTTGTTGCGCCTGATACAAGGCTTCTGTGATGAGGTGTACCTGGACCTTTGAGGTCCTCGTGCTGGAGGTCTTGTGCTCCGACCACACCATGCCCCAGGAAGGTGGGTCCTCCCGGCCTGCCTAGAAAGGCAGCACAGAAGCAGCCAATCAGAGCCCAGCAGGCTCAGATAAAAGGACCGACGGGCTTAGCAGGTCAGTTCCCAGTTAGAATCAGAGGAGCAAGGACTGATGTTCTGCTCTCGCCAGGGCCGGGAACTTGAGGGAGAACCAGAAGATGGGTTCTGGTGGCATTTGCATTCAGCAAGGAGGAAGAGGATCTGAGAAGGTCAGAACTCAGGTCAGGGTGAAGAGAAAGGGGCAATGTGGGAAAAGGCCCCAGGGAATATCAGCATCAAACTGGAGGCAGCAGCCACTGGGAAAGCGACCTATGCCACCAACTGGAATATCCTGGCGAGGGTTCATCTGTTTTAGACTGTGTGACTTGGCTGGAGGGCTGAGCCACTTAACACCCACCTTGTCAGGTCAGCAACCTCTGGGGAGAGTGGGTCCCGGGACAGGACGGCTCGCAGCATCACACCCGGCCAACAGGAGGCAGCCACGAGAGGTGAGTGTCCCCCCCCACAGCTTCACATCCACGGAAACTGAGAAAGAAAGAGCTGGGCATGAACCTCTACGAACCAAAGCCACCCTGTTTTACCCAGTCCTGGCCTCTGTGGCGTGAGCAAGCATCATTAACCAAGGACCCCATGTGGGAGGTGATCTTCCAAAGTAATGGCAATCAAATTTCTCCAGTGGGTGGGTCTGTCTGTCTGTCTGCAGTCCTGGTAGGAGCAAAGAGAGGATAGATACCATGTGCATCAGCAGAGAACTAGAGAACGACTTCCTATCTAAGGCCCCCTCACTTTATTTAAGCCCTCCTTAAATTCATCCTGGTCCTCTCTAGGAACTGGAGAACCAAGAACTCTGAGTTTAACATCATTCCACAATCCTGGCCCTTTACAATTCTGTCCATCTTGGAAGACAATTCTCTGTCCTGCTTGGTAAGTTGCACGGAATACCATTGGGTTCCCGTAAAGAACCCTCTCCTGTCCTGCTGGACGCACAGAGCTTTAATGCTTCAGGAATATTTCCTTGTGTATCTGGTTTAGGTGGCAGGATGGGGGAGAAATCAAATGACAAGAAACTGCATTGTAAAGTTAAGCTACTGGAGATGGGGCACAGAGGGAATTATTTTTGTTGGCCAGAGTAGAAGGTCAGTAGAAAGAGGGCCTGCAGAGCTGACTATAGGATGATTGGCAAAGAAAAAGAGTAGGAAATAGGTGATGAAAAGGCAGCTGCAAGAATAATGACCCTTATCCTGATCTCCATCTAATCTCCAATTATTGAACACTATTTCCTGGCTTCTCTTATCAGCTCGATATTATTCCACTGAGAAGGCTCATCTTTCCACTTTCGGCATCTCCGCCGCTTCTCTCCTCACCGGTCTGGTGGCTTATTCCCTCCTAAGGCCTCATGTACTGACTATGGCAGCCTGCAGGGGCCACTGACGGTTCCTTGTGTGTTACTATTTAAAACCTTTCTTTAAAAAGCTTCACAGTGTTAGCGCCAATGACCGATTGCAAGGAAGCAGGGCCACGTTTCTAGCCAAATTACCACTGACGGCTTATTAATTTAAAAAGTCGCAATGAACCGAGTGCTGGTGAAAGGTGTCCTGTTGACAGCTATGGAGACTGAAGGCGTCTTTCTATGTCCAGGACAGGTGTAACACAGGCAAGTTTTTTTTCCCAGCGTGGGCCTCAGTCCTCTCCTGACTGAAGGATTTCCGGGGGTTACTAAGAGGGGAGTTCAAGTCTCTTCAATCCATCCGGTCCCTGGTCTCTTTCCTGAGACAACCAATAAAGGTGCCAAATGTAACGTGAACACCAGCTCATCAGGAACAAGATGACAACTAGAATGGCTTTCAGTCACTACCACCTGGGCCAGATTCGATCCAGTGATGGGAAATGAAAGACTCCATCTCCTATTCCCTAAAGCCCCTGACAATTTGCTGTGGTGTATGTGTGTCTCTGCAATGTATGGGAGGTGTTTTGAGTTTGTTTTCTATGTACTGCACCGTTAAATGTCACCCTATTTGTCACATGACCTCTGAGGACAGTGCTGTGAATCAGTTTTGGAGGGTTGTTTCAAAGTGAGTACCACACACTGCGCTCTCTCTCTTAATCTCACATTTAAAACCAGGCCTACTAAGGGCCCAAAGCGTGGGCGGTCAGTCTGCTGCACCCATGCAGAGCTCTGCTGAACTCAATTCACTGCCTCCTTGCGGGTGCAGCATTCCACCGGCCTTCAACAAATTGCAGAGTCAGGACTTAAAACGGCCATTTTTTTTGTTTTACTCTTTGCGCATGGAAATATTACGTTCTAAACAGAGCGCTCGCCAGGGTTGCCATGCCTGAGCGGTTTATCATTCGGAGTTCGCTAGGCTGAACTTCGCAGCTTGAAACGGCCATATCTTTTCTTTTTTTGTGGACTGAACATGCATCAAACCTCAGCAGTGAGTCAGATCACATGAGGTCAGTGGAAGCAATGACTTGGAATGGACTCCGCTCCAGAAGCTATATTTCCTGAAGTTCTGCTTGCCCTCGACTATTAAAAGAGGAGAGGAATTGGGCTTGATTTGTTTTAAACTTTCGTTCTGGTACTGTACTTTTAAAATCCCCCAGCCTCGCTATCTCTCCCTGCTCATACTATTGCTCTGTATAAGAACAAAATTGTAACATTCCTGTGATTTATGACAATCCATGGAGTTTAAGGGCACAGGGTTGAGTGCTTTTTTTCCCCCCCCCCCTTCCTCAGGTGGAAGAAAACCTAGAATGTTAACTCACAGGACATTACAGTGACTGCTCCTTCAATCCTTGATTTATGAGCTCAAATTTATGAGTTAAAAATCATTATTCCACTCACATATTTTTTTTTTCTCGGCCACTTTAGTGCTTGTGAAAGGTGAGGGTTTTGACAACTCCTGGAAATAAAAGCCCTTAATATTCCCACAGCAAGTCTCTCACAGACAAGGAAGGAGATGCCATGACCGCTTTTCTCCAGTGCTATAGATATTAGTCAGTGCCATTCATACTTGACCAAAGAAAGAAGGAAGCTCACCCAAGATAGGACTGGATTAATTGGTAAGCTAAATCTGCAGGGCTGTGGAGATCGGTGCTTGAAAATCTAGGGTGATTAGCCACGCTTTCTGGATGAATGCCATTCATGTTCATTTATTAGGGAGCAGAACTGAACTGGAAATGGAATCCTTTGGTGCAGTCAAGACATAGTTGCAGTGGGAATTTTTCCATATCCTCTAATGCACATAAGATGGAATCAAGGAATTAAAAGCAGGCTATGATGAGTAGTAAAGGGCTGTAGTTTCAGTTGCATGAATCATTGTGGGGAAGTGAGGGGTTGCGAGATACATTTGCCACATTCCCTCCTCAGATCCAAGGAAACTTCATTTAGGCTCATGCTATAGCGCAGTAGCTACTTGACGGCAAAGCCGTGTGTTTCTCCACGTCCCCACTGCCTGCCATTTAAGTGACACAATGTGCTAAATGCTTAGCTGACTTCAAGCTGTCCTTTCAATAGGTCTTTGTTGCGCTGCATTCCAAATGCTACTTGGCTGTCCTTGCTCAGACCGGATGTGTTGTTTACTCCACAGGCAATGTGGTCCAGGCCCATAGAGGGGCAGTCAGGAAACGGGGGTTCTATCCCTGACTCTCCTGTTGCCTTGCTGTGTGACGTGGGGAATGGGATTTTCGAAAAGATTGATTTAGCTGCCAATGACAGCAATGTTAGGCCGATGCTGGATGCTTCTGAAAATCCTCCCCTTCACTCCTCTGCATCTATTTCTCTATTTAAAATGAGCATGTTAAACTTTCTTATGTGCTTTGAGATCTCGGATAAGAGATAAGTCTTATTAGCTATGACTCTGGATGTTTAGGGATTCCAGCCAGTACAATTCTGAATTGGTCCAGTGGCAATATAATACTGATAATGAATTTAAAGGGACACTTACTGTAAATGTTTTATAGAAGTCTTAGCTATATTACACTGCAGTAGATTGGGAAAACCAGGAATTCAGAAAGCTGGATTTACTTTTCAGCAATGAAACTTTTTTTTCTTTCTTTCTGCGCTTCATTCACCTTGCAGAGTGAAACTAGACATGTCAGTGTCACGTTCTATTTCTAGTCCATTTCACTTCCTGGTTCTCAGGCACTTGCCCCCATGTTGTGGTGTTTGGATTGCCAAATGGATGTCAGTTTCCTTTTAAAATTTTGTAAACACATTTCTATTTGTGGTAGGTCTAGTAACATACTTTTTATTTCTTTCCTCTACTGAAACCAAACTTTTGGGTTTCCACTAAGTTGGGTGTGCGTCTTTTAAAATCTGATTAACAACCATGAAATACCAAGGAGCAAAAAAATGTCTTCTTTAATGCATATGTCATGCAGTGGCTTAGCGAACCCATGGATTAAAATCCTTAGATGAGCTTGGGAAATAATGCCAGGGCCCCTGCTGCACTTCATTAAAGTAGATTTTTGATGCAGGTTGCCTTATTCAATAACAATTTATTTGACCAAAAACTGAATCAAGAAGGACAGGCAATTGTGTGGCATTTTGTTGTATTTTCATTTTCATCATTTTTCCATGTCAATTTGCCATCTGCTGCCATGGTGATTGAAATGTATTTTTTTTTCTCTTTGTTAGAGGGAAAGCTGAGAACATATCAAAGTGATGGAGGTTTTGCATCTCGCCTAAAAATTAACTTCAGTTTATTCCCTTACTGTTCTGTCTGGCCATTGTTGGTCAGGCAATAGAAGATCCTTCACCCATCAGCATTGTTTCCCATCTCTTGTTTTGCTCTTTGCATGTAGATCCCCACATTTCATTCCAGCCAAGCCCTGAACCAGACCCATAATGTTGTGCCACAAGCAATGAAGGGAATATCTGGGGTCTTCACTTCTACTGGAGTCCATTCTATCTGCTTTAAGAGCTGGATACATTATGGAGATCAAACTAGTCTCATTCTTTCACGATCTCCTCTTGGTGATGGACAAAAACCTCTGGTGATTCAGCTAGTCCTACAATCCCAGCCCTTTAAAATCCCACCTGTCCATCAGGAGATTTCATGCCCGGAAGGAGGACCTCCATTGAATAACATTGAGTTCCTGCGAGAGAAAAAAAGACACTCTGCTAAGATCCTCAAATGGGAGCCAAGTGCCTATTACCTTTGAGGATTGGGGCCTCCCTCCCTATATAGAGAGAGAAATTTCAAGACAGACCATCTCAGCTGCCTTTATTACATTCTCTAGTGAATTTCTGTGCCCGATGTGAGGATTTTGCCATGTGGTTCTCCATTAACGTCTGTGGAGCCCGTGGGTATGTCTACACAACATTTAGGTGTGTGTAGGAGCGAGACTTTCAGCTCAGGTTGACAGAGTCAGGCTAGCAGGACTGTACATGGCTTTGTTTAGCGCACTAGCACCAGCCCCATTAACCCAAGTCTGTCAACCTGGGCTTGGAGGCTCGCTCCAAAATGCTGTGTAGACATACCCTGTGTGGCTAAAGCCTAACCGAAGATACACACAGAGCTGATCCATTGGGCTTTTTCCATTGACTCCAATGAGCTTTGCCTCATTCCATGCAGCGACCATAGCTACAGACTGGATCTGACAGCAAACTGGGCGAAACCATCTCCAGTTCCTGCTTGATGCATTATTTACCAACTAATTCGCTCTTTAATTGGGAGGCAGCAGCATCCATTGGTTACAGCCCAGGAGATGGACAATCACAAGTTTTGGATTCTGCTCCCGGCTCTGCCTTTGACTGGCTGGGTGACCGTGGATGAGTCAGCCCCGCTGAGCCTCCGTTCAGCCGTCTGTCAAGCAGGGGGGCGTAAAAGGAGCATTGACTGTACATAGCCCATTAGTGTCCGTAAAGCGCTTTGCATGAAAGGGGCAGTAGAAATACAAAGTGCCTAGGAACTGCCATGCCAGATCAGACCAGGGTCCACCGTGTCTCCTGCAGTGAGCAGCACCAGGTATTTCAGCGGAAGGTGCAAGAAGCCCCGCACTTGAGGAACAGCCTGTCTCCAGGCAAACTAGTCCCCACTAATTAGAGATTGGTTTATGCCCTCAAGCGGGAGGGTTTTTATGCCCCCCCCACCCCCCAAAACTCCGGAGTGTGAGTCTCTATGCTGTGCCAGTATTGCTATCTCTCGTAACTTTATTGCAGGTCGTGTGACACTTGGTGTTTTTTCTTGAAGCCCCAGCTCCTGGAGGCAGGTGAGAATCTTGGCTTTTCTTTTTTTAAAAAAAATTAGTACGTTTCTAGCCCTCGTAATTGTGGATATACATTATGGATATACATTGTGATTCCTTTAAAGTCTTTCTATGGTTGAGAATGAACATGTGTAAGATACGTCACTAACATTGGATAAAATGTGCTGAGTATGAATTATAGTTTATTATTTTATGAGTATTAATAAATACATCACTTTTTTTTTTTTTTTTGCCCTGGATATGTGGTACCTTTTAAAGGCAATTATCTGTGGCAAGGTTTCTGAAACTGGCCTCAGTCCTCTCCCAGCAGTATAATCTCCTTGCTGATGGGGATATAATGCGGCTGATGAGAAATGTATCACACTCAAGCTGTCCTGCCCATCTCTCGCTGCCCATCAGCTGCTCTGCTCCACTGACAGCCATAAACCCCCCTAATTAAAATTTTAAATTGTTCTAAAAGCTTGAATTCATTGTGCTCTGATGGAGAGAGGGTGTTGTGTTTCACCTCCAGCCCCACCTGTCTCGATTTAACTCTCTGTTACTTGTTGCCCCTGAAAAACCCCTGTGACTTCAAAGAGGGAGGTATGGTCCTTTGGACTCGAGTGGGAGCAGAGGGAATACACAGAAACGGACAATGCATTAAACCATCTGACAGCTATGTTCAAGTAACATTAAAGAAGGAAAACGCCAGCCACTAGGCCACTTAAAAGTTTATCTCCCTTTGCCTTTCATGTGCTTCTTAAAATGCTCTTTGTGGTTTTGCCAATGATTGAGGGAGATTTCTTGTTTAAAACCAAGGTATTTCCCCCCTCCCCCACCCCCGGCCACCTGTCTGCTGCGCCCCGAGTGAGGTCGGAGTGCTGCATTTGTGACATCACATTTGTGGCAACGCATTAAAGCCTTGGTTGTGAGTTTTCATTTGCATCTGAATGTTTTTCAAGATTTTGCTGAAAACTGAAAATGTTTCAATTGCCATAAACAATAATAAAAATCAGTTTTCATGTTTTTAGGGGTCTTTTTGTTGAAAAATGGCTTTGAAGTCAGCCATTTCCTGTGGAAATTTCCATTTTGATGAAAAAGCTCCTTTTTTTTTTAATAAAAAAAGTGCTTGAAACGAAAAGGATCAAGAATGAGCCAGTCTGTGCATTATGGGTATGAGCAAATGAAAATGTTCCGTGACGTAAATCTGTCATTCAGGAAATTTTGTGGTCCAGCTGAGAGAGATAGGAATTCCACTTTTTTGTAACAGGGTTCTTGACACAAAAGACTCCAACAACACTGAATCTGTTTTTATTTTGTGTTTCCAAAATGCCCAAAGGCCCCAGTCCACATTACAGAAATTTCATAGAGAGAAATGAGCCAATTTTGAACCGGAAGGGCACAAAATAGCAACTCAGATGGTATCTAATTGTTTTCCATTGCCTTCCTCCTCCTCTTCCTCCTCAGCTCAGACAGACTCTTTCCCCACTAATTGGGTTAAAAAGAAAATTGATCCCAGCTTGTGATTGTATATGTCAAGTATTTGGGGTTTGTTTGTTTTTAACCCAGAGTAAACTTTGTGGTTGAGAATACAGAAGGATATTCCTGAATCCATTTGAAATTCAACTTCACGATGGCTCTCACTAATGTGGTCTAAAGAGGGTTTGATTGTTCAGTGTGAATGCAGCCAAGCTGCTTCAGAAACTACCAGCCAGATGGAAAAGGGACTTCCACTTCCCATAGTTTCACATATGGGGAAATTTGCCTCAGGCTGAATTAACTCTCAGTCAGTGCCGTTTCCATGCCATGTGTTCCTCGGACCCAGGGGAGGGGGCTAGTGGTCTCAGGGCAATCAATTGATTCAGTGATCTGTGGAATGGTTGATCAATAGCTCCATTGAAAGATCCAAACATTTCTTTTTTTTCTTTTTACCATATGTATCTATGTACTTATCTGGCCCCATCACTGTACTATCTAAAACCCTCCATAGTTTCTGTCTGTCAATGAAGGAGAACTGCCTATTTCTTCCATGCAGAAGTGAATGTTGCTCATAAAGGTCAGACCATCCCATCAAGGAACAGAGATAATGCCATGTGATTTGGGTGACAGAGATAATGCTCTGTGATTTCCCTAATGCTTGAAGAAGCCAGTGAATCCTGTGGATCTTCACTACTGTTGTAGCATAAACCAAACATACTCCAACTTCTTTTTATTCAGGCAACATTCACATATCTTGGCAATAGTTCCACAGACCCACGGCCGAAAGCATCCGCATTTCCTAATTTTTTACCAGATTTGTATAGAATGGTATATTCATAGCCTCTTAATGTCACTGCTCATCTCGGGATTCTAGGTGATGCCATTTATAGCCTAGACGTTGTCTCATTAAACAATGAGATCAAGGGTTTGTGATCAGTGCAAACTGTAATCCTACACACACACACACACACACAAAGTGAAACTTCTGCACCCAGAGATAACAGCTAATCCTTCTCGATCTAATTGTGAATAATTACGTTCAGCAGAAGACAGAATCTGTGATAGAAATCCAGTTGGTTTCTCTGATCCATCCACCATCCGGTGAGTTAAAAGCAGCTCCAATTCCATAAAGAGACATATCACAGGTCAAGATCAGTTCTTTGTCAGCTTGATAATGGACCAGGACCAATGAGGATTGCAGCAACCTGAAATGGTTGTTCTTGAGCTGATTTCCAATACCATTTAACCCTCTTTATAAGTAACATATACAGAGGCATTAGAAGTGTTGATAAATTTGGCAAAAACTTACTGTAGTAATTGAGCAAGCTTAAGTAAGCCTTCAGCTCTGAAATATTCCTAGATGCCAGGGCATCCTGAATTGCTTTGAATTTGTCGGTCACTAGGTGCCTAGGCATGCAGTTTATATCCAAAGCATATCACATCACATGGCAGGAAAGAGTGCTCATTCAATTTTAGGCACAGACCTGCTTCCTTTAGCCCATTTAGCACATCTTCTAAATTTTGTAAAGTTCTGTTTCTGTGGTACCTGTGATTCATATATCATCCAAATGTACGACCACATGTGGAATTCCCTGAATCAATCCATCAGTGGTTCTTTGGAAAAGAGCAGGGGCTGAAGACACACCAAAAGGTAGCTGGTTACATTTAAACAGTCCTTTGTGAGTATTTAGAGTGACATACTTCTTGAAATCTTCTTCCAGGACCATCTGTTGATAAGCACAGCTCATGTCTAACCTTGTGAACAATTGCCCTCCGACTAAAACTGCAAACAGAGTCTCAATGTTTGGAACTGGGTACTAGGCTAATTGTGCGCCCCTATTGACAATCAACGTATAATTGTCACGTGTATGGAGCCATCCAGCTTAAACACTGGTACTGTTGGTGCAGCCTATTCGGAAACCTTTACAGGTTCACTGATACCAGTTGCGTATAGTCTTTTTAACTAAATTTCAACTTTTTTCTTTACAGCAAAGGGTACAGATCTGGGTTTGAAATAAGGAGACATGCCTTTTGGGTTTATGTAGCTTTTAGCAGTGTTCTCCTTTTAAAGTGCACAGATCATCTTTAAATAATTCCTTATATGTATTTAAAACAGTTTGCAGCACTAGATCGACTTTTGATTTCAAGTGATGCCTTTTTCCTTTCCATTGCAGTGAAAGATCAGCCAGACAACCTCTACCAAGCAACTCAGGCTATGTCTATACTACAGACCGTACAGCGGCACAGCTGTATCGCTGCAGCAGTGCCACTGCAAGGTCTCCCATGTGGCCACTCGATGCCGATGGGAGAGAGCTCTCCTGCCAGCAGAAGTAAACCACCCCCAGCGAGAAGCAGTAGCTATGTTGGCGAGAGAGTGTCTCCCGCCGACATGGCGCTGTCCATACTGGCGCTTTTGTCAGTGAAATTTATGTCGGTCAGGGGTATGTTTCTTCACACCCGAGACCAGCAAAAGTGCTAGTGTAGACAAAGCCTTAGGGCCAGTGTCTGCAGTCATTAGCAATGGTAGATGCCTTCCTTGGGTCTGGTGGCAAACCTTCACATTGGTAGCTCCCAGTATCTTTGCTGCTTCTCTGGTGTACGTTTTTAATGCTCCCCTACGTTTCTGCAGTGGAGGTGATTCACTATCTTTCCACAAGGTCTCACAGGCTTCTTGACTCACAATAATCACACTACATTCCATGTCAAGCTCAAATCATAAATCTTTTTCATTTACAGTCAGTCCAATATGAATGGGACCTACTTTAGGATTATTTGTTTCTGGTATGCTATAGATAGCATAAGCTACTTTCTCCTCTTCTTTTTCACTGTTTTCCTCCTCCAGAATGTGAGAGGGTACCATGGCTCTGGGGCTGCTTTGTATCTTGGTTTTGTGTGTCTGCTTTCTTGGTTTGTTTCGACACACTCTTCAGATGTGCCCAGTCAATCTGCAAATGTGAGACTTTATCATTTTTAAATCTGCAGATCATTGGGGTGTGTTTGCATCTACAATGATAACTCTCGGTTTAGCTGACTGGATCTTTTCCCAGATTGCTCTGCAATTTTGTGCATAGGACCTTGTATTTCCTATATGCTATTTCTATCTCCCCAGGCTCCTGTGGCTTGTGTTTGTAAATCCTTTACATTTTTATTTGCAGATTCCATAGCCTGGGCCAATTTCAGAGCTGTTTCAAATGTTAACTGTGGTTCAGACAGTAATCTCCTCCTTTGCATTTTGTCATCATTAATGCCACAAAATAATCTGTCTCTTAGCATTTGTGTCAGAGTTACACCATAATTACAACCTTGAGATAGCTTCCTCAGTCCTGCCACAAATTCTCCTAATGTCTCCCTGGATTTCCTCGACCGAGAGTTAAACTTAAATCATTCTCCTGTTTCACGGGTGTTGGGGTGAAATTTTTTTTTAAACAGATTTACTAGCTCATCAAAAGTTTCTCTCCAGACTTTTCAGGGGTTAACAGGTTTCTCATGAAACTGCAAGTCTTGGCCCCAACACTGCTGACTCAGACAGCTTTCTCTTACCTTCCTCTGAATATCATAGCAGGGAAAAAATAAGCTAATATTTCATAGTATTCTTCCCAACTTTTTGGTGTTGCAGTTTAAATTGTGGAAATAGTCCCAAACGTTGCCACCATTTCATTTGTGTTTCTAAGAGTGTGTGGTCCTTACAGATGACTGCTCAGATTCTTGCTTGCCTGCTTGTTCATGTGAGTTCAACTCCACCTCATCACCCTATGATGTAGTGTAAACCAAACGAACTCCAGTTTCTTTCTATTCAGGCAACACACACATATCTTGGTAATAGCTCCACAGCCCCATACTTTTTGCACAGTTGCCAACAACACACAGCACAACCCTAGAACACCACACATTTCCTTGTTTAACTATCAGCCTACTCCCCCTAATGGCTGACTTATTATAGACATTATAACAACTACAAAGAGTTGACCAACAATCGACATGCTCCAGTATGTTTGTATCAAGATTCTTCAAATAACCAGACATTCATGAAAAAAAAACCCATCTATCCAGGGACAAGTTGCCAACAGAAAACAGGACCAAATGTATTGAAATAACGCTATGCAGTGAATCATTCGACCAGCTGTACTTTTAAGCAACTTGGGCCAAATTAGCGCTCCAGAGTAACTCCACTGACTCATTTGGAGTTTCTTTTGTTTTACATAAGGTCTGTATTTGGCTCATATTTTTTTCTTTAACTGGACAGTCTTCAGTATTCAATGTGGGTATCAGCTTATGAAAGTATACCCAAGGAATCTAGTAGTTAGGTTTTATTCACAGCTAATTTTCATTGCAGCTGAGCTTGGAGGATAACAAATACAATATTCCCAAAAGCCAAGGCAGGGCATGTTTTACTGAATTATTAATGCTCCCTGTAGGGACTCTGGGAATTTACACCTGAGAAGTTATTAATGGTGCCATAAAATATGCCCCTGGAATATCTTAAAGCTGTCGCATTGTGGATCTTTAAGATTCAGATTAAAAATCACATCTCTGAACATATCTAAGGACTGAAGCTGAATTCTCAGTACACCCTCTGATTACCATGGATGGACCCTGGGGAAGTTTCTCCAAGATTACATCAGTAGAGAGGTTGCTGAGTTTACTGTCTGGGAATCTAGAATACTAGAAGTGTTTTTTTGGTGTTTTTTTTTAAATTATGTGTACAATAAAATATGTTCCCTTGCCTGCCTCTTAAATGCAGTTTGCTGAGATGGGAGAAAAAGATCTGCTACCACTGCAAAGTGATTTTTCTACTGTCCAAGAAATGCTGGCCTACACACCTATTCACTGGCCAGATATGTGTGATCATGTGTCACGGCTGGCCTGAACCAAGGATTATACCCTGCTGCTTCCTCACAGCGAAAGGGGTAAGTAACTCCCTTAGCTCCCTTGCGGCCTCAGTGCTGCAGGTCCCAGAGCTGGATGACTCTGGGATCTGTGCACACACAGCCCCAGGGTTCGTTACACACGTGCGTTAAACAACAAAGCCACTTGGCAGTTTCCTGTGAGAGGGCGTTTCCTTCATGCTGATGCATTTTATGAGTGGCAAATGGAACAGGTACTCAGCAATATTCAGCTTCTCATGCTAGCGGAGGGGAACTCACTCCCCAAGGGGAAAGTGCAGCTGAGTAAACAACTCCCCTCTCGCAGCCTGAGCCTCAGATACCAGCATGGCTACTGGTGACTGCCTAGCTTGCTGTCTTCTGGAGCACTCAGGGTCTTGCTGCCCCAAACTCCTCTTCAGAAGCACCCAAGTCAGCTGCTAGGACATCCCCGCCCCCTGTCCTCTCCTAATAATTACTGGAGTAACCTGTGATAGTGATGGGTGGCAGCTGGAGTAGATGGCAGGCTGCCCGAGTGGCTTTGGAAAAAGAGAAGTCTTGGTGTGGTGAAAGGAGGTAAGAGCAGCAGCGGTTTCTCTCTTTCGTGGAAGCCGGCAGCCGCCCTGCAGTCAGGTCCACGACAACCACTGCCACTGGGAATCCGCCACCTCCACAGGTATTTTTAAACGCCTCGCTGTTGTCTGTGAATTTCCCCGCTGTGTTCTCCTGCGACACCGATTTATTTCTCTCCCTGCACAGCCTTTGAGAGAAAACCGCTGGCGTTTTCCTTAAATACTTGGTGAAGCTCTGACTTGCTTCACTGTGGCTGGGCTGGCTGTTAACCTCTCCTGCTTTGCCAGACCTTACCAAAGGCTTAACTGCACACCCAGTGAGGCAGATTCTAGCCTCTTCTCCACCCTTCGTAGAGCAGGCTTAGCAAACAGACCAGCAAAGTGGGTTATAGCATCTAAATGAATGAGGCACTCGAATGCATTAATGATTAATAGGAAGTGAGAGGAGGCATGAGCTTGTGGATGGACTGCAGCACTGGAAGCCCCAAATGCTGAGATTAGCAGTATTGCAGATGTGGTTAGGAACTCCAGTCTCTGCCCAGCACCCCATTGTGCTAGGTGCTGTACAAACCCAGAACAAACAGCTGGTCCCAGCCACAGAGAGCTTCGCATGTAAGTGTAAAACAATAGCCCACAGGTGGGGACAGACGGTCGAGAGAGTGCCAGGAAACAATGAGACCGCAGTGATCAGCAGGTTAGCCAGTGGTCTTGGCACGCCAGCAGCCTAATTGAGTTCTGCTCCCAGTTTGCACGCTCTCTCTGTGTCGTTTTTGTTGGGTTCTGCACCTGATGGCCTGAAATCATGGAGGTTATCATGTCGGGGGCAGGGGAGTGTGCTTGGGCAGCGTCGTCCTCCGCTAGCTGGGATCCGAACTGTTCGTGTGTGTGTCTTAGACTCTATACTGCCAACCGCTCCTTTAGGTGAAGTGGCCAGGTTCTGTGCTTCGGGAGCAAAAGAAGCGTAGCTCCATTCCCGCTGTCCCTGCAAATTTCCAAGCGGCCATGATCTGCAGCACTGTGACCGTCTTAAAATCTGGGGTGGCCGCGGATTCCTCACCACAGGTTTCACCCCAGGAAAGAGCAAAGAATGACAGCAAAGAATGCTCCAGCAGAGGAGTCTGGATACAGATCAGAAGTCAAGTGTGATTGGGTCCGGCTTTTCAGTTCAGGCCCATCCCCGCCACGGGGCAAAGACTCAGACCTAACGATCGACAGAAAATATTAGCAGAAGTGGGACAGGCACGGGAACTTTTGAAGATTTGCTACAACTTCAGGTTCTCTCTGTTCAGTAATGAAAACAGGGACAGTCCCAGGGGTGGTGGGTGGCATGGCTTTGCTTTGGTAGCTGTTTTGCAGGTGTGTGTGTGTTTCGAAAGGGGATGGAGGTCCCAGATCCTGAATTCGTTCCTAGGAGGGAGACGGAGACCTGGCCCCCGGGCAGCTGGGGATTAACGAGAGGATCTGTGAAATGAGAGATGGTGTACAGCTTCCTTTGGTCAAGATCACAGGAACATATTCTAACGAATGCCAGTAAAGCTTCCAGGCCAATCCTTAGCAGACGGACTCCACCTCCTAAAACAATCAGATTGCAGAAGGTTTGGCAGGGCTGCTCCGAACTGGCAACTTCCATCCAGAACAGATTCAAAATTGAGCTAACATGAGTGCAGAATAACCTCTCATCCCAGGACGCGAGGGGAGGAGCAGCTGGGCGGCGCTGATGTCATCCGTGCTGTCTGCATTGTATCATTCCTGTGGGTAGAAGACTCTCATTTCCAAGGGACTTGATGGCACCTTTAACCCAATAAACAACAAATGAGAGAAACGGAATCAACTCGGGGATCAGACCGGCACGTTGGATCTCGGAGTCCAGAGCCTCTGGAGTTGACAGCCCGTGTTTTCCTTAACAAGCCTCTACCGTTGTAGGGGTGTGACTGTGCCACCCTGTCACCCTGATTCCATCTCTAGCGAACCTTCACGCTGCTTTCGGAGCTGCAGACGGTGCCAATCGTAACTGTTGTCGGGGGGGAAAGACGCAACAGGCATCGTGTTTTCTCTACCAGGATTTGCCTGTTTAGGGGCAGGTGGTTGTTGTTTATTACAATAGTGTCTAGGGACCAACCCGGAGTTGATCCTCGGTGTGCTAGGTGCTGTGCAAACACAGAGCAATAGACAGTCCCTGCCCCAAAGAGCTTACAACGTAAATCATCTATGCCTAGATTCTCACCATCTTCTGGGTGCAGTTTTAGCAGTAGCCACAAGGGAGTTGGCTGTGGCTTTCCCTGATTCTTGGACAGTTTGATACCTGCCTCGATATGTACTACAGCTGGCTATGGCCTCCATGGAGCGTCCAGCACCTGGCGCTTGCTGGAACACAGTGTATGCCTGCCCACTCCCCCTTTTCTTCCCAATAAGTCTCCCATGCAGGGAGCAGTAGGTGAGTGGTATAGAGGCAGACTATGCTGTTGGAGACTTTCCCTGTGCTGGGATTGATGGCTTTGGGGTTGTTTTGTGGTGCTGCCCAAAGGAACCTGATCACAGTGGTAGAAGAAGCGGGCGAGCTTTGGGCTGTGACCTGGTTCCCTCTGAAGAGCGGAGTGGGGTGAGCTGTGCAGTGTGACCTGCCCCAGGTCCTGCCAACAGAACTCCATGGCTTCGGAAATAGCATGACTGATCTGTGATTTCCCTCCCCCTGCCCCCAACTTTTTCTCCTCTCCCCTCCTGCAAAAAAAATTAGCATGACCAACCTTCAGCCCTGGGGGTGATTCAGCATAATAATCAGCAGGTTATTGACGATGATAACACCTAGCTAAGGCCAAACTTCTCAGCCATAGAGCTCGACATGCGTTACAAAAACATCACTCTGCAGGTGGGGAAACTGAGGCCCGTGGTCACCCAGCAATCCAGGGGCGGAGCTGGGCACGGAACCCAGCTCTACCTGTGTCCCACTTCTGTGCTCTATCCACAAGGCCACACCGCCTCCGTAGCTGGCTCGTGACCAGTCTTCGTTGTCTGGTGGGGAGGGGAATGCAGCGTCCTGTTATTTCACAAAGAGCAGTGCTCCCCTCTGCACCAGCCGGCTTGGAACTGACCCCAGCTCTGCTCCCTCCCCAAAAAGGAAGGGAAACGTTGCATGTTTAAAGGTGCAGTACACAGAAAAAGGAATGGTAACCGCTCCCCTAAATGGGCACAGCTCCATGCACCCCAGGTTAGGTAAGCAGCAATGAAGAACTTGAGATTCAAAGAGGAATGAGGAAGCCGGTTAGCCTCCCGCTGGTTCCCATCGCTCCTGCAGAACCTGCTGGTCACCATGGAGAAGCACATTCCTCCCCCCCCCCCCCCCCCCAGCCTGTATTCAGTTTTTTCTGGAATTGGCTGAATTTTTTCATATTTCAAAATTTTGGTAAAAAATTGAAGTTTCAATGTGTGTGTGTGGGGGGGGGAGGCAAGGCAAGGCAACACATATTTTTCAAGGATTTCTTCCTGGATATCATTTCCCCCGACCCCTGTTTTATTTTATTTTATTTTTTATTTTTTTTGACCAACTGGTTGGAAGTTTTTCAAATCTAATTTTTGGAGGGAAAAAAGCAGGGGGAGCGGGGAAGGGGAAGCAATTGTTGGAAAGCATTTTCACAATATGTTTTCCCCTCTGTTGACCAGTTTTAGTTTTCGTTCAGACCGTTCTCCAGCAAAGCAGCCCATGACGCCTGTGGGAGTTTGCCTTAGCAAAGTCCAAGTGCGGATTTCATCATCGTTTTAAAGGAAGGCTGCCAAGTAGTTGAGGCTAAAAAATTAGCCTTTGTAAAAAACTGAATAGGTTTGTGATCGTTCCCTGCTCTGGTCAGGTTGGATAAAGCCTGAAAATATCCCCTCCCACCATATTTGGTCACTTCCAACTCTAAATTCAGCTAGAACCCAGATGTTCCGATGCTGATGCAGAAATGAAAAATAACAGCATTGGAGGGGAAAGTTAACCACACATTTCAAGGGGTGGTTCTAGAAACATGCAGTGATTTGGGTGAATTCTCTCTCCCTCTCTCTCTCTTTTTTTTTTTCTCTCTCAAATGGTAAGGGGAAAACTATTCCTTGAATAAAAGATTCAAATATTGTGAATCAGTGTATTCACTGAATGAATTACAGGGTGATTCACCCAACATTCAACTGCTCAGTTATGGCAAAAAACCATTGGCTGTATAATTTACCCACCAGATAGTGGCAAAATTCAATGACTCTGTATTTGTCCAGCTCTGAGTATTAATAGTATCTCTTGACTGAGTTCTGCCTTTTTAGCTGATTGTTCATACAAACCATTTTTCTATCAGACGTTCAGGTCTATTGCTGTGAAATCCTTGGGCTACTTTAAAAAATGCCTTTGTTATATTAGCAGGAAGCTTGAGCGAGTTGGAGAGAGAAAATAATTCTGTTATAATGGAATTGATTGGACAAGGAGAGTTATGCGTGAAAATATTCTTTATTGTTCATATCCTCTCTCTAATGACTCCAGCCCAGCAAGTTCTGTTCCATATGTTCAAGCACCTACTCTATTTTTTTCCTGAGTCCAGTTGATAGCCTGTGTCCTTACATACGCACACATGCGCATTCATAGCCTTCTGCACACATCACACACACCTATGAAGCATGAGAGCTATTGCACATGGCCAGAATTAAGACACTGTAGTGACTGCCATAGACTTGAGAGGCATTTGATGCAGAACCTCAGCCCATTCTGCGGCAGCATCTCAGGACCTTCATGTGCTAAATACCCACAGTAAGCTTACGGCGAGTGAAATTTCCTAGAGTAGGCAATGGCTCCAGAGGGACGTGATGGAAGCTCCATGGCCTGGAGGCATTTGAAAAGCGGATTGGCCCGAAGGACTATAAGGGAAAATTATGCACTGATCTAGAGATGGATGAATCTACAGGGCTTTTCCATCTAGACCTTTGATGAGTCTAAACTCTGGTGCTTACACACCCTCTCCGTCTGCAGCGTGATTGCCACAAAAGTGGTGGGACGCTGCAGAGCGCTCTTCTCCCGGGGATTAGCTCAGAAGCCAGGCTGCTTTAAAAACAAAGACTCAAGCATGCAACTATTCTGTGACTGAAGGATAAGTCGGATTCACCGTCTGCTGTGGCAGGCAGCCATGGAGCCGCGAGCCACATGGGAGGGCGGAGAGGAGTGGGGGATCCTGTGGTTTACTATAGACCAAGGAAATGTGACATCCAAGCTTCCCGACGGATGTACCTTGGGCATCTTCTTCAGCTCTGGGAATGGAAGGGCAGAGAGAGCTAAACAAGTGTCAGTGGTTGGGGCAGAGGGATACCTTTCATTATTCCCCTCTGCGTGGTGCCTGGTGTTTTCCTTCCCCTGCTGGTGGGAATGCTGTAACCACCCCAGTTCTCTTAATTGGGTTAATTGCAGACTGTGGGGAGATTGCCCAAACCAACTCACCCACAATGACACGATCAGTGGTTGTTTGCTCTTAAGCGCTGCTTTGGGAGTCATTGATTGTTGGGGAAATCTCCCCCTCGCTCCTCCAAGGAGCTCACAGCCCGTGCGCTGGGAGGGGATGCTCCCCGAGTCCCTTGCCCTGGCTGCGACAGGACAGGATGCTCAGTCTTAGGGGGATGGCCAGGGCCAAATTCAGACGTCAGAGAAGCAGGTGCAACAGCCACTGGTTTTAATGGGGCTGGAGGTAATGCTAGCTGGATGGGAGCTGGCACTTTGGCCATAGGACAGATTACGTTAGCAGGCCGCCAGAGCCAGGGTGTCAGAACGCACGCCCTCGCACGCTCACACACACACTCGTGCGTTCATCCGCCCAGCTCTCATGCACCTCGCCCAGGCACGTGTGACTCTGTGTCTCTCCTCTGTGTGTGCCGATGCACCCCCCGCGCTTCCACGGGCCGACCCCGTACCTCTCTCTCGCCCGCCCGGTGCACAGGTGCTCCCACGCGTGCTCACACCCTTGCACGCCCAAACACACGTGCAAAAATGAAGGGTGGTTTTAAAAAGAAAAAACACTCAACCAACATTCCTGCCAGTTCCGGTCCCTCCCCCCCGAGCCGCTTGCCGTAGTTTGACCATTAACTAATGAACTTGGCCAGAGGTCTCAGAGGCCATTTGCATGATAAACCTCCGCCTGCTGCTGCTCCAGAGCCAGGGCGGGCAGTGCCAGGATCCCTTCTTCTGGCTGGCAACAGGGCAGTGCCAAATCTCAGTGGGCGGGTGCCAGTTTCTGAGAGAAAGGGGCGAGAGGGCTGCAGACAAAGGGAGGTTTATGAGGAGGACGGGGCACCTGACACTCGTGGGGAACGTGCTTCGCCCTGCTAATCTGCAGGAGACGTTTAATCATTTTTTAAAAATTTTTTTCCCCCTTTCTAAAAAGCATAGCAACAGCTGGGGCTGAGGGTTTCCAGGAGATGAACTCATGGACAACTGTTCAAAATAACTTTATTCGTACTGCTATTAGATCAGTCCACTGGGGAGCAACCAATTATCTTTGATTACTGGAGGCAGATAAGGCCAGGGTTGAACTGCAAACCAAGCCCAGGAACAGATAGGGGGAAGAGGGCGCTGGGGGAAAGGCTGGCCGGCATGGACCGCATGGCTAATTTGTGCGTCAGCTGCTCAGCTTGCAGCGGCTTTGGGGTTGTATAAACACAGACTCCCAGCAACTTTATGCGCCAGGCTGCTAGCAGAGTGGCTGGGAGCTGATTCCAGCAATGCTCTTCTGAGCGGGTACCAGCGGCGGGAGACCGTTATGGGCCTGGAGAGAGAGAAACGCGGGTGGTGCATGGCTCTGCGCGCCCAGGAGAGCACGACTTTGCATGTGCCAGCGGCAGAAAAGGCGTTTTGTGAGAGCCTGTGCATTTGCTTGTGTGGGCCTGCCTCCTTGCTGATCTCCCGTGCTCCTGGCTGCAGCAGGGAAACCACATGTGTCCTGTAGCCCCGTGCGCTCCACTTGGGGCCCTAGGCAGTGGTTCCCTTCTGCAGCCAGTGGGAGGGGAGCGGCAGGCCACTTTGAAAGACCCCCGCGGGCCACTCTTGGGCCACGAGTTGGGAACCGCGGCCGTAGAGCCAGTCTGCACCCACTGACTGAGTGGGACGAGGGCAATCACAGAGCAGGAGGAACGATTACAACCCCCTATTTTTTGTTTTAAAGCATAAATCCATGGCCTGGCTAATGAGGCACGTGTTACACAGCCAGCAGCATGTTAGAACGGGCGGGGCGCGGGGACGTCATAAAGCTCTGCTCTCAGGCCGGAGCCGAGTTTCTCCGAAGTGGTTGGTTTGGGGGACCCGATTCCGGGTTCCGATAGGAGCCCCCTGTCTGCGCCCGCATGCTGTTTGTGATCTGGGGTGTTGCACAGCTCGCTATTGCTTTGCACAGCATTTCACTTTGTTTTTTAATGCTCTGCTCCATCCATTTCTCCTCGTCCCTGAAACTCTCTCTGTTTTCTTCTCTTGGACAAAGCCAGTTGAGGAGCAGCGGAAACGCTTTCTCTCTCTCCAGCTAGGTTTCAGTGAGTCTAGCCTCCAGGCCAGTGCTAGACAGCTCTGCTTTCCAGGACAACATGAAGCAATCTGGGAGTCAGATCAATCAGCTAGTGGAATGGGTGCCCAAGGAAGGGAAGGTCATAGCTAAAACACTAGAATCCATGCGGCAAGGAGCAGCCCTGCATTGGCCAGGAGACAGACTGCATGATCAATAGGTCTTTCCAACGCCAACGATTCAATAAGCCGTGTCGCTAGGGGCTTTTTAAAAATAGACTGGACGAAGCACAAGGAAATAGACAGTAGGGATCAACCTTGCCTTGGCTGGGAGCTGGACTGATCTAATGGGACTTTTGCATCTCTCAGTTCCACGAATAATTATGGAAGAAAAGGAACTGATCAGCACAATAGAAATTCTGTTCAATGTTTGCCTTAGGTTATTATAATGCTAACATCATGTCTCGAACAGAAGCGTGCAAATAAGTCTCCTAAAGAGAGTTCTATTCATTAGAGAAGATTGCATTGAGGAAGATTGCATTGGATGATTGCAACTGGGTGAAGGGGGCTCTGGGGAATGAGGGGTTAACCTCGCCTCAGCTTTCCCCGCCCCTTGAACCGTCTTTCAGCTGACTTCACTGTGCTTTGGATGAGGTCTGAAATTAGCGGCAGGGGAGAAAATACCTTTCAGGGCAGATTTCACACCTGGGCCCAGAGCAGAGGGTTGAGCCTCCTACTCAGGGGAGTTTTCTGTGTTCTCTTCTGCCCGTGCTTTCTTCCCTTCCTTCCTTGTTATAAACGCTATCCACTTAGGAAAATGTTTGGCCAAGTGCATTTGTTTTTTCTGCTGACGTTCCATCAGTACAATTGTGCTTCGATTTCAGCTTGCAAGAAAGTGAGTTCTTGGCCTTAGATCTTGAGCGAGAGGATCTCCTGACGGTGGCTGGGTTGTATGGTGGATTCCACCTAGCAAATATCAATGTTAAAAAAAAAAAAAAAACATTTGGGGGAATAAAAACCCCAACCCACCACCCGCTGCCCATGTTAACAGAAGATAGGTCTGAAATGCCATGAGCAAGTTACTCAGGAATATGTCTGAAGGCTCAAATGCAGCCTCTCCCCATTCCCTGCTTACATTGTTGCTGGTGTGTAATGAGGACCCACAGTTCTGGCAGGGAAATCACAATTCCGGGTATGCAAAGGAAAGTCTGTACTTTAAAAAATGCATCCATTTATGTCAGGTCTCAGTCTGGAATTGATTTGACTCTAGTCAACAGAGCTGTAGTTACCGGGGATTTCACAAACACAAGCGTTTGTAAGGTCTTTAATCTTTTCCTCTGCAAATAGGTAAGATGTAAAACCAAAACCCTGACCCCCTCATGGTTATAAGTCGCGTGGCATTATTGGGAAGAGCCTGGAGTGTGTGCCCTAGAGTCCTGGCCAAATTCCAGTATGGGGCTTTGTAAGTTCCTCTGCCGTTTCAGATGCATAAATCAGTGTTCTTCACTTCTAGTCCCAAACTGTTGTGTAATGGTGCGGTGCACTATTAAACAGCTGCCATGTTGCATCCCAGAGGGGGCTGCATTTTGGTGGTAGGCGAAGTGATTTTTGTGTAATTTGTGGGATCGTTCCCTATTGGTTTTCCAAAAGCAGCCTCTCTGTGACTAAGCAAAGCCAGCTCCCCCGTTTCAAATGCTGTTTCTAGAAGTCGTTTTATTTTGGCCCCTGAGGCAAAAATAAGAGATGTAAAACGTAAACTTGAATAGAAGCATCGAGAGACTTGAGTCGGTTCTGCCCTCCTGAAAGTCTAATTTTCCCCAGTCCAGGGCACCCTGTGGGCCAGATTCAGATTTCAGCGGCACTAGTGTAAATCTGGAGGAATTCCAGGTTAACACTGGTGTAACTGAGGTCAACATACAGCCTTGTTTCTCGATGGGATCCCAGAATGGGGAGTAAGAGGATCTCCGTACCAACTGCGTGCCTGGATTGGTGTCAGAGGAATTGCGGAGGCTGCAAAATGCAAATATTGTGTTGTGCTGCCTGGGGTGGATTCCTCCATGTTAAAAGTGATTATGTAAAACTAGGCCCCTTCTTACTCACCATACCGGCTCCCTGTGTGTGTCTCTTCTGACTTCCACACACACGCTTGTCGGCGCCTGTTAAAACCACAGAGTTAAGGGAGAGTTCGTGGGATTCTGTTCTGCACAGAAAAAGATCAGTTAAAACCAGAGTACAAAATTACTAGATTTAAGGCCGGAAGGGACAATTATGATCATCTGGTCCGACTTCCTGCCAGAGAATCTTACCCTGGACCCAGAAAAATTAGCATTGGCGGAGATGATCTAAGAGGCCGTTAGAACCCAGCCATCAGGATCAGCTGGAAACCCTGATAGTTAAGAATTATCTTTTGATTTGCAAGGAATGTAGCTCTGAGCCTTCCCAATATCATTTCATGTCACATTCAGAGCATAATCCCAGTTTAAGGCAGTCGAGAGGATGCAGTGTTCAGACACCTGAGACCCTTGAAAGAGTTAATTATTGTGTTTATGAGTTGAGCCTGGTGCATTTCAGTGAAATGAAACTGATTAGCTAGGCAGTCAGCTACCCATCTGATGAGCCCGCACTTTGAGCTTTGGGGGCTCTTGGTGGTTTCTGAAAAGTATCTGTAAAGTGTAAATCTGAAAAGTAAATGTAGCAACCCATGAGCCAAACAGGAGAAAAAAATAATTAAAAAACCCCACAAACCAGAAAACCCTGCTCTGTTAAAACTCTTGACAATCTGCAGGCAACGGCGCCCTCTCGTGTCTCTAATCTGGCATGCCTCTCCCCAGTTGAGCCAAGCCTGGAATGTCACAGCTTACTCCGATTTATGTTCTGCAGTACAGCCTATCTTATCTCCTCGCTGCACGCATGAAGCCATCGCCTGATATTTCCTGCCGGCTGTGTCCATGTCAGCTCCATTTAGCAGCATGAAATCGGGCTCGTAACAGGCAGGGACATGTGCACATCAAACCCTACACCCCGGATGCCTGGCCTGGCCACAGCATCACCTGCTGTCTGACATTTTCCCTCCGTTTTTTTTTTCCATTGTAATTTTTCCCCTTCTGCTGTCAGACACGTCAAACGTCTCCTCCCGCTGCAGGGCACAGCATAGGTCAAACTCTGCCAACGATCGGCCACATTCCTTGCTGGTGGACACGGGTGCCGGTCCATTGATAGCCGTGGAGTTTCACCCACTTGCATCAGCAAAGAATTGAGCCCCGCATCTGGTTTCAGTGCTGTCCAACTTCAGACAGAAACCTTCCTTGGCGATTCGCTCAGGCTGCGTGCTCTCACCTTTCTTCCTGTCGTGACGGTGAGACACAAGGCACTGCCATTCCCATGTAGAATCGTGTTGCCAGCCTGAATATTTGCAGAAGGCTAAATTTCAGATTTGGGCAGGTTTGAGTATTCACACAAATCAGCTTCTTAACTTAGCCATAACCAATGGACCGAAAAGGGCTGGTCCATTTATCCAACTGGGAAATGGAAACTCACAATGTGCTTTCTCCGACCAGTTGCAAGTTGGCCAGAACCTTGAATACCCCCAGTACGCTTTTTGCAGCGTGGATTGCTCTGTGGATTGAAAAATAAAGTCAGTTGCTTCCAAATGACGAATAAATTTGAGGCAACAGTGATCTGCTCACCAGCAGACAAAGGCAAAAGCGACAATGGATGAATGATTCATTGCGAAGGCTTCTCTGTTCTGCACTGACTCATCCCAAAGAGAGATTATTCCCTGTGCTTCCTCCCCATCCCAATGTGCACGCACGAGGCTGGGGAAATAAATGAAACGTTTACAAGCTTGTGCACCATGCCAGGAGCTTGTGGAGAACACACTGTCTTTACTGGAAGATCTGGGTTTTCTTCCCAGTTGGGATCTGCATGTTCCGTTACCAGTGCCCAGGGTACCAATGAATCTGATACATATTAGGCTGAGAGGAAGTTTGGACCCCCGCTGTACAGAATTCAGGGAATCTTTCTTCAGCCTGCAAATTTCTCTCTCCTTGCTTTGTTACCCCCATTCAGCAGAGAGTAATTCAGTTATACGCCTCTCGTGGATTCGTCTGGAGAAGTCTTTCTAGTCTGTTATTAACCTGCGAAGGGAGTGGCTGTTTGACACAGCCTGCTAGCTTACGTGGCAGATAAGGACTTCCAGGCTGTACTGCTTAAACTACCCTGCCCCTCCACCGGCGATTCCGCCTGCCGCCCTCTCTCCCACAGCTCTGCCAATGCACCTGAAGCACAGCCTTGCCGACTGCTGCAACCTGAGCCCTCCCCGCTCCAGAGAGACGGGGCAGGAGCTGGGTTGGGGGGCTGCAAACAAACTTTGATGACATCCCCCAAATTGAGCTGTCCCCCCCCCCGTGTTTAGGGGTGGGGTGTACGGTTCTTTTTTGAAGGCAGATTCTATCAAACGCTCTAGACCTTTCTGTGTCTGAATGAGATGTAGGAAAAGCACGGTTACCGTCACAAAAGCACACCTACAAAGGGGAATAACTGGGGCGGCAGCCGTACACTACAAAGGATCTGGGGTTACAGTGGAGTCCCAAATTGAATAAGCGTCAACAGCGTGTTGCAGTTGCGAAAGAGGTGACAGTCATTCAGGAACGTGTGAACGGGTGTGTCGTATGGAAGACACGGGAGGTAACTGGCCCACTCTACTCAGCACTGGTGAGGCCGCAGCTGTAGTACCGTGTCCAGTTCCAAGCACCAGACTGTAGGAAAGATGTGGCCAAGCTGGAGAGAAAATCCAGAGGTGAGCAACAGAAACGATAAAAGGTTTAGGAAAACTTGACCTATAAAGAAAGGTTCCAAAAACCGGGGCATGTTTCGTTTTGAGACAAGAAGTTTTCTTTGCCATCCTTAGTCCAAAGGAGCTTGCAGAAACATACCACAGACTAACCTGGCACTAGACAGCCCTGTGAGGTGCCTAATTATCATTTAGACCATGAAGAGGGCAGAGGGAAGGCACAGATGGGAGGGGAACGTCTGAGGACGATTCCTGTCTGCGTTACTTGGTTCAGATAACTATTGCTTCCTGATTATTGTATGTGGTGCTAGTGAGTGGGACCCACAGATATCTGGGGTGGATTACAAATGGGTCTTTCCAATGGGAGAAACCAACCACGCCTAGGAGAGGCCTCGGGCTACAGTTCAGGTTTTCTCCTCCATGTCCCGGGTGGATTTGCTGCCCCCGGGGCCTGCTCTGCCTGTTGGATATTAATGAAGACTTTATTAAACTAACGCTTTCCATCTGTGACCATCATGGGTAAATCTCAGGCTGGATTTTTGGTGCATGTGCCTTCCCCTGTGATCGGAATTTCGTTTCGGCCGGGACTTAGACTAGACCTTGGTGTTAACCTTTGCAGTGAACATGTGTTGATAAAAACCTTTGCCGGGGTAATAAATTACTGAGCCTTTGATCCAAACTAAAAGCCAGTCAGGCGAGGAGGCGAACTGTGAGCCTCATTTCCAGGGAGTGCGATGGGGAGAGAAAAAGGATTCCTGTGTAGAAATCCCCCCTTCCCGGGTTGGGGGGAGAGGCGACCTCGGAGACACAAGGGAAGGAGGAGGAACCGCAGGTAGGCCGGGGAAGCGAGTGTGTGTGTCTGGTGAGGCGACATTACGGGGGTGGTTTTCTTGAATGGTTGGGATGCAATATGCAGATGAACAGCTAATAGTGGGGATGCACCTGAAGAGCAGAAGTGGAATCCGCATTCAAACTTCCCCCAAGTCTTGGTTCAGGCCCATCTCCGCTGAAAATCGTAGGCCCCTCGCGTCCCCGCTAGCTAACGCAGATATTTATAGGTGTCTGACGGGCAATGGGCCGTCCACAGAGACAGCAGCGGTTAATGGGCTCGTGTGTAACACAGCCTGGGTGTATTTGCTAAGGTGCATTTTCCAGACGCAGACAGGAAAGCGTTAGGTGTTTTGTGTTTTCAAAGCAATTATTTTTTTTTAACTGTAGGTTGTGGGACGTGTCTGAACTCACCTCATTTCTGAGAGAAAGCCAGGGATCCCTGGGGAGGAGAGCTGGGCCGGGGTGGGGGGAGCTGAACGGAAAGTGCAGAGAGAAGGTCTCTGAGCCTGCTGTAAGCGCAGCGACTCCGGGTGCTGTTTCTGCTCTTGCTCCAACCCTGGCCTCGTCGAGTGCCCTTCCGTGGCCCAGGTTAAACTGAGTATTGATGAACCCAAGGACCATCCCTGAGCCAAAGCTTCTCTTCCCTGAGTGCTGCTTCTTTCTCCTCCCACTTCCTACTGAGCCTCTCTGGATAGGTGACACAGGAGGGCGAGAACAGCCTGGCGGCTGACGTACGGGATGGGGTGAGAGGATTCCTGGGTCCCCTCCCCGTTCTGCTACAACAAAGTCATTCCCCTCTCCATGCCTCGGTTTCCCCCTCTGTCGTGATAACAGCCAGGGATAAGGCATTAGCCTGGGCTCTGGGAAATCCAGATTCAAGAGCCCTGTTCCACCACAGGCTTCCAGCGTGACCTGGAAATCAATGGGAGTTCGGTGCCTAAATACCTTAGTCTCTCTGTGCCTCGGTTCCTCATCTGTGCAATGGGGATAGCGACACTTTCCTCCCCCTCAGGGGTGTTGTGAGGATAACACCATTAAAGATTGCGAATGCTCAGCTACTACAGTACCAGGGACCAGCTAAGTGCCTAAGAAAGATACTTCAGCCGAGGGGTGGGGATTGACTCACTAATGGGTGCAATTCGCCCCTGTCCACAGAGGACCAGCACAAGGCCCATGCCCAATTTAAACCGTGTTTTGAGAGCTTCGATAGGACTTCTCTGGTGCTTTGGGATGAGTTTCACCTTTAAAGCATGAAAAGGGGCTTCAAAATCCTTGTCTAGAAAGTGCTATATAATGCAAACTATTATTACTTTTGTAGTCATTACAGTAAATAAGCTTTGAACTCCCTAAACAGTGAACAATACATCGGTATTTGCTGTTGCATACAATAATAAATCATCGCATTGTTTGACGGGTTTCAGGTATTTTACCTCAGGCCACTCTAAAGCATTTAATGACTGAAGCCTCACAACGCTACTGAGATAGATGGAGATACAAGGCTGCACAGTCAGACAGTGGCAGGACAAGGACTCCTGACGGTGATTCTGATGCTCTAACGTTAGGCAATGCTCCCTCAGTTCACAAATCAGTGGTACCACTTGAGGGCAGGGACCGTCTTTTTGTTCTATGCCTGAGCACCCCTAGCACATTAGGGTCCATGTCTAGGGCTCCGAGGTGCTATGGTAACAAAAGTAATCAATAATAATAATAATGCCTTTTTTGGTTGTGACATGCAGCATTTACAGCTCTCCCATAAGATCTCAGATGTGTGATAAGTTCTTCTGATACTCTTAACGAAAAATATAATATTTTGCATAATAATAAACTTGGACCAAAGCTGAGCCAAAAATATAAGGCACTGAAAGGCACTATTAGTTTTCTGACTCAATTGCTATTAAAATGTTCTGCCATGGGCATTGTTAAAACATTCTTACCATGGGATCTAATATGCCCTAAACAGTAATTCTTGTTCTACTGAACAACCGTCTGCTTTCTAACCTGTGTAGACCTAACGGAGAGAAAAGTCTCTAAAAACGCTAGACATAGATGTTTAATGAAATCTGGCCATGTTAGGTGTAGTGTTAGCCTTCATAGCTATCAGTGTTGTTCAAATGTGCACAATTTTGGGGTGTGTGCAGCTCCACTGGAAGAGTGTGCTCTTGGAGGGTTTTTCACTAAGCAAGAATTTACAATAGAGGATGAAAATTATGCTTTGCTGCCTGAGGTCTCAGTTAGCAGTGTTTCTTCAACCATTTTAGTAAGCCAATTTGGCAGAGTTAGCTTAACTTAGAAAATTTCCCCAACAAAACAAAAAACTTCTAGGTTTGGATTCAGTTCCGACATCCCGTTGCGTTAATCAGCATGGACCAATGCTTATATTATTATCCTCCCCGGGATTCAAAACAAATCAAAAACAGCGAACAAATTTATGTCCAGTGAAAAATAACATGTACGTGATGTAAGGTGTTACTAGGATTGGATGCTCGTTTTAGTAGTCACCTTAGCTGGATTTTAGGAAGTTGGTGCTGCCAAAGTCAAATTTACCTGATGATGAATGAAGAACCAGAACAGAAAAGAAAGAAATATCAGCAACACCTCTTTTTTGCAGCTCACTGTTGGCCAAGCTCACACATTTCTGCATTAATAGAGCTGCAGCCAGAGTTTAGCATTTTAAAATTATCTCAGAACAGAGAGAAACAGCTTCAAGAGCTGATTTTCAAAAAGAGATTAGACACTTATACGGCGAGCAAGAATATCCAAAGTTCTCGCCTATTTGGTCAGTTTTCAAGGAAGCCCCTGTATGCTTTCTCCAATGCCAGCCTTCTGGGAACACTCACAAAGCTACTTCAACATCCTCCTTCACATCCTTCCTTAAAACATTCCTTTGCTGGGATGTCTACAAAGTACTTAACCGTCAGACAGTTAGCGACTACTGCTATCAGGATGACCAGTATTGTCTCGTTGTTTCCTTGTGCTCTCCCATCCGTCCGTCTCCATCCTTTATCTCTTGTCTGATTGTAAGCTCTTTGGAGCAGTGACCAAATTTGTGTTCTCTGTTTGCACAGCACTTAGTGCAATAGGATCCTGGTCCAGGGCTATAGCACCTAGGTGCTACAATACAAAATAATAATTAATAATAATTTTAATTATAATTATTTATTTTTAAAAACTCATGAATTTTGGCAGGAATGGCATAAGTAGATTTGGTCACCAAAAAAATTATGGAAAGTGGCTTTTTGACAAAACGGGCAAAAATATCTCTTTTTATCCATTTTTCAGATGTTCATCGAAGAACTGAAATGTTTTCAGTTGCTGAAAATTGCAAAAATTTAGTTTTCAGGGTTTTGATTTTTTAACAAAACCCTGAAAAATTTTAATGAAAATGTTTTGTTTTCATCAGAATTTTTCATATGTGGGGGGGAATAGATAATAAACCCTCAGGCTTCAGGGCTTATGTAACTATTGGGGGTCAGGAGGAAATTTTGCCTGCGGCAGATTATCCCTTAACTGCCTAATCAGGGAGGTTTTTAACCTTCTTCTGAGGCATTTGGTACTGGCTAATGTTAGAGATGGAGTACCGAACCAATGCTTTGAGACAGTGTGGTAAATTTCTAGGTTCCTATGATGCCTTTTAACTCTCTATATCCAGGGTCAAAGTTATAGGGTGTTTTTTAAAAATAATGCAAATTCCCAGTATTGTAGCATTGCATTTCTCTCTGGCACCCCCAAAGGTATACCCCTATCACAGATAAAAACTACAAATTGTCCCAAGTGAAATTTACAATAGACCTCCAGAAGTGACCGCTCTCGTCCAGGATTCAGAGTGCAGCAAGTGTCACAGACTTTGGTTTCAAGCTGTTGCTAATTAATTAAAGCGTTTTAAAAGAGGCAGGACATTTCCCCTGTTAGAAGCTACGGGCTTTATTTGTACTCAATACCAGCCATTCTGTGTCTTTGGAGATGGCTTTTAAAGGTTTTTTTGTTGGTTTTTTTAATCCTGAAGAGGATGTGGAAGGTGACAGAAATAACACACACTACAAAGAGACGCTTTCTGCAAAATGATAGATTGAGGCCGTCATTTTCATTGGTGGGGGTGAAAGAAATAAAAAAAAACCCCAAACCCATAAATTAGAACTACAGTTTGACGTTTGGGGTGGAAAGTGTTTGGCTTGTATATAAGGCGAGTTACCCATGGGACACGATAGACTGCAGTGCATGGAAATTACCTGCAAAAAGATTTTCTATGGCGTCATTACGGTGTACTTTCTCCTAAATGGCTGTGTACGCTGATCCTTCGAATGAAGTTGCTGCACTTTGCTTCCTACCTTTATTGAACCATATCCTACAACGACCAGCCCTTTGGTTATAACATGCAGCCTGCCATTGCATGCCGTCCCGTGCTCTTTACAAGTACCCTTAAATACATAGGGTAACATGAACAGCACAAGGCCTATCCACCACTTAAATCAACTTCAGCCCAGGGGAACTCTGTATAATTCCCCAATGGGCATAACAGTGACTTAAATGCCGCCTAGGGCCTGCTATTAGTCTTATGAATAAGGGGTAACTTTTTTTAGCCAAAGAGACAGTTCAAGCCTGGCTATCTCAGGAGGAAGGAATGAGCTACAAAGCCTTCCAACCTGTGCATCGCCGGCTGGACTTCAGCCCACATCCCTTAGAGTGGCTAAAAGTCGTACCGTTTGCTGGCCGCTGGGGAAGGAGTTTGTGGTCTCAGTTCAGTCCGACTGCGCAAGTGGCGTCAACGCTGAGAGCAGGCGTTAAAGCTCTGCATCGGGAGACAAATTATCTGCCTTCCTAGCAGGCTGTGCAGAGAGGTAATGGACTGACTAGGCCGTAGAAACTGAATGTCCTCTCCCGCCTGCATTTCAGGGCTGTGGCACCACAGGGAGGGCTGAGAGCCTTAGACCCTGTGTGATCTGACAGGATCCCAATGCTGCGATGAAACACTCTAGCTAGAAGGCAGTGCACTGAAGAAGTGAGTTATGAGCTGCTTTAGAGAGGGCTGGTTTTCCCAGAGCGGGAGTGGAGTGGCATTTTCAAGGAGTCTCATGCAAAGCGGGACACATGCTTATATCAGAGGTGTCCTATCGGCGCTGGGGCTTTCCCATGTGTCCTGTACCACTGGTGCCACTCAAGGCGCTCTGTCTTCTTGTATTTACCAGCGAAGACAAGCAGGGGGTGGGGAGGAGATTATTGTATCAGAGGGGAAGCGCTCTCATTTTTGTTCTTTAAAGCAAAAAAAAAAAAATGGGGGGGGGGAGGCAGGGGGAGAAAAGGGCAAAGACAAAAAGCACTTTCTGACGGGCGTTTGTTAGCATTCCCTCTGCAGCTCGGTGTCCTGGCATTGTTATGGCTACAGAATTCCAGGGATGGACGTCAGTTTAGGGAGATTAAGTAATGGCTGGTGTGGGTAGAATTGGTCTGGTTTCTGGTCATTAGCCCAGACTATGGCAGTTAAATACGATGAAGCTGTGAAATAGAGCGAGGGCTCCTCATTCTATCATCTATTTAATTTTTAGATCTTTTTATTTCTTCGAATGTGTCAAGGAAAGCAGGCAGGGTGCTGATTACAAAGGGCTGTGAGTTTAGGGAAGCCGCTAAATCAGGGAAAGCATTGAGTGAAGGGACCGATTCAGGTTTCACTCACACCAGCGTAAAGGAGGAGTAATTCGACGGAAGTCAGTGGTGTTACGTCAGTACGAGAGGAGAATCAGGCCCACGTGTCACAAGTGTTCCTCCACTAGCAAAGGGTCTTGAAACTATAGCTGATATCTGAAATGATGAGAGAGAGAAATGAGGTGGCTACTGATATGTCCTGAAAATCCAGGGCCAAAACCTTTCTCAGTTCGTACTCAGAACTTGCAGAAATGAGAGGGAATTTTCCTGGCTTAAGGATGGAGTGAGGACCTCAGAGTTCGTGTCATTGTTGATCTGTCACACTTTATTTATTAGGTTTTTATTAGTGAATGAATGACAGAACCAAGGGGGCAATTGAACCGCAAAGTCTAGACTAATATGAATATCGGGGGCTGACTTAAAGGAATGTTGTCGACATCCTTTCGATAGAATTGTATCAAAAAGGAGTGATATAAAGAAAAAGAATGGAAAGAAATTATAAACACCATCTCAAGGGAAAATGTAGGAAGCAGAGGTGTTCGTACATTGCACTGCCTGAGGCTCTTTCATCAGTGATACTCAGATACTTAGCTCCTTTTAACATTAGGAACTTTAAAGTGTGAATTGCAGAGCTGATGAGCTCCAGTATTTGCCACAGGATCTCGTTGCATCCTGGGCGCCTTAACTCATTTCCAGTATTAATACGTTTGTAACTATCCAAGATAAAAGGCTATAAAAACTGAGGCTTCAGGGTGTAAGATTTCTGCCAGCAGTGAGGTGGGAGTGATTTTTTAATGCCATTTAAAGCATTGCACAACTCATCAGTGCATTATAGAAGGGTTTGGTTTTCCTCTAAGCATTAAGTATAAGGCCACTTAATCCGATCAAGGCTCTGATTCAGTTTGGCAAACCACGTATTCTTATTAGTGGCAGAGTAGCTCAGAAAATGCCACCTGGGGGAGTATATGCTTCAGATCTAGATGGGCAAGCCTCTCTGCGATCGCCCCTGCCAAGGCCCTCTCCATCTGTCTTAGTCTGGCACCTGGGTGCAATGGTGAGGGGCACCCTATTCCATGGGTGAGTTAGTAGCGTAAGCACCAAGCCTTCCATTGTTGTACCATTGAAGCAGCTGAAGTGCTGTGCAATAAATCAGCAAGTAGAATTCCTTTGGGCAAGCTGGTTTGCAAAAAATCCCTGCCCAGGTGTGGTGGCTGATAGTCTAAACCCCGTAGCTCCATGCTGTTCTTTCCCGTCAGTTCCCACCCCCACGTGCCTCCCACTCCAAATAAATATTAGCCACAGGCACCAAATCCACATGATAAACTAATGGCTGGTGAAATAAACAAAGGGCCTGATACCTTGGCGGGAAAGGGAGTTTGGCCATTGATTTCAATTCCTTTGATGGGTTTATTACTTAGATTGTGACCCTTTACACAGATTGCGTCTTTGCCTCGAAGAGCTAACACAGTTCAGGCCAGACTAAATGCACACTAAATGCATGGAGAGGTGGTGGAGGGGAGGACGAGGGTGAAGACAATATGATCAGAGACGTTTCTGACCGATAGGAATAGGAGAGATATCATGACCAAAGGCCATTACCCTCTGATAGCTGTTTGGTGGCCGAGGTGGAACAGCTGGTGGTGCGTCTCAATCGAGTTCCTCCCAGGATCACTGAGAACATCATTGGAACCATCACCACAAATTCCCAACCCTCTTTCCCCGGTGTTGGCGATCTTGGTGGACACGCCAAGGACGAGCTGGGTTATGGAGGCTGAGCTCTCCCCTAGAATAGGTCCCTCCATGGGTTGAGTCACACTGCAGGAGTGGGGTGTGTGGGTGTGTGTGTGTAGGGGTGTGCGTGTGCGTGTGGGAAACGTAGGCTGCTGCTGTCCACGTCTGACCAGTTCAGTCTCTGGCTCCTCACGCTGGCCGCTTTCCTCCACCCTGAAATCACACACAATCTAAGTGGCCAAAGTGAGATTATTTTTCAATGACCTTCTTGCCCACCCACCCCTCCCCTCCTCAGGCACTGGGAGCTTGTGAGCAAAGACTCAGCTTGGAGCACAGTGTCCCAGCCAAGTCCTTGAGCGTCTCCAATCAGTGCTCTGTCCCAAACACATTACCAGAGACCCTTGGCTGTAGCAGCTTGGATATAATATACCTTCCCGCCCTTAAACTGCATCTCAAAAGCACTACCATCTGTGCTGTGGGCCTTGGAGAATGCTACTGCCTCCATTACAATGTAGCGTCTCCCTGGCTTACATTACTGAATAAAAAAGGTAGAGGGATGCTAAAATCTTTTCCTGAAACATCCCTTTCCACAAATGTGTCTCAGACAGCAATATACTTGCATTGCTACAGACGTTCAAAGTCGTCCCTAGATGACCATTTTCTCTCCTTACTCTGTCCCTCGCCCTCACTGGCTTCTCCTCTTTTCCCTTATCGTTGCATCCATTTACCAACCCTTTTTCGGTGCTCCATCATGCCAAATTTCCCCGGAAAATCTTCCTTCGGGCAGCTTTGGAAAACTACATAAGCCCTGGGTTATAGCTGGCTGCCTCTCTCAACCGAGTGCCTAAAGCTTACGAGGGCAAAGAATAAAGAGCTGCGAAATGCAGAGATATAACAGATGTTGACGTGTAGTGAAAATACTGGACGCAAGAGCCTACAATAATAAATCTGAAAAATTAACACGTAGGAAAACGAAAAAAGGAGCAATATGTTTTGGTAATCATTTTGAACTGTTGAACCCGCCTGCTACAGTTCAAAAATCTCTGGTATTAGGCAGATGTCACTCAACCGGTGATTAACACGTTACTGAATTTCTCCAGTTGTTTAATAAAAGTTTTACATAACATGCAGGTAATTGCTTCCAAATGTGAAGGTAACAATGTGGGTTTCTATGCATGGCATTATTTCCTAGCATCAGGTGAAAACCCGCCTCGCTGCCTTTGTATCAGGCAAAGACCCACTAGGAAGATTCCCAAGATGGCCAGTTGTGTTCCCAGTCACTTCTTTTTAAAGAGAGAGTCAAAGAAATAGTCTGGGAAGCGTAAAGGGTTTATATCTGGTATGTTCCCTTTCCTTTAAATCTCTGCAAATCCGGTAAACAGGCCCCTTGTTCCAAACCTATGGCATAGTCATACACCCTGTAAATGAAAAATGACTGCCTTCCTGCTGGAAAATCAAAATCACATTGCAAGCAAATGTGGGCCAAGGGGAAAGTATGGCGCTGGGTCTTCATGATAACCAAAGACGCCATATCCTCCTCTGCTAGCTGTGTTCAGTCAGAACCATGTCGCGCTGGGAGAAAGAGACGGTCGTGCCCAACCCACCGCATGGTGGGGTTGTAATCTGAAATTGTCCCACCCGGGAGCAGCAGGAAGAGCGTTTTCAGCTGTTGACATTATTGGGCCCACCCCTCGGCGAGTGTACCCGGAGTAGCTCCGCCGACTGGAGCGTGGCCCTGGTGATTTACACCAGCTGAGCACCCGGCTTGTTCTGTAAAGGTGCTGGTGCAAGGAAACCCACAGCTCACTATTGAATTGGCCGGGATGGGGGCTGTGCTAACAGAGGCGACATGTACCTGTTGATGGGGGGGGAGGGGGGGAGGGCATGTGGCCGCCCCACACGTCACCACTGGAGAACAGAGGTTTTTCAAACTGTGGGGTGCGTCCCCTAGAGGGTGTGGAGGAACATCCGGGGGGACCGAACAGCAGTGCCAGGAGGCTTGGGCCAGCCCCACGCGGGGAGGGAGCGCCACCTTCACCCCCGGCTCACCTCAGCGTGCGAGCAACGGGACGTGCTGGGACGCTAGTGCAGCTGCAAAGGGGAGTCGCTGCCTCTTCACTGCTGGGCTAGAGGCATCCCGAGGCCTTGCCCACCCCCCTGCCCTGTGGGGAGAGGCGGCAGCGGCCCTTAGGAACATTGAGCTGTTGCTAAATGGAAGGCAGAAATCTGGGGTGGGGGTGGCAGGTGACTCCATGTGCCCCCCCACCCACAACGCCTCACCTCCGTGTATGATGAGAGAACAGAGTCAGAGGGGCACGGACTCTGGGATAGAGGGCGTCAAGTCATCTAGCGAGGTAGCAAAATTAGAGCAGGATAGTCTTAAAACAACGACGTTGTAGTGGGAGAGATCCTCAGCCGCCGTCAGCTGGCAGGGCTCCCGTAGGGAGCTGAGTATCCGGCCAAATGCGTCCATGGATGGCTCGCCCAAATTTGTTGGGCTGGGCAGCCTTCATGGGACAAGGCCGCCTCCACTTTGGACATCTTTTTTCTGGAGAAATACTTGGCGACTTTCTCAGTGTGGCAGGGAATATCGAGTCTCACCCGGGCCGTATGGACCAGCACTGGCATTTCCATTATGGCCGCCACCGTAACATTGTTGAGGTGCTGGGTTATGATGCAAGACGGTCCAGCGGTTAGGATGTTAGCCCGGGACGTGGGTGAGCTGGGTTCAATTTGCTGCTCCGCGACAAACGCCCGGTGGGCAAGTCACCTCGCCCTTCTGTGCCTCAGTGTCCCCTCTGCCCGGTGACGGTAATTGACTTGCCCAGGAGTGTTTGGAGGGGCGACACGTTAAAGACTGTGAGGTGCTCAGACACTGTGGTAACGGGCGCCAGGCCGCACCGCCGCCAGACAGATTCCCTGCCACAACACAATCCGTGCAACGTATGATTCTGATTACGAAGAGGTGAAATTCACCCAGCGCGGAAACCTGTGCGACCACCCCGCGTTGAGGCTTTGTCCTCCGAGGGGTAACCGTCACGCCATTACAACTGCTTTCGGGTTTTTTTTTACCATCTACCTTTCAGCCTCGTTTCCTTGAAATGCACTGACAGGCCCGTCCTGGCCAGAGAGACGTGGGTTAGGGTGGGGCGCCGGAGCTAACGGGGTGGCTTGCCAAACTGTGGTTGACTTTGTGGATTTTTAACTGCACCTGGGAGGTTTGGGCCTCTTCCCAGCACCACTGGCTGCTTCAGTTCCTAGAGAGCGAGTGATTTACGGGCATGTTATTAAAGCCCTGTTTTCGGCCTCGCAACATGATGTGGAGGCGACAGTGTTGAGGCGGAGGGAAAAGAGGGGGTTTCTCAGACCACCTGGGTGCTTAATGGCGATAAACGTTAGCGACGTTGTAGAAGTGGCCTGAGCAAAGCACTGGAGTATAGCATGCCGAGGACAGTTCTGCTGTGGCTAGGGTGGGATGGATCAGCTGGGATCTAGCCAGCATCCATCTCCTTTTCTTCGTGACGCCTCCAGTTAGTACCATTTCACCATCAGCCCCACCTTCCAGCAGCATCAGGCACTAGATTTCTGTGTGTGGAGGAGCTGACTGAAGAAAAATAGGGATGATCATGAAAATTAGGAAAACGGACGTGGTGGTTAATTAGAATTAATGAATGCAGGTATATGTTCAGTGAGCTACTGAATTCAAATTCTGCTCATTGGCCTTTTCTCATCCATACGCCCATCCCTTATCGCTGCACTATTTAAGCACAAGAGACGTGGTTGCGTGATCCAGCAAGGTCACGGGGGCAGCAGCCCGTGCAATCCAGCAGAACTCAGACAGTGAAGCGCCTGATCCAGCGTCTTTCCATTGACCTCTGCTTGCGGGGTGGATCCACAGCCACTGAATTCTCCGGTGTGTTGCTTTCACCAGTGCTCTGCCTGCAATCCCAAGCATGGGGTGAACCTGCAAAAGATGAGTCTTTTCACAACACCTGTTAAGTACTTTCCTGAGACTGAAGCAACAAGCCTTTAAGTTATGTATAGACTGCCAACGTACACAGCATTAATAACCTGCGTGAACACACTTAGTGAATGTATCACCCCACCACCATCACCCGCTCTCCTCCAGACCTCTCCCAGAATCCTAAGCACCCTCTGAACCTGAAAGGCCCAGGCAGTCTGCAATAACAAACCATCACTATTTGATAACACTAGGAATGCACATACCAGTTCCCAGGGATATGTGTGTAAAATGTCTCTCCTTCTGTAAGGCTTCTTACTTCACTGGCTTTTAAAGCCCTCACGTCTCCTGCAACCTGACCTGCTTCTTCCAGGGGAGCCAAGGGAAGGTGAGGCAGTGCCTAGCACAGTAAGAATACGTGGTAGGTTTGGTTACTAATGTGCACAACCTGTGCTACACTTGTGCTAGGGCAGGAGCTGTGTAAATCTCTACCTGGCTGTAGGCGGCTGTGTGTGGAGCCAGAATTGGATTGACCTTTCGGCAGCTCCAAGACAGCAGGGATGTGTAATCGCAGAAAAGTCTGGCAGGCGATCTTTAAGTTGCTCGATGTCTCCGTGCTGAAAAGCATTACCTGCTGAGATGAAACCGTTTGGCTGCCTTCCCCTTGTCTCCAAGGCAAACATAGACAGTTCTATTCATGCACACAAGAAATACGTATTTCAGCATTTGATTTCTGTTTTGTTTTATCTAACTCCATGGAGCTTGGATGTCTTTCTCATCTTGTACCGTGCTTTATATGCAGTCTCTATGATTGAGTGCTCTCATTGCATTCATAAAGAATGACAGTGGGGTTTTTCCCAGGGAGCATGGGCTTCTGTAACCAAAGGAAAACTTGTTGCTGGAAGAGCGAGAAGGACAGCTGAGCAAGAATGCTGGCATGCCCCTATCACGGCAACACAGCCTGCGGCCTGCAGTGTCGGTTCTCAAGATCCCAGTGCAAAGTAACAAAGCGTCCCCTCAAAAGGACTTCCTTTGAATTATTTTTTTTAAAGAGATGGGCCCAAATAGTAAATTTTTCCATTGAGATTTCATGCCTCTTAAAGCGTTGGGTCAGCCTATTACGGCACTTTGGGCAAGCTGTGAAAGGTAGCTCTGGGTCAGGGCAAAATTCAGCCATGAATTTCAGATCTGGCTCAGTCTCGGATTCCACCCTCCCCACAGTTCAGCGTGGGGGCCAGGTTTTCCCTTTTGTGCCTTTGCTAATGCTTGTTTGGTGGGCCTAACTCTGGGGACTATTTGGTTCGACCTCTCCGGTGCCGTAAAGAAGCAGAAAAAAGTGCTTGTGAGTTTCCACTTCAATTTCCATCTGAGATGGGCCCAGGGCTGCTGATCCAGGTTCCAGGTTCAGGGCATCCAGCTCCTGGGAATTTGGGTCAGGCCTCCCTCTAATTTCCAGAAGCTCCCACTAATGTAATTCTGGGAGATGATGTGAACTCCTGCCCCTGTTTTCTCCATCTCCACATCTTTCTGTGGCACCATTCCACTGCATCAGGTTGAAAGTCATTTAGGCTGAGCTGTACATGCACCAAAAATACCAAGGGTGCTTAAGCCCTATGCCGCCACCCACGATATCATGTATCTTGCTGTCAGTGGCAGAGCTGTTCACATCTGCGAGTCTCCCTGGTTATTCCATTAGCTTTTCTACATAACAGATGAACAAGTGCGGCAGGGTCTCAGCGCTGCGGGTTGCCAGCTGCTGATAAATCACTTTATGCTGAAGATCAATTGTTTCCTGTTTATGATTTGAAATATCTGTGTGTGCCTGAGCGGGTTGCATGGAAGGGCTCTCTTTCAAACTCAAACAGAATTCCCAGCCCAGCTTGAATCCTTGGTAATGTTGAAAACACTTTAAAAACAATAACAAAACAAGCCCATTTTTCCGAACCGAGCTCCCTGAAGGTCAGGGCTTTGTGGAATTGGACAAGTCATCATTTCACACCTCTCCTATCACTCTTTTTTCTATACCACCTTTGCTGTCTGTCTGGAACTGGAGAACTCTGGATCCCAGCTCACCCAATGCTTGTGAGTGTCTTCAGTACGGTCCGGCCCAAATTCTAGATCTGAATTTTGCTCATGGCCCCTTTCTTTCTAATGGACTAAACCCAAACACCCGAGGTGAACAGCGTCAGATGTTAGGGTGATCCGAATGGAGATGCAGATCTAACACAACCACACCAAGAAATCTGTTCCCTAGAGACAAGCATTCAACTACCACAGAATATGCTCCAAGGAGAAAGTCCAGGAAACACACCTTAACACACTCGAAACCTCCTTCACCAAACAAAGACACTCCACCAGAGAAGTAGACCGTATCATGCAATCGGACACCCAAATACTCCAAGAGAACCTGCTTCAATACAGAAATCAAACCCCCTCTGACTGCACGTCCCTTGTTGTCACCTACCACCCTGCAACCCATATGGGGGCATTGTCAAATAACTACAAACCCATACTCGATAGGGACCCCATCCTGAAATAAATCTTTCCTGAACCCCCTTCTTCTGGCCTTCAAACAATCCCCAGCCTCTCTAAGCTCATCATCAGAAGCCAGCTCCCCACAAACCAAGACTCACCAACTCAAGATAGCACCAGACCCTGCCAGAACAACAGATGTAAACCCTGCAGACGTACCTCCACTGCTACAAAGCTCAACACCTCCCACAACACGTTTCAAGATCCACGGGTCCTACACGTGCCCATCACAACACGTGGCGAACCTCCCCCAGTGCACGAAATGCCCCAGTAACAACTCTGGCTGTGGGTGAAACCAGATAATCCCTGCGCTCTCGAAGGAATTCACACAGGAAAGTGATAAAAGACAAAAACACCACGTCCCCGGTGGGGGAGCACATTCCACAAAGCGATCCTTCTACATCTGACTGATCAGTCCTTACCCTCAAAGGAAACCTACACAACGCTTTCCAAAGACAAGCCTGGGCACTGAACATCAAAACTTTGCTAGACACTAAAAAATATGGACTGAAGAGAGACACTGGATTTGTGGCTTCTTACAACAATCTGTAATCCTCTAACAACCTCCCCATCTCCCAGTTGCTTTCCCCTTGTTTCCACCCTATGACTGGAGGGGTGTTAACAGGCCACTTCACCTTGAAGGGTTCCTTGAAATATGTTTGAACTATTTATGTTAAACAATTTGTTCAGATCTTGTATTTAGTAGTCACACTCCAGCCAGGACTACGCTACAGACTTGTATTGGCATACCCCTGAGCGATGTACATCTAGCCTCCGAGTAGACAGCACAATGTCGTTGAGAGAGCGTGTCCCTTCTCCTGCTGACATAGCTACCGCCTCTCCAGGAGGTGGATTAACTAGGCCGATGGGAGAAGCTCTCCCCTCAGCGTAGAAACGTCTTCAATAAAGAAGCGCTGCACATGAAGACACCGCCCTTTGAGTTAGTTTCCCAGACTTGAGGAAGAGCTCTTCGTAAGCTGGAAAGCTTCCCTCTCTCACCAACGGAAGTTGGTCCAATAAAAGCTATGACCTCGCCCACCTTGTGTCTCATGCAGAACTCGATGCAGATACAACTGAGAGCCCAAGTCTGTAGCTTGAGTTCATTTCTGAATGGAATGGAGACCGGTAAAAACAGGACCGGTTGTGGTTTTGCAAAATTTTGTTGGTCAGGGTTTTTGTGGCAAGGGCAAATTCCTAACTCGGTTCCAGAACCAAATTTTGCCATTGGCCTCCCTTTCTATAACTGGCTGGATCAAAAGCCCAGGTGCAGACCATTTTGAGAGCGGTTGAAAGGTGAATCAGAGTCTTGTGGCTCCTCTCATGCTCTGTCCCTAGCGAAGGGATGCTTGAACCTAGGCTGGGCCTAGGACTAACCTGTATGATCATGGCAAAATCTACTTCGGTCATTGTTTGAGGCGTGTGGGTGGGAAAGGTCATCTTCAACTCCTCTCTTTCCAACTTGAAAGGAGGAGGTAAGATTTCCAACAAACTCTGGTACCTATCCAATCTAGAAAAGGCATCAGTGCTATCAGAAAAATTGTCTTTAGGAATCCCGGGGAACAGGAGAGGGGCAGACAAGTGGGGGATGGGGAGGAGAGCAAAGTCTATTTGACCACAGGCCTCTCTTCAGCTGTGTAGACTACTGAAGACAAATTAACTGCAGGAAGCATTTCCTGTGCCTAAGGCTTGTACTCAGGAGGGAGATGTTCACAGTGAAGGTCAAGAGTTGAAAGACGAAGAAGAAGGGAAAACAGATAGGAGATCCATCTTCCCATATAAAATCCCCGGAGCAGGAGGCATTTGGAAGTCATTTTTCATCAGGCCGAGAGGCTTTGTTGCTAGTCCTTTAAAAGGCATTATTTTACCCACGTACCTCTTATATTCTGTGACATGGGAAAAGAGTTCTCTCAGTCCTCACAATGTATTTGACAAGCTTCCTCTGGGACGTTGCAGGGGACAGTATTGGAACACGATGTCCAGGCAGGTATCTGTAGCTCCGTGACTGGGAAATGGGTGGATGGCATATTTTCAAGCCTTTTTTAGTTGTTGTTAAAAATGAAGTGAATTTATTGCTGGTGAAAAGTACGGGAACGACCCTGGAGACTGAAACTGTTTAGCTAAAGATTGGGCATATCTTACTCCACCAGACGCTCAGTATTGATTTGGGTGGCAGCTGAGGAAATGGTACTATTGTAAGGGTTAAAGAAATAAAAGCAAGCCCACCATCTGATGTCATTTATCTAATAGATCATGTTTTCAGACCCGGCCTTTGTTTATAAACACTCCATAGGCTGTTCTGTCCAAAAAGTAGGTACACAGAAAGAGAAGCCAGATTAGGTCTGGATGAAAACTTGGCCCTATAAAAATGTGTTGCTAGAACTTCTAGCTATTGGGAGCTAGGAAGAAATTTTCCCTGGAGGCAAGTTATCCTATAACTGCTTACTGCAGGGTATTTACACATACTTCTAAAGCAGTTGGTAGCAACCACTGTTGGTAAGAGAACTGTGGGCTACATGGACACTTGGTCTCACTTGGTCTGGCAATTTCTATGTTCCTAAGAATGTAAAAATTTAAAACAAATCCTCTCGGAGATACAAAGGAAATTAATAGCTTGGCTTTACTGGTGTTAATACACAGGATAAGGAAATCAAGGAAATGGGGAGGGGAAAAGTCTGTGTATCAGGAGGAAGGAGAGTCCCCAGTATGGTTAAAGCAAAATTTCTCTCTGGAAGGAACTCAAGAAAATTATGTTCCTTCTGGGTTTCTCTCTCTCTTCTTCTGGCTTATAAAAACACCTTGGCTCGGATATTACATCAGCTTTGACTTTTATTAAAAACCCCTGTTCTGGTTGTGCAGTTTTCATGCTGTTACATAAAAGTAAAACTTTATGGCAGGAACTAAAATTAGGAAGGAAACATCTTTGTTATTTTGATTTATAAGACAAATTCAGCATTCTGTGCATTCTGAACACTTTAACCTTTCATATGGATGTTGCTGATTTTGGAGAGATTGAGCCCTGGGATTTGAATATAGAGATTTTGAAGAAGAAGAAGAAGTGATTGACCTCCTTCTTTCTGCCTGCTGTGTTTAGCACGTTGTCAGGTGAGCAAGGCCTCTATGGGCTTAGATTGCTCTTTCAGGATAGGGCCCCAAGACATGAACATCGGATCAGAGCATTGCATTGCAACTGGGGACAGTTTTGGTTTTGCAAAATCAGCTGTAGTCCAGTTCTGCTTTTGTTGGAAGAGGAGGAGGTGTGAGAGATTGGATAAGACTTTGGTTTGCACCTATTTCTGACTGCAACTGCTTTTCAGCTGGTAACTTCAGCACACTGAAATGCCACTCATGAGAAAGATTGATTGGCACCCAATGGGCACTCTGGAATGACTCTGCACAAGAGACCTTCTCTGGAGCCAGGGTGCAGAGATTTTGTCCTTGCGTGGTTGCTATGGCAGGGAACTAATTGGTAAGGGAGTCTTTGAAGAGATTCTTAACACTTGAGGAAGATCATGCTCCATGCCTCGTTGTGTTCATCTTTGGATGCCACCAAAATAGACAACCCTAAGAGCACAACTCTCCTTTTCCCAGACACATGCCTATGCATACCAGGGTTCGGATGATGTGAAGCTGGGATCCCTTCATGTCAGTGCTTTAGAGACGATTCTCTGTGGTTGGGAAGGGAGAATATGGGGATGAGGGTGTAACCTGATGGTCTCTGAGTTTCCTTCCAGTCCCAATGTCTGTGCAAGCGGCTCCTGTCCTTGGAAGATTTACAGAGCAGCAGTAAGTATTTCACCAGCTCTTTATTAATAATGCAGCAATAAAAAAGGTGCAGCCTCTCTCTCCAAGGACTCGCAGAGCTTTTTAATAATCCAAGGAGGATTTAGCTCTCCTCAATAGGTAGAATTTACCGGTAAGCATGCTTTACTGCTCCTTTGTTACAGTGAGGCTGTTCCCCCATCATCTAAGTGTGAACTGAGGCTCTGTGATAGGCTATCCCATAAATCTCTGGTCTCTAAGCCTTTTCTTTTTAATATTTGCAAAATGGGGAAGCAGAGGGGAGTCCCGGACTAGACAGATCAGGGGTGTTTTTTGGGAGCATTTTAACCCTCTGAGTTCTCAGAGGCTCTTTTTCCTCCTGGACAGCAGAGCATGGTTTGCGTGGAGGGCTGGCTATTTCACAGGAGTTTTTTAAAGCAGGCAGTTACATATAGCAATTAAATCCTAAATGGCAGCTTAAAAAGCTCTTTTGGAGGTTTAATAAGCGTAGCACTGTATATAAGAAGTGAATCTGGCTGCGTTTCAATCACTTCAAATGACTTAAGCAATAAATGCAGAACTCTGCTCGTATTCAGACATTACAGTTGGGTAATGTGGCTTCTCCTCTCATACGGGTTCAGTCGCAGTGATGTCAGAGGTGGGCTCGAGCCCCCAAATTTGGAACTAGATCAAGATTTTGAATATCACGAAGTGTGTGGTAGGAAGTTGTAGGGTGGGGATAGGGGAAAGAGTTAGATCCAGGGTTTTGGTTTGGGGCCAACAAAATTAAATACTAACAACAGACTAATTGGAAGTGAGGAAACCAAGTAACTAAAAGCACTAAGCTAATATGCTGATATTTTCCCCTCTGCTGTCAGTGTGATGTCAGTCCAATCCCTGCTACCTTATGTCTGATCTCAGATGCAAGGAGGTGGGGAAATTTGTACAAGAGCAGCATGAAACGGAGGGATTTAGGTTCGCAAGAGTTTGTGCAAACATTTTCTTCAACACTCCCTCGCTGTGAGGTTTACCACCCTGGATATTGATTTGATTTCAAGTTTAAGTATACCCTAAAATTCAAAGAGAAATTCAGCTAAGACAACAGGGATTTGCTTGATTTCCACCCAAAATCAGAAACTAATCGAGACGGCATGAACTGTGGCCCAGGTTCTTTTGAAGCTTGGTTCTGATTCCCCAGTATGTTCACAGACATCAGTGAAAGTTCTGATGAACCAGGTCGGAATTCCAGGTTTGTTGCATTCCTGGAATAGGAGCCCTGCGCTGCAGACAGCTGGTGTTTTCCCAGAGATGGCCTGTCACCTGACTCTGCCATAAGTATTCAGCATATAGAATTAATCAGCTCATCACAGTACAGCCAGGTTGAAATCTAAGGTCACAAATGAAAATTGGTTTGGCAACCTCATGCCCTGGTGGCACATCTAGTGCATGCTACTAATGTACCCTACAGCATGGCACGGTGCACCATGACGGGCAATCTCTGCTCGGGAGATGCCCAGAACCAACATAGCTGGATTGTCACAAGTGACAAATGAGATGCATGGGTGGAGTAGGTTGAGGATCCGGACTGGAATAACAACGGGTGCTGCGGGCCACCTCTGAGCTGTAGTCACCCATTTTGTGGGGCAAAGAAGGAAAAGCCGGGAGGTGGCGTCGGTCTTTGTTGAGGTGTATTGGCAGAGCTGTCTGTTGAAGTGGCACTGGAGTAACACGGGGGTTGTAGGCAGACATGAGGTGCATTGAGGGAACTGTGGGGAGCCCAGAACTTGAAAAGCAGCGGGTGCTAAGTCAGAAATGAGTTGAATTTAGAGACTAGTATGAAGGCAGCAAGGGCAGGAAGCTTGCAAACCATTGGGTCACGTTATGTTCTGGTCTTGCCAGCATTATCAGTGGCTCACATTTATGGTTCTTCTGCACATGACTCTGCAGCTATCCCAATGGATAGGCAGTCCTGATTTTCCTTTATGCTGATGCTGTAATATTTGTCATATGTTGCACCTGCTGGTATTGGTTTATATAGCACCTAAAGATTTCGATAGCACCAGACAGAGTGTGGTCAGTTGGCTTAGCAAGTCCTGTCAGTTTATTTTTGATGGAGACTCACTGACATCCTGACCTATTCTGTGTCTCTGGACTATTGCCAGCATTTACTTAACGAGGAAACTATTTTCTGGAGCCACGGATGGCTCGGAAGATTGGTAGCAAAATAGTCACATACGTGTGAGTTCTAGGTCACGTGTTCAAATCCAGTCCAGGTGGGTAGCAGCCAAACGTTGTTACCATCTGATGGCTGTTCAGTCATCTATGTGGAAAAAGTTGTTGGGTGTCCTCCAGTTCCTTGTGGGCAGGTGTCTACATCAGAAAATCTACCACCGCAGCTGAAACTAATTGGAACCCTAACTGGGAGCCTCAGCAAAGACCTGTGAAGTCCAATCTATGGATTCGTATGGTCTCCACCACCGTAGCATCTGATCACCAGGCACTCATTGAGATTTTTGTCCTCACCACACCCGGTGCTGTACAGAAGTGCTATCCCCATTTGACAAATGGAGAATGAAGGCACAAGGAAGATTACGTGACTTGTCCAAAGTCACACAGGAAGTCTGAGGCTGAACTGTGGGTTGAATGCTGGTTTTCTGAATGATAGTGTAGTACCTCATCTACCAGACCACCTGTTCTACCTGCAAATGCATTATCTCACAATTATGATAGAACTGGTCTACCCAATTTGGGCTTGAGACACGTTAACAGAGCAGTGAGAAGAAATTTGTGTTGCTATTTCCCATACTGTATCTACTCCATGGTTAGCTAGAGAAGGAAACAATCTTGAGCATATACCCATTGAAACGTGGGCCCTGCATTTTGCTCTATGCACGGACAAAAATGTAGAAGAGAAAAGATATTTTCCATATCTGCATAAGAACTAGGACAGACCTCAGTGAAGACATTGCCAAAGCGGTTTGGAGAAACACAGTGCTTCCTTCTGTTCTGAATTATGCTGGTGTAAATCAATAGTAGTTCCAGGGACATCATTAGAATTACACCAGCTATTATTTATTTATGGTACCAACTACATGCCTTAACCAAGATTGGGTCCCTATTATATTAGATACATGGGTCCATATTATATTAGATACATGGCTATAGTAAGAGAGAGCCCTTGTGCTAAAAAGCTTACGAGTTAAATAATTTTACCACTGGGGCAAGTGAGAGGCGATTCAGACTCATAGTTTTCCATATGCTCTGCCTCTGAAAAGACAGGTCTGTAGAGGATGCTAACACTGACCCCCCATCAACCCTCCCTTACTTTCCGCTGCCTACATTTCCATCTTTCATGCATTGCACAGTTTGAAAAATGAACTTTGTATCCATTTTATCATAAAGGATCTTGGGCTTTTTAAGCCCAGCTTTATCAACAGTGGTGAAAGGTCCCGTGATGGGCAAGAGGTCTGCTTTTGAAATTGAACAAATTGTCGTTTTATGGTTCCCGTGTCTGTGGGGTGCTGTAAATCTCTTAGCCTTTAACGCATCTGTTCTTTTCCAGCCACGCTACCAGCTTCTCGAGGAGGAGAAGGAGAAACTTCTGACATTTCCTGACATCGGCTGTGATCGAGGCCCCCAGGAGCGTCTCAGAAAAGGTTTTTAAAGTAATATTTATGGATGATCACTGTGAATCAGGGCCCTAAAAGGTAGAGAGAGAGGGCTGTTGTTCATTAATGTTGGGAAGCTGTGCAGTGAGGATTTCCCTGTGGAGGGACAAAAGAAATGGAGAGAAAGTGAAATAGCTTTAGAGTTAATCCAGATCTTGTTCTGGTTTTATTTCTAAACGTTGTCGTTGGTAAAAATCAGAACCTTGTTTTGAAAAGCAAAGAAATAAAATCATTTAAAAAAACTACCCACACATTTTTGGAACAATTTTCTTTGAAATGGTTTCTTTTCAAAATTCCATAGTAAGAAAAGATGATTTTTTTCTAATCAGGCTTATAAATATACCGTAGTATGGTGGTGGGTTTTTTCCCCACATCTTGACACGAAGGACCTACCACTGCTAATGCACTAAGAACAAGTTCAACGTGATGATATTTACTGAAGAATAATTTTCTTACTGTAGAAACCTGATAACTTCCAGTTGGATTAAAATGCTGTAATGCTTTGCATTCATAGAGTGGCTTTCATCTGAGGATCTCAAAGTGCTTAATTAAGCCTCAAAATCTTAATGAATAACAAACCTTAATTAAGCCTCATAACGTCCCTTGGTGGTAGTTTAATATTATTACCTCAGTTTCACAAATAGGGAAACTAGGCATGGGAAAGGTGAATGGCTTGACAATGTCAGTGGAAAAGAACCCAGGAGTCCTGCCTTCCAGTCTCTTTCCCTAAGGGCCCAATCCAATGCTCACATAAGTCAACTGAAAGTCTCCCAAAGACTTCAAATGGAGTTGGATCACACTCTAAAATAAAAATTCCCCTTAAATTCAACACAGCCAGGATTTCACCCTCCGTCAAACAAGGATACATCTGAATAAAATTAGAGCTCTGAATGACATCTTTCAAGCAGCAAATGCTGAATTACCTCTGGTATATCTCCTTGCTTTACTCCATTGAATGTGTGCAGCACACGGGGCCCAATCTGATCTGAATTACACATGTGTAAATTTGGAGTCACTCCATTTGCTTCAGCAGAGTTTCTTTGGTTTTGCACTGGTTGAAACTGAGATTAGTATTTGGCCGAGATATGTAGGACCATACAATGATGAAAGACCGTACCTAGAGATTCCTGCCCCTATTTTTGTGGTGTTTGTATTTTATGGGGTTTCAGTATTAACACTGCATTTCTTGCTTCTTGAAGGGGCAGATATCAGACCCGCTAGGGTTGTTTGAACGTTTTGGGGGGTTTTTTTTGGTGATTTAATTTTCCAGTAGTTTTTGTAATGATGCTATTAAACTGGAGTAGGAAGAAAGCGATAGGTGATACAGGTAGAAGAAACACTGTCACTGTTGTGCTAAAGCGTAGGCAAATCTAGTGACTCCAATGTCTTGCCAATGGGGTCAGAAGGGAAAACTTTAGCTGAATATTAGAAGTATCATTATGCAGTGCATGGAAGTCAATGAGGTTTCACCAGTGTCGTATATAACCCTATAATTCTAATAGTTCAGGTGGTGGAGTAAGCTTGCCAAGGGTGACTGCAGGATTGCCACAGCTGGGGGCACGTAAGACTAGACCTGAAACCTTTCTATAAATACAAGATGCTTTCTGAATAAGGAAATCAACCCTGCATTGTGGCTGGAAGGAGACACTAGAAAAGACCCAGCAAATGGTCCACCAAACCCAACTCATTTCCTGCCATGAGGCAATAGATTTTGTGTAGCATTCTTAATAATGAAGTCACTGCACAAGTCTGCAGTGCAGTAGATGGTCATCTTAATGCACCAACTTAGGCACCTACCCACCTTACAAGAATATATCCCTTAGGATGGCAGCTGCTCCATCCCTCATTAACAGAGTTGATGCGCCTAGCAGATGAAGAGTAGGAGTATACGTGTAGTAGTGTGATAGCGCTTTGCCTCATTGTTTTCATAATTCACACAGTCACAGCATGCACTGTAATAGACACCTCTGGGGTTATCATCTACGTGTGATCTATATTCATATGAACCGAAGGGCCCATTTGCATGTATACATCCATAAGTCAAAATCCTCCAGCCATGACCACGGATGAGTTGAGTGCAAATCTGCCGTGCACTGGGCAGAGGACAGGCTGTGAAGAGCTCATGCAGGGTGTTCTCAAACCCTGCTTCTATCTGTCCTTGTGCACAGGAATGGGATACTTGGGGGCTGAGGTAGTGGATGGGAACATGGAGTGTGATTTACTTCCTGGTGCACGGATGCAACAGTTGTGTGTGCCCTTCCTCCCTGGGGATGTGGTGGGGGCAGGGCTGTAAAGCCATGATGATTACATCAGAAGAGCAGCTGCGGGAGAATTCAGGCCCCCCCCCCAGCCCTTGTGAAACATGCTTGCATGCTGTGCATTTGCTGGGGTTGTATATGGGGACCAAGATCTGGCCCGTAATCCATGCTTCCGTCCTGAGAGTATGCAGCGTTGTTGTTGTTCATTAAGCACAGTGCATTGGTTGTTTGTTGACTCGCGACCCCTTGCTGAGTCATTACTCATGAGCATTAAAACAACTTTCTTTCTTTTGCTAATAGCCCAGTTAGACCAAGAGGCTGGCAGCTATTTAACAGTTAGCTCATTTAAGACTTTATTCTTCAGCTCCTACAGCACCTGCCAAAAACCGGAGCATTTTCCTGCTTCCCAAATTAGCAAGGGGGGATAGGCCATAAGCCAGCCTATAGCCTGCACTCCCAGCCTTGCCCCGCACCAGCTCACGGGGAATGGCTCTTTGGAATCTGCGCAACATACCCCACTCCCTTTTCTTATTCTTTATGGTTTTAAAAGAATTTGGTCTGGTACTGTTTGCACACAAAAAACTCCCCCTGAAGTCAGTGGGGCTTTGGGTTGCGCAAGGAATGCAGAATCAGCCTCAACGTGTGAAACATTGCCAGGCCGGGGCATCAGCTTTCAAATACCTCTGAGACATTTCGTAGCATCACAGAACTTAGCGCTAGAAGGGCCCTCTAGGTCAGATCTGTGGTGGTCTGCTCTGGGCCGGACACGACTGTTCCCTACAGTAGGCTTGGCTAATGCTTTGCCCATCATTTTAAATGTCTTTCCAACATCTCCAGTTAAAAAGAAATCTCCATCTCTCTCCCCGTCTCTTTCTTTTTAGTGAAACTTTGCTTGGAACTTATAGAAAGCTTGCCCAAAAATAACACTGGACTCTTGCCCAGCTGTGGGAGTTGTGACTTCTGAGCAGGGAAATCTGCAACGTGATTTGTTTCATGGCAGATTTCTGTCAGCTTTGGCACCTCTCCATCCTTGCTGGTACCAAATTTACAAGGTTTCTCTTTTCCAATATTTTATTTCTCTCCTGGGCTTACCTCGGACTCTCCAAGGCCTCTTCTCCATAAAGCCATCTTGGCACTGCCACCCTCAAAACATGGGGCAGAGAAACCCATAAAAGTAGCCAACAAGCATTGTGACTTTTCTTTACTCGGAGCTGCCAAGACAGTGTCACGTCCTTTGGGACGACGTTAAAACGTAGCGAAGAGGGGAGGAGTCACAGGTTTGGTTTGGTTTGTTTCCCGTTTGAAACGTAATTTTTCTATTTGTGCAAAAAAGAGTTCTGAGGAATTTCTGTAGGAGGAAAACGGATTTAGAGATAACTGGGGGCCTTGGGACAGGCTCCAGCTTCTGTGAGCTGAATTCTAGGATTGTTATTCCGGCAAACTCCTGTTTGATATCAATGGGAATTTTGCCTGAGTAAGGACTGAGTAAAAACTGAAGGCATGATCCTCAGTGGGGTGTAAACTGGAAAAGGTCTATTGACTTTAATGCAGCTACTCCAGTGTATACCAGCTAAGTATCTGGCCCCGAGGGCTGAGTTGCATCCTCCTGGCTAGTGAGGCCCATAAAGACAACTCCACGTTGTTCCTTTCTCACGGAATGCCCTCCAAATTCTTCCACTGGGAGAGCAGGGAAGACAAGCGGGTTGGAAACCAGCAGATCTGCCGGTGGCAGAGTGCCATCAACATGAAGGCTTTGTGTGGTTACCTCGGCTCTTGGACCCCGGCAGCTCTGTCCTGGCTCCCTGTCAGTATGCACCTGATTTTCTCTTCATGAATTGTGGTAAATCAGGAGTAACTCCACCTAAGTCAATTGGGTTACACTGGAGTAAATGAGGTGTAAGTCAGAGATGAATCCTTTGGCCCTACGAATCCTTTGGCACCATGGGCACAGGAACTCTTCAGGCAGTCACTGGCCTGGGCCTGCAAATGGGTGCCCTGCCAGGAGCAGGAGGTGGATCCAGCTGGCTCTGCCCTTCCATGGAGGAGTGAGATTCATGGCTTTAGAGGACATGGCCTCTTTTTACTCAAGACCTCAGAATCTACCCAGATTAGCTTAGACTATGATGTCTTTGAGGCAGGGGCTCTCTTACTACGTGACTATATGGCGCCTAGTGAAATGGGACCCTAAGCTTGATAGAGAGCACTACTGTAATGCAATGGCTAATTCAGCAGAAATGTCTTTCTCTCTCTCTTCTGCGGCATGGACCTCGATCCCCCTGTTCTGCACTTGTTTGGTGCATGGAACCTGGGTTAACTTTCAGCCACAAAGCAGACAGACCAATAGAAAGAGGGAGCTTTCCTTTCATTGGGAAAACAAAACAAAACCAAAAAACCCTCAGAAAACTCCGGTCTGGGCAAACACAGCCGAGCAGTCTTTGTCTTGATGCAAACCTGCTCTTTCCGCACCACATTAATTTAAGATGCTATGAAGTGAGAGGTGTGGGCGGGAAAGGGAGAGTGGGGAGTTGCTGTCTGAAATTTGTTTGGAGTCTTTGCAAGATAAATCCTTGTGGAATTTAATTTAAACAAGCTGACACCAATATGAATCATGCCACCGTTATCCGCTTTTGAACACTTCCTACCAAACGCTTGCACGTTTCGGACTTTTTCTATTCAAAATGACAGACTAAAAGCATCTCAAAGTGTGTTTAAGTCCCCCCGCCCCCCTCCCCATCCTAACAGGGTGTAATCTTTTTTCTTTCTTTCTTCCATGTAATAAGAAATAACATCTGTTATAAAAATCTACTGGCCAAGGGCTGCAACAGCGGATAACAACTTATCAAAATTTGGCAATTTGAAACAGTGGCTGGTTTTGAACAGAAACCGTCTCAGTGCCGGTCATGTGATCAGGGGCTCTACGATTGTGTTGTCTCATCTGTCTACAATCTGAACAGATTAAATGTATTTAGAGAGAAAAGAAAGGAGAGTGCAAAGCGCAGAAAAGAGAGCGAGAGAAAGGGGGAACCAAAAGGAGGAAGGAAATAAAAGAAAGACTTCCAGTAAAGTGATTAAATGCTTTGGTCCTCATGGTGAAGACAGCACTGTATTTAAAAGATTTACACGAGTTTATGTAAAATCTCCTACATTTTACTGAAACAAAACAATCAGGCTTTATAACATGCTTGAGTCTAAACATATTAGCTCGAGTGACTGTGTCTAGACTGGTCATTGGCTTTAATAGAAGAGCTATATTTCTGAAGAGGCAGAAAAGTGGTCAGGAGCAAGCATGGAACATGGGAGATTGTAGAATTCAAAAGGATAAACATTATTTGATACCCTATTTATAGGGCACCACAGGGGAAAAGGTAAAGGTTTCAGAAAAGAAAGAAGCACTTTAATTTTATCTGGAGATTTTCCAACAATAAAATCTAATCCATCATTCTCACTGGGTGACTGCTCTTAATGAAAATTTAGAGGCTGTGACTGAAATTTAGAATTCACAAGGGATACTATTAGGAAGATGTCTAGCAGCCACGCAAAACCCGTTATATCATGGCCCTGCCAAGGAGCGGGGGGGAAGTTGAGTGTGAAACGGATGGATCTTAATTTCGCACCCTGACTCCCTGGATCACAGAGGGTTCCACTTCTATAATGGACTTCACTTCACAGCTCCCAGAGTCAAATCCATCCAGTGGAGTTACACCGGGCATGAATTTCTCTCACTGGGTGAAATCCTGGCTCCACTAAAGTCAATGGGAGTTTTGCCACAGACTTCAGTGGGATCAGGATTTCACCTACTATTTTACCTTGCCTCTGAACCAGCTTGTCTGGTTGGTCATTTCCTTTAGCTTATACAAATGGCAGGTACTGGTCAAGCAATCGGAACAAAACAATGGCTAATGATAGTTGCAAAGATTTTGAAGGTTCAGTTAAGTTCAGATACGAACCCCAAAGTCAGATTAATTCTCCAGTGCTGATCTTCTCTGTTTGAACCTCTGAGGTACTCAAGATTGGCTTGAAATGGGTCAAGTGTGATAGTTCAACTGGTCAGGGTGGAAACAGTATTTCCCTGTCATTATGGCACATCAGTTCCAGTTACAACCAGGAAGTGCGGAGGTGCACGGAAATGAGTACCGAGGGGGAAGTTAGTTAATCAAAGCCAAACACAAGCCTTGTGATTCAATTCCAAAAAGGGGTACAAGTTTGGGGGCCTGATTCAAAGTCATCTGCGGTCAATGGATGAACACACATTGACTTAACTGGGCTCTGTGGAGCAGGGAGAGAGAGAAAGTGTGTGTGTGTGTGTGTGTGTGTGTGAGTGAGAGTGTGAGTGTGAGTGTGAGAGAGAGATGGCTGAGGAAGGGTGATATTTTTCTGAAAGCGATTCTTCCAACTCCAATAATGTCCTTAGCTAGGTCTCCTCTGCTGCAAAGCAAATCTGTAGATTTCACCTAGGTCTTACACAGCTTTTATGGGTGAATGGCTGAGAGTCCTATGTCTGTCTCTCAGGAAATGTGAATGTGTTGAGTTTGTTAGTAAACAGCATCTAGAGACAGGCAAAAGCCACAGTTTGGTTCCAGGTCGGAGTTCAGATTTCAAACACCCCAGAATATTAAGCTTGTTTGGATCCAGAATTTTGATACACACCCAGGTCCTGTAAGGGACTTCTCGTACATTTTTCATCTCTGGCACCGGAGCTCCCATCAACACGAGAGTTCAGGGGCTAGAAGGACACAATAAATGCTAATGGACACTAAGTGTGCAATTGTTCCCCTCACCCTGTTCTGATGCTCAGCTGATCTGGATCTGAACTTTCCCAAATATCGAGTGGATTGGTATTTGGAACTGGTGTTTTGGCTCAACCCTGTCTCTAAGAATGAAGGAATATGGGGATTGCCATAGCCGACTAGATTAATGGTCTATCTACTCCAATATGCTGTCTGAGATAGTGGGCAATACCAGCTGCTTCAGAGGAAGGTGCAAGAATCCCCATAATAGACCATTCTGGAATAACCTGCCCATAGGGGACATTTCTTCCTAACCTCCATCAGTTACTGGCTGAAATATGCCCTGAAGCATAAAGGTTTATATCCCTTGCATTCTTCATCCTATCTAATGTAACTGTCCACGTTCTCATTGACCATATCATCTACTCCTTTTCAGAATCCTGCCTTAGTGATATCATGTGGCAATGAGTTCCATAGGTCGATGATGTGTTGTGTAAAAAAGTATTTCTTTTTATCAGTTTTAAATGCCTTGCAGTGACGTGGTCTGTCCCATTGTTCTTGTATTATGAGAGGGAGTGAGCAGAAGGATATGCCTGAGTTACTTTCTCTGTAAAACTAATTATTTTATGTGACTGTGTCATGTTTACTCTTAGATGTCTTCCCTTTAAACAAAACAATCCTATTCTTTTCAGTCTCTTCCAGATACAGACTCTATATGGCTCTAATAATTTTTGCCACGTGTTTGCATAGCCTTCCTTTTCTGCTATATCCTTTTCTGAGATGGGCTGACCTGAACCGAACTCAAGACGAAAGAGCACCATTGATTTGACATTTGCAGTATTATTTCCCATTCCCCTCTTCCATAGCCGAACACTTTGTGTGTTATTTGACTATTGCAGTGCATTAAATGGACATTCTTTTATTATAACTGAATATTCGTATTATGGTAGTGGCTGGTGGGATGCTAGGGCCTCTTCAAACACCTACAAAGAAACGGTCCTTTCTTGGAAGAACAGTCTACAGTGATTGTTGGAAAGCTCTGGCTAGTGGAGAATTCTGTGCTCCGTCATACGTATTCTATACAAAAGAAGACATCTCCGTTCTAATATAACATATATAATATGGTCCTTCGGCTGGGCACTTCCAGCTGTCAAGGTCTTTGCAGGATGTTTCCCCACTGGAAAAGAAATCAGTGACACGAAGACTGGGTATATTCTTAATGTAACCTCTCTCTTTTACACTGTATGCATTAGTCCTTGAAGAGGTATGGTCACAAACCACATCCAGGCCACCCCTTCTTTCAAAAAGCTCAGCCCAGACACTAAGGCACAGGTCCCAGGAAGCAACGCTACCCCAAGATCTGACTCCAGTTCAAGAGATTAAGGCAGAAAGCAAATCCCCTGCTGCTTGCTACAGCTCCTCCAAAAGGGCAGCTCAAAACTAACAACAATACAGCATGATACTCCCAGCATGAACGGAGCTCTTAGGTTGAGAAAAAAGAACATATGAGACTGTGTAACAGCGCCACTGGTCACTTCCATTACTGTGCTATATTATATGAATTTCCATAACCCCCCCCCCCACCTCCCCTAGTTCCACTCCTGCACAGAGTTCAGCTCTGAGCCATCCGTGCCTCACTTGTCAACTGGAATGACAACCCTGAAGTCTGTCTGCACAGGACAGGCACTGGGCGGGGTCCTCTGCATACCATAACCCAACAATGTGCCTCACTTCCTGATCTACAGGCACCACAATTAGAGGACAGTAGTTCAGTCTCCGTGGCCCATTCAGCACTGACAGGCCAACACTTGTTGGTAATTAGAGCAATTAGTGCCATTTGGGACGATTTTCTTGCTGATGTGGATGTTTACCTATTAAAAAGTGAACCGAGAGCCATCAAAATCATTTCATACAGGCCACTGAATGGTAATTATTATTATTAATAATTTATTTAAAATTAATATTGCAGTAGTGCCAAAAAAGACCAAGTCAGGATTTGGGATCCCATTGTGCTTGGTGCTGTACAAACACAAGAAATGACTTTCAACCAACCTGGAGTGGATTTGAGTAGGTGACGGAAGTGAAAGGCTGACAATCTCTCATTACTTATCCCCAGAGCCATCCATCCCCAATAATTTAATCTGTAACCAAAGCAGATCACTAGTCTGTTTGCAATATATTCTAATGGGACCAAATAAGCCCCAATTATTAAATACAATAATGTTAAATTATTTAAGGGCCTGCACCAACATCATGAATCAATTTAATACCAAAAGCACTGCCAATTATTCAACTGAATCAAAATGCAACCCCGTCACAAATGTTAAAGAACTGGATAAATCTGTCCTAGGAAGGGCTTTAGTAATCAAAGTTATCTCAATGCAAAGGGGAAAACAAAGTTATTGCTTAAGCCAGACAATATATAGTAATGCCAGATGTGAAATATTTGACTCAAAGTATTGGCAACTCTCAAATGCAAAAATACTAATACTACTGGATTCAAAGTTATGCCACCAAGTTTGTAATCTGTGGAATGGGTTTAAGTATTCCTTTAAGTTTCTGCCTATTGATAACAGGCAATTTGGATTAGCTGCCGCAAGAATAATAACCTCGTAATTCTCAACATATGAGCATAAGCTCTCTGCAGCATCAAAAAATAAGGCCATTTTTAATTTGTAATATTTTAATGCCTTATGGTTTTTAAATGATATAGCTTCTCAGGACCCACACAAGTAAGCATGAGCAATGTCTGAAACCAATCTAGTCACCCTGGGTAAAAGAGAAAGAACCCAGGCATTCCACTACCCTCATATGCAAAACAAAGCCACCGAAAAGAATTAATTTTCACAGATTTGCACTAGAGAAATATAACCAACTGCCCCACCCCCGCAGCTTTTCCTTTAAAAAATTTCAGACATTCCTTTGCCAAGTGTCTGCATAGTCTGAAAATACCTATTCACCAAGGGACGGACCCAGGCCTCCAGTTTCCTGATTTATACCAAGGCAATGTCTTTCCCCCTGCCACCTCCTCCGTGTTCTAAACCAGTCCCTCAGATCTTGTCCCTTTGGGGCAGGGATGGTCTTTTTTTTTTTTTTTTTAATTATTCGTACAGCACCTGGCACAGAACATGTAACTCACCACTAGTGTGAGTATCATTTGACAACCACACTGCACTTGTGTGAATGACTAGATACCATGCATGGCAGTAGAGAATCAGGCCCTAAGCCTCAGTTTATGCTCAGCCTGGGGAAAGGGTGGTGAGAACTGCAGCACCCCACGAGGCGCTCATGGAAGGAACTGTGACACAATTCATCTCCTGCTCACCTCCTGCTCTGGAGGGGCAGCTTGCTTTCCCCCCCACGCCAGGCCAGCAGAGTGTGTTGGGGGAGGGCGGGGCAGAGTCATGGCTCTGCCCACTCACCAACTGGCTGGCTTACTGGGCACATTGGGCAGGCGGTATTACTTTCCCACCACCATAACAACACAGGCCCAAAACGTTAGGGAGCTCTGGCCTGAAGCATATCAGGAGCCTCCCTGGGCCACTCCCCAGCTCTGTGAAACTTAGCGATTTCTCCCGTTAGTCTAGTCTGGGTTTCAAGCTTGTAACAAAATTCAGCACCAGGTGAGCGTCTTCCAGTCTGGGGTTTTGTGGTGAACATTTTGCACAGCTCTAGTTTTCCTGGCTTAGCAAAAGGGGCAAGGATGGGACAAGTGGGTGTGAGAGTTGAGTGTCTTTTGGGAAGCTTTTACCCTGTGTTTTTTGGGAAGCTTTGTCCACTGGAATCCGGGTGTGGGAGCAAGAGAAGGCCCTTTGAGAGGAAGGGTCCACTTGTCTTGCAACTGAAGTGATCCAGAGGAGCTGAACTCTACGTTTGTTTTTCTTTCTTGACAAAGAACCACCAGTGTTTGAAATGCTGGAGAGCCAGGCTGGTTCTGTTCCTGCTTTTATACTGGAGGGAATGTCCCTGACCGAAGGCTGGTGAGGAAGGGAAGGGGAGATGGTGGTGAGGAAAGAGTCAAAACACATCTTTCTGGCTGGAGGCAAAAGAAAATGTTGGCAAAGGGCACCATGCAACAGGGAAAAAAGGTTGTCCTAACCATTCATACTACTCCATACGGGGTGTATAAAATTGTCAGTCAGACTGAAGTGTCTGATATACAGAGGGGAATAAAAACTCATTAAAAGTCTAAAAGAAAACCCTATTAAAATACCAAGTATAAAATAGAGGAGACTCGGTCACCCTGATGCTATAGAAACGTCAGGGCTTGAATGAACCAAGCACTTCTCATTTTTGAAAGCGGAGGAAACGTGTTTTGTGGAGAACCAGTTGCTACAAGGGGCAGGAAGAACATCAAAGAGCCCTGATGATATCGCAGGGACTTGAGAGGAGCCTGAAATGTTAAGGGGATTTTTATTCTGTTTGTGGTGGGAAGGTGCATGCTAGCAGATTTTTGAAGGCGTTCCAACATGGTTTGGATTCATCTGTTTCTTAAATCGAGAGCTCTTGGCTGCCATTTTTCTTAGGTGGGGAGCACCTTCCACCTCCTGTCTCCTGCACTGAATGCAAGCTGGGTCACAGGCAAACAGGGGGCGGCGGGAGATTAGCTCTAAGTTCTCCCCTGCAATTCCCTCCCTCTGTCACTTCATTTGTCCCCTGAAAAGCCCCATGTTGGACCGAATCATTCGTACAGGGCCTAAAATACCCTGTGAAGGGTCTTTCTCCTGGTGTCTCATTTCTGGTTTATTTGATCTTGGGGCAAGTAGAGAATATACCCATATTCTGTCAAGTATAAAATAAAGGTTTGTTTTGGTTCCAGCTGAGATGTGAACATCATCTAGTATATCTAGCTACTGCATGCTGCCTGTGTTCCTAGTACAGTCACCATTGTCTGTTTCACAACCCCATCTCCTGTGTGTTCTACATCCACCTCTCATGTCTTGTACCGATTTGGATCATAGGCTTTTTGGGGCAGGAACTGTCTTTGATCTTTTATCTGTACAGCACCCAGCACAGCAAGGTCCTGATCCTGACCGAGGCCTGTGCATGGTACTGTAATATACAAATTTTAAACAACAATAAATATGGATGAGAGGCTGAATCAGTTCTTATTTTATCCACAGTTTCTAGAACTGGCTACCCCCAATCACTCAAACAGTGAACTCTTACTTGACTTACACAATCAAATTTTAACAAACATGTGGCCACCTAGGGCTTTCATGGCCACTTTTCACTGCATAGCAACAGAGAATCTGGCTCCAGGTGCACAAACCGTTACCACTTCTCTATTAGCTGTCAGCAGTATGGGGCCTATGCCACACAACTGAGCAATTCTGATTCCATCCACTAGATGACAGTGATGCACATGGCAAGCTCATTACAATACATTCTAAGGGATGTTAAAAGGGGGGAAATTTCTACTATGTTACCATGGAAAGTTTGCCTTTGACAGATGCACTCAAACATACAGAGAAACTGCAGATGGATAAAAAACAGGCCCACCCTTTTTCCAAATCACCATCATGAGAATCTCTTTGAAAGCTGAAAAGCAATAAAAGCCAGTCAGCGGCATTGGACGTCCTGGGCTGGGCCAAACAAGCAGTAGATTTCTGTGTCAGCTAGCCCACAGGTCTGTGTTCCTGGAAAGATCTATGGCTCCTCGTCTGGGTTCAGCGGACTGTTGGATTAACACTTGCCCATGTGGAATTGTAGGTTTCAGTCCTCAGAGCCCTTTTCAGTCAATTGCTCTACCTTGAGCTTTTCATCAGGTACAAATGGGCCTTTGACTTTCAACGGAATGGGGCAGCCGTAAATATAAATGGGACGTGAATATTTTTTCAAATGGACATTTTAATGGTCTGTTTGCTGCTGTTGCGGTCAGAGAGGCATTCCGTTTTTACTTCATAAGTTGGTGGATTGAAACCAACTCCTCCTTCTCCAGTGTCGTTCATTCCCACGTAGCTAAAGGATCCAGCATCTCCAGCATATGCCAGAGGAGGCTGTTCCACCCTGGTCTATTGCAGACACCTCACAGCTCAGTGTAGCTCCTGGATGGGCTTGCTTAAACATTCCTGCTTGAGACACTCCTGCTCAGTTGTGTGTGTGCCCGGTACAAAATAAACAAAGAGAACATCAGACTCTCTTCAAGACTTGATTCATGTGCTCATGTGTGCTGAAACTGTATATTATTAATGTCTGACATGCAAGCCTGTACATTTTGCTTTAGCTATCCTACCTTCCACAGTTCGCACCTCAACCTTGGGTATTTCCCTCTTCTTTATTCCCATGACTTCCAGGTCTTTTTGATGGGAAGCCATGACATACAGTAGACCGGGTACCTAAGCGGTGAGTCTATGCACTGTGCCTAGCCACAGCAGTCTGCAGAACCACACCCCAACTTCCAGTGCTCGACAAGGGTCAGTGGCAAGTGCCCAGCACAATGGACTAAGTTCTGGAGCGGTGATGGCGATGCAGTCCCCTGCACTTTTCCTAGTAAAGCGCCCACTAGCTAAAAAAGTGGGCGGAATTTCATCATTTGTTTTCCAGGTATGTCAGGAAACACTTCTGCCACTGTACAAGCTCTGGTTTGGGCTGGCCACTCAAATATATTGTATGAAACTGAATGTTGCACTGTAAAGTTTAGAACCGTGGTCCATCGTGAATAATTCCCCCCCCCCCCCCGAGCCATAGTTGCAGTACTACGGACAATGATAGTATTTTACACTTGTACAGAACCTTTCGTGAAAAGTCCTCAAGGTACTTCGCAAACCCTAATTACACCATATCAAGCCTGGAGAAGAGCAACTGCCATTGTTCTGTGGAGAGAGGAGACAGGACTGGTTGTGATGAACACAAAGGGAGTTAGTTCTTCACTGACGCTGCTGGTGTGCCTCTCTGATCTGGTCTGCCTCCTTCAGTCGGACACTCAGAAGAGTCTTGGAGACGAATCCGACACCAGGGGTGCCGAGTGATGGTTGTTAAGAAAAGCCCGGTCTGTGGGTGAAGTATTGAAGAGGAGCGTGAATGGGAGGAGATCATGGGAGCGAGCAGGAGATATGTCTAGAGAGGGAGAGAATTCATGGACTGGTATCTCGGGGGACTGAGAACAAATGTAGGTGTAGTGTCAGGGGAGGAAGAACTGATACAGGGAATGTGTGGAGGGAAGAGAATTGCTGTGGGTGGTATTTGGGGGCACAGAGGGAGAAAACTGATGGAGTGTTGGGGGACAGACTAGAAGGAATGGTGATGTCATGTGGGACTGAGAATTGAGGAGGAGTGGGGTAGGGGATGTATTTGGGCTTATATAGGATCATAGAAATTTAGGGCTGGAAGGAACCTTGAGAAGTCTATGATTCTATGAAATCATCAAGTCCAGCCCCCTGTGCTGAGATAGGACCAAGTAAACCTAGACCTTCCCTGACAGGTGTTTGCCCAACCTGTCTTCTTAAAAGCCTCCAATGATGGGAATTCCACAACTTCCCTTCCAGAATTTAACTGCTCCGATAGTTAGAAAGTTTTTCCTAATATCTAACCTAAATCTCCCTCGCTGCAGTTTACGCCCATTACTTCTTGTAATTGGACACAGGACTCCAGCTGAGGCTTCACCAGTGCCAAGCAGAGCGAGACAATTACCTCCTGTGCCTTACTTACAACATTCCTGTTAATACACCTCAGACTATTAGCCTTTTTTGCAACTGCATCACATTGTTGGTTCATATTTAACTTGTGATCCACTATAACTCCTAGGTGCTTTTCAGTACTACCACCTAGCTGGTTATTTCCTATTTTGTAGCTGTGAATTTGATTGGCACTTGGCTTTACTGAGTTTCATCTTGTTGTTTAAAGACCAATTCTCAATTTGTCAAGGTCGTTTTGAATTCTAATCCTGTGTATGCAAATGTGTGTGCAAACTTGCAGATAAATTTGCATATATATTTACAAATACAAAGCCTGGCATGGACCAAAGAGATAGCCTGAATGCAGTCTGTGTAAAATTCGATCAACTTGTTTTATCCCCACAAAACTGAAAATAGAAACAGAACACCATTTTATGGATGAGAAAACTCCAATGTAAATGTGTTTGAGATGACATGGAATGTTGAAGTCCGGACGACTTGTAGTCATTACATGTTCCGGTGGCCCTTTTCCCCCAAGAATAGGAGTCTTAGCCTGGTGTCCTGCCCAAACTCCAGTTCTACTCATATTAATTTCCTCTGCAGTTTCAATCCTTCACTTCTTGCCCTAAATTTCTGTGTAGTGACGCTTTATGCTGTTGAAGAGCTGCCCTGATACAGAGCTGCATTTCACTGGTGGATAAAATATCTCTTCAAAAAGTGCTCTGCACCTCTAACATAAGGCTACTTATTTAGGTGTCAGAATATGCATTTAGATGACTAATTTTAGGCAACCAAACCTGAAACAGTGTATTAAAGATATAAAGATATTAAAATGTAGCCAGTCCTATTATTAATAGAATATTGATCATTTTCATGAGAACATTTTTTCTAATATGTAGTAATAACCATTAGACAACATAAACTTCCTATACTATGTTTGCAGCAATTTGAATAAACCACCACTCATATTACTGTTTTTTCCCCACCGCTTCTAATAGTAACAATACCAGAAGTGTTCTTCGTTGTTACGCTGTTTCTGTTCAAATCAGAATAGTCCCTAGATTTTCCTTGGGTTATTAACTAATTGCTGGTAATCAGTAATTTCTCAGGAATTAGTTCTCAAATCCTCCCCCACCAGATGGCATAATACTTTCACACATCCTGCTTATTTTTAAGCCCAAATAATACATTGCATTCCCAATCCTGAATATTCTGTTTTATACATATTCCCTTTGTATTTATATTCCCCTAGAAGGGACTGAGAATATGTGGCAATTGAGTTTCGAGGGCTTCGAAGGTGCCAGGTTAATCATCAGAAGCTGTAGAACTATTTCAATGGCTTTTTCATGCTCTGAAAACTGTTTCTCTGCACAACTTTGCCAAACTCCTAGGGAAGAAATTGTCAATTTTAAAGTTCAGCATAGAGCTATAGTACCATCTAGTGTTAGTAGAGGTGGTTTTGAAGTATGTTAGATATTGCTTTGATTATGCTAGTTTGCTTTTTTCCCTATTACCCAGTAGATTTCTACTGCTGAAGAGTGGGTAGTAATTAGCTCATTTTGCCACAACAGTTATTAAACATAATGAAATACTCTGAAACCACATTGTTCCTGTGACACTTTAAAAAGAAAACAGCATGGCAATATGAAAGATATTGCACTCACTGGCTATAACCTGCTGCTTTACACACATGAAAGTATAGAGGGGAAGAACAATTCCCTGACTGGCAGGAATCACTGGGTGAAGTGCTATAGGCCCTGTTACGAAGGACGTCATAGTAGATTAGTGTTTCTCAACCAACAGATCGCAATCCCCTATGTGGAAGACAATCAGGAGGCAGGTGAGGCCAGAAGGTGTTAACATTTTAATTACAATCTAATGCAAAGAAAATCTTGCTCCCACACTCCCTGCACTCTCCTATCCTTCAAGATCAAATATTCTTGGTTGACCTCTTGAAACACATTTAGACAGGCATGCCACGGATATATTTTTACTCTTGCCATGCTTGGTCAAGGATCATTCACAAACGTTTGTCTTCGAATAAGCGGCTGCCCACCAGAAGAGGCTATCCGAGATGAACCGCGAGATCTCTTGAAATCCGGGGTCCCAGCGTGCCCCACTCAGGCTTGGGTGGCGCAAAGAGGTGGCTCAAAGCAGTGGTTCTTGACCAGGGCTATGTGTACCCCAGGAGGCTACAGCAACTCATCTAGATATTTGCAAGAGGCTACATAAAAAGCCAGCACCAACTAAAATTTCATACGAACAATGACGTGTTTATACGGCTCTGTATCCTATGCACGGAAATGCACGTGCAATAGTGTGAATAGTGAAACGCACGTGCAATACACTGTTGTATTTTCACGACTGACTGTGCAAGCAAGTAGTTTTTAAGGGAGGTGGAAGCTGGGGGCAGGCCCGGCAAAGCAGGCTCTGGAAAGGCTGAGAACCACTGGCCCAAAGAACCCATCGCCCCCGGGCTGGGCTGCTATTGAGCGACACACCCCGGCCGGGGAGCAGCACGAGGCGCCCTTCGTCCTTGATTGGCAGGAACGACCCACCACAGAGCGGGTGACCGCACCCAGCGTGGGGGAGGGGGGAGCGGGTTCTGGTTGGTGGGCGCAGCCCGGCCCGGGCATGCCCCACTGCAGAGATCAGAGTGGGCGTCCCCTAGGGGGTGCCAGGGGCTTCCGCACCCGGCCCCAGGCCAAACGGGTGGTGCCCAACCCGGCAACCCCCCCCCCGGCTCCTTGGTAGGGTCCGGGCTCTGGCCTGGCCCTCGGCAGGCCTGTGACTTAGGAAGGCCCCAGCAGCGAACAACCCCGCCCCCGTCCAGGCTCAAGCCTGCCAGGAAGTAACATGGCGGCGGCGGCGCCCGGCGCCCGTCACGTGACAGGCAGCGGCTTCCCGTCGCTCCGTCAAGTCCTGGCGGAAGCGCCGCCGCTTACGTCACACCCCGGCTTCCCGTCACGGGGTTCGCCCCCTCCCCCCGGAAGCGCTGCTGGGGGAAATCAGCCGGGAGAATTGAAACTTGGCGGCGGTGGCTGGCGGCGGGCGGCAGACGGGCGGTTGTGGAGCGGGTGCGCGGCCGGGCGAGGGAGGTCCGTGGGGCGGCGGGAGCAGGTTGGGGGGGAGGGGACTCGGGGGGGGGGGCGGCGGCGGGAGCAGATTGGGGGGGAGGGGACTCGTGGGGGGCGGCGGGAGCAGATTGGGGGGGAGGGGACTCGTGGGGGGCGGCGGGAGCAGATTGGGGGGAAGGGGACTCGGGGAGGGGGCGGGAGCAGGTTGGGGGGGAGGGGACTCTGTGGGGGCGGCGGGAGCAGGTTGGGGGACTCGGGGGGGGCGGCGGGAGAAGATTGGGGGGAGGGGCCTCGGGGGGGGGGGCGGCGGCGGGAGGGGGACATGTGCGGAGAGTCAGTGGGGCGGAGTGGGGAGGGCAGGGGGGGGAAGGCTTCTTCATTCCCTTCCTGGCTGTTCTAGGCTAGTGCCGCCGTTTAACTACTAGTAAAAAGTCCAAATATCTATGTTTAAAACCTTCTTCTGGTGCCCTTCCTGGGCTGTCGGGGGGTGGGGGGCAGACAGCCTTTCCTGGGCTGCCGAAGCACCTGTGGGATTTGAAGGCTTTTAGGTTGGGCAGCGGAGTCTGGGTGATGGAGAACTGCCCTGAGACGCAGGAAACCTGGGTTTTATTCCCGGCTCTGCCACTGGCCGGCTGGGCAGCTGTGGGCATGTCACTTCCCTTCTGTGAGCCTTAGTTTCCCCATCTGTAAAATGGGGATAATGATACTGATCTCCTTTGTAAAGCACTGATGATGAAAAGCTCTGTATTAAGAGCCAAGTATCCTGATGTAGTATTCTACCCTAAGTGCAAACATCATCTCTCTGCTCTCATCCCAAATTGTTTTTTTTCTTTTTCAGATTCGGTATCATGGGGCCAGTACAAGGAGGTGCTGAAGAGGAAAGCGTGATCCTGATCAGTGATGATGAACCTGACAGCTCCATTGAGAATTCAGTCACGTTAGTTGAACCCTTGGGTAAGTGCTGTGCTTTTGCCTTATTTAAGTCTCAGCAAAGAGACTTTTTTTAGTTCAGATTTGTTTGAGGTGTTACTACTGCTCTTGAATCTCCCTGCCAGTGTTTGTGGTGCTAAAATAATCAAAGTGTGAAGGTGTTTCCTCTGTCCTATTGCAGTGTTTAAACCCCATAAAAACAAATAGGAAAATTGACTAACCAGTGGCAACAGTAAAACAGGGTATTAACAAAATGTTTGCAATGCTCTTTGGAAGCAAATACATTTTTAGTAACTAAACTTAGTAGACTGAATGCATTCGGTAAACAAACTGGAAAAATAAGAAATTTCCTTTCGCTGTTATGGCGGTACTAGCTATAGCAAGTTACAAAGGCAGGTACAAAATATTAATATAAAATTGGTCTCTTTTTTAAGTGGACCGTGTCCTTCTTAAATTGGTGTCTGTTACATTCAGTTCCCTGAAAGTGAAAAGTATGCTTAAAAAATAGTATGTTAAGTGGTCTGGGTAACCATTTCCTCAGAATCTAACCTTTCGTAAGAAAAAGTGGGGGAGTAGGAGGCAAGAGAACCCATCCTTGAGTTGTTCTTGGGAGTTTTTTGGTGTGTCATGGTTTTTCTTTTAAGTCTCTTACTAAATAGCAACAACTCACCTATCCTTTACCATTCAACTTACTGAATCCTATTGGTATGAAATTAGAAATGGAAAGGCGGTGTTAGGTCATCTGGTCCATTTCCCTGTGGAATGTGAGCTAAGTCAGACAAACATAAAATAAATTTTAGTCATCTTTTGGAGGTTTATCTGAAGCAGTGCCATTTAATGATCTTTCATTTTGTTCAGTTTAAAATGTGGTGAAGTCGTTGAAATGCAGGAAATCCTCAGGCAATACCAGTAGAAGCTGTTATAACATAACAGGTGGACAGACTGGGGAGAGACTCAGGGTAGTCATTAGTACAGGGACAAGTTTTGTGATATTAGTGCTTATGTTGCTAGAAAATCAGAAATTTAAAAAAAAGAGAGAAAACATGAGGTTATTTTAGTATTTCACATCTTGGGAAAAAAATCAGCTTAAAAGCTCTGGAAATGTTAACTTTTTATTATACATTCAGCACTAAGTAGCTTTAAGCTGTGAACAGGTTTCTTTAAATACAGCTGGTGTGTGGTATCAAAGTACCTACCAGCAGGACTTCCAATGCCTGTCTTATATCATTGTGAATAATATCGTCTTTAATTTCTGTTGTGGTAAAGCCTACGAGTCCCAATCATGGAGCAGGACTCCATTGTGCTAGGCATTGTACAAACACCAAACAGAGACAGTTCTTGCCCCCAAATGTTTAATGAATAACAGCAAATAATCAGTTGTGCTTTTAATAAAATTTAAATCCTTTTACTCTGAAATAAACCATGGTGTATTTTCCTTCTTACAGAAAAATCTATTCTGGAAGAGAAGAAAACCGAAGAGGTTGTGGATGAGGAATGTGAACTAGTTGTTACTTTCTGTAAACAAGGGAAAGTGATGCCTCATGCAAGATATGACTGTATGACGCACCCATTTGAGTATGTTCACAAGCATAGTGGATAATATGGGTTTTCTCTTGTCGTGGAAAAAATCATCACGCAGCTTCTCTTTTAGAGTTAGATCAAGTAGAGCTTTATTTGTGATACACACACAAACAGCTATGGCTATAGGGAAGCCCAGGCAGCATGTCTCTGTGCTGATCACTGTCACTTTGCCTTGCTACCAGATACAAAGGACTTATATGGGTTTGTGTTAGATTCATTTACATATAGATCCTATAGTGGAGTTTCTTAACAGGTTAATTACCTCATGCAAGGTAATTGTAACACACAATGGGGGTCTCCCGGTGCTAGCCTGTCCTGGTGGGTCTTCTGGTGCCAGGAAGTCTTGGATTACGAACAGACACTAACTTATCTGACAGGAGAAGTCTGTGCTCAGACTTCAAAGGTGGATAAGTTCTGCAACATAGACTAACGAATTTGCGTGTGGATGGTAGGGCTAAGACATTCTACTTGAACTTAGCATTTCTATCACAGTTTCAGACCAAGGTAGTCTGTCAGTGAGTTTCAGACTAAGGTATTTTGTCAGTGATATTTTTCTGATTCCACACTCTTTTATAGGGAATAATACCAGCTCTTTTATTATTGATATTTTATGTGCAGTTATTTAATTTGTACTAAATTTCAATAGAAGAGTCTGAAAAAGCCCAGTATCAGTGATATCTTTTTTTATGGATAGAAAATTTAAATCATATAATCATGATCAGGGCACAAAGCAAGGTTTCAACTTTCCTGATTGGCCACGTGCTATTCTAGAACGCCTTTTTTGAATATTTTTGGAGATTCTTGCTATTCCTCTTCAAACTATCCCATTTTAGGGCATTATATTATTAGTGCGTTCATGCTATTTAAACTTTTTGATTTCTCGATTTTGAAATTGAAAGATTGTTTCACCAGTGTTCATTTATTAGCTGGTTTTGTTAAATTGTGGCAGGGTTTTCATAATCAGGAAAATTATCACAAAGTAGAAAAGGAGTGGAACAGTTATTTAGCGTACATTATAAATAGCTTTCTACTTTATCAACCCACAGGCGAGCAGAGTGTGAAACCTGTTCACCCCTTGAGAACAATGCCGATATCTGTGATCAGTGTTACTGCTACATTTGTGATAAACTAGCTTCTGAGGTAAGGAGGTACTTGGGGTGTAGTTATGAAACACAGGCTTGAGTTGTCCAAAGTGAACTGTATAATAGGAACCACTTATACAGGTCTACTTAAAACAATAAATAATATAACATTGAGTATTTTAACCTAATTTTCTAAACATCAATAATTGTCTTTCATGATGCCACAACTATTCACTGAAAGCAATTTCTGTACTGTGCGCAAGTAATCTGGTAATTTGTGGGGCCAGATCTTCAGTTGGCGTAAATTGGTGAAGCTTTTGTTTGCTTCAGACACAATGGTGGTGGCTTGTGTTGTGGTTTCTGTTGTAGCAACCTCTTCTTCCTCCTCCTTTCCTAGATTAGCGTGGTATCTGAAATACTCAGATTTCTCCACTTTTGGTTGCAGTTTTAAAAAAACAAAACAACTAAATATTCTAAAATGTGGAATTCATCAAAATATTTCCACTCTTTATCTAGATTTTAAGGAAGTTTTGAATATGGAGCAGAGTGTTCTATAGAAAATGGTTCACTAGCTCAAAAGTGGCTTAAAATATTTCCTTTTTTTCTATATTAACTAAACTGTGCAGGTTTAAACTATATGTCTTTCATTCAAGAATGACTGTGCTTTACAGATACCAAATAATTAAACCTCACAACATCCCTGTGAGATAGTTACACAAGTATAAAGGCTTAATCTTTCTAAGACCAAGTTCTCATTCTTTCTAGATCAGTCTGCTTTTCTTTTCATTCCTCACCTGTAATAGTATTTCCAGTTGTCGGTCGATATGCATGCTCCAGTGTCTTAAATTTGGATTTTGAGAACATTGGGAAAGATCAACTGAAAGAAACATACTAAATAGTAAATAGAACTAAAACCTCCATGCTCTCAGCCAGTCAAACCTTGGCAGTTTTGTATTCTTTAGTCTAGGTCTGGTGGGGTGTGAGAAGTACTACTTTGTAATTTTGACATAGTAGATTTATCAAGGAGGTTTATACTGTAGATTATGACCAAGGATACTATTTTGTCATAGAGGCTGTGGATTCCATGACTTTCTGGGACCTCTGACTTCTTCTAGGACAGGGCTGGAGCAACTGTCCCCTCTGTGGCTGGCCACCCAACAGCTGATCAGCAGCTGGGGTTGGGTCAGCCTGCTGGGGCTGGAGCAGCGGTAGAGCTCAAGTTGCTGCCAGTCCCAGCTCTGTTTGTCTGCCTTCCCCCAGCGTATTTTTAGTAAAAGTCAGGGACAGCTTGTAGCCTTCTGTAAAGGTTTGTTCATTGCCCAGGATCTGTCCCTGACTTTTACTAAAAATATTTGTGACAGAATCTTAACCTTAATTATGCCATCCTCGGCACAGGTATGATGTTGTACAGTTTGTAAAATCAGCTAGTTTTTGCACATGAATATGCAGCAGCTCAGTATAAAAGATAACCAGCAATATGGATATGATGTTGACTTTGCTGAGCAAGGGATTGTAACTAACTTTTATTTTGGTTAACTTGAAGAGGAAAAATTGCATTCCTTTTTTCCCCTTATAAAACAGTGCCAGGACTGGACAGTCCCTTCCCACTGTCATTGCAATGCACATAATAAAAGCAAATTCTGGAAGGATCGGCGTGATGTGGCCTTGGCTGGTGTTCTTGTGATGTTTAACTTGGAGCTCACAAATATAGATGCAGACCTTCGACATGGTGGTAAGCATTATGTTATCATGCTGTCCCAGAATCAGCGAGGTTTATTACATAATATATAGGATTTTTTTATTAGCATAAAGTGTCTAAAAGAAAGCATATTTCAACATTCTTTTCTCCTCCATCCCCTAGGAAGTCTTCTGATAAAATTTGTCCATGAACTTTCGGTGGAATATAACAAATATCTGATTGGTGAGAGTGTGCCTCTCAATTCACATGAATGTTTCTGTCTCCCAAAACGGACACCAGGGCAATGTAATATCTGCAGACAGCGCCATGTGGAGGTTACATACAGGTAACAGTGATGAGAGGGTTCACTGAATTTGCTAGGAATATTTTTTGATTCACAGGGATTTGCCTTCCAGTAGTTGTAGCACAATTAAACTCATGACAACCTGAGGTTAATAATCAGAAACCATGCTGTGGAAAATTCACTTTTTTCCCCCCCTCGCTGTATTTTCCACTGGCCAGTTGGGCCAGACTAGGAACCAGTTCAAACCTCTAAGCTTTATTGTGTCCTTGTGTGACCAGATATTTAACAGTTTTTCCTCACTGTTTATAATTCATGGAAGCTTAAAACTAAATTCTGCTTCCTGATTAGATTTTTGTTCTGGGTGGTGGCCCAGTTTCAATCCCAATATGCCTTTAAAATGTTGCTGTTCACTTTAAATGACTTGTCTTTCCCTTGAAAAAATCTGAAGTATGGTGACTTGTCAACATAACTGCTAACTGTAGTATTTTGTGCAAATGCTGTTCATGCAGACAAACTAGTTCAGTGCAGATATGCTTCATCGTAAGGACTTTTAATTCTCCTAGGTATTCTGGCATTTTTGCACTGGTAACAACATTTTTAAATCAGGCAGAAAAAGAGAATCCTAAAGCTGCAGCTGTCATGCTCCTGGGAACAGCCAAAGAAATAGCACTTCATAAGGACCCTGCTCAGTAAGTATTCCAGTTCACCATCTAATCCCTGAGTCCCTTTGCTACAGTTGTGGCTCTCATTCCCAGATAATTTATAGCTGAATAGTGGAAGAGATTAAAATAATTTTAAATTAAAAGGGGAGAGAAGTTTAGAAATCCCAAACAGTGGAGGAAGATGGTCTAATAGTTGATACTGGATTGCAACTTCTGCTATCTGGGCTCAATTTGTGACTATCCACAAACTTCTTTTATGACGTTGGGCAAGTCACTCCATCTGTCTCTCAGTTCCTCTCCTTTAAAATGAGTAATAATTTTTCATCTTTGTCTTGTGTGTGTTGTTTGTGAGATCCCACCTTGAAGAGTAATCCCTTGCTATAGACTTGTACAGTATCTAGTGCAGTAGATGCCCTCTCTTTCAATCAGAGCCTCCAAGCACTATTGTAATACAGATAATATTAATTCTAGAAGGTACTCGACTCATTGAGTTTGTTATAACTCTGCAAATACTTTGGAATATTTTGTATTTTAATTTAATAATAAAGTTCGATGAGGTAAATGTCATCTGTTTATGGAAACTATTTTTCACTTGTTTCTCCTGTCAATTTGATTGCTTTATAAACAGTCCTAGGAAGAATATATAGCACTAAACTAATGCATTTGTGTTAGGAACTTGCAAAGTCTTGATCGATCGGCATCTTTGAGAATGGCTGTGCCTTGTCTAATGGAAAGGTAAGGCTTTGGTTAGAATGGGGTGAGATGTCAATGGGATGATGGTTGGATGCACAGTTTCTACGGTTGTGTTACAAAGAACATGAACATGTCAGATCCACAAAGGCCAACTTCAGTTACTGAAGAGTTTTAAATAGCTTTGGTGCTTGAAATCTAAGTTTCCTGATGTAGAATTCCTTAAAGGTGGATTGTATAGCTCTAATGCTAAGGTAACACTAAGTTTATCCATCATGTTAGATAATCATATTATGCAAACCAGGGTATATCAGTATTTCAGCAGTAGAAAAGGTTTGTTAACACTTACTTCTATACTAAATTTCTTCCGGAGCCTGACAAATGGGGACATGTAAACACATACTTTAGCTTTACAGTTTACCTTTAACAGTAAATCCAACAGCCACAAAGATAAGAATTTATTTTTGGGAAGATTTAAATCCTACCCCTCCCACTATTTCCCTAATTTAAACCAATGGCCAGTTGCACCCTACATCTGTCCTCAATGTAAATAACTACTTTTTACATTAAGGAAATAATTCTTTACAAAGGAAATACCTTATCACTTGGATTGTATACTGTATGTGACGGGGGCTCTCATCTTCTATATTTGTGCAGCTCCTAGCATGATAGGGTCATGGTGGTGACTAGGGCTTCAAGAGCATAAAAACATGATCTTGAAGGAACATGAAATAGGAATTTTTTTGCCCCCAATTTTCCTTGATATGTTTAGGAGCTCCCACTTGAGTCAGAATTTTTTGATATCACTAAAACAGTAACAACATGGTGAAGATACACTTCACTCTTACAATATCAACTGTTCACATCAGAATGTACTTCCTATTCACTGCTATGTACCTATTAAAAACAAAGCATATCCTATTGTAATTACACTTGAAGTTGTTTAAAAGGACAGTGTCAATTTAAAATATTATACTTTAAAATAAAGAATTTCAAATTAAACTTTAGGTCTAATTGATTTTTTTTTTTTTTTACCACTGCTGTTCTATTTTGTTTTTTACTACAAATGACCATCTAGTTAGGTACAAACTGACATGATGCTGTAGTGTTTGTTGCAAACACTACATGAGGTTCTTTGATTTTTAAAAAAACAAACAAAATAAATATTTTCACTGGAATTTTAAAGCAGAAAACTTACACTAGTTGTAAGTCTTGTAAAATTGTTTTTATACAAAATCTAAATTTTAATCCAAAGTGTCAATTCAAATTTTTTTTTATAAAACACTATAGCCTTGTTCTTAATCAGAAAAGGAAACTGACCTAGTGAACATTTCCAATGGTTTAAAAAGCTTTTACTCACTTCCCTCACTTATAACTAGTTTCTTTTTTTTAAATGCAGGATTACAACACAACTTCAGAGGATGCTTGTGCTATGTGACTTTCCAAAAGTTTTGTATGAAAAGTTCATTAGTTTTTTCCAGGCTATCTCACTTCCTTGTCACTGCTACGCCTTCTCAAATAGGTATGCTCTTTGCTTCCATTGATTAAATATTGTTACTCAGTGGACTTAAATGTATTGAAGTGTAAAAGGGAGAGTTTACATGTTATAGCCATTGGGATTTCTAATGTGTTGCTAGAACAGACTTATCTGTTTTAGTACAAACTGTTGCCAACAACCTGAACTCTTGAAATCTGTCCCGAGATTAAGCCTGGCATGTGGTTTAATAGAAACTAGCTATAGTTTCCTCCTAAGTATTCCTTTTACTGGCAGTCTGGGAAATGGAAGCTTAAAACAGCAGGGTGGCATCAGGCTTACTTTTTTTTTGCCTTTAGAAATCACTGCAGGAAATGGTCAGAAGTTGTTTGTAATAGTGACCACAAGCATTCATTATGATATCTCATACCTTCGTAAGACACACCTTGTCAAAACATTGGCTGGCTAATACTCCGGGTACTTCCAAACAAAATTACTGCAATTCCTTGGAAAAAGCTACATGGTGTCATGTTTTTGTGGTATGTGGACATTTTAAATTAGAACTGTCAGCGCTTGGGTGGCAAACAACCATCTTTAGAAGCAATGGTTGTGTGGTCTAGGTTCTAAGATGTTTAGTTTAGCAAATTCAAGATGTACCGAGTCAAAGAGACTGAGCATTATGATGATTTAGCAAGAAAGATTAGTCTGGTATGATCAATACAGACTCTATAGCAACCCAATCATGTTGCACAAATATATATTCCAACACAATTTTCTTCTAAAGGATTGCTGTTCTGAATACCGGTGATATATTGCAGCAAGTTCTGCTAGTAAATGGCTTAATGCCAGAAGTATCACTACTTTATGTTGGTGCCCGTAGCTTCATTCCGCTGCCATGACTAACGTGGTCCGTCGAGTTAATTTTCAGAAATGAGTCAGAACCTTTGGAAATACCATACTATAACAGTCCATGTTGCACCAAATCTTAACATGAAAAACCCCAAAACCTTGTGGTATTGCAGTGATATGGGTGTCTCTCTGCTCTGCCATGTGAATTCTTATAGAACCTCACAATAGTTTTTTTAAAAATATGGTCTTTAATTTTAATTTTCAGCCTAAATGTGATGCCATGGGATCATGGATTACTGACTACTGTATTAAAAGGCCAGAACATCACTGGTCAAAGAACACAGAAAGGAAAGAAAGTATTTCTGTGGGAAGTACTTCCTGTCATACAGGCCCGAGTAGAAAAAATGGAAGACCAGCGACAGTAAGTTCTTATCTGTTTACGTTCTGCATCATATCAGCGTTGTATAGTATGGTGTCTTTGAAAGACCTAAACTTGCTGCTGCACTATAGAAAATATATGAAGTGAAGACTGGTGACTGACCTAGCTGTTAACAAGCATTTTCCGTCATGCTTTTATAGAGGCCTCCCAAAGGAGCTTCTGAAACCCTTATTGATGTTAAAATTTACAAGTGACTGATGCTTGCTCCTTCCCTTCTCCGCTCCTTTTGTCTCCTTAACCCCAATAGTTCTCAACCAGACACTGGCATTTAAAATAAAATCTCTTGGTAGGAATGTGACATTCTAACTGGGTTAAAGTGAAATGAGAATCTCTTGCGCACAGTGTTTGCTACTGTCTGGAGTAGTGGTTCTCAATCTATTTACTATTGTGGGTTGCATCTAGTACTACCTGTATGGCCCTTAGGATGTCACATGGGCCGCAGCTGTGTGCTCATTGGGCTGCAGATTGAGAACCACCGGGCTAGGCAAGGGACTAGAAGTCAGAACTCCGAGAGGTGTTCTTATCTCTTCCACTGATTGTGATCTTTGCCATCTACCCATCTGTAAAATGGGGATAATACTTGTCTTCCCAAGAGTATTGTGAGAATTGAGTAATTTTTATAGAGCATTTGCGGATTTATTGGATGAAAGACACTGTAGAACGGTAGTGGATTATTAGAGAGATTCCTGATCTGCTTCCTTTAAGGTCATAAGTAACAAAGTTAATATCTTTTTGGTTTTGTCTCTGAAACTTCTTACAACATGGATAAAACCTTGATAGTCTATGAACATGGAGTTAATATGTTTGGAGCCTGTGGAAAAGGACTCTTTCAAACAGCATATAAAGATATATTTTCTTGCTGATAAATTGCTGTCTGTACTGACTATGCCTTTTGTAAAGGTTAGATCCTGTAATAGCAGCTGCCATTGGGGATAGAATGGAAGTTTTTTCCAATTAAATGTTAATTGGGTTCATTCAAAACTTTGTATCCATTTTTGTAAGAGAACGCTGTTCCTATTTAATATTCATATCCACTTTGAATGTTAAGGGCACTTCAAGGTATCTGACATTCATGGATCTTTTTATAACAAATCTGCATGGTCCAATTTAAAGAAAGATCTGAATGGTTTGGGCCTCAGTCATGTGAGACAACTCTCTAATTTTATGTACCGCCACAGCGTTTCCTACCAGAACCCAGATTTCAACCCTCATTTTCTGAGTTCTCTGTTAGTGGTTTCTTCCTTGGAATTTGTTCCCCTGTGAAGTCCACTGGGTAAGCATAGCACCTATGCTATGGAAACTGTTAGAATGGAAAGAGAGAATTACTAATGTGCATTCACATGTGCCATCTTAATTCCTGTTTTTCAGGGGTGCTGCATAGGGAGTCGCCTTTGAAGTTGCCAAATCATGTTAGCGCCATGTAGCTTGTATGGCTTGGTAACCAAGAGCTTAAGAACAGGATCAGGATTGAAGGTTCATGTAGGGGATGTTAGAACAGGGATGTGTATAATTTCTAATGCTTTTAGTTTCTTCAGCACTTCATGGTACAGAGAGAAGGCAAATTCCTATTGCTTACACAGCTGGTGTTTCCATTGAATTTCCATGGCCAGTACCACAGTAGTGACATTTTCTGAGATTTAAATATTGAATAACTCTAATGGTGGGTGCATTTTTTTTTTAAATCCAGGGACTTCTGTAGTTTTGGGGTTTATCAGAAAACAGTGAGAACAATAGTTTCATTTACACCCCGGTTTTGTTTTTTCTGTAGATAAATCTCTTCTACATGAGAGCAATTGCCTTCTCATTCATTCTCATCAGTATTCCTGATTCATCTGTACACAATTTAATGCCTCCTTTTTTATCCCTCTTCTCCTCCTCTCCTCAGTTATAAGGAAATAGTTCGCTACTTGAAAACTGTGAAATGTAATGACACTCTAGGGTAAGTGGCTTTCTTTAGTTTTTATCTTTGCTTTAAGATTTCCCTATGTTGTCTAATCTTCAGTAAAATCACCCCTTGATCGGCAAACTTCTTTAGTTGTATCATTAGCAAATTTTAGCTGGTATATATAGTCGGATCCAGATTTGATTTTTGTTGTTGTTGTAACATTCATAAGCCTGGCTTGACATGAGTAATTAAACATGGGGGAGGCCTTATATCTTGGAAGACAGAATTAGGAAGGTAAATGGATCAACAGGCTGAAAACAGAAAGTTTGGGCTAGCTGAGATAGGTAAATGGGTCAGTGAGCTAAGAGATGGAATGTCAAAATTAGCTGAGATAAGGGGAGAGAACACGCAAGGGAGCCATTTACAAAGAATGAAAGAACAATGAACAAGATAAAACAGGAATGTAAAGAGTAGGTTGAACATGAATAGTGCGTTGACACAGTATGGTGTACAAGGATTCGTTCCTACAAAGTAACCAAGCCAATCCACAATTGTGTCATGCAATGTATAGTAAATGCAATGAAATGTGTATATAAAGGAAGAGGGCTGATCTGTGACATACCTGCATCCACCCCTGGAGTTTAAGTCTAACCAGCTCAGTGAAGTGTTGCTGTCTGCCAAATAAAGATACCTGAGTGATGAAATCTGGAGATGAACTGAGTTCTTGGGAAGCCAAGTGGAAAGAGGTCTCAAAGGAAATCCCAATGACACTTGCGTGGTGTTAATGGAATCCACAAAAATCAAACCTGCAATCCTTTCTTGTGTCCAGGTTAAGAAAGTTAAGCGATAAAATCCCATTCTATTTGTGCAAAACTGGAGACTTCGCTGGTGCTGTACATTCACTGTTGATTCCCTTCAATAACCTTGCATGCTGTACCGCCTGCCGGATAACCCCTTTGCAGTTTGAGATCTACCTAAAGATGTTCAGAACTGGGAGTGTTCCCTCTGGAAATAATTTTCATGACTCTGCAGAGTGGTCTTCAGCTGGCAAGTATTACTCCTTGAAGTGCTTCTTGCTTCCATCCATTTGGTGCCCTACTTGACTATGATGGGGTGTGGTTATCCATTTGGATTATATTTAATAACATGAGATTTTTGAAACTTTAAACTCAGCCCTAAATTATCTCGGCTAAAGCATGATGCATAAGTGTTAGCGAGGAACAATGTTGTTTGGGTTTTAGAGCCAAGCAGAATATACTTTGTTGTTTACCAGGCTCTAACTTACACAAATGCCAACCCTTGTCAGTCATTGAGCTCATTTTTGTTTTTTCAAAGGACTGCTTCATTAGAGTGCTGAGTATTAAACCGTTTCTTAAACTATAATGGCAGTGTATGTTAACCATGCTGTCCTGCTGCCTCAGCCTTGACCCTGAGCAAATGTTTGAATGGACCATAGAGACACTGAAACCCATTGCACCAAAGGCATTGCTCAAGGTCAAGATTGAGACATCAGGACAATGTACACATACATTGTTGTTGTGTGTATTGTGGTTTATTAGAGGGTTTCTGCTGAGACTATTGTGGTGATAGACCTTGGTACATACAGACTTGCCCAACAGGAACTAGTCTAGTATCACAAACTTATTTCACACAGCTCGATCAATAGCTATTAGCTAGGGACATTTGTAGGCGCGTGTGATATTTAAGCACAATAGTCATGTATTGTAAACATTCTGTACCTGATGAGAGAATTTATTCCATGTGATATGTTTTGGTATCTTAAACTGTATTGTATTTTAAATGCTTGTACATAGCCCTGAGGACTGCGGGGTACCATATTACAGCTGATGATTGGGTCCTAGAATTGTGACATGAAATATTGTAAAGTAGCACAGACACTTCTCATTTCTATCTCCTCCTTGCTTTACTAATGCTAAATATGTGTCAAAACATAGATTTAATTAAGTACAGCAATCTTCTGGTTTTTTTTAAATATGCACTTGGTTTTGTTCTTTTTATCAGGCTTAAGAAGTTGTCTAATTTTTTCCTCCCTTAGGTTTTCCTTTGAAGAGCTGCGTTCTAATTAAGCGTGCACTCAAACTCCTTTACAGCAATCTGTCATTATACAGGAATGTGAGTGTTAATCTTATGCTCCTGTTAGTGTTTCTATACATTTCGGTTCTATAGAGCCACTGTTTGTCTAACACAAGGATACAGTATTGAGCAGCCTCTTTTTTTTTTTTTTTTTTTCTGACCTTACTCCAGGATTTCGCCAAACTTCAGTACTTAGATTTTCAAAATACCTGCAAAAACATAATCCTTGCAACACCCTGGCTCCTTTCCACAGTTGGGGAAACTGAGGCAGAAAAGAGCTGTAATTTACCTATGTCTGCATACTAATCAATGTCAGACTTGGGAGTTCCTGACTCCTAGCTCTGAGATCAAGCTGTTGGAGGTAAAGCAGGATGTAATGTCAAAGTACAGATCACCGTGAGGCTGTAAAAGCAGGATGGTGCAAAGGGTTGGTTGGTTGAACTAGAACATCATCAGTGCAGTTTTATTGAAAGAGTTTGAGGAACGCTTCGATAATGAGACAATCAAAATGCATAATAACAGACTAAAAAGTCAGTTGCTAAGGTAAGGATAGAGGCTGAAGAGTAATTACTCAGAAAGATCATGGCAGGAAAATGTTTTTTGGGTTGGCAAAAGGGGAACAACGAAACAAAGTATGAAGAAATCTGTATGAAGGTTGGGAACTGTGTGGTGCCTAACTCTAAAGAAGTGGTGGAGGTATGGGGAAAAATATTACTGAAGGCCATTAAATGAGAAGAGAGTTGCAAGTGCAAGCACTGCCGATAACTATGGGAAAGTCTCAAAAGGTATCCTTCTCTGTAGAGAAGGTAGAAGAAACGCTGAATAACATGAAGACTAGTAAAGCAGCTGGTGAAGATGAGAACTGTTGATATTACCAAGGCAGTACTGGATGTACTGGAGCAAAGTGCCTTCACTATGTGTTCGCTGGGCTCATACTAGGATACTAGTCGACTGGAAAACAGGATTGATTGCGTCTCTCTAGAAGGGTGGGAGTGTTGTAAATGATTCAAACATGGATCAGGGTATCACTCTGTTAAGTCAGCCTTTTAAAGGCCATGAGAGGATTTTGGAGGCAAGATTGAGGTGCAAGGTGGAGAAAAATATAGGAGCGGAGCTTTAGGAAGGGACAGAGTACTATAAATGCAATATTTGCAATGAGACAAGACTGAAAGGATGATAAATGGAGGACGTTACTGCTGTGTCCCAGTTATTGATCTTGAGAAAGCATATGACTTAATTCAGTGGGAGCTGGTGTTTGGAGTATTGAGATGAATGGGAGAGGGCTTCAAGTTGTGGAAATAGAGGAGCTGTGTAAAAATACGTAGAATTTAGGAGAGTTTTCAGTTGATGGTGGGCTTCAGAGAAGGCAGTTTGCTGAGTTCACATCTCTATCCTAGTTTATGGGCTAATTAGTAGGAGAACCAAACCTATGGAGACGCAGAGAAAACAAATGTATGCTGACAATCTGGTCCTTTTGGCTGACAGCAAAGAGGAATTGATAAATATGGTATTATAGTTTTCTCTGCGTTTAAGTAGGGAAGGTGGACGAAGAGCTGTTGACTGAAGTTTGAAGAGAGAAGCTGAATCAAAAGAGAATTTGTGTATTAGGAAAGTATGCTTAGTGCCATTGGAGACAGATCTCAAACTAAAAAGAATCCAGTATGCATGGATGGCGGTGAAAATGGCAGCGGGAGTACTGTAGGATAGGCAATTAAGTAGCAAATTTGAAAGGAAAAGTTTGTGCTGTGGTTTTTTGTTTTTTGTTTTTTTTTCCCTGCCTTATTTATGGTTTTTGGAAACAGTGAGACTTATGGAGATAGAAGAAAACAAGATACAGGTTGTAGAAAATAATTTACTGAAAAGACTGGTCAGCAAGTGGAGGGTAGACAGTGCATGGAAGAAATTAGGGGGAGATAAACTGGAGAGTGCACATTTGAGGTGGGCTGGACTGGTGATAAGAGTGGGAGAACGACCGGCAAAGAACACATGGGAGGAAGAGGACAGCGGGAAAGAACATGGAAGACTGAGGATGCTATGGGAAGACACTCTGTTAAGAGACATTTTGAAGAGAAAAGGATGAGCTCCAGAACCGATGAATCCGAGTCATGGCCTTCAAGGAGTGGTGAACAATTGTGGGCACCTCTGACCCTGTGTAAACAGGAAAAGGAGTCTAAATCAAGTAAAGTGACTTTTAAATAAGTTGGCCACTTTTACCACAGTGTCCTGACCTGGAAATAAGCAAAGAAAACGTATCATGAAAAAAATATACATTCAACCAGTACACTAAGCAATCTCGGATGGGCAGATCCTCAGCTGGTATAAGTTGTCATAACTCCATGACATCGACTTCAGTGGAGTTAAGACAGTTGCAGAGGCTCTGTCCTCAAGCCTTTTATTGTAGGTCCTATGCCTAAGCAGAAGTGTGATAGGTTGTTGGGGGGAGGCTTTTTGCCGCTTTGCTTCAGGTGAGGCAAAATGGGAATAGTGTTTGTATAACCTGAGAAGAGAGGATAGGACAAACCCTGTGCATGCCAGTGAATGTGTAACTCTCAAGTGTGGTCAGAAAGTGGTATCTTGGGCACACTGTTGCAAATATGTGGGCTGCTTCTGTCATAGTGATGACTTGCTGACAGGTCAGATGTTACCATTTTACTGCCAGTGCTACAGAATCACTCCGAAAAAAAGCCCACTGTTCTTCCTCACTCACTCTGTTTTCTGGTACGTAAAGCAGAAAATGCAGAATCTGCCCCCCTCCAAAATAAATAAATAAAAGCACCAGTGTGTACCAGGATGGAGACCTTTTTTGATCCCCAAATATTATGTATTTTTGTCTTTATTTAAAATCTCACTATTTACCTGGTTCAGTATTTCTTTCGATCTAAAGATTGATTTGGCAGACTTCATAATGTGATTTTGTTAAGTGAAAGTCTTTACTGTGTTTCAGCCAAAATGCTGGAGCTGCCTCATCATGGTTTTGGGTAGTAGCACCACTCTGGAGAAAAACGGGCATCTAAATGCTCTGTCATTGAAAGAGCCACCACCTGACTTCCAAGAGGTAACTGAAATTACTTGCGATGGAGAAGCTTTTAACTTGTGTTTAATTATTATTTTTTTCAGTTTGGAGATTCTCATTTTGGAGCCTTGGGAAAGGATCCATGTTAGATTACGCCATCAATTTAATTTGGCACATGCCAAAAGAACATCCTGTATGCCAACTCTAACCTTTTTATGTGGAAATACTGGGTGCACTTCATACAAAAGCCTCAGTTGCTATCTGGGATGGTGTTTAAAATTTTAAGATATGGAAAGAAATCTTTCATGTCTTAATCTGCAACCACAAAACTTAGTCTACCACAAAATTCACTTCTGTCACCTACTTGTTTTGGCCTTAGTCAGAAAAAATACCTGTGTCCCATATGGTAACTGTATAGGAATTAGTAAATTCACCATTAAAGAGACAAGGTGGGTGAGATAATATCTTTTATTGGACCAGCTTAGGTTGGTGAGAGAAAAAGAAGCTGTTGAGTTTACACAGATCTGAAGAAGAGTTTGGTGTAAGCTCGAAAGCTGATCTCTTTCTCACCAACAGAAGTTGGTCCAATAAAAGATATTACCTCACTCACCTTAGTCCCAAGATGTTAGAGAGACAACACCGCTATAACAGCACTTAATTCACTATGGCATTTAACTGTTCTTGCTGCTGATTCCAGATCTTTTAGCTGTGAAATGCACTGGATACTTATAAAACATATAGGGAGGGAGGGATTTAGTCTTCTCTGCTAGAGGTGCTTTGTGTTACACAAATATTGACTCTTTAGGGATAACAAAATATTTTCTAAACACAGTAAACCAAAAGCAGAGTTCTAGTAACACAAGCACATTTAGGGTGGCTGCTGAGGATGGACCATACAATTACAGCATTCCTGATTGATATAATTATAAAACCAGCTTCCTAATGAGCAGAAATGGGACTGAAAACATTAAAATGCCATTTGCCAAAGAACTAAGTTTTGGACACAATTTGACACTTGTTGAGAATACTTGTGCACTGTCTTGCTCCGCTTCTGACTGTCAACTTCCTGTTGCAGATGGTGTTGAATCTGTCTTCCATTCTTCTAAATGAACTGAAGACAAAAGTCAACGTTTCTCTGCCATCAAATGTTTTTTCTGCTCCTGTGAGTATGTAAAGTTTAATGAGGGAAGTGACTGTTTTGATTTCACCATGAGATTTAAAAATAGCTGGTTTTCAATTCAGAAGTATTAAATGCTTTTGAGATAGGATGAGAATCTTTAGGAAGTGGCATAGGAATTCCTAGCACAGTCTAGTGGTTAGAACAGAGGACTAGGTCTGGTTAGAACAGAAGACTAGGTCTGCCACTGACTACGTGATCTTGGACAAGTATCCCCTCTCTCCACCCAACTTTACCCATCTGTAAAAGGGGCATGAGCAGAATACAATTTCTGTATTAGGATTAGTTGACCAGAGAGGTAAGTATGGCTATAATTAAAGTGGAGGCCACCTTTACACTGAGAATCAGCAAATGTTTGCCTCAGCAGAAGTCATTATCTGCTGTTTCTTATCCATTAGGAATTTTTTGTTAGAAATATCTGGGAATCTACATTTTGACCATGAATGTAAGCATGATGATTTAAGCTGTCTTCAAACTAAACTGATCTGAAGTTAGATACAGTGGCTGCAACTTAATGACAACCTTGCTAGCAACTTCTGGTTAATAGCAACATCGGTCTAGGAACCAATCCCATCCCATTGACTTTAATGTTCATGGGATTTGGATTAAGGCATGCCACTTATTGAGAACGTTCCTTTGGAAGAAAGACCCCATTCTCAGGCAGGATTTTCTTGGTCCAGCTAACAACATTTGTCCTACTTAAGTGACGTTGCGAGCCTTAAAGTTGGTAAGGCAGTTTGAGAACCTTTGGTAAAAAGTGCAATAGACATGCAAAGCATTCTGTTCTCACTTCCCATGTGCAAGACTCATTGCCTGTCACTAGATCTCTTCTGTTTCTGTGATTTCAATAACTATCTATTCTGCAGTTAGTCTGTCCATAAGGCTTTTAGCAAGCTCACCTTATATTGATGTTGCCCATTGTGAACTGATGGCATTGTTCTCTCTACCTTGCACTTTATGTAATCATTGATACCTGTGCAAAGTCAGTGTAAGACCCTACTAGATTGGAATGGCAGCTATTTACACCTGATTTGCGTGGCTATAAATTATCATTGCAAGGTACGAGGCCATGGAGAATCAGGCCTTAAATATTTATTAACATTTTTTCTGATTCTTTCAGTTACAGCTTGAGGCTGGTCTTATTCTCACAGTGCAAGCAGTGCATCAGATGCTTCTAAATGACCTTCCATACTTGAGTTCCTTTCTAGAAATAACACTAGCTTTCGGGGTAAGTCCTAGGAATCTTCAACTCTAGTAAATTAAAACAAATGACATTTAAAATGCAATTAACGGCATATTGATTTTGTACGTATTGTGTCCATTTTTATATTTTCGTTATCTTTAAACTTTATCAGTTATTTATTTTTTCAGGTATTTCCAATGAAATGAGGTACAGTAGCATAGAATTCCTTCACTAGCCTATTCCTCTCTTACCTACTAGAATAACTTCTGGGCTCTGAGGCTATTATTAAGTGGCCTTTCCTATGAAGAACACATTCTCCATGGCACTATTAACTTGCTTCTGAGAGATCTGAATTTTCAGAAGGCAACAATGTTGAAGCTGTGAGTAAAACATTTTGTTGAGATCTGATCATTTATCTATGGAAAAAGTTAAATGCCAAGGGTGTGGCGTGTCGTGTCCGTCCTGTCCCGTGTCGTCGTCACACACACACACACCTCTCTTCCCCAGAGATGTAACTTGTATGTGTTTGGGTGAGGGTTTTTTTTGTTTTGTTTTTTTAAAAGACAAGTTAATTGTCAGTAAGACCTGACCAAACTTGTTTTTTAAAAGTTACCCTAAAGAGTTGCCAAATGACTTATCTTATAGGGTATGTGTTCTTCTAGTGCATGTAGGGGTGAAGGTTTCACCTCCAAGGTGGTTCTCAATCACGGGGAAGTAGTTGAAGGCTGGAAAATGTATTCCAACCAGTGCAGTATGAGAGTCAGGAAAGGACACCATGTAAGTTATAATGGCTCTGCAGTTGAGTCACATTACTTGGTATTCTCCTCTTTCCAAGGTGACATGCCTTAGATCCAAGACTCTGTGGGAAGAGAAGAAATAGTCTGCAAAACAAACTAACCAAATTATATATGTTGCCTCATAAGTTTTTAGAACTTGGTATAAATGTCATCACTTGCTACTCCAATTTTCTGTATTGATCAGGTGGAAACATCTTGGTCCTCAATATGTGGGTGAACTGCTCTGCCTATACCTGACTTGCAGAAATAAAAAGATGCAGTCCATTGGCATCTTCATGATCCATATTATTAGCGAGAACTTGTGTGTGTAAGTATGAATATTCAGAGTCAAATACCAGGCTCATTATAGCAATGCAGATCACTGATGAGTTGCTTGTAGTTCCATTAACATTCACACAGTCTTGTTATGGGTTTTTGCACAACTTTATCTTTGCTGTTACAGCCAGTAATGAGATTCAAATTTTTGGCAGGTTTAAAATTGTTCTGATGTCAGTGTTTCAGTGACAAACCCTATTACCTGGTGGGGAGCCTCTCTGGCTCTTTTGCATTCCCATTGGCATCTATTATCAAAGAAGTCTGTAGTCTGTTTTTAGGAACATGGCCAAAGACCAGGATAATACTCACTAGTTTTCTGTTTGTCTTGGGAAAATAGGTGGGTGTTCCTTCCAATAATAGACACTGCTCTCATCATCTGTTGAAACCACTTTTTATAAGCTTTTCCTAAGTTTATTTAGCTAACGAATCACGTTACTGGGTTCCTAAGAAGGCTTAATGCTGCACAAATGTTTGGTTAACCAAACACCCACTCTTTCTTAACATGGCTGGAAACCTGTCCCCCAAATAGTATAGCTGTCTCTTTTGTACCACACCTGTATAAAGTCTTCAAGTGTAGTGATGATGTCTTTGATCTCAAGTCAGAGGTACTTTCCAACTTCATGGGGAGAAGATGGAAACATTTTTTAAAAGACTAAACCTCAGAGATTCTGAATTTTTTGTTTGAGAAACACAAATCTGGTGTTTCCCAAAGGAAATATGCACAGCTGCTAGTCAGCAGTGAAACTGACAAAAATCATGTCAGTTTCAGTTAGCAGCTTCCAAGGTCTGTGGCTCCAGTGCAATTCTCCCCTGGCAATTGCCCCTGGCCCAGGGGCCCAGGAGTGCAAAAGACATGGGATCCCTGGCCTGGGGCAGTTTCCATGGTGGGTCTGCCCTGGAGATGTGGATCCTGGAAGGCCATCTGGTCATTCTTAAGAACAGTGTTTTCACTAATAGCAGCAGCAGTTCCAGTTTATGGAAGTCAATATGGGGTTTTTGTATGTGTCAGTGAAACACTAAAGCCTTTGCATCTTTATAAGGAAGTGTGGCCCACGGAAACTAAAGAGCATAACATTGGATCAGTGCGGAGTCTTGCATACTAAATTCTAAATATAGAGGTGCTTCTACTGGGAAGTAAAGATCCACCAATATGTGATCTGCCCCATTTTATGCAAACTAGGTGGAGCCTCAAGTTGTGTATAAAATTTGGAGACAATCATCTGCTCTGTGGGGGGGCAAACAACTTGACTAGGTGTGGAAGAAAGGGTTTCTCAAATAATCGTAATAGTACTTTTTGGATACAGTTACTGCTAGAAATGCTTAAGATGTGTTACAGAGAGGAAGTGGTTTCACAGGTAAGCATAAACCTTGTCTGGTATGTTTGCAATATTTTATTTCTAGATTTAGTAATAAAGCATTAAAGGTTTTAGAATGTGGACTCTTTTTTGCCTTGGCACACCAAGCATTAAGAATTGAATAATCCTAAAACAATGTAGCTAAATGTTTGTGTATCTGAAGGCGCAGAGATTGCCTGCTCCAGATTTTTTATTCTTAATTCACAGGCAAAACATGTAGCAGATGGCTGCAGTATAATGTTCCAATTGCACTTCCTGTAATCTTGTTCTGAGAGGAAATCAGGGACACTTAACTTATCAGCATCTTAAAGAGCTTCTCATTTGTTTTGTTTCCACCGTACATGGCGAAAGGAATGGCGTGACTAATCACTGGTGGTGTAGGAAATGTCTGCAAGCGGGAGGTCTGGATACACCCTTCTTTGTGAAGCTTGCTATATTTACTGGATTCTATCAGATGGCAGAGCAGTTTATTTAGCTCTTATTTAATAGCTTCAACATGTGCTCATGTTCAAAGTTCTTCTCACATGTCAAGGTGTCTTCAATGGTGGCCTCTCTCACATTTGGGACTTGAAGTTGAGCAGTTGACTAGCAAGTGTAACGAAATATTGGAAATGTCACACTTACAGGGTAACTTTCCATTAATTATGAAGTAGGTAAAAGGGGGAAGGACGCTGTCCATATGTGAAAAGTGGATTAAGAATCTAAATCTCTTTTCAGGTGTCCATGGGCAAAGCATCTTCGCAGCTTTCTAAATACAGTAAGTGTCTTCATGCCTCGGGTTTGCTGATCACAACAGTGGTTCTAAAATGTTAAATTTGTCTTCACATGTTAAATTCTCTATAAGCAAATGGACGAAATGAAAATACTTGATATAGTATAATTGAGTAGAAGCTAGCAACAATACAAAGGAATTTGTGGATCTTAATAGATCTTGGAAACCTTAGACGGTTTCCTCTCCATCTTTCTTTCCGTGGATTGAACCACATGATGGATAAACAGGCTTGTAAAAAATTTCTTGATGGTCTAATCAGTACTATGTGCTCTTAAACAAGAGATATGGATTCATCATTGATTTTATGGCTGTTGGTTCTAATGCTGAGAGAATTGCCATGGTGATCCTTTTCCTTGGGCTGCAGGGTTGCAATGTATCACATTGCCTACTGCTTGGTCAAAATAGCATTACACACCTGTGTAGATGGACTGTTTTTCCTCCTCTGCCAAACAAATACAGTGATGTTAATTTACATAGTGCCATCTGTCTATTGCATGAAGCACATTGAGCTGAAAATCCAGCCTTTGTCTGAGAACACTAACAATCTAAACAGACAATCCCCCAAAGCAAATTGGAAATGAACAGAAAGCAAACTGAATTATGACGTTTGGTATGCAGTCTTGTTAGGGAGGGACCTTTTTTTTTGTTTGGATTGCTAAAAGGTTTGTTTTTTATAGAGCAAGATAGTTCTAGTCCCATCTGGTTTAACACATCTCTTCAGGGAATTCCAGTATAGTAGGTCTTTCAGAAGAAGTAACTTTGAGGAAAGAGTAGAGGCAACATGGAGGGGTGGGAGAGAGGGGGTGATGCAGGTATATGAGACCAGATGGAAGAAGGAGTAGTCAGTCAAGCAGATAGGGTTTCTGGGAGGGAAGTATTGGGAGATGGAAGGCTGACTATATACCCCTTCATGGGAGATGGTTTTAGCAAACGCGGGCTCTTTGTAGTAGGGTCAAGAAGTAAGGTCTCTTTTACAGACACATTTTTTTTAGAACCCTTGGTTTTCAATAAAAATGTCTAACCACCTCTTCTCTGTGCAGGGATTAAGGAGGCTACCTCTTGGCACCACGACTGATCATGAAGTTGCCAAATTCATAGATGTTTTGGAAAAAATGTAATGTTCTTAGAAGCTCTCAAGAATTTGCTGACTTGCCGAGTATCACTTCCCAATCGGTTGTCTTTTGTTTTTCCCCCTCAATAAAAACAGTCAGCCTAAAAGCTGACTTGCGAACACATTTTTAAAAATCCAATCCAACCTGATGCTTAGGGATTGAATGGAGGTGGTGTTTAAGCCAAAGTGTGCTTAACACTTTCTTCTTTCTTGCAGGCCTATGCTCTAGCAGTTCTCTGCAATCTGGCTTTTATGGGATATAAAATATCATTCTTACAGGGCTGCTTACTATATGAAAGTGCAGTGAGAGCAACAGAGGTTCTCTCCCATGACACATGCATGCAGCTCTGTAATGTCAGCAGCAGAGGACTTGCTGAAGGAGCAGATAAGGATAAGGGAAACTGTTAATTCATGGTCCTGCAAATGTTTGATACAGGAGCAATTCCAAAGAGCGCACACTATGTGGCATCTAATTTATGCATATGGACCACTTGTTTTAGATTGGTACCTCCACTCTTCATTTTCCTGGATTTTTCCAATCCCAAATGCTCATACAGAATTTTAAAATGGTTCTAATGCTGTAAATTAAGGGTTGGTTTGTAAAGAGAAATTTTAACTTTCATATTTGTCAGACTGAAGTCTGGTTTTGATCCGTTGTATTTGATGGCTACTTGATGGGTGTGAACACCTTGGGTTACTTGAATTGCTGTCATAATTGTAGTTTAACAGTTGACTTTCAAACTGTGGCTGTAGAACTAGAGAAATGTAATTAAGTACGAAGTACAGTCAGGCTATAATCCCCTTTCAATGTTGGGAGTTGAGGCGAAGAAATTTTTACATGTTCATGTATTTTATTTTGCACATTTAAGGCTTACAATAGCTTTTACTGCTTATTGGTGCCAAGTTTGGTTACTTTATTATCTTTACAAAAACAACTTGAATAAAAATTTTTTTTTTTTAAATGTGAAAATGTGTGTATCTAAAACCCTTTTATAAAATGTTAAATAAATCATAGCTATTTTCGTGCACTCCTGCTATGCATCTCTTTAGTTCAAATAAAAGTAATAGTAGGTTTTGCAGAATTTTATTTTTATCCTTTCATGGGATATCAATCTTTAAAGCATTTTTATTTATTTAAATTTGCACAGTTGTAGGAAATTATGAGGGGGTGGGTCAGACAATAATAGCAAATATTGAAATTCAAAAAGTGAAAGCGTTATAAACAGTTAAAACACAAACTGTCAGCATCACATGTCAAAACATACACACTAAGTGTCCTTGAATCAAACTGAGCTCTCAAGCAGCATTTCCTACTTTGCCTATCAGTCCATTTTGATGATTGATGGAAATATTTCTGATCAGTTTGTGTGTGCAGTGAAATTGATGTTTACTAGTAAAAGTCTAATCCTTCCAAGTTTACTTAATTTGCCGTTTGATGCCTATTCACTTCTTAGAAGCAGAGGCCATTCAAGTTTCTCCTCCCTCAAATGGCCATGAATCCTGCCCTGCAATAACCCTGCTATTTCCAGTCCTGGTGGTCTTGAGCAGAGACTGCCGCCTTGGGGTCTCATTCCAGACTACGTTCTTAAAGTCCCCAAACCCCTCACTTCAGTGGTAACTTAAACCCACTGTCCAGGGGGGAGGGTTCTCTCACCTCCCCAGCTCCTTTCTCATTTAGCACTTTCCCAGCTCCGAAGGTTAACCTTTTTGAAGGGATCTTCAGTGCCTAGTAAGAATACACTTATTTCAGCCTGTCATGCATTGGTTCCTTTCTAGAGGAATTGGGCGTGGCTGCCGTATATTGGGAAGGGACAGAGGGAAGTGTAACCTCACATTTGACTATAGAACTCCATGTTCACCCCTTGGCAAAGTGACTGCAGAGAGAATCAGAGTCCCACGTCAGATACGCAGAACTGGTGACTTTTTTCTAAATGAGTCTCAGAAGGTACTTCCCTCACTTAAATGAACCTTCACTGTCAAACCCCATTACCCTAACTTCCTCAAACTCGGTCCCCCTGAAATGCAACACCACTGGGCCATTCACTTCTGAATGAGAATTCTTGAGCACAGAGAGGGCTTTTGCAGTGTGGGATTTATCCATCACACCAATTAGTGCTCTTCTGGTTGCCTTCCTCTCTCTCTCTCTCTCTCCAAGGGCATGGTTATCCTACCCACCCCCATAGCCTCTATCTGCCTTATGGCCAAACCCCTGAACCAACTGCTCCAGCTCTGTATCTCAAACAAAATAACGCCTGTGCTGCAAGGGCAATTCCACTGATCAGTCTGCAGAAGGAAATAGTGTGTATGGGAGGGAAGATGGCTCAAGGACGTGTGTGTTTCCTCAGACTTAGTGGGACTGAATTCATCAAAGGGACAACTAGAGGATCCTTGAATTTTAATGAGAAAATGGCATGCCTATTCATTATTTATCTCCTCTTGAATGTTAACGAGTTAGTATAGTGATGATCAGCAACGTTCTGCAGCAAGGGTTATGCTCTAGATAATGGTGTAATCTGATGTCTATGAAGAACTGGCTTTCTCTGACCACCAATGTTTCATTTTATACAATTAGAGCTGTTAATCCAAATTTGGATTATCAACAGCAGTAGAAAACATCTTCCCAGCATACCTTTCAGACCAGTATCAATACAACCTCAAAGGCTTAAATCCAGTGGTCAGTTTGGGATCATAGAATATTAGGGTTGGGGTTATTCTCAGCTCCATTGTCAAACCGTTTCAGTGACCAGTAGCACTCTCTGGGGGCAATTCAACTTATATTTTGCAATAAATAAAACCTTAAGATCAAAATTTCAGGAGGTTTGTCTTATAAGATCAAGTATATGATGCTGTGAAACCCTCTGCCCCAAGTACAAGGTCACGAAGAGGAAGTGTCAATGAAAGTTTGAGTTGAAGAAGAAAACAGTTCTGAAAATTCAACAGCTCCTATCTTAATACTACATGTGACAGGTTTCATTGCAATTATGGAAAAGTCCTGGATCAGGTTCAAGAAACCTCAGCTTGGCTTTTCTGAGGTATGCAGAAGAAGCCTGTTCTTAGTTAAGTGGTGTGGAGCGATATTAAAAGCTAACTGTACTTTTAAGTTCTAATTCAGACAGAGAAATTCCTGATATGTAAGGTGATGCCTTCAGCGTGGGAATAAGCTGAGCACTGTTCCAAAGCATTACAACGGTCATGAGAAGGCAGCCTCTGTGAGAAAGGGCCAAGAACACAACCTTAGCCGTTGTCGTCTTGCCCTAAATCAAATCAGAGTTAAGGTTATTTGCAGCTACTCTTTTGGTCTCCAGAGGGCAGATACTTTGGGAGCCCAAGAATCAAAATACACTGTTCCTAACCTGACAGGAGATTGTGATTAATCATAGCGAGTGCTGTCTTTAAATTTCTGAAGCTGAGTGCCAGGGAACAATATTTGCCTATGACAGTGTCTATCCTAAAGACTGCAAATGGATATTGATGCTATTCTATGTTGGGGTTAGGAGCTGGATTGTGAAAGATGCAAAATTCTGTTTGGATATTACCAATTAGTATTTAGACAGCCCCTTTCATCTCAGGATTGTCAAGCACTGTACAAGCATCAATTAATCCTTATAGCCCTACTGAATGAGGTATTATTTGAGATCTGTAAAATGAGGCTAATGGTACTGACCTGTGACAAGGCACTAGAGTCTGAACATTAGCAGAGATTTTCAAAATTAGCAAAGGGTGGGTTAGCTACCTAATCCAGCTCAAACGTTGCATTGAAAAATGACCTAGCTCCTATATAGTGCTTTTCATCAAGAGATCTCAAAGACTTTCAACGGGCAAATACCCAATCCAAATAACAGCCGGCTGTGGTGCCATATACAGTCTCTGTTGAAGGGCTCTGGCTTTTCCTGCAGGCCAGTCAGTCAGTAATATACCTTTAAACATTGCCTCTGCTGAACAGGGTAGGACAGTCACTGCAAAACTATTTCCACCAAGGACACTCATTAACCTGCTAAATGAGATGATCCCTTCTGAGCATGCAGCAGAGAGCTAAATGATCTAAAATACCATTCAAAAGAGAGACATAATTAGCAGCTGGGACTGAGGGTACCATCAATGTTTCCAGCAGCCTCCGCCTCATCAGGCTGCGCTCGTTCTGTGGGTTTGTTTGCTGGGGAGCTGGGTGGGCTCATTTCTGCTGCGATTCCATTGCCCATAAACCGCAGGCTCTGTGCTTAACGGGCCTCTTCGTCTTGCTGGCTTGACATTCTCTGTCTCAGGGAGTTTAGGATCAGCTTTGCAAAGGCAGAGACCACTGAGGCCAAGAGCCAGCATGTGCCTACCAGCATCTTCAGGTGCCAAATCTGGCCTTTCTGGTTTACGGTTCTGATCCTGCTAATGGCAAAAAGACCACGGACTTCACTGACAGGTGGGTCAGACCCAATATTAGATCAAAACCCCAACAAAAATGACTTGATAGCCTGATGCATGCGGCACTGAGAAAGTTCAGGAGCTGAGGGGTTAAATGGGTTGGATCAGATGGGCATAATAGATGTTGTCTTCTACACACTCCATACTTCAATGCTTCCAAGGGCTGCAGTGTGCTGAGATGAGTCCATCTTTGGTTGGGTGTGTTTTGGTGGCTGTTGAATAGGACTTGCATGCATATAAGTGCATCGGTAGCACACTTAGTTTCCACCGGATGCAACGCTTTTCACAGTCTGTAGGCCTATGCTGTGGCGGTAATTTACTATTTTCCAGCCAGACTGGGCTGTCAGAGGGTGCTGTAGTTTTCAGGCAAGGACCGGTGATCGCAGCCCCCTGGTGGAAGAACTGCAGATCGGCTGGAAAATTCTAGGTAGCGCTAACGACTTATTGCAGCCTGTGACGTGAAAATTTGGGGCCTGTAGCTCGTGTGGAGGCAGCACCTAGGTAAGATGTCGCAAAACACACTGGCATGGAAATAGCTAGAGCGAAGTGCATGTGTAGTCACCTCCAAACCTGTGGCTACGAGTGCACTGCTCTCCAGAGACGGGCCATCACCTTCACGTTGCATGCGAACATTCAGTGGGCCAGTGAATGCCTACATTCAAGCACTGGCAAGGCACCGTTGGGACATGCTGCAGGATGAGCCTAGTACATTACGTGGCTGGGTATCCAGGCTGGGCTCAGAAGATGGGATGGAGACAGGGAGCTGAGTCTGGAATGCACGGGAACCTCACAATCCATGCTTCAAGACTGGACAGAGAGTGAAGGACGGTCATATGAAGGCAGTGGACTGGGACTCAGGTGATCTGAGTTCATTTCCCAGCTCCATCAGGGAATACCTGGGCCCCACAAAGTCACTGACTCGCTCTGGTCCTCAGTTTTCCCTGCGTAAAAGGGTGATGATAATCTCTCATGTCTCCCTCCCTTAGCCTGCCTTCTTTACTTAGACTGTGAGCTTTTCAGGGACCAGCCTGCCTTTCTACCAGGCTGTGTAGGACCTAGCACTAAAGAACTGTAACCTCAGCGAGGGTCTTGGGGCCCTGCTCTAACACATTTCCTTTCAGTTTTTATATTATTATTCAAGTAACTTCACAATTAACGCACCTCAGTGTCGTTCTTCCAGCTGCCTGCCACAAATACAATGTTTAATAAATTAGACTAAGCAACTAAACAGCAGCTAGTTGCTGGTTGCCAGATTAACAGATGGCCTACAATCATTAATATGACAAAACCTCAGGAACTCATGATTCCCTAATCTATAAAGCTGGGCCCACAATCTGCCGGGCCTGGCCCAGAAGCGTTTGCTGTGGTGATGCCCCCAGCGGGGGGATATTCCTTTGCAAAACAGATTTTTGACAGGCCAAAGACTTTGGCACGTATGCTATTTCAGTATGAACCGGTGGACAGAGCTGTGTCCTAGGGCCAGTCCAACGGATGGTTGGCCATTGTGCATGAGGCTAAAGAAGGGTACGTATCTTCATCCAAAGTACCACAAGGGAGGTTTATTTATTGTGATGGGAAGCAGACTATCCACTACGTTCCAGTCTTGATTTAAGGGGCAGAACAACAGATGCTGTGATTTATTAATGCTTAGCTGCCGTCCAGCAGTTTTCAGCCCTCGATCGCAACGTGTTTTGCAAAGGAGGTCAGCCTCATTTTACAGATGGGCGAAACGGAGGAGCAAAGAGGTGAAGTGACTTGCCCGAGGTCAGCTAACAGACCCGGGGCAGAGCCAGGCGTAGGACCCCTGACTCTTGAGTTCCTGTCCAGTGGACCTGGCTGCATCTCTGGAAAAAATCTTCCCAAAATGGACCATAACAGAAGAGCTGAACTGCCTGCGCTGTCAGCTCCTCTCCCCCATTTAACTTGCTGGCAAACGTCAGAGGAGATGCTCAGTGCCAATGGCTGCTGCCGCGTAGCTGATTCCTAATTGCTTCTAAATGAGAGAGAGTAAATAAGGAGAGATACCCAGGCAAGCCCCAAGCGAATGACGTCTTCCATAACAACGCTCTCTTCTAAGGGGGCTTGCTCAGTTTGGGTGCAGGGCATGTGTAGCCCAGTTTAGCTGTCCCGATCGTCAGATGTCTGAAAAGCCAAGAAAATCCAATAACCCACGTCCAGCGTCATTTTGTCGTTAAAACCCCCAATCCTGTCCCCTAACTGGTCGGAGAGGCGGCACTAGGAGATTATGATTGATGTCAACAGCTCAGTAATCTGCTGTTTCTGCATCCAGCATCACTGACCTCTTTAACAGACAGGTGGTGTCATTTAGAAAATACCGTGCCCATTGAGACGCAGTAGTGCCGAGCGTCTGCCCGACATCATGGATGTGTTTGCAGCAGGGGCTGAAAGAAAAGCCCCAGGCTCATGTCACAATAACAATTACCCACCGCTCTTTGCGTGAAAGCGTTGCTTAATTAGGTGGTTCTAGTGATGCCCCCTCCAAGAAGCCCCCCTGCCCCCCTGCAATAAACAAATCATCCCACTAGCTAAAAAAAGAAACTTGCCTCTGCTCCCCTGGGTGTTTTTACCCTGCAACAAACAAAAAGAACCGGAGTCTCCATGATGACTATGAAGGGAGACGTGCCCGAGCCTCTGGCATCCACTGGCGTGGTTGCGATTGTCTTTATGTAGCGGGCGTTCAGATGCTAGGTGATGGGTGGCACCAGCCCAGTGCTGGCATCCTAAACGAAGAGCTGGGTCTCACTTCTCCACTGGAGCCCTGCTGACAATAGTCTGGGTTGACTTACCCATGGGCAGCAAAAGCAGAAGCGCAGGGGTTACTATACTCACATTGGGGGTAACATATGCTCAACCAGAAACCAAGTGATGCCAAAAAAGCCATAGGGTTAAGAGGAAGCAGAGAGGGTGATAGGAGCTTGCAGTGTAATATGGTGGAAAAATGCCAAAGGGGTGGAGGCTGTCCCACGGGCAAAAACACTGCTGGTGCATTGGCCCACAGCCTTCCTGGGAAAAAGAAAGAGCAACCTCTGTGGGGCCTGCTCCTGGGGACTGCTTAGCTCAGACACCAGGGCCTGGTGCAGAATGGGTGATGGAAACCGGGCAGAGAGATTAGCTCAGCTCAATGGTTCTCAGCTTTTCCCGTACAAAGCCCTGGCCAGGCCCCTCATCTTGTGAGACGGGTAGTCTGATTGTGATTCCCACCCGCCAACCAGGTTGAGAGCCTTTGGGTTAGATCCCCCTATAGAGGCATCATCCTCAGCCATAGTTCTGCTGCATGGGGCAGTGCCGCCTCCGCTGTCTGGCATAGCTCAAAGCGGTGCTACGGCAGCAGAGAGCATTAGCGTGAGTCTTTTCTTTTGCACAAACGTTTCCAGCAATGAAAAGCGCCAAGTCCATTAAGGACTCGTCCCAATGCCGCACTCCTCAGTGGGACTGGGGCTTTATGTTCAAGTTAAAAAAGCGCTTTAGCCAACCCAAGGCTCATGTCATGCGTGCTAATGCTGTCTTAAGGGGTTAATGCTCCCCCATCGAGCTGCACCCCTCCAGCAAAAGGAGCAGGACTGGCGGAGATACAGGAGGTGCACAGGGACCTATAGCATTGTCTGTCAAATGCAGGTTCTGTGTTGAAATGCAAATTATACAGGAAAACCTCATCAAAAACCAGCGGGAGAAAGGCGTTGGGAAGTGCAGAGGACGCAATGTGCATAGAAGATGGTGCGGGCAAGCCCAGATGGACTTATTAAAAGGACAGAGTTAAAATAAGCTGAAACCAACTCTCCTGGGCTTAGGCGTGGGATTTGTGACACCCAGGAAAGTGTTAATCTCCTAACAGCAGTGTAATGACCTCCAGGTCACGATTAGCCAGTGAGCGTTTGCCCTAGTGATGTGACATGGGTAAACGATTTGTCCTAGGAAGAGTCTTGGTGGTGGAGTGTCTGCAGTGGCAGTCGCCTTTTCTGCTTGCTGGTGAATTATTCCCTTTCTTGTCATAAAAAAATCAGTGGTTCTGTTTCAAGTTCACCTGCGGTCCCTGAAATACTTTTAACAGCAGCCAAAGAGGCAGAAGCTGTGGCTAGGAACTTAACTGTGTGTATTGAGACGCCCCAGTCCTCCCGGGGCAGCACATTCATGACAAGACTGACTTGCCAGGCCAATATAATTCAAGTGGCATGATACCGTCAGGCTGGACTGCTGGCTTTATTTCTTACAGCAGTGTGACAGAGCGGCCAGATTCATGCTGGCTAGCGACGCCCCACAATTCTTTCACTGTGTGCCTTGAAAATAAACCCCACATTGAAACCGTGTAAGGGTGAGAGGCTTGGATCCCGGCTTCCCGAGCCCTGCGCAGGGGTTTTGCTGCCTATAAAGACACAGTCTGTACGGCAGTTTGAAGGCAGACTTAGCACTGTCTTTGGTACCATCACCTGAGCCGTCACAGGTCAAATGAGCAGCTTGCCTCGGGCATTCACCTGATTTAACATGCAGCTGATGGAGCCCACGAAGGACTTTTGTCAATAACAGACGTATATTACCTGCCAACAGCTACTGCCCTGGCGCCCATATTGATTTGGATCGGAAAATGCATTACCCGGTGAGGAGCCAGCACTGTCTGCTGGAGAACATTCAAGAGCCGTGAGTGAGTGAGTACAAGTCTGTGTGTGCAGCCCCCCCCCCCCCCCCGTCCCCCACCTCCCTATGGCATCACATTGCCTGCAGGTGTGTACCTCGTCCCTTTCTTACACACGCACTCGCTTTTTAAAGAGGTGCACATGGTTTAAAGGCTGGATGTCCTTTGCGTCTGCTTCTGAGCCCTTCACAACGTTGGTGCCGCTGTTAAATGGTTTCGTGCCGAGGCGTTGCTCGTGAAAGGGGCCAGCGTGGCAGCTCTGGCCTCTTGCTTCACCCCAGCACAGGCACCAGCGGCAGGGCGCGTGGCGCCACACTCTCCTGCCTACGTGTCTCAGCACTGGTGTGATGACAGTGCGGTCTGCATGACACATTCAGTCCTTGGCAGCTCGGCTCCACTTTGCCCCACATGCCTGGCAAAAAAAGCAAAGGTGGGGGGTGGGAGGAGGGGTGCAGCTTGGTGCCAAACGTTGTGAACTCTGTGATGTGACTGAGCTGGTGCATCAGACAGCATGGGACTAAATGTGGGACTAGCGCGTGACTGGGAAGTGGGCGGTACCCCTTTGACTAGTTTGGGCAATCCCCGGGGTCTTCCACTGCAGACACCACCAGACCCTAACAAAGCAGCAGTGTCGCCCGGCCGGGTGTGTGTGTGTGTGTGTGTGTGTGTGAGTGTGTATGTGTGTGTGTGTGTGTGTCTTTGTGTAGCGCTGAGAAAAACTGGACCCCAGCTGTGCCCATGTGTCTATTGTTAATGCTGTGTAGAGTGCCAAGTCACAGCCGATCGAGCGAGCCGCTGCATGGACAGATTGAAATGATCAAGTTGAAGGAAGAGAGGCCGCCGAAGGCTCCGGGGCAGAGGGGAGGTTGGAGGGAGCCAGTTAGTGAAGAGGGCAGGGAAGGAAGCCCATGGAAGTGTGACATCCGGCAACTGGCCCCACTCACAGCTGAAGCAGTCACAAGAGAACGAGCAAGGCACCCGGGGGCTGCTGGCAACAGCTGAGTCAGATATTCCTGGACACAGTATAGCAGGGCCAAGATGGGGACCCTATTGCGGGACAGGCTGGACAAACCCATAGCCAGAGGTAGGTCAGACAACGGGTGTGACGGGAAACACGAGCACAGCGAGCGAGAGCCGGGACTTGCCGGTCACCCAGCAGAGCTGGGAATGGAACCCAGGCGTCCTGACGCCCACCCCATGGCCCCAGTGACTGTCTCTTAAAATAAATGTAATGCTGGAGCATGTGGTCGCCTCCTCTGCCATTTCCTCCATCCAGGCCTGCCTGTGACCCTTCATCTTGCTACGCTCACGACCCCTCTAATTTCTTCTCTCTCCATGTTGCACTAAAATGATTGACACGGCTGGGAGCCATCCAAAGCCCGGCCCGTACCATCGATTAATATAACACAAGAACATTCCTCCGTGCACAGTGGGGAGGGGCGAGCATTGCACCCACTTCCACTGTGCAAGCCATAGCCACAATCCCAGCGCCTCATCCAATCTGCCTCTCTTCCCCACCCCTGCTGGCTCCCTGGCCCTGCTGCTTCCCACTCCCAGACTTGAGCACTAGGCTTCTGATCCAAGCTCAGACCCCATCCCCCAGTGCTTTGTCCCAGTCTCTTTACCAAGCCAGTCCAAGTCGCCTTTGGGCTCAGACTGAGCGAGCGAGTGGTCCCCTCTGACCTTAAAAAAAAAATCTCTGAATCCTTCGCCTCCTGATGCCCAACCTCCCCCGATCCCAACTCCCAGTCTCCCCACTCCAAGCGCCTTGGTTCAATCGCATTCCACCCCCAAGTCTGTTCTGCATTCGAATCAGGCGGCTTTCTCCTGCACGCTCTGGGTGTCACCAGAGGGCAGCGCTGAGCACACATCAGCGACGTGTTCCCTGCTTCCAGTTTTGGTGCCTGACCTGGGCCAGCCAGCCCTGCAATGGCAGAGAAAGTCCCGCTCAGCCCTGGAGAGAATTGGCCGTGGTTAGCCGCGAAGCTGTCTTGGCGCTGCTGAGTTGGTTTGAATGTCAAGGCCCTGCTCCACAGCACGGGTGCACGGCAGCTTCTCAAAGGATTTTTTTTTTTTTAACCTGGGCGAAACAATGTGTTTTTCACTCATCTCGGTCGTGGAACCAGCTGCAGCCTTTTGGCTGAATTTTTGCCAGACAAGTCAGCCTGCGGCAGACACCCAGCATGGAAAAAGTGCAGCTCAGTTTGACAACGTTATAAGCCACTGAAAACTGGGTGTTGTCAGAGGCACCCTTACCAGTAGGCTTACTTACTGCTGGTTGGAAGATGGCAGCCTTCACGCAGCCCCCGCTGTGTGACGTGAGCATTCACAACACACGCCATCAACTCGGTGACCGAACACTGCTCAGTGAGCGCCCGGTCAGCAGAGCAGCAACTCAACCAATCCTGAAGCTCTTCCTCAGGGCCACACAACCTGCCAAATAGGCCCTGGAACAAGAATCCTGCAACTTCATCTCCAAGGACTTTCATGGGCAAAATGCGAGTACTTTGGAACACTACGGAAGAGTCGCACAGCATCGACATGCTGATGTTGCAAGAGATCCGTGTTAGCAAAGACCAACAGGCTCGGCATTACCATAGCTATGGTATAATCTATCAACCAGCCGCTGTCACCCAGACTATGGCTTGGCACTATACACCCAAGACATCACCACAGATTTTTAATGTTATTCCACAACCGAAGAGGAGGCCACATTTACCACAGCCCTCAAAAGAGGGGAGCTCTAAATCACCAATGTCTATCAAACCCCTGTACAAGATGGCCAAAACCAGAGCTGTCTAGCACCCCTATTCCAGGCATCTACGCAGGTGATTTTAATAGTCACCACAATACATGGGGCTATAAAAGAAAAGAAACCGCTGGTGAAGATCACCTGGGCTGGGATATCTGCACAAGACCTACCGTTAATTTACGAACTAAAACGAGGCTCGACGTTGCATTCAAGTCGCTGGCGACGTGGGGACAATTCAGACCTAACACCTATGTCTAAAGACAAATGTGGAAACACTCTCAGCGCATCACATGCAGTGCCACCGGCATTTCTGAGTAGCCAACTCAGGCCCATAATGATCTTGGGATGCCTACAAACAGACGATTGAGAAAACGGCCTCAAGGACTGCTACCAGCAGTTCAGTTCGTAGGGCACCTGAAAGCAGCAGGAAAGAAGCGCATTCCCCGAGGCATTCGGAAATAGCGCAGTCCCTGCTGGGGGAGAGAGACCCAGGCGTTGCTCCCGCAATACAACCAGACTGAGAGCTCTCACACCGCAAAAGCCCTGCTGCACTCCCTTGACACCGCATGACACCAGTGCTGGTTTGACTGTGTGCGAAACCTTGATTGTGCACATTCAAGGTGTGAAGCCTGGACACAACTGCAACGCCCTGTGGCTGCGAATCCCACAGCGTGTTGGTCACCAAAAGTCTGGCCAAACTCAGTAACGTGCAAACTGTTGGAGAACACAAAAGGGCCACTCGATAGATGCAGAGAAGTGTCTCAACGCTCCTGGACACTGGCATCAATTCCCCCAGGAGAACCTCCACTGTCAGTGTTGAGCAAGAAGGAGAAGGCCTTGCCGTGATGAAAAAAGGGAAGTCTGCAGGCCCGAATTTCTCCACCAACGGACTCTACTGGCTGGCAACATTGTACTCTGCTACCTTAGTGACGGTATGGAGCCCGGAAACACGGCGAGAGGCAGTGGTAATTGCCATTCCAAAGCCCGCTGATGAAGCAGGAAGCTATTGGCAGATTGGGCTAAACAAGACTTTCAAAATAAGCACCTTGTGCCAGATCCCACGCCGAAGGCTCCTGGGTTCGACCTGCCCTGGACACCTTGGTCAACTCTGAACCGAATCTGAGCCAACCATGGCAGATGCGGACATTTAATGCACATATGAAAAATCAAGGACTCTCCGGCATGCAAGTGTGGTTCCCCATGACAGACCATCAAACATAGCATCACCTATTGCCCAATTTTGCCCATCACTGCAATACATTCTGCCACTCTGCTGTAGCCATCTTCAGGTGAAACTGTGGATGCTGCTCTACACCAGCCGTACAAAAGAAGAAGACAGTAGGCAGTGCTGCCAGCCTGCCTCTCAAACAAGGGGTGACTCTATAATAACACACATACTGTATATAGGAGGACGCATGCTGGGCGTAGGGTACAACTAACTGACCGTGGATGTGCAGGCATGTGCTTTGTTCTTGGTTCATGACCGATGTTGTGTCGCATCTGAATGCAATTTAATTAATTGAAAACCCAAGGCTAATGTAGCGGAGATGAGGCTCTAACCAGATGCTAATGAAAGCTCTTAGAAGCTGGCTCCCTCACTGCATGGGCATGTGCAATGACTACAGTTATGCACTGTTAGTGCGAGGAGCTAGTGGCTGGGAAAGGGCTAAGTAGTCTAGCCAGAAATACATCTGGACGCTTAGCTGGTGGCGGTAGAAATTGGGCCACCGTTGTATCAAAAGAACGAAATGATAGTAATACGATACTGAGAACTTGGGTAGCACCTTTTATCCCAGGCGTTCAATGTGCTTTGAAAATTGAATTATTAATTATTACTAGTGCTATTGCAACCTACGCCCAAGAATCTCCAAGCATGTATAAAAAACCCGCAGTGAAGTAGGACTCATAACACCCTGGTGAGGTTGGTAACTAGATCTGCTTGACAGCTGGGAAACTAAAGAAGTGACATGACTTGCTCTGGGTGGAAGAGGAAGCCCTAGTTTTCATTACTAGCCCATACTCTCTCCCAGAGTGCAGCACAAAACCCAGCCGTCTCAAATCCCAGTCTCCTATTCTAGACCATAGGATTGCCTCAGCAATGGACTTTCATGCTCGGCTCCTACATGAATACCACACCATCTTGCTGGCTGGCATTCTTTCAGTTTTGGTTTCACAGCCACTAAAAGTGCGACCGTGTTAATGACTTTAATTCTTACCAGTTTAGCTAAATTGATTTTCAGAGTGGTGTGGGGTTTGTTTGTTTTTTGGGGGGGTGGTTTTTTTTTTTAAATCCTCCATAATTTCCGCTACTGCTCAGTTTAATTCATTTAAAACTGTAGCACAGTTGCATGTTTCTGCTGGTGCTGTGACAATGCCAGCCTCATGGCTAAAACAGCAGTAAGCAGGGAAGCGATGCTTAGGCAGAAAGACAACTATTACAACAGCTGTCATTGGAAACAGGCATGAGGAATCAATTTTTTTTTAATAACTCAGCAAATACTAACCAGGAAATCTTGTGCAAAGTACCCAGCAAAGCCAGGGGACTGATGGCAGCGCAGTAATGACTGTATTACAACATGTTATTCTAGAGAGCACCTCTTGGGTTCCTTCATCCCTTACGGAGACAATTAAGGCACCAGTCTGAGGCTAAGGTAACTATGGTATCCAAACATTAGCTGTGACTATCCGCAGCTACCAATAGAAAAAAGAAGGGTCAAGAACTAATGAGCCATCAGCCTCCAAAGCCTTTGCTGTAGAACCCGTTATCCAGCACAGAGGGCATTGGAGAGAGCAGAAAAGGAGGCAGGGACGCTGGCTGGCAGCTTATCTCAGCACCAAACCGTTAAACAGAGCAAAATCCTCTGGAGGGGGAGCGGGCTGGGGAAAAGGCGTTCTCATTATCCTGCTCCGCGCTGTGTCTGAGGCAGCTGGACCGACCGTACATTAATAGATTACACCGGATTTGAGATTGTTAACAGGGGAGAGCGCTTTAGCTGGCTACATTCTGGGGAAAGGCCACTGAGCCTGGGCGAGCTGACGGAGGACGCATCCTTTAGGAGACCTGCACTTCCCGCTCCCCAAGTGACAGGTTTTCTTACAAGGTAGGTGGCTGATTTGATGTGTTTATTTTAAAAGCAGCACTACAAAGGACTTGGTGTGGGGGGGAGAGATGGGGGAGGAGGAATTATTCCCCCCCCCCCCCACCCTCCCTCCAGGGGAAGCTGGGTGAGAGATTAAATCAAAGCAGTCTTGCATGCCTTGCTATTGATTTGCCTGCATCTCTTTGTAACAGCAGCAGGGACCACGTCCCCTGTGCGCTGTCACCGGCGGAGAGCTCGCGTTGGCTGCTTGTTGAAAAAGTCTAGGGAGAAGGGACTCACCCCCCGCCACAACTGGTCCGTTGCATCTGCTCGCCCTGGTTAGCTTCTGAATCTCTTTCACGGCGTGTGGCCATTTTTTAAAAAGCAGGGTCCTCTGTACAGGTCAGCCGGTTGGGGGCTGGGAGGAGGGGAGGGGGGCGTTTAAAGTTACCCGTGTGTGGCCTCGCGGCCTGTCGAGAATCCCCTCGCGTGGACGTTTTCGAACGGACCGTTCACGTTGGCTGTTGCGTTAGATAAACGTGACCGGCGCGGCGAGCGCTGTGTCAGCCCGACAGCTCGTCTCTCTCTCTCGCCAACAGAAGTTGGTCCAATCCAAGACATTCCCTCGCCCACCGTGTCTCTCTCATCTGCGGGGAAGTCAGTCTCAGAGACGAAACAGCCACCTTGTATTGTAACAGAGACGTCTGGTCCCCATACGCATGACTCCCTGGCTAAATTCATTGCAGAGCTGGCCTTTCGGATGGATGCTGAGGGGAGACGGGTCAACTGGCGGCTAAGTGTGGGGAGCAAGTGAAGGTGTGTGTGTGTGTGTGTGTGTGTGTGTGTGGGTGGGTGGGCTGAACACTGTGAGAGTGGGGGGTGGCTGCGAAGCAGAGTTGCTTTCTGGTCTTTTGGGGCAAAGGCAACATACAAGCTGTCAGGTTTCAAAGCCGACCAGGGGCAGCTGGAAAACAACAACTGAGCCCCGGGACTGCCTCTGGTTAGGAGAGGAGCGGAATGGACCTGATGGGTCTGGCTATCGGGTACAAAATCCCTCCTGCCCACTGCCCCGTTGCAGGCCGACGGCCCTCTCTCCTTTAAGGCACCTCCACCCCGATGCGCTCTGGTTTCCTGGCACCTCGCCCTGGGTGGCGGTAATAGCTGTGATGCTCGGAAGGGATCATTGGGACTGATGTTGGAGGCTGCCCAGAAGGGCCAATCGGACCGAGGGCAGCTTGAACTGGATGGGTACTACCTTGCCCTGGCCATTGAACAGCGCAGCTCGGCTGGACATCAGTCGAAGTGCAAGACGGGCCAGTGGGGACAGACAGACAGACCAGGGGGCTGATGTGTTAGGCAGAAGGGCCTCCCCCACAGGAAAAGTTCATGTCGTAGTGCAGGGGTTGGCCCCCTTCTTGACCCGGGAGCCGGCTGGGCCTGGCCTGGCCTGATGGACTTGTAGCATTTGGAGCCAGAACTCCCAGGGTTTCCACGGGGCTTGCTGTGTGACCTCAGGCCACATTACTGAGCTGTGCCTCAGTTTCCCTAGCTGTGAAATAGGGACCATAATAGTTCCTCATCTTTGCAAAGCACTGTGAGAGCTACAATTGACAGGTGCTGCATTAATGCCACGAGAGAGACACTGCTGCGTACATTTCCTTTGTCTTTCTGCTCTGATGTGTCTTCCTCGCCCTAGTTTTCTCGGCTGTGATTTCCCCCCCACCCCTTCCTCTCTCCCCTTTAATTTTTCTTCCTCTCTCCAGTCCACCAATTGCCATTCTCCCCTCAGCCGCTCCAGCAGCCCTGTCACTGTCCCTTGCTCACACCCGTGCGTCTAGTGTTACGCTTGTGTCCGGTGGTGTTCGCTGACAGTGGGCATTAGATGTCAGAAACCTGACGTGCGCTGGATGTTCAGGTGGGCAGGCGCGTCCTGAGAGCATGCACCATGCTGCCTAGTGGGAATAACACTAATGACAGGCCCAGACTATGCACCCAACTGCAACAGCACATCCCAAAGCAAACCCCGGCCCGGACTCTGACCTCACTTACATCAGTGTAAAACAGGAGTAACGCATTGTCTTTGGGGGTGTTGGACTGACCCCCAGGCAAGGGTCACTGACTTCTTAGGAAAGGCAAAATTTGTCTCGGTCTCTTAACTCGGGGACTGAGTCCCACCTGTTCACCAGCCCGACACCCTTTCGGCATAGCCAATGTGTTTGCCCTCAATCAAACGCGCTGGGTTTATAGCATCCCATTGGCTACATTCCACACTCCACCTAAAGGCAAAAATAGAAGCCAAATCACAATCAAAGCTGACCTGCTTTTCCCCCCCCGGCTCCTTATTTGAATGCTAATGCTTCTGCCTGTGTATGCAAAGCACAGAACCTGCTAACCCCCACTATAAAAATGAGATGCTGGTGTGTTGTTTATGCTGCTGCTTAGACCCAGCTTTGACAGACTAGACTTCCCGGTGCAAAGGTAGGTGTGGTGCTTCTATTGTGATATGGAGACAAAGGGGATAGCCAGCAGGTCAGCGGGATAGGCCTATCTGGAATGCTTTTGAAGACTAAATGCTTTACTCTGGTTAAGACACTTAACAGTAAGGGCCAGATAGTGAGCAGGGCAGGCTGGTGCAATTTATACCTGCACATTTGTACTTACAATTGATTTGCAGAAGCAACTCTTTTTGTACCTCTACCCGATGCAGGGAGCAGGGCAAATATTCCATTTGGGGCCAGCGGGTTCATGCGGCAGGCACAGATTGCACCTGTGAGCAGGGAGGTTGGGGCTCAGTCCCCCTCCTGCACCTCTTCAGGTATCCAGGTGTCTGGATTCCCCAGCAGTTGCTGGAACCTTTAATCTTGAGTTTGACTTGGAAAGAGCAGGCAGGGGTGGGGGGTGACCCAGGAGGTTGGTATTTGTTAAGAAGTTTTTCACCTTTAGTTCACTGGTTAGCACTCAGTCCTGGCTGGCATTAGACAAAGTTGTTCTCATCTGGTGGCTGGTTGGTAGAGGCTTGGAAGGATTACATTTTTAGCAGTAAGTCGCGATAAACGTCAGTTTCACTATACACACACAAACCTGGGGAAAAGAATATTTATTTCCATCCAGGCTAATTGAAATTTACAGATAGGCAAGGTAAGAAAAAAGCCTGTTTGGGAATGTATTCGAGTTTGATTGTAGGATATTTACTTTGTATATCTTGACATGTCATGCTGAGCGTTCGTCTTTCAACAGTTTAATTATTGGAAGCTCAGCATCCACTGTCATTAAATAATTATCTGACACCCCTCCCACCCCCCAATTGTCTGACCCTTCCCCCATAATTTCCTGCAATTGTGAAAATTTAAATAGGCAAAACAAATCTAAAAATAACGCTGAAAAATACACATTGATATTAGCTGTCAAAATGATCAAAAAGCAAAGTCTGCCCAGCCTCCCTACGTGCAATGGGATAGTCTCATTGCCGTGCTTTGAGGACAGCTTTCCCTAGTACATCATAAAACTACCACCGTGACGACGGGCATTTCACACCACCCAGGCTGGTAGAGAAAACAAGGATCTCGTTGATCTCCAGTGTGCGACCTAGTTGGGTTGTGGGTGAGGGGTCCCGCCAAGTTAGGCCTGATGCATGTTGGTAGGATAGTGTGTGAGAGAGACATTCGCCTGGCTTGCGGGCTAACTGAGAACCAGGGCCATCAAGCCACGACCTTTCAGCCCCATTATCTGTCCCCAATTTAATACAAATGTGCCTGAGGTAGGCTTGAGAGCTGAGCTGCTGAGGGGTTCAGGGCTGTCACAGTGTCCCATGCACAACAAACAGGTCAATAGCCTGAACGCGAACAAGGTTTTAATGTTGCGTGCCTGACTGAGGATCTGGTCCAGTGTTTGCACTCCTAGGCCAGGTTCGGACAGCTTTACTTGTGCTGAATAGCACCTTTACGCCAGCCGAAGTCCGACAGACTTCAGGGAGGCTCCTCGTCGTGTACGACTCAAGGCAAGGGTCCTAGAATCTGGCCCTTAAATCCTATTAGCTGCAGGAGCCATATCTGAACTAGTCCTGGCCTCCTCTGCAGGAAAGCAATGCGTTTTCTTTTTTAAACCTGGGGCTTCAAAAGGGTGGCGTGGGTTTGTGAAGCACCAGGTGAACTCTAGGCAGTGAAGCGGACAGCAAAGTAGCTAACCTATTACAGTTTTATAGCAACAGACTATAGAGGTTCAAGACGCTACCGGTGGCCTCCTACTGCCTATCTAGGTTCCATCTGAGTTCCTCACAGTCCTTGCTGAAGTAGTTATCCCCTGTGTTGCAAGGATGTACTGGGGCATAGCGAGCCAAAGACCCAGATCTTCAAGGATATTTAAGCACCCAACTGCCATTGAAATGAATGGGCGATAAGTGCTCAAACACCTATGAGGAGCTGGGCCAAAGGGACACGAGAAGTCTGTGGCAGAACCAGGTCTCCTGAGCCCCAGGCCCACACCCTATCCCCTGGACGATCCTTCCCCCATCCGACCTGCCGTGTTAGCCATTAGCCAATAGGCAGCTGTGCTCAGGTGTGCTTGCCAGCAGCCAGATGTTAGAATGGCCTAGCCTGTCCCTGGTGGTTGGACCTCCTACCTGGCCAATGGCAGAGTAGTCCTAGGGCAAAGGGACTCCCAGTCTTGGCTCTGAGATTATCCAGCATTCTTTCCTCTGACCTGGTCTGGAAGCCCCTCAGATGAACTTTGTCTTCCCACGGGTATTTGAATGTGTGCCACCAGAGACCCGCCCAAATCAGAACATTGGTGGGTCTCTACCAGGTATCTGAAAGAAAACCTTCCCCTGGCTAATTCAGTAGGAACTGGAGTTTGGTTTGTTTTCTCTAGACGTCACTCTTTGCATAGCGCTTGGTGAACCCTCCCCTCGCCCCCAGCCGAATCCCCGGCTGCTTACATTCATATGCCACTTGCAAAGATTGTCCTAATGTGAGAGACACGTAGGCATGGATCGGCTCTGACCCCGAGCCGCACGATGGCAAGAGCGTCTCAGGCAGCAGGCTCCGGGCCTTGTTTCACACAGGGGAGGCAGGACTCGGAGCGAAGGGGCTGCGGTGAGCAAGTATCAAGAATCCGACCCACTTTGGAGCTCGCCCACCGTCAGAGCGCTCCTGCAAGGCAGATATTTGCATCGAGGCTAAATCCTTCCCTTCCATCGGTCAGGAACAGCTGCCAGCGCTCCCTCCCCATGCCCCGCGCAGTACTCAGAAGGATTTCTTAGTCAAATGATAATGCTGGACAATGCACTATGCAAATTACAGGGGGAGGGGGCAGTGCCGGGGAGAATTACTTTCAAATGAAGGCACCAGCCTGGCCTAGTTCCTTGGTGGTAGTCCCAGGGATAGCAGCAGCCCTGGCCGGCACCTTGATGCATGGGAGGGAATACGCTGCAGTTGGGTCATAGGAAGAAAAGCGAGTGAAGGGCAACCGCTGTCAAACGATGGTGTGGTGCTGGCCTATAAGGTGGCCTTCCTCCAGCTGCTGGGATGGCGGCATTTTTCACAGAGAAGGTGGGTCTCGGGGGTAGTAAAGGAGCTGCGAACAACGAGCCCCTGATACAGGTGTGGAGGGAAATCTAAGGGCTATGGCAGGAGCACAGGTGGGAGTCAGAACTAGGGGCCATGCTGACGGGTCGCCAAAGTGCAGCTTTCTGGCCTGATCTCACTGACCAGCTGTGACCCACCGTGCTGACGAGAAGCCAGGTCCATGGTGCCCATGCAAGACGGGGATTTTGCATCAGCAGATTCTGCTCCCTAGGGTGCGAGTTCATTTTGGCTTAACCCCTTTTGCGGTTATGGCTGGGCTATGTGCAGAGACACCCTCCCCGGGGAACCGTCCTGCCCATTACATTCGCCCTGCTGTGAGCAAAGGGGTGGGCTGCATCGCGGGCCTTGACGCGCTCTGACAAGCCACCCGCGCGGTGAACGCCAGAGTGGCGGCCTTTTCCGGGGAATAGAGGTGCCTGTAGGAAAGCTCATGGCCCATGGCCGGCCAATGCCGAGGTGTTCAGCCACGAAGTGCTGGAGCAGGAGGCATGGGCAGGGGACCAGGATTTGGGCATGTTACCAAACGCAACTTTGCTTTTGTTGTTCAGCCCAGGTTGGTTCCACATTAAGAAGAACAGGCGCCAAGACCTGCCGCCATGGATGAATGGGAGCTTCCGCAGTGGAAGAAGGAAGTCGACAGCCTGAAATACCAACTGGCTTACAAGAGGGAGATGTCCTCCAAAACAATACCGGAGTGAGTCCATGCGCTCCACTGCCCCCCACTTCCCCGGCCATTTGTTGCCAACATGGAAAGAGTTGGTGGCTCTCAGCCCACGGCCTAGTGGATACACACCCTCCTCCCAAACAGGTCACTGGCCCACATTGACGTAAATTGGTGTAACGCCTTGCAGGTCAATGGCTCCCTGCCACTTTGCACCAGCTGAGGCGCTGACGCGCTTTGTTCCTGCAGCCTCAGCAGAACGGTCACGGGTGAGCGAGGCGCTGAGCTCTGCAAACCTTGCTGGGTGCTCTGCGGGAGGGGCACTGCCAGGCCCATACGATGTTTGCCCTGCTGGGCCTGTAGCTACCACGCCCTGCAGAACCAGGCTGGATGTGCACGAGAAACAGCCATTCCCCTCTCCACGCCCACAGCCTGGATCCGTGCGCGTACGCGTGTGTCAAACACGTGAGCAAAGGCGGGCGCCCCATTTGCAGCTACCTTTGAAAATCGGAGCCTTTGAGGTGCTTTTGTATTATAAACCTGATTGCATTGGGGATAACTCCATAGAGAACGTGGCCGGACCTATTCCAGTCTAGTCACCTCTCCTGGCTTCTGGAGAAAGCCATATGCCTTGGTTAGTGAAAGGAGCGATGCACTGGTCATTTAAACCCTGGCGGCTCTAAGAATCCAATCCAAAATCTGTCTATCTAGTGGAAGTGCTGCCCCAGCTGCTCCCCGCCTGATGTTCCAGCAGTATCAGGGACAGCCGCCCTTGTGTCAGCCTCTGCCCTCAAAAAACTCCTCCCCCTTCTGGCTTAGTGATTGCTTCCCACTTGCTGGTGCTGCGCAATCGCTCATCTGGAACGTAATCAGCTCCACGTGCTCAAAACACCAAGGAGCAGGCCCCTCAAATGAGAGACACAATAAAGGCTGGAGTCTTTTTTATTTGCCTTCTGGTTTCTGAGCTGCTATGAGGGCTTTTTATTGATTAAAAGCGGAGCTTCGCACGTAATCACCTGACTCTGGGAGATGGGGCTTTAAAAACAAAATACCAAATATTGAGAGAGCCGGGCATCACGGCAACCTCTAGCTGGGGTGGGGTGGGGTGGGGTGGAGGAATTATTAGCAGAGGTTTGTCCTTGAAACTTTGGGGCCCTTTTAAAGTGCTCATTTAGTAGAATGGCCATTGCAAGTGGAAGCCCCCGAGTGCTGTTTTCACACGAATACAGCGATTGTGAGTGAAGTACTAAGGTCAAATACTAGCTCAGCTCTCACACTGAACGTGAGTTGGCTGGTGTGATCCCCAAATCACCGCCTCACCAGCAGCTCTACCAGCACATGGCTGGCTGTCTCAGGTCTGGAATAACAGCGGGGGGGTTGGAAGTTAGGCCTGAGGTGCTTTGCTGGATGTTTTTTTTTGGGGGGGGAACAGGTCTGGATTAAAATTGGGGAGGGGGGACTGCAGGTCAGGAAGGCGATGCACGGGCATGCTTACTGGGCCCAGCTCAAATCTGAACCGTCAGCACTTGAGAACTAACATGTTTAGCGGAAAAGGGTTACAATCCACATTCACACCCCTGGCCCCATTCTGTCGGGGGGTCTAAGCGCTTGATGCCATGCAGCGCTGTGGGTGCTGCCATGGGCTGATCACGGAGGAGCGGTCGGGGAGGCAATGCTCCGAAGTTTAACAACGTCTGCTTTCAGACACAAAGTCTGGGTGACGTGAGGTGGGCCCAGCCCTGTGTGCTGAATACTTGCCCTCCCCAGGCTGTGGTGGGCGCGTTCAGTCCAGAAACACTCTGTGACTAGCACTTTGAAATGCTGATTATTCTCTGCAACCTTCCAGCCATGCCCCAGAATGCAGCATTCCAGCTGGTCATTACTATCAGGTGAAATTGATATTTCTGGTATCAATGGCATCAGCGTGATGCCATCTGGGAGGAGGATGGCAAATCTAGCAGCGGCCAATGGTTTCATGGGGGATAAAATAAATAAGCTAGATGCTCCTTAAAATGCACTGCGTTGTTAAATACTCCTCCACCGCTTGGTGATAAGGACATTCAGCCCCGCTCTGCGCCCAACGCGGAAGCCTTTGCATTTCACTCTCGAGGCAGTGCGCTTCCAAGCGTTAGACACCTCCTCATAGTTAAACTGCTGGCTGGGTAATCGATTGCATGTGTGAATGGACATAGTGCAAAACCAAGGAGTTTTAAACCAGAGGCTCTTTAAACTGTGGTCTGCAGCAGGCGGACAGCTCACATGATATTGACTCCTCAGTTTCAGCTGCTAATTCCCATGAACAGAAACTCAGAGGACTTTAAATGCATCGGTCTTCTTACTTCCCCCTCTGTAGTCTGGAAAGATTCGGTGATTGTGAATGGGAGAGGAATGTAGGTCCGTGCAATCATGAATGGGAGTGCGGCGTCCGAGAGACAAGCACGTTATTAAAACACGACCGACACGGCGATCCAGTTGAGGAATCCTGACTTGAAACAAAGTAGCTGAAAAATTAGCGGCTCCTTCGTCTTCTCTAATCACCTGTGTCTGAGGTCTCCGGCTCAGTGTAGGACATGTGGGCACTACCGCTGCTTAAGATGGTTCCCTATAACCTGCTCTATTCAAGGTGGCAACTTTTAAAGAGGAGACATACAGACACACACACACACAAAAGATGAAGACAGCAGCTAAGAGGAGGGAACTGATTTTTTTAAAATATTCAGATCTTGAGAAGGTTATTTATTAGTATTTGCTCGGTGAGTTATACGGGTGCTGCATTTCCAGGATGCTGGAGGTTTGGAGCTGTATAAAGCATTCTAGGAACTTTGGGGATGCAAGGCTCTTTGTACATGGAAAACGTGTACATTTGTGATTGGCCGTGTCCCTCCCACCCATCCATGCTGATGCGTGACCTCGGCTAGCTAGGGCCATTGTTTATTTGGGATATCATTTGCCTAATGTACCAAAAAACCTCATACCAGAACCTTTTACGCCTCTGGCATCTGCAGTTCTGGCAATTTCCCCCATCACAAAGGCACCATTAGCACAGGGGGTGTGTGCATGCACAGATGTGCTTGATCACGGCCCGTGGGGGAAGCCACAGGCCCTTGGCTCCACACACACACACATGCACACACAGCAAATTCGCTGCTGCTTCTGTCAGCAAAGAGATGGAAGCCACCTACCTTCCTTCCCTGTGCTCCCTCATGTCGCTGGCTGTGGGACCAGCTGACAGGCCCAAGAGGATGAATGTCAAACAGGGACCTGCCATCCCTCCCTTCTCTGTTCTCTGCCTTGAGAGGACACCCTCCGCCAGTCTACAGCCTTCAGGTAAGTAGGGGAGAACAAAGAGGGGGGAGGGGATGAGTCAGCAAAACACACGAAGGGGAAAATACACAGAAAAGTAAGAAAAGGAGAAGTGAGACGAAGGGCCAGAAGAAGGGCGAGCAAGTGGCACGTGTAGCTAACCCGAGGCAGGGGCCCGGCGGGAAGCTCCCCCACGCCAGCCGAGACCACTGCACGGGATGGACAGCGTCAAGAAGAGGTTCCTGCTCCCACCACCACAGAAGAGCCCCCAGGGCTTCGTCACCGCGCTGGACAATGCTGTGCTTCTCCTCAGGAGAAGGAGCTGGGCCTCTCTTTGCAGTTGCACTCCTGACTTTCCATACATTCTTGGGAAATTTGTTTAGCCCCTTTGTCTCTTAATTAGAGGATACGACTATATTACGTAGCTCCCGGGGCTAACGGGTTTGCAAAGGGTCTCGTGATGCCACGTAAATGCTAAGTATTATTACTGCATAACAATGAAAAGAAATGTTCTCGCCCACTTCAGCTACAAGAAGGCATGGAGAAACCCAGAGAGCCATTTAACCATTCCCTCTCCCCTCTTCTCTGCAGGTTGATTAAGTGGATAGAAGATAGCATTCCAGAAGACCCATTTCTGAATCCAGAGCTGATGAAAAGCAACCCTTGGGTGGAAAAAGGAAAATGTACCATACTCTAGTCTAATGTATCCAACTCCAACTTGCTACCAAGCGGCAGCGGCTGACAAAACGGCTTTCTCCTGAGATATTCAATTTGCATTAACTCTGAATGTACTTTTTTTTTTATTAGTTAGTTTCCTAATATGACTAACTGAACAAACACTGTTCTCATCTTGTCTTATTTTTATTAGTAGAAGCGGTTCTTTTTTAATACTGAAAAAGCGAATAGCATAAGAGTAACTTGGTAAGAGAGACAATGTACTGGAGAATAGCTGATTAGCAGCATCAGAATAGGAACTGGAAAAGCAATGTCAAACAACAGGCAAAGAGTTTCTCTTGATAATCCTGTAGTTTTCAATTGCGCTTTCACTTTACTATGCTGACCCGTCTGTAAACCTTACAAAGCCTTTTTGAACTTGTAAAGGAAAAACAAAAAGCTTTTATAAAAAAAATGTTCACTACTTTTTTGGTATATTGTAGAATATACAATTTTGCAGCAAAGCAGGTGAAATATGAGAACTAAGGGTTTATAAATGAAATAAACAAAGCAATACTTCACACATTTTTAACATTTTTTATTTTGTTTATTTATTTATTTATTTATTTTTTACAAACATCTGAATAGAAAATAAACGCAGGAAAGTTTTCATGAACCATACTTTTGTTTTAGAAGGCTAAAAGTCACGTTTTTCTTTCTGTTCTGTATGCATTGTTTCTGCGGTTTGATTTCTTTACATTAGCACTAGAGCAAGTCCTTAATGTAAATATTCCGCCTGACGGCATTCGAAACCCCTTCATTAAATCGGAACCAAACATCACTGTTTCCAACGGCCTTTCCGATTTGTTTTTCAACAGAGTCTTGCTCAGATGTTTGATTAGCTGATGGTGAACAGAGAAGGTTGCGGGGGAGGAGGAGAAGATACCATAATGCAATTAAATCAAGGGACTTAAAATTGGAAAGTCTTAAAGATTAGAGACAACAGACTCTCAAGGAAATACCAATAAGACACTGAAACGGATGGCACTTACAAACATTACTGTCGGACACAGTGTTTACTATGAGTAGTCCCACAGTCAATTCCTTCTGACACAGTAAGTGTGTTCAGAACTAGGTTCTGACTTTCAAAAGCCCCTGATCCTACACACACTTCAGCATCTTGTGTAACCTTACAAAAGTCTGGTCTACATTTCAACATTAGATTCACCTCGCTCAGGGGTATGAAAAATGTCACGCCCTGAGCAGAGTAGTTTGATCGACTTAACCCTCCCGGTGCAGACACAGCTAGGTGAACGGAAGAAGTCTTCCATCGACCTATCTTCGTCTCTCAGAGAGAAGGATTAACGACAGCAACAGGAAAATTCCCTCTATCAGTGTAGGAACTGTCTACATTAGGGCACTCCAGCAGCACATCTGTGCTGCTTGCGCAACTGTAGCAGAAACATGCCTTACGTAAAGTTATTCCTTAAAACATTCGCAGAAGCAAAACCGCAGCCATCTTTTGTTACTCATTAAATGGGCCTTTCTACCCTACCTCACTCTTGCTGCTCCATGTAGGGGACTGGACTGGCTTTATGGCCCAGCTTTCTTTCCAATCCTACCATGTACAGAAATGTCTTCAGACAGTTGCAAAACACACCGTGGAAATTGCTACCCAGCTCCATCCACCCCTTTGATGAATCTCAAAGCAGTTTGATTTCAGCATTATGGAACCACAGAAAATATTGCAAAGCTTTCCACTGTAACGTATGTTCCCAGTTTCTTTCCCCTCTCCTGACCAATATCATGCCTGTTCTGCACATACCTGCTGATGGAGACACCTGCTTCTTAACAAGCTGACGCCCGAAGAAGTCCGTTTCTGGCTGTGAAAAGAAATAAAAATGGTTTTAGTATACTCCTCCTCATCAGATCTCTCAGTGCATATTGTTTCTAGTGTGTATTCAAAGAGAATAGTGCCAGCCCAGCCCAGTTCAACATTACACGGGATTTTTATCTAATTACACACCCAAATTACAAACTAGACTTCGTTAAGAACAAAAAGTTGACACAAAATTTATCTGTACATCTTTCTCCACAAAAACACAGCAATACAGGGCTGGAAGAGACTTTGAGAGGTCATCTAGACCATCTCTTTGCACTAAGGCAGGATTCAGTATATCTAGACCATTCTATATTTCAGTCCCCTTTCTTTATTTATTCATATACCCTGGACAGGACCAGAAACCCAAGTAACAACCCTTGGCATGCACAGGAACTAGAGTGCAAATGATTAGAAACAGAGAGTGACAGTGACTGGTCTGATTTCACTCTGAAATGCTGACACCGGGGAGGGAAATAGCAGAAATGGTGACAATTTTAAAAAAAAAAAAAAAAGAATTGCAGTTTTAACTGGCCCAAGGAAGTGCTAGTAACGGTGGGGGGAGGAAGGGCCAGAAAGGCAGAGCGTGGACCAGCAAAGGGCCCGGTCCATGGCAAGGGGCTGAGGCGCCTTCAGCATCTCCCCTCCAGCAGGAAGGATTGAACACCTTGCAGGCCCGGACCCAAAGGGTTCACGTCTTTGGTGCCAGAGGTCAGCTTTACGAAGAGAGCAATGGGCCGCGTTTGCCAGGCTGAGTGCAAGATGAAGGGAAATGGCTTGTTCCGGCATGCAAAGTTCATTTTACTGCGGATGCTGGCGAAGCTGGATTGTTTTACTCACATTTAGTCCAGCCTTCGAATTGTTGGCTTGCTGTTCCGCACCCCTGGGCAGACCGGCCACTGCTTTCCTTGCCTGTCCCCCGCTAGGCTCTGTGCGTGTTGGGATAGCTGAGAAATACCTTTCACTAAACCTGCCTGGGACACAGCAAATGGCTGCCGTCACGGACAGCCCTTTCCTAACTCCGCACGGCTGAGCGTGCGAAGCGGCTGGCTTCCAGGGCCAAAGTGCTGTTTCCTCACGGCGCTGTTCCCTAGAGCACGGAGGTGCTGCATTGGGTGAATGGTGCCCGGTCATCACAATTAGCGGCCGTTCACAATGGGAGGGAAAGCCAGGGAACAGTCCAAGAGCCATTTCGCAGACTGGGCTAGGAGCTCCCTGCCCTGGAAAACATCATCTCTGAATTCTGGATGGTTTCGCAATGGCCACAGGTCTTTCTTCTAGAAAAATATTGAAACCTGGTTGTGCTATTGGGCACCCAGGTCATGGTTTTGGGCATGCATTGCCAACAGCATGCAAGAGACGTGAAATGTGGCAGTCCGCTCGGGCCTTTGCTATTGCTACTGATTTTACACCGAAGCTGCTCAGATGCTATGGTGATGGAGAGCAGGATAACACCTGAAGACAGACAGACAGTTCCACATTTACCACTGTAGGCAGAACAAAAGTAACCTGCTGCCTCTTCTGATACCTAGGGAGAGTGTGAGAGCACAACGTTGTGGCATTTCACATTCCTAGGGCTTGTCTACATGGGGACATCCAGGGAAGTTAATTCGAACTAACCAAAGGTGTGAATTTGATGTGAATTAGTTAAACTGCATCACACCCCTGTGTGAACACTCAAATTCAGAATGAGAGTGGCCTTAAACGGTTTATCTTAATTCACTTCCACTTTAAGGCCACTTTAATTCTGAACAGAAGCATCCACACAGGGATTGGATTTAATGTGGTTTAATTAATGCACTTCAAATTCACATTTTGACTTACTTCAGATTAACTTTCCTGGCTGTCCCCATGTAGACAAGCCCTTGGTCTGACCATTGCTCCTTCTTTCAACAGCGATACCTATTGCGTAAAGAAAGCTCCATGAAACGTTATGAGGATGTCCGTGGGATGCTCTCTCCCTACCAGCGAATTCAGCAACATAAATCTGAACCCAGAGACCGCGCTCTCCGGCCACCCCAAGCACCCACAAACACACGGATGTTTCTAGAAGCTTGGCTGCCGTGCGAAAACAAAGTAGGAGGGCTCGTGATTAAACTCCTAACCAGGCCCCAGGTTCTCCTGCTCCAGACTTCTGGATGAGAAAGAAACACTCCATGCCCAGAGGGGCGCCCCAGGGTCAGGTCTTTGAGGCAATCTCGGCTGTAGTTGCTGCGTTTTGTCTCAGTGGGCCTGTTTACAGGACATGGGAGGGCGACACCCCTAGATATAACCAGTGGCAACAAGCTGAGCCCGGAGGCCACGAAGGTCTGGGTCACCCTGGCCAGCTCTGGGACTGAGAGACCCAGGAGCCATCTTCGAGCGGGCTGGATGAGTGCGATTTTTGCGGCGTGGTTATTTAAGTGTCAAATAGCACCAAGCAGTTCATATGCTCCCCCCACCCCAGGCTGCACACGCCACCGCTTTCCGAGGGCAGGTGGCCTGGACGGAGCAGCACGTCAGACAAGAAGCAAAGTCGATTCTGATGCGTTCACTTTCCTTTTTTCCTGGTGTGGTTAGTCACTTACTGCCCAATTCTAGAATCGAGCCATTCCAGCCAGACCCCCCCTGTGCTGGGTGTGAATGAGCCGGGTCCTACTGTAACAACCGACAAGGTCAGAACAATAAAAAGGAAAATGAATCCACAAACCAAGGTGCTTCTGAATGTATTTATCTGTTATTTTTAAAATGGGCTCTTTGGTTCTTGGTTTTATTTCACATCCTCAAAGCCACAGAGCTTATTTTTGCTACGGCTTATACTCTCTATCTGCCATTAACTTGATTTCCCCCTGGATGAGATTACTGGGGTATAATGATCCACTGGATTAGAAAGAACTCTGAGCATTTCTCCGATCGGCAACAGCCCCCTTCCGGGCACTGCTGCTGCACTGGAAGTTTTGCAGTCCCAGTTTGACTAGGACCAGAATTTCCTTGCTACGTATCCACTGGCATTGCAGGAGGGGAACTGGACGGCTCAGGAGATCGGTAAATGGATACAGAGCCTCTCCCCAATAGGTCACCGATTCAAACCCCACCTGGCTCAGCGGCGATCAAGACAACCAGGCGGTAGCCCCCAGTGGCCAGTTGATGGCTTGGGTGAAATGAGTTGGGCCGGGGCTCAGTGTCAAGCAGACAGAGGTTCCCGTGACACTGACTGGCCCCCTTGCTGGAAGCCACAGCAGCGTAGTGTCTGGCCGCTGTGACAATCGGGGTGCAGACACCCTGAGGGAAGAACAGGATGTCTGAATCCCACAGACTGAGTAACTGAATCAACTGGTCGCACACAAGGTTATTATAAACGTGTGTCAGGCAAGTTGTGCGTACAGGTTAGAGTTCTGAATGTGTGCGCGTCTCTTTGTGTAGAACGTTGTAATTGTAACTGGGGTGCAACCTCAGGGTCATCTCACAACGGAGGGTGAGGCAACAGGCAAGGAGGGGCACCTCCCGGACTAGCTGCTTAGACGAAACTGGTGTAACCATGAGAAAGACGCTGGTGGACCATGCGAGTTAATGGGAAGACATTAAAACTGGGAAGAAAACCAAGAAAGGAGAGAGCTTCCCCCACTAGGGGTAACCAGGAATGACCATAATCTGAGAGAAAGAAAAAAACCCTGCAAACCCTGTTAAAAAGGGAAGGGGTTGAAGTGAAGGGGAGGGCCAGTCTCAAAGCAGGGTGCTGTCTGTGAAAGACGGGATCTCTGCTAGGAGGGGGCACACTGGGAACCTGTCCAGAGTCAACAGGTAACTTGTATTAGAAAAGGGAGTTTAGCTGATACAGGAGCATAAAGCCTGAGCTCACGTCTTTATGCTGATTTTCTGTGTAACCTGCACGTGTTGCTTTTCCTCATCATTTCATCTCTGAATCTACGGTTTTCCTATTCAGTGACTGTTCTGTTGATTTTTACACCCCCCCCCCCTCCCGGCAGGTCTCCGGCGGGCAAACTGTGTGCAGCGTGCGTTCCAAAGGGGACTGCTAATTGGGGGCAGGCTTCATGTCTTTGAGGGTGATGGGCCAGAGGGGAGAAGTCCAGGCACCCAGGAGTTAAGATTTGCAGAGACCGGATGGGGCTGCTGGGCTCACCCAGCGGGCGGACGACAGGGTGAAACCGTACGCCTCCAGTTCGGCTGCTGGCGTCACAGCTCTGGGCCAGAGCAGCCCAGCATTCAGGCCACCCAAAGTGGCACGGGAAAAGGAAAGGGTGAAATCGCCTATTACCAGGAAGCCCGCTCGCCCCTCTGCCTCTCAGGAGACACTGGGCTGAGATAGGCTGCACGTCTAGCCCCCCCCTCGGTCTAGCCCCCTTTGTTCATATCCCAGGCGGTCTGGAGAGGCAGCCAGGATCGTTTAGCAGGCTGGGGATTGAACCCATGTCTCCAAATTGCCTGTGTGACCGTGGCCAATGCACCGAATCCACCCCGGGTCTGAGCACCGCCAGCCGTAAAACGGCTTATTAATGAGCAAGCTAACAACCAATACCTAGCGCATTTCAGCAGCTCATCTCCACACGCTCCCACTATCAGAAGAGAAGGGACTTGTCCAAGATCACGCACCCGGCCTCCCAAAGCCTCTAACCGTATGTTTCCTAAGCTACGCACCCCTCAAACCGGCAGCTGGGTTTCCTTCATTTAGCCCCCCCACAAAAGATTAAGCCCAAATCTTTAGCTGGTACAAATCGGCAGAGCTGCCTAGAATTCAATGGAGCCGTGATGATTTACACCATGTGAGGGTCTGGCCCTGAGGACTTGGAGGCAGGCTGATAACATTGCTAATATTGCAGCTGCTGGTCTGCTTGTGCCTGGCACGTGGGTAATTCTGCCATCAATATTTAATTATACTGCTCTACGCACTATCAAAATCACTGATGCATTTAAAGGAAGCGTGGTATTGAATCTCTGCGTTTTTACAGAGAGGAAAAGAGGTTTATAAATATCCACCATCGACCGCACCCTCTCCCGCAATGCCGTTGTGAGAGATCTCTTCACTGCACACATGCAGTTGATTCTCCTCCACCCTGTGTACGGTTTAATACACCAGTATGCAATCTGCAGCAGCGGTGCTGCCAGCTCAGGAAATGTGTTTTTAGCTGGATCACAGCAGTAGCAAGAGCCTCTGGGAAACTCGCTTGTTTCCTGGCTCCCAGGACATTCAAATCCCAAAGCCCATTTGGCAGAGGCAACGGATGCCAGGTTTCTTAGCTACACCTCCTCTGAAACACAGCTCCTGGAGATAAACACCCCGGTGCTTGGACCGCAGAGAGGCGGGGCGTTCACACTGCAGCCTGTTCTGACCGAGCAAAAGCAGGCCCAACCGCAATGCTCATTCCGCCAAAACCAGTTATAATCCTTATACATACAAGGGTCGGATCCCACAGCTGGTGTGAATGAGCATTGCTCCAGTGGAGCCAACTGAGCTAGGCCAATTTACACCAGCTAAAGATCTGACTGCTGAGTGCTGAAAAGCAAAACAGAATTTGAATCAAGTGGAATGTGCTTCTCGAATGTGCTTCTCGTCGTCACTTTGCACAGAGCTTGAGGACGCTAAGGTAGAAAGAAGCTGCAGGGGCCATTCCAGGCTCAGTAGCTCATGCATGTATTGGGGGACAGTTATTTCCCGCTCTTTTAAAATGGTGCCGGGGGCTTTTCAGCTTCAATCTAGATGGTCGACCATAGAGGGGATCTTGGTTCAGGGTTTCCTCTCAAAGATGGGCATGTCTAGCCACGCCAATGTCCTCCCGAGGGATGACCCTACACAGTTCGGGGATAGGAGCATGTGACCAGATGGGCAACAGCTGGCTGCCTTGATATCAAAGAACATGCCACGGCTGGTATTTTTACAAATCAGAGGCAAAACCAGTCACTTAAATGCCATGAAAAACTGCAGCCCATTCAGGGTGTGTCTACACTTAACTGCAGTGCAGACACTTAGTTAACACAGCCACAGGAGGAGTTGTTCTGTTGCTGTAGTTAATCCACCCCCAGGAGCGGCAGTGCTAGGTCAAAGGAAGAATTCTTCTGTCACCCCAGCTGTGTCTGTATTGGGCGTTAGGCTGATCTAACTACATCTCACAGAGCCCTGTGAGACAGCCCTGAGCAACGTAGCGAGGTGGACTAAGTCTTAGATGTAGACCAGGCCTCTGAAAGCTATTGTAAGCACCTCAGCGTCTGGCAGCACAGATACCAACCTATGCCCACTGCAACCCAACAACTCGTGTCATCATGGTCCACAAGCAGCTGTCAGATGAGAACCACTCTCCCTGGCCCAGATTTGAACCACTGACCGCAGTGCGGGAACAGTGCCATGTGCCTGGGCCCCAGCCAACCCCCGTTAATTTACCTCCTCTGTGGAAGCTTCCATCTCACCTTTTCCTCAAAGGCGGCTTTCTTCATGATGTGCTGCAGACGCTGCTCATGGTTGCGGACGTTGGACTTGGGCGTCCCTGGCTTTGCACCGGATTTATCTTCTGGCTCCCCGAGGCTTTCTTCAGACACCTGCAATGAGGGAGGTTTACTTGGACAAGCCACATTGTATTTACAATTCCTCCTTCCCACCTGTTCTCTTGGAGACACACAATTGATCCTGTGATCCTTCACTGGAGACTTGCTGTGGGAATCCTCTGCATGGGAACACCCTGGAGTGCTGAGTTCTTGGGTGGTATCACCCTTTCACAGCCCCCAAGTCAGCCAGCCAGCTGTGTTGTGCACATAGCTCTTGGGTGGGCTGTAGGTGCAACTACCCCAAGAAGACAGTGCAGCCTAGTGGCTGGGGCACTGAACCAGAAATCAAGAGACCCAAGTTCTTGTGCCACTGAGCTGTTGTTTTGACCATTAAGTCCATTACTTCACCTCTCTGTGCCTGTCTTTTCTCTCCTGCCCTGTGTCTGTTTTGTCTATTTGGATTGTGAGCTCTTTGGGGGTGGACTCTCTTTCCCTATGTGTACGTACAGCACCTAGCACAATGGGACCCAGATTGAAGCAGGGAATTTTAGGGGCTTCTGCACTATAATTAATGTGAGGTTGTAACAAGCTTCTACCGACGTGGAAATAAAAATCTAATGCTCAGGACCCTTAGAAATTCCAAAGACTGCAGATGACAAAGCACCCCAGAGAGAGAGATTTCAAGCGGTGTTTGCTTCCTTGGGAAGTGAGATGAAAGACGTTGCCAAGCAGTTTTCACAGGACACAGGGCTCGCTTGGCTCAGTTCTGTTTAGTGCAGCTTACTGGCAGGACGACAAGAGGGTCTATAGTGGAGGAAGAGCGTGCTGCCCCTGGGGATATGCCTCCAGTTATCTTGGTCCCATCAGACCTACAAGGTACACTGCAAGCCTCTCTCTCTTTTCTCCTGGCCTGGAGGATGTAACTAGAATGAAAAGGAACCTTTTCATCCCCATCCCCATGGCCCCTGAGCACCGTCTTGCCAAGAGACCCACATTTTCCCCCTCTTTCCAGCAGCTGTTGGCCATCTAGCCCAGCCTGATGAAGGCAGCTGGCGAGGCGATGGCCGCACCTGCCCGGGCCCACCTTGTGTTATCAAGACGAGACCCCTCCAGGCTCCCGTTCTCCTCCAGACATGCATGCCCCGCAAAATGGAACGGCGGTGTAGCAAGGCACTGTGGCCTTCCTCGGAGCCTGGGCCCAAGGAAGGGTCGCGACGCCCCGGCTGGACCGTGCCACCGGCTTACAGGCTGCCTCAGAACTCTCCAGCCAACAGAACCGGCCTCAAACCCAAGTTCGTGAAGCGTTTTAAGGCCCCGTGGAGTCTGGTTGACACCCTGGTTGACTATTTCCTATCGCTCCTACTTCCCATTTGTTCACGGGGACTTTCACAAGCAGACGGGACAGGGAGGTGCCCAGCTTCCCCTGAAACTCGGTGGGTGCCTAACAGCCCTTGTATCTTTGGAAATCTCCCCCTAAGGGCACGTCTATACTGCACTGTAAATCGGGATCTGTGGGGGTGTTTCCAAGCCCGTGCTTGAGCATCCACACTGCTTACAATGGCTGGACCTGGGTCGCACAACCGTGCTCCCGCGACCAGACTGCACTAGGCAGATTTTTTGACTCAGGTCTGCAGCTTGAGCTGTGTCCACACAGCAAAAGGACAGGACCTGGACCAGAATCTCAGTGGCACTCGGGCTCGGACCTACTCCTCAGCAGGATCCTTGGACCTGGGTCCGGAGTGCCTGCTGACCCCAATCAGACTGATGTGTGTATGTGGACAGAAGGGGGACGTGGGCTCAAACCAGAGTCAGAGCCCAGGCTTAGTGCAGTGTAGACAGACCCTACATCCCAGCTTAGAGCTCAGTCCTGCCGCCCTCATGCACACAGCATTTTCCCCGCTGGTTGTCAGACTTTTTTCACTCCGCTCTCTGGGAATCAAAGTTCACTAGAGACCCATTTTGCCTTCCTCTGGAAGAAGCCGACCGGTGATCTCAGAGCACGGTTTTTGTCTGGTCTGTTTCGACTGCAAGCTCTTTGAAGCAGGGACTGTCTACTGTGTGCGTCTGTGCAATGCCTTGCACGGTGCAGCCCCAGGCTGGCTGGCCCTTCGGCACTGCTGTAATAAACCATAAGAATGACAATTTTTTACACACACAAAATCCTAATGTACAGGCAACTATTTGCCATCCTTTTCAGTCTCCCGCAGGAACGTGGAACATTTCAGCCCGGCTCGTCCTCTCAGTCACGCTGGGGCCTGCGTTGCCCTGATGGCATCACGTAAACAAGAATCCTCCAGAGATTTTTACACCGTCACTTTTCCCCACTCGCACACCGTGAAAAACACCCGCTGCTGCGCGTCGCCGGCTCTTAAGGATTAATTAGCGCCTCCAGCTGCACCGAGGGAGGACTCTGTTGAAAGCCACCAGAATCACGTGAGCCTCTGTGATGCCCGTTTCCGAGCCTCCTCATCTCCCCGTCCCTCCCTCCCTCGTTTTTCCAGACAAAGCAAACCACGCGACGAAGGCGACTCCCCGCCGCAGTTCTGCAGTGGAGCTAATGGCCTTAATGCACTAAGAACAGAAATCGACAGGCGGGGACATCGCTCGTCAGCAGGCAAGCGCAGTGCCTGGGGCCTCGGCAGCACTCCAGCATTCCAGTGTGGGTCAGGCATCAGCAGAGGAAACCAATTCATGTGGCTGATGGCTATTTAGGCTTTAAGCCTCTCGGGGCAAGCTGTTTGTGTGTGCGTATTGCTGCCCTCTACTCAGTCTACCGGGTGGAATGTGTCAGGCCCAATCGTGGATTTATCGAGTCCCTCTCCCAGCTGAGGTTGGGAGCTGCTCCTGGTTTCAGAGAGGAAGGTGGAGAGGACCGCCTTGGATGCTGCAGGCACCCAATGATCCCACGGGCTGCCAGGGGATCACCGCAGAGGCAGCTGTGCTTCAGTGAGGGATGAAATGACCTCATGTTCCTGGCAGGCTTTGGGATCTTTGGAAGGAAGGTGACACCAAAGGGTCCAGTAATAAATGATAACGGAATCGACTCTCCTCGAGCACACAGACACCAGAGCATCTCTCTATACAGACTCATCAGCTTCTTCACTGAAACACGCAAATTGCAACGAGATGGGATAAACTCCGAGCGACCGCCAGCCCCTATTGCAAAATCCCTTTGCATTTCAGTGAGCAGGCATTGCCGGGCTCCCTGCAGAAAGATGAACTGTTCGGCTCGGTTAGACACAATGCTAGCAGAGCACATTTCACATGTCGCAAGCCAAGGACAGCTTTAAAGTGGCGGGTGGACAACATACAAACCATTGGCAGGGGGAGGGAGGTTTTAAGCTGGGATTTTCACTTGCAAAACAAAAGCTTTCGCATTGCACTTTGCTTCCGAGGAACGTGGCCAGTCAAAGCTTTTCCCCTCCTCGCTGCCATCATTGGGTGCAGACGGTTAATCCCACTGAGAGGCCACAGCTGAGGATCTGGGCAGAGGCAGCTGGAGTTTTCTAACACACGAGAGCAGCAACTTTGGCTGAGACTTTCCAAAGGGACTAGTGAATCTGGGGTACCCCAAACTGAGTCACCTTAACGGGGGCTAGTTTCCAGTCAGTGCTGAGCACCCTCTCTTGGAATCATTTCCTCCTTTAGGGCTTGCACCCCTATATAACGAGACATCCAGAATCGTTAGTCTTGGCCTCCGTGCACTCTTGCTGCTCACACTGCCCCTATAATTTGTGCAATCTACCCCCGCACTCAATGGGGCGCTCTGTCCCTCTTTAGCTATGCCTGGGCCACACCAATGGATGGCTCTGCCACGTCTGCTCCCTGTAAGCCACAACCAGAGCTCCGGGCCGTCTCCCACGCCTACCTGGTTGATGGTCCGTGCCTGTAGCACAGCTTCGGTCCTCCTCATCTTCTCTAGCTCGATTTCTCTTGCAATGAGTTGCTTGGCCTGGTACGTCAACGGTTTCCGAGCCGGTAGGTCTGGGAATCTACAGACGTCCTCCACGTTTCTAGGGGGTTTTTAATAGAAAAGGGGTGTAAAAAACAAAATAAATAGATGAAACGGATCCAGTTAATACCGGCTGATACTATCCGGCAGCCTTTGGCTGCTGTTAAAAGGGAGATTTTTAGAAAGGTACAAAGTGCAATTGGGACCCAGCTCCCATTTCTGCTTTTGAAAATCTTACCCTCAAAATCTAGGGTGAAAGGTTCATTTAAACTGATCTGCAGACTTATGGATCAGGGTTTTTGCTTCATCCTCATCTCATTTGAAATTGAGCACTTGCCTTTCTGTTATCTTTCAGAACAAAGCTTTATTTATTTGGAAAGAAGTGTTGTCTCGGGGTCATCAGGTAGGCGGCTGGGAGTCAGGAGACCTGGGTTCTAGCCGCAGATGTGTCACTTCCTCCATGTGTGACTTTGGGTAAGCAATTGTGCCCTTGGGGCTCGGTTTCCCCATCTTTAAATACTTACTCGCCTCTCAGGGTTGTGCTGAGGTACACAGGTTTGAGAAGCACTTTGAAATCACTGGGTGAAACGGGCCAGAAATGCAGATCAGGGTCACTTCAATGGAGTCAGAACCAGTGAGAGGTTCGCACAGGTCACCTGCTTGTAGACGTCTGTTTTAATGTGAACACGGTGAATAGAATACGCTTGTGCAAGGAGCCCGATTGACAGCCCCGGGGCTGTCAGAGCTTTGCTTAGCCACGGTCAACATGCTTCCACCACAGCTCAAAACCAACCACCTGTCACGGCCAGGGCAGCAGTCGGCAGGTCACCCTTTCCTTGGCCTGTCTGCCACAGGTGCCAACAGGAACGCCAGTTAGTATTAGCTGTATGGTCCAGTAGGAATGGGGCCAAGCGGCTGACCCAGAGACACCAGCAGCATTCAGCCAAGTGACCGTGAGGGTCAAAACACTGCACCGCTACCATTCCCAGCCCACCAAATCCCCACCGTACAGGTGTATCTGCACACAAACACCGAGGGTAGGCACAGACTGATTTTAAGGTCAGCCGAGACCATTCCGCTTTTCTCGTCTGGCCTCCTCCGTAACACGGTGACACAGTAATTCCTGTACCGAGCACGATAACCTGGGGCTGGACCACTGCGTATCTTTTTGAAGGTCAGCTGATTCTGATTTAAAGACATCAAATGAGGGAGACTCCACCACATCCCTTGGTGACCTGATCCAATGGCTAATTAAAAGTCTGCGCCTTATTTCCAGTTCATCATCCAACCATCAGATCTTTGTCAGTCTAATTATAGGGCCCGTTAGTATCTGAGAGCTTCCACCCATGCAGGCACTTACCTCCAGAGATCAAGTCCACTTTTCAACCTCCGCTAGGACCCACTATACCTCTTTCTCATGTTCCTGTATATATAGCCTTATTGAACAGAGAGCAAAATTTGGAAGGGCTCAAACACCTGAGACGTCCAAGGTTGGTACCTATGGCAAACGTGTCTGATAGAAATCTTTCATTGATGTTTGCAGCATTGCTGTAGCCACCTTGATCCCAGGATATTAGAGAGGCAAGATTGGGAAGGTATTACCTTTCATTGGATCAACTTTTGTTGGTGAAAGGGATCTGAAAAACAGCTCAGTGTAAGCTCCAGAGCTGGTCTCTTTCACCAACAAAAGTTGGCCCAATAAAAGATATTTGCCTGGCGTGCCTTGTCTCACTGACAGAAATATCAATTATTCAGCAGCAGAACAAGTCTGCTGAGTCTTGTTCTGTCTAGTTCCAGTGCTCTGCCATTGAGTTGTAGAAGCTAAAATAAAGCGGGTCACCTGGGTTTAAAATATTTTCTGAAGATTATTCAGGGAGAAATCCTGGATTAAAAGGATTAAGGGAATATGGGGGGGGGGGGGGAGGAGTGGGGGCGACAGGGGGCATGGACTAGACAAGGAAACAGATAACATAATAGACAGATTTTATTGCAGCTATTGCAATTTGGTCAAAAGACTAATTTCTACAACCTAAATGTCAGACATTTGCCTTTTTGCTACACCTCCTACCCCATTCTGCAACACAAAGGGCGCGCATCTACTCCAGGACAAGCTAAGAACCATCTACAAGAAGAGAGGTTTGGTCTTTGCTGGAGTTTCCCCTTACTAGGTATTTAGTACCTGACCCAAAGCCCAGGGAGGTGAATGGGATTGACCATACACTTCAAAGGTTTGGGATCCTAGACCTAACACACACAACACAAGATCTGGGATTTAATGAACTGAGAAGATCAACACACTTGCAGATAAGTCCAACAATTTTCAATGGATTTCAACAACAGATGTATTTAGAATTAACTCCCCAGTGCCACACCACAATGTGAAAGAGAATTCAAAAAAGAGACCATTTCTAGTTCTTCATCTCGGCTGACCGGCTTTCCCAATAAATCAGCACACTGGCAAAAGATCTGCAGTATCTGATCTGCCTGTCTGAGAAATTAAACCCTCCATCGGCTGTGAAAAGACTCCAATTCACTATGTATCAGTTTGGCCAGCCAGCTCTCTCTATGCAAGGCAGACATAAAAGTCGATTCAGAGGTAAAGCACACTCCACGCTAGAGCAACCTGTCAGAGCATTTCCTGGTGTACTGTATGTCTTTTTCTTCAAAAAAAAAAAAAAAAAAAAAAGGTGCCTAATGTAGCAAAGTGTCTCTGCCCATTCCACTTGAAGGGGTTTAATTAAGCATCCTTCACATAAACTGCCTCGGAAACTTCCTGCCACAATTTCCTATCCAGCGTGGTATGCAATAAAGGAGAAAAAAGGGATTATAACCAACTCCTATTTATTTTAGTGAGATATGCTATAAACAGTTATTTTGGCTAAGCAAAGCAGTTTTATTCTTAACAGGATCTGAGTGCTGGACTTGGAGGGAAGCCTTTCTCAGAGCAGTTACAACATGAACAGAGCCAGAGAATTTCGTCGAAACCAGATTATCCTTCTTGTATAACAATTACAAATAGTTGTATGTTTTATTTCCACTTGATAATAGTTCTCTTGAAAAAGAGCAAACACACGCATGTATCAGAAGAATTCTCAATGATTTAGAGACCAGCTTTCTGTCCAATTTGCTATTTAAAAAGACATTCTCCTTCCAGTTTTCCCATTTTCTCTCTCTTGCCTTCAGAGACAGGAACAAAGTCATAAGACAGACACCTGAATCGGAAGCTACAGAAAAAATAAGGACTTTTTTCACAGAGCTTTGCTTTAAAATGTTGCTCTTTCATTTCAAATATTCCTCTCCTGTAGAAGTTTCTTTGGCTTAAAATGAGATTTAGAGAGATTTTTCTATTTTAAATTAGAATAGCCACTAGCAGTTTTGAGAAACAGCTGTATTGTACATTTTTGTTTTCCCAGTAACCCATGGCCAGGAAACCTGAAGTGCAAACAGGCCATAATGCACCTTCACATTTTTTCAGATAGTTACAGTAACTTTTTCAGCACATTGCAGAAAATGCCAGCAAAAGAAAAAGCCCAGACTCAAGAGTCAGGATCAAATATCACAGCACGTGCCTGAACCAAATAGTGCTTTTAATGTCCTGTGGTTTTCACATCCTGCAACATTTTCAATTAAAAGCCAAAAATAGGGACAATACGGGAAAGGAAACCATTTCACTACAACTGGAGGCTATTAAGTCAGTTTATATATTCCACCCCCTCGTCCATTCCATTTTGTGAAATCTACAAGTGCAGCTTCAATAAAGGTGAAGAAATCACTTGAAGCAAATCTAAATATCTACTGCGTAGCATAACTGTCAGCAATAAGATGACAGAGTGAAACCGGTGCAAAATGCTTGTCCAACAACTGCTATCTTAAAATACCACCACAATATATCCTCAGACGTACCAAGTGCAATTCTAATCCACCATCACTAGAAGACCCACCTCCATTAAGCTTCTCTTTTACTAAAAGGCTAGTTCAACTTTTTCCAGTCCTTTGGTTTGTCTCTTGAAAAAGGTTTCATTGTAATTTAAATACAGTGTTTGATTTAACGCTGGCTATTTTTTTTTTTTAATCTTGGAGACTACATTAGCCCAACTGTTAGCTATAGTCTGGGTCCTATATTACTAATCTGTAATGCAGTCCCAACCCCTTGGATGTGTGAACGGTATTGTACATACTTCAAGCATAATATTTTAAAATTATTAGGTCTGTAGCCTGGTAACAAAATACCATTAATACTAATATTCAGCAAGTAAAAATATAACAAGGGGCCACATTCAGTCCTGGTGTAACCTCACAGACATCAGTGAGGTTACATCAAGTAGTAACACAAAACCATAGCTACACAACGTTCCTTTGGAAAGGTCTACTGTAATCCCCACTTACTCCATATTAGCCTATGGAACTTGACACATTTTTGGCAAACGGAATGATGCCATTTTCCTATGCTTTTGTGGTGTGTGGACAAAAATTTAAATGGGGAAAGGCCCCGATGCAGAGGGAAATCTCCATCTTATTAGATATATCCCTCGTTTTTAATGCTATGAATCTGTGACAAAGCGTAGCACATTTTGCATTGGGCAGAGCCATCTTCAAAATGACTCTCTCTCTCACCAAAACCAGCCTCAATTTCCGGATACACCCCCAACATTTAATTCAACACAAAAAGCTCACAGCGAAAGGTAACCATTGTCCCTGGGTCGAGTCCTCTGTTTGCAGAGTGCTGATGTTTCCAAAAGCTGGATCTCCTTTAATTTGCTTTGTGCCAGCAAGATGATGCTAACTTGGCTTTGGACAAATTCGTCTTCACTGAGAAGCCAAGTTTAAAAATCATATTGCACAGAATACCACTCAAGGCAGACAGGACTGCATTGTTACTGCTCAGAACATTGCAAGCCGGAGAAGACAGATGGGGAGAGTGACGTAGAATTGCTGAGAACACTGTGCACAAAACCCTCCTGTCCTGGGAAAGTTGCTCTCAAGGAGTTTGCTGTACGAAGTTTTCCTTTTCAGATCATCCCATGGCAATAGAGCCCAATCAATCAAAACTCTCTCTCTCCATCCATGCCAGTTGCTTCCATCCCAACTCAACAAACGAGAGGTGGGGCAGACCTATCTCCTGTCAAACCGGTCACTCACCCACAGAGGCCACGTAAACCCAGCCAAGGGTAAGGAGTCTTTCACTGTTTGGCGAAGTTCAGGCCATTGTAAGCATACTTCTCGGTGACGTTCCTCGTGGGTTCATCTCCGGTGGATTGCTGGAGCATGGCGGGCAGGTAAATGAACAGATAGATCAACCCGAGAAGGACCAGCGCAATTACAAGCGGCACTCCCCAATCCGTGATGAACAAAGTCTCCCGGCAGCGAGCCTGGAACATCGGAGCTGACGTCCATGCCGCATTCTAGCGATCCTTGGGAAAAAGGAGAGCCACAGGCATCTTGGATTTTGTTCTCTGTCGGCTCTTCATGCGCCTCTGTTAAAAGCCGAAAGGCAGCTGTTTCCCCTTCTTTAATCCGATTAAAGCAAACAATCTCACTCCAGCATCAGCTTGAGTGAATGACCAGGGAGAGAGTGGAAACTTGCAAGTATCAGGCAGGTGGTGGAAAAGCAAAAGGCATCAGAGTCTCCCTTTCTGCTGTTCTCAAGAGGGAAGAAAAAAACGGAGATTTCACATGGAGATGGTGGGGGATTTGTGACACCTGAATATATTCCTGGGAAGAAATGGCGGAGTGATGCACAAAGGGAATAAGATTCACCATCAGCAACCAAAAGAAAAGGGACGGGGCACTATTTATGTTGAAAAACGTCACTAAGCCCCTTAGAAGCATAAGGGATTTGGAATGACAGGACCTTTCGGCAGAATTAACCTTGGATGGAAGCGCTTTGCAAAAAGATTTCTTGAATGGGAAAAAAGAGACAAGCAGTAAAGAGGCACAAGTCCTTTCCACGGGATGTCTGCTCTTGCATCCATTGGGTGCTTTTGAATTTTTTTGTTTATTGCTCAATTTAAGCCATTCCCTTCACCCATTTGTAAATCACAAGTACTGCCGCTATGCGAGGTTTTGGCTTTTGTAAATTATCATTACTAAAGTGATGGAAGTCAGTAGCACAGGAAGCACGTCAGCATGTAAATTTCATCCAATTGCCATAATTAATTACAATATTTAAATGATCTTTCTTAAGCCATTTTCTCTCCCTGAGAGATCCTGGTCCATCCAAAAGGCTCATGCTCCCAGGGGAATTCTGCCCAATGCCAAATGAGAGGATTTTTGGCTGGTGGTTAGAGCAGAGGATCCGGGTTCTAACCCTGGCTCCGTCAGCAAATCATTTAACCTTGCTGTGCCTCAGTTTTCCCACCTGCAAAATGGGAATAACATTTTCCTACCTTATTAGAAGTGTGAGGCTTAATTAACACATTATATATAACACATGATTATAAACAAAAATATGTTAATAGTGGGTTTTTTAGTACTTCTTATCGGAGGATCTGAAAACGATTTATAGAGGCTTTCCAGCGTTACTTCCATTTTACACAGAGACAGCTATGGGGACTTGACACCACCCACAGAGTTTGTCAGTGGCAGAATTGGGAATAGATTCATAGATAAGTCCCGCAGTCTGCTCCCTAAATAACACAAGCCATAGGATTCCCTGAATTAATTCTTGTTTGAACTAGAACACTTCCTACTGATGTGTTTATAGCCATCTATAAAAAGTTATTCATGTCTGTTAGATGCTTATAACATCTATTAATTGTTTTATAAATGGAATCTTAATATAAAGTCTGACAAAAAAAATTGAACATAGCTAAGAAGGATCTGCATGAACAAGGCTCATCTCTGCTAAATTCAGCTTCTAAAAAATTTTAACTGCTGTTTGTAAGTTTGAGAGATTTCTAGTGTACCCAATTGTGCATCTCAGGACACAGATGCATTGAATTTTAATCTGGTTGCTGTACTTCAGACAGGACGGGCAGCGGAAATATGATATCTCTCTGATATATATTTGTAGCCTGGTTGAAAAGCTCAAGACGTTTGCTGAGCACCTGAACTAGGACGCGTCAAAGTTTTCCAAAATTCAATTTTTCAATGGAAAAAGAAAAAACAAAGAAAAATGGACAACCAGTTCTAACCTGAGCCTTTGCGTCTCCTGACCTTTCCGAGGTTTGCCACTGTTGATTTGCATTCCTTTGCTTTTGAACGGCAAGTTTTGGGGCGGACTGGCCAGCTGAGAGGACTCGTAATAGACTTTGACCTCTATCATGAAGCATTTATTAAGGCACCTCTTAAAAGCACACCGTGTCTCAGTTGCTGGTTCAAATCCAGCAGCGGGTGCCGCTAAGTGGTTACTGTTTGATGGCTGTTTCATGGTCTCAGTGTCATTCTCCGGGAGCAGAGGCGCATCTCAGAACAGACGTCATCCCTTTGGTACTTGTCACCAAATCGACTAAAGCCTGAATGGAGGAGACTGAACCGCGGGTCCCTCCTGGCAGAGCGGAGTCTGGGTGAAGCTTGTCACTCCATGCTCCTTTTGTGGTGGCACAGAGGAGTATCAGTCCACAGGGCTGTCAGTCCAAATCCTTCAGCCAAACATTACATTCGCATAGAAATGTCAATGGTGAAAAATAAGCAAGTGATCAAATTCTCTGCACGGCAGCCATGTCACATGGCCTGGGACTATAAGCGGTCATTTACATAACCCTGTAGGTATGTCTGATTTACATACTTGGACTGTAATTTCTCTGGGGCAGGGACTATCTTTTTGTTCTGCATTTGTACAGCACCTAGCACACTGGGGCATGACTGGGACACTTAGGTGCTACTGCACAGCACATAATACATAACTTGCAGACACGCACATTTCTCACTGTGACCCCAGCCTCTGTGGAACAGCGCGGTAGGCCAGGAAGCATCACTATTTTGGAAAGACAATAGTCAAGCAACCTCTATTTCCGTGCTTTCTTCCTTGTGGCCGGTGACTTAACTCATCACCATTGGTTACTGCCTTATGGGGAAGGGTGGCAGAATCTGATTTTTATTTGTCATTTCGATGGATAATATCGGTTTGTATTTTTAAGCATTTTAAAAAATTTGTATAGATTTTCATTGCCTCGGTTGGGTTGAAATTATGGGTTTTAAGGATTCCCCCTCCTCGACTTGAATTTTCAGTTGTGGAAAATTAAAGTGGGGGGAATCAGACAATAATTATTTAAAGACAGTAGATGTTGACAACAGGGCTGCAGGTATGGGGGAGGCTGAGGTCATGGCCCGGTGGAACAGAGCACCCCCGGACAAGTCTAGGACCACAACAAGGATGAACCCCTGGCCGCGGAACCCCTGGCCACTTCTGGATGACTCCTGAACTCCCGGCTGGGATGTGAGCGGGTGGAGGAACAGGGGGCTCTCTGCACAGCTGATCTGGGATACCGGATCCCTGCGGGTGCTGGGATCTGCCCTCACAGACTACTATCAACAGCTGCTTTTCCCCCCATCAATTTGCGTGTGTCAGGTGAAATCGACATTTACCAGCGACTGACTGTTTACATCGAATCCTTCCCAGCCTACTTATGGGGGTTTTTTGTACAGCTCGATAAAGGAATTAAAAAAGTTTTCAGATCCACAACTTTTCTCAGTGAACATATTCTTCCCAGGAGGTTTATATTAGCATCTGCTCTAATCTGTCCGTCAGAATGCATGCAATTCCGTCTTACTGCCGTTAAAAAGAAAAGATAAAGTCTAACAAATGATACTTGGAATGGAGCAGCCACTCCCAACAGCGAGATGACACCCATTAACCACCTGCTACCAAAAACGGGGGTGCGGGGCAGTTGTTTACAGAGATCAGATACAAGCAGCTGTTCACAGCCACCCCACCTACTGAACAGTTAACTGCAAAGCATCCGCCACTAGATTTAGAAACGTGCTGTAAAGCAGAGAGATGGCATGGCCCGGAAATACCCACGAAAGGACCTTCTACAGAACCAAAGGAAAAAAAAACCCAAGACAGATTGGTGAAAGTTAAAGAGGATGAAACAAAGTCTGACAAGCGAGGGGGGAGGAAATGAGGAGGCTGGAAGGGCATGTGTAAACACAACCCCTCTTCCCCCATAAACTCAACAGGCAGAGAAATGAATGTGATATTTTAGCCAGTTTGCCATTTGCTCCTGATCTCGGAACACCTCCTTTTCCCAGTTACTGCAACCGGGAGAACTCAGCCCAATCCTTGAGCTCTCGTGTTGATTACATCACGGAGCAGATTTGCGACTTCCACCATCGCTAGTTTGATTCTTGCCAGGATTGTTCTGGTTCTTGAAGGGCCACTGCCGAGCATTTTATAAATGCTGGAAATTTGTGTTTTGTTTTATTGTATAGAGAGAGAGAGAATGAAGCAAAAGAAACAAGCCAAGCGCTCACTGATTGCAGAATCGTCCAAGGCTGTACATATTAAAAGGTTCTTGAGCATTATTAATTCAGCATTTTTCTGGGTGGGTTTTTAAACTGTTGGGTGATCTAATGCAGCGTCCGCTCTAAAACAGGAAATCTTTTGGACCAACTCTGAGTGCAACACATTTAACTGAAATGTTATTAAAAAGGAATTGGCAGATTACTGAGAAGGTGCTCTGAGCCATTTTGTCTCCAGCAATGGCAGGCAGCAGCTGCTTCGGAGGAAGATTTCTTTCACCGAGCTGTAGGCCGTGATGGCAGAAGCTTCCCCTAGGGAAACCTGACCTCCAGTAGTCAGAGGTTGGCTTATGCCCTGCCACAGGAAAAATAAACTCCTGTTGGTTTTTAACAGCTGCTGTTCTAACTCTGGACATTTCGATTCGTCACTGAAATGTCCAATGCCACGTCGAATCCTGCCAAGATCTTTGGCCTCCCCAATCTCTTGTGGCAATGAGTGCTGTGGGCTAATTGCATGTGAGCGAAGGACTATTTCCTTTTATCCCCTTTCGATTCTGCCACTTTCCCATTTCCACCAAATGACCCCTGGGCAATCGCAACTAAGTGTGTGCGTCACAAAGGCCTTTTCTAGCCGGCTCAACGCATACTCACGGGTCCAGCTGGTAGATGTACTGCCCCTCAGGAGTGCGCTGCTGCTGGTAGGTGAGGTTATAGGCCAGCATTGTACTGATCAGGTCAGCCAGCTGCTGCTTCTCCTTCAGACTGTACAGCTGTGTGTTCACCTGTCAAGAAACAATCCAAATTGGATGCAAGAGCAAGCTAGCTATCCATCTGCGGTACCTCGTTGGCCCCCATTACCAAATCACCGACACGTGTCAAAAGCGGCATTACCCTCATTTGACAGGTGGGGAAACTGAGGCACAGAGCAGTTAAGTGACCTACCCAAGGTCACAAAGGAAGTCTGTGACACAGCAGGAACTGGAAACCTGGCCACCGACACTCACAACAGCCGTCTCACGCCATGCCCGCTCTGCATTTAAAACACCTCCCCTGGCTGCACAGAGGGACAGCAGAGAGGGCCCCGGGTCAATCCGTCTTTGTGGTCTAGGCTTCTATGAGGCAGCAGTTTGCAAGATTATACAAGCTAGAAAGGCCCTCCCGCTCCTCCTCTTCCGTCACAACCCCAGCCACGGCGGCGGTTCACAGAAGCAGGGGTGAGGAAAAGAGTGTCTCGCTCAGCTTCCAGCAGTGCCGGCAACCCGCAGGGCCAAAGCACTAACGCAGGAACCATGCCAGGTCTCCTGGCTCTCAGTCTAGCACCCTGCCCGCTGGACAAGTGAAAGGAGCTCCCTGGGCTAAACATCCTCTGCACCTAGTGTGGACTCACTCGGTCAGATGCCAGGTGCACTGGGAAAATTCTGTCCACACCAAGCGACACAAACGAACTTGGAGCAGATCCCTTCACTGCCATTAACGTATTCCCCCTGGACATCCAGCGAGAGAGGGGCAGGGAGTTTTCTCTTCCCGATGATCGGACACAGCAGTGAAGCTGGGACTGGTCTACCCAACAGCGTCTGCTTGCAAACCAGTCCCAGCTCCGCTCCAGAACTTGCTCCGGCTTCCCAACAACAAAGTCAGGGTAGGAGGAGCCCAAATGAACGTATCGAGGGGGAGGGAAGAGGAGGCTGAAGGGTCTTGGCCTGCAAAAAGCTGAGCCATCCTCAACCCCCAGCAAGGCCAGTGGAAGGGCGGGACTAAGCACCTGGCAAGGCCGACTCCTCAAATCAGCAAGGAAGAGCACCTCTAAAAACCACACGCACGCGCGCCTGGTGCTGGAAGTGGACCGCGGCGCTCTTCACCCCGGGCCATTGGCTCAAAGCGAGCCTGGCTCTGCAGTGACCGGAAGTTCCCCCCACCCTCCAATAGCTGCCCGGTGGGCTATGCAAAGTGCATTGCTGGGTCTCAGTCCAGTTCCCAAGAGACAGCCCACACTGGGAAACCCACCGTCCCGGCTAGTTTGCTCCTGAATTTGCACCATTAGGGGAGTCCAAGAGGTGTGCATTGGATGAGCCAGGGCTGGATTCTCTGTTCCCCAGAGCACGTTAGGGCAAAGGGTGACTTCATTACAGCCTGTAAGTATCCATCTGGGGAACAAATATCGAATAACGGGATCCTCAATCCAGCCGAGAAAGGCACTGGCAATTTTTAAATCAAGACAGGATGTTCTTCTAAAAGATCTGCTCTAGGGATGCTTTTGGGGCAGGTCTCTGGCCTGTGCTATTCAGATCAGACTCAATGGTCACAATGGTCCCTCCTGGCCTTGGAATCTGTGAATCAGAGGGGACGGGACAGTGAAATGGAAGCTTTTGTGCCTGCCGTCCGGGCTACTTCTCCACTCCCCAAAGACGTCCACCCAACAGCTTCCCTCAGCCGTTTTTCCTCTCCTCACTGTAAGCGTTAAGATAACGGCTGCTGCTGCTCTGTGATTTTTAAATCTATCAGGGATGGATTCTTGCAACATACAAAAAAAAAAAGGCAAAAAGGAAAAACAAAAATTAAGCTAATCAATTGTTCAGCCCCAACCGCTGGTTTCAGCTGGTTTCCAAGAAGCCCAGCGCTTCCCAACTGAGCAAATAAGCTCAGAGCACATCAATGTGCTGCTTTCCAGCTATTTTTAACCATGTTTGTGGAGGGCTGCAGGGACGGTATTTATTTAGAGTGCAGGTAACGTGCTTTCCTTCCCCTGCGTGAGCAATATGAAAACACTCAGCAGTGACCACCTGTGATTAGCGTATGCTCCTGATCAAGGCTTTTCTAAAAACACAGCAGCCTCCAGAAAGGAACAGCCTATTGCACCACAGGCTGTGGGAATCCAGATGTATGAGGTTACAAAAAGCATCATTACCTTTACCTAAGGCCTTTCTGTACAGTGTGACCGAGGAGCCGGTACAGGAAGATGGGATGCTGGGAGTCAGGACTCCTGGGTTCTGCCCCCAGTTTGCTGTATTCGCTGGGGTAAATCACAGTTTACCTCTCAGAAAAATGGGAGGAAAGACACACAAGCTACTTAAAGTTTAATTCCTTTGAGATGGCTGCAGGAAGACAGTGAACGAGTGCACCGGGGAACATTTTTACTAGCAGTTTTAACACTAATAAATCCCTGAAAGAATCCTCCAACATGGACTGAGCGATGCAGGAAGTGGAGAATAAGCTACAGATCTTTCCTTGCCAATGTATTTCAAGGGACAACTCAGGATGCATGAGAACATCTTTTTACTGCATCTGGGCACCTGATGACCAGAACGTAACGAAACCCAACAAGGCTGCAGCTGGGTGCAGCACAGGTGCGTGAGCAGAGAGGTTTACCCAAAAAAGCCCGAACTGTGTGTGCATGTGGAATCACATACAAAGCAGGAGTGTTTGATGCTGAAAGTGACACATGAACTGACAAAGGGCTCCCCCATCCTCTACAGAGAGGAGGGAAGACACATTGCAGAGAAATGACAAAGAGAAGCTACAGATAAGGAGAGGAAAGTCCCAGTGTGTAACAGCAAAAATTTATGTCGAGAAAGGAAAGCTGAAGTGACAGCATGTTTTTAAAGCTCTCCTTCGACTGGCAGCACCGCTGTGCTGACCTTCTGCGGTTTACAAACATGGACGATGCCGTTCTGCAGATGGCGAAACGGAGGCAGCGACATTAAGTGACTTGCCTGAGGTCAAACGGGGGGGTCAGTGGCAGACCCTGGGATAGAATCCTGCTCTCCTCACTCCTAGCCTCTAACGGCTGGACAATCCGGTCCCACCCTATTGCTCTCATGGGCTGTGGATTATGCCAGCCGCCACCGGTTCCTATCACGACAGCGCTCCCCTCTCCAGCTGGGAGCGTGGAAAGCTCATCTCCTCCGGGGCACTGACCATTTCACCAGAGCCTTGGGCCACACACGCAGGCAGCCAGGCTCCCAGGGACTCTCCGAAGCCATGGGAGTTCGGTGCTCGTACTCTCGAACCCGGCTCCGATGCAGGCCCTCAGTACCCAACATGGCGCTCGAAGGGGTGTTCTCAGACACACACCTTCCTTCCCTGTTCCCCGGCTGACGCTCCTCAATCCCAACCTGCAGCACCGCCTGCTGCGCCACGCCTGGGGATCGCCAAGGGCAGGCTAGCAAGAAGCACCACGCTCGGTGCCCATCGGCAACATGCACAAACAAGGGGACTCTGACGAAAAGACCAAAAACTCCTGTTTGCTTCTGACCCAGTGACAATTACACTGGGAAAACCCCATGCAAAACCCCTTGGCCAGGATTAGCCACACTCGGTCCTTCCAGTGCAGGGCCAGCTGGCTGTTCATTAATGCATTAATCCTCACACCCTTCTTTTGAGCAGGGCTGTGATCCCCATTTGCAGATGGAGAAATGAGGCCCGGAGAGTCTAAGTGATTTGCCCAAGGACACACGGGAAGTTTGTGGCAGAGCTGGGAATTGAGTATGAATCTCCAGTATACCAACCTAACCCCCTGTCCACTAGACCACCCCCTCGCTCCTGAGGGTGAATGGCTGAAAGCAGCTATCAGACATGCAAAGAACAGAACGTGTCAGCGCTTCACAGGGACCCACCGCTCTGAAAACTCAGCGTTAGCGCTGCTAACTCTGCGCCTGGGCCTGCACCGCAGAGCGCATCCACGGGAACCTTTAACAAAGTTTCCTATTAGGGGCTATCAGAGGCACAATGTCTTTGATGGAGGAGGGAGCCTTGTCCGCAGGCCGAAGGGTAAATCCACCATGAAATCTAAGAGTGTCTCAGCAACTGAAACCAGCAACCACTGGACAGAGCGAGAGCTGCTGAATAGAGACGCGCTGTCCAGGAAGAGCAGCCTGCACTCGCTCAGCAACCACGATATCAAGTCCTGCATCCGAGCAATGCCCACGTGGGTTGGCGCGCGCGAGACACCAAACGGGGTTGCGTCACTTTCCCCCAGCTACCAGCACCAAGGCTCAGAGCAGCATTTGCTGCCCCAGGTCAGACCCCGCCTCCGCAGCCGCCAGGACCCATAAGAGGGATCAAAGAGGAAAGCACTCGAGTCCCTCAGTCCACTGGGTGTGCTTTGATCCCTCCTACCCCACCAGCGCGTTCTCCTCCTGCTGCACTCCCAGCCCAAACCTTGCTCTGTACCTGCTTCTGCTCCCAGCCCGCCTTCGTGCACTCTGCCCAGCCCCTGCAGGCACAAGAGCCTTCCCTTCCCTTCAGCTCCTGCTACCTGTCTGTCCCCCTCACTGGCCTGAACCGATAGCAGCTTTCCTCCTGTCTGCTTCTGCTTCCCTTCTCTTCCCTGCTGGAAGCTTTGATTTGACCTCCATAGACACCCTAGGCACATAGGCACTGTGGACTTCCCAGGCTTGTTTCTATCCCACCTATGGAAGTGCAAAGTGACACGCACGTGTCTGTTCTTAGGCACTTACATGTGTGCGTGAACAATCCCCTTCCCAAGAGGCTGAGGACCAGAGCGGCCGACTTCCTGCAGCTCCGACTGATTTCAGCTGTAGGCAGCCAACACTTCCCCAGCAGCAGGACTGGGCCGTCCTGTTACAGCAGCCCCACTTTACAGCGAACCCAAAGTTTGGGGCACAAGGCCCTGGGCTCAGCCCATTTTTGTAGACTCTGGAGTTTATACCCCGTCCCCGTCTGCTGCTCAGAATTATTCAGTGCATTCTGGGACCCAGTGTGTGCGCGGGACCCTGCCCAAAGGGAAGGGTTCCCGCCGCCCTATGGACAAGTACAGAGCACTCGCCACTGGCTTGGAGCCATGCGTGGACCCAGCCCCCGACAGGCATCACTCACCGGTCTGAGCTTTGGGGAGATGATGTCTAGGAGCAGACAGAGCGCCTCCAGGACCAGAGGCTGCGGCCCCGCGCGGCTCCGGGAACTGGGCGCGATCCCGGAGATCATGGATGCCACGAGATTCTGCATCTGGTTCAGTTTGGTCAGCGCCTGGTTTGAGACAGAGCAGAAAAACCGTGAGCCACTGTGCTGCGAACACACTTACGTCCAGAGGCAAATAATCTAAGGACTAGGTGCCCTGTTCCAACGGCAGTCATAAAAGCCCTCCTTCCAGCGACACAGCTGGAGCCATCATGGGCCCCAAAGCACACGCCCAGGCGCACCAGTCCTCAGTACTTGCCTCATACTGGCTGCTGGGGTAGGCGAGTCTGGGGATGCTGGAAGCAGCAAAGAGCAGATGAAAAGCAACAGGGAGGAAGGGCAAGTATCTCATCAGCTGGAAGTTCTGGCCGTGCAGCACGGCGCTGCTGACTATGTCGGAGAAGCCCAGCCACTCCAGAGCCAGACACACCGAGCTGAAGTTGGAATCCTTTAACTTCATGTTCAGGAAGTTGTCATACAGGCCCTGGAAGGAACGGAGCAGAGCGACATGTTACCTATCGATCCTGACCAGACAGCCTGTCGCCTTCACAGCCGGGAGTCAGGGCTTCAAGCATCCCACCACTACGCAGTTCACGTGCCGCGTACCAACGCCCCGCACCGTCCTGAATCCGCACCAAAGGAATACTCGTGGCATCTGCATGTCCCACGTACACAGGCAACTGGACGAATTTGATTGATTTGTGACAAGTGGCCAGCAGGTCAGCTTGCCCAATCCCGAGTGTTACTACAGTCGGTGTACGTATCATGACTGGATTTTATGCTGCTGCTTATTTCTCACCCTTCGAAGACTAACAGCCACGTTTTCATACCTGTACATGTCTGCATGTGCAGGTTAGGTGCACAGGTACCATCCTAGCATAACAACGGCATGTGTAAGCATGGCATCTGCCCATGCAAATGTGTGATTTTCAACAACGGTGGGTGTAAAACTAGCATGTACATCGCTGCACATTTGTGCAGGTACACAGCGACAAAAATAAGGCCTTATAGATCTTTAGCCAATTAGAACAGTATGGAGTTTTTGGAGGTATTTGCTCTGCCTCCAAAAAGACTTATTTATAGGATGCTTTTCCGTTTTTAAGCATTGGTACCGCCCCTCCACTCACAAAGGGAATTGTAAATGTTTATAATTTGGGGTCGTTAATAGTTACTTTAAGAAGAAATCCATTACTTCATTACCATTCCAAACGAACGACCGAACATACAAACGTGATTTAATTTCACAATCAGTACATCTGCAGCGGAGTCTCCAGACGGAGTTCAATCGGTAACATTCCCGAGATTAACTGAAACGCTGCACGCTCACGCTGCTACAAATCAAGAAGCGTCTCGGCCAAGAAACCTTTCCAATTCACAAAGGACGTGTTTAACAGCAAAAGCAGAACACCACTGAGAAGTCAGCAGAACCATACTGACTTCCACCTGAGCGTCTGGCTCACAGAATTTGTCCCCCTTTCTTTGGGGTAGAATAGCGACGTATTTACTTCCCTCCGACACCTGGATGCAGCATCAAATACTGGGACAGGCCACACCACACTGTTGTTGGTTTCAGTCACGACACTGCACTGTAATTCCATACGGCTACCTCGCAATATCAATAGTGGAGCCGGGGTCGGTCCTGCTTTGATGACCTCCCGAGCTCCCTTCCAACCCTAATGGTCTACGATTCTGACACTTTGCATGGAGTTACGGTGGTGTCAATGCTTCCTGACCCGCCACGGCTGAGATTAATGAAGCATGAGGGGTCAGGAGTCTCTTATTTCCCAAGGTATCATAAGGGAACCTGGAAGTCATTTTCAGCCACCACTGCACCATAGTGAAACATGGTTTTTCCCTTCATTCCGCTCCACAGCCTCTGGCCTGGTCTTATTTTAGTACGCTCAGCTGGCGACAGATGTGGTCCCTACAGACTAAAATCACACGTCCTCCCTGGTGTGAGGCCAGCCATAGACGGTGTTCGCCAGATCTCCTGCCTCATAACCCGGGTGGAAGATACCTTGGGGGTTTAGCGCCAACAGCACCTGGCTTTCCGGCTGAAACGGCTGTACCTGAGTCAGTTTCTCCTGCTCCCCGGAAGAGGTGGCGAGATGCAGGATGTGATGGAACCTTTGGGCGGATGCGTTAAGAGCAGCTCTTCCCCCTGACGTATTTAACAGGTCAGCATCACCCCCCAGGAAGATCTGGTTTGGCAAGGAAGGGTCCATTCCGATCCGCTGTCTGGGGAGACAAGAAGAGCGGGAGGACGGGGTGAGTAATAAACCCTGTCTCCCCTGAAGAAAGGGCGGTGCGGTCCAAGGACAGACAGACTGGTAGGACACACTCAGGCTGTTCAGAATGACTTTAGCACTGCCCGCCACCCAAGTGACAACCAGCACTGCAGATGGCACAAGGAAACAGACAAGCATGAGGTACCCTAGAGCTGCTTCAATGAAGCCCTCCGTGCCACAGGACATGCATTATGGCCTGTGCATCGCGATGGAGATTTCAGATTTCGACACTGCAAGCACATGCGAATAGCTACGTGTTTCTGTAGCCTGAGCGGGCCCTGTACAACCCCGTCCCCGCACTGAATGAAAGAGAGTCCCGTTCCTATCCTGCTCTTTCCATGGTGGAGATAGAGCCAGCTCTCCCTTTACCTCTGAACCTTCGGAAGCTGGAAGATCTCCTGCCAGATGGAGAAGAGCCCCTTGTTCTGGTCCTTCAAGCCAATCTTCATTGTCTGCACCATCCTCATGCTGAGGTCTTTCTTGCCTCGACCATGAAGGAACTGGAAACACAATGAAAAAGGCTGATCATCGGCAATGCGCTGAAGAGCGCGAGGGAGGGTCCCTGCTGAAGAGGAAGGAGATTGGAGGCAGGGTAGTGGCATTTGACCATTCATCCTTCCAAGCCCGTGCTGATAAAAATGGCCCCAAACCTGACCTCCCATACTCCATCCATAGGGTGAAGTTGGGAATGAGGATTGGCCCAGAAAGGGGGAGATCTGCTTAACAGGAGAGCTTACAGAAATTCAGCAGAGCAGACTGGGTGGACGTTCCCAGGGCCCGGTGATGGGAAACGCAGCTTTTCCCGGTCCCACGTCAAGAGCGACAAAGAGTCTATACTGACCACTGGCCTGTGGGAAGGAAGGTAGCGGCCAGGGCCCTCACATGGGTGGGGGAAAGGGTACACTTTACCAGGGCCCGGCCCAGGCTGCAACCCCCATTACCACAAGGAAAAAATGTCATGGCTCATGAGATTGAATGTGTGGGATGAAGGATTGTGGGATGTGTGTGTGGGAGGGGGCCCGTGTTACAAGTCTGTACTGGGCCCGAAAAAATTATGCTTGGGCCCTGGTAGCGGCAACAGTTCCTGCCGCTGGTCCGGTTGTTGACAGCCACAGCAGAACAGCCCAGGACTGAACGGCTGTGGGGACCCAGCGCCCCTCAAGGTCAGGGGTGAGACGGGCTGGGCGAGACAGTAGAAGCTCACGCTACCGCTGACCACACCGCACCTGTGCCGTGTGGGAAGAGGCCTGCAGCCGTTCTGTTGTACCTGCAAAGTGTTTATGCACGAGCGGATGTCGTTCTCCGTCTTCTCACACAGCACCATGAGCGCCCCCGTGTCTGCCTTCATGCCCTGCTTGACAGCGATCTGAAGGAAAAGGAGTGAGTGTGTTAGCTCCCATATGACACAGGCCTCCCAGAGAAATAATCCCCATGGGAGAAAAGCGCTTCGGGTCTGTACTGACCTCATACAGTCTCTGCACCAGCCGGGAGGGGGCAGTCTGAGGAAAATGTAAGAGGAAAGCTTGTTGTCTCAGCTGCCTCAGAGAGGGTACGTACCTGCCAAGGGAAACACAGCGGCCTTTAAGGGTAACCCTGATGGAGGAGGAAAACCGACCAAAATAATGGGCCTGTAGTTACAGCCCAAATCTAACTCCTCTCTTCAGGGGAAGTCCTATCCATAGGAAGATCAGACCTATAATTTGTGGACCCTAGCACATATTTACACACCCTTGGGTAAAAAGATCATGGGTAGTTCAGGGTTTTACACACACCACTTTGTGATTTAAGAAAGGCTGGTAAGAAGGAGTTTTAAAGGGTGTCTTCTCTAGGGAGGTTTGATAACAGGTCAGCTTGGGAACGCTACGGTGGGCAAATGCTGCTTACGGGGGAGCGGTGGGACCAGAAATGTGCCAGTATCTCTCCCGACCAGTGCTATAATTGCAAGTTAGCTGGGGGGCGGGATGGGGGGGAGAGAAAGAAACAGTTGAATGATTAAAGAGAGAGGAAAGGAGGGAATTGCTTTTACATAACAAATCACACAATGTCTTCACACTCACACCACACAACCCACATACTCAGCCTGGTTTGCAGAGAAGGAAGCAAAGCGTTCAGAAGTAAAACCAAACGTCACCATTCTTTATTCCAATCCCAGCCTCCTGCAAGACGTGGAGCAACTAGTCAGGCTGGCTCTGGTTCTAGGCCTGAACCTCTCTTCCGTTTCCGGACCAGAGTGAGAGGCCCAAACGCAAGATACTAACTGGTCATTGCAGATGCAGATGATTGGCCTCAATAAGATGCCTCCTTCCCGTCTCCTCTTTCTGCCACCTGCTCCACCAGTGTTAGCTGCCGGCTCGGTCTCCGTGGCCTTCCGGTTGATGATGCTTAGCAGCACGTTAATGGAAGCCTTGAAGAATTGGGTGGAGGAAAGAGGGAAAAATGAAGGTTTTGTTATTTAGGGAGGCAGGAAAGAGTTAATACAACTGAGCCGATTCCCAGCTGTGGGGGATGGTTTAGTCAGGGTTGTTCCTGTTTTGGGCAGGGGGTGGGACTAGATGACCTCCTGGGGTCCCTTCCAACCCTCATCTTCTAGGATTCCATGAAAGCTGGGTCAGGATGCTGGACTCCAGTGCTGCTGGGGGGGAGGAGGGGTGGGTGTAGAAACACGCCTTAGCAGGACATCTCTTCCTCACGGTCCTCTGCCCAAGATCAGCCCTAGAACTGGCTTTGGTACAAAATATGTCCATTACTGTGGGACTCCATGCGGGCCTTGCCGGGGGAGGAGGGGGGGCAGATTGCGCGATCCAATCTCTGCGTTCTACAATCCTGTGTGCATCTCTCCCCGGACGCCCGAGTGCACTGAAGACTTTTCTTGGAAGGAAGCCCGCCAGCGCACCCCGTTCTACAGCTGAACTCTATCCCTCCCACTTCCCACTTGCTTAGACCCCTCTTAGACCTCCTCCCCATTACACGTCGCACGCCCTGCAGCCAGTCGTTGCTGCCACGAGGAGTCAGGTTCCCAGCCAGGCGAGAAGCCAGGCTAAGTTATTCTCTCTTTAAGTTCCCGGCCAGGCCAGAGTCACACAGCAGAGCAGTGGTGATTAAACACACCTTCAGCAAACCACTGAGGGCCAGATTTTTAAAGGTATTAAGGCGGCTAGTGGGATTCACCCACCTAACTCCCATTGATTTCAACAGGTGTCAAGGCAAGTAGGTGTTTTCGAAAACATCACTGGGTGCCTAAATACCTTCCCAAACCCGGCTGTAAGTGTCTCGGTCACTTTCCTGCTCCCCCAACTGAGAAGCAGTAGTGATGACGAAACGGTGCGATCTCCCCAGCTACGAAACCCAAGGCTGGGCTCCCATCAGGAATCCTGGGGGCTTACAGTTGGCGCACCGTCTATCTCATCAATGATCAGGCAGTTGGGCTTCTCACTGGCCCCCAGCACAGACTTCATCTGGGTGGCAGCTTCAATCCGTGTTTTGAATATGTCCGGGCTGCGGTCGTCACTAAAACAAAAAGCAGTTTGGAGCCGTTTATCTCCCTCTTGAAGTTTATTCTGCCTGTGCGATATCCCGCCAGGAGGGGCGCCCGCTCACCTGGCGTTCATTTCCACTCCATTGTACCCAGCATGCTCGGCAATAACGTGGGCCAGCGTGGTCTTCCCCAAGCCCGGCGGGCCACACAACAACGCCACCTGCAGCAGAGAGCGGGAGACCATCGCTCGATATCACACGAGGTCAGCGGGGCAAAGGGTCACAGCTCCACAGGCTGAAAACTGCTCTGTCTTTCAAGCTGCCCCGTCCTCTACCTCCCAAGGCTCTGGGCATGTCATGACATTAAGATCCTATGGTGCTTTACACAGCGACACCAGCCCAGGTTCCTGCTCCAATCCCAGGGTAAGTCACTGTACACTGCTTAATGAATTCTTGTCATTTCAACCGGAAATCAGCTTTTTCTTCACTTCCTGTCCTAAATTGATCCAGTGGTACCGCTGTTAAACACCAGCCGCGGTCCACCCTAGAGGGGGCTGCGCTGATTGCTGGATCTATATATTTTACATAACGAAGGCTGGCAAAGGTATAAAAGCAACTGAAAACAGTTCACTCGTCCATCAAAGCTCCGGCAGAACCCATTAATGGAACGCATACGGCAAACTTTAACTGTAGGCATCCGTGCCAGCTGTGCCTACAATATGCATGATAGTGTATTTAAGTTTGCAGAGTGCTCTGGGACCCCTTCAGGGTGACACATTCTGTATATGTAATTATTTAAAGCAATCTTTGCCATAACCCCAATTCATATCCCTTAACTTGCTGTTTAATCCAACAGAGGAGATGCATGCAGCGCTGTAATGCTGTTGAGTACCTATTCTGATTTTTCCCTTAAACTCCATTTACGGGACAGAACTCAGCTGCTAATATAATAAGCTGCGTGTATGATTTCATCTTCCTATGATGTATTTGTGCAGCGGTGCTCTCTGCTGGATGGAATCGGGCCTACTTAAGTGTATGTAACGTCACCCTGAAGCGGAGGAGATTTTCAGAAAAGCCAAGACAGAACTGCAGGACAAGTACAAGTATCTGCTGAGTTGGAGCCAGCACATTTGATCTGCTTGTGCTCGGAACAATCTCCTTTCACCCCAGCCACTAACCCACTTTTTAAACTTGCAAACTACAAGTGCAAACAGAAGTTGACAGGAAACCCCCAAGAATTTACTTCAGTTCTAAAAAATGAATCCAAATTGCTCAGGGTTCTGCTGGAAGAGGAGGGTCCAAGCTGGTAATACGCACCTTGTATTTGGGTCTCTTGTGTTGATCCAGCTCAGCCTCCAGAATCTCTTCTGTGAATTGCATCTTACTTTTCCATTTGTTCTGCTGCTCCTTGGGCTGTTTGAAAGGAGGGCGGGCGTCAACGCCCGGCTTAGCTTTCTTCACAGGTTTTTCCTTTCCGAACACCACCACGTCCCACAGCTTCAGCCATTTCAGAAGGCAGCGATTTGTGTACTGAACAACAGAGGAGGGGAGGGGGGAAGGATAAATAATCAAAGGAGACTGAAGGATCTGACCGAGCAGAAAATGAGAAACAGACATGTGCAAGAGAGACTCCCATGTACAGAGCTGAAAGCATCCTCCTCTGTAGCTTAAGGAGCCACTGTTTATGGACTGCCAAAGATCTCAGCTGGAGGTTCTGATCTGTGTGCACACATGAAGCAAACAACAGCTGAGCAGATCAGAGGTTAGTCTTCAGGAGGCACTAGGATTTCTCCCCCTCTCCGCAGACACGCCCCTCAACCGTATGAGAGGATATAATTAACTAAGTCAGGCATCTGACATTTTAATCTTCTTGAATGGAAGCTGCCAGGTGGGTTGAGAGGTGCCAGCACCATTTAGTAGGCAAAGCACTTGACTGGGAATCAGGAGAACAGCGTTCTGTGCCCAACTCTGCCACTGGCTGGCCTGCTGGGTGACGCTAGGCAAGTCCCTTCCCATCTCTGTGCCTGTTTTCCCTCCCTCCCTTTGTCTGTCTTGGCCATTTAAATAGTAGGTTCTTTGGGGGCAGGAACCGTCTCTCACTATGCGAATGTACAGCACCTAACACAATGGGACACTGATCTCAGCTGGGGTCTCCAGGTCCTGCCATAACACAAACAACAACAACAAGAAGCTGGCACCGGAAACCCCCAGATCTTACATCATCACTGAGCAGCTCCGTGTAGTGTCTAGGCGTAAACTGGTCGACCCACAGGCAGTGCAGCGCAGATTCTTCCTCCTCGTCCGCAGCATCTGTTTCCTCGTTCGGCTCTGGGGCCTCATTTCCAGCCTCTCCGTGGAGATGGCTGCAAGAATCAAGGCAGAGATTAACAGCCTCAGAACACAAAGTGCCCTCCCCATGAGTGCCTGCGCAAGAGAAAAAGGAAAGCGCGGGCAATCTATAAATAAAAACGCTCACCTACGTTCGAAACATCCAGCATTAACGGGACAGAAGAGAGCCTAAATCCAGCTACCTTTTAAGACTTCAGGGAAAGTCCAGGCACCTGAGCAGTGAGTTCTCCCTTCACCACATTTCTCTAACTGCCCCAGATCACGACAGGTCTGTCCGTGCCAGCCCACCGACCAATGGCTACCTCTCCAGTGTCCAGGTTTCCAGAAAAAGGTGTACAACATAGGCCAGAGAACATCCCCCAACTAATTACTACAGCAGAGCTTTCAGAGAAACAGGCTTTGTTTAAAAGCTGTCAGCGATGCTGGATCCACCACAACCCTGGGCAAGTCGTTCCAGTGATAACCATCACTGTTAAAAACGTACAGCTTATTTCTGGTTTGATTGTGCCTAGCTTCAACTTCCAGCCATTGGATCGTGTCAGACCTTTCTCTGCTAGACTGAGGAGTCCATTATTACACATCTCTTCCCTGTGGAGGTACTAGAGGCGGTAATCAAGTCACCGCGGAAACTTCTCTTTGATAAGCTAAATAGATGGAGATGTTTGAGTCTACTGAGTCTAATCCTTTCTCCTGGCTCTTCTCTGACCCCTCTCCAATTTATTAACATCCTTTTGGAATTGTGGGCACCAGAACTGGACCCAGAATTCCAGCTGCAGCCACACCAGCGCCAAACACAGAGGTAAAATAACCTCTCTCTAAGAGAGTCCCGTGTTTATGCATCCCAGGATCACATTAGCTCTTTTGGCCACAGCGATGCACTGGGAGCTCCTGTTCAGCTGGTTATCCACCACCACTCCCAAACCCTTTTCAGAGTTGCTGCTCCCCAGGTTAGAGTCCCCCATCCTGTAAGGGAGGCCTACGTTCTTTGTTCCTAGATTGACACATTTATAGAGCCATATGGCTCTGTGGCAATGACCTGTCCTCTTATTCACCACTCCCCCCATTTTTGTGTCATCTGCAAATTTTCCCAGTGATAATTTTATGTTTCCTTCCAGGTCGTTGCTAAAGATGTTGAATAGCACAGGGCCAAGAATGCATGCCTGCTGGGCCCTGCTGGAAACGCATTATTTGTATTATGGTAACACCTGGAGGCCTCATCTGAGATCAGGGTCCCGTTGCACAAGCTCCTGTACACACAGAGTAAGAGACGGCCCCTGCCTCAAAGAGCTCACAGGGTACACAGACATGAGAGGCAAACAGTAGGTGAAAGAAAGGATGATCTGTCCCATGTTGCAGATGGGGAACTGAGACACGGCATGATTAAGTGACTTGCCCAAGGGAATCTGTGGCAGAGCCGGGAATTGTACCCAGATCTATCATAGAAGATTAGGGTTGGGAGGGACCTCAGGAGGTATCTAGTCCAACCCCCTGCTCAAAGCAGGACCAACCCCAACTAAACCATCCCGACGTCCAGTTCATTCCTTTGATCACAGGCTCAAAGAGCAGGCTCCAACTAGCAAGAAGCATCCGTGGCTGAATCCCAACAGACGCCTCGCTGCGGTGATGGAAGCAGTACCAGAGTGACGGCCGAGAACACTGGCAGCTGATGTTACAAGGACAGAAAGCAAATTGCCAAAATGACCCACCTGTTCAATATTTCTGTCAGCCGGGGCGATGCCTCCAACACCCGCCTCCGATGCTTCAAAACAAACAGGGGTGCAATGGGGGTCAGAACTGCTCTACTGCATGGTTTGTGACTTAGCAGGGATTTCATAACTAATGCTCTTGGCTCAGCAGGGGCAGGGTGGCAAAGAGGTTACGCTGAGATGGCTTCACTTTGCTTTATTCCAAGAATTAAAGTCCATGTATGAAAATACAGCACTTCCCCTGGTGGGCAGTCCTCAGACCTGGTTGTTCAGGGACATGATCTTTAAGGCCCCATTTTCAAAAGGCCCCTGTCTATGCTTGCAAAAAAACCAATCTGTGTGCACTTGATGGGTCCTTCGGTTCAAGCATGCGTGAGGCTGGGCACTCACAAACACCGCACGCGTCTCAAGAAGGCCGTCTAGCCAGTTCTGAAGAACCAGGTTTTCCAAACTACCATATGCAAAAAAAAGCTAGCATACAGCGTGCTACCCTCTCCTGGCGGATTTTGATCTCAGTGTTCTATCCACTGAACCATGTAAATTTGTTCCTGGATATAATCTCTACAGTCCCTCTGGGGTTGGTACGTTCACATCCTGATGGTGTTCACAGTGAAACGGGCCACCTGTGACAATCTGGTCAATCGTCCTGGAAGTCGAAACGGCCAAGAGCTTTGCTGCCGCTGCGGTGAAAGTGACCCATGAAACCTTGGCTCACCAGTGATGGACACAGACTGGACATCCAGCCAGACCGTATTGAGGACCTAGCTAGAGATGGATTCATGTGGCGCTTGTTCTGCAAGAAGACTATGGCCTTTAGGATCTGCCTTGCTGATGGTAATCTATACAGAGCCGTGCATGGAAACCGAACATTTCATGTGGGAAAGGAGAGAGAAGAGTTAGTCCAACTGAACAGACCCAAAAGGAAGTGGGAGAAGCCACCTCACCCATTACTTGATCCATTTTAAGCTGGGAGAGCATAATACAGGGAATAAACTTACTAGGGGTGACTTTTTTTTAAAAGCATGTAAGTGATTTAGGAGCCCACATCCCATTTTCAAAAGTGACAGAGGTTCTGTCTACACTGACGGCAGCAAATTCGCCACCATCAGATCAATTTTCCCAGTTCAATTGAGCAGCAGTGAAGATGCACTCCATTGATCCGGAAATCGATTTAATAAAACCACTTCCCCACAAAGCCTAGCGCTGCATGGACGGCTACGCATTTCCCGTCGGTGCAGCACAGTGGAGCACAGTGGAGACAGGAACTCTCTGTAGCTTGTGTAACTCCCATCGACTGCCGCCAAATTTCGCCAGCAGTGTAGACCAGGCCTTAGGAATTTAGGAGACTAAGTGTCACTGAAAGCCAAGAGGACTTGTGCAATCTCTGCACACAGATTGGCTCTAAGTCACTTACGTTCTTTTGGAAATGCTACCCCAGTCTTATTGCATTTCTAACTCCTACCATTAAATGGGAAACAAGTGGCCGATCAGAAAAATACAGCCGCTGATAACTCTTTAGAACATCTAGAAACTCAATTTTCAGGGGTGTCTGCTAATGCTGGGTGCTCAGCTTGAGACACCAACAGCTTACTTCTTTCACCGGTTCCACAAACTACAGTCGGAACCACAGAGGCTTAAGCTGTATCAAACCTAAAGAGAGCGGCAAACACTTGAAAATTCAGGTCGTTGATGCGTGACCTTAGAAACATCAATCGCTAGCTGAGAGGAAGAGCTAGAAATAGGAATTAGGTACAATACCTCTTCATACACTTGCTCCTTTAGGTAGGAAAAAGGTACCCCCAGTAAATGAAGTGGTCTTTGTGCATTCCAGCCCAGAGAGTCGGGGAGCTGTAAAGATCAGAGAGTGCACTAGTATTTACAAAGCACAGGTTCATATTTCTTGCTTAGCAAGAGACTCTGGAGTGACTCAGCTTCCATCACTGAATGGGAAGCCACCGAACAAATCTAACCCACCCAGTCTGCAGTGGCCAGATCTCACCTCCACTCCAGTCCTGTAGTGATCTTCCTTCAGAACCATGAAGACTCTGGTGCCATCAGTAGAAGTCACATTGACATAGTCCTCCAGGATGGGCGGCCGCTTGAGAACGCGTTTTGGGTCCTTTTCAGGGGGCGGCGTCACACGCAATGGAACCATGTCGCTCACTTCCAGGCTTTCTGGGCTCAGGGACGTTGGACTCCTTTAACACAGGCAAAGGAAAGTGCCCATGAAATCACATGTCCAGCAAGGTAACTTCAACGTACCGACCTTCCTTCAAAACGGAAACATTAGAATCGAATATGCCCCAGATCGAGTGTCACGAGCCTTCCTAAGTCACCAGAAAAGGGCAACAAATACAGGCAGGAAAACGCTCCTCAACAAAGCCTGCCATGACGCATTCCCAGCTATTCTAGCGCTGGGCCCCTCCACCCAACTGTGTCAAGGTTCCTACAGGCCGGCCTGCAGCACCTTGTATTCTACTCACCCCACAGTGGCTGCCTCAGTATTGCCGTCCCTCCATGCATCACTCTGCTGACCCTCACCCTTGACCTGCCTCATCTTCCATTACTGCAGGCCTGTTCTTCCCTCCCTGTCAAAGCCACTGAACCGGACCTAGGGCACCCTACGTGCCCAAGTGAGGCACTCCAAATATCACTGCAATCAGCATGGTATAAAAGTTTCCACAGAGAGGCTTCTTCTGCTAGGCCAGCCCTGGGCCTCCCTTGAGCAGAAACTGCCTGTGCGGTTAGTTCTGTGACGTGGGGAAAAAGGGACCAGGATGAAGCCACCAAAATAGTTTTCTCTTGTAACCTTAATGGAGATCTGACCCCAGCCTTCCACAGACCTTTCATTTACTGCATCAGTTTAGCTCCTAGATTTAACATTATTGACTGCCAAGGGCCTTCCCACAACATAACAACAGTGACAAAATAACCTCACAAATAACAGTAACCTGGGGCTCTGCAGTTTGGAGCTGTCCCCCGGGGAAGAAGGCGGGGTAATGTCATCCTGGAAGAAATCAGGAGAGGCCAAGTCGTCCTCTGCACCAAAGTTCAGCTTCTTAACCGCTTCAAGCCTTTGTCGCTTTGGCTTAGGAGCTGTTAGACACAAAGGGAATGGGGGGAGGGGGGTAATGACGTTGATCAAAAGCAGTGTATTTACAAAGAGGTAATACAGCTCCTTCCAGCCAAGGATCGCAATGCACTTTCTATGCATTAGTGAACAGAGTTGCACGAATCCCTTGCAAGGGGGGTATTATCAACCCGTTTAACAGATGGGAAACTGAGGCACAGTAACTTGTCCAATGAGTCAACAAGAGAGACAGGAACAGAAGCTGGAAATCTGAGTTCCCAAAACCATCCTGCTAGGACAAATGTTTCCTGGACTACAGAGATTACATACAGTACATTTTTCAGTGCAAGGCTATGCATTTCTGGCCTACTCAGTGCCCATCTTTGAGACTTCTCATGCCCATAGAGCTGAACTTCAGTTGCCCCAAAGATGAACACGGGCTTGGGAGACGGGTGTCAGCGGTACCCTCTATAACATATGCACGAAAAGCTGGGCAATACCCTGAGCTGCAACGGGGATCTGCAGCTACGGAGGACATTTAGGGAACAGTACCAAGAGGAGGCAAAAAGGGGAACACAAAAGCTGACCAAAGAGCATTTCCAAAACGTACTGAGCACAGAAGGAGGCCGGTGAGGGGACAAGTTCTCCAAACACTCCTCCTCCTCGGAGACATGCAGGACACACTCTAGCTGCCGCTTTTTAGGGTTAGCCTCCCCAATGTTCTCCACGCCATTTGTCTGGTTTTGAGAGTCCTTTCCCCGGCGTGGCTTGCAATTTACAGCAGCGGAGTCCTTAACCACATCCCCGGCTGAGATGGCTTCTTCAAACGTCTGCTTTCTGCTTCGGTGCTGGGAGATTCTGGGGGCTGGCAGGCGAGATGGGACATCTGGAAAAGATGTAAAAAATCAATCCACGGGTACGACGTGATCCATCTGCATGAGGGAAGCAGCCATGAGTAAACCTGGTGTCTAACCAAACTATAACACTGGCCTGCCAGAATGCACAGCACTAAACAAGGTCTGAAAAGTCCTTTAGCCCAGCTGAGCTTGAAGAGGTTCATTCGGAAAATCCAGTGGGATTCCATCTACATTTGCTAGTCAAACCATGCTCCGGGTCAGACCAGTTACAGGCAAGGTTAAACATGGTTGCTTGCCCCAGGGAGATGGAAGCTAAGTGTTGGTGGACTGTATTAAGAAATGTACAATGCACATTTTTAGCCTATAAAACCCTCATAGACAAAATTCATTGTTATCGATTACTCAAGTTTAAAGCATGAAGGGAGCAAAGGCAACATTCCAGCCCAACACCATGTATACAACTACATTATGAAATCACCACATCATGATCAAGTGATCATCTTGGAGCAAGTGATTGATGGATCACCAGGCAGTCACCGGCCTTGCTATACTGAACTCATCTCTGACAGAGGCCTGAGGGCCCTGCCCCATACATCCCCATAGAGCTTTCCAGGCCAGTGCAAGCATGAGTGCTGAACGTTATTGCCTTAGAATCACAGAATATTAGGGTTGGAAGGGACCTAGGAGTTATCTAGCCCAACCCCCCTGCTCAAAGCAGGACCAACCCCAACTAAATCATCCCAGCCAGGGCTTTACCAAGCCAGGCCTTAAAGACTTCTAAGGATGGAGATTCCACCACCTCCCTCGGTAACCCATTCCCGTGCTTCACCACCCTGCTAGGGAAAAAGGTTTTCCTAATATCCAACCCAGACCTCCTCCATTGCAGCTTGAGACCGTTGCTCCTTGTTCTCTCATCTGCCACCAATGAGAACAGCCTAGTTCCATCGTCCCTGGAACCCCCTTTCAGGTAGCTAAAGGCTGCTATCAAATCCCCCCTCACTCTTCTCTGCTGCAGACTAAACAAGCCCAGTTCCCTCAGCCTCTCCTCATCATTCATGTGCTCCAGCCCCCACATCATTTTCACTGCCCTCCACTAGACTCTCTCCAGCCTGCACAGCGACAAGCTCTCCTATGGCCCCCTGCAGAAACCAGCCAGGGCGCCAACAGCTGCCTTTGCAGGCAGACATCCAGCGCCACCCACCTTCCATCTCAGCCAGCACCTCCAGCTCGTCTGCAAACTGCTGATCGAACTCATCTTCGATGCCATACAGCTCCTGCTCCTCCATGGGGCCGTCCGGGAGCCGAGCTCCGCTCCCGGCCCTGCACCACGCTTGCACCGGTCCGGCCGGCAGCCGCAGCGCTCTCCCCGGCCGGCCCGGCTTCCCCCCGCGCGCACAGCGCGACTCCCACTACAACACGCCGAGCGCGCGCGCCGCTCGCATGCCCTTCCGGGTAACGTTCCATCCAGCCGCCTCCGGAGCCGCTGATTGGCTGCCTCGCCCTTCACGCGCCGCGGCCCTACGGCCCGGCTGGATACAATGTAGCCGGGGCCGCAGCGCCTTTCCTGCAGCCGCTGCAGGTCGGTCCCGCTCCGTGCATTGGTGCCACGGGTGGGGGGGAGAATGGTGGAGGCGGCTGGGCAAAGCCCCGGGCCAGCGGAAAGGGGCGGGGAGTGTGTATGTGTGTGTGGGCGGGCGTGGGGGGGAACTGCATGAATTTCCTCACTTCTCCCTCGTGCAGGGACCGCCTGTCACCCCTTTGCTTTTGCAGCTGGAGCAGCTGTCCCGGGGAGTTGCCTCCAGTCCACGGTCCCCCTGTGCACTGCCCAGGCGGAGGGCTGCTGCCGACACGTTATCCTTAACTGGTCCTGATCATCCACTAATCACCCTTCCTCCCCCCTCCCGCTGGCCCTTCTCCAGTTGGGAGGGCTCGGTGAGAAGACGTGGTGGATGCAGGGGTTACCTGTGGGTCATAATGGGATGTGGGTACCAACCTCCACCATCATCTGGGGCCTGCCATCCTTTTCTTCTCCCGCTGTAGGTCTGTGGATGCTGAGTGTCACCAAAGGAAGAAGAGGAAGCCTCTTTGTTTGACACATGTTCAAAGTATCCAGGATAAAGCATGGGAGACTATCTGTCTAGGGAACCATCTTGCATTATACACTGGAGGGGTGGAGCACATAGAATCTTCCCCATTTCCAGTCAGTCGGACTGAACGGCAGATGTTTTATTTTCTATCTAAAACTTGATAGGTGATGCAGAGGTGAAGGAGCACAAAGCGCATGTTTACTCGTTTCTGACATGAAATGCACGCTGTCGAATTTAAAATAATCTATGGTAAACAAACCGTTCTTGACCTTCATTACTGACAACACTGACCGTTACCAATGGGTCCTGTAGTGCAAAGATGTAGCCTTAGGTTATAATAACTGAAAGGATTTTAAAAATCCAAGTTATTATTTTGCATTGCTCACAGCTTCATCAATGAAGACACTTCCACTTTTGTTTCAAGTTTTTAGGGCTGCAGTTTTTCAGTTTCAGCCAATACAGGGATGGATGGATAGATACATACATACATATTTCAAAATCACTATTTCCCATGGATGTTTTTTAATGGCATAGTAACATTTTTTGTTGGTTTGGTAGAAGCTTTGCTTTACGTCTAAATTTTGGGCCTACTCTGAGTTGACAGCCACCTTTCACTCATGGCCACTAGAAGAGCCTGTCTGAAGTTCAGCAAGTACAGTGTATCTGTACCCCAAAGTGTGTTAGTTGCAAATCCCATGTCAGATGGGTGCACTCACTGTTATAAATTATTTGTATTGCCATATCACTTAAGAGCCCCAGCCACAGACTAGGACCCCTTTGTGCTAGGAGCTGTACAAATGCATTGTAACTCCTAAGTGTTGCCTAGTGAGAAGAAGTGAGTGAGTTCGCTGCCCTTTGGATGTAGCTGGAAGTGGGGAATCCATTAACATCACCACACCGTTGTATATCCCACTCACTGTTTTTAATCGTTTATTATGGGAGTGCCCCAATCAGGGTCCCATTGTGACTGCTGCTGTATAAACACAATAAAAGACAGACCCTGTCCCAAGGAGCTTGCTGTCTTTCTATGAGAAAACACATCTAGTGGGTGGAAGAAGGGAGGTGTGGAGCTTTCAACAGCTGGAGTGAGGCGCATCACACCCGTCCAGTTTCTGTTTGATCCATTTTGCTGCTTTGTTTTGTTTAAGGCACACGCTCCCAAAGTTGGCCACTTACTTCACTTCAAAGGGCCATGGAGCCGGGCAGCATTGATAACTTGTCCATCCTGTACCAGAGTTCTGACTTCATTGTGGTCAACAAGCACTGGGATGTCCGCATCGACAGCAAGATGTGGTATGAGAAGCTGACCCTGCAGAGCCAACTGAAGTATCGTTTCCCCGAGCTGGCAGACCCAGACACATATTACGGCTTCAGGCAAGTGAGCCGTTCATCTTGGTTATCCCAATGCCATAGATGCACGCCCTCTCCGAGATTGCTGTGATGTTCCAGGAACATGCAGCGTGCAAGACCTAGGACGTAGAGAGCCAGGGATGAAACATTCACAGTCCAAGGCAATTGACATTGAAATGAGCTACCAGAGCAGATTCGTCCGAACCAAGACCAGGCCACCTTCAGAACGTGCTGCAGGATGTGACCATTTGCCAAAGCCTGCCCACTGTAACAGGAGACAAGAAAGCAAGGAGAAGGGAAAAGAGGGGGAGCGTAAAGCTAGAATCACTCCTGAAACCTGGGTCAGGCACAGAACAGAATCCATCACACACAGACAGTGCTTGGTGGATCTAAATTATCCACTGAAGCCAAATCCTCGGCTGTATTTAGGTGCCTAACTCCCACTGAAATGCTCAGAATCTAAGTACCTAATGACCTTTAGAATAAAGGCTTGAGTGCTGAGATCCTGACTGCAAACTGCTCCGGGTGGGCTGACTCCTAGGCCATTAGAAATCCCGTTGACGTCAGCGGAAAGTCTCCACCCTGCGCTGAGCAACATGCCCTAGATGCTACGGAAATAGACACTACGGGAAAACCCAACCGAGAATTCAAAGCACTTACAATGCGTATACGTGAATAAAGTAGAAAACATCCTGTTGAAATGATGCTCTACCAGCAACTGGGATTATTTGAAACTAAAACCAAATTCAAAGGTGCCAGCTGTCCCTTTAAGAACGGGTTGTCTTAATAGTATGCTGAGTACTTCCAGAACACTTTGCATCTTCAGAGCTGGGCAGATGTGAACTATAAGCTCTTGCTGCGTGCCGGTCTTGGGCCGAGATCCAGCTTTTGCTTAGGTGTACCCCAGCTCTGTAGATTAGACTTTGGAGGGGGCGGGGGGGGATTTTCAAAGTAGCCTATGGGAGTTAGGCACCCAATATTTAGTGCCCCGCCTTTAAACATTCTGCCACAGTCCTGCTGTATGGGTGAAAAAACCAGCTGTGGCTTTTCAGAATCCCAGAGATGTTTCTGACCCTCCCTTGCACTCTCTGTCTCTCCTAGGTTTTGCCATCAGCTAGACTTTTCCACCAGTGGGGCCCTCTGCGTTGCTCTCAATAAAGCAGCTGCCGGTAGCGCATACAAATGTTTTAAGGAACGGGTGGTGACCAAGGCCTACCTCGCTCTGGTAAGCATCGCCCCCTCTGCACAGGCTCCCTCATGGTCCTAGGCCCTTCGGCCACCATTCATTGCATCCTGCCCTTTTAATGACAGTGTTACTCTCAGAGGTGCATAAACTGGGACTTTGTTCTGGGCTGTTCTTGCTCTGAGTTGGGATTCTGAAGGCACATCTGGCTCACAGCTATTCAGGGGCAGCCCTGGACATTTCCTTACAGTGGCAGCACGAGAAGTCCTATTTATGTTTCTGGAGGTAGTTATTGATACCCACTATTAGCACTGAAGATGTTAGGAAGCACTAGAGCAAAAGTCTCTATCAAAATTGATCAAAGATTTGATCTATATATATATGTATGTGAGTGTGTCTATACCTGGATTATTAGTACTGCTTTGAGACTGGGTGTTCTTTGTGTGAATCATGCATCTGACCTGTGTTTTCTGCATTGTATGAACAGCCAGATGTTGCAGCCATTGAAGTTTGGAATCGGATACTTAGGTTCTGATTCTGAAATTGACAGCACAAGATAGACCATTGGAGTCCAATGGGCTCTACAGAGATGCAGTGGTCCACGTGCGCACTGCCATTTGCAGAGTCAGCACCTTAGATTGTAAGCTCTTTTGAGCTGAGACTTTACCTTCTTCTGTCTGAGCATGATTTTTTGTGTTAAGTCTCTGTTTTCGTGGGGGAACAGTTGGGCCCAGAGTTGAGGGCCTGGAGGAGGTTCCAGGTTTGTTAAATTGCTATTTATTTCTGCCTTTGTTTTTTTTCAGTGACCCGGAATTGTTCTGAACTGAGTTTTTGTCCCATTAACTAACTAACTATCTCTCTTCTCTTCTGTAGGTCAGGGGCCACGTGAACGAAAGCAGAATGACGATCCATTATGCTATAGGGAAGAACACAACAGAAGGCATGACCCACATGATGTGTATTGAAGGGACTGAGGGTAAGCCTGCTCATAGATGAGATCTTGTGTCCTTTCCTTGCACCGTTGCCATGACTCTTTGTCTCGTGAGACTGGCAGCTGTGATGGATATGACTGAACTCCTATTTCCCATCTTGTTCTAGGCTGTGAAAATCCAAAGCCTTGCCAGTCAGAGCTATGCGTCCTTGAGCATGGATCATACGGTGGTGACCCGGTAACTAAAGTGCTTCTACAGCCACTGACTGGTAAGAGTTAGAGGGCGGGGGCAACCCCAGCATGGAATTGTTTCTTAGTTTAGTGAGAGACAGGCTGTAGGGCCTTGAGTAGGATGCAGAGCTGTTCTGCTGACTCACCCTGATAGTGGGGCCAGGAGGGTCTCATCAGTTTCAATTTAGGAGGATAAAATGCGGAGAGTCTCTCAGAGGCCAGATGGCGATAGGGAGGGAGCAGAATGTCCTGCAGGGAGAAACCCCAGTCATCTGGCGTTTGCAGTCCTGGACCTCATCTCCACTGTTGTGACTTGAGTCTACACTGTGGACCAGAACCCTTTAGGGGCTAGGATGAGAGAAAGCCAACCTCATTGTCAGTCATGACCTGCATTTGAGTCTTGAGTCCAGGTCTCCAAAGGTTGAACAGCACCGTGCATTCTTTCCCAGTACCACGGGCTTCAGGAGCCAAGGATTCAACAGCAGTGTTTGAACCCTGCACCTCTTACGCTTTCATTCCCATGTCCCATTTAGGCCGGACCCACCAGCTCCGCGTTCACTGCAGTGCCGCTGGACACCCCATCGTGGGAGACTTCACCTACAGCTTTAAGAAGGACAGTAACCCGTACAGAATGATGCTCCATGCCTACTACCTGCGGATCCCTACTGGGAAGGAACTGATTGAGGTGAGTGCTCCTGACCCCTTTCTGACCTCTCTGGATAGCAACTGGGTCCCTCACCACGTTGTCCACCGACTGGACGAGATGATCCAGGAACTGAAGGACAAGACGATCCGGGCGGAGGAAGAGGCTAGGAACCGGGAAGCCTTGCTTAGTGGCGGAGGAGAGGAGACGCCGAGCAAAGCCAAGAGCCTGGAGACGGAGGAAGAACAAGCCAAGTGTGAGCAGTGGTTAGCGGAGTGGGGCTTGGAGTGAGCTGCGCCTAGTGCTCTGCGTTTCAAACCCAGTATTCCATTTTATCACTGTGGCACCTAACAAGACACTCTGCCCCCCACCCCCTGGACCTAACGCCGCCTCCACGTCTGCACTTTTTTATGCCGAGCTATCTTAGAATGAATCCACCACGGGTTCATTTCCAGGACTGACGTTTGACTTGTTTTCGCACCAAGCAGGATTTTGTTTTTAACGAGTCCTGCCACCGGATACACTTCCCCTTGTTCTGCGACTCAGCTACGGGGTTGGAATGTCGCGCACCGTATCGGAAAAGAGGCAGATGCCCCGGCGGCCGGCACCTTTGTATTAGTGCTAAACTCCTGCGTGGGCATCAGCAGAGCTGATCCAATTATGGAGCTAGTGCAGAGAACGGTGGCGCTTCCTTCATACCTGTGGTACTAAAACATTGCCAAGATATGGTATATTTAAAGGGAATCAGTGATGGAGGAGAGGAAGTGTGGACCGTATGCCTTTCTGCGTGGAGTCTTTGGATCTGCTGTCACTTCCCCATTCCCACCTACTGAGTGATCATATGCACTCACCGAGTCCTATTAGCTATTGCTGTCTTCCAGGGCAGGGTATGAAGAAGTATCATGCAGCATTTTCATTGATCAGGTTAAAAGGACGAGAACCACGTCAACCAGCCACATGCTTTGCCATTAAATCATGATAAAGCTAAACAGAGCTGCTGGGCAGGTCCTCTAAATGGGGTGTGGGCCTCACTCACTTTTCCAAGTCTGCCCCGGCCATTGTCATTGGTGCATTTAAACTATTTGTATTTTTAAAAGGTTTTTAATTTGATGAGTACTAATTAATTTTAAACTTTATATGGAAATTTGACATGGAATACCGTCTTTTAGCAGTTCTACAATGCTGTCGGTCTCAGATTTTTGTAACATCCCATTTCTAATACATTGACACTAGTAGCAGATTAAAAATATCCAAGACCCCAGAATTTTTTCCTACAGGTAGTGATATTTTATTACACCCTTTACTTCTATGCTCCTTTTCTAAGAGCCTGCTGTTGCCTTGAGAGGCACATGTAACTCCTGCTAAGACTACAAATGGGCGTTTCAGGCAATTCTCAGCAGAAGAACACGACCCAAAGTAAATTAATGATGATCACCTTGTTCTCCTAATGCCTATGACAAGCACTGCCTGGCTTTCATCACTAGATGGTGTCATATGCAGTCTCTGGTATCAGACCATTTATTTAAATTGTCTTAAGACTTCAGCAGTGGGAATAGAGGAAAAACACCCAGAACTGAAGGAAAGTTAAGGGGCAGATGCAAACAAATGATAGCAAAGGAACTCTGATTTAAAGCTGGAACTCCATGTCCTTGTTTTGGGAGAGTCAAGAGTCGAGGGGAAGCCTTAACTGAGAATTTCCTTGCTTTGCCAATCTAATTCAAACCTTCGTTGTTGCCACACTAGCTTTTTTTGTGTCTTAATTTTCTTCTTCTGCTTTTAACGGTAGTTTGAAAATCATGGAATAAAACTGTAATGGAATTATGTGAGAGAGACCATAGATTATTGAGACAATAAACCATGATAGCCCATTCAGATCTATGTGACCTGTCTATTTTAGGTATTTATAGCGCACCAGTCACCTTAGGATCTAAGCACTGAGCTGTCACATCAGTGCACGCCTTTAGGGCCCCTTAATCCTCAGCCTGTTGTACATCTGCCAGTACACGCTGTTTGAAGTGTTGTTGTAGCTGTGTTGGTCCCAGGACATTAGGAGGGCAAGGAGCGTGAGGTCATATCTGTTATTGGACCAGCTTCTGTTGGTGAAAGAGACAAGCTTTTGAGCTTCCACAGAGCTCTTCTTCAGGTCAGAGTAAAAGATATTACTTCACCCACCTTGTCTCTCTAACAATGCACACGGGCATAATTAAGAAAATCCACCTGTCTGTAGCTCCAGATGACAAATATTTCCACTGGGAGAGATGACAAGAACTCCATCGTTATCCATGGGACATGGAAACGTCAAAGTTCTGTTGGGTCACTTAAATCACAGTTGATTTTTGCCGCAGGCTTGTATTTTTGCCCCTCAGAATAGCTGTGGTCACCTACTTCCATGGATGCTATTTGATACGTCCTCAGTATAGGATAGTATATGTGTGTTTCTGCAGCTTCCAGTAAGTGTATGGATTTGCATCAAATGGGTCCTTGAGATAACAGTTCATCATCAGAGCTTCTGATGCACTGATAGGGGAATCTTCCTCTTTGCCACTTGATGGCTTGATATTTGGTGCAGGCAGGTAAGGCCAGATAACACCTGGTGGGTCATTATTTTTCATGGCTGTTCCCTACACTATCCCCACTAGTACCTGAAGCAGCGATCAGCTGGTCAATGGATGTGAATCGACCCTGAGGGACATTAGTTGGGAGCAAAGCGTTCGGCTAATTTTAGCAGCTACAGAAAGCAGAGACTCGAGCTTGGTTTGCTTTAGTATTCGAAACCTCCCCAGTGAGCATCCTAGTTCAGCTGCTGGTACTTTGCAGGCAGGCAGAGCCCCACCCAGTAGGGAACATATCTTTCTGGTCTGGAGACTGCTGGAGACTGTGTTAGTCAAAGGCCATGACGTGGCATCAGTTGGCTGCAGCAGGATTGAAAGAGTCATAATCTTGAGAAGCAACTCACGGGATAGCATTAGTATTGGCTGAGGACAGTCCTGATTATCAGCATCGCGGGCTGGAGGTCACATACTGCTGCTATGCTGGCTAACGTTAGCTACCTATTTGGAGAGGGGCAAAATATTTGTGGAAGTAGAGGACCAAGGATGAGAAACTCTGGGTGAAATTCAGTGGAGTGGAGAGACCAGACACAAAGTCCTAGGCAATACTTACACTCTGAACAAGGGCCTTGTGCAGGGGGTGAATTGTACCCTGTGAGAGTTATAGAAAGTGTCTTCCAGCTGAGATATGCTCAGCGTAGATTCAACCAGCTCAGCCTCAGGGCGTGTGGTGGGCTCGCATTTGGCTCACGTTGGAGGGTGACGGCCTGTTGGCCCTGAAGATCTCAATTCATCTTAGCTGTGATGACCCAGAACTCACGCTCTCCCACACACATACATGCACAGAGGAAATTCAGCCATTGTACGGGCAACCTCACTGGTCAGGTGAGCGCACCCGAGTGTTTGTTCACCGGTTGACCGACAAAGCTTGTCCCAAATGTTTAAAGTCTTGAAAACATTCCATCCAGAGCCCTGTGGACCAAATGTTGGTGGAAAGACCACGGCATCCCCTGTCTGCTCTGCACACCTTGGAAGGTTTAGGCTTTAATGTATTGCACTTTTATCCAATGTTGCAGGAATCAGAAATGAATATATTTTTCCTGAACTTTTATGAATTGTGGATTGAGAAATGTATTTTGCAGTAACAGTTTCACACGGCTTCCACCCTTGGCCACCATTGTACAGTGTTTGTTCTAATGTACATCATCATCTGTATTTATCATGTGGTAGAAATTTGATGATTACTTCCGTTGGGTTATTTGCGAGGAGCCTGAAGTTGATCTATTTATATATTTATAATGTGGTGTTGGTTGTTTCTGTGGGTGTGTTTTGTGACATTTTGTAAACCTCAGGATAATCCCTGTTGTGTGTTGTTATGCATTTGTGGACATCACTGTAATAAACCATTAAGTGTGCCCCGTGTTTGTACCAATGGTCTGTTTAACTCACACAAACGGGGTGTCGCATGAAAGGGATGCTGTCATATTAAAAAATAAGTAGCCGATGTCCTTTGCCCCTTAAATTAAGGCAGAACTTTCTGCATTGCTCCTCCCGGTAACCTGATGAGGAATTATCTCCGTTCTGTGAACTACTAAACAAGTTTCCTTTTCTTTGCTAAAGGAAGAGCCTCTGTAGAACACCCAGGATGGTCCAGTGTGTAGGACAGCCTGAGACTTGGAAGAACTGGGTCCAATTCCCTGCTTCACCATTGACTTCCTGTGTGAGCTTGGGGTCAGTCACGCTGTCTCGCTGTGACTCAGTTCCCCACCTGAGGAGTAGCAGTACCACCATTCCTTACAGGGGTGTGGTGAGGATACTTTCATTAAAATTGGGCGGCCCCCAGCTACTGCGGCGACGAGGGTCAGACAAGTACGTTAGGGCGATAGGACCATTTCCTCTGTGGCGATCCTGGCGGGAAAACTAAGAATGAAGCACACTTCAAAGTGGTACTTTGTTGATTGCAGCCCCATGCTCGTCTCTAGTAGGGGGCTGGAAGTTATTCCTTTACCAGCATTCCTGGCCTAAATCCAGCCCTCCACACGCCCACTCCACACGCACTTGCTGAAATCAGAGACCCCCATAGCATGTCCACAGAGTGAGACGTTTGACTGTCTTTGTGACTGGCCTAAACTGGACTCAGGCCAATGACAGGTGGGGAAGGAACATGCTCTCCTGCCCCCCCGCTCCAGAGCTTCATGGGTTCTTTAGCGGTGGAGCTGGATGGAGCGCCTGGCTCCTCAGACTTCACATTCCCCTTGTCCAGACGCGAGCCCGGATGAGTCGCCGTGCGTCTGAGCTGCTAGTTCCGTGCGTCAGAGCGGAGGGTCGGCCCCTTGCTGAGCGTGAGGGGGCAGCAGGAATGTTCTGTCTCTCTGCACGCCACCCCCACTGCATTGCATCGCCCGGGCCGCTCCTGACACTCCGAATGCCTGAAATGTGACCTCAGCAGTCCGAGCCCGACCTTTCCTTTCCTTCCTCTTTGCAGCTGTGGGTCCCTCCTTGTTCTCTAGCTCCCTCCAGGCAAGGGCTTGGCCTGTCTGCGCTTGAGCCAATCGCTGACTGGCTCGGCTGCGAATACCGTCGACCACCAGCAGCCGAAGCAGGTTCAAACCGAGGTTCCCGCGGGTGGTTTCAAAGCCCGCTTTTGATGCCAGTGGGGGTTACAGCGGGAAGTGGCGGGAGATTCAGCCCCCCTGCGTGGGTCCTTGATTAAACCCTGTGCAGCAGGCTGCAGGGCAGTCTTTAGCCTAGTGACTGGGGGAGGCAGAGCAATCCTTGGCATTGTCAAGGAAGGCCGGACAAGCCAGGAGGGGCTTTAAGGAATGAGCACATACTGGCCAGGCTGGAATGTCTTGACCCTCCCATTTGCTGGCACCAACCCGGCAAACCTGCTGTGAAAACACAGGCTTTCGGTCAAATGAGTCATGCGAGGGAAATCCCACTAATGCCAGCTGCAGGTGCTCAGCTTTCGAAGGCCCCCCCCCCGCGGTCAGCGGTGACTTGAGGGCGGAAGATGGACAAAGGGGCTTCATCATTAAAGAGCTTTTAGCAAACGGTGATAAGAAAAAGCCAGACAAGGCGCTAAAGGAGGAGAAAAATGGCCCTAAGCAGTTAGAGTGAAGACGCCAGTGCATTGCCTTCCCACCACCCCGCTGGATGGGAAGCACTGGGTGTAAAGAGGCCAGCTGTGATTTTCGGTTTCTTTGAGGGCCTGACGTTGGACCTCGTGCTCACAATACAGTTCAGACTCTCACCGCCCCCCATCACTGGATGATGATCGACTCGCACATCCCCTCTGCCTTTAAAAACTGGCTCTTGTTTTTAATTGAATGAGAAGAGGGGCTAAGGCTTGGGAGCGGGTCAGTCTTTGGCCTCTTTGCTGATCCTGTCAGCTTGGGGGACAAATTATGCCGGGGCTTTTAGTGACCTTGACAACATGTCCCTTAGACACTGGACTGAGACTTCCCCGGTTCGTTTCACACAGGCGGCCGAAGGACAGTCAGATGTCAGCAGGGTGTTATGAACAGCTCGCAGTCATGTTTGGGGGGGGTGAACCAGACACCAATAGATGAAAGGCCTCATATCCTGCTACCAGTCCCTTTGGGGGCCATCTGTGGAACTTCTCACCAGTTGATTTCATGGAATCTTTACCCTATATCTATATATATTATCGGAGGGGGCAGGGGGCTGGTGAAATTACAAGAGACTCAAAATTTTTCTCAGGGACGTGAAAAAGCATGAGGCTGCCTTGATGCGATATTTCAACGAGGAATGTGAATGTGACTTCCATGAGGAGGAGGAAGAGGAGGAGAAGGTGTTTGTCTCCCTAGACTCAGAGCATACGCCTTGGAGCCCGGAACTCCTAAGTCCTGTTCTTACTGCTGTCACTGCCTAGCTTTCTGAATAATTTGCCCTTACCTAGAACTTTATACACATGATTGAGTCAAGCCTCTCAACACCTCTGTGAAGCCGTCAAATAACAGTCCCCCTTTTTACTGTGGGGAAAACGACCCTCAGAGAAACTAAGTGCTACAAGTAGCAGGTCCGACCTGGGATTAGAACCGAAATGTCCGAACCGCGATTAGAACCTGGAGAAGGAGATGACATTTGACGTATCGGTTGTCCGCTCTGAGTTATTTACTTATCCCTGCCTACAGGCGCCTTTTCCATCTCCAACTTCTACAGCTCAACCCTTTCGCACACCTGCCTTTCCCAGGCAGGAACAGGCCATAGCTCTAAACCCTGTGGGCTAAATTCCCTGCCGGTGTAACTCTGCTGAAGTCAATGGAGTTACAGCAGTGGACCAATTGGTCCTTGTTTAGTAACCTGCTACATAGATGGCACTCACCGTACTGGGGCATCTCAGAAGAGTCCACCCGCCCACATCTCCTTGATAAGTACCTACTGGTACTTATCTCTGGATTTGTTACACGTGCAATGACATTCCTCAATGACGAGCCCTCTCTGTGCATTCACCTCACCTGAAGGATGATGCCCTCTTTCACTAATAATCTTTAGTATTTTTACTGTAAAAAAACTGATTTCACTGTAGGCCGAAATGCCCCATTGACAATACCCAGCATTTTATTATTCTCCTGAGCCAAACCAAAGAGAGAGACATGTAGCTTTTGATGTAAACATATTAACCATCTCTTGGGGGCATAGATGTGGTGACTGGGACACTGGAAATGCCACAAGTAGATAGACAGAGAGGTGAGATATTAGCTTTACTTATGTTCTGATAGTTCAGGGAGGAAATTGCCAACAGGAATGTTATTCATAATACCCCTTTTCATGCGTAATGCTTTTGGTACATCCCAGGGTCATTATTCAGGGGGGAGTGGCAATCATGTGTGTAGTTTCCTGAGTTTAAGGCATATTGCTCAGGGGTCTGGCAGGTTTCACATGCCACTTTGTGGTGGAAGTCTTGCTTCGGCATCTTCTAACACAGAGCAGGAGAAACAGCTGGGATGAAATAGGAACCGGTCCCAAAACTTTTCCCTACATTCCAAACCCAAGCTCTTTGGAGGATTGATCACATTTTCTATTTCCCCTCCCGCACTCTTCCTTTCCATTTTCACCCTCCACTTGCCTTTCCCCATTTCCCCATTGACATGCGTAAGGGGCACTCATCGTCAGCATTCGGCTAATAATGCACATAGCATCACCAATGTTTCCTCGCTAAGACTGCTGTGTTTACGCTGACTGAGGTCTGCTCAGTCAGCAATGAGCTGTCCAGGTGCTCACATTGTGTTCTCGTTCCCAATATTAGATCTGACCTCGGGTTGCAAGCCTCAGGCAGTCGAAGGCCTTTTTCTGTAGATAACAACACATCAAACAGGTTTCTGTAGCCTAGTCATTCTGCTAGGCAGCTAGCTATCTTTACAGGAGATCATTCTAAAATAGAAACCAGAAACTGAAATGCCAGTATTGACTAACATGCTGCTTTGGGGGAACCAGTTGTGCAGGTTTGATGTCCGTTGCCTGGGAGTCACTCAGCAGACAGACAAGAACCATGAGTGCAGCACCTTCTGGCTTAATGGGGCTTTGTTAGGAATTCTGCCTTGGAGGCACAGAGCGTGGTCTCTGCTAGGAGCTGTCTGGTAATGAGAGAGGCAGAGCTGAAATAATCACCTACTCATCCTTTCCAGTAAGAGAGATGAAAAGAGGAAACCAGATCTGGAACACCTGGCCCTTACTATCAATAAAAACCAGGCCCACATGTGGAGTCTAATGTAAGACCCAAACGTAGAAGTGACTCTTCCGGCTCAGGTTGGCTGGGGATAGGACATACTCACCCTATGCGGAGAGGAGCAGAGGCAGAGGGCAGTGGGACTCTCAGCACAAGCCCATGCTACTTGGGGAACCCCGTTAGCTGTGGGTAGCAGGTTCTTGGGGTCTTCGAATCCCCATAAAGTGATTCTTCCCCAGATAACATGCACAGGAGTTGATAAAGACATGGAGCTCTCCCTTAAGCTTCCAGAAGACAGAGCTAGTGGTGGGCAGAAAGTCCCTATTTTGGTGGAGCTGGAATTAAGCTTGTCAGTTGGAGCTGCAGTAATTCAATTAAAGGCTCTGGTTCAACTCTTGCCGTTATGAAGAAAGCACCCAGAAGTTTGAGAAGCAGGGGATTCAAGTGAAGGCTGCGAAGGAGATGTGCGCACCTCCTGTTTCCACTGCTTTTGATTCCATTTGCAAATAGCGCTGGAATTATGGGACCAGATCCTCAGGACTTGGGTGCAGCTATTCCACTTTCCACCAGCTGAAGAACTGATGTCTGCTGCCCACACACTGTTTACACAGGGTGATGCCACCAAAAACAACACGGGAGGATATTGTGACTCACCCTTCAGTTCTCTATGGCTAAAACGAGCCAGCGGCCCCTCACAAGTATGAACCCAACCATATCACCCCTCAGTAGAAGTCTGCCAAACTCAGTGTCTAGGAAGAGTCATTATTACCACTTTCTTATTCATCGTTGTTAGTACTGCTGGGCTAAACGCATTGTCTTCAATGGGAGTTTTGCCTGAGTAAACCTAAGGGCAAAGAGAAAATTAAGGGGTGACTTGATTACAATCTATAAGTACCTACATGGGGAACAGATATTCAGTAATGGGCTCTTCACTCTAACAGAGAAAGGTCTAGCGCAATCCAATGGCTGGGAGTTGAACCTAGACAAATTCAGACTGGAAATAAGGTGTACAATTTAACGGTGAGAATAATGAACTCTTGGAACAATTAGACAAGTATTGTGGTGGTTTTGCCATCGCTGACCATTTTGAAATCAAGCTTGGATGCTTTCCTAAAAGCTCTGCACTGGGAATTATTTCGGGGAAGGTCTGTGGCCTGTGTTATGCCGGAGGTGAGACTCGTAGATGATCACTGTGGTGCCGCCTGGCCTTGGGGTCTATGAATCTATTGAACCGCCGGGTCTGGCTCGTTATTATAATAATTATGATTATATTTTATCAATGGGTTGTTTTACTGAGACATGTTCTCCATCAGGCTGCAGCAAAATGTGCCGCCCTCCAAAAGTAATTTTCCTCTTTAACGTGATGAATTTGCAGCTGGACCTGCAAGGAACATAGACTCTTGAGGGACTGTGATCCAAACAAACCCCTGGGGGTGTGGGCTGCCCTGAGTGAGGGATTGGCATTCTTCTCTTCCACTCCCCTTCCTCAGCTTCTGTATTTCAGCTGTAATCCCCTTTTTTAGCTTTATCTGGCGGAGGATGGGTCAGCTCATTCCATTGGTCAGACCCTGGGAGAGGCTCGTGCCCCCCCCCCCCCACCACACCCCCAACCGTTTTCTATTTATAATCATTTGTTGTTTGTAACGCTTCCTGAACAGGAGACACCCAGTGATGCGCTGGTAACAAAGGATGACAGCTCAGGGTGCCTGGGCTAGGGCCAGGGGTGGGGTAAGTGCCCTGTCTGTACAATTGCTATTGCCTCTAGCCAGTCCTCAGCTTTACAAACCATCCCATTTCATAGGCCTTTTGAACTGCACCTGCATTTTCACCTTGACTTGCAAATCGGGTAATCGTATGTCTGACTAGGAGATCTTTGTAGGCAGATGCTGGTTTTGAGCATGCAGACAGGGAGGGTGTATAGTCTGGGATGCCTACCTGAAAAATTGGCCCTTTTTCTTTAATATAGTGACTCCAAGCTAGTGGACTAATAATCCAGACCAGAGATTGTGGGAGGCATTCTGATCTTGGTTACACTGGTGGAGTAACTGGGTATTTACACTAGTGTAAATGAGCTCGGAGACTGGGATGCCGGTCCAGGGAACAACGTACAATATGTAGTCTACTCCAGAATTGGAGTAGGAACTGTAGGTGAGCACAGTATGAGAATGGAGAGTATACACCATCTGCAATCCAGAAAGCAGGTGCTCAGGAAGCGGGTGGGGGGGAGAAAGAAAAGTCTCTTAAGCAGTGCAGTACGATGCAATGCTATCCCATACAGTGCAATGCAGCACCACACCACTGCTCTGTTTTGTAACCTGTCTGCAATGTATAAACTGTATCTCTAACACAGTTTAAAGAGTTTCCACTGACTTCAAGGAAAGTTTAGACTTAGTCGGGAATGCGGGACTGGGCCTTTTATCATCTGTTGAAATGCTTCATGAAGGAATTCATTCATTCTCAAGGAAGTTCAAACTGATGCTTTTTTGAAAGGATCCTTTACAAAGCACCTTGAGAAACTGACTTGTCACACCCCCTGCTTGAGAGCAACGTCCCACTCCCTTGAGTGATAAGACAGGGACAGACCTGTTCTTTCCCATTACTCATCCCAGGGACAGCAACACTAGCAGATGGTGGGTTTTCGGCTCTCCTGGTGACAGGTGGGTGAATATCTTGTTTTGGGTTAAAGAAATTTCACTCTAATAACAACATCAGAAAAGAGTCTCCCTGAGTGGAGCAATGATGAAAATGCAACGATATTGACTTTACGTACCATGGAATAGCTAGAACATAATGAGATTTAGCTGAAAGTTTATTAACTTGTGACTCAGACAATGAAATAATTGTGCTGTGGAATATGTGAATGACCTATTGATCTGATCTCTAACTTTTTATTTGATACCAGCTATTTCTAGCAGATCTGATCGCTCTCTGTCTGTAGCTAGGGCAAAGAGGAGATGTGACACCTAACTCTGGTCTCACACTGGTTTTATATAGGTATAATTGTTTGGACTTACAATGGAGTTACTCCTGATCTGTCATTTAGAATCAGAGCCAGCAGTATGTGGCTATGTGGTACCCTTATAAATATCCAAATCAGAGTAGGGATGTATATTTCTGTTTAGTACATGAGGAATGCTGATAAATGAGTTCATGTTAGTTAGAGATGATGAGCAGGGTTGTGGTCGGAGCTGCACAGATGCAATGCCCCATGATTGCTAGCAGAATTTGTCCCATTGTTTCTAAAGCCCATAGGAAGGGGACACACACCTTGGACATGGTCCTGCAGTGTTAAGTTTTATTCAGATGACTGATTATCTGACAAAGAAAATATGCTGCACAAATTCATGTATGAATTCCAGGGACAAGACACAGAGTCTTATTGTGAGTCAGGAAAACAAGGGGCCAGAGATTTAGCTGTTCTAAACTGGCACTGATCCATTGAGCTGAGGGAAGCATCTGCCTTGGAATCTCTTATTAATGTAACTCTTGAAAACAACCTCAGCGGCTTAACCTGTTTGTGGAGTTTAGCTGGAATCCTTGGGCTTTCTCCCTGTGTGCTAAAAGCAGAATGACCTTTTGGGGCCCATGACATGCACCTCTAGTGTGGTTTGGAAAGCTCTTGCAGCTGAGTGAGTGGGCAGGAATGCATGAACTCCATTGAAAGGCAGTGTAATCCTATCGGGTTATAGACCACCCTTTAAAATGCCTCAGAGTCCTTCTGAGCCTCTTTAATGGAACAGTGAGAAAGGTGACCGGAGTGACTAAGGGCATGGAAAAACACCGGTATAAGGAGAGATTGAAAAGCCTTGGATTGTTTACCTTCAAAGGGAGACATGCAAGAGGTGACATGATGAAAGTATATAAAATGACGAATGGTTCAGAATGATTGGGAGCTTCTTTCCTCACTGGCTCATAACACAAGAGCAAGGGGACTTTCAATGACATTGAAAGAGGTGAGATTCAAAACCGATAAAAGGAAATGCTTTTTCACTCAACTTGTAAGTAGACTGTGGAACTCACTGCCACAGGAAATCACTGAGGTAAAAAACTTAGCATGATTCCGAGAGGGATTGGACATTGATATGGATTGCAAGAATATCTGGAGGTAGAAGAGATAAAGCCATTTATTATTATTATTATTATTATTTTTGGAAGGGATATGAAACTTCATGTTTCAAGGTTTTAGCCCATCTCTAACTATTAGAAGTTTGAATGAGACTCATAGGGAGGCAGATTGCCTGATATCTGCCTCTTGCAGGGTTTATTGCACATTTGTCCGAAGAATCTGGGCCGGCTTCTATGGGAGTCAGGATACTGAACTACATAGGTCTGATCCAGTCTGGGAATTCCTGTGCCGAAGGGGTTAGACAGACACTTGCAAAAAGATTCTAACAAGTTTTACAAGTAAATTTGATCCTGCAAGGTACAGAGGGAATCATGTGGGACACTGAGCACTGCCAACTCTGCTGTATTCCACTGGGGCTTGAGGGTGGCTACTCCACACTGGGCATGATCAGGACCTTGGCAGGATCAGACCCTAGTTACTTTCTGAGTCTACTTGTGGATAATTCCCACAATGAAAGATGAAGCAGAGGGAGGAGCGGGTGGGGGTGGACAGAGGTTTAATCTAGGACAGAACCAGTCACGTCAATAGCCACATCCTGGGCCCTATGCACTGGTAATGTATTCATGGATTCATAGAGCCCAAGGGCAGAAGGGACAGTTGTGATCATCTAGCCTGATCTCCTGTATAACACAGTCCATAGAACTTCCCCCAAATAATTCCTAGAGCAGATCTTTTAGACAAACATCCCATCTTGATTTAAAAATGGTCAGTGATGGACAATCCACCATGACCCTTGGTAAGTTGTTCCAATGGTTAGTTACTCTCACCGTTAAAAACGTACCCCTTATTTCCAGTCTGAACTTCCAGCCACTGGGTCATATTAGACCTTTCTCTGCTAGATTGAAGAGCCCATCATTAAATATTTGTTCCCCGTGTAGATACTTACAGACAGCAGTCAAGTCACCCCGTACCTTCCTCTTTGTTAAGCTAAATAGACTGAGCTCCTTGAGTCTATCACCAGAGGATACGTTTTCTAATCCCTTAATCAGTCTCCTGGCTCTTCTCTGAACTCTGTCCAATTTATCAACATCCCTCTTGAATTATGGACCCAGTATTCCAGCAGTGGTTGCAGCAGTGCCAAACACAGAGGTGAAATACACTGGGCCAGCCTAGAAGGTGCCCATTTGGTATTACCGGTTCTGGCTGCAGCTAGGAAGCGCAGAGCTCCGTGAAAATAATGCAGGACTATTTCAGAACATAAAGCATGGTTTGATGTGGGTCTGCTTTTCAAAGCAGATGCAAGTTCGGTGGGGTCTGTTGTTTCATGTACCGTATGCTGGGTAATAACACGGGAGGACTCCGTGTTTCTAAAATGAAAGCAGCACTTTATCAGGGGACTGTTTACAAAGGCACAGCAAGAACCGTTAACATTCCACCCTGTGCACATAGACTCCTTGCTGCCTGTTTGCTCTGTTTCTAGGGGCTGCCTTGCTCTCCTGTTAATGACACACTCTTTCTTGCTCTGGGTCTCACTAGACCGCCTGCTGCTACCGTGCTTCACGTGCCACGTGCTGGGCAATAACACGGAAGGACTCCGTGCTTCTAAACTAAACCCTCTCTTTGTGAAGAGCCTGCAGCCTAGCTGTAGCCGTGTGGGTCCCAGGATATTAGAGAAAGAACTATTTACAGAAGGGTTGCAGCTGCAGCCGGCATTCCAGCCACACGCTCACAGTCTGAATACCTGGTGCCTCTCCAAACCCTTCCCTCCTGCAACCTCTGCCCTTCCCGCCACGTTTGCTACATGGGTGTGGCAGAGTGTGTGTGTGAGTCTGGGTCCCAGCTCAAGATGAGCTCAAAGGGCTTTTTTTTTTTTAAATTAAACCACTCTTTGCCTGATTCACCACCCAGCTTTCCTTGCTTCAATCACAAGGCACCAGGATGTTTTCTGCATGTATATCCAAGGAGCTTCAAAGGGGACCGAGTAGGTTTGAAAGATGCTGCCGTTATCACACAAAAGCAGGCAAGGGGCATGTAAAGTCAGGGATAATATCTAACAGGAGTGAGTCTTTGTCATTCCTGTTGCCGTCTCAAAGCTCAGCTATTCATCATAGGCTTGATGCAGGAATCGCCAAGTGAGACTCTGCACCCTGTGTTATACAGCAGGTCAGACTAGATGATCGTCACAAGGTCCCTGGTAGCTTTGAAATCTGTGAATCTAGTATTGTTATTTTATTTCTATCTAAATAACCTTTGGCTTGAGGAGCCGGATTCACCAGTATATATATGTTCACTGCTTTGCAGCCCTCCAGCGATACAAAGCAGTCATCAACCTGACATAACTGGCCAGTTATACAGTTATCCGTGTTGTACTGTCAGAGGAGCACAAAGCAGCTAAGGCATACCAGTGACTCTAGCCACAAAACGAGAGTGTACATACTATGTCTACACAACCACAGGTTTCTTCTCTCATCCTATTCACTACATTCCCTCTGTTTGCTTCCAACACACCCTGGTTATGTCTTGTCTTAGACTAAAAACTGTCTGATGCTAAAAGAATGTCACCCTTCAGCACATGAATATGGTCCAGGCTGTCACACCAATGAATGCGGGGGGAGACATCAGCCTGCTTCTCTCCTCTCTACGGCACCAAAAGCGTGACACGGTGTTCACACTGAGATGCTTTTTTATATGCGATTTCTCCCCCAAGGCACTCTGGTTTTCTTCCTGAGTGGAGAGAATGGGTCCGATTCTCCTCTCATGCAACACTATAACTCCATTGGTTTCAGTGGCGTTCCCCCTGCTGCATTGCTGGAGAGGAGAATCCAGTCCATGTGCTGATGCTGGGCATTCAAGAGTAAGTTGGCGCTGCCCGTTACCCCTTCCTAGAGGTGAGTGTCCCAACGTCCCGCTCCAACTTGCCAACCAGCAGCGCTGAGTCAATGCAGAGGACGGCGTGGGAATTTGTAGCTGGCATAGGCCAGTTGCAAATTACCACTAGAGTCAGGGGGAAGAAACATGTGAATCGTGGCTGCCGAAGACCCAGTTTCTTAGTTGAAGATTCTCCTGGGGCACCAATCCTCACGGCAGGCGGGGTCCTTGTGCTAACTGTGTGATTTATTGCTGAAGGCAGGTTTGTTCTAAAGGCACTAATGTGCATGGGATCTCATCAACTCCTTTGAAAGATGAATTACTTTTATGTAATGCAAATCGATGTTAGTCGTGGTTTTGCGCATATTCCCTGGCCAAGATATGAGACACAAACCAGTTGTCAGTAGCGTTGCTACTTTACACATGATACGTGCAATGTGAATGGTACGTCCCTCCCACTGGAATTAACCTGACGTAGAGATCTGCAGCGTGATAGCAGCTTTTCGAGCACATGTGCTCTGTGCATCTCCTGTGTTTTCCAGATCTAATTTGAGGACAAAGACATTTCCCAGCCAAGATGAGCTGCGTTTCCTGCATATTGGCTTTTGCCTTTTGCCTGGGTGAGTTACTCGTTTTCTCAATGCATAGTCAGTGCATCCATTCGCTAGAGCAAACTGTACGAATTGGCCCTCAGACACGGATTTGAAGAGTGTGTCTTCTGCTTTATTCAGCACAGCCTTATGTTACAATGTTATACCTCCACAGCGCTCCCAGTTCACTGAAACTGTCAAGGAGTTCTGTCTACGGCAATAGCTTATTGAAGTCAAGGGGCCTCTTTCCATTGACTGAATGGGCACTGGATAGGACATTTATTGCGCTATACACACTCTTGCAGGGGAGAGTATACACACCCTGTCCCTATATACACCCTTCTCACTCTCTTTTCAGCTGGCCAACACAGTCAATTGATGGGTTAGATTATTAGAGTCCTGCTTCCTTGAAAATGACTATAGCCTTCTAGGCTGCAGAGTTTTTAGAATATGCTCTTTTGATCCTTCAGATAGTATTTGCCTGAGTATACTAAACGTATTCGCTTATTGAATGACTTATCAGTAAGGAGGAGAAGAAAAGACTCACCGACCATAAATTAAGGGATGCTTTACAAGACTACTCTGAGAGTTTCAGAATTGTTATTTGGTCTTGTTTAAATAACTCTGGGCTATTTTTTAACACTATCCCAATTTGCTGCAGGATTTTCAATGGACCTGGCGAAAGCTGCATCAGTAAGTTGTTTTGCCATCTGTTTAAATATCATCAAGGCACTAATACAGCTCCTAAGGAATGCTAACAATGAGGTACTTCAGGTAGCTCAGCAAATCCTTTCAAGCAATCCAATGGGAGAAGGATCAGCAGAGACCTCAGAAAGAAGGGTGAAAATAGGGCAATGAGAAATAACGATGATAAGATGCTGAAACTAGCCCATGCAATCGAAACCAATGATAATACCAGGGTGATAAAAATTAGAAGGAAAAGAACTGTATTGGACCTAACTTTTTAAAAATAATGTTGGTACATAAATGAACATCCAATTGCACGTCTAACATAGGTGCAGTTACTGTGAGAGCATTGTTATTAATTCCCCTGAGCCCTACTCAGGGACCAGGACCCCATTGTGCTAGATGCTGTACAAACACAGGTTGTGTGTCATTATCTAATTTGCATATGCAACCATAGTAATTTCATGAAAAAAATAAACCCTTACTTTGCACCTATATTTGCATCCTGAATAAAAATCAAGCCCACTCATTCATCTTGTGCCTCAGTCGTGGGTTCATTTCCTACAGCGTATTCTCAAGTGCTTTGATCAGTTCTGCCTCTAAGTTAGTGAAGTGAGCGGCAATATCGGTTTGGTTAATGGATGTGTCATGGCTGAGGAATGCCACAGGAGAACTGCAGTGGAGCAATATGCTAAGAAAGAGGTGTTGCTGCATTTCAGTGGTGGGTGCTGTTAGTCCTTTATAGAGAGGGCTTGATCCTGGGTTGCCAAGTGCCAACAAATGCAGCACCCAAGGAGGGTGGAAAAACGTGACTTTATGCCGCTTTTGCAGCTCCCCAATCCTGCATCTGGCTGGGCTTCTGCCTGGCCCTTGTTATAACTTTGAACAGTCTCAGGGCTGCTGTGAATTTTTCTCAGCTGTCCACAGCCTCCAGGGGCCATTCCAGCTGTTGTAGAATGCTGACAGAAGTGACATTCCTGCCACACCCCTTAGATCAGGAACAGCAGCTTTCCAAACCCCCCCCCCCCCCCTGCATTGTTGGAGCGTCACAAAGGGGCTGTAACAGACCAGAGCACCCAGCCCACAGTCTGTGAAATGACTTGCAGTCTCGAAGGAGCAAAGAAGTTCTATAATATGAGATACTCTTAGTATTTATGTGAAGCTATGGTATTGTAACCGTGATAAAGTCTGCTGTAGGACCACGGCAATCACTCATGCAAGAAACTGAAAGATTAAATTTCTCTGTGTGCCTTTTTTCCCCCCCTGCCCCTCTAGTGTCCTGCACCTGGCATTCAGATAAATGGTATGTGATTGGAGTGCATGATCTATCATTGTGTTTTGTGATAAGCCTAAAGGTTTGCTGGGGGGGGGGAAACATTGTTAATTTTTTCTTTTTCTTCCTCTTTTATCAGCAACAGAAGTTTGCGAGAACATAACCAGGTATTTACAAAAATGAATTGCAAAAATCTTGTTGGAAGCATAGTTTGGGCTGTTGCATGCTTTCCTGGAGTAGGTTCAAAGTCAACTTATTCAGAGATTGGAGGAGATCATCTCCCTATCCCTACACTTTGGAATCATAGAAAGATCCATAATCAACCCCTCTCAGCTCTGGATTATGATAACTGTAAATGGGAAACCAATCTGGTGCCCAGGGTTTGTACTGGAGCACTATGGTCAGATGAACCACCTCAGGATGAAACATCTCAAGGCTAGATAGCATCCATGTTCATCGCACTTGTGAAGCAACTGTTTGTAAAGGCTGATTAAATGAGTCCTTCCAACATCACCCACCCACCAGTTCAAGGTTTGATATATCAACATTGGACTTGGAGAAGGCCAGTGGGCAAACTCAGGCTGCAGTAAGTGGGTGCAGCTCCCATTAACGTCCCTGAGCCATAGTCGGTGGTGATATAAACAGAGGGGTCAAGTACTCACTGTGGCGTGAGCTGGTCAGGACATGCACATGTTTGCTGAGGTAGTGTAACTTGCACCAATCTGACAGTGTGCAAAATGAGAGTAACTTGCACACTAAGAAGGTGTAGCAGGAAAAACAACAAACAGGAGTTGGGAGAGGAAGCTGGATCTCCTCCCTTCACTGTAGCGTAAACCGCACCATCCCCAACACCGCTAAAGCCAAATTCAGCTCTGCCCCGATGGCAGCAGATACACCCCCAGACCACAGTGGGAGCTGCACCCACTTATGCCAAAGCTGAGTTAGTTCCTTACTGAAAAACCAAGTCATGCCACTCTGCCACTGACAGCCTTTCTCTGACCACTTTACACTCAATGTAAGCTGTACACCCTATGACGTTGCCCACATGGTCTATGGTGACCTACTAGCAATTAGCAAAGTGGGGGTGAAGTGCAGTGCGTATTCAGAAAACGTGTATTTAAAGACTCTGCACACGCTGATATTTGCCATTGACTGCATTAGGAGCTGAGCTTACGTACCGTATGTTCAGAGCTAAAAAAGAAACAGATCGTTAGCCAGTCAGTAAAGAAACTGAATTAGCATTCGTTTCACTCTGCTGTTTGTTCTTATGGAGTACTTTGCAGTTTCTTCCTCTCTCTCTTTTCACAGTAATGACATTGAAGGGTCCTCAAATTTCACTCATTTAGTCTGTGACAATGTGAGTATCACAAAGTGCTGGTGAAGACATTGCAAATATCCTTTCTATTCCCTTCTGCCTTCTTTGACTGCAATGGTACCATCTCGCTCGCTTCCACAGCTTCACACTGGGATGGTATGGGTGTTGATAACAAGGAAATGAGCATCCCAAGAGTCACGGTCCCCTGCCTTGTTCCCCCCATGCTCCAAGGGGAGGGTCTTTATCAGAACTTACCCTTTCAATGCACTGGTGGGGCAGTTGCTGTTCAGCTCACCCATGAGCAGAAGGAGGGGGGAGTAGCAGCCCCGTAGAAATGACTTGGGATGTCCATAGTCCATACTAGATAGCTAGGAGAGGCCTCTTTCCTCGTTACTTTCCAAAGCAGTATTGCAAATTTAGGTATTAGCCGTACCAGAACCATACGAGGCACAGGGTACAAGTTCCTTCACAGGGAGAAAATACCGGTACTAAAGGGCTCTTTAATCTAATGGAGAAAGGCATAAAGAATCAAGAGCCGGAAGCTGAAACCAGGCAAATTCCAGTAAGAAATAAGGCACAGTTTTTTAACAGGCAGAGTGATTAACACCTGGAACAAACGACCAAGGGAAGGGGTGGGGGTCTTCAAATCAAGACTGGATCCTTTTATGGAAGATTTACCTTAGTCAAACGTATGTTATTGGGCTCAACACAGGGATAACCGACTGAAAAGTGAGGGTCTGTAATATACGGAAGGTCAGAGTAGATAATCTAACGGTTCCTTCTGGCCTTAAACTGAATAATTTGGAGTTGTTGCTATCATGACAAGCAGGAAGTGATGTCATCAGTTTGGAGAAATTAGAAAGAAAGAAAGAAAATTATTTCTTTTCTTGGTCAATGGATTTGTTTCTTCTCCAGCTACACAACTTGTCAACATGGAACATGTCCTTCATCAGTGAAGCATTGGAATTCCTGCTGAGGAAAGACGTTGATTTACAACTAAATGTTCTGAAGTTCTTTGTCAGCAAAGTGAACGGGAAAGAGCTGGAAGCAGCACTGGAGGAATTTAATGACAAGGTAAACTAGCATTTTGAGTTAGGGGGCATGAAGAAAGTGCAGGTGTTATTTAAAGCACACTTACTCTAGCTCGCTGAGAAAGAACATTACCTTCTCCCCCTTTTCTTGCCCCTGTGTTGTTGTTCTGCGTTGGCTGTTCAACTTCAGATACTTTTCTTATATTCTTCCTCTCTGCAGAGTCCCAAATCTTTGTTACAAGTGCGGAAGGAAAGCAGCTATCACTATGACAAAGTGCAACGCAGTCTAGAGAGTGCGTAGAACCCAAAACTGTGAGCCAGGACTGTTGGGTTCTGTTCCTTCCCTTGACTTGCTTTCTAGTTTTGGGCAAATCACTATTTCTCTGTGTCCCATTTCCCTCATCTGTAAAGCAGGGATAATAATATTGCCCTCTCTCACGGGGTGCAGGAAGCTGTGAGCAAAGCCAGTTGAGCAGAAAGAAAATTATTTGTGGATATTTTGACAGATAAATAAGCCAACTTCAGCTCACAAATGATTTCCTAGCACAAAAAACAGCTACATTTGTAACTAATATTACTGGTGACACATAGTTTGACCATCTCTGGTTGTGAGGCCTAAAGAATTAGAATTTGTAAAACTCTTTAGGGTCCCTGGCTGACTGTGTGATGTACATGATGCTGATGGTTACACAATGCCAAAGATAAAGTATTTATGTTGTAGGTTGTCAACTCTTCACTGATCCCTACAAAATGGAAAGGATTTGCACTGGAGGCATTATGGGATGGGAAGCTGAGAAATGAAGAGCTTTTTAACGAGACAGAGTTCGTGGGGCCATGGTTCCAGAAGAGGTTGAGGCCCTTTTTAGCTGTAATCTCGACCAACATACTCCAGTGCCTTCAGAACGAGACCTTGAGATGCGCACAGTATCAGGCAATGTACGTTTCATGGGTTGTACCTAGTATCTTGAGTAAATACCTCTCGTCTCCCAACTCTCTGCGTTAGAATTGGATCCAGGACTCAGATTCAATTCAAATAGTGTTCTGAGGGCCTGATCTGATGATGGACAGAGCGCCTTCCTTTGCCATTTATATCAATGAGAACTGGAAGGCCTTAGCACCAAGTAGTAAGTGCTCAACATAATGCTAGATGAGAACCTGAGTTTGACATCTTCCTTATGGATGCAGGATAGATAGATGGATGGATGGATGGATGGATAGATTCTGTAACTATATAGATGATTGATGTCTTAGATTTTGTGACATCTGCTTCATTGATGAAGAGTGGAAGAGATTAATAAGGGAAAGATAGAGAGAGAACAAGTTAGAAAAAGGTGGAGTGAGAGATACAGTAAGAAAGTGGTTCAGAGCCTGATGTGTGGGCATGATACTCGCAGTGGGAGAGCTGTATGTACTGACCATGTGTACAACATACACAATCAAGTGAGGCGGTTCTATGACCTCTTCCTTTGAAGTGGAAGCTCTGATAAATAGTGATATTGAAATCAAGGGCTGGGAGGCAAAAAGCTGAATGGGACATCTTGCCTGTGACACCTAATCAGCTCTCTGTGATGCATCATTCCCTGTTCCAGAGTTAAAGGCCTGGATCTGGAATCTAAGGAGATGAGCCGCAATACCCAAAAGGAAGTCTATGGTGCCTTCCAGCTTCCTTACTTGAAAGGGTTAAACGCTGCAGGTAAGGAATCCCTCATGGTTCCAGGCAAGCCTGAGACATCGCTAGCAGTTTTCAGGACATTGTAATGGTGGTTTGGCTCTGACGCTTGGAATGCCTTGTAGGCAATGATTCCTGCTGGAGACCTCAGTTTATCCTGAGAGCTGTCTCCAAGGGGGCTCCGAAAGCCCTGTAATATGAGCAAGGGACAGCCCAAAGACCACTGCATTTTTCAGTGCTGACTTAGGCCTTGGATATTTCTGCTGAAGCCTCTTCAAGTTTAATTTGAAGGGGGTAGGGCTGTGAGTTTTAACACCTTTTGCTTGCGGATCATGGCCTGTGGAATAGCCTCAGAAGTGTCTGATCTCAAGGCAATTTCTAGTGAAGCATCATTGCTTTCAGCATCATATCAACCTTTTCTCTCTGGTTATTTCAGGTTCCTCGCTCCGGTGCTACACCACAAACACCAGCTTTGCCATGTATTTAAGAGAGATGTTTCAGGGCTTTGCTGCCTTTCTGAATTTGAGAGATCTCGCCGCAATCATTCCAGCCGCTGAAACCCAACAGGTACTGGAGTGGTTAGGGAATGCATTTGTGATCATGCTACCCCTCCAGTTACGCACACAACCCACCTAAACAGTACTGTGCATATGTACACGTATTCAGGTTGTGGGCTTCACAGTTATTTTTTCGCCTAATGCAGGAGGGTGGTATTCTGCCGCCTGCCACGCTTCCTTATTGAGGAGACAAGCTTTCAGACTCTCTCTCTGCTCCCAGTCCAGTTCCTGGCTGCACTTCTCCTTCTCTCTCTCGCCTTCATACCAATCACAGTAGTATCTGAGCCAACTCCCCCATTCCCCCCTCTTTTCATCATTGAGCTATGTTTAACAAAGCCTATAGAACGTTTCTAACACGCTTTCCATAGCCTGTTGTCCCATGTGTGAAATAAGAGGTTGGTCTTGCCAGCTTCTACTTGTACTCATGTTGGGGGGGTGTCAAGTGATCTCTCCTATGAGTCAGGTTTATGGAGCTGGACCCTAAATTGAGAGATTGGAGTCTGGTTCCTAACGGACAAGTTGTCCAGTCCACATTACCAAAACCACCACCACGGCTGGTACTAACTGACTCCACTCTTGACAATCTCCTCAGAGAGGCCAAGGGCTGACTGGCCATGGAGTCTGAACTCCACTTTCATTGCCAGAGGTGATTCCTTCCGGCTCAAGAGTTGGGCACATTGGCAGGAGATAGCAGAGGAGAGTTTCCCGCTCAGAAGCCTGTGGTTTATAGCCATTCTGTACATGAACAGGCTCCAGGGTTGTCCATCCAGCACCCAGCATCAAAACAACATTCACAGCAAACGGTTCCTTTTGTCTAAAAGTTGCTACCATCAGCCTTTTCCGTCCTGATCCTTATTTCTTCACCTCAGATTGTGAATACAATGGCCCCAGTGGCACTGGCAGATTTGCTGTCCAGCTCTGAGTTTCTCAATGACGAAAACTTCCTGACCATTCTTCTGAAGAATTATAAAAAGAAAGGAGCCTTTATTGACCTGTTTAACAAGAGGAGCGTTGTGGTAGGTCAGATATTTTCTTCTCACTTTGTGTAAATCCAAATGAACCTCCATATTGTAACGGGTTTTGCACAGAAACACACCACCAGAGACGGGAATAAACTGGTGTTCAGATCAAGAGAATTCGGTGAGTTCCACAGGCAGCAGAGGGGTCTTGAAAATGTCCTGACACTGCAAGTACCAAAGATTAGGATATATTGAATCTTGCAGAGCATCCTTGGACGTTGACAGTATTTTATTGGGTTTTATAATGTAGGAAGGAGAAAAAAAGGAGAAAAAAAATTACATCTACAAGTAAAAATGACTGTGGGACCAAGAGCTCCATTAATATCTTCCAGGGTGCAACATGAATAATCTAGCAGAGACTAGAGCAAAGAATGGTGTTTTACAAGCAGTCAGAAAATTGACATTGAAATTTTCTGCAAGGTAATGATGATGGCCCCACACCTTGCAAAATCCGCTTCTAACCTGTTTCATAATGTTGGCAATATTGTAACTGGGGCTGTGCGAAATTAAAATACCCTAGCTCTTATATAGCGCTTTTCATCAGTAGTTCACAAAGCGCTTCAAAATCTTTAATGTAGTATTGTTGTGAGGTAGGAAAATATTATTCCCATTTTGCAGATGGGAAACTGAGGCTAAGTGACAGAGGAAGTCTGTGGCAGAGCAAGGGATTAAACCTACCCAGGTCTCCCACGTCTTGAGTTAGTGCCCTAACCACTGGACTGTCCTTCCTCCCTTAGCGTAATTAGAAAGTTTCCCTGTCAGAAAGAGAGACACTTTCTTCCTAGGCATAACTAAACAACAGCATGTGCATCTATCAATCCCAAAATTCTTCATAACAGCGAGGCCAATTAGACAACGAAGTCACTTTCCCAAAGGAGTTAGACAGAGGAATAAAGGTCACTGGGGCTATCCACGGTGAGATGAATACGTTAGTGATAATAATTAATCATACATAATACTTTCTCCTTTCATCTGAGCCTCTCAAAGCGCTTCATCTAGAAAGGGAGCTAAGACCCCACGACTGCAATTGGATCTACCTCGCGGGAGCCCCTGCTCCAATGAGGCCTGACTCTCTGACTGCTATCCAAAAGTACCAGCTGATCCCAAGAGGTCCTTTGTCAGCTGCCCCAGCTGTGAAGCCATGAGACGCTCAGATACTCCAGTGACAGATGTCAGTACAAGAACCTAGCTAGGCAGTATAATGTGGTAGGACCCTAGAAGTTGGAAGCAGGAAAGACCTATCAGTTCATCCTTCTCCACTGCCAGAACAAGCTATAATCTCTGGAAAAGGGACGATGCTGAAACTAAATGTACCTCAGTAAGACCCTTGGTCTTAATGAAACAGGCTAACCAAGGCCTTCTTTAAACTCTTCTGTGATTTGCTCGTGGGTTCGGGTGGAATTTCTGCAGAAATCTCTGGAATTAGTGTACGGTATCCATGGAGCCTGCACAACCTGCCCTTTTCCTTTGCCTTCCCTCCAGGCCACCCTCCCAAATGACACCAGGATGGCCATTCTGGCTGGCGTGTGGCCCGCGGTGTTGAGGAGCGACAACGAGACAGAGGTGGACACGTGGCTCAGCGCACATCTGTCGCCGTACTTCCGGTTTCTCCCAGGCAACTTACTGAACTTCAGCGGTACCCAGAACGCCAGCTGCACAGCGTTCCGCAAGATGTAAGCAACACCGACACCCCACCTGCAGAGGCGCAAGGCTGGCGTCTTTGCTTCACGAGCAGTTCTGATCCTGATTTGAACAAATGTCTTCACATTTACCATTCTGTAACACAACATACTCAGAGTCGCAGAACATTTCCTTGTCACACCTTTGTTCCTAGTACCAGCTTCCCTTTCTATATGAGGAAGCCATCCTGTTGCTTAGCAATGTACGTGTTCCTTTTCTCACTTCTAGGGTGTGTTTGCTTTTGCTGTCTAACCTTCACGACACCTTTATTTCTGTTTCTACATGCAGTGTGGGCAAACTGAGCAACAACATTACAGCTTTCAAAGTCAGCCAGCAAGAGATCTATAATTTCACCAAAGCCTATCTCACCGGTGAGTCTCAATGTCCAGCCTAGAATCAGCTGGACTGCTAGAGAATAGCCCGTATTCTCGTCTGACATTATAGTGAGAAATCAATTGAGATGTTAATGTTTGAACCCCGACCTGGATCTGGTTTAGGCTGAAGTCCAGAGGTCAGCTTCACGGCCGAATCAGGGCTGGGTTTGAGTTTGGATTCTGCAGTAAAATCTGCAAGAAGTTTTCGCTTCCAACCGTAGAAATCGCACGACAGCCCAGATCTCTGTAGATGTAGAGCTTTGTCTCTGGCCGCGTCACCTGGTTTAGGCTTTAACTGTCATTTATCATGCAGCAACAAGTGCCAGACCCCGATGTTACAATGCCAGTGACCCCCGCGCAGCAAACTGGTTTGCTGCGTACCTCGGGCCTTCCATCCGCTACAGTAGCGCAGATGACATCAGATCATTCATCAACAACAACGCAACGGTTGTAAGTATGCTCGCTGCAGAACTCAGTGTGATACTGGCTCTCAAGGCAGGCCAACATGGAAACAACCACAGCGTGAGATTCTGGGCCTGGATCCGGCTCCCACCGACATTAGGGGCAAAACTCCCATTGAATTCAATGGGCATGGGAGCAGGTCTCTTAAGAAGAGTGGGACAGCCTCATGAGCTCGCCCAGGCAGTATGGTCCAGGCAGCTAGCAGGCCACTAAACCGTTCTGCCAACCCCAGCTGGACATCAGACAACAGCAGAACCTGTTAGCAGGGGGAGAATGCACAGAGTTAAGTTTATGAGAGTTGATATCCTTCAAAGGAGTGAGTTCTCGAGGTAAGGTGCAGTATGGGAGCTAGATTCTAATCCGGGATGCCAATTCCTTGAGGGGAGCATGAATTGGGTCCAGAACAGGTACACTCCATAAGCCTTAGCAGGCATGGAAAATAAACTCAGAATCCTACCTAGATTTACTCCCCATGTGCTCACATGGGCCCCCTGCCCTATATGCCATGAAAAGAATTCAGTGACAGTCTGTCTGCCCGGAACCCACCTCTGGCACTGTGTGTATGTGAGATGTAGCTATTCAGGTTTCTGTAGGGAAAAGGCAAAGATCTTTGCTGCCAACAATCCACGAGGCTTTATTTCTGAGCAGCGCATCTCAGCAGGCATTTCCTGTGTTAAGAAATACCGTGTTTAGACCTACCAGTGGAGGGCAATAAACAACTATTGGCTTAATCTCAGAGTTGCTGAGCACAGACAATTCTTACTGAAGTCTGCAGAAGCAGCAAAAAGCTGAGCAGTGACTGACACTACACGTTTGTCCTGTCCTAGCTCCAGGATCTAGCCATAAACACAGACAATCTGAGACTCATCAACCACACCAGAATTCATAAGGACGTAGCAGAACTCTATGCCACAGCGCTGTTTGCCAGGAATTCAAACTTCAGTATTGCCAAGTGAGTACGAAATATTTATTAACTCTAAAAACAAAGACAATTTGCAGGAAAGAATTTAAGAGGGTCTGTTTATTTCCACATACTTTGCAAACTTTTATAGAAGAGCATCTATTGTTCATTTACATTTATTTATATTAGAGCCCGGTGAAAAATGGTATGTTTCATGAAAAAACACAAAACCTTTTGGTTTTCTTTAATTTGTTTGTGAAAATCATTAATGTGTCTGATTTTTTTTTAACAAAACAATTTTTTTTCACTTCTCAGGTTTTTCTTTTTTTTGTCCCCCACTCTTTTTTCCCCTCTGAAAAAGAGGAGTGGGGGAGAAAAAAAGGGAGAGAAAGAGGAAAAACAAAAAAAATGAACAAACAAAAAAAAAAGCCAAGCCTTAAAACTGGAAAATATTCAAATTTTTTTGTTGTTGAAAAATTGGAAAATTTTGAAAAAACCCAGAAAGATTCTATATGAAAATTTTCAGTTTTGAAAAAATACCATTTTTTTAAGGAAAAAAATTGAAATGCCTAGAATCCACCTCTGGCACTGTGCAAATGTGAGATTAGCTATTCAGGTTTCTGTAGGGAAAAGACAAAGATCTTTGCTGCCAACAATCCACCAGGTTTTATTTCTCCCTCTCCAAACAGAGACACACGACTTCCAGTGAAGTATTCTGGGTAACATTCCCCAACAGGCATTTCATGTGTTAAGAAGTACCGTGTTTAGACCCACAGTAGCAGGTGTTAAAAAACTATTGGCTTAATCTCAGAGTTGCTGAGCACAGACAATTCTTACTGAAGTCTACAGAAAGAGCAAATGCTCAGCATCTCTGAAAATCAAGTTGAGCGGGGACTGACGCTACGCGTTTGTCCTGTCCTAGCTCCAGGATCTAGCTATAAACACAGACAATTCTACAGAAATTCTACAGACAGAAATTTAAATAATTTCAGTTGTGAAAAACATACCATTTTTATAGGAAAAAAGTTTGAAATGAAGAGTATTGAACAGCTCTCTAAATAACAGATAATGGCAGACATTCTGTCTCACCCACCCAGCTACCCTACAAACATGTTTTTCATTTCACTTTGCTCAAAGCCTTCCGGACCCGCTCCTCTGCTTTGCCAGACATTCAACTGCAATACGGCGGCTCAGCTCCAACGCTTCACTGAGCATCATCGCTAGAATAAACCTCCTTTGTGGCCCCTCAAACACATCAGAACTCAAAGACCCCTCGAGCACTGATCGCCAGGTAAGGACGCAGAGAGCTGCGTGATGTGTTGTTAATTAGCTGCTCAGAAGCCAGAGTGACGTTCCATCAGAACTCTAGAGGGAGGTCAGCAGCTGAATGTGCCCTGGTTGCCAAGAAGGCTAACGGCATATTGGGCTGCATTAGTAGGAGCATTGCCAGCAGATCGAGGGAAGTGATTATTCCCCTCTATTCGGCATTGGTGAGGCCACATTTGGAGTATTGTGTCCAGTTTTGGGCCCCCCACTACAGGAAGAATGTGGACAAATTGGAGAGAATCCAGTGGAGGGCAACAAAAATAATTAGGGAGCTGGAGCACAAGACTTATGAGGACAGGTTGAGGGAATTAGGCTTGTTTAGTCTGGAGAAGAGTGAGGGGGGATTTGATAGCAGTCTTCAACTACCTGAAAGGGGGTTCCATGGAGGATGGGGGTAGGCTGTTCTCAATGGTGGCAGATGACAGAACAAGGAGCAATGGTCTCAAGTTGCAGTGGGGAAGATCTAGGTTGGATATCTAGGTTGGATTTTCCCTAGGAGGGTGGTGAAGCACTGGAATGGGTTACCGAGGGAAGTGGTGGAATCTCCATCCTTAGAGGTTTTTCAGGCCCGGCTTGACAAAGCCCTGGGTGGGATGATTTAGTTGGGGTTGGTCCTGCTTTGAGCAGGGGATGGAACTAGATGACTTCCTGAGGTCCCTTCCAACCCTAATCTTCTATGAGTCTATGAGCTCTGGGGAAGTGCTGAATCGTAGTTTGCATCTCAAATCTCTCTCTAAAAAAGGCCAAATCCCAACACCCCAAAATGTCAGGAAAGTTTGGCCTTTGAACCAGTCATGTCTGTGATTTTGATTTGACTCCTTAATGAGGGTATAAAGTTTAGATCCAAATCCAGAGTCTGAATGTTGGCTGATAATCTGGAGATTGGCTTCCAGGCCGTAGTAATAAAAAAACAACATTCCTGAACAGAATTTTGTCTCAGATGAATGTGCTGTAGAATTTTTTGGGTGGACTTAGCTATTAGCGATTTGTCTATTATTATTTACAATTTTCATCTCCCTTTCCTTCCAGCTTGCAACCATGCTCGTTGCACAGATCACTACTTTTGATGCAATGACCCTGGCCGCGTTGGGACAGCAAGCCGTGGGGCTGACCTCTGGGCAGATTTTAGAACTGAGAGCACAGGATATAGCAGATCCACTGGCCTTGCAGTCGCTTGGACAAGTCAACGGCTGGGACAGGGGACAATCCCAAGGCCTGATGAACAAGTTAATCAGCAGTAAGCTCACGGTAGGAATTTGTCATCTTGGTAAGTGGGTTTGAACAGACCATCTTGTGGTGATGTTATTTTGCCCATTCTGTGTCTAGAGTGGATGTATTTTGACCGTACAAGTTAAGTTGGTTCACTCCTCATTGACTTGGCTTTTTAGCTGAAAAGGTAATTCCCATGGGGCTGAACAGACGGTTTGGGATGTCTCCACTAAATGCTGCACCTTCGAGTTCTAATTGGGTCTGCTCTTTGCTTTTTCTTCTCATGACAGTTTGATACGGCAGAGGCATTTCAGAGACTCGGAACGTTGGTGCCAGGTCTCCCGAGTCACATCTTCAATAGCATCACAGCAGACACTGCCATGAAGATGGCTAAGAATGCCAACTTCCACCGAGCCATCATGAAAGCTCCTGACTATTTAAAAAGAGCTTTTGTGGACAAGGTAAGCAAAACTGCTCGCTGAGAACCTGCCTTCTTTCTTCTTACTGAGTACCTCCTCCCTCTGACAGCAGGAGGAGAATTAAAACATCCCCATGACATTCTCAGAAGGGAAACATGCTCGAGATGAAATTACTTTAAGGTGGGTGCACAACTGTACTGAAAGAGCTATTCTCAATGCTTCACTGTCAAATTTGGAGGACATACTTAGGAGGGTCCTACTGGGTCTGGTACTAGTCAATATTTTCATTAATGACTCAGATAATGGAGTGAAGTGTATGCAGCATGGAGAGAATGCTTATAAAGTCTGTGGATGACACCACGTTGGGAGGGGTTGCAAGCGCTGTGGAGGACAGGTTCAGATTTAAAAAGGACCTTGGCAAATTGGAGAATTGGTCGAAATTCAACAAGATGAAATGCAATCAAGACAAGTGCAAAGTACTGTGCTTAGGAAGGAAAAATCAAATGCACAGCTACAAAATGGGGAATAACTGGCTAGGAGGCAGTGTTGCTGAAAACAGTCTGGGGATGATAGTGGATCACAAAGTGATGCAATTGTGAGAAAGGCGGTTTTTAAGAACAGATTAGACAAGCGCCTGTTAGGGGTGGTGTAAGAGCCCTGCCTCAATGCAAAGTTCTGGACTTAATGACCTCACGAGGTCTGTTTGAGTCCTACACTTCTATGGAAAGCAGAATAGAGGCTAGATTAGTCCTGCAGACCCAGATCTGCAAACCAGGCCATTTAATTTTCTGGGGATGGAGTTGCAAAATTTGGCGATCCCGTCAGAAAATTTGGGCATGTGGCTTGGTTGATTTATTAACAATATCCAATGATATGTTTTCTGATTCTTTCCCCCCAATGCATTAAAAGGATTTGTCAGGCCAGTCATGCGGGAAGTCAAAGCCAAGCCAGCTTTGAGCAGGGGCTTGAACTAGATGACCTCCTAAGGTCCCTTCCAACCCCAATATTCCATGATTCTAGGATTCATGTATTTTTTTTTTAAGTTGTCTTTATCCCTTGCAGATCATCTCCAATTCCTCGTCTCTGAATGACATTTTAAATAACGTGCCAGATGATTTGGTAGACCAGGTTCCAGTCCCATTGCTGGCATTTCAAGACAAGCGCCTAGATCTTCGCAAAATCAACCAGAAAGAATGGTCACCGGAGCAGGTGACGTTAATGGCTTGTCTTCTTCCCTTTGTTTCCAGAAGCGTGTTTAAGGTCATAGTGGCTGGTGCGGGTGTTGGCTATATGTTAAAGTCAAAGGGAATTTGACCTGAGTGAGGGTGGCAAGCCTGAGCTCCGCATTCAGAGGGGAAGTTGTTAGGTTTAAGGCTGTATTTAACTATATCTGGGATGGGAAGGCACTGGAGACATTTTGTGAGAGGTGCTGTATAAATGTGTGTTATTATTTTACCTACACGCTCCAGTTTTAACTACCCACGGTTTCTCAGACCTCTCCATGACAGGCACACATCTGACTGGTGTGAACGCTAAGGGTGTTGTTTGCCTCCTATAAAAAAGATTGTGAAGGGGTCAATCCCCTCAGCAAGACTTCTAATCAAACAGTTATGTTAGCTGATTTCTTTTCTCTGTGGGGCTGGTTGTGTGTATCTCTTGGCTTCCCCGCCCCCCGCAGTATCTGAATGTGTATTGTTCTCTTTCACAGGCAGCTGTGTTTTTTGTGGGTGTATTGAATGCTACCCATAATTACACTGAGTGAGTATTATACTTTGAGAACTCCAGCCTTTGTGGTTAGGTAATACCATCTCAGCAGATGGCTCACGTGGATCTATTCTGCATGTGTTTCCGACCGTGCTAAGGACTAGCAAGACAGGCTGCTTGAATGTGGGCCAGATCTCAAAGCATCTGGTCCTGGATGCCGAGGCAGAATTGAAATACCTCTGTGTAGTGTTTTATTGTAGGAAAAAAACAGAAGTGGAAAGAATATCCCACCCCTTTAAGGTCCAAGACAAAGACAAAGTCTTCCCTTCGCCAAAATCCAGGTATAGGCTCAGTTTGCCCCACCCAAGGCCTAAAAGGCGGCTCATTTCAGGACAGAAGGCGGCACTCGGTCCAGCGTACGTTTGTGTAATTCCCTCCCCCTGTTCATGACAGCTTACGATCACAGTCTCTCCTGTATATACAAACCCACAGCCATTGATCGGAGGGGCTCGAGGCAGCCGAGAATTTCCACTGGCTTGTGGTGAAGCGTCCTCTTTGAGTAAAATCTCCTTTCAAATGCACTGTGCATGTGAAGAACAAACCCTCTCCCTGAATTTAGCCTTTCAGCACCAGTGCTGCAGGGTTTCCAGTGCGGCGCAGCCAGCAGACTGTCGCCTGACAAGATCGCGTCGCTGGTGCAACAAGTGAAAAACAAAAACGCGAAGCTGAGTGCCGACCAGGTAAGGGGTTCCTTGTCATAACGATGGCTAGTGAAAAAACCAGGAGCGTGTGTTATTAACACGCATCTGTGACGTGGTGCTGTCTATTAGACACGCAACATATTCCAAGACATCACTTCAGGGAAAATGACGGGCTATATCTTTGAAAATGTGGGTAGAAACACACAACGCCCCAACAAAACCTCTCATTGGCCTGCAATAGCAGTGTCCCAACCTGACTCTGATTAAAGTGAATCCTGTAACAGGGTTTCCCCAAACCCAGCCTCAGGACCTTCCCCTGCCTCAGTTTCCCTACTCTCATGTTAGCTGGCAGGCCAGTGCATCGGTGAAGCTCCCAGCAGTGTCACTATTTCATTCCCTTTTCTGAGGGGTGCATGTATTGTTCAAACACAGCTCAACATTAATCAAGACAGGTCAGCCACATCCTGCCGCCTCTGAGCCCCCCCTACTGCTCCTTACACAGCAGCTATCCCCTGCCAGGTTCCCATCTAACTGGTGTGATAAGTCCCCTTCCAGCCCCTTCCCTAAGCCAGAGTCTCCTGCAGAAACCTCCCTGCTTTCTGCACCTCACCCTCCCTTCAGTGACCTGCTCCTTGGCTTTTTATCTCAGCAGCTGGGAGGCAGCTGATTAGTCACAGGTGGTGCTAAGCCCAGTTCCCTTAAAGAGATATCCCACCCTAAGACAGAGCCCGTAAGCGTCCAGCCATAAAAGGGTGTCGTGGGCTCACATGCTGCTCTGACTTGCTTCACTGGCTCAGCACAAATGCAGAGTCATTCCTACCTTTATGGTCACGGGATCAGAGATTTGCTTAGGGCCCTGTTTCCTAACTAAGCCCCGGGGGCGTATTTCTGTGGAATGAGTAACCATGCAGAGGGGTTACCCCAGAAAGGACAATGGCTCTCAGGGGTACTGGGCACCTCACAAAGGGAACTGGCTGAAATGGGTCTTACCTCGCCCCTCCCGCAGTCAGAGATTTAAAAAATAACGGGCCTGATTCTCCCATCCCCGGCACCGGGTGAAGTCATTTACACCACTGGCCAGAATGGTAGCATTGTATGCCCAGCTGGCACTGGGGTCAGGGACGACACAGGGGGGGCAAGGCATTGGTGGCAATTAGGATCAGTTCATCCCTCGGCATGATTCCCTTCACTCCAGGCAGAGTTCAGCTGGGGATGGATTGGACAGAGAGGACCAAAATAATGTGGAGCAGAGACGCAGAATGCTGAAAGCAAAACCTGGATGCTGAAGGCGTGTCTGCGAAGCAGCTGGAGGGAGGAATCACTTTCTTTAAAGACAAAAAACCTTCAGTATTCCAACCGGAGTCAATAGGGTTATTTTTCATTTTTCTCTCAATCTCCGGCCCAAGTTAGGTTCCAGTTCCTGTACTGAAATGTTTTATGAGAAGCAGGTAATATTGACAGGAGTTTGCCTATTTCTTTCCATCAGTTATCCTGCATGGCCAAAATACTAGCTGCAAACAACATGACAGCGACCTTCACCGACTACCCACCAGACGTGCTGCTTTTCTTTGAGTGAGTATCTCAGAGTTGCATAAGGGCTCATTTCTAATGCGAGAAAACAACGTAAGTCCTGAGTCAGTAGCATCTAGTCATGAGAATTGCCCTGATTCAAGTCCAGTGGTGTCCTTGGATATGTAAGAATTACTCATGTGGGGGAAGGTTTGCAGAATTGGGCCCTCAAATCCAATGCTGCTGTGCTTACTCGTTAAAAACCCTTATTAGTGTCAGCGGGAGCTTTTCCTGAATAAAGACAGCCAGATGGAGAACTTCAGACCCAACTCAGCAAAGTATTTAAGCACGTGCTTAACTTTAAGCACAAATGTTGTCCCACTGAAGTCACTAGAAGTATTCCCATGCGTAAAGTTAAGCTCATGCTTAAAGGTTTTCATGAACTGAGGCCTTAATCCTCAGAGTCCAGCAGTGCAGTTGGATCTCTGTTTTACTGCAGAGCTTTGAGTGTTGTTGACCGCAAGTGGCAGGTAATAAATGCTAGTTCTGGCTTCCCGTTAGAAAGGCGAGTGGTCGTTTGGCGCTGCCTCTGCGGCAGCGCAGGGCCATTGGGAAGGAGAACATGTCTAGCAATTGTGAAAGCGCAGAATGCAATGGCATGAGCCCGGCTGCACCACATGCCCTCTCCATGGGGAAAGCAGGGCATGGAGCGGAAGCTGATGGCCTGGTTCAGATTCTGACCCATCCCGCTCAGAGCAGCATTAGCCCATTTCTCAGGAGAGCCACTGGTGTTCCTGTCCCAAAATGCCTCATCTGGGACAAGTCGCTGAAAGAGGCGCATATGCTGCAAACCACATTTTTTTGTCGTTTTTTGAGGCTTGTTTCCCCCCCAGTTTTGGCACTTTCCATTCCTTACAGTTTCACCCAAGTGCATAATCGCACCTGCAAGGAGTTTTACAGCCTGGCTTCCCAAGGAAATCTAAACCTGCTGCCAAATGGATCGGCCCAAAGGGCACAGCTCCTGCATAACGCATTCGTATGCCTGGTAAGCTACAATTGACCTTTAACGTGCACCTTCTTAGCGCTCCAAGGATCAGTTCGGTGCCTTGACTATTGTATCTATGAGTGTGCCATCAGCCTCCCAAAGCCAACTCAGTCCTTTCCCTGCACATATTATTGCAAATATTTGGGGCCAGATACTGCCCTTGGATGTTGAGTTATAACTTACTCACTGAGTACTGTCCTGTCTGTTGTACGCTAGAATGGTCAGATCTGGCCCTTTTGCTTTGTAACACTGCACAAAATGGGTGTATCTGCACAAGTGACTCGCCCAGCGCCGTCGGCCCGGTGACTGCGGAAGGAAAACAAGTCTGAATCGTTCACTCAAAGCCATGGCAGAACTGGCTGACTGATTCCAAGAACCTCCCTCGCCCAGCGCTGGGGAGTCGCCTGCTTTATAAGAGAATTCTGACATCTGCCTTTTTGCCCTTTCCCCCAGGAAGGGGCGAATCACACCCTCAGCCAGGAGCAGCTCCGCAGCCTCGGTGCCTTGGTGTGTGATGTGGATCCAGCAGCCATCACGGACTCTGACTCTCAGATCCTGGAGAACCTGAAGCTCTGTCCAGATCTAGCAGGGGCCCAGGAAGCTGCTCTCAACACTGTCCTCAGCACTGGGAAGAGCCAATACGGGTAGGCGCCTCCCCTTTGGCTGCTCTGGCCAGGACAAGTTCAGCCCTGAAACCGAGGGCTGTTCGTGCGTGGATTTGACGAGGGAATGCTGTTGGTGACTTACCTAAATGCTGCCCTTTCCTGTGTGGTGCAGGGCTCCTGTAGCGTGGGATTTAGGGAGTTTGCAGCGTCTCGGCTCGCTCACTTTGCATCTGAACCGAACAACTTGGAGGCTGGTCGACGAGGTAGGTCATGCCCCTCCGAGAGAGATGTGCTGAGCTCACCTGTGGTGAAGCAGGGTTTGTTGCTGAGATGCTCTGGGTTGCCCTGCGGTGTATATTATTGTATGCTGTAGCTGTCAACCAGGTTCCACACTGTGAAATCCTTTTGTGAGGTGCAGATGCTCATGTGCTTGGTCTCTCTCTCTCTTCCTCTCCCTGCACTCTCCATTCCTCTGTCACCCGCCCCTTCTCTCCCTTAACAGATCTTACAATTGTCCTGTCTCCTGGGCTTTCTCCTCTGCCAGCCTGGCCATCTGGGACAGCATCCTTTCTTCTTTGCCAAACCCCGATTGTTTTTAATTCCTCTCTGCTTGGGTCTGGTCTAAAGAAGAAGCCTGTGGATAGACTCCCATGACTTCCAGGGGCAAGGGATCATGCTTTTGTGAGCTAGGGTCAGCACACCTCTGGGCTGAAGCCAGTTTTGCCCTCAGCTTCATCCGTGGCTCAGGAACTCTTTCTCTTCCTTTTCCCCAGGGTGTGAGGAAGGCTTTCTTCAGAAGTCTTGTGGCCGGGTACCAAACCCAAAGTGCATCTCAGAGGGCGGAAACCATGCTCCTCTTAAAATCTCTGGGCTCTGCCTCAGCTTCATCTCGCAGATCTAAGCGTGCCCCGGAACGTAAGTGGAGGAGTGTTCAAATTAGCAGTGGGCCAATTGCGGGTTTGGATCGCTTCAGACCATCACGCAGTGGTCTGGGGAGAGCATTTTCCAAAGCTTCTACATGATCTAAGAGCCCAAGTCCCATTCTCGCTGTTCCTCTAAGGCCTGCAGAAATGGACTGGAAATATTGAGGGGAAGCAAGAACAGGAATCCTTCACAAAATTTCCAGGACTTGCTGTATTCAGCAGGGCCAGAAATATCATGAAGACTAGCATTTCTTATGGCGTTTGGGCAGCTCGGATTCCATCTGGAACCAGGGAGTGCAGCAAGAGCAGGGAAATGGCAAGAAAAAGTGAATACTCCCCCCGGCCTCCTTCACTGAAAACAACAAGGGAGGTGGGGCCAACTGGGAGCAAAACTCTGTGGAGTCTAGTAGGTCTGTGAAAGATCTCACTTGCCACTGGAGTTGCCTCCTGGTAGCCAGGCCTGGCATAGCGGCTCTCTCCCTGCCTGGCATCCCCTGCCGATGATTGCTCTGGTGCTGCAGTGGTCTCTAGCCTCGTGACTCAGCCTCCCCGGCCAGGTCACGATTTAGTAATTAACGACTGGAACAGGTCATGGTGGATTCTCCATCACCGGCAATTTTTCAATCAAGACCGGATGTTTTTCTAAAACTCTAGGAATTGTTTGGGCGAAGTTCTCTGGCATGTGTTATGCAGGAGGTTGGATGCAGATGGTCCTTTCTGGCCTTAGACTATATGAATCTATGAAATGTTTCCCCGACTACTAATTCTCTCAACAGAATGCAAGTCTGAACCTATCACCGCCAGCAGCATCCAAGACTCCCTCTTCATCGTGTACTATGACAGTAAGGCACAGTTTGACGCATGCTTGAGTAATGAGGTTTTGAAAGCCAACCTGGTCCCGTTGCTGGCGCATCCTCTCCCAGAGGAGTACCTCGATGTCATGAAAAGAAAACTCAGTGAGGTAATGCAGCAGATAACGAAATAAGACAACGCAGCTGAGCTCCAAGTTAACACACGTCCCTTTCAGGCAGGGCGTGCGCTATTGATGTGTGATTTTCATCCTTGGGAATAAGCGTCCTGGGGAAAGATTTCCGACCAGAGCAGTGTACGTGCACGTTGAGCGGGTGATGTCAGGATGCTCATTTCTACATGCTGAAATACTATAACCGAGTCAATCTGCTGGCTGGGGGAATGGCGGAAGTAACTCTGGGTGTAAGTTCAGGGCTCTGTCTATGCTTCCTGCCTCTGGGAGAAAGGGAAACTGGTTGGAAGCAGCGACACCAGAAGCAGAAGGGCTGTTGCTTCTGTACCCTCTTCCAACACTAAATAGACGTGGTTCTGTTGTTTACGGAACTCGGGCCTGCATTATTATTCCGGGGACTCTGCCAGCCTGTGCTAAACCTCCTAATAGACAGATCACGAGGCCACGTAACCGTATATCAGTGTGTCGTCTGTGTCCCAGCCTCTTCTACGGCCCCTGGGGACGCAATGCTGGCGGAGAAGCAGTTGCCAAAAACTATTCCACTCACCTTGTCTGGAGGCACAATTTTTGGACCTGCTTTCTAGGGGGCTGCGTTCACGCCTCACTGCACGCTCGCAGGAAGAGACTCCTGTCGGGCCCAAGTTCTCTGTCTCCCTCAGTGCTGTCGTACGATTTGAGCGATCATGAGAGATGCCAGAGGGACGATACAGAAATAATTCACGAGCTGCATGTCTGAGCTCAACCAGGGACCCAGGGCTGAACTTTGGAGCGTGGGTCTATGCCAGGGTGGCCTACACTTAGCATCTGTAGTGCTTTAGACACCATTTGCTGCACGGGGTGGGGGTTAGGCTGGGGACAGTGGTGGCAGAGAAAACGTGTGGAGGAGAATTCGGGAGAGAAGCAAGGAAGGCTGGGAAGATTCCTGGGAGAATGAGGGAGAAGGCAGAGGGAATGGTGATTAGTACTAGAGAAGGGAGGTGGAAGAGAGTATCACGGGGAGGAGCAGGGCGGTGTGAGAGGAAACAGACTGGTTGGGAGGCGAGTGAGGCTCTGAATCAAGGGAGGTAAGAGTTGAATGCGAAATCCGAGCTGGAGCGTAGGCCCGGATGAGCGCAGCCTGGTCTGGAGCAGCCTGCACGAGGTGTGAATGGGCTAACTGGGTGGTTGTTGGCATTCTGCAAGGTGGCTCATGTGCCTGATTTCGGGACGTTGGCTGCCCGTATGACTAAAGCAGCTCAGCTCAGTCCGCACGGAGGTGCAACTCAGAGATCAAGCCAAAGTTATCAGACAGAGACGGAAGACATGGGGGAACCAGGAGGGCGGTGGTAAAGATACACCGGGAACAGCAGCCAAGAGGACGCTGTGTCTGGGGGTGAGAGCGGTGAAAGCAGGTTTTCTTGTTACACTTGTTAATGTAAATCTAGCTGGTAATCACGTTCATTGATTCTCCTTTTGCTAACGAGTCACCCTGCACCTTCCAGATTTACCCCGCTGGGATCCCAGAGGACCAGTTAAAGCTGTTTGGTCAGTTATCACGCCGCTACGACGGGAACGAGATCAGCAAGTGGAACGTGACTTCCAGCGACACACTGTCCGCCTTACTGGAGCCGGCAGGCGGAATCTGGAGGTCATCCGGGGTAAAAGCACCAGTAGCCGTTAACATAGCTATCGAGGTGATAGATGGACAGAGGGCGATCCCACAGGCAGTAGATAATAGCCATGGGAGACGGGAGAGGGTGGCATGAAGTGTATGGAAAGAGTTGCAAGTCTAAGGGGTACAGTGTCCTTTGCTGGCAGACGTGAAAGCTCTGGCCTTGTGGCGTTCTTGCTAGTTTCACTATCTTAAATGCAATGGCCCAGATTCTTTCCTCCTCCACACACAGAAGCTATTGCCTCCAGGCGACTCTACGCCCATTGTGAATAGATGTAGTGCAGGCGCACCCCAGCCTGCCCCTGACACGCCCTCGACCAGGCTGTGGAGGGGCGCGAGAAAGCAGGAGCCAGATGTGCCGGTTTTCTTTACGCAAGGAGAACTTTCAACTGCCCGGTTAAGGCGAGATTCTACCGTTCTCCTGATGCAGCAGAGCAAAGTGACCGGAACAGGAGCAGAGAATCTGAGCCCGTGTTTAGAAAAATGGTTACGACACAGGATTCAATTTAACTGGCCTGGTGTGAGAGATGAGTTTTGGGGCGAGGTATTTGCAGGAGAAGATGGCAGTTTGGACAGGGCCAAGGAGACTCTTTCAGGTGCATTGGCCAGCAGATGTAGATGGGCAATGGTCTGGCTTTACATTCCTCCTCCCCCCTGGGCTGCATGGTCTAGAGTGAGTCAGTTTTTCCGTTCCTGACAGCGATAGCGCTGATCGTCCAAAGAACACTCTGTTTGTATCAGTTCTATACTACACTCGTGTGTTTTTATAGGGCGTGTTTGTAGTCCCTAAATAAATTCATCTTCTTTCATTCTGTTTTCCAGGCCCAACAGCTGATCACTAGATACACGGCTCTGGGGGGCACCTTAACTGGATCGTTACTTCAGAAAATCGGTGGTAGAGATCTGTGTGAGCTGGAGGACGAGCAGATTAATAAAATAAGCCCAGAAGCAATTGGGTAAATCACTCTAGAAATGGAAGGGGCACTTTTATTTCATTAGCGACTCTTTAGACTCATGGTCATGCTGGGTAGTGTTGGATGAAACTCCGTGTTTCAGGCTTTGTTGTAACCAGCACTCCTGGAAACACCTCCAAACCCGGCACATCTCTTGGGTCCACAGAGGCGGGCTGGGGATATCATGAGAACAGGCTTGCAGCTGGGCACTAGAGGATTGACCATAGGACTGGGAGTCAGGCAGCCTGGGTGCTAGGTCTGATTCTTCCACTGACTCGCTGTGTGGCCTTGAGCAAGTCACTTTACCTCTCTGTGCCTTCACACAAGTAACCCTTTCAAAGGGACCGATAACTTGAAATAAGGCATACTGGTACTAGGAAGGGTTGCAAGATTTGCCTGCTATGGAGCAGGGCTGGTTCTAGGATCCCATTATGGGAGGGGTATGTGGGTACTTTGCAACCCTGGATGTCCCTATTTAAAAAAACAACCTTCCACGTCCAAACAACCCTAGAAAATCTTGGATTTTAAGAGCTTTAAACAGTAAAATTTGGATACCGTGTCAGTGTTTGCTGTGATTTATAATTTCTATAAGGAACAAGAACTCCCCAGTCTGCTACTTTCCCACTGCTTGACACTGGGTATCGTTGTATTTATTTTGGACTTTCTGTCAACAATTTGGAGCCCCTTGAAAATTGTTGGGCGGGGAGGGCAAATATCCTCTTTGCCCCACCCTTCCCCCCAGTAGTGACAGGCCTGCTACAGAGGTTAGAACTACGGGGCAGGAAAGAAAAACTGCAATAAACCCGGGTTCATGCCTTTGGAGAGAAAATTCCAAAAACCCAACGGGAGCAAGATAGTTGGAAACCAGTTATTCTGAAGGAGTCTTGGGGTGATGGCAGACAATAAATCAGGTACATGCCTGCCACGTGAGATGGTAGCAAAAAAAGCCACACGGAAACATAATGGGCCAGATTCACACTCAGCAGAGTGGAGAGAGGAAGCCACTGGCCCTGTCACCATTCTCAGTTTATTAGCCTGTATTCACAGGGTCAGATGGCTTGCCATATTTAGGATCAAGGAGTAAATAATCCATCCAGTTAGCTAGGGACCGTGGGAGGGTTCATATGTTCACAGGATTGGGCCTTTGTTTGCTGAGCAGTATCCACAGATTGTAACTTGTGACTTTCCCTTCCCCTAGGCGTGCTGGGAAATTAGACATTTCTTCTTGTTCACAAAGCAAGAAAGACCGGCTGTATGCAAAAGCCCGTGATGCATTTGCAAGCCGGATTGGAACCAGTGCTTATTACCCTTTAATTCAGCCATATTTAGGTAGGTATTTAAGCTTTTCCCTTCTTTTATTCCAGTGCAGTTGATACAGTAATGTTCCCTCCCCATAGAATCATAGGACTGGAAGAGACCTCAAGAGGTATTCTAGTCCAGTCCCCTGCTCTCAAGGCAGGACTAAGTATTATCTAGATCATCCCTGGCAGGTGTTTGTCTAACCTGCTCTTAAACATTTCCAGTGACAGAGATTCCACAACCTCCCTATGCAATTTATTCCCGCGCTTACCTAGCTGACAGTTAGGAAGTTTTTCCTAACCTAAACACCTGTGCAGTAATTTAAGCCCATTGCTTCTTGTCCTGTCCTCAGAGGTTAGTGAGAACAATTTTGTAGCAACCTTTTATGTACTTGAAATCTGTTCTTTGCCCCCTCAGTCTTCTCTTCTCCAGGCTAAAAAAACCCAATCCTTTCAATCTTCCCTCGCAGGCCATGTTGTCTAGACCTTTAATCAGTTGTGTTGCTCTTCTCTGCACTCTCTCTCCAATTCGTCCACATCCTTCCTGAAATGGACACAAATGGACACAATTCTCTAGCTGCTGCCTACTCAGCGCAGAGTAGAGAGGAAGAATTACGTCTCGCATCTTGCTCACAACACTCCTGCCAATACATCCCAGAGTGATTTTGCAAGTGTTACAGCGTTGACTCATATTTAGCTTGTGTATTTAGCTATGACCTCCAGATCTTTTTCTGCAGTTCTCCTTCCTAGGAAGGCATTTCCCATTTTGTATGTGTGCAACCATCATTCTTTCCTAAGCGGGGTACTTTGCATTTGTCGTTACTGTATTTCATCCTGTCTACTTCAGACCATTTCTCTGTTTCTCCAGATCATTTTGAATTTTAATCCTGTCCTCCAAAGCACTTGCAACCCTTCCCAGCTTGGTATCGTCCTCAGACTTTACAAGCGTACTCTCTGTGCTATCATCTAATCATTGATGAAGATATTGAATGGACCCAGATCCAGAACTGAAACGTACAGGACCCCGCTCGATCTGCCCTTCTGGCTTGACTGTGAACCACTGATAACTCCTCGGCCATAACCAGCACTAATAGGGAGCGCTTTGTAGATCAACTGTTGATGTTTATAAAAGTCATGCAAGAAGAACCCTGCTCGGAAAACGCTACCGCGTCTGTAAATTTATTAAAAACCCCTCTGTATTTTTATTAAGGTGGAGCACCAGTAAAGGACCTGGAAGACTTAGCGGGGACAGATATTGCCATGGATATCGACACATTTACTTCCTTAAAACCCAGCGAACTGCAGGTATGTCACCGAATGCTTTGCCTGCTCCTTAACCGGCTGGCTAGCGCCCCGTAGAAGACCCCAATTTCATTGCTACAGACTGTACCCGCCGTCGTGGTGCTGTAAGGATCTCTAGTGGAATGTCCATCAGTGCAATGCTACAGGACAGCCGGCGGCGAGAGGGATCCGCAGAGAGAAATGGCTTGTATTAGTTATTATGATTGTGGCACCACTGATGCATGTGGAATGCTTTGCACATTGGCTGCCCTGAGGAGCGGACAATCGACATAGACAGGGGATGTAACTTAACAGGAAAGAGGCCACGCTATTATGTGTAGCAAGTGTTAGCTTCCAGGCTATTGCCCAGCCAGAACTGTTTGGGAGGGAATTGGGAGTCTGTATCTTTCATAGATTTGTTAAAAATGTTATTATTTTGTCAGCAATCATATGAGAAAAATTAGCCTCTGGTAACACTGCCTGGTGGGAAGGGTGAACAGTTTTCACGAATGTATTGCAGAAACTCAGTGTCCAGGATGTGAAAAATTTGCTTGGCATAAACCTTCCTGATCTAAAACGAGCTGAAAATCACCCCGCCGTGACCAACTGGATCCAGAGGCACTATCAGTCGGAACTGGACAGCAGGCTGGGCATCGGGCTGCACGGGGGAATACCAGAGCCTGTCTCGATGGCAACTTCCAATACCCCTGATTCCAGCACCGCCCCACCTGTCACCACCTACAGAGTCACCACCACCGATGACACCGCCTCCCCACCTGTCACCACCTACAATGTCACCACCACGCACAACACTGCCTCCTTACCTGCCACCACCTATGTCACCACAACTGAGAACACCACCTCCCCACCTGCCATCACCTACAATGTCACCACCACCGATGACACCACCTCCCCACCTGCCACCACCTACAATGTCACCACCACCAATGACACCACCTCCCCACCTGCCACACCCCACTTGTCACCACCATTGATGACACCACTACCCCCACTGCCACCACCTCCCCACCTGCCACCACCTACAATGTCACCACCACCGACGATACCACCTCCCCACCTGCCACCACCTACAATGTCACCACCACTCACAACACCACCTCCCCACCTGCTATCATCACCCCACTTGCTACCATACACAGTACCACTACCAGCCACAACACCACTTCCCCACCTGCCACCACCTATGTCACCACCATTGATGACACCACCTCCCCACCTGCCACCACCTACAATGTCACCACCACTCACAACACCACCTCCCCACCTGCTATCATCACCCCACTTGCTACCATACACAATACCACTACCACCCACAACACCACCTCCCCACCAGCCACCACCTACAATGTCACCACCACTGACGACACCACCTCCCCACCTGCTATCATCACCCCACTTGCTACCATACATAATACCACTACCACCCACAACACTACCTCCCCAACTGCTATCACCACCCCAAAAGCCATCACCCACAATGTCAGTACCCTACCTCCTACCATCCACAATACCACCACCCTACCAGCCACCACCCCTTCCAATACCACCTCCCCACCCAGTACCACCCACAACACCACCATCATCACCTTCACCAAGAAGCCTGCCGTTCCCCTCCAACCCACCCCAAACTCCACCTCCCCGACTCCCATCACCTCCACATCCACCCAAAAGACTGGCCTCACCCCAGCTGCCGGCACCACAACGTCCACTAGCAAGACTACCTCTACCTCAACAGCCACCGCACCCACGAGCCCCGGCAAGACTCTTGTTCCCCCTGCACCGGCTACCACCACATCTTTCACAACCCCCAAGACAGCCACTAAAAAACCAGCTACCAACACAACATGGCCACCGATGCCAGCACCCGCAGGATACATCATTCTTGAACCAGTCACCGGTATGTATCTGTACAATGCATGGAAGTTAGGAAGATGGAAAGTCTCAGGAAACAATCCCAGTGGAAAAAATACCCATAGACTAACATTAGCCATTTGAGTCTCTTGATGAGCAGCGTCAGAATGTGCATTCTGCTATTAGTGAGGGCACCTGTCACAACTACTAGCCACTCAAGCAAAGACACCCCAGAGGGGAATGCTGTCATTTCACAGGCTGAAACAGACTGCATGCATTGCAGTCCAGTCAGCCCAGCTCAGCCCACATTGACATACACGCAGGGTTTGTCTTCACTGCACAGTTAACCTGGGCTCTGAGCCAGGTTTTAGTGCAAACTCCCTTGCCAGCCACACCCAAAAACTCAGACACACGTTTGGCGGTGCTTTGAGCCCAGGCTGGCTGTCACAGCTGGGCGGGTGGGGATTGGAACCCCAGCTGCAGGTTCACTGGGGCTGGAATTCACCCACTTTGCAGTGAGGCTGCAGAATAATTATTGGAATGCTGGTAGCCCTCCCCCCTCACCAGGGCTTTCCCACAAGCCCCCTGGAAGGACAGACAAATTCTTCTGCATTGACACCATTGGCTGGGAAAGAATCCTAGAGTAGCTCAGCACAAAGGACCTGGGGCCATGCCCGCAGACACACACGGGCGAGTGAGGCAACAGTGAGGGTGCAGCAATGTGTGCAGGGCTTTGGAGTGGGGATGATCACAGCTAGGCTGGGCCACGCTGGGTGCCAGGGTAATCGTGCGGTGCAGACACAAATGTGCATTGGGCCAAGCCTCTGCCGACACGAGCTGGTATCCCTCACTTGACCTCAGTGATGCTGAACCTAGTTATACTCGCTGAGGACTTGGCTGACCATAGTTTAGGTGTATCTAGAGCGCCTGAAAAGAGATTTTAGCCGCCCTCGGGTCTGAAGTCCCCTGTCTGCACACCCAGTAGAACCAAGGCTGCAGCAGCAGCAGCCGGGCTTCCCGATAGTGACTCGGCCAAGGTGCCCATCCCTGAGCTGAAGAAACGATCTCTATGAGACAGAGGAGAGGTCAGTGTCCACGGACTGTCAGCCGCCTACACCAGGCTCAGCGAGTGTAACCGTGTTGGGTCAAACATGCCCTCCTGACTGGTACCGCAAACTCACTACATGTAGGCCTCTGAATCAGCCCGTAGTGTAAGGCATTACATGGCGGGTGTGTGATATAAATATACAGCGGTGGGAGGGGACGCCGTGGGAGCTGAACGGGAAATGGCTTTCGTTCGAAAATATAATACATAGAGCCTGCTTCTCCCTTCAGTATAGACTGGGGTGGCCCACTGAATTCAGTGGATTTACTGCCGGCCATCTGTAATACCCTCACCACCGCCAGTGCCGCTACGCCCGCTGCCTGACCCTAGCGCGAGAGGAGAATTGGGCCTTTCATGTAGCGGCGAGTCAGTTTGATTCCACCTCGCTCACCACCTGCACTAGCCAGGGGGTGCCGTGGCTGATAGCAGCTGTGTGACCGGAAGGGCAAAGAGGGATATGGGCCAAAAGGCAACACCTCTGTCTGTCTCGGTGTACGTAAAATCTCTTTGGGAGTGTCTGAATGCCAAAAGCCATGCTATTCCATCATCGCACCTTTGGGGGTTCAACGCTGACCATGCTGATTGTATGGATAATCCAAGTAATTCTGGTTTTTGTTCTTTTCCTCATCCAGCATCAGGATCTAAACCATCTCTCAGTTTACTGCACACATTGTCTCTTACCATCGGAATCCCCTTGCTGAGAAGGTTTCTCTAATGACACCATCCCAGGCTCTGCCTCGACTGTGTTCCTCCTTCCTTTCATTGCCCCCCAGCCCCAAACTAGCGGAGACGGCAGATGCAGGCGTTTCATAGTCCCCCAAGGGAAGCCGTGGAAAGCAAACACCTACGTTGTATCAAGCAGCAATAGCACCATCACCCTGTTTCCCTGGGGCAATGCGATCGTCCCTGAGAAAAGGGAAACCCCATTAGCACGACGCAGAACAGTACGTTGCTGCTGTTGTCGCCCCGCCGTGTGGAGAGAGTTGCTAATACGCCATGGGAAAGACGAGCAGGACACGAGCCCCATGCCAGGACCAGAAGCAACGGCATGCAGAAAACCCCAAAGGACCCTTCAGATTTCCTCACGTTGCCCCGTCCCTGGATAATGCAAAGCCTTTTCCCAGCTGAACTCCTCAGGAGCAGTCCTCGCTGCCTACTCTGCACCTCCTTTGGTCAGCAAGGGTGAAGCCAGCTCATGGGGTTACCTGAAGGGAAATCCATTTGCGGGGGATAAAGGATAAGGGCTGACCCCATTGATTCAGGTTGAAATAAACAGGGGGATATGGTAGGGCACATGCATTGCTGATGTAACTCCACTGGCTTCAGTGGAGTGAAGCTAGCAATGAATTTGACCCAGTCTTCTATGCATGACACATTAGCTACCCACACCTGGTTACAAATAAAACAGATAGGGCCAAATTCTTGGCTGGCTTAAATTGCAACTGTGCCATGGAAATCAAGGGAGCTGCAGAAATTTACACCAACAGTGAATAATGTTATGCGGGCAGAAGGAGGAATCCATCACCATTTTTCCAGCCAAAAAACACAAGTCAAAATAAAGCCAGATAGATGACTGTGAGTTCTAGTCTCCCATTACAACAACCTGGCCCTCTCCACCATGCTGGGGTCTTTTAGCTGCTGGGATCAGGGTTACCCTGTGGCTAACAGGAAACTAGCAATGGACCAGATTCAGTTCCAAAAATCCTTTAGGATCTCAGGCTGCGAGGCGGGCATGAGCCTGCAAGACACACGTGCCTACTAGATAATTGCTATTCAAAATACTGTCATCAGTTGTATTGTGGTTGGGTTGGGCTCCATATTGATCTGACCGTGGGTTCCAATCTGCCCTCCCTCACTCACACGGAATAGTAACTTACCCCATAAATACTCCCATTGGAATCACACCTGAAACGCCCAGGATCTCTCGTGGAGCAAGGTGCTGCCCACTGTAAGAGGAGCAGAATTGGGCTTATTATTCTTGAGCTGTAAACACAGTCATGTCATGTATCCACCTGAATCTGATAGATGTATTGAATTTGCTTATTTTGGACTTATGAGAGATCTTTGATCGGGATTTGTTCAAGCCATGCCAAAGCCACTTGGGTAGGACCATTTACTGAAAACAGTGGATATGGATTATCATTTTAATGCTGCATAGGCAACATCAAGCAAAGTATTTCACTTTTTCCTAATCACAGATGTCCCTTGCTGTGTACAGTGATTTCAGTTGAAGCTGTCTTTCTGCTTAGTTTTAATAAAATATAGCGGTTCCTTTCATGTACTGTTTTGAATTCCTCCACCTGTTTAGAAATGCAATTGCTATTTCTGTAGATCTCCTCCAACCGGGCTTGAATTCGCAGTCTTATATTCCATAACTCACCTGTACATTCTCCCCAATGAAGTGAACCAAAGAAAAAATTGGGAGGGGATCCTCAGAGTTTGTTTCCTCCCTCCAGGTTCTCTGCCTGGGTTGAAGAGATTCTTATACATCTTCTTGCTGAGGGCAAGTCAATGGGGCTAGTAGACTGAGCGAAGGCCCATCAATGTAAGGAAAGGTTGCACACTCCATCCATAAGTGAGCAGTGATTCGTAGGGCTTTCATTACACGTGGTGTGGTCAAAGGCAAAACACACGGGATATCTGTCTATCCCCAAAACTCCATCCCAGGTTTTACACAATATCCAGTTCACGTTGGAACAAGACATTTTGGGGCCTCTGGTCAGTTCTACAGAGATCTCCAACTAGGACTGACGTTTTTCAATAAAGCTGCAAAATTATTGACCTGAATATCATTCCTTAGCATTCAAAGTTCAGGTAATCTGTGGCCCAGCGCTATCCCTCATATGCAGTTAAACATTACAGATGTGTAAACTGTGGGACTTACAAGCCAGAAATCCTCATTGACCCATGATCATTTGCTCCTAGGTTATCAGCCAAAGAAGGCATTTAAACAAAATTAATGGGAAGCAAAAGGTCTGGATTGCATAGCTACATGCTTGGATGAAAGCTATTGGTATATCCCTCTGGAGTGTTTTTACTTTCCTCTCCCTCTCTCTGGTTTTAACCAGAAATTCCATCCTGGACCTGAGAAACCTTCCGACTGAAAGTTTTGTTGAACCTGGTACGTGCCATCAAAAGTTTTGGTTTCGACATTTTCTGATGAAAAACTGATGCACTGAACAATTCCCAGCCAGCTCTGCTTCTAACCCTGCAGCCCGGCCCAGGTGAGGCCGACCCTTTATTGTTTCCTGAACACCTGGACTGTCCTCAGCTCTCCCGCAAGTGACCTCAGCCGCAGGAGAAGTAGGGGCAGCTGAGCTTCTTTCCACTCCACCACCACTGTCCTCCTAGTGCTAGGGGAAACTGGCTGGGGACACTGGCCGTAATTGCACCCTCTTTACAGCACCTTGGCTGACCACCAACCACCCATCCTGATCCTCTGAGAGCTTCAGCAGCAGACTAGGAGGCCAGGGGCTGTCTGACTTTCTTACCACCTCCATGCCCCCAACCAAGTCGAGGGAAACTAGCCAGTGACACCAGATCTCAATGCCTCCCGTGCACTCTATTCCACACCTACCACCCTTAAAGAAGAAGAAAAGAAGAACAGAAAACATGGCTGACATGTGCCACATCTCTCTGGTTACAGAACATGCAACACACAGGGGTGTGTGGTCATAGCAACAGGTCTATATTTACAAGGATCATCAGGATATACACACAACAACCTGATCTTATATTTTGCCCTCTCCTCCTATTCCAGTCCCATGGTTTGTTGCAAGCACTTATTGAGACTGTGAGATTGGCAGGATGGGCTCTGGTTCTCCTTTCCCCATCCAGCGGGCAGCTGACACACTCCGGGCATGTTATCAATAATAACGTCTTGCTAAATACAGTTGTGTGGTATTTAACACAAAGTGCTCAGGACCTGGTCGTTAATCAATCAATGCAAGTCTCAGTCGCATCCAGCAGAGGTTCCTGATTGCATTATTCCCCACCGGGGAAAGCGAGTCAAACAAGCTTAGCTGACTCACTGAGGCGGGCAGGAACAGCACTGCATTTTCAGTGCTCGCTGAGGTGCAAAACAGCTGAGTTTTGGGAAGAGGATTAAACCCCCTCCCCACCAGCCAGGAGAGGCCAGGGTTGAACAGCATCAGCTTTCACGAGCAAGAGGAAACGCCAAGAGAAGAGTAACTGACACATTAGGGATTCCTGAACATTTATTTTGACCGATATTCACAGACAATTTAGACCCTGTTCTTTGCATCATTGAACTGAGCATGGTGATATTCATCCTGCAGTCTTGCTTCTGCAAGCTTCTGCCCAGTTCCTTTATTTCTTTTAAAACCACCCAGCGATTTCCATGCCCCGTCCACAGATCCTTGCAGCGTAGAAAGAGCAAGCTTTTGATAAATAAATTATTAAACATGCTCGATATCCCGATACCAGCCCGTCCTCTAACCCCTTTTCCTGCTAGGCTAATACCATTCCGTTTATGTGGTATTATAATTATTTATTATTTGCACTGTGGTAGGACCTATAGTCATGGCCCAGGCTCCCGTGGCGCTAGGTGCTGTACAAATGCAGAACAAGCAGAAGGTCCCTGCCCTGAAGAACTCACAATCTTGTTTTCGAACTGAACTGCTATATGTTATAAAGAATAAAAAAAGAAAAGCAGCTAAGATGAACACTGCTCCCCCACGTGGTTGCCTGCTGATATAGGTTTTCTCCCTCAGTTGTATGTTTCTGTGTCTTCCCGTGACATGCTGCAGAGAAATCAAGGTTTAGTTCTGCCTTCCTGTTTGCTGGGGTGAAGATTTTCATGACAGGAACGAAGTTAGCAGAAAACTCAGGAGCAGCGTAGGCAGGAGGTGGAAAGCACTGACGCTGGTGCTCAGTGGGGCTGATGATGTTGGTTCTAGAGAAACAAGACGAAACGTAACTGCCAGGGAATTGAAAGCCATTGCTTCCCGTCCTGTCTGGAAACATCCAGGGAAGATCTGCAAACCCTGATTTAGGACTTTGGAACAACTGAAATATCCCTCCCAAATTATCCATCCCAGGTTTCACCCAGCATCCAACACATGCTGGAATGGGACATTGCAGAAGTGCTTAGTTGGTTCTATTGAGTTCTCCAGCCAGACTGGATGTTTCCAATAAAGTTGTTGGATTATTTATCTTAATCCTGGGCCTTACTGCCCAGATTCAAAGTCCTAGGAAATTCTGGCACAGCATCGTGCAGTCAGATACTCTTTACTGACATGCAACTGGGAAACTTCCGAACCAGAAGAGCTCCCTGATTTAGCAGGAAAAGGGGCGTTTAAGCACAATTACTGGAAAACAAAAGTCATACTTTCCAACTTGGGGGGAAGGGTGATATAGCCATCTGGTATTCCCCCCATGAGCCCCAGGCCCAGTTTATTCAGCTCAGACTGTCTCTGTAGTCGGATCCAGTCCACCACAGGTGAATTGTATTGTTGGTTTTTCAGATCTGCAAGATTTAGTCCCAGCAAGCCCTTGATATCATCTGCAGTTAGAGTCTAGGGGCAAAGCAAATCAGCACAGTTGAGGGCAAGGTTTTCAAAAGGGGCTCTTGTACGGCAAATAAAACAATATTACCAATAATATTTCTGGCCCAGGCCAAAGCTGGAAGGCTTGGGGAGTAATCTTTTTGGGGCAGGTGTTATCTTTTAAATAAGCATTTGTAGAGTGCTTAGCACAATCCCTGCCGCTGCTGCTCCTACTAGAGAGTCTGATCTTTGGAGATTCACTAAGTCTGGATAAAGATCCAAACCGAAGCTCCAAACCAAATCTGCCATCATCTGGAAGCAGCATCCCCCCGGCTCAACTCAGATCTCACTGACAATGATTTTACGCTGGTGTCACTCCACTGAGTTTGATGGAGTGACTCACCCAGGCCTGACTCCAAGCTCACAATGGTTTTACACTGGAGTAACTCCCCTGAGTGTGCTGAAGTGACTCATGATTAACACCAGTGTCAGCGGGATCAGATTACAGCCACCCAGCGGGTCTCAGACACGAGCCAGGGAACAATTTTCACAGCACGCTCAGACTCACCAGCACGGAGGTATTTTTCAAGCTCATGAAGGTTCCGATATCCATGTTCACGTTATCTTTGCTGAGAGCTTTTAGATCCTCTCCCGGAGCGCCGGCTGGGGCGGGAAAGAAACAAAATAAAGCAAACCCAGAAAGCACGGCTGATGTTCTGAGACAAACCCAAAGGGATTCCCTGGCAACTCCTTGGAAATCAACGGAGTCATTCCAGGGATGACTTTGGCTCCAGATGTTCAGTGATTGTGCAGTGTGCAAATAACTGTAGAGCCAGAAAGGGCAGACAGTTCCTAGTCTGCAAAGACCTTATTTGCCAGGAAGCGCTGATCAAATGACCCCGACCTGTGATTTACACCTTCATGGTTTATGCAGCCTTCATCAGCCTAGGGCTCCCAGCAGAACCCTCCCATAGGATGGAGACTAACTCATTTTGTCAGTACCTAAGTGCTAGTCCTGCTTTTAAGTTGCCCATCAGACTGAATACAGTCGGATCAGTTTCTACAATGAGCATCTCCCATCCACATGGAGCCCAGCAGAGGTGTAAATTTGGGTCCATCAGTGTTTCATGTAAGAATTTTGGGGGGGTTTCAAATCAGGCAGATTTGCACCCCCTCAATCTCTTGTGAAAGTTTTGCACGGCTGTAAAATAGAAAAAGGCCTGAAACCACACCCTCAGATCCAACCCTCCCGAACCTTCACACCCCAGATACAAACACTCTCCAACTCTGCAGAAGTCCAGATCTGGACTCAGCATGAAGGCTCAGTCCATCTCTACTGTCAGCACTGCTTTATGTTGGACATGCAATCCTTCTGCTTACATAGATATGGCTTGATGAGGTTGTAATAAGCCGGGAACAGGTTGCGTTGATCAGAGAAAGCTTGCTTAGCTTTGGGGTACAGGATGTCTTTTGTAGATTGAGGACATGCTGATGGGTCCAGCGAGTTGGCCATTCTGCAGAAAAGTGGAGATTTGGGGGGATAAAAGCCATCACTTCTCCCTTTGGGAATTTTGCAGATCGTAAACAATTATCGGAGTTTCTTTTTGCTATACAGGAGAACCCTATGCCCCAATACCCACCGAGCAAAGTCAAGGGGTGTACAGAAGAAAATAAGCTAAAATGAAGAGAGAAGTTAAGTCAAGTGACATCCCCAAGGCCACGCACCAGCTAAGTGGCAGAGTTGGGAATACAGGTCCTGGATTAGTTCGTGTTATATGAAGAGAAAAGGAACCTGGATTGGCTGGCTGGGAAAGCAGGGACAAAGAGGGTCGGATCCTTCACTCACTTGAGGTTGCTGGGCTCTATCATATTCAGCTGGGGTTCCGTCAGAAGGCATATGTATCTTGTACCGATTGCATTCAGAGCAGTGACGTTCAGTGGGTTTCCCAAATCAGTGTATTTTGTGATAATTACAGCAGCCTACAAATGTTTTTAAAATGAAGTTGATTAACCGGGAAGTATTCCTCCCCCCCAGAGCTAACCAAGTGTCCACTACACACAAAAACAAAATAAAACATGTAGTCCAATGATCAAGTTTGGGCCACCCAACTTTGAAGAAAATACGCAGCTCCCAATAAAATAAGAATCTCCCAAACCATGAAGCAAACCCAAACACACAGGTAAGCATTGAGCTTGTAGCTAATTACCTGGTCATTAGGAGGCTCATTGCTTAGCAGGAAGGCAAGCGTATCTGCTGAGGTTATATTCCATTTTTTAATGTCATTGATGGTGACAAAGAAAGAGATGGACCCGAGGTAGGGGATTATCTTTTCAGGGTACCCGTTGGGATACATCTGTGGACAAACGGATATTATAACCATGGTGACTCACTACATTTTTCTGATGGTGTCAGAGGGTTATAGGGCAATGGAGAAGCAGTTCCAACAGGTAGACAAATGAAGCAATCTGGTTTCTTTCCCTGAATATTCTCCAGTTCCTCTCCCCAACACCCCACCACGGCCCACGCACTCTTTCTGCGTCACTCTTTCACCCACACTCGCAGTCCGGTCATGCTCAGACACAACCATGCTCCGTTTTCTCAATCACACCAGCCACTTTGGGAAAGGGACAGCCGGACACGTTGTCTGGATCCCTTTCCTGACCACGAGAGCCCTTTCAACAGATGCATGAGTAGATGCTTTGATGTCCTTCAGCTGTGCATTACCTCATCCAGCTTCTCCTTCAGCACAGCCAATTGCTCATCAGTGAAGGGGTAATTCGCCATTTGGGCCAGGTGCTCCACCAGGGTGACCCCCTGCAAGCAGGCCCGTAATTCCTCAGGGCTATAGTAAAGGGGCATCAGCTCATCCATTGCCACCTGCTCGGTTATATTCTTATCAGGCGGGCACTCTGTTGAAGCAAGTATCAGACACCTCCAGTGTTGCAGGACTTTTGCTTTAAGCACTGAATATTGACAGCCTCCGAATCCTGCATTATCAGTTACCCAAAAACCCACGGCAGGGATAAGTCGATTAAAGCTAAACTGTGCTTTTGGGGGGCGCTGCAGAGCACCGATCCTGCAGCAGTAGCACAAACCCGCCAGGAAGGCAGAGGGAGGGCGGCCACCGGGCTGCCCGTTGATGGAGGGGATGCACGAAGGCTCCTCCCCTCCCCGTTCCTTCAGAGGAGTCTAGCCCCAGCAATCGAGTCCTTCCACGCGGTGGGAATATGCCCAGCTCTGTCTTGGGGTACGAATGCAATGGATGAGAAGGCCTCCTTGGTGCACCTCTCAATCCCCTGGGGCACCTCTCCGGAGCCGGGCACAACTGCCTGCTTCGGTTTCCACATGCCGAGATCTGACTCAGGGTGTTTTAACTAGTCAGGAGCCCCCCAACCTCCTAGGCCCTTCCACGGATCTGGGTTGTAAGGTGGGTGTGGGTTTTCCTAACGCCAAGGTGGGTGCACAGAGGAGCTCTGTTTAGATGGTCACAGGAGGTGCCCCATGGCCTAGCCTGAGCTGTGTCGCTAGACACAGGGATAACTAAATGCAGAAGCGTGTCCGGCTAAAACCGATGCGCAGAGGTAGCGTCCCACGTACCAGCAGCGCGTTTCTGCCTGGAAGGCAGGAGGTTTTTCACAATGGAGGCCAGCTGCTCCCTTGGCAAAGGTGAATCATGCACAAAGCTTTTCAGCCAGGGGGTTAAAATGTTCTGCAAAGAAAAGAAATCAGCAGGGATGTGAGATTTGCCGCTCCTGTGCATTTCTCTGTGGCCACTTTCAGAGCCAGGAACCTTGTCGCTCAACTAAAGGTTTACAAGTACCATGGAGGCTAGTCCTGCTCCAAAACTAGTGACCAGTCCTTGGTGAGACAAGGAAATCACTCCACGAGCAGGGTGGGAGATGCTCAAAGGCTCCATCCACTAAAGAGCAGTGGTGTAGACACACAAACCATTCACCAAAGCCTCGTTACCCCCTGTACTCCATGTTCTATTTAAATAACTCTGGATGAACTTAGCCAACCACCACCGACCAGCATTACTTTAGAATATTGTTCAATCTAGAGTGTGATAATGATCTAGATCTCTATCATTCCCAGTTCCACCGGCAAACTGGTGCCTGTCGTGGCGAGAACATCACTCGCCAGACACAAACTGATGCTATAAAGCCAAGTGTTGATGGTCATTAGACACACCGAATAAAGCTCTTTGCACCAGGGACTTGCTTTTGCACTGATAACATCATTGGGAGCTTTGCCACTGGGAGCAAAATCTGGCCTCCCGCACCTTGGACACTCCAGATCAGTGGTTCTTAACCTTTCCAAACTACTGTACCCCTGAAGCCTGAGTCCCACCCCCACGGGGCTGAGGCATGTAACTTAGTTTCATGGTGCCCTGTGGCTCCAGGCAATTGCCTTTCTTGCCACCCCCAATACCAACTCTGCACTTGCGACCCCTCTAAACCCCCAGGTTGAGAAACACTGCTCCAGATAGTGGCAAGATGCCCATTTGTAACATACCTGAGGGATCTTTTGCAAGATATTATGATCAAATATACGGAGCAGTCCACTGAGCTCATTCAGGGTAGAGGTTGACCAGTTTGAAGGAGGCCTGAAAACCAAAAATCAGGCTTGATCAGCTTCCAGAAGAGGGAGAACAACTTTGGGATCCTTTTTCTATTAGGAACTGCAGGGATTTTGCCCTTGTAACATTGTGATTTAAAAAAAAATTTTTTTTTGAATCATTTAATCCTCCCACCACCTTTCTCCAAGAGGGCTTGAGTAATCGTCATCCCTGGGGCTATGCACCCTGGGGTTGGTGAACCAGTTGTAACAAATAAATAAACACCAAGAATTAACAGCAAAGAACTCTTGGAATTTCTATCATCAGTCATTTTGCGCAAGGATCACAAAGCACTTTCTGCAGGCCGAGAAGTTACTTCATATTAGAGGAGGGTGGAAAAAAGGCATGGAGAGAGTCAACGACTTTCCATGCAGGAAGAACTAGAATGGTAGGTCTCCATAACTCACAAACTAATGCTTAACTATTAGAGCATCCAGACTAGATCCATACTTCCAAATTAACCTGAGTCAAAACCTCCAAGATTGAGAAAATTCTGGTTAATTTATTTCCCCCCCACCCCAGTTTTCTCTTGCACCTGTCTTTCCAGGTGTTGAGCAGGTTGAGGAGGGCTGAGACTGTTAAGAGAAATGACTGTGATAACTACATTTCTGATCTGACCAGAAACAGGTGGGAAACTTTGTTCCCAGAAGCCTCCCTGCCCAATTTTTCAGATGAAAGAGGTTCTGATAAAATACGTTAACTGAACTTTTTCATGCTTCCAGTCAGGTTGGGAGTTTGGAATCCACTCAAGTTTTGGGTGTAAATAGGGATAGGTGATTACTTCATCTAAACTGATTTGCTTTGTGAACCACAAAGGGAGTGAATCCAATGGAAATCCTACCCGAACTGAGTGCTTCCGCTGCTGATGACATTTCTAATGGCTTCTTCTTGACTGGGCACGAAGGATTCACAGTTATTTAACTGCTTCAGCAAACTCCCACTGGAATTTCTAATGTATTCTTCACCAAGGTCACAAACCAAGTGACCCAGAACCTCTGCGTTTTCTTCACTCACTTGGGTGCCAGAAATGTTCTAGAGTGATAAAATAGATGTGTGCAGTAAAAAGGGAAGAATACTAGCTCTGGAGAATTCACAGAGCTGCTGACAATTCTTATTCCCTAGAGGGGAGTCCTAACCATAGATTTTAGGTCTGGATTGTGATTTAAATTTCATCCATGGGACCTTTATACAGAGGCCGGGGTTGTGCTGAGTGCATTTGGATCTGTCCTTCCCCAAAGTCCACGGATAGAGGTGGTTTGGGCCTCTCTATCCTTTCAGCAGAATTTCTTGCTGTGCAAGCTAAGGATCAAATATGGGAAATCAACCCTCATGCCTCCAGGCACACACTCAGTTCTGCAGCGGTCAGGAAGGAATTTCCCTTCCCTTGTGTTCAGCACTGCACAGTGGGCTAGCTGCATCTGGAGGTGGGGCCGTTTTGTTGGTATAACAAGCCTGCCTTCTTATGGACTGCTCCCTGGAAGCACCTTTCCTGATCCTTTCCTTGCACTCTCCTCCTGCAGGTGACCCATTCCCTCATCCCTTCCTCTTGTATTGGACTAGAAGGACCAATGACAGGGTAGGATACTGGACTAGATGGACAAATGGGCCGATCCTGAATGGTACCTCCAGCCCTTTTTTCAGGTGACACTTGTTTCTACCTTCTCAAAGCATCTGAGATTCGCATTTGGAAAGACATGAGCCGGAGGACTTCCTTTCCGCAACCTTAGCCCAAATTCCAGGCCACCTCTGGCAGAATTCCACAGGCCTCACTTTGACCACTCAGAACCTCATCCCTCAGGGGCACAGAGCTCAAATCCCTCTGCTCCTAACCATAGGTCTCTGCCACTATTGCTAAAGGACACTGTCTATTAGCTCTGAGCTAATATGGCTTATGCCACTCAGCTAAAGAGTTCTGAGTCCGTCCCACCCAGGGCAGTGGTGACATTTTCACACTCGTCTCATTACAGGCATGTTCTGAACCCTGTTCGTCCCTTGGGTTCCTTAGAGAAATTTTGTCCTCCGTGACTACGCAGCCCTGGTGGCTGGAGAAGCTGGTGTGAGCCGGCAGCCTTGGAGGTGATGATCTGGGAAAGAGGCTCTGCAGCCTGGACTATAACGTTCGGGTTTTGCTGATTTGCCACTCTCATCCGTCAGTGGTTAAGAATTAAAAATCAGCCCTTTTTTCCTTTTCGCAGACACTGTTCTGAGCCCCCCCATCCAGTTCCGTGGAGCCTGGATTGTTCATCCATGTTACTGAATGCGTACCAAACAAGCTAAGGCTTCCAACAGCAGCTGTTTCCGCTGTGGGGAATCTCTCTGCAGAACATCGATGTTTGCTTCCCCAACGTTAGCGAAGTACTGTTGACAGCTTCCTGTCACTGCGTAATCTGAAGGGCTGGAAAAGCAAAGACTCCATGAATTCAGAGAGCATCTTGTTAAACAATAAAGTAGTTACGTTCAAAGCCACTTATGCTGAAAGAGACCCTCTATCCTATGACCCAACTTCTACCATTCACATCCCAAACACTTTGCAATTGTTCTTCCCAGAGACCCAAATGCATGTCTCTTGTCAATTATTTTTCTCCCTGGGAAACGTAGTTTGAAACCTAAGCTAGTGCTGTTTACATCTGTTGCTCTGGATACAGAAGTCCAGCAGGATATCAGCAGAGTAGAGAAACGTTGTACTGTCTGGCTTTTCTGGTTCACTAGATGTTGTACGTGAAAATATTCAGAGAGTCAGAAAGTAATAAAAATCCATGGTGCTCTTAAAGGGATGCTACCGAGAAAAGAATACATGTGGCAAAGCAATCTGTACCTTTATTATTAACACCCCTCTAGATTATGACAGCTAGAGAAGTTTAAAATCTAATTCACTTTCCACCTTTTCTGCAGTTCGTTTTCTTTCGTGCATTTCACTCTATTTGGCTAATGTTGCCCAGATACAATGGGGATGTGTGCCTTATAAATGGACATAGATTGATGGATCGATAGGTATTTTATAGAATTCAGTGACTCTCTTCTTTATTTACCCGGCTAGAATAAAGCAGCAGGATGAAAGCCTTTGTGAAGTTACCTTAAAAACAGCAACATGTCTTTAGGGTAGTTGTCTAAATCCTGGGGAATGCCATTGAGCGTCACCCTCTTAACCAAACAACTCAGCTGAAAATAAACCAGAGTTCAGATAAAAGAAAACAACAACAACAACAAATATCTTGTCTGGGGGAAAAAAAACTAGAGAGGGGTGTTGGGTATGAAGTGGTTTAGGTTCTTGCAAAACTTTGTTAGTCAGGTTTTGACCTTGCCAACGTAATGGCAGTGATTCAGAGTCACACGTGGTTCAGAGGTAGGACACCCCTCCCCCTGTTTTAATCCAATCCCACAAAGTGGGAGGGTGCGGGTTCCTGGTAAATGGTTTCCGTTTTGGAATATCTTCACGACAACAGCACCGGGGCACTCGGTGTGCGTGGGGACTGACCTGGTCTTCTCCTAGCTTGACGTTCTTCTGATTCATGGCTTTGGCAAGCTGCTGAAATTTCTCTGTTTCCATCTCATTAGCGGCCGCGCAGGTGAAGCCTTGTAGGACAGAAGGGGAAAGTCTGAAAACCCAAAGGAAGCAAGTTAGGTGCAGTGAGGGAGGACTTCAGAAGAGCAGAGAGTTGGCACTGAGATCTTCTAGAGTTCACAGGCAAACAGTAGCACACCTGCCCTCCCAGCTCTCCTTCAAGCCCTAAGATTCCCCATACTCAGGGTCATTAAGAATAAGTTCAGAGGTGGAAGAACAGTTCTAGCCAATGCTCCATATTGCCCTTTATCTATTGCAGTCCAGGAGGCCATCGTCAGCCAGATAAGCATCGTCTAGGGACTCAAAGAGGCAGTTGAAGAGCAGTAGTATTTGTCCCAACAGAAGTTGGAGGAATCTCTCCTCTTATTTCTCTCAGGGTCCATAGACTGGGCTGGGGCCCTTAAAAAGTGAATTGCTTTCCATATAAAAAAAGCATAGATTGTAAAATCAGCACAGCCTTGATCCTGATTTTATAATTGCCCTAGACACATAGTAGCTGGAGAAAGGCAATCCCCATAACCTTTTAGTCATTGGAATACAACTCTGCAATGGGAATGCATTTCTCAGTCAGGGATGTTTTCTGCAGACAACCAAAGCATGCTAAGGCCTTTGACAGGCAGTGGGCTTGGCCCAGTAACTTCATTTTAGGAAACAAGGCTAGGTTATGGACAAATTTTGCAAGCCACCTGCCCCAATGTGGTGAAAACCATTCTGCTGGGTTGGCCAGGCCTTTCCTTTCTTTTAGGTGGAGAAATCTGATGAGCACCTGTGAATCAGGACCATGGCTCAGCACACGTGGAAAAGCTGAGAGAGAGGGAAAAACAGAAACACTACCTGCTGAAGTCAGCCTCTATCTTTATTACGTCGTTGAAAAACATGGCTGCCTGTAGAACCAAGCCAGAGAGAAAGTCAGTGTGTTACCAAATGCTTTCCCACCGGATAGTTACATTCAGCTTTATTCTCAGGCGGCTCATCAGGGCAGAGTGACACCACTGCTGCGGCTGACGGGAATGATGAGCCGTCAGAGGCGAGCTAGCTTACTTGTTCCCGGTTCCACGGTTTCTGGTTGAGCTCTTGGAGGTCGGGTTTTTCGTTACCGAAGGCCAGCAGCGATTTCGGGATGTAGCTAGCCAGACTGTTTGGGACATATTTAACCAGGCTGACGGGACTCCCTGCAGCTGAAACGATCTGAAAAATAGAACGACCCACCCACTGAGGTTAAAAACGGCCGTTGGGGAAGGAATGACAGCTTGGAAATGAACCAGGCAGTTTTTCCTCTGATCGTCTGGGTATTCGCCGGAGAATTCATGCCAAGGAAGGTTCTCTGTCAGGCGTACCTATCTGACTTAGGTCTGACTTAGGTCTGCCAAGTAAGAGTGGCCTATGGCTACATGTCTGTGAGGCCCAGGCAGACAGAGAAAAGAAGTCCTTGCAATGCCTGCCTTTATGCCTTAACGTTGTTCAGTGGGCTAGAAATTTGGGTGGGGATGTCTTCATTCTCTGCCACTGCAGATAGTATCTCAGCCTGCCAAAAGGCATAGTGAGTGCATGGGCAATATTGTAGCCAAAGAAGTGTTACTTTCCTAGCTCTTCACACACAGCTTTGGCAAGTGAGGACACCACAAGCAAGAAGATTGTTCTACGTCAGCCTTTTGGGAGTCTGACAGCTGGCTCTGAAGGCCAATCCAGTCAGAGTCTCTCCTGCTAGCCCGTGGCACGGAAGAGGGATGGGGAATTAACAGCGGTCTGGTTCTTCTTTGTCCTGAATAATTCTCAGGTGACTTTAAGATGTAAAATCGCGGTCAACAGAAAGGGTCAGCAGATGATCTGATTCCAGGCAACTACAAGAGCAGTGGCACATACACCAATCTCCCTTAGCCAGCATGTACAGAAAGAGCTCAGCAGAGCACATGGTAAACTGGAGTATCACCCCGCCCTGGGGAAATGGCCCTGAGAACTGTTCACACATTGTTAGCACTAAGCCTTCCGTCCAAATCATACTCTTTCCCTGGGAGTAGACATCTCCATGAACCAGATTAGTTCAGCTTTTACTCCAAGAGTGATATCGTGCTTTATTATGAGCTATCATGGCTGGAAGCCAGGGTCTTTCCAACCATGCACAATGCAATGCCCAAGAGGAAACTAACCCATTCCCCTGCTGTGCAGCTCTGTTAGTAAGGACATAAGTAAGCCAGGCAGAAAAGTGCCTTGGCAGGTGTGCATGTCTGTTCCCGCCCAGGTGTATTCCCAACAGACGATGGTTTCAGCCAGGAAAAGTCACTATCATAGAATCCTAGAAGATTAGGGTTGGAAGGGACCTCAAGAGGTCATCTAGTCCCACCCTCTCCTCAAAGCAGGACCAACCCCAACTCTCCTCAGGTTCTTCCTACACAGGACACCCCCTGGAATAGAAAAATGACCCCACCTTTTCCACAAGTGCCATTTTCAGAGCAGAGGGCATGGTCACTATCTGCTTCGCAAACCCAGGGATCTTAACAGCTTCCAAGATCACTTTTGGAGGCAGGCTTTGAAGTCTGCTGCTGCTTAAGCCGGCCACCAGACTCCCTAGTGCTGCCAGGTTTTGCGCATCCAAGATCTGCAGCGTAATCATAAAGACAAGGGGAAATTACCGGCCATCCATCGACGAATTAGATCCAAAATACAGATAGACCAAGCGCAATGTACACACACGCACTGTGCTCTTTGTACCTGATAGCTGGAGTTGAATAGTTTGTTAACAATAGTGCTGGACTTTTCTGCATTCCAGCCATAAACTTCACTCAGGGAAGGAAGAGATGCATTAAGGTCTCTGTCACTGATGCCCTTCTCAATCTGCGACACAGACAGTCCCACTGCAGCTTGACCCAACGCATTCAAAGTTTCGGGAGGGAACTGATCAAATTTGTTCACCAACAAGGTTGCAACCTGGAAAGAGCCCACAATGAGAGAGGAGCAATTCAGAATATCAGAGAAGGTGAAGCAGCTCCCTGGGGAGGGCTATTTCATTTCACTTTTCTTTGGAAGTCTTAATCACTGGAATTTTACAGGGAAGATGCCAGTGATGGAGTCAGTAGCAAGTCCATGGAGTTTTCCATGAAGATTAGTCAAACGCTAATGTTAAAGAGGCAGTGTGTTCTAAAGCCGTGGCTCTCAACCAGGAGTACGCATACTGCTGGGGGTACGCAGAGGTCTTCCAGGGAGTACATCAACTCATCTAGATATTTGCCCAGTTTTACAACAGGCTACATAAAAAGCACTAGCGAAGTCAGCACAAACTACAATTTCAACCAGACAATGACTTGCTTATACGGCTCTACGTACTATACACTGAAATGTAAGTACAATATTTATATTCCAATTGATTTATTTGATAATTATATGGTAAAAATGAGAAAGTCAGCAATTTGTCAGCAGTAAGGTGCTGTGACGTTTTTGTATTTTTAGGTCTGATTTTGTAAGCAAGTAGTTTTTAAGTGAGGTGAAACTTGGGGGTACACAAGACAGATCAGACTCCTGAAAGGGGTATGGTAGTTTGGAAAGGTTGATCTAAAGGAATGAGCATAGGACTAGGCAGAAAGGTCTAATCCCTGCTCTCTGTCTATCTAGGTCCTCATTCTGTGGACAGCACTGCAGGACCTGAGCAGCTTTCAGATATTTCACTCCGTCATTTATTGGGTGAGTCATTTGACTTCTCCGTGCCTCCATTGCTTCACCGGTAGAACAGAGATAATAATACTTCCCTGCCTGAGGGTTTATGTGTGTGTGTAACGTGTGCACAACGTTACCAGTGGGTGCTAAGTATTATTAACGTGGTGCAGGGTTGAGCTCTCCCTTTCCAAGGAGCAAAGCAGGGACAGGGAAATGTGGTTGTATTCCTTGGAAGCATTTTTTTTAACAAGCTCTGGAGAAGGGGCTCGCGCCTCTGCAGGGCTGTGAGCCCCAGGGTACAATGCAAGGGCAATACCTGCCGCTCCTCGGTTGTCAGAGAAGGCACAGGTCTCTCCTCGCTGGTGCCTGTGCGCGTGGGACTTGGGACACAGTTTTTAGTGATTCTCTGAGCCACACTTAACGCGGCCTTTTTGTCAAGGTGGCTCACTGCAGAGGGGCTGAGGTAGCAAACAAATCTGTCCGGGAGGCTGGAAGTGGGAAAAGGAGGAAAAGTTACAAGGGTTAGAGAGGGAGGGTCTGTTCCAGCTGTCAATCAAATACAAAAGTCATGTTTCTTGTGAAATTTTGCAGAGGGTTCTGTATGCCGATGCAGAGTTCCCACAGTCCCTGTTGGCTTTTCCACTCTCCCAGGCTCTGCAGAGGGCTGTAGCATAATGCGGTTTTCCCAGAATAACCCTGGTTTTTAGTTTGCAGCAGATTTCCCATGATTCCCTGAGGGCTCTGTCTGACCCACAGAGAGGTCAATTTTACAGCGTACTGCTGAGGATCAGAATTACACTTTAAACATCACTTAGAAGCAGCCACTCAAAATCAGCAGACAGCAAAGACGTAGCTATATCAAGGCGCCAAGTTACGCCACAAGGGAGCTGTAGAAGCAGGTGGTGTTATTTTACCTTGCCATTTGGAAGCCGGGTGCAGAGGTAAGTAATAAGGTGTAATACACAGCCATCTCCCTCGGTAAACTGAGGTTAGCTATCAGTTGTAAGTTGACTGGATCTCGGGCAAATTTCTGAAGCTGACATGCAAAAGCAGAAACAGTTTGAATGGGCATTTTAATCATATTCCTCATAGTCCTATGTTGTAGTCGGTAAAGAGCAGAAGAGAATCTGGATGAGGAGATTCCAATAAGTCACTAGTCAAGGCTCAAGTAACAGGAGAATTGATTGGAGAACTGATGATTGCCATCATCAGTAAACCCTGCAGTATCTTGGCTTCTGGATCTGAAGAGTCATGAATAAACGGTGGTAACAGAAGGAAGGTTATAACTATCAGGGTCTGCTTTTGTACTGCCTACCTGAATTGTTAAAAAAACTCATGAACTGAGCCTCAAAAATCAGGCGAGTGGTTTAAAAATTGTGATATTTAAAATAAATAAATACATTTGGGGTTTGTTTCATTTGGGTCTCTGTTTTCTGAGCCTTTAGGGTACCGTTGGGTCATGTTTTAAAGCCTGTTTCATGAACCACGATGTCTAAAAACACACTTTAAATGAAAGCGGAGTGTCTCATGTAATAACATGACTCCAGGAGCTGAGAATTCAAGAAAAACACCAAATATCATGAGATTTGTGCTGACAGCTAGCCACACCATGCTTGTCAAAGGAGCTGATTTCCTGGAAGCAGTGAATGCTCAGCACCTTTGAAAATCAAGGCCCTTAATTTTTTTCATCTGTTTTGCCGAGAGGGACCCATTTAAAATGGAAACCAAAGCTACAGCAGATCTGAAGATCTCTGCTTTTCTTATGATCAGGGTGTCGTGTGCTTAGCGGCAGTTTCTCTGCAGGTGCTAATATTCACAGAATCATAGATTTGAAGGCCAGAAGGGACCATTATGATCATCCAGTCTGACCACCTGCATAACACAGGCCAGAGAAACTCACCAAATAATTTCGGCAGCAAGCCCATAGCCTTCGTCTGAGCAATAACATCTCTTTTAGGGAGCCATCCCAGCCATGACGTAAAGCCTGTTGCTGCTGCTAGTTTCAATTTGGTTTCTAGGAATTATCATCCAGGAAGCCAATTTCAGTGCAAGTACAGAAACATGCCTCTGTCATAAGGAGGGATGGCCAAAATGTCTTAGAGGTAAATAAAATCCAAACTGACCCTGTAAATAGCAAATGAAGTAAAACCTTTCAGAAGTTCCGAAAAAGAGCAAATTTTAAAAACATTCCCCTCTTTCTGGTCTTGGTCAAGAGGAAGAGGAATTAGCAAATTACCATGAGGCTGGCGGCTCTCATCTTTTCTCAGACTATTTCCTGCAGCTAATATTTTGCACACTGCCCATTCGCCTCCACCCTTCTGAGTGTGTACTTACAGTTGGCTCATCAGCAAAGAGCAGCAGGTCTCCCACTAATGCATGCTCCATAAAGGAACCCAAATAATTAGCAAACCAAGCAGTGGAACTCAGGCTAGGAAGAGCTGCATTGTAGCAATTCTGTTTCGATCCTGCAAAACACAGAAAATCCCCTTGTAAAACTAAGGCTCCAAACTGCACTCTGAAATTGGCTGAGATGACTACTAGCCTGTGAATGTAGAGCGGAGATAAACTACCAGAAACCTTCCCCATGTGTTTGTGCTCATAAATAATCTATAGTTCTTTACATGTACAGGCATGAATTTGTGCCCTTTTTGTACAATCCTGAGTAGAACTGCACGTGATCTGCTGTTTCACATAAATAATTAAACATGCACCAGATACATCAGCTCTTCATATTTCCCCTCATTTCTTAAAATTGTAAAAGAGAAAGATTGGATTTCTCTCACATAGTTTTCTATACACCCATCCATCATCATGGGATCTGTGTTCCTCATACCCCGAAGTGATGGCTTACCATATATTTTTCCCCACTCAAACTCTAATGTACGTTCAAAAAACCCTGCATTTGTGCATTCAGAAAGTAATGGAATGGAACAGAGAGGCTGTGTGTGCATGTCTGATTACCTCTTTAAAGGACCTTTGAACATTTGATGTAACTATTTCATGGCCATCTTCAAATGCTCCACAGATTCCTTGCATGCAGATTAAAGTTTGTGTGCATGCTATTGCCTTCTGCTAGATGAAATATGCGACACAAGTTTACATTGTAATTGGTTCCCTTCTCCTAGCTGAAGTTAGCAGAACTGTTTTTAGCTCTCCAGAACAAATTCTGTACTGACTTTGTGCACTGAAGGCTATCAGTCTGGCTGCTCAGAATGTAAATCATTGTGCCCATTGTATCTGTAAAACCCTGTTTATTAAAGCCTACAGGCAAAGAATCCATTCCTAGTCAATCATCATGTTACACGTTGCACGTCCATTAAAGACAATATTAGTGCACTATAAATGTGTAAAGCCTCGGCCATCAGATAGATTGTGTCTAATGTTGTTATATCCATTGGTGTTTTAAAGCAGGTTCGTCTTTCTAAAGTCACTTACCATCCCCTGTGAGATAATATTTGAGGCCGTTGTAAATATTCCTCTGGTCTTCCACCGTGAAGTTAGAATACATGCCATTCAGGGCGGCAACTCTAAAGCAGTGAAAAGCAGATGTTTCAAACTCAATCAAACCCAAAAGGGCTAAATTCTTCCCAGAGGCCGGCTACCTGCAGGCTGCACTTGGAATCATGCCACTCAATAGCCACTGAGTATACGAGGTTATTAACTAACGCCTCATGGTCAATTTTCAAAGTCACATGCAGGGACTGACTTGTGCGACAGCTCCCATGAACATCCGTGGGGATGCTGCAGCTAACTCCACAGGCGCCGTTCGGAAACGTGCCAGTGACGACTGCAGGACACATGCACTGAGGGTACGTTTATAAAATCACCTCCCTTGTGGATTTCATTGCACGGAGGAGCTTCGTTTATAAGTATGAATAGGTTCATGCATGTATGTAGAAGGCCTTTATCTCCACACAGTACAGTACAGTATTTCCCCCCAAAATATTGATAGCATGTGGCCAACATGGCTGTATAACAACAGCGTTGGGGCTGAGGCCTATTGAAAAATCATAACTTATTGTGGCTCTTAACACAGAGTGTAATATTTAAGATATGACCCAATCCTAATGCAAGCAGTTTTCTGCTCACCCCATCTCTATCTCACAGCAAATCAAATTCAGACAAGCAAATACTATTCCTTCCCTATAAGAATTATTTTTCTTCCCGAGTCATCTAAACCTCCCATTCTTAATCCCTGTTGGCCTTGATGAAGAGAGAACTGGGTACACATTGAAGTTTGTGTGCCATTATTTAAAGGCAGGGCCTTCTGACTATTTCAGGACATTGGCCATTCTGAGATGTGCTTAGGACAAAACTACGTTAGTGAGGCTTTGAGCCAGCTCTTCAGCTGGAAACTTCAGTGAAACTTCAGCCTCAATGGAACTTGTTTAATCTTTCAATGAACCGTCAGTGTCACCCCAGCTGAGGATATGGCTGTTATTTTGGAGGGTGGAGTGGGTTGCCCATTCCAGCAATATTGCAACATCTCAAGGTCTATGCTCAGCACTCACATCTGGTGAAGTCTTCCGCACGATGTATTTTTGGCACGAAGACAAGTGAAGACCTTTGGGTTGACCACGAATGGCCGAAGTCTCCCGTGGAGCCATTGGGACAAAACATGGGGGCTAGCTGCATCAGGCAACTGTAGCATTATTTCCCATATGCCGTTGAAGAAGATCATGTTCCACTCCTGTGAAAGAGGCATGTGAGGGAACTGCAGGGAAGGAAGCAGGAGAAAACGCACGGTGTCACATGAACGTCGACTTCTAAACAAACACAAATGTAAACCCATGTAGTTCGCCACACTAATGAATAGAATCAGCCCTAACACTTCAGGACAGCAACCATGCCTTCCTAGGTGTCTGTACATCTCCTACTACAATGGGACCCTGATCCGGCAATGCAAATAACAACAACAAAATCTTGGGTAACATGTTTTATATCCTCTAGGAATTTTGGTTATTTAGTTTATCGCTACTTCCCCCAAAATAACTTTTTTCCTGTGTTATGGAGCTCTGGCATATTCTGGTAGACATGTTGATTGAGATGTGCCATTTTTAATATTTAGCTCCAAGTGAGAATATGACAACCTAAACAAAGTAGCTGAACAGCCATATCAACTGTGAAATCCTCATGGTGTCTGATTTACCTGCCTTCCACAGGAGTTAACATGTCAGAGGAACTAGCTATCGGATACACGGTACCTACCCCGTCACTGAACTTCTCCAGGGCTGGTTCAAGCACATTGGCTTGAAATTTGGAAAAGAACAAAATGGAATACATGGAATCCATAGCACTGAGGGGTCTGGAGCTGAGGCAAAGATATAAGGACTTGAGGAAATCATTCTTAAAAACCTGAAGCCAAGCGCTCTGGAAAAGAAAAGGGAATTATACACACTGTAAAGATTAAAAACTATGTTAAGAGATGACGTGGTAAATAGATTTTCTTACACAATCTCAGATTTCCTTAGACCTGCCTGCCAATAAGCGAGCATAAGGGAGTGTGAAATGGTGTAGCTCTTATGGTGAGGGGTCAAAAGGAGGTTTCAAGTTATACCGGCTTAGATTCCTTCTAGACTTATTTAGCCACACCTCTGAATTCGATCCGACGTCTTAGCCCACATAGACCAACCCACGCATCCCTCAAAATCAGGGTAGAGCTTAGAGCAGGTCAACATTTTTCATTCAAAGCATTTTTTCAAACAACAAAAAATCCTTTATTGTCAAAATGGATATTTCCGTGGGAAATGTCCCCATTCAGTGACATTTTTCAAGTTTTCATCAAAAAAACAAAATGCAAAAAAACCACTGAAGAAAAATTTAGACAAAAATGTTTTTGTTAAAATTTTTCATGTAAACTAAAAACTGCCTAGATCTGGTCGGGGAAAGATGCTAGTAAGATGGGAACCTTGACAAGAACCTTGAATTAATACAGACATGAGCTGCTTTGCCTAAGTAATCCAGGATCTCAACTCGCTCTTTGCTCTGCTCAAGTGTAGGCTATCTTGTCCTGGTGGGCGAGAATGGCCATCTCTGGAGCTATGTCTGATAGTACAAACACATTTGTCCCCACACTGTGATGACATTTCTGGGGCTCTGATTAATTCCTGAAACCTTCACTGTCTCCACCTTCCTATAAATTGGAATTAAAAAAGATGAGATCACCCCATCAAAATCAGGATGACCCCAAAGGAATTGGTATGGAAGCTAATGCAATGGTAAGGTCCACTAATTTCCTTCAAACGCAGTTTCGAAATGCCAGCTGGGATCTAGCTAACGTAAGGAGCTGTGCCTGTGAACATCCTTTGCATTTCGGACCAAGACTTTGGAATTAGACAGAGTCTCAAGCTCCAGCCTAGGTTTTACATAATGGGGTAGGGCTCTACAAGATTGTTCATCAGTTCTGTACTGCCCTTCGGCAGAGCTGGGTACATTTGATAAAGCTGCTGGCGCAACTAACTTCAATGTCAGTCATTAGTTTATTGATTAAAGCATTCCTGGGACACAGAAGCTCGCCCACAAAAGGAACGTTTTACCATATTTCATGTCTCAGAATCTTGTGGACAAGGTATTGGGACTCTGTAGTCTGAGACACGCACTATGCTTTGGCCACTCCAGATGTAACCAGCTGTGCTGAGAGAGATGATGGGATTTCTTTGACGTGAACTTCCAGTGCAAAATACGCACGCGTCTATGGAAAGGAAAGAATGAGCTTTACCTGCGCACATGCATACTGGCCAAAAGTGAGACTGCAGGGGGCGCTTTCGCCGCTGGCTATTTTCTGGAGCGTCTCCTTGCTGACACTGTAAAGAAAAGCAATGATCTCAATTTTCGTGTTAACCTTGCAGTGATAATTGAATGGCAGAACTGATTGAACAGTAAAACATATCACACATATATCCACAAATATCTTTGCAAATATAAGCCCCAAGTTCAGTCCCTCATGACTCATGGGGTTGCATTATTCTGGAGAAGTTGGATGACCACAAGGTATTAGTGAAAATGTTTGCAACTCCCAAATTTGAGCATGAAATGTCATTCATTCAGATATTCAGAATGGAAATTAGCTGTTTGCTAGTCTTCTCTTTCAAAAGTTTCAGTCCACCAACCAGGGAGCAGAAACAGCACCATGTGACGTTGGTGACCAATCACACAACACAAACAATAAGTACTGGATACCATATGGTGAAAGTGAATGACCTGGTGCCCAAAAATTATTTGCCAAAACAATTCAGCGGATACTTGCACATAGTTGATACATTCGTAGAAATCAAATTAAATCCAGGCTAAGGTCTGGCCTGTGAAAGTCTTGGACACAGTCTCTAATAATTATTCACACTGGGCCAAGTTCAGATCTCCACAAGGTCTGAATGAAGCGACTGTTTTAGGCAGTAGCTATCCCACTGCAGAACATGCCCTCCTGGCACCCCGAGGAGACATTCTGCCAGGGCCTGTCCTGAATATGCATGCTCCCTCAAACTACTTTCATTTAGCTGCTCTGTAAATCTCCCCTCTTTGCCCCTCACACCACTGCCACCCGGTGCATCTACTAGTTAGGAAAGGCCCTAGGTAGTACAGAGCTCTGGGACTCTCTAGGAAAATAGATGCTGCGTAGGTGTCGGCAATTATTGCCATCCTGCCGCCCAAAGCAACGACCCTTAGCAAGCATGCAGCGTCCCAAAGGAACCCCATGGCTGGGATTATTTGCTGATGGTTCCCATACCTTTTCACTGGGGCACATAGGGCAGCTTCTGCTCAAAAAAAGAAAGACACAAAGCTGGAGATAATGGAGTCAGAGTATAAAAAGGACTGATCTGAAATATTTTGAATGGGGAATTATATGGTGTGAAACTTACCATTGACAGGGCCGCTGGTGCACTGAGCAGAGGGAAAGAGAGAGCAGAACGTGATCTCAGGAACTGGTTACAATAACATCAAGACATTTAATGCAACCATGGGAGCAAGCCGCAAACATTTGGATTTGGATCCAGTATTCAAACACACTTAAGAGTCCAGATCTAGATTCATTTGACCCATTCTAACTAGGCAGCCGTTTGCAAAATTCAGATTAGCATTGGGTTCAGAATAGAAATCACTACCCACATTTAGGGGTGCTTGGTCCCAACCCATTGCTGGTTTAATCCTTTGTTCTAGTCTCTACAGGATGGAATGTTCCCAGTGGGGCAGCAGAAGCAGCAGCTGGTAGAGGGTTAGAGCGGTGTAGAAACGCAGTTATAAACACCACAGGCTCCGCATGTTTGCTTGTGTCATTGCACAGCTGTGGGATGCGCTTCACCCGGTTTCAGAGTTCACAACGTGCTCGGGACCCAGATCTGACTGATAAGGAGGGGCTTTCTGGGGATCTAGAACCCTTGTGTGAGCCTGGCTTCATCTTTTGAGCAGACCAGGGCCTGTTTATGATTCTGCAATAAACAGGACAATACATTGGCTACTTAGGGGACAGGACGGAGAGGGAATTTTGGGCTGCACACCCACACTCATAGGACAGAATTTGGCCTGGATTTTTCTAAATTCCATGAATCTATTGGTATCAGGATTGGAAGCATGCTGGACTCCAATTCACACAGGCTTTGCAAATGAAGAAAGAAGCAATTTATATAGAGTATGAAAAGTTCTGCTTACTGGATACGTCGCAACAGAATTTGCAGATGACCTCATCCAACCTGAAAGACAATAAGTCATGATTTCATTTAAGAATCCAGGACAGAGCCTCTCACAAGACGTGCAGCTACCTCCCATCCTTCCTGCAAATATGGGTCAACTGACCACTTTAGAACATCAGTCTTGCCTCACTACCTTCTTTCTTCCTTGTTTCCTTATTCTCCTTAATACAATATTTAATAGAATCGCTTCTATCTTTGCAGCCCTTTTCCTTGTATCCGTTTTGACCATGTCATAGGTGTGCGTAGATATACATGTTCCCGGGTCACGTGCATGCATATACTATTCTTCTATCTGCTGACAAAAGCTGGTGTCGATTTAGGGGTGGGTGAAAGGCAGTAGAATTGGCTGTGATAGAAACTGATGTCCCTCCACCCACTCACCAGGCAAAATGTAAAGAGCAACTAGGGAAAGTTCCCCACATGGCTTCCGGCCAATAAACCTCAGCCTGGACTTGGAGGAAATCCTCCCTGAGGGGAAGAGGAATTCAGTTCTTGTGGGCCATCCAGTCCTTGGCTTCTGCCAGCAACAGTGCCAATTAGTTCCATTAGCAGTGAGGGTTTGAAAGATGTAATGAACGGGCAGCTGGGTGTCACCTCGCTGACAAGTGATAACCTTTCAAGCAACAGTAACAAAAATGCTGCTGAGGAATCAGTGAAGAAGAGGCAGAGGAATAAGACCCTCATAAAGAGGCAGGGAGGAAGATGGGAGCAGGGCAAGTAGTTACCAGAGCGGGGACCCTGACAAATACCAGCAGTCGAAGGGTACGACAGAAGACCAAAGGGAGTCAAGGTAGATGCGGTGCAGAACTTTATGGTTGAATATAAAATTCCGGCGTAATCCCCAGTATAAACCTTGCTACAGATTTACAGAGAACTTCACGGGGATTTGTTTTAAAGAAAACAACCAGCCGGTGCAAGCAGGCGGTGGGTCTAAACAAGCTCACACTTGTTTGCTCCTTGTTACCAGACTTATTCATTACACTCTGATGGCGTCTGCATTTCCAATGACCCCACCCTCTAACATTAATGATTAGGACACTGCAGTATTCTCTCTGTTCACCTGCTGAGGGCATCTAAGTCCTTTTAACGTCTGGCCTCCAACTGCCCCATTTCTGCAACCTTCCTCCTCAGATCCCCAATCTTCTCTCAGTAGCCCAACTATCCCGCAACCCCCTTGCCAGACTGCACGTCTGCAAGGCCCAGATGTGGGAGCCCAAATAATAACCCAGGGGCGCCTTAAACTTCAGGTAAAATCATCACACACATTGTGGTGTTTGCAGGATGGCCCTGTTCGGATCAGGGCCCCTTGATGTACAAACGCAGAGGAGAAGGCATGACCTGCCCTGAAGGTCTTCATCTCTGATGTAAGACAAGTTGGAGCAAGTGGGTGTAATGAACAAAAGAAAGGCGCGGAGGAGGGCGGGCCAAGGTGGTGGCTGTAAGCTCATGAGATGACAGGGCTGGCTACCTGCCCAACTCAAGACGCCGAACCATTTCAAAGTGGTGCTTTTGTTGGATTGTTTTTCTAACCCAGCCATTGATACTTGGCAGATGCTCAGCATCCTGGGAGTCATTCCACCAGGGCTTTTACCCGTAGCTTCGATTTCCAGATTCAACCTTCCTGACCTCAGTAGCAAGGGGCTTGCCCAGGGGGCAAAGGCATTGAATGGAAAACACGGGCTGGCTCGGAAGGAGGGCCAGGAAACAGGCCTGCCCGTTGCAATCCATTGGAAACGACAGGCTGGATGCGAACTCGTCCACTGGGTAGTCTCTCTCTCCACACATACACCCAGCCAAAGAGGAGATTCCTGCTGGTGGCTTGAACTGTTTGATCAGTCCGGGTGTTTCACTGGGAGTGCACAAATCAGCCTCATGTGTTTTTGGCATCTGTCTGTTAACCTGTTTACATCACCTTTAGCTGGCTGTTAAAAAGGAACTCTGCGGTCCTATGCTCTGTCCACCCCCGGGAACTCTTTGTTCTGAAATTTTAACTTCTGTCACATGAGATTGTTCAGGTAAGGCAGCAACCAGTGGGGAGAGGCTGCCAAAACACTAACGAACACTCTTCCAGCAGCCAGAGAGATTCGATTTGATCCAACGCCCTTTGAAGTCAATGGAGCCTTCCCATTGCTTTCAAGGGGTGTTGGACCAGACCCTATAGGGACAGTCATGCTAGAGAAGATGCATGGTCTCTCTAGTCCTGTATCTTGCCTCCTGCCATACAAGAGCAGATCAGTAGACCAGCTAGTCTGGTATCCTGTCTCCTGCCATGCCTGAACGGATAAATGTGCCATCTCGTCCATTATCTTGTCTCCAATTATACGTCCCTTTTCTCTACACGGCATAGCTACTGCATAATTTGAAAGCACTGATGAATGTAGCCCCACAACACTCATTTGGAGGAAACTGTGATAAAATAAGATTAAGTGACTTGCCCAAGGTCACATGGGAAGACTGTGGAAGAATTAGGACTTGAATCCCAGATCTCCTGTGCTTAAACCACAAGGTCACCTTCCTCTCTGTGAGGAAGGCCAGTAAAATCCTGCTAATGCATCTGATTTATCACATAGTACTCTACCCTGGGAACTAATTTGTTCACCACCCGAGATGGTGATCAGCCTTCTTACACACTGAAGCAATGAGGATAGGAATTGCTCAGGATAGCCGGAGAGGATGAATCTAGCCGCAACAAGATGAAACCAAGCAAAGGGAAATTTAAGCTAATTGGTGAGAAATAATTTCCTGTTGATGGTTTCCTGTTTGCCTATTGCTTGAGGCTTCTAAAACTAGACTAGGGAGGACCTTAGAGATTGTTCCCCAGGGTCTGCATTGAACAAAATAGGAAGGGCTGGATGGGGTGAAATGGAGAGGTGGTACTGGATAAACAAATACGTCTGTTCTTCCTCTACGAACTAGCCCAGTGTTCACGGATGTTAACGAAGAGAATCCTTCATTTCTGTAAGTGCCCTGGCGATGATTACCCTGCCTTACAGATGCTGTTCTTCTTCATGTAATTTACTGCCACGCCTTTGTGATGATGAAATGAATGCGAGGCTGTGCAGTCTGGGAAGGGCTAGCACAGAGGTGTCATGTCCCATAGCCCGTCAAAGCGTGGCATGTTCCGCTAGCTATACATTTCCTGACTCACAGGAGATTTGCTACGAGAGAAAGGCCTGAAAGATTTTTTTTGGAAACAATAAGTGAGCGTCTGATTGCCAGAGGACAGCCTTGAAGTGCTACTGCCTGCTCGTAAACAGTTGGAAATAGAGATGGGCTCATAATTATTACAGCCCTTTCTTCCCACGGCCTTTGGGCTCTGATATGCCAAGGCGCACAGCTGAATGTTCTGGCCCTGAGCTAGGAAACTGCTTAACTTTAAGCACTTGAGCCGTATCGTTGTCCTGCCCTTCTAGGCTGATGCTTTTATTCATCCTGGACTGTGAGCACAAAAGTGTCCCAGACTGTAATGAAGACCTGAGCTTCCCAAGGAGACCCAAGTATGGGAAAAAATCGATTCACCTCCCACAGCAGGGCTGGTACACAGAATTCAAGTTGCTCTCTGTTTCCACCACATTGTTTACAGCTCTCTAGTACTCAGGTACCCAAGGACTGTCTACCTATTCTGAGCTGTAGCCTCTGCAGAGCTTTGTTATTCTTTGTGATGTGAATCCTATTATTTTAGAGATGGACCTGGGGCAGAAACATCACAGTCAAACCTCATCAAACCGATTGGAATCCAAACATCCCCACTCACAGCCTCTCTGTTGTTGCTGGAGTTACAGAAAAATGAAATCATAGAATCATAGAGACGTGGGGCCAGCGAGAACGTTGAGAAGTCATCAAGTCTAACCCCTGTACTGAGGCAGGACCAAGTAAACCAAGACCATCCTCAACAGGTGTTTATCCAACATGTTCCTAAAAACCGCCAGTTATGTTTGTAATTTTACAAACGTGACCATAGCTTCAGGCAAGAGGTTACGGAAAAGGAGCAGATAAATTTTTATAGAAGCAAAGAGGGCAAACATCCATTAGTAGCAAAAAGGAAAAAAACCAAGAGGAGAGAAATACAAAGAGTATCAGATTTTGGCGATATCATTTCTGAAGTGAATGATTTCCAGGAGGGTTCCTAGAAGTAGTATGGATGGATGCTGGAGATAGAGGGATAGATTACATATACAGAGGCATTACATCAATGGCTCTTTAAAAAGAAGATACACAAGAACCAGGACCATGTCCTCTCTATTTGCTCACTAAAGCACCTAACACATTCTGGGTGGCTGTTCCAATAATGAATAACAGTAACTAAAGGCTGGTGATTTAGTGGTTTATATGGCAACAATGGAAATAATTTTGAAGTGATCTTTTATCATAGCGTTTTCTCCCTGGAGAATTACTTCAGTAGAGATTTGCTTCAATAATAGCCACCGGGGAGAATAATATATTATGTGGTCATGTACTCAAATAATAGTACTCACCAATCAAAAGAAGCAAACCCAGCCCTCTGTGTAAAGATTTCATAGCTGCGAAGATTTCCTTAGAATCCGTCTGCGCTCTCGAGTCTATGCACACCAGCAAAGAAAAATCAAATATGTTTTAGGGGAATCGTATTTAATCGTAATATCAAAATACGCCAAATTTATCCTCAGGAGATTAGGAAATAAGCAAGATGCCCATTCAAGTGATGTGTCTTTCAAAACACACTGATATTCACTGACCCCCAGGAAACTGTGAAATTAACTGTCAGAAACTGGCTTTAAACGCATTAAGGAACCCACTGCTTGTTGTGTGTACAGGACAAAAGTGCTAGACTATGTGCAGAGATCAGAGCATTAGAATACTTTTGCTATCATGCATTTCCTACAGCAGACAGACTACCCTTTGTTAAAGAAAAGAACAGGTTACATGGAAAACAAAGGCAAAATGTCCTATCCAATGCAGCACATACCTGTGAGCGCTCAATCACCTCTCCTCATTGTGTGTGTGGTTGGAAACTGCCAGGTAGAAGAGGGTTGCTTTTCACTGTATAAATCAGGGTGTGGCTCTTCATGTCTAAAAACTTCATTTGAAATTACAGGATGGACGTTGAGTGTCTAACACACCTATAATCGCTGGGAACGTCCAGGCTTGGTAGTAAAAACAGAACATGTGTAGATTTGCTAATTGTTGCTATCTCCCAGGATACAGACAGGAAAGGCACAGAGTTCAAGTGGAGGGCTGTGTGGACTGGGCAGGATTAAATCAAAGGAAGGGTGCAATCTCTTTATCCCATGCACAGATCTTCCAGTGACATCCACCTACCATCCATGTGAAGGCACCAGCTGAGATCAGAGCATGTCCTTACAGTACCACTGCGTCAGCTTTCTAGGCCATTCCTGGGAAATTCCAAGGAGTGATCTTCCCACCTTATTCTCTTGCATAATCTCTGATTGTGGGGGATGTTAAGTTTCCTTCTGCCCACAGAAGACAGACCCGGTAGAATGGCATCTCATCGCATAACATATAAATTCTGACAACACCTTGTATGGAATGGGGAGTGGGAGGGTCGATCAAAATTCCAACCAGCTCTCCCAAGAATTCCTTGACGTTTACAAAGTGCATTGAAGACATCTCTGGAATCCCAGATCACTGAGAAACCAGAGACTGATTCCCCCAAATCCCTGACCTGTTGCCCAATACAGCAGTCTTTTAGCCCACAAATTTTCATTCATCTCCTCTGTCTCTCTAAGCTTCCTATGATGTAATTTTACTGGTTTCCCAATCTGTCGTTCCAGGGCAAATTTCTGCGGGCCACGCTATTCCGTAATCTAATACTCCCAGTCAATTGTTCACAGCTGTTAATTAGGAGTCTTTGTGTATTCATTGCATGCTGTAGGTGGCTAGGGAATGACTGTGGGTACAGGATTTGCAAGGTGCTTGGCTGAAATCATAGAATCCTAGAATATTAGAGTTGGAAGGGACCTCAGGAGGTATCTAGTCCAACCCCTGCTCAAAGCAGGGCTAACCTCAGCTAAATCATCCCAGCCAGGGCTTTGTCAAGCCTCAGTTTAAAAACCTCTGAAGATGGAGATTCCACCACCTCCCTGTATGTATGTATCTTGGTAACTTCCATCCACTTCTACAGGAATTTAGTACCAGTTATCATGCAATCCCATGACTTTGACAGAGGTCTCAGGTCCTGTATTGCCTCTGAGCTAAGCGGTTGCTTTGTCACATTGCAGATAAGATATCGGGACAGGTGCAAGATATGATCATAAAAACATTTGAGGAGGGGTGGATGTCACATTATCTTTCTACCTCTTTAAGATTTTTATACAGTATCCATCACCATGGACCCCACGTGCCAAACCAAACAAAGGAGTGTGAAACCTCTAAAGCAAGGTGTTTTACTCTCTCATTTTCCCTGGAGAGGGGAGGGTGACTTTGCATATCCAGGTTTGAGGGTCTTTTCGATTGATCTTTATACTATTGTTGTTACTGGGGGAAAGTGCTATGGAAGAGGGAGTCTTACTCCTAGATCTGTCAAATGATGTTCACCAACCGTACATGGAGGTGGAACACAGGTGTGTGCTGACTCACTGTCCCACCCTGCACCCCACGCCTACCTTCTCTGGACACCCGGCATTCTCGAAGCATCACTTTACACCTGTAGCGGCTATTTCTGGACTAATGAGACATCGCTTGGAGTCACACACATATTTCACTCTGACTCAGAATTGCGTGGGACAATGATAATTAAAGTGACTCTCAGCCAGACCCTGCCCAGCCCTACCCACACGAAAGAGACGTTATATTTGTAAATAGCAGAATTCAGTGGATTCCCTGGTCAAAGTTATCCGCCCAGTCATCAAGAGGAGCCTAGTGCAAGTCCCACTGAAGTAAATGAGTCACTTTCCATTGACGTCAATGGGCATGAGATGGGGCATGAGTGGGGTCCCACACTTTTTAGATAAAAAATCTATCTTCGGAGCAGGTCCTGTAGTAGGTGAGTACTATAGATGCTGCTTATTCCCTGTACAGTCAGCTGATCCAAAACATACGTATCATCATGGAGCCTTAAAATTTCATCTGTGCCACACGAATGATGCACATTTTTGCAGGAACTCAATGTTATTCCAAGGAAATCACACTGTAGCGCAAGAAATTCCAGACAGCACAGGGCGGCTTTTTCTGTCTGCAACCAGGCCTGACAACTATCCCTCCTTTCAGAGCACAAGACGCTGCAATGCAAGACTCGGGACAGGGCTCCCGACAGCAGAAAAATCAACACTGAGCCTTCGTCAAGGGCTAGCTAAGCAGCCTCGTGTATGGGACAGGAAGGAGTCAGAGCGTCAGGATCAACTGCTTGCGTCAGTCAGGAATGCACTCCTCTGTAAATAGGTACACAACAGTAACCACTTTCTTGCAGAAGAGAGAGCTCACCCCTGCAGGGAAAGTTCAATTCATGATCCAACAAGTGCGTTATTCTTGTTTATGTTCTTAAGTGACCGCGTGGGTGTTACAGAACATCTAGCAGCCAGCAGCGGTGTCTGACATCTTGTAGTTAGGGCCTGAATTGATGCTCATCTAGGGTGACCCAGATAACAAAGTGCGAAAAATTGGGGTGGGGGTAGGGTAATAGGCACCTATATAAGACAAAGCCCTGAATATCAGGACTGTCCCTATAATATCAGGTCACCCTGTGCTCCTCTAATGTATGCCTTTCCTTTTAGCTTCACTGGGTGTTAGTTCAGGCCCCTTTTGTCTATTCTAAGTACACTGGCAGTGACTCAGTTGTCACTGCCTGGTAACTGCAGGTAAATGAGCCCTTTGTTGTAACTGGGTTTTTTATCAATTGTGTGATTCATTCCTGAATTCTGCATGTCCCTACCCTTTCCACTTTTCCTCTCCTCCCCTCTGATAGCTGTTAAAGCATGGAGGGAGGGAGATGTGGACGAATTAGCACACAAAGCCGCAGGAAGTATTGTTTTCAGATGAATGTAGGTGATAAGGAGCCGTGTTGGGATTGAATTGGAGACTTCCCGAGCTAAACGGATGAGTCTCTATCGCGTGAGCTAAAAAGCTAGGCACAACTTCCCAGGCCAAATCCCCCCCCCCCCAAAAGTAGATGGCAACAATGGGGCAAGCACAAAGGCAAGGAAAAAAACAGGGAGTAGTGAAGGTGGCTTCAATTTGGAGCAAATATGAGGTAGAAAAAGGATAGAGAGGGGGTAGGCAAGCCGAGAGTGGTCCAGGCCACTGAAAGACAAGAAGTCTCGGGGGGGGGAGATTTTAGCAAAATTCCCATGAAATTCAATAGATCCAGGATTTCACCCCTAGCCTTGATGGCAGGCAAAAGGAAACTAGTGGGGAGATTTGTAGGGGAGATGGACATGGTCTGAGAAACAGGTACTCATTACAGATGACATCCTCTCTTGTATCCCCAAAAGAAAATACTAGTGTATTAAACAACCCTTTTCTCCCTTGTCTTTGCTGTGACCATTGCATCTACCTACAGCTCACATCGCTGGCATGATCTGCCTGCATGTGCAATGTACATGCTAGATATTTCTAGTCCAATATGCAATGCGAGGCTAGGTGTGGCAACGGGAAAATAACAGGGTGCTGCAGTATGTCATCCCCATCATACACACCCTGCAGAGGTTAACGGCTGTTACAAAAGGCTTTGTTTATGTTGCTAGTTAAAACCAATATTTGGTTTGGATTTATTATCATAAATCAGAGATGTCTTTGTTTTGGGAGGCCTGTGGGAAAGCAGGTGGAGAACTCAGACAACCCTTAGAGGACAAGTGCCCGTACATCCACCAAGAGGCCATTGGCAAATGTGGTTTTTGCTGGCAGTGAAGATTGGCAGATTCAGCAGAGAGCAATAACTGATGAGCTCTCCCAGTCTTAGCCATAGATTTGGTCCTGCATGGACATGGTGGGATGGGAGACTCGCCCTACCTATAACTGTGCTCTGCTTACTCTATGGGATGACTAGTCAGAACCAAATCCTATTTAACTCCAGGGGAAGCTCTCCAAATCTCTCTGGAAATGTTCATTTGACATTCTGTTGGCAAAGTCACTGTAAAGAAGGAAAACAACATCGCACAACGCTTTTACAGTTCAGATTTGCTTGGTCTCAGGCATTTTTTGGATCGTCCTTGGTTGAATTGGTGGCATCTTTTTCTAAGTGTGCTTGGGCTGTGCACGATTTCACTTGCTTTCCTGCGTTTACCAGCCAGAGCATCCCAATGCCAGTGGGCCAGGGGCTTCCAGTCCCCGAATTTGATATTCCTGCATGTCCTCCAAAATTGGACAGTCCTGCAGTCAGCCATTTTGTACATTCAACCACTGCCAGCTGAAACCCACACATCATATAGCTAGAAATAATTTTAGGACACTGAGTGGCAAAGCCAGGCAAGTGCGTGTTTGCAGTTTTGCTGTCAGAATGGGAGGTTAAGACTGGGAGTTAAGGCTCCATGAAAACAGAGGGCATGTTTGGACAGTCGACCTTGGTTTTAGGTGCCTCTGACATGTAAGTTTGATTGCTGTTATGACTAGAAATGCTTTGCTGATAAGGAGAATAATGAATTGTTATTGGCTGTTGCTAGGGAAATGGTTAGCCTATTAGAGGCTTTTATGAGTGATGTGCTTTGTTCGGAGAAAATTCATAAAAAGTGTAGTTAGAAAGTGTACTTTGGAGCAGTCCAAGGAAGCTTTCTTTGGACAAGGATCTGACACCTAAGTTATCCAGCAGAGAGACAGAAAGAGGGGCCCCCTTGCTGATTCCTCGAAACATCCAACGAACTGTACAAAAGAAATGTGGGACTAAAATGTATTTGAACCAGACAAGTCTGGGGAAACTTTAAAGCCTCCAACACTTTAAATCTTGATTTGAGGACGTCAGTAACTCAGTCAGAGGTTAGGGGCCTATTACAGGAGCAGGTGGGCGAGGTTCTGTGGCCTGTGACGGGCAGAGGTCAGACGAGAGGATCATGAGGGTCCCTTCTGACCTTAAAATCTGTAAGTCTCTGACTGGCTGAACAGGTTTTTCCACAGACAAAGGAAAGGTCGATTTCGCCATCCAGGTGCAATCACAGACAAGTGGCAAGCACAGTGGAGTGGACATTCATTGACTGGCAGGCTGCAGTGACAGATCAACTGGCATTATAGACAGCACCAGCACAGAATAACCCACCCTGGAACATTCTCCATCAGGAGTCTCAGCAGTTAGGCTGAGGACTGAGTGAGCCATGAAGGCTGAACATCTGTGAGATAGGCCAGGTCCCCTTTAAGGCTCAGTGACTTAGGGCAGCGTTAAAGCAAAAGACTGGAATGCAGAGACCTAGAGTCTGTCCCCAGCTCTGCCACTGACTTACTGTTTAAACTTGACCCAATCACTTATCCTCTCTTTCCTCTTCTGCTCAATGGAGATAATGAACCAGTAGATGAACAACCGGTGCCCCAGCGCAGTGTTGGAAGGGACGTTTTATGGATGCATTAGCCCTCTCCATGACTTTTTAATCTCTTCATCATTGTACAGATCTAAGACTTGCTGGGACTTGGTGTACTGTGGGAGTCTCCCCAACTCCAACAGGCTTGAATGTGTTTGAATGAAGATTTAATAGGCACTGAGTCAACCAGCATTCTTCCATGTGTCCCATTCCATTTGCCACTGGATGAAACCTGCTCTTAATCTTCATGCTATCCCTGACTGAAAGAGCCACGGCAGACTTACAGCCAAACCTTTTCTTAGGCAAACTCCTTGTCTAGCCCTGGCTTATGTTCACCCATGGTGGCAGTTTCAGTGTAGATAAGGCACCAGCAGCCTCTGGCATCATAGCGCCTACATCAGAGAGTATCTCAACTGCATATCTCATGTTATTCTGGCCTTTCCAATGTATCGTCCCGTCATAGTGCTTTACTATTAATTACATGCATTATATATCAGTTTTTAGATCGACAGGCCTGAGAGTCTGAACTGATGGTGTAACTCAGGAGCAACTTCATTGACTTCCAGAGATCATCAGAGAAAACAAGCGATCAAAATCAAGCCCAAAGTGTGGTATGTGCAATGCACACATCTGGCTATTATTTCATTGTCCTTGTGTGTTCTGTGTGCATTTATTATGTGCAGCATAGCAATGCAAAGATTTATGCTTTAAAACAGGATTCTATTGAATCAAAGGAGAGCTCTTCTTTGCTGTTTGCTTGGGTGTTTCCGCTTACAGCAAGGAGCAGGTGGGCGGGGAAAGCTTGTTGGAACACAGTCTCAAATGCCTCAAACCCCACCTAAAACGTGTGCAGGGGAACTAACATGGGGTGGTGTCTGTCAGTCTTTTATGGTTCAGAACTGTCTTTCAATGTAAAATCATCCAAGACCATCAATCTTTGCCCTCAAGCAGTTTCCCCCTGGTAAAAGAAGTACTTCAGTGGTGAAGAAAGATCTGATTTCTCCTGAAAATCTGTGACAAAGTCTGTCACTTGTTAATTTCTCTCCCACTATCACGGTGTGAAGAGGGTAATAATATTAATACCTCTTGGTTGCACAGTGCAAAGAATTTTCTTCCCCTAAAAAATCTCATGATTATCCCCATTTTACAGATGAGAAAAGCAAAGCACAGAGGGCTTAAGTGACTGTCCAAAGTCATGCAGTGAATCAGTGGCAGAACTAGGACTAGATCTCCTGATTCACAGTCCCCCTCGCTAACCTCTAGACCACACTGCTTCTTTCTCTGTTTATTTCCCACCTGGAACCATTCTCTGTATCTCACCAGACTAGGGGCTGTGGGAATTATTCTGAAGTCACAAGGGAGAAGATCAGAAGGAGAGCGGCAAGAAACAGTTTGGATGAAATAAGATCTGATCAGAAATTTAATCCAAAAAGCAAACTGGATCCTTCCCATGTTCAACCCCTGCTGGTGGTTAAAACAAACTTTTTTTGGGGGGGGGCAGGATCATATTCGGTGAAGTTAAAAACCACCAGCTTTGAATACTCAGCCTGACCCTCCTTCCCTAAATGAGCAGCAATGGTCAGGCTATTATAAGAGAAAGAACGTCACAAAGTTTCATTGAAATGTTAAGTAAACTTCCCCCAGCAAGATTGCTCTAGGGTGCTGGGTTGTCCCGTAGGAGAGAGCGCTGTGACCTTCACCCCTCCTAGGCCATGCGTCAGTGCCAGTGTAGGGCTACGCTTCGTACAGACATTCCTATCATTTCAGTGGGCAGGCAGGCACGAAGTATGTTCAGTTATAAAGGTCACTGAGGGCCCAATCCTGCCGCCCTCGATACCAGCAAGAGATTTGCCTTCAGTGGGAGCAGACCCTGAAATGACCCATTAACGAGTGCTCCCTCCCCCCCCCGGGGAGCGAGGTGAATGGCTGCCCCAGAGGATAACCATGGGGGTGCCCCGCCGCCCACCTTTGTGGGTAAGGCCCTAGTGACGCAGGGCTGGGCACAGTGACTGTGCAACCACCCCAGTGGTGTGAAAGGCACGAGCCACAAAGCCTTCGGATTGTGCCGCTCCCTGGCCAGCTGCCGGGACACGGCTTCCCAAAGGGCTGCGGCATTTGCGTTTCATCACACACACACACCCACCCCATCTGGCTCGTTCCAAGGCGTTCTGTGGTGCAGCCCCGGAAGGTAACCCCTGCGAGGTCCCTCCTTTCAGGGGTTGGGCCCCAGGGACAGAAAGACTATTCCCCACGGCCTCTGATCCGGTTCAACGTGCAATTCCCAGAGCAGGAGGCAGAAGGGAAGGGGGAGGTGGTGAAAGGTCGGTCCACCCTGTCCGAGATCTACACAGCCAACCAGACAGCGAGCTCACCCACCCCCGTGCACAGTAAGTGGGTGCTACTCCCCACTCAGAGCTACAGGGAACCCCAATCTTGGTCAGCCCTTCCCCCTTTGTGGTTTCAAGCCGAACATCTCCTCTAGGAGTCAGATCTTCACTATCAGGTGTTCCTCAGCACCTTCCCTTCTCCCCCAGGAGGCCAGAGTGACACCTTGTGATCTAATGCAGGGGGCAAATCATCTCGACCCTACAGTGACGGGGGCTGTGCACAACCCCGCCAGGAAAGAGCGAGATCCTGAGCTTACAAAAAAAACCCAACCAAGCAGATAGTTGGTCATTCAAAACTGAAGCCCTAACTCAGCCTCAGGCCTGTGTGTAAACTCAGCCGCTCTTTCTCAGCAGTCGCCCTGAGCCCACCCTAACCAAAGGGCTGCAGCTGCTCACCTGCTCCCTATTTATGCTGCCATTAAGCACCCTCTGGAGGTGCGCACCTGAAGCGGATTCAGCCTCAGGCCACGGCAGGCATGCAGCTTTTAACCCTTTCCTGCCTCCACATTATGTTGGCTGGTGATCAGCTCTGCAGGACACGCCTGAGCCCGGGGGGATGGGCTGTTTTAACCCTTTCAGTGACGTAGCATTTGGAAGAACGGATGTTCTCCAAGGGGGGGGGAAAAAAAAACACCCTGAAAAGTCCTTTACTGCTCTGCAGGAATGACATCTGGGCGTGCACAGGGAGACGGGTCAGACTTATATAGGCAGGGCCGGATTAATGCAGGAGCTTTCTGGGCTGCAGCCCAGGGCCTGGGCTAAGGGGAGCCCTGCAAAAATAAATCCAGGCGGCTGGTGAACCGCCCGTTGCAGGAGGCTAGCCCCCGGCCCCGCCCCTTCTGCTCAAAGCCATGCCTCTTCCACCCCCTTCCTGTCAGAGCCCCACCCTGGGCGGCCCGAGCACCAGCCAGGCTGGCCGGGTGTGCCGGAGCATCCCAAGCATCCCCAGAGCCCGTGCCCCAGCGCTGCCCTGCCCCAACCTACCCTGGCCGTCCCGCACCCCAGCCGCCCTCTTCCCCCACTGCCAGAATGCCCCAGCACCAAGCGCGGACCCAACCCGGCCCCAGGCTGGTCTGCCCCAGGCTGGCCCGAGTGTTCCCAGTGCCGGGAGCACCGCCGTAAGGGGCCCCACAAAATTAATAGCCCCAGGCCCCTAGGAGAGTTAATCCGGCCCTGTATGTAGGTCCAGGTCCGGCAGATGGCTTCCTCCCAGCCCCTGCTCACTGAGTCTCCCAGCAGCGCTGGAGTTCTCTGGGCCCACTTAGGTCAGGGCTTTGGCCCTTTGAACGCAAGCTTTACCAACAGCGCCAGACGTGACCAGCATCCTGGGTAGGGGGACGGGCAGCTAGAAACCAGCGTGATGAGGAGGAAGGTGGGTCTGTTGGGGGAAGGATTCGTAATGTGAATCTCTCATCCCTTCCGGCAGCCACCGCCCAGAAACCCCTTTATCCGGAGAGTGGGTTACAGGCCACGGAGTCCTAGAAGTTACTGATGATTGTTAGGTCACCTAAGCTCAGATCCTGAAAGATATTTTGGTGCCTAACTCCCATTGAAACCAATGGGAGTAAGGCACCTAAAAAACCTTTGCGTATCTGGGCCCGAGCCCTTTCCTTGCTAGTGCAGGATTGCCCATTTTCTAGTATCTCGCCCAGTCTAGTTTGACAAGTCCCAAGCAATGGATGCTTCCCCTGCTTCCAGCCTCCAAGCTGCTTCACAGGATGCTGAAGGGGTGACATTAAGGGGACTCCCAGAGACTAGACGGTAGAGCAGAGTGGCTCTAGCAATGGCAGGTACTTACTGATCAATCTAATTGGGGTGCACTCAGCTACCTCCCCACCCTGCTGGCTGATGCCCTGCACTGTGGGGTACGTTTAGTCGGGGTTGGTCCTGCTTTGAGCAGGGGGTGGGACTAGATGATCTCCTGAGGTCCCTTCCAACCCTCATCTTCTCTGGTTCTATGAAAGAAAGCGGCACAGACCCCACAGGCAGGGGGAAACCACCAGAAAGGGAAGAAAAACAAAGATTTCTTTTGGGAACTTAGAAACCAGAGGTGGAAAAGGCCATTTGGTCCATCTCCTGTGCCAGTGCAATTCCCTTGAGCACATCTTCTACTGCTCTACCAAGGCTATTTTGTAATCGCTCCCGGGATGGCTCCCTCCAACTTCTCTTCAGGAAAGGATTTGGAGAGGATGATCAGAGCAGCTGAGGGCAGTAGGAGATCAGAAAGGCACACTGTTAAATTCTTCTCGTGAGCTTCCCGCATTGGCCACTGGATGTCCCTGTTCACAAGTAAAACACGTAGGCCAGGTGTGTGGGGAGAGATGGCAGGTGGAGCCATCTTTAAGGGGGAAGAGAGTCTTCTCACGGTCAATAAGAGACAGGGAAAAAGAATCAAGGGTGTATGTTGCTTCATTGACAGTGCGTGCAGTGATCCAGTTAATGGAGTGACTCTGTAAATCAATAACAGAGCCTCCCTCTAGCCTGCAGAAGGAGGAGTATTCTGACATAGTGGGGTTTAGTACTAAAGCAGAGGAATTCAGAAGGCACTGGACTTTCAGAGGTCAATGACGCATAGTGATGAAGGCCCTGATTCCCTTGCACTTTATACAGTCATTTAAACATGCCCACGTTCGGGGAGGGGGCAGTGTGTGTGTGTGTGTGTGTGTGTGTGTGTGTGAAATGCTGCCAGATCATCAGAATGGCAGTGATCCAACACATGGCACAGGTATAAGTGATGCCACAAAGTGCAACACAGTGGGTACCAGGTCCATATTATGTATTAATGCCCCGTCATCTGTGTTAGCACTGATCCAGAGAGCAGTGTCCTGTGCAGTTATTACTGTCCAATAAAAATTCTCCTGTTGAAGTGCAGCTACTGTATATAATGCTTTCTGCTTTTCATTATCTAATCTAGCTATCTCTAGCTATCATTTTTAAAATGCTCATCATTTTATGTTATGGCCCTCCCCTCCAGTAAGAACACAACATAAGAATATAAGATCAGCCATACCGGGTCATACCAATGGTCCATCTAGCCCGGTATCCGGTCTTCTCACCATGGCCAGTGCCAGATGCTTCAGAGGGAATGAACAGTACAGGGCAATTTTGGGTGATCCATCCTCAGCTTCTGGCAGCTGGAAGTTTAGAAACACGCAGAGCATGGGGTTAATCCCTGGCCACCTTGGCTAATAGCCACTGATGGACCTATCCTCTATGATCTTTCTTTTTTGGCCTTCACCGTATCCCCTGGCAACAAGTTGGGTGGGTTGGCTGTGCATGGTGTGAAGTACTTTCTTATGCTTGTTTTAAACCTGCTGCCTATTAATTTAATCAAGCCACCCCTAGTGCTTGAATCACGTGAAGGGGTAAGTCACACTTCCCCATTCACTTTCTCCATACCATTTATGACTGTATAAACTGCTATCATATCTCGCCCCCGCCCCCTTAGTCATCTCTTCTCTAAGATGAACAGTCCCAGTCTTTTTAATCTCAGCCATTGTGGCCATGTCCCCACTGGAAATAGGCAACATATTCTCAGTGGTTTTGATCTGGCTTTAATTGATTGATTTTTAATGCTGGGCCTGGTGTGTTGCAAGTGACACGTTGATTGAGGTGATGCCGCAGGAACTAAGTCTTAAGCGTCACACCCAGAGATAACTCTAAAAGCGTGAAGAATCTTAACAATTAGGTGACACAGCTAGCGTGACAGTGTATCACGGTCTGTCAACACAGGGTTATAAACAGCGTGAGTAACAATCCAAGAATCCAGGCTTCCTGTAGATCGCAGGGTCTCTCTGATTGTCGGGGGTTAGTGTTGAATTCCCTTCACAGCACTTTCCATTGCCCAACCAACAGGTTACATGTGCTTGATATCATTATGATAACTATGCACTGCTGGGGAAGGCTGGGGAGCCATACGACTTTGCATGAAAAACATAGAATTAGAGAATCATAGGACTGGAAGGGACCTCGCGAGGTTATCTAGGCCAGTCCCCTGCACTTATGGCAGGACTAAATATTATCTAGACCATCCCTGCCAGGTGTTTGTCTAACCTACCCTGGTGTCCAACCTATACCACCCTGGCTGCAATTTAAGCCCATTGCTTCTTGTCCTATCCTCAGAGGTTAAGGAGAACATGTTTTCTCCCTCCTCCTTGTAACAACATGTACATGAAAACTGTTATCAGATCGCCCCTCAGTCTTCTCTTCTCCAGACGAAATCTTCCCTCATAGGTCATGTTTTCTAGACCTTTAATCATTTTTGTTGCTCTTCTCTGGACTTTCTCCAATTTGTCCACATCTTTCCTGAAATGTGGTGCCCAGAATTGGACACAATACACCAGCTGAGGCCTAATCAGCGCAGAGTAGAGTGGAAGAATTACTTCTCATGTCTTGCTCACAACACTCCTGCTAATACATCCCAGAACGATGTTTGCTTTTTTTGCAACAGTTACACTGTTGACTTATATTTAGCTTATGGTCCACTATGACCCCCAGATCCCTTTTCGCAGTACTCCTTCCTAGGCAGTCGTTTCCCATTTTGTTTGTGTGCAAGTGATTATTTCTTCCTAAGTGAAGTACTCTGCATTTCTCCTCACTGAATTTCATTCTGTTTACTTCAGACCATTTCTCCAGTTTGTCCAAATCATTTTGAATTTTAATCCTATCCTCCAAAGCACTTGCAATGTCTCTCAGCCTGGTATTGTCTACAAACTTTGTAAGTGTACGCTCTATGCCATTATCTAAATCATTGATAAAGATATTGAACAGAACCGGACACAGAACTGATCCCTGATGGACCCCACTCCATACGCCCTTCCAGCTTGACTGTGAACCACTGATAATTACTGTCTAGGAATGGTTTTCCAACCAGTTATGTACCCACCTTGTAGTAGCCCCATCTAGGTTTTATTCCCCATGTCAGTTATACTAAGGAAATGTTACAAACTCTACAGAAATACTTAGGGACGACAAACTGGGGGAGAGAAAAGAACTGTGTTTAGTAATAAAACCAAGAGTAGCTTTGGGAAAGTTCAGCTTAATAGGAACAGTCCAGAAACTGTGTGGAGAAGACAGGGAGTTTGCCAGGAGACATACAATAGCAATGCCTTCAAAGGAAGGGTCAGTAGTACAATTAACCCAGCTTAACAGACTGATTTGCCCATTCCTGTGACTGGAGATGGAATACAAGACACAAGAAATCCCTTCCACTCTTTGTTTAGCTGCCGTGGGCGCTTTTCTGACACCCATCCCCATAGTATCTAAGGGCTGCTGTAATATCTGCATGTTCATAAGTACATGACACAAACAGAGCAATATTCTCAGCCCCTGGGGGAATGACTGCTTCTCATTACTCCAGCGTGACCCCTGTGAATAAGTCAGATGCATCATGATATACTGAATTTGGTCCGTCTCCCACAGGAGGTGTTTATTATAAAAAACAGCTACTACAGCAGGCAGGTAAACAGGCTTCCACGCAGCTCGTGTTCCAGCTTTATCTCTTGTGTTAACCAGAGGTCACCCCCCTGCTTGGAGCTCTGTACAGCATAGAGATATCTAGTGATGTGAGTAATATACTGCAAAGAAACATAGCACAAGAAAAGTGTTGGTGCACGCCCCCTCCCCAGTCAAGGAATGTCATGGCAACTTGACCCAGCAGGCCCTGCTTTCTCCACGATGGTCCAGGTGACCATGGTGAGGAATGTCTTCTGTTAGGGAGGTGAGGTGAGGAATCCTGCACTAAAGAAATGACCTTCCCAAATGCCTGGTACATTAATTAATTGTATCAATAATTTGTTTTCTTTTGCTTCCTTTCCAACCCACTGGATACATCACTTGCCCTCTACACCGCACAACAGGCCTCTTACACAGAGCATTAAGTGAGCATTTCGCATTCTGCAAGTAGGGTCTGTACATGTGCAGGAAAGGGTCACACAGATGATTGCCCTTGATGTAATCTCCAATGATGCAAAGGAAACAGCTGTGGCACTATCCCTTAGAAGAGCTGCATGTGATTCCCTAGCACGCTTCAATATGTCTAGCGGGCAACCTTACAACAAAGGCATCTGGAACAGCTCCAAAGTGCCATGTTGTCTTTTTAAGTCTATGTTGTCAGTTATCTGAGATTTCCTAGGGCTTTGAGGCTCTTTGGGAACCAGATTTTGCATTTTGTGGATCAAGCATCTTTGCCATTTAAACAGTGGTGAAGATAGCTAGCTAGATGAGAGATAAAGAAATAGGTAGCTTAGAAACACCAAATGAGAGGATATACCTCCACTGCAAAGAAAAATCCCCAGCGCTGAGCCTCAGAGCCTGGTTCAATTGACTTGCGCTTGCAGGGCCATAAAATTGCAGCACAGATGATCCCACTCACGCTAGAGCCTGGGCCCCACGACCCTGCCTACTCATCAGTTTTCAGAGTCCAAGCTCCAGCCCAAGTGGGAACATCTACACTGCTATTTTTAGCCCAACAGTCTGAGCCCTGCAACCCCACTCAATTGATATGGGCTCTCAGACTTGGTGCTGCGGGTTTTTCATCGCAGGGTAGACATGCGCCAACACCCTGAGGGAGCAGCTTCTTCATCGCATGCACAGATGGTGAACTGGTTTCTGTGTGTGTTGCTGGTCCGGCCGGAGAGTCTCACCTTCTACATTGCAGCGGGACCAACGGTGTTAGCAGTGGTGTGTGCAATCCATTCTTAATTCATTGAGCTATTTATTGCATGCCTGAGCTGGGCGGATGTGAAAGCCAAGTGTTCTCTTGGCCGCTTGTAACTGTGAAGCCACCAAACGCTCTTTCATCATGGTTCACTGAGTATAATAAGCTTGCTAATGCTACAAATGCAGCAGGCCAAACTGCTCCCATCCTTGGGCACTGAATTAGAGTTATGTGCAAGCCCCAAACAATAGGACGGTGATGGGCCCGGGGGACCCCAGCCAAGAACAGTATGTGATGCAGTGATGCTAGTTAGACCATGTGCCGTGGAGGGTGATTGTCATGCATAAGTTGCCAGCGTGAGCTTCCCACGTACAACACACCAAGGTGGACGAGGAAAAAGAGGACACAGGAGTTAAAGCTACGTGCCAGATTCTGACCTGGGTCACACCCATGTAAATCCAGAGACACTCTATTGAAGTCAGTGGAGCAAGGCCGGATTTACGTGGGTGTAACTGATAGAAGCTGGCATGCCCGAATCTGGCACTGCTATCACACGCGAGGGATCATACACCTTATGGTTTTCTGTTGAAAAGTCTCTGTCCCTGTCATCCCAAAGGCCTTCCTGAATAAAGAAAGAGGGAAGGAAAAATGAGTGGTTGGAAGAACCATGGATCGGGCAAGACAACTGGAAATATTGTGTTCAGAAACTTCGGAGAGCACTTAGGTAATTGTTCCATTTAGCACCTATTGCCTTGGTGTTCCTCGTTCCCAGACTCATCCCAGCATTTTATATTTCTCTAGACTGGATAAGCGGCCTGCTGCTCCAACCACCCACAGACCCAGTGACTTCTGAAGTCTGGTTTCATTAGCGAGACAAGGTCGGTGAGGTTATATCTTTTACTGGACCAAATTAAGGTCCAATAAAAGATACAACTTCACCCACCTTGTCTCTCTAATATCCTCCGACCAACATGGCTACAACAAAACTGAAAACAACTATGTCTAGTTTCATTTGATGTTTGCACGCAAATTCCAGTGGTCATGTCCGCCAAAAAAAAAGTTTTCCAAGTTATGAACCGAACTGATAACGGTTATAGAAAGTTTTGTTTGTTTTCTATGATCAAACATGGGAAACACGGTCATTTAAAAACTAATGGGTATGGGAAGTTATTTAGGTGCCTAACTCCCATTGGTTACAATGGGAGTTAGGTGCTTGAATACTTTTAAAAATCTAGCCCATGGTCTAGAGACCATGGGAGTCATCAGCACTGCTTCATACACAGGTTAATGAACAAAATAATATATAATAAATTCCAATACAGCAAATGAGCTCAAGCGTCACCTGCTTACCCACGTGATATTAAAGTTACATTGATAAGTAGTTCATAAGAAGCTAAAAATGATTAATAGATTCTCCAACTCCAAGCATGTTTCAGATGTGAGCAGTAGGTGTTACAAGCACATCACTAGAAGGTGTTATAGATGGTTATAAATGATAGTGATGCGCAACCTATTGATCTGTAGGACTTGAAACCAGTCTGTAACCATTGATTATCCATTATTAAGAGATCTGTTAATTAGAGGAGGTCAGAAATGGCTTTTTTCCCCCCTGTGGACATTTCAACTTTTCATCAAAAAAATCAAAAATTTGAACACGGAGAATGTTTAGATTTTTGGTTTTCTGTAAATAATCAAATATTTCTGAGGAAAGCAGATATTTTCATACATTTATGATTTAATCAAACCAACAATCTTCTGTTAAAAGAGTCTTGATGTTAAAATTTTAACCATTTCTAATATTTAACCTTTATTAACTTTTTATAAGCTAATTTATATAATTTATAAATGTACTTTTAATATAAAGTACAAGTACAATTTTTTTAATCCAGTGGTTTTTATTTTATTTTATTTTTTAGTGAAATAGAAAAAAATATTTCTCTGTTATTTTCCTAAAGGGAGTGTTAAATTTAGTATATGGCTGCTATTCAGTTTCACTAACATTTTTTCTTTAACTGTAAAACCGGGAGATCTGCATTTTTAGGTGTTTCCCGGAAGACAGTGTTAAAATTTACCTATGATTATACACACTGAATATTGAAACAGCTTTCCTCAGGCTGTGGAAGTGTCTGGTAAGATCAGTGTTATAGTTTCAGAACAGTTTGCAGATCTGTGCGTTCTGTATGATAGTCCCATTTAAGAATTTCAGTGTCTGTTAGATTTACAGCTGGTTTTAAAAAGGGGAAAGGCGTGTAAAAAATTGTCATAACATTTAATTTAATTTAATTTCTGTTTTCCATCAAAATTTCCTGGAACACTTGCATTCAATATAACGATCGAGTCCTTGAGCTTTGTTCCTAGGTAACCTGCCCAAATTAGCCCTATTTGCAAAACATTGTTCCAAAAAAGCAGCAGGAGATCAAAACTAAGCCACCAGCCACGTTATGTGTTCACTCTCACCAAGCCAGTTTTCTTGCCTTCCTGCGAAGACTGTCAACCAAAGGGCCAATGTATGCCAACTGGCATGATGGTTTCTATCACATGAATATCTGTCCCCCTAGAAGTGGACTCAGAGCACTTACTAATTTCATATATGCCACCAAACAAGCATCAGATCATACTGACTTTTGGTGCTGGGTTTGAACCTACAGGTCACCCCACCATTTAAGGCAGCACGCAGGCATCTTTCCACGCAGGGTGGAATTTAGGCCAAGATCCATATTTGCAGGTGTAATGAAACAGGAGGAAATGGAAAATTAAAATCAAAGCAGGAAGACTTATAACTGTTCACATGTATTTGGGCTGATAGGCAGCAAGTGGAGCACAATGAAGGAAAATGCAGAATAAGAAGTCCCAGAACAGGAAGGGAAGGAAAGAGGAACTTGCTGCCTATTGGAAAGTTGCCACAAACAAAGAGATTTGTGGATTTAATTGAGAAATTCCTTAATCATTCCAGCCTTGTGCAGCAGCAGCAGCAAATTGTTGCAGCTTGTATTGCTAAAGATGAAGTATCCTTTAAAGCACAGGAAACTGTGTTGTTTTAAATGGAAGGCAGGAAGTAGTTCTCAATAGCCAATACTGTCTATTGTGCCTGAGTTTAAGGAATGGCATCATGTTACTGCCTAAAGAATCCATACAAAAATATCCTTATAATGTTTGGGGTGGAGAGCAGTGGCAAAGATGACTGGAGGCTCAAAAGGAGGCTGGGTAGCCATCTGCCTCAGATAGTTTAGACACACTAAATCCTGAATCTTGGCAGGGCATTGGACTAGATGACTGTTGCGATCCCTTCTAACCCTATGATTCTATGACTGATTTTAGAGTTAAACTAGTAAGAAATGGAAAACTGGGGGACATAAAATAGAAAATGTTTTGTTCTATTCTGTTTTATTGTGATAGATAGATAGATAGATAGATGAGAGGTGTGTATGGGGATAGATAGATAGATAGATAGATAGATAGATAGATAGATAGATGACATCTCAGTTGTTTTATGGAGTAATAATATTCAGTGCCTAAGGAGCTGGCAAGAGATCTGCCTTATTCTCTGTGTTCAGTTCTTTTCTGCTGTGCATAATGATGAGGGTTTCACAGTGCCCAGGCCAGACTGTTGGGAAGCTCAGCCCTTAAAGGCACAGTCCCCAGTCCCACACCTGTCTAGTCAAATGCAGAAAACATTAGGCGTTAAGCAAAAGATCGCATATTTGACACTGTGGTGTCCCCTCCCCCATGGTCCCTCCTCCCCACTGGCCACAGAACTCTGCTCCCGCATCCCATAAGTGGTGCTCCGATCTTGTGCTGGCTTTCATCTTCGGGGTGAATTTCAGCCTGCATGCCTAATCCGAAATCCCTTTCCTTACAACACAGGTCATCAGCATCTAACCCAGTTCTCTTCAAGGTGGAGGGCGAGGGGGACTTCTAACTAAACAGGTTGTGCTGAGGTTTTTAAGCCTGCCCTTAAGGCACCTGCACATATTTTACAAGTGTGGTCATGCTGAGCAGTACATCAGGAACGCTAATGTTATTATCCAGAGCAAAATGCGACCCAACGCAGGGCGATTGTGTAACAGCGAGGCTGGGTAGGTGAGGTCTTTTAAGGATTAAGAAAGTTCAAGGGAAAGTTCTGTGTTTTATTCTAAAGATCAACAGGGAAGTAGCGGATTAAAAGCAATGATCCGGTGCAAGAGAACTGTCTGGCAGGGATGCTCTGTGCAGCCACGAGAAATGCATTGTGTGCAGTTGCTCATCTTCTGGGAGCAAATCCTGGCCCCTCTCCTGCATGAATCCCTAGAATGCAATGTAAATAGCGTTGCTCCATGGAGCAGGAGGGGGGAGAATGGTTCATGAGGGCCACGTCTCTTACATGTCACCAAATACATCTCCCCAGGAGCTCCGTGTGCCCATAGCATGGTGACCGAAGTAGAGCAGGGGATAAACATTTTAAAAGTGCTGAAACATAAACAGATATCCATTGAAATGACAAAAAGTAAAAACCAAAGAGTTATAAAAACAACTGAACTGCCCAGCTAATATTAGTGTGAATTCTTTGACTCTCTTCCTCCAGCTTTCGGTTTGTCCATCTCCATGTTGATGGGTGGCGGTGGGGCACAGATGTTTAAATAGTGGCTTTAACTATAGTGAAATGTTTTTTTTTTCTCTGCCCAAAACCGTCTTTGGAAAGAACACCCGTGCCAGAGAGCGTGGCTATTAGGTGACGCATGAGGATACCTGAAGATGGGCTGGACCTTTTTCGTTTCTTGGAACCAAGTCAAAGCAAGCATCTTGCATTGCTCACTACATTCCCTGCGTTCATCCTGATGTCAGTGTATAAAAAGGTGATGCTACGGACAGTGCCAGCTCTGGTCTCCCTCAACGTGTTTGGCTCCTGGAACACCTGTCACTCTCTGGAGCGCATGAAGCTGTGAAAAAAGAGACAGTAAGTTTTCGGGGCACTTTTTCCCACTCATTCATTTTTTAGTACGGGATAAGCAGGTTAACTATGATAGAACCAAAGGCAGAGGATGGTATGTTATGCAGTATGGTACATGGTGCACCAGTTGTAGGTGGTTTGTTAGACCAGCAGTTCTCAAAACGTGTCAAAGAGGCATTTGCACAAATGGTCAGACATACTGTACTATGTAATCAGTTCTGCCAGCCAGGATTTATTAAAGTAGTAAATACAGGCAAAGTGCGTAGAGACTGTAGTGACGAAAACAGTATAAATACACTGTAAAAGAGAGAAAGAGGAAGAGAACATTGTAATTATACAATGGATGAAACTCTTGCACAGGAGGGTTTTTAGGTTGTTGGGCTTTTGTACGGACAATCGCACAAGTGATGAACTATCTGTGCTGTAGCGTAAGCCTTTAGTTTCGGTCGTATCAAGGGAACACATTCATACAAAAGCAAGAGAGATTTTTTCTGGTGTGATGGATGCTGGATTATAATACTGAGATGCAGTCAAGAGACAGTGTATGAGGTTGTTACTGAAAGACGAGGTGCTGACGTGGACAAGATCTGAATGTCTAGACGGCTTTGGGTCGGGCAACATAAAAGTGAATGCTGACAAAAATAAAATGAGCTGCTATTAGGGTGACCAGATGGCAAGTATGAAAAAGCAGGACAGGCGGTGGGGCAACACCTATACAAGACAAAGCCGCTAATATCAGGATTGGCCATATAAAATCAGGACATTCGGTCACCCTAACGGCTATGTAAAAGTTCTGAGTCTCCTACCGCAAGCACAAAGCTTGGAGTAACTCGTCCAAGATCAGGCCCGCAGAGAGACTTTCACCGAGATTCAGTCAAATATTTAGCTTTGAGGTAACGCAGCTGTTCATCCATTTTCAGGGGTGTATCCTATTCAAGTCAAGCACATCTCAGTAGGTACCATCTACTGAGCACTGGCGCTGATCTCCTATAGCAGTGGAAGTGGGTAGTGTGACGGACGGGCCAATTTTTTATTGCTGGCAACAATTATTTTGCCTTTTGTGCTAGTTCTTGCAGTTTTTTTAAATCTGCGCTTAAACTAGGTGATCCCTTCCGACGTGTGTGGATAATGAGGTGCTGAGAGTTTCTAAAGCTGTGCCCTGAAAGAGCTTGTTTTGTTTCTACTATAGTGAGACATTTGATTTTGGCCTCTTTTTCGCACACATTAGTGCCCCTCCACCACTGCCTTCTTCCACCTACACCCCTGGGACTTCCCCGGTGGAGAAGACGGTTTTGCATACCTCCCATAACGATCACTAAGGGTTAGGAAGGTGCAGCCCCCCCCAAAGATCTGCCTCCAAAGCAAAGAAGGGTGAGATGTGGTACCCTAACAGTAGTTTGTCTCTGAGACAAAAGGGCTAGTTACACAGAGCTGGTAAGAGCACAAGGAAGTAAGGGTGGAAAGACGGTAGAGGAGACAACATGAGTGACCATGGGTCTCACCATATCCCATGGCTAATTAAACATGGAGGTGAAAAGGAGCCATGAAATTCAGATCTGGAGCAGGATCTAAAGCCCCCATATGGGAACAATCTGGCGCTCTTCCCAGCAGGGGGAATGGCAGGCGTTTATCCACGTTGACTAAGGAAAGTTCACAAACTGGTCATATATTTTCTTTTTAGGCCTGAATAGAGGGTCCAGGTGGGAAACAGAAAAACTATGAAGGGGAAAGAAGGGCCACCAATTTTAGCTGCCCTTGCAATTTTACTCTTTGCAGGTAAGTTATTTAGACTATAAACATTGCTAGTCATCTAATCCCCAGTGTAACTGAACACACATTCAGGATCTGTCCTAACAAACTCTCTTTGCTCTTGTCAAACTTCCCCAATGCTGAGAAGTTGTTTGAGTCAACTACAAGCAACAACCGTCATGGCAAATAATGATTAGTATATTTAGCACTTATTAATATGGTTCTATTAGTTTTAGTCCTTCCAAGGTATGAAAATGACAGTGACCACAGCAACACACGACAAGAGAATTGCAGCTCATGCTCTTTAGCGCTATTGTTATTTTTGTGTTAAAAATAGGAAATCTGCAGAACTTCAAAGCCACCAACCTCTATTTTTGCTTTGTGTGGGTGGTCAGGCTTTGTGGTAGGTTAGGAGAAAACCAGCTTGTTTCCATCACTTTAACTATCTCATTTGTATTGATTTTAGGTCAACATGTAGAAAGTTTAAATCTGGTACGTACATAAAACCACTGATTACCATTTTTTCTCTGCTTGTTTGTTTGAACTGCTGGGGGCCATTTAAAATAGCTCCAGGTTTCTAGGGGAGTAACACTGCAGCAGTCTTCCATATTTCCTTCTTAAAGCCAGATCTATCCGTTGGAGTGAAGTCTAGCTCCACCGAAGAGAGTGGAACTAGACTGATTTTCCCTACCTGAGGATAAGACCCAGTATATCTTTGGTGTAGAGAGACGAGCCCATTGCCCTCAGTGGGTCCGACGCTGAGTATCTTTAACTCTCATCAATACAATGGGCCTGATTCAGCCTGCAATGAGATTAGCACTGTCTACTTCCTGACTAGCCATTCCGAGCTAATTCTCATGTGACTCGAATGAGCGACTGTGTTCTTTGCTAATAGTCTAACCAGCACCTTTTTCTCTGTTCTTTTACCAGTGTCCAGCGCTCCCTATCTGTAAGTAGAGATTATTTTGTTTTTTGCTAAAAGTCCCAGGTGGGCAATCTCAGTCAAGATACTAGCTATGGGGGCACAGCTCAGGCACATTGGCAGGTCAGCGTGGAATAAACATGCGTAACTGCTGCCCACACCGTATATACATTGGGTGAAATTCAGCCCAGTGCACAGGGCCAGGACAAAGTCCATGCATCACTTATTTTGAGGGCATATTTAGAGGTTTGTCGGTCTCATGCCGGCCCCTTGCACAAGGTAGAATTTCACCCTCTGTCAAAACACAGAGGCCTCCAAGCTCCAGGGTTCTCAGTCTAGCACTTTTCACCTGCACTGAATACAGATGCTCCTTGCTCTATGTAATTGTAAATGCAATAGATATATAGAGAAGTTAAAGCGAGGGAGTCTCAAGTGTGTGATGGTAGGACTTCATCAAACCTTTCTCCTCCCAATCAGAGAGCATTTGAGCATAACCTCAAATCAAGATATTCAAATCATGTCCTTGTCCATGATGCCAAATTTTGTTTACCTTGTGTTTTCACAGCTCCGACCTACTGTTCCCCTGTTAACAGGTATGTGCCAGCAGGAATTGTTATTCTACACACTTTCGATGGGAGGCAGAGAGAATCTGCTTCCCCTGAGAGGCACCGGGTAGCCTAAAAATACTATCAGGCCTGAAGGGGTGATGGAAAGACAGCAACGTCAGCTGGCCCGATTCTGATCTCATTTACATTGATTTCTGTGACACTGCTCCTGCTTTACACTGGTCAACGGGAGAGGAAAATCGGGTTCATTGTGTGTAACTGATGGGAGAACAGACTTTTCCCTTGCAAGGAGGCAAAGGAAAATCTCATTAAATCCCCCAGGAAAGGAATAAATGTTCTTCTGTATTAAAGGTTAAGCAGTAGTTGGGAGATGGGTGGAGTTTAACAGTGTTCCTGGATTGGGGAATGTTACCCAATGTATGAAATATCAGGTGTTTAGTTATTCTTTGCTAAGGTACACAACGAACTCCTGTACTACAGTAAACACGCCCCTCCGCCATGCTGTACTGTAAACTCATGTACATAGATACACTGGGCCTGGGCCATGGCCCATTGGAGCCATTGACTTCAATGGGAAGTGGCTCAGACCTGTAGAAAGCAGCTCCTTGGTGGATCATGTGAAAACAGCTGTTTAGAACATTGTTTTCTTTCCAGTGTGGCTCTAAACACGAGCCTGGAGAGCGGCGACTGGTGCCGATTCACGCTTCCCCAGCACGCGTGTGCTTCGGTAAGTCAGTTCCCCTGGTGTAGCAGGCAGGCAGCTCAGAGATTTCCAGTCCTGAGTTCTGACACCCGACATTTTTCAGCTATTGGGTGATATTCACCAATGACCCCACCCCCACGTCATGGACCCCCTAAAACCGCCTTGCACTAAAGTCACTCCTGCGCTGGTCAGAGCCTGGCACTGGGGGTCAAGAGGACGGAGTTCCACTCCTGCATCTGCAGCTGACCAGCTGAGTACACTTGGGCAAATCATCCCACTGCTTTCTGTTACTCCTGTAAAATGGGGCTCAATGAATGTTGAGAATCTGGTCTGAAAGGCACTGGAGAAGGGCCAAGTGCATTAGCTGCTGTTCACATTTCCCCCAATGAGTAGGATGACCAGATGTCCTGATTTTATAGGAATAATCCTGAACTTCGGGGCTTTTTCTTATACAGGCGCCTATTACCCCCATCTCCTGTCTCGATTTTTCACACTTGCTATCTGCTCACCCTACTAATGATTGATTGTCATTAGTGCCCAGGCTGTGTTTGCTGTTTTAGTCTTCCTAGAATCACCATTTTCCAGGCAGAGGGTGTGCATTACCTACAGGAAATTTCTCACAAGAAAGCCTCTTCTTGAGAGAGATCCAGCCCAGATTTGCAGACCCAGGATGACAATTTGCAGCCCTTTAGAGCCTTTGGAATTTCACTCATTAGCAAAGAGTGAAAAACTAAATAGCCAGTGAGGCAGCAGCCCCCACACCTCTGGGCAGATTTGTAATAGCTAAAGGGTAAAGCATGATTCTTGCTGGTTAGCACAAACTCTAGTCAATGGCATACCTCTGCAGTAGTTTTCCCTGCTCATTTGTTGCTACAGTTGTTGTTGCTAGTCACTGAAAGTTAAATCTCACAGTTCTTACTCAGGCAAAACTCTAATTTTCCTGAGAGATGCAAGCTCTCAAAACTTCTCAGGAGTTTGCCCAAGCAAGGAATGAGTCAGAACTGCAGGATTTGGCCCTGGATCTGTATCCACAGATTGTAATACCCTGCTGATTTAATTAATTGTTCATGTTTGTCCCAGGTCTCCAACCTGACATCAAGCCAGCTTTCCGCCATCCTCCAATGCTACATCACAGACCCTGCAGCTCACCTGGACCAAGGAGCATTCGTGTTACTGTTCCAACAAGTCAGCAGAGAAATGTTGCAAACAACTCTGAATGAAATCAGCGTCCAGGTAATAACAGTGTCTGAATGAGAAAATGTAGAGCAACCTCATCTCCTAGCACTATGCAGAGCTACAGCAAGAACTATGGTCACAAGATCATTGGTATTGGAAGTTTTTCTTCATGCCACTAAGATATTTTTGGAAAGCTGAACATATAATAAGTTTCCTAGATACATTTTTAAGGTACAATTCTGCAACAAATTCCAGATACACGGGATCCCGGTAATAGGTGGCTACTGAGAGCAAAGAGGCAATTTATGTGCACAAATAATGCACATTACACATGATAATAGTCATGTGTGCATTTACCAATGTTACAAAGGCATATTTTGCAGGGCTGACTCTGTCTCCCACTTTTGAGTGTTGTAGCCCTAAAAGCATGCCAATTTCAGCATTCAACTTGCTCTTTTCAGATCGTTAGTGACCAGATTACACCAGCCGCCAAAGCCTTCCTGTTGAACGCGGCGTGGGAAGTTCTGAAAGCTGACCCTCGAGTGCAAAACGCAGGTTTCCTGGCCTCCTGGTTCCAGGAGACGTTGCACGCCTACCTGACCACCATCGACACTAACCTCCTGGACTGCATGACCCAGCTCCCCATCACTTGCGATGGCCTGGCCACGGTGTATGTCCAACCTAAATTCACACTTTGATTATAGCATGAACCTTAGCCTGTCGCTGCTTATCGCCCAGCAGCTATTTTGCATTGTGAAACTGCAATTGTTACTACATGAACCTTGCTGGCTACACTGCTGCCATTTACTGTGCTTACTAATTATTAGTAATAACTATTATTAATGATGTATTGTTATTAGATAGATAGATAGATAGATAGAGAGACTACCACACACACTGTTGGAATGTACAGTGCAGAGCACTATCAGGGGCAGTATAAAGGGGGGTCACCGTGTCAATCAGATAACAGGTCTACACTCGAAGGCTTACAGTCTAAAGCAGGGGTAATCAATTATTTTTTTGTCAAGGTCCAAATTTCTTGGTCAAGGTATAGTCAAAGTCCAGACTCTAGAAAAAATAACAACAATAATGATAATAAGTAAATAAAAAGATTTCATGGTCCGTTCAAAAGCATCTGGCAGTCCCAATTCGGCCTGCGGCCCTCTTATTGACTACCCCTGGTCTAACGGCTCAAGCAGCAATCAACCGGACAAACAGGATAGATCATACACAGAGTGGAGTGTGCTCATTGGAGCCCAGATGCTGACGGTAAACAGTATCCACTGGAGACAATGGACATTGACTCCTGCCACGGGACCAGGGTGTGACCTTTTGTAACCCGTCCCCATGTCAGATGACAGGGGGGCAGCAAATCATGAGGAATCCCTTCGCTGCTCTCCTGTGCATCACACCTTTATTACAGTGGAAGCTTGAGTTGTCAGTGGAGACTCTGGGCCAGGCTTAGGAAGATGACACACAAGAACAGATCCTCAGCTGGTGTAAATGGTCATAGTGCCATTGACTTCAAAGTCTACACCAGCGGAGGACCTGTCCCAAAGACGGGAGCTGGTGAAGGAGGCAAGAGGGAGCAGAGAGGTGGGAAGGTGGGGTAGAGAATAAGGAGACAATGGGGTGTAGACAGAGATGAGAACTGAGATGGCAGGGACACAAGCATGGTTCTGCAAATCACACGTTCTCCTTAGGCTTGAGATCAATTTCCGTCATACACCCACATTTTATATGGTTTGACTTTTACCTAAGAATATAGCGGGGGAAGTCTGATGTGAAAGATAAATAGATATGAAGAGGCAACACATGGCAACAGCCTCAGTGTGATCATGTCCCTTCTGAACTCCCTTCTTTAGCGTGCAAGCTCTGGACAGTGTGTATTCTAGGTTGGACAACAGCACTAGGCAACTAGTAGCCGACTGGATTGGGAGATTCCTTACTGCATATGGTAAGTGATCAGCATCCAGAATCAAACACATTCTTGGCCTAACACCACTGAAGTCCATGGAGATTTTGGTGGTTAATGCCATATAAATGAATATGTTAGTTTCATTGTTTGAGGAATGAGGATTATAAGACAAGATGGGCAGATACTGGAAAAATATGTTCACAAGAATTTATTCAGTGGGGGGAAAAAAAAATCCACCAAAATTTGCAATGGGCATTATCTGATCAGCTACACAGCAAAAATGTTTCTGCTTTCATCAGCAGCACAGACTTATTTATACAGCTCCTCTCAACTCATCTTGATCTATGACATGTAAAAATGGTGAGGAGGAGATCTGTGGGAAAGTGAATAACGGTCTAGGGACTAAATTCATTGCTAGTGTGACAGCACTGTGTTCTTCCTATATTCCTTTTCTTCTTCTCTGGGCTAATAAGAGACACAGACCTGACACTCATAGAGAAATGAGAGTTTCTTTATTGCATTGCTTTAGTGTGCCAAAAAAGTTCAGCACAAGAGTGGCTACTAAGCAACTGGAAGAGTTTCCGAAACTACGCATCATATAATGAGTTCACTGCTTCCTGGAGTGGTTTTGATGGGGTAAGAATTTACTTTGAAAAGATTCATTCATGTAGCTACTTCCCTCACTGGGTCAATTGTAAGTATTTGGATTCCAGAATAAATACTTTAAGGATCATGTTTTGGTTTTGAAAATTACTTTTTGGTTTTACTTAACTATAATATTACAATACGTTACTAACTGCCTTTCTACAAAGTGTATACAAGGCTATGAACTCTACTGTAGAGCATGTGATACAATTTATCATATAAAAATGCCGTCATGCAGTAGGAGTTGATGCTGCAGTCCTGATACCTGCGCCAGGCAAAACTCCCGCAGCAGGAACCCTCTCTTCCGACATGTCTGTAAAGCACCCAGACACTGGTGACATCTCTCTCAATGGGAGTTTTGCTTGCCTAGGGACTGCAGTATCCAAGATCTGATCCAAAGACCATTGATGTTGGGAGTCATCTTTCCGGAGACCTTAGTGGACTTTGATGCAGGTTCCAAATCCACAATGTGTGTCCTAAATTTACATTGTGGTTGCTGGCAGTCCAGTGACCAAACCGGTGTGTTCAAGAGTTTTTCTTACATCAAGAGCCAAGATGCAGAGCTTTTAATCATGCACGTTTCTTTCTAGTTTGCAGCACTGGATGTCCTCACAGCCAGCCAGCTAGCACAACTCACCGCCACGCACAACGTGTTCTCCAACAGCAGCAGAGCTGCAGACATAATCCATGTGCTCAGCACCAGTGATATCCTCTACTTGGATGACTACTTGACTGAGTTATCAACTTTAACCCTGACTCCTCCGTTTGACCGGGATGTGATGTATTCAATGCTGGAGGCTATTCTACGAAGAGTCAATGAGAGCTTCCCAGATATCTGTTCACCTTCCTTGAAAGACTTGTTTCAGGTGAAACTGAAGATGCTGCTGCCTGTTACTGATGCAAATATACTGACTCTCTTCCCAACAAAAATAGGTTGCACTGACTTCCAGGATATGTGAGTATATATGTCAGAACAGCAACATGGTGCATGAAGGGAAACAAAGTGAGGCACTTTAGCAGATGAGCTAGGTACAGTTAGCTTCTGCATAGCAGGCACCAAGGCTTGCTATGGGATTTTGTTACCTGAAACCTCCAGGGCCACCATACAAATACCCCATCAATGCTGTCCTTCTGTCTCCCTTTCAAACATTGCCAAGGACATTTAGGAACCTTCGTAGATAGATTATAGACATTAGCTAAATTCTGATGCATCATCTTTCCTTTCTGAAGAAGCAGCGTGGCTCCAAGATAGGTAACCAGGAAAGATTAAGATAAAATAAGAACCAGTTTAAGCCATCGCTCAAAACTCAAAATGAACTTGAATCTTTTGTGAGGTTCAAAAGCAGCTGATTCATTTTTCATGTGCTTTTTTCCTTTCAAGTTTTGTCTGGGAACGAAAATGGAAATAACAAGAAATGTGCAGTTCTTTCTGTGCCTAATTCTCCTCTCACAGTGGTGTAAATCAGGAGTAGCTCCATATAAGATAATGGCATTTCACTGATGTAAAATCAATCAGTGAGAGCAGAATCTGTCTTTCTGAGCAGGCCCAAGCCAGGAAAAATGCAGTAACTAAGCCTCAGCTGCAGACCAAAGAAGTTCAGATTAGCCTCAGATCAGCCATTTAGCTTCCTCCATCAACAGCTGCTTGGGCTTCCCAGTCATAAGGTGACCAGATAGCAAGTGAGAAAAATTGGGACGGGGTGGAGGGTAATAGGCACCCATATAAGAAAAAGCCCTGAATATCGGGACTGTCCCTACAAAATTGGGACATCTCGTCACCCTATCCAGTCATCACTGGCAGACCAGAGGAAAATGATGCATAGTTCATTTCCAAGCCAGCAATTCACTAGCTCATAACAACCTGATAAACAGGCCATGACAACGAAAACTCTCTTAGGTCGCAGGGATGATGTTTCTGATCCACAGGGAGTGACTGAGGATGACTTCGACTTGGGAAAAATGTTTCATTTTTTTTTACCTTCCAGCTACAAAGGATTGAATTCTGTGCACAGTGAGTTAGAGCCCAACACCCAGAAGGCCGTATACACAGCCCGACTGAACTTTCTCAATGGGCAGGTGGCAAAAGAAGGTAATTTGTTGTTGCATTTAGCTTTCGTCTACCATTTTCGAAATGTCTGAATGCTAAAATCTTAGCCTCCTATTCTGGGATATTTTCTCCACATACATTTGTCTGTTCCATAGCTGCCATCCTTGGGAACGGGGCAGACGCGAGAGGCCCCATAGAATGAATAAGGTCCGCTTTGATTTTCCAGTCCAGAATGTGAAATGACATTCCTTAGAGAGATGAAAGCTACACCAAACAGAAAGAATGCTCATCGTTTGAGAATCATGATACAGTTCACAAGCAATAGCTGACTGAGCTTCCCTAGCCGTTTGTTAGCTGTAATAGGAAAGTATTTTTTATAGCCGGTTCACAGATGGACAAACTGAAACAGAGGGATACATAACAAGCCAGTGCCAGAGCTTGCAATTGAATGCCAGTTTCCTGACTGCTATTCCTCTGCTCTAACTACTAGTCCACAATGCCACTCTGAACTGTATTGCCAGTGTCCAGTGGAGTGGAAGATTTCCAGGATCAATGGAGAGCTGCTATGACTACGGCGCTCTCTCTAACTTCTATTCTTTTGGAACAGAGCTACTTTTACAGTTGGCTTTGATTGCCTGGCTATGTTGCATAAATTATCACCTGGTTTATTACAAACTCCCACCTTGTACTTTTCCTGATGACTGACACTGATAACACTGACACGGATGACTGTTCAGTTTTTACGTCCCTTGCAGGTGTAGCCTGTACATTCACAGCTGATAACAGCAGAGATTGGCTGCAGGAAAACTTTGGGTTCTCCAGTGTCTACGCTGACTATAATGATTTCATCCGGCTTTATCCCGGCTTTAATGGGGTAAGTACCACCCAAAGCAAAACTCCCACTGGTGTTGGGATTTCGTCTGTAAGGTGAAATTCACCATGGTACAAAAGGGCAGCAAAGAACACTGCTACACCGATGTCTCACACAGGCGTAAGAGGGACTCAATCGATGCATACTAGAGTGGGGTAAAAAACAGTTTTCCTGTCCCATGAAAATGTGCAAGATATCGAAAAAATTTCCTGTTTTAAATTGGGATAAAATAATCAAAATCTCGAACATTTTCATGAACCGAAAATCTGAAAAAAAGTTGGCACAAGTCAATCTAAACATTTCATTTTGATAATTTCCAAAAGCTTCATTTCAATTTTGACCATTTCTATTCCCCCTGCCCTCCGAATTCGCTTAAATTTTGAAACAAAAAGTTGTTTCAAACCAGAAACCTGGCATTTTTCATTTTTGCAAATGTCAAAACAAAATGCTTCAATAATTGAGAAACTTTTTCCAAAACTTTTGAGCTGAAAAATTCATCAAAACTGACCTTCTACTGCAACAAATTTTGTTTTTGATGAATCGGCGTTTTCTAACAAAAAACATTTTGTTGAAAAATTCCTGGACTGCTGTAGGGCATAGGTCTCTCATTGACTCTGAAGAGTGGTGAATTTCACCCTTTTGAATGTTCATTCACATGTGACAGAGAGACCACAGCTGTTGAAATTAGTTGTTAGGGGAATAACATTAATTCCAAATTTGGTCCCTTTCTGGTTCAGAAACCAACCCTGATTTCCTTTCAGTGTGTTCCTAATACAGACAGCTAGGATGAATGATTTCTGGCTAGGTATTATTCAGGAATTCTTCACTTCACTTATTTACTATTTGTAATTTGTGGTGTGTGGGTGGTCGCTTATGTCCTATGATTTTGCTCCTGTTTCCTGATTGGATGACTGAAACGTTTAAAACTAGATTCTAATGAATAATGCATTTTGAATGTGCGCGTTAATGTTTGTGTTGAAATTAATGAAGGCTGCAAACATTTTCATGAATAACCAGTACCTCCCCCCCAAAAATGAATGAATAATATGTGAATCACTGTGAATGGAGCTCATTCTTTTGATTCACAAAAATACTGCATTTTAAAACGTATCTGGCTGTACGTGTGACCCTGGATTTGTACTATTCAACCCTAATTTCCTTCCCTTTTAGTACGAGGTGACAAATTTGTTAACTGCAACACAACTGGGGAAACTAGTTGTCATGTCCGGCATTCTCACTGACAGCACCAGGGTCAATGCAGAGGTGGATGCAACAAACGTGATGAACACCCTCCAAAGCCGAAACGTACCTGAACTGCAGACCTTCCTGTATGAAGTGAATACGCTTGTAGCACAGGTAAGAGAGTTCCTTTGGCAGTGGGTGCTGCCACCTACAGGCCTGACTCTGTAACCCTTGCTCACATCAAATCTGCTTCTCATTTACCCCAACCACCTCTTTGCTTTGCGCTGACCGTGAAGTGGCCTTGAAGTGGGTGTTGTTGATGCAAAGAAGACCCATTGTGTAGCAGTGACTCATGCAAATGGTCCCACTGCTGTTCAGCTTGATTGAGGCCTGTAGACTGTCCCTAAAAAGGCATGTTTCAAAGACCCATGTGATGTGGGCTAGAACAGCAAGAAACATGAGTGACTGATGCTAATTTAACTGGCCACACGTCTACGCCAGTCAATGCACCATAATCAGTTAATGGGTTTCAGATGGAACCAGAAAACTACCATTTGAATAGCATAGATGAGATCAATAACAAATTGGAACTGGCTTCTAAGAGTGACTGCATTTCTGTAGGGGAATCCGAATCACTGGAAATCTTAATCATGACATGACAGGCACCAGCTGAAGTGGTTCAGAAATATAGTCCTGCAAAACTACTAAGTGGAAGGATTGGATGACCGATCCTAGGTCCCTTCCGCCCCATACCATTCTACGAGTCTCTGGTCTGAGTTCTTTTTCTCTAATAGTTGCAATTGTACGTGTAAATTTATGGGGCTGATCGACACCAGTGATTCATCCTATACATGTGTAATTCTGGGCACTCCGAAACCAGTGCATGCACTTTTTGTTTCCCATCACTTGTGCCTGGCGGTGATAGAATTCACACCTGCAGAAGTCATTTGGACAAAAAAGTGATTTGCAAGTGTCAATGCTGTCACCTCCATGCCCGAGAGACAGAGTCACCAAAAGCAAGCGAAGCAGGTGTGTGCACATGCAGAACTTTTCATGAGCACAAAGGGAAGCTGCTGTCCAAGAATCAGCCTCTGCACCTGCAGAATGAAGTATCATTTCCCAAGTTTACAATGGAAAAAGCAATCAAGATTTCAAAGCATTTTTAAGACCAATTTTCTGTTCCCTCTTGAAAACGTATATTTCTCAATGGTTATCAATGAGTGAGATTTACATATAGTAGCAGCAGCAGTGTCTTTCTGTGGAAGTTTTAGACTCTTCCAACAGAACGTTGTATAAACAGAGTCATGGAACAATTCTAAGACATTGGAACATAAAAAGTATGTGGAAAATCAACTCGGCTTTTTAACCAGCCAGACATGAGACACACACCCAGTCCTGCTCCATAGAAGACAATGGCAAAATCTTTCATTGACTTCAGTGGGAAGAGAATCACGCTAATACCATACAAGGTCTGGGATCAAAGATAGATTTCATTGCGTTAAAGTATGTGCTTCACCTTCACAGTCTCCGATTCTTTTCTTCCTAGATGAACATAGTGAACATAACCAACATCAATGTCCGTGAGGCGATGCTAAAGGGCATTTTCCGGATTCTGAAGCCACATTTTGCCTCAATGACAGTGACCGATTTGGAATCCTGGTTCAATGGGACATTGACACTGTATCTAGCCTCCATCACCCATGATGAGTTGATGGCTCTCCCTGCTATAGCTAACTGCACACAGCTACAAACAATGTGAGTAGGAATCCAGTTCGCAGTCATCTTAAATGGGAACTTGGCTTCCCTCGCTTGCATGTATTGTATTGAGAAGGCCACCAGTGCATGTGGGAAGAGACTTTGGGAGAAGGGGATGATTGAGTGATTGGGAGAAGATGAGAGTTGTGAGATCACTTATCTTGTAAATGAAAACTTTTCTGAACCCACGTGCTGGATGGTGCAGTCAGCATGGGTCAGTGAAAACCACAGCAAGTAATTGCAGCTGACTATGAGAGCTTGGTTGGTCTCTTACACAGGGTGAAAGGTTTGGACTATGCATTTGACCAGATGACAATGGAGACAAAGACAGATGTAACCCAATGGATTGTCAAGGCCCTTCTCCAAATAGGTGAGTCTTTCCCTCTTTCCTGGCTTGTTCAAATGAGTGATGCCCTTAAATATGTTAGATCTAGAAGCCAAATGGATGTCTCCCTGTAACTGTGTAATTTCAATAGCTTCCAGGGAATGATGGAGGAAAGGTCAGGAACTCAGGTCTATGGTCATTAAAGCTCCGACAGCACCTTTCACAGGGATAGTGTCATACTGGGACAGAGCATGCAGCCCCCTGGCTGTTTCTCCGGCAGTACCGCTCTCCTGCAAACCCACCTTGTGGTTCCACTGGGGAGCCTGGTCACACTCAGCTCTTTTTATAAGGCCCAGATACCCATTGAGCTGTCATCAGATTCTCCTTAGTCCCGCCCCCTGAAGCTGAGAAGCAATTAATTAATTCTGGCACAGGTGTGGCTCCTTCGCAGAGGCCAGGCACCCTGTGACAACACTACAGAGCTCACCAAGTGTTTCCTGGGAGAGGAGAGAGGAATAAAGCAGTCCCGTAAATAAAGAAGGATCCTCGCATTATTATAAGCATGAGATGGGCTTGTTGAACCATTTTGCTGAGGTGTTTTTTTTTTACAACACCCTTTTAAAAAAAATGTGTAAAAGAACCGTTGAAAATGAACTAGGAAACAGCAGTGTTCTCATTGCCACTGAATTATCAGACGTTGCTTTGTGACAGTCTTCCTGGAACATCTCCGGCTCTGACATCAGCCGTATTAGAAGCAGGTTGGTCCATCATTTAGATGAACAGCAGTTTTCGGTCTTTTCTCTGTCTCCTGCCCTAATATCCTGGGAGGGTATTTTTTGTTGAAATAGTTAGTTATTCTTTGGACAGTCGTGAAACGGAGAGCTTGTCTACACGAATGCTGAGTCCGCAGCGAGCTGGAGTGTGAACGGACACGCATTGACACGCACTAACCATTCTTTTATACACTCATCCCGTTTCGAAGCAGGGGAGCTCAAAGCGCATTGCTAGTGCGTGTCAGTTAGCCTGCCGCACACGAAGAGTCCGCGTGCACCTAACGCCGGGGAGAGTCGCACCGCTGCTTGCCACGTGCTAAATCTGGGGGTAGGCAAGCCCTTACATGCAAATGATTTCATTTTTTTATTCTTTATTATTGCTGTCTTTTAGATTGCATGACAACTGAAAATTGGATGCCCCTTAATTTCCAAAGGTTCAAGACCGTAGCTAACATAATAGACTTCATGGCTATCGACAGCAACTTTAGCGGGGTGAGAATGTTGGTTTTGCCATTTTGGGTCATGTTCCTGCCTCCGAGTAACAGTATTTCTATCCTGCTTTGCTATATAAGTTCAGCTCACTGCTGAGTCATGAAATACTAAGGATGAGTTAGGTTACCAAACGTAGAGAGAAATCCACACCCCACTGAAGTCAAATGGGAGTTTTGCTCTTGACCTAAATGGAGCCACGGTCTCACCCATACTGCATAGAAAGTATTCCTACTCCCTCGTTAATAGAACCTCTAAATGTATTTCTGGGTTATAACGTTTCATTAATAGAAATGATCCCTCATGTTTTCGCTTGTCTTGCTATGATCTGGCCCTACTCTGAGAGGAAGCATGGTCTTGTAGAGAAGTCACTGAAGTGCGACTCAAATGACTTGAGTTCAATGCCACACTCTGACACACAATTCCCTGTATGTCGGTGGACAATCTGTCTTTGAGCCTCAAGTTCAACCCCTGTAATATGAGCATTGCAATACTTCTCTCATCTGTCTCGTCAGATGAGAGTCTAAGATGTGTGGTACAGGTGCTGGGTATGTACAGCGCCGGGCACAACGGGGTCCTGATCTCAGCTGAGGCCTCGAGGTGGCTACAGTCTTACAAATCCCCAGCAGCCTTCTTGTAAGAGTAGAAATAGCATAGAGCCACGTCCCTTTGGAATAAAGTGTAAGGGAGATTAACTCTGTAGGTCAGTCCGTGAAAGGCCAGTGCAGCCCAAGTACAGTCAATTTCCAGGCCTGTAAAGTCTCTCTCTGTCTCACTCTCTGTTGCAGATGGCTCATCTCAAGGACCTGACTGCAATCCAACTGGCTCAGTTAACCTTAACGCAAGAGGTGTTCAGCTCTGTCAACAACACTGAACTAGTCTTTGACAGACTAGCGGAGATGCCAGGCCTTGAGGCTCTCGCGGCTTACTGGGACGAGTTTAATATTGCCTACGAGAAGGTATCCCCTGGGGGACGCCATTCTATCTGTGGGGCTGCACTGGGGAGGGTTGGGTTTGCCAGCGGTTCTTCCCAATGGCAGACACGCAGGACCGCAGACGAATGAAGTTAAAAGTGCGGGCGGGCAGCCTGCGGTGTTCTGCTGCCGCCGAGGGTTATGGGTGTCGTTGGACGGGTTGCCTCAGGAGAGTCTCAGGTCCCATCTCCTGCTGTCATTCCTCAGCTATTGATGGTGAGAAATGAAATTGGCCAGTGCTGCTCCAAGGCCATTCCAAGAAGTCCCAGCCTTTCCATCACGGAAAGATGACTAGACGCATCCCCAGCTAGTGCAAACAGATGTGGCTGCACAGACTTCCATGGAGTTATGTCGATTTACAGCAGCTGAGGATCTGACCCCACTTGTCTTTGGCTCATGCTGATTCATTGTCTCTCGCCTAAAACTATTTCTGCCCGAAGTGTCCCCATTTCCAACCGTTCGCTCAGGCTCCTGTAATATGATTATAAGATCAGGGCGTTTCCCCTCCCCCTCAGTAAATCTAATACCTTTTATCAGGCTAATGGAAGAAACACAGAGTCTCAGACAGCGAGACTCAGGCTCGCCAGGTCTCTGCCTCAGGTAAGCTCTGCATCACGGAGACACAACTGGTGGGCTAAGGGACAGTTTCGTGCGTGATTCAGCTACTTCCCAGGCCCGTGAAAGCTATCTTTGCACCCGAAGCCAACACCTTTAGCCTTTAACTTTCGTTCTGAAAAAGACAGGAGAATGCGGAGACAACGCACGTGTCATCATCTGGGATAAAGCTAGTCTCTGGCTGAAGAAATCACTTTTTTAAAGGGTTTTTTTGGGATTTTTTGTTTGAAAGAAAAAAAAACTCCTCTGGAACTCAGCTGGCCCCACCTTGTTTGTCGATACAGCAGAGGTCTCATAACAAAGGTCGTTCTGAACCGTCTTTGCAGAGGTATTGAGCAGACACAACGCCCCCCAGGAAGCGATAGGGGTTGGGGCTACTTTGTAGCCTCATCACTTCGCTTGGGTCTTTTTTAGTGCTAACTCAGGGCCTGACCCTGTAAGGTGCTCAGGGTGTCCCAAGAGCTCTCAATGGGTACACTAATCCCGGGGTCTGACTCACGTTTGAGCCCAAGCCCCGCTTCCGTCCACACACAAATCAGTTCGATGCAGGTCAGCAAGCAGACAGGACACGGTTCTAGGACCTTGCTCAGCAGGTAGGTCAGCGCCTGAGCCCCGAGTCTGTGACTCAGGTCCAAGTCCTGTCATTTTGTAACCTAGCTGCAGGTCAAGCCTCAGACTTAAGGCAGAATTTCTTGCAATAACGAAGTTTCCCAAAGTAGGAAGAATAATGTAAGCGTTAAAAAAAATATGCAAGATTTAGAGGAGACAACACACATTTATTTCTCCTAGTAACCCAGTTAACTTAACATACGTTTTGTTGCTGCAGAAGGACAAGGTGGGGACGTTGAAAAGAAAAGGGTGCAATCTTTGCTTTTCTTTCCCTGTTTGTGTCGGAAATTTTACCTCTAGGTGTCTGTCTGCTTCACGATAATTTGTTGGCTGCTGGCTATCCTGGGGTAATCTGATAGAATCCTTATGGATGATGCAGGGTCTGGTAATACTAGCTGGGGTGGAGGGAGCTCTCGTGATTGCTAGTCTGGTCTGGAGGCTTTGGAATAGGGATATGAATTTAGCGCTGGGTGAAAGTGATGGATTGACCAAGCCCTGGAGACTGAAGTTCTCCGTTCATCTATGGGACAGATGCAACCAGGGCATCATCAAGGCAAGCTTTCCACACGACGCTTCCTGCCAATGTGTCTCAGTCCTAAACAAGAGCACTTCTAGGTACAAGCGGGCGGGTCAGGCTCCACGGCTGCTAAGGAGTCAGTTAGTTGTAGTGGTGGGTTTGTGGTGTGGATACGTATCCACAAGGAACTCAACTGGATAGCAAGAACTGGGACCATCAAGCTGCCGTCAAATGAAAACTCGTGGTCGCTACAAACAGGGAGAGAATTCAAAGCACTGACTGGGTGGAGAAAGGCTCTGAATCCTTTACTTACCCTACCAGCCATCCCGTCCCCTCATAAGAGGAGAACTTCCCTTACAATGGTTCTGTGACCAACCAGTAGGGCTGGTCAAGGTCTTTCAAAATGTGTCACTTTGATGGAAATCTTGCATCAAACTTTTAAAATTTCAATGAAAAAAACGAGCACAACATTTTCTTGGAAATGGTATCCCACTTCTGGTACGTCTGCCATCTTAGTTAGCTCCTTCCAAAATGGTCAGTGCGCAAAAGCCATGGATCTAGCTTCGTTCATGCAACACAGTAACTAACATGCAAAGATCCCCTTGGCGCTTTTAGCTTGGCTGACACAAAACTACCAATGATTTGTATAGCAGGAAAAAAGATTCCATCCCACAACTGAGCTTCAGTGTGCTACCTACTTTCTTACACTTCCAGAACATCTGATTCAGCTACAATGGCAGGTCTCGCTCTATGTGACTTTAGACCAGCCCCGTTCGATGCCAGTATTTTAAGGGTGTGGAGGTACAATAGGCCTGGTCTTCTGATGTAGAGTGCATTTCAAATGGCCTAACATTGACTTCTTGAGTCTGGATGTCTTGAATAATCTGTAGAAACTTGACCTTGGACTTGAATATATTTAGCACAGTTCCAGGAAGGGAATTAGATGTTTAAGTCTCCTCAACAACCACAGAATTTGTGCCCCTAATCTTTTGTGACTTATTTAGGAAACAACTCTCCAAAAATCTTCAGCATTTAAGAAATGGAAATTGGATCTCCAAGGGGGTTCTGCTTCTAAGAATAGGAATTGGATTCCCAAGAGGCTTCGGCATCTAAAAATAGAAACTGGACAAGAAAGGGACGTTCTTGTATTTTTCAAATTGCCTTGGAGTTTAATTATTATGTTTCTTGTCCCTTGTGCAGCCTTTTGTCAACACGCTCAATATCTCGATGGAGGTGAAGCACACCATGTTAGCAAGGACAGTGGAGCAGCTGCACATTGCATTTCCCACATTCACAGATGCCGACTATGACCTTTGGTTTAAGAAAAGACTCGCCGTCGTTCTGCCTAGCATTAAAGCTGACGTTCTTCAGAAGATTCCCATCAGTTTGTCCTGCAGCTCCTACAAGTCTCTGTGAGTCACAGGTTACTTTTTTTTTCTTTTTAACACCCCTTCATTTCTTGAACCTAGAGTTTTGTAAATGAACAACTTGGTGCTGTAGATTCTAGTTGTGGGTGAACCTCAAACGGATCCAAGGGTGTTGTGGTTACAAAACAAGATGGGGAGTCTTTTACTCCCAGCTCTGCCACCAGCTTGTCATATGCACTCGGGCAGCTCATTTTTCCAGCCCACAAGCTGCCACACTCAGACCTGAATTGGATCCAAGCTTTATCTTGGCTCTATGATATTTAGAACTGTGATTTCAGTTTGGTCCTACCTCCGTGGACAAATCCTGCCTCCACTGAAGTCAATGGGAAAGCTCCCGTGGATTTCGCTATTGGTTTTTTATTCTAATTGTGAAAGGCAGCCAGAGAGAGCAAGTGTTGCAAAATTTCACTTGAACTCCACGACCCGACGCTGTTGGCTCCAGAGCGTCCTGTACTCACCCACAGTTTCTTTTCTTCTGTAGAATTGCTGGGATCAACACCGGCTTCTCTGAAATTCCAGAGGAAGGCAAGAGGGACGTGTATCACTACATCGTGTCTTTTCTAACGCAGACATCTCAGGATACCGGTAATGCCTAACAAATCAGCTGTTTTTTCACATTTACATGCGGTTGTGAACTCTCCGCCTGCACGGTGCTTTTTATATCCACTACTTACGTTTCTTGACGCACAACCCTGTTAAAAGGTACCACTGCCCACAGACTGCCTGCTGTACAAGAAGGCCTTGGCACATGGCTTGATATTATCTGGCTCACAAGGGTCCAACGTAACGCCACGGCCTGGAGCATGGCGGCGCTGAGTACCATTTGGGGATGATTTTGGGCCTCCCGGTTGTAAAGCGGAGGGATATGGGTATTTGTGCTGAGCAGGTTTCTGGTGAGACAACACTAACCACTGTGCTATTTAGGGCCTTCCCCCTACCAATCTATCAAGTACATTACAGCCAGCCAGGAGGATGGCTGGGCTTTGAAGAGCAGGTAGCTTCAAGCCACTTCCTCTCTCTGCCAATTATGAGAAGAAAAAGGAAATCGAGATGAGCTGAGATTTGTTTTTAAATCCCATAATATGACAGAAGAACTATCACTGTGCAAAGGAGATGCAGAGTCTGGCAGTGGTGACTGGACACAGGAGATGCATCCAATTAGGACAGCTCCACACTAGGTGGTGTCATTCTACTCAGATACTACACTGACAAGATGCAAGTTGGGATCCTTGTAATACACAGAGAGCAGAGCCACCGAGTGAGATTTCATCAGGTCGGACCAGTTCTTTTCATATTCCGGAGCACGGCCAATCAAACTCTAGTGCTAGTCACTACGTTCCAGATTGTTTGACCAGCTAACTGCTGACGAGTCTAAACAGAGTTTGCAGCGTTCCTGTTCACAAAATCAAAAACGTTAGCGGAGTATCCCACTTAAAGCCTATTTAAATCACTGACCTTACGTCTTTCCATTGACTTCAATGGGCCAGTGATCAAAGACCTAGTCCCTAGAATGACATTTAATGAAGCCGTCTTAATTCAAACCAGTGACTGGTGATAAAGTATCTTTACTGTAACACTGTGCAGCAATGTATACTCAGATTAACGTTCACCATTGCATTCATCTCTCCCATGCCGTGCATTTTTCTGTATCCTCAATGCAGGTCCTGTCTGCGATACTGAGCTTTCCACTAGAGATTGGCTGTTAGAATTCTTTGGAAAATTCTCCATGCAAGCATCTTACACTCAGTTGATTTCATTCTCCCACCAGCCTTTCGATGCAGTAAGTCTTTTCTTACGTTTCCTCACGTATTCAGGAGAAGACAGGCTTCACGGCTCTGAAATGAAAGCGTTTGGATTTGCATCAATAAACGTCAATGCACTTTTGTCTTTGTCCAGTATACGGTTTTGGACATGCTGACTCCAACTCAGATCGGTGACATGATCGTAAATTCTGACACGCTGACCAGAATGGATTTAGCCACGCAGCTCATTCAGTTCTTCCAACAAAGCAAACCTGAGGATGTGCAGATTGTTCTGAAGCAATTCACCAAGGCTGCTAGCATGGTAGACTTTGTTTGTCTTTTCTTTGGTATCTGCCTTGCTGCAGTGATTTTCCATCCTGACTTATTGAGGACAGGGGGAGATAGTCTCGCAAACACTAAATCTTCATAGCTGTATTATTTCAATTAGCAGGCTTCCAAAATCAAGTTTGCATTAGGTCCTTTCGATGACAAATACAATGCAATGCACAGATTATCATTCACTGGCGTTTCATAAGGATATTGACTGAATGGAGGATAATGACATGTGTCCTGGCATGATTCAGAGGGACTATCTGGTTCACTGAGCTCCTAGACTGGAAGACTCACAAGGATACATTTACACTGCGGTTGGGAAAATGCCTCCCACTTCAAGCAGACAGACATGAGCTAGCTCTGCTGGAGCTAGTGTGCTAAAAATAGCAATGTGGCCATTGTCGCACAGGCTAGCTGATGAAGTACAAGACCATCCATGCCCCGAGGCTGTAATCCGATGGCTAGCCCGGCCGCCACCGGTGCTACAACAGTCACACTGCTATTTTTAATGCACTAGCTCTGCCCTAGCTAGAAGGCACGCTCCCAGGTGCAGTGTAGACATACACAAAGAGCTCCCTTCCAACCCAGAGGATTTCAATGCAGATTCCACTAACATAGATGTGTTAATCACACGGGCATTTTTCATTTGTTGCAGCATAAAATCTCGGTCCTCCCAGATGATGCTGTTACCCAGCTGCTCCTGGAGAGCTACCTGACTGTCATGTCTGTGCAAATGGCGGAGTACACTGCCACTGATTGGAACGCCACGTTCCAAAATGAGCTCTACTTCCTGAGTCCCGTCATCAGCAGAACAACCCTCGCCCTCATTGTTCCACAGGACTACGACTCCTTAGTTGCGATGTAAGTCTTGCGAGTGGTGCTGTGACTTCAGATCACTCTGTCATCAGTGCAGGACTGATTCCCCAGCCTTTTAAGTAGAGGCTGGTTGAGATCTTGATGTCATTGGTCAGGTCGGATGGACATGGGGCTGAAGAGGCGTACAGCAATGGGTGGGGCTGAACTGAGGGAGTGTGATTTTGGGATCCAGGCCTGGCCACCAAATCCAGATCAGAACAGCAAGGGTCAGTAGGTGGTGAAATGTACATAGTGATGCAACATCACGCCATAGCCACGCCACATTGTGATGCCAGCATACTATGGGTTGCACGCTAGGTCAACAGCATGGGTGGCAGGTCTGGGGAGTCCCTACGGGGAAGCTTCCAAGCAAAGGAACATGGCACAATATTTTAGAGAAGTGATTGGTCTTTTCTTACCCGAGAAGTCAATTAAATGATATCCCAGATGGAGGGTTTGTCCGTCTGCGTACTTCACCGTGTTTGTTGCTCTCGTCCACACAGTGTTGCTGGGTTTGATGGAGCTTATCAGCACATGACTGAATCCTCTAGGAGAGCTGTCGTACTCTGGATTGTGCAAAACCTCCAGGTCTTAAAAGGTAACATGCTGGGATGACACTAGAATGCTGTCCACTCTGCTTGGCTCTGTTAACATTCTATGCCATGAGAACAATGGTTCTGCTGGTAGCATTCTCCGCTCCTCTGAGTCAGAATAATTTAGGCTCGTACCCAAAGATAACCCAAAATATAATGAAGTAGGAAGGAGAACGGCTCTGTAAAAGGTGCCACCTTTCCAACAGCGTATTAAACCAGGATTCCTTATGCCCACATTTGGTGGCTGCCTCTAGGGAAATCAAATATCTCCTAATGAATATAAAAAAAGAATAAGGGATCTCCATAGTGTCTTGACCTGCTGTGAAAGTTCTCACCCATCCTGATCCTTACCATTCTCCTGTGATGTGTTGTTGCCTTATTTGTTGCACTTTAGTTTCACTTAGAATGTGAGTTGCTTAAGCTGTAACTTTTTATTTCCCTCTACAAACCATGCACAGGTATAGTATGTCAATAATTAATAATTATAATTAGGCAACAGTTTTTCTTTCAGCCAGCCAGGCACTGACTTTTCCATTTCTCTGGGACAAATGTATTTTTAAAACAAAATGTCCATATTTTGATGGAAGAAATGGATAATTCTATGAGGGTCAATGGATCTGTTTTTCTTTTAGGCTACTCAGTGGAGTCCATCACTGAATGGATACAGACCACCTGGAGGTCATTTTTCTCTGACGCAACCCTAGAAGAAGTGAAATCTACCAATGAAAATTTTGATCCCGTACGTAAGCCTCCCAATCAGCATATATATATAATTGCAATTCATAGAAAATCTTACCACACTGTGGAAAATCCCAAAGAATTTTATCATTCAGCAGCACGGGGCTAAATTCTTCTCTCAGTAAAAGTGATGTAAAAGGGGGATAGCTCCACTGATTTCACTTTACTTGCTCTAGATTTACATCATTGTGTGAGAGAGTAGAATTTGGCCAATATGCTTTGTCCTACTGATAGGTGTGTGTGAAGAGCAGAGCAAATTATTTGCAAACATGTCTTTGAATTTTGAACCAAGTTTTCTGTGGCTGTGTTCACGTCCACTTAATGTTCATTTTCCACAAATATTCTAACAATGCAGTTGACTGGCAGATATGTTAATCAAAACCGTAAATTTTCAGTGGCTTTTGCAGATTGTCGGCAGAAAGGGCATTTCAAAATTTGTAATTAGGAGTATTCCCACAGGAAATCCGGCTTACACTCAGTCAGTCAGACAACAGACATAATAGAATGTGACGTAGGTATTCAATCAAAGCAGCTCCAATTTTGAATTGCGACCGGCAAATATTCAAAACAGTATCAGCAGTGAATGGTTCACAAGTTCTCCCGAGACTGAAATACAGCTTGCATAAAGATCTGATGAATAATTCTGAACAATGAAGAACGTTTTGAAAATCGCAATCCATTCACAGGCAATTTGAAAAGAGAAAAAACAATAAATGCAATGGATAAATTGTTTGCTGCAGATAGTGTCACCAGATCTAGTGGAGACAGAATAAATATTCCTCTGCTAATAGTTGGTGTTAATGTTTCCTAGGCTGACGTTTTGGATTTGCTGAGCGCTGACCAGCTGATGGAGTATGTTGTGACTTCAGATGCATTATTTAATGTGACCACAATGATTCAGGTCCTGAGAAGTCTGGAGGGCAAAGACTCTGAAAGATCACTGCCTAAGATGGATGAATTCCTGACGAAGTTCAATTTGGCTATTACACAGGTACTCGGGATTGCACCAAGAAGGAACCTTTTCCCATGTCCTTCCTCTTTTCTCTCAAGCTTCCTGTCAGTGATGCTCACTCTAGTGAGAAGGGCTGGTGACATCTCCTTCTAGAGCCCATCTATGACCTTTTTGCATCATGTGTGGGAGGTTGCTAGGGTGCAACAGGAAGTTCATTTCCCGTTCAAGTACTACTTTGCCCTTGGTTTGGAACGGCAACTGGCCAGGACACAGTTGGGAAATCATGGAGGAGATAGGTTTCGATCTATGGAATGATGGTATAGGTTGCTTTGCAGTTGAGCTTCTTTCTGATACGAGGATAAGCAGCCATCCCATAAGACGGCATCCAATCTGCCTTTTCCCTTTAACTCCTTTTTATTCCCAAGGGTCGACCTAGGGATAAAACAGACTTGAGACCAGCTCATCCTTCTATCAGGAGTGAGTGGGGGAAGTTTGCCCGCTTCTCAGACCTCAGGAGCTCAGTGTTTGCAACATGTTATGACACCAGCCCCACAATTGTTGTGACACTCAACAGCTTGGGGCTCCTATTTTGAGTGTGTTAGCCCTTAGCTGAGCCCAGCCCTCTCTAGTAGAGAACAACAGACATTCCTTATGAGACATATACCCAAGACACTCCATAGCTGTCTCCAGAACTCCATTTGCTTCTCACCTCTTAGCCATTCCCTTTGCTTCATATGTGGCTGAGGGGTGACCGGAATGTGTCCCAGTGAAGGAGCACCAGATCTAGACACAGTAGATAACGCTGCATAAAGACTCAGCAGAATAATTCAGCTTAACTGAAAAGAAAACTCTGAGTAGGATGGTCCAAGAAGCTACAAAAGAGCAAAGGGAAATGGAGCATGAATTGCAGTGAGAAAAGAAATCTCCTGACAGTGAGATCTTGGACTGGAATATTCTGCCCCAGGAAAGCAGTGGAAGTCCCAGGGCTCTGATCATTTCAGGCTTGGTTGGAATGAGCACTTTAATACAGTAGAACCTCTGATTTACGAACACCTTGGGAATGGAGCTTGTTCGTAACTCTGAAATGTTGGTAACTCTGAACAAAACGTTATGGTGGTTCTTTCAAAAGTTTACGACTGAACGTTAACTTAATACAGCTTTGAAGCACCACTATGCAGAAGAAAAATGCTGCTTTCCCTTTATTTTTTTTAGCAGTTTACGTTTAACACAGCACTGTACTGTATTTGCTTTTTTTTCTTTCTCTGCGACTGCCTGATTGTGCACTTCTGGTTCCAAATGAGGTGTGTAGTTGACTGGTCAGTTTGTAATTCTGGTGTTCATAACTCTGAGGTTCTACTGTACAATGTAGGAAGCAATCCAACTAGAGGGTCCAATAGGTCTTTTTCACCTCTAGTTTCTATGGCTGAGACTTAAGAGATTTAGGTGCCTAACTGAAAAACAACAAGAATTGGGCATCTAACTCAGTTATGCTCCTTTGAAAGATCCTGCTTGTGATTATGTGTAAACAACTTGCTCAAACACCGATTGAAGGAAGCTATATTTTCTTCCAGAATAATACCACGTGTATAACATGCATTCCCCCCCTTCCCCGGCTACAGGAGAACATTGTGGGCGTTCAAAACGCTGAAGTGAGGCAGGAAATGCTGACAATGCTTTTCACCGACCTGTCTAAACATTTTTACAAGTTCACTGACCCGGATTATGAGGCCTGGTTCCTGGAGAAGCTAAAATTCCTCCTGCCTAGTATGAATGCAGAGCTGCTTGAGTTAATACCTGTAGATGTCAGCTTCCGCTCTTACACTGCCATGTAAGTATCACCTGCCTCGGTGGGCTCCAGGATAGGCTCATGCTTGGGAAAAATTCCAATTCGCCAGAACTCAGAGGGGAACCGCACATGCTGAAATCTGGGCTTTACTTTCCAAGTCGGAGTTGAGTGTCGGCATTTCAGGGGAATTAAAAAAAAATTCTTTTTTCTTTGGCATGAGAAAAATTCAGGCAGAGAGTTAAGGAAAAGGCAGGACACAGTTAATGTCTTCTCCCATGGCTGGACAGCACCGGTCTACAGTATGCAATACATCTCTGTGTGTCCGTCTCCACCGTGCTCTATCTACAGACACACATTGTATTCAACACCTCACCACAAGCCTGTGCTGCAGCATTCGAGCCGTTCCTGTTCATTCCCATAAAGCTCCTTTCCCTTCTTGCTCTCTGCTCCATGTTGGAGTATAATACATTGATTAAACTTGGTGCTTACCAAATGCGCCAGTGCTTATAAATCCCATACATTTGGATTTCCGGGCTATTATTATTATTTGATATTGGTATTAATATTTGTATTCCAGTGGCACCTACAGCCGTAGAGACCCCAATCAAGAATTTGTGTCCTGCATTATGTAGGAGGCTACATTAGATGATCATCGTTACTGGTATATATTACACATATTGCAGTAGCAGCTAGAAGCCTGAGTCACGAGCCAGCTGCTGTTCTACAAACTGTACAATCACAACAAAAGATTGGCCTTGCCACAAATTGCTTACATGGTGCTCCCTTCTGGCCTTTGAATGTACGAGTTCATGACTCAGGGCCCCTTTGTTCAGTACATACCTATCATGGGAAGACCCAAAGAGTTTACATCTAGGCTTCTTTTAAGGCTACTCCACTGTCCTGCACTCTGGGCAAACATCCACACCAACGTGGGCGTACAACACTACCACTCTGATCGGAGAGTGGTTTCTCTTTGAGGTCCTCTGCCTGTGGATGAACTGGTTACAATGGAGGCATGACTGAATGTAGTTGTTTTTCCCCTGGGCAAAGTCCCCCATGTCATTACACCCTTAAAAATGTGGATCGATGGTTTCTTTTTTCTTGCTTCTTTGCAGCATCGGAGGGCTGGACAACGTCTTCCCAGAGTTTTCACAACAGACATCACACGACGTATACAATTTAATCCAAAAAATTCTGGAACATCAACTTAATGCTTCAGGTACCAGTCTGCTACCCAGAGGCAATGGCCTACAAATATCTTCCATTGAAACCTTTTTGTTACAACACAATGTTAAAAGCCGTCCCACTCTTCGGTCGCTTGCTTGGGTCGGAAAGGAATTTCTCCCCCACCGGCACTCCCACAAATCTCCTGCTCAGAAGGCAGCAGCTGCTGTCAGCACCCCCACTTTACAGGTGACACCCCCCCCTCCTCAAGCACAGCCCCACCACTACATCCAGCCTGCAATCATCACCATCCCGCCGCAACCAAAATTCCCCCACTGTTTCTTCCTGCAACCCAAATCCCACAACCCTCTGCTGCCGTATAGTGGGTCACACAGGGCAAGTTTTCAGACATGTTTTGGGTCGCTGACCAAAAAAAATGGTGTCTCATGTCTTTTCACAAAATATTGCTCTCTGTCTTTTCTGGATTCCATTGTGCTTGCTTAGAGTCAGTATTTCCTGGCACGTACAGCAACAGCGAAAGTTTCCTGCAGCTCATCTTCTACCGATTCAGGGATTTTGCTAACTACACCGACTTCCTCACCTTTTACAAGGACTTTAACGGGGTAGGTATATGTAAGGAGTCTGGACAAAGTAGTTTGGTTTCCAGTAGAGGAGAATCCCACATTTCTACTTCATTTCTGGAAAACAGGGGTCCATAATTCAGTAATAATAGGAACCTTAGTGTACCAAAGAGGGACATGTGAACTACCCAAATATTTTCAGTGAGTTAATAGAGTTTGGTCAACTTTTCTGGTTTTTAAATTTCATGCATCTCTCTGCACTTCTTGGTTTTGTCTCTGCAAGCAGAAAGACCATGAGTTAAGCTATTCTTATGGTATTTCTGACTTACTCACAATCAGGAATGGCTGGAAATGTCATGAAAGAACTGGCACTTAAGAGGTGTCTAGACCCAAAAAATTTGAAAAAGTATCAAAGTTTTGAATGAGTTTCCAGACTGAACCTCCAAATACTGTTATGCTCATCCATAATTATTCCCAGTGGTGGTCTCTGGCAATAGAAGTCAGCAAGATTAGCTGCAGTTTTTTTTATGCTGAAATCCAATTAAGGATTTGCCTATATATCTTGTTCATGCATAATAAATCTGGTGTTTTGTACGTTAAGTCTAATGCTCTGTGCTAACCCTGGAACTCACTGCCACATGTTATGGAAAAAATAGTAGAGTGAGGTTTTTTTTAAAGATTAGTTATACCAATAGCCATTACACCAGTTAGCTAGAATAACTGATATGATACTTATCAGCCTGCAGTGTCTGGACACAAACTGATTACTAACTGGGATGGTTAATACAAAAGTCTGCCACGTTGTAGTCTCGCATGAGGAGTACATTCTGGTGACTTTATGCCTTCTTCTGAAGCATTGAAAGTCTGTATCAGAGATAGGCTAGTGGACTATGTGGAGCACTGAAAGCAGCTGTTAAGGTTACAAGAAGTAATGGACAAACCAAAAGCTTCTAAGACTCTATTTTTCCCCCCATCAGTATGATGTTCTTGACCTGCTTTCTGCCAGACAAATGGGGGAGATGATGGTGGTAACGAATGCTGTTAGGAATGAACGCTTTGCTGTCCAGATCCTGGTGGAAATGGAAACGCGCTCCTTTACTGAAATGACCGAATTCATAATGGAATTTAATGCTGTGGCAGAACAGGTACTGGAAATCCTCCTACCCTTTAGGCACGGCCTCCCACTATAAATCCCGACACTTATTTAAAATAGACCCAAACTCTTACTCTTAGAATAGTTTAATCACAGTTTCCCAGACCATTGCTGTAGAGTTTGGGGAAGAGAAATATCCAGACAAGGAGAAACACGATGTATGCAGAGATTTACTTTTCTGTACAAATACACCCATCTGTTTACAGACTGTCTGTATACATCCTACCATTTCAGTAAGGTTATTTATTTTCTCTTTCAAGTGTTTTCCAAAAATAATTTAAAAACCTTTACATCTTCATGTTTCTTTCTTTCTTTGGGATATATTTCGTATCTTGATTTGCTGGACTCATCTGAGAATTTACCTCTGCAGAAGAAGAATCACATAAAACTCTAATTAAATATAATTATATTAGCGGGAACTAACTAAATGGTTCATTTTTTAGCTGAAAAACTTAAATCAGAGCACCATTCAGTGAAGTTATTCATCCCAGGTTTACATTATATTAGACAATTGTGGATTCCATATTAAAACATAGTGGTTTTCTTGTATTCTGCACCCCACACAGAAAAATCTCTCTCCTACATTTAAGCCTCATGTATTTTGCTTGTACCTATCATTAGAGTAATTGCAAAAGCCGTATGTGCTCCTTACATATGTTGGCTCTGTTGCAGAAGCATCTGATTGTCTTGCCCAATCCTTGGATTCGTGACTTAGTCTTCGAGACTATATTCAAGTCATTCCAATTCAGCACCTTCACAGCGGAGCAGTATGCCTTCTGGTTTGGCTCACAGCTCCAGCTATTCCTGCCGGCTATAAATGCCCAGTACCTACAGCTCCTTCCCTTGGATATTGACTGCCGGTCTCATCAAAACCTGTGAGTCTGGAATGGCGTCTCTCTTTTCCTGAATAATGACTCCTTTTCCCTCTAGAGAATTTGAATATTTCTATCTAAGGTATCAGTGTCTGAGCACCTCACAATCTTTAATGTATTTATGCAGGAGATTTTTGTGCAGTAAATCAGGATTTTGTGATGTAGATTTGTGCCTGTGACAGGCTCCTACATTAACCCACTGAGCCATTTGGCCCCAGCGGTAGAAGAATGAGGAAGGATCGTACAGTGCTTAGGATGCTAGCGTGGGATTCAGGAAACGGGCGTTCAAGTCCCCTACTCCACCTCAGCCTTGTTGTGTGACCTGGGACAAGCCCTTCTGTGCCTCATATACAATGGGGCTGACAACACTTTGCAGGGGTGTGCGAGGATAAATACATTAAAGCTTTGGAGGCATTCCGTTCTCATGGTAATGCGGGCCATAGAAGTACCTGACATTGATAGATAAGATGTGTGCTTTGCCATTAAGAAGGGCTGTTACAGCGTCGGGTGTCCCATGTCAGACCAACCTCCTTAGAGCTTGGAGATGCTGTCAGGTTATTGGAATATGGGACACTGGGGGATAGCTCACCTTTAAAAAAGAGCCTCATCATTGGCCAATGAGGTTTGGCTGATGTGGCGCTATCACTCTGGACAGTGTGATTTTTAGTGTAAAACATCTTACAATGAACTTATGCAAGATGGAACCTCCTGCCAAGAATGTCAGCTGGGGACTTAAATGCCTGGCTTGTCCCTGTGTTCAGAGGTAGCAGAATTTTCCCCAAACATTTCAGCGTAAAGGTTCTCCATGCAACTGCTTTGTTTTTCTGCAGGGAAAGAATTCTGTGCTAATGCTGGGACCATATTCCACTTACGTTCTTCTTTGATGTGTTTGATTCAGGGTGCAAGCACTGGACAAGGCGTATAATCAGTACACAGATGAGCAGAGAAGAGCCATCCATGGCAGGATATTCAGATTTCTAGAGTCTTACCATAATACCCAAGGTAAACACACAACAAGCTTTTATACCATGAGTAAAATGCTCTCTTTTCCTCTACTGTAGAAATTCAAACTTTGTCTTGGCACGTACCTCCCACAATGCGTGGTCTCCCCAAAACAAAAACTCTATCTCAAGCAGAGATTTTCCCCTGAAGAGGGAGACATACCAGAGACTCCATGAAATGCACTAAGAACTTTGCTACTGCTGTCAAGTTTACATGGAAGGTGCTCAGATGCTATGGTGATGGGCAGCAGCGTAAACCCCTAAGGCAGATAGAAACCAAGGCTTAGAAGCAGCAGTCCTTACTCAGGCAAATCTCCTATTGAAATGAACCCAATGTTTGTCTTGAAAGATTCTATTTCCAGGCTAACTGCTCCTTTGGTAAATTGCTGAGTGGATTACTGAACAAGAGGGTTATTGTGTTCTAGGAGGCACGTGCTCCCCAGGTGCAAACAGCAGCCAATGGATAATCGACAACTATGAACGTTTCGGTGCCTATGCCACTCTGGAGGAGTTTGCATCACTCAGTCCTAATTTTGATGGGGTAGGTCGCATATTTCAGATTGCTGCTCCGCTGTCTTGTTTTTCTCTATGTAAAATATGTTAGAGCTAGATGTATGTGTAAGCTTTTGTCGTCGCTTTCATACTTATTTATTAAGCCCAAACGATAACTGGATTCAAAAAAGGATTAGATGAGTTCATGGAGGACAGGTCCATCAATGGCTACTAGCCAAGGTGGTCAGGGATGCAACCCCATGCTCTAGGTGTCCCGAAGTCTCTGACTGCCAGATGCTGGTACTGGACAACAGGGGATGGATCACTCGATAGCTGCCCTGTTCTGGTCATTCCCTTTGAAGCACCTGGCATTGGCCAGTGTCGGAAGACAGGTTACTGGCTAGATGGACCATAGGTCTGACCCCACATGGCCATTCTTATGTTCTTAAATATACAGGCCATTGTGTGTCTCTTTTTAGATGTCCGCTGTGTCGGAGTTGGCACCGGAACAGCTGGCCCAGTTAACAACGGCAACAGGAGCTCTGGCCAATGAAACTCTTCTCAAGGAGATCATGAAGAATCTGGACACTTCGCCGGACCTTGCTAAGTTCTTTGACTCACTGAATGCCGTTGCTTCGGTAATCGTTCCTTGCTGTCCTTTCCACCCAGGCACTGCTGCTGCCAGCACTCACTTCCCCCACCCTTGCAGCATTTCTGGAGAAGACCCTTCCACACTGTTGAGAGAGTCTCTGATGTCAGAACAGGCAGCCCTGGCTAGAGATAAGAGGGGCCCATCCTGGTGTCCTCACTCTGATAGCAATAGGAGATTTGCCCAAGTAAAGGCAGCAAGGTGGAGGGATCTTCGTTCATGTCTCAGTGCTGCAGCAATCTTTAGGAGTTCCTCCTAGCCAGCAACCTGTTCCTTTGCCTCGTCTGGTCTTGTGTATAGCACCACTGGGAGAGCGTTCAGTATGGGTTAGGGAGAGCACATGCAAAAAGTCTGCTAACAGATCTTTTCATGGGCAAATGTGCACCAGTTTCAAGCTCTCCTCCTTCGTGTCCTTTATTTGAACCCAATTCCCATTTGCCCCACCTTAGGCCTATTGTTTACTTCCCACGCCCGAGACAAGCGATCTGAAACAATCCAGATTAAAATTTTAGCCCATGCAAGCATTAGCCTGCTGCCTCTCAAGGAGAGCGGTAAGACACGAGTAATGAAAGGCGTTCTTGTTTTGCAGGCTGAGCTTCAGAGCAGCGTCCATGCCCATCTCATTTTAAGCACCGCCTTCCAAAAAATAGCTGCCGACTTTCCCAAATTCAAAGCCAGCGACTTTGCCTACTGGTTCCAAGCGGCTTTCCGAAATGTGCTGCATACAGTGAACGAGACACTCCTTGCAGAGATCCCAGTCTCTATCTCCTGTGACTCCTACCAGCAAATGTGAGTCTTCCATCCTACGTGCTTCTAGTTAAACTGTCCATTTCTGATTATGAGCTTTTCCTTTTCTGTTTCTTTGGCTGCATTTTATTTGTTACAAGAGCTGAGCGCAATGTTCCTACTGCAAACTAAACCAATATCAATGAAATGCCTTCGTTTTCAGGTTTGTTTCAAACTCAGACCAGGTTTCTGGGGAAATTCATGGAAGCCTTGAAGATCTTGACTTAACCCGACCTGATTTAATAATTCAATGTACCTTGTCTTAAGCAAACACTCCAGGAACAAACGAAAACCATCTGCTTAACAGAGGTGGCCTTCTAATGAAGGTGGGGTAGAATGGTGATCTGTAAGGTTTTGAGATATCTTGGGACTATGTCTTAAGTCAAAGGGTTGCCTGATAAGGGTGTTCTCATGTACTGATTTCACAATATTAAGCAGAGTTGGTTGGCAATTTTCTGATGGAAGTTTTCCCATCAGAAAATGCTGATCTAACAAAATTGGAATTTTTGTGTAATGTATCAATTTGGTTAAAATTGTTCATGAGCTGTTACTGAAACCTTTAGTTCTGATAAGTTACAAAATGCTTCATTTCGACAAGGTTGAAAAATATCATTGGGATTTTTATGTTAATTAATCAATTCATGTATAATATATGTCAAGAAGATAAAGTCAAAACTAAATGTTTCAATAAGGCTGTTTCATTGGTTCCAAAGTTAAATATTTTGGATTTTCATTTCACAGTTCATGCTGACTTTTCGTTTCAATGCTGGAGGAAAGGGAATTTCAAAATGTTGGACTTTCCCAGCAAATGGAAATTCTGTTTCCTGACCAGCTCGGCTAACAATGTATCAGTGAGAGGCATGGTCCAGACTTCTAAACACTGAGTGGCAGGAACTCCTGAGCTCTGATCCTAGGTCTGGTGATAATTCCCTCCAAGAGTTCATCTCCATTTGAACTGGGAGGTGGGATTCCCAGCTCAAGTAGATGTACCTGCGCTAGTCATGCTTAAGTGAGCACCCACACATTTCAGTGTGTCCCTGGTGGCTGGCTGCCCCAAATTCATTCCAGCTTGACCCCCTGGCTATGTGCTCAAGTGGCTAGCCTGAGCCACTGCCCAGGCGCCCATGGACACATTGCTATTTTTAGGCACTAACTTGCGTACAGCCAGTGTGGGTATGTCTGCATGAGCTGGGAATCGCTCCTCCCAGCTCAAACGTAGGCATACGCTAAGAGGGAATTTGACCAGTGTTGAGTGCAGCGACCTGGGATTCAGAACTCCTGGGTTGTATTCTCAACTCCATTGCTGACTTCTTGGCTCTCCAACTGTGAAATGGGGATGATGCCTCCGCGGCTCGCAAAGGTGTCATAGGACTTTATTGACTAGTGTTTATAAAGTGCTTTGAATTCCCTGGATGAAAAAGGCTTCAGAAAAGCAAGCATCAGACTTATTGTATGTGTCACATGAGAATGCAGCTGTCCATGACCTCCGGGATATTATTTCACATTTCCTATACTTTTTCCCTTCTCTCCTCATGCAGGTTGAAGGGTTTCAATAACGTCTACATCAGCATACCTGCAGGAGACGCCCTAAGTGTGTTTGGATTCTGTAGTGCTTTCCTGGCCTCAAAAGTCAACTTAGGTAATTGGCAATGGCGACAGCCTTAACTAGTGAAATGGTCTTTGAAAGCCAACCAGGACAGGGTGCGCCTGAGACACGGCAAAAGGGCTCTCATTAGCCTTCTTGGCGACACGAAAGGAAATTGAAGCTTGTTTTATACATTCTGATTATTACACAAATACAGTAACCTTTTCCTTCTACTGCTGGAATGTTTGTAATTTCTCCTGGGTTTTACAATGCATGATGGCCCATTGGTAGGCTTTAATCACTGCCAGCAACAAACGGAGGCTGCTGTAGATTGTTACAGACATATGATGCCAAATCCAGAGTGTAAGCTTTGTCTCTTACTACGTGTTTGTACAGCACCTTGCACAATGGGGCCCTGATCTGAACAAGGTCTCTATTTAGTGCAGCAATACAAATAAGTACTATTACTACGACAAGCATTGGTTCCTGTTACAACTCAGTGTGAATCCAGAATACTCTATTGCCCACAACAGAATCATTCTGGATTTGCATTAGTGAGAGAAGAATTGGGTCCATAGTATTAGGGATTACACTCCTTCTGCAACGTTCAGGGTTCCTCTCTCTCTCCAGGTATCGCATGTGGAAGTACAAGCCAAAGTATTCAGAACTGGCTGGACATAAATCTTGGCAACTTTAGCAAATATGCCAAGTATCAGGACTTACTCGCTTGGAACCAACATTTTAATGGCGTGAGTGTTATATTTTTGATCTCCTAACAGCAGCTATTGAGAGTTATTTGTGTTTCACCCTAAAATGTCTTACTTTTTCAATGTTAGCAGTGACCCATGTGCTCTGCTCACATGGAAGGCCAGGGTCATTTCCTCTGAAGAGGATCATAGACTCATAGAAGATTAGGGTTGGGAGGGACCTCAGGAGGCCATCTAGTCCCACCCCCTGCTCAAAGCACGACCAACCCCGACTAAATCAAATCAGGATGAGTCTCTGGCTTCACTCTCTGGCCTTCTATCATCAATGGCAATTGCAGAGATAATCTGGAGAAGATGGAGGAACTTCCACCTAAGTCAGATTCCGCCCCCCACCATCACACACTTTGACCAAACTCAAAAAGAAAAATATATATATATATATCTATATATTTATATATAGCAGGCCCAAGGTCAAGCCATCCACAATCACACATTTGCTTTTTCAAATAGCCAGATCCCAGCTTGGATAATTCCATCCTGCTCAACTAGACTGCCCCTGCAGTTTCACGCCAGCACATTTTTTCACTTCCTGTTCAAAACAGTTGTGTAGCACGGCTGTACTCTTTTAAACAGCTATTGCATCCCACGCCAGAAGTGACTCCAGTTCAGTGGTGGGTGAAACACTCCCTTGTTTGTTTATACTTAAATAGTCCCGATTTACTTTGCAGGGGGTTGTGAGGTTTAATAAGTTATAGTTTGTAGACTGGCCATAGATGTGCAAAATATAATAATAATAATAAATAAATAAAACATCCGCATCTGTTAACATCAACAGGGTAACGCCCTAGTATCGTCCAGCATCATCTTCCAGGATCAAATATGTGTTTATAAAATCTGCTTCAGCAGCTTCCCTTTACAAAACAAAGATCCTTCTTTTTCAATCAGGGTCAGAATATGTTAGCACCTGACACAGGAGCTGATGGATGGTGACTCTGATTTCATTGTTCTGGCTCCTGGAGGTGTCATTTTCAGTTACATTTAGACAATTTTTTTCAAAAACTACCAAGGGGAATTTGGATGACATTGAGAGATTGAGTGTCTAAATCCCTTGGGTCACTTTGGTTAACGGCCCACCCATAGATTATTACGGCATTCTTAGAAATGCTGCCACCTCCTTTTGTGTTCTTTTCCCTAGATGACAGTGTTGGAGAAGCTGACCCCATCACAGCTTGCATCCCTTACTCTTGAATCAGGCGCCATTAATGAGGAGGAGGTGATGTGTCAGGTCCTCGCAAGGTTACAGAACAAACCAGCTGATGAGATCTACCAGTATTTAGACCAATTCAACAAAGATGCCCGACAGGTATACATTTTGACATTCATAGATTCATAGACTATAAGGGCAGAAGGGACCACTATGGTCATCTAGTCTGACGTCCTGCACAACGCAGCCACAGAGCCTCACCCACCCACTCTTGTAATAGACCCATAATCCATGGCTAAGTTATTGCAGTCCTCAAATAATCATAGTGACACCACTGAAATTAACATGTTCAAAAATGAACAACATTTCTGGGCATCCCAATGCTCCATCGAGGTTGTTCTAAGTCCACCCATCCCTGTGGTGTCTGAGTGACTAGCTCAAAATATTAACAAAGAAAGGGCAGAATTTATGACCATTCAGCAGAGAAACGTGGGCAAAAATCTTCAAATTGTGGGGTCTAAAATTAGGCATCTAAATCTATATTCACTTAAATAAACATAGACATCTGAGCATCCACAAATTCCCACTGAAGTCAATGGGAGCTGCAAATACTTTGAAAATATAAATTTGCAAATCCCTAGTGAGCCAACATCATCTGTCCGTATGTCTAGGTATTTAACGGTGCATCCATCACTCTAGCATATGGATTATTAATTTTAAATTCTAATTACTGGAAGCAGATACAGGGATTAGCCATCATTAATGGAAAGCAATGGATCCAGGAATGATGCAGTTTGAGGCTCTGTTGTCTTTCCTTTGACAATGGCCCCAGCAATACGGCATATTTCACAGTGCATGTCTACAGTGCATTTTTGGCTCACTGGAACACACACAGGTTCATTTCACAGTACACAGATATGTAAGGCTTTGCAGATGATGATTTCAATCGCCAGCTTTTAATTCAACATGCTTGCTAATTTTTCCTTTCAGTTGATGATACCCACCGTGAAAAATGAAGCAGTGAGGAAAAATATGCTCGCCCAGTTTGTGAATGAGATCAAGTCAGGGTATTCAGCTTTCAGCCCTAAAGACTGGACTCATTTATTCACAAGACTCGAGCTATTGCTGCCGAGTACCAGCGAGATGGAGATTAAGCTATTCCTGACTCAGATTTCTGGCTGTGATAGTTTCAGAGCTATGTGAGTATACAGGCAGAAGTGTCTTCTTTGTGCTGTACGAAGTAAGAAGCAGTTTAAATGGAAGCGGCAGAGCTGCGTTTCACTGAACACAATCGTGTTATTTATAAAGTACTTTATCACCCAAACATCCACAGACATTGCGGGTCAGATCCTTGATTCTTAGAGGTCAATCTTTAAATAGGATTATAATTGAACTGAAAACATAATCTGAGAATACAGTACATATTAATTTATAAAATGGTATTAAATTTAACAGATTTCACCTTTTTATACAATGGTGCAATCAGGAGTAAGAAAAGAAAAGAAAAGCAAAGAAAAGCAGGATATCAGGGGGAAATTTCTTCCCAATAAAACAGATTAGGCTGTGAAATAAATTTAGAGTGCCCAGATGTCTCAATTTTATAAGGACAGTCCCGATATTTGGGGCTTTTTCTTATATAGGAACCTATTACCCCTCCACACCCCCATCCCGATTTTTCACACTTGCTATCTGGTCACCTTAAATAAACTCCAGAAGGCAAAGGTAGAGAAGGTCATTATAGAGTGAGTTAAAACTAGTTTGTCCAAAGCAGTGGAGAACATGTTACAGGGAACAATCCTGCACGGTCCCAAAAGGATGGCAGGAAGCGAAACATTAGTGGTGGACAGGGGCGAGGCATATAATTTCAGATCTAGGACTGAACGCTGCAGTTTTGGTGAGGTTTAGAGCTGGGATTTTTGTTTGGGCTTGTCTCTGCTAAAAAAAACCCAGCTCCTTCCTGTCACTAAATGCTCTAATTCTGCACTATGTAGAAATCCGTTTAGACCTCATATTCAGAAGCAAAGTATGTTTCTGAGACACAGCCTCAGCCCCCGTGAAATTAATCTTGACAAAGGACAAAGCACAAGGAGTCAAGAGATCTGGGTTCTGTTCCTAGCTTTGTGTAACCTCGGCTTATGGGGGGTTTGCTGAAAAGGAGTCAAGCGCCTCACTGCCATTGATTTCAATGGAAGTCAGAACCTAAAGAGAAGTTAGGTGTCTAACTCCTTTTGAGCAGCCCGCCTCTCCGTGCTGAAGTTTCTCCAGCTGTAAAGTGAGGGGATTTACTTACTTCACTGGCTGTTGTGTGTGTAAAGTGCTTTCAGACCCTCAGATGGAGGGGGCTGTCTAGAAACACCACGCACATTATATTTTTAAAGCACTGTGTGGCTGCCCTCCCTTTGCACCTCTGTCTATCTTTCCTGGAGTTATTCTCCCATCCAAGCTATGATCCATAGCAATGATAATGCTGGCATGTGTTCAAAGATGAAAGTGAAATGTTTTCTCATGTGATTCCATTCCTCAGAATATCCTCACTAAGTCAGGTGTACCCTTCTATGTCACTGGTGAATCAACAGGGCATCTACAGTGCTTTACTTACCTTTCTTGAAAACCAGTACAATACAACAGGTAACCTGGACATAAAACTAATTGTTTTCTGGTTTAGTATTTCAATGTTGTTGCAAAGCAAGACGTGTGTTCATTAGCTCTTTCTTGATTGAATTTTAGCATGCATTAGTGATTCTTCTGCAAGAACAGCAGCACCTTCTTTAATACTGCAGGTCGTGCACGTACTGTGACAGAAAGAAAAGGGAGCATTTAGCTGCTGTTGGGTTAGCTGTGAAATGACAGCATTGGAAACACTGCGAGGGAGGAAAGGAATAATAATAGGCCTGATTCTCCTCTCAGAATGGTGTGAATCAGGAGTAGCTCCACTGAGATCAGTGGAGGTGCAGTGGTTTAAAACTGGTGTGAGTGATTGGAGAATCAGGCCCAACGTTCTTTAATGTTTGTGTCACTTTTTGGATATCGTAGTTATCCTTCACAGTTATCAGAGCCTGAGAGAAACTAAGTAAAAAATAGGAGGTGCGGGAATTCTATTTTAATTAATTGGCATCTCATGCCAGGCTGGTAAATTGTAAACTAAGGCCAGCAAAGACAGACTCTGACACTCTTGGCTTTGCAGGCTCTGCATGTGCTTTGGGCAACGAGGGAAGCCTGGACTGGCTACAGAATAACTTTGGGGCATTCGCGGCCAAAGCTCGCTATGAAGATTTCACCAGACTTATGGCAAATTTCAATGGGGTGAGTCCGAGTTTCATTCTATTTGCTAAGGTTGGATTCTGTCACCCTCACTCATGGGCAGTAGCGTACGCTGGGAGTAGGCCCCTTGAAAAATATGGGACTACTTGTGGAGGAAAGTATTACTCAACAGGAATGAGGGTAAATCTGCCCCTTAATTATCTGATTCAGTAAACTACAGAGACTGGGCATCCACCCTGGAAGAACGTAGCTGCCTGATTTAAGGGATTCATCCTTGAATTGTGTTACGGGTCTTGGCAGCTAACAAGGCTGTTGCCTCCCCTGTAAATCTTGCCCCTTGTCTTTGCAGTTTGACGTCAGCGATAATCTCACTTCAACTCAACTGGCTCATGTGTTCTTCGGCACTGATGTCCTGGAAGATATTGACATGGTGGACACCCTCCTGGTGTCCCTGCAGAGCAGGCCAGTTGGTGATGTTGTTGCCTTTGTGACTGAGTTTGCGACCATGGCGCCTCAGGTAATCTATCGAGACACAGATGTGAATGTAGTTCTTGGTGGATCGATCATTTCCAGGTAGCAAAGGCACCTGGCCGGGCAGGGCTCAGGGACGCACCAGCCATCTCTTCTTTACTGGGACTGCTGCGACTAGCCCCAGACACTGCTGGTTTTGTGAATACCTTCAAGTAGCCTGGATCCTTTCCTGGTCAAACCCCACCCCTAGGAGGGGAGGGCTGCCATTCCTAAATAGCAAATGGGGCCAAGGAAAATCAAGGGGGGCTGCCAGTTGGGAGCAAGACACCAGGGCAGACTTAACCACCTAGACAGCCAGATCTGGTGTGGCTTCTGCCAAGAGTCAAACTGGTCCTCAGAGAGTGAATCTTCCTGGTGAGCCGAAAGAGCCCCATTATCCAAGCTGCAAAACTCAAGTTACTTCTCACCTTGCAGGCAGGAGCACTCTCCGGTTAGATGTCTAGTCCAACGGTCCCAACCTGGGGAGTGGAACCCCTTTGCAGGGTGGGGAGCACCAAAGATTACAGATCCTTTCCTGTACGGTTTTGGTCATACGGCATCAAGGAAACAAGCCTAGTTCTCATCTTTAACAGCACTGTTCATTCTGAACATCGGAAATTGCTGCAGAAGACACTATATTAGTCCAGGGAGAACTTTGTTTTGGATCCTCCTAAACGTCCATGCACACGTTTAGATGGCCCGTGTTTTATTATCCCCGGACATCCTTGTATGTCACAGTAGGAGTCGGCAGGCAGCTCCTCCTGTCTGACTGTGCCTCGTAACACCCTTGGCTTGGTTTGTTGTCTTTGTTTTGCAGCAGGGTGTAGTGTCCCTGCCAAACACGCAAGTGCGAGATGCAATGTTCAGTGCCATCTTCTCCAAAGTCCGGGGCCAGTTCACCACTTTCAGCATCTTCCAGTATAAGGACTGGTTCCAGAACAAGCTCAGGCTATGGCTCGCCAGTATAAACGCCTCCGCCCTTGCAACCATCCCAAAGAAGATACCCTGCGGAGTTTACCAAATCATGTGAGCATACCACGGCCTAGATTCATTTTACCCATGATGCACTGCACTGAACGTGGTTAGAGAGACCTCTGGAATATCAGCTGCAGAAAATGCAGATGAGTTTTTTGCTTCAATGTTTGCCCCAGGAAGAAAATTCCTGCTTGTCTGCTTTCTCCCTGCCTCAGCAGGGGAATTTGATTGCATTGCAATGCAGACGGAGCTGTAAGTTCCTGGTTTGATATGGGACAGTGACAAATGAGAAGTTAGTTCAATTTCTCGCTTTCCCATTTTAACATCCCATATTTTTATACTTTCACGACTGGAGGCTGTGGGCGGAGCTTTGCGGTCACTCATCCAAGTGAACATCAGTGGCGTACCATGGGTCTCCAGCACCTGAGGGCCAAGCCTGCATTTACACCCGCTCCCCCAGATCTCATGCGCCCCCTCCCTGCACAGGGCAGGAGGAGTCCCGGCACTGATCCTCAGCTGCCTTAGGAAGGGGGGGTGTCTGTACCTGCATGGGGGCGCAAATGTAGGCTTGGCTCCGCCACCCTCCAACACATAATTACCCGCCATGCGGTGCCTGCCTCTCCTGCTCCAGCCCCACAGCCTGGCACCAGCTCGGATGGCGCGGCCTCACACCCCAGCACCTGGGGGCCTACCCCCCCCCAACCTTCCCCCTCAATACGCCACTGGGTGACCATTCAGTCTGGTGAGGCTGTGTGCAGCATCTCTCTAGAGGAACAAATTCACCCATTTGCCTGCATAAAGAAGGAAGTTTTGCCCAGACTGCAGAATGCCGGTAGCCGACTGCACATTGAATCACTGCAGACTCACCCTGCAGGACCATTTTATAAAGCTATGGTGACTTTAATGGCAAATGGCAAAGAGCTGCAGTGAGATTTTATCTAATATATCAAATATTGCCCCCCCGCTTTCTTTCCCACAGAATGGCCGGCCTAGACAGCAGCTTCCAACACATGTCACCAGCGAGTCAACAAGATGTTTACAGCTTTGCCAAAGACTACCTTACCGCCACGGCCTCTCAAGGGGGTACGTTTAAAAGTGTCCTGCTAACTTTTAAATTCTGTTAACCTCCTATATTTGCATAAATCGCCGTGATAACGTCAACCTGGGTGCCATGAATATCACAGAGCATTGCCTTATTTAAAGACCAACAGAGACAAACACTCACTTGGCTGTTCGGAAGTTATCAGGCGACTGCACCCCCAGAATCCTAGAGAATAATGCCAGAAGAGATCCTCTTGCTGCCATCCCCACCAGGGTCAGGGCAGACCCTCCACTAGTGTAAACCGATACACTTCCATCTGCAGCAGAGCTGGGCTAATTGACCAGCTGAGGTTCTGGCCCAGGGTTAGTCCAATTATTTTTTGTCCAGGTCTAGATTTCTTGGTCAAGGTGTAGTCAAGGTCCAGACTCCAGAGAAAACAATTTAAAAAATAACAATAGTGATAATAAGTAAATAAAAAGATTTTGGGGCCCGTTCAAAAATGTCTGGTGGTTGGGATTTGGCCTCCAGTCCGCCTATTGATTACCCTTGTTCTGGCCCATCTATCTTAGG